>NC_138103.1:81270639-83791889 GCF_964146895.1 Miniopterus schreibersii
TGTCACCCTGCCCGCTCAGTTTGCAGCCTGGACCCTAATCTAATGATGCCCATGCTCTCCCTCCCGGCCCTGGGGGAGGAACCCTCCACTCTCGGTGCTGGGCTGTGGGAAAAAGCTGTCTCTGTGACCTTTCCCAACCCCTCAGCACCACTTGGCTGGGAAAGCTGGATGGTCAGAGAGGAGTCTCCTGAGGCTGGAGAAGTTCAGGCAGAGACAACCCAGGAGGAGCAGAGCAGCTGCACGAGCAGCAGGGACATTGCTGAGAGCCACAGCTACGAAGCTGGGAACTGTTCATTTTCAGTTTAACGTGCATATTTATACCTCCATCCATTCATCAGCTACTCATCTCCCACCCACCCACCCACCCATCCATGCATCATCCAGCCACTCAGCCAACCAACAAATGCTCATTGAGTACCTGCTACAAACCTGCTCCTTGAAGGGTGCTCCTCAAGGAATGCATAATCCTGTGTGGGAGGTGATATATGCATTGATAAATAATTGCACAATAAATTGAAAAATAGGTAAATCACAATGCAGTGTGATAATTACCAGAAGTATTAACAATGTATAACCCTGTTCAGTCACTTCTACCACCTTACCTAAGTCTCAATTTGTATGCCAGCAATTCCAAGTTGCTTGTACTTTGCCTTTAGAAACGCTGCACCTGGTGTTTGGAATGATCCCCACCCCATTTTCTATTCCTGCTTGTCTGTTTGTCCAACTCCTCTCTGTCCCTCAAGACTCAGCTAAGGGGCAGCCTGCTCCAGGTAGCTGATTTCAGCTCAGTGGGTTCTTGGCCGATGTAACCACTGCATCTTCTCACCAGCCCAATATCTGGTGACCATCCTGGTTGGCATTATTCACAGGATGCCTTCTCACGGAACTCCAGGTTCCTTCTGGCCTGGACCATATCACTGCATCTTTACCCTGTGAACAGTGCACAGCAGGCATCCAAAAATGTTTGCTGGTAAACGGAAGGGGAGGGAGGGGAGGGGAGGGGAGGGGAGGGGAGGGGAGGGGAGGGGAGGGGAGGGGAGGGGAGGGAAGGGAAGGGAAGGGAAGGGAAGGGAAGGGAAGGGAAGGGAAGGGAAGGGAAGGGAAGGGAAGGGAAGGGAAGGGAAGGGAAGGGAAGGGAAGGGAAGGGAAAGGTCAAGTAACCAACTGCTGGCTTTTCCTTCACTCAGTAGCTACTGGCAGGTATTCCTGGTGTGTGCCAGGCTGGTGCTGGGACGTGAGGGCAATGCAGTGAGTGAGTGACACCTGCTTCGCAGCACCAGCCCTCCCGGAGCTTTCACTCCCACCCAAGTCAGAGGCAGCGCACACAGCTGCAGCCCAGCTCTCAGGACGGCCCAGGCCCGAGGCCCGAGGCCCGAGGCCTCTGGTGCTATAGCCTCTCACTGGGAAGGTCAGGTGGTGGTGATGCAGTGACTGGCCCCGCCCAGAGCTGGGGCAGGAGGAAAGCAGACAGGACGGCCACCCTGTGGGGCTGTGTCAGCAGACAAGGCCCTGTCCAGGACAGAAGCTCTTGTCACTGGTTATATTACCCCCAGGTGTCTGGAATCTTGGGGGGATTGAAAGGCCAACCCCAGACAAATGGAAATAATTGCTAAGAGGCGGAGGCAGAAACAAGTGACTAGGGATGCAAAGCAGCGCCGCTTTGCAAAGGGGTGAGCTGAAAACTGACCAGGCAGTGGAAGTTCTCCAATTTACCTTCATACTGGAAGCAGCTGCTTCCTCAGCGTTTACACCTTAGCCAGGAAGACAATGCAGCTGGAAATGACAGTGGGATCCCAATGCTGACTGAACCTCACATGTAGGAATGACTTAGGACTGGATTCTGTTACAAGCGCCCACGTAAACCTCACATTTCCAGCAGCTGTATTCTCTCCACACCCCACACCTGAAAGGCTTTGCGAGGGGCTGTGAACCTGGAAGCACAGATCGAGGGCGGAGACCTTCAGGTGAGATCACCTACAAATCAGTGTGACTATGCATTGCAAAGTGGATTGGGATAGATGGTGTTGAAATGGCACAGGGCGGCTGTGTGCCTGGGCTCCCTGGTGTTGCCTGACTGTAGAAAGATTGTGAACATGCACATTTAGGCTTTTATTTGGAGAGACATCATGGGATGTAAAACCTCAAATTGCAGGGCTGGTTCCAAGTGGGCTGTTGCACCATGTTGGCAAGTCGTTAAATCCTTCTGTAGATTCAATTTCCCTCCTGTGACACACACTATGATGTTTCTGCTCCTTAGTGTGTGGGTTATGCAAGCTTGAACCAATATTATAGACAGAAGGGGGGGGGGACTACCAGCAAGTGTTCTATTGAGACAGAAAAGATGCATGATACTATTTTTGAAATTATGAAATTCTAGGTAAATGCCTGCATTCTTATTGCCAATATGCAGTAAGTTGGTTTCTATAGTTTATTAACTGTTTATTTGATCTTAAGAATGAAGGTCTTTCCTTTAATGATTTTAACTATTGGGTTAAGTTTTTTGGTTATGTAATTTTATACAAAACAGGAGTCACTTTCTCTAAGAGATTCTAATGTATTTAGGAAAATGGAAACCCTTCATGACTCTCATTTTAGAAAAGAGGAGGATCCTCAGGCCGCAGGCTTTTCAAAACTGTGACATGCACCGCACACCAGCTCGAGGCACAGGGCCTCGAACATCTAAGTCATTCATAGGCACCATGGTGGGCATCAGGACCCTGGTGAGAGACAGGCAAAGGCCAATCTGTGGAAAAATACAGATTTCTCACTGTTACTTTTATTCCGTTATTTGTAGTGAAAATGGTATTATTCTAGAGAGAATTATTAGCTTTCACCTTATCAACACCTCAGTAAGAGATGTGGACAGAACTGTAAGAGTGTTTCTTTTCTATTTAAACATGGTCTACTTTTAATTCTCATTTTCTAAGTGAAAAATCAGTATAGAAACACTGCAGACCACAGGCAAGCACTGCCCAGGGTTCCAAGACTGGAAATGAGCATTTTATCAGAAATCTGTCTCAAGGTGGGGATTTGGCTGAGGCTGGTGCTATGGTTTGAGCCTGAGGGCCAGCTCTGGGCACCTTCCTCCCCCTCATCTCAAGGTACTCCTGACCAAAAACAACAATGTAAACAGCACAAAGTGAAAACATCAGCACCTATAGACTATATATTTTATCATAAAACAAGCTTCTAGAACTTCAAGTCATGTAAAAATAAACATATTTAGGTGTTTTTAAAGAAGGATTGATGTCACCACCCTTCCATAGACTGGTGTCCCAGAAGTCTCTGTGGCAAGATCCAGTCCACAGAAGAAAAGAGATACCTGTCTTCCTTCAACTGTCCACTTACTTTCTGATATTTTCTGATAATTTACTGTGATCTCTTTTATAAATCGTTTCTTCTTCTGGTGGCCAAGATTGACAGACTGAAGACATTCCATGGACCCCAAACACCTTGCATGTTAATTACACATATGCCAGTATTAAATACTTGACACCTAGATAACACTTAGGTCTAAATTTCCCAGGAGTGGAATGGGATCGAAGCACTTGTGTATGTTTACATTGCAGATCTCTGGAAATCGATGTAAGTCTCCAGTCCTCTAGGTGGCTCAGTTATAATGGGGTCTTTAAACTTTCTAAAACCCTTGATGACAAAAAAACATTCTCACGTTCAGGTCTACTATCAATTTCAATATTTTAGCCCACGCCATTCATATGCCATGAAAAGGGCTTGTCTATGTTGCAAACATGCCTGGGTAGGAGGGGCTGGCTGTGAGCAATGGGCATTTCCCAGCTGGCTTGCTCTGGAATAGGAGACAGGAGTCCTTCAAAGACCTTGAACTCCCAGGAGGACAGGGTGCAGAGCCCACTCCTATCCTAAAATGCTGCTGCTTTGTGGTTGAGCTGGCCATGCCAAATGGCTGCTCAGACCAGAAGCACAACTCATGGTGATATTGATTAAATGTATAGAAACTTTAACTCTTTGGGCTGCTCATGTTAACACATGGACAGAGGCAAGTGAGAGATCAGATACATCTCATTTTAGGACTGGTGAGTAAAAAAAAGCAATTGTCCAACAATAATGCTTTAGGGTGCTTAAGAAGACAATACAGTCTTCTTTCTTTGTTTTGTTGACACATCAGTTAGACTTTGCACACAAAGTCAGCCACCTAACCAACTAGGGGATTTTCATGCCAGCTTACCGACCAATAACAGAAAAAAAGCATATTCAAAGCAAACAGCCACACTAAGCAAATTCAAAAGATTTAATAGGCACTATTTTTTCCCCTTATGCAGAAAAATGTGAGTCTGTTGAAATTTTTCATCTTAGAGAGCTGTTTTTACTTGCATGAGACACACAGACTACGTAATCGTCATAAAGATGTCAGTGGCCCCAGGCTTCCCCAGGCACCTGCAGGAACGATTCATTTGACTAATGACGAAGTATCTGCATGTGGATAGAGTCATACGTCTTCCCTGTGTTATAATAAAACATGTTATCAGTGCAGCAGAAAGTACTTACATCTGTAGCTGGCATTGACCCCAGGGAGTCTGAACCCTAACGCAGGAAGAAATGACAACACTGTGCAATCTGCGTCCGGGGGAACCTGCAGCACGGCTCCTGTTACAGTAAGACCTGTAGTGGTCGCTGGTGGAGCTTACCCGGGGCTTTATCCAACTGTCCCCAGTTGGGAGCTGTCCGCCCTAGAGGCTTCTAGCAAAATCAGGAAAAGCCAAAGATTTAGGAAGTCTGTTCACTTTGTCAAACCACTGGCCAAATAGTCAAGAAGTGAAAACCTGAGGTGCATGGCGGGAGTGGGTGACGCCTGTGGAATGTCCTAGTGACATCTTCCCGGATCACCCAGCCTGGTGCTGAGACCGGACCTCCGGGGGGTGGAGCCTCAGTGGGGCAGGAGGGGCTGGCGGTGCTCACAGGGCGCCGAGGGGGCAGCCTGGGCACAGTGGCAGCCGCCTGGGGAAAGGACCGCCTCCCGGGGCCCGGGGCGCAGAACCTGGTGCCAGGGAACAGCAAAGGCGCGCGGCCTAGAGGAGGAAGTCGGGTTGGGGACAGATGAGGGGTAGGCAGCTCGGCCGCGGTCACGGGAGGAGAAGCACCTTCCCCAGGACGGAGCCCGGGGGTTAAGGTGCAACACCCCGGGACCCGGGCGCAGGGCCCCCCCGAGAGCGCTGGGGGCCTTCAGGCGTCCGCGGGGGCCCAGCAGCTCCCGCCCCCGCGGAGCCGCCCTCTCTGCAGACCGCCTCCCGGGCGGTGCCCCCTGAGCCCCGCGCTGGCCCCGCACGCACCGGGACTGAGCGGCTCCTGAAGGGCAGTGGGGGCGCGGGGGGGGAGCCGAGCTGACTCTGTGTCCACCCCTGCGACAGCCACGGGGCCAGGCAGCTCCATCCTGCCCACACCTGGCCCGCGGGCCGCCAGCCACCCCGCAGGTCCCCCTCTCAACACCCGCGCACCTGAGCGCGTCAGGAAAGGTGCGTGTGAGTCGGCGCCGGCCCTGGGGGGCGGGGAGCAGCGACGCCGCGCCCGAGGTGCAGACGAGGCGGGGACCCCGGGGCCGCGCAGTGCGGGGCCGGCGACGGCCCGGGGACCAGGAAAGAGCGCCCGCCCGCGATGGAAACGGCGCTCGCAGCTTTGCTTTGCTTGGAGACCGCGGCGCGTCGCCCTGCAGACAGGTTCTGGGGAGCGCGGAAAATACTGGAAATAGGGGCTGCCTGGTGCGGGGGGGGGGGGGGTCGGGCGCCCAGCCCGTCTCTGCCCCGCGTGGGGCGTGTTTGCGGCCCGGCCCCGGCCCCGCGGAGAAACAGCGGGTCCCTCCAGGAGCCGCCCCTGGGTGGCGCCCCGAGACCGCGTTTGCACCGCGTCGGAGGCCCCGCAGGCCCGTCTCGGACACGGCTGAGGCTCGGCGCAGTTGGGTGCGAGTGCCGCACTTTGTATTTCCTCCCTAACGGGAGCTAAGCCACTAGCTCTTAAGCAAGAGGCTTTGGGCGGGTGGGTGGCCAGTCTCCTCCCAGTCCCAGGAAGAAGGGGGGTGGGGGCTAACCTGGGACCTGACTGACCTCTGTCGCCTTGGAACAGGGGCCCACGCCCTCCCAGCCTCCACCTCTCCGTCTATAAATGGAGGTAATGCCTTAGGGAGTGTTCTGAGGGCCTCCCCGCTCTACCCATCGCACCTCTCTTCGTAAGTGAAGCTCCTTGGAGCCAGGTTGCTTTTATCCCCTGGTCCCTCATGGTACCAGGATCCAGATGGGACAGAGGCCGGGGGGGGGGAAGCATCGTGGGGACTCAGTGGTGCGCCCCTCAGGGCCCCTGAGAACTAAGCTCCCAGGTGCGAGGGCAGGAAATGGACTCATCTCACACGGAGCGCCCGCGTCCTCCTGCCTGAAACACGCTGTGCGGTTCTTGCGAGCATTCCACACGAACCTCCAGAGCAGTCAAAATGGGACTCGTCTAAAAGTGATTCCAGATGAGGGACCCCTGGTCACCAGTACCCCAGGCACCTGGACGTCCTTCGCTTGGTCCTCAGTTCTCTTGGGGTTCAGGAGCCTTCGGGGATAATCAGAAATCGACTGTGACTGGCATTAAAGATTCATCTACAGCTTTGTGTGGCTTGATAGCTCCTCTCTTTTCATTGCTGAATAATATTCCACTGTCCGGATATACCACAGTTTGTTTATCCATTCACCTACTGATGGCCATCCTGATTGCTTCCAGTTTTTAGTGATTATGAAAAAAAGCTGCTGTGAACATTTATGTGCCAGCGTTTGTGGGGTGATAAGTTTTAAATTCAGCTGAGAAAAATGTGTAAGCGTGATTGCTACGTAATATGATAAAGCTATGTGCAGCTTTGTAAAAGTCTCTTAAATTATCTTCCAAAGTGACTGTGTGACTTCATTCCCACCAGCCACGAATGACAGTTCCTGTAGCTCCACATTCTTGATAGTAATGGGCATTGTCAGCTTTTTGGAGTTTAGTTATCTTAATGGGTATGTCATTGTTATTATCTTTTAAAATTATTTAACAGGGTGTCCTGATTTCTTTGTTTATCTGAAAAAAAATGGTGAAAATCATGGGAATCAAAGCCTATGTGGGTGAGTGTTTGCACTGGAGTCTTTGGTAGTTAGTAGATTAACTTTGTCCTTCAAAGTTATGGACAAAGTCTTAGCTGGGGAATTCCTCATCCCCAGCTATCTCGGGGATACATTAGAGAATAACTGATGATCAAAGGACATTGCATTTTAACAATATATCATCTGCACTCAGCTAATCATTTTGTGTAAACACTTCTTTAATGCACATTGAAGGTGCAACCTTCGTAGTGTTTGAATTTACAAATGTCCTGATGCTCCTTTAGACATTTTTCTTGCTTTCAGATTTAACCAGGAACTTTCTCCTGCACTGCCAAACCATTTTCCTCAGCAATTTTGCCCCAAGGCCGTCAACTCTCTTTAGCTGCTGTGTGTCCTTCATACTCCGTTGGGGTTGTTGTTGTTTTGTTTTTGCTTGCATTTTTGAAGTGTCTCCACTGCTTATACCTGAATTCAGCATTTCTATCTCAGTAGAGGGCTCTAGGTACATATAACAGATAACAATGAACTGCATCTGCCTCAGAGCAGTTTTGTCCCCTCATGCTTGTCTCAAGGCACCAGTAATAAATTCCTATGTAAGTAGAGTATTCAAATTATACTCTTAAATCATTCCCATACAGACTTTTTGCTATTCTTTTTTTTTTTTTAAATTATCTTTATTGTTGAAAGTGTTACAGATGTCCACTTTTTCCCCCATTGATCCCCTCCACCCTGCATCCACCCCACTCCCAGGCCTTCCCCATACCATAGGTTATTCATATAAGCATATAAGTTCTTTTATTAATCTCTCCCCACCCACTCCCCCACCCCCACCTTCCCTCTGAGATCCCTCAGTCTGTTCCATGCTTCTGTGTCTCTGGATCTATTTTGTTCATCAGTTTATTTTGTTTATTATATTTCACATATGAGTGAGATCATGTGGTACTTGTCTTTCTCTGAGTGGCTTATTTCATTTAGCACAATACTTTCCAGTTCCCTCCATGCTGTGCCAAAGGATAAAAGATCCTCCTTTTTTACAGCTGTGTAGTATTCCATGGTGTGAATGTCCCACAGCTTTTTATCCACTCACCTACTGATGGGCACTTGGGCTGTTTCCAGACCTTGGCTCTTATAAATTGCGCTGCTATGAACATAGGGGTGCATAAGCTCTTTGTGACTGGTGTTTTGGTTTCTTAGGATATATTCCTAGAAGTGGGATCACTGGGTCAAATGGCAGTTCAATTTTTAGTGTTTTGAGGTAACTCCATACTGTTTTCCATAGTGACTGCACCACATATTTGCCAATGACACATCTGATAAAGGGTTAATATACAAAATATATAAGGAACTCATACAACTTAACAAAAGGAAGACAAACAATCAGGCCAAGGGTCTAAATAGACACTTCTCCAAAGGGGACATACAGATGGCCAAGAGACATATGAAAAAATGCTCAAAATCACTAATCATCAGAGAGATGCAAATTAAAACCACAGTGAGGTATCACCTCACACCTGTCAGAATGGCTGCCATCAACAAGTCAACAAACAACAAGTGCTGCGAGGGTGTGGAGAAAGGGGAACCCTTTGCTATTCTTCTTGAGGGGATTGCATTGGTCACGTGCAGTACATCCATTCATTCCTGGTGCACTTGGTGGTTACTGTTGACATGACACAGCCAACATTTGATTACTGACCAGTGGATTATCTATGACGTTCTGACTCCCTGCTCTCTGGTCAGTGGTTGTGAGATGAGAGAACATATTCACTTCGACCTGAGAAATGCACAAAAGGTATTACAAAGTATTACACAGTGTGTTGCCAGGTAGGATAAAATACTTGCAGACCAGGAATCATTTGGGGATTTATTTCTGCTGTCCTTTCCTATATTGAAAGCACTAATAATAATTGATTTGTAATTGATTTAAGGATGTTTTGTGGCTCAGTAAATACTGAATCAAGGCACTCAGGTTTGTTTCAAAGCTACAGAACCAAAGAAAATATATTGCTTTAATTTTTCCTTCTTTTCTATTTTGGATTTTAAAAAACGATGAATGAGGTACATTGTCCCCGCTGATTGCCTGTCCACAAGGCTGAAGTGTTGGCAGAGATTTTAAAAATTTCAGTATTTCATATGCTTTTAAAGATAGGCATATATTAAAGATGAATTATACATATCTTTTAGCAGATGGAACAAGGTTTTATTCATTTTTAATATAGGTTATTCTCAGAAATTTGGTATCAGAAGCATCAGGAATGAAGACCTGATCTCGATTGCAAATATAATTCCTATAGCAAAGTGACTTAGAGCATCATAAAAACCTAATTCAGAGCCTGACACCAGTTGTACAGATTCTAGGAAAAAAAGCACCTCATATAGTCTTTTCTAAAGATCATATTAGCTCTGCCGTTGAAAAAACTCAAGTTTATTACCCAAGATAAACGTTAATATCAGATCTAATTCAGATAAACATATTTTACTATGTTGACAGGCTAAAGCTATCCAGTCAAGAACACTTTCAGATGAGAAAGGAGAAAAGCTGTATAAAACCCATGACATATTGCTAGTGGTAGAAAATCAGTCTACGGTATCCTGTGTCTCCCAATCTAATCAGTAATCAGGGGCCAGGAGTTAAATGTGCCCCCTTTCTTTTTCATCTACCTGGCAATTTAATACTTTATAACATAAAAAATTCAAAATGGCTCAATGTTAAAGACTCAGACCCTGAGAGGGAGAGCTGGAATCTGGAAAATCTCGCTTCCTGCTCTGTAAGTATAGGCACTTTAATTTCCTACCCAAATTTGCTAGTACCCTGTTTAAGATGATGATTTGTCATTTCATTTGGTTCCAATTATAAGTAGAGGATGAGTAGGGTAGACTTTAAAGGAAATTGCTTTGATAACTCTCTTTGATCTCAGGGATAAAAAAAGGACCATCACAACCCAGTGTCATGCTCCATTGGAGACAAGGCACCAGAAGAGGGTTGATGGCTCCTTTAGAATTTTTACATCTTCCAAAAACAAACAGACCAAGAAAGAAACAAACACACCCCACACCACTGTAGTGTTGTTCTGTAGCGGGAATGTCAGTGCAATGCCTATAGAAATGAGAAGATTGGTTACTGTTCCTCTTTAGGCAAATCGGTGGATGTGGGAAAATCAGGCACATGCTGGGGACAGCTGCCACAGATACTGTAACTGGTCAAATGAGAACCACCTTGAAGGTCATGTGATTTTTTTTCTTCTTTCTGAAGTCAATTTCGAACTGCTTCACAAGTTTGCAAAAGCTGTCATTCTTAGCTTTGGTTAAAGTTAATGTTTTTTCCTGCTAAAGTTAATTGCTTTTCCCCGGTACCATAACTGTTGGCCAATATCAGACTTGAACTTCAGCACTTTGTAGGAAGGCACAGTGTAAACCATCCTTCTGAGCACCTAGATTCACCACTGAAACTACATCATCTGCAGAGAAAATGCATAAACTTGGTCCAGAGTAGGATTCTTCTAAAGTGTGTGACAATAACTGTTATACCACTGGATGCGGCTTCTGAAGACATTATGAAATGTTGAATACCTCATTCTGTGTTAAATCCTGTCGCCTGTTTCGTGATACCAAATAAACCTATTTGGAATTGTTTTATTTTGTCATTGGACATTCTCGAAAGTCAACTTCAAACCTTGGTAAAAGTGCAGGAAGTTACTGACCTCATGCTTCTCAAAAATGACCTTTAAAAAATGCAGTCTATGTTAATCACAGTGGAGCTTTTATAGGGTGAAATAGCATTGCCTTCCACCTTTGTCTGAATGAGAGTGCACTTCAGGTTTCCCTGTTGGAAGGTTTGTGTTTTGCTGGGAATTGCTAGTCGTTGGGCACACCATTCAGTCTCAGTTCTTATGATCTTAATGATTACAGCCATTTGAAATCATCTTGTTAGACATGAGCAATACAAATTTTCAATTTAATTTGCTGGCCTTAAATGTTCCCTTGAGAACTGTCCAGGTCTATATCCAAGAAGGTTGTTTAATGACATTTGACAGATGCATTGTTTTTAAAAATCAGTTTAAGTCAGGAGTCGAGCGGCCCAGGTGTGGAGCTCATTGCCTGTTGCATTGGGTCAATTATGGGAGTTCGGAGAAGGGGAGATGGGGGGCTACACAACCAATCAGCAGAAACCAATACACACCTGTTTCCAGCCTAGACGCTGAGGAAAACATGTTTATAAGATCAAATGAGCTATTATTACAGGAGTGAATATGTGCTCACTCGCTGCTCTTGGTGAATTGCCAATTTCTATGTCCCAAACCAATTCATCTTTTAAAAATTCATAAAGAGTGATCCTAAGGACTGCTAACAGTGCCACAATCTTCCTTTAGCAACCTCCCTGCCATCTCTCCCTGCCAATATTTTTCTGGGCAAAAATAAGAGAATCTTACTTATGTACGTTATAAATTGTATTATGGTGTTTTAGTTATGTATTGTTTGTAAATAGTTTGTCTCATTAAATTGTATGCAAAAATTGAAATAAATCCTACCATTTAGGAAATAATTTGATGACATCTTTTTTTACATTGTCTCAAAGTCCCGTGTGTCCCAGATGTGCTAAGGCATGGTTGCCACTTGAAGATTCATGTTAATCTTTAAGAAGCACATTCATCAGAACAAGACTGCAGAAGACCTCCTGGTGGACCCCCTAACACACTCCTGTGTGATGTTCAGACCCTACGACCTCATTGTAGAGGCTCATACAGGACCATCCAGGTTCGTAATGACTCTATGATGTTGTAAACAACTTTTACAAAGCTTCCATAGGCAAAAAGAAATGTGTGATGATAAGTAAAGCCAACTAGGAGCAAGGAGTTGGGACCCAGTACTGTTGGTTGATTTATTGAATTATATTACACTAGCCCTTTCTCCAGTGTACCATATTTTATTCTTCTTTGCATAAAAAGGTTTTCTTTTTGTTTGTTTTTAAAAAACAGCTTTACTGAGGTGTAATTTATATGCCCAAAACTGTACATATTTAATGAAGACAATTTGATGAGTTTGGGCATATACATGCATTGTGAAACTATCACCAAAATCAAGGTAATATATCTAAAGCTTGTCTTGAATGCACCACCCTCAGGCAACATGAACACAGCTAGAAGATGCCTGGCTGAAGACAACCAATCTATTAAGTGATTCATGACCCCATTATACATATCATGTGTATATCTGTTACAGTTGACCCTTGAACAACATAAGTGTGATTATGTGGGTCCACTTACATGCAAATTTTTAAAAGTAAATAAATGCATTTTCTCTTTTTATGATTTTCTTAACATTTTCTTTTCTTTATTTTACTTTATTGTAAGAACATAGTATGTAATGTATATAATATGCAGAATATGTGTTAATTCATTGCTTATGCTGTCAGGAAGTCTTTTGGTCAACAGTAGGCTATTATCAGTTACATTATTGGGGAATCAAATTTCATATATAAATTTTTGACTCTGGGTGGGGGGTGCCCTTAATCCCCATATTGTTCAAGGGTGAGCTATAAAATATGCAAATAAAAAATGTGTGTGTGTAAATTTTTAGTTGATTAGGAAGGTTAAAGGAACCTCTTAATATAAAGGTAAAAAACCCTCCAAACTGCAAGTTGTGAAATGCTGAGCTTTTGAAGAATTCCAATAATGGTTTACATTTTTCACAGTTCAGAAGGTGAGCCAGATGAAGTGTGTATGGATTCAATTTACTTTCTTGGATCTTGTTTTCCTGAAGCATCCTTTGTAATTATAGAGATCAATATTCTGAAATTGTGATAGTCTCACATGATGCACTTGTATCTGAATCCTCTTCTTAGAATCTGCTTCATTTGTTCTAAATTAAATAAAATTAGAAATACAATTAAAATTTCCATCTGGACCTATCTGAAACATGTAACGGAATTTTGCATTTAAAGTGACTCCTGAGCCCAGCTTGTGGAGAACGGCAGAAATGTTCCTACTGCATCCCTGTAAGTGTTTAATACAAAAGGAACTTGTTCTTAAAACAATATCTAAACCAAATGTATTTTTCTAGAATATACTTGATTTATTATTTTTTTCAATAGATATGAAGATAAAATCTGAAGTTGCTTTTCTCTCGATTTGTTCTGCGTGAGTTTCCATGTGGAAACATTTGAAGATCTCACCTCAACCCTGCTGACCACAGTGAGAACCAGGGCATGATAGGCCTAATTTTAGGAATGCAAAGCTCTGAAAATTGTAACTATTGAAAGAATCACAGAGTAAATCAAATTTAAAGATAATCCTTTGTAGAATACACAGAAACCATAAGGCCTTATCTCTATATCTGTGGTTCTCAGCCGGGGATTTTGCAGTGTCTGGAGACATTTTTGGTTGTCACATATGGATGGTAGGTTGTTACTGGCAACTAGTAGGCAAAATGTTCTCCAATGCACAGGAGAGCCCCCCATAAAATAGAATTATCCAGCTCAAGATGTCTTTAGAGTCTCTATTGATAAACCCTAATTTATACTTTGAAAACTGCTGTTGATTTATATATAAAAATATAAAAATCCAGTACGTCTTGCTAGAGAACACAGAGAAAACTTTGCTGAAATATGATTTTTAAAATGTTCATATATATATAGGCTTGCTTATATTAGTCAGCAATTTACGATGGGACAAATGATTCTGATTATGGCACAAAGTTATCTGTGGGCTGACATGAGTTCTTCCTCTCTGTGATAATTCAGGGAAAAGCAGGGGAGACAGCTCTGATGAGGTGACCTGTCAGCTAAGATTTAACAAAGAAATGATCAGGGAGTAAGCATGACAAGAGGACAGGAGAAAGGTAAGAGCAAAGTGATCAGTGGGTGCACTGGGAAAAGTGCAGACATAAGGAGAAACAGTGGAACATGATTTAGTTAAATGTATTTTAAAAATCAGACTAATTAGCAGCAAGTTGCTTGATGGGGCAGTTTGGTCAAAGCACTGACAGGATCAAAAATAAATTCCCCTAGTCGCAGTTTATATTTTTCTTCGAACTAATAGTTACAGTTGCAACAGAAAACAACTTTTAATTTTTTAAGCATCTTTAATTTCTTCATGAAATTAACTAAAAGGTACAATAAGAGATATAATAATGTAAGACTTCACAATTCTCACAGCTGAGTTTATAAACTTTCAGATATTCAAGAAATAGTTTACTCTCATTATCTTTGAATCATTAAGCAATCTTAAGCCTTGGTTACTCTGGGGACCTCCCTCACCTATCTTGTTTCCAAATGGTGCAAAGCTTCCATGGTCCAAAGAAGACAAATCCACAGAATTGGGGAAATAGGGAATGGAGGATACCATTGGTGCTTTGTCATCTATTAATGCCAATTACAACTAAGTCACCCATAGACTGTGAAGTCACATGGTCTATTCAATGTTACAAGCTGTGTTTAGACAGTGGGGTCTTTAATGAGGCTAGGGTCCCATGAACTGGGTCACTTCTAAGAAACATACACAACCAGGTACCAACACAACTTGATTACTTTTCTGGGCATTGGAATGAAGACATACATGCCTGATCCCTGTCTAAACATCTTATAATAAGCATTGGAAAAGAAATGTGATTGTGAAAGAATTTTAAATCATTGAAGGTGATCTATGTCTTTTATTCCTTACACTTCTCAATAAAATAAGAAATATTGCTATATAGGCTGAGAAATCATAATTGGCTTTATTTTTTATTAAAGTATAGTTGGCATACAATATAAGATTATTTGTAGGTATACAATATAATGATTTGACATTAATATACCTTACAATGTGATCATCACACTAAGTCTAGTAAATTCTTTTTAATAGACAGAAAACACAATCTTTGAAAAATGACAGATCTCTGTTCTATTTCCCTTCTTATTACAAATGCATTGCATATTCATTATGGGATATGCAGAGAATGTAGAGAGGTAAAAAACGACAAATTTATATCCATAATCCTACCTGCACAAAGACAATTACTCTTGCCCTGTGATGTATCTCTCCACATTTGACTCTGTAATAATCACAGCTGATATTCAGTGAATGCTTATGCCTTCCTAGAATATGCTGCATGCTTTCATATGTATCAAATAATTTCATCTTTATAATAATCTTTATGAATTATTGCTGTTATCATCCCTATTTGGCAGAGGGAAAGCCTTGTGTGCACAAAGGTTTTTTAAACATATGGTTTCTGAGTGTGATGGTAGAGCCCCTGGGAACAATGGGAGGAGACTTTCTCCTGACAGAGGAGAGAAGAAATAAGGGCAAGGGGACTGGAGTCAGGATGTGAGGAAAAGCCCATCAACACTAAAGCAGTTCATAGCTAATGGCTTTTATTTTCTTTTCTTAAAATTTATCTTTATTGTTGAATGTATTACAAATGTCCCCTTTTTCTCCCCGTGCACCCCTCCCCCTGGCCTCCACCACACTTGTCTGTGTCCTGGGTTATGCATATAAGCATATAAGTTCTTAGGTTAATCTCTCCTTCCCCCAACTCCCCACCCCCGCCTTCCCTCTGAGATTCGCCAGTCTGTTCCATGCTTCTATGTCCCTGGATCTATTGTTCATTGGGTTGCTTTGTTCATTAGATTCCACACATGAGTAAGTTCATGTGACATTTGTCTTTCTCTGACTGGCTTATTTCACTTAGCATAATACTCTCCAGGTCCCACCATGCTGTCTCAACAGGTAAGGGATCCTTTGTTTTTACAGGTGCATAGTATTCCATGGTATAAATGTCTGAGAAGATGCTTGATATGATTTCAATCTTCTTGAACTTATAGAGACTTGTTTTGTGTCCTAACATGTGGTCTATCTTTGAGAATGTCTCATGTGCACTTGAAGAGAATGTATATTCTGCAGCTTTAGAGTGAAATGTTCTGTAAATGTCAGTTAATCCATCTGATCTAGTGTATTGTTCAGAGTCACTGTTTCCTTGTTGATTTTTTGTCTAGAAGATCTCTCCAGTAAAGTCAGTTGGGTGTTAAGTCCCCTACTTCGACTGTATTGCTGTCAATCTCTCCTTTAAAGTCCTCCAGAAGTTTTTTTTGGTTTTTGTTTTTTTTGTTTTTTTTTAGCCTATGTGAATCTTTTGTTCTGAGGTGGGACTCTTGTAGACAGCATGTATTTGGATCATATTTTCTTATCCATTCAGCTCCGCTGTGTTTTGACTGGAGCATTAATCCATTTACATTTAAGGTTATTAATGATAGGTACTTATCTATTACCATTTTATTTCTTTATGCCTATGTTTCTTGTTCTCTCTATTTCAACTTCTTGTTACAGCAGTCCCTTTAAGATTTCTTGCAATGCTGGTTTGCCTTTTTTTTTTGTCTGGGAAGCTCTTTATTTCACCATCTATTTTGAATAATAGCCTTGCTGGATAGAGTAGTCTTGGTTTCAGATCCTTGTTTTGCTTTACCTTGAATACTTCCTAACATTCCCTTCTGGCGTAGAGTTTCTAGTGAGAAATCAGCTGACAGCCTTATGGGAGCTCCTTTGTAGGTAACATATTGCTTTTTCTTGCTGCCTTTAATATTCTCTCTTTGTCTTGAATTTTTGGCATTTTAATTATGATGTACCTGGGCATGGGCCTCTTGCTCGGGACTCTCTGTGCCTCCTGAATTTATGACTTTTTCCTTGACCAGGTTAGGGAAGTGTTCTGCCATTATTTCTTCAAACAAGTTCTCTAACCCTTGCTCACTTTCTAGATCCTCTGGCATCTAGATGATGAAAATATTGTCATGTTTCATGTCCCACAGCTCCCTTAAACTGTCCTCCTGTTTTTTGTTTTTTCGTTTTGGTTCTCTGAGTGAGTGAGTTTTTCTACCCTGTCTTCTAATTTGCTGATCCAATCCTCAGCTTCCCCTAATCTGCCGTTTATTCCTTCCAATGTATTTTAAATTTCTACTATTTTATTTTTAATTTCCTTCATAGTTTCCATATCTTTTCTTTTGCTGTTGAGCATTCTTATGATCAGTATTCTGAACTCTATATCTGACAGATTGCTTATTTCTATCTCATTTAGCTCTTCTTCCGGATAATTCTTATGTTCTTTCACCTGGGGCTTGTTTTTGTTTCTGTTTTTGTCTCCTCATTTTGGCTGCCTATTTGGATTTGTTTCTATGTATTAGGTAGGTCTGTTAGGACTTTCAGTCTTTTTGGAGATTTTCTGGTGCAGGCCAATGTCAGAAGCTGTTTGTGACTAGCCTTGAGTACCCTGTTTGAAGCTTTCTGCACTTCGCAGCTTGTGGTTCCCTCTGCTGGGGCTGGGTGCATTTGGAAAGGACCAAGATGCATACCAAGGTCTGCTTTTCCAAGCCCTGGGTCCATAAGCAAATCAGGCGAAGACTCAAAGCACTCAGAAGCTGATTGTTATTTAGTCTCTTAATGAGCCTCAGGCTGTAGAAATTCCACAGGGTGGGGAGGCTGATTATTATTTAGTCCCTTAATGAGCCTCAGGCTGTAGAAACTCCACAGGGTGGGGTTTTCAATGGGTGGGGCAATTGCTTCCGTCCCAGGCAAAAGCTGCTTGGACTGTAAATGTCTGCCTCAGAAAGATGTCCTCTGCTATATGGGGGAATGACTGACTCAGCACAGGAATCCAGATGGCTGTCTTCTGAAATCTATCTGCCAAGCCAGCATCCCCTGACTCTTCCCACACATCTCCAGTCCTCTCTGCCCTCCCTCCGCTGGAACCCAAGGTGAGTGGCTACACGTGAAATTTTGTGCGTTGGTCTTTTAAGAGGGTGCCTGCATTTCCAGCCATCTCTCCCTGGCAGACAGAAACCTGGCAGCCAGATGGTATATGGGCACCTTTCTCAGTTCTGGTGCTCTGGGCTGGGAAGCCCAGCTTGTGGTTTAGGCCCCAGAGTTCTCAGTGGGAACCCCCACAGCTGAGATAGTCCTCCGGACCTTCAGCTGCTGCCTGTGGGAGCCCAGCCAGCCCTCTTGTGCGTCTGTACTTCCTACCAGTCTCTGCAGTCTCTGCTGTATGTCCTTGGTTATGAGGTGTTCTCCAGCTCGTCTTCAATTGCAGTTGATTATTCAGGGTGGTTTTTCTGTATTTTAGTTGTAATTCCAGTTTGGTCCTGGGAGAGTGTCAGTATAGCTTCCACTCAGTCCCCTGCCATCTTGGAATCTCTCTTGGCTTATTGGTTCTTAATGGCTTCTTATTTTCAATGAAGTGAGCAGGAATCACATCTACAGTGAAAAAGTGTTGTGGATGGAGGAATGAACTCTTGGAGAAAAGTAATTGCCTCATGAGGAAGCACACTAACCAGGGATCAATGAGAGGACACCAAAGCTGCCCTGAGTGGGAGCTGACGGGAGAACCTGAGTCTGGAATGGCTGTCAGTTCTCTCTAGCATCCCAGGAATGGGCACTTGGCCATATATTGCCTCAATGGTGACTGTACAAGGCAGGAGTGGGAGATCCTACAGGGGAGTGGTTTATAGAGCCTTTGTGAGAATGAAGTTGAGCAGGTGAGGTGAGACAGGCGATTAAAGGATGAAGTACCACTCAGAGAGGGTGAGAGGCTGGAGAATGTGAAGAATCGATGTCGGTGAGTTGAGAGTGGACTACAGTGCAAGGGGAGAGGGCAGGAAAGGGGGTTGCTATCGGAGCAGAGGGTTTCAGACCTAGACCTTTCAGGGTGGAGTGGTTTGGGCAATGGCACCATCTGGGGTGTGGGCATTTGAAGACAGTAACTATGTGGAGGTAGGCATCACTGGAGCTGATATCACATCATTGATTAGGCATACATGTAGAGGCTCTAGCCACTCTGATGCTGGCCAGGGATGGAGTGGAGGTGGAAGCTGAACCAGGGCAGAGCCCCCAACAGGGTAGAGCAGTACATTGAAGAGTAACCCACAGCAATGCTCAAGAACAGAGAGGGTCTCACCAGGTGGCACGGGGTACCCAAGAGAGAAGTAAGAGAGAAGATGTGCATATTGCTGGAATTGCTCACTGACAGGCAGGGGAAGGAGCTTTCTTCCTTCCTCCAAGATAAAGATAAAAAGATTGAGAAAAAGCAACCTCCAGCTAAGCCTAGGGTTTCTGTTAAAGTTCAAAGGCTGAGTGAGCCGTTAGAGAGGGTGAGGGGATTCAGGAGATTTCAGTAAAATAGGGTGGTGACTGAAGAAGACAGTGGGGTGTCAGAAGAAGAGACCTTTGTCCCTACTCCTGAGGGAAGCAGGTGGGGAGAAACAGGAAAGCAGCCGACCCCAGGATCATTCTTTCATCCATTCGTTGCATACAGACTTTCAGTTCTGAGTTTCTTTTGGGAAAAAATGCAGTGCCTGCTTCTGAACTCCTTTCAAGAACTCAATAAATTGTTTTGTTTTTCTAACTCATGGCCCAAGTCTTCCCCAGATGTAAGGCAGCACACGGAAATATGCTGCGGGGTCCTGGAGACTGTGCCTGTGATCCTACAGAAAGGTTAGGGCTTTCTGTATAATTTTTCTTGTAAAGAATTTAAAGTATTAAGTTGATTCACCAAAATGCTAAAAAATAAGATGAGAGATTTTAAGCCTGTTTTACACAACAGAACACATAGGAGTTGGAAACTTTTCCAAATTTTACTCAAGGTAAAACAGTATGCAGGTTTAGGCTGACCTTGTGAGACATACCTAAGGGTTTATAGTTACTTTTGCTTTTAAATGAAGTGATTGTGGTTTAGAAATGTATCATAAATGTTTTAAATCATGAGATGCTATAAAACTTCATTATTTGTATAATTAAAAAATTTTGATTCAGAGATTATAAGATATTGTGTACTCAGTACTAGTCAAAAAATCAAGCCCATATATCAGAATGTAATATCTTGTCTTTTTCCACATTAGTGACTGAGACGAGCTGTGGAAAACACAGCTTCATTGTTTTCATCTAATGTTTCAAATATCATCAACTCCTGGTAGAAAACTATTTAGCAAATTAGTCTGCCAGTTCTAGAAATATGTCAAAACAGATGTTGGCATTTTCCTGTATATAAATGTAGTTCTAAAGTGTTTATAGCCTGCCTCCCTCCCTCCCTCCCTCTCTCTCTCTCTCTCTCTCTCTCTCTCTTTCCTGTTTGTCTTTTATAGAATTTAAGAGTTTTTGATGTTAAATGATCTGCCTCTGAGGCTTTGACCAGATGGGAAGAAAGGGCAATAAGGCTAAGGCAAGACAGTGCTGATCCTGGTCAGTAGTGGAAGGGAGAGACGGATTCTGAGCTGGCTAGGGAAGGAGCTCATGATAGGTGGGAGCTGGTGGGGAGGAAATGGAGACATCCTATGAATTTCCAGACACAAGGGCTCCCTGATATCACCAAGCCCATTTGGTTCCCCAGTGCTCCACAATGACCATTTTAGGGTTTGTCTACTACTCAGTGCTCACAGTTTTGCACAGTGCTTCCCACTCTAGCCCCCCAATCCTTGCCCTCCTCCTCCCTCCCTTCTCTTTGCCATGCCTCCTCATATTTGTATTGCATGTTTAAGTGAGCAAATGCATGTGTAATAAGTCAATACAGTGTGAGAGCTGTTTTATGGTTATCATATGCAGTAATGGGGAACCTTTCTTCTGCCAAGGGCCATTTAGATATTTATAACATCATTCAAGGGCCATACAAAATTATCAACTTAAAAATTAGCCATGAAAAAAGCTCCTAGGTTTATTGGATTTTGAGACCTGCCTGTGGTTGTCGTGGCAGGGCCAGACCAAATGATTCTGAGGTCTGTATATGGATGTTCCCCACACCTGGTATACCGGATGAAAAGTGAGGCTGCCTCACCTCCTTAGGAAGGATCTCCTGACTGCTGGGGTCATGAGATGCCATCTAAGGGATGCACCCCCTCCCAGAAACATTCTAGGTAGAACAGTTTCCTTCTGCCTTTTCTTGATTTGCATGTCTGTGGAGGGAGGTGAGAGGGAAGGAGAGAAAATAGAGAGATCAGGAGGAGCCCCACATTGAAGAGCTTGGGTACCTTAGTCAAAAACAAAACAATTCTTGTTCCCTTGGGCAAATGGCCTTAATATCTATTTGTTATAAATTGTGAATTTCCTTTCCTTTTAAAATTAAAAAAAATTATGTGAAATACAGTATGTAGAACAATTAAGGGTGGAGCTGGTATGGTGGAAGACAGGGAGAGATCTGCTTTTCCCGTGGTATTGCTTAAGGGCAAGGGGCTGCTGGTACCAGTCTGCACCTCCGGATCAAACTGCTGCTTCAGAAAGAACCAGCCCCTGGGGGACATCACTGGGAAGTGGTAGTCCATTCATAGATTCAGAGACAGTAAATACTGCACAACTGGGTGAAAAAAGGTTTTGTAATCATAGAGAGAAAAAGAAGGGGAGATGATGGATAGGTTGAGAGAATGAAAAGGCCCATGGGCAAGGACTGGAACTTTTGTTAGGATGGGTTCTTTGTTCTTGGCAGTCAGCAAATATCAGATTGCTAACCCTGGAGATCAGGGTGTAGAAATGACTCTCAGTGCTTAGAAAACAGCCAACTGTCTTGTTTGTCTCAAAACCCATCACTGTTAACTTTTACAGTTTAGTCAGGTTATTTTCTGGAAGCTTTTCAGAAAACAAGTTTTAACAGTGTAATAAAATTGAAATGAGATTTGGGTAACAGAAAATCGTGTTTTTGGACTGTGTAAGAATTTTTGGAGCTTGTGAAGGTCATGCTTTGTGAGGGAATGCTGAAGTCCTTTGGAACCAACAATGAGTTATTATCCACCCCAGGTGGAGATAAGAGTTGACTCACTAGTATAAAAAGAATGCAGATGTTTGGAAACAATGGAGAAGAAGAGTTAAGGGCAAAAACCTAGGGCATGTCTTCATCTTATGTTCATTTTACCAGAAAAATTGAACATTGATGTTTAAAAAATTTTGACAGACTGGAGTGGAGTCTAATTGGAGTTAATATGTCTAACTCTCCAATAGATGTATCAAAAAAAAAAAAAAAAAATAGTTGCCGATTTTTGTCTCTTTTGGGAAGAAAACCATTGTATCTGCTAAATTACATTGGATTTTCTCCTTGTGGTATGATGGGTTTTGAGGAGAGAAACTATTTTCTTTGGGGAAGGTGGTATGTATTACTCTTATATTACTTGCAAGGTACTGAGACCAGTGCATCCTAGGAGAAACCTTGTATTTTCCTGCAGCTCATCCTACTAATACTTTTGGGGGGAAAAAATCAGAGAAAGTTCTTATACATAATGCTTTACCATCCACAAATTCTATGAAAAAATGCCGAAAGTCTCTTAATCTAAATCATTTATTAGAACAGAAGATTTTGCTAATTAGAATTTAGGCAGGCTGAATGAACTTATGTTGAGGAAAGCATTTTGCTTTCCATGTTGAAATTACTACCGTTTCATTGAATCACATAGTTAAGAAGAAGAGTAAGGGGATTCTCAGGAGAGTGACTTCCAGGTATATTACTGATTGATATTCATGCATATATAACTTTTGAGGTTCCTGTGTATTCTCTTTCTCTAACACAACAGATACCAACTTCTACTGTAAAGTGATATTACTTTTATTTTGGACACTCTGAGACAACCAAGGTATTTTTCAATATTTTCACAAGAAGGCTCATATATAGACCCAAATTCCTTGGTCAATGGACCTTCCAGTCTCATGGCAGCCATGAGTCTCTGGGATCATCTCTCCTAGACAGTGCCATGATAATGTCAGTCTATGGGAGACTGCACTGACCTATGTTGCCTTTTCCCTCAACTTCCCACCAATGTACAAATGCCAAAAACATACAAATGCTGAATAAGCAGTGTCAGTGTAGAATAAAATGCACAACTGATATTGCAAGAAAGAAAAAGTAAAACTATGGGCACCTAAAATGAGAGGGGATTTAAATCCAGAGCCTGAGTGGGCATTGAATAATTTGAACATGGGAGCAGAATGTCTCTGTGGAGATATCAGAAACAGACTTTAAATGTCTTTACAATTTTGGCAATTTCAATGGCCTAAATCACTTCAAACTCACATCATTTAACTTAGCTGTATTGAAAAGTTCATAATATAATTTATTTTTAAATAATTAAGTCTAATTGTGATTTTCAAATGGTTTATGTACATATCTACTTGCCTACACTTATTCATAAGCGTTTAAAGAGTATGCACGTAGCAGAAGATGCAGAATGTCAGAGTGAAGGAAGGAAAGGGTTAATTAACACCAGTAGAAATGGGTGAGGTCAGGTAAAATAAATGTGAACCATTAAGCATGCCTACGGGTATATTACTAAATACTCAGAAATATTAATAGAGGTAAAATGATTGATTTGTGTTTAAAATTATGGACTATTTTGTTGAAGTAGCATTTCTAAGGGATATTATTTGGGATCTATATACTTAAGATTTCTTGAATAATTCATTTCTAATGGGTCTTTGGGGGGGGGGGTTGAAAAATATTCTCTAAGCCTATTTGTAAATATTTATTAAACTTCTTTGGGCTCCTGTTTAAAGTCCAAGCACCAGATTATTTTTTGGTTGAGCTGTCCCACAATATTCCCAGGGATCAGATCCTCTCTTGTCTGGACTCCTTTGTCTTAAATGAGCTGAAGCCCCCAAGAGGCCACCTTGCACCCCACAAAAACTGTGATTGCAGGATCAGGTGTGAGCACACACTAACCCCACCCTCAGTGACATGGAGGGGTCGTGCTATGATTTGTTGGGTGGGTGGGGATGTAACTGGCGGTTACACAGATGGATTGGGCCACTTAGGAAGAAATGTGGCTGGATGGAAACTGTACATTTTTGACATGGCATTTGCTCAGACTGGAGAGCTGTCCTTTCCTTCTTCCTCCAGGACCACCGTGCACTGTCCTAGGCTGGACCTAGAACAGTTTCCATATTATGAGGTGCTCAAGCATTGGTAAAATTTGATAAGAAGGGCATTTAGGAGAATAATGTATTTTAACTGTATTATGAAAATATTTTTAGTAGATCATTTTGAAGTCCTATACAGGATGGGGCAAAAGTAGGTTTCCAGTTGTTCATATGGAAAATAATACAATAATTAATGAGTAATAATACAAGAATAAACTCTGTGTTTTGTGTACTTACAACTGGAAACCTACTTTTGCCTCACCCTGTAGTATCTGTGAACTCTTGTGACAAATACTTTTTAAAAATATGGACCTGTCAAATGTGGTTCTAATACCTCAGGTACCAATGTGGAATAGGTGTGTGTGTTTGGGGAGATAAGGAATTACATGTTTATAAGACATGGTACCACAGGCCCATTCTTACTGCATTATGAAACTCTTGGATGTGTTTATGGTGCTATGACTCTCAATACAACCTGTGCTTATCCTTAATGTCTTGAAAGAACGAAGTACCAAAGCTTGCATTGCCTTTGGAGCTAAGCTAGGTACAGTCTTCTCATTCTACCCTTGAGGAAACTGAGGCAGGAGTGGCAAAGTGACTTTCATGTCACAAACCTCTCTGGGGCAGAGTCAGGACTGGGACCCCAGTCTTCTTCTGTTTAGTGTCCTGGATGAGGTCTTCTGAGTGTTAAGACAAATGTACACTCAGCAGCCTGTGTGTGAGGGTCCCTGTGGCTGTCTCCCTCCTACAAGTGTCACTCAAGTCCCTAAAATTTCCTGCTCCCAGTTTAGCCAGGCAAAGAATATGAAGTGCTCTGAGTTGCATGAAGCCACAGTCACCCATTTGTCATAACGTATACTGGGCACTGGCATATTCTTACCTCAGTTACCTACAGACAAGACTGATCTTCCAGCCGGATTAGGGAGATGAATGAATACAGGTCTCTCCCTGGGTCATGCCCGAGTTCATGAAACTCTGTTGCACTTGGTGTGGGTTTGGAGTGTTAGAGAGAACAGGGAGTACTGAAATAAAGAGATGCCATCAATAAAAGCCAGCAGGCTGGGCCAAGTATATTTTATCAACAAAGCAGAGAGCAGATCTGTACTGCATGATTGTGCATTATGACAAGGAAAAATATCAGCTTTTTTCCCCCATGTCCTGGAAGAATTTTATTGCTTAAATTCAGGGGAACTGTTCACAGTGCTGCAATTGCCCTGCTGAGGGTGGGGATGGGGATTACAGGCATCACTGAGGATCCCAGGACTAATCCTTTCACATTCAAGAAGCCACTATGGAGAGTCAATCTCGGGCAAAGCTTTGTCATGGGGGTTGCTTGGGATCTGAAATGATCAAACTGTGCCCTCCAGAAGCTCAAAATTCATTTTGTGTTTATATAAGAATGCCAGGGAGACATTGATCCGTTCTGAGAGAGTGGTTAAAAGTAATGGCTTAATTCAGAGGAGGAGAGGGACAGCCAGCTTCCCTCTGGGTCCTGTATCATAAAAGAAGGACCGTTTCTGCATGTCTTTTGATTTCAGCAAAGTGATGTGAGTAGCTTATTAGACAGGGCTAACTTCACACCGTGTGCTTTCCTGTGACTCAGTGGGGAAGAAAGTTTTGACTGTGTATTTTAGTTTCAAACACTAAAATGGATGGATGCTCATTACAATTCTAGAAAGTCATCGCTTCACTTAAATAGAGACTCTCTCATAGGGAAGGTCCTGTGTGAACCTGGGCATTAAAATATTTTGAAGTAAATAAAAAGTAATTCTTAAAACTAGGGAGTTCATCATAATTTAATTGATCTAAGAGATTTTTATACTTTATGAAAGTTTATAAAAGTGATGCTGTTGAAGTTGGATTTTAGAACAATACCTTTGATCTTGGCCTCTGCACCTTCAAACACAAGTTAACCTTTCCCAAGCTCCTAGGGTAATTTTTATCCCATCTCCATTGGTCATGTCCATTAGGTTAAATTTAAGGACTGACACAAGGCAGCTTTAACCTGTAGATTGTTTTCTCTCTCTTTAGTATCTATTTTTTTTCTCTTTTAGACTCTGCTATTTATGAAAGAAAAGATTTCATTTTATTTATTCTGATATCCATCACATCCAGTATGTCTATGGCACACACAGGTCTTTCCTGACAATTAGATTAAAAATGAATGAATGAATGAATGAATGAAGAGGAGAATGCTCATGCTTTTCACTTTTAATACTGAGCCACTCATGTGTGTTGAAATCATGTTATAAATATTTCTAACCCCACATAACTGGAATGTGCACAAGTTGGTCTACGTTTGCGACAAGCGCTCTAACTTAGCAGGTCGCAGATGCCCAGGACAGGATTCAGCACGATGGCAGTGGCCGTGTCTTGTTTAATTGAAGGGAAAGAAAACAGGTAACAGGAAGCAGATGTGAAAATTCGGAGGGCTGGAAAAACTAAACTCACCTGTCAAGGAGGAAGGGCCTGGATGACAGTGAGGTGGAGAACATGATGGGAGAGAATGTGCGTGTCCCCACCACGGGACGTAACAGCACAACCATCCACAGGAGGAAGGACACTGTGAGGTGCTGGAGAACACTTTCATCACACATTTTGGGGAATTAAATGTTCACGCTCCTTAACACCAAGGGCATCTTGACTCTCCCTCCATCTTCGCCACCCTAATTAGACGCCGCAGGTGTTCCACAAGACTTTATTTTATATCGCTGTTTCCAGTAAATTATGGTACAGTGGAGTTAAATGGGCCTTACAGAACCCGTAAGAACCATAATTCAGCACAGCACTAAAACTTACCCCCTGAAGGCTACTCAGAAGGAGACTGTGTCTCACTTGATTGTGAAAATCCATGTTTGAGTTGAGGACAGCAAATGGACACAATGTGTGAAGTCAGTGGGACAGAGAGAAATCTGTGTCTCATGGAAACAATAAACAGATGCATCCGTGAAAATCAGCTTGAAAGTCACTACATAGTAGAAATTTGTGGTAAGTGCATCAAGGAGAAGGCCAGAGCCAATCTCTAAGCATAACTTCTGATTTCTGGTCATCCCTGAAATGACTTAGGATTGTGTCTAGAAGGGACATGTTTACTGGCTCCAGAAGGGGAGACTGTGTGGGGTGGTGGCGAGGGCTGGTTGTAGTAACAGCACACAGCTGGCCCCTACAGGTCACTTACACAAGTGAAGGATTACCAAGCCTCGGCTTGGGGGAGCATGTCAACATGGACATGAGAGGATATTTCCCCACTTCAGCAACTCTAACAAGTAAAGCAAATCTTGATGAAAAATTATGTTGAAAACCCCAAGTATGGGAAATATCCATAGTTTATTGATATGATATTAAATAGCAAAAGCACATTCACAAAAGTTGCTAAGGGGGAAAACATCAAGTAAAAGCAGGAATAGCATACATTTACTTGTATAGTTCTCTAGTAAAACAGGTGAGCCATGTATTAGATTTTTTTCTGCTCTTTGGAGACTGGATCTCTCAGTTCTCATTTCAGAGCCCACACTTAGGGTGTGCCCAGTTCCTGCCAGGCTGCTTCTGCTCTCTGGGCCAGGTGAACATATTGTTTCTAACTGAAACTTCAAGTGCAGGGGAGGCTTCTACTCTTATGAAAGAACACAGACTGATGCCCATTCTTTACATAGGGGACCAGGCTCTGAAATTCTATGATGAGAGAGTTATACTCAATTCCTGTGTCTACTGGATATTTTAAATCTTAGTGGTTTTGACTGTTCCTAATCCTATATATAGGCCCAAGTTTAGTCCCTACTCATTTCTGATACATAGGTATTTACTCTATTTTTTTAAAGAATGCCTTTAAAAATATATTTTCTGAGACTATTTTTTAAATTTTATTTTTTAGTTACAGTTAACATACAATATTATATTAGTTTCAGGTATACAACACAGTATCAGGGTGATCACTTCATAAGGTATAAAGTGTCTAATCACTATGTTGTACTCTATTTTTTATTTTAAAGATTCATATATGTGTGTGTACATATGTGTGTGTCTGTGTACATATATGTATTTTTTTTATTTATATGCAGTGAAGGACAGAGGCTTTGGGTGCCTGTTGACCAGAGTGTAATTTAATCAGAAATGATGACTTGATGACTGGCCTGTGGGATATTGGGCAGGGGGAGGAATGACTCTTGAAGAGAAGTTGGAGAGTATTTTCTGTGGTTCATTAAATTGGAAAAGAGATTTCCTAATCTTTTTATTTTATGAATACATGCAGAGATGAAAAGGGTTGAAGAGTCAGCAAAGTGATTTTAGTGAGGCTCTTCTCCAACTCAACTGACAGGGAAGAAAGTAAAGTCTTCCATGCTGGCCACCCAGCTTCACACATTGCAAGGACAGGACAATGCTGTCTCCTGGGTGGATATTGAGGCACAATAATGCAAGTTGCTGTATGGCTTTGTTGTAGCACATTGTACCCTGAATTAACATACATACATCAGTGAGGGATTTTTTTCCTGTTTGGGTTTTGAAAATTTTAATTTTTTCTTAAAAAATAATGAAACCGTTTCTGAGCTTGAGAAGCATGCCATAACCTAAAAAGTATGACTTTTAAGCAGGAGGCAAGCCTAGGGCATCATTCCACTTCTATTTCTATCAGCTGCCGGATCTGACACAATGCAGCTAATCCTGTTACTTAAAACTTTTCATGCTAATGAAATGAATAGTCTCTTATTGCCCCAAGAAGCAGTCCATCCTCGTAAGCTTGTTGGAAATTCTACATCATGATCCTGTGTGGTGGCAGTCATTAAAGCTCAGTTCTCTATTCAGAGACACTGCCTTTCCAAATACTTCCTCCTCCATCTATCCTAATTGTACTCAGCACATAAAATCCAGTTTATACTTTTAGTTAACAAAATGTTCTTGCCAGCATGAAAACCAAAATTAATATGTCCTGGCTTTTACGCTATTTTTTACCCTTTACTCTGTGAAACTTCCTTGAGTTAATGTGCTAAGCCTACAATTTTCTGCCCTTGGACTATTTAGAATAATACTGAGCACATAGCAGGTAATGGATAAATGGTCTCATCCAGTTATCAGCAGCTTCAGCGGCAGCAGTAATAGTTGAAACTACATAGATCTTTTAAAAAATCCTACCATTGTAAGGCTTGCTATGTGACTCTTCCTAAGTTTTATTTTAACAGGGACTTAGTAAGGAGCTGTATAAGATATTTAAGAAGTGACATTTCACCTATTACCCCCAGTGGCTCCCAGGGTGGCTGCTGTGTGACCAGTCCGGGGAACACTGCATGTCCCTAGGGTGGATCTACATTTACATGACACCTGGAGTTCACCAACACTGTTAAATATAATCCCCAGTCATCAGTGATGTGGCCTAGAATATTTTACAATGTAGGCAAAAAAATTATTCTTTAAGTTTGTTCTATAAACACTTTGCAAAATGGAACTTTGTGTTTCAGTAGCCTGGATATGCCCATGATTCCATGCTGACACTCCTAGTCTTTCATGTAGCGGTGGCTGCAGACCCACCACAGCAGAAGAGAACAGAGCACTTTAACCTTTAAAAATGTAGAATCCTATGGTAGGATGCAGCTAATTAGAATATTCATTCTAACCAGTTTTATTCCATTCTCGCTCTGTGTGATTTCCCAATTATGCTATTTCATGCTAATTATTTTACTTTGAGTTTTTAGAGTATACCAGTTTAAAAACTATTTATTCAGTAGGGGTATTAAAAAGTCTTTAATTCTTTTTAAGCAACTATGCTTTTGACAGAACTTCATTTAAGTGCCTTTCTCATTTTGTTTCCAGTGAAAAACATGTCTCGTCTCCCCCCATTGCTAGTGGGAGTGGGGTTCTTGGGGCACCACTGGAATAAGCATTTTGGAAGCTCCCCCCCCCCCCCCCCCCCCCCCCCCCGGAGGCTGAGATGTGGTAGAAAGCTTTATTTCCATGTAATTACATTGCTGGGTTTTTAAAGCCCAATTTCTCTTAGTCCAGTCACAGAAGTGTGTAGCTGGGGTTTCAGTGCCTGCCATAGAGCAGTGAGAGACTGGATATACAAATGGACAATGACCATACCATATATAAAAATAGAACTCTCACCCACAACCTGCAGCAACCTGCCCAGGAAACCAACCTATTATCTCCATAACCAGCCTCAGAGGCCAGTGTGCTCTCTCTAAGTCAGACTTGTTGAAAGTTAGACCAGTATCTGTAGTGACAATACCAGAAGCTAACCAATAACCCCTGTATCAATCGCCCCAAATAGGTAGCTTCCCAATTTTCCCCTGCCTCCAGTTTAGGACTAGCCATAGAAGGCCCAATGTGCTTCCCTAACCAATTACATGGGCCACCCTGCTTCTGGTTAGCTCACCATCGGCCTCCCCAGGCCAACAGCCTCCAGTCACGCACCCCTGAGCCTTCCCTGTTTCCCCTGTAAACCTTCCCACGCCTTTGACCTCTTTTAAGTTTCTGCTGGAACACAGGTGGTGGTGGCTGACTCCTTTACCAGAGCAAGTTCAGAATACATAGCCTGTGCTTTTCTTATTTGGTTGGTTTTCATTTCTTTCCATAGTATCATTCAATAAATATTATAATCATAACAAAAAACTAATTGTTGAATTAAATATTAAGTCCATGAATCATTGAGTGACACATCTCCAGGAGATTCAGGCTGATATTAATATAGCTCAGTTTATTTTTCTATTTTTTGTGATTGATAATCATTATTGATAATCTTTTCTTAAATTCACTTTATTTTGCTTAATTTTGCTTCTCTTAGTAAACTATTGATGGGAATTATATCTGGTTTATGCTCCCAGCATATTGGTTTATAGTGCTGGTTAGCTTTACAGTGGATCAGCACTTTTATTCTAAGATCCCAGGGGCCAAACTTTCTAATTCACTGTCTGAGAGACAGCCACACAAAGGAGGGGACAGTGGTTTTCACAACCAACCAGGTCCTGTCTGTGGCTTCGCTCAATATTTCAGTCTTGTCACAATCCTCAGGAGGAAATTGGTTTTGGCTCTTGAATATGTTCTTCACAAAGCCTTGTGGTTGTGGAGTTGTGTACAAATTGATTCTTTGATGAATCATTCCAGTATTTTTAATGGATATTGGATTCGAGCTATTCATGTCTAGATTTCTGATGGCTTTCCTTTTTAGACATATTTTTCCTTTTATGTGAAGAAAATGCATCGCTTTCCATGCTTTATCCATCTCTTGGTTTCCATCTGCTTTTACGATAACTGCTGAAAACCCAATAATTACATCTGTGTGGTCACAATTCTTAGCGGCCTCATGGTTAACCTACCCATAAATGTTCACTTGGGGTTCACTGAGACTTCTTAGTGATGTCACGCATATAAAACACAGATACACACATTCCAGAAGATGCCCTACATCTGACCCTTTCTATCCTGTAACCTCCCAGCCCAGAAACAATCAGGATCTGTATGACCAGACATCTGACCTCTGACAAAACATAATGCACAACCCCCTATGAAAAAGATCAGACAGCCATTCGGTTATCATGTAATCTGTTACACAAACCTCTTCTATCCCCAGGCCCAGAGGAAAACGGGAAAACAAAAGAAATGACTGAATGTGTTTTTAATAGCGCCCAATTAAATGGTGACAATTTACAGCAGTAATTTATTAAATTGTTGCTCTTAACAATGGGTGGTCTGGCACAGAGCTAGTTACAAGTGGAACCAATGTAGCCTATAATTCTGCTGTTAATTTCAGTCTTGACAGATGCCAAGTGCTAGCAGAGGGAGTCCTGGTCACGAGGAAGAGAAATGACATATTTTCAGCTACCACAAGGGGCAGCGAGGAACTTCAGAAACTTAAAACTGTGTGTTCGTTTTCCTATGATCATAAGTATAGATGTGGGAAAGAGAAAAGAGTTGAGGCTCATTTCATTAGGTTTAAGGTTCTGCAACTTGAGGAAAATATAGTGGGAAAGTAGTCATGGAATAAAGAACTCAGCATACATCTCTGTATGTGCAATTTACTGTCTTAATTTACATTACTGAATTAGCCTCCGAAGTCTAAGACCCTCTATCGTGCGTGGGTGGAACACAGGCTCTACTTATCTTACAAAGCAGAGGGGTTCCTTGTCACCATGAACACACGCCTGGTGGCAAAGTTACAGAAGTGATCAGTATATCTAAATGGATTGGTTGTAGCAAGTGACTGTGTGAAAGGAACACCAAGAAGGCTGGGTTTGTGCTGTCAGTGGATAGAAAAGACTGAGAGGGTGTCAGTGAGGTTAAAATTCTCAGCCCCATCAGGATGGAGAATGCTTGTCCTGGATGTCACCTTTACAGTGGTTTTCAGGATAGACTACTCTACCTGGTAGCATCAGGAATGCTGTGTGAAAAAAAGATGCCATCGAAGACAGAGAATCTGTTTACTTTCCTGATATGGAATGCGATATGAACTGGAACATTTCTTCTAAAATTCACACTTGTTTAGCATTGAGAGAGAGCACAGAGCTGAAAGAACAACACGGCAGGAAAGCGAGCAGGTTTATTTTATAGCTAAAGAGAGTGCACATTTGATTTTCCACATCATGACTTGAAAATCAGCTCTGCAGACCCTGCCAGGGACACTGCTCTGATGGTTGGAAGCTGTGTGTTTATGTACTTGTGCATGTTTTATTTTATTTTTCCTGTTGGCTGCACTTCACTTATTTTTCCCGCACGGGATGGCTTGTAGGATCCATGTATTGGAAGGATACTTCCGAGGTGCATGTTGAATGTAGTTGGAAGGATACTTCCCCAGAAGAAACCCAACTCAGACTAGCTTAGAAGGAGAGAGAATGTATTGGCTTATAGGACAGTGAAGTCCAGCTTCAGGCACGCCTGGACCTGGGGCTTGGGCACTCAGAACTCAGCACAAGGCGGAGGTATTTTAGTGTTTATAGTAGTCATTATCTGACCTCCCTGGGGTCATCAGTGACCTACAGAGGAATTAGACATTGTTCTGATCGTAAGACTTCAGGAAAACGAGCTTTCTGTGATGAACACAGCATGGAGGGAATGGTGATACAATATCTGAAGCCCCAAACAAAGAAGTGAGGCTTCATCATGGTGTTTGGACGTCACTGTGCCTCTTCCTTGAAACATTCATGCCCCTTCTCGCCCAGTTCAGCAGCACCATCCTCCCACTCACTCCAGTACCATTGTACCCTGTGCACATAGTCCCAGCTGCGCAGAGGGAAGAGGGAGGCCTTCCTCAGGGCTCATCAGGCAGTCCTGTGAGCAAGTCCACACACTAGTCAGCCAGAGTTTGAGGGTTCCCTTACAGATCACATCTCCCTTCTCTCAGCACCATAAACATGACTCTTACATATCTTTAACTCAAATACAGCACCAATTATTACACCAGAAATGAATGTATAACCCTAACCACAGAGGGGACTGTAGAAGATTCTAGGTTGGCTTACCCGGTATTTATCACCACTCTCCCATTGCTAAGGAAACCTTCGTTATGTTTGGGCAGCCATGTGTCTAGCTAAAAATATTAATTTTCTAGGCTTCCTTTGAGCTAATGATGACCATGTGACATAGTTGTGTCTAACAAGCTAAAATCACAATTTTCTTGGGTGAAACTCTTGAGGAAGCCACTGTCCTCTGAGAAAAAGGGAAAGACTCAGCTGACACACTGTTTGGCCTTTTCTATCTTTCATTTTTGTTGCCTGGAATAGAGATATGATGCTTAGAGGTGCAGCAGCCTTACTGTAAGCATGGAGATGAAAGTCACCCATCAGTGATGACAGAGCGGAAGATAGGAGCCTGGTACCCTGGGGACAGTTTGGAGGTACCCTTCCCATTCAGAATTGTGTATCTCAAACCTTCATTTATCTGAGGGAAAGGGGATCTAAATAGTTAATTTTTTCAAGTTTACGTTACTTGCAGCTGAAGAAAACCCCAACTGATACGAAGTCTAAAATATTCCAAGAGGAAATGGAATGCCAGAAATCCTAGTAACTACTATGAAAGATGCCAACAGAAATGGACCCATGGGCACTTCTGAAAGACAAAACCAAAAAAGTACACCCCGCCCCCACCCATCACACACACATTTTTCTTATTTTCTATTGACAATCCATCAGTGGGCATTAGGATCTCATTATGACCAATGTTCTTAAAATATCAGAATAGTGCAGTTTTCTCCTTGGTCATTATTTTTGTAAAAATGGAGGGAGGATGGTATTAAAGTTTCCCCAGAAAATTTGTGTAAATGCTCAAATTAGAAAGAACTAGCACCCAGGTGGTTTTCTTTATTATCTAATGGCTAGACCAAATGACTTTCCATTTTGCCCTGTTATTATAAAATTGCAAGGATCAATGACCATTGATAATTGAAGCATGAAATGGAGGAAAACTTCACCTGAATTATAACTGAAGACTGTGATTGCATAACTACCAGCCTTCCTCTGCAATTGGAACCAGGCCCTCCGAGTTCACGAGAAAAGAATGTGTTTGTCTATGTGAATATAGGACTTTATACACATTAATTTTGTTATTGTAGGTCATCAATGAAGTATACTTATCATGGCTGACTGTGCCACAGTCCCATAAAAATCCATCAGGTTGGGCTAATGTTGATCGTTTGGGAAACAGCGTGGGGCACCCGTCAATATTTTCCTTTCTCATTCACTCCCTGCCTTTCCCGTGAGCGTGGCGTGTGTGTCATGGAGCAGCACACAACCTCGAAGTGAGGGCCTCCTGTCTCTCTTTTCACAGGCCCAGTCACTGTTCAGGGAACAGAAAGAAATGCAAAATTAAGAGGCTAAAGATTTGAAGGTGGGCAGCATATTAATAAATAAAACATTTTTTCCCCCTAAAGCACTGAAAAGATCTGAAAGGAAACTGTTTCAGGGGTGGGGAATCTTTTTTTCTGCCAAGGGCCATTTGGATATTTGTAACACTATTTGCAGGCCATCCAAAATTATCACCTTAAAAATTAGCCTGCTGTATTTGGTCAAACAATTAATTAACTCGATCCTAATGTGATGGCTGGAACTGCTTCTCTCTGGTGAGGCCTTGGCAGGGCCAGACCAAATGATTTTTCCAGCCTTATACAGCCAGTGGGCCGGATGTTACCTGTCCCCAGATAATGATGACTTTGATTTGAATTTTATAACAGATTTATTTAAAACTACAGTTCAAGATATGAAATAACCCTTCAGAAAGTTTAAATCTTTCAGTAAACTGAGATTTGAACAATTGTATTTGGCTGACATCAACTCAAAAGAAAAAGGAAATGAAACCCCAAGGTCATCTTTATTCATTCATCTGAAAATAAGAATGAAATAATTAAAACAGAAATATAGCTTTTACCTTGGAATTTATCTTGTACAAGGTTTCTAAAAAATGAATTGTAGCCTTCTAGCTTATCGCCACTGCCTAAATACACTTTTGTCAAACTATCTGAAAAATTAAAATCACAAATAATAAACAGTAATCACCTTTAAAATAGTGGCTGTTTCAGATTGTGTTTCCTGGAAGCAGACGTTAAGACGATGTTCGGGTGCAAGACGGTCATTTGAGTTCTGTGAAAGAAAAGGGGAGGAGGCAGGATTGGGCATAAGGGAAGTTCAAGGATGAGGCCACTGACCCAGTCTCCCACCCTGGTAGGGAGCTCGTGTGTGGAACTGTTGGCAGAGTCGCCCTGCATTGAGCTGAACCCCAGGGGTTCACACACCTTCTTCTCAGTGTCTGGATGCAGGTGCCCAGAGAAGGACATGGCTGTGGGTGAGGCAGCTCCCTTGCAGACCCTCGAGGGCCTAGGGTGGCAGCAGGTGTCTGCTCAACACTCTGTGTTAGGACAGCACGTGCTTCCTTGAAAGGGGATCTGAGTGGCACCTCTTTGTGTCTACTAAAGTGAAACTGTTACTGGAGGAAGACTGGGCTGGTAATAGGTTCTTCCATGGTGACACATGCAAGGAATTTCAGGGACACACATGTAGAAGGATTTTAAACACTAGTGGCAAAAGTTATCAGAAGGGCACACAGGGCACAGATGCTCTTGAAAAGGCTTGTTCACTCAATAAGGCACTTCCCTGGCACTCAGCTGGTAGATTGAGTTCACTGGCCCCAGGTACACGGTGCCCGATGTCTCATCCATGACCAGGTAGTTTAGCTTTGTCTTACTGTAGTCCGGCTTCTGGGCAGCAGGTCCACACTTAGGCCCACCAGGCTCAGGAGGGTCAACAGGGCCCAGAGCTGCATCACCTTGGCACCAAGGCTGACCTTGGGCAAGTTACTTAACTTCTCTGTGCCTCGTTCCTTATCTGCACGTCCACTGCCAAGGCTCAATGGCACCCAGGCTGCGATTGGCACTGCTCTCTGGCCCGCTTGGCTGCCAAAAAGAGACTGGAGCCTTTATTAAGCTTCCTTATATTTCCTTGGGCTTGGGAGAGAGCAGGCTTTCTTTCAAACTATCTAATCTCTTTCCTGGCTTTTCTTAGGCTTGTGTCCTTACCCTATCCAATCTTTTCCCCAGACTTTCCCAGGTTTGTCTCCTCTCCTTTATGGTTGCCATCTTGGCTCCTGCTGCACATTTGCTCAGTAAAGGAATTTCCTCTGCACCATTTCTCCTTCCCCTGTTAATGGGGTGGAGTCCCGTGGGGTGACTGCATCTTTTCAGCTTACTCAGTTGCCCGCAGTGACTGGGAAAATGTCCTTTCCTAGTTAATCTCGCTGGCTCCATTTACCCCCTTCCTTTTTGTTAATATCTAACTCACTACCTACTGAAACAAAACAGGCATTGCTAACACTTTTGAATATGTGAGTTCCCCAAACTTTGCATTCACCAACAGTTTAAACGCAAGTGTGCTCTAATGATCACACACACACACACACACACACACACACACACACACACTATTAGAACTAATAAACAAATTCAGCAAAGGTGCAGGTTAACAACAAAAATCATTACATTTCTATACACTAACAATAAGCAATCCATAAAAAAATTAAGAAAACAATTTCATTTACAATAGCATTTATTCGTCCTGTACCCAACAATTCCATTGCAGGGTGAGGCCTATAAGCAATTCTTCAACTCCATCTGGGTGTCCTACAATTCAACTTAATTCTGACACTATGTGCCTGGAGATAGCATCAGATCCCACAGGTTAAGGGCTCAGTTTTATATGATAGGCCCCTTCACCAACCTCAGAAGCCAATCTCAAGTCCAGCTGCCACTTGTGCTTCTGACTCACAGGCTATAAATTGGGGGTTCCAATAATCCCCTCCTTGGGTTCAATTAATTTGCCAGAGTGGCTCATGGAACTCAGAAACATTTTCTTACTAGATCACTGATTTATTGATAAAGAATATAACTCAGGAACAGCCAGAAGTAAGAGATTCATAGGGTCACGTATAGGAAAAGGGTGTGGAGCTTCCATGCTCTCTCTTGGCACCACTCTCTTCAAATATCAATGTGTTCACCAACCCAGAAGCTCTCTGAACCAGTCCTTTGGGGTTTTTATGGAGGCTTCATTTCATAAGCATGGTTGATTAAATTATTGGCCATTGGGGACTGATTCAACTTCCAGCCCCTCTCCCCTTCTTGGTTAAGGGAAGAAGACTGAAGATTTAAACTCTCTGATAGCATCCTTAGCTGGAGTCAAAAGTCACCTAATTAACATAACAAAAGATACCTTTATTGCTTGGGAAATTCCAAGGGTTTTAGAAGCTCTCTGACAAACAAGAGAAGATCAAATATATTTATTATAAACCACAATATCACAGCATAAAAAAAATAGTTAGGAACAAACTTAACCAAGAAAGCAAAAAACTTGGACACTGAAAACTACAAACATTGCTGGAAAAAAGTTAAAAAGACATAAATAAATGGAAAGGCATCCTGTGTACATAGATTGGAAAACTTAGTATCATTAAAATGTCAATACTACTCAAAGTGAACTACAGCTTTATGCAATCCCCACCAAAAGTCCAATGGTGTTTTTTGTAGAAATAGAAAAATCATTCTAAAATGTATATGGAATCTCAAGGGACTCTGAGTAGCCAAAACAATGTTAAAAAACAAACAAACCGGAGCTGGAGGTCTTACACTTCAAAACTAATTTCAAAACTAATTACAAAGCCACAGAAATCTGAAACAGTGTGATTCAGGCAGAAAGACAGATATATAGACCACTGGAATGGAATAGAGCCCAGAAATAAACCCTCACGCTTATGGCCAAATCATTTTTTATAATGGTGCCAAAACCATTCAATGGGTAAAGGACAGTCTTTTTAAAAAATGATGTTGGGAAAACAAAACATCCACATGTAAAAGAATTAGGTTTGACCCTTACCTTACTTCATATACAAAAATTAACTAAAAAAGAGTTAAATGTAGGTCTAAAATTATAAAACTCTTAGGGGGAAAACCATCATGACATTAGATTTGGCAATGATGTCTTGACTCAGATACCAAAACACAGGCCACGAAAGTGAAAACAGATAAACTGGACTATAAAGAAGGTCAATGAAACCATCGATTCATCCATCCATTCCTCCAGTCACCCATTCATTTAACAACTATCTATTAGCACCTACTGGATGGGTCAGCCCTAACTCTCCTTTGTTTCTCCAGAGGAGGGTTGGGGAGATGTTGGGGATGGAGAAATCATAAAACCAGAATGATCTGCTTTGTGCCTCTGAGAAGCAGTCAACTGCGGAGCCAAAGGGTAAACAAATAATTACTGCACTTCCCATGCAGGCTGCCTCCCCAGAGGGACGCCGGCCTGGGAGGGTGAGGCAGCCAGGAAACCAGCTCCGCGCCCTCGCAGGCTCCCTTCGTTGAGAAACAGTGATTTTAAAAATATTTGTTATCTTCCTGTGTTTATTCTGACTGCAATTGCATTTTAATGCATCTTCTGTTTGACTTTCTAGAACCAGTTTGATAATCGAGCAGCCCTTCCTGCCTGCCCTGTGTTCGCACAGCTGCCAAGGTCTGAGAGTCCAAGTGTTTGTGTTAATTTGCAATTATCATTCAGGAGAGAGCTGTGTACAGTGCCTGAAGTATCTGAACATCCCTATAGCAACACCTGTTTTAAAATTCATCGCACTATGGGTTTTTATTTTTCCAATTCACTGAATATATCCCAGAGCAGAAATAAATTAAATGTGATATTTCTTAGACTTATCTGTACACCACCAAAACACCCTACTTCATTTACTTGAAAATTGACTGCAGCTTAAACCACAATGACATTTTTTCTGAAATGCTACAGCATAAAGCAAATCTTAAAGAATCACACATCGTGAGTGATGTCGTGGGGATCACTTCAGCATCGGAGCCCACCTTGGAGAGCCAGGCTAACCCTCAGAATCTACATCAGAAGCTCTGAATGTAGAAACCAATATTTGTTAAAAAATACAAAAATTTTTCAAGTCATTTTTATTTATCTGTTTTCTTGTTTCATGCTTCTGGTCTGTTAGATGAAGCAGTCACAGGACACCACTTAATTATAGGAATAAAATATTGAGATGAAAGTTGCACTCAGGTTTATAAAACCGGATTAGTAGTTAGAGCTTCAACAAGCCACTTCCAAGAGAGCCTGTGAAAATGAAACTGCCTGTTGTAGTATCCTAACTATAAACTCGGTGTTTTCAATATGCTCCAAAATGGCTACAAAATAAACCATAAAATGAGAACCCTCCTGAGGTTTGTGCCAATGAAACAAAAGCTAAGGAGCTGAAATTTTAATGGGCTCAGAGAACAATTCTGCCGTACAGATGGAAGCCAGTGCTGAGGACGACACATGGGGAAGAGGCAGTGGGGATACACGGAGGCGTGAGAAGCCCCTCAAGGGGAGGATCAGTTTACAACAGGACAGGATCCACCACAGAAGAGACTAAAGGAAAGCCTCACCCCACGTCACAGAGCTGACGGGCTCTATGGGAAGGAGGAGGGGATTGATTTTGGCTGGCTTCAAACTACAAAATATACCTAGCTTTGATGGAGTATTTAGTTAAAGAAATGCACATTTAAAAAATATTCCAAAGTTATGCTTTTGCATGGGCTTTAGCTCTATTATTTCTAGACCCTTAGGTTCCTAAGGTCGTATGATTCTATCTAACTATAATTTTGGAGGGAAATCATAAAACAGCCAGATTTTTTGGTGGAAAAATATAAATCTAATATAATAAGAAGTTGGCAAATATTTTTTTTGTAAATGTCTAGATATTGTAAGATTTGTTGACCATACAGTGTCTTGCAATTTTTCAACTCTGCTGTTGTAAGGTAAAAATAATCACAGACAATAATATACAAACAAACGAATATGGCTGTGTTTCAATAAAACTTTATTTACAAAAACAGACAGTGGGTTAGATTTGTTCTTCAGGCTATAGTTTGCCAATGCTGTTCTGCAATATAAAGCTATATTCTAACTGCATGTGACCATCAGTAGAATCCAAAGCTTACTGCTGTTTGGGGATATTAATCCACCTCTCAGTGTGGATGTGGCCCCAGTGAAAGCTCAGGGTCTATCTCAGATGTGTGGCAGTCACCTTCCACCCTGCTTAGCACCATGGAGAACATGATTAGTACCAAAGATTCTGTTCCTGGCTCTCCCTGCACAAGGACAAGGCTGCACTGAGGACTCTTCCTAGCAGACTGACCTCGACAGCCATGGACAGTTATTGCCACATGGAGGAGGCCAGATGTTTAGCCTGAGGAGCAGAAGACATTGAAGAGAACTTGTGCCGAATTCAAGTTTCTGGCAAATTGTCGCAGAAAATGGGAGCCTCTTTATTATGTGTATGTCGTCCCAGGGTGCAAAACACAATAAGAATGTGAAATTCAGGAAGTTAAACTTTCTCTCCATATAAGGTAGAAGGACATAAAAATGACAGCCTCCTAATGATGCATTTTGCTGCCTTAACTCAGGGTGTTGAGTAAAGACCTAGTTCCTTGAATTCAGTGCTTTCCTGTTGCACATGCTGTGACTGCTCTCAGCACTGTAAAATCCCAACTAAGCGCAGACTGCAGGGCACTGTGGACTGGGAGCTGGGAAAGAACACAGCTCAGTGGTTCTCAGCTGCACATGGGTAGCTGCCAGCGACTGGGCCCTGCACAGACTGTGCAACAGAGAATCAATACGGGTCTCCTTTAGCAATGGGACTCAATCGGCATTGTCAGTGCTCATCACCATTCACACCTAAGTGAGCAGGAACAGACCTGCGCAAATTGTTCATGGGCCGCAGGGAGCCCCAGCTAAGGCGCAGATTCAAAGTCCAGGGGAGTCTGCCCTGCTCCTGGCCCTGTTACCACTCATCAAACATAATCCTCTTTACATCGGCGCTTCCGTTTCCCAGGGAAATCATTCTTTCAGGACACTGGTGAGGGGAACGGTGCCATGTTTTCACTACAGTATTGGCTCTTCAGGAAAAATTTTAAGGAAAATGTAGTCATCTTAAAATTATAATATTCCTTCTGGTACTTGGGGCTAGAGAACGAGGCACTGTTGTGAGTTGGATTTGTTCTCCAACGTGTTGAAGCCTTAACCCCTGGTACCTGTGAATGATTCTTATTGGGAAATAGGGTCTTTGTGGATGTCATCAGTTAAGATGAGGTCATCCTGAATTAAGGTGGACTGTAACCCTAAGCAACCATGTTTCTCATGACAGCCAGCTTCCTGATGTCTAGACCAGCCCATCAAGCATAATGTTACGTAGGTTTAAAATAAAATTCAGAGGCTGAATGTATTTAGAGATTGTTGTGCTAAACCATCACCTTTGAGGAACTTGCTGCCCAAATCCTGCCTAAGGAGTAGATGCCCTTTCACCAGCTGGGATTGAGCAGAGATGCTCAGGGGCCTGAGTTAGGGGCAAAGAACAAAGCAAAGCATGCACTCCAAGCCCCAGCCTTGCAAAAAGCATCTGTGAAAGGGCTGGTCTGCCCCCGCCCTTCAGACCTCCTGGTTTTCTAGCAATATCTTTCCTACCAGCAGCATCAGCTGCATAATTTGCAGGGTCAAATACAAAATGGAATGCAACTTCCCTAGTTCAAGGTTATTTAAAATTTCTGGGTAGTGATAGCAGAGCATGAAACCCAATGCAGGACCCTTCTGAAGGGGAGGCCCTGAGCAACTGCACGTGTCACATGCTCATGAAGCTGGTCTCATCCCCTGTCTACATATGGAAAGTTCATGAGAACGAGCCAGGCCTTCTACAGACACATTTATTGTTCCCCTGCCCACTGGTTGTACACACTAAAGTTAAACCACCAATTGTTCCCTCTTTTAAAAACCAGTTTTTGGCTATTTTATGTTGTTGGATGTAACTATTCTCCATTTTGACGAAGACACAATGGATGCTCAGTGTATAATAAATATCACAATATTTCCAAGCTGCCCTCATTAACCAAAGACTCTCCCTGAATACCTGTTTCTCTGCGGCAGGATTCTTGTTAAAGTGTTTCAGCCTTGGAGACAGCGTGGTGCTCCTGGAGGGGGTTTGGAGGCAATGAAACCTCTCCTCCTCGGTGGGTGCTTTCCCAGCACAGTTGTTCCTGGGTGGGTGACTCTTGGGCATTTCTGAGCTCCCTCGGAAGACAGTGCTGACAGATGAAGAGGAGGAGTGCCCGCAGCATCCCTTGGAGTGTCATCTCGTCTCACCTGTTAAAACATCAACACATTCTGCTTTTAATCGTAGCAAAAGAGCACTTTTCTTACCGAGTTTCTAACCATTCTCCTCTGTTAACTTGGAAATACGCATTATTTAAATTCACTGTCAATGCTGGAAAATCTAGAAATCAGACTGAGCCTTAAATAAACATATTTTATATCTGAAAAATTGATAGTTCTCATATAGTTCTATGTTAGGTTGAAAATCCAATGCCAAGGTGAACCTGAGGTCACACATTCAAACTCCCTGCGTTATATAACGTGATGTTCACGGTCATGCCCATCACATAATAGTCACTGGATCTTTTTATACAAATGATATTTTTCTTGTCTCTTTTATATCTGGGTTGTTCTAGGTATTTAATTGGTGATTTTTTCATGTCTTGAGCCCCATTATAATACATTTCAGCTACAAAAACATTTCACATAATTTGTGTATTTCATGGCCTTTTACTAAGGCAAAAGAATTTGGCATACATAGGGGTTATAAAATCTTACCAACAGAATCGGACATTAACATACTGAGGCTGAACTAAACTAACTTCATAGTTAAAATGTGTTTTTGCTGTTCATTCATTTACTTAATGCAACTCTTTTAAATGCATAATTTTAGAGTATTCCTGCTGCTTTACTCAAATCAACACTGCCTTCTCTACCTGCTCTGAATTCTTATTAGCAAAGTGATTTGACCATTACCAAGAACACAGTGGAACACCCATGTGCAGAGATCTGTCCTTGCACAGACACTGGCTGTGATCCCAGGTCACCTGCAGCTTGCCCTGCAGCCTTGGGCTCCTCCCCCATCTTCTGCTCCTGCCACAGATCCCCCTTCCGGTGGTCTAATCACTTGCTGAAATTTCTGGAGACAGCTATTTCTCTTGAGGGGCCTATCTGTTGATAGATGTGAAAACAAATGCCGATGTGCCTGAGTGTCTGGACCTGGGCACCCCTGCGCTTGTTAAATGTAATGACATGGCCAGACAATAATTGAGGTCAGCGAGCCTCACTTCCTTTGTCAGGCCTGGACAGCAGCTCTGCCTTACATTTTTCTTTTTCTTTATTATCTTTATAATACACTCATGTTTTCTTAGAATAAGGGGATTCAATCATAGCATTTGATCAGTTTAAAAAAAAATCTTAAAATTCTCTTATTTTTCTTTTATACATGTGTGTTAATGTCACTGGGGGCCAGAGACATACTCAGGGACCTTCTGTGAGAGGAGCCTCATCTGTTTGATTAGTTTTAGCTCGTTGTTTGCAAAAGTCTAAATAACATTCAAAGAAAAAGCTTTTTTTCAGTTGCAGACTTTTCTTATTAGTAAATTGAGGAAGAGAGCTAGCATTTTATTGTGGATAAAAATGCATATGAGCAGGAAGCACTAACTGGAACTACTCTTGAAGTCTGCAGCTTGTTGCTTGGTTACCATGGAGATCACCCTCTCACCAGATGCACTTGTGATGATTACAATGAACTGTTGGTTCTGTACTTTGGTCCCTGTGTAGATACCACAGAGAATGTGTGCTCTTGAATTTACACAGAAAGTCTGTACTGGAATAATGTATATCCATGCCTGGGTCTCACCCTGGAGATTTTAGTTTTCTTGTTTTGCAATCAAAACAGGGAACTGGAATATTTTTAAAACTTCCCAGCTTACAATGAAGTTCAGCCAGGACTATGAATCCCTGATTTAATGTAAGGTATTGAATGGCAAAAAATTGATCCAAAAGTTTCCCCCCACCCTTTTAAATCAGTTCCAAAACTGATTTGAAAAATAAGACAGGGGAAGGGGAATTCTGCTTCCACAGGTAGTAGACCTAGTAGACCGGCAAATATGCATCTTGTCCTTCCCAGCACAAGGTGAGGTTGGACTTGCCCTCCCCTTTTAAAAGTGGTGTGACACATCTTACTGTGGCCATCGATGTGTGTGTGGAGGTGAAACAGATGAGTGCAGGTTAGAAGCCTTAGGAGTCAATGCATGACTTGCCACATTCCCTTTTACCTACTGTGGCAACACACGGAGATGACTTTCATCCACTGAACCTTGGCAACTATGAAGGGAAGAGCACATTGGACAAGAGGTGTGAATGAGAAATAAAACCGAGTTATCTCTATGAACCAAGATTTTGAGATGATCTGTTACTGCAGCAAAACATAGTTTATTCTAATGGATACTCTATAAACCAACTTCTGAAAACTTAAAATATTTTGTGCCTGACTGAGAGTGATTTAGGACAATGTGCGATTGTGAGAATAATTCTGATAGAGTAAATATGTTTTACTTAAGAAAAAGATATATGTTCCTTTTTAATGTGTGGGAACTATAAAACATTTATGACTTCACTTGGCAATTCCTAGAATTTGGACAATGTGACTTGCAGATTCCAGTGTATTCTCAAACTTTCTTATTCTGAAGCTGAGAAATGACAATATTAGGTTCTTTTAGAAAAAAATGGATTTAAGTGAGAACAGGCAATGGAACAGTGAGAGCTAATTTTGAAATATAGTGGTCAATGAGCTAGACTTCAAGGAGACCATTTACAGAGAAGGTCCATTGAAATATAATAGAGTCAGCTTTTCCCTTTGGGGTTATATTTTATTAGGTTTAGTATTCTGTACTTGACATTTGTTATTAGCTAATGCTTATGATAATGAACTAGATAAATGGCATTCAACTGAGATCATATGCATAAGATGACATGAAAAATTACACTAGCAGGGTTGTTTAGCACAGCTGCTTGCTAATGAAGATATCTTTCTAATAAAAATGACTATCATATAACAGAGAGATCCACAGAAGGCTCTAAAGTCCAGAGGTATAACATAGCCATCAAAGAAACGGATAAACAGTGACAGAAAAATGAGGAATCATTCCCAATTAAATAGTCCCTGAAACCACAGGAATCTAAGTTGCTGGATATTAGGAACTGGGCAGAAACTTTCCCTCTTTGTGAATGGAGAACCACAGCTTCCCCAAGGGCGAGGACCGGCTGCTGTCATCCTGGACTGATCTGAATTTGATATCACACTGTCCTCTGTCTAGACAGGTCTTTTAAACAAAGCTCTACCTAGTAAACCTGTCTGTTCTAATACAGTTTCTTATATGCTTGCTTTGCTTCATGCATTATAGAGGAGATCAATGAAAAACCAGCCAGTCCTCGGCCAAACTGCTGAATCATGGCAGTGACAACAGCCAGCTCACTCTGTCTGTTCTCTCCTTGTGCTGAAGATACTAAAATACCATTACCTGCCAGAGTCCAAGCAGAGGCTGTAACTGGTCTGACATTTAGAACAGCGTCTGTTTTTTATGAGTCTTAGCAGTGTGTATTTGCATTGGAGAATTACATGGTAGAACAGATGGAAAAAAACCCTTTTTTGGTGTTCTTGGGAAAGCATTTGGGAACATCAGAAGTAACAGTCGCCGAGGCCATGAACTTTAAAGCAGAAGAGGACAAGTAAGGATGTCAAATGAGCACAATTTGGGGAGATTGGCAGGACCCTGGAGGCTTCAACGAAAAGAGTGTTTCTTGTCCTGAGGACAGCTGGTGAGCTGAGTTGTTGGGGTGTTGGGTTATTGGATCACTGACAGCTTGGTAGAAACACAGAGAGAATGTCTGGAATATTCTGGTGAAGGCTGTGTGTCACACATTCGTCGCAGACTTCCAGACATGTCTTGATTTGGGTGTATTTCTACTGTCCATACCAAGCATACGTTAATAACATTTTAGATACTCATGCTCATCCCAGCCCTCTATGTGCTAGGGATCAGGATAGAAAAATCAACAAGACATGGCCTTCCTTACGGCTTCCTGCTGAGAGACAAAACTGTTTGGCCCTAAAAGCAACTCCCTCCACTCTTTGGGGAGCTTGGCAGAGACGTGGCTCAGCACATCAGTGTTTGCTCAACAGAACAGGCTGATGCCAGCCCCTGCTCACTCTTCCTAAAAAGAAAATTCTCAACCCAGGGACTGTCCACACGTAAAAGTGACACAGGTGTTCCCTGGTCCTTGACCCTATAAATATGTAGAGCATCTGAGGACAGGGATGCTGTACACTGGCAGGTGGAACAAGGGGTGTGGAGATTCAGTTGTGTACAGTGAGGGTTCAGGGGTGGCTAAAGGCTATATGTTTGTGTCCCCCCAGATTCATATGTAGAAATCCTAACCCCCAGTGTGATGGTCTTTGAGGGTGGGACCTAATCATAGGAGTACAGAGTTTCCCCTCCCCCCACACATCACCAGGACATTACTAAAGACTCATTTGCCACATTCCTTTTGCCCAGTTCACAGTGTCTGCCCTCCCACAAAAAAATTAACTAGGCATACTAAAAACATGAAGCAGAGTGTGAAGAGGCAGAGCAAGCACCCGGACCAGACCAAGATGTGGCAAGGATTTGGGAATCACCAAACATGGATTTAAAACAACTGTACTTAAATTAAAATGCTGAAGATTTTTATTGTATTTCTACATGCAAGCACCTGACAAGTGGATGATGAAATTAAAACAATACCACTGACAATGGCCAAAAAATTGGAAAGACTTAAGAACAGAACTAGCGAAAATAGTCAAGAACTATACATTAAAAACTAAAAAATACTGAGAGAAGTTAAAGAGGGCCTATGAAAATAAATAGGCATATTATGTTAAAGGGTTGGAAGATGGCATATTGTGAGCATGTCAATTCTCCTCAGGTTGATCTATATATATTCAATGCCATTTGAATCAAAATCCCAGCAGGTTGTTATACTACTAGACAATCTAGATCTAAAATTTACATGGAAATGCAATTTACATGGAAACAAACAACTGGAATCAAAATTTACATGGAAAAGCTAAGATTTGCTAAAGCAACTTCAACAAACAAAAAACAGCAAATAGGAAGATTTAAATCACAAGACTTATGGTAAAGCTAAACAGTCATTACTGTACAATACTGGCATAAAGATAGTTACATAGATCAATGAGCAGGCTATAGAGTCCAGAAATATTAGAATAGGTAGATGTTGAAGAGATATCTCAACACAAGTAGCATGATACTTTACTGGGGAGAGGATGGGCTTCTCAACAAACGGTACTGAAAATGTAAGATGTCCATATGGAGAAAACAAACTATGATTCTTATCTCACAGCATTTCCAGGAACCGACTCAATGTAGAACTGTTACATAAATGTAAAATAATCTTCTCATGTGGTTAAGTACTTGTACATTTGGGGAACTATGTGATGAAGTTTTTAAGAAAACCAGATGTACTGGCTCCAGAGACCATGCATTTAGGCACTTTAAGCCACACTGTCTTATAATACAGCCTGGTGGCTGCATTAGGTCAGAGAAGTCAAACACAGTGCTGAAGTGGTCTACATCTCAGCTACTGATTAAATGGTACACATCTGTCTGTGTGAGAAAAGCAATGTAGCCCACAAAAGTCTGCACAGCAAACAAGAAGGGGACATGGATGACACTTGATTATGATAAGAAACCATTAAATAGGAGGCAGAGGTGGGTTGGATAGAGCTTCATTCCAGCCTTGGAACTGTGGAAATCAGCCTTCTCACTCATGAGTCCAGAATGCAGCGTTCAGTCAAGAATAGACTGAGAATCATAAAGCATAGCCAATATATTTCCAGACCTAGCTTATGCCTAGAATGTGATAAATTCTTTGTGAATACGTAAATGAACAGATAGTGAGAACTCTAAGCAGAAGAGTTGTCTAAGATCTTATGTTCTAGGCTCTTCACAAGTTGATAGAGAGGTTATAAGAATAAATGATCCTTCTTTACAGTGAGAAAACTGTGGGCTAGGGCAATATCAGCAAATCAAGAAAGCTCTCACACAAAAAGAACATAAGTGTCCAAGAGGGTTGTAAACCCAAATACTCTTAGACAGTTCAAAGAAGTGCAAGGTAAGGATTCATGGAGGGGTTAATATCTGAGATATTTTTAAACGTAAGTGTGAAAACTTACTGGATGTTGTTAGTTCCTGGGAAAAACATGCTCTTTATCTGCATTATTGTTATTTTTCAGAGCCTGCCTTTTTCATGGAATTTGTCAATTTAAAGCTCTAACTATTGTGAGCTCTTAGTGAATGGACCTAAATAAGGCTTTAGTACATAAAGTATTTTCTACACGACAAGGTGATGGACAGGTTAGTGGCACACATATAGCATTTTAAGTGAGGACTCCAGGCAAGCAAATTAACCTGCAGGAAAATTATGACACTGGTAATAGCAATCTTAAATAGAGTTGTGCACTTTATATCAAATCCATAGATATGAATTTGACCACATGCTGACCCAAGATGGAAGAAACATATGATAACTATAATAGGTAGTGAAGAGCAAATATAAGAAAATGAAGGAACAAAACACTGATGACCATTTAAGTCAAATCAGGTTCATGAGAAGCCAGCTGGAGATTCTTCCAGGGACTGAAAGGGAAATCAGAAGATAGTGAAATAATTTCTAGTAAAAATCAATAGCTACATGCATGATAGGCCACCTTCCAAACCCCCACTAAACCTGAATCTTAGGAGCATTTAGAACCAGATTTCCTACCAACCCCCGTGGGAGATATTAGGGAAAGAACACTGGCTACAGAGTGAAACCAGAACTAATCAGAAGCCCTAATCCTTGTAAAGAGTTCCCCAGGGAATGCTAACTTTCCTTACCTGGAAATCCTTAACATTTAACTCTGTTTCATGTCCACATAAAACTATAATTCTGCGGAGGACAGCCAGGGACTTCACAAACCAGAGATGTCAAATACATTCCAACTCTAAGTAGCTGTGTTAGAAAAAAGACAGTCATTCATTTCATCATCTTGTATTTTCAGCAAAATTATAATCCCAAGAAAAAAGAAAAATTCTTCTTGCTGAGCTTTTCTCCATTTTTCTCTTTTTCCCCTCTCTTCTCTTTTTCCCATTCCACCTAAACTCAAGCACCATTTGCTTCCTAATCCAGAAATGAGAGTCCCATTCTGCAGTCTGATTCCCTCCCCCCTTGATTTCCTAGTTTAGGGCAACGTCTAGGATGACCATCTCCTCTCCTTCTGGTGCCCCAGTGTTGAAGGGTCATCTTACCCTAGAAATCTATGAAAGTGATCCATATGATGTCTTCAACTGCTCCACAAACAGTTCTTAGGTACATACATCAGTCCTGGGGCAGAATTTCCCTCCACCCAAGAGATCTGAGGCTCCTTACCTATAAAGCTTTCACATCTGGTGGACTCAGTTACAATAAAAGGCCAGAAAAGAAAAAATCAGCTCTACACATTAGAGAAGCTTCCTTTTTTTCTTTCTTTCCTGGAGTTATTTCTCAACTTCATTGGTTGGTTTAACCACATATAATAAGTTTTTAACTTAATAAATTAGTTTTCTATGGTTGCATAGCAATTATGGTTTAAAACTAATGGCTTAAACCATGCCTATTTATTATCTCACATTTCTGCAGGCCAGAAATCTAGGTGGTGCTTTGAGGTCCCTTCCCAGACCAAAATCCAGGTGTCTTCCACCTGGGCTCTTACCTGGAGGGCCTGGGAAATAACCCATTTCCTCACCCATTTTTAGAAAACATCCCTTTAACCTCTGTTTTATTAAAAACAGACAGGCCCTAGTGATGTAAGCCACCTTCAGGAAGCAATTGTTGTACCCATAGAAAGTCCAAAACAAGAAAACTAAAAGCAAAGGGAAGAACTTTTATTATGAACTAAATTGTGTTCCCCCCAATTTCATGTTAAATCCCTAACCCCTAATGGTAGATAAGACCTTTAAGGGGGTAACTGAGGTTAAATGAGATCATAAGAGTGGGGTCCTAATCCTACCTGCCTGGTGGCCTTATAAGAAAAGAGACACCAGATCTCTGTATCTGTCAGTCTCTGTCTCTCTGTCTCTCTGTCTGTCTCTCTCCCTCTCCCTCTTTCTAGCACACAAAGGAAAGGCCATACAAGGACACAGAAAAAGCACCATCCATAAGCCAAAGAGAGAGGCCTCATCAGAGACCTGCTGGCACCTAGTTCTTGGTCTTCCAGCCCCCGAACTGTGAGAAAATATATGTCTGTTGTTTAAACCTCCCAGTCTGTGGTATTTTGCTAATAGTAGCCCAAGCTGACTAATATAGTCTGCCTGTTTGCTTTAATTCAAGCTTGTTTCACATCTCATTATAATTGATAAACATCTTTCTGGGGAAAAATATGAATTATCAGCACATAAATGCATAAAAATTAGGTATTGCTAAGGAATCTACGGGGCCTTGCGCATAGGGATATTTATGTAATATGAAAATTCTTTCTTAGGCTGTCAATGTATTTTGTTTTATGGGAGAATTTGGGGCACAAAGGGTTACTCTCTGAGGTCTAATATTATGCTGTTCAGTAGGAAAATTATGACTTTGGAGTAAGTCATACATATCTGACTTCAAATCCCAACCCTTATATTTATTAGCTGTGGGACTAGAAGCAATTTCTGTTATTTCTCTGAGTGTCAGTTTTTATCATTTTTACAAGGAGAGGGTTCTATCTCTCTTCATTGCTGAGCAAAATGTGGTCTTGTGTTCAAAGTGTCTGGCAAAGAAGCAATACCATTTTTTTTCGTTTGGCTTTTCATACTAGGACATCAGAATTTGTGGAAGCTGCTCAGGAAGTAAATATGGGGATTCTCACTTGTCTATTTATTAAGGTGCTCAGAACATTGTTTTGGTGTAAGGTCAAAAGACGAATTAAACTTTGACCAGCAGTTACTCAATAACAGGTCAGGTCCAGAATATCACTGGACTTGAACAAAAAAAGACTGGGTTTGAGACCAGGGTCTGCCACTTTCTATGCAATTTAAGACAAGTTATTTACCTGACCTCAAGTTTCTCATCTGCTAATGGGAATAACCATCCCTTTTAATCTCAGGTATTGATGGGATTCAGATGTAATAAGCAAAAGCATTTGGCAATTTGCCTAATGAGAAATTAGTTTCTAATATAAAAGAGCCATAAGTTCATGTGGGGAATTCAGACTGTAGTGACTGAGGGCTCTGGGTCATATATTCACTCAACTAATATCTAGAGAAATGACCCTCTGCCCTGTTCTAGGCACAAAGTCCACCTGGAAGAACAAAAGGTATTTAGTTCCTTGTTCAAACAACCCTCCATCAAGCAGGGGAGACAGATATTAAACACTCAAGAAAACTAATGTATTATTTTAAACTATGAAAAGTCCTATAAATAAGAGTAGGCAGTCATGAAAAAGATTATCTGTGGTTGGTGGGGTGGGGGACTGATTTAGACTGAGGGTCAAGGACAACCCTGTGCCAAGGTGATGAGATGGGCAGGATGGGTACAAGTGAGGCAGGTGAGGGCAGGGGGTGGTCTTGGGAGGGAGCAGCACGTGCCAACATCCTCAGCGGAGACAGGGGCCTACCACGGCTGAACTTCAGAGGCCAAAAGAAGAGTGAAGTTGGGGGCAAAGAGAACGCTGGGCCCAGTTGCCCAGAGCTTAGAAGGGCACATGAGGGATTGTGTGTTTTAACCCGAATGCAATGGAAATCCATGGAGGGGTCTCAACAGGGGGTTAATAGGATCCAGCCAACGTGTGAGAAGGTCACTCAGGCCGCTCTGCACTGAGACCCAGGAGGGGAGCAGGAGGGCCAGCAAGGAGAGTATCTGGCCACCAGGTGTGAGGGAGGGAGGACAGCATCTCACTGCTGGGAGGGAGCAGCAAGGACAGCTTCCAGCAGCCGGCTCTGAGATGTGAGGATGGAGGACTGGAACAGAGGTGGGGAAGGAGGTAGGTGGAGTCAGGATATATTTTGCAGGTAAAATGGCCAGGTCAGTTTGCTAGAATGACAATCACCAGGCAGCATCTTTACTTCCTTATGTGGGGAAGAAAATGGTATGAGCAGGAAGAAATAGCACAAATCTGTTAAATAAAAACTTTTGTTAGACTGATAGCTTTTGAAGATTATTGGCAAGTATGAGTTGAAATGTTTTGATAATTCTTCTTTTTCTCAAAGGAAGAGTAATGTAATTCCACTGATTTCACAGCAAAAAACATAAAGGCAAGGCATCGTTTGGGGCTAGGAGAGAAAATTGGTTACTGTTTCACTCACTGTTAAACAGTCAATTTATCTAACCAGTGTATTTCTCTCATATTGAGTCTAATGAGATTTTGTGATTATATTTCAACCTCACTATCATAAGTTGTTGTTTGCCTTGGAATTTTCTAAAGTTTTCTTACATGTGCTTGTCATAGAAGTATTTATATTTTCTGCCTTCAATTTAAGTTACCATAATTATTTAAATTATATCTTTATTTCTATTTTATATCCCATTTTCTTTCATTTTCCTTTATGGGAAGTATGTTATTATTTTATAAGAAATGGCAATTTTCATCACTTTAACTTCAACACAATAAAAATAGCATTTTGACCATTTTTCCAAGGACAGTAGTTATAAAAGAAACTTTACACTGTGGATACATCAATAAAACCAGATAGAGTTTTACAGTAAAATGCCAGCAAACAGCATTTGGAGTTACAACACTTTCAGGTTTCAATCATCACCACATTTCAACTTGTCATCTCCTCTTCATTATTAATACCCCCTAAAATATTTCTCTTTTGGTTTTATCTGCTCTCAAAATGCTCTATTCTCCAGAGCTGGGAGGTAAGGAGGGTGCCTCCTCTCACAAGGAGTATGGAAAAATGTCTCTAATTTCCTCACCCTCTAAGTGATTTCCTCACAGCAAATGTTCCCATAAATCCCTTTCTTTTCAACTTATGAAGTGATCCATTCATTTTGTAATGTATCTTTCATTCACCCACGTGCATATAAAAATAAATGAGAGTTTATATCATTACATCAGTATACCAGTGCCACTCTTTTTTGCTAGTGTTAACGATCCTATTTATACCAAATTCATGTGAAGCAGACTGATGGTGACAACACCAATGTTATATATTTTCATTAAGCCCCTTCCCTTGAACTTGAAATGTGGCTAAAGTAAAAAGTAATTAAGAATCCACTTGTTCCAGTCAGATGGGTGATTGTCTACCATCCAGTGGTCTAATGAATCCCTTAAGGTCCTGAGGAGAGCTTCCCACTTCCCAAGAGCTTCAGCAATGACTTTGTTGGGTCACCGAGCCCTCCCTGAAGGCTCTCTCTGGGAAAGGAAGACAGTACAGAGCCACCTTAAACCACCCTGCTAAAGGTCACCAATGCTAGAATTATTTATCTTTTCACTGGACCCCTAAAATTCATGTAACTTTGATGACTGGAAAAAATGGGTACTTTAGCAGCCTTGGTTCTATAGATGAGATAAAATTTTTCAGAGGATAAATTTGATATTGTTTTCTCATATAGGTATCTGTGTCCTCTATGCTGAACAACACAATTACAGAAAGAAAAATCAGAGTTATACATCCCCTTTCTATAACTTAACTCTTCAAGGTTTATATCAGTCTCTCATTTTTGTTTTTATCTACATATCAGTACCATGGGAAAAAAGAGTAGTTATTGGCTTTATTTCATAAATGAAGAAAATAAGAAAAAAAGATGGTGAGCCCACAATGGTTCCAAAGCTCACACATGACAAATGCAAGCCAGGCAGTCCACCTTCTGGCTCTGGTCTCTTTCTGCCATAGCCTGAACATCATGACTGCTCCTCACTGACCATGGACCCACCATCCATCCATGCCAAGAGCTAGGGCAGGTTCTGTGGGCTGAGTGGCAAAGCCTGCATGTAAACAATGTGTGTATTATATAATTGATCTTCACACTGACCTGGCTGCATTGTTAAAAAAGCCATCAGTGTATTTTTTAATTTTGAGTTTGTGTATTAACTTGTTGCACACCAACTCTCCCACTATGAACAAATAGAAGGGCCAGAGAAAATACCTCCTCTCTGTCATTTTCTTTTCATGGTTCCTTTTCTTGTAAACTTTAGAGCTCTAATTTCCTTTTTGTAGATGTTTTTGCCTTTCCTAAGCAATGCATTAGAAGAAATAGAATTCAATTTATTTTACTCTAAACTTACCTAACATTAGAAATTTTCCATAGCAGATGAGTAAAACTCAGCATTTTATTCTGAACAAAAATAACAGTTGTGAAAAAAAAAATTTGTTAAGAAAAAAAGAAAAGATAAAAGCAACATAACTGTTATTGGAAATGTTGTGACCTAAATTTCACTGCTTTGTTGGAAACTAGGACTAATGTGAAGAGTGCTTTCCCCTCTGTGGTATTAGCTGCAACACAAAATAACTTGACCAACTAAAATTGCTTAGGCTTTTAAGATTTTTGTTTGTTTGTTTTGATTTTTTTCTGTGGTCTGAGAAAAGCCGAAGCCCTCCTGTGCCAGTGTGTTGGGTGTGCTCTCATTCTTTAGTCGTCGGTTTGGAATGGAAGTTTCTGAAGCACCAAGAGTTAGCATCTGGCCCTAATACTGAACCATCTATGTGGTGTGGGACCAAATCAGATCTTGTTCTTCAAAACCAACTCGGTTTGCAAGAATCATTCACAGTGTGTGATAAATATTTGATTTTAGCCAAATATGAAGGCAAATGGTTTGTGCCCTGAAGAAGGCTCACGATCAAGATAAATAAAATGTAATTTATAATCATTTTAGGTTTCCCTGTTAATTTTAAATGGTGGTGGCTTTTGGGGGTGAGAGAGAAGGCTGCCATTTTTTATTAATCCTCACCTGAAGATATTTCCATTGCTTTTGAGAGAGAGAAAGAGAGAGAAACAGACAGACAGCCAGCACTGTGAGGGAAACATCTATTGGTTGCCTCCTGCATGTGCCCTGGGCAGGGATGAACCCACAGCCTAGATGTGTGCCCTGACTGGGAATGGAACCCGCAGCCTTTTGGTGTAGGGGACCATGCACCGGTCAGCTGAGCCACCTGGCCAGGCCGAGGTATCCACTTTTTTTCAAAGCTCGAAGTAGTCCATTTATTATAGGAGAAAATACGTAGGAGGAAACAGCCAGATCTCTTTCACATATTAAGCATTCAAATTTTTCCCTAATAAAATTTCTAACATTGCTCCTAGCAACGAAGGTAATGAATGCATGCTCATTGTACAAAGGCATGAATATCAGAAAGCAGCATAAAGAGAAAATCACCAGAAATTCAATGTTCAGCACACGAAAAATTTAGTGACCATTCTTACAGAGATTTACATATATGCACGCACACACTAGATGTACAAATCCTATTTACAAATACATATGCGAGTCATTTAATATTGTACATAGTGCACACACATAAAAAACATATATATGTGTGGGTTAAGGAACAGAACAAAGTAAATAAATGGACTCAAAATGGGACACAGATCCTTCCCAATAAATTAAAAAAAATAATTCAGCATTATCTAACTCCCAACAATCTAAACTGAAAATTATAATGTTTTATTTCCAAATGGAAGTCACTTTTGCTGGATAACATGGTTAAATATTTTATAATATTTGAAATTATTACCTATAATTATTTTATGCTGTATTTTTTGTAGAGCAGTGGGAAGATCTGTGTAGTAGGGTCCAGTTCATCTTTCACTTAGCAATCTTACCTTGGCTAAAAGCTGCAGCAGCAAGGTGGTATTTTTAAGGAGTAGCAAGTTTTCCTCGGTGTCAGTGGTTTCTCTCAGTGTAGGTAAGGATTCAGTGCCTTTACCCAAACTTCAACCACAGTTGCTTGCTTCAGAATACAGAGAGCCCACGTCGAGTTGTCCAAAAGAATACGACTCGGTGACTATGAAATTAGAACGGTTGTGATTCACTTCGGGCACATAAGAAATACTTATTTCTCTTTCTATAGACATTAATACATCTCTGTTTAATGCCAATCTAATTCATTCTACGTTGATGGAGAATTAGGTTGCTTGCTGTTCACCTTTGTGTCTCCTTGCTTAATGTTCAAGTTGATATACCTGAATTTGACTTTTCTTTTTTAGCTTTTGTGCTAATTTTCATACATTTCAGAAACAAGCTGCTGTGACCTTGTCAAGTGCTTCTCCAAAGGCTCTTTATTTCATTTATTTTCTATTAGTCTAGAAAGGGTCATTTTGAAAGGCTGACTCCTTTTTGCCTGTATAGATGGCTTTTATTGATTGGTCTTCACATTTATTAAGAACCAACAACCTGGTTTCTTTTCAGTTAATAATGAATCAGAACCACCTTAAACCAAGATACTTACTCTCAGCTTTAAGGGGATGCATTTGTCACTGGGTAAAAGCATGGTCACCATAAAGCAATACAGGAATTTGATCATCTGAGTACACTTTGTCTTATATTGAAAAGCACTATAGTGATCAATGTGCAATTTTATCTTTGTCTTCTTTTCTCTCTCACTTCTCTGTGGCATGGGCCTATCTAGCCTGTTGGGTTGCCTTTCTGAGGCTGGGAGAGAGCCAGCGCCTGCCCACGGTACTCCTGTAAAGATTAAGACCCTCTACAGGCAACTCAGGTAGTTTGCCAGACGTGTTATTCACATGGACAACTGCAGTGTCTCCCTCCCTCAACGTCTGCAATTAAAAGGTTTTCAAACTCCTCCCGATCCTCTGTTTTAAGCCAGCAAGAAAAGCTCAGGGCAGGAGTCCCTGCTGCAGGAGCCGTCTTTCTTGGAAATAAAAATATCTTGGCTTCCTGCACTGTTAGAAATGACAGCGGGATGCCTTTCACTGTATTATTAAGGACTTTCTCTTTGGCTCCAGGTTTACTCTTGAAGCTGGATGATCACAACAATGAAAATCCACACAAAAAACAAATGTGGGCAGTGTTCTTCCAGCTTGTTCAATCATTTCAGCATCTTCTCACGCATAGTGGTATCAATACATGAAGGACAGGCATTACTTGCACTTTTCAGAAGTGAGAGAGCAGTTATCACCGTGTAATGTCATGGCTGGTCGCAGGCTAGGAGCAAAAAGCTCCCCCGATGTCTGTCTGAGGGCCCCTTCTCCATGGCGGTCATTGCCCTACGTGGCGGCCACTCTGTGGAGCTGCAGGATGGACAATGGAACAAGGCCAAGGGCGGAAGATACACTGGTCTCGATTCTTATTTGTCTGGAGCTGGGCATCAGCATTGTCGTCATTGGAACTCATTCTTGTTGAGGTGCCACCAGTCACAGCCCTTAGTTTGGGTCTGAAAAGTCTGTGGCAAACAAACTTTCTACTACAAGTTATATCCTCAGTGTTCAGGGCTTACAACACATTTTCTCAAATAATACAAAATAATATTAATTGGAAGCTGTAATTGAAAAATTTTTTTAACAAAGAAGTGTAAAAAATTTAATATTTCTGAATTGGGATGTCGCTGGAATCACATTTCAAGACAAAGGCCTGAAGGTGAAGCCTTGGTCTTGACTCCCCTGCCGTGGGGATGTCTTCATGGAACGTGTTCCAACAGTCTTCTCTGTCCTTGTTTCTGCGTCGCTCCCTTCCCCCTAACTGACTGCTTTTCCCTGTTCTACAAGAAGCCCTGGATTGAAAGAAGGTGTTTGGGGGTGTGAGCTGACACCACTCATTTTCGCAGAGAGGTTTGGGGGAAGAGGTGGTTGTGATGGTCATTGTCCCCCTGCTCTGCGGCAGCCCTTCTAAGCCTCCGGCTCGAGGAGGACCATCCCCGAGGGCCAGGAATGTTCCTCCTGCAGGGAAGGCAGTGCGGCCTCGCTCCCTGGCGAGGACTTTCAAACAAGCCCGCAGTGCCCAATTAGGGGGCTTCCTGCAGGGCAAATCAAAAACAGCATTCAGAACCCTTTCCATGCTTTTCTACTGATTTTTTGTTACATAAATCCTTTAGCAGGTGTATGGAAGCAGAATCTAAAATTAGCAGACAGACTTTTTCTAAATCATTTCGTTTTGCAAGTTGTTAGCCTGAAGTCATCAGCATCATAAGGTCCTGAAAGTAAGAAGGGGCCAAGGGACAGGCCGAAAGGAGCGAGGGGGAGAGAGGGGCTGCACAGCCATTTCTAGCTGACGGCCTCCCCATGCCTAAGGCGAAGCTGTGGGAACTGCGAGCTGCCATGGAGATAAAGGCACCGAAGGGCAAGGATAGGAGGCGTCACTGCAGATGCTGCTTTTTGTTTGTAACGATTGCCGCATCTTTGTCCAGGCTTCTGGGGCTGTGAAGTTTCAGCAGGACCTGCATCTGTGGGTTAGGGGACAGGCGGTGTCCATATTTTCCTGGGAAAGTGACTAACCTCTTATCACATCTCCCTCACCCCAGAATACACAGGTACACACCCCCTTTTATACATTCTCTCTCACATCCACATACTCACAGCCACAGACACACTCTCACACTCTCATACACACTTAGAGCCACCCTTCCAGTCACAATTACACTCTCTCATTGTCATTCATACTCACATTCACACTCACTCACAAAATACAACACAAACACGCTTTCACGCTCATACATATTCACACACACCCACTCACAATGCCTCACACTCATCACCCACTCACAAACACCCACACACTCACAATCACATTTTCACACTCTCACACACATGCACTCACATACATCCCCACTTACAAACACACTTTCAAACATATGGTAGAAATCCACACACTCCCACAGGCGAGCCTACACACTTTCACTCACACACACGTGTGTACTCACATCCTAGCCCTGCTCTGTGGGTCCCAGCCGCAGACACTGCTGAAGGGAGAGGGAGCTGAGCCCCCACTGTTGACTCCCCATTAGCGTAGGATTGCATTTAGCACCCGTCACTCCTTCAAGAGCAATGGGGTTAGATGTGCAGCAACTCCATGTGCGCAGCTGCTGCCACCCAGCAGTTGATGCGTATTTGTTGGGACACTTGGGATTCAAGTGGCTTGTGCAGTTTAGTCCATGTCAGTCTTCAGCTTGCAAGAAAAAGGCCGTACAACACAAACAGCTTTTCCTCAAGGACCTCTGAAGAGCCACGTGAGCTCCATTCTTGGAAAAATATTGTGATTCCAAGCGATGGAGGGAAAAGCCAGGCAAGGGCCCCAGGGAGCTCAGAGGCTTCTCAGCTGGGAAGTAGGGACCCTGCCTTCAGGACTCAGCACTGTCCCCACTAGTTGGGTGGTCCCAGGCACCCAGGCATGTCCCCAGTGCTTCTTCCTGTTTATGAGTCTGTGGTTTTCAAATCTTAGGAGAGCACTTAGGATTGCCCTTGACATTCCAGCCCTCTCCCTGATGATCTGATAACAGCTGAGTGTTCTGATGTTCTCTGTGAGGTGGGGTCTCGCTCTGGACCTTTGCCCATGGAACAGGATGACAGTCACCCGAAGCTCACTCTGTGCAGAGAGCTGGCACCTCCTACAACAGACCAAGTGGCAAAAAGTCCCAGCATAGAACAGATGAAAGTCCAGAGGTGATGCAAAGGCGATGCAAAGGAAAAGCTATGACAGGAAGCTGTGAATATAAATGCAGAAGTCACTGCCCTGAGTTGGCTCAAGTTTATCACAAGAAGCTCTTCTGTTGTGACTCACTATCGGTGGGATTTATGACACAGACCCCAAAATAGTGTCTCTGTGTAAAACCATTAACTAAATAAAAGCCATGTTGTGGTTGGAGTTCTTTGTTTCAGCAAACAGGACATCATTTCCAACTAAAAGAAATGCATGGACACCATTTTCCAGCTGGAAAAATTTGAGAGTAAACTCCCAGGACCTCAGTGCTTCTCATTTGTGCACCTCACACAGTTATGAGATGATCCAATGCACCTCTGCACTGAACAGTGGCTGGGGATGCTACGTGTCATGTGGAGGACTTGTCATGCTTTTGTTGGGGGAATAATTTAGACTTTTAAATTTCAGAACTGAACGCTATAATTGCCTCAGGGCTTAATAACCTGTCCAAGTGTGACAAGCAAGGCAATGGGACTTTGGTCTAGCCAGTCATCTGCTGAGTATTTCATTGAGTCCCCCAGGAGTTATACTGAGAGATGCTGGTCATACTCCTCTCATTATTACATGAGCTTTGTGGGTGTGTGGAGTCTTTGACCACTGTGGAACCAAATAATGTCAGATGGTGACTTGTCAGGTCAGAGGTCATTGTTTTTTCTAATAAGCTTTAAACCCTAATTACCTTGAACATATCCATTAACATAATCCAAGGAAATTGTGCATCTGTGTCTTCATGATGGTGGGGGCTACTTGAGGACCAGAGTGACATCAGACCATCTCTGTTGTCCCAGCTGTCTGGCATATATCAGTCTTTAAGCATGTGCATGGAATAAGTGAATGATGAATGGATGAAATCACAATATTCTGATTATGCTTTATGACCACTGTGGTTTCATCTAAGTGCCACCGAAAGTCACGGATTCGCTAGTCCAAGCTCTGTGAGTTGGTTTGAGAAGACTGAAATACAAACTCGGATGGAGTGAGCAACCAAGGCTGTGAGGCTGTCAAGTGTCTGGACAGCACGTCGTGAGGCCCCAGTGCTGTGCTCTGTACCCCTCCCTGCCCTGCTTTCTCTGTCCATCCTGGGAATCTTGAGACTCACTGGCAGTGAAATAAGGAGACACAGGCCCTTGATTCTACACCAGCCAGAAGCAGTGATGACTGTTCACTGATGGGCTCCCCATGCTGTGAACACTCCTTGTGCTTACAGAGGAATTTCAGAGCCAACCTTAGGACTGTTCCCTGAGGCTGTGGTCTCTGGAGTGGCCTTGTTTTGCCTGAAGGTGTCATTTCACTACCATGCTTGAAGCCCCCGGTTGAGGAATGAGGGAGACTGGGCCCTTGAAGGTGGGTCAGGACCCCAGTGCATTCTTCCACAGAAGGTGACACAAGGTGTCCCCTTCACCCAACACAAAGAGGACTTTTGTGAAAAGGGAAATGAGCCTCACTGCCTGCCCTGCCTGTGGCAGCTCTCCTGTGTGTCAGGTGGAGATGGGTGACCTGCCTCAAGTCCCTGTTTCTTTTGGTTAAACTACTTTTAGTTAGAGTGAGTTAGCAACACTCATTTTATAAGCACGAATCCCTTCAGACTCCTAGAACTAGCAAAAAAAGAAAAAAAGAAAAGAAAAGAAAAGAAAGAAAACTCTTATGTTGCAGGTGGCTAATCTAGTGATTTTATTATCTCACCCTTTGTTTCCAGATCCACTGTGAGTCTCATTCCCTGAAAACACGCCCATAAATTAGCACCCACTCAGATGATTTGACCTGTGCCCATTTGTACCTTCCTCTTGTCCTAGTGCTTGTTACTGAACATTCCTGGGTCTTCAGTGGCTCAGCACATGGTAAAGCACAGACCCCACTGGCCAGCCCATGGCCAAGGCCTCATACCGAGCATCTAATCCCTGCTCTTCTTGGGCCTTGAGGCTTGGTCGCCCCTTCTGCAGAGTTTGAAATGGTCCCTGCTGCCCATGGAGAGTCTCCTCCATGGTTCCAGTCAAATGGGCATTTTCTTTTCTGGTGGAACTCTCCAAGGGGTTGCTCTGAGTTAGTCAGCAGCTGCCACACTGCCCCATAAAGGAGCTTTGGTTCTGCAGAGATTTGCCCATGTGTCTGGCAGCCAAGTGAAACAAGGAGGTGCTTGGACTATTTTTGGAATTGTTCTTTTTCTGTTGACATTCAGCTTGTAACCGTGGGAATTTGGGTTCCCAAGAAGTTTAACACAAGGTGACAGGGCTTTTGAAGACTTTGGAGTGATTCCTGTGTCCAGTTAACACCAATGACAAAGTCAAAGAGGAGGAACAGATCCATTGGTGGTAGATAATTTACCAGACAGCATGCTTTATAGTTTCTAAAGGGGACACCTTCCTTATCTGTGTCAAGTGCAAAATGACATTCCTGGTTTCCAAACAAGTCAGTCACTAGCTTCCTTTTCTTTTCTTTTTTAAATACATCTTTATTGATTTCAGAGAGAGGAAGGAAGAGGGAGATAGAGAGATAGAAACATCAATGATGAGAGAGAGTCATTGATCGGCTGCCTCCTGCACGCCCCTGACTGGGGATCAAGCCCACAACCCAGCATGTGCTCTGACTGGAAATCGAACCCTGATCTCCTGGATCTTAGGTTGATGCTCAACCACTGAGCCATGCCAGCCGGGCAGTCACTAGCTTCCTTGATTGATGAGATTTTCAAGGGTCTCTGACTCTGAGCTCTGGTCTGGTCTCTCATTTTCTGGCGACAACACAATGTTTCTATCTAGTGTCAACTACTCTGCTGAGTTAGAACTATTTTAGTGATTTGTCCTTTACTGAGGAGAAGGTTATAATAATGTTTTCTTTGAAAGAAATAGCAATGCTCGGTGCCCACCTCCCTCCTTACTTCTTCAGTACAACATTAACAAATACTACAAAAATTGATGAATTTTCTCTTTAAACTAAACTGGCATCCTGTGTGGCCCCCACTCAGCTAGGGTCAGCAATGTACTTTGATACCCCTGTTCCAATCTGCTGTGTAACACACCTCTGTCTTATGCAAATAACTAGACCCCCACTCCCTGGACACCCTTAATTGTGATGTCTTTTTCTTTTTTTTGGTTCATACTACCCTTTAGTGTGTGAATACTAACCTCCTCAGAGCTACCTCCCAGATGGCCCCAATGAATCACCTCCCCTGATATTCCCGACCTTGGGTAGGCCCCTCCCATGTTAAGGGGGCTACCTGTGTCACCAACAGAAAGGAGTGAGAGTGATAACCTGTGACCTGAGACTTAAGACCCAACCCAGCCCCACACCCAGGCTCCTTATAACCCCAGGATGTATGTGCTACCCCAGGAAGAGAGGGACAGATGCTGAGGGAGGGAGAGGTAAAGGGAACACCTTGTTTAATGTGGAGATCACATATTAAATTCTCTGACTTGAGGAGGAAGCTGGGCTTGGGACAATTTAATTACAGAAACATAATGTTGAACATTTTCCTTTATGTATACTCGAGTTTGTGGCTACCTCAAATAAACAAATACCATTTATTTTATAAAATTTTGAATTTTTCAAATTATCTTGGATTCTGCAGAAATCCAGCATATAGTTAAAGCTTACTCTCAGGTTTCCTGACAAAATGAAATGCTATTTTTTTCCTTGTCAGTTTATAGAAGCAACTCCCTCATGGGAGGAGCATCTCGTCTCTTCGTGCTCCCAGATTATTTTTGGGTGGCCTGCCTGTAGAATTCTGATGGCGGCCTTGGCCCTTAGTTATTACATATTATGTCATTGTTTGTTCTGGAAGCTTATTTACTAGTGAGAGTTGAGAATCCAGTGCCGAGATTTCTGCTACAAGCATTTAGAGTTTGGCATCTTTGTCCAACTTAAATAAACATTTGACTTTGTTTTCCATTTCATTGGCTCTCACCCAACATAGTCCAAGCAGATGCAGTCCTTCCTGCTATGTGGGAATGGACAGTCCTAGATGGAAACAGGATGGACACAGGAGCAGCTGGGGCTGCTCTGGACCAGGCTGGATGTCAGCTCTTCTCTGGGTCCACCTAGCCTCCCACAGTGGAATTCAGTGACGGGCATGCACCCTTGTAGGAAAATATTATGAATATTCACATTGAAAAGTGAGAGGGATGAAAAATACTGAAGACCAAGCACCACCTTGGCCAAGATCATTCTTTTTATAATGTACAATTGTAGCCCAGGGCAAAGAAGTGAAGAAAACTGATTTATGTATTTGCCTTTTAGCAGCCCTAAATATGGATAAATCTTTCAGTTCATTAAAAAAATTTTTTTTAAATCTGAGCAGGACAAAAACAATACTTGTATAATTTCTAGATAACTGGTCTACCATCTACTGAAAACTGAAGGGCAATGTGCTTTAGGTAAATATATAATGAAAATAATAACCTGTTCACTACTGTGGAATACCAGAGCCCATTACCTTTCTCACAGTGTGCTATCAAGTTACTGCTGTCTCGGGTACCTCTCTGACTGTGCTCTTTTCTCCATCTCTACTGCTATGGTAATTGGCCCCTGTCATATTTCAGTGAGTTAGTGCTAGGGGTCACTGAAACAGAATTTAATCTTATTTCCTTGGTTTCCTACCCTTTCTCTTCTAATCCGTCTTCTACCAAAGGACCAAATGGATCATTTCTAAACTCAAATCTGACCAGAAAATATTTACTTAAAAATTTTAAACTGGTCCCTTGAACCTACCTGAAACATGCCAGGTCCATAATGTGGGTCCAGGACCTATTGTTGCAGGACTTGCTCTGGCCTTCATCCAGGCTCTTTCAATCCCCTTCCCCACCTTTACACACTCCATGCTCCATGCACAGGAGAGGGCTCTCTTTCAATCACATGCACTTTCTGAACTCTGAGCCTTCTCACTAGGATTCTTCTTGATGAATACCCCTTTCCCTCTTTCCTGCTTTCCCAATGTCTTATTTTAAATTAAATTTAAATACTACCCTCTTACAAAGCTTTAAACCTCCACTTTATTGGATGGGGTAAGTCTCCTTTTCCCAGGCTGTCCCGATAGCATTTTGAACAAAAACCTAACCTAGTTTACATGCAGGAGGACACCTAGTTGATGGGCTGAGTCACTCTTCAAGGTCCGAGCTGGTCATAACATACCCAGGGAACCCTTCTATTTCTCAGACATAGACTTCCTACCTATTCCACAGTGTTCTGTGAAAACCTCTATTTTACTGTGTTTACTGACGTCCTGTGATTACATCTGTCTACCTGAAAGAACCATAGGATCCTTGCAGGTCAGGGATAAGCCTCATTCTATAGTATCACCTGACACAAATAGGTGCTCAAAAAATGTTTGCTGAACTATTTTTTTAAAAAATAACTTTGACTCCATTATTAGTCTGTACAGTTTTGCTTATAGGCCAATTGTTTTGTATTATTGTAGAGTGGCATCTAACCAGGTTGTACTCATGTGAAGGCTGGTTGAGCTGGAGAACTTGCTTTCATGAATATTTACTCACAGGTCTGGTGAGTTGATATTGACAGGAAGCTTCAGTTTCTCTCCCCTTGGGACTTGCCACAGGCTGCTTGACTCCATGTGTAAGGGGACTATACAAGTGATGATCATTGGAGGCCACTTTGAGTTAGATACCATGTTTGACCCTTTGCACCCCAATGATTCATGTTTCTCCATATGCAAAACATACCCTTTCTGAGGCCGCCTAGGTCTCAACCCATTACAGCATTAGCTGAAAATCCGGGATCTTATCATCTAAATCTAGCTCAGGTGTGGATGAGACTCTTCAGGTATGGCACCTGGAGTACAGGCCTGGAATACAGTACCTCTTTATCTACTGACCTATGAGTTAGAGAGGAGTTATCTTTCCCTACCCCACAACCATGCAGCCAACATACAAAGCCAGGACAAGTATTGGATAGCTGCAATAGACCCTGCCTTTCAAAAAGGGGTAGATGGGAGATACACACACAACTCACCGGTTCAAAATAATTCAGAAGTCCATAGGATCACTAGGGAACACAACCAGAATTTAAATACTGAGAACTATTTCTAGAATCCATTATTATCTCATGCCACCTCTTAAGACTTTACATGGCTTTGCAAATTTTTGTAAAGACCTTAACCTTCAAAATCCTGTCATCATTCTTACTGTTTCTCTTTCACTGCTACTGGCTTATTTCATGGAAGAATCATTTTCAGATGCTGGCTTCAGATTTACCTCCACTGTATATAAATTGGCTTGCAGAACTGCTTTAGACAATATCCAGCAGAAACCTGCAGTGAGCCAAGAGAATTGACTATGAACTAAAAAAGTATTTTGAGAACATTAATATGCCCTTCTAAGCAACAGGAGACAATGGCTATTGATCAGAAAGAGGGTGAGATGCCAAGTAGGAGAAACTAGCCACTGCCCCTGTGTTATGTCACTCAAGTTGCTTCTTCCTGTGTGTCATCGCTTCAGAATTCCTTGTGCACCTTAGTGAAGAGAGTATTTGGAGCTGTCACTGAAGATCAGAATGAAGAGGCATTAGGGTGGTTCTGTATGGATGAACTAGATGGACCTGTAAACCACTGGTTAGAAGTAAATAGGATGGATTTTATGCAATGATTTTACAGTTCTCTAAGGATGGAACAAATTATCTAGGAAGGAAGTAAATACCTATTCACAGAGGGTTTAAGCATAGCTGGATAACAATGTGTTATTAAGTGACAGATTAATTAATTAAACAAGCATTAGCTAATTGCTTTCTGCATGCCAGACACTGTTCTGCACTGGGAATTCAGCAGCAAACAAAACAGACTAAAAATTCATCTTGGGGACTAAATTCTAGTGGAGAAAATAAATTCTATTTGGAAGAAACTAATTAATAAAAATATTATATGTTATTATATTTAATATTAATTAATATTAACAATATAATATCACTAACATTAGTACTAAGTGTAATGGAAAGAAATAAGGTATTATAAGGATGCCAGGGAGAATGAGAAATGCAGGAGTTGCTGTTTTATATGGTATGGAGAAAACTCAAAGAGTGATCACTGAGCACCTGAAGAAAATGAGGCATCAACTCATAGAAATATCTAGGCATCCATACCCTGGCAGTGGACACAGAGAGTGCAACGACCCTGATGGTGCAGCATGCTTGTCATTTTCAATGACAGCAAGAAGGTCAGGGCACCTGGGGCAGAGCAAACCTAGGGGAGGGAGAGAGAAGAAGAGAAGAAGAGAGACAGAGCAGGAAGCCAGATTGTGCGGGCCATGAAGTCATTGTGACGACTGATTTGTACTTTGAGTGGTGTGGAGCCTTAGAAGGTATTGGGGAAAGGGTGTCATGATCTGACCTTCTCCTTAAGAGGGTCACTCCCCTACTGGTAAAGAATAGCATGTCAGGGGCAGACGCAGTAGGAGACCAGTTCAGAAGCTACTATCCTGATCCAGAGGAGAGAGGGGGCTTGGAATGGGCTGTGATAGCAGGGATCTTGGATGTGTTCATGAGTTGAAGCCAGAAGGACTTGCTGATGGGTTGCTCATGGGCGTGAAAGAGCAGAATCGAGTATTATTCCAAGGTGTTCTGTTGGAAAGGATGAAGCCCCGTTATACCGATACAGGGAAGAATTTTGGAGAAGCCATTTTAGAGGTGTTGGGGGAAACCAGGGACTCTGTTTGGAACATATTAAATTTGAGGTGCTCATTGTACTTGTAATGCAGATGCTTAGAAGATAGTGAGATTTACAATCTGATGTTCTGTGGAAAGAGCCACGCTTGATACAAGCTTATTGTTTGGGTACAGATAGTCGGTAAAGGCACAGGTGTCAATGAAGTCCACCAGATTTGGAACACTTTGTATAAAGAAAAGAATATAAAATATCTGTTTAATCATCTCATCTATATTGATTACATGCTGAAACGATAATATCTTGGCTAGACTGAGTTGTATAAAATATATTATTAAACTTAATTTCACCTATTTGTTTTTAGTTATTTCAATGCTGGCAAGTAGAAAATTTTAGAAGTGACTCACATTATATTTCTGTGGGACCACACTAACCTAGATCAAGTTCCTCACTTCACAGAATAGGAAACAGGGAAAGAAACAAAGTTTTGTGCCTAAGTCCCACAGTGAGTGAGTAACACTCAGGCGGGACTCATCGAGGCCTGAGTGCTGGGTCCATGAGCTTCCTGCCACACTGTGACCCAACTCTGCAGAAACTCCAGAATCCAAATGAAGAAATTTTTTCAATATCCCATAGACACAGACAGCAGTGTGGTGATGGCCAAAGGCAAGGGGGTCTAGGGCTGGGTGGAGGTAGATAAAGGGGGGTGGAATGGGATACATCTGTAATACTGTCAACCATAAAACAAAACAAAACAAAACAAAAAAAACCTCAAAAAAACCTGACCAGGAAAAGCTAGCAGCACAGATGATATTTACCATGTATTTTCTGACTGAATAGCCTCGTTTGCTATTCTCTCCTGTAACGATTTTTTAATTTCTAGTTTTCTACGTACCTTGGGGGGCAGGAAGAAATAGTCATTATTAACTCTGCCACATTTTGAAAAGACACTGAGTTTTCTATAAATGTCTTCTGAACCTCAGTGTCAATAAAAAGGGAAGCTCTAACCTCTTTATTATCAAAGTTGTAACCTTCTGAAGCACATGACAAGGTGACAAGTCTATAACAAGTAGCATAAGAGGCTGCTGGGCTCAACAGGCCCTGAACTCTTCAGATAATAAGGAAACTTAATCTCTCAAATGATAAGAAACAATTCCTAAGAATGTCAGGGCACAATGTGAGCATAATTAATAATAGTATTAAAATTCCCGATGATGCTGTAAACATGAGAGTGAGAAGAAATAGATGGATATGAGCATGTGACATTTATCCTGTTCAAGTCAGACTATCTCACACAAGGTTTCATTACTGGCGTTAAATAAAAGGCATATCCGAATGTTTTTTGCTACACATTTAAGTGAGTCAAATAAAAGAATATAAAAGGTTCTATATTAGTTTTTACAATAAATTTGAATGGGGTATATTTATTCTAGTTTGGGACAAAATAAACATTCAGCTAAAAGCCATTTACAAGGATACATGCCACAGATAAAACAATGACACTGTATGCTGAGTATGTTAGAAGCACTGGACCAATGTTTTTGCATGGATCACCTTATTTAAGCCTCAAAATGACATATGAGCTCAATACAATTACTGACCCAAGAGTTACCTCCAGAGACTATGCTTTTAACAGCTATACTATTTTAAAGTAAAAAATAAATACATGGTAAAAGACCAGTCAGAAACAGGTTATTAAAAAGAAAGTCTGGCATGTGGAAAATCAGAATTCCAGCTGAAAAGCATTAAATGAGACAAATGGAGACAAAAATTATAGTCCATGAAGAACACAGTTACTGCACTCTACCCTTATTAATAAAATTTCTAAGTATAAAAACAAAAATTGTGTGATGTACAAGGAGAAATCTATAATTCAGTCAGAATATAATAACTCAACATTCAGAATGAAAAGAAATAATTTGAAAACAAACAGCACCCAAAGATGTAAATACAATGATCAGTTTGACCTGGTGGACACACACAGCGTGTGCCACAGCTGAGGACTAATGTCAGTCATGCGTGATGCTCCCCTTAGACTCAATAAAATAGACAGATGGCCACATAGAAAACTACAAAATATATATAAGCTCATCAATAAAAGAAGTTGCAATGCTAATGCACCTTTTAAACAATACCTTACCTCATAGTAACCAAGGAAGCAAACTATAAAATCAATTATATTATGTGATTTACATGCCGTATTATATCTGCCTATCACATTGATAAAAGTAGACAGATTGATGATATGAAAATGAGGCAATGCAGAAGTGAGCCCTTTCACTTTTGAATAGATAGCTTTACATAGACCATTAGGCGAAAGTCGGTAGCGCCCGTCAATGTTAAGTGTGCATATCCTGTGACCAGCACTTCCACTTTCAGCACCCAAGACACCGAGTGAGGAAACCATGTGTGTTAAGGCCTCTGTACAGAAAGTCCTCTGCAACTTTGCTTGTACTAATGACAAATTAGAAATAACATGAATGTCCATTATTGGGGGAAATGGCTAAAATTTTGAGTACATTCATGTTATGTTATACTGTGCAGATGTTAAAGGGAATGAGGTACAGCTGAATGCATGGCTATGGAAAGCCTGCAAAGGCCTTTCGTTAAGTTAGGCGTACATAAAGAAATTTAGAAGAAGGTGTATACAGAAAATTTATCTTCCTCTGTATGCATAGTACATATAAGTGTGGAAGATACATACGAACTGTTAAGAGCGGCTCCTTTCGGGGAGAGAAGACAGGGAGAGTGAAGGAGGGATTCTGTTTCCATTTTAGTTCTAGTTGGTTCTGTTGTTTTACAATAGCATGACTTCATGTATTTCTTGTGTAAGTAAAATAAACATAAACATATCACAAAGCCCCTAAAATATTTCTTGAGCAGGTTAAAATTGTTTTATGCTAGCATTTGGTTCTACGATTTTCAAGGAAATAAATTTTCGGTATTAATTTGTGAAGGCTTTAACAATTTCAGGAATTCTTAAATCTGTTTCACCACTGAGCTAACTATTCCAAAGACATTTTTATTCTTTTGGATAGTGGATTATTATTTACTTTGTATTTTTGAGGATTTATTTTCAATTTTATTAGCTAAAGGCATTGCCATATGTATGTATGTATATATATGAAATGTGTTTGGCAACACGTTTGTGGAGTGAGTTGTCATGGAAACGAGATAAAGACTCCAACAGGGGAAAAGTGGAGGCAGTGCTGATCCTGTTTTATTGTCCATGTACTGAGAGCTGGATTGCCCTCAGAAAATAAAGCAGCTCCTCATCAGGTGATTGGCCCTGGGTCGATTTAACACATTTACACAAACAGAGTATAAAGAATGATTGGTAACATCCTTCCCTATGTTGTAAGATACTCTCCAGAATTGTGCTTTCCACACCTCAAAGCAGAGATCCTGGACCCTTAATAAACTCTAACATATCATCTCCCACTTTGGTTTCCTGACATCACCAACCCAGGCACCTGGGGTGGTCTAGTTAGCATAGGCAACTAGTTAGGTATGAACAAAAGAGAAGAGAGAAAGCTGGCTAAGCCTAATTATGTCAGGAAATGACGTTTCTAAGACACCCCAGGGGGTAGCTGCATCCAGCAAAGGGACCCCTCAGCTCTTTTCTTGCCACACTGCAAGTCTTTCTAACTGGTTTCCATCCGGCGCCCACTGCTGCTAGCGACCTGCCTGACGGGGACACCTGCTCACAGGGCTCCTGGACCTTAATCCCATCCACACCTATGGACGTGCATCTCACCTGGACGTGTGCACCTGTATTTCTTGTATATGCGCATGCAGGTGTGTGTGATTCCCATTTCTGTGGCAGGCAGAGAAAAGTAAAAACGCGTGGAGCAGACCTGTGTTTCTCAGCAATACATTTTCAAAGGCTAATACATCGTAAAATACCCCTGGGTCTGCACTCTCTCATTAAAGCATGTTAATGAATGAATTGAAAATTGATAATCAAGTGATAAGAACAATTTATCGGCTGTCTTCCGACCTTCTTGGCCCTGACTCATATGTCCTGGGTCATGGAAACACTGAGTTAACAGTCTGAACGTGGAGGGGACGGCCATGGTGTAGCTTTGTTTTTCTTAGTTGTTGCCACTAATTGTGCTACACCAAACCTTCTTTCACTATTATGTAGCAGTTCCTTTAGTGTCATCTTGACCACATCTACTTGGTTTTAAAAATTCATCCAGTTTAAAACTCCAATCTTATGTCCAACCCCAAAGCTTCTCTGTCTACCATGGATGGCCAGGCTGGTGGTTCCAGGGACCTGAAGCGGGGAAGAGCCTGCTCTGCTCATTCACTTCCTCTCCCTCCCACTTCAACCCTAGCGAGTGGAGGAAAGGGGCATGGCCCAGTTCTGGGGTGCTGGGACATCTCCTGCCCTTAATCTCTGCAGAGCCTAACTCTTGGTTGGGGCTTAAAGGGGAGCAATGGGTAGGAAATACCGAGTACAAGCTTATTTTATTGCCACAAGAGCAATCCTGCCTCTGCTGGTCTTGGTCTCTGCGCCTCCCTGGAGAGCACCTACAGGCCACCCACGTCCTCTGCGCGCTGGGGGTACACATTCTGTCCCTCTTGTGGAGTGCACAGTGACTTACGTTGGAGTCCAGAAAGTAGATGACCAGAATGGGCGTAAGTGGAGATCTCAGAATGACTCCTGGGCACAAGCAGAGAGGGCAGCTTGTCCAAATTTTACAAAGTGTGAAAATTTGAGGGCAACGTCCATGCAGGTCTCTGTATCCACAGCTTCCTCTCTCCAGATGGTGGGAACATAATGTAAAAATAGAAATGCCATATTGTCCAGCTGCTATAATGAAAAACAAACGAACACTAGAGAATGATATTTGCATGAGAGAAGACTTACACCATGGTTACGTATGCAAGGAGAATCCAGAGACAGTAATGCTTCAGTTACTGCCATTCTATTTTGCTTACCTGCAACCATGATGAATCAATGGGTGTTTAATACAAATCCTTCTAAATTATCCAGTAAAAAAATGTGAATGCTATTTCTTTTCTTTCAATGCAATACAAAAAAACCCCAAACACCCGTTGGTTTATGCATAAATAACAGGAGCTAAGGGTTTTTTTTCCCCTCTAAACTTTTCAAATAAAAGTTATCTTTGGCTTGAAAACAGCTAGAGAAATTTTAGACTAAAGTTTTTTCAAGAAGTTAGAAGTGGGTAAGAACAAGAGTTTAGCATGAAAGTAATTTCTCCCTCGTAGCTAATGGTATTCCACAAATCTTTCATGCAATTCGGAAATAAAATGCAGACAGAAAATTAGGCTCCAGAACAGCTCAGGGGAGAAAATGGACCATTTTTAGTACAAGATGGCTTTCCCATTCTAACCCAATATTTCAGATTTATTTACTGATCTGAGCTCACATAAACCTCTTTCTTTCCAAAATTGAAATATATTTTAAAAATACGTGTTCGTGGTAAAAAATTCTAAATAACCCAGAAAAGGCTGCGGTCTATAGAAAGCAGAATTTGCAGACACTTACCAGTCCCGTCCATTGACAGCATGCTTTTTTGCTTAATGTTGTCACACAGGGATCTACCAGCTGCCTAGTCCTAGGTTTCATTGTCTAGATGTAGAGAACTTTTCTTAATCACTCTTTTGTAAGACCATTTAAAATGCTTCCAATTTTTGCTGTGATGCGTTGCAATGAAATAATTGTATCTCTTTGGGGACTTTTCTATTCAAGTAAGTGCATATTTAGGTTGGATTAATATTTATCTCCACCTGCAGCCCTGATAAAATTTTTTCAATCGTGATTGCCAATGTAAAGACTCATATCATACTTCAAGCTTGTTCTTTAGACTAAATATATTTAAGAGTATGTAGACCATAAAAATTTAAGAATATTTTAGATTATACACATTTAGGGACACTTGACCTGTTTAGTATTGCAAAGTATTCCCCGGGCAGCATATGTAAATTGCAACTTTTTTTTGTTAATTAATGAGTACTTTCAGAACCTCACATTTGGATCCAAAGGAAAGAAAATAAGTATATTATTCACACTACTTGGGATGACACGGTTTTATAAGTGTATCTGGTGTTTATGGTCTAAAAGAGGAAGGACTTGGCATGGTCATTCGTTTGTCTTTTCTTTGCCCATGTGCTGCTGCTATTCAAATCACACCACACTCCACAGCTGAGTCCATCTCTGGCCCTGCCAGCAGCACAACCCTCAAAACCCCATGGAATCCAGGCAAAGGTCCTTTTGCTTAGAGGAAATAAACAGGATATGTGGCGAAATGTTTCCCTGGGGCCTGATTGATATTAGCACTACTTATGCTTGTAGGAGCAAGTAGTTAAACTAACTTATGTGTCTATCTTCAGAAGAGTAAACTAAAAGCTCTGACATAAGCATTGGATGACATAGTACACAGCACTTAGAAGAAAATGTAATAGGTTTACATACGGAAACATATAAAAATACAAAACATATATAAAATGTAGTGATAAGTGAATAGGGAATATGAAAGTTAAGTCGTTTATCTAATAAAAAATAAATACATAAATTATTATTCACTTCAAAGGACACAAGACAGGATGTAAATGTTTATTTATTTTAATGATAGAGAGTGGGGCTTAAGCTGAACTCTTTTTTTATTGAATTCATTGGGGTGACATTGCTTAATAAAATTATATAGGTTTCAAGGGTACAATTCTACAGTATACCATCTATATATTGCATCGTGTGTTCACCACCCCAAGTCAAGTCTCCTTCCATCACCTTTTATCCCCTCTTCTGCTTCCCCCACCCCCTTCCCTTCGGCAATCACCAATCACCAATCACCATATTGTCGGTGTCCATGAGTCTTTCTTCTCCCTTCCTCTCTCCCTCCGTCCCTCCCTCCCTCCCTTCTCTCCCTCCCTTCTCTCCTTCCTTCCTTCTTCTATGTTAAACTGAATTCTTGAAGTTTTTCTTTTAAAAGTTGTTATTTTTCACTTTTAATCATTAGGAGTGGCAGTTTGCAGACTGATTATTTGGATGTTTTTAAGGTTTTTCCGTCATGCGTGAATTATTTTTCAAGCTGGTGCAAAACTTCTAGTTGCTAAACACTCTGCAAATTAGCCTGGAAATCACGGACTTAAGTACCAGTCACAACAATGTCTAATTAACTCCCCTTTAATGCTGTCACCAGAAGCTGTGAAATTCCGGATCAGGAGACTCAGCAGCAGCTCTGTTTGGTGGCATTTCCCTGTCCCTTCCCCTCTCTCTCTGAGGTGACAGGCTGATGGCAGCGCAGGCGGCCCTGCTGAGGGAGGGGGCGCCCCAGCCTCTGAGGCTGGTGGAGACGCACCCACTGCGCTCCCGCTGGGGAAGCTCTGGGGCCCGTGGGCACCCACGGCTCCTGAGCATGTTCAGTGCCAGAGAATGATCGGAGTGACAGTGACAAATTAGGGGGCTCCTGCTTCAAGCCCCCCGAGTTCAGTGTTCTGCAGGAACCACTGCAGCACAGGGCCTTCCCAAATGAAGCACAAGGCAAACCGCCCTCACCAAACAAACGCGACACTTTTTGGAGTGGCGTCTGTCCTGCAGTTCTGAGCAAGGACCACAGACATGCAAATGTAGCTGTGTGGAGGAAGGACAGTGTCTCACAGCCACTGCTGTGGCTTCCCCCCCTCCGCCTAAACCCTGACACCCACAAACGGAACAGGCTGGGGCGACGTATGATTTTTTGTTCTCAGGAGGGCAAGTGTCCTTTTTGTTTTTACCGAACCAGGCTGTTACAACAGAAAGAAAAGTTAGCCATGGGGAATAGGTAAGCGTTTACTTGTATTTAATATTTCCCAAGCACTAGCAACATAGACAATAATTTTAAAGAAAAGTGCGGTATGATTGTGGGAAAGGGATCTTTCAAAAGCACAGGAAAAGGAGTTTTGAAACCTCCCTAAAGCAATAGCCTGCGAAGATTTAATAGCAACGCAGACTGAACTCCCAAAGTCAGTAATATCGTTTCCCATCATTCCACAGAATGGCCACCCGGAGGATTCTCAGAAAAATTAAAAAGCCCACATTGACTCACTAACAAAACTTTATTTTTGCCTACAGACCAGAAAACCATGAAATTCCCACACTCTTTACAGCAACCTCTTGCAGTAAAGATTTACTCAAATCTCTCCAAGACAGTTTAACATGAAGGATACAGAGGGGGAGTGACTTCTCATTCAGTTTAATGTGCAGAAGCAAAACTCTGGCTAAACCCCATGACATCTTAATGCGGCACCTCCTGCCGTCCCCAATTCACATGCTGCCCCTCCGGGAAAAACAACTGGCAGCCACTGTCTGGAAGATGACACCAGGAACACGTGAACTTGGGGACGTGAGAACGAAGCTTTCATTGCCTTCTGCCTCCAACTCCTTTCAGCCCTCGGGCCTGCCAGTGACCTCATGTCATGTCTCCCTTTAGGAGAGTTACAGAGAGATTAGCAGTTGCACTCAGTTGCTAATATTTTCTTGAGGCTTTCTGCATCGATGTCCATCAGGGGTATTGGCCTGGTACATTCTTTTTCTGTGGCTTTGGTCAGGGTAATGCCGGTCTCATAAAAGGTATTTGAAAGAGTTTCTCCTCTTATTTTTTGGAAGAGTTTGAGAAGAATAGGTATTAATTCTTCTTTGCATGTTTGGTAGAATTCATCAGTGAAGCTGCTTGGTTCTGGACTTTGGTTTGTTGGGAGGTTTTTGATTATTGACTCAATCTTCTTGCTAGTAATCGGTCTATTTAAATTTCCTATGTCGTTATGATTAAGTCTTTGCTGGTTGTATGTTTCTAGGAATTTATCCATTTCTTCTAAGTTGTCCAGTTTGTTGGCATATAATTGTTCAACATTGTCTTGTCTGATCCTTTGTGTACCTGTGATATCAGTTGTAGTATCTCGTCTGTCATGTCTGATTTTATTTATTTGAGTCCTCTGTCTTTTCTTGGTGAGTCCAGCTAAAAGTTTGTCAATTTTATATTTTCAAAGAACCAGCTTTTACTTTTATGGATCTTTCTATTGTCTTTTTAGTCTCTAGTTCGTTTGTTTCTTCCCTAATCTTTGTTATTTTCTTTCTTCTACTAGCTTTGGGTTCTGTTCTTGTATTTCCTTGAAGGGTAAAGTTAGGTTGTTTCTTTAAGACTTTCTTGTTTCTCGAGGTGGGCATTTATGCCTATGAACTTCCCTCTTAGAACTGTTTTTACTGCATCATAAATTTTCATATGTTACATTTCCATTTTTACTTGTCTCAAGGTATTTTTTTATTTCCCTTTTGATTCTGTCTTTGACTCATTGGTTATTTATTTGCGAATTTTTCATTGTGTAGTCGATGTTCACTTTTGTAACAATTGTTGGAAAAGATGTTTGATATGATTTCAATCCTCTCAAATTTATTAAGACTTATTTTGTGCCCTAACATATGATCTATCTTGAAAAATATTCTATGTGTGCTTGAAAAGAATGTGTACTCTGTTGCTTTTGGATAGAATGTTTTGTAAATATGTGTTAAGTCTATCTGATCTGACAGGTAATTTAAGGCCAATATATCCTTATTTATTTTCTGTCTGAATAATCTATCCATTGATATAAGTGGGTTCTTGAAGTCCCCTACTATTACTGTTTTGCTGTCTGTTTCTCCCTAAATAATATTTCTCCCTATATAATATTTGCTTTCTATATTTAGGAGCTCCTATGTTGCATAAATATTTACAGATGTTATACCCTCTATTTGAATTGAATCCTATATTATTATGTAACACCACTCTTTGTCTATTATCATAGTTTTTGTTTTAAAGTCTATTTTGTCTGATAGAAGTATAGCTACTCCAGCTGTCTTTTGGTCTTTATTTGCATGGGATATCTTTTTCCACCCCCTCACTTCCAGCCTGCATGTGTTCTTATATCTAAAGCGTGTCTCCTGTAGGCAGCTTACAGATGGAACTGGCTTTTGCATCCATTCAGCCGCCCTGTGTTTTCTGATTGGAGAATGCAGTCCATTTACATTTAAAGTAACTATTGATAGGCATGTGCTTATTGCCATTTTGTTGATTGTACTCTGGCTGTCTTGTAGTTTCTCTGTTCATTTCTTCTCTTGCTCCCCTCCTTTGTGGTCTGATTACTTTCTTTAGCGGTGTGCTTAAATTCTTTGTTCTCTATCTTTTATGTATTTACTATAGGTCTTGCTTTGTGTTTACCAGGAGGCTTACTTATAACAACTTATATGTATAATAGTCTGTTTTAAGTTGATAATGACTTAAATTTGATTCCATCCTGAGGTTCAACATTTAACAGACATTTTAGACACAGTGTTTCTTCTCAGTTTGCCTAGATGTTCCATTTCCAATAGAGTAAGCTATGTGTAAGAGACATTCCTTAGTGAATAAAGTCAAAATTTTTGTTTCTTAATGGGCACAAAGGTCTTACATAACACTGATTACAATCATATTTATGTTTTCTTCCATGTTACATAATTTTGTTTTCTAAGAGCTTTCCTATCTAGGATTTAAGAGGCAGGGCTTAGACATTATTGCTCATTTACATAATCATTTATTTGTCTATAGTTTACCAAGAAAAAGCAGGGATACCTCAGATATTTATGAAATTTTACCTACTCTATATTCATGGAGGCTTAGTGTCTAATTAAAATACATGGGCCACTTACAGAATCTTTATCAGGTAGATCTTAGACTGCAAACAAACATACAACATTAAATTCTACTCAAGTACAGTTTTGTTTGCTTAGTAAGTCACCTTCATTTTAAAGTGTAATATTTTACTTAAATGTAAATAGCTTTAGTTGTAGGAATGCTATTGTGTTAGTTTTCTAGAGCTGCTGTAACAAAGTACCATCAACTGAATAGCTTAAAGAAGAGAAATGTATTTTCTCATAGTGTGAGAAGATGTTGGCGGGGCTGGTTTCTTCTGAGATCTGTCAGGGAAAAGCTGTTCCGGGCCCCTTTCCTAGCATCTGTGGTTTGCTGGCAATCTTTGGCATTCCTTGGCTTATAGAAGCATCACCCATCTCTGCCTTCACGTTCACACAGGACTCTCCTTGCCTGTGTCTGTCTTCACACTCCCCTTTATATAAGAACACCAGTCATATTGGATTAGTACGACTTCATTATAACTTAACTAATTATGTCTGCGAAGACTTTATTTCCAAATGTACTGGGGAGAAGGCTACAGCATGGACATAATTTAACCTATAACGGCTATTAATAATACAGTGTCTCCTTAGAAACTGCCTCTGTGACAGTCAATAGCAATTGGTAGTAACCGAGGCACCTGCTCTACCTGGCAGCCCTGAGGGGAGGCCCCCGTGCCAGGCAGCTCACAGAGCTTGAATCACACTGCATGGCCTCCAACGGCATGGAAAAACATCTCAGCATCACCTCGTGTGCCTACTTGGAAGAATTCACCTCAATTATGTTTTGTCATTCCTGGCTTCCTTCGTAGAAACACAAAGTGCCAAGTGCTATCGCGCTTCCCAGTTTTTCCAGTTTCCTCGAAGTGCAGATTGTGCCCACGTGCTGTTCAGGGATTCCATATGCGGTGCTTCCGTTTGGCACTTCCAACTGCGTTTCACAATCACGTGCTTGAAAAAGCCACGCATGTAAGGGTGCCTCGTGGGAACTGCATTATGGCACCCCCGTAAATCTCGACATGAAAACGTGCTGTTCTTGTCAGCATCTGGTCTTATGGACTTTAAATACTCCGTCTAAAACTTTATGGTAGTGCCGCCTACATCGCCAGCCCTTTGCGCCAGCTTAGTTTAGAATGAAAAAATTGCATGAAAATACATGATCTACAAAATATTTTTTTACCAGTATAACTACTGCATCACAGGGCTGCAATTCTGGTTTAAGATACTCAGACCTCAAACACTCAAGATAGTCATTAGAATACAAATAATTCAGCCAGCTACCCAGAGTTGAGTTTACTGAGGTAATAGCTCAATGAAAACAGAACTATATGATAAAATTGATTAACCTTTCACCGTAACCACACTTACGGAAAATGCAGAGTTGTGAATCTCTGTAACAATTGTTTTTCTGCTATAAAACTTCACATGACTTTCAAACTTAATAAATTAGAGCCCATTTTGTAGGTGACTGGATAATGGTGGTGGTGTGAAGCTGGTTAGCATTTCAGGGAGCGTGAAGGAAGGAGAATGTACCTGAATTATTATGGTGTGGATGTATATTTAGGATTCCTTTGATCAGGTGTGTATGTCAGCAGTCCTCACTGGAAACACACTCTCTGCTTTTTTATTCATTCAGTGAAATAAATGCAGGACCCGTTTTTAAGTGCAAGGGATAAAAAATACCTGGCTTTGGAAATCCTGGGCCAAAGGCAAGGGCATAGACATTAAGTCATTAAATATCTATTCAAACTCCTTTTGGTGATAAAAGTTATATCCCTTTCCCAGTTTAAGTTGACTCCTCAAAATCTCCTGACTAGCTGAGGTAGATAAAAGTTCATTCAAATAGTGTTTTTTCCCCTTTTGATAACACACCATTTCAAATAATGCAAGCCAAGACTCTTATTTTAGCCCGAAAACAGGATAGAGAGAATACATCTTTGTACAAATTTAAATAAATTTTACAGTGTGTGATATAATGGATATAATGAGAAATATCTACTTTATCTTCATAAAATAAGTATGTTTTATTAAGGACTCCAAAACATTTGTCATCAATTTTTGTGAGGACAGACTCCAAAAATTCCAGAACAATGAAGCCCTTCCTTGCAAGGCAATGGCCAGTGGGAGGCATAGAAGAGAAATGATGCTATATTGGTTCAGTACAAAAAAGCAATGAACATCTGAGATTTTTAGATAACATTTTTGTTCTGAGCTGTCTTTAGTGTATTTGAAGTTATAGAATATAATGTTTTAAAGATGAAGGAAAATCTAGAGAGTCAACCATATAATTGTGTTGAGAACTATTAGTTCATGTTGTCTATGGATCCCAGGATTGATTGTTGTTGTTTTTTTAAATTAAATATCAAAGAGAATTCAAACTTTTATATTTTAATTATTTATTTCCAAAACACTATTTGCCAATATCACTGTCCCCTTTTCCATCATAAGGACTGGCCTCTGAGTAGTAACTTCCCATTGGGCCTACTCCTCCAAGTCCCATTGTGTCTGGGTGGGAGCGTGGACCTGCGCCTGTTCCTGCCTGTTGGGAATGAGGGGAAGTGATGGAGATCACTTCCAGTCCAAGGCAGCCGTCAACTCTTCCAACCACCTGCTGAGTGGATGCTGGGGACTCAGGACCCCAGGGGATAGCAAAGGCACAGATGGAAGAACCAGGAGCCCCTGAGCCTCCCTGTGCAGGGAGATGCACACGGATCAAGAGCCTTTGTGTTGCATGGTTCTCTGTGTTTGTTACATCCTGTGTTTTGCCAACTCAGTGACACCACTGCCCTTTCTAAACATTCCTTCATGTTGCAGGCAAGGCCAGGAAATATGGTGCCCACAATCCCTTTCCTGTAGGGCTCCAGGTTCAAATTTACCAGAAAGAAAGAATTCAGTTATAGCTGGACTCCTGGGCAGACACTGGTTTCTTGAGCTTCCTGTGGGCTCTTGGGAACCACCCACTTCACTGCCACCAACTGTGGCAGGTGACAGAGATCCCTAGAGAACCCCACTTATTGAGGCATCTTCCCAGTGGGAAGCTTAAGGACATGGCTTAGAGAAAAATTCATATAATATGTATTAATATACATGAAGGCTGTATTTTGAAAAAGAGAGAGACAACCACTCACTTCAGAGCCTCGGGCTGAGCTGCCAGGGGCAGCTTCCCTGACTTATGGAGATTTCTAGATCATTGGAAATTTTTAAGACTTAATCCTTTACACCTGAAATGCTTAGAGTGACTTCTGCTAGCCTGACTGAATGCTACAAACCATGTATAAATTTCCATGTGTCAAGCTTTTGAAATTTTAGTTTTATTGGTAAGTGCTCATTCTCACAATACAAAGCACATCTTTTGGCTAAGTTCTCTGTTTATAATAATATGTATATAAATAATACATATTATTTGAATTTTTCTCTAAGCCATGGTCTTTTTTTAAATTGAACTTTTTTAGAGAGAGGAAGGGAGAGACAGAGAAAAAAACATCATTTATGAAAACCCTGCACCTCCATCCCCTAGACACAGGGTCAGTTCCTGAAACACACAGTCCTGTTTACTATCTTAGTTTACGATCTCTTTTCATTTATGAATATTAATTAGTCAAAGCACTGTCCTAATCCTTAGTACTTGTGTGGAATCACTCTCTATAACAGTCCAAATTAGTTGAAAGGAATTAATCTGTTTAATTCTCACAATGGTCCTTTGAGGGAGGCAAAAAGGGGAGAAGATGACTTTTTCTCAAATTCCAATTTTCTAAAGTTAGTAAATGCATTGGAATGAAATATCCCATGTATTAGAATAATACAAGCAGATAAAATAACTCAGTGTAAACTTTACAAAGCATGTGCAATGTAGAAGATACAACAGAAGATACATGAAAATGTGTATCCTACTCCAGGACTGAAAATAAACAATAACATTATTGTCAAGAAGGCAGTTATCATAAATTTGCCTGCACTTAGTATTGAATAGACACCAATTAATGTATGTAAACAATATAGTTTTTGCATATACATAAGCTAAAACTCATTTAAAGTTCTTCGGAAAAGCAAGTATGCAGAAATATGTAGGGCACTTCCAAAAAGGAAGAGTAATAATGTTTAACTAATTCCACCAGATATTTAAAACACAACAGTGATTGCAGTCACCAATACTGTATTATACACTTCAAAGTTGCTAAGAAGCTAGATATCAAATGTTCTTAACACAAAAAAGATAATTACATGATAGAAGTGTTAGTTAATGTTATAGTGGTAGTCATTTTGCAATATATAAATGCATCAAATCAACTGTTGCACACCTTAGACTCACACAATGTTATGTGCCATTTATACCTCAATAAAGATCTAGCAGAAAGCAACACTAATTAAAATCATGCGTCACCAGTGCATGGAGAGAGGGAACAACTAGTGGAACATAATTCAGAACCTAGAAATAAACTGAAAACATAGAAGTTTTAGTGAAAAATAGAGAGTTGCTCTTTCAAATCAATAAGAAAATATGGATTATTAAATAAATGTGACCAAAACAGCTTCCTAGCTATCTGGAAATGAAAACTGTATCCTTACCTCACTACTTACAACAAATAAAATGCCAATTGTATAAAAAATTGCTTGAAAAATTAAAAGCACAAATATATGACATAGTCAAAAAATGATTTTGAAAGGGGGAAGGTCTTTCTAATCATTGACCGGGAGCCTTAATTAAATGAGAAGATACGTGAACTCACCCATATGAAAAAAAAATCTACACAACAAACAAAATGTAGTAACAGAATTTTTTTTTTGAAAAAAGCAATCAGATAAGTATATATAATATGGATGACTAACAAAGAGGGGAGGTTCAGTCTCCCTTTATTCACTGGAATAAATGAAAACAAGCCTTGCAAGAACAAAGAATTCAGGATAAAGAATATGTAGTTCCAGATCTCAGCTTGACAGTGTCAAGATCCAACAGGGCCGCAAGGTGAGAGGAGGCCTTGGTGGATACAGGTAAGATCGAAGAGAAGCGGCAGGTGCCCAGGGAAATGCGACTGCAACAGGCCAGAGCTGAGCATTCCCAACAACAAACGATGCCCAAGGTTCTTTGCAAGTGAAGAAATGTCCGCACAGGCTGGGACCAAGGAGCGTTGGGACTTGTTCATTTCAGAACATGCCTGTAAACTGTGCAGAGACTGCAGAGAGCGCTTCCCTCTGGCCAGCATGCCCTGGGCGTGGATGCCTGAGGGGATGCTGATTCCGGGCTAGGGAGCACTTCTACGACTCTAGGCTGGGGGAAGTCTCCCTACGCTGTCCCCGGTCTTTGTCAGCGTCCCTCACTGGTTAAGATGTCAGGCCTACCTTGCCTCAAAGAGTTGTCCGGCAGTTACCAGGTTTCTACTTTTTGTTTGGCTGCTAACTTTTCCCTTTTTAGGTCTTGTTATTTGTTCACCTTGTGTGTAAGAAGTAAAGCAGGAGGTTTTGTCCACTCTGCAGTCACTTTGCAGGAACATTGTTCATTGTGACAATATCTGCAGAAGCACTGTTAGGTCATTCCATAAAGTCAGATTAAGTGTCATTTATTATTGCAATTACACGATATAGTTCCAAAATATGATTGCACATAAAAAACTAACTGTTCAGAGAAAAAAAGCTAAGCCAAACACCACAAGCAAATTGCATTGTCCCCAAATGAATCTATGTCTCTATGTGTAGCTGCAGGACTTCCAGTGCAGTGAGTCCATGTGAACAACCCAATGGGATGCCAGATACTAAAGGCTTTTCATGCTGTAAGAGTCCAGCAATTCCTGACCCTCATTTACTAAGGATAATGGCATAATTTTGGAATCATTGTTACTAGTTATTAAAAATATTGCCCCATCAGGATTTTACCTCTCTAATGTATACTATAACTATTAAAGTAGCAGTATACCATCCTTCATTAGACTATAATAACTAAAGTGCTCTCACTGTACTGAATGCCAACGTCCTGAATTAATAATGACTGAATATTAATCTGAGAGAAGCACTATGGAATGAAGCCCTCCATCTGCCCAGGACGGTAAGAAAGCCATAGCTTAATGAGGCAGGGATGGGGCCTGAATACCAATTGCTTCTGTACCATGTAGATCTTCTACCCTAACTGCCTATCCGTCTTTTGCAAAAATTCAGAGCCACTGTAGGGGAAAGGAGGTGGGAATAGCTTGCAAAGACCACTAGCTCCAAGCAATAAGAGAAATGCCACCAGCTGAATTTTAGAGATAAGTCATATTCTGATATATTTTGATATGTTGATTAAGTGGAAATGAAGATGGCCCTAATATGAATATGAAAATAATAAAATGTTGTGGTTTATGTCACTTCTGACTGGAAAGGTGGGAACATTTTAGAGAAAATTTCTATACCTATAACCAGAATTTTAATTCAACCAACAGAAAAGGGTTAAATTCTAATGAGTCATTAAGTAGTACACACAAGATAATGTAAGAATTGAGAAGAAAAAAGGCTATGGCCTAATAATTATTGAAAGAAGAAGGCAGCATTTTTGGTTCACTTTATTACAATGTGCACATATGCGCACAAAGGGAAAATATGCAAAAATGAAATTTATTATATAAGGAGTTTAGAATTTAAAGTATACATTTAAAAAATCTGTAATGGTAACATTTATAGTATAATAAAATATAATACTAAAATTTTCCTATTTTCTAAAATGTAGCATAGCTTTTATAGGATTTTTTTATTGCCTTTGGAAAATCAGAAAACTGATTTTAATACATGTGGAACAAGCAAGCACAGAGGTACGTGATAAGATTTTAGAGATCTGAAAATGATTCAGTGACTTCTTAAATCCTTTCCACCATCCACTGAGAAATACCATCAACCATCAGCCACTCCAGCCACTGGCATCAGGCTAAGCACTGCCTTCTTCTCCAACAGGGTGTGGTGCAAACACTCCTAATTGCCAGGGTACTGTGAACATTGAGCAGGGTAACTTAGGTAAGGCTCTCTGTGGAGTGGCAGAGAAATTATGAAAAATCCTTGGACAATTATAGTGACTGTATTTAGAAACTGCTTATATCTGGTATACTATCTGACAATACAGGGTGGGTCCAAAGGAGGTTTACAGTTGTGAGTACATAGAACAGAGTTTATTCTGTATTATTATTTATTAATTATTGTATTATTTTCTATACAAACAACTGTAAGCCTACTTTTTGCCACACCCTATATTTAAAAAATTAAAAACTAATCTAGTTTTGGCTAAATTTAGCAGCTGTCAAACAGAATTCTTGGCAATGGAGTTTAACTATCTTGCCCAAGGACACAGCTGGTGATTGGGCCAGACCAACATCTGCAAGAAAAAGTAGCCCGTGATCATCAGATCAATACCCTCCACAGTTTTCTAGGTTAGGCTAAGTTATGGGAGTGGCGATAATGGGGCCATGATGTGAGGACACAGCTGGAAGAGCCTGGAGTGAGGGCCGGAGAGCTTCTCATCAACCTTGATGAGGACAGAGGACAGGAAGTTGAAAGAGGAATGGCCCAAACTGGATGATTAATTTGAAAACCCCATCACAGTTTAGGGAGCTGCCACTTTTAATGCTATCTTTAATGCACATTGCATTCTGCACAAGGTGAGCTTCAGTAGCACACCTGACAGTGTCAGTCCAAGGGGATGATCAGAAGACAGAGCAGCAGGAGGAGTGAACAGGATGCTGGGGCTGGGACGGGCAATGGTTTGCCAGTCATGCAATAACCGGGCGGAGGAGATCCGTACTGGTGGACTCCCTTCCTCACAGTGCATCCAAGGGAATTAATATTATCCAGGTGAGCTGAGTGTTTTAACTCAAAATTCTACATTCACTCAATTTACTGTTAAAAATTCTCAGCAGTGAAAGTAAGTCACCAGTGAGAAGCATTTCTGACCTCAATTCTGCTCACGTAGTTTATTTATTTACCCCAGATGACTCTGTAGTGGGATAGAACTCCAAATTAGTATTTTAAGCATCATTCTTTTAGTAAAGTCAAAAGGGCAAAGGAGATTTTACACATTTGGCTTCATTCTCTGTTTGATTAGGGACTGATGCTCTCACTTCCTTACTTCTAAGTGTTCCCCAGGTCAAGATTATCCTGCTAAAGGTAAATCATCTAATTTTTTTCCACTTTATGTGGACAGGGGTGCACCTGTCTGCTATTAGAATTGATTAGAATTTGGTCTTACAATGTAAAGAAGGCAGCGTTTAGAGCTGTTTTTCTTCTCGTTTTTTATTGCACTCCATATTTATTTATTTGCTTTTTAAGATCATTCCCAATGGGAATGTGACCTTTCTGAGCCTATAGTGAGATAAAATGCTATGTCACCATCCACAAAGTCTACAGTCAGGAAAGATAATTTCAGAAAGAATGAAAGTTCAGAAATCCTGGGCCTCAGTTCCCCATGGGGTGTCTGACCCCTAGGGTGATGGCTGACGGTAACTAAATCCACAACAGGCTGCTGGATAAAGGAGCTGCTGGTGAAGGGCACTCCAGTTTTCCACTTTCCCTCTACCCTTTCCCCCCTCCTCCAAGGCTGGGGCAGTTTTCAAGGCCAGAACTTTCCACTGGGTTATGGTCTACAGACATGATCTGATTCCTTATTGAGATTCAGTCTCATGGGGTGGGCATTAGTCTCTTCCCTAAATGGCTGCAGAGGACTAATGGGGGCCAGTCTAAAAGGAAAAGATTAAGGAAGCCACTCAGCCTGCCCTGGGCCTGCCTCTATCTGGGAACATGGTCCAGTCCAGTTTTCCAGGGGATTGGTGCTTGGTGAGTTGGCTTAATGGTATGACACCTGTCCTTATATTAGATCTGTCCTCTGTGAGCCCACAGCTCAAAGGATCTTCTCCAATTTGCCATGAAGAGAAGGTGATAGGATCAGGAACTGAAGACCTCCCCGACCATTGGCATCCTGTGCTTCTCTTTCCCGCCCAAAGAGCATTCACTCACTACAACAGGTGCACCAGGCCAAGACGAACTCAGGTGCCCCACCTGCACATCCTTTCTAGGGTCAAGGAGCCTAAAAATCCTACAGCGTGATCACAAGGTTAAAATAAAGTCTTAAGGGTATTCTTAGCAATCATGCTTTCATAAAGCCCATAATCCACTTTGAACAAATTAAATCTTCCTGCTCATTAATTTTCAAGAGGCCTAAGAGATCAGGTTTATGTGTCTATTTTAGTTTTATTTTTTTCTGCACTGCCTCAAGCCTCTACTTCACCCATGTGCAATTGAAAAGGGGAAAATGAACAGATAGAAAGTCAACCTATGTTCCCTAGAATCTGCCAGGGACTTTAGGCTTAAATGCTATATTCTATTAATTTTTTTAAATGGATTTGAGATTTATTCTTTTTCATAGAAAAGAAGTAAAAGTGAAATCTCGTATTATATCAAAAATACATTGCTCTCTCAGCCCTTTTTATGTCTTTGGATGATCAGATTTTTTTCTGATCTTTTCACCAGTGCTCTTAATATATTATAGAATAAATCCAAAATGGAGAGTTTAGATTTAGTAGCTGACACCAGAAAAGTTAAGTATTCATAAGACAGATTACAATGAAACTGACTGGCATCAAATCATGACTGGAGGGGCCAGTATACTATTCATGGGCCATAGTACACCATTTCTGAAGTTGCCCTGATTCTATTACTGGTCTTTCTATTTGTTACAACAGCTCCAGTGTAGCAAGCTGTGAGGAAGGTGTTGGGTCTTGACATTTTTAATATCTCCAGGGTACTTCTTTAAATGTATCTGAATTCAGATTTAATTAATTGTGCAAATAACCTAAATGTGAAAATAATTTCCTTCTCTTGATATATTAAGCTCAACAGAAAAATCTCAGCAAGCCTAATGAAGTTAGGTCCGCATTATTATTTTTGAAAGGCTGATTTACTTTGACCCTTTTTAGCTCAGTCACTGGAACTGAACTGATATTCACCGAAATGATAAGACTTTATTCACAACTGTGCACATAGGAGATGCCTTTTAGTGTAAATTTGACCAAAATAAGAAAGACCTTTGTTTGTAATGGTTACACTGCTGACTAATTTAAATTTACTTATAAGTAGAACTGACATATGTATATATAATACACATGCTATATTTATCATAATATAATATGCTTGTACTTTTAAGAAAACTATATGTATAAAGAGCATATTACATAATATATTTATAATTATGCTTAACATATAACTTAATATATGATCTCATTAAACTAATATAAATCACAAGTAATCTGATGCTTCTAAAGATAATTGAACTAAAACTTAAACTCACAAATAATTTTATATGATTAGGTGACTGTAAGAGAAAATTAAAGTAAAATAAACAAATTTAAAGTAAACTATATAAGATGAACAGATAAAATAAAAATACATATTGAATTAATTGTGATACTTTCTTTATTATATTACCATGAAAAGACCTTTAAAATATATGTTAAAAAGTTATGCAATAAAGTAGTAAGTATAGTTGATAGCATTTGTGATGACTAGCAAAATTAATTCAATATGTTTTATAACTAGAGGTGTGAATATGGGTAGTTATGACTAATTCCGTGTCCTAGCTAAATACGTTGTCCTGTATGACCTGGACTTTTGTCCATGTCCTTGCTTCCAGGAAGCAGCTATATATCTACAGTCCTGACCTGTGAAAGGCTTGGTGAACTCACCACCTGTGATGACTGGGAAGCTGTTATGTACCTAATGAACCTGAGGCTCTTGTAAGATTGCCAGATTTAGCAAATAAAAACACAAGACACTCAGTTAAATTTGAATTTCAGATAAAACAACAGTGTTTTTTAGTATTAGTATGTTCCTGATACTGCATGGAACAGACTTATACTAAAAACGTAATCATTGTTTATCTGAAATTCAAATTTCAATGGACATTCTCTATTTTCTCTGGCAACCCCAGAGTCTGGATGATGTGCTTTCAAAATTTATGTTGCCTGCGTGTGTTGGTTGTTATTAGCATGTTTAATAAAATACTGTAAGAAAGAGATGAACTCCTAAAAGAATTGGCTGGTTTGCAAGTACAATGAGAGGAAATATGGACAGTATAGTACTTGCAAGGTTGGAAAATGGAATTAGCCATTAAAACAGTCTTGGGGGGAAAGAGAAAATTAAGCCTGTAGACAGCATGCCTTTTCCAAAAAGGATTGATTAGCTTAATACAGCTGCTAGTAAATCCTTTTGTTTGTACAAAATGGTGCAAGGAAAAGATAAAAGTGGGCAGTTATATGATGAGAATATAATAACACAAAGTAATAACCCTTTGTACTGTTCAGATACATTTAAAAGAAAAATAGGAGTTTGTCAAATTTTGTACGCTACTTATTCATATCTGACATTGCTTAAGGCCCAGATTTTGGTAATTAAGTTCATTTATTAATATCTAAATATGATACAGACATGTGGCTTATACAAGAGCATGATGCACAGAATCAGCTCCTGAAAGAAAAGAATTTCTCAAATATTTGAAGGCTCAGTGTATTAGTCAAGGCTATCCAGAGAAACAGATATATGTGGATATCATAGTATATATATGGATATATGGAAAGGTATTTATTATGAAGGGTTGCCTCACATGGTAATGGAGTGTGGGAAGTCCCATAATTGGCTGTCTGGAAGCTGGAGGCCCAGGAAAGCCCATGGTATTGTTCCAGTACAAACCTGAACGCTTGAGAACCAGGGGAAACAATAGCACAAGTTCCAGTTGAATCTGAAGGCCCTAGAACCAGAAGCTCAGATGTCTGAGAACAGAGAAGTTTAATTCTGCTCAAGTAGAGAGCAAATTCACCCTTTTGCAACTTTTTGGTGTGTTCAGTCTCGCCCCTCAATTGCCCACCTCAGTGAGGGTGACCTTCTTTACTGTCCACTGATTCATTGCTAATCTCTTTTGGGAACGTCCTCATGGGTACACCCAGAAACAATGTCTCATCAGCTAGCCAGGGGCCCTTATCCAGCTGACACATCAAATGAACCATTACACTCAGTCATGGCCATCAGTTCTGAGGGAAGGTTCTTAGAACTTGTGTGAACTTAATGGATAATAATGCTTTTGTTAATTAGATCAGTTTATACAGATCTGTGAGAATAATGTATACAATACTCAGCACACGCCTTCCTCTGAATAGGGTTTGTCTCTCTCTCTACCTCTCTCTCTCTACCTCTCTCTCTCTCTCTCTGCCAACAGCGTTTGTCCACAATTTCAGCCAAATTGGAATATGCATGGATTCCAAAATCATGTCCCTCCATTCCCACCTCCTTGAATGTGTTCACTAGACCTACCTGTGTAACCAAGAGCAAGAATGGCCTCGGCCGGGGGCCGTGCTCTCTGCTGCGCATTGTGTAGCCTAGACGAAGCTCGGAAATATCTGTTAAGTCAGTGTGTGAAGGCATTATTTCCCAAACTGGAGCAACTACCCTTTCTCCCGTTGTCTGTCTTTATGAGTATTTCCTTGGAATCCTCCTGGGACAGCTATGACCCTATTAAACCCTCCCCATCCTCAGGGACCTCACTGTCCTAGAATTTTTAGTTTGTTTTGACTCTGGACCATATGAGTTACTGAAAGAAATGATCAACATTTGTACAGATATAAACAGTTTAGATTTTAATTGAACTTAGATGACTTTGCTATTTAACTCGTAATTGTTTTCTCCCTATTGCATCCCAAATGTCACAGTGTAAAGGTCAAGGACTAGTGATTGTTATTTTTGTATCTTCTATAATAATTTGTACATATTAAAAGTTCACTAAGTGTTGATATACTGTCAAAAACTTTAGGTAAGCACTACATGAGTAAACATCAACGCACAAATATTTTCTAATTGACGTTAAAACCTGGTTTCATAGACTCTATTTGTTTCACTACAAGGTAATCGGTGGTGACAGGAAGCCAGCCATTAGCAATAACACAAGAGAAAGCTAGTTGTGACGAAATACTGAGTAAATACAGATAATGCAAATCCTTTATAGTTTTAAAGTATTCCAATGCTAAAGGTTTTTAGAACAGTTATTTTAGAATAAATATTTTACATAAATTCAACAAGGGACTGTGTGTCAATTTCAGAGAACAAAGATGCCAAGCCCACGCAGAGGCTGCTTCTACGCAAGGCCACTGTGTCAAGACTCAGAGAGATAGCTGTCTTGTCTAATTTATATAAACAAAATAGGAAGTCAAACAAAATGAAAAAACAAAAGAACATCTCTCAGATAAAAGAAGAAAACTCCCTAGGGGAACAAAAAACCCTAAGGAAACCGAGGTAACTAATTTGCCTGTTAAAAAATTCAAAGAAACAGTCATAAGGATGTTCACCAACTTGAGAGGGAATAGAGAAACTTAGGGAAAACTTCAACAATAGTTAGAAAGCATAAAAAAGAACAAAGCAGATCTGCAGAATACAAATTGTGTTTTGTTGCTCCAAGACCAACTTAACTATCAACAAAAATTCAACAATTCCTCCCTCTTCTTCCCTCCCTCCTCTCCCTCTCCCTGCCTTCTATATATTTCTGAAATATTTTCTTCTTTCCTACCGTATCTCTGAAACCCTATATATTTTTTGAGTCTCTTGCAGTGACACAGTGAATATTTTTCTGACTTCTCATAGGGGTTTCATTTTCATGATATTCAGTGAATGTGATATTATTTTCTTTAAATTGTGAACAGGTTGCTGAGCTGGTCTGTGATAAATGGCTTTAAGTGCAGCAATTAAACCTCGAAATAGCCTGCTGCATTTTGCCACTGCGGACTCTACAACCCCAAATGGGCCTGAAACGTCCTTGGCCTTTGGGTTCGCTCTCTCCTCTCAATCTGTCAGTGATTTTGCATTCTCCATTTTACTTGTGCAGCAATGGCCCTAACATAGCGGTTTTAACAGCAGCACATTTAAATTTTATGAAACATACTAAAAAGAATAACAATGGGCATAAAGAAAAATTATTATATAAACGAACACAGTGACAATGACATTAGTGGGAAGTTTTAAAAAAAATTAAATTTCTTTCAATTCCATTGAAAAGATAAAGTAGTTTTCTATATGAAATTAGTTTACACGAGGGGAAAAGCTTATATTTTAAGGTCAACCAAATGTTAATTTAAGAACTTCACCCCCTTATTAGAGACACTAAATCAAATATATAGCTACTCTACTAAATACGATGTTAAACACTCAAAACTACTTTAAAAATGAAAACAAATAAGTCAAGAGAATTAAAATATTTGTGATCATGTCATTTATCAGGAGATAAGATAAAAGAATAGGTTAAGCCAGAAAAAAGTTTTAAGGAATTTACCAAGAAATATAAAAAGTTGATAGGAATCACTCTTCATTTATTTTTATTTTTGGAAGGACTTTATTGAACTCACTTATCTGCATCAGAATTAACTCATGCATTGTGATTTTATTCAGTGGGTTATAATCTGTTACTATCATTATTTATTTTGATGCTCAATTTATCTAAAATTTGACCAGTGGGAGCCCTTATGCTTGGCTCCTGTGCCCTTCCCATGTCCCCATCAATTCTGAGCACTTCTTTCCTTTGGTAGAAGAAGATATTCCAAGCCCTTCTAGTACTTTCCCTGCCGTAACCTGAAATCAGCCATTTTTCCAAGAAGTTCTGGATCCTTTCAGTGGAGAAGGTTGTTTAGTAGTTACGATCTGGGCACAAGGTACGCTCATCACTACTGTAGCATGATTGCTTTTAGGTCCTCTCATAAAGAGAGAGCTAATATATGTATGCATATCTCCCCATATAAATATACATCTCTTTTATCTCCAATTATATATATTAGAAACCAAGCATTCAGACAAGATGCCTCCACCTCCAATCCAACAGTGCAGGGTTTATTCTGGCCTTGTCACTTTCATATTTCTAGTACCTTCAGTGGTGAGAAAGTTGACTTCCATTGTCCTCAGTATAGCCCCTCTTCATTTAAACATCTTAATCTTAGAACCAAATGCCAACTGATTATTTAAGCACAGTATTCAAGTCTCTCTAATAAGTACTTATTATTAATTGTGATTGTAAAGAATAATGATTAATAAACATTAATGATGTTTATAATGATGGGAAATAAGACCCATAAATCAAAGGATGTGGGCAGCAAACTGACTTTCTCAACATATTTTGAGAGTTTTCAAGTTTCACTCCTGTACTTTACTGTTATTTTCTCACCAGGGCTGTAGATCATCTAGGCTGTTCCAACAAGTTAAAGGTTTTTAGTGTTTATTTATAAACTGGTTTGAATTTGGTCATCTTTATATTATTGACTTAATGGGCCACTAATTACATTTCTCTATATGTCATTTTCCAGTGGTATTGTCAGGGGAAATTATAAATATTGGCCAACTCCAGATCTTAGTAACATCTGGGAAGTCTCTCAGCTTCTAGATCAACATTATTAAATCCATGAGTTTACCATCACAGATTAGATATTTTGCTAATATTAAGTCCTGTCAACATATGAAACGTCCAAGTCTGTAGAGAATTTTTATGAGTTTATTTGAGCCAACTTGACAACAATTGCGAGGAAGCAAAATCTCAATGGATTGAGAAAATGCCCCAGACAATGGCAGTTTTGCAGTTTATTTTATAAATTAGACTCAAAGGAGGAGATGAAAGTGGGGGTGGTGACATGAAATTCATTGGTGGTAAATTGGGAGGTGGGAGAAAGCAAAGCTGGGAAATCTCTGACACTGGGTAAAAAGTAAAACAGACACATATTTCTTTTACATTGTTTGGTACAGGATAGTTAACAATTAACATTTACAGCACATAGAAATGGCAGTTGGGGAACAAGATAACAGTGAGGGCTTCTTCGGTCTTGTGCTCTGGTGGGAGGTTATATTCTGAAGGGTCCGGGAAAAGGGATTATTACTCTGTTACTTTGACATTCCAACGGTATATTATCTTAGAAGTAAAATGACCACAGATAGGCTCACTTAAGGTAAAGACTAACTTTTGTCAAAGAAGCTACAGGCCTAGGATGTGACTATCCACCACGACCTGCTTTTAGTTAGGAGTTTTAATTTCAGACCATGCTGTGTGGTTACTTTCGTTCTCTGGGTTTGCAGGGCCAGCCATTCAGGCCTCCCCTGAGCTTGTCAAGTTTAGTATGTAGCCCCCTTTTTTTTGTCCACATTCCTCATTTAATTTAAGGAAAACATTTTAATACAGTTTTAATTATAAGTATGATTTGAAAAGCCTTGGTCAATTTTTTACTAAATATTAAGTTTTGGAAACCCGACTTGAGCAATAAGAAGTAGCAGAGTCCATAAAAGTCAGTGGACTGGAAATCATTTCAGGATCTGTGCTGCTCTTTCCCTCAGCTGTTTCCATATAGAAAACTCATATTGAAATATAGCACTCAGTAGATTTATTTTAATTACATAGGTCATGATTTTTTGGTGAAAAGAACTAAAATATATTGGATTGAGCCAAGGAAAATCTCAGAAAATGAGATATTTCTTAGTATAACAATGCAGTAATGTTCAATTTAAATTATATGCCTACGAGGGATTCATATAGAATTATAATTTAGTGAAAATTCTGACCCAAATAGAACAGGAAAACTGTATAAACTCTGACCCTGCCTTCCCCAAAAGACTTGTTCTCACCAGTTATATATTTTTTAAAGTTATTGAGGTTACATTGGTTAATAAAATTATATAGGTTTAAGGTGTTTAATTCTACTAATTCATCTGTATGCTGCACTGTTTTAAACCACAACTTCTAAAAAACAAGAGTGATTTTCTAGGCTTTTCAAGCAAGTTCTTGTGTATCTACCAATAATGATAAAAATAAATCGTTCTGATCAATTTTGTGGAGCTTGTTGTACATAAATACATGTTCAAAAATACTGTAGATCTCCCTTTAAGACCTAACTTGAAGAAATTCTTCTAAACCCAGTACGCACATTGAGTGAAATGAATCTTGTTGGTAAATGGAGAATTCCAAAGCTCAGCTACCGAAGGATTCTCACATTTGAAGATTTCACTCTAGCTCTTTGACATTGGTCTGACAATTATCTGCACTGGAGGTCTACGTTTTTGAATGTTTCTGACAGGTTACAGGAGTGACAGTGTGCAAACACTAAAGGCCACATTTTTGTCCAAGTCCCTAAAGTCAGCTAAAGAAGTCAAGCCAAAGGATTCAACTTAAAGCATGCATCCAAGCTTTCAAACACTGGCGAAAATGTACGATTACACAAAGGGTTCGTGGGAGAGGCCTGAGAATAGTACTTTGATGATGGTGATGAAAATCTTAATGATAATTTGGCATTTACTAGGATCCTAGTCTACACACTTGACATGACTTAGAACACTATCTCACTGAATCCTTACTTGACTCTTTATGAGTGGAAGTGATGCCCACCCTGAAGCCTGGGGAGCACCAGTCCCTCGCTAGGGAACTTCCAAGCCAGTTGCCAGTCATGGGACCCTCTGACTTAGTCCCTGATGCCCGCCCTGGGAGTTCAGTGCCTTTGCTGCTCACCTTCAGGTCGGCTGCGGTGGCGGCTTTCACAAATGACGAACCTGAAAGGCGAAGTTAGTGGACCTGCAGATACGGCACTGGGTCCGTCATTATTGCTCATTATTCATAACAGGAAAAAAACCCTCTTCTTTTCACTACTGCCTTTATCACTGAGTCAGACTAAGAGAAAATTTTTCCCAGAGTACACACACTCCATGTTTAACTCTAGTGGTTTCTATTAAAGCATACAAAAATAATGGCAACATGTTTGAAACCATTCAAACTTCTAGTAATAGGAAACTGGTGGAATAAAATATGGTTCATCCACACAGCAAATTACTAGGATACCATAAAAATTATATAAGGGATAACATTTATGTAGTACTGTGGGATGATTTCTAAGGTGAATGATAGAAGTGTATAGTCTGCTACTGTTTATATAACAAAAATGGATATATACACACATGCACACAAATACACACATAAATATATACCATGCAATAATATAATACATATACACAAATACACACCCATATGAATATATATGTACATATATATATACATATTTTTTTTATGTTACAAAAAATAAAGGACATACACACTAAAATTTAAAAGAGAATGTTTACCAATAAGAAGGACATAAGGTGGAAGGGACAGAGATGAAAGCTATAACTTTTTTTGTATATTTAATTTTGAAACCAAATGAATATTTTACACAATTATGAAACAAAACCAAAACAAAATTCAATCAATGGAAAGCAAAGTAAAAATAAAAATGATGGCCCTCAGTGCTGAGTTGATGGCATAGTCACACGGGGAGAAACACTCTTAAATGATATTAAAGCAGTGATTTGACCTAAATGGGAACAGTTCTTAAGTGAGAAAGAGAGAAGAAAGTGGAGATACCAGATGTACAACCCTTTCGTGGTGTTTTGTAATAAAGGGAGACGGAGAAATAGGAGTGTGGCTGGAGCAAGCTGTGGAGTCAGGGAGAATATTTGCATAAATATATATCTCTCCGTCCCAGGACACTAACCCTTAAATTCGACTACATAGTCCAATGTATAGGTGCCTCTCATTGTTCTTCTTCTGTTCTTTCTCTTTTTAATAGATTTTTATCATTTTAAATCTTCTTGTTGTTTTCTGTTACATTTAATTTCACAAATAAATTTTTAAGAATTGAGAATATAATTCTTAAAACAAACCCAAGATATTCATTTTCATATTTTGTGTGTCCTTTTGAAATGAAAAGAAATTGTGAGATAAAAGTGCTTATATTTGAAGGAAAATAGCAATATATATATATATATATATATATATATATATATATATATATATAAGTGATGTTCTTGTCTATCTTTTCTATGGCTGAGAGTTTATACTGCTAAGTTCTTTGATGAGAATTTAAATTTAAACTCATTTTAACCACTGAAATGGAGAATATTGTTTAACACCATGGCACTAATAAAAAGTATAGTTACCATGGATTTATGCTACTTAATTATAATACATTCTTATTTTATAATGCCCTAGATGTAGCACAGGAAATGCACTGGTATATAGTGCCCAGGCCAGGCTGTAAGTCTGGGGACACCTGCAATGCACAAAAGGAGCATGAGGGAGGCCGTCTGGGCTGGCACAGGACACTGTCTTTGCTCAGCCCGGGCACAGGGCTGGGTGGGACCCAGCAATGCCAGGACCAAGGACAGGCTCTCCCTGTAGAGGAACCGGCTGGGTGGAGGCTGGAGGAACTTCAGAGTGCAGATGTCAACCCAGATCTGAGTCAAATGAATTTTAGTTGTGACTCAACACTTATCCCAGAATGAGTGTGTTTAAATCAGAGTGCCTGGAAAAATAAATGGATTGATCTTAGTTTATTACTCAATAAAATTTTGTTTTCCCATGTGGGGTAGAAATAGCACCTCGCCAGAGAAAAGCATGTGAAGTTATAACACTAAAGTGAACCACATGCCTGAACACGTATGACTGGACCCTATTAGGTGATGCCTGAGACACATGTGCCATGGTTAGAGGGTGTGCATTTAAACACCCCTCTTGTCCTTCTTTTCATCTTTTATCCGGAGGTTGTGTGTATTTCATACGGGGCACTCCCTTCTTTGCAGAATCCTTGTCCTTATTTTCCCCTGGTCCCATGCTCTTGTATTATGCTGAATGTCACAGATTACCCCATGGCTTAGTGCCACGCTGTTGAAATGTCCTACTTAGGGGGTCTCATCAACTCCTCAGAAATCAAATGTAACACAAACAGCTTAGTTTCATTCACACTTAATACCCCTTCTTATTGTTCATTTTTATATTGATTATTTGTCTTTCAACCTTTTAGGGTAGGTGTGTTCTTTATGTTTTAGGAAATTTGGGTAATTGCAAATAGATTCGCTAGGTGTGTGACATTGTCAAAACCTGGGCATATGAAGTGAAGAAACAAAGCACAGAGTGTGTTATTTTTGAGAGACCCCAGAGTTTCCTCAGCAATTCTGTGATTTACTATAAAGACAAGAATGGAGTCTCTGATTTCAGTAAATATAACTTTTGTATTATGGCTCTTAAAAACTTAACAGTAGTAATATCTGATCACAGATAGAAACTATACAAAAGTTATCATTTTTAAATTATTTTTTAAAATATATCTTTATTGATTTCATAGAGAGGAAAGGAGAGGGAGAGAGAGACATACAGAAAGATCAATGATGAGAGAGTCATTGGGGATGGAGCCCGCAACCCGGGCATGTGCCCTGACTGGGAATCAAGCCTCGATCTCCCGGTCGATGCTCAGCCGCTGAGCCCCGCCCCGCCCCGCCGGGCTATATAAAAGTTATTAATGGCCTAGCCCATCACTGGTCATCTCTGTAGGTGACAACAGAATTGCCATGGTCCTTGCTTTGAGATTTCTTTGCACTGTGCCTATTCCGGGGAAAGGTAAGGTCAGTGCTGCTCCCGTGTGTAAGGACATTCTGCAGAAAGGGGCACCTTTTGCTGCTGATATTTTGCCATCCTTCCAGAAGATAAAGGAATTCCTCCAACCTCAAATTCCCTAAGTCCAAAGACCTCCCAGTTTCCTGACCCCCAGCACCTCCGTTGCCATGGCCCCATGGTGTGGGGTTCTGCTCTTGCACCTTTGCAGTCTCCAGGCTGCCCTGTGGTTATTCAGGCATGAACCTCAACACTTCTCCAGATGGGCCACCAAGAGCCCCCTCAACTACAGAGCATTGCTAACCAGGTGGACCCCAACTATGACCCGTGGGGAATCGGGAGGAGCAATTGTACAGCAAACTGCAGGGAAGGATCAGTAGTCCCAGCTGCGCTTTTCTGTACTTTCTGGTCTCATTCTGACTCCACAGCCAGCGGGGCTGCTCTTCATCTTTCCTCTCCCAGGACAACTGCTAAATAAATTCATGATGGATAAACCCACTGTGGGTGTTCACGGGGAAGCATGCGTGTTGAAATGTTACCCTAACCTGTATGCATTTAATACGTAAGATATTGTCATCACTACTTGGACAATAGTGAAAAAAATAGGCTTTTTGGAAAATTCCTTTTACCCGGAAATGTTAATTGCTGGGAATGCTGACTTCACCCATTAACCTAGAAACTCTTATGCTGATAGAATCAAAGGTAGTCTATTCAGTCCCTTATCCTGGCTTCCAAGTTCATGTAGGCCTTTTAATACAGCAAACAAAACGTCATGCTTTTGAAAAATGTTATGCACTAAAACAGACTGTCCAACTGTGGCTTTATTACATTTTATATTACCCTGGAGAAGCTTAAAGAAAGACATGGAAAAAAATAATAAAAAGATCATATATATTTGTCTCAATAAAAAATCATTTCTCTAAATATAGGCCTTTAGGGAATATAAAATTCATATAAAATCTTGACTTTACTATACTAAAATATATATAATTTGTAAATAATCTACTTTAGATATTATGGGTGGGTTTTTTTTTTTTTGCTTTTACTTGTTTTTTTAGATATACACTCTCTTTTAATAAATGCAATGAAATGGAAGAATCTGGGCGATTCTAATATATGAGCAACCCAGTTTCAGATTTAGAAAAAATTTTAGGGATTATATACTTTTTTCACATTAGAAATCTGCGGGAAAGCACAAGTAAGAATGTGAATTAATAGAAAAGCATATATCCACATTTGATTTAATTTTTGTTTGTTTTCTTCAGTAGGCTTGTTCATATCACTGTCTAAGAAACTGTACAATTAGCACATAACAAAATTCACTCCAGGAACAGGGGCAACAAATGGGTGTGAAACATCATATATTTTCTGTATTATGAAAAGTCATTTGTTATGTGGGCGCAGTCTATAGAGTGACACTTTGACTGCAGTAGAGACAGGGACGCAGAACTTGAGAAAGAATGCCCTGGCCTGAGCAGGAGGTGGTTCCCACCCGCAGTCTGTGCTGTCTGAGGCCCAGGAGAGGGAGGCTTACAATAAGGTGGGAAAGAAAGGGCCTCATTTGTGAGTTGCTGAATTCCAGGCTTAGGAATTTAAGATTAATCTGCCTATTTGTGGGGTGCTACAATGGTGCATCTAGGCAGTGGTTTCCAAACCGAGGTGCATGGGCCAATTTATCCAGATGGGAAATGTTTCTAGCTTATATGTACATTTATTTTCAAATCATTCTTTAAAAACTTTATCCTTTGTGCTTGTTTCATAATGTACACAATATAGCAGCATTTGTGTAAACCTACAGGTAAATCATTACAGATGCATTGTGAGGGTTCCTTGTGACCATCTACTGGCAGGAGCATGATATGAAGGCCCAGGTTAGGTTAGTGGGTGGGACTGTGCAGAGGAAAGTATGTGTGCAAGAGATGTCTCCGGGGGGAGTCAGCAACTTGCCTAATGATGATTTTGACAGCCAAGGTGTGGAATGTGATGAGGGCAGTGAGATCCAGAAGGAATAGCTTCTTCATGTGCAGGTTGCTAAAAGTCCTCAGTCAAGAAATAAGATAACTCTACTAGTTCCTGCTTTTACAGAGGCAAGTGAGTGAATTTACAAACGGGCACAGCTTTCTTTGCACAAAACAACTAAGGACACATGAATTAGCTTCATTTAATGTCTAAAGCTGAATTTAAGTGTTGGTGTTTTTTGCATGATACATTCCAACACTAAGTCAGATGTATTAAACTCTAGGAAAATTCAATTAGTTTGAACTTGGTTCTTACAGGACAAAAAATACCAAAAGTGGGGAAAAGAGAGACAATTCTTTAAGGAAAGTCCTTGACATTGGCTTTTTTCAAGTAGTGAACTTCCCTACTACATTAAAATATGATTCAATCTAAAATATGATAATTTGCATAAAATTCTTCAGAGGCTGACTCTGAGACATCCATTATTATTGAGTCTCAAGGTAAAAATAAATTTAGGATTCTAGTTTAACTATCAGAGGATACTGAAAATTATGCTCACTCTAGAAATCATTTGAATCCACCTTTCTCTCTTAAGGTATAACATACATATAGTACAAAAGATGGCTTATAAAGAAAAGCTAACATAGAATATTCAAATTGTCAGTTGAAAGAGCCAAGTGAGTTTCAACGGTATCAGAAAGTAAAGCACATTAATTCTAGAAACAACAAAATGTCTTGACAACAGAAAAAAAAATCCCATGTGTATGTAAAGTCTGCTGCAATGGTTTTCACTAAATATCAAGAAAAAGATTGAAGATATCTGCCTTGTTTCCTAATTTCTTCACAGTCTGAGTCTGATCCTATCCAAAACATGAAATGTTATAAGAAAATTAACACATAACTCTAAATATCTGCTTATCAATGACCTCATATTCCTCAACTCATGCAATTGTGAGTTTTCTCCATTAGAGCATGAGAATACTAAATTGAGCTAAAATAGTTGCATTATTTTAGCATGTGAAACAGCTCAGACTGCTGCAAGCCACACATAGCCTCTTTGCATGGAGACACATCAATTCCCTACACCCAGTACTAAAAGTCCATCCATTAAATGCTTCATAGGAAGGCTCCTCCAGAGCCTTTTGGGGGATTTTTTCAGTTAGGTTTTTAAAAATCTTTGTAGTTCAAGATCTTGATGTTCCCCTTCTCTGTTTTTCTCATCAGGATATCAAAGACGGGTTTGCAATATTATCATGACCCTTCTCTCCAGGCTTTTAAAAATCAATTACAAAAGGCTTTATTAAAGTGTTATTTCAAAGGAAAAATAAAATATCAAAACACATTCACCCTTAATTATGTTCAGGAATTACATACACATTTAACAACAATATTAATATTGCCTCCTACTTATGTCTGACATTTTTTGAGAAATCTGGGATCTAAGCTGGGGTTAGTCTACTCTTATGGCTTGTGGAAAGGGAAGTGCGCAAAATAGAAAAAAAGAACCTGAATGTAACAGCAATTTTTTCCCTGGTGGCATCAACTTATTGAGTTCTCTTATGGACACCACGCCTGAAATGAACGTGGGAAGGGAAAGAGAGTGTATTTCTTACACTTTCAGCCTTTCTTATCCTTGAAGGAGGTAGCAAAAAAATATATCCTTCTTCTTGCTCTGAGACACAATATTCTCACCACTGGTATACAAACACCGTCTGGTTAACAGGCCTCCTTTTTTTAATTTGAGGAAACTAGTAATAATGTGTAGAAAGGAAAATTAGATTTATCCATCTCTATATTGCCATTCTTGGACAGTCAAGTGGAAGCCAGTCTGCTCTATATAAACATGAGAAAAGGGGAATATATTTCCTTCCTCAATATATTACATGGGCAAAGTTATATTAAATAACACATTGAAGAACATAATATATCATGATGAACATAAATTCCAGGAATGTGAAAGTGGCTCAATATGAAGGAATCTATTACTATAGTCCATCGATAAAAGGGAAAAATCCCTTAAATGAAGGAATGTGTTTGACGATTTTCAACTTTTAACACAAATTCATGTTAAAACACTCAATAAAATAGGAATATATTAACACATGTAGTTTGCATTGATGAAAATATCTACAGATACCCAACAGAAGAAAACAGAAACCGAGATCTCTCTCTCTCTCTCTCTCTCTCACACACACACAGAGTAATATGATTTATGACAAAGGTGGTACTTGAGAGCAATAGGTAAAAGATGATTTTTTCAATACATAGGTCCTTGTCAGTTACATATCCATATAGGTTTAAAAGAATTTTTTTGGCCTCTATCCCATACCATAGAGACAATCAATTCCAAGTGAATTGTAGACCTAAAAATAATAAGCAACACAATGAGTTGTGTAGAAGATAACATCAGAGAATATTTCAGAAAATATTTTCATGATTCTGGGCAGCCGAAGGTTCCTTAAACAGATCATGAGAATCGTAAACATAAAATATAAAGATGGATAACATTCAAATTAAGAAAATGTATTATTAAAATACACCATTAAGAGTGTAAAATGGCCAGTTCAGGCTAGGGAAGAGATTTCTCATGGACATAGCTAACAAAGAACTAGAACCCCAAATGGATTTAAATCTCCTAAACATCAATTAGTACACATACTGCAATGCATTTATAATGTTTAAAAAAGCAGCTCTTTTGTTTTGGTTTTCATATTAAGAGCGTAAAAGCAAATCAAAACCCACGTCCAAGAGATGTGTTCTTGAGTCATCATAAGCTAAAAAAGCCAACAACTCTCCCAAATGCTTTTTTGGAAAATTGCATGTGACAGCTGCAAGTTGTCAGTTGACTTAAAGGAAATGTTTGTAATTTCACAGATACGATCTGATTTATGTTCTTTAAAGCTTGCCCTGGCTGCTCCGTAGAAAGAGGATCTAGAAGGCCAATGACAGGATCAGGGAGGCCAGTTAGGGGTCATCAAGTGAGAGATGATGGCATCTAGAGGTAGAGTGGTGAAGGGGGAGATGAGAAGTGGTGAGATTTGGTCAGTACAAGTGGACAGGATTGGTGAGGCAACTGGATGTCAGGGAAAACCAGGGTATTGAACACAGCACAGGCATTACAGACATATTGGTTTTCTTCCCCTGGCATTATTTGGAAAATTTTCAAGCATTCAGTAAAGTTGAAATAATTTTCCTATGAAACCCCTCAATAGCCCAAACCTAACTTCTGCCATTAATGTTTTACCATATATGTTTATCACATGCCCATGTATGTATCCAACCTTCTATTTCCTTTTGCATTTCAAAGTAAATTGCAGGTATTAGTACACATCTTCCTAAATACTTCTGTATTCATGTCATTAACTAGATTTCAATTCTTTTTGTTTAGAGTTTTATATAAAATTTATATGCAATGAAATGCTTAAATCATAAGTGTATATTTGCTGAATTTTGAAAAATACCTACTTCAGGGAAAACATTAAATTTTATCCAATAGCATATTAAGATGCTGCAATTCACTATGAGTGCAACAGCTAATAGTAAGCTTTAGGTAATTGTTCAAAGACAAAAAGAAAGCCAGCAGGAAAAACTAGAATCAATGTGTGAGAAAAATATATCTAAAATTCAATAATTTAAATAGCCATCTAACAGCGCTCATATATTTTCGACCATTTCCTTATTAGAATAATAAATGTAATGGCTTTTATATAACTAGAATTCCATATGGAAAAGATAAGGTTGTTAATTTGATTTACCTTTCAATTACTCAATATGTTTAGCCTGTACAAGTATTATTAAAACTCAGGTTAATGAGACATGTTTTTAGGCTTTAAAGAAAGTCAACAGTTTTGGCTAAACTTAATTCCATAAATCATAATTATAAATCAGCGCAATAAAACCATCAACTGTGTTTAGCTGAGGAGCAGAGATTATAGAACTTTCCTAAGGTTTCTACTCCAAACATACAAACACATAACAACTTGAGTAAAGAACAAGAGGCTTGTGGAAAGGAGGTCACAGTTCAGTATTTCCTATTTCAAGAGCCTGGAACTAACAAAATTCCCCCCTCATCACCTTCATCCTAATTGCTAAAATTCAGAGCCATTCATCATGCTTGAGATTTGGAGAGAAGTCCCGGGGGTTTCGTTGTGAGGTCATTTTCAATGTCATCTTGGGAGAATGAAGAGCCTGTCTTATCAGCTTCCCTGAGCATGAGATAATCAGGAAACCGGCAGGAAAGATAAAGGGAAGCCAAGCGCTGAAGACACACAGAGAGTGGGGGCTCCTGACAGCCTGACAGAGGAGAGGGTGGGAATGGCCTGGACTAGAAAAGGGTGAGCCAGCTTCCCGCAGGCCCTCCACCACCTCAGCCGGGGCGGGCAAGGCTGCCATTCATTTCCCTGCTTTTTTGTTCCCTCGTTTTTTCCAGCACATTCCCTTCACAGCTCAGGGTAGTTATTTCCCAGCTTTAGGGAAATAGAATTGACAAATAGAATTGTTAGATATTGAAAGTGTACATCGTGGTAATTTGATGTGTGTATACATTGGGAAAGGATTCCCACCATCTAGTTAATTAACACATCTGTTACCTTACATATTTATCTTTATTTTTGGTGAGGATATTTAAGTTCTACTCTGTTAGCAAATTTCAGGGTTATTAACTATAGTTAGCCTGTTTTACACTAGATCCTAAGACCTTAGTCATCTTGCAGCTGGAAATACATACCCTTTGACCAACTTCTCTGTTTCCCCTGTACCCCAGCCCCAGGCTCCCACGTTTTTCTCTGTTCCTTAAGATTGCAGGATTTGTTTTTTCAGATTCCACATATAAGTCACGTCATACAGTATTGCTTTCCTCTATCTTAGCATAATGCCCTCAAGGTCCACCCGCTTCACAAATGGTAGGATTTCCTTTACATTTCCACCTGGAGAAGTTATTTTTTGAAGTATTAACTTCAAACACAGGTTCAGGCAAAAAAGAAAAAAGAAAATAAGACAAATACAAACAAACAAAACACAAAGGCCCTCACGTGGCTTATTTTATATCTCCCCAAAAAGGGTCGTCTTCACTTTTACTAGTCAGTGCCACCTCACCTGAGAACTCCTGTCACCTACCGCACGGCACCCCTCTCTGCTTGGGGACCACTCCGTCTATGTGAACAGTGAGCAGGACACTTTGGGGTCTTGGTACTTTAGTCTCTTTAGTTCAGATTGTCCTCCCACCTCCCCCCAGCGTCTTTTCACTCAAACATTGTGACCAGTAACTGTGCTACCCCTGAAACACTGACTCAGCTCACCCCACGCTCATGTCATCTCCTTTCATTCGGGATCACTTCCTCTTTTTCTCCCCCCAAGTGACCTTTATCTGCTCTAACCACCATGCATGCCCTCACCTCTTCATTCACCCAGATCAGTCCTCGGCACCCTTGCAAACCCCTGCGAGGCTCTAACACTGGCCCAATAAATTGTGCAGCTTGAGGAATCAGTGGACCCACCCTGGTAAAGAGCAAGACTTGGTAGCTCGTCCTCAGACTGGGAGCATGTCCGCGTGTCAGTAGGCAGGTGACGAAGCTGCGAGCGCTGCGGACAGGCCCGCAGGCAGCGGCTCGGTGGCCGCACACAGGCCCTGGGCGCAGGCCAGGCACGCGGAAGACCTCGCATGCCCGGGGTTGACTTCGTACAGCAGCTTTGCAGTAAATAATAAATGCATTCATTTGAAAGAGAAAGAATTATTGAAAATCCTTCAAAAGGAAGAACATGACTTGGAAAACCAACCCTATATTGTAGCAGCATTTATTTGTATGGAATCCTGCTTTAGAACCTGTGACAGTTAATGAGTTGGATAATGAGTCTTGTATTCTAATATAAAAGTTGATTGTAACATTTCAACAAAAACAATAACTGCTTATTTAAAATAACTATTCCCAAATGTTTTGCCAGCACATTTTCATAAAACAGTCCGTAAAGCTTTCTAAATTACCCTTCCCTAGAAACTATGGTGCTTTGAAGTATTTATTAAGAAGATAACACTTAATGTTACAATTTCCATGTTTTTTATAATGCTCTTAAATACTAATCATTTCTTTTGCAATGAAAAAAATTGTTTAAAAATCAGTAATATTTATTTCTATTCTTTTCTCTAATATCATAAGAAGAAAGGTTTTGCTATGATAACACTGACCTCAGAAGGTTCTGGTTGTAAAGTTTCAATGGAATTGCCATGCTCTGGAGCTTTTAATTTCCAAGGTAAAGCAGTTTTAAGTGTTACAAATGACTTTTGCCTTCTTCGAAAATCCTCCTTCGCCCAAACACCAGCATACACCCACGCACTGGAGCTGACTTTATTGTTTATCAAAACCACATTTCCTATACTCTTGACCTCATCAGGAGGTGTTGTCTCACATCTCATAAAGAAACAGTTAGATTTTAATTTGTCATTCTTAAATGTATTTAAGTAATGGGGAAGTGCTACAGAACATATTGCTTTGTCTCCAGGTTTTTGTTGCTTCCACTTGGTTTAAAATGGGGCTCAACAAGATGAAGTGTGTGGACCTGAGGAGACAGTAAAGGCATCCTTATACATTCTCTTGACCTTAAATTAAGATGACATCTTAGTTTAGTTGAAACTTCATTTGCATAAAAAAGAAGGAATATTTATCTTGGTTAAGATACAAAATTATGTTGAATGTAATCATGAGTAGATTGCATTGGCCTCAGAACATACATATTATAAGGATTTTACACAGAGTATTGATGGATTTAATGTGAGATACAGTATGTTCTCTTAGCAGGAAGAGTCAGAAGTGGTTATTAGTAGTAGTTTAATGCTTTTTAGATTTTTTCCTGCAAAATCGTCTTTAAACTGAACATTACCCTTGTTTGATGGGTTCATGGAGCTAGTACTAAAGCTTATGAATCTTTTATCGATAGTTTTTACAGAGTATCATGACGAAACTTTCTCATTCAAAGCTCTTGGCATCTGGGGGTTACAGTGCAAGACTAGTAAATAGAGGGCAGGCGAGCTGAACTTTAATTGTTGTCAGATATGATGTACTTTTTAGGCTAAATAAGTAAAAGTTTGGATACCTAGAATTTAGTGGGAAAACGGAGAGTGCCACCTAACAGCATATTGATGCTGCCCACTAGTGCTCCTAGAAGATTTTAACATTTATTTTGTTTCTGTAGAGACAAAATATCACTCAGAAATCAAAAGCTGAAAGACCCTTGAAGGCCCAAGAGTAGAAAAACTGGCCCTTGAGATTAGAAGGCTTGGAGAGAGTAGAGTGATGATGAATTCCAACTACTCCAATTGGAAGACTAATCTTTGAAGAATATCTTTCAAAGTTAAAATACCTACAGTGCTGCCTAATATACTGTTAAATCCCCTCTGCCTCCTTGTGCACAGAGCTACTTGACATTTCCCACCCCCCCTACAGTTAAATGTGATCTTTTACTTGGGTCCTCCCAGTGGGATGTTGACAGAAATAACACGGGTTTATCCCTTCGAGGAAATGCCCAGCGCTAGGTTACCCACCCTATTCCTCCTGCCAGGTGACTGGCACGCGAGCCCACACGCCCTTGGGAACCATACAGTAAACGTCCACTGTCCTAGCTTTGCATTTTGGGTCCCTTATTGTACCCATGGTTTTGAACACCCTAATGAATACAGCTGTCAGCAAAAGTTCACTTCAGTAACGAACTGCAACAACTTACATGTAGTTTTGTTTAAAATTGTCTGCTTGTGCAGAAAGGAAGTGACCTTTCAGCTCTTGAAAGTCATGCATATATTTCGAAGTGCAGATGATAACGTCCTAATGGGCCTCCCCCAGGCGACTCAGGGCCCCACCAAATGCCCCTCCACACAGCACCTCAGTGAGCCTTCTAAAAGAATTCTCCATTATTATTAAAATAAAGCCCAAAGTACTTGCCACAGCAGCTTTGTCCAGTCCCCAGCCTCTCCTGATGGCCCCTTCTTCCTGTTACACTGATGCTGTTTGACTCGGGTGAACTGGCTGAGTTTCTTCCTGTTCTGAGACCTCCTTGGACTGTTTTTCCTCTAGTTATCTTTGTCTCACTGCCTCTCATGGACCCGCCCCCCACTCTCATCTGAAATTTCAGTTTCTCCAGGACTGGTTCCTCCTCTCCCGGACCAGCTGATATCACCCAGACCTCCCCATTGTACTGTCCGAGTAGTGCCTGGTTATGTGTCTATGAAATTATTTAACATCGGTAGTTACCCTTGGGCTTGAAGCTCTGTGAAAACAATGATTGTGTTTACCTTGTAATTCCCTGTACCCCAAATGCTAACGACAGGCCCTGGAGGTAGTGGGTTTTCCAAAAGTCCTTTTGAAAATGAAGGTCAGAGTCCAGAGTTCATGGCCTTGTGAGGATAAACCCTCCTCAGGAAGGGTGGAGATAGGCTGTAAAGACTGTCCAGGGGCCCTTTCCCAGCCTCAGAGTGCGCATGTTTCCACACAACCTGTGCAGGGAACAGATGTTCCTCCTTCCTTGCAGGGCAGCTCTGACTTTAAAGCACCTTCCTGTCTATACTGGTCTAGGACAAAGGGACAGCATGGTTTCCAAGCTCGCACTCTCCCTGCTGATCTGAGCTTTCCAGGAGCTTGCCATTGGGATGGGACATGTTGTGGACCTGGGACAAGGGATTGAATTAAGAAAGGACAACACAGAGGAGAGCACTTTTGACAAAGGTCCTGGAGAAGGTGCTGGCCCCTGAGCACAGGGATTTCACTAGCAGAGGGCTCTTCTTTAGAGCTTTCAGCCATGCTTCCAACTCCAGCTTCCCAGACTCCCAAGGCTTACTTAGGTAAAGATTGATGTTCTTTTTCTCCTGTATCTATGTCACTATTTAATTTTCCTGTCTTACTAGCATGCAAATTTTATAAGCTGAAGAGGTAAATTGAAAAGGGAAAGAGAACTCCAAATGGGGATGGAATAGTCATTGTGTCAGAGAACATAGGAATTTTCAAGACTGTTCCTTGAAAACTTCTCTGAACGTTAGGTTTTGTGCTCTTACACCCTCCAGGAGTTCTGAGCAAATATATGGCAATTTTGGAAACCTGTGGGAGAACATACCCTCCTACTGTAATAACAGGGGTGTGCCTCCTCCTACAGGAAGCCATAGCGTATCCTAGCCATCATAGGTACTTAAAATAATTGCTTCTGCCTGGAAGGATGTGGTTCAGCGGTTGAGCATCCACCTAGAATCCTGGAGATCGGGGTTCGATTCTCGATTAGGGCACCTGCCTGGGGTTAGGGGCTCAATCCCCAGTTGGGGCGTGCAGGAGGCAGCCGATCAATGACTCTCTCATCATTGATGTTTCTATCTCTCTCCCCCTCTCCCTTCCTCTCTCTAAATCAATAAAGATATATTAAAAAAAAATAATTGCTGCTAATGAAGTTCTATTAGTCCCTTAGAATCTCAAATATATGTATGTGAGAAACACAAAAACTTAAAACTTTGTTATTTCTGAGACAAGTTAGATGTTTTCAGTTGTCTTCTCTCAACCTGACCCTGAAAAGAACAAGTTGCTGAAGGGTAAATAAAAATAAAAAGCATCAGAGTTTTACGAAGTTAAAGTTAATGACCTCCAAACTCAAATCTGCACTAAAAAATACGAGTTTTTGCTCGTGCAGAGAAGGGCATGACAGCTTTCCTGAGGAAGATAAAGTGGTTTCTTTTTTTATTCAAAATGTGCTACTCATTGAAATCCTTAAGATTTAATTTCCTTATGGGGAAAGGGGAAACTACCTTAATAAGCGAGACTCATCATTTACTGAGCTTGCAAATTTAGCAGAAATTGTCCAAAGACATAACATTACGGGAAGACAGATGGTGTGCTAGCCTGCGGCTGTTCTGTTTTGTTTTGTGCTGGGTTTCTGTCCCAAGCGAAGAGTTTATATTTTCCTACCATTTCTTTTTCTCACTACTCTTTATAGACTATGCCCAGGAGCTATGAATGACCACAAATAAAGCTTCATCCTTGCTGAACACAGGCTCCAAAAGGGAAATATATCCCATACCTTAAACTCTAATGAAACACCTCTTGAATGAGAATGCATTTTTAGCAACTCTTGAACATGTATTTTGACATGTAATTGTGTGAGATAGCATTGAAACCTATAAATTGTTACCTGAAATAACTAAATAGCTGAGAATGTTTGGGTATTTTATTTGGCTTTTGATGTTATTTTATCTCCTATTTTTTGATGGGAGTTTTTCAGAGTCTCGGGCTATAGACTAGAGTCCTTCTGGTAGTGGATTCTGCCATGAAGACGTGTCCTTGTTAACTAAGGACAGTCCTCAGCTGTCACTGAGAGTGCAGGTAATCCCAAGAGGCATCATAGAGCCTGGCCTCCCTCTCCCAGAAAAGGTCTATCAACTCTGGCAGGGAAGAGAGATGGCACAACCAAGAAACAGAAAATCCTTTAAAATATTACCTATTCTATAGTGCATTGGGTTGAAAGTATATGTTCTAGGACAACACTGTACAGTAGAGATATGATACAAACCATGTAGATAATTTAAAATTTTCTAGAGCAATAAAACAAAAGAGAAGAAATTAGTTTTAATTCTATGATTTATGTAGTCCCATGTATCTAGAACATTATTATTTCAACACATAGTAAGTTTTAACAAATTACAGGATATTTTATATATTTTTTCTAACAAAGCCTTCACAATCCAGTGTGTATTTTACATTTACAGCTCATCTCAATTTAGACCAGTCACAGTTGAAATGCTCAGTTGACGCATATGAACAGCGGATGTTGTATTAGAGAGAGTGAACTTTCAGGAAAGAGGGTATGATTGGGGCTGGAATAATCAGAAAAAGTTTGTGGGAGGAGAGTCTTAATCTTTACTGTTGATTTGGACTAGCAAGAAGAATGGGCAGTGCATTTTCAGGGAATGGTTTGGGGGTGATAGTGTCTGAGAAAAAAACACCAAGCAGTGATTCCCAACTTGGGTATGGAGGCTGGATACAGAACCACTGGGGGGAGCTGGAAAGAAGATAGGGTGTCTAGAAAATAAAGCCACATGAGATTGTTGCCTAATAGAATTACTCAAATTTTATGTTTCATTTATGTCTACTGGACACTTGAAATGTGTATTTTTGCTTAATAAAAACATTATTTCAGAATAGTTTATGCTGAGATAAAAATTGCCAAGGTATTACAGTTTCCACATACCCTTCCTCTCATAGTTTCACTATTACTAATATCTTACGTTGCTTATTTGTTAAAAAATTATGAACCAATATTGATAAAATAGTAACAACTAAGGCCCATACTTCATTGAGATTCCCCTAGCTTTTACCTCAAGTCTTCTTCCATCCCAGGTTTCCATCCAGGATGCCACATTACATTTGGGTGTCATATATCCTTAGACTTCTCTTAATTGCAGCAGTTTCTCATGCTTTCTTAGTTTTGATGACCTTGACTGTTTTGAGGAGTTCCGGGCATGTAATTGATAGAATGTTCCTCAACTGGGACTTGGCTAATGTTTCTCTCATGATTAGATTGGGGCTATGGGTGTTTTGGAGGGAAACCAGAGGTAAAGTGCCATTCTCATCACATCACCAGGGCACCTCCTATCAACATGAATTATCACTGCTGGTGTTCAGCTCGATCCCCTGGCTGAGGTAGTGTCTGTCAGCTTTCTCCACCGTAAAGCTGCCCTATTTCCTTCCCTTTCTATCCTGTACTTTTTGGAAATTGCTATGTGCAGCCCACACTTATGAAGCAGGAAGTTATGATTTACCTCCTGAAGGGCAGAGCAATTCCATAAATTATTTTTAATTATTCTACTTGGGAGATTTCTATACTCTTCATTTATTGACTGATTCAGTCACATATGTATTTGAGTATGGACTCACAGATATTTATTATATACTTTTGGTTAAATCAAGTACTACTTGATTTTGTTGTTTAGATCATTCCAGCTCTGGCCTTTGGGAGCTCTTTCAGTTGCCTCCTGTCCACTGTGGGTTTTTGAGCTCTTTTCTACCTTCTGGCACTCTAAGAGGCTCCGGACTCACCTTGTCTACTTCCTGGCACAGGCCCAGACCCAGCCATCCCTCTAAGGACTCCCGGTTCCTTTGTGGAGAATGGTACCAGAAACGAAAGTCTGGGTACTGGCGCTGCTCATTGCTCTGGGGCATCTTCATTTCTAGACCCCTCAGCTGACAGAACAAGGACATATGTGTGTATACTGGCACTTGGATACACACACAGCTGTGAATATTTCTATGTGTACCCTCTGTATCTATGTTAAGTTAAACATGAGTTCATACTGATGTTCAACTCAGTCAGTTGCCACATGGGTTATTCTGGCCTCCCCCCTTCCTTACCTCTAATCTCCCACATCAACAGTGAGAAACCTGGCTCTCAGCAGTCAGCATCCATTCTCTTAATTCTTCAATACCGACGTTCATGTCTAGAGGTCTTAGAATCATTAACAACTTTATCAAATAAGTGCAGTGTCCATGGATAGTCCTTTTGCCTTTCATCTTAAAGAGTTTGCTCATTTTCAGTGTTACCTCGGGCATCACCTCTTCCCTCTCACTCTCTTCAGGGAGGTGGTTTTACACATTTGTAATACAGTTAGATTCTTTTCCCATCTTCTGAATTCCACCCTGGGATTCCCTGACCTCCTAAAAAATGATTTCTTAAAATTTGTATGCACTAAGGTTCACTCTTTGTGTGGTAAAGATCTATGGGTTTGGGCGTGTGCCTCTGTCACTTGTCCACCATTACAATATTACACAGAATAGCTTATTGATCTGAAAATCCCCTGTGCTTCATTCACATACTCAATCTTCCTTGACCCCAAGCTCTTGAAAACTACTTATCTGCTTGCTATCTTTGTCTTTTTGTCTTTTCCGGGATGTCATATAAATGGAATTATGCAGTAGGTAGCCTTTCAAACTGACTTCTTTTACTTAGCAATATGCATTTAAGATATGCCTATGTTTTTACATGGTTTGACAGTTCACTCCTATTTATTCCTGAATAGCCGTCTATCGTAGGGGTGTACCACTGTTCGCTTATCTGTTCACCTATTGAAAGATTTTGGTTGCTTCCAGTTTTGGGTGATTCTGAATAAACTGCTATAAACATTCATGTGCAGATTCTGTGTGGACGTAAGTTTTCAAATCAACCCAATTGCTGGATTGTATGGTAAGGCTATATTTAATTTTATCAGAAACTATCAAACTCACCCAAAATGATTATTTTGCATTATCACAAGCTACATCCTTGTTAGCAATTATTATTGCCATTTTTTATTCTAGCCATTCTAATAGGCTTGTAGTGATTTTCATTCATTTAAATTTCATTTTACCATTGAGAAATGATTTTAAGTAAGCATCTTTTCATATGCTTACTTACCATCTATATATCTTTGTTGGTGAGGTGTGTGTTCAGATATTTTGCCCATTTTTTGATTGGGTTCTTTGATTTTCTGTTTTGATTTTTAAGAGTTCTCTGTGTATGCTGGATATCAGTTTATATCAGACATGTGTTTTGAAACTATTTTATCCCAGTGTGTGGCTTGTTGTTTCATTCTTTTATCAGTGTCTTTACAGAACAGTTTTTAATTTTAATAAAGTCCAACTTTTTGTTTTTGTTGTTTTTTTTAATTTCGCCTTGGTGTTGTATTTAAGCACTGCTCCAGAAAACTAAAGTCATGTAGGTTATTCACCTATATTTTTTTCTAGAAGTTGTATAGTTTTGAATTTTTCACTTAAACCTGTTTCATTTTGAGTTAATTTTTATGAAAAGTATAAGATCTTTGCCTAGGTTCTTTTCTGTTGTTGCACATGGACAACCAAATTTTTTAGCACCATTTATTGAAAAGACCACACTTTCTCAATTGATTTGCCTTGGCATGTTTTTCAAAAATCAGCTCACTGTACATGTGTGAGTCTGTGTCTCACCTGTATTGTGCTCCATTGACGTGTCTAGTATTTGTAACACTTTACTCTGTCTTAATTACTATAGCTTTATAGTAAGTCTCCTATGTGATTCCTCCAACATTGTACTTGTAATAATGTTTTAAAATAGGAAGTTTAGGGCAATTTTCTTTTAAATTAGGAGGCTATAGAAAGCAACTCTAAAATTCTTGAAGTTCTTAGTTCCATAATTATTTTCCATAGTGAATTACAAAATGGAAATCAGAGCACGAATTTTTGTAGCTGACAGCAAATTAATGAGATTTATTTTGTTGGTTTTTTGAATCAGCCTGTATTATAAATATCTCCAACAAAATTTAAACTAATTTGTGGAATGTGGATTTACTAAGATTAACTGAAGGAAGCAGCAGTATTTGGTCTAAAAGTGAGTACAAAGTGGATGTAAAGGTCAACACACAAATTCATAAAATCCTGAAAAAGTAATTTAAAAATGTAACAGAAACAGACATTATTTGCATTAACATGTCTATAACCTATCTAGGATTAATTAGGGAAAGAACTATTTATGTACAAATTATAAAAGCCAATTAAATTACACAAAGGAGTGAATAAATGGAAGAGCATAACATTGTAAATATATCCATATTTCCCAAATTAATTAAAAATTTAATACAATCCATTTATAACCCAGTGATATTTGGGGGTTATTGGACAAAATCTTTCTAAAGCATATATGATAATAAGAAGGTCCCTAAATTTCTAAGACAATTCTGCAAAAGATGATGAGAGGCTCATTCAACCTTGTAGAGAGAAGTATTCTGTAGTCATAGTACTGGTGACAGAGTGGTAGTCTTGGAACAACGGTTCTTGACCAGAGGCAGTTTTGTCTTTCAGGGACATTTGACAATATGAAGAATGTTTGGCGTCACAACTGGGGAGGGAGGTTGTGCTACTGACATATAGTGGGCAGAGACTAGGAAGCACACAGCCACTGCTTTCACTAGGTAATGAGAAAAACTCAGGGTTAGAAGCTATCCACCATGGCTTGTTATTTTCAGGATACCTATTTTCTTTCCAGCAGTAGCTCATTAGAGGAGGTGAGTGAGAGAAGTACCCTCCTTAGGTGGCTTCAGAGCATGTTCATCAAACTGTTGCCAGATCCACCCTCTCTTTGGTGAAAGCAATGTCACAAGTCACAGAAGTTGGCTTCAGGGGTAGGGATGGGATAAAAACTCCAACTACGCATCAAACTCCCTTTCCATGCCAATTTCCTGCAAAGGCTTTCTTCCTTACTGAGATTCTCACAAAGTTAACCTTGAGGGTTGCATTAGGATTTTCCCAAGGACACATGTCTGGTTCTTTAACTGGATGTACTGTAGGGCCAGGCTGATGGGTTAGAAGGTTATTTCAGCCAATATGAGTTGTGGGGCATTTTCTCAGCAAAGTGTGATCAATAATTCAGCTGGACCATGTATGAGATCTCATGGAAACTTACAGCAGATGAGACAGAATAAGTTAAGAGGACTCAGAATAGACATGAGATTCTCAAAGCCCACATGGAATTTTCCTAGAGTGAATACCCTCAGGTTCTCACCTGATGGCCCACTGCAGAAATGAAATTACTGCCAGTTCCACTGGAGAGTGGAATTAAAGGTAACTCAAATTCCACATTGTTAACACCAAAAGGTCAACTTTGTGCTGTGCTTTATGTCAGAAAACGTGCTTACGAAATGCCACATAGAGTAAATTTCACAATCAATTTAGTCTCAATTTTAAGGCAAAGTGTTAGTCAGAACAATGTCTGACATAGCCCACTGTGCATTTATAATATAATTTGTTTTTTCTGAGCAAGGCCGGAAAAACAAGGCCCATAGCTCTCAGATGCTAAATTGGATCAACATTAGTTATAAATCCATGGATTATTCTAGATATTAGTTCTCATGTTGCTATTAACTATATTTTACTTTTCAATCACTGCTTTGCTTTAAACTAATTAAAAATGAAGTCAATAGAACCTCTGTGAAAACAAATTGCTCCTGAGATTTAAAAAGTACTAGAAATTTTTATAGCCTCAGGGGACAGCTATGACAAGAAGCAATAACAAGTCTATAGATTGCACACTGAGAATTATTTGATTGTTGAATAATCAAACTTGGAATTTTGATGGCAACTTTCAGCCAATGAGTTCATTCTTATGAAGGAAGACTGCTGTGCTAACTAGAATTCAATTCAGTTACAAAGAACTAACATTTTCTTTTAATCTGCAGGCATGGTGGAGGGGAGCTCTTACTAACTGCCTTGTGTAGGATTTGGAAAGAATAGCTAAAGAAAGCTGACCACAGTGAAGAGGTAGATAGCTTGTTTTCTCTAACAGTGAAGTCTCAGCCTGTGTCCCAACCAAAAGTGAGATTTTCAGGTCCAGCATCTGAGTCAGTACACACCCAGCCTCCCCCAGGGAGCAAGACACTCACACATCTGCACACCCAGATCCAACTCCCAGTCAGTAGATACAGTGGGCAGTGTCAGGAATGAAACCTGCCTTCAAAGTCTGCTAATATACCACTACTCACTTTAAAGACTGAAAACTTAATGGAAAACCAAATATCTTCTAGGTTGCAATCTCTCTATAAAGTAATTCCCCTGCTCAAAAGTTTATTCCAAAGTATGTAAGATGATGGATAATTAGAATCAAGTTAGCCTCCCCCATTCTAACCTGCTGCCTTCAATGCAGGCTGTCCACTTCTGCTACACCTAGGGGCAGCCTATTGTGTACACAGGTTTAGGAATTTTAAAAACACACACACACAGATATGCCAAGAAATGAAATACGAAATACGTTGCTCATAGTCTGACTACAGTAAAACAGTTGTGATTGAAAATGCTGTAGGGGCAGAAAACGTTTCTCTTCTTCCCTTTTGAGTTCTTTGGCTGGTCTAATAATAGCATTAACATAAGACAGATCCACAGGAAAAAAACAAATCTTGTCCGTTCGGGAGCCCCATTAAAATGAGATTCTCCAGCAATCAGGTAATTGAGGTTTACATACCATCCTGAACTAAGGAGAAGAGTCAGAAAGACAATTCACAGGAAGATGAGAGGGCAGATGTTTGGTAAACAGATGTTTGCCATGATATGCAGACAAGTCTTTCAGATATAAAAAGTTACTTTTGGTAATAGCTCTCTCCCTGGTACGGCCCCCTATCTAAATTCTTTCAGGCTGTTAAGGGGGAGGTAAGAGGCCTTTCCTGAGTCTGCTGGGCCGTGATTGTCTTCAGCTCAAAATAATCCACATGCTAAAGTGAAACATTCTGGGGTGGCGTCTTTCCCCCCCTCAAAGCCAAGCACCACAGTGACCAAACTCCTCCTCTATTTTGAGCCCACACTTCCTTCCAGGGCAGATGGCAACTAATACCCGTCTCCCCTCACAATTACCTGAAGCAAATCAAACACCGATTAGATCCAGATGCAGTGGCTTTGAAGAAACCTAATACTCTCCTGTGAACTCACCCCACCTAGGGTGTGATTTAAGATAATGAGGCAGCCATCTCATCCCCACAATACTCACCTGCATGGATAAGTAACATCCATGGTTACTGATGGGAAGATCTGCACAAAATGTTCCAGACTTGACCCGGATCTCAGAAGGAATGAGCTCACTGTGGTTGTGAAACTCTGAGCCCAGCAGCATCATTTCCATACCAAGCCAGCTAATCTCTTTATTCCCTGAACCATATGCTCATTTCTTAGCTGAAATAACCTGTGAGCGGTTGTCAAGAACTAAGATCTGCTAAATTTGTTTATTTTTGCTTTTCTCGCACTCAAATTAGAAACATATGTTCATCACCTTCGCATATGGATGGTTCAGCATGAAATGTTTTCCTCATTTTAGTCAGAGCTGATCAGTCAGTTATCATTTCAAAGTTGACTTGCAAAAAAATAAGACATGCACAACTTCTTTTATTAATTGTGTTTCTTTGCAAACTAGCTAATGAGCTCAATTAACTGAGCTGTGTCTGCCATCTTAGTGCCATCATCAGTGCTGCCTTCAGGAAGGAGATGCTGATGTGTCATTAAGGTCCGGGAGCCACATGAAAAGCGTTCGAGTCCCAGGGGCATGTTTGAAGTAGAGACTGGCAATGGGATCCAGGACTTTTTATCTCTAAAGTTCTGTCCTTAATTGGGCCGTGGCTGCATGAGGATAATTACTATCTGAAGACAGCTCCCAGCAGGGTCCCTGGGTCAGCCCAGCTGTACCTGGTGCTTTCCTGCAGGGGTGGCAGATCAGGAGCAGTGAAGGTTATTGGAAAACTCATATCATTTAGGGCCATTTAGGAAGGCAGGTGGCCACATTCTGGTCCAAAATTGATGCTGTAGGTTGAGAAGTGTCTATAAAGAAAACTGGGACTCAGATGACAAAATAAACAGTAGTTATCACTGCATTATAGTGAGAATAAAGGAAAGGCAAGTTTATTATCTGTTATGCACCAAGCTCACTTTCTCTCTCTCTCTCTCTCTCTCTCTCTCTCTCTCTCTATATATATATATATATATATATATAGTGTCCCCCCAAAATGTATATATACTTGAATAACTATTAATTCCAATGTTTTAAATCTCAAGAGAAAGAAACTCAATTGAGCTATCAAAAATGTATGTACAGATATATAGATATTTGTGTATACATACACTCACATATTTTATATATAAAAATATGAAACATATATTTGTGATTACTTATTTCTTACAGAAGCCCTATGAGATAAGCATTTAAACAACTTAATTTTATCCAGAAACTGATGCTTAGATTGTTGTTATATTTTATACAATGTTCCAAAGATATTAAGTATTAGAAAGAGAATTAAATATATCTATTTATATATCTATCATCTATCTATCTATCTATCTATCTATCTATCTATCTATCTATCTATCTATCATCTATCTATCATCTATCATCTATATTGTATATTTATCTACTTACCTATCCTTATCTATTATTTAACTGTCATTATCTGCTTTGTTTTCCCAATCTAGACTGTGCCTGGCACAGATTGGTACTCCGTAAATTGGTCACCAAACCACATGTAGACAACCCCAGTGCTCATATTCTATTCTCCACATCCATGTGCCTCGCCAGCAAGGCTTGCACTCACCATTTCTGCCCCAGGTTTCTCAGTCTAATGAAAGAGTTTCCATCTAAGGATTGGAGGCAATGAGGCTGCCACGTTTCTTCCCTCTAAAGAGGCAAGGATTTGCATAAGTAAATTCCCATTTATGACCATTGCTGATCTTTACCTTGAAGGGGCAGGTCTAGCGAGAAAGATGGGCAACAGAAGAAGAATATAATAGAGAATTCATTGCATGATAAATGGGTTGAAGAATATGTGATATTGAAGTCAAGAATTGGCATAAAAGAATTATTTTGTATGACCAGTGTTTTATATGACCTTGGAGAGGCAGGAACTAGTGAGGAAGATGGAGCAGAGAAGAAATGATTAATAGTTCCTGCTTTCAAAAAATATATTGTCGTGCACTCATTCATTCACCTCACACACTTAATGATTTTGTATCATGTGGCAGCCATCCTGCCGGGTGCCAGTGACAGGAGAGTGAAAAACACCCTCCCTTCCTTGAGGATGCTTCCATTCCAGTGGCCCTGTGTCTGTTCCCTTCAGCATAGCCAGCTCTCCTGTGTGCCACACTTGGGTGACATCAGTGAAAGTCAGACATTTTTCGAATTTTTCAGGACTTTGCCCCAGCTCACTCTTGACCTGAGGCTCTCAACTCTGTTGTTAATATGAGTAATTAAAACTGTAGCAGCTTTCCACACGCCAGCATCTTCACATGTATTATCTCACAACAAATCTGTTATTGTTAGTGTCTCCATTTTATAGCTGAAAGAATGGAGGCTCAGAAATATCTAGTATTTTCTAAAGCACAGTGATTAAATGTGTAAACTGTGGAGTTTGCTCACCTGGGTTCAAGTGCAGCTCTAACACAGTTGGGGGACTTTGGGGAAATTATTTAATCTTTCTACACTTCAGATTATTTGTGTAAACTAGTCCTAATATTGGCACATACATCAAAGATCTAATATAAGAAGTAAATGAATGAATACATGTGAAGTGCTTAAAACAATCTCTTGAATATAGTAATTGTATTGGGTTGAATGGTGGCCCTCTGAAAGATATGTCCAAGTCCTAGCCCCTGGAATTTGTGGAGGTAACTTTATTTGGAAAAGGGTCTTTGTGGATGTTATTAAGCTAAAGATCTCAACATAAGATCATCCTGGCCCTTAATCCCATGATAGGTGTTCTTATGAGAAGAGAGAACACAGACACTCAGAGAAGAGTTCACTTGGAGCGGGAGGCAGAGATGGGAGGGGTGTAGCTATGGGTCAAGGGACTCTAAGGATTGCCAGGAGGCATGAGACAGATTCTTCCTGAGGGCCTCCAGAAGGAGCCAACCCCTTAGACAACTTGACTGCAGACTTCTGCTTTCAGAATTGTGAGAAAATAAATTTTTGTTGTTTGAAGTCACCAAGTTTTTGACGGTTTATTATGCCAGCCACACAAAACTAATATACTAATATAGTAATTTACACACACACACACACACACACACACACTTTGTTTTGTTAAGTGATATAGAAGGTGAGGCCCACTGAGGTCTCTTTCTCAGCCATCTGATTCAAATCATTAGCCAGAATCTTTAATTCTCAGTGACCCTCCTACTTTCTATTTCTGTGTCCAGCTTGGATTGCTCCCCTTGACCCTTCACACTTTTTTCTGTATCTTTCTGAGCTTGGCTTTCCACTTGGGGATCCACTTTCTATGCACCTCTGCTCTGGGTATTCCCCACAGAATTCAGGTGAAAGACACGCCTTTGCCAGACCCACTTCCCCTTGCAAAGCCTCTTCACCAGAGCAGGAGACTTAGCATTTAGAGCTGAGATGTAAGACCTACACTTAATACACGATTATCAAGTAGTTCAAGCAGCTTATCAATAAAAGCTAAAATGAGTAAACAGAGCAGAGGCAGCATATACACCATTTCCTGCAGAGATCAGATAGCGCGTTGTGGAGGAGGGGAACATTAATCTGTGCAGTGAAGAGCAGGAACTTAATGAATTCAGGAAATACACCCCAGCCTGAGCACATTACCATGAAGGAGCAAGTCATCTGAGACAGATGGAATTGGGAAGGCTTTCTAAGCAGAGGGCTTTCACAAAATATAGATTCAAATGGGGAAAACATTTAATTTCCTGGACTGTTGAAGTTTATGAAATATCTACCTCTAGCTTTATTCCTTTGATCTCATATTTCAAGCCACTACATAAAAACCTGAGGAGTAATTTAAAGAAAAACTCCCATCTATTATTTATATAGAAATGAATGTTTTTAAAGTTTAACTATTTCAGAAAATCATTTTCCTGTGACTTGTCAATGTGTGAAACACACAAAGCATTAAAGATAATTAGTCCCCAAATTCCCACTCATGATAAAGAAGGCAGGCACAAATAATCCTGATGTGACAGCTAGTGCCTAACTCTCTGGCTTAGTTTCAATTTACAAAGCCACTGAGGAGGTGAGTGGGTATAGGGAGCCCCTACTAGTTCCTCCCAGTGTGGCAGGCAGAGCAATGGGAACCCTGACCCAGTTCATTATAGGAAATGTTACAGGAAATCCTTCTGGCAAAAGCAAAATATCTATCAGGTGGAGAGGTCATAGCCAAGCAATGAAGAACACTGGGAATAATAGCCACATGTGTGTGTGTGTATGTGTGTGTGTGTATACATACACACATATATACACATATATATACATTTAATATTATTTATATATTTTTTAAAGATAATGGGTTGTTTAAACAAAAAATAACATTTAGCGTAAAGTTTATAATGTAGGTAAAATTAATGTGTGTAATAACAAAGAACTAAAAACTGGGAGGAGAAAAATAGAAGTGTACTATTGCTAGATTTTTATACTTTATAAAGGGGTAAAACATCACCTGAAAAGTGTCTGTGATGTTTACTATGTATCCATTAAAATAAGAAAACAAAGAATGTAGAAAGGGTAAAAAATAGATGGGACAAATAGAAAACAAATAGCAAGATGACAGCTATAAACTTAACTTTATCAGTAATCACATTAAATGTACGTAGTCTAAACATCCAAATTGAAAAGGAAAGATGGTCAGATTGAATGGGAAAGTAAGACCCAACTATGTGCTGACCACAATGAATTTAAATAAAATGACCCAACTGAGTAAATTCCAATTATGTTATTAATGTTCCTCTAACAATATGAATACACCATCGCTTTTTAAAAGAAGTATTGCAATCAATACTCATTCTTTACTTTCTCTGACAAATGTTAGGATTGTTGGTTTTGCTCTAGAATCACCATAAGGTGAAAAATTAATTAGCTCACACTCTGTGAGAAGCGGGTTGGGTCAAAACAAGGGATAAAGCAGGAAACCTAATCCTCTAAGTCAGGAATCTAAAAAAAATTTTGTAAAGAGAGTAAATGTTATCAGCTTTATGGACCACATAGATCTCTGTTGCATTTTTCTTTTTTCTTTTTTAACAACCTTTAAAAATGTAAAAATCTTCTTAGCTCACAAGCTGCACAATAACAGACCTTGGACAGGATCTGGACCCTGGAACCAAATTTACCGGTGTCTGCTTTAAAGGACTAGAGGATATTAGACCTGCAGCTCATACTGGTGACTAAGACCCTTCTTGAGGCCATGAGTGGATGCATATAAACTCCATGAAAGCTGTTAGAGGAGATCATCCAGAGCACATGACCACCAGTTGACCCTTTAGTCGAACCTGGGCAATCAGAGGCTCCCCACCCCCTTCTCTATCCTTGGAATATACACTCTGCCCACCACTCCCACAGTGGGAGCCATTTTCAAGGATTCAGCCTTGAGAGAGAAGTGTGTTGTTGAGACCATCTGGATAATATATGTGACTGAGCCCAGTTAGGTCTCTATATAAACTTTTAAGATTATGGTGGGCGGAGGTAGAAATCTACTCATCCTGCAGTTGTCCAAGACAAGCTTCAAAAGAAAGTTCCTTGTTTGACTCATCTATTGCTATGTGCAAAACTCTGTGTTGAGAATTCAAGACTTAGGTATAAAATATGTGCCTTCACTCCAAATAAAACTGAGTTAAATTGAAATAAAATTTAGCTATTTAATTTAAACGATACTGGAAAAATTACAATAATAATTCCAGAACAGAATACTAAGCATTTTATAATATACAATGCTGCCATGGTACTCTTTCTAGTAGCAATAGTCATGGCTATTACTGAATGTCTATGTCACATTTAATTGTCAATATTTAAATGTGGACATTCTGTGAGGAAAAAATAGTGCTTTCCTTTTCCTTTGACTTGATACATATGGATATAGAGTAAAACTATTTGGGGCTTCTATCTGAATAGAAATAAAAATAATATAAATTTTGTCCGACAGGATTATGGTGATCTCACCTAAGGATTTGTTATCATAGGATATTTTTCTTCTTCAACTCATTCTGAGACACATTTGAACATCTAATTATCATGCACATAAAAATCCCCTCACAAAGGTCAGATGTTGGACAAGTCTGGGTTTCCAGAGAAAGTTGGGGGCTAAGAAGCTGGAGAAGCCAGAGCTTTCTCGTTCCCTTGAGTTGTGATTAAGTTCATTGTGTCTGATGTGTGAATACCTCTGCCAGAATGAACACATTAGAATTACATTCTATGAGCAAAACCTACAGCATCTGTTTTGTGCCTGCTAAAACGTGTAACACGAAAAGCCACCTTGAAAATCCAATCGAAACTCAGGCCAACATCCTTCAGTTAGTTTAGCAATTGGAAACCCGTAGAACTCGTGTGGATTTGTGACACCATAAAGGATTTTGAGTCCGTATAACTAATGAGTAAATCTCCAGCAGATGTGTTTGCTGAACTTAGATGTGTATGTTACTTTTCTATTTTAATCTATATGTCATGTTTTTTCAGCTCTGGCTCTGGCTATAGCTGAAAAATTCTGTCTTTGAATTGCTACCACTTCCCCTAAGGAGCTTACCTCTCTGTACTAATACCTCCACTGAATTGAATCCAAACTTTCACTTGAATAAATAGAATTGGATAGATCCACAATGAAGCAAAACTATGATTATAGCCAAGGAACTTAGTGTAAGGGGATCAACAGCAGCTTTGTATCTTACCTGTTGTTCTGGCTTCTTAATGATATCAGAACAGGTTGAGCACACATCGTAAAGCTCCCTGGGAACGAAGATTCATCTCTAGATTTGCACTTTTTATATCTACTAGGTCTACGATGCTCATTTTTTGTCTTGGAATTTTTCTTCCTAACCACTATAGCTGATTCTCATAAGACATTATTTTCATTGAACACACAGTGGTGATGGAGTTTTCTTCACCTCACTGGAATATCTGAGATTAATACCGCTACCTGGAGTAAAACACCCTGTGTTCAGAAACAGACTCTTAGCAGTTCTGACAGCTTCTGCCCAGAGATGTTCTCACTATAGACAAAGGATATTTTTAGAAAAATCTTGCTTATTAAGAGGTCCAAAATCATGGAAATAATCACAAGCCTAATTAGCATTAGTCCTTAGGAGGGTTCTACAAATACAACTCCACCAACACCTTAAAGATCTCTGTTATTATGAAAATATGTGCTAAAACATCACATTTCAAATGGCAATATAATAAATGTTTTTATAAGATAAATTATTTCAGACAAATAGCTAATGCTATTGTTAAAATTTTAAGCCTCATCGGTTAAGACATAATTTAAATGTATTTCTTTTAATATACACAACTGAAAAATAGTTCTGCATAGGAGCCAAACATACACAAACATGTTTAAAAATATTAATGGCTAAGCTCAAATAAATACATCTATCAATAGACAACAGCTAAAATTTACTATGTTCCATTTTAATGCCTTAAACCAGATATTCTTTCTGATCTTCCTTGGTATGTAAATGACACACACTTTTCTCAGTGTCCATATCTGTGTTCCAACCACTGACTCATCTTTTGGCCCATGTCCAGCTTATTATGTGCAATTTTGAGAATTTTCTCCTTCCCTCCATTTCACTGCCATGGCTCTTGTTACATTTTTGTTCTCTCACATGCTTTATTACAAAAGCCCCTTCATCAATCCTCACTGTCCAGGTTTACCCATCCCAGATTCACACAGGTGCTCCCATAGCCCGACATCCTCTTTGTACCATCCTGACAGTGTCAATATCCTACTCCCAAACCTTAACATTTATCCTTAAACATTTTGGGTAGGTTATCTACTTACAAGGCACCATCCTTTTCAGGCATGATAGATGGGCAATGTAAAGTGCTTGCTGTTTACATCTCCTCCTCCTGTGGAGCCTGGGAGTGCCCAGCATGTCCCTAAACTCTTGAGAGACTCCTTATGTAGAGATCTCTGTACCCTCCAATGCCCCAGTTCTCTCTCCAGCCAAGCAAAGCTGCTCTGTCTTAGAGAGACACTGGCCATACCAGCCAAGGTGATATCTCTCCCAAGGGGATGAAAATTGGTGGTGGTGGGGAGCTAAAACCTTTCTTTTTATGTATAAAGCACAGATATCTGTCATCTATCTATTTATCTACCTATCATCTACCAATAGATAGATATAGGTATAGATAGACATAGATATATAGATATAGATATATAGATAGGTATATACAGACATACATTAATAAATACATAGTATATATCTGTATATGCATGGAAATGGGAATAGTTTGAGAAAAAGTGTCTGGAATGTCTGTTTAGGAGGGCAGTGATAAAAATAAGGCTGAAGAGCACTGCAGTAGTGTTCCCTGATTTCAATGAGGCTAATAGGCACGAGCTTTTGCAACTGGCGTCAGTGAGCTTGTGGCACCATAGCCAGCAGAAGCCCTCAGGACTAAGAACCTCATGCCCAGATGTTGCATACTGGCTGCTGACAGAAGAAAAATTATCATCCTATATCACAAAAGTATACCTCAGAATGTTGCATTACAGTTTCATTAAAATTTTATTGGTAAATAGCTAGAAAGATTGAAATGCTATGTTTTCATCAAAATGAGCAATAATGCCAAGTATTATGTCTGTGTTCTTCTCTATATTCTTAATATTAAAAAGGCTATTAATGAATAATTAATGTGGTTATTAATAAAGAAATAATTAACTAATTAATTAATGGTAGTTTGCTATTTCAACATCCATTATGGATCTGTCATTAGGCTGAAATTCTTAATTCCATTTTTCCTTTTGAGCCACAAAACAACCTTATAAACCTTATAGGTATGTAGTGTTATAACCATTTTATAGTTGAAGAAACTAAAACTTGTAAAACCAAGTGATTAATCAATGACCAAAGAATTAGTGTCTGAAAGTTAAGATTCAAACCTTGGTCTCTGATTCAAAATTCTATAATCTTACCTACTAATGTACCAGAAAGATAAGACATTAAAGCCAACTATGAGCAGATTTCAGCAAATGATGTCCCATGGTAAGGGTAAATGCATCCCTGAGGAACTGGAGTTGGGGATCACAGGGTAAGGGGTAGGGAGCAAAAACTTCCAAGAGTGAGTACACCCCTAAAGGCATGTTTGTGACGAAGGTCAGAATCATGGGGAGGAAACTTTGTTCTGCACAGTCCATAGGTGAATTCAAATCCTATGAACAAGATGAAATTTGTTTTCAGGGACTAAAAAGTATACAAACTACCCAACTATATATGTCCATAGTACCAATCATTGATGTTGAATTTAACAGATAAGGATTCATTGGGTAAATGCTGCTTGTTAGCACCTGTTAACTCAGCAGACACTAAAAGGCCATCACACTTCTGTGCAAGCCCTACAAGGTGAGGCTGTGCTCAGGGTGAGTCACCCACACAAATGCATGCAGAGGTGATAGAGTGCAGCTGAAAGAGAAGTTGATATAATTATGGAGTCTGTTTGGTTCAGTTGCACTTACACTCTCATAGCTGCCCATTATATAGCCATACTATGGGTTATGGGCTAGTTCACTGCATATTTCTACATTGCTTAATGTGCATGTTGAGCCTATATATATATATATATATATATATATATATATATATATATATATATATTTTTTTTTTTAAAGAGAGGGGAAGGGAGAAAGAGAGAGAGATCGATGTGAGAGAGAGCAAAAGACTTATTGCACCCCCGTGCTTCCTGACTGGGGATCGAATCCACAACCTTTGGTGTATGGGATGATGCTCCAACCTACTGAGCTACACAGGCAATGCCAACATGTCTTAATAAAAAGCTCTATACACAGAACAGGCTGTGGTGAAGTATTCAGATTCAGGAATTGAGATGGAAAGGCACCCTGAGGAGTTTCTGTATTTCCTACCTCTTCCACCACCAAGATATCAGAAGAAATTACTGTATGCCTTCACTCTGATACTGACCTGAGTTGTTAACTATTCACAGGGTTCTGGCTCAGAAAAATATGCACATATGACTACAGATCTCTACATAATGCTCATATAACTGTTCAATTTATTTTTCTCTTCTCAAGAATCAAGAGAGCACTATTAAAGATTTAAATATTAGACTCAAAACCATAAAAATCCTAGAAGAAAGCATAGGCAGTAAAATCTCGGACATTTCTCGTAGCAATATTTTTTTAGATATATCCCCTCAGGTAAGGGGGAAAAAAGAGAAAAAATGAACAAATGAGACCACATCAAACTAAAAAGTTTTTGCACAGCAAAGGAAACTATCAATAAAATGAAAAGACAACCTACTGAATGGGAAACCATATTCGCTGATACATCTGATAAGGGCTTAATATCCAACATTTATAAGAAACTTATAAAGCTCAACACCCAAAACACAAAAATCCAATTAAGAAATGGGCAAATGATCTGAATAGACACTTTTCCAAAAAGGTCATACAGATGGCAATAGACATATGAAAAGATGCTCGCTCAGTCACTAATCATCAGAGAGATGCAAATTAAAACCACAAGGAGCTGCCATCTCACACCTATCAGAATGGCTACTATCAACAAACAACAAATGTTAGTGAAGGTGTAGAGAAAAGGGAACCCTTTTCTCTACATTGTTGGTGGGGATGCAAATTGGTTCAATCACTGTGGAAAGCAGTATGGAGTTTCCTCAAAAATTAAAAATGGAACTGCCTTATGACCCAGCAATTCCACCTCTGGGAATATATCTGAAGAAACCTGAAACACTGATTTGAAAAAATATATGCACCCTTATGTTTACTGCAGCATTATTTACAATAGCCAAGATTTGGAAGTACTCCAAGGGCCCACCAGTAAGGGAGAAGATAAAAAGGCAGTGGTACATTTACACCATGGAATACTACTTGGCTGTTAAAAAGAAGGAAATCTTACTTTGCCATAGCATGGATGGACCTGGAGAGTATTATGCTAAGAATAATAAGCCAGTCACAGAAAGACAAATATCATATGATTTCATTTACATGTGGAATTTAATGAACAAAATAAACAAAATAAAAACAGACTCATGGGTACAGAGAACAGAATGACAGGTGTCAGAGGGGAGGGGGTTGGGGGCTCGGTGAGATGGGTGAAGGGATTAAGCAAAGAGAAAAAGAAAGACTCGGGGGCACAGATAATAGCATGGTGATTGTCAGAAGGGAGGGTGTTGCGGGATGGGTGAAAAAGGTAAAGAAATTAAGCAAAAAAAAAAAACCCCAAAACAAGAAAGAAAGACTCAGGAACACAGACAATAGTGTGGTAAAGGGAAGGAGGTTGGGAGGGTAGGAGAGGGTAAAGGGGGAATAAATGGTGATGGAAGGAAACTTGACTTGGGGTGGTGAACACACAAATACAATATACAGATGGTGCATTGTAGAATTGTACACCTGAAACCTATATACTTTTATTAACCAATGTCACTGCAATAAATTTATTAAAAAAATAGAGAGCACAATTTATATTTCTCCTACTCACTCAGGGATATTTGAAACATATGCAGGACTTTGAATCTGACTACTAGTCTATGGTAGTGACCGAAAATATTATTACATTAAGGAGTCACAAAAATGGCTAATTAAAAAAATACACTTGGTTGAAAAGTCTCATCTGGGGCTTCTTGGCAAAGCTAAGGGAGGGAGCTGATATTCTTGCTACAACAATATTTATTCACAAGTCTTTCTCCCTCACTTTATTGTAATTGCATCTTTTAACATCAATGTTTAGTACTTGATTAAGTGAATGAATTCATTAAATATGAGTAAATTATTATATATCTTGGCTTGAGTTTATACAGTATCTCCATTAGAGCAAACTATGTTGGTTGCCTAAAGGGTTAAAACAAAAGTTGTGATAAAATAAGCTTAGTGATTAAAATAAGCATGTTTTATTCTTGAGTCCATTTTCTACTCTGTTTGGATTCGCTTGGGGTAAATTAATTAAGTCAGCATCCTGCTAGGAAAAGTTCTTTCCTCATTACTCTCTTTCTGCTACCTCTCGTCCTATTGACACTGATGGACCTCGAGATAGAAAATAGATACTAATTATTTTCCACCTTTACCCCTCACTGTTCAAAGCAGTACATGATGATTTGACTGTGACATTAACACGGAGCTCATTAAAGCCACACAGAATGAGTGAACTCTCAAGAACAAAGATTTTGTTGAGTTAAAGATGCACAGAACACAAGGCACAAACAAGAAAACAAATATTACAGAGAAAATGTTACCCACTGTATTTTTGATTATAGAAGAAGAAGAAAAAAAGCAACGCTGATGTGTATCCTAGGAGGATACAGGTCCCAGTGGTTACAGGAGCTTATATCCCTGCTGCCTTTTTATGTAAATCAGCACCATTGGCAATTGTTTCGCTCTTGGCCCTCATTGCCAGTCCTACAAGAAACTAAACTTATTGGCCTCACAAAATGTGTTAGGAAGTACTGCCTCATCTTTAATTTTTTGGAAGCGTTTGAGAAAGATAGGTTTTAAATCTTCTTTGACTGTTTGGTAGAATTCACTGGTGAAGCCATCTGGTCCTGGACTTGTATTTTGGGGGAGATGTCTGATGGTTGTTCCAATTTCCTCACTGCTGATTGGTCTATTTGAATTTTCCAGTCCTTCATGATTCAGTCTAGGAAGGTAATATATATCTAGGAACTTGTCTGTTTCTTCTAGGTTATTGAATTTGGTGGCATATAGTCTTTCATAGTATTCGAGTATGATCTTTTGTATATCTGCAATGTCTGTGGTAACTTCTCCTTTATTTCTGATTTTGTTTATATGGATCTTCTTTCTTTTTTCCTTAGTGAGTCCAGCATTGGGTTTGCCAATTTTATGAATCAACATAGTTAAAATGGGCATATTACCCAAAGCAATATACAGATTTAATGCAATCCCCATCTGTTTACCTTCTACACTGAGAAGTTTAGAAGCATCATTCTGTAGTCACTGAGTAAAAATTAGTTCCCAAGGAAATAAATACTTCTTATCTGGAAAAAAAGGAGCAAAGCCTCTGTTGTCTCCATTGTCTCCTCTCTCTCCTGAATCCTGCACAAATAAAATAAAGATGAAATAAAATAAACTCAAATAAATGTGAAAGGCATTTTCCTCTTCCCTCCTCCCTCCACTAACAGCAAACCATCCCCTTACATGTAAAGCACAGGGTAGAAACCAAGCAGAGAGAGGATTTTGAGAGGCAGGTGGTCCTCGGTCTTGCCCAGAGCACCTGGACCCATGTAGAAGAGGGCTCTCTCTCTCTGTCTCTCTCCTTGCAATCTCTGTCTCTTTCACATGTACACGCATAAACGCATCTCCATTCATACATGTTTATATGCACATTAAAAAGCATAAATGGAACAAAAAACATAAGGACCAAATACCTGATTCTACCACTCTATGTTCTAGAAAACATTTGAGTCAACTAAGGGCTTATTTATGAAAAAGATTTAGGTAGCATATGTCTTAAGTTGAGGTTCTATAATCAATCACATTCTAAGCCCTCCTGGAGGCTGTGCATTCACACAGCGAGGCCTGAAGAGAGATGAGTGTCTGGTATCTTAGTAACCAAACTTCTGTCTTGTCTCCTAATAACTGAAGATAACCAAGGCCAGGGAGTTCTGTGGGTTAATTAATGCTCTAGAGATGGAATTGTTGCTATTAATCAGAACAAAAAACATAAAAATGTTATTAGCTACAGCGAGCACCTCACTAAAAATGTAGATTCTATGATGGTCATCTTGGATAATGGACCTTCCTCTAAGGGATAAAAGACTTTGTCTTTTTATGGTGAAACGCTGAGAAGGAACAGAATTTAGAAGAGTGAAATGGGAGGTGTGAGGGACCCAGCACACACACATCTCTCTCTCTCTCTCTCTCTCTCTCTCTCTCTATTTCCGTATAGGAATAGCTCTTCTTTTGGACAGTTAATTACTGACTTTCGAGGAGCTTCATGGTCTCTATGTGAACAAAATTTCTCAAGAGCCTGGGACCTAGAAAAGGCAATCCTTGTGCAGAAGGCCATCTCACTAGGGGACGTTGTGCCCCATCTTGAGGTGCCCAGCACTTGGCATCTGTCGGTCCAGGGTCTTCCTTCTCCTTGACTCTCCCTCCACTCTGCCAGAGCAGCCAGGAGACCCTCTCAGGCTCAGCATCACTAAGGTTCTACACAGTCTTACTAAATAGCCAGTGAGGTTTGTTCTGGCCTCCTAATTTTTCCATTGTTGGATCCTTCCACTGAGGTGAACGACATCACTTTTGAGAGAAGACTTTATTGAAAACAGACTTTATTAAGTCTATTTTCAATTCAATACATATAAAGCAATAATGAAGAATAAAATTGACAAGAGAGCCAGGGGTGTTGGTAAGATGGAAGCTAATAGAATGTGCTAGAAAAGCAGGAGGGACGTCCTAATAAGGGGGCTGCTGTTGTGCTCTCCTGTGTTCATCGCTTAGTTCTTACTGACCCGAATGGTAATAGTTGCAAAAGAAAGATGGTCTCAGCAGCTGAGCAAGAGGAACTAGTAATTATTCCAAGTAATAAGATAAGGACATTTCCTTGGTGCCAGGAGCAGGTGTCCAAACCATGAAAAGGGAGCATGGGACCATAATGACAGTGAAGACAGGTGCACCTCCTGCCCTCGGGTGTGAAGGGGAGGCTGACGAAGGCACCGATTTCTAGCAAAAGACCTAAAGGGCAACTCAGTGGATCTAAATATAATTATTTCCCTGTTTGTCATCTGCACAAGTAAATTGGATGTGCCCACTTGCCTCCACACTCAACTGAAACAGAAAATGAGCTGGCGGCCGGTCAGAAAGCCTGGCGGAGCCAAAACCAAAGAGACTCCCAGCACAAAACCAGCCCCAGGAGTCAGGACGGCTAGAATCTGTGCCCACTGCTTCCAGCTTCCTTCAGAGCTGGAGACGTGGTGGTTTTGTGGGTTGTGGCGATGCTGAGGACACATTGGAGAGGGCGGGGAGGAGCCGAGGGTCCAGGTGGCAGGTACCTGTTGATGCCTGGCCAGGCCCAAGGATAAACCTGGCCCTCGTGGGGCAAAAAGAAAGAAACATCCTGGGAGGTCCTCCTCTCCCAAATCAGATGCAGCTTGGGGTGCTCACTCTCAGATCCTGCTTAGGGCTTCTGCTAATATTTGGGGTCTCCTGTCAGGTACCCCCAACACACACATACATGCTTGTGAGAATTCTCAGGGGTAGGATAGAGGTTTTCGGTACACCTGAGAGTTTTTTAAATACAGTTTGTGAACATTTCTGATTGATGGATTGAGAAGGATTTTAACAAATGCGGGTGCCGGGGGACATTGTGACGGCATCCCACGCCCTCCCACACCATCCCCAGCACAACTGCTGTGTGTGCGCAGCAAGCTCTGGGGACAGTGTGACCCACCCATGTCCTTGCTCTGAGTGACACCGACTGATGATTCAATGTTGCTGCGACTCTAGGCTCCCAGGAGGCAGAAGAGGCCCTGGTCTTGAATGAGCTGCAGAACAACTTTGTTTTTCTTCCAGAGCCTGAAGAAACAGGCTTGGTGCCATGGCTTGGTCACCACCCACCAAGGGGCTGATTTTGATCGTGGGTGCGTGTGACTGTGGAAAGCTACCTCCCCTGTGGTCCCTTAACTCCCGATGACGCTTATACCAGGTGAAGGATAAGGGAGGACAGCTTCCCCTGCCCGTGTGACCATTTCTAATGTTCACTGTCCACCTTCTGCACAGTGGCAGATGGCAGGTGACAGGTCTGTGACCTACGTTTGCAGAGTTGCTGTCACCTTTGATAGACTTTGAACATTTGAATGTCCAGCTCGCTAGGCTCCTCTGTTCTCCCCGTCAGGATAAATGTCCCTGCAATCACTTCTCCAAAGCCCGCTTCCTTTAGTCCCCACCTGGGGACAGCATAAAAATGTCTGAGTTCCAGAAGAAAGGAGAGTGCCTTGTACTGTTTTTATAAAACTTACAGAAAGCAGAAGTAGCATTTATAAGCACCGAGGCACAGTTCAGATCTCATAGGGGAAAATTTACCATCACAAAAGCCGTTTATTTTTAAAGCCAGCAGAGGGAAAGCACCTGAGTAGATTTCATTATTTTCTGGAACAAAAAATAGATGCTTTGTGTAGGAAGGGTGAGATATCTGTTTTTGATCAAAATTACAATTGTTTCTTTTTCTTCTGTATAAGTTGTGATAATGAGTGAAGACGAAAACTGTTTCTGAAATGAAGTATTATAAAGCCAACTTAGTAGAGAGTGGGCTAATTTCACATTTGGATCTAAGGGTAAAACTTGGTCTTTTCTCACTGCTTTCAGTCACTGCATCCTTCCAAAGAATATGTGTGTGTGTGTGTGTGTGTGTGTGTGTGTGTGTGTGCGCGCAACACATTTTCCAGCAGAGAAAAAGAAGGAATGCTGGTAGCAACTTTCCTCCTGAGAATGCGTAATGTCATGAGAATTTACCAATTGCCATTTGCGACGCTGCTTGTTACCTAAGATGCCCCGACCCTGCTACCCTGACACTTAACGAGTAACAAAATACCAGTGTGGTGTCTGTTCTTGACATCACAAGAAACAAACAGCACATAAAGTTCTGTGCTATTTTTGCCATTGTCTTCACAACTTTCTACTCTGCATGATTTAGGAGAGGGGATCACCCAGCTCTTAATTTGCAAACCATACCCCTCTCTTTGACGACGCTGGTAGATCTCAGAGAAGTTGGTAAAGTAGGAGAGAATATTCCAGAACACATCTCTGTACTGCCAGGATGATAGAAAAATCTGATGAGGCTTCCTAACACAGGGTCTGATGAAGACTCAGAAAACTGTGCCCTGTGTAGTTACGAAAGCTTCTGCCCCAATGAAGGGGACTCCTGCTGTCGCCCTGGGCCCTGGCCAGGCCACGTAGCCCTGCCTTCTGTTCCATGGACTTCGACAGGGAGGATAACGGCCCCAGAGATGCCCAAATCCCAGTCCCCAGAACCTGCCACTAGGCCACATTACAGGGCAAAAGGGAATTAGGGTCGTAGATGTAACTACGGTTGCTCCTTGTTGAATTTGAGACAGGAGATTGCCCTGGCTCATCTGGGTGAGCTCAGTGCAGTCGGGGGGAGACAGGGGAGAGAGGACAGGGGGACAGGACTGCCAAGGTCAGCGTGGGACAATACCAAAAGTGTTTGACGATCCTCGCTGCTTTGAGGAGGGAAGCAGGGGACCGCGAGCCAGGCGTGCAGCAGCCTGTAGAGCTGGACGGTGCACGCGATGCACCCTACCTGGATCCTGCAAAAGGAAAGCAGGCTGCTGCCCATCGGTTTCGGCCCTGAGACCGTGCCAACTTCCCTCCTCCAGAACTGTAGGTGACAAATTTGTGTTTTTTTAAGCCATTAAGTGTGTGGTGATTTGTTAGAGCAGTTTTAGGAAACCAGAACACTCCTTACTGTCCTGGAAGACTATGCGTTTTCTTTCCTCTTGCTTTTGTTTCTTACAAGAATAAGCCTGGAGCTCTTTGCTTCCATTGCCTTCTCACCCACGTCTGCTCCCCTTGCCCAGCCTCACTCCAGCAGGGGCCATAAATCTTTTCTTTTTAATTTTACTTTTTAATTACAGCTTACATTCAATATTATTTTGTATTAGTTTCAGGTGTACAGCATAGTGGTTAAACAATCATATACTTTACAAAGTGTTTCCCCCGGTATTTCCAGTACCCACCTGGCACCGTACATAGTTATTACAACTTTATTGACTATACACTCCATGCTGTACTTGTTTGAGCTCCCCACACTCCCCTTTGCCCTTCTTGAAACCAGGGACTGGCATTTATGGGAGTGGGAACTGAAACTCTCTCTACACTCAGAATAATGGTTACTTTTTGCAATGGGCCGTATTTAGGGCCTGAAGATGCCCTTTGCCTCATGTCCCCTTCAGATGGTATGAGCCAGGGTGTTCGGCATCCGTCACTCCCCCCTTGCCATCCATTTCGTAGGAAAGGATGTCTCTGCTGAAGATGTCCCCAAAGTAGAGGGGTGACCTTGGATGTTCCAGATTACAGCAGGAGAGCAAGCTCAGGCTCAGGGAACATTTCATCTGTGAGAGCTTGTCGTTAAAGAAAACTAAAGCTTTGCTGCTGCTTAATCTTAATATAGACATCTCCAATAATAAGAGTTTCTTCATATTTAATATTCAATATACGTCCTCAGATATTTCCCCAACTCAGGCTCAAAGCTGAATGGCTGCATCATCGTTAAAGGATTCCTTGAACTAAGTTTACCAAGCCCAGCTGAAGCGAAGCTCACGTGTGTCTTCCTGGACAGTGCAAGTCACCATTTGACAAGTTCTGCAGAGCAGATGCTCAGCGGTAGAGCTCTTACCATAATTGCTAAAACCTGCATGAGCCAGGACTGGCATCTGAGTAAATATGTACGGCAATGTGTCCTGTCTCACAAATACCTGTGATATTGTTTAGCATAGTCATATTTCTGCATCTGCTCAACAAGGAATTATGCAGATGGCAGAAACACTGAATGAAATGAAAACTTGGCCAAATTCATAGAAATATTCATAATAGAGAGCAAGTTCAAAAAGAACAAATCCCAAAGCTATTGAGATCTATTTCCCTTGAAGCCAGTTACGGAGAGTTTATATTTAGGGAGCTATGCAAATAAATATTGACCCTTCAGCATGGTGCTTAGGTCCAGTTTATGTTTGCAACACGAATGCACATTCTTGAAGTAGCCAAAATGAGAAACTATTTAAACCTGTATCTCAGTACAGGCCAGCTACATGTGGTTTTTAAAAAAAAAAAAAGAAAGTTTAAACTCTTGTAACTACAGAATCTAATTGGTATCTAAAAAGACAAGTGTTTCTCCAACCAGAGGCTTGAGCACCAGTACTGGCTTCAGTGTTGCTGTACCAGTGAAGTAGATGGAAGTCACCTGCTTGTCCCCTGGGCTGGTGTCCTCATCAGTGGCTCCTCTCAAAGCCCTGTCTCCCATCACTGTGCCCCTTACTAAGCCACTCCATCCACATTGGACACAGGGAGGTGACAAAATCCCACATCTCATGGGACTGTCATGAGGAACAATAGGATAGGATAACTCAGGAGCAGGCTCTTGGGTCCACTTCCACAAGATGCAACTGACATTACTCAAGGTTTTTACTAGCCATCCTCTGTGGGACACCACTAAGCTGACCTGGCCCCTGGGCCCAGGGTGTTTTGAAACAAGTAGGTGTTTCAAATAAAGTAGCTGCTCATTAGCTGTCATCCAAGACACATTTTGCCCCACAGGACCTAATCATTGATAGGAAAGCTGGTGTTTCGTCTTTGCAGAAACTCTTGGCAATCTTACAGAATCAGCATTTTAAAACAAATATCAATGAAAGGATTACAAGGGCTCCAAATGTCATACACGCTTATAAAAACAGTTGCATGTCTTGCTGAGATTTTTCTTTTCCAGTGAAACCCAGACAGAGCCCAAGAAAGAGGCTCTCTGGCAGCAGCTCCAAAAAAGAAAATTAGGGAGGAACAACTTTACTGCTCACCATGAACACTATTATCCACGACCGCTGCAGGTCACTCAGAGCGCTGGGCTGGCAGTTACAGGTAGATGCTGTATCCTTGACTTTTTTACTCTAAGGAGGCTCTGTTTATTTGGGTTGGGCTCTCTTTTATTGGGGTTCATCCCCTTAGTCTTAGACAATATTTGCTTTTTGTCTCTCTAGTCACAGCAACCCACACATTACCTGGTCTACAGCAGGCACTCAGGAAATGTTTGCCAGGAAAATTTGTAAATCTATCACTTAGCATAAGATTCTATGTAGTAAATTAATATGTACTATATGTCAAGTACCTGGAGGTCATTTTCAGTGGAAAAGAACTGAGTTCTTCGCATGATGGTCTGAAAAGTCCATAAACAAATATCAAATGGAAATACACCTGGCATTTTCTTGATTACCTGCTTATGCATTCTGCACAGTAATTTCTAAACCCATCAACCTGAATGTATTGAGTAACATTTATGTGTAAATTTCTGTGCTTTAAAATGTCAACTTCTGCCTAACAGAGAAACTTGGAGAAATGGAATCGCAAGCACTCGAATCAACATGATTGTTTTATAACTGTGAACTGTTACATAGGATTATACGTTCTTTGGAGGGTAGAACACAACACAAAGATACCCTGCAAATGGTGCACACAGTATAAACGCAGGCACACCAGTTTTGTCATTGGAGGAAAATTGCTTTAGCTCCCCTGGACCTGGTATGCTTCTTTTCTAATGGAAGGGCTTCAATAAGATGGTCTTTAAGGTTTTATTTAGGTTTATAGCCTTGGATTTGCTAAAACGAAAAAAGAAAAAGAGAAAAGGGATTTAATAACTGATGGTTACAGATGATCCCTACTTATTATATTTGAATTTGCTCAAAGAAAGGGACAGTGAATAGTTGATTTCATGTCCTTGCTAATTATTTTTCAGAGCTCACAATTTAATATAGTTGCATGAAATGAAGTGGGAAAGCTGGCCATCTCCCTTTACGTGTAATACACCATAAGGAAAATTTTTGAGTAATTGATAAGCCCCCAGAGCAGGTGTTAATAATAAATAATGAGAGTATAAGGTAGAAGGACTGATTCACTTATGCTCTACCAGTCCCTTCTTGTGGAAAAACATAAAAAGGAATTCATGTGATAATTTTAACACAATCCCTCACAGTGTCAGAATCTCTGAAGCCTTACACTCTTTGATTTATCTTTAAAATCTCTTTCCAATTAAGAATACTGATCCTTGGAATTAAGTAAAAGCCTCAGGGGATAGGCGATACTTTTGCTTGTAATATAATTTAAAATCTCAGAATTACCAGTAGCAACTGAAGACTTCCTAAAATCTGATATTTGTATATTTGAAAGAAAAAGATGTAATTCCACAAAACTTCTGTGCAAGACTCAAGAACAATTACCATCAAGCTCTTATCAAAAGGCAAAGATGATAAATGTTGGTGAGGAGGTGAGAAAGGGATCCTTATACTCTGCTGGTTGAAATGTATATTGGCATAGCCATTATGGAAAACATATGGAGGTTTCTCAAAAAACCGAAGACAGATTTACCGTATGATCTAGCAATCTTACTTCTAGGTATATATCTGAAGGGATTGAAATCAGTATATTGAAGAGATATCTGAACTCTCAAGTTCATTGCAGCATTATTTACATTAGCCATGACATTAAACTACCTAGAAGTCCTTCAATGGATGAATAGATATTGAAACATATATGAACATTATTCAGCCATAAAAAGAAGGAAATCCTGCCATTTGCAACACCGTGGAGGAAAACTAGGTGGCATTATGCTAAGTGAAATAATCCAAACACAGAAAGACAGACACTGCATGTGTCACTTACATGTGAAAACTAACAAAAATTAAAATAAGCCAATTTCACAGAAACAGAGAATAAAATGGTGGTTTCAGGGACTGGGGGAAGGAGGAAATGGAGTGAGACAGATTGAAAGATACACATTTTCAGTTATAAAGAGAGTAAGATCCAGGATCTAATGTGCAACATGGTAACTATAGTCACTAATGTGTATTGTATACTTAAAAGTTGCTGAGAGTAGGCCGTAAGCATGATTGCCACACACAAAAATTACCTCCAAGCAAAACAGACTTGAGACCAGATAGCAGTAAAGTACACAGAAGGTTTCTTTCTTTGATGACCTACAAAAGATTTCAAAGGAGCATCTACAAAAGCAATAATTTAGGATCCCCACCCTTAATCTTCTAGCCTACAGAAATGGTTCTTTGATTACTATAAGAGCTGAAAATTTCAGTCTGCATAACAGTCTCTACCTAGCTTTTATCATCACATAGCCACATCTCTGAAATGCTCTCTCAGCCCTCAGAAGAGGTTTACAACTCCAACATTATTTTGAAGCCTGCCATTCTGACAGGCGAGCAGGACAGTACCTTTTAAGAGCTCTATCAACGATCAAGTCTAGCTCTACAAAAATATCCAAATAATGTATATTGTACATGATTCCCCAGAAAAGCAGCCACATTTTATTTGTCTTTGTATCCACAAAAATAACCCAGTGCCTGGAACAGAGCTGGGAAGGTGGGGCAGTGATCCAAAAATCTCTGTAATGTTCCTTAAAGCATGTGTCTCATACTTCTATTTTATTTCCTTTGCACTTAGTAAGATGATGAACACCTACTTGACTCACAGGAAATGTACTGGCTAATTGCTAGATTTGTACACTCTTTTTAAGTTAAGATTTTTGTTCATTGAAGTGCAAAAAACATAGCCTATGTAGACCGTAGTCCAGCTGTTCATCAAACCTGCTCTATTTGTGCCTTCAGGTGGAGAGAAGTCTGGAGCTCCTATCTTGGTTTCTCAGGAGTGACCTATGTAAAGTGTCATCACATTTGTTTAAACAAAAATAAGGACAAGTTTACAACAAATCAGCATTGTGCCATTTAGAAGTGCAAGAGGATGTATGTGAGACATATTTCAAAGGCTGTTCATTAAATGTCTGATTACTTCTGTTGATGCAGGAAATAGAAGAATAACTTAAATTAGAACATCTCCTGAAAAGCCAGGCTGCACGTGGCTTAAGGATTTAGAATAAAAATATTATAAAATATAAAGACCTATTTTGCAACAATTTTGAAATATCAAGATTAGGCTAAAACAAAACAAAAAAAGAGAGAGCAATAAAATAAAATACTAAAATAAAACAAAATAAAATAAAATTAATAAACCTGAAAAGTGACTTAACATAAAAGTGAGTAACTTCTTTAACCCTAAAATAGAAAGTTCTAGCTCATCTATTCTCAAACCACCTCCTCAGAGTAGAGGACCATAAGTTAACATTCAAGAAAGGGCCTTTTAAAATGTTTCCTGTGACATCATCACTGCAATATTCATTGTTGGTTCCCTCTCTTGGGTGCTCAAGTGTCTCACCTGTAAGATGGGAATTACAATACCTGTTGCATATAGTGTGTGTTATTACCAAGAGTTTATTATTATCAAGTATTTCTGTTATTATGCAAATGTAGGCACTGAAACTTAAAGCAGTTAAGGATTTGCTGGAGGCCTTGGAACTAGAAAGAGCAGTCTGGGGCCCCGGTCTACCTGCACTCAGGGCTGTCTCCTGCCCGCAGGTGTGCGAGGCTAGTGAGAGAGCAGAGAAGGCCCCGAGCCTATGTGCCCATTGCTATTTGATAGTTTAGTTAACAGGGACAGTGAAGTCTCAGGGAGAATATGAAGTTTATAGGGCATTTAGGCTACTCAAAAATCAAATCAAATCTGTGACTCTGTGCTGACAGGTACTCTGTGCTAGGTGAGGGAATAAAATTCACAAAGATTTGCAGTTAAGCAGAGGTTTTGACCTTGTTCAAATGTCAGTAGTTGGCTTCCTTTTACTCCTGTAGGTTTGATCTATGTTTCAGAGTTTTACTTGCTTTCAAAGCCATAATAAATATTATGAAAATGTGCAGGCTAAATTTCTTTGAAGACCATTTACATCTAGAAAAGGAGACTTAGAACACGCTGCATAACTCCAGGAAGCTGCTGTATGAAAGCTGAACGTCAGCCTTCTCAAAACCCAGCAGAACAGGAATTGTTTTCCCGGGCAGACCAGCCGCCCTGCACAGCTCCTGGGAGGCAGCTCCCCCTGCATCTATAGGTTGGGGGTTCTTTGGTTGACATGTGAATATAGATTCCCAAATCAAAAATAAAATGCTGGCAGATGTAATTTGAGAGTTTAATTTAAAAAATGAGAATGATGTTTATAATTCAGAAATATTTCACAACTGGAAAAATCATTAATATAATTTATCTAGTTAATAGGTTTATCCCCCCAGTGGGCTCTTAAGAGAACACTCGATGTGTACAGGCTGTTTGAATGTTAAATTTATAGACAGTTTGTATCTTTTTTTTTATTATTAACTAACATTTGTTCAGATTAGTGTTTACTCACAGCCTCAGTTCACTAAGATAGCCGGTGCTCACGTTGCTCACGTGAGTGTCCTTTACAGTTAGAACTTTTGTTGGTTGAGTTTCCCAAATAGTAGATTTGGCAAGCTTTCTTCATTTCAGAATGTCATCCAGAGAAAGTAAAAATTACCCCAATTTTAGCTCCTAGAGACAAGCAATTCTAATATTATTTCTATGCAGGCATGCTCACATTATCTCAAGGGGGACAAACACTGCTCATGCTTACGCTTGTCACCTAATCATCACCTATCCATGCCGATTATTGGAGAAATTCATCTACATTTCGTAAGCTCCTGTATAGCTGCCCCTCCCCAGTGGCGAACTGATTAAGTAATTTGCAGAATGTGCCTTTAAATAAATAAACTCCTCAGGGAAATCCATCTTTTGGTTGAAAATTTATTAATTATTTGATATAGTGTCAGAGAGAGGAGCAATGACAAATGAAAATTAGGCTGGTAGATGGCATGTTTTGAATTGCACCTAAGGAAGAGAAGCCACATGACACTGGAGCTCACATACAGGCACAGTACGGGGCTCTAAACACGTCCTCTAGCTTCATGCACAGAGGCGGTGCTCACTGTCACTCGCGGTGAGCAGCCTGCAGCGCGGCCCGGCAGACTCCGGGCTCTAACCTAAGACCTCGGGACACTGGAGCCCCAACTGCTCTCCCCAGGCACTGACGTGAAATGAGCAAAACATAACCGAGGGATGGAGGTAAAGCAGAGAAGCACTTGGCACAAACAAGACACTAGTAAGTGGTAGGTATAATCAAATTTGTCAGTGGAGGTTGTAGTGAAATTTCTACCAGACGATACTATAAAGATGTAAGGGAACAGATGTCCGCTGTAAAATAAGAAATTTTATTAGAAATCTCATTTGATGGTTATGACCGCTCACAGCTGATCTCGGAATTGATTATGATATTGTAATTGAAGGGGAGAAAGTATGAAATACGTTAACCGCATTTTCAAATATTGCTGCTGGAAATACTTGTGATTCTGTTTAACCTTTTACTCTTTTGGGGCAGTGAATTCAGCAAGCCCCTAAGTGCATTTTTAATCTCATAGGAAAGTTAAGCAAAGAGTAAAAAGTTCAGCTTCTACAGAAGTGATTTTCTTTCAAGTAGTCACAGGAATAGAACAATAAAATGTAATTATACGAAATGAGTTACGTGTAACAATAAAGAAAGCCTGAGGAAGGTACTACATGACATAATATGATTTTTCTCTTATACACAAACACCACTTTGGCCAATTTATTTAGTCCTGCTACGCACACCTAAATTTGGAACAAAAGGTGCAGAAACATTAAGACATTGGCATTAAAACCGAGCAACTTCAAAGACAGAAGGCAAGCTGCTTATTTTTCCTAGGAGCACTAAGGGAGGTATATGAGTGCAATACCACGATCCAGGTGTTCTGAAATGCTAAGTTTCAGTCTCCACTCCGCTTACCCATCCTATTTGTCTTCAGACAGTGGTTAGAGTGAGCCTCTGCCCTCTTCTGTGATCTTGGTGGAGAACCTAATACACACATAGCCTGACATCGAGACTTTGGTTTCTAAATAATATTCTCTGCTGGAAAGTACAAGGACACCCTGGAAAGGTGGCTGATTCCACAGCTGGTCCAGAAAAAGCACCCAGTGAGTCTGGAACATCTTATCGCACCAGAAAGAAAACAAGTCCTTAAAGAGTCTTGGGAACACATCAAGGGAAGCCAGGAGCCAGCTGCAAGAGCTGCCCTGGGTCCAATCTGTGGACATGTGAGCATCAAAATAGATATTCTTTATAACAGACAATGACCCATTGGATAAAATTAAAATACATGCGTTTACCCTGATATGAACAAACATATAAGTGGCTGTTATTATTTTAAGGTAAATGGCCAAAGAACCTGAGATCCTGGTGAAGGAGAAGCATGAAGGTATGGTCAGTAAGGGACCTGGAGAGATGCGAGATCCTGTCCATCCCTCAGAATAGGGACTACTCTCTCCACCACAGTCACTAGATGCTGCAGGACAGAATCTGGCCACGGAAATGAGGGAAGAAGCGAACACTCAACAATACTCAGAGATGGTGAGGTCATGGAACTGAGGTCTGGGGCTTAGAGGGACTTGTCCTTCCTACAACGTTTCTTATTTTCAGGAGGGCAACTTCAGATCACAGGGAAGTCATCTCTGACACACTCATACTTGCTCCATTGCATAAGAATAAAGATGTGATTTTGGTGTCACTTAAGACGATGAAAGAAAGAAATCTCCCCAAATAGGCAGAACTGCTATATGTAGCCTAGAAGGAAGCTCTGAGAGATCCTGGGGGGAACACAGCATTTACCCAGAATCTTATTGAAACTCAGCACTAGAGAACGAACAAGCTGGGTGCCATGCTTGTCCCCCTCAAAGACATGTTTCCATTGTGAAAGGGTCAAGTAAATTCCAACAGAAGTAAAATGTGATTAACAAATCAATTCACGGGCTATATCTTGGCTTCTAATTAAGAAAGTGACAATGGATGAGTTTTCTCTATATCAGCCACTCTGAGGAGGCATTTCTAGAAAGGACTGTCTAGATTATGATGCCATGCCATCTGGAAACACGCACCAGAATTTGCTTCTCTGAGAAAAGCTAATTGATCCGTCTGGGATCCACATTTCAGAGCCTTCTTACTCCAGGCTCTGATGCACTGAGCTAACTGACCCTGCGCATATGTGCATAAAGATGGACTGACATCTGCTGAGGAGAGGGCTTGCAGATTGCTTCTTAATCCCATTTTGTTGTATTTACAGTCCCTACACAATGCTAAGTTTATCTAAAACGAATAGACATAAAGCTTATTTAGGCACAGTTTTATATGACCACATATGAGAATGAATTCTGCAATCTGATTCATTCATTCAACCTTAGCCTGGCATCCAAGGTGAGCTGAGTAAAAGACCTGGGGCAAACCATGGCCCGAGGGGCCATCACTAAAATGGACTTAATTAAAAATGGTAGGTTTCATTTTGTTCATTTGAAAAAACACATAAAAATCTTCTGAAATTTTCCTTACTTAAAATTATATATTATTGATAAATTAAAGAAAATAAAATTTATGCAGTGTTTTGGGGTTTTATTTCCCCAAATGATAGTGGGCATCAGAAACCTGCAATTCAGCATAACATCTTTTTTTAAAGATTTTTTTTTTTTTATAAGCACAAGCTATAAACCTATATAATTTTGGAATGTCAAATCTATCCTTCTTTATACAAAGTGTGTGGCTCATGAAGACGGAGAAGACATCTGTTTTGGTTTACCCCAAGACATTGGTTCAAGAATGTATGATGTGGAGAATGATGGGGAGAGGCAAGTAAACACTTCATGATCTAAAAATGTCACTGACACTAAACTCCCAAGAGTCCTGGGCCACCTACAGAGTGCAGATGTCTTCATGGAGGTTAGGTATCACTTGAGGTCAGTCATTCAGTGCCTGGGGAAATGGTGCCGCTGAAATCAAAGTTTTAGGCTCTTCCAAATACCCAGAGTGAACTTGTTTAATGTTTGCAAAAAGAAAAAATTCCCATCCTTGGTGAGATTCCAAAAGTTGAATTAAGAGAGAAGCTAGGACATTTTGCACTGGCTTTATTTGAAATTATTCAAATTTCAATACTTCTGGAAATTAGAAAACAAATTGGTGACATTATGAGCTGTGTATTGTGATTTGCTACTCTGGAATTATAATCATAAATACCAACAGGTGGAGTAGTTGCTATGTACCCGTTGATTTTTAAAGCCAAGAGAGTATGAATATTATATTGCTATTGCTACTATGGCCAAGAAAACATGAATAAGTGGGCAATTAGTGACAATTTATTGAAATGATCTTGTTTCTACAATCTGAGGCAAATTCAGCCACACACTAATCTGTGTTTCTACAGCCCTTAGACCAAAGCAGTTGTCCAGCCATATGACCGCCTTCCAGGAGGTAAAGACCATGACATGCCACCAAACTGGGTTCCAGAGGCCTTCATTCTTCTTAACCAAAAAACAGTTAAGAAGACTTAGACTGTAGACTTTTGGTAAGACTACATCAAAAATTGTCTCAAAATAGCTTCAAACAATTCAGTGAAACAAAACCCCTTTACTACCAATTCCACAGAAATTCTCCCCAAATAAGATTGGGTCTTTTCTTGTACATTGTTTAAGGAAATAAATAAAACAACACAAAAACATGAAGTCTTGTTTCAAACCAGCACTGTAAATTTCTTTCACTTCTCACTCAGATACTAAGTTCTTGCAAATTACTGTTATTTAGATAAAATGTAATAAGAAAGTATTACCTTATTTGCCTGAACTCTCATGCTTTCCTATATAGTGACATTAGTTTTAATTTCTTCCTCCAGGAAGCTGTGAAGTTCCTTAGAATAGTAAATAGTTCATTTACTATTTCTAGGAATTCTACCAGCTCTCAAAGCCCTGAAGCATGAGGGGCTCCTTTTAGATTATTTATTCTCCATGGTGTGTGCAATAGCTTGTAGGAGTTAGGGAGCATGGGTGTCTGTTGAGTAAATTGTTGGGGCTTTGTGATTATACCCCAATTCTGCAACCCTTCCCACCAGAGAGGGCAGGAACTCTACTGTGTTCCTACACAAAATAAGAAGATTGTGAACACACACTTTCCTGAGGCAGCTCCCTACAAGGAAGCATGGGGCAGGTGCTGGAGAATGTATCTTAGATGTGGTAGCATAACTCAATGTCTAAGAGTGGACTCCGGGCTTAGAAAGAACATAGTGCCCTCACATGGATGGACAGGCACCAGAGCTTCTCCTGGTGGAGAGGGGAACTTGAGCAGGGGGAGCAGAGGAGGAAGGTGCTCTCTGCAGGCAGGCAGAGCTCCAGAGAGAGGGAAGAAAGTGCATCTCCCTGGGTTTTCTTCTCACATATCATAAAGGTTACTTCCACTCCCCAGTGGAGAGGAATTTGTGAAGGAGGTGGAGAGAAACCAGGAGTTGTGCCCCAAAACCTGTATTCCCATGAAATCAAACACCAAGCATGGATAATAAATGTTCACTCCTTCCTATCCATACGGCCCGCCCCGCAATGTCAGCCTTCTCTCCTTTCAATTCAGTGAGGTTAATATAAAGCCTGTGTGGACTCAGGGTTGGCCCTCCACCTTGGGTGAAGGGATGAACAGTTAACCAGGACAATCCTATGATCACCTTTATAACTCACTCCCCTAATATCAACCCTGCTTCTTAAAATCACTCCTTTAGGTCTTCCACTAGAAACACTGGTGAACAGCACAGATTTGTCTCTCACAAGCCCCACAATGGGACTGAGGAGTACAATAATTAAAATAATTTCAAGGCTATTCTGATCCCACACTAAAAATCACCTCTTACTCTACGTCCCATTTCAAGTTTCCTGTTGTTCAAAATAGTCCATCATTGATTCTGCAGAGATCCAATTACATTAAGATACAACAACAGTAAAATGTATAAAGGCATTTCCATGATAAAAATTCAACTCTAACTTTGAATATTTAGCCCCGCTCATTATTATAATTTGCAGACATTAGAGAAACAATTAAATCCCTTTGAAAATTAATTTCATTTCTAAGGTTAAGCACATGTTAATATGTCACTTATGTAGACTTAAGTATACTGAAACCTAAGAGTAAAAAATTATATATACTTACCCCATATTGTGATTTTAATAATCAACATTTTTCTTTATTTATAATGTATTGAGGTAAACATTTCTATGTGTTTATAGAAATAACAGTTCATTTAAAAAATTATTTATTTTATTAAATTTGTTGGGGCAACATTGCTTAATAAGATCATATAGGTTTCAAATATACATTTCTATGATACATGATCTATATATTGCATTGTGTGCCCACCACCCAACGTCAAATCATTTAAGCATCAAATCAAATCAGATATTTAAGAAAAATAATAATTTCTTTAGAGCAATTTCAAGTATTTTGTTCTTGCAAGTGCAATGGAATTAAATTCTGATTTTTTATTCCACTCAGTTTCTGGCACCCGTGGATTTTTCTGTCTTTGTGAACGTTTAAGAGTTTGCTGTGATGTGAGCCTGAATTGCTATGTTTTATTTGAGGTGCTCCTTTCCCCTTAAGAACATGTTTTCATTTCCCCTGTCCCTAGATTTTTAAGTCTGGCACCAATATTTTAAACCTAGAGCCTCATGATGACCTGTGATCTCTGTTGAGGCCAGAATTCAGCTGTTTGGCTCGTTCCAAGGCACTTATTCTGTTCTTCCCACTGGTGCCTTAAAACTCAGTATATGAAAAAAGTTCTTCTCTCCTTAATTGCACTCTTGCCTTGGCTGCACCCATTCACTAAAGGCTGTGTGGCTCAGCCATGTCTGTTGTGATCTCTGCAAGCAAGAACATGTGGATATAGCATGAATCCTATTGCCCCTGTCATTTCACTCAAGCAAAAGCAGCCTGCCTTCCTGAGCCCCCACCATGTGGAACAGTCACCCCCCCACACACACTTAAAATCCATCCCTTTGATAAGACCCCAGTGCCTTTTTTTTTTTTGAGGCCTGTGTAGCCCTATCTTTGTTGAGGACAGATAACCCTCAAATCTCTTGGGTTAGTTAAGTTTCTCCAAGAAGCTGATACTATTGGACGAGCAAAGATGGGATGAGAGGTGCAAAGGGTTTATTGGTACAAAATTCAGTGAAGCAAAATGCAGTCAGAGTAAATGGAGGTGGTCTTTTAGGTATAGAATTTCAAGGGAGAAGAGTAGATGAGCCTGGTGGGTAGAGACCTCTCCCCCCAAAAAACCCCAAGAGGTATGACATCAACAGGGGCCAAGAGAAAAAGATGTTTAGCAGACTCAACAGCAGTGAGACTAAAGCCAAAAAATGATCATTATTTAGTAACATGGAGATCGTTGGGGTGATCTTGACAAGCGTAACCATGGAGTTGGAAGGGCAGGCACCAGATTGTGGTTGGCTTAGGAACAAACGGAAGATGAGAAGTGCAGGAGATACATGTAGACAACTATTAAGAGAAACTTGCCTGTGAAGGGGTAGAGCAAAGGGAGCTGCAGAGGGGTGAACGGGTAAAGGAGGTTTGGGTTTTTGGGGGGTTTTTTTTGCTTATAAAAGACAATACTAGACAATGTTTATAAGATGTCAGGCATAATTCAGAAAATATGGAGATTGAAGATACAGAAAAGAGAGGGTAGTGGGGGGAGCAATATAATGTCAAGAAGAGATGGAACATGTAGCTTGTTTGGAGTTATTGGATTCTGATAAAAGAAGCAGCATTCAGTTATAATGGGGGCAAGAAGAAGGGTGCAGATGTGGGCAGATTTACAAGTTGGGAGGGAACAATAAGAGGTCCCCTATCTGGTGCCTTCTATTCATTCTGTGAATTATGAGTCCAGGTTAACCACTAAGGGTATGAGAAAGAAAAATTTATGAGGTTGACATCTCGGAAAAGAGGAAAACAAAGAGAATGAATGAAAGCAGATTTACAAGGTAATCGTGCCCATACGAGATCTGAGATAAAGTTCTTAAAGGGATACCTAACTGACAGGACATGTGATTTTCTCTAGCAATGTCCAGCCTCTCCGGTGAAGGCTTGAGACAGCAGATGGAAAAGTTTATTCAGGCTGGAAAGTTGCCATCCAAGTTCCAGGCAGGAAAAGAAAGGGAAGGGAATTCATTGAAAAAGAAGGATTTTAATGATGCCCCTGAGTTGTACATCAAACGAAGGGAAGGCCAAAGAGATGGTGAGGAAATTTAAAAAGCATTGGGCTGAAAGTTACATTCATGTTCAAAATTTTGGCAGTGGGATATCCTTGGTGGCTAGAAACTTGCGGTTGGGGAGTGAAATGTCAGAATTTTATATCTGAGAGGTGACAAGTTTTCTGATGTAGGACCCTGGGAGAGGGTGGTCAAAGTGCATTACAGGAAAGGTCATGGAAGGTGAAGAGGCATGGAGTCGAGGTACAGATGGTGCACACGTGGATCTTGGGTGATATATCTGTGTGGGCGTTGGAATCCAAGGATTATGCAAAACTATAAATAGAATGTAGATGTAGGCCCATGACCCAGAGGCTAGTTTTCAGAGTTAAGGAAATTACCAGGCGGACAGTGCTGGCAGAAATGAAGAGGAAGCTGGGTAGATTTCAATGGTTGTTTTCATATAAGCAGGAATGTTGTAAGCTGGAGAGGGAGTGAGGGTGTGAAGGCAGCACCGGGAGGCAAGGAGGGCCCTATCCCTTACCCTGGCCCTCAGCTATGATGGGTATGAGCAAAGAATAATCTTCTGTCTTAGTCTGTTTGGGATGCTATAACAAAATGTCACAGACTGGGGAGCTTACAAACACCATAAAGAGGTCATTAATTTTAATGAATGTACATACTAATGTAAGATGTTAGTAACAGAGGAATTGGATGTGGGGTATATGAGAACTCTCTATACTATCATGCATTTTTTTGGTAAAATTTTATTTCTTCTCTAGACCTAAAACTGTTTTAACATTAAATGTTTAATTAAAAACATTTTCCATGAAAAAAATAGTATTATTTTAGTGCATGCAACTTATAATGTACAGTCCGAACTCAACACACATCGTCAAGATAGATATAGTCAGGGGCACTGCTTTACAATGAAGAACATTTTAAACTTTGTAGCTCTACTTCTGTACTTGTGGCCTCACTCCCTTCTCCCCTCACTGACTGACTTTTCCCCGAAGACCATAGAAACTGAGGGTGGCCCCAGGAAGTGAGGAATGGTGGAAATTCTTGCTATGGAAAAGCAAAACCTTGAAAAAAGGCTGGCCAGTCTTATGTTGCTGATGGATATATCTCTATCTCTATCATCTCTATATCTCTATCTCTATCTCTATCATCTCTATATCTCTCTCTATATATCTATCTCTATCATCATCATCATCTCTCTCTCTATCTTTATCTCTATCATCTCTATCATCTATCTCTATATGTGAATATATGAATAGACAGAGATAGATATCTAGATATAAGTATCTATATATATATAAATCTCTCTATATATTCTATTTTTATGGAAGGTAATTTGGAAATATATATCAAAATTATAAATTTATATAGCCTTAAATAACATAATTTCAGTTCTGAGAATGTTCTACAGAGATGAGATTCTTACCTACATGTGAAATGACATATGTGTAGTGTTACTCTCTGTAGCACTGTTTGCAATGGCAAAATGTTTGAAATAACCTAAATGTTCATCAACAAAGGTTAGTTAGTAAATTTAACATGTACTGGAATAGCATGAAATATAAAAAGGGATTCACTCTATGTATACATCTGTGTGGCCTGTATGCTTTTCATGTGAACATATCACCCCAAATCTACATAAACCAATAAGTGAGCCAGTGCTCTATAAGAGTAAGAAGAGAAAATACATAATTACATAGGGGAAAAGCCATTAAAATAGTCATGCTTTAAAATACAATGCATGTATTTCATTTCTAGATATGAGGTAGTATAAAAATGTCTTCTTTAAACAATATTTCCAGTTAGATTAGTGAAGTAGCATTGTAAATATACTTGGACATCTGTGGTGCCACCAACACTTATTTCCATGTTTCTTCTTATTGTTACGAAGAATGACTTTAGTCCCTTGATAGTTAAAAAAAATGTAACATCTTTGTCAACTGTTTGTTTGGACATCTGTCAACCAGCTCTGAGTGAAGAAGCAATAGGACAAGGCGGTAGCTTTCAATTCTTTATATGAATTAATAAAATGGTTCAGAAAACAGTGACAAAGTCAGTTCTAGACTGCTAAAATCTCTGAAATAAGTAATTACATGAAAGATGGAAAGTTCCAACATAGCTTTAATGATACTGTCAGAATCTGCGATAGCCCTGGAGAGAACACGGTAAGAAATACCTGCCTCCAATTCTATAAGGAGATAGTGAAGAGGGAAAAACATGAAAAATATGAGCTTTTATGTATCGTTAAGGGGTACCAGAAAACATAACAACAACAAGAACCTGCTATTAGCCATTTCCAATGATGTGTAGGTGGGATGTAAAGGATTATCTTGATTATATTTTATGCTGTTTTCATGCTTGTTTTCTCAGGAAGAATAAGCTTTTAAGACTAGTTGTGCTAAAAACTGAATAGTAATGTTATAAAAAAAAAAAAAAACTCGGATGAAGAAAATTAAGCTATAAATTATACTTGGGAATGATAAAGGAAAGCTGTCGAGGAGACGCCCTGCCATGAGAAACAAAGCTTTGTGTCAGACCCCCGTGACCAAGGATCAGGCCTCTGGCTGGCCCCGCACCTCCTGACCACACCATGCCCCACGGCGGCCGCATGCTTTATTTCCAGGGCAGGAAATCAAAACGTCAAAGATCCTAAAAGTTCTAAGGCTCCAAATATATCAAGTTAAAGAAATTCTTGATGAAGTTCATGCTGCAGCCACTTTTATCTATAACAAATTATGCATGAATCTCCTGCCCAGGTCATCAATAAAATATCAGATTAAAAACGGCCGCTTCTGGGGGAGTGAAGGAAAGGGACAGGGAAAGTTTGCGTGTGTTTTTTTAATGATCACTTCTACCAATGGTTTATCTTTCTTCGTTAGCTTAAACTGCTGGTCAGCCGCCTCCGAAATGTCCAGGAAGAGAGTGGAGTACTTTACTATTGGATGGATGTGGTGTAAATACACACAGGCACAGATAGTTTTATTCTGTATGTGATGCAGTGTGGCAGATGTCTTCAACATGAGTGTATTTCTTTACATATAAATGTATTTCTGTTCTCAAAAATCACTGGGCTTTCTTCATTTTTCTCTACCATTTCTTATATCAATGGTTCTGACACTGTTGCTCCTGCTAACGCTGTTGGATACAAACCACAGGTCAGTGTGTCAAATGATAATACAGGGTGGGGCAAAAGTAGGTTTACAGTTGTTTGTATGGAAAACAATATTATAATTAATAAATAATAATGCAAGAATAAACCCTGTGCTTTGTGTACTCACAACTAATAAACCTAATTTTGTCCCACCCTGCATTCTCTTTCAGCCAGAGAGTATGTACCTGTAGCAACCTAATGAAATAGAAGCTCTGTGGTCACCAAGGGGTTTTTGTCTTGGTATCATTGAGGAAAGCCATGTTAATAGCTAAACCATTTAGCTGTCCTTGTCCCATTCTGTGACCTGGAACTGGGTCAATAGGGCAAATCCAAGTGAGGCATTAGGGGCCTGATTCAGTTCCTAGTACACGTCATATTCACCCTTCTCTCACTGGTTTTAGCTACAGAGCAACCCGCTCACAAAGATACACCAGGGAAGACTTTCAGACTGTCCACCAGGGAACCGAACCGCCCTGATGATGGACGCAACCTTACCGTGACGGTGATGACAACATGTTTTATTGAATTAGAATCTCAAGCAGACAATTTCCATCAATAATTAATATGTTGTTGGGTCAATAATACAGCTGGATTGTGATCAATATTATATCATAAAGTAGTAACACAATTTTGAAAGTCCAAAATGGATTGTCGTATTTTATTTCCCAAAGCAGTTAAGTCAGCATTTTCTGAAAGATTAAGTTGTTTTTATAAACGCTTAGTGATTTGCTCAGGACACAGAGGAAAAAAAAAAAAAATCTATGACAAAACTGGGAATGCAGGCCCTGGCCCCTGGAATGGGGTTCCGGGCTTGGTCCAGAGGGCACTCACTCCTAGGGGCTCTATGTGCTTAGCTCAGGCTACGGGGCAGTGGGCAAATGCAGCAGCGATTCTCAAATAGGGTGCCCGGAGCAGCAGCAGCAAGACCACGTGGGCACTGGTTAGAAATGCTAACCCAGGGTCTGTTCCCTAAACCTACCGCACAGGCAGCTCGGACAGTGTAGCCCCCAGCCCTGTGTTAACCAGCTCTCTAGTGTCTGTGATACCTACTAACACGTGGGAGTCAATGAAACGGTGTAAACAACAGACAAGAAGGAAGCTACACATGGTCATGTCTGCCCCATTCTCCTGCCATCACTCAAAAAGTCTGAGATTTCTAGATAATGGTCATATAACCCAGACTGTAGCTTACATTTTAGAAGGGAAGGTAGACAACCACATAATCATATAGACTTGAGAAAGAAAAAAATATGGGGTGTTAAGGGACTTCACAGATCACAGAGGATTAAACTCTGGGTAAATCAAGGGACTGACTTTTGGTTGAGAGAGGGATGAGTCCCTGTTCGTCAGGCGAGGCATGAAGGAGGAATGATGCAGGTAGAAGGCAGCTGTGATGGAACCAGGCGAGGGGAGGAAACAGAGTGAGTGCGGCAAGTGGGGATCCTTCAGCAGAGGGTGAGCAGTGGGAGAGGAAGTTGAAGTGTTGATACCAGCTTAGCTGGGCTTAGACCCTCAGGTTTCTGCCCCTGAGAATGTGAGTAATGATGAAAAAGGAGATAGGTTATAATTTTTTGTTAGCTCTCTCTCTCTCTCTTCCTGCATAGAACATGTGCAGAGAAAAAGGTTGAAGGTGGAGAGAACAGGTAGGGGACAGTGACATTAATCCAGGTGAGAGTTGATAATGGGTTGAATCAGCTGCTGGTGGTTTGAGAGTTGTTAACACATCCAAACAATATCCAGGAAGTAAAATCAATAGCAGTCGGTGATTTATTGGATTTGCGAGGTGAAAAAAAGTTGTAAAGAAGAATTCTGAACTTCTGTCATGTGACACCGGGTGGATGGTGGTGCCATTTGCTTTTATAAATATATGATTGTGGAGACTTAGTTCAGTGAGGTACAAACACAGAACAGGTTTATTCAAATAATCACTACTAACTTTGCTCTTCTGAAATCAGATTCTCACCTCATTTTCATTCACCACTTGTTTTAGACATCAGAGAGAAGTTGCTAATCAACAGTGTCCTACTAGGCCTCTTTATCATATATCTGGTCCAGGTATTAAATCTTATCTTTATTTTGGTTAAATATTTCATCATATTTTAGGACCATTACCCTCTCTTACTGCCTTCTGCATAGTGAGAACCTGGGATGGGGTCCACTCAAGTGGGTACCTGCATCTAGGAGGGACCAGGAGGCCAGTAGCCCCACCCCCCCACCCGTATTGATAATTGCTGCTTCTGATTCTGGATTTAGTGACAGTAATGGAGTTCCTGGTGTCTTTGTAGTCACATGAGGCTGTACAATAGGGACATCTTGCCTCCTTCTTGGTTTAAGTGGTCCCTTCTCAGCCTCTGCTCTCACCTTCCTGATTCCAAAGCACAATGAAAGCTCAGAGAGGAGCTATGGCTTTCTGTTCCCCTCCTTGGAGTAGGTGTTATGGAGCAGTCTGACCCTCCCTCACCTAAAGTTTATATTCACATTAATAAAAATGTTTTTACAGAATTAGGCTTCCAATTAGAACATACCTATAATGAGAAAGAGATTTATTTTGGGAAAAATTGCAAAACCACTAGTCAGGGTATTGTCTATCATTACATCATTTACAAATGTTTATCAACCTGAAGCTCTGGACTAAGCATCCCCTGTCCTCCCCAGCATATCTCAGTCTTTGTATTTGTAGGGACAAACAATATAAGAATTACCCAACTTCCATAATTAAAGAAAATGGACACATTTAAAATAAAATGTGGACAAGAGAAAAGGCTTGGACTTGCCAAGAAGTTTTTGGGTTTTTTTGAAAGAGAGCAAAAAGAGACTGGATTCTAAAATAATATCACAATGTACTCTAGAATTATAATAACAATAATTGTGTTAACTCAGAAAAAAAATGGAACAGAACAGTCTTGAACATCAGAGCCATGTAAAATATGTTTAAAATTACATAAACAGTCGGCATTTCAAATCATTAGTTAAGGTATAAATGTTGTTAGAAAAAGCAATAAATTTAATAATGCCATGCATCAAGAACCCAAATAAATTTATATAGATTAACAATATAAATGAAAATAATGAACAGATTGAAAGAGAATATAGAAGTTCATTTTATAGTCAGAGTTAGAATTGTTTTATTAAAATACAAATCTTCAAAGTCAAAATAAATGCTAAGTGAATTAAGATCTAAATAATATATATATAATATACATACATATATTATAATTAGTAGAAGGAAATAGAAAGGACTGCCTAATTTAGTTTAGGAAGGCTATACTCCATGCACAACTCTTAGAAGCCATACAAAAATTATTGATAGATATGACCTCCTGTAAAAACCTCTGTATGACAAAATATACCATGAAATGGAATAATCAAAAGTCATACTCTAGAGTGATATATTTTAATGTAAAAAAGTTCTTACAAATAAATAAGACAACAATAGAAAAATATACAAGGGTTAACATGCAAAATCAGGACAATGCAAATTAAACAAAGAACATGCAAACATGCAATTTCCCCTCTACACTAGCAAAGAGCACTAATATCTAGTGTGTTGTTGAGGGTGTGGTGCACATGGTTGGTAATCTGTGTTCCATTTGTGGAATTCCAAGTTGGTATAGATTTTTTAAGGAGATAATCTGTCAGTATATATTAAATTTAAGTGCACAATCTCCTAGGGAAACGTTCACTTGTGTGCAAAAAGGCATGTGCAAGGATGGGCATAGAAGCTGCACTTGTAACAGCAGAATAATTGGAAACTACTTAACTGCCCATCTATGGGGGGCAATGATAAAATAAATACTGTGGCATAACCTGCAGTGGCTAAAAAGAGAAAGAATAAATCATATGTTTTAATATGAAAATAATTCTAATACATATTTTCATTAATAAATGCATGGCAAGAACAAATGTTCACTGTGATTCCACTAATATAGCAGAAAATTCAACTCTCTCTCTCTCGCTATATATATATATATATATATATATATACACACACACACATATATGCTTATAAAAATGTAGCTCCACAGACACAGATCTGGAAAGCACACATGAAGTTTAAAACAGTGATTTGCTAAGAAGAAAATAATTGTATGAGCATCAGTGCAAGGAGAAATTTTACATTTCAGTGTATGCTTTCTACATTATCATGACTTATAAATAAATTAACCTCACCAATATCAAAATGACTGTATTATACCTTGCCTTGTCAATCCCCATTTTTCCTGATTACTATTAGTTCTATAGCCTAAGGCACTTCATCAACATTCCCTAAGTGATTATCTGGAAGATCTATGGTAAGTAACTAAAAATAGCTTCTTATGATGTCTTCACCCACGTTCATGGAGATTCAATTAATATTTCATTCTCTAAGCAGAGAGTTGTCAGAATTGCAACCAAACCACTATCATCTGTTTCCATTATATTTCCCAGCTGCACTAGATAAATATGGAGAATTTGAAAGGATTTTTACATTTCTATAACTAGTATTAAAGAAACCTTTATCAAACTGAAGCACTAACTGAGGTCTTGAGGGCGAACTGGTGGGAAGGGTTGATTCATAGAGTCAGGGATTACTTTGTTTTTAACTAGATGAGTGAATCTAGCCAATTTTATTTTGTGTCCACATATTTGATGAAAAGTATTATCCATTATTAGAAGTATTTGACTTTCTATTTGAAGCCTTGGTGACATTAATATTAAATTATCATCGGTGCTTTAAGACACTTTTCTACTATTGGACCCAACACATTAACAACTATAGTTTCACTTTTGTTCTTAGAAAACTTGGAATCAAAATTAAACAAACTAATTTAGAGAACTAATCATGTGACCTAAATAAAATTCATAATCTGAAGAGTGTTGTGTACATCCACCCAGTAGAGCTGCACACATCACCCTCATTGTTTGGACACAATCTTCTTATAACATCCACAGACACTGGAGGAGATGCTGAAGCAAAATCAGCAAATTTGTGTCTTCTGGGTTTCATATGATCAGGGATACCACTACAGGCTCCTGTGGTATATGGGGGAATATTATGTGCAAGTTACATGTTCACAATTGGTTTTCTGAAGATATGGAAATTCAATACTGAATCTCTAATTGAGCATGCACTTTCCATTGTTATGCTCATTGCTAACAGGGGTGTTTACTGCAAAATAGAACAAGAGTATTACCAAAGAACAAAAATAAATAAATGCTAAATCCATTGTAGCAAAAGTGTTCAGATTGCTGTTCACCTGTTCTTGAATATATTTAGTGAGGTTGAATCAGTTTCTCAGAGTCTGAACTTCCTGCGTACTAGAAATGAAGAAGCCAAGGGCTCAGAGCATGGAGGGTCAGATCAGGTAGCTTTCCTCTAAGTAACCAACCTGAGAGATCAGGGGCACCTTCCCATTACTAGAACCAGGATGGGGCTGGAGAGGAGGCAGATTTTCTAATCTCGTCACATGATGCCGATGTAGATGGTTTGAAGGTCTGGAGGGAAATACTGAAACTAGCAACCTTTATTTATTTGTTTGTTTATGTATATTCTGTAATCTCTATTGCAGATGACAAATAGCAAAAAGATACCCCCACTGATGTTCCCCATTCAGAATGGAATGGTACTGTCATTAGCAACAAGAGTCTTCTGTCTCTGGTGGGGCAGGGGTAATGACTGAGGGGGCAGAACTCCCTGCCTTCACTGGATTAGGTCCAGAGTATTTCAATGACCTTAAAATCTTGGTGAACATGACAACCTGGTCACATAGCTCAAGGAAATGACTCTGAAATATATAGAAATTTTAGGTAAAAACCTAAAATTAGAAAGTCATTTGTAGAAGATTTTGCAATAGCGTAATCATGTACCACTGTGCCATCAAGTTATACCCAAATAGCACTGGAAACCCAGTTACTCTCTGAATCTAAATTGATTCAAGTGGGTCTTGTGCCAGAGCAAATGTATGAGAGAGAGAGGAAGAGCTTTGAATAAAAGCTTAGTGTCACAAGATTGAGAGTTTTAATTAGTGTCTTTGTCACTTTCATCCTCAAGGCAGGTAGAGAGAAAGGCTGCAATTCAAAGTGCTTCATTCCATTTTTGCTCTGAAGGGGTTCATAACTATTTCCATCATGAAAAGAACCCTGTGTGAGGTCAAATATGGAGCATAGTTCAAATTTTGTTCGGGGACTTAAACCTCATGAAAAGTCTCTCTTTTTTGTGTGTCTTAGCTGTGTGTGTGTGTTATATTTATTTGCCTAGAACTCCTAAGGGTAAGTAATGTCTATTAGTTAATATAAAAACCAAACAGACAAAAAACAACAACAACAAAAACCCAAGCCCAAATCTTCAAACCCAGCAATAGTTTACAATTCAGAAACTTTTTAAATAGTAGGGACTCACTAAAAGTTGATCAGGATAAAAATAAGTGACTATATAACATAACTAGCCTTGCTGAAATTGGTGGAATTTAGCTAGAGAATTCTCTGCAAGAGAAAGAATTCAGAAACTTTCCTGTATTGCATAGGGCATATTTGATGGCAATTAAACAAAACTAATTTTCCTATTTAAAGCTAATATCTACTAACTGCTGCATTTTTATGTTCTAAGAGTTATATTAAACATTCTACATATATTATTTATTTTTGCAACAATAAAATAAAGTATATGTTATTTCCCGTTTTTTACAAGTGGGGAAAATGAACTTTAAGAGGATACATTTCTTGCCTGAGATTGTGCGGCTGGTGGAGGACCTATAACAGAGTGCTATTCCTGGTCTTATCTTAGTTGTTGTTGTTTTTTAATAAATAACTCCAAAAAGTGAAATTCTCATAACAGGAAAAAAGGCAGAATTCCAAGCTAACAATTGGATATTTTCATTCAATTTAGGCAATAAAACAGTTACCAGACTTTGGAGGTCCAATGTCACTACTAAGGCTGTTTCTCATGTAGCTAAATAAAATTTCAGGTCCCATGGTAAAAGAAATATTCCATGTTGGCCTGAAAAATTGAACCATTTCAGACAATTAAGTCTGTTTATTCTAATTCTAACTCAATATACACATTTGTTTTTTCATTCACTGAGTGTATGTTTGTTTTTCAAATAATGGTTGGTATGCAGCACTGAACACAATTATTTGTGAAAAAGGTTTGAGGGAGTTTGGCTATAAGTAGACAGTATAATTCTATTTATCAATTCATATGAAAATCAGTTGATAAAGCTGGTCATAATCTTGGCATTATGATCTAGTCCACAGACATTTTAGGGTGTTTCCAACACTATTGTAATTGATAAACTCTTTTAGTATCATTAAATAGTGGGCATGATATTATAGAGATCCTGGCCCACACTTAATGTTTGTTTAGGTATTCATAAGTGTTTGTAGAGTATAAAGAAGCAAACTTAATTTAAAAGGGAAATAATTGAGGCACAAATCAGAAAAGAGAAGTGTTATTGACCTCAGGAAAAATGGTAATGGAAAAAAGGTACCAAGAAGGATGAGAAAAGAGAGAAAACCTACAACTGAGGGGGGGGAGAATAATATAGATGCATATTAAGTTTAAAAAGTAGAAATTTAATTGCCTAGTTAGAAAAAATAATGATGGCCTAAACACAACAGGTGGTAGATTGGAAGAGAGCAGAATATAGAAAGGCATGTTAAAAAAATGCTCACATGCACCAAGAAAGAAAGAATTAGAAGGAAGCTGGTACAGCTGGAGGCTAAACTTCTGTATTCTGGCTGAGCTGAATTTGGTGCAGTGTTCCAGGAGACTGATGTGGAATGGAACAAATAAATGCAAGATTGCGTCTCCAAATATGTCAACAAAAAATATCTCCAATCCCACATGCTCTTTTATAAAGTAATCTTGCCACCCCTCATATAGAGATGAAGCCAAATTCCCTCCTCTCAAATCTGGGCTGGCTCTGTGGTTACTTGAAAAACATAACCTTATATAAAGCATATTCTGAGACTTCTGAACCCAGGCATTAAACAGATCTGGAACTTATGCTTTTGTGCTCTAGGGGAAGCTGGTCATTATGTAAGAATATGACTAAGCCAAGATGGCCATACTATGAGAAGCCCAACATAAGCCATGTGAAATACTATGTGGGCCAGAACCAAGGGCCTTACCCACAACCCCAGCCGGGTACCCATCCAACAGCCAGAAATGAGGCCATTTAGGAAATGGAACTTCTAACCCTAGTTGGGCCACCCAGCTGGTGCCACGTGGAGCAGAATTGAGTTGTCCCCACTGAGCCCTGGACAAACTGAAGAATTTCAAGCACATCAATATTTTAAGTCACTATGTTCTACAATATATAATTTGAGGTTCTCTTAACCTCAATAGACTATGTACACAGAGATGAATATTCATAATGATTGGTCTAATTTACTGGGCTTTTGCCTCCAGTTGATTTACTTAAATGAGCCCCAGTAGTTTTTTTATATCATCAGGGTTTAGACAAGAAAGCAGAGACCACTCCAGAGAATTCAAACAAGGGAAATTCAACACAGGGATATCTGAGATGGAAGAGTGAGAAGCCAAATGAGAGGCAACCCAGCATGTTGATAAACACTTGAGAGCTGCTACCATCTGGAGCTGGTGGAGTAATGGGAGGAAGGAAGGTTTCAAGGACTCGGAAGCCAGCACCATCTTATGGAGACTGCTTTGTGGAAGTTGGGATTATGGAAGGTGAGGTTGGCCACCAGGAGGTGGAGCCACAGGGGAGAAGCTTCCTCATGCCCCTGTCCTACTTTCTTAAAGTCTTCCTCGTTTTCACTGGACTGATGCCGGGGTCCAGCCCCAGCGGTCCAGGGGTCCCCAAAGGTGTGGACGGCATCGGCGAAGAATGAAGGACGCACGGAGACAGGGTTCAGAGAATGAAGAACACACGGAGACAGGGTTCAGAGCATCGCCCAAGAATGAAGGACACACGGAGACAGGGTTCAGAGCATCAGGACAATCATCTTCTCTTTTCATTGCCTTGTTACAACTGTATTTATACTATTTGATTTTTTTGCTGGTTAAACATGACATCATGCTTTGTTCCCGTTTCTGTTTTGGCCTCTCACAGTTAATGACTATACCTTCCTATCTGACCTTTGCTAAAGAATTTACATCTGTTTAGGTATGTTAATTTTAGTCTTACCTATTGTTTATATTTCTATAGGCTATTCTACAGGTGAATCTCTAGTTTGTTATTTATATTCTGCAGTTACTGTTTTATTGCTCTACCACATAGCTAACAGGAGAATAACTCAGCCAGCTTTTCTTATGTGAAGGTTATTCGAGTCCTAAGTGAGGGCTCTGGAGTTTGCGCGTGATTGTTCTTAGCTGTGCTGACTGCCTGCCTGTCTGGCACCCAGTCTCAGTCTCCCCGCTTACATTCCCTGCAGCAGTCCATCCTCATTGTAATATTCTGTGTATGATTATTCTGTGTGTGATAAAGGTCCAGGTATAGATTGAAATAATCTCTCTCCTAGACTGCTCTTTCCTTGTGGGGATTCCCAGAGTTTTCCATGAATATGAGCATCCCCCAGTAATACATTCCTTGTGGGAGCTCACTGGTTGGCTCCCTGTGGACAGCCCTGTGCTGGCGAGTCAGCAGGGCCTGGACCCAGGCCTCTTCCCTGGTGGGGAACACCCTGTGGTAGTGGCCTAACAAGTCCTAAACTTTCTGCTGGCAGTCTGAGTTCCTCATAATTGGCACAAGATTTTCCCGTGCTCCTTGGGGCTTTTACTGAATCATTTCTTTTCCAGTCCCATCCAACTCCCCTGCTAGGGAAAAGTTTCCAGCCAGGGCAATGCCCTTTTCTGGTGCAGTGACTCAGGTAAGGATACAGAGCGTCAGGAAGGGGAACAAGCATGGGAAGAGGGATGTGCCATACACCAAGTCCCATGGGGCACTGGCTGTGCAGATGCCTCCTCCTTGAAGGACTGTGTCAAGCATCAAGGATGGACCTGCTTCGAGCAGACCGATATTTGACTCCAGTGATTATTGAGCTGAAAAACAGATCTGAGTGGCGCACATCGCACTGTGTGCAGAATTACCCGAGACAAGAGCAGTTCTGATACAGGTTCATAATCATGTGCTAGACCTCCTCTTACCCTGAAGCTTCAGCCCACGTGCAAATTGACTTCTGATGGTTCTAACCACTGAGCACACTGCACAGACACATTTGAAGTGTATTTTAAACATACTGACCTCACCAAGCCGGAGTGATTCTGTTGTTGGGGTAAAGGGTGCAGATAGTTGACCTCCAAAGTGGGAGCCCAGCATGTGTGATCACAGTGGAGAAAATGTGAGCAATAGGGATTCATAAAGCCAGTCATTTTATTCTTTATTTTCCCAACTTTTCCTCACCAATTCATTCCTTTGAAATCTTCCCAGGAACTTTGTGTACCCTACTGAACTGACCTCTTAAAATGCTCTTCCTCCCTCAACGAAACCCCACAGGGTGGGTGCTTTGTTAACTTTGATTCCTAGGGTGTGCATCTGAAGCTCACACCAGGAGAAGAGATGGTAGAGCAATATTACACGAGTAACTTCACAAGACGCTGTGAGGAATGAGCCTCTTTATGTTTCAAAACTGGGTGGGTGGCAGCTGGTAGACAACCAGAAACAAGAGATTTAAAATCTTAGCCAGGAGCCCAGAGTGAATTAGGAACATGCTGAGAGCAACCTTGAATACCCCTGACTTCCTAATTGTAGTCATTAAAATGCACCTTTGCTTGGGTTATTGATATTTTTATGAGCCATCCTTCATATGCAGTAATCACTTTACACAAAAATATAGGTCAGTCAATAAGAAGAGCCACTTCAAGCAATTAAATGTGCTAGTCTGATGTCTATCACTATATTGAAATCTTCAAGAACACAGGAGAAATTTCATTATTAAATCACAGGGGTAAAAGGAAATTCAAAAGTTATAGATTTTAAAAAATGAAAATACAAATATCAAACAATGGAACCACATGCCTCTTCAATAAAGAGTGCTGGGAAAATTGGAAAGCCACATGCAAAAGAATAAAACTGGGCTACAGTTTATCCCTAGGTATAAAAATTAATTCAAAATGGATTAAAGACCTAAATATAATATCTGAAACAATAAATCACATAGAAGAAAACATAGGTACTAAACTTAGGGACCTTGGTCTTAGAGAAAATTTTATGAATTTGACTCCAAAGGCAAGGGAAGTAAAGGCAAAACTAAATGAGTGAGACTATCTCAACCTACAAAGCTTCTGCACAGCAAGAGAAACCACCAACAAACAAAAAGGCAGCCCACCAAATGGGAGAAGCCTTTTGCAAACAACAGCTCTGACAAAGCCTATATATATAAAATATATAAAGAACCCATATGACTCAACACTAAACAAACAATCCAATTAAAAAATGGGCAGAGGACCTGAACAGACACTTCTCCCAAGAAAACATACGAAGGGCCAGTGGATATATGAAAAGGTGCTCAACTCCACTAGCTATTAGGGAAATGCAAATCAAAACCACAATGAGATACAACCTCACATGGCTGTTACCAACAAGACAGGTAATAACAAGTATTGGGGAGGTTGTGGAGAAAAACGAGCCCTTATTCACTGCTGGTGGGAATGTAAATGGCACAGCCACTATGGAAAAAAATATGGCAGTTCCTCAAAAAATTAAGAACATGACCCAAGAATCCCTCTTCTGGTTATCTATCCGAAAAATTTGAAAACATTTATTCCAAAGATATATGCACCACAATGTTCTTGGCAGCATTAATTACGGTGGCCAAGACATGGAGACAACCAAAGTGTCCTTTGATAAAGGACTGGATAAAGAAGATGTGAGACATGCACACGATGGAATCCTACTCGGCCACAAGAAGAGATGAGATATTGCCATTTGCAACAACATGGATGGACCTTGAGAATGTGATGCTAAGCCAAATAAGCCAGTCAGAAAAAGCTAAGAACCTTCTGATTTCACTCATGTGGGATATAAAACTGAAACTCATAGACACAGACAAGAGTATGGTGGTTAAGGGAAGGGGGGGAGGGGATAGTAAAAGGTAAAGGGGGGCAAATATATGGTGTCAGATGATGATTTGACTTTGGGCAGTAGGCAGACAATGCATCATACAGCTCATGTATCATAGAAATGTACACTTGAAAACTATATAATCTTGTTAACCAATGTCACCCCAATATCTTTAATGAAATATAAATATATAAATAAATAAGAAAAAAAGAAGTATATATATTTAAACAAAAAGAAAAGAAAGGTCATCCACCTGCACGCTCCTGGAAGACCTATGCCCTCAGCTGCCCAGTGATCCAGGACAGAATTTAATCATACTTCGAAAAGAATGACATTCTTCATGCAGGGACTATTTGTTGAGTTTTATAAACTCACCCACATGTTATTGCAAGAGGCCTGACATATTTTTCTCCACCAGCTCCTAGTACCAAGTGTAATACATATTTGTTTCCTTTTATAAAGACTTAGCTTATCTATTTACCTTGTTTCCATGACAGGCATACATTTAAATAGAGCCTATGATTTGGCCAACGTCAAAAGCATGCTTGAAACTTTTTAAGCCTGTTAGTAAGTGGCTCGTTATATAATACTTCCTAAACAGGCTTGCACTTTTACTTACTTTATTTAACAAAAATGCTTAATATAACATACTCCAACCACAAAACTATGCATATATAAGAGTTAAGGAAGTAGATTTATGTAGTGATTTCCTTCCAAGAATCTCCAGTGTGCCACCAATGTCTTTAGATGTATTTTCAAGATGCATGCAATACCTTCATTTTCCCCTAGTATTTACCATGAGGTTTTTGAGGACTTACGTAATATGTAGATTATAACATCTAAAAAGTGTAGCAGTGTAAACATTCCGCAACTCAGGGCATGCCAACTTGGGGGAAATTTCCCACAGTGATTTCACCAGTTGAAAAGTACCATGTATAAAAGTACAGTAAAGTTAACTGACACAAGTGCTATGGCTCTGAATGCATCTTTATTGCAGTGAAAATTTTGGGAAAGGATCCAAATTTCCTGGGCAGTTTACTTTTTTTTTTTACTATTCTGTAAATATACATATGAAATAGTTTGATGGAAACATAACAAGTGAGAAAACAAGGGAAAAAGCAATCTGATTATCTTGGCTCTCTATGCTTTACCTAGAGAAAGTGTTTTGTATTGTTAGTAAATGTCAAGTAATGTACAAGGTTATAGCTCTGAAAGGAATAGAATCCTTTTTCAAAGTCTGACACTGATTTGGATACAAATTGAATGGAGTAAAATATGGAAATAATGTTAAATAACAATGGAATGATTCAGGAATCAGAACGTGTCCCTCTGTGAACCCCGGGGAAATTTGCTACATGAGAGAGGTGACCCTGCAGAAAGAATTCTAATGCCTCAGGAATGAAGGCTGGCTGGAGCAGATTAACTAAGACGTGCAGGTCTTACGTGATTTGTGAATTAGCCCCTGCGTTCACTGCATCGCCTGATTTCAGGATCAGTTAAGCTTTATCGCTGGTTGGTTTCCTGACTGCTCTCCAAATATTCTAAACCCTTATTAAAAATTTGCTCTGCACTCTCTCTTCAGTCCTTTATTTTGTTTAATCAAGTATTCCATTCAAAATGTAATCTACAAAGTGTTTACTTGACAAACTCCACAAAAATGAGTATTAATTTGGGAATAATATGACATTTTCCTGGGCCCATCCATCTCTGAGTAAATCAATTTATTTAAATCATCAACTTAAGGAACACAGGTGCCTACACATAAATAAATTGCATAGGGCCCTGTACTTTTTACATTTTGTTAAAACAGAAAGTGAGTATTTCTGGTTTACGACAGTCTTAATCTGTATATTGTTAAGCATATGTAAAATATCTAGTTTAAGTAATTTTTATGAAAATAGGATACACAGTCTATCTAACTGCTTTAGCTATTGGCTCTATACCAATCAATCAAGACTAGCACCAAAATCATATGCACTTGAACTAAATTACCTTATCTTCTTAAAAAGTCTTCCTCTAAGTAACATAGAAAAGTTATTATCTTAGTTATTACCAACTGATGCTATTAAAACAGCATTCAAATTTTTTTTAACATGTTTTTACTGATTTTAGAGAAAGGAAGGGAGAGGAAGAGAGAGATAGAAACATTAGTGATGAGAGAGCCATTGATTAGCTGCCCCCTGCATGTCCCCCACTGAGGATCGAGCTTGAAACCTGGGCATGTGCCCTAACTGGGAATCGAACCATGACCTCCTGGTTCATAGGTCAACCCTCAATCACTGATCCAAGCCAGCTGGGCAAAACAGCATTCAAAGTTATTAGGGTATTTATTTGCAGTTAAAATCCCTAATGCAGGAAGTGTCATTTGGACCAATGTCAGTGCAGGCAGAGTAGAGAAATGTTAGTGCAGGCAGGATGGCTCTGGACTTTATTTGGGACCCCTGGGTCAGTCAGGAGAGATTTAATTAAGCTACAGTAGCCAACAATGTCTAGATTTAAGTGCATCCAAACAAAAGGTTTTTGTTTGAAGTAGACCAATGTGAGTTAGGTGGGGCCCGGTACTATGCTGTTTTCACTAAAACTGACAAATTCTCTGCCATCTAGAATGAGCCCTGGCAGTTGAACATAGGTGCGGCATACCACTCCCGCTCACATTTTATTGACCAAAGCAAGTCACATGCAGTCCCTCATCTCCAAAAGAAGGGAAACTGTTTTTAGAAGGACAACTTGAATTACTGGTGAACTGATAGTTACCACGCCTCCAGAATAAAATCCTGATGACTACCACCTCCCAAAATAAAGTATCATTGGAGAAATTTATTAATAATTCCAGTAGAAAAAGCTTGATTCCTACCCCACCCATTAAACTAAGATGCATCTCTTTTTTTTTTTTCAATAATAAGAATAATTTAACTCATCCCTTTCTTTTTTTAAAACTTCTCTTCTAGTAAACTTAAAATCAATCTTGAAGCTCCATTCTGTGTCAACTATGGGATCCTGCAATTTGAGATTTTATATATATATATATAAATAATATGCATAATATTTAAATATATAATATATAATATTTATATATAATATATAATATTTAAATATATATTATATAATATTTATATAATATATAATATTTAAATATATAATATTTATATATACTATATATAATATTTAAATATATAATATATATAAAACCACAATAAAATTTTTTGAAAAAAAGTGATTCCCCTTGAGATGAGTCCTGCATCAGGCAGGAATGACCCCCTTTAGCATCCCAGCATCCTTGGTAGCTGGGAGCATCAAGAGGGATTTAGGCTTCAGTGTGAACTCAATGGTGAATCTGAAGGTTTAGAAGCTAGAGGCTGTCCGCCAGCTGTGCTCCTCATAGCTTGTTTCCTTGAAGTGAGATCTGAGCAGAGTACCCCCATGGCCACCTCGGAGAATTAATGTGTTATTGCATGAATCTATAGTGGTATTATAAATTATATAAATAAGTATAAATAAGTATATATGCTGAATTTTAAGTAATATTCATTTCAAGTAAATGTAAACTCCAAGTTAGCCCAACAACTAAGTGACAAAAATTGACTACTTAGTGCTAATGATCCAAGGTAAATGAATTAGCTACTAAATATATTGATTGTCATCATTCACTTGTTTTGCAGTTAAAAACACTTGTCTTAAAACAGAATTAATTCCCCCCCCCCATATCTAGTTTTCACGCATAATGTGATCTGCTTTTAAAATGGACACTTTTATTTTTTTCTCAAAAATTACTCTCAAACACCTTCTGTTGGTTAAATCACTCACTACTGGCCTTTCACGAAAATGTTTGAAATTTCTTACAAAATCTATACTTTCTTTGCATTAATATTTGCAATTCAAATCTTTACCTTTGAGATATATCTTTATGATGCCATGTTCTCTTGGCAAATAGAATGACCATATGTGGCTGGATAAAAAGTGTTTTTTTAATGAAAAGGCTGATCCTTCCTCTCCGGGTAATACCTTCAAGCTGTATGGCTGAATACCAGCAAGGGACCAGGAGAAATCTTTACAGATGGTTCCTCAAACCCTAGTAAGGCTGAAATATCACAGGATGTGGCTTCGTGCCTGATGCTTTAATGTCATTAAATATTTTGTTTTCCACAAAATGTTGTTTCTAGTAAAATAATCATTCCTGGCCTCACCTTAATTAGACTGTAAGAAAAAAAAAGAATATTAGTATAAGTAAAAATAGGGAGTTCTTTTATTTAAAACCTGTGGTTAATTACATGGAGGGTAAAACATTCTTACCCAGAAGAGACAGAGTTCCTACATCCAGGACCCTCACTAGTTACACTCAGCACTGGTCTGCAAACTCTAAATGTGTTGAACTTCTAGCAGCTCCCATGGGTCTCAGTAGAAGCCAGAAGACCCCAAAAGTGAATAACTTAGTTGCCTTAAATCAATGTTTTAATAATACTAATATATTTTAGCAAATAAATTTAAAATTTGGGTACTGGTGAATAAAGTAATAAATATTTGTGAAACTGCCTTTTGGATAATATGGGTGTGTGTGTGTGTGTGTGTGTGTGTGTGTGTGTGTGTGTTAGTGCTGAAGGGGTCATTCCAAAACATACATATATCAAGATTTGCACCATTTCATTTGAAGTTGCTCGTATCTAGCCAACTGATTCGATTAAAATGGTGATTTGAGATAGCTAGAATTCCCTTTGGTTCACAGGACTGGTGCTCTATACCTAATTACTTAACTTTGAATTTTAATATTTTACACTTTTTCTTAAAAAGATGCTCTAAAATAGAAAGGCTCTAGGCCCCCAAATCTAGATCTCTCTGAGAGTCACCATTTCCCCCCGATGCGCTCTGAAAGCTTTGTGAACGAATGGCTTCAAAACCTCTATCTTCTATGGGTAAAAATGAACCTAAGATCAGAAAGTGGGTTGAAAGTTTTCCTTTATAGGAATCTGTACCACCTTAATATCTTCATCCTAGAAAAGGAAATATCTCTTTTCTACACTTCCTGGGAATTTTATTACAAGTGTGTTTCCCACAGAAGTCACATCATTCTCTCCATGCTTCTGGTCCTTTCTTTGAGACCCTCAGCATCCTCAGGCAGATTTAGGATTCAGTCCTACTGGCCTGGTCTGCACTTTGGGCCCTCATCTTTCTTGGTGTCTGAGCGCAGTCAGAACCTACACAGATATTTGTTTTCCAAGGCAGCTACTCTGCTGATTTACAAAAAGAACTTCTGAAGAATTGTGTTTCTGCCAAAGGGTTACCAGCAAATGAATTAAATATGGGAAGATATCCACACAGTGCTGCAAATGCCTGTGAAGCACCCCTAGATGCTTTTATCATGAGCAATAAAATATATGTAGTCAAAAATTTAAAATAGTATTAGTAGTAAGTATATTTGGTTAAATGTCATAAGTATCCCAAAGCATAATCCTTTCCCAGTTATGACTTACAGAACATCACTAAGATACTCACTCGTGCATGACAAGGGTAAGACTCTAGTTTTCTCAGATAGACAGTTGTGGAACTCAGCACATTAGTATTTGTGCATAAACTGGGATTTCTGTAAGCGAAACCCCCAAATCAGTGTCATTTTTTTTTGTATTCAACCTCCCGAACCTCTCAGAAGCATTTGCATGAGTGACTCGGGCTAAATCATTTTGCTTTTCTGAATTTCAGTCAGATGAACCATGCTGAGAACATTTGCCTTTCATTTTAAAAAATAACATGCATTTTAGCATTTGTTTGCAACTGTGCTTCTGTGAGAAAAACCTCCCTAAACCTCCTTCACTGAACAAGATTGGCACTAAGAAGAAAATACTCTCAGGAGAAAGCTTTTCCTTGGAAGAAGAGAGCATAGGAAAATATTCATGCGGATTGATAGGGCTGTATGAATACAAACAGAGAATTATTTCCCAGGCCCCTGCTCACCCGCCCTCCTGCAGGGTAGGTAGCTGCAGAGGCGTGTGGTGCTCTCCACCTCCTCAGGGCTGGCAGGAGGGCTGTGTAGGGGTGAGGCTGGTCTTCCCCTGGTCAGGTGCAGAGGCTCTAGACCCCATGTCCCCCACTTTCCCAACCATACCTGGGGAAAGGGGCAGTCAGAGATCCATAGTCCATTAGAACTTTGGGAATAAAGAGACGTACAAATACTTGTGGCATTTTATATGACAGATTGCCACACAACTAAGAATACCTGGATCCCTCATTTACTGACCACAAATGAGCGATCAGACAGCAGGTGTTCTGAGAAACTGCCACCCTGGACGGAGTCAGACTGGTGGAGTGCAGAGGTGGAATTACTGTCCCTTCACTAACATCCTGGGTAGAGTAGGATTCCTTAGCACTGTCACTTTTCTTTATCTCAAAGGACATATTCAACTTAGAGTCAGCATATTGCTGTTTTACTGAAATCTAAGCAAGGAACTTCACTTTGGGGACATTAGTTGCCTTTGTATTGTTATAAGGTTTTTAATTTCCACTTCAAGTTAAAGAAAACTAAAACAGTTTTGACAGCAAGCAACTTACCTCAATTTATGTGATTTCTAAATATAAAGAAATACAAATCTATATTTATATATCTGTATAAGAAAGTATATTCCCTAAACTCAAATGATTTTATCTTTACACACACAGACACACACACGATAAAGAAACAGAACATTCTTGAAAGTATATAATTACCTAGAGGAATTCCAAAGTTGTTGCAGAGGCTATGTTAACAAAATAAAATCTAAGAATAAACCTGGAGGTGTAATGTCTTAGGTGGGTTCCTCTCCTTTAGAGTTGTTCCCCCCCTTCCTTCACCTTTCATGTATTCTATGGTCTAGAAGCAAATACCAGGTCCCGCCCCCACTCAAGGGGAGGGGATTACAGTGTCTGAAACCAGAGCGTGGGAATCATGAGGACCACTTCATCCTCAGCTTGGCCAGAGTCTGCTCTCTGGTCCCAGGAATTCATGTCTCTCCCACATGCATCATACAGGCATCAAGTGAAGTCCAAAATGTCATAATCTAAATCAAGTCAAGGCATGGGTGAGGCTCCTGGGAGCTCAGAAGATTAACAAAAATTAATTTATAATCTGTTATGTGTAGCTCCTCCTGGGGCAAAACTCCTCTTCATCTTTAGGCCTGTGAAACTAGGGTGAGAAACAATGGTGAGACAGGCATAGGCCACAGCCCTCTACCATTATAGATAGGGCCATTCAGGACGAGAAAGGGGAAAGTGTAAAGAAACCACTGGCCTATAGCAGTTCCGAAATTTAGCCAGGTGAACATCAGGTATTTCTTGATTAGGTTTCAAAGCCTAAGAGTCATTCTCTTGATGTTCAGCTCCACTTTGTGTTCTTCATTCCGCTTCTTGAATAAGCCTTCCTTTTTCATACAAGGTCATGTGTGAATGCAGCTGAGTAGCTTTATCAGCCTGTTCATGGTCCTGCCTACATAAGTGAAATTCATAGAGACTCTTAAAAGTGGATTTTCTATTCATCCTTCTCAGGTTTTTATCTATAAGGAGATATCTGGCATTATAACATAAATAGTAACATTAGTTAATTCTTTTAGCTACAATAAACGCAATAAAATTTTCGAAAAGAAAGCATAAAACTTAAAAAACACACTAGCAATCTCATTTATTAAAAGACACAAAAGTATTAAATAAAATACTAGCAAATTAATTTATAAACACAGTAGACAAAAATATACAACACCTTACTAGTGTTTATTCCATGAATATCACAGTTTAACATCATATTATCAAGTAAAAGAAGCAAGCCTAAGAAATCGTCTAAAAAGTACAATTGAAAAGATTTGATATCCATTTCTGGTTGTTTTGTTTTTAAGTAAAAGGCGTAGACTGGAATCCCTTGACTATGATTTTCAATTTCTCTCTCAAACCAGCATCACCAATATGCTATTCTGGAAATATTTGCCAATGTAATTAGATATGAAATGAATTTTGAAGTACTATTTGAGAAGAAATGTAGTGAAATTATCAATGTGTGCAGATGATATTTTGATAATCTACAATAAGCAAGAATAATGGAAAACTATTGCAGACAAGAAGTGAGTTGAGTGAGACAGATGACTTCAAAACCCACATGGCAAAATCAATAGCTTTCCTCTGGTTCAAGCTAACGAATGGAAGATATGGATCTTTTACCTGTACAAAATCCCACTGAAATGACAAGGGGGCTGTGTGTGTGTGTGTGTGTGTGTGTGTGTGTGTGTGTGTGTGTGTAAATAAGAAATGAGACTCTGAGGTCTGGGCAATTTTTGAGCAACTTTTTTTTTTGGTAATGTCTGAAAGCAAATGGAGTTGGACTGATGGGGGAACCAGGGCCAAGAACACAAGACAAGCCACTTCCTGCCACCTGCTGCTTCAAGTAGCTCCTTTCTGTCCCCACACTCTGGGGAAGTGCCCTGCTGCCCATCGTTCAAGTGTTGGCCCTGGTGTCAGCCAGGTGCAATGGGTAATTAGCGGAGTGGCTGTAGGTTCCGTTTCTCCAACTCAAGCACAGTATCTAGGATCTAGTGGCCAGGTACTTAATGTGCCTGATTGAATGGATCGATGGGACAATCAATAATGAAAGAAGGAGTCACTGATGCGTGCCCTTCCCTTTTCCCCCTCCTGAATGATTCCCTGCGCCCAGCTCTGCATAGGAAGACTCTAACACCGGGCTCCTGGCAAGGCCCAGCTCCAATACTGCCTCCGCCATGGGACATTCTCTGCTCACTCCTTCCTGTGAGCCCTTCTCCTCTCTGCCAGTCGAATGTTTATTAAATGTTCATTTATCAAACAGTGAATGAGTTTCTGTCATGTGCACTGCACTGTGCTTATGCAATAGAGCCATTTTTTGTAGTTATTTTCCCTAAAAGTTCGCTTAAATAAAATTTCTAAAAGTAGAAGTAATTTTTTATATCATTTAGAGTTCTTATGATGGGCTTGAAATAATAAATTTCCCAGAGTCAGATTTTTGGTTCTTTCTCAGGCCAAGCAGTCTCTTTGCCCTTCACAGAAGCAGTTTGTGACTTTGTGAGGATTACAGAATGTGGCACTATGTGAAAGAGCAACTGAGAAAGTCAAGGCAGGAGCCTCCTGAGTGAAATCCACTATACTGACTTCTTAAATTAACAGAATCTCATAGGGTGACTAAAAGAAAAGACTTGAGGCAAACACAGGACACTCTACTTAAAATACTAGGAGGTTATCATAGGATTATTTGTAAATAAACCAAAGGACAAAAGGCCTATATTTTTAATATTTGTCATTAAAAATCTATGACAGATAAGGATAGTCAGTGAGTCTACTGTGCATTCCTTAAAATTCAGTCCAGAAGAAAGAGCCACAAAAAGTACCAAAAGAGAAATCAGAATTCAAATGGACATTGTGAGGGGGTAGAGATATAAGAGATCCCTTTAAACTGGGAATATTTTTAATGATGTTAGTATTTTAAAAAGCTAAAACTTCTGCTCTGACATGCATGTAATTAATCATGAATTACTGAGTTATTCTTTGTTCATTACCCAAGAATATGATAAATTAGAATCATAGTGGCTCATTTATTATTCAGTTTAAAAATACTTTTCATAATTTTTTACAAGAATTATTTATTTATTATCATTTTTTATTTATCTTTATTGTTGAAAGTATTAGAGATGTCCTCCTTATTCCTCCATTATTCAAATTAGAATTCCTCTGACTTACCAAACTCAGGCCAATAAAAATGTATATATATGTGGCCCCCTCACACATAAAATATCTACTTACCCGAAATATCTTATTGATTTTCAAGCAGCAAAACTGAAAAACAAATGCCAGCTTGTCCTTGCCAACTTGTCTTTGTTGATTACTGAGCTCATGGTTCATGGGTTGCGTTGTGGTTTCTCTCAGGCACCGGTGACTTTACAGGGCCGGACCTGACATGCCCCCTCCAAGCTGCTGCAGCTCACCTGGAACAAGGGTTTTGTTTATTGTTTGTTTAGATTTGAGCTTATAGATTTAAAATCAGTCAGTTACAGTGAAACAATGAAATAAGATTGGCAACTTACCATAATATGGCAAACCCATTTTTATTCTGATTTAAAAGAAAGAATGAGTTTAGTGTATTTAGTTTGCCATCAGCTATTTCTATACCAGCTACTAAAGAGACATCTGAAGTGATTCTTACCTATTCCAGGGTCTATGCAGGAAGAAAGCAGCCTGATATCCGTGCCATACAAGCACTGTACTTGGTGATTCTTTTTCGGAAATAATTCGGTTAATGTTTGTTTATCGAGTATTTATTGGGTGATTAGCACTGCTTTAGAACTCTACATAAATTGTTTCATTTCAGTAAAAACCAACTGAATGAAGTAGTACTATTAGTATCATTATAAAAATGAGATAATAAAGGCTTAAGGGAATGAACTTGCCAAGGGTTATATCTGATCAGCTATACACACAGATGTATGTGACCACAAGGTGCTTGCCCTTAACCTCTCTGACATACTCTCTAAACACCTGTGTTATGCCCTTTTCCAAAACACTTCCATTATCACCCTGTGTTCTTGGAATAAATACAAAAATCCCCAAAGGCCCCAGAGCATTTCCCTCATATCTCTCTCCAGTTCCTATCATCCCGGGCTCTCTGTGGCTCTCAGTGTTCCAGTTGCAGGGCTTTGCACATGCTGTTCCTTCTAACTAAAAATGCTTTTGCACCCCCACTTTGGCTGCTTAAATCTTATGTACCTCTTATATATCAGCCTGATTGTGGCTTCCTCAGAAAGACTTCCCAGACCTCTGACCATGTCAACTTTCTTACTGTAATTCCTGAGACCATGATGTATCAATCCTTCATCTTGCTTTTCAGAGTTGTAATTTCACATGTATTTGTGAAATTGCTGCATCAATGATGCCTCTATGCCTGGCTACAGATTCTGCACCATGACAGCTGTGACAGTGTTTGCCCATATTCATCTTTTCTTCTCCAGCACAGATCTCAGAAATAGCAGGAATTAGGTATCAAACACATACTTGTTGAATGAATGAAATGAGAACATTTTGTTAAAAACAACCTTTTGCTTTTCTTCTTTCCTCACCTACGGAGGGTAATGCTTCTACCACAGAGAAGATACTAGAAAGGAAAAATAAGGGAGACAATTAAGACAAGAAGAGGGAGAACAGAACTTATGATACTTATGCAGTGGAAATATTTTGGATGGGTGGTGTCTCTCAGATCCCAGAGAGAGAGAAAAGCATCACAATAGTATTCATGGAAACTGCCCACAGAAGGAGGCAAGTATATACGCCTGGCATTTATGGGGACCGTGCCTGACATTGTAACAAATACAACAAATAAATAAGATCCTTCCATCATGTTCTAACGTTTCATTCATCCCATATTTCAACCAAATCAGGCAACTAGTTCATGGTACTCAACAAGCATTTGGGGAGTATATTGAATATTGGAAGGCCATGTGACACAAGGAGGTATTTAAATCATTGGTGTGGTTTAGATGAAGGATATGATAATGGCAGCGGATGTTTCTTATATTCGGGTCTGCATATTCCTAAGCATGAGCTATTGTCGTAGGATCGAGATTAGTCCTCAGGGTAGAAGTCAAATATTCTCAAGCAGCCATGTTAATGGAAGAGATAGAAATGTCTATTAACTGTCTTTAATAGTGACTCAACAAGTGTTCAGAGTGGATGAATGACTGAGTTAATAGATAAATAGATTTATGCAGCCATAAAAGTTGATGAGACTGTCCTGGCCAGGGACAGCATGTAACAGAAAGAAAATAGATTATTCTTCAGACAGGTTTGAAATGGGTGGCTTTCACCAACGTCGGCTTTCTGGTTTTATTACCTATTCTCCTTGAGCAAGAGCAGGATACGCCTCACCAGAATGTGTGGGATTCTGGGTGGATCTATGGCTCCTAAACAAGGGATGTCTCACAGCAGCAGGATATGCAGATTTTCTTCAATAGTCAAGTAAGGTAGACTCCAAAATGTATTTGAAGGTTTACTATTTGATACCCAGAAAGTCTTTCTCAATAAGAGAAAAATTGTAAATAAAGGTTTGCTCCAAAGTCAACATGCAAAAACCAATATAACCCATGAAGTGGCTGAAATACATTTCATGTCTAAAGAAAAGTGTTGGAACCCAAGTAGGCTGGAGGTAAGGGCTGGATTTCAGGTGCAAGGCCTCTTACGCATCAGCTGATTCCTAAGAACAGTGTTTTATAGCTGCATCCTTGTCAATCTAGCTCTAAACCCCTCACATTAAACAAAAGAATTGTCAAAAGATTGTAGTGATAATGGAGATAAAACTCAAAAGAATGTAAGTTGGGTACGAGGAGGAGGTGAGTGAGGAAAGTAAATTCAGTGTCTTAAGTATTTTGAAATATTAATGAACACTCAGATCTTTGGTCTAAATTTTGCTGGTGAGACCATAGTCATGTCAGGCTTGACTTCTAGTCCCAAGTATTGAGCAGGTAAAAAGAAAAAGGAGAGAGAAAGCTAGACGGAGGGAACAGCAGTTTAAATGCATCAGTTTGGCATGTGTATGTGTGTGTACATGTGTGTTCACACATGTGTATGTCGTTGTTGATGTAATCCGTTGGTTGCAAAAGTAAAAAGGAAAGCCCAGGGTATGTTTTTTTGTGTTGCCCATTATATTCTGAATCAAGGGAACATAAAAGAAAGAGTTCAGATAAACCCAAAGGGAACCACGAAATCTCTGTAATAACAAATTATGTAAAGCCAAAAAACAGAATCCCCTCATTATTTCGTGGGATGCCATATTACTGTATTTTGCAGACTCTCCCTTAAAATCATTCACTACCATTTAATGGTGGTAGCTGTCCAGTTTCTCCTTTTCATACCCAGGAAAAACAAATGAATTGCAGAATGCTGATATAATCCTTGTAGTAAGACCCAAGCTATCCTGTAAGCAACATAAAATCCTTTTTCATAAAGTTACCTGTGGGATCCCATTAAGGGAGCTCTATTTCTTTAGTTGTTGTGGTACCATGGAGTTTTTATAACTGTTCCTACCCAGAAAAGTATGTGAGGCTGAATACTAAAGACCAATAAACAAGCTGCAAGAAAATCTCTCTGTGAAGGCCAGTGAACATTCATTTGTGGAAAGTTTGTGTTTATTTCTCTGCACCTGCTCAAACTGGCAAGTGCAGAAAATCTGCTTTATAAATTGCAACCCTCCATGAAGCAACCATGTATCCTGAGTTTGTGTAAAATGACAATTTTTCAAGAAAGTAAGTAAATCTACCGTACCACATCAAAGCCAATGTACATCCACCCCTGCGAAAACCTACTGTGGTCAAAGTCCCCCCCAGAGCTTTGAAACACTCTCCCATGGCCCTCACATTACTAGTGTTGGGCTAACCTCCATTCTCTTTGCGTCGATCTTGAGCTTTGTGTAATATTTAGTCTAGCTGTATACCTGTGTCTTATAATGGCCAAAGGCAATTTTCTTCTGACAAGATGGTTCACACAAGCAGAAACTAAGTTCCTAGAATATGCACATGCATAAGGGAGTATCATTCATTCTGAGTCTTTTGTGATTCTCATTACATGACAGTGTTTACAATATTTTATAATGACCTTCATGCTTTGCATTTAAAATATGAAAATCTTTAGTGTCAGATAAATATCTTCCCTGCCAACAATTTCATGCGAAGTCTGACTGGTGGGATTTGATATCCCCAGTTTCTTAGTGAATTCTCTGCACAGTAGAATTCTGTGCCTTGAAGGATCGACCAAGTTTCCTAGAAATCTATTCCCATGGAAGAGCTTGGGAAACGGGGCTATGTGCCCTTGTACTCATCACAGGAACATCCAAAGTTAATGTTATTACTGCGCTTAGAGATTGAATACCTTACAGAAGCTAGCATCTCAAAATTAAAAACACAAACTTTCAAACTATTGACTCACAAAATGAGTTTCCTGATTCTCTACTAACTTTTCCATTAATAATTTAATGGGAGTCTAGACAATATCTTGGCAGCATGGCTTCCAGAAGGATGGGAACAGTGCCAGAAGATTTGAGCGTATGGGATGGTTAATTTTATGTGTTAACTTGGCGAGGCTGTGGTGTCCAAATGTTTGGTCTAATACTAGTCCAGATGTTGCTGTGAAGGTTTTGTAGATATGATTAACATTTTAAATCAGTAGGTTTAAATAAAAACCACCCAAGATAATGTGGTGGGCTTCATCCAACCACCTGAAGGCCTTAAGAGCATAACACAAGGTTTACTCTAGAAGAAGGGCCTGACTCAAGGCTGTAGCACAGAAATCCTGCCTGAGTTTTCCATCTGCTGTCTGCCCTATGGGTTTCAGACTCAGGACTGCAAGATCAGCTTTTGTCTGGGTTCCCAGGTTGCCAGTTTTCCTTACAGGTTATGGATTAGCCAGCCCCAACAATCACCTGAGCTGATTTCTTAAAAGCAATCCCTACCTATCTGTCTATCTATCCATCGACATTTATCTAATTCCTCTTGATTCTGTTTCTCTGGAAAAGTTAGATTCATACACTGTGTTTCTGGGGTTCTGCTGGAAGCCGTTCCATCCTTGCTGCTTGACACGGTCCTTCAAGGAGGAGGCATCTGCACAGCCAGTGCCCCATGGGACTTGGCATATGGCACATCCCTCTTCCCATGCTTGTTCCCCTTTCTAACGCTCTGTGTCCTTACCTGAGTCACTGCACCAGAAAAGGGCATTGCCCTGGCTGGAAACTTTTCCCTAGTGGGGGGTTGGATGGAACTGGAAAAGACGATTCAGTAAAAGCCCCAAGGAGTACAGGAAAATCTTGTGCCGATTATGAGGAACTCAGACTGTCAGCAGAAAGTTTAGGACTTGTTAGACCCACTACCCCCAGGGCCTTCCCACCAGGGAAGAGGCCTGGGTCCGGGCCCTGCTGACTCGCCAGCACAGGGCCATTCACAGGGAGGCCACCAGTGAGCTTCCACAAGGAATGGATTACTGGGGGATGTTTATATTCATGGAAAACTCTGGGAATCCCCACAAGGAAAGAGCAGTCTCGGAGAGAGATTATTTCAATCTATACCTGAACCCTTATCATCCACAGAATAATCATACACAGGATATTACAATGAGCATGGACTGCTGCAGGGAATGTAAGCGGGGAGACCAAGGCAGGTGCCAGACAGGCAGTCAGTCACCACAGCTAAGAACAATCACGCGCAAACTCCAGAGCCCTCACTCAGGACTCGAATAACCTTCACATAAGAAAAGCTGGCTGAGTTATTCTCCTGTTAGCTATGTGGTAGAGCAATAAAACAGTAACTGCAGAATATAAATAACAAACTAGAGATTCACCTGTAGAATAGCCTATAGAAATATAAACAATAGGTAAGACTAAAATTAACATACCTAAACAGATGTAAATTCTTTAGCAAAGGTCAGATAGGAAGGTACAGTCATTAACTGTGAGAGGCCAAAACAGAAATGGGAACAAAGCATGATGTCATGTTTAACCAGCAAAAAAATCAAATAGTATAAATACAGTTGTAACAAGGCAATTAAAAAGAGAAGATGATTGTCCTGATGCTCTGAACCCTGTCTCCGTGTGTCCTTCATTCTTCGCTGACGCTGTCCACACCTTTGGGGACCCCTGGACCGCTGGGGCTGGACCGTGGCAGGGTTCCTCCCAGTGATTTGCCTCAGCTGGGTTCAGAAAAATAGCCTTTTCTTAGGTCCCAAGTTACTTGTGCAGGAGGCATAGATTGCAGTAATTTGGTCACATGAGTCTTAGGGGAGTTACAGATCTGAACCTAAAGAAATGTCAGTCTGTAGTCACAGAACTGCTTTCCAAAAGGCTGTAGGTATGAAAAAGCCAGAAGAGAGACATAGTTGTTATCCATTCTCACCCTGCAGGCTGAACTCATGTGCCTCAGGGCAGCTCACTTCCCAGGTTGTCCTCACTTCTTGGTGGCCTTCTTCCCTGACAGCTGGTGGTTCTTTAACATTTGCTCTGGTAGCTCCTCTAGCCCACTTTCCACCCTTGCCCTTTTAACAGCCAGGAAGAATGAGTGTTGACGTACAATTTTTAAAAGTTGCTTCTATAAATTTGGTTAGCCTGGCTCGTAACCCATTAACTTTCCCTGGATATTTGGATAACTGATATCTGGGAGAAGAAGGAAAGTTTAGGTGTCTCTTTACTTTTTTTCCTTAGTTCCATCAAGCACAGGATATCAGCAATTTCTCCTAATTTTTCTAAATTTTCAAGAATCTATACCAAAAGAAACAAAGTAGTTGGCCTGATTTTTGTGTGAGTGGACTGGAATTCGTACATTCATATTCTATTAGGAATCAAGAGTGAAATTATAACTCATTTTTTACTTGGTCTTATTGAAATTTTTATTTTTAGATTGACCTATTCCATCCTCTGATTTTCTATCTAATGTCCCGTCAAGATGAACCTGAACTTGCTCTACTCTCTGCACCTCCTTCCCAGGGATCCTAAGGAAAAGCAAAATGAAGGTAGGGACACAACCAATGACACTAAACTTCTAATAGGAGATGAATGGAAAAGTCATTGCAGAGCCTAAATAAGAAATGTAGTTATGAACCACTTAAAGACAAGGATTCAGCCTGAGAAATGTGTTGTTAGGCAATTTTGTCATCGTGGGAACATCATAGAGTGCATTTACACAAGCCTGGATGGTACAGCCCACTAGTCACCTAGGCTACACGTACAGCCCGTTGCATAGGCCGCGAGGCTGTACAGCGTATTCCACAGGCCGCGAGGCTGCACGGCGTATTCCATAGGCCACAAGCCCGTACAGCGTATTCCACAGGCCGCGAGGCCGCACGGCGTATTCCACAGGCCGCGAGCCTGTACAGCATGGCATTGTATAGAACAACAGGAGAGTAAATCAAGCACAAGAGAAAATGGTGAAATCTAGAGACACGGTAAACACAAGGTGTATGAGCTTGCTTCTAGCATAACCCAGCATACTGTTTTACAGTAAACTATTTTTATAAGTAGAAAAAGTACACTCTAAAATAATGACAAAAAGTATGGTATAGTAAATACACAAACCAGTAACATAATCCTTTATCATTACCAGGTATTATGAAGTGCACATACTTGCACTTGCTGTACTTTTATACGACCGTGACCGGTAGCGCAATATCCACACCAGCATCATCACAGACATGAGAATAGCGTGTTTTGCTACAGTGTTAGGACTGCTGCAACATTACTAGGTGATAGGAATTTTTCAGCTCCATTATAATCTTATGGGATCATAGGTCATTGACCAAAATGTCTATGAGGTGCATGACTACAGAAAACTAAAACTATATAACCTCAGTAAGCAAACATTAGTTCATGAGCTATTCCTCTTTTCGCACAGATCCCAGCCTGTTACCAGTAGGACTACAAACATCTGCATTCCAGTCACTTTAGTCTGTGTTGGATTAAATTTAGCTTCTTTATGCACCACTTCTGATCAGGGGCGAGGGCACTCAGAGAAAAAGCTCCAGAAAAGTCTCTTCTTTTCTAGAGAACGGGACATTTTCCAGTGGTATGACCCCTCTGCTGTTTCGCACTCATTTTTTTTTTTTATGTCCTAAACATTCTCTCTGAGCATCTTTGCAGAAATGCCAATATTCCCCTGGTGAGGAAGTTATCAGCATGGTTTTCACTTTATAGCTCCATATAAATTAGAACAGCAGAAAGCCGTCGCCATTGTGGATGCTAAATGCATGAGGTCCAGCTGAATGATATTGCTTTCATCTTATACGGCCTTCAGGGAAGCTGAACTGGAGATATGGGCATGATGTAGGGCAGAAGTTCTCAGGCTTTAGTGGACACTGATTGCCTGGAGGGCTGCTTAAAATTTGGCTTGCTGGACATCCCCTGACTCTGATTTAGGAGGCGTGGGGTGGGGGCAAAGAATTCTAACAAGTTCCCAGCCCATGTTAATGCTGCTGATCTGGCGACCATGCACTGGAACCACTGATTTAGGAAATAACCGGCATTAAATTACGTGCTATTCCTTTCATGGGGCACAAAAGAAGATAATATTTTACTCATTATGTAAGAAACAGTATTAAGCTTCTGTCTTCAGAAACTTTTTCATTAGTTTCAGGATTATTTAAGAGTTTACAGAAATTATGAAACCAACCATAATGAGAGGTTATTTTCTTGCTAACCATTTTTCCCCTCTATTCTGGATCCCAGCTGGGAAGACAATAGTGTTTAGGGACCTCCTCATTTCTCTTTTAGAACTGCTTAATTTTAGCCATAACACTGCTAAGTTATCACTTGGAGGCTGCATTATTTTTATTCCATATATTCCCAAAAAGGAGAAAAAAACAATAACTTTCTTTTCTGCAATCAATTTATGTTGCATTGTGTGTTTTTCTTCAGAGAATTGTTTGGCTCATATAAAATGCTTTTCCATCATTTTCATTAATGCAGCATTTAATTTTCTCTATAAGTGATTGTTTGAGGTAATACAAAAAAAAAAAATCCCCACAAAGTCATTTGCTTAAAGAAGAACGTGTGGTACAGAAGAGCAATGCTGATTACGACATCAGAATAATTGAGGTGTGAGGCCAATTTGTCACCATGAAAAGCCCTGTGGTGTTCAGCACATCACTGCATCTCTCTAGACCTTAGGGTCCCCATTGAGAAATACCAGTGGTGTAAACAAGTACTCAAAATTTCTATAAAAGCCTAACTATTATTTAGGATGAGAAATGGTTACTAACAAATACAATTAATTATATAAATAAACACATTTTACTTTACAATAGCTGTAGGTGACATAATATAGTATAAACTTAAGAGCTCTTTAACATGAAATAAATTATATCGAAGTTATTCTTATTTCTTGAACTTACGTATTAATAATTACTAATTTTAAATTTTCATACATTTACTTCTAAGACCCTGAAAATTACGTAAAGAAAAATAATATGACCTGGATTTTAAATGAATTCACAGGTATTTTCAGTGTTCATGGAGTCTAATGAGACGCTTCCTAGTCTTTAACCAAGATGACAGCTTAGTAGATATTTTGAATTTGATCTGCTGTATTTAAGGCTGATTATATTAGTAACAGTCATCATGATTTCACTGTTATAGTCATATAATTTATCTAAAAAGAAGAAATTTTATGTTATCCAAAAGTACATCTTACACAGTAAAAATGTAATTTTAAGATGACATATAATTTAATTTTTAATGTATTCCTTATGCAGTATATTTTAAAAGTAGAATTTGTTGCCCATTTTCCCATATTCTTAAATTCACTTTAAGCAAAAAGATCTACTCAGAGCAGACAAAAGCTGTAATACTTGCAAAGCCTATAATCACAATGCATTTTTACTTGCATGTAGCTCAACATGTGCTGGTTGAATAGACTCATGGACAACATTGAGAAATAGAGATAATTCACGTCTTTTCCTCAAATTTTCTAGCAGCAAGTAGTCAAATTGGATTACTTACTAAGCTTTGAGTTCATATTTTAAAGGGTTACAAAATTGTTGCCTTTCACACTTACCCATTTCTCTCTCCCTGAGCACCTGTGAGCAGTTCTTTACCGCATTGTTCAAAGCTTTGACCTTACAGGGAGTCCTTGAGCAGCCTAACCAGACTGGGATGGCCTAGGGCAGCAGGGTCAATATGAGGCTAATCAAAGCAAAGCTGGGGGGGGCCAGGTCATCTCAGCAGTGTGAGCCCCTGGAAATGACAAGGGGCTGGAAGGTGGCTACATTGGTGCTATATCTTAGGCTCATAAATGAGAGGAAAGACAGTTTTAAAGGGCAAAGCCTAGAAAAGCAGTGTACATAATCATAAAAATTACAAAACACTAGAGCAAGTAACCTGCTGTCACCAATGTCCCAGCACCATTTGTTGGAATTCAGGCCTACGCACCCCATGTGATGCAGCAGTCAGGATGTTTGCAGCATCGGGTCTGCTTACCCAGTGAACACCTGCAAACACCATGAACAAGTGAGTAATCAGAAAGAAGAAATTTTAGATGCCTTTATGCAGTTTGCAAATTCCAAGAAAAGAAAATGATGTTTGTTTTAGAGACAGTTTTTTCTATTTTACTTTTAACTGTGAGAATATAGGGGAGTCACGTTGCAACTGTGCACATTTTAACAAGAAATTGAAAAAAATGCAGATTATTTGATTTAGAAATCTCTTTGCGAGCCCATGGCATAATCTAAATTAGAGGATGCCTCCTTAAAACAATGTCCCGGGGCAGATGGGAACTCCAAGTCAGGGTTTCTGAGATTTTGCAAATAGATGAAGATGGAGATGAGGGTCTTCCTCCTCCCACTAAATATGACAAAGATAACTTCCTGCAGTAGGGGCACCTTGAGAAAGGAGCCGAGATAGACAGGAAGGAAAGAAGACCCCCTCGGAGAGCAAGGGGATGGAGTGGGGTTGCTCTGCGTGAAATAAACTGACAAGGCCCGTTTTCATATCAGCGCTGCTGCTTTGAGTCCCACACTGCTGTACAGGCAGAGCCCACAGTTTCGTTCGGTTGTTTTTTCCCATATGACCCAGTGGCTCATCAAATCGGCGTTGGGTTGGGAGTGAGGACTGGGGGTGAAGGGGAGCAGGGAGCAAGAGAGGTTTTAAGAATGATCCAAAGGGATTAAGCAAAACCAAAAGAAAACTCATAGACACATTTCGCAGTATGGTGAGTACCAGAGGGAAAGGGGGAGGCAGGAGGGGACAAAGCAGGGGAAATGGTGATGGAAGGAGGCTTGACGGGTGCTGAACACAGTATCATATAGAGGTGATGTATTATAGACCTGAACGCCTGAAACCTATATAATTTTATTACCGATGTCACCCCAATAAATTTAATAAATAAGTTTTTTTAAAAAAGAAAGTAAAGGGAGTATTATGGTTGCTAATGTTTTTCTATGTAAAAAGAAAAAAATCTCCCAATTCACTCGACATGAAATCTCAGACTTTATCACTATTTACAGCCTAAGGTTTGTACAGTAGGGTGGGATAATACACCCACCAGTGGGCTCACTCTGAGATGGTTTTACTTGTTTTAAGCCCTCTTGCCCAGAGCTAAGGAAGAACTAAGTTACTACTGTTCGTGAGAGGGTCTGCAGGGCCTCAGGGCCTCAGGGCCGGCTGCAGGACTCAGAGGTGAGGGAACGACTGGGGCCAACTCTAAACCTAATTCACAATATTTTCTCAGTCCTGACTCTAAGGATTGGGATGCTCAATCAGAGTATAAGGTACCAGACTAGCTCAGAGGGAAAACACCAAGCAAGCCTCCTTACTTACTCATACTTTGCTTAATGCTCTATATCAGCAATTTTCAACCCTTTGCATCTCATGGCACACAGAAACCAATTGCTAAAATTCTGTGGCACACCAAAAAATATATTTTTTGCTGATCTGACAAAAAAATAGGTATACTTTTGATTGACTTACCAAAAAAAAAAATAGTAATAGTAATTACCTACCCTTTTTGCTCCAAAGTGACTTTTAAAAATATCAGGTGCCTATACATGCATATAAAAATTTCTAGTACCAAGAATTAACCAATCAGACACAACCTTATTATGTGACATGACCAATAAGATGCCACCCTTTTATATGACCTATATATTTATGATGTAAGACAGGTTTGTTGTAGTCACTGCTGTTTATATATATATAAACACTTCATTGATTTCAGAGAGAGAGGGAGAGGGAGAGAGAGAGATAGAAACATTGATGATGACAGAGTCATTGATTGGCTGCCTCCTACACCCCCCCCCCACCGGTGGTCAAGCCCACAACCCAGGCACGTGCCCTGCTGGGAATCGAACCTTGATCTCCTGGATCCTAGGTCATTGCTCAGCCGCTGAGCCACGTCAGCCGGGTTGTTGTTATATTTCTATTTGACAATCTAAGGGAAAAGAGGTCCGTGCCCCTGACTGAATAGTCAGGTATCGCATGCTTTAAAAATTCCTGCAGCACACCAGTTGAAAATCGCTGCCCTATAGAAACCCAGCAGAAGACTTCACGGAGCCTCCCGCCAAGAGGGCTCCATTTCCTACCTTAATGCGAAAGCTGACTGAGATCAGCCCTATGAAGGAGAGAATTGCTCCCTATAATAACAGCAATCTCAAAGGGCAAAGGGCTTCATTAAGCTGGATACTTAAGGAGAGTAAACCACAGGCTACATAAGAAAAGAGGCACATAATTAACAAATTAAGTAACAATAATTACCAGCACCTGTAACTTAAATACGCCACCAGGGACACATATTCTCCATTATAGGGTGCATTTTATGGACGGTGAGGAATTCTAAGGAAGCCCAACTTTTAAAGAATGAATATAAAAGCCTAGTGAACATATTGAAGGAAAAGATGTAAAACTGAAGCAAATAAATTATGTTCTTATGAAAACAAAGTCAAATAACCTACTTAAATATATATATATATATAATTTTTTTTAACCATTTAGTTAAATACTTCTCCCAATGTTAACAGCATAACCGACCCTCCAAAATATCCTGTTTGAAATGTCAGGTCTTCTGCAGACAAATCATTTGAAAACAGATACAATTCATTTACTTACAAATGACAATTACCCTCAGGCAAAGGAATTGAAATTGCAATTGAGTCACTATTATAGATTATTTGGAAGAATAAATTGAACATTTTTATTACCTTTTGCATGATGTACTCTCCTTATCTTTAGAGAGTAGTTCCATATTTTCTAGTAATATTGACAAAAATTATTGACAGAAACATGATTTTTTAACTAATGACATTGCAGTAAGAAGGCTTCAGTCTGAATCCCGAATTAGCATTCCTCAGATTTGCATCCTAAAGCTGGCATTGTCTGGTGTAACAGACAGATGAGGGGCTGGTTTTCAGAGGATGGTGGATGTGATATTCTCCCAGGAGGCCCACGAGTAGGATCTGAAAGGGGAGAAGGGTAAGAGAAGTGGTACTGTCTCCTGATGAGCCCTAGCCCTATCAGCCAGGGCCACCCAGCCCATCTGGGACCCCTCAGGAGATGCTTCTGTTCTTCACCATGGGCAGCTTCCTCACTAGGCATCTGAGTCCATCCATAGGTAACTTACCCGTGTTGCCCAACAGTTACGTTCTGAACAAGGAGGTGTACCTGCTACTCCATGGGCTGCCTCCACTCTTTTTCTTTTTCTCTTTATATTTTTTTTCCTGAGAGCTGGTTTACAAGTACATCCCTGATTGTATGCCCTCACCTACTTATCCTTGGGGAGAAGCTGGAGCCCTCAGGGGAAGAGAGTTTGGACACAGGATACAGAACATACAACCACAGAGCAGCAGCAAAGTGAAAGTTTGGGGGCAGCTAAGAGACAGAGTACGGATGGAGGAGATCCTTCTGGGGAAAAGGGAAATGCCGCACAATGAGGTGAACAAGGTTTGAGCAGAGATGGAAGGAAGGGCTCTGGGGTGGAGAAAACAGCAGGGCAATCTGTGCATGGGGATTACAGGGAGTAGGGGCGCACTAGTGCAGGACAGAAACCAACTGACTTGGTGTCTTTTATTATACTCAAAACTACTCTTCCTGAAAGAGATATCAATATTTATTGAGCACCTGTTATGTGTCAGGTGCTCTTCTCTTTGGGATAAAGGCACACACCAAGGCTTCATGAAACCAACCATCTAGAAGGGGAACAGTTAAGAAAATATTTAATTATAAAGAATTTAAATATTACAGGGACCATGATATGTCCTTATAAAACAGCCCCCAACTTCCTGCCCCCAATACCTCATTTACCTCCAGAGCACACAGAGGCTATAGATGGTATCAGATAGTGGGACCCAAGAGAAGAAGCCCTGAGAACCCCTTTTTGTAGCCTGGCTCAGCCAACACTGGCTCTGTCTGTTTGGCAAGTTATTTAACTTTCTCAATATCCAATTCTGCTTTTTTAATGGGTCTAACAATATCCACTTTGCAGAACTCTTGTTAAAATAAAAGAAAATCAATGGGAATGGCCCTGTACGGTTCCGGAACCATATTAGTGACTCAATAAATTGCAGCTATTATTGCTAGCTTAGGACAAGTTTCCCCATCACCTTAGTGCGCCATTGTCTTTACTGACAGACAGAGGGCAGGAGATTGTTGAAAACACGATCAGATCTAAGCACTATCTGTCCAAACGATTTAAGCCAAGTCTGGTCCAGTTAAGAAGACTTGAGCTTTAATCAAAGCGTTATTGCAGGAAGAACTTCTTGAGTGTTGGGCCAGATTATTTGCTGTTGGTTACTATTGGCAAGAAGAAAATGAATATATATTTTTCTGCATGATATTAGAACTGAGGCTAATAAGTCTTTAAAGACTTTTACAGAATTACAACACAAAGGTGAGGCCTTACTTAAGGTCTTCAGCAACCATTCCTGGCCGTGCTGACTGCACCAGGGGCAGCTCACTGACCTGAATAAATGTTTTATTAAAACTGTCCCCAACCACCTTGTTGGAGGAAATTGTGCCTAAGGAAGCATGGTTTTATATGCTTTCTTAAGAGCTCATGAATAGAGCAAAGGATGATATATGGGACACAAACAAAAAATTGATGAGAAAAAGTCCAGGAGTTGGGTCTCACCTTAAGGAAGCTATAAAGAGGAAAGAGTTAGAACACAGAAAATTCTGTTTTCCCCCAATTGATGTGGCTTTCTGTTGCTATGCAATGCTGTCTTGTAGCGCTTTCACAGTCTATGCTAAACAAAAAAATATGATCTATGAAAATCCTTTTAAACTACAGACTCAATGATAACTGCAGAGGACTTGTTTGAAATGCAGGTAGGACCTCCCTGAGGACTCCCAAGTACATTTGGAGGAGATTTTGTGAGGTTCTTAAAAAATATATAGTTTATACATCTACGTGCATATATACCGTTTTTCAAAATTCATTATGTATTGTACATATTGTGCTTTATTTTTGCTAAACATTTCACCATGAGCATTGGTACATATATTAAGTGTCCTCTGAATATTCCATAAAAGCAAACAAACCAAGTTCTCTTATGACTTACAAGCCATTGGGCCCCACTTTTTCTGGACCCTCAAACTATAAGACTGACCTGTGAGCTGTGGTCTGACCAGTTCCTAAGTTAGCTTAACCAGGGCACTGAAGTCCTATTACTACATTGTGGGCCTACTGTGCCAGGTGCTGGACCCAGAAATGAGCAAGGTCACAGCCAAGACAGGAAAGGCCAATAAATACAACAAAAACACCAGGTCCTGCTGAGTGTGATGGGCATGCTGAGGGCACAGCCAGAGAAGCAGGTGCCTCTCTAAGAGACGACAACCCACTGGGGTCTTCAGCTGTGAGGGCTTCTGATTGCAATCAACAAAATGCCACTCTGGCCAAGAAACAAAATAAAACAAAACAAAAAGGAATGTGCAAGAAGGATTTGAGCATAAAGAAGGTGGAAGTAGAGCAGCCATATGCCTAAAGGACCTGGGAACCCCTTGGCCAGCTGAGAATGAAGAATGAACAGAGTTTCCTGGGGCCCCACCACCAGGCTCACAGCTCTGCAGTGACTGGAGTCTGTGCTCGAATCTCTCTGCTTAAGGGCATGGAGTGCCTGGCCTGGCTTGGGTGCCACCCTGAGCAAGAAAGGACATCTCCCCTTGATTAATCATCACCCCCAGCAGCACATAACTATAGCTATGTAGCCTTCCCCACAAAATTGGGGTGCCACTCCCCCAGCAACTGAGAGTGCATGCCAGCCAGGGGACATGCCTGCCGTTTATTAGAGATGGGAAGGATTCTGCTCACACCAGGGTAGGACATTATTCCAGGAGCAGGAGTAGGATGAGTCTAGAAATAGAGATAGGAAATCGCAGGTGACAGGAAGGGAATAGTAAGTAGACCAGCTTGGCTGGAGCTAGATGGTGATGGGTAAGTAATATTGGCCCAGAATCTGGAAAAAACCTTCAGTGCCACACAAATAAATTTAGATGTTATTTTATATACAAAGGGGAGCCATTAAAGGTATATGGTGAGCGCTGGTCCAAGGTTATTTATATAGATCTTTGCAGAGAGGAAGAATAGGTGACAGGAAGATCAGTTAAGAGGCCATCGGAATGTTCAAGGGAGATGTAATAAAGACTTAAGACAAGGTAGTGGCAATGGGAGCTGGTGCTGAAAATAAATTTATTTTTGAAGAGAAATTTAAAATTGTATCTTCTCAATGAAGCCACTCCTCTGTGGCCTAAATTTAGTGCTATCACCTCCAGCCACAGAGACTATGCCTAGCACACAGAAATTAATGGCTCTCCTAAAATTGTGTGACAAGGGAGCCCTGCCCAGAGCTTCTGAAATATATAGGTAAATAAATATCCATCGCGTCCTCACAGAGACCTCCAGTGATCGGATAAATCAAAAAGTCCCAGCAAAGCAAGGAGTGAAAATAAAAAATATTAGAGAAAGGCAAAGAAGGACCGGCGACCAAGGGACAAGTCAAATAATAAGAAGGATTTTCCACTCTGAGGATGACAGATCTTGAACTACAGACAGAGAGATGGATTGTCAGAGGCAGAGTAGCTGCAGAAAGGGAAAATCAGTTATGCATGTTTCATTTAACAGCTCAGGAAACCCAGTTACCAGTTTCATCCAAGAACAGCGGTGTGCCTTGCTATTCTCGAGAAACGCCTAATTCCATTTAAAAATTCCCGTGGTTTGACTGCATTACTGTAGGAATGTAAACTTAGCAGCCAGCCCTACTCCCTTCCTCCCAACCCTGCCCCTGGGAGTGGCCCTGTGGCTGTCACACAGAATGTGAGGGGAAACCTGCTGGGGCTTTGTGGGAAGACACTTCCTTCTCCGTGAACTAGAGGAGCTCTGCTTTCTGCCTTGAGGTATCCTATGTGAGGACATGACACCTGGAATTGAAGTCACTTTGCAGCCACCAGCGAAATGCAGGAGAATCAGAGACTGACTCAGATCCGACTGTCATGGGGCTGCCCAGTCAACACAGAACACTTGCCTTCTTGTTAAATAAACAATGTATGTTCTTACATCTGCTGGATGGGCTTCCACTTACCTGCAGATGAATGTGTCCTGAACTGATACAGTCCCAACTGAAGCGTATAAAACATGTGTTGCCTGTATCACAAGTACTTGAATCTGAGCTTGTTCTATCTACCACCCTAGTGAGTAAGTACATTGTATCCAGGCAGTGATGGATCACTATTGACTGGGTCCTTCTGCACCATTGCCTCCTGAAAAAAAGAGGCGCATTTATAGAACTGATGAATAATTATGATAATAAATAATTGTTTTCAACATTTCAATCAATATCACTCTCCCTAATTTCCAAACAGTACACCACATCTCTATTTTAATAAAACTGACATGAACTTTTTGATGATGTGTTTCCATGGTGAGTTACTTATCAATTGACAAGTTTTCCATTTGCTAATGTGTGATAAGCAACCTGCTTCGGGGATTAGTCTGTTACTTTTTTTTTTTTTTTTTTTTTTGGTCTTTGTTCCTGAAATGAAGTTCCTCAGAGTGAGCATGATGAAGATGTTTTGATTTTAGATAATTAGACATGCTAGTTACAATTAAGTTTCGGAAAGAACAGGTTTGCAATTTCCACAAATCTCCATGTTGCTGCATTCTTATGAGTTGGCAGATTGTCTGTGACAAGGGATTCAATTGCTAAAAAATGTTAAACAAGGCCCTGGGATGGATGAGCCTTGCTCAGTAACATGTGGGTGTGCAGCTAAAGTGTGAACTTACTTTCAGTTCCATCAATCCATCATCTTACTTTTTCTCTGAACTGCTTCCATGAGGTCAAGACATAAGATTTTAGCTCCTGGAGTTTTAAAAGTTTCTTTGGGTCTTGGCATAAGCAAATCATGTATCAAAAAATCCATCTATCAGATTTTTGGAAATGAAGTTCATTCTACCAGCCACAAGTAATGAATTGAAGAGTTTGAAGTTACATTTTTTTCAATGGTCTCTTGAATTTGCTATTACATGTCTGTTCTCAGAAAGTTGTTCTCAAAAAATAATTTCAAGGTACAATTTTACTTCAACTTCCTATTTCCATGCCATATTTTTAAGACTAGCCATATGCACCTATGTCTCTTCTAGGAGGTAGCAGAAGAATGCTGGTGCTGGTGACTGAAGATAAACTCATTGCTTAGTTCTAATTAGTCTGGTTGACACAATTAAAAATTGATTTAAACATTGAACATGGAAGCAGTTCAGAGAAAAATAAGGCATAGCTATTTATAAGTGACTGACTACTGTAATAAACTCAGAATTCTATAAACTGCATGTCTATAATTTAAAGTTAGGAATTTAAGCTTGATAATTTATTCATAATTTATAGTAAAATGTTTCTGAGTTTTGTCATTGCTTAAATTATATAATGCCCAACCTGGAATATAGGTAAGAATCACTGGGGGTGTCTAATAAAGCACATCTTGCTGGGTGGGAAAAGCCCTCTGAGGCCCTCACTGTGCATCCTCGCTGATCTAGCATTTGAACATCAATGCAGTGCCCATCACCAAGAAGTAATAGAATGAGCTCAGGTGTAGCCAGAAAAACACAAGTAGGGCTTGTGAGAGCTACTGTATCTCATTTCAACTAAGTCTGATTTGTTTGATGCTTTATTAAACCAGGAGTGGTAATTGTGATAAAGTGCCACCTAAGAAAAGACTGAAATGCTCAGAGGAAATGAGATTCCATTTAGGATTCAGACTTCAATTGCTGCTTTTAACAAAGGGGAAACAAATTTCCTTTGGAATCTGAAGAGCAAGTTTCTCACTTATGGCTGACAACAAACAAATAACCAATCCTCCTGTCTCTTCAGATAATCCTTTCTGCATCCAAGATCCTGTGTGCATTGACTCACACTATACACCGGTGTAGCCATAACCATCTTCCAGGAAAGATAGAAGGAAATAGTGTTTGACTATCAGACTTACTATGTATACTTGTACAGCTTGAGCTAGGGAGGTGAGTGGGAAGGACATGGAGAACCATCACCCCCTTCTCTCTCTCTGTGTTATAGACTGAATGTTTTTTCCCCCCAAATTCATATATTGAAACCCTATCTCCCAATGTGATGGTATCAGGAAGTGGGGCCTTTGAGAGGTGATTATAATTAGAAGAGGTCTTGAGGGTGAAGCCCTCATGATGACATTACTGTGCTTATGGGGTCACAAGAGAGTTTGCTTTCTCTCTCTGCTGTCTGCCGTGTGAGGACACACAAAAAGCCAGATGTCTGCAAACCTGAAGAGAGTTCTCACTGGAACACAACCATGCTGGCACCCTGATCTCGGATTTCCAGCCTCCAGAACTGTGAGAAATAATTTTTTTTCTGTATAAGTCACCATGTGTCTGTGAAAAGTGTCTTACTCTGTCTGAGCTACTAATACAAAAGTGCCATAGATGGGTAGCTTAAATAGCAAGCATTTTATTTTTAAAAAATATATCTTTATTGATTTCAAAGAGAGGAAAGGAGAGGTAGAGAGAGAGATAGAAACATCAATGATGAGAGAGTCATTGATCGGCTGCCTCCTGGATGCCCCTGACAGGGGATGGAGCCCGCAACTTGGGCATGTGCCCTGACTGGGAATCGAACGCTGATTGCCTGGATCCTAGGTTGAAGCTCAACTGCTGAGCCATGCCCAGCCGGGCAGCATTTTATTTTTTTAATTCTGGAGGCTGGAAAGTACAAGATCAAGGTGTCTGGTGGAGTCTGCTTTCTGGCTTGTGGATGGCAGTCTTCTCATTGTAACCTCATGTGGTAGAGAACACCGAGCTCTCTGGGTTCTCTTTTGAAGGGGCACTAATCTCTCCTGACCTAATGACCTCCAAAAGGCCTTACCTCCAAATACCATCACTTTGGGGGTTAAGATTTCAACATATGAATTTGGGGGGGGGGGGGGGAGGACACAAACATTCAGTCTATAATAAGGATTAACTACCAAAAATCGAACAAAGACTACAAATATAGTACCTGACACATGATGGAAGCTGTATTATTAATGTTTATTAATATTTTATCTGCACTTCATTATAAATTGTAAAAGGCATCTGACTTAAAGCTAATAAACCACTATTCCCTAGGGAACTGTAAACTGGCCCTCCATCATCTTCAGAATAAATCTCAATAGTTAATAGGACAAAAAATCATCTAGCCCCCAACAAAGATAAAATTCACAATGGCAGGCATCCAAAAATTGTTTTATGCCAAGAATAAAGCAATATGATCAATAATTTAAAAATCAATTAATAAGGAAGAAAAACATAGAAGTGATGGAGAAGATGAAGCCTATTAGAAGAGCTATTATAAATGGACTCTGTAGATATAAGAGGACAGAGGAAAAAAGGAAACAAGAGGACAGAACTATAAAATATACAAAAGGAACTTTCAGAGTTGAAAAATGCAATATCTAAAATAAAAATAGCCCTGGTCCATGTGGCTTAGTTGGTTGAGTATCCTCCCGTGCACTGAAAGGTTGCCAGTTTGATTTCTGGTCAGGGCACATGCCCAGGTTGCAGGTTCAGTCCCTGGTCAGGGTGCATATGGGAGGCAACCAATCGATGTTTCTCTCTCACACATCAACGTTTCCCTCTCTTTCCCTCTCCCTTCCTTTCTCTCTAAAAATAAGTAAAAACATATTAAAATAATAAAATTAAATTAAACTGGATAGAATTGAAAAGAGATTTGATATTATAGAAGAAAATACCAGTGAATTTAAAGACATTGTTATAGAAATCAACCAAAAGGAAACAGAGAGAGAAAATGATGGAAAATAATGAACAGAGCATCAATGAGCTATGAGCCAACATGGAGCAATCTAGGAATACATAGAATGACAGTTCCAGAGAAGGGGAAGAGGAGGAAAGGAAAGAAAGGAAAAAACATATAAAGAAATAATAGATAAAATTTCTCCCAAACTGGAAACTAAAATTTTAATTCCCAAGCCCATCAAACATCAAGAAAAACCACAAGCACAACTTTACCAAATTGCTAAAACCTACATAGAAAGACAATCTTAAAAGAAGCCAAAGAGCAAAAAGATAGTTTAAAACAAAGGCCAGAATAACATAAGACATTTTTTGTCATAAAGTATGTAATCAGGAAACAACACAATCATTTGTAAAGAACTGAAACAAATACTGTCAATCTAGATTTATATGTCAACAAAAATACCTTTCAAAATTGAAGGTAAAAAAACACACAACTTTTTAGAAAAGTAAAAAGCTGAGAGAATTTATCACCAGAAGAATTTCACTGCAAAAAAAAATAGTAAGTTTTTCAGAAGGAAAGAATATGGTAAAAGATGGAAATTTGGACCTATGAAAAGGAATAAATAACACTGGAAATGGTTAATATAGGGATAAACGTGAATAACATTTTCCTTATTTTTAAATATCTCTAAAGGACAATTGTTCCAAGCAAAAAGAGTAACTTTTAAAAGGTGGGGTTTATAGCATATATGGCCATGAGGACACAAAAAATAAATGGAGAGAAATGAAGATATTCTGTTTTAATGTTTTAAAACTATAGGTAAAATGGTTTAGTGTTATTTGAAGGTAGATTGTAATCAGTTAAAAATGTCCATTGGAAAACCTGAATAAATCGTAAAAAATAAGACAAAGAATTAGGTAAAATATGAATGATGGTGATGAATGGAATTATAAATAGTAATAATGCAATCATTAAAGAAGAATTCAGGGTCAGGAAAAGAAGAAAATTAGAAGAAAAAAACACATGGACAAAACAGAAAAAAAATACCAGCAATGTAGATTTGAAACTTACTATATCAAAATTACATTAAAAGTTAGTGGTCTAACATTTCAATTAGAGACACATTTTCATTTTCTATGAAAATCAAGATGCAACTATATGCTTTCTGTAAGAGGCTTATTTTAAATATGAGGACAAATATAGGTTATAAGTCATAGATTGAGAAATATATACCATGCAAACACTAATCAAGAGAGAGGGGGCTATATTAACATCAGAAAGGCTATATTAATATCAATGTAGCTTTGAGAACAAGAATTCCATTACTGAGGATGAAAGAGACGTTATCCAAGCTAGAGGGGCTGATTCAATAAGAGGCTGTGACAATGATGAATGCACCTCATAGCAGAGCTCCGAAATGCAAGAAGCAGACATGAATTACACTCAAAAGAGAAACAGACCAATCCACGATCAGAGTTGGCGAGTTCAACGCTCCTTTCTCAGTAATTGGTAGAACAAGTAGAAAATCAGCAGGGATGTAAGGAACATGGATGGTGCTATCACCCAACTTGCTTTCAGTGATATTTGCAGAGAATTTCACCTCAAAACAGCAGAATGTCCATTCTTTTCAAATGGTATGGGCCATATTATGGCTACAAAGCAGGTCTAAATAATTCTCAGAGGATAAAAACCATACAAATGTGTATCTCTGATCCAATTATTTAAATGATTAATTGTATTAATTAAAATTTTGATCATTTCTAATTGGACAATTAAAATATAAATCCATAACAGAAACATGTCTGGAAAAAAATCTCCAAATATTTAGTCATTAAACAGCATGCTTATCGATAATCCTTGGGACAAAGAGAGCAGTGTTTAAAGTGAAACTTTCTGCATAAAATTCTTATGTGAGAAAAGAAGAAAGTGGACTATTTAAATCTTTCTCCTTAAAAAGAAAGGGAAGATTACATTAAAACAAAAATGGAGAGAGAGACAATAGTAAAAAGAGGGTACACCAATTAACACTTTTAAAGAAATACGAGCTGGCAATACTGCTCCAGAAGAACTCGCTTTTCTAATCATAGGGGCAAGTACCTGGTTCAGTCAGAAGTGGACAAGGCGAGCTTCGGAAACTGTCGAAAAACAAGTGTCCAATTTGGTGGGGACATAAAATTGAAAAAAATGACTGTAGAATGTTTTCTGGGTGATCCAAAATTAGCCCAGATCTCTCAGAAGTGTTGCAATAAAGTACTAAAGTCGACAGGCAGTGTGTTTGGGAAAGAGCCTGCTCTAATTTGTTTAATTTCAATCAAGGCTTTAATTTTAGAAGAGTGAATTTAGTTACTCACTTTATAATGATTAAGAATCTGGCATATTTAAAAACAGGGACTGTTTGTTATGCATGTTGCTTAATGCCAATGAGCCTGTAAAACTAAATTTCAAACTCATGATCATTTAGCTGAAATTGAAGACTGCAAACTCTACTTGTGTTGTTGGGAGATTTTGGTGGTTGTCATCAGGGGGTGTTTTTCCATGAAATTTATTAAATACATACATACATACACACCTCACACGGACCACTTTTGCAATAAACTTCTGTTATAGTTGAAATTCTTTGCAATTAACTTTGAAATTACCCCAGTTGGATCATTCTAGGCAGATATATAAAATAGAAAATATCTTCCTTAAAAAAAAAAAAAAAAGTGACACTTATATCATAGTCTCCCGATACTGTAAATAAACATTTTTGTAAAATTTTCCAGTTCTCAGATTCCAAGTATAATTTCTGGAGATTGCAGATGATTATGTGTATGTCCTAGAGGCAGACCCTTGATGGGCTAATTCCTATAATCCATCATTTTTCTTTTCTTCTCATCTGTGTCATGAATCATTTTTATACTTGATGGTGCAGAACCTCTGAAGCTAAATTTTAGAAAAGGTGTACTTTTGTGTCCATCTGCTATACCGCATGACCATGTATACTAATATTACCTTTCTCAAGGCACTCAAAGTTTTTTAAACAAAATGTGACATTTTCTTGATGACCATCTTTCATATTTACAAGCTCTTCACTGAGATGTTTTAAAAAGCTGAAAGTGAATTTTGCGTTTTCTCTCTCACGAAGGTGGATTACCATGTTTCTATTAGGATAATCCTGGATGGTTTCCCTTGCAGAGGAGGAATTGGAAATATAAGTAAAAGCGTTCAAAAACAACTGCTATTACAGAGTTTGTTCCATGAACTTTGGATGAAGGACAGTATCATGGGGATTTTAAGTTAAGAAGCACATATTAATATAAGGGCATAAAATGTGAGATCCAAGTAACCAATTGGTAAATTTTTAAAATGGAAATGATAAATGTAAAGATATGTCACCATTAGCTAAGCACATGGTGTTTCTAATATATTTATTATTTGAAACATATTTCTCACAGAGTTTTCAATATTGTACTCCATTTATTATTACTTATGTAACTCTGGAGTATATTTGAGATCTACAAACTTGACATCAAGTTACTGTCTTGTACAATCGAAATGTTTTCCTGCAAACATTCTCATTAACCAGAGGAGCCTGTCTGACTCACAGCATCTAGTGCGTGCAGAGCCCCTAGTGCCTGGACATGTCATGTGTACAGGGCATTCAGTGTTTACAGAACATCTAGTGTCTACTGAGAACCTGATGTCTGCAGAATGTCTAGTGTGTACAAAGCACTCACTGTCGGGTCATTTAGTATTTGTGGGGCACTAAGTGCTTGCTGTGTATCTTGTCTGTTCTGAATATTCAGGTATGAAAACATCTAGTATGTGCTGACTCTGTTCTCCCAGCTCCAGGCTGTGGGCTGGGCATGAGGAGGACTCTGCTCACTGCCTTGCAGCCCATCCAGTTGGGCCCAAGCTCCAGGTCCTGCACTGAGTTTGAATGCCACTCCCCCACTGGGCTGTGCACTGTTCCCAGATTGGAGCCTCCATGATTAGCATTCAGGGTTCTCAGGCTTTGGGATTCAGTCTGAACTACACCACTGGAGTCTTCAATCTGTAGAAGGCAGATGATGGGTCTTCTCAGCCTCCCTAATTGCATATATATCTATAACTATCTCTCTATCAAGAGAGAGATTTATTATAAAGAATTAGCTCATGCGATATGAGCTATATACACCCCTTTAGTTCTGTTCTCTAGAGAACCCTGACTAATACAAGGTATTGTTATTAACTTTACACCAGTAAACAACATGGAAGTGCCTATTGACAACCTCTCTAATACATGTTGGCCTGTTTTACAATGTGTCTCTCTCTGATGGATACCTGAAACAGAATCCCCTGCACTTTGTTCCAGGCTTCCTCCTGCAAAGCTGTGCAGGCCTGAGGAAGCAGCTCAGTGTTCCATAGAAACAGCTGAACCTGTTGCAAATGAAGAGCTGCCTGCAGTAACATTTCTCTTCTGATAATGCCAATGGTTGTTCACATTCTTAAAATTTCACTCAAAGCTTAAAACCAGTGTATTTTTCTATCCATACACAAAAGCCCATTCTATAAAGTTATATATTATTTTCCTTCTGTAAAATATTTTATACTGTGGGCAAAATTTTGATCACTGTAAACTTTATTCTAAATCGTGCATTGATACAAAGTGGAGAGTTACTTTTATACTCCCACAAAAATTATTATTTCTGGAAGACAGAAATTACAATGGATTTTTCAGAGTGAACCTATGGAACTATGAAGACTTCTTGTTATAGCAAGTCACATGAAACCAAAGACCATGGCTTTTAAAATACACATTGTTTTTCCTTCTGTGGTTAAAATAGTTAATGAAGTTCTCATCTTATTATTTTAAGTTCTTATTTTATATATTGTCCTGGTTTTTGAAAGTATCAGAATTCAGAGAAGGGTGTTGGTTAGAATCTTAAGGCTTAGAGTTTAAAGTACTGAGATGATGTTTTAGAACTAAATATATAGAGATAGACCATAGTACTAGAAGAAAGATATATTTCTACTATCCTGTATATTTTTAACATAGCAATAAAATAAATTTTTATCTAGACTTTACCTTTAGATTTAAAATTATCTAGTTATGTTTTACCAATCTGAAAGCATTTGGAAAATGGTGATTCAGTTTTTTAAAAAAACAACAACAATTTTTACTATATCTTGGGAATTTTCCAATCCCCTTAAATTTCACATTATTGAAGTGTCAGTTCACTACATTTGGCTTGTTTCACACTGCTGATAACTGGTAGGTAGAACTCAGGGTTGCTGCCAAACATCTTACAAGGTACAGAACAGCCCTCAGAACAAAGAATTGTCCAATCCACATGCCAATAGTGTCCTGGCTGGGAAAATACACTCTACATAAAATAATGCTAAAGATGCTGACTGTACCATTTATTTACAAACCCACAGACTTTCTTGGAAATATGGCTTTTTGGCTGTGTGGCAAAACTAGTATGAAATCCTGATTTGGGCACTCTGAGAAGAAAGGTGATGCAGGGAAGACACATTAGCTAAGCCTGCAAGAGGAAAACAATCTGGCAAAGTTTAAAAAGTGTGATTCAACATAGATATGAATATTGCACCAGGAAACACCTCAGGTAATATTACAAATATACAAAAGTCAGAATTTAATAGAGCACGACTGTCATAAAGGTAGATGTGAACGATTATCAGAATTAATTAGTTCTCATGATTAAATGTAAACCCAGCTTTTAATCAAGTTGAGTGTTTCCTTATTATTGAGTTTTAAGAGTCTTTTGTCTATTTTAGACAACAGTCTTTAATCAGATATGTCTTTTGCAAATATTTCTCTCAGTCTGTGGCTTACCTGTTCATTCTTTTGCACAGAGCAGAGATTTTTAATTTTAATATAAGTCCAGCTAATTAAGTCTTTCTCTAATGGATCCTGCCCTCATGTCGTATCCAAAAATTTATCATCAAGCTTAAAGTCATGTAGATTTCCTCCTTCCCCAGAAAGGTGCTTCCAACCTGGAAAGATTTTGAGATCACAGTAGGTTACACTTCCACCTTGTTTACTCAGATGCCTGATTCTGACTGCGCTGCTTTAGTATTTGCAGGTCAGCACTCCCGTTCTCCTGTTTCTAATTTATAAATTATGCATCTAATAATATCTTATTCTACAGAACGTATAAAAATGTAGACAGGATCAGATCATGTTTCTGTGCATTTTTTTTTTAATTTATCTTTATTGTTGAAAGTATTACGGGTGTCCCATTTTGCTCCTGCAATTGGCCCCCTCCACTTCGCTCCCACCCCCTCCCCAGGCCTTCATCCCGTCATTGTCTGTGTCCATGGGTTATGCATAAATGCATATAACTTCTTTGGTTAATCTCTTCCCACCCTCCACCACCCTCCCCTCTTTCCTCTGAAATATGATCGTCTGTTGCATGTGTCAGTGTCTCTGGATCTATTTAGTTCATCAGATTCTTTTGTTCATTAGCTTCTTCTTAAAGAAGATCCTTCAACATTTCCTGTAGTGCTGGTCTGGTGGTGATGAACTCCTTTAGCTTTTTCTTACCTGTGAAGCTCTTTATCTGACCTTCAGTTCTAAATGATAACTTTGCTGGGTAGAGCAATCTTGGTTGTAGTTCCATGTTTTTCATCACTTTGAATATTTCTTGCCACTCCCTTCTCGCCTGCAAAGTTTCTGTTGAGAAATCAGCTGACAGTCATATGGGTGCTCCCTTGTAGGTAACTAACTGCTTTTCTTTCCTGCTTTTAAGATTCTTTCATTGTCTTTAACCTTTGGCATTTTAATTATGATGTGTGTTGCTGTGGGCCTCTTTGGGTTCCTCTTGTTTGGGACCCTCTGTGCTTCCTGGACTTGTAAGCCGATTTATTTCCCCAGGTAGGGGAAGTTTTCTGTCATTATTTTTTCAAATAGGTTTTCAATTTGTTGGTCTCTCTCTTCCCCTTCTGGCACCCCAATAATACAAATGTTGGGCCTCTTGAAGTTGTCCCAGAGGCTCCTTGCACTATCTTCATATTTCTGGATTCTTTTTTCTTTTTGCTCTTCTGGTTGGGTGTTTTTTGTTTCCTCATGTTGCAAATTGCTGATTTGATTCTCAGCATCCTCTACTCTACTGTTGATTTCCTGTAAATTATTTTTCATTTCAGTTCCTGTCGCCTTCATTTCAAATTGGTCTTTTATTATGTCATCGATTTTCTCAGTTATTTCCCTAATAGTCAGCTTAAACATCCTTATAAACAAAATTCTGAACTCTGTATCTGTTAGCCTTCTTGGATCTATTTCATTTAGTTCCTCTTCTACAGATTTCTTCTGTTCTTTCCTTTGTGGCATATTTCTTTGCCTCCACATTTTGGCTGGTTCCAGGTGTTTGTTTCTATGTATTAGGTAGAGCTGCTATGTCTCCTGGAATATGTAGAGTGGCTTTGTGTAGTAGGTGTCCTGTAGGGTCCAGTGGCTCAGGCTCCCAAGTCACCTGAGGTGGGCCTTCCAGGCGCTCCCCTGTGTGGGCTGTGTGCACTGTCCTGTTGTAGTTGAGTCTTGGTTGCTGTTGGCATCACTGGGAGGAATTGACCCCCAGGCCAGTCGGCTGTGAGGACCAGCTGCAACTACAACCAGAGATCTGCTGTGCTGGAGGCACCCTATGGAGCAGGATTTACTTTAGTGGAGCTTTGGTGTTCACCAAGTGTGTCCCTTGAGTGTCACTCATGGATGTGGTAGGATTGCAATCCAGCGTGGTCGAGCCTGACCACCAGGTGCACTGTCTCTGGGGCTCCCGGGAGGTGCAAAGTCAGCCTCTGCCAGTGCCTTGCCCAGGGCCACCCAGCATGAGCTACTCAGCAAACTGTAGTTGGCTGCTATTTGTGCCGGGCTTGGAGGTGCCCAGGAGAGGCCAAGCTATGAGCCAGTGCAGGCTGCCGCTAGTGCCAGGCCTGGGGCTGCTTATTAAGCCGCTGCTGCTTGTTTGAGAGATTTTAGGAAAGTCCTAAGCATGAAGCCCGAGAGGCCACTTGCACAGAAAAGCCCTGGAAATGGCCTGGGTGAGCTGCAGGTGGGGAGGGGCGGGGCCTCCGGGAGTCACGGGGCGGGGCCAAAGGCGTGAGTCAGGTGCTGGCGATTCAAACATGGCGCCTGCCTGCGGGCTGTGTGCGGGGAGGACTCGCCACAGAAGCCATGGCCTCCGCCAGCCCTTCTGCCTGGGAGGAAGCCGCCCTCCACCTCTCGCCCGGATCTCAGGCAGGTTAGTTCCTCCCCGAGTGTCCCGGGTCCTTTCAGGCTGCTGCCCGGCGCTGGGCTCAGAGGGAGTGTCCAAGTCCGTGCCCGGGACCTTTAGGAGGAGCTGCTGGGGCTCCCGCAGCCTCCGCGACCCTCGGGGACAGTCCCTGCTGGTTTCAGAGCCCAAAAGTGTGGGGACGTCTCTTCCCGGCCTTGGAGCCCTGGGCTGGGGGCCTGCTGTGGGGCTGGGACCCCTCCCTCCTCCGGGAAACCTCTACCGCCGAGATGCCCTCCCGGGTTTAAACCGCGGCACCGGGTGTGGGCTGTGGCCGCGTCTCCGGGATCCAGCCCTGACCCGCAGGCGTCTCCGCCCCTCCTCCCGGTCTCGGTGCTCCTTCAGGTCCCTGGTTGTCAGGCTTTGTGCAGCCAGATCTCAGGAGGCTCTGAGTGATGGTTGTTCTGTATTTTAGTTGTGATTTTGATGTGGCTGCGGGAGGCGGCGGGCGCAGCTGTGACCTACGCCGCCATCTTGTCTCTCCCTCTGCGGTTTTAGTTTGTCCAAAATAAACCCCTAGCTCAATGATCTGCCACAGTTGTCTCTCCAAGTACTAATTACCGTTTTCCTCGGTAGCGTAGTGTCAGGGCTTCGAAGCTTTTGAATGATCTGTTGTTCCCATGAGTGGTGCTAATTTTAATGGGAGGTTTTTCAGAATGTGAAATTTCTCAAGAATCTTGCATGGCTTTATAGCAGCAACACCTGGGCATGGTTGTGTGTGTGTCTGTGTGTGTGCGCGCGCACGCACGCGCAAGCAAAAGACATATTTACATACCTGCAAACAGAGGGAAAATATGAATATGTACATATATCCTCTCATGTATCATTTTCCAGTAAACAGTTTTAATACTTATGCATAGATTCCATAGTTGTTTTCAGGTTTCCAATCTTTTTGGTGCCACATTTTAGTAAACATTTTTATCTGTTTGAATACTCTAGTTATCTTTATTTGTTTCCTGTCTTAAAGAAATATGTACCTTTGTACAAATGGTCATTTGATTTAATTGAGTCGTTTTCTGGAAGCTTCTGAGGAGCAATGCTTTTACATTTCTTTCAAGTGTCTCCCCAATGCTGTGCAAAAGCCCTATGTCAAATGTCAGTGTTTATTTCTACATTGATACTATAATTACCATGTTAGTGGTATGTATAAACTTATAAATGCATGGATTGTACTTCTTCTAGTTCCTAATAAGACCTGAGGGTTCTTATTTCCCAATTCCATGTAAACATGTACTTTAGGATTCATTCCTTTGGTTAGTTAAGAGCTGCATTATTGACATCATTTTACAGGAAATAAGATACAAAATCTCAAGTCAGTCAGTCAGCAATATGGCTAAGGAACATATTGCAAGTTATTCACAAATCAGTAAGTCTGCACATCCACCTGGAGAATTTATTTCCTTCAGTTTCCTCTTCTGTAACACTGGAATGCTAAGTCCCAACTCACACGGCTATTCTGAGGCTTCAATGATATGTATTAAAAGAGAATCATAAAGTTCCTTCAAGATGAGATGCATATGGCTATTCTAACTTTATGCCTCAGCATAATTAGAAGTTACAACACATAATGTACCTTCAGGGTGTTTGTAAACATTTTAGATGGAAAATGCTAAATCTATAAATGCCAAGCGCTCCTTATTTAATGTGAGATGCTACAGTGTTTTCCATTAAGCGGTGCAAAGAAATTCCACTACATGTCTGAAACAATGAATAAAGATTTTTTGACTACTTGTATGTTCAAGCCTGGTGGCAGGTGTTGAAGGCACAAAGAATACAAACGAACTTGCTGTCTGGCAACTGGAGGGAGAGCATATCAGTAAACGTTACCAAACGCCACAGCATAGGAAGGGTAAATACCAAGTGAGAAGCCCACGCAGGAGCTGCTACGGGAATTTAGGGAGCTCAGAGGAGAGGGAGGGTAAGGAGTTCCAAGGAAATGTGAGGCCTCCTTTGGCTTTTAAGTGAAGGTTAAGGTCTAGCGGAGTGTGAACACCTCTAGCATTGGGGAGCACAGGTCACACGTGCACAGCGTGATGGGGGCGGGGTGAGCAGAGCAGCTTAGGCAGCCTGTGTGTTCCTCAAGATCTATGTCAAGAGGTGTAATGATGTGAAAAAATGTTGGGGGGAATCTTAAAAAGAACACATTGTGTGCTGTGGTGTATAAGATGTGTTGGGCATGACAGAATGAAAGGCAGTGAATGTTTTAGCTAGAATTGCAGTTATTTTAAATAAGGGCACATAACAAATAAATATATATTAACTACCAACTACCAATTTATGCTCATAATCTTGCTAAAGACACTCAATAATTCATATCACATGCTATGATATATAGTTGATGCTAATAGTAATTCAGTGACGTGCTTATATACATAAACACTATGCATAATTGATCTATCATATACTGAGTTTAAAATGCTAATGACAGACTTTCACATTTCAATTTGCGTTTAATAATAACTATCATTAATTGTATATACTGCCAGTAATGCTAACGAAATAATTCTTAGTTAATATACCAATAATTGGTTATAACACTCTGATTTTCCTGAAAAATGTGTTTTAAAACTGATTAGCCTGAAGTTTATAGCTATGTATTTAGGGAAAAATTAGTAGTAATGTAAAGGCAGCAAAATATGAGGAAGGCATTGTTACAAGTTGCTTTAATTATGCAACAGCCGAGTAAGGGGTTAAAAAAAAAAGTCTGCATATGTATTTAAGTGTGTGTGTGTGTGTATGTGTGTGTGTGTGTGTGTGTGTAGTAGTAGTAGTAGGAGGGAACTGGCCAAATGTAGAGAAAGAAGTACATTGGAAGTAATAGTACATGGGTCTGCCCATAAGATGTAGCAAATATATTTTCTTTGTTTTTATTGTTTCTCCTGATAAAATTTATGATATTAACATATTTGCTGGGGGTGTTATTTCTTATGAAACAAATGAAGCTTCCACACCAGAGCCCCTGGCCTCATGAGCCCTTATAAGACCCTAAGAGCAGATCTAGCGATTTTTACTCATAATTTGTTTTTTGTTTTTCTTAAAAACTAAATTGTACAATACTAAAGGCACAATCTATGAAAGAAACAACTGATAAGCTGGATTTCATTAAAATTAAAAACTTCTGCTCCACAGAAGATAATACCAAGAGAATGAGAAGACAAGCCACAAAGTGGAAGAAAATATTTGTTAAAGACATTTTGATAGTCTACCTTCTATTGTATTTCAAACTGTTCTTTAGCCACGTACCTCAATCCTCAGGACTTGGTATAGTTACCTTGTGATCCTGTTGACAGAAACCCTTCTCACTCAGTATCCCTCTAATAATATGCTAATGTAATCATAATTTTTATTTTGATGCATTTAGTTTCAATTTTTTCCTATTTTTAAGTAGTTGTGATGATGTCATACACATGTTTTTTTGTCTTCTTTAATTAATATTGCATCCTGAGCATTTCTTCATAATCATCATTCAATGGTATCAAAATAATCCATTGTGTGACTGTGCATCACTGGACTCATAATCTCTTTACTATTGAAAACTCAACTTGGGGACACTGATTGTTACTCAGTTAGAGCTTTTAAAAATAGTTAAAAAGGAATATTAGGCCATTAGATTTGTTTATAGTCTACTCCAGAATCTGATATTAGTGATAGATGTATTTTAGGGTAAAGTCAACTCTAAGTTAATGCCAAGGGCCTCTAGCTCAAATCACAATAAATATTAAGGGACTTTTATTTATGCCATAATTTCCCATTAAACATTCAGCCCCATGAGAGCTGCCTCCTCCATCACCACACACCCAGGGCCTGGCTTGGTGCTGGGCACATATTAAGTTCAATAAATATGTGATGAATGAATGAACTAAAGAAAGGCCACAGTCTTTACAGCTAAACCAGAGCCAATGCAAACAAAAGTTAGGACATTGACATTTGGAAAATATTAAATTCATTTTGAAGGGAGAAGGTGTATTTTGTTAAATGGGTGCATGTCAAAATACCCTTCTGAATGTTTGTGTGGTTCCTACAGAGTGACTAATGATGTGTTGCTGGGGCGATGAAAGACCTGGTAGGGATCCTGCAATTTCTTTCACTATATTATGTGTTTCTCCCATCAGGCAGATGCTATCTTTAGAGAATATTTAATTAATAAAAGTGTCAGCCCATTAACTCCACATTTTAAAACTTTGCCCTTTCAGACAATAGTTGCTGTGCAGCTTCCTAGTTTCCATCCTAATTTTCTTTCTTTTTTTTTTAATGAGGTGTTAGTTTTGTGGCCTAAATGCCACCAGTAGAGGCTAAGTGAATTAGCGGTGTCCAGAAACATGCTCACACAAAGGCAGGAGAAGTCATTTTTCTAATGGGATCATTATTTGCCTTACCAAGTTTTTAAAGGAAGATTTCAATTTCATGACTCGTTTTTGTACAGGTTAAGATTCTTCCCATTCTCTGCTTTTCTTCTCTCTCCCCACCTGGTTAACAAAACAAAAATTCAAAGAAGCACCTAAGACCAGAGGCTTTTCAATTTGATTGCTACTATCTTATATCATCAGGCCTTTCAATTAAGGGAGAGTTTCTCCATCTCTAAAGGGTTTAGATGTTCTTTCCAGGTTATGAAGTAAAATAGTTGTGAGGGGAGGGGCCAGGGGTTCATTTGTTTATTGGACAAGTATTTACCAAGCTTATCTTGGGCCTGGAACCACCCTGGAGGCTACATAGAACCTGGGGACAGACAAAGCCTCTTGTGAATTGAATGAAGCTGACAAGATGAGCTCAGCGTTCTAGGTAGTGCATTACAACTGACTAAGAAGGCCTTAAAGTTCCCCTTGGCTTGATTAAACTTTAGACTGGATTCTTCCTGACTCTTGGCCTCTGAGCTCTCTTTTCTTAGAGCATTTACTTTAGAAAACTTTACATTGCAAATTATTTCTTTGTCCCTTTGAGGTGTAAATCTTTTAAAAACCTTTGCTACTTTTATAACACAGAAATGTCTTTCTCAAGGACTTAGGTACCATCCCTTTGAAATGTAATCACCAGGAAGATAAAACCCTATCACCCAGTGTCTGAGGGAGGGGAGTAGCCCAACTTCAATGGGCACCAATTAGTAAACATGTACAGACGCAGAGAAGAGCATTTGAAAGTCCAGGAATAATTCAGTGTGTTGAACTTCAACAAGTCACAGGACATTGGAGTTGGAAGACACCTGAAGTACACCAGTGTTAAGACTGCATTTTACAGACAAGAAAGTCGAAGGGGAGGAACATTCAATGGATGCTCCTAAGGATACTATGATGTGCTACAACTTAGACTTTCTTCATTTCCTATTAAGTGTTAGTTTCAGGATTTTCAGAAGTGTTTTTGCTTTGAAAGTATGGAAATGGTAATATACCACCTCCTAAAAGTACATCAGTAATAGCATGGCTTATGAATTTCTAAAATGTCACCAGATTAATAAAAGTATATTAAAAGTAGTTGTTATTCAAACTAAAGTTTAAGCTATGATTTATAGACATGTAATCATCTTATCATAAAATCGACTGTACTTACAACCAATGCATAAATGGAACCAAGACCAGGAAATATCTTACTTCTCTGTCAGATTTTGGGGTATCAGTTCCAAGAACTCAGAAAACAAACAAGAAAATAAACTGATAAAAATTAGCTTTTTTTTCAGTTTTAGTAGAATAAGGTAAAGATCCTGTTAGTGGTGACATAAGGCTTGTTTAAGCAAAACTATTTAAGATGAAAAAAATACTCTGGCATCGCTGTTTGCCTTAGGTAAGCTATAATAGAGAAATAATCCGTAGATAGTGGCTGGAAATCGAGCTCATTTTGACTTTTGAGAAAAATAGCTGATATATTTCTAATTTTCAACTTTAAGCTTGCTAACAGAGATTTAATAATTTAAAAAGATCCCAATTAGCAACAATTATAACAATTATCCATAGGCATGTGGAGTTGTTTTATATCAAGAGGGGAAATGAAAGAATGTATTTTGTTACACAGATAATTTGTTCAGACTAAGGTCCTGATATTAGGAAATAATATATTTTTTTATTTTTTTCTCTTATTTCTTCTCATACTCTTGTCATAGTTTAAGGGAACATTTCTGCTTTCCATGCATTGAATACTGTGCAGAAATAATACCTGCAAATAAAATAAACGGCACCATTAACAATGGATGCTATGTCTTTGGCAGGGCATGGAGATTCATTGTGCACACTGAGACTGCTAACCAAGAAAGCTAAATTACTTTATTTCAAATGGTGCAGAGCCTGGATGGGTAATATGTGTGTCTCCATTTCATTCTCCTTTGCTGTATGGGAGAGGCAGTTTTAGTGCTTGTCTCATTGACCCAGAGTTACTGCAGAGTAGAAGGAAACCTTTTGTATTTGCATCTGTTACCTCTCCAAGCATTAGGAGTGAAGTAATGATGAAATACCCTCTTCTCCTCCCTGGGCCGCCAGTTGCCATAGCAACACAGCACTCTATAAAGTTCATCAATTCAGCTGCGGTTATCCCCAAGTAGCAGACAGCTTATATGTTACAAAAGTTCTTTCTTTTAACTTGTTATTGAGCAAATGAATTAAATTGGTCTTGGCACCAAGAGCTCAGCATTATATTTATATAGTAAAGGGAATTAAAAGAAGAAAATCCGTCTTCTTAGCTGATATATGCCTGAGAAGTGGATTTTAATTAACTCAGTTTATCAGATTCAACTAATGGCTTATTTCCTTCCAAAAAGAATATGTTAGCCAGTTTAAACATCCTACTCATAAGTTATATGCAACACTCTTTTATCCCACAGTATTATTTTAAACCATCTTCCCGCTTCCTTACCCTCAGCATAGAAGGCCCAGGGAGTCAGGCGCTGGCGGACGTAACCCGTCCTGCTTACTGTGGTCTCACTGGAGTTTCGAAGGGGTCTGGCCCACGGTGGCGTTCAGGAGAGCACAGGGCTCATCGTGTGGGCCCTGGAGCCCCGTGGCCCCGGTCAGACTCCAGCTCCAGCTGACTCACATCTTTGTGCCTCCTTCATGTTGGGACCCCGCGCACGGGTGCAGGGCCACGCAGGGAGCTTATGTGTCATCACAGGGTGCAGTATGTAAAAATGTATAGGTTATAAGCCCTACTCAAGCCCCAGCTCCCTGCCTCTGTCAGTCCTCCACACACGAAGCAGGAGGGGCGATGATCACTCTATTACAAGAGCCTCCCTCCCCTGCCTTGCTGAAAACAAAACAAAACACTCTTTTTAGTACTCTGCATCACAGACTGATCTCTTAGAAGAAATTTGCCACTACATTTCCTGCAAGTGGAAACAAAATTGTATTTAAAACAAAAGTGCCGTCAATCCAGTCCTCTGGGTCTCCTCTCTAAACTCTACCTAGCCCTGTGGCTTAAATATAATTCCTACCAGACTGAAAACCATTCTGCTAAGGAGGCAACTCAAGGTTGTGAAGGGAAATTACTTGTCTTAGATTTATTGTATTTAGATTACAAAATAGCCACCCATTTGGCAAAGTTGGCAGGTCTTCCCTGACAGGCACCAGGCAGGAATACAGAGTGTAAATTACTCTCTCACCCCCATGGGTGAAATTTATACTATGCCTGGTCCCTTTAGTGTGAGTTGGGATGGTTGAGAAAAATCTATGCAAATCGTTCTTATACCACATTCATTTAAAAGAAAAAAGCTGTCTACTCGATGGAATAAAATTATGTTGTCATTTTTCAGAATCACGGTGTTATACTAATTGTGAACTAGCGGCTGGCGCTCCAAATTATTTGGTAGCTGGAGCTGTCACACTCTTCAGAAATGCTCTTGTTCCTCCCCAAGGCTTCAAAATGATCCGAGGTCTCTATCATCAACCCAAACCTCTCTCTTCAGCTTCGAAGAATAATTTCTGTCAGACCTACATATGCAACTGGAACTCAGCATATCCCAAACTGAGCTTAGTGCCTCTCCTTTGGTTTAAATCTGTGCATTCACCTGAAATTCCAAATTTGTTAGAATAAAATTTTCAATTGGACCCGTCCTGCCTTTCAACTTCATCTCTTGTTTCTCCACCCACGACTCCAGCTAACTTAAATTTCTCACCTTTCAGGATACCCATGCCTTTCTATAACTGCACGTTTTGCATAATTTGTGCCTTCTTCTGGGACTACCCATCCATACTTCCTCCACCAGGTAAACATCTCCCTATCTCTAAGAGCCAGCTCTCACACCTCTCCACTGGGGGGAGTTTTTCACTTGCCCAGGCCAGGTCAGGGTTCCCAAATCTCTGTGCTCATTGAAGGTTATTCCTCCTTCAATGAAGATAGTGCATTAGGTCAAACTGTAGGAGATGTGTCTCTCTTCTCGTATGTTCTGAGCTTGTCTTGAGGTCAAGTGCCGAGTCTCATTCTTACCTATGATAAATTTATTTCCTTAGCATGTGGTAAGCTATCAATGAAGGTTTCCAGAATGGATACACGAAAATGTTAAAATTCTAAAAGTAAGCCTCAGAAGTTCACCCTTAGCTCAGGGCCGAACTTTCATCTTTTAATCTTTCTGGTTATTACTAAGGAAGAGCAGGAAAATGATCACATTAAAACTCCATCATTCATTTTGACAGCTTGAGGAGTCCCAAGTACACAGATTGGCCCTAAATGTCGATGTACATCCCTCTTACTGCCCGTTCAATGGAAAGTTCTCTCAGAATTGAGAAGCTCAAGTAGGTGGGAGTGGAAATCTGAAAAGGTAGACATGACAGGAGATCTATGAGTACAGCACATCAGTTCTCAAACATTAATGACTATAAAAGTGAATAAACAAACAAGAAAAACAAAAATTTATAGACACAGACGACAGTATGAGGGTTACCAGAGGGAAGGAGGTGGGGTGGTAATAAAGGGTAAAGGGGGTCAAATCCATGGTGATGGGAAGAGATTTGACTTTGGGTGGTTTCACCCCAATAAACTTAATGTTTAAAAGGTTACTCAGGGAGATTGCTAAAATGGAAATTGTAGGCTTTAACCCTGAGTCTGGGGTTTAGCTGCTTTGCCATGGGGCTTGGGGACCTGTGTCATTAAGAAGAATTATAGGTTAATCTGCCACCAGTGGTCTAGGATTATTCCTTGGCCAACAATCAGAGGCTGTTGGTTTTAGTCCACATTATCAAACGTGCTAACAGCAAAGCCAATGATGGACAAGCTTTGAGACAATGTGACTATCTGCTAACTTTCTTAAGCTGCTTGAGTTTAAGGAAAGTGCTGAGCACGGTGCCTGAACCATGGGAAGCACTTACTGTGCTTGAGCAACTGTCGTGATGCTGAGCAAAGGTCCTACCTCCAATCCAGAAGCTCTTCTTTCCAGACATTAAGATGCAGCCCCTAATATGTCACAAACTCTAGTAGACACTGTGGACTTTCTAACAGGCTGCACAGTGGACTCATGTTAGGGTTGTAAAACATTATGAATGCTTGGATCCTGCCTTCATCTGCCGAGTCTTGGTTTAATTGATCCTGGTAGAGTGTGGGCATCTATTTTCTAGAAGCTGTCAAGGTGAATGTAACATGGAGCCATAGTTGAGAACTATCGATGTCTAGAGCATGAGAGGATATTAAGAAAATTATAGGTGATGTACAATTAAGGATTAGGTAATTAATCTAATTTTTTTCATTATCTAATTTGGCCCTAGGTAGTAAGCCAGATACTTTAGAAGATTGAAAGTCCTATATAGCATGTTTGAGAGATTCTATAAGTTCTACGACTTTAGGGGCAGACATGGAGGTGTATTAGACAGAACTCCAACTGCAAGGACTGTGGTGGGCTTACGGTCTTCAGCTATTAACTCCTTCAGTGTCTGCCTCAGCTTGCTCAATGTGTTCAAAATATCCTCAGGGAGGTCCTCATTCTGAGTAAGGTGGTAGTGGCCAAGGGAATGTTCTTCTCAGATCAGAGATGCTTACATCCAGTACTGGGCAAGACAGTGGATCAAAGTCCTAGTCGTTTCTGCTCAATTTTTATACTAGAAAAACTTTGCTTGAAGATCCATATTGGGCTGATAGAACTTTTGACTGGTCTGTGCCATAGTCTAATGGTTCCCCTTGCCCAATCCTGCTTCCTTCTTTTTTCCTTTCACAACTGTTATTCTCTCCAAAGAAACAAACAAACAAAAACCCTCTTGTACTCCTAGCTCCATCTCAGTCTCTATATCCTGGAGAACCCAAACTTCAGTAGGACACCCAGATGAGGAGAGCTGGTGAGACATAGTAGAAATGCAACACACATAAATCTAGAAAAGCCAATGGGTAAGAGACAAAAGATGTTTGAACTTAAACTTGGGAGTGACAGACACTGGATATACATCTCCTCTTTATATTTTCACTTTAAATGTTGCAGAATAGATATTGTGATTTCTAGTTGACAGAAACAAAACAGACCTACAAAGATCTAGAAATGTACTCATCCATAGCTTAAAATAGGTGGAGGAAGGATATGAGCTCAGCTTTGTCTGAAACTAAAGCTTATATTTTTCCAACACATCATTTTTTTTAGTTCCTCCATCTCATAACATTTTTATCTAAAATGTGTCTGAACTCTTAGTGCATCTAAAGAGCTACATTTAACACACATTTGCACCATCTCCTAATGTCTTCCTCTGGTCAGATATAATTACCACAATATCATAACTGTAAATGCCTTAAAGTTAGGAAAAAGCTCTTATGTTTCTTATATATCCTACCTTGCATGTGTTTTCATAATATAACTGTGTCAATTGTAATTAAATGACTAAAGTTTGAAAAAAAAAACTGGACAATAATTTAGAATATTATAGCAGAGTTGAAGATTCATATACCCAATGAACCAGCAGCTCCATCCCTAGAGCATAGCTTCTCAAAGGTGGGTAGCAAAGTTACTTGTGAGTTAGAGAGTTTCCTATAAAAATTCATGTACAGAAAGCGAATTACACATAATTTAAGAATTCTGTTTTAAACTTTGTTTCCAAAATGGTTATGTAAAGTAAGGCCTTTGAAATTACTAAAAAAAAGGCCCAAAACTTACAGAAACATTGGGCCTTAAGAGCATGAACAAACAAACAAAAATGGAAAAGAATCCAGTGTCATTTGGCTGCCCGGTTATATATGTAAGTTTCTTCACAACATTCATTAATGAATATTTTATAAAATCAATTAATTATGACCTAAGTTTTCCAATTTTATTTTTTAAATTATAAGTGAATATTGTTGTTCTTGTTAATAAGTTAACCTGCAGGATCATAAACAACAGCACTTAGAAGAGTATAAAACATTTAAAAGTGAAACATTAAGAAAAATTATTTTGAAAACATTAATTTGAATTGAAAGATTCTGGAAGTGTGTATATGTATCAATATAGTCCAAAGGCCTAGCTCTTAAAATAAATTAGGTTTAACTAAATTTATTGGACAACAACATTATTTGACTTTTATCAAATGTTCCTTTAGCATTCAACAAAGGAATAATTCATTTCAGTGCTTTGGCCTTGATTCCTGCCTCTTTGAGGAGAAACTGATTTGGAGAAACTAAAAGGTTGATCTAGGCCAGAGTAAAGAGAAGGTAGAATCAGTCAGAGATAATTTCCCAAAATATAGTGTTAAATGATGTTTTTATAATGTTTACTAAAAATATATTGAAAAAATTGGAGCAAATTTACTGAAACACCTAATGTTATAGAAATGATGATTGTATAAGAAAGATGATTTTAATATATGCTTGCTAGATAGATTTTATCAGGTAAATAGCTTTTATTCAATTTCTAGACTTCTAAAATTACTTTAACAAATTTATTTTTTCATCTGTTGAAATATGCTTTTTTCTCCTTTAATCAGTTCATGTGCAAATGGCATTTATAGATGTTCCTAGTTATAAATTTTCATTCCAAGTTTAAAAATTCATTTTAGTTATTGTTTTTTTAATGTCCTGAGGAGGAATTGTTTTGATAATTTTTATGTTGAATGTTTACATCATTACTCAAGAATGAGATTGGCCTGCATTTTTTTCTTTCATACTGTTCTTGCCTCATATCAAGCTTACTGCTTAGTATATGAGCCACTTCCTTCCAAAAATCTTTTGAGGACATCTTTAAGGACACATGAGAAACCAGAAACATGGTGGTCTTTAGGGAGAGGAACATCAAGGAGATTGTTCGCTGCACCCTATAAACCTTATGAGTTTTGTCCATCTAAACTTACTACCTATTATCACAAACAAATGAATAAATAAAAAGGAAAATTTTAAATATAAAAAGCGACCTGAGGGTGGAAAAAATATGTTTTGTTCTATTCTATGGTTGACTGAAAGCAACACTTTACTAAAGCCATAAGGGTAGGAAAAATCATTAGAATTTTCTTTTTTCCTTACTATTTTATGAATCGGAAGCAGAACTAATAGCCAGAAGAAAGACTAAAAAAGTTGAATAATATGTGTTGAGCCTTTCAGCACTGGCAACTCGCATATATTCAATATTTATTTGGTCTATATTTTATAGACCAAAGGAAGATGTTCCTTAAAATCTTTACTCCCTCTGGTGTTACCATAGGTCCTGAACATTAAGCATTATATGCCAGGCACGGCTCTACCCACTGTTGCTAAGACATTTTAAAATATTTATTTTTACAAAGATTTAAGATTCCAGTTCTTGGGAAACAAAATCCAATTCAACACTAACTTTTTTGATTGCTTTGAGTGAATAGACACGTTTTTAAGCATTTTGTATGCTTTTGACAAATAGTCATGAATTTTTTTTTCCAAAGTATTTTGGAGGAAAGCGGTGTTTGAACACCTGCTCGGTGGAATTAACAGATTGCACTACAGAGGGAATAGTATCTCTTCTGGCCATTACTCATTCTGGCACACGGGAATGGAAACGTTTTGTTTCCTTAAGGCTAATTAATTTGTACTGGTACTGCTCAGAGAAGTGAATATATAAGACTCATATTTTAAAATGTACTTTAATTCTGGAAAACATATCTTTTGCTATATACTGTTAAACATATGTTTATGTAAATATAAATATTATAGAAGTTACAATACATTAATTATATTCCATGAAAATTTCTTAATTACCAACACTAAGATATGAAATAAAAAAAAGAAAACAAACTCATTATGACAAATAAATTGAACTTCTTTCCACCCACACCCTCTGCAGCCTCGAGACCTCTCACTGATTTCTGAAAGTGCCCTCCTCCCCACGCTTTGCAGCAGAAAAGTATTGGCATTTAGATCAGGCCCAGACAAGATAGAGAGATGTGGACCATTTAGCTTTTGAAGAGATGATCATGGGTTTAGAGTTTAGATACGATTTTTAAAGAGAAAGGTTTTTAAATGATTTTTAGTGAAAAAATCTTAATGAACGCTCACTCTTCTTTTTGACCTTGGCTAGTGCCCTTACGCAGCTGGGGAATCTCATTTTAATGAGGCGATATTGTATTTCTGAGCAGCAGGCCCTGCTTTGAAACGGTTCCATTTTCTTCTGAAAGCTCAAAGCTGCTTTCATGCAAGTATTATAGATTAAGAAATTATTTCTTCAAATGAAGAAAAAAAAATTCATAAGGGGCTTAGTGTTGAGAAAGTTTAATTTTAAAAGAAAAAGTCCTTCCCTCCCTAATCTTCTTGAATGTCCTGACTTTTAAGGTATTTCCATTAACAGTAACATTTTCTATGCTTTCAGTTACCATCTTATTTTTCTGAATCTGTAATTTGCATTTCCTAAAGATAACAGGCAAAGGGCAATTTCAGCCTTCTGAATAATTAATTATAACTTTCTGGCAGTGCATTTCCAAAGGCCAGACAGCAATAAGGATTCATGACAAAAGCTAAAGAGCAGGAATGTGGCTACGGAGATCTCGGCTCTTCAGACACAGTCCTGGGTTGCCTACGCTTGGACGCTTACCTGACTCTCACCTTAACCATAACCCCAACCGCAACCCAAACCCTACCCCTAACCGAACTCTGTTTCATGGTTTTGAGCTTGAATTATAGGTGTCTTTTGTATCTGTTTGGCAGAGAAATGGTTTAAGGGTTCTTTTAAATGCCTTTTATAGTATAATATTTTATTGGTCAAATACTAATGATTGATTCAACAAATGGCCCCAACCAAAAAAAGCAGGGTCTGTTCAAGTTCTGCTCTACTCTTCTACTTTTCATTATAATCATTTTTCAGACTCTGGAAACAAATTGTTTTTGAAACTTCTACAAGAGTAAATGGTAGATATTAAATATATTACATGTATCACCCATATGTGGGGTATAAAACTGAAAGCAACAATTGAACAAACAAGACAAACAAAAACTTATAGACACAGACAGCAGCATAGTGGTTTTATCAAAGGGAAAGGGGGTGGGGTAGCAAAGGGTAAGGGATCAAACACATGGTGACAGAAGGGGATTTGACTTTGAGCGGTGGGCACACAATGCAATATCCAGATGATGTGTTATAGAATTGTACACTTGAAATCTACATAATTTTATTAACTAGTGTTGCCCCAATAAATTTAATAAAATTAAAAATATATATATTTAATTTGTATTTAACTTTTAAAGATCTTTAAAATATCTTTGTTGAACTATTGTGCCTACCACTCCCTCCATGTGAAGGCAGTACAAATTAAAATGAAGAGGCTTAATTCTCCTACTGAAAATAAGAAAATAGACAACTTTCCCTCTTTTCCTAGAGAATTTACTTAGGAAAGCATGTAACTCAAGTTTCTTTCTCTGTCTTTTTGAAATGTATGTAAATCTTTTTACACACTTTCCCAGGGACCTGGGTGCCACCTCTGAAATGCAGCCGTGTGGGAAGATGTGTCCCTGTCTCCCAGCTTCAGTGCGAGGATAGGAACCTAACTTTGATGGGCACCTGACTCCAAGTTGCAAAACCATCTCCTGTCATAAAGATATGAGGGGTTTATTTTTCCTTTGGATAAAGCCAATTAACTAACACAGATGATCACCCTTGTTACCGAGTGTATTTAGGATGAACTGAGTGTGTTGTGGACTTGAGGACGAGCTCCCGTTCATCTTGAGAACATGCAGGCACCGGGTTTCCACTTAGTTATTTAAAAGAGTGAGATTTCTTTCTTTCTCTGGAGTTACTTAGCAGATTGCCTGCAATGTGCATCCCATTTTGGTTTAATGCTAATTCAATAATAAAACTGCTTTCTTTCTTTACTACCTTTATGAAGAGGTTTTCTGGGTTGGGAGAACATTTTGTTTGTAATTATATTTCTCCAGCATCAACAATAATACTCCCCCATTGGTCTCCCCCTACCCTTCAAATAAAATTCATAAAATTCCTACAGAAAAATAGCCTAAATACTGCAGTGATAACTTTTACGGTCCCAAATGCTCGTGTGACAGGGAGGAAGAGAGTGACAATAAGTGCAAATCTGCATCCCACACGGAAAATGTGCACATGTAGCTATGATTTAACCTGGAGGTTTACTGAACATCAGTGACAGGATCTGTTCCTTCTCTCCGTCTCTGGGACACTAAAAGGGAGCATAGCTGCCCAGTGCCACAAAGAATGAGTTAAATATGTGTGATTTTTATGTACCTGTTTTTTGTTGAATTTGTTGACCTTTTCCATATAAAATAATGTTCCCACCTCTTCCCAGTATTAATAATAAAAGACAATACAGAGAAGCCCAAATGCATTTTCTTCCCAACAGTTATTTTGGCAAACAAACGTGTCCCATTTTAATATCTATTTCTTGTGAAATCTCAAAGAAAATATTCTGTGTGGACTTTAAAGATAAGGGCAATTCCTGATCTGAAATTGCGAACGACCGGGCTCCCTGCCAATAGCCAAGGTGTGTGAGGACGTGTGTAGACAGAATCGGTCTCACAAAGAACAGAAGGGAGGGAATTCTTACAAGCCATTCTTTTAGGAAATGTTGGGAAAACAAGCACAGTGATTAAACACAGCAAGCAACTATTTTCCTTTATTCTGTACATACATTTGTTTTCTTCCTATTTATTTTCACAGAAGTCAATAGCCTTGTTAGTTCCTCTTTGGGATTCAATTTCAAAGAACTTGTGTCTGCTTTTAAACATTTTTAAGTCAGGCTTAATAATTAAAGCAGATGCTGACCGCTCTATGAGACTGTCAGATAGAAACTACTTAAAGGAAATCTACTCACCCCATGGTGAGCTTAGCTCCTCCAGAGATGACAATTTCTGGAACAGTGTCTGGCACCAGCTGCTAATGTGCACTGTGAAAATATTAAATTGCAATCGTATATTTTTCTTAGGTTCAAGTTTCACATATCATCAATTCACAGATGAAGGTTGTTCTAAAATGAGTGGTCAGGTAAGAACATTTACCATGAAATATCTTTATCCACAGAATCTTATTACTTATCATTTGGCTTTGAAAAGACCACAGTCATAATAAATCCTAGGGTGCATACACCTAGAAGAATAGGCTGCTTGGAACTTTCCTACCTTCACAAAGCCATCTGGTTCTGATTTTCCCATAGAATTTCAATAGAAAGAAGTCTGAAAAATCAAATCTGAGAACTCTGCTTACTCAAACTTTTGAAAGATGTTATCAAGAGCTTCAGTCTCAAAAATAATAGAAAAATGGTTACATACCCATTCCAGCTCAAAAATAACTTCCCAGTAATGTTTCATACAAATCCACCCTTTACTTAAGCCCCGATTTAACATTGTGATATTACTTTAGAATAAATTTATCAGAGATCATTTCTGATAAAATAATGAGGTTTAATTTAAACCTTGTAACTACAAGTTCAAAATTAGTTTTGTTGCCAGGGTCTTGACTGGGTTCTGTTCTCATGAAAAGATAAAAGGATACACTTCTGACACATCTGTCTCTATTTCTTCAGAGCTAGTGTGGTGGAAACCCTATTGCATTACATTTGAAGAGCAACATGTCCCTTGTTCAACAGCTGTGAATTAATTTGTCCATTTCAAAAGTAACTAGGCTGATCCAGATCTTAGCTATTGTAAACTGTGCTGCTATGAACATCGGGGTGCACATATTCTTTCTGATTAGTGTTTCAGGATTCTTAGGATATATTCCTAGAAGTGGAATCACTGGGTCAAAAGGCAGCTCCATTTTTAATTTTTTGAGAAACCTCCATACTGTTTTCCACAGTGGCTGCCCCAGTCTGCATTCCCACCAGCAGTGTACCAGTGTTCCTTTTTCTCCACACCCTCACCAGCACATGTCGTTTGCTGATGGAGCCATTCTTTCCGGTGTGAAGTGATACCTCATTGTGGTTTTAAGTTGCATCTCTCTGCTGATTAGCGATGTTGAGCACTTTTTCATATGTCTCTTGGCTATCTGTATGTCCTCTTTGGAGAAGGGTCTATTCAGGTCCTTTACCCATTTTTTAATTGGATTGTTTGTCTTCCTCTTGTTGAGTTGTATGAGTTCTCTGTACACTTTGGAAATTAGCCCCTTATCAGATGCATCCTTGGCGAATATGTTTTCCCAGACCTTGGGATTCCTTTGTGTTTTGAGGCTGATTTATTTTTCTGTGCAGAAACTTTTTTAGTTTTATGTAGTCCCATTTGTTTATTTTTTCTTTAGTTTCTCTTGCCCTAGGAGATGTATCAGTGAAAATTCCACTACTCTCATATGTGGAATCTAAAGAACATAATAAACTGATGAACAAAATAGATTCAGTGACATAGAAGCATGGAACTGATGAATCTCAGAGGGAAGGTGGGGGTGAGTGGGTGGGGAGAGATTAACCAAAGAATTTATATGCATATATGCATAACCCATGGACACAGACAATCATGGGTGAAGGCCTGGGGCAGGGAGTGGGTGCAGGGCGGAAAGGGTGAACGGGGGAAAAAGGGGACATCTGTAATACTTTCAACAATAAAGCTAATTTTTTTTTTTTAAAGTAACTAGCAACTTGGATCCTATGTTCTGTATTGTCCATGGGGTGGGGACACAGAGATTGCCATATGCATATGATCTTTGACCTTGATGATTGAGTGAAGGGCAGAGTGCTGTGGGAGCCCAGGGGAAGGGTGCAGAGGGGCTGTGCAGAGTCAGGGAGGAAGGCCGAAACAGGTAATAAGAAGGATACAGGGCACTTAGCAGGCACAGGGAGCAGGTGAAGAGGCAGGGAGCAAGCATTCCACAGAGAGGTGCTTGGCACACTCAGCAAGGAGGCCTGCTCTGATGAAACTGGCTACATGAGGGCTGGTGACAGGTCATGATGGGGGAGAATTAGGCAAAGACCAGATGGGAACAGCATTGTGTGACATTCCAAAGCTCTATGCCTAGGTGATACAGGTTCATTTTACAGTCCTCTTGTGAATAAGTGTACTAACTTTAGTAATATGCCCTGCTTACAACTGATAATGAATAGTGATAATGCAGTATTTCTAAAATGTCTATTATTTTAAGATACTATGTGTATATAATATACACATATATAATTTAATCCCCACAACTAATATTAGTGCAGTCAATTTACATATATGCTCTTACATGTGCACAAAAATGTTACAAACACAAATTTGTTTCTTTTTGGATAAACCAGATGTAAGAAATTTGCTATATTTAAGAGAGGAGACATAACTCTTTCTTTCTTTTTCCTGTTTGAAAAAGCATTTCCTAAGACTGAGTCATAATCAGGCAATGTCACTTATTTCTCAGGTGATGACATGTATGGCATAAGGTGGCAGGCTTGGGCAGTGAGAGATGCTCCCAGTGATTAGACTCGGTCCTTTCCAGAAGCCCAAGCAGACTTCCCCACAGTTCCCATTAGTGGAGCTGGGCCGGGAGACCACTTCCACAACAGAGGGTGGAATGTGAGCTTCCAGGCCAGGCAGGAGTGACTGGGAGGGCCTGGGAGCCATCATTCCTACAGTGTGTATCACAGAGCCTTATGGAGAATGTGAACACACATCATTATGGTGTGAATGACAACAGTAAGTGGATTACCTGAACTGTTAAACTAGACATGCCTAGTAATTCCTTCTTTCTTCAACTGCTCTGCCTCTATAGCATGTCTCCTCCTGTCCGTGCCTCCTGGTACATCACCCTCAGAGTAGAAAGTCTGTGTGTGTTTTTCTGCATATTTGATTTCTGTTTGTCTCCACTATTTCCTGATTTCTTCCAATGTTTGTTGAAGAAACTTCTACATTATATGGATAAGGTCTCAAGTATTAGGGACCTCATCTCTATCCACCCACCTCAGTCAGACTATCCAGTGAAGGCTGCTCAAGGCACAGCTCCAGGTGTGCAAAGCCCGGGTGGTGGCTGGATTGCTCAGCCCTGAATTTGGGCAACAGATTAGGTGCATCATTTGGGAGAAGAGAACTTTCAAATTCCTCCTTAGTAAAGATATTTATTTTTTGTGTCTTCACTTCCATAACCTTGCCTTATCATTTCATTACCTCTTTCCTAGATAATTGTAACAGCCTCTTAACTGATCCCCACACTCATCCTTCCTGCTTTCATATTATATTGCAAAGATCTACCAAAATAACATAAGAGCAATGATGATTAAATACCCTTAATGGATAAAATAGAATCTTCTTTTCTGGCATTGATACTCCTTTCCACATTTTGGCTCCAATATGCAATTTCAGCCCCATCTCCCAGCACACTCCAGCCACGCTGGTCTCCTCACCACTCCCTTCCTATCACCTGTGATTGCCCATCTATTCCTTTGTGCATTTCATTCCTGGTTCCTGGAATAACACCCAACAGACTGCATGGAAATATCCTGCCCATCGCAAGTGGGAAGCTGCCATTTTTCTAGGCCCAACATGCTTTTTGCACTTTTCAGAGAGCAACATCCTAATAATCCTGGTTTTGAGAATGTTCAGCTTCCCTTATTTACAATTTTGGCGATGATTGATCAAGGTGAGACATCCACCCTGGCAACAAGTGGGTGTGGGGCCCAAGGCAGACTTGTTGACTCTCCGAGATGCCTGTTAAACAGGTAGCATCAGGCACAAACCATGTGCACCCATTGAGGTGAATCACCCCACTGGCAGCACTGTGATTAGAATCTGTCGATTTTCCTTTCACTGCTGGTGACTGAGCCCAGCCCTTGAATGCCTCCTGTCTTCTAAAAGTGGCTCTTCACCCCAATCTGTGAGCTGCTCACCCACTTCTGGTATATTACCTTTTGTTTGTCATATTTGTTAGCCAGGGTAACTGTTTCATGTAAGTGAAGGTCTGCTTCCCTATTTCAAAGGCTGAATCCTGGGTCACCTCTTTAAGGGGCTTCATTGTTACGTATTTTGAATGGATGTGCTTTTCTATTCTGAACAGTTTTTCTTTGTGCGGCCACTTTTATTTCCCTGTGCACTTTATTAATGATTTCCGACAAGGATGTGATCGTCACAGTCATTTCTGTACCAGAGCGCCTGGCCACCACAGTCAGTGCTCCGGAGCTCTTTGAGGAAGGATTAATGACAGCTTTGCCAGGACTGTGTTGTGCTTTGATATATTTCCCCTCAAGCTTATTTATTTCCTGAATGCACCGTGCCTTGGCAAAGTATGCGTATTAGTGTGTCTGTGGCTGTGGTAACAAATTGCCAAAAACAGTGGCTTAGAACAACACACATTTGTTCTCTTGCAGTGCTGGAGGCCAGAGTCTGAGATCAGTTCCAGTGGACGAAAGTCAGTGTGTCAGCAGGGCTGAATCCTTCTAGAGGCTCCAGGAGAGAATCATTTTCTTGACTTTTCTAGCTTCTGGTGGCTCCCTGCATTCTTCACCTTATAACCCCATCACATCACCCCACCCTCTTCCTTCCATCTTCACATCTCCCTCAACCTTTCACAAGGAGCCTTGTAATGATTATGTTGGACTCACCCGGATAATCCAAACTAATCCCCATATCAAGATCCTTATTTAATCATACCTGGAAAGCTCCTTTTATATAAGTGAGCATTCACAGACTCAGAGGTCGGGACCTGGATATCTTTGGGAACCATTATCCAGCCACCCGCAGTGTGGAAGAGTGGGTCAGAGAGATGACATGTAGAGAGGGAGGAAGGGGCCTGGGATCCAAGTAAAAGCAAAAAAAAAAAAAAACCAAAAATCCAACAACCCAAAGCAGGCTACTAGAAGCTGCCACACACACTTTTTGCTTATATTCCTTTGACAAGAGCTTAGTATCATGGCCACAGCATCTTCATAAAGCGACTGTGAGTGCTCTTATTTTCAGCATTTTACAGATGTCAAAACTCAAGCACAAAGAGGTTAAAGTAAGTTGCCCAAGATCACAAAGCCTGCTTCACATTGTTTCAACATGAGTGACTTCTCCCTGACAAGTCTTCAACGTGTGGTTCATAAAACTACTTGTTCTGCTGTTCCACAAATTATCTGATTTTATGTCACCAGGCTGAAATCTCTTGAGAGCAGAGAGCCTGTTATTTACTTTGTAATTCTATTGCCTAGCCCCATGTAATGGACATTCATACCCTGGGATATAATAGTCTTTCTGATGTTACTGTCAGGAAGACAACTCCTATCTGAAACAATGGCTTCCAAGCAACCCTACTTCATGGAAGGCAGACATCTAGGCTGGTGTGATTGCAGCCATCCTGGACCATGAGGATTGGATCCAAACTCTCATGAGGCAGAGCATTAAGCCTGAAGGAAGTTGAGGACTTTATAGAGCAGCCCAGGAACACCCCCTGCTTTGGAACATTTATATGTGAGAGACATAGCTGCCTTTTTAAAGTCATTTAATTTGGGTTCTCTCTTCCTGGTAGAGAAGCCTGATCCTATCCTGGAGGATAGGTGGGTGAGGAAGGAAACTGGAGCTAAACTGTGAAGGTGTATTTTGGTCATCAGGAAGGAGTTTGATTTTAATGGACTACCAATAATTTTTTTGTGTGTTTTGTGTTTTTTTAAAATATATCTTTATTGATTTCAGAGACAGAATAAGGGAGAGGGAGAGGAGAGAGATAGAAACATCAATGATGAGAGTCGTTATTGATCGGCTGCCTCCTGCACGCCCTCGACTGGGGATCGAGCCCGCAACCCGGGCATGTGCCCTGACTGGGAATAGAACCACGATCTCCTGGATCTTAGATCAATGCTCAACCACTGAGCCACGCCCCGGGCCACCAATAATGTTTTTATGATTGGCTTAGAATCAGAGCTTGAGTAGATGTTTCAGGGGAGATAACTTTTGGGCCCTTTACAAGAGGGACAGCCTGTTGGTCATGAGACTGAGGAGGCAGCTGGTGCATAGTATCATGAGGAAGAGACCGTGAGGGTTGGGCCCTTACAATATTCATAAGGAGAGAGGACACAGTCCAGAATCCAGGCATTTATGAGGTAGAAACATGAGATTGGAGAAACATTAAATGAGAGAGGTAAGGGAGAAGGGGAATCAATTGTGAAGTCAATGCTCATGCTGTGGCCACTGGGAAAGGGCTGGTCAGGGGTTAGCAGTAAAAGGAGGAGAGCCTGGCAATGAGAAGGCTCCTTTTCTCATTGTGATGCCAAATTGTGTCCCCCTTAAATTCATATGTTGAGTCCCTAACCCCAGTAATCCAGAATGTGACTGTATTTAGAAACAGAGCCTTTAAAGTGGCAACTAAATTAAAATGAGGTCACTAGGGTGGACCCTAGTTCAATCTGATTGGTTTCCTTATAAGAAGAGAAGATTAGGACACATACACAGAGAGAAAGAAGGTCCTGTACAGACACATGATCTGCAAGCCGAGGAGAGAGGCCTCAGAAGACACTAACCCTGCTGACACCTCGATCTCAGGCTTCAGCTTCTAACACAATGAGGATATGCATTGTTATTGTTTAAGCCAGTCTCTGGTGCTCTGTCAAGGCAGCCCTAGCCCTGTAGATTGAATGTTTGTGTTCAGCCAAAATGCTTAGCTAGAAACCTAATCTCCAATATGATGGTATTTGGGGATGAGGTCTTTGGGAGGTGATTAAGTCATGAGTACGATCAATGCCTTTATAAAAGAGACCTCAGAGGGCTCCCTTGTCCCTTCTGCCATGTGAGGACACAGCAAAAAGATGGCCATTCCTGAAGCAAGAAGTGACCCATCACCAGACACTGAATCTGCTGGCACCTTGGTCTCAGACTTCCAGCTTCCAGAACTGTTAGAAATTAAGTTCTGTTCTCTATAAACCACCGATCTACCGTATTTTGTTACAGCAGCCCAAAAGACTAAGTCACTTAGCTGACTAATACAGAGGCATAATGTGCCAAGTAGGAAACTCAGCTGGAGACCTGTAGCTCCGTTGGCTGAACTGGAAAATATGCCAAAGGTGGTGAGGAAGGTGCAGCTCAGTGGCCACGTGGGACACAAGCCTCTGTCCAGGGTCATGTTGAGTCTTTGGCCCAGAAGCCTAAGGATTTCCAGAACCTTGGTCAGAGTTGTTTCATGTTTGATTTGGGCTCAACCAGAAGGAAAGTAAAAATCCCACAGCTTGTGGGTCTATAAGGGCTTAACAAGTACACTACAAAATATTTTTGTGTGTGGCTTTTGTGTATCTAGAAAATAATGATTGATAGTGTTTGTGATGCAACGTAAGTAGTAAAGGTATTGCTCACATCAACATGAGACTGTATTTTAAGGTTTCTGCAATTGCTCTCATAATTGTTTCTGGGGGCTTAGGGGTGTTATTCATTTATCAACACTTCTAAAGGAGTCTGCAGTTTACAAAAATTCCAAGTGCTTTTAAATGTAAGTTTATATTTATTTAAAAATTTAGTATTTAACTATGTAGGTGTTAAGAAGGAGATTAGGAATGAAAAGAGCCTGCATGGATGGGAAAAAAATAAAATATTCTCTGTTACCTATTCAGTCTCACTTGATATATTGTCAGGCCAAACTCCTGGATTTTTTCCCAACTTTTGATCTGTGCCTCATAAGTCATCATTTGCCCCTTGCATGAGTTCATAGGTAAGACTGTAAGGCCCCAATTCCTTGGGCACAATTTTCCCAACAGGGAGGTTGGGGAGAGTTTTCATAAGGCATTCATTCAGATCTGTGAGCTGCTCCTGGCTTGGTTAGCTCACCTGGGAACGAACGCTTCTTTTCTGTGTTACTGGCGTCAGGACAGAAAGTGCTAGGAGCAAAGTCTTGACCATGTGTCCTGATTCTGGAAATGTCTTTGAAGATTTATTAGGCCTGATTCCCTGAAGGCTCCCATTTAAAATCATGCAGTATGAATTAATACCTATTTTTTTATGTTATTACAAACAAAATAGGCAACCTCTCAAGTTCTTCCTGAAAACAGTGCTCTCCTCTGGACTGTGGGCTATCTTAATAATAAATGACTTAAGCAAATATGCCTGGTACCGGTTCTCTTTTTTCTCATTACCCTGCCCCTTGTCTGTCGGTGGAAACAGGTCTAGTAAGCTTGCCAGACATTGATGAATAAAACAATGGAACATAGAAAAATGCTCTGGGTAATATCAGCTATAACTTTTTCCACATGTCAGACGGTACTCAGAGCACTTTCCATATGTTTTATTTTCGTGATAGTTCAGCAAAGTAAGTATGAGTAGATCCATTTTACAGAAAGAGATAGGATCATATAATTGGCAGAGGCACTCTCTGAGTCAATATGCTCCCCCATCTGGCACTGAATAGAACTGAGGATGAGGTGCCAAGGCATTCAGTGCAGGCGTACCTCAGACGTTGCAGGTTCAGTCGCAGGCCTCTGTGATAGAGAGGGTGTGTCTAAGCAGGTGATGAATACATGCTGTATCACGGTGTAAGCCATTTTCCCAGAGAACACTGGACGAGCCAACAGTGCGCCGTGGAGAGAAGAATAGATTACACAGTTACCCTGGCAGGGGCCTAAATAACTGAATTACATAATTATAACATTTAACTCCTTCCATTTGCAAACAATTTACTGGCCACCGTTGTGTACCTTTCCTTTAAAAAATTTTCAGGGGATTACATTTTTCCTTTGGGGTGTTGGGCTAGTTGAAAACCCCTCTCCTCCTGTATACGTAGCCTATAAAAGGGCTCATGACTCTCCTGTGACTTATTAAGGTCCAGATGCTATTAAGTAGGGCTATTTAATTTTTTATTTCCTGCCCCTTTCCTTACGTGCCCTGGAGTTTGGAATCCTTAAGCAACCAGAATGCTGAAGTACTTTACCTTTGGAGATTACTGCTATGTAAGGAGCAGTTTTCTCACCTTTGCAGGGTTTCCTCCCCTGGGTCAGCTTTCACTGGAGGCAGGAATTGAATGCAGTGCTGTGGATGGGGGCAGCCTCGGCCAGGTCTGGAGAGAGCACTAAAGTGACAAGGGGGGCGTGCTCTTGTTCGGTTTTTGTGCTTCTTCAGAGCTAGTCTGTCACCTGGACATTCTGATTAAGCATCCCAAGCTCCCCTTGAATCTTTAAGGTGTTGATATCTCCTCATGCCCCATTTAGGAATCACCCTGCTCTGTTTATTTCTGCTTTTCTCGGAGTCATGCTCTTCTGTCTCTCCTTCCCCTCTTCTCTCTCCAGGGTCCCCCTTCTATGTGATCACTGCTTGCATAAAAGCTGTCCTTTTCACAGTTCGTGGGGGGAAGAGGTGCCTGCTCTCCAGCTTCATCTATCCGCAGATATGGCCTCAGGCGTCTGGCTGTGACTTGTTTAAGTCTCTCCCCTTCTTTACATGCATCCTACAAACCACTCAGGGATCCTTGCAGCTCAGGTTCCCCTTAAGATACCCTTGCCTTGGAACTCACATCTGGGACTGGAAATTATTTTAAATCTGCTTTTATAACATATGCAAGTGGCTATTGCATTTTGGTCAAGACATCTTTCCCTTTTAGTGCAGACCTTGAGGAAGTGCTCAGGCTCCAGCCTGGGTTCTAGTTATGAGCTATTTATTTTAGCCCAGGAAGAAGCAGCCCCTAATCCAGATCATGCCAGTGGCTTATTAAAGGAACTCTGAGCCAAATAATGTGTACTTCACAGGTTCATGTTCTAAGATTCAAGGTTGAAATGTACCATCTCTGCGTCCTCATGTTGAAATATGGAGGAGCAGGCATCTCCCAGAGAAACTCTGCTTGCTTTCTTTGAGGCTTAAAATTCTGTATAAGTATCTTAAATTATCTACTTTCTGATAAAAGAGTCCATTTCAGCTCTAGTAATGAGTCCTCCATTTATACTGATTAATTCTTAATGTTAAAGATTAATGTAAGAACCTGTTTAAACATTTGCCAGGGGCTAAGAATAATAATGTAAAATAATTGATTCAAAATCCTGTAGAGACTTCTGTTTCAGGGCCAAAGTCTCTGGCAGACATTTGGCCACTTCTCTGAGGCTGTGGATTGGTCCTGAATACGTGGGGTTGATCGTCACAGCGAGATACACTTTAAAGGGCAGTAAAAACCTGCACCCAAAAATCTGTTTTACAAGCTGCTGTGGAGATTGATGCTGTCTTATCTTACAAGTCCCACGGTAACCTGGTTAGCTATATTTTATCTTTGTAACACATTCTTTTTAAGAGTCAGATATAACTGGATGGTCAAGACACATAATTATTCTAAAAAGCAAATGCAGAAGTGTGTGGAGTTTGATTATTTTTGTTGTTAGCAAGTTTGCACAAGAAAAGAAAAGACATGTATTTGTATTTGCATAAAATAGTTTTCTGGAAGAAGACATTAGAAACTTAGTAGTGGTTAATTTCATGAGGAGATCAGCTGATTTTTTTTTTTATTAATTATAGTTTTATAAGATGTTTGAACTTGTAGTCTTTAGCACTTGTAACGTTTTTATTAACCTCAATACCGGGGACTTAACATATTCATCCAGGTATAGGTGATGCTGATTTAGCCCCAATATCTCAGGGGTGCAAAGGCCCAAGTCTAATTCTCAGTTACAGAATATAGTCCATGTGGATTGGCAGGAGGCCTTGTCCCTCATGGTGGAGGCTTTGCTATCTGGGCCACATGACCTTCTCCTCCCAGTGGCAGGAGAGAGTCTGGAGACTGGAATTAGCATGAGCTTCTTACTGCATCAGCCAAGAAACAGTAAGAAGGTATCACCCTAATGTGCCAATTTTTTTGCCCAGCCCAGCTGGCATGGCTCAGCGGTTGAGCATTCACCTATGATCCAGGAGGCAGCCAATCAATGACTCGCTTATCATTGATGTTTCTCTCTCTCTCTCCCTCTCTCTCTCTGAAATCAATAAAGACATATTTAAAAAAAAAAAAAAATTGTTGCCCAATATTAGTTCCAATGCCCTGCCCAACTGCAAGGAGGGCTGAGAATTATAAATGTTCTAGAAATAACTTTCACCCCTTTAGAGTTATCACCATGTTAGCTACATACACTCTGTTTCTGAGACTACAGCATTTAGCACAAAAATGTTTTTGGGGAGCACCTTTGATAGCTAGTATTTGCTATTTATTACTATGTGACTGTCTCCCGTGCTGTGTCTCAGTTACCAGCGTCAGTGAGGACACTTCCATCTCATTTGAGGCTCCTCATGGTTGCAGGATGGCTGCCTCATCTCTTAGCACCCTGTTCTCATGCACCTACATTAAAAGTCAGGAAGAGAAGCGATTTTACTTATTAGTCTCTATCAGCATATTAATAAGGGCTAGGTTAAGCTATATGCATCCAAAAACTAAATTTTACAGTGTTTAAATACACAAAATAAAATATCAGGTTGATGGAAGCAAGGATGTTCTTATACTTTTATGACTTTAGCATAGTCCCAGGTCTCTTCTATTATTATGCTCTGCTATCCCTAGGGTTTGCCCTGCATTGTATGGCCAATGGTGGCCACTGGAGGCCCAGTAGTTAAACCTGCTTTCATATAAGCAGAGGGAAGGAAAGAAACAAGAAGAGAAGAGGGTTTGTGAGTACTGTCTTTTGGAGATTTCCTGGAGCTTTCACTGATTCTTTGCTTAGTTATCATTGTCCAGAAACTCAGGGGGATCATCCTGTGTAGGGGGGAGTATGGGAAATGTAGTCCATAGTATGGGGGCTATGGGCCCAGCTAAAAACTCCTTTACTATTAAAGCAGGAGACAGTCAACAGTGGGATGACCACCTAACTCTGTCATGATCAGGGAGAAAAAAATCTTTTCTAAAAGTCCCCAGTAAATTTCCCCCCTGCTTCCACTAGCCAGGATTGGGTCACCCTGCTGGATGAATGCAGGGTGACCAACTAAATTGAAATTTTAGAAAACCAATACTTTTTATTATAATCATGTTCCATGCAAAATTCATTATTGCACATTCCAATTTAACAGAATGTATTGCATTTGTATTGCTAAATGAAGTAGCCAGGCACAAAAGACAGCCCAGTACATGATTCCATTTATATGAGATGTCTAGAAAAGACAAATCTATAGAGACAGAAAGTAGATTAGTGGTTGCCTAGGACTAAAGATGGAAATGTGTATTAAATGTAAATTGGCATGAGGGATCTTATTAGGGTGATTAAAATAATCTAAAGCTGGAATGTAGGGATGGTTGCACAGCTCAGTACACTTACGAAAAATCACTGAATTGTATATTTAAGATGGGTGAATTTTATGACACATGAATTATAACTGAATAAGGATTTTAAGAGAAGAATAATTTTGGCTGATATTTCTTTATCAAAACTAAAATATGTTATTATAGTAACATGAGTAGCCTTATAAGTTCTTAGGGAAAAGTCCTCATTTAGTACGTTTGTAAACTTACACGATACCATAAAGTTTGTGTAGGCTGCTTAAAAATATTACTTCCACTTCCTATTTTCAAATAGTAACCTTGGCCTTTGAATAGAGAATTGTTGACATATTTGGTGAAGCTGATTCCAGAGTTTGTGTCTGTGTTTCTGTGGGACTTCTAATATTACTTATTAACAAATACCGATTTTGAAATAGAAATTCTAAAGTTTTCAATAATGGAGAATATCCAAGTAAACTCAATTTTTTAGCAAATATAAGAGATCGTATCTAAGTCTATACAAAGTTTTGCAAATAGAAGAAAAGGTCAAATACTATGTGGCTTGTAGAGTTATTTCACCTGAAAGTCAGCTGAAGTCCTCTGTGTGTCCTGTCATTTATGCTGCTCTCAATGTCATATTAAAAATTATCTAACCCATGTGTAGTGATGAGATTCTGATTCATGATACACTTAATAGCAATAATGCTATTTGCAGAAGATAGAGTGTCTCAAACATATCACTTTGGCAACTTCAAAGAAAATACTATGTGGAGCCAAAGCAATTAACTCTAGAAACTTCTGGTAATCAAATCTCAGTAGCATCAAATGAGTGTTTACTGAATACTGTAAAGAGAGCCTCAATATATAGACAACGATGCCAAGAGTATGAAAGTTCCAGTTAGTATACTTCATGTTTCCAGTAACCTCTCTATATATTTTTGAAATTGCATCATCAAGGTGGTTGGAACCAGCCCTTCAAGGTATGTGTAAGCTATTTGCTTTTATCCCAGAATTTTCACCTAATTTCACTGAGGACTAAAGGAGGCAAAGAAACTAAAACCTGACAAATATTTGAGATTACGTGCTCACTAGTTTCTAATGAGCCTAATGAAAGCCAGTTATTGATTGGCCCAGCAGTCCTGGATCACAGTGATCTTCCAGCCATCCTCGCCTACCTCCTTATAAAGTAGGAAGCCACTTTCCCTTCATAGTCAGGACCCACCACCCCAGCCAGCACAGCCAGCACAGTATCTCCCTTCTTTGCCTGTTGATTTAGACTTGAGGAGCTCAGGGTGCCCAGGTGGCAGTCTCACTTCCAATTTAGTAGAACAATTCTTTTGTCCTCTGGTGAAACTATTCCTCCTTTTGGGCTTAAGACCTCCAGATCTGCAGAGCCTAAAGTCACAGCAACAGGAAGCAAAATGTTTAGCCAATAGATTAGTAGAGGTAATAGCCAGAGGAGCCATTCTGATTTCCACCCCTGGTTACTGGAACATCCAGTGCTGGTTGTGGGGGAAATAGCACCATACACTGGATCCTGATGTGGAGCATGAACCACAGGAGGAAGGGAGTAAAGTCCTGGCTGTTACCCTCTCCTTAAGGGTGTTTCTATGTTCCAAAAATTTCTATTTATAACTCATTAGCTAGAATCTAGTCTGAAGGGATACTGGGAATTTTGCAGTCCTTTAACTGGGCACTCTGCTGCCCAAAACACACTAGGTCTCATTGCCACAGAAAAATGAGAGAAGGACATGGATAGGTAACTACAGCTGTCTGGGCGATCTTCCCACAGCTTCCATGTTAACCTCGCAACTTCTGTCTCAGCCTGGCTTTGTCCCTGGGTGGCTCATCCGGCTCTACAATGTCCTCAGAATTCACATGCTCAGGAAATCGTCATGACTCTGTTGCCACTTTGTCCTTCAGAATTCTGATGTCTGTCCACAAAGAATTATGTACTTGGCTAGGCCCCAGTGTTCCCTGAGTCCTGGGAAGCTGAGATTTCTCAAATTTCTCTATTGAGCATGGCTGCTCTCCTCTGGTGGAATCCCAATTCTTTCTAGTTTGGATCTTCATTTCCATGGATGGAACAGGACGTGTTTTGAGCCAGGCAAGCCAGGCAAATAAACCAATGATGAAGTCTAATTAAGGAGGGCTTTTTTCTATGTAAGCTAAAGTGATATATGTCAGACAGTGCTGATGTGCTAGAGCAATGAAATTCTCAGAGCAGTAAACCCAAAGAGAGGCAGCTCTGACTTGCAGAAAGCTACATGTCAAGCAGTGATTAAAATTAGTGGCTACCATTTCCAGACAGAGAAATCAATACTAATGAACGTAAGATTTGCCTCCCAGGCAGGAAACAGATTGCTTAGGCCACTGCAGTGGGTGTTCATGTGTGGGTTCTACTGTATTCTTTTTGATGCTGGCGCCCCACAGGCAGGCTTTGGAATTCTAAGAGAAAAAGACAGTCTAGAAACCTAGTAAATAAGCTGCAGGGAATTTAAGATTAAGTTCTGTTGTTTTTAATTTTTAATTCTTCCATTCATCTTTATTTTTAACAGAAACCTGTGTGTTTCTATTTACCAGATAGAGTAGTAGCCAAAAAAGATTGAAATTTTAGTAATAGAATTACTATCTGAATTAAAAATGAGTAAAGCTTCATTGTCCTACAAAAGCAAAGTATTAGGGAGTTATAATAGTGTGTATTGGTAGCCCTAAAAAGACAGGCACAAATTTATGTGATTTAGAAAATGTACCCATGGGTCTTAAGAAGTGTTATATTTTATTGAAATTTTTATTTTGATAATTGTAGATTCACATACAATTGAAATAACTAATATATAGATATCCCATGAACTCTTTGTCCAGTAAACATCTTGTAAAGTTGGTTGTGTGAACTATCACAACCAAGGTATTAACACCAAACAAATCGTTGATCTTATTTGGATTTCCTTAATTTTACTTGTATGTCTGTCTATGTGTCTGAGCACGTGCATTTAGTTCTGTACAATTCATTACATGCGTAATTTGTGGATCAGTACCACAGTCAAGATTCTAAACACTTCCATCATCATAAGGATCTCTCATGGTGCCTGTCCAAATGGCGATTTCGCAGTTGTATTGAAAGATAATGATGAAACAATTTTAAATACATGTGATCAGGGCATCCTTAAATGCTGTCTTCTTTCTAACTGGGATCCTGAATTAGGTGAAACCAATTAGCAAGCAGAGGACACTTTTAGCATTAGGGCTAGTTTCATAATCTCTGTGAGCCCTGAAACTAACGAAAAAAATCTAAAGGGAGAAGAAGGCTATGCCCTTTGTTTAATAAATAGCATAGTGTACTCCTCCATGACCCTGGAAAGGAACAGCATATAATCTTTCATCCTTAATTTCATAGATCAGTGGTTACAGAGTGTGGTCCCCAGACCAACAATAGCAACACTTGCTAATTCTCTGCCTCTACCCCAGGCCACTGAACCCAGAACTCAAGAGAGGGTCTCAGCCATCTGCGTGAACCAGGCTCCAGGTGTTTCCGTTACCTGCTAAAGGTTGAGGACCACTGCTCTAAATCTTGCCCATACTCCATTTACAAGCTTTTCTGAAGTTTGTGTGAGATATAAAATTTTGCACAACGGGACTTGCTGCATTTATAATCCACATTACCAAGGGCTTCCTGCTTTCCTACTTTGTCTGGAGCTACAATCAGAGGGTCATATTGATACTATCCTCATTACAGAAATATTGGCATTCATACAATGATGTCCTGAGAGATATTTCAAGGCATAAAGAAAATGGGTGTGAGAAGTAAGAGGGACTCATATCGCTGAAAACTGTACCATTGTCCAGAATCAGGAGGATTTTCCTGAGGATCATCCCCTTCACTGAGAAGTAGGACATGAAAGAGGTCATTTTAATCCAGCACAGATTAATGTGACATGAATTTAAAGAAGATTTTTGCCCTCTGGTTGACAGGGTTGTGACTGGAAAGTAGCTCATGGACTGACATTCACCATGGTGACATGGTGTTCATTGACTAGTCTCTCATTTACTACTCTTAGTGATTTGTCCCTTAATTTCCTGTTTGATAAGAGTTAGATATTTCTGGGAGTTTCCCTGTATTCTCCCTTTTCCCATAATGTTCTAATGTATTGCAGCTTATGTAAAAATTTAAAAAGGCTCTTTTGCACTTTGTGAGAACAATTTAATTTAATATTCTTTTAAAAATGAGGTATCTTTTATACACCATAAAATTACTCTTCTAAAGGATACAATAGAGTGGATTTTATTATATTCACAAAATTGTGCCACCATCACCACTGTCTAATTCTAGAACCTTAAAATAGAGTAGTTGCCTTGTCCTTAAAACACACTGCTTTTCTTGAAAGTCCTCCTGAGGAAGCTTCAGAGAGTAGAACAAACAGATCCATCATGACAGCACCTGGAGATAGGCTCAGAGGAAGCAGTAAGTCTGACAAGCACCATAGCCTCAACCGGACGATAGCTTGAGTTATACTTTGCTTCTTAATTCCGGTGGCACTTGAGCGTAGACATTCCAGTATGGTTACATGAACTGTGGCGTGGTTTTTACTCCTCTGTTGGCATCGATCCTCAAAGATATAGAAAAATGCTAGTCTTTTAAACTTCACAGAAATAAGAGTAAAAGAGACTCCAAGCTTCCCACTTTCTTCCAGATGTTGGTTATTACCTAGTTCTTACCTGTCGGATGAGAAGGCCACCAAGAAGCCAAGGCACTTGGGGAAAGGACTGTGTGAGGCACAGGAGCTGGGTCTACAGGATGAGGAAGGGGGACCAGCTGTGTCTCTGCCCTTCCTGCGCCCTATACACGCCACATCCTTCTGGAAAATAGTGCTTCCATTGCTCTGAATTCAGATCTGTGATTCCAGCCAGTCTCATCTGACCAAACTGCCATCATCTTGGATCCTACATAGTTAATCTGGGACCACTTCTCTGAATCCAGATGAGGCCAACCGTGGGAAGGAACCCTGCAAATAGAGTCAGGACAGCTGAGCATTTCCCCAGTCCTCCTTGGAGAGTATTCAGCCAGATATTGTCCAATACACCCATCTACCTAGGAGACTGAAGCAGAGGAGAGATCCCTTTTGATAGAGCAATGGGCTTCTGATGTCAATATAAACGAGTAGGGAGAGGTAAAGTCCAGGGCAGACCTTGCTGTCTGGCTTCTGAGGCATAAGTAAGAGCAATTTCTTCCAGTTGTTTAATCAGTGCACCAAGCTGCAGGGTCGCCCGACTCCAAAGAGGGCCAGGCTTCCTGAGGGAGAGCCAGGACACTCAGCATCTAGGTCCTAGGTTAATCGAAAACCAAGTTGGTGCCTGACTGCTGCTGAGTTAGATACACAAGGACTGTGTATCCTGGCCCCTGCTTCTCTAGTGCAAGGAGAGAGAAAGTGGGGGCTGCAAATTTGCACAACTCAGAGACCTGCAGCCACCCCAGGAACCTGAGTCTTTTTTTCTCAAATCAGAAGAGAGTTTGAAGGGGCTTGGACTGTGACAACAGTGACTGTTACATTCCGGGTGATAGCAGGATTAAGGAAAATATCTCCTTTACTAATTTTGTAACTTTATAAAAGAAGAAAAGTAGCATGAATGAGAGACTTAGTGAAATTAAAAATTAAATACATTTATTTAGAGCCTAATATAAGAGCCACATGCCATCCATTATTCCCAAATTCATATTTTAAGATGTTGATTAAAGTTCTGTTTGAAGGTACATTTTCCTTTATGATTTTTGCTCTAAGAGAGGGATCTTTTTCTAAGAACTAATTGAAAGTTTTTCATTTGATATCCAAGAGGTATCATTAGTGTCCATTCATTTATTTGTCCACTCATTTATTTTTTCACACATCCATTAGATGTTACGGAGATCCTACAATATGGCCTGTCCTGTGCTGGTTGGCGGGGCACAATGAGGTGTGGCTTTCTGGTGGGGCATCTGTGGACTAGCTAGCGGGGAACATTAGCACCACTTCTAGGAAATGTAGCGTTACCGTGGATTTCACCCATTTTTTGTTGTTGTTAATTGACTTCTTCTCTATCCTAAATGATTGCTGTATTATTGACATTCTATGACAAATGACAATGACAGACACACCTTTCTCTCTCAATCCAAAGAACCAGTATTCAATATAAAAGCTCAGAAGCGATTTAGAAGTACAAATTAGTAGTTACAGAATAGTCATAAGGAATATAGTCAATAATATTCTAATAACTATGCATGGCGTCAGATGGATCTGAGACTTCTTGGGATGATCACTTAGTAAGTTTTATAATGTCTAATCACCGGGGTGTACACTGGAAACTAATATAGTATTGTATGTCAACTGTAATTGAAAAATAAAAGATGATTAAAGAAAAAGCTCAGTTTCCATTTAGAAGGTAAAATGATTAACTCGAGAAAAACATTTCCCCCATAGCTCTAAATTTTCAAAGACTGTTTTGCACTCACAAGAAAGGAAAATGTAATTTAGATACAACTCAGAAAATAGATAAGTCTTTATTAACATCCTCAAATTTCAGATGAAAGAAGTTCTATTTTGAAATTGTAAGGATTCAACACCAGACAATAATAAATTTAAATATAAAAGTGTAGAGGTGTCACTTTCTTTATAACCAGATATGATGAATTTTGTAGTGGAAGATAGCTACAGAAAGTGCATAGCTCTGAATCATATTTTAACCCTTAGCTGCAGGACCGAAGAAAACATTAACTGTCTTCTTACGAGCATTGTTTTTGCAGTTGTAAGAAACTGTCATAAAGTCTTGGAAACTTCGATCATGTCTCTGAATTACAAGTGTCATATTCAAGCTCAGTCTTGAGCTTCGGCTTCCTCTGAGGTAGGGCTCCGGGAGGCGCTAACACTGACAGGTTTATAGTCTGTCTTTTTGCCATTAACTTTGCTGTGTTCAGGCCCCTTGCTGCTCCAGGTACTAGAATAGTGCTTTGAAGTTTGATGATAGTGTTTTATTTAGTGTGAGCATGTGGGCACCCCAGTGGCACAGGAGGTGCGGTTAACTTTCTCTCCACGCAGAGCGAGCACCCCGTGCTGTGAAGGAGGCAGAGGAGACATAGACATGAAGCAGGGGCGCTGGTGGGGCACAGCCATTTGAATGCAGGAACGCCTCTCAGTGACACGCAAAATGAGCCACATCTGCGGGATGTTTGCAGGAACCATCCCCAACTGATGTAACCAAGCCTGCCGAATGACGTGAGGGCAAACTGACACTGGGGTAGGGCAGGCTAGAATGCCAGAGGCAGACACACCGCCAAGGTCATGGTGCTTACTTATGTGGAGCTCCCATACCTCCCCAAAGAACCCCGGCCTTCAGCCATTAACAGAGTAACTAGGAGAGGAGATGTGTTAATCAGCTTGGCTGTAGTAATCATTCCACTGCGTACATGTAGATCATGCTGTATACCTAAAGTGTATGTAATTTTTGTTTAAAACATTTAAAAATTATTAAAAAGTAACCCTGATTGACAGTCTCTTTGGCATCTCAAAGGCTTTAGGATGTTTGTATTGGAACTAAGTAACTTTCCATAGGGCTGATCTCAGAATTAGGTTGTGTTCTATCAACACTGTAAAATTTATTCTATAATACTTTGTGGTGTTTCATGCCATTTTTAATTTATTATGTCAGGAAATTTTGATCTGATTTATTTCTTTAGTGTTAAAATCCACTGAATTTGACGAAAGAACAAAACCTCTTTGCAGTGTGAAACTACTGCTAACAAACTAATCTCAGATATTCCATTGGCTGCCTGCAAGACAGCTTGAGTGCCCTTGATAAATTTAGTTATGTATTGACATAAGAAATACCCCAGTATGTCAGACTCAGGGTCCAACCACCAGGTGGATGTATGTTAGGCCAAAATGGGTAGGCTGAGTCTCTGTACAACCATGGCATCATGGTATTTTATCATTAATCAATAAAGTTATTTTGATTTTCTGCTGCAGCTTAATTAATTTACTGACAATAGCTGTATTACAAAAGAAAGGAGTCCTTTAAAAAACTAAAAATTTAATATGAAATTTTATTAAATACATTTTGATTTGCAGCCCTTATAATGAAATTTAACAATTTCATATTCTACCTTTGGGTTGTCTACATATTTCTTTAATAAGCTACAATAAAAGAATTTAAAAAGCATGCAGCATGCCATCACTTTTATTTAATTAAACTTTTCTGGCTTGGTAAATAATATAATTTCATTCCTTTTGATCCTGGTATGGGTGTTTAGTTCTTATTTATTTATTGAATAATATTATCTTATTAATACACTTTTTTGTTAATTATAAAAAAAATACTTGTGTTGCTATTTATTCTATTTATATTTTAAATATTCTCATGCTGTTTTATAATCATCAAAGAGCTTAATTTGTTGATATACATAGTGAAATATTGTATAGACAAAAATAGGAGAGTGTAATTTGAACTGAAGACAAAATATATCGCCATTATAGATATCTAGTTCCTACCTCCACTGGTTAGAAGTTAGGTTGAAGTGAAGCTGAAGTGGGATTTTAAGTACACTGGTCTTCAGTTGACCTTAACTGCCAGTGGGTGGAGTAAAGGAGATGAAGCCATTCTTATAATTCAGCATACCTGACTCCTGTTTGTAGCCTAACCCCCTCTTAGCACAGAAGCAGGGTAAGTCCATCTAACATGCTGTGATATTCTCTGAATAAGCAATGGCAAATGATTCATGAACATCGATTTACTTTTTTTATATTAATTGTATTGACTATGTCTTCATCAAGCTAATTCATTTTTAAGACTATAAATATAAATATATATTAATTTTTTTCTACATTCAAGAACATTAAGAAATAATCATGATCTCCAAAATTAGAAAAATCGGTATTAAAATATTATATTTTCATTCCTCTCTTTATGTGTATATAAAGCCTTATATTTTAAATGTGAATATTATATGTACAGACTATTGTGTACAGACTATTTTGCCACATTTTCCCACTCAATATAACAGGATGAACGTTTTTTGCAACAGTATTTTAAATGACTGCATAGCATTCCATTATATGGATATAGAGCAATTTATTTAGCAGTTCCTTGCTCTTCTACACAGATTTCTCATGTTTGAATTTCCACTTTCAGAAGTGCAAAATATAGACAAAAATCATATCCTAATTCCTTATGGAAAAAATAACAATAATAATAAAAGTCCCTGGTGAGTGCCTAGTTTGGATATATTTTCACGCCTACATGTTACTATAATATTCTCTGAATATCACTTTTATTCCAGCTCTCAAATTATTGCAATAATTTTATGCTTCATTTTTCAAAGATGGCATACCCCTGTGTGCATGTGCACACACACACACACAGACATGTGTACACAGACACACACATTTTCTATGTCCCTTAGCTGGGGGATTAATATCCTAGTAGATGGGAACAAGTTTGTTGTCACAGGAAATTAGAGATCTTTGGATGATTTATTTGGCCAATTCTCTGATTGACCAGGAAAATGTTAATCTATCTTAGATTCCTGCTTAGTGATATTTTAAACATTAATATAAATTCTGATGTCCAGTTGCCTGAGAATAAGTAATTCTTTGAACTTATAACCACATCATAGGGATTTCATATTGACACCTTGGCTCACATAATTAAAGGGCCACCATCAATGCTCTAAGAAACCCAAGTACCACATTTTACTGCATCTAAAATGCATATTTTCTTCACACTTCAACATTTCAAATTAAGGTGGTCTTATAATCAATTGTGTCTTCAAATATGGTTGGTGAAAGTTCAGCTTTCTTAGTTTATAAAATAACAGCTCATAACTAATGGATTCTTACATTCTTAAACTTATAGTGTATAGATAATGTGGTGAATGCTTTTTGGCATGGCTCTCAATGATCCCCTAATCCTGTAATCCTCTCCCCTTGAGTGTGGGCTGGACCTACATAGAGCCCTGGGATGTCACTCTTAAAATTAGATTATAAAAGACGGTGACCTCCCTCTTGCTGGCAATTGCTCTCTGGCTCTTCTTGTGTGCTTAGTGCTGATGGAAAGGACAACCTGACAAAAACTGAGGGTGGCCTCTTGCCTAAATACATCAAGAATCTTAAGGGAATAATAATTTTGGAGGATAGCTATATCTCTCACATTAGAAATATCTAAAATGTCCATCAATAGTTGATATATAAACTTTGAATTTTTTATACGACATATCCTACATCAATATAAGTGACTGAATTACTGCTACATACAACAATATGGGTTCATCTCACAAATCTTATATTCATTAGCAATCTATCTGGTTCTCTTAATATTTTATTCAAACTCTAGTCATTACTATAAGCTTTTGTTCCATTTCTAAATTATGTATTTTAAGATCTATAAAAGATTATATTATTCATTCAATATTTTTGCCTACTTTAATTCTATTAGTATAGGTTCTATATATACCAGCAAGATCTAATTAAAAGTCAATGATCCAAACAAGTAATAAAGTAGCAGACCTAAATGCTTACATGCTAATAATGCCATTAAAAATAAACTGTCTAGACACACAGAAATTGTCAGAATGAATTAAACAAATTAATGACCCAACAGTATGCTGTCTACAATAAACTCACTTCAAATATGAAGTTATATGTAAAAAAAGAGATTAAAAAAAGATATGCCACACAAAAAACTAATCAAAAGCTGAAGTTCAAACCAACAAGACTTCAGACAAAAAATATTTCAGGAAAAGAGAATTCCCATAGCACCTTTATTAATAATAGTTAAAAACTGAAAAATGCCCCTGGTATCCATCAATAGAGGAATGGATAAATAAATGTACAATTCTACAGTGGAATGCTATCATACAATAAATCGAAAGAAATGTGTGACACATGCAAGAACATGAATGAATCACTAAATATGCTGAGCAAAAAGCCTTCCACATGATAGAATATATGGTCCCATTTCATTTACATGAAATTCTACACAAGCAAAACTGAGCTCAGAAGAGAAATGTGAACAAATGGTCACCCATCTTGATGAAGCAGAAGTGAATATTGACTGGGTATGGGCATAAAGAAACTTTCTGTGGTGAGAGTAATATTCTGTATTTTGATAGGGATTTGAGTTACAGTGCATGCATTTGGAAAAACTCATCAAATATAAACTTAGCATTTGTGTATTTTATTGTGTGTGAATCTTATATAATATCTGCAAACAAATATTGAAATCTAGTTAATGGTATACAGGTTTAAGTATTTAAAGGTTGTGTACTGATGTCTTCAATTTACTTTCAAGTGCTTTAAAAATGGATTAAGTGATGAGCATATGGATAGATAGGTATATAGATGTGTGATAAAGCAAGTATATAAAACAATAATGGTAAATTCTACATGGTGGATATTTGAAAACATCCTTTAATTTTTCATGTGTTTAAATATTTTCATTATAAAATCTTGGAAAAAATTATAATTCTTTCTACAGATGCTTTCCCACCAAAACAGAAAATAGGCTATGAAGAAATTGCTTTAAATAACTCACTCCATCTTAATAAGGTCACTGAGCCCATTGCTAGTCACTTTATATTTTAGATTTATAACTCTTCCTGTTTCCCCTTACTGCTTCAAGCCAGCAATGAAATCATGTGCCCTTAAAGATTCAGATATCCCAACAGACTTCAGACTAGCAAACTTAATTGTTTGGAAGGCTCTTCTTATTGACTGACCTACATTTATGTGCAATGTGCATATGGGGGAGCATACAACATCAATAATCCACCACCAGGAGGCACATCTTACTTAATAACTGCAGTTAAGGGAGCAAAGATTTACAGGGTCTGCTCCCAGCTGATTCCTTATTCACTGTAGGTTCTTAGCTAAGATTTTAAACCCTGAGTATAACAAAGAGACTATGTCCTTACCAGAGTGCTGTGAGATTACTCATGTAATTTTATGTAATCTGTGTATTTCCTTCATGTAATATATTCCCAGCCAGCGCACAGCATACACACCCTTGGAATCAAAGTGTAAACATTTTATACAACTGAATAGAAAAGTAGTTTTTAAGGAGTATTCTTTGAAGTTGAGTTGAGGTAGGAAGTTCTCAAAAGGACAGCCTAGGAGGACACATGGTAGCAAGGAAATGAAGCTTAGGGAACCAAAGAATAAGAGTGACCCTGGGAAACGCCATCGCTCAAATTTCCTCCAAAAGGAATCTGCAAATGTAGTCACTGGGCTTCATCCTGAACCATCTGGCCTGTTCCCACACAGACAGTCTAACACGGTGGGATTAACAGGTTTAATTTGAATTTCAGTTGTTCTGAGCACTTGGTCAAGGGGTTAATTTCTGTGGGCACTGAGAAGCAGAGCTTCGATTATCTCAAGGAAGAGCGATTATGCATACGATATGACACTCACTCTCAGGCCTGTCTGTCAACAGAAGAATTGCTGCAATACTGTCTCAGTCCTGTGGAGGAGAACAGGGCTGTAAGGAAAAACTAACTTTAAAAAATTAAAGAGTCCCCAGCCGGGCGTGGCTCAGCAGTTGAGCATGGACTAGGATCCAGGCGATAGGTGTTCAATTCCCTGTCAGGGCACATGCCCAGGTTGCGGGCTCGATCCCCAGTTGGGGGATGTGCAGGAGGCAGCCAATCAATGACTCTCTCATCATTAATGTTTCCATCTCTCTCTCTCTCCCCTTTCCTCTCTCTGAAATCAATAAAGATATATTTTTAAAAATTTTAAAAATAAAAAAAAATAAGTCTTACTTTGCTAGGGCTGCTGTAACAAAGTGTTATGACAGATACTTATTTTCCCACAGTTCTGGAGGTTGGAAGTCCAAGACCAGGGTGTCTGCAGGGTTGGTTTCTCCTGACACCTCTTTCTTTGGCTTTTTGACGTCTGTTTTCTCCCTGCATCTTCACATAGTTTTCCCTCTGTGTGTGTCTGTCCAGATTTTCTTATTTTGCAAGATTACCAGTCATATTGGATTAGGGCCCACTCTGTCTTCATTTTACCTTAATCACCTCTATAAAGACTGTATCTCTAAATTCAGTCATACTTGGAGGTCCTGGGGATTAGGACCTCAACACATGAATTTGGGGGGAATTTGGCCCAAACTAACTCCTTGTCCTCAAAATATTATGAAACATTTGAGACAAGAATGTATCTGTTTAATAAACTGTAACATGCAGGAAAGGAAGGGATGCTTTTGTACTTTGCCACAGGAGATTAGGGTTCACACGCCTGACGGTCTCGAGGAAGCAGGACTGCTCATCACCACGGGAAAGGGAAACTGAGCAAAGTTTAACCCCCGGTGCTGGGGGCAGCCACAGGCTGCCAGAGTCTCGGGGAGCTGGAGGGAAACGCGTTAATGGCCTGAGAGCCCATGAGGACAAAGGCAGCAAAGCTGAGGTGACCTTTGCGGTCAGAGTCTCCAGACCCCTGATTTCCCTGCTGAGGGAGTGAGAACCCAACTTTCACTGTGGGACATTTTAGTAGGAGGCGCACAGAGACAGTTCTGCAAACATGTACTGACTGGAAGGAGAAGAGGGGAGGGGACAGTGACCTGAGCAAAGAGACAGGAGCAGGAAAGGGATGGGGCAGTAGTGCTGTTGACAGAGGGGCCAGCTGAGGGAGAGAAGGGGGCCCCATCTGGGCACAGGGCTGAGCCTGTAATGCAGCCCCTGCCTGCAGCATCTGCACAAATATTAACTCTCCAGCCTGGGATATAAAATGCAGAAGGTTTCATCAGTAAATTGTCATCAAGTAAAAGCATTCAAATGAACATTGTGATGAAGCAGATTGAAGTTATTAGAAATCTTTAGTTACTGTCTCTTGAAAACTGCTGCAAAACTGCAATACTACAGACTTAAAAGTAGGAATTAGATTTAAATATCATATTTAATAGCAAAGAACACTATATTCATATAAAGCTTTGAGTTAACCTATCATGAATGAGAGAGATAATTTTAAAATTAATTCCCACGCTATCAAGATACAGCGATTGCATAAACAGGTTTTTGGAATTGTGTACAAATCATGAATTCACTTTTAGGTTTTTGTACCACCTCTAGAAGTTACAGAAATGCCAGAGGAAACATTCACACACAGTCATGTAAATTTACGTTTAAAATTAAATTAGTCCACACAAAAACCAGCACATGCATGCTTACAGTGGCTTTATTTATAATTGCCAAGACTTGGAAGCAACCAAAATGTCCTTCAGTGGGTGAATGGATTAAAAATGGACTATTATTCAGTCCTAAATGCTAAATGGAAATTAGCTATAAAGTGATGAAAAGATATGGAGGAAACTTAAATGCGTATTCCTAAGTGAAAGGAGCCAAACTGAAAAGGCAGCATACTGTATTTCAAATATATAACTTACTGAAAGTGCAAATCTACACAAACAGTAAAAACATCAGTAGCTTCCAGAGGTTGGAGGGAGGGAGGGGTGAATAGATTGAGAACAGAGGATTTTTACCGACTATATAAGAAAAATTAAAAGCAGAGGATGTTTTCAGATAAGTACTTCTGGCCTCTATTTCCACTCAAATTGCTTCCCTAAGCTCCTCCTATACAGAAATTCTAGAATCTTCCCTGGGAGGAGAGATGGAGGCCGGTGGTGCTATTCTCTGGGAGAAGTGTTGGTCCGGGTGTTTTGTGATGTGGCAGATTCTGGGGCCAGGCCAGAGGAGGAAATTTGCTCACAGCTTGGTGACCCGGTGCCTCTATAGCAATCCAACAGAGATGGAGATCTCAACATGCCCATCCAGTGTTTACTCAGCAGGAGGCTGATCTTTCTCCCAGACATGATTTGGCAGTCTTCTCACAATTTCCTGTATTCTCTAAAGACATAACTGGCACTCTGTTTTCTGCATTGAATGATTAACTTCAGATTTTTAGCCAAGAGGTGCCGATGCCTTCCTTTGACTGCACGCTATGCATAACTTACTTGTTACAGACCTCTCACGTCACCCCTCATTATCTCCTTCTGCATTGATTGGTGACATGAAATGTATGGCAATAGCCTTTACTCAGCACTCTAAACTGATACCAGAGTCTCCATTTAGTGATAAGTCTAAGGCTCAGTTTTTTAAGAGCAAGTTTATTTGACATGATGTAAACAGATGTGGATTGCTGGGGACAGGTTTTCTTCCCTCGAACCACCCCTTTAGCATTCTGCCTCCATGTAGAGGAGTGACTTCTGTGGCTGGTCACTTCTGGGAGTAACTGCACATGCTCACTTCTGTCCTTCTCTGCCTTGGGAACAGGCCAGCTGGGGCCACCCCAGTGCTAAGACTAGATGGGAGCATGTGCTAATTCTGGAATTCTGTGAACTCTCACTTAAGTTACATTCTCCAACTTAGCCCCTATCAATAATGCAGGTTATATTTGAACCACTAACTTGATTTTTTAAATTTCTCAATTGGTTCAGGGCAGAGGCAGGTGAGTAGAGGGTGCTCTTTATTGGGAATGTGAGATAGCTCAATGTATGTACCATGCAAGACTACAATTGTCTCTATTCGTCAAGATTAATTTGACCTCCAATTGCTTAGTTTTTCTCAGAGTTATTTACACAGGAAGTATAATTTACATCCATCCCAAGAAACCTCTAAGGATGTTTCTAAGCCTAGTTAACGTTTGAAGATGGCACCAGAGACCAATTCTTTCTGGACAGTTTGATGATGGAGAAGATGTGCATCTCAGCAGTGTTACCTATGGGCCCTTTCTGCTTTCACAATTTCCAGCATAAATCTACAATAAGGACCTACTATTTGTGAACTGGTAATTGCTAGGTTCAAGTGTGTGTGGTGACCAGTACATCACCCTCACAGGGAGCTGCTCTGCTACTTTGAGATTGTTATTATTGCATTTTGTACATTCTGGTATTTCAGAATTAATTCCTGCCTCATCTAAATGCAAAATAGGCGATAGCACTGCAAGTGAGCAGAAAGCTAAAAGGAGAAAACAACAATGACCCTGAGAAAGGATGGGTCATGAGATAAGCTTTTGATGAATTGTATAGAAGGATTTGCAGTAATATCAAGATTAACACTTTACTTGTTGCTGCATGATTACACTGTTTTTATTTTGAGAATGTTGATATGTTTTCAGTGAAATTTACCCTAAATTTAGCATAGATGGGGCATTCAAAAGTTGATCCTAGATTTGGGGGACTCATGGGTGTGGAAAACTCATCACTTCAACTGAAACCAGTAGAATTCTAAACTTGTTGAAGATCAACCAGGGATCAAAGAAATTTTCCTGAGAGTTAATTTTCACTTTTGCTGATGAAACTAGGGTTTCTTGTAATTCAGGAACACAGGTGTTTTTAAAATTTATTACATTCTTTTGTTAGCTTTCTAATGATATGTAACCAGTTACCAAAAATTACTATGGTTTTCCTGGATCCTCTGTGCAGAGTCTCTCTAGACTACAATTATGATGTCTGCTGGGCTGCATTCTCATCAGAGGCTTGACTGGGGAAGAATCCTTGTTTATCACATTCAGGTTAGCACAACTCATGTCCTTGAACTTTGTGACTAAGGGCCCTGGTATCCTACTGGTTGTTAGGTAGAGGCTTTCCCCAGGTCCTGGAGGCCACCCACAGTTCTCTGCCACATGACCCTCTCCATTGGAAGCCATGGAATGGCAGTTTCCTTCTTCCAGGCCAGAAAGAAAGCTTCTATTTCCTCATAAGTTCTCCGTTCCCTTTTAAAATTTTTTACCTAATTAAGTAAGACCAACTTAATAGTCTCCCTTTTGCTTAATTTAAAAAGTTAGCCAGGCATGGTTCAGCGGTTGAGCGTCGACCTAGGATCCTGGCAATCGGGGTTTGATTCCTGGTGGGGCACGTGCCTGGGTTGCAGGCTCTGTCCCCAGTTGGGGGCATGCAGGAGGCAGCTGATCGATGACTCTCTCATCATTGCTGTTTCTATCTCTCCCTCTCCTTTCCTCTCTCTGAAATCAATAAAGATATATGTATGTATATATATATACATATACATATATATATATATATTTAAAAAGTCAGCTAATTTGTGATCTTAATTATCTGCAAAATTCCTTCACTTTTGCTTTAAAATGTAACTTAATAAAGGGAGTGAAACTATTTATTTGTAACCTGGACTTGGAACCAGAATAGAGGGATAGAATTGAATTGAATGGTTTATTTTTTTCAGGTTAAGATGGCATAGTTTTATTTTAGGACCTGCCCTCTTTCTGGGCTGTTCCTCTGCCATGCTTCAAACTTCTATTCATCCTTCTTACCTCAACTCAGTGTCATTTTCATCGTTTTCTCACATTTGAATTCCCGCAGGCCATTATTGATTCTGATAAAAGTTGCTATTTTTACTTTGCACAATTAACTGTGATTTTAGTTAAACACATGTGTGTCTATGTGTTTCATATGTTTTGCTTTTAATTCTATTATAGCATGAGAGGGAGTGAGGGGAAACACAACACCAGCCTTGTTGACTGAATACTTGAAAAGATCTGGACTGGATGGCATTACCTGGGAAAGAAAACTCTCAGTTTTTCAAGTGATGATAGAAGCAGTGGTTAGTCAAAATCATGGGAGGCTCCTTCTTTCCTCTTGGTTTCATCACTTCCTATGAGGCATTTTTCAGTCCCTCCAAAGCCTGATGTAGCTGATAGAGTCAGGAACTTAACCAAATTGTTAAAGTGTGAGTCTGTTGTCTGCTGAACACCTAGCTATAATCCAGAAGATGAGGCTTGTACTCCTGCTCTTGCTATGAACTTTCTTTGTGGTCCAGAGAAAGTACTAAGCATTTCCAAGTATAACTTCATCCCTTTGGCAAAATGCTGAGTTGGCTCCTTAGGGAAACAAAAAATTGTAATCCGTTTCAGTTTTTTTTTTAATGGTATTGAAATGCTAAGCAATTACTTCCTTATGTGGTAGTATTGATCACAATCCAGCTATATTATTGACCCAACAACATACTAATTATTGATGGAAATTGTCCGCATGATTCTAATTCAATTAAACATTGCTATTATCAACCTTATGGTGAAACTGCTTTTATCACCAGCACTATTCATTGCTTGACAGTTTGAATGCCCTGCCCAGTGTTGCCCTGTGAGTGGGCTGCTTCATAACTAAAAATAAGCCAGAGAATCATGGACTTGTTTCTAGTAGGAAGTAAACCACACACTCAAATGCCTCGCTAGATTTCTCCTAGGATGTGACATGTACAGTAAAATATTTTAAATATTGAAGTGGCTTCTTCAAATACACCAAAGAAACACAAAATATTGGCTGAAAATTCACCTTATGCTTCCTCAAGTTTCTATAGGCATATAATTCTTCTAGATTTAAGAAAGTATCATTACTTAGCAAACTGTATGCTAAGTAGATTCAAATTAGATAAACTAGACTATCTGATTTTACTTGTATTGTCTCACGAATCCAAGTTTGTTAACAGAAAATACAGTGCCAGAATAGCATTGCTATAATATAAGAAAGCAAGAGTGTTCAATAATATTATGGGTATATGACCTAATTCATGGTAAAAATAATATATTCTTGAGATGAGCTCTCTCATGCACAATGCAATTGACTTACTTTAATGTTTAGAAAAATCAGATTTTTGTGTGTGTGTATTTTGACAACATTGGGACAAAGTCACAAAAATTATACAGAACCACATATCCTCTGGCTTGAAGTTACTTCAAATCAATAGTTGGTAAAGATATTGTATTTTTAATTGATATTTAGGTAGAAAAAAAGTACTAAAGTTATTCTTCATAGCAACCTCAGTGTTATCATTCGTGTTTTGATTAATCCAACCAGACATGTAGTTTCAAAAAAGTATTTTTCATTCTGTCTCAAAAGTTTTTAAGGAAAATATGTTTTCTCTTTTAAGTGATGTCAGTGTGAAGGAACTTTTGTTGCATAGTATGTCTTCTTTTTTATTCTTGGAGGACACTGCTTCGTTACCTTCTATTTCCTTTTAATATGGGTGATACATTCCCAGGATTCAAAACTCACCAAATAGAAATGCATATACTATAAAAGTTCTCTTTGTACAGCTACATTTTATGAATGTAATCTGTTTACTTAAGCAGTTCCTGTTGAGAATGTTTAGGTTGGTTCCCATATTTTACTACCATAAATGAGGCCCAGTGAGAAATTTTGTACATATATTATTTTATATGTGTGCGAGAATATTGGTCACATATTCTTACATATCAGATTTCTATAGCAAGTGATATATGCACTTATAATTCTGATATATGTATTCCCAAGTTGTTTTCCATAGAAATTGTGTCATTTTACAACTTTATCAGTAACGTCTGAGCAGCCAGCTTATTTTGAAAACAAAGTTTGATCTTCCATAGCAAGTTTCTCGCATTCCTCACTTCCAAAAGATCGTAGCAAACTTGGTTCACATGGTGACAACTCTCAGACTCTGTGGTTTGCATACAGTTGCTGTGAGAGCACACAGAGCCAATTCCAATACGACAGGTTTGAATTTCTTCAGTATCCCACCATGTGGCATTATGTCCCCACCAAGGCACTGGGGAAGTTTCCCTAGCTTGTTGCCCTTTCTAGTGGGAGGTGAAATCTAGACCTCTTTGGAAGAGAGCAGATTGCCATTCCGAGCAGAGTATAGTTGGAAGAGCAGGGGGACAAGGTGATAGAAAGTGCTCCAGCTGTAACTGTCCATGAATGGTACAGCCTCATCGTATCTTTCCAAGAAGCTATTTTTCTCTCTCTCACTTCCTGTTTCAAAACATTAGTAATTCGTTCTTAAGGAAGTGTGATGTCAATTAAAGGAAGAATGTGTTTTTTTAATGCTCAATGATCTCTGAACTTTAGTTTGCCCTCCTGTCCCCCCAGTGGTGCCCCACTTCTAAAGGAAGGGTTTTAAAAAAAATAAAAATGCAAACAAGAAAAGTAAAAGCAGGATGAAGTTCCTATGTTAAAGTTAATGCATAATTTATTCAAGGTGGATTAGGAATAGCTGTTGAACTCCTGAGCAGCTTTAATGGAGAGGTAAATAAAACCAGTTTTATAATGCAAAGTGGCCATAAGAAAGAAAGATAATTTATTCAGTAGAAACAGATCTATTCCTGGTATTTAGTTCTGAGAATCTTTTCTTCCAAGGTTCGCAGTAGTGACTAAAGCACTCAGTGAGGTCTCCACAGTGAACACTGGTGTGAGCTGCTCCCAGCCTATCCATCACCAATACTGTGTCTGGACACACCTTGTGCTTCTTTTTATGATTGCAAAACGCTTTCAGCAACAACCATCAGGAAGCTCTTGGGGGGAAAAGAAAGATTTTTTTTACTTCAGGGCTTGGAAATTACATGGCACATCTGGGGCTAAACAGCGAGGTCATGAGTAGAAAGAGAGAGAAAACAGGCCTGGGATTCTTTTTATTGGGGTTGAGGGTAGAGGCTTAGGGTTTCCCAGGCTCACTCTTTACTGGTGAATTTAAAATATAAGTGTGGGAATTAAAGCTTGGGAAGACAGAAAACAAGCAGCTTAAATAGCCAGTTTAAAATCAACTAAGATCTGAGGACTCAGAGGGAAAGCTTGGGTGGGTGGGGGGAGAAACTCACCAAATAACTTATATGCACATATGCTGGACCCCTGGACGCAGACAATAGTGTGGGGAAGGCCTCGTCTGGGAGGTGGGTGCTAGGTAGAAGGGTTCAATGGGGGGGAAAGGGGACATCTGTAATACTTCCAATAATAAAGATAAACTTTTTAAAAAATCCAGCAAGGTCTCTAAAACTAGTCTGGGGGCAGGCACAGCCTGGCTCTTCATCTAGTCCTGCGCCTGGTTGTGTGTATTCAACAGCAGCCTTTGAAGTGATGCCTCAGCAAGCACATCGGTTCTATAAAACCCTTCTTTACTGGGGCATTAATAAGCATCATCACCCCCTAAAAAACTAAGCACATTCAGGAAATCATTGAAACAAGTTATTTGTTAGGAGGTTGGTCAGAAGATTGAATCAATTAATAGGTTTTCAACTTCCAAGAGGCAGTGCTCAATATTCATGGCTGCCCACATTCTCTGGACCCCAGACTACTGTCTTTGGGGAGCATCTTGGACAATAGTTTTCTGCTGAACGATAAGGGAACGACTCCTAGGAAAACAGTGTCCCCCTCTTCCCCCCCGCATATGCAGAGGGGGCTGTGGCAGTGATTGGGCTTTGGTGGGGCTTCCTGTTGGGAAAACAATGGATGCTTGCACCTTAAGTGGCTGACAGGGCCCATCCTATTCAGAAGAATACCTTACAGACAAAGTCATTAATGAGATACTGTGTCAGGGACAGGGAAGGAGCCTGGAATAGCAGAACCAACCACCCCTGCACGCGGCCAGCAGAGGGCCTTCGGCGAGGGGGGACCATTGCCTGTGGGGGACCATTGCCTGTCATCACATTGTTCCTCTTCACCTGTGTCGCATTTGCTTTGGCTTCCAACAGACTTTGAAACACAGATCAATTACTCTTCCCTCTTCTTGCATCAGCCACTTCCTATTATAAAATCGTTATTTTGCAGGCAGAATAGGAGCCCATGTTCCTCCCCTCATCTAAATTCTCTTTCCTGCTGTGTGCTCGAGACCAGAGAGTAGAACACAACAGGGCGCAGCTCTCTTACAAGACAGACAACTAGGTAGAATGAAGATTTCTCTTTATGTCTATAAATAAACTCTCACCCTAGAAGAAAGCAGCAGGAAATACTTAACTGAAAGAGATGAAGGTGGGCAGGTGGAACATCCTTCACAGGGAACAGGGGCCATGTAGGTAGCCAAAGGACGGGGGAGGGCAGAGACCATGTCTATCCTCAGCATGTGGTGCTGCGTGTGACACAGCCTCAATCGTCTGTTTTGAAATAAATGATAAATACAAAACACTGAGAGTTTTCCAGCAGAAGCCTCAGGCTCAGAGTCCCCTGAATTTTGTGGGTTATGAAAGAAATCTATTTTTGAATAAAATTTCCAGGGCAAAAGTATTAGGTAGTTTGCCTAAAAGTACAATTTATCTTGATAAACTAATGTTATAAAGAGGCAAAAAGATATGGTTGGCAATGATCATTTCCCAGGAAATCAATGCAATGCATAAAACTGGGAAATCACAGAACTTGAATATTAATGTTATAACCCAGGCAACCTTCTGACTTCAGTTATCATAAAATGGTAGGCAATTGAGTTACTAGAGAAAACTTGACTCAGTTGGGACTTTGTCATGGCTCAGGGACATTCAAAATGACAGTTGCAAAAATATGCCCACAAAGAATCACATCCTTCTAAAAAATGTCCTGACATTAAAAAACCATATATTTAATATATAAAAATCCAAACCATATATCAGAATCTAAATTAGAAAGTACATGTGCATGTGTCAACCATCTGGAAGCTCCCCCTGACCTCAGCTGCTCCAGTCGTGCTCTCTGAAGGTAATTCCCTTGAACTGGCTCCAGTTTCCTAATTCTGCAGATGGCTATCATTATACCTTCAATCATCATAAAATAATTCATTTTGTGCTGACAGACTTATATATCCTTACATATTTATATCAGATTCTCTACCTCTAACAAACAATTTCTCATATTGGATGTAGGGGGAGAAAGAAAAAGAAACAGAGAGGGAGAGAGACAAAATATGTATGCATAATATATATGATATTTAGAGCATTTCAAACGTACCTCAGTGTGCTTGAAAACACACATCAAATAAATTATGAATTGCAGTTAACATTCACTCTCACTTCCTCAAATTGGAAATTTACCACTAAGCTAAACAAATATTATTCTCCGGAGACTAGGTTACCCAAAACCTGCAGCCTTCTTGCATGATGAAAACAAAAATATTACAGATCTGGGTCTAGGAGACTTAAACTCACAAATTCAAATTTAAATATCCCACACATCCGTTCCGCCCTCCCTTTTTTCTTGAATTGCAGTGACACATTTTGCAGGAATTCAGGATTGCTCTTACTCCCGTAAAAGTGACTGCCAAGAACTACTCACATCTCTGCGAGAAGAAACCGTTAGGCTAAAACCACTAATCTATTCTGAATGAGATCGCATGGGATCCATTTCCTGCCAGGCCCCATTGGTTGTTTTAGATGTGGAAGCTGACTGATGGAATTGATGTTGGTGCTTCTAAGGAATGTCACACTCCTGCGGTCAGGGTTGGCCTCACCCCAACAGCCACCTCCTTGGTGCATTTCCAAGGTTCCTGAGGAGGCTGTGTTGCCCTCCCAGGAACCTCCCATTTCTTGATTCTCAGAATCCTTGACAGTTCAGCTCTGTCACCTTATAATTTACCAAATTTAGCATTGTTGTTTAAATTATTCCCAAAGGTTGGGATAGGAACTGGCCATTTTTAGTGAATTTTACTGTAGTCGAGTATGTCCTGTCCCTTTAAGATTTCATTTTTAATAAATAGGACCAGAGCTGCAGTTCAGCTGGACCCCTGACTGAGGGTTTTTCAGAGAGTGGAGTGAGTCAGAGGAAGAAAAAATGGACACATAAAGTAGCAGGATATAATTTTTCCTGTTTGAGAATATGTCAAAAAAAACTAGCTCTAGATATTTCTAGAACTTCATGGGGAAAAACAGATTAAATACTCTCATAAATTAATTCAAAAGGGCATCTTCTAATCAGATTGAGAAAGGAGCTGAATTTCCTTCTTGGCATTACTAGTGTGGAAAGAATAATCATGCTTTTGGTCATCACTGTCCACTTGGCAGATACTTTTTATGGTCACGTATTCCTTTGATGGGACCTCTGGCCATTTGGGACTGATGTGTGGAATTCTGTTTGCTCAAATGGTCCTGGGCATCATTTCAGGAGAGTCTAGCAGCTGGGAATCATAATAAATGAGGGTTTTTTTAATCTTAATTTGGATTTTGAAGCAATTGGGAAATGCCCTTCTCATTTGGATGTATTGTCCTCTAATGCTGCTAAAGCTAATACTTGATACCATTCTTAAAGAGCAAATTTGGTGGAGCAATTATTAACAACCTTTGGTCAGGACTGACATTAAGACTAAGATGAAACAGAAAACCAATAGTAATCATGGTCTGTATTAAATGCCACTAATCCAAAGAGAAACAAGCAATGAATTAAGTAAAAAGTTTTAATCTAAGGAGGTGTAAAAGACCTGAATTCTAACTACAGAATAAAAAATAAAGACTCTTTACAATCCTTGGAGACTATTAGGACACAAGCTTCATTCTCCAGCCCTGGCTTTCTGGTGTTACAATTATTTGGGGATTTTTAAAAAACTTATTTTATCTGCTTAAACTTTTCTTTTTTATTTTTACTTTTCCATTGAATTTATTGGGATGACATTGCTTAATAAGATTAAATAGGTTTCAAGTGCACATTTTGATGATACATGATCCATATATTACATTGTGTGCCCACCGCCCAAAGTCAAATCAGCAACCAAATGGGAGAAGATATTTGCAAACAACAGCCCCGACAAGAACTTAATATCCAAAATATATAAAGAATTCATACAACTTAACCCCAAACAAACTTTTCTAAACAGAGATTTCATAGCTGTTTTGATTACCCCTTCCATTTCAGTGTGAAGCAATATTGGCTCTGTTACCATAGGATTTAATTTAGTGTGGGTGGTTTTGTAAATCTATCAAGAGTAGTTGGGCAAGGAACCAATTTAGTTATTTCCTCCCTTGGGAGAATCTGACACGCTGCAGTGATCTTTGGAGATGCTCAGCCTTGAATAGTCCTTCTTTCTCTATGTTGAGAGACTAACATTTTTTCATAGCTATTTTATGTGACTATCTAGAGAAGGCTACCCTTATATGAGATGCAGAGGGAGAAGGCATAAGTTCTAAGGGAGAGAACTGTAACTTCTTCAGGGGAAGGGGGATTTCAATGTGAGGTGTGTTAGTGATGATCCTTTGGAGTGCTGTTGGCATATAGGGAGGTATATTCTTCATTGTAGATTACTGTCTCTCATATTGTAGAACTTTAATAAACCTACCCCTCCCTGTAATAGCACATTGTGTCCCACTCAGACATTATAGAAACCAAAATAATCCCTGCATATCCTCTGTATCCCACACAGGAGCAGTGTTAACCATGTTTGGGACTGAGGATCTTGGTGGGACCAGGTCATATAGATCTTTTGATCATGTTGGTTTAGAGTGTCTAGTAAAGGGACCTGATGCCACAGGATAAATGATATTTTACTTCAAAGTGTACATACAGCTTCTTGCTGCATGTGTTTGGGTCAGAGCCAGTGCTCACAGGCTGCAACAAAGGTATGGAGCCAATCTGGCCTGGGCCAAGCATAGGTCACCCATTCTTAGTAAAAGTAAAATGGCACTTGGGTATTAGCAGATGGGTATGTCTTGAGGGTGGTCATAAGCAATGGTGGGGATGCAAGCTGTCCCCTGACTTTGAATTATGAGGCCAAGGCATTGGATCTCAAGGAGTCTGAATAGGTATTGGTGGCCCATGAGGGCTTAGTAGGAAAGTGCACCTAAGGCAGGCCTCCTGGCTGAAATGCTTAAAGGGACAGTCCCTTCCTCTCCAAACCAACCATGAGTAGGCACAGTGCTCATGGCTGGGTGGGAAGTTCCACCTAATTTAGGTGTTCAATATTAGGAGGGCTATTTTACTATCTCATCTAGAATCTGCAAAGGTCATAATTAATTGAAGAAAGCTGTGCAGGAGGGTCCAGTGTGTCACTTGACTCAAGTGATTTAGCCCTCTCTTCCCACTGAGCCCCCTTCCATGGGCCTTGGATGACCATAGCCTGCAGGGTCCTCAGGTCCCACAGTGCTCAGGCTAAAGTGTCCTCAGATCATAAGCCTGTCAGCCCAGCCCAGGGACTGAGCTCCCTCCAGGGAGGGGAGGCTCCTTCAGATAAGATCTGGGAAAAGTCAAAAGCTTAGCAGTATCAGATCGAACCTCAGGCTCTCAGGGCTTTGTCTCTGCTGTAGTCCTTTCAGTCAAAGGGAACACACTGCACCCAATTTGTTTTCAATATTACAACCTACTGACTGCCATTTTAATAAAGGATTTTAGCCAAATCAACCTTTGCAGCTAATAACTTCACCACATAAAGTTGATTCACTTTTTTCTATAAAGTTCAATTGTCAAATTCATTTCTGTTTCAAGTTTTAAACAGATATATTTTTTGAATGGCTTCCTAGCTATTTATCCTCATATCTTTGGGGAAATTACCTTGCGTGGGACTGGGAAGTCCGGGAGAAATGACCAAGGTCAAAGCCAGCTTTGCTGAGTGAGATGGTTGAATCTGCACCAGGTCTGTGGATAAACCCTGGGCTTCTGGGTGGGAAGACCACAAGAGCGGGAAGTGTTGTTTCACACCAAAAGTGACCCACATCACTTGAGAATCATGTATTAGGAACTGCAAGTGGTGTAATTGTTTCTATACTGTTTATTACTATACCGTAACTGTATAAAGAGGGAAACCCAATAGTCCCAACCAGTGTAGGCTTATGCGAACCTACTGTATTGAAAGACTAGGAATAATTGCATTGGTGTAACCCTTCTACAAATAGTTATTGAACACTTGTGATGTGCAGTAGAGATAAGACTCCTGTCTTGTTTCTCTATTTCCCCCTGAGGCAGTTTATTCAAATCCAGTGTATTGTGGGTTCCAGCCGGTTCCTGACCCAAGCGAGGACCAGCTTAGACCTTAGGGCTGATTCTTAGGGCTCTCCCCCTCCTTAAGTCATGTTTGAAGCTGAACCTGGCTTCTCCCACTAGCCCCTCATCTGTCACTTGTCATCATTTCCTCTATCAGTGTCAGGATCTGCACTTGACCAGGGTTTGCTTTCAGCATTTCTCTGCACTCCCCATCTTCACATCCAGAGAGTTCTTCACTCTTTTTTTCCTTTTGTAGTATCTGCTCCTCCCACCACCATCCAACACTCACCCTAATACCAGATCCCTGCAAGTGTTCTTTAACTCATCCCCCACTTTGTCATTATTCCTCCAGGTTCCTCTCCCACCCCCACCCTCCAGTCCTCTTCCTCCTCCCCCTAATTTACATCTGTCCCACCTGCTGCAGCCAGATGTGGGTCCACTTTGACCACCACATGTTCCCCAGGTTCACAAAATGTCAAGGGAGTTGGCACCATTTACAAGACAGCTCCAGCACTCATTTCCACCTTTCTTCTCTAACGTCCTTCCATCAAATCTCTGCATCGGGCTCATTGATTGATTAGTGGCCCTTAAAATATGCCAGCTACTCTGAGGTTTGTTCAGTTCTCTTGTCTTTGGTGTCTTTCTTCTATTATTTTTTAACTTGATCTGGTTCACACTTGGCAGGACTATTCATCCCCACAGCCCAGATTTCCCCAGCCATCCACCCTCCTCCTAGTCTGAACTCTACATTGCTGTCTGCTCCATTAACTGGACATTTTCAGTCATGCCCTTGTGTTTTCATAGCTTCCATAAAACCTCAGATGAACTTTTCTGCATCATCGGATGGTGAGAGAGAATGAGAGAGAGAACAAGGTATATCTCACACACTTCCCAGCCCAACCCCACTGTGACCCTGGAACTGTTGGCTCCCCCTGATCTAATACTTTTCTACAGCCACTGTTCCTCACTCCCGAGGGAGTGAGGATTTGGGAACTGTATATGGACTCACCTCTACGTTTTTTTCCTGACGTTTTGGGCCCTAATTATCTCAGAAACCTCCCACTTAATATTGATTTTTTGCAGATGTAGATCTCAGTTCAGATACTTGTTCCCAGGAATAAGACTCACAGTAATTATGTTCTTAGGGATTAATTAATAAACTGATTATCTGGCCTCCCCTGCATATAGTTTCTTGGGAGCTGGCCTCATATTTTGTCTGCAAACTCCTCTGCACAATTCTCTGGGAAGGGTTTTCCTGCTACTTCTCTCTCCCACCCCTTCTGTTTCCTCCAGACTTTGGAGAAGAGCATGCATAGAGGGTCCTCTACTCCATATTTTCCCATCCTGCCTCTACTTTTCTTCTTGGCACCGTCACCCTTCACTGCTCCAATGAACATCCTTCTGGTCAAAGCAGAAGAGAGGATTTTGCTGTGTGTGTCCAAATTCTGCAGCTGTGTGCCCTCTGTAGTCACCAGCTCTGCACATCATTCCCAGCAGCCTCCACACTACTCAGTCACCTGCCCGCTGAGAACTTCGAAGGCCTGAAGGAACAGTAATCAGAGAATACTGAGGATTTGAAGATAAGGCACTAAGACTTGCTAGAGATGAAGGGTTGTTTCTCTGAGTGGGAAGTTGCTGTCCTGGACACATTGATGAGCTAAGCTTGGCCAATAATCACACAGCACTGGTGGTTAAATAATAAAGAATTTTGCAAGCCATTGTTAAGCCACTGGCAACTTGAAATCAGCCACGGTGGAAGTATTTACACCAGAGAAATTGGCAAACTCACAAATTTGGTTTGTTTTTGTTACCATTTTTCTAGAAGGGAAAGTTTTTTATAACATCACTGAGTGTGAAGGCATCGGTCTGTTTACCTTAGTTGATTGACCAACTTGATGGCATAAATTACATTTTATTTTTACCTTTAAAAATGCACAATCTTGCTGTGTAAATATCATAGACCCTCATTAAATATTTCATCACTGAGGAACCATATAGGAAAGCAAGGAGAAAAGAGACTGGTAAAAAGGGACTTTTATTCTGGGGGGAAAAAACAAATATTGAGAGAATTTCAGTACCCTCAACATCTATGGAGCAATAAGAATAATGCCTACTTCATCAAGAAGGATAATAGAAGAACACAGTGTAGGCTAGAGAACCCAGCCCTTTTAGAACCAAAAAGGGGAAAATTTCACAGCCCCCTTCAAGTTATAAAATTTCAAGACTCCTTGTCTGAGAAAGAATTAGTGATCTAAGTGAAGTTCACCTTAATTTGTCTTCAGTTACTTTTATATCAGTTGCATTAGCTTAATTCGAGTACACCACTTTAAAATATCTTACTATCCTGCAAGTAAAATGTCATTAAGCAGTCCCATTTTGCTGTGATTTAATTGGTTGCAAATTGATGGAAACTTGTCTACTGCCTGGCTACTAGTTTAATGGCCAGTAGTGTACCTGCAGCATCACCTTCAACAAGACTGTCTGGTGGCTGGGGTGGGAGCGGGAGTAGGTGATATTGTATGTACATACCTTTTTCTCTTTCTCACAGAGGTTTCTTAGTTTTACCTTTCCACTGCCTATCATCCTTGGCCTACTACCCATCAGCTTCTCTTTAGGCTCACTGCTCTGGGATCCATCCCTATTGAAGGCTTTGAACTTGCAATCTGCCCCACCCCTACACTAATAGTTGATATTCATCCGATCAATGCAAATTCTAGAAAAATTATCTCCATCCAATGGATAAGAAAACTGAGGCAATGACTTGCCTCAATTCCCACAACTAGTCAGAGAAACAACTAGGAAATGTTACTCTCATCCTCTTGTTTCTACATGTATTTGTCTGCAGGGCCACCAAGGGCCTATCCATTCAGTCTACTGAACTCTGACTTCCCAGAATGAAGTTCTTGACGCTGAATAGATAGTAAGAGAATCATTACTTCTTCCAAGTCAATGAAGCTAAACTCATACTCAAAACTAGCCTTTTAAATAAATTATTTTCAACCGTCTGTATTTCTGGTATGAAGTGGCCAATGGCTATGAAAAAATTTTGTGAGAATATGCTTAAAAGCCAGACATATCAGTATTTATTTTCCAGTTTACCAAGGATTCCCACTGTGGCTTCTCTGTCGCTCCTATGCTTATGCTTTTAGCACTAGTTGGACTGAATATTTAGAACTAAATTATTGTTGAAGAATGAAATGAACTAATTATGATTTTTAATAACTGCATTTGAACAAAAATCAGTTTGTAACCCATGAACTATGAAAACTTTACAAATATATGGCATTCAACCAGAGCAGGCCTAAGGGGCCCCAGTGGCTGAGGTTGTATAATTTCTGCAGACCAAGGAATTTAGAATTATAATTACAATTAAAAATAAAAATTTACATTAATCCATAGATTTTATGGTAAAAACTCTAAATAAATGATAAATACACATAGCAACACACATACAGTCTTATGTTCAGAATTCCATGCACACGGACCTGTACACACACACCATACAATCACTCAGTTGGGTACTTGCACCTGCCTTCACATGCATAAGCCTGTACTCGTAAATGATGAAGGACTATTAAATGAAAGTTATTATGGAACACTAAAAAGAGTATAAAAATAAAATTGTAGATATGACAACCATAACAACACAACAGCCTAAAATTAAATCTGTTGTGACCCCTCTGCCCTGGCTTTAACACCAGAGAACATGGACCTGGGAGGTCTGTCTTCACCTGGGATGCTCTCACGTTTATCAATCAGCCCCTTTCAGGACCAAACACGGATATGCCCTTTCCTTTCTTGCCCTTTTTACCTCAAATCTACATTTCACAGAAAATAATCCAACTTAATGGCTTCTCATGGGAGATATCGCTAGATTTATGCATTTACTAATAGAGTAGGTCAAATGGAAATTTAATCTAATATACATTTATGGAGGAAGAATAAGAACAGGCACATTCATTATTTCTGTTTATCCCCAAACCAGCGAAGCTGATGTTATTTTGAGATCTCTACAACCGAATGTTTTTTTTAAAAAAAGCGTATTAAGTAAAATGGAGCTAGCATCATATTTAATGTTTATGCTAATGTGTTTCTTGATTCTAATCTACTATAAATTCATTGCAATTAAGTGGTCGAATTATTTAATGTGATTTTGCCTGTCTGAATCTATTATCATTTGTCCACAAGAAGCTGTCTGGCAAATACTAAGAATGTATATTACTGATGGGCAAATAGATTTTCTTTCTAGCAAAGTGCAATATGTAATTTAAATAATCTGATAATGTAAAATTCCATTAAATATACAGAAAATAATCCTCTTCGTCAGGAGCAGCTGAATTTCCACTATAAAAATATGTTAGATCTCGCCCTGGCTGGGTGGCTCAGTTGGTTGGAGCATCGTCCTATACACCAAAAGGTTGCAGGTTCAATTCCCAGTCAGGGCACATACCTAGGTTGAGGGTTCTATCCCAGTAGAGAGGCAACTGATTAACATTTCTCTCTTACATCAGTCTGTCTCTCTCCTTCCCTTCCTCTCTTTAAACATATCCTCAGGTGAGAATTAATAATAATAATAATATGTCATCTCTCTACCATATAAGACTTTCTTTAGCTTGGAAAACAAAAGTGCTATTATTATCAGTCACCCACTTTGATTTGTTAGATTCTAGGATGTGTCCGACATTTGTGGATAACCCTTTAGCATTAAAACCAGTAAAGCAGACCACAGGGTCTCTCCTTCTACCAGCTGCTGGACCCCCTCTTCCCACCTCCCTATTTTGTATGTGAGTTAAAATCCCAGAGACCATTTCGAACTCAAATAATTTATCAGTTATTAAAAGCAGATACATTGGCTTTTTAGCATTCCAGAGTTCTATTTAGGAAATTTACCTTGGATTCTAGAATGCGCAAGTGGAAAGAGATCTACAAAATCTGTCCATGGCCCCATTTACCAGATAAGAACATTGAGGTCAAGAGTCAGTAAATGACTTGCACATGTGTAGAAAACAGAAGCTTTGAATATTTACTATAATTTTCTTTCCTTGGGCTGCTCTTTATGGCTTAACTAAAGAGCATGGTTTACTTGTCCTTCACCATTGCTCCTGCTGAATAGATAACCAGTGCAGACCTCTTCCCCCTGACGGCTGCCTGCCATGGGGGAGAACTCTGGGACCTCAGAGGGCTATGACCAGGGGCCCCAGGAGTGGTTCTTGTCAACAACTAGGCTTGAGTCTGACCTCCTCCATGATGCCCAGACTCAGCTCATTCTGTTGTTCCCCTACCTTGAACACTTCCTATGCTTTAGGTCCTTGCTACTCATCACCTCTCCCAGTGATGCTTCCAATGGGAAGCTCACAGAAGTGTCTCACTGAGCCCCTTACTGACATCTACAGAACCACATCCATCTCTTGAAAATCAAGTCCCCTTGAAGGAACTCATCCAAAACTCTCCACAACTAAACACATTCCTTCATTTAAGGAATAGTTACATAATGCTAAATTATATAGTTATATAATGCTAAATTCATTAATAAATGCTAAACCTCTTTAAATATGAATTAAAACATTTTATAAAAAGATTCCATCTCATTACCAAAAACTGGAAAAAATTAAAGATCCAGTAACTAGCAGTGATGGAGGGGCAGTGAAGAACCCCAAACATGATTGCGCATAACCACAAGTGTTGTTAGTACAAACACTTTATAAATGGTTTGGTGTTATCCTGTCAAGCTGAAGAAGAGCAAAGCCTACAACCCAGCCTGGCTAGATACCCTGGAGGACTCTGTACTCCTGCACAAGACACATGCTCAACACATTCATATTAGCGTTGGGAAACAAAAACAAGAACCGACCCAATTATCAGTAACATTGGAAAAATAAATTGTGTTTATTTCTTCATATATTAAATTCTATAGAGGAGTGGTTATGGCTATCCACATCAACATGAGTAAACTCACAAATGTAGTATAGAGTGTATAAAGCAAATCCCGGAAGAGCATGTATATAAAATTCAAGAACCTTCAACACATTTTGTTTAGTTATATAAAGCTACCCAGATACGTATGTTATATTACTGCTATGTAAGGACTATTAAAAAAATGACATGGAAAATATAAAACTCAGTAAATATGGTTGCTCCTTTCTGAGGCAAGAAGGGTAATAAGATTGGGAAGGAGCACAGAGGGCTCCTGAGGTAGGATTTTCTATGCAGCAAGTTGAGTGAGTGGTGTTGGAGCATTTGTTGTGTTATTATATTAGTTATGTATGTAATTTATGTAAATTATTTTTATTTATAAAGAATTTCATAATGAAAATGGTGCCTGGAAGGAGAGAAACCAATATAAGAGTTTTTAGAATAAAAAATGCTGAATTAATCATTAAATTTATATAGATAAGAAAATACAGAGACTATGCACATCTCAGTTCTCATAACAAAATGCACTGAATCTCTACTTTCTCTGTATCTTGTTGTTGTTAATTAATAAATTAATTATTGTTTTAAAAATTTATTCCATTTTTTTAAACCCAAATCCTGTTTTTGTTATAACTATTTTGGGTTAAAAGCAATGTTTTCTTATTTTAATTGAGGTATAATTTACATGTAGCATTATATTAGCTTCAGGTGTACAACATAATGATTCAATATTTGAATACATCACAAAATGATCACTATGATAAGTTTAGTTAACATCCATCACCAGGCATAATTACAAAATTTTATCTTGTCATGAGAACTTTTAAGATCTGTTCTCATAGTAACTTTCATATATGCAATACAGTATTATTAACTGTACATAGTAATCATCTTGTACATTACATCCTTATAACTTATTTATTTTATAACTAGAATTTGTACAATTTGAGCTCTGCCTATTTTACCCACACTTTGTCCCTCACCTATGGCAACCACCAATCTGTTCTCTGTATCTATGAGCTTGGATTGATCTCTTTCAGTTTTTTCTTTTAGATTTAGATCATCTGGAATTTATCTTCCTCTGTTTGACTTTTTTCACTTAACATAATGCCCTCAAAGTTCATCTATGTTGTCACACATGGCAAATTTCATTTCTTTTTATGGCTGAATAATATTCCGGTGTATGTGTTTTTTTGTATGTACACGTCACACTCTCTTTATCCATTCATCTATGTATCTTGTTATTATAATATTGAATTTTCTTCTAAATCTGTTACCAAAATGGTAAAGAAATTTGCCATAATATTGTAAGGTTAGTTTTAGTATTTTGAAAATCTGTTCTAAATACTAGAACTGTTGACTTATAACATCAAGGTTTTCAAGCCACCTTGCCAAAATCTTCATCACAGATAAGTGTGTTTGTTCTCTTACATTTATAAGCTGCTTGCCTTGGAGTTCATTTTTGGTCACCAAACTTCTGCTAATTAATAAGAAACAATAACTTCTTGGGGTGGTAAACACACAATACAATATACAGATGATGTGGAATTGTATACCTGGAATCTGTATAATTTTATTAACCAATGTCACCCCAATATATTCAATAAAAAAATCTCATTTGCTCAGAAAAAAAAACCTTGACTCTAGTTAAAATGAATTCAAAAAGGTTATTAATAGGCATTTACATCTTTTAAAAAGTTAATTTTCAAAAATAAATAAGTAGCTATTCCATATTAACTGCAAAATACAATACTAACTCTTGCCTTCATAGTTCTGATCTGATATTTTACTGTTTACCTACTTGATTATTTGCTTTTTGCCACCCTTTCATAGAATGTAGGCAAGCTTGGAGGGAATTTCTGCTGTAGGCAGCTTTTTGAATAGTATATAGCTCTTAGTGAGCCTTGATAAATATTTGTTGAATGCATGAATGAAAACCCCTTCAAAGATTGTATAGGCATACATCACAACAAAAGAGTCAAACAAAGCTCACATCTGAGCTTGCTACTCACAGATTTTTCAAAATTATTATCAACTCTAGAGTTTCACTGAATTCCCTGGTTCCTCTTGACCTTCCCTCTATGAATAAAAGATGATGTTTCTGATGTTCTTAAGTTGAAGGACCATCATTTTTCCATTAACTTCCTTAATAGTCAATGACTATTATCTTTGGTGCCAAATATCAGGCAGTATATTTTTATAGATATGGCTGCAATGATCCTAGAGACCTTCAGTCATGAATCCTCACATATTATTGCCTCAATATTTTCCTACACAATTCTACCGAGCTTTTCTTAGGTGAATGTCTCTGGATTCTTCATTACCAGCTTCAGAGAAAACAGCATTAGCTTTTGAGTCACACCTGAGTGCAGGAGGTCTACCTTGCTCACCCCCTGTTCAGATGATGACCAATGACCCATGAGTGGTTTGAGAGAAGAAAGCACCAGGCATCATAGGTAAGAGAAATCACAAAGGACTACCACAAAGGGCATTAAAATAAATCAAAGTAGACATTTTAAAATGCTTTGGCCAGACAAATGGCAGGAGTCATCTTGGCTGAACACAGCACCTGCCCTGGGAGTTTGAAGCCATTGAACAGGCAAATGAGCAGTATGAGAATGGAAACTGTCAATACAGGAAAGGCTGAGCTATTAAAATGGCAAGTTTAGAGGAGTTCAAGATCAGAAAGCAGGTGCTGCATAGACTAGTCATGAGACTGGATAATGTGTACAATTTGAGGAGTTTAGACACATGCACATACCCATGATAACATCCCACAATGAAGGCAATAAATGTATCATAGGCATATGCATATGCCCAAATACTTCAAATAGTATACATTATGTATCTGCAGGGTTTTTATATATCAACTGTCAACCAATGGTCCTTGGCACCAATTCAATGTCAATAGGAATCCCCAATTTTGGGTACAGTAAGGAAGAAAACTTTATTAAGTACAAAACAGCTCAATTGTGATAGAGCATGGCTCTGAGGCAGCCTTGGGGCCAGGCCCCCATTGGGCTAGACAGCTAGGCTCTGCTATTCTCTGTTCTGCTCCACTGCTCTCCAAGGAGACATCCTCAGTGTTTCAGCTTAGCCAGGGAAACACAATCTTCAGTTTTCTGTAGAAAGGGAAAGTGTGCTTTCCAAGCTAGAAGGGAGCTGGCTTCTATAGACAGAATTCCTTGGCGGTGGTCCCTGATTGGTCCATTCTCATGCAAAGGAGACTCCAAATCTTCACAGTTTTATTGGCCCAGGCACTTTCTTGGTAGGTCAGAAATGAGCTACTCTGATTGGTTGATGAAGGTGTTGATGGGGAGATAGCTCTGAGTGGATGGGAAAAGCCTCAATCCTATTGGTTAAGTAGGATCCCAGGAACTTCTTTATAAGAGCTGACTCAGGTGGCAGAAATACAGTGCAGGCAGGTAGTTCAGTGCAGGCTTCTCCCTGAAGTGCAGTTTGCGTGAGAGGGCCCTGTTTTTTAAAATTTGAGCCCAGTTAGCCACCAGGAACCCTTCTTAGTAAGGGTTTTTCTTCTCAGGGTCCATACAATTATACCTCAATAAAGCTGTCAAAGAATATTTTAGGAAAAAAAACTACATTGAAATTTAGACTAAAACAAATGAAAAGATTTCATTACCTTACATAATGTGAAATCCAAAATCAGGACAGAAAAGTACAAAGAAAAAAGAACTTACATAAGCCTTTCTCACTTATGGAAGGATATGTTTTTATTGATGGGAGTGCACAATAATACAGGTGCTTTGGAAAACAAGTCAAAGGTTTCTTATAAAACTGAACATATTCTTATCAAATGATCCAGCACCCTTCTGTATTTATCCAAAGGAGTTGAAAATTTGTGTCTACACAAAAACCTCTAGTTGGATGTTTATAGTAACTTTATTTATAATTGCACAATCTTAGAAACAACAACAATGTCCGTTAGTAGGTGAATGGATAAATTGTGGTGCATTCAGACAATAGAATATTATTCAGCACTAAAAAGAAATGAACTATCTATCAAGCCATGAAAAGACATGGAGGAACTTTAAATGCATGTTATTAAGAGAAAGATGCCAATCTGAAAAGACTACATACTGTATGATTCCAACTATATAACATTCTGAAAAAGACAAAACTAGGGAGACAGGAAAAAATCAGTAGATGCCAAAGGTTGGGGAGGAGAGGAATGAATAAGTAGAACATAGTGGATTTTTAAGGCAGTGAAAATATTCTGTGTAATACAATTATGATAGATACATATCATTAGACATTTGTCCAAACCCATGGAATATACAACACCAAGGGTGAACCCTGTCAGCTATGGACTTTAGCTGATTAAAATGTCAATGTAGGTTCATCAGTTGCAACAAATATACCCCTCTTGTGAGGAATGTTTTTAATGGAGGATTCTATGCATCTGTGAAGGCAGGGTATAAAGGAAGTCCCTGTACTTCTCCCCAGTTTTCTGTGAAAATTAATTGTTCTAAAAAAATAAAGTCTTAATAAAAATGCACTGAGAGGCTTGCTAAATTTTCTGTCAATAAGAGTAAAACTAAATGGCATCACAATAATTGTTTCCAAATAGTGTTTTCAGTTTCTAATACATTTGAAAATATCATGTTTCGTGCTCTTTTTAATTACAGTATTATGGTGAGTACTGAGGCTATTCATGGGCATGGCCATTAAATTGAACTTATATCAGAAATCCTTTATTTTATTGTGAGCATCTTTTCCCTCCACATCTACAGTATTGTTAGGTAGAAATCTCTAACCGCGGTGTTGGTTTTACCTACTATCTACTGAGTATCCTGTTTGGCTAAATGTTTTGGATGCTTTATCTCCACTGTTGATTTGTGTTTTAATCCTTCTGTCTCAATGTCTGGGGATAATGGCTTGAATTACTGCTTATCCAGGGCAACTTTTAAAACCCGAATCTGCCAGAACGCATACAGGTGCTCTGAGGACAGCTCGCCATGCTTCAATTTTATAGTCCTGTACACCTTTTAGGTCTGGCATACATTGCCCACTCTCATTAAAACAAAAATGTATGCATAGCGGCAGTCCCATGCCTAATATGTGGATTTTCATTCCATGTTACTGCTCTGCCTTATGTGCCTCAAAATATATCATATATCAGCCTAATTTTATTTGTCAGTAGCTACTGTTTCTTTGCATTCTACTCTCTATGCCTATAATACTATCTGTTTCAACAAAGCATGTATATCCTTAGAGTATTAATTGATATACAGACACATTCTGCATATTATTTAATCAGTTTAACACTAGGGATGGATATCAATGCATTGAAGTAACTAAATAGAATTATACTTTTATATTAATTGGCATCAATGCAAGATATTATTAGATGAAAAGAATAAGCACGTTTAAATAGCCTTACTTAAATATAAGTGTGATTATGCCTAGAAAATACTAATAGAGTTTACCTGTCAGAAACAGAATTAGGGTAGGTTTTCCTTCCTCTTTATGATGCCCTGCATTGAGAGAGATATCCTATTTGGAAAATTCAATCACCAGAACATCTAGTTGGTTGTGGCCTTGGGAAATAAGAATCTTTAAACTGTTTTGACCCTTTGGAGAACTTCAATCTTTTGGAGGCTGTGAATAAATTTATAAAAATATAAGTAAATGTCATTTTGGTAAAAAAATAAAATAAAATAAAGACATATGTCCATAAATTAGATGTTAATACTTTTTTTGTACAAATGTCCTCATGAGGAATGATTGGGAAGAAATTGTTGGTTAGATGAATTATAATAGAGTTCCCAATATTGAAAATGTCTGTGTTGTAAACTACCCTAACCACTTAGCATAGTTGGGGTCGACCCACGCCCATAATTGGTTTAGATGTTGAGATTGATGATCACACACACAGACCAAAGGGTATTACAAGGTGTATTGCTTACATAATTGAGGCTTTTATGAGGACAAAAGGGCAGGCTTACCAAATAAGCTTGAAATGGCTCAAGAAAGCAAGAAAAGGGGACAGTCCTGGGGATTTTACATGGCTACTAAGTAGCTATTCAGATTTTAACACAATTGAGTATATATGTATGGAAATGCACATGCATACATGGAGACCAAGAGATGATAGATAGCTGGATGATAGACATATTTTCTTATATAATTTATTTCCTGCAAATTTTCAAATTAATTGCAGAAAACACTACATTGCATTCCTTTGAAATGTTTTCTTGTCATATTGCTTTGTCTTACTGTTTTTGTTCTCTTTTCTTAAAAGCCATTTGACTTTGGGAAATCTACTTAAACTCTCTGAGTCTCAGTTTTCTCATTTATGAAATGAAACTGCTAATTCCAACTTTGATGGTTTTCTTTTATTGTGTAGCAAATCAAAAACTTAGCAACTTAACACATTTATTATCTCACCATTTCCATGGGTCAGACAGGAGTCAGGCTGGTTCCTCTGTTCAGGGTCTGACCAGAATGCATTTATAGTGTTTGTCAGGGTTGGCATCTCACATATGGCACAAGAACTTCTTCCAAGCTCACATGGTGGTGGTTAGAATTCACTTCCTTGCAGTTGTAGGACTGAAGCCCTTGACTTCTAAAGGCTGCTCCACACCCCCTGCCTTGCCATGTGGCACTCTCCATAAAATGGAACTTTCCTTCTTCAAAGCCAGCAGGGAAGATAGAGTCTACTGCTGATTCTTCCAGACCCTCATCTGAAGGGTTCCACTGATCAGGTCAAGCCTACCCAGAGTAATCTTCCTTTTGATTAACTCAGTCAACTGAGGTTAGGACTGTAATTACATTGGCAAAGTGCCTTTACCTTTGTCATGCAAGGGGAGTGATATCTCATCATTCTCACCTGCTCTGCACTCGATCAGAGAGAGATGATTCTATGTGACGTGTACCTGATGTAGTGGGAATGTTGGAGCCATCATAGGATTCTGCCTATAGCACTTAAACAATACAATCACTGACGTTTTAATATGACCAAATGAGATAATGCACATAAATTTTGCAATGCAGCACCTCAGCAAATCTTATGGAACCTCAAAGCCAACATCTTGGGCTCTGGCCAGTCCAAGCCCTGAGAGGTCTCCTTATGCAGCATTTTTCCTGTGCTGTCCATGGACAGCTATCTGGATCTGGAGAGCATGTACAGACATAGGTCTCTACATTTTCAACCACTCATCTGTGGAATAGGCTCAGGAATAGGATTCTATGAATCCAGGCATGGTCACTCCTGTCCTTAAACACCATGACCAGGGCCTGGTTTGGGCCTGGATCACTATTCTACCTAAATAGATCATCGTAGACCCAGCCCCAGCCACTCCTGAAACACCAGGAGAGGAAGCATTGCATCTTGGGAACTTTGTAGGGGGTCCACCCAAAAGACCAATTTCTGTTCTGCTGGATTTTGAGAATTTTGATCTTTAGGATTCTTGCAATAGCTTACTGAGGTCATATAGTATATTACTAAAGTCTCTTTTTTAAGGCATAAATGGTCTGCTTCAAAGACATTTGTAGCTCAAACATTTCAATAAAGTTACCACAGCCATTTGAAAGCAAATGAAACTCTGAAACATAGATCAAACTTACAAAGTAAGAAGGAGCCAACCACAGACATTTGAATGGACTTAAAACCTGCTCTTAACTACACACACTTTTGAATTTTATTCTCCTGCCAAGCACAGAATGGCTCTCAGTATAGAGCCACACATTTTATTTTATTTTAGAGTCACATAAGGTTTCTACAAACTTTGTATTCTCCTTAAGACTTCACTGTCCCCATTGACTGAACTATCTAATAGCAATGGGCACATAGGCTCTGGGCCTTTAGCTCTGCAGAGAATTTGTCCTTCTCTGCTCTTATTTAAAGTCAAATACCTGGGGGAGGGGGTAGTCCTGACTCTGGCTCAGGTAGACCTGCTTTTCTTGTTCCAGTGCCTCCTGCAAATCCTTTCATTCCTCTGAGCATCAGTTTCTATATTTGTATAATAACATAATTATTTGATGATTATACAAGTATTTAATGCTAATTTGACTATATTCAATTGGTATTGCCATTCTTATTTTATAGGAAAGCACCTGGGGCTCTGTGTAATCCAGTAGCAGAGCTAGAATTGAATCCAGTCCTCTTCATAACCTAGGAGTTTTATAGGGCACTGTCATGATCCTTTTCTTAGACTAACCAAATTGAGAATCAGCCCTAAATTTCTTATTGGTAATTTAGTGGGTAGTCCTTAGGATATTATTCATATTTTATAATATGATGGTGACAAATTTGATTGCAAAGTGTAAAAACTAAAGATAAAGCCTACTCAGATAGGCTATCCAGGTGACACAATGAGCCAGAAACTTGGGTAGAATTTTCTCCCATTCTGTCTACAAACAAGCAGAACAATTTTTGTAAGAAAAATAAACAGCAGCCATAAGAACACAAGACTCACTAGCTGAGGCTTTTCTACATTACACATGAATAAATTCTTCCCATTTTCCCTCAGTCTGCAGCGCATCAGCAATTCATGCTCTTGAAATGCATCTACAAATCTTTTAGACCCTTATACTAATGAAATTTATGACTTTGCTTGATTCCTGTGGCCTTGCAAATATTCTCATGCACATCAGCTCTTGATTATTCTAAAATCTGTTGGCTTTTTATGTCATCCACACAATTTACTAGTGGGTTATCAATTTTATAATTGATTTACATTGTTTGCTAATTAATTTCTGTCTGAGCCTTATCATTAAAACCACACTAAAAATCTCTCCAGAAGCTTAAAGAGACTGAGAGAAAATTACCATCTTCAACTGGGAAAAGCTTACAAGCAAAACATCTCCAACCTCACCATCTCGTGCTGGTCACCGTAGAAATGAGGAAGAGAAAACAGCTGGAGGAAGATAAGGAAAAGTGTTCTGGGTTGTAAATCTCCTGCCCCTATGCCTCAATTGGCACCAATTTTAGTTTAAGAGTGAAGAATTGGGATTTTCCAACATTAAATATTGTGGTCTCAAAGGTCTTCCTAGAATCTTAGACTGCTGGTCCTAGGGAAAAGTTCCTCTCTCAGGAAAGCTGTGTTTTCCTCCTTTGCTGATATATTTTGAAAGCATTAACCTTTTTCTACCAAGCCCTTTAGAGTTCAGCCACCATAGGCACTTGGTGTGTGTCCCCAAGACACAACAGAAAACAATATAACAAAATATGGTGTTGTCCCTTAGCAGGCTTTCCTGTTCTCTCCTTGGGATATGCATGGAATGGAAAATAACTTTTACTGCCTCCACTTAATCTTGCTTCCACAAACCCCACAGTCAGTATCTCTCACTTGTCCCACCTCAATCCCAGGTGCCATCGTCTGGACCAGGTAGAGTTGTCTGGATTCAAGTGGGATACTCCCACTCTGGTTAATTCAAGCCAAGGAGAAATTAGTGGAACTGAGTCAGGGTGGCTGAACAACTAATCCTCAGAACAAGAACCAGAGACCGTAGCAGTCCTGGGAAGTGAGACCCAATGGACAATCCCTTCAAGGTGCAGAGTTTCAAATATCTTTATCCTTGATTGTATCTTCCAATCAAGATTCAATTTCCACAAAGGAAAGATTGGCCAGGTTTGAGTCACATGCCTCCTGAGGTGGGCCTGGGACTGGGGGTAGGGGTGGAGAGAGCAATTTGATAGATATTCTCAATGTGCATGATCTGGGGAACTGGGGTTACCAATTCTTCCCAATTTGGTAATCATCTAGTTTTATTACTAAAAGTCCTGCACCCTGGGGACCCCCTTAGTCCCCATGAAAAGTGGGTACAATAGTTCCCCCTAAGGAGTGCTTGCTCTTCATAGAAAAACTGAGGAATTTCTACCAAAGGCAGGATGAATGTTGGGTTGGCCAAAAACAGTTAATATCCATGACAGAAAAAAATTTAGATGTTGTTTCCAGACAAAAGAGGTATGGATGCCAGGAAGCCAAAAATAATAAGTAAATAGGAACCATTTCTGTAGGCTAGAAGATTAAAGGTGGGAATCATAAATCATTGCTTCTATATAGGCTACTTTGAATTTCCAGCTAGGTCTCCCAAAGAGAGAAAACTCTGTACACTTTCCTGCTGTCTAGTCTCGACTTTTGCACAGCAGCTTTGTGGGCTTACATTCTCTTTCTGTCCTATGTGCGATGTGTTTGATCTTATGAAAGCATTAGTAGCAACTGGTAAATCTGGGATGTCTGCATTTAAAATACATTAAAGGCAACAGCGCATTCTATTCTCCATAGATTTTATTTAATTCCAAGTATCAGCGTGTTTAATTGGAAAGAACATTTGAGGATATATTAGACAGTGTAAGGCTTAAGAGATTCTGGCACTAGTAAGAGGATTGCTTTAAAATGATTGCATGGTTTCTTTTTGTTTTTTAAACCTCATGATGATGTTTTGACAAACAGATCACAATTAATCAGTCTTTCTACGTTTGTTCTCACTATTTAATATAACATCTGCCCTGGGGTCTACTAATCTAAACATAAAGTTTTCTTAAGGGATAGCACAAGTGAAAGGGAGTTTAGCCAGCGTTTCTCACTTCATTTTATGCAAATGCACTACATTAAATTAAGAGCTCTGCAGAAGTTAGGAAAGATAGGAAATCAACTCCTCTTTCATTGAGCAAATTAAAATTTAATAATTAGAGATATTCTGTGGCTACCAGCTATTAAACTAACTTCCTTTCTATCTGTCTTTATATATGGTCTGGCTGTTGTCTGTTGTGTCCTCAGCTTCTCAAAGTGAAGATTGTGTAACCCCCACAAGGCACAGAAATTGGCCCTGACATGTGTATCACAAACTGTGGGTTCCATCACTTTGCCCTCAGTTCACTATCACTGCTCCAAACAAGGTTTTGTGGTTTTGCAAACTGATCATCTAAGATCTCAGAACTTCTCTTATCCTGGTTCAAAAATGTTGCCCTGGAAAAGTGTTTCTCTGAAAAGAGTTTATTATTAATCTTTGTCTGTTTATGGCAAAGGAAATAATACAAATGCTGCATTTATTGAGAGATTGAAGAGATGGCAGACAAAAAATTTCCTCTTCCCTTTGAGACATTGATAAATTTTACTGATAATGTTTTAATTCAAAAGAGCAAAATCTGGTTTTGTTAGTGAAGAACAAACTTACTTCATTTCAAGGGGAAAAAATTAAGTTGATTTGTGTGTTCTAATTTACATTCCCCACATCACCTGAAATTTTTATTTTCATTACATATGTAATTAAGTCATTGTCCCCTTGACTTTAAGCATAGCAGGTCATTGTTTGTTTTCCTGGCTGCCATACCAAGGTGCTTTGACCACATCACAGACACATTGAAGCTCACCCACTTGGCATTTTGATACAATATTTGACCCCAGGTCTTGATGGTGCTCATTACTGGCTTGCTTTTGTCTGTGCTTCTGTGAGCTGTGTCTCCAGAGAAGGCACTGCAGCACTGGCTGAAGCTTTCCTGGGCCTGTGCACTGAGATGTGGCAGTGACCTCACGTTGACCTCCCTGAGGTGGGATCCTGCCTTCAAGATTGTGATCAAAAAGAACATCTCAGCAGCATGCATTACGTGCTCCTATTAAACACCAGATACACTCCTGACTCACATACCATAAATCATGATTTGGAATCTGTCCCGCTGTCTTTTTTAGGACAGAATGTAACTGGAAAAATACTGGAGAGGGGGTAACAATGCTTGTTTCAGGCTTCACAAGGACTAGAATCTGATAATCCTGGGAGAGGTGGTATTTGAGACAGGCCTTGAAGATGAGATGGATTTTAACAGGCAGAAGAGGGGAAAGGGAACAGTCAGTATTCCAAGGAAAAAGAATGGAATGAGCAGGGGCAGAGGCAGAAAAGTGGAAATTTGTTGAGTTCATTAAGTTGTGGGTAGTATGGAGGGTGAGTTTTATGAGAAGACTCTCATTTATTGAATATTTTAGGTGGCTTTAATGTTGGAACGCTTCACACATGCTAAACTATCACGGGTTCCAGTGAGCTTTCATGCTTAAATAGAAGCAATAAGAATCACAGTTTGATTCCTATTTTTTATACTACTTTTGTTGAGATAAAACTTTATACATTGAAAAGCACACATCTTAACAGCTCAGTTTGGTAAGTGGATACAGACATGTAATGCACATTTCTGCCTTGCTATAGAACATTTGTATCTTCTCAGATGTTTTCCTGTTTCTTCCCAGTCAATCCTGACCGCACTCAGAGGCAACTGCCATTCCCATTTTTTCCTCTGGGTTAGTTCTATACAGATAAAACCATACCATGTGGATGTTTTAGTGTATGGTAATTTTCACTCAACATTTTTCTATGAGATTTGTCCATGCTGTTTTGCATATGAGAAATTCTAATTGAATGAATTAATTTTTCAAATATTTTTATAACCAGTGATATAGATAAAGAAAATAAGCCTACTGGGAATTTTAGAAATTATGATGTTACTAGATACAATGGGCTGAATCATTGTGTCCCTACCACAACTCCACATTCATATGTTAAAGTCCTAACTCTCAGTACTTCAGAATGTGACTATATTTGGAAATAGGGTCTTTACAGAGGTAGGTAGTGGAGGTCATAAGGGTGAGCCCTAATCCAATATGACAGATGTTTTTATAAGAAGACAAGATTAGAACATGGGCACACAGAGAGATGATGTGACAATACAGGGAGGTCACAGTGATTGACATTCCATGGAGAGAAGTCTCCAGAAGAAACATGTCGGTGGACTTCCAGCCTCCATAATTGTGAGAAAATACATTTCTGTTCTTTGTTAGTTTATTTGGTTTATTATATTCCACATAAGAGTGAGATCATATGGTGCTTGTCTTTCTCTGACTGGCTTATTTCACTTAGCATAATGCTCTCCAGGTCCATTCATGCTGCCACAAAGGTAAGGTTTCCTTCTTTTTTATGGCCAAGTAGTATTCCATTGTGCAAATACACCACAGCTTTTTTATCGCTCATCTACTGATGGGCCCTTGGACTGCTTCCAGATCTTGGCTATTGTAAATAATGCTGCAATGAACATAGAGTTTTTTAAAATTTGGTCATGTATGAATTATACTTTTCTGACCTTTTGAGTAATTTATAATCCATAACTATTTAGAAGTAAAATAAAAATCCTGGATATGTAGTATATAACAACTTCAGTGTTCAGAGTCAATTAACCATTATAACATGCCCCAAGGATAAATGAATTGCTGGGAGGAAAAAGAATATCTAGTCCAGTTTGTTTGTCAGGTATGTGAGCATGAATTGCTTTTCCCTTTAAAGTAGTTCTGTGAGCTTCTAAAATGGGAAGGTGCCCTCTCTTTTCTTCAATAGCTGCTTTTTTTGACAAACAATAATTAATTCTGTAGTTTCTCTTAGTAAGAGCTTTCTATTAGGAAGAGTTTTTGTTACCAAAGACAAATTTCATTGGAAAAGTAGGCCACGCCTGACAAAAATTGTACATTTTTAGGTGACATCAGAAATGAAATATATAATTATTTTTTTAAAGTTTTCCAGTGAATCAAAAGAAATCCTTTGTATATAACTTTGAAATGTAACTCAGGGTGTTTTTTAAATTCTATATTTTTCTTTAAAAGTAGTCTTTTAGATTTGGAAATGATAATTTTACCTTAACTTATATTCATTCCTTCTTCAATAATTTATTTGAACACCTACTATATAGAAGACTGTCTTTTACCTAAGATCTATGAGTTACCAACAAATTTAAATGGAAGTAAAAGGAATGTCTGATCATCTGTTTAAATTTATTAGGCTCTCTAGATTGTCCTGATGGATTCACTGATGTTTCAGCTAATTTGCCTCATTTTTACTCCTGCCACAGGCATGTAATGGCTCTAATATTAATTACAGATTAATACATAGATTACAAGAAAGGACCCTAATTCAGTAGGGGTATGGCAAAGTGTCTCAATCAGGTTCAAGCATGTGATTTTTTTTTTTTTTTTCTTTTCAGAAAACCATCAATACTTAGGGAAGAAAAGAGACTTTTAGAACCAAATTTATGTGAAAGTCTTTAGGACTAGAAAATAGCAACCAGAAAAGAGCATTAAAGAAACAGATTTTATTTCCAAGAGAAAGGTACATAATGAGATTAAGAAAAGCTGGGGGTAAGGATGGAAATAGGAATTTGTTCAGTATTTAGAGTAAAAATATACTTTAATTTCTGATGTTGATTTTTTCCCTCTATCACCATTTCTAGTCATACTCTAGTATGCATATGGAACCACCATGATAGACTTAATTCCTGGACTAAAAGAATGGGTACTGTTGTGGGGTTCAAGGAGGAATGAAAGAAATGTGGGCAAGTACTTGATTACAACAACTTTGCATTTCTTTTCATTTAAATTTCTATTTTATTAAAAGAACACTTTATATTTACTTATATCTAATTGCCATATATCATTCTTATCAAGAACGGAAAAGGAAAATAAAAATGAAATAAATTGACTAAGACATTCCTAAAAGTCTTTACATTTGGGATTGATTTCCAAATTATATTTCTTTTTAAAATTACATTAAATTTTGTTTTTATTTTATTTCATTTGGGTAAAATTATGTAACATGAAATCTACCTCTTAACAAATTTTTAAGTGTACAATACAGTATCGTTGACTAGACATACAATGTTGTACAGCAGATCTCAAGAACAGATTCACCTTGCTTAACTGAAACTTTATGATCAGTAAGTCTCTTCTTCTCCCTCCACCACAGCCCCTGGCACCACCATTCCACGTTTGATTCTATATATTTGACTATTTTTGATACCTCATATAAGTGGAATCATGTAGTATTTGTTTTTCTGTGAATGCTTTATTTCACTTAGCATAATGTCCTCAAGGTCCTTCAATGTTGCCACATATTGCAGAATTTCTTTCTTTTTGAGACTAAAATAATATTCCATTGTATGTCTACAGCATATATTCTTTATCCATTTACCTGTTTATGGCTTTTATGTTGGTTCTACATCTTGACTATTGTGAATACTGTTATAATGAACATGGGAGTGTTAATATCTCTTCAAGTGTCTGATTTCAATTCTTTTGGACAAATACCCAGAAGTAGGATGGCTAGATCATAAGGTAGTTCCATTTTGAATTTTTTGAGGAATCAAAAAATGTCAATTTTTGATATTTTCAGTGTCAGCTGCTCTGATTTGCATTCCCATTAACAGTGCACAAGAGTTCCAGTTTCTCCACATCTTGCCAACTCCTGTTGTCTTTTGTTTTTGTAATAGCCATCCTGACTGAAGTGAGGTAATATCTCATTGTGATTTTGATTGTTCCAGAATTGGAACTGTAAAATTCTTAGAAGAAGGCATAGGGGGAAAAGCTGCGTGATGTTGGTCTTAACAACAATTTCATGGAGATGACACCAAAAGCACAGGCAGCAAAAGCAAAATGACAGATGGGTCTATGGCAAGCTAAAGTGCTCTGCCCAGCAAAAGGACATCAACAGAGTGAAATGAATCTACAGAATGGGAGAAAAATATTAGCAAACTACATACTTGATAAGGGGTTAATTGCCAAAATATTAAGGAACTCCTAAAATCTCAGTAGCAAAAAAATCTAATAACCTGATTTAAAATGAGCTAAGAATTTGAGTAAACATTTCTTCAAAGAAGACATACAAATGGCCAACAGGTATATAAAAAATGCTCAGTCTCACTAGTCATCAGGGAAATGCATTTTTTATTAAAGTATTTTGTCTTGAATATGCCGTATTAGTCAGACTCAGTGTCAGCAGCTGGGCACCAACAGATGAGTGATGCAAGGTCTTGAAACTCTAGGAGTTTCAATGTATGTTTATTCTTCAACATTTTCAGAAAAATAAAATTAAGTTGAATTGTAAAAAGTAAATTTCAGAAAGGTACTTAGTTTAACATTGCTTGTTTTATTTCTAGAGGGAAACTTTCTCAGAAGACCCCAAGTCTCTGCCCAGAATAAAAACTATTGATTAAGAGGCCAAAATAAGGGTTTCTAATTGGAATCTTATTATGTAAGAGGTAGAATTACCAGTTCAAGGCAAAGTTTGTTTCTGATGGCCTTTTAGATTGAGCCATGTGTAAAGTGAGTACTCTCTTTTTGGCATGTCTCTGCTACTTCCTATGAGATGAAGCCATGGCAAAGATGGGCATATACCACTGCTATCTACTAAACCAATTCCATCTTATTTTATTATGAGTATTAAAAAATAATTCTCCATTGAAGACTAGCTCTGGGACACATGAAATTTGAATGAATGCATGAAAGCAGGCATGAGCAGGGCTTTGTGGGCAACCCTAGAATCACGGTGCCCCAGGACATCCTTTGCAGTGGCTGAGGTTCCTGTTGGGAGCTCAGAATGAAGATTGGCCTTGAACTTGAGTGAGTGTAAAGGTGCTTTTGGTTTTAGAAGTTTGTCTAAGTCAATATTGGGAAAGATGGCCTTCTAAAATTGTGTAGTTGACTTTTAACTACATAACCTGAAATGAGAGGCTAAAACGTCTTTTGTCTTTTGGTACCTTGACCTCTGTGGTGACCATCTGTGTGCACATTGATGGGCTGCTGTTTTCCAGGAGGACTTGAGCAAAAGCACACAGGCTAAAGGCTACTGAGATGGAGTCAAAAGTTCTCTGCAAGGGCATCGAGACCATTAGCGAATGAGCTGGCTGGTGTTAAGGGCAGGGATTGGGGACAGGAGGCAAAGAAAAGTACCATACACTCAGGTCACCTCAGCCAAAGACTGTCCTGAGACAATCACAGTAAATGCAAACAACAGAAAAACAGCAGCCTTTAAGCTGATCAAAGAGAATAGACTTAGAAGAAAAGTGTAAGAAAGACTGAATAAAAGAAATATTTTCCCCCACGTAACGGAAAATCATTCTGATTTTTCCTTTGATATTACATTTCCAGTAAACTGCAAAAATGTAACCCATGTTCACATGGATGCTTTTGATTCTACAATGTAAGTTTGAGAGTGATGGTCAAGCTATCGGGCCATTTTTGGGGGCCACATATTTTAGAGCAGAGACCAACACCTATTTTTTGAGGTAGAGAGTAAAAAATAAAAATCAGATTAAGTTCTTAATTCCCCCCTCCCTCAACCTTCAATACCTCTTTTGATTCTACTGTGTTGTTTTGGAAAAATTGAAATTCAAAGCTATTGGAAAGATGAAAATAGTTCGTTTTAAACCAAGTATCTTACTATTTCTATCTGTCTGAAATATTTACAATTTCTTAGTGGTACATACATTTATAGTGGAGGAAGGAGACAGGTGGGTCAGGAAGAGGTCATAGTGCTTTTAAAAATGCAAAATGCAAACAGTTTCACTGCTGAGACCTAAAATGCATTTAGAAAGGGGGTGCAGAGTCAAGGGGGCAAATGAGCTGAAGGTCCAGGGAGAGAATGTCAAGGTTACTAGGAGGCTGCTCCTGAGTTTCTCTGTTGCTCCTTACAACAGTCCCATGAGGTGTGGGATTTTGTCATCTCCCTGTAACCAATGTGGATGGAAGAATTCTGAAGGATCGGGCTCCTTGCCCAGGGTAGTGGCTCAGTAAGGGCCACAGTGATGAGAAACAGGGCTTTGGGGGGAAACTGAGAAGGACACCTGCCCAAGGGACAAACCTCACTGGTCCAGGATACACTGAAGCCATAACTGTGTGCTCAAACCTCTGGTTGGACAAACACTTGCATTTTTAGGTACCAATTAGATTCTCTAATTACAAGAGTTTGAACATTGTTTTTTAGCAAAAAGAATCTATGGATTATCACTATTTAAATCTTATAACCTATTGTGTCCATAATCCTGTGTTGCTGGCCTGTACTGAATTACAGGTTTAAAGAGTTTCTAGTATCAGCCACATCCTAGAATGTGTTTTCTTGTTTGGGCCATAAATTGGACCTAAGTGCAATGTTTAAAGGCCAATATGTATTTTAACAACCCCATAAATATAAACTCTGCACAATAGCTTGTCATATTGGCTTCCAGGGAAACAGTAGCCTTTAATAACTTTGGAATATGTTCCTTTTAAAAATTGCTCTCTATTGTGAATATTTCTATTAAATTGGCCAAGTTCTCCTTCTAGCCAGGATATTTGTCTCAGGAACCAGACACCTGTGTAATTCTTTCTTAAGCAGATTTAGAATCAAAATAAGCTGAACAATATTGCAGGTATTTCTGCTATAGGGGACGTTTCTGGACCCAGGCATCAACCATGCCTTCATGTGGGTTATAGGAATAAAAGTTAGAGTTTTAAAATTGAGGGCTTGTTATGTAGAGCTTGGCTAAAAGTACCTTATTCTGTGGCAGGAAAATACATTAGCCATCTTCTGCGTGGCTGGATTTCAAAGCGTCCTTTTATGTTATGGTATTCTGAGTTGGGAAAACATTTCAGAACATATATTGTCTGGATATTAAGAATCTTCTGAAAGCAAAGTTTCTGTATTAAGATAAAGAAGCAGCAAATATTTTGTTTCATTAAATAGAGTATTATCATTAATGAAATATTGACTGAACCAGAGTTTATATTCCTAATGGAAACCTGGGACACAGGAAGGTCATTCCAGGTATTTTTTTACTTTGAGGACATCTGTAGCAGAGACCTGAGAACATCCTGAGATTTGTAAACACCACTGCAGATGTCTTGTCACTACAAGACAAGAGGCAGGATGGCTGTGACTTAACACAAAGACCGGCTGGTCAGAGGCAGGATGGGCCCAGATCAGGGTAGCGGAATGGCAGGTCTCTCTGGTGTTTACTTCACAGGGAGTCTCAGGTGTGATAGCTCACTGGGCACGTAAGCTTGTCTTTTGTTCATCTTCCCTGTCTATAGAGCAGGGATGCCAGTATCTTTTATAAGCTAAATGCAAATTATGCTTGAGTTAGTTTGAACCAGGGCTGTGAACAACAGGATGTTTGCTGCAGGATGAAGGACCAGACCTGGTGCTCTAGAATCATGGGACTCACACAGTCGGCTCTGGAGGACCTTAACTGTCATTGCATCTTCTTTCCTTCTAGAAAGTTCTTTCTTTTAGCTCATCCCAACTTAAAAAAAAAAAATTTGTCATAAGGACCAATGAATTTCCTTGTGTCTAAATCAGTCTTCCTGATTGTACTTTCTTGTAGAGCTGAATTACTACTCTTTCACAGACTGGACTGCCCTTATCATCAGCATTTCCCACTTCTTTCTTAGCTACACTCCCTCCCGCCCCTCCCCCCACCCCACCACAGAGCTGCCCTTGGTCTTAGTAAATGTGGTTCTTAGTGAAGAGGTAGATTTGTCGCCCCCCATGATCAGAGATGGCTGTGACTTAACACAAAGACCAGCTGGTCGGAAGCAGGATGGGCATCCAGGGAGGCCCCAGCGGCAGGTAGTGTGGAAAGAGTGCTCTTGAGCCAGAGAGATATGTTGCAGGCAAAGGGAAGACTGGTGTTCGTGTGCACTTTAATTCTGTATATAGAAAAGTATTACATGAGAGCATGACCCAGGAAGAAAGCAGGAGGCTCCCCAATTAACGCAAAAGCGTATGTAATGACGCTGAGCACAGTGCTCCTTCTTTTCACCAACCCTCTACCTTAGCAGATTGGCCCATCCCTATCCTGGCAATGTAAGCCTTCCTTCCCGAACATTCTACTTCTCTTTTCCAACTACTACCCTTTCTGAGATCTCCCAGCGTAGTTGAAGAGAGGCGTCCCATTTCCATATTCAGAGGCGAGTGTTCACCTCGTAAATCATGCAGAATGGAGTGGTCCAAGCTAAGACTGTGGCCAAAGACGGTGCAAAGTTCTGCGTGACATAGACTCTGTTTCCTTAAGGCGAATAACAAAGGCACGACGCTGGCATCTTGCTCCACGTTCTGTGTCAAAGCAGCACAGTGGGACATCTGACACGATAAGCGGCACGGCGAACAAAAATTGCTATGATGTGACTTGTCGCGTTTCAGCATGCGAGGTGTTGCCAGCATAGCTTCTGCGCTAGAAAATGTGCCGATCCTGCCATGTGCCAACCAAATAAAGGCGCTGCGCTGGGCGCGGGTAACCTCACCCACCTCCTCTCCTGCTGCTGCCGGCACCGCGGCTGCCAGGACTGCCCGGCGGGTAGAAATTGTGCGTCTGGCCCCGTAACCAACTCTGGAATGAAGACCTAGTAGAAGTGCAGGCAGTTTCAAGGGGCAGGCTGAAGAGGCCGTGTGGCTGCGCGGCCGGGAAAAGCTGGGCTCTATGGAATCGGATGCGCCTCCAAAATCTCGACCCTGGTGGCCAAAACACTTCCTCTCCCGTGCCCGCTGCACCTCACTTTCCTCTGGGCATCTCTTTCCCACCAGTTCATCTTTTCTCTCAAAAGACATTTTAAAAAGCAAAAAAAAACAAAAGCAAACAGACAAGAAGACACCCCCTCCCGCTCATTTTGCAACGTGAGTGATGGCAAAACTGGCTCCTGCCCTCAGCTTGGAAGGTGGCCCACCTGAGGCCTTGCTCTTCGGAATGTCCCTCACAGCCCCTAAGACATGTGCATAAATGGGAAAACGCCCCATGTTCTAGTCCGCACTGCAGACTAAGTTGAAATGACGAACAGCAAATTGTTTAATGTTTTTGTGTTTCAAAGCCTTGGAGACAAGTCTTTTGAACCTCCTGGCAAAGAAAGTACAGTAAGTTCCCAGGAAGATGCCTGAGCTACACTTTATTGTAGAAGGAACTACACATTATTCTGTAAATTTAGGTAGGAAAACTGAAATAAAGTGCAATTATCTACATGACAGGGTAGCACACACACACATAAAAATACACACACAGGCACACACACACACTGACATTCTTTGGGCTGATACAGTGAATGGAGTGAGATAAAAACCAAGATTTAAAATTTAGATACAAATCCAAAATTAACTTAATTTTTCCTAAGTTGACCTTAGTGTTGAATGTTTGACAGCCCGATAATCATTCACTTCACAGATTTACTCACAAAGAATCGCCATAAGTCTCATGTAAGAAAAATAAAATAGATAACTACAATTTTGATCAAAAACAGATATTTAAATCTTTCTAAACAAAGCACATATTCTGTGGTACAGAAAGTCATATCCACTCAGTATCTTAACTGCTGACCTTAAAAAGAATAATGTTATTTTAAAATTCCTCCTTTGAGAATACAACTATGTTTCTGTAGCTACAAAGGCTATTTCTGCTTTCTGTAAGTTTGATAAAAATATTTTCAGGCACCTTCTTTTCTCCAGAATTCAAACATTTTGCAATACTTTTGAGAAAATTATTCTCATAGATAAGAGCAAAGGAAATAGGCATTAGAGCTGTGATTGCAGAGAATTTTATTTTGACAGAACTGAAGAACATTAAGCTGTATGCTTTTTCAGAGTTTCAAGGTTTTCCAGAGGTGACAGCACCTCTGCAAATGCAGGCTGTAGATGTTGCACTTGCTGTTGTTCAGAAGGGAAGCATTGTGTACAATCAGATAGCAAATGATTCTTCTTTGCTCTTTATCAGGTGTGTGATTCATCTGGTGCTGGAGATCTATAAGGAAGATGGCATTACGGAAATTTAATGCACCCTGCTTTAAAAAAATCAGCTAGTAAGGACCATGCTGTAACGGCAGTAACTCTCCAAAATCTGCTCCTCTATATAAGCAACAAGAAGACTGGCAAAAAAATGGTCAAAACCAACATTTTCAAAACTCTGTAAATTAACCAAAATATTTAAGATGTTCAAGGAGCATTTATTATACAGAAAATAGCTGAATATTGGTAACAACAGTGATATTTGTAGTATTTTGACTACTGCATTCCTGTAGCCTTCTTGTTAGCTTCTTGAAAGCCTTAAAAACCAGCAGTGTGAAAACCATGGTAGCAATGAAAAGTAACATTTTATAAGCAACTTAAAGGGGCAGAACAGGTCTGGAGTTTCCTAAACCCCACCCCTGAGAATTGTTACTATTTGACCTGCCTGTCAGTTCACTGCATGCATGTACTCACAGACCTACTCCTGCCGGAGAGTTCAATCAGTAAGAACAGCCTCTCCTATGGCATGTTTAAAACAAACAAACAAAAACAACAGCATAATTTGTTTAACATTGTGGCTGCCTGGGGTGATCTGGTTGGGGAAAAAAAGTTGACCACATAATTTAAATGAAAAACTGTGAAACGAGATGCCCACTGGGAGTTTGAACAGGTCTCACACCTTTCTGGGGAACTAGAAATCCATGGACATGTGAACAGCTGGATACATGCATAGAGATGACCTGAGAAGGCTCTAACCTCTCACTCGTGGCCAGCCCTGAGGCTCTGCACAGGTCCGAGATAAAGAGTGAGGCAATTAAAGCCCCAACGGGTACATAGAGCCCCTCAGGAAAGGTGGGGAGACTCACTGGTTCAAGGCATTTCAGGAAATTTTTGAAGAATTAGGTGACTGCTGCAGTCCTATGTAAGCAAAAAAATTAAACAAAAACAAGAATAAAACTCATACTTATAAGCTGCATTTTAAAAATTCCCAAGTGAACATTAACAGAACTCTATTCTAGTCTCCAAAGAACCTCGTAGAATACTGAACTGTATGTATGTATGTATGTATGTATGTATGTGTGTGGTACATGTGGGGAGGGGGCATTTTTCCCCTGATGCCTCTTGCCAGGGTTTAAGAGTTGGCACCCCCAGGCTGCCTGTGACACTGGGAGGAAGGAAGGCTCTGTCCTTCATGCTTTTTTCTTGCTCCACAAGAGGAGAAAGAGAGAACTCAGTAGTGGGTGGAAGGCAGGAAGGCAGAGGACAGCAGTCAGAAGGTGAAGGAAGCCTGGTGAAAGCTGGGCCTTGGGACACTGTAGAGGTGGTTGCCCCTTTTTCCTGCTTCCCACCTGCTCATGGCCCCGGGTGGGTATTACATGAGTCTGCACACTTCTCATTACTGAGTAGGGGTTGTGTTGCACCTTCCAACAAGACCACGGTGCCATCTAGGGGTCCCTTCAGAAGGACAGCTGGGAATTCCCTGGGATGTTGTCCCAGAGGTTCTCGCTTCTCAGCTAAGACCTGAGTGTCCTGCCCCTGGGCCAGCCTGGCTTTTCCTCATTCTTGTCACTCAGCAGGCCTGGTGCTGGCAGCCACCTGCTGCCCAGGACCTGCAGCCCTAGACACACTGTTCCAGCCAGATGGAGCCACCGCCACCAACGACCTCACCTGAGCTGCCTGCCTTGTTCCCACTGGGAGACCAGAGGCCCAAGACACCCATGCAGCAGCTTAGAGCTCAGAAAGGGAAGGGCGGCTGCAGGGAACTTACAACCTGACTTCTTTTTTATTTTAGTGCATTTGGGTCCCTCTCTTCCTTCATCACCACAGTTCACCCCCAGTCCTGTCTCAGCCTCCCCGCTCCACTATAACCTCTGATCCCTTGCCTCTCTCACTAAGTCCCTGATCAGGACTAATTCCTTGATCTGCCTGCCCCACTAAGGTTTTGTTCAGCAGGGGAAGCTCAGTCTGAGAGCAGGTCTCTGGCTGCACTGTCAGGGGCGAAGGGAGAGCCAAGGACAAGGAAGGGCTTTGACCAACAGACTTCAAGTCCTGGGCACCACTGGATATGACACAATGTCCCTGAGTGGGATGGCCTCCTGAACAACTATGGGGATGCCTTTTCTAGGTCCCATGTTCCTGAGAAATGTTGTTTGCATAGGGCCTATAAAGCTGTTACAAAGCCAGCAAGCTGTCAAAAATAGACAAGCAAACAAAAGCACTCTCTCTCCCCCTCTCCCTCTCTAGCTCTATCTGCTTCTAGCTCTATCACCTTCTGTTTCACTGACTTCAACTCTCTCCATTCCTGGTGGTCCACCATAAAATGACGAAGTCCTTTATTCAGTGAAAGGAAGGTACAATTTAGATTCAAAATGATTATATTAGAATATGCTCTGTGTGTGCATGTTGCTCATTGTACTTGAGAAAATTTCCTTATGCTTTTCTTCTGGTCGAAAATAACAATACTTCCATTTTCGACAATATTAATTAACCAACAGAACACTTGACGTTTATCTTGAATTACTAGGCAGAGGTTGAGTTACTAATATAACTGATGAGGTGTTTCTCTCCAGGCCTCATTATGTTCCTCTCCAGGAAGACTTAGAATGTAATTACACCATCTTTATTTAAAATATATGATGCTGTTAAAAAGTAGCTAAATGTTTATCATAAATAAGTCAATGGTGACTCAGGTGTTTTCTAAATTTATTTTTATGACAGACACACAGATTTTCTTAGCTGTTTCCTCCCCTCAGAGATTTATAGAAGGCTTGAAAATGACTGCTGAAACTCAATGTCTAAGTCAGGAAAAGTGTAAAAAGAAGAAAAGGGCCCAGTAATTAAATCCCCTCTGAACTCTAAGAATGGGGCAAAGAACATTGACCCACAGCTTTATCAGCATCCATGCTGCTGCTGTCACTAACACATTTATCATTCCTCCATGACAAGGTTCTTTCTCTACCACCCTATCTTATTTGAAGAAAATTTGTATTTCCAAGAGCCATTGCTCATAGAAGCCTGTATGCTGTCAGTCACTGCTTTGAAACTGTTTGAGTAAGAAGAGTTTCTTCTTACCTGGTGCATGTCCATGATTAGATCACTTTTGATGCTTGGGTTATAAAATCAGCAAATTTTCTTACAAATTTTCTAGTTCTTTTATTTGCCTTGATAAATTAATTATAAATTTATCTGGAAAAAATCCCGAAGAATAATCAAACACATGTAAACAATAAGGGGACTTGCCTTACCAAGTAGCAAGGCACATTACATACCAGGGTAATTAAAACATTACGATATTAATACAGAAATATGTAAGCTGTCATTGAAACACAGTAGATAATATTAATGGATCATGTGTATGTATATGTGAAAGCAGTTTATCATAAAGATATTTCAAATCAGTGATGAATAAATAAATTCCAGAAACATCCAAGTGATAAACATAAAAAAAATGAAGCTATAAATGTATGGGGAAAAAATAAAAGGAATTCATTTTTTGATATTGGGATAGAAAATAGCTTTGCAAGCAAATCAGAAATGAGAGTATTTCCCTTTATGGCAAAAACCAATACAGGAAACAAAGGTAAATTTGACATCATAAAAATATGCTTCAATGTAACAAAGTCATTATAAAATTAAAATGAGGTAAAGACTTAAGTTTTTGCAGCATGTATAAATATAAAGGATTAATATTTGGAGTATATTTAAAAATCTATACATATTTTTAAAAATAGGTTAGCAAGCTAGGAGCGAAGATTGGGGAAATTCAAAAAAGTGAGGAAGTCCCAGGGGTGTACAAACATGCACAGCGTCCAACCCACTGCCTGAGAGTTGGATGTGTGACAATAACACTGGGATACCATTTTTTCTCCCACAAGATTTGAAAAATTCAAAAATATAAGACTGGCACCATCTAATTTTGTTTGCGATGTAGGGGGATAGTTACTGTCATCCACTGGGTGATGGACTGGTCAAGTCTTCAAAGGACAACTTGAATATTTATTGACATAATCAATGTACTTCATTATTATTATTATTATTTTTAATTTTGTTTATTTTTATTTTTTTCACTTTTTAAATTTATCTTTATTGTTGAGAGTATTACAGGTATACCATTTTCCCCTGCAACTGACCCCCTCCACTTTGCTCCCACCCCCTCCCCAGGCCTTCACCCTGTTATTGACTGTGTCCATGGGTTATGCATATATGCATATAACTTCTTTGGTTAATCTCTTACCACCCTCCACCCCCCTTCCCTCTTTCCTCTGAAATATGATCGTCTGTTGCATGTGTCAATGTCTCTAGATCTATTTAGTTCATCAGATTCTTTTGTTCATTAGCTTCTTCTTAAAGAAGACCCTTCAACATTTCCTGTAGTTCTGGTCTGGTGGTGATGAACTCCTTTAGCTTTTTCTTATCTGTGAAGCTCTTTATCCGACCTTCAACTAAATGATAGCTTTGCTGGGTAGAGCAATCTTGGTTGTAGTTCCATGTTTGTCATCACTTTGAATATATCTTGCCACTCCCTTCTGGCCTGCAAGGTTTCCTTTGAGAAATCAGCTGACAGTTGTATGGGTGCTCCCTTGTAGGTAACTAATTGCTTTTCTCTTGCTGCTTTTAAGATTCTCTCATTGTCTTTAACCTTTGGCATTTTAATTACGGTGTGTCTTGCTGTGGGCCTCTTTGGGTTCCTCTTGTTTGGGACCCTCTGTGCTTCCTGGACTTGTAAGTCGATTTCTTTCCCCAGGTAGGGGAAGTTTTATGTAATTATTTTTTCAAATAGGTTTTCAATTCCTTGGTCTTTTTCTGCCTCTTCTGGCACCCCAATAATATGAATGTTGGGCCTCTTGAAGTTGTCCCAGAGGCTCCTTATGCTATCTTCATATTTCTGGATTCCTTTTTGTTTTTGCTCTTCTGGTTGGGTGTTTTTTGTTTCCTCATGTTCCAAATTGCTGATTTGATTCTCAGCGTCCTCTACTCTACTCTTGATTCCCTGTAAATTATTCTTCATTTCAGTTCCTGTAGCCTTCATTTCAAATTGGTACTTTGTTATTGATTTTCTCAGTTATTTCCCTGACCATCTGCTTAAACATCCTTATAACCAAAATTCTGAACTCTGTATCTGTTAGCTTGCTTGGATCTATTTCATTTAGTTCCTCTTCTACAGATTTCTTCTGTTCTTTCCTTTGTGACATGTTTCTTTGCCTCCGCATGTTTCTTTGCCTCCACCTGGCTGCTTCCAGGTGTTTGTTTCTATGTATTAGGTAGAGCTGCTATGTCTCCTGGAATATGTAGAGTGGCTTTCTGTAGTAGGTGTCCTGTAGGGTCCAGTGGCTCAGCCTCCCCAGTCACCTGAGCTGGGCCTTCTAGGTGCTCCCCTGTGTGGGCTGTGTGCACTGTCCTGTTGTAGTTGAGCCTTGGTTGCTGTTGACATCACCTGGAAGAACTGACCCCCAGGCCAATCAGCTGAGGACCAGCTGCAACTACAGCCAAAGAGCTGCTGTGCTGGAGACACCCCTATGGAGCAGGATTTACTTCAGTGGAGCTTTGGTTCACCAAGTGCGCCCGTTGAGTGTGTCACTCGTGGCTGTGGTTGGGTTATAATCCAGCGTGTTCGAGTCTGACCACCAGGTGCACTGTCTCTGAGGCCTCCCAGGAGGTGCAAAGTCAGCCTGTGCCAGTGCCTTGCCCAGGGCCACCCAGCATGAGCTACACAGCAAACCGTAGTTGGCTGCTCCTTGTGCTGGGCTTGGAGGTGTCCAGGAGAGGCCAAGCTATGAGCCAATGCAGCTGCCGCTAGTGCCAGGCCTGGGGCCGCTTATCAAGACGTATGGGGCAGCTGCTGCTTGTTTGAGAGATTTTAGGAAAGTCCTAAGCATGAGGCTCAAGAGGCCACTTGCACAGAAAAGCCCCTGGAAATGGCCTGGATGAGCTGCAGGTGGGGAGGGGCGGGGCCTCCGGGAATCACGGGGCGGGGTCAAAGGTGTGAGTCAGGTGCTGGCGATTCAAACATGGCGCCTGCCTGCCGGCTGGCTGTGTGCGGGGAGGACTCGCCACAGGAGCCATGGCCTCTGTCAGCCCTTCTGCCCGGGAGGAAGCCGCCCCTCCAGCTCTCGCCCGGATCTCAGGCAGGTTAGTTCCTCCCCGAGTGTCCTGGGTCCTTTCAGGCTGCTGCCCGGCGCTGGGCTCAGAGGGAGTGTCTGAGTGAGTCCGTGCCCGGCCCTTTAGAGGAGCTGCTGGGGCTCCCGCAGCCTCCGCCACCCTCAGGGACAGTCCCCGCTGGTTTCACAGCCCAGAGTTGTGGGTCGTCTCTTCCCAGCCTGGGGCCCTGGGCTGGGGGCCTGCTGTTGGGATGGAACTCCCTCCCTCCTCCGGGAAAACTCCGCCGCCAAGATTCCCTCCCGGGTTTCAACTGCGGCACCGGGTGTGGGCCCGCGGCCGCGTCTCTGCGATTCAGCCCTGATCTGCCCGCGTCTGCGCCCCTCCTACCAGTCTCAGTGCTTCTTCAGCTCCCTGGTTGTGGGGCTTCTGTGCAGCCAGATCTCAGGAGGCTCTGAGTGACGGTGGTTCTGTATTTTAGGTGTAATTTATATGGTTGCTGGAGGCGGCGGGCGCAGCTGTGACCTGTGCCGCCATCTTATTGTTCCTCTGTACTTCATTTTTGACCCATCATTTTTGCTTTTCAGTATCAAACCTTAAAACATATTCATATAGGGAAAAACAGTAAGACAATCACAAAACTTCTTGTTGTACCACTGTACTTAAAATATGAGGGAAAAACACCTTGACATTCATCTCCAAGGGAATGGTTCCACTATCCTGCATCTACATCTTGAAATACTATAGCACAGCCTCCCATTGGTCAACCCCTCCCCAATGCTAGGCTCCTCAAAGGCAGCCAGGCTAGTGTGGTGTCTGTCTTCCTTGGACTTTATAACATTTCCAGAGTTTTATTTGAAAATCCTATGAACACATAAATATATGTGTACACATACGTACAAATTTGTATCTATGCACATACAAGTATATGCATATGAACACATATATGCAAATATAATTTTGCCTTGTAAATGTTTTTCTAAACACAAGGCATTTTACTAACTGTATTGTTTTGTAATTTGTAATTTTGAGTTATTTAATAACTTGTGGAAATATTCCTATAATAGCCCATACAGGTTTTTTTTTCCTTATTTGTACTAACCTGGGTTTCAAAAATACTAACTATAGGCACAGGAGAATGATGTCTCTGTGTGTGTGTGTGTATGTGTGCACATGCACACATGTATGCAAGCATATATGTATGCATCTGTGTGTAGATTATTTTTAAATTGTTAAACCAAGCTTGAATTCCTGGGGTAAACCCAAATTGATCGTGTGTATTTTACTTGTTTGTTTGTTTTAACTTAGTAAATTCATTTGTTAACATTTTGTTTACAATTTTTGTATTTGTATTCAAGAGAGATTGACTTGTGGTTTCCTTTCCCCAACGCTGTCCTTCTGAGTATTAGCAGCAATATTTTAAGAGCCATCTTTTTGTATTTTCTGCATGATCTCACAGAGGCTTGTGCTTATTGACTATGCAATAGGCTTATTTGATCATGCTGCTTATTTGCAACATGATAATGATATATTTTTTCATTAGATTTTTTCAAATTTTATTGACTTATTGGGGTGACATTGGTTAATAAAATTACACAGGTTTCAGGTAGACAATTATAATACATATATATTGTATTGTGTGTTTAGCACCCCGTGTCAAGTCTTCCTACATCACCATTTATCCCACCTTTACTCTCTTCTACCTCCCCTACCCCCTTTCCCTCTGGCAATCACCAGGATTATTATTATACTGATTTTGGCCCTGGAACTCTAATTTTGCAGAGATAGTGTTATTTATTCAGTGTTAACCCTGAGCACAAAATCTTTGTTCTTGTGAGTTCATTCATTCTGTGTGGCTTTAATGAGCTCTGCGTTAATGGGCCTCACAGTCAAAACATCATGCACCTTTGAACAGTGAAGGGTAAAGGTGGAAAATAATTAGTATCTATTTTAGGTCTCAAGGTCCTTCAGTGACAATAGAAGAGGAGAGGGCAAAACAGAGTAATGAGGAAAGAACTTTGCCCAGCAAGATTCCTGTTTAATTAATTTACCCCAAGTTAATCTGAGAAGAGTGGAAAATGGACTGAAGATGCTTATACTCACATACAAATATTTTTAATTTAATTGCTAAATTTTTTATTGGAAATTTTGCTTTATATCTGTCAATAACTAATCTAGTTATTTTAATTAATGTGCTCTATAAACCTGAAGCCAAAAAGAAAAGGAACACAATCATTTATTTATTTTAATTCATTCATTCTTTTACTTAAATAAATGATAAACATTGACAATAAGGGCAAGAAACATGAAATAAATGGAGAACAAAGACTTCTAAATAGACATTGTTCAGCAGAGAAAAAGTCACTTTCTTCTCCATGTTTCACCAAGACGCTTCATATGTGACTTTCAGGAATGCTAATTTTTTTGGCAGAGGAGAGATTCTTTCACTTAACACAACGCTTTTATTTTTTTCAGTTTTGTTTTCTAATTTTTAATATTTTTCAATTACAGTTTATATTCCATATAATTTTGTATTAGTTTCAGGTGTACAGCACAGTCAAGCTTATATTTTAATTAGTGTTTTTGTGACTCGTTCAGTTAGGACTATGGAGTAGCAGTCACATTCCAAGTCCTGAGCATGTCTCAAATATCCCTGAGCTATCAGGAGATTTATGAATGGTGTTCTACTAATTCCAAAGAGAAGAAAAGCTAATTTATACAGTATATGAGCATTCCATTGAGATTTGCCATGGCGTTCGCAGGGTTTTGTAAGAATAACTGACAACCCAAAATAGTATTAAAGTGAAGAGATAAAGTAATTTATCATGATGTCTCAGTGGTAGAGGCTCTATGAAATCAAAGAACTTTTCAAGGTCTCCTTTCATCTCAGTTTCTGACAAGGACAACCAACACAGGTCCTGAAAATACTCGAAACTGCTGAATTTTATGTGTTCTGCAAATGCATCGCATAGAGAGGTGGCTGTGCTGAAATAGCTGGAAACAGGCACCAGTGGAATGGAAGCTTCCTGAAGGCAACAGGTGCTTTTCATGCTGTGTCCCCAGCACCCAGCATGATTCCCTCCGTGTGGCAGGTGCTCAGTATTAGCTCCAGGAGGGAATACTACATTCTGGACAGCAGGGTCTATGCCATACCCTCCTGTAGGATGTCTTCCTGTAAGCACGGCCCCATCATATAATAGAGGTCTAGGTAGGCAGATTCTTGATTTGTATAGCAGGGAAATGGCAGCCCCGTGATGCCTTAGCAGTTGAAGAATGTTCCTTCATTGGAATGTATAATCCAGGGCAGAAATAATGAGAGCAAGTAGTCCTGTTGAGGCACATGGTGGTAAATTAAGATATATAAATGCTTATCCAGAAGGTTTGCAGGGTTTCTGGGAGCACTACTGATATGTGTGTTTGTGTTTGTGTGTGTGTGTGTGTGTGCATGTGTGTGTGAGAGAGAGAGAGAGAGAGAAGGAGAGAGAGAAAAGAGAGGGGGGGAGAGAGAGAGAGATTGAGCACGTAAGAAGTTAGTTCATTATAGATAACTTTGACTTACCTTTTTCTTTTCTTCTCAGCCCCTGGACAGGATAATTACTGTCTAACTCTTAAGTCATCTGAGTCCTAGCTTTGTAAACGACCACTCCACCCATAGCACCAATTTTAAACCACAGTGTGTCCATCTGCCTTTCTAAATGCCCGTAAATGACATCTGAGCTTCTGATAACTTCCATTGCTCATGGTTACCCAGCCCTGAAGAGAAGCACCTGTTTCCAGGCTGTGCTCAATTCCCAGTGTCCACTGGGCCCACGCAGGCGTGATTTTGGTGTGGGCTCCTCCAGCCCTTCAGGGACCCTGCTGGGAGCTGTCTTCAGATAGTAATCATTCTTGTGGCATCCACGGCCCCATTAAGGACAGAACTTTAGAGATGAAAAGGCCTGGATCCCATCTCCAGTCCCTACTTCAAACATGACCCCTGGGACTTGAAGGCTCTTCATGTGGCTCCCACACCTTAATGACACATCAGCATCTCCTACTGGAAGGCAGCACTGATGACAGCACTAAGATGTCAGACACAGCTCAGTTAATTCCGTTTATTTGCTAGTTTGTGAAGGAACAATAAAAGAAGTTTTGCATGCCTATTTTTTTGCAGGTCAACTTTGAAGTAACTGACTGATCTGCTCTGACTGAAATGAGGAAAACACTTCACGCTGAATGATCCATAGAGAAGGTAATGAACATATGTTTCTAATTTGAGCTAAGAGAAAGGCAAAAATACACAATTTAGCAGATCTTAGTTCTTGACAACCTCTCACAGGTTATTTCAGCTAAGAAATGAGCATATGGTTCAGGGAATAAATAGATTAGCTGGGCCTGGTGTGGAAATGATGCTGCTGGGCTCAGAGTTTCACAACCACAGTGAGCTCATTCCTTCTGAGATCGGGGTCAAGTCTGGAACATTAGTTCCTTCTGTAGAAATAGGCTTAATTTTCTAACTTAATCCGGTAGGAAATGAGATACCTCCAAAGCCTTGTTCTCAGTGAAGTGATAAGATAAATAACATTTTCAGCCAATTTCTCTAGGTTCTGTTTTGCGACTTGTTTATGACTTTAAGATGGGGAAGATTTCTTAAAAATATTGTCCTATATTTTTTCACAAGTGTGTCATAGCTTTTCCCTTTATGTGCATTTACCATGTTCTACCTGGAGGGTTTTATAACAATGTTAGACTGGGATACTGATCTAATTTTGTTTTCTTTATGCGGTGGGCAAGTTTTCCCAGCCTCGCTAACTTGATTCATAGTGTCTAGGCTCTAGACTACTCTGGTTTGCAATCTAGACTCCTTCTATTCGTTCATACTGCTCTATTTATCTGTATCTTCCAGAATGCCAGACTTTGGCTTTGTAGTATTTTCTATATTGTAGAATAAGCCCTCTAGTTTTCTTTTTCAGAATTGGTTTATAAATCCAGCGAGATTTGCACCATCATAAATTTTGAAAACTGTCCAATCCCCCCCTAAAATCTTTTTGGTTTCTATCAGAGTCACATTCATTGTTTTGTTTTGTTTGGTTTGGGCAGGGTAGATATCATAACAGTGTTTGTCTGTGTATATTTACTCTTTTATTTCGCTAATTAGCTTCAAACTTACTCTCTAAGGAGCCAATTACCTAGGGTAATTTCTGGCTATGTGAGAACCTAATGTGTATGCAAACACTATCTTCTTGCATTTTCTAAGTATGTTTTATGCATCGCCTTAGGTTTGTTTTGATCTTTGCAGTCACTTTGTACTCACATTTTATCATTAGTCTTCCTGTTGATTCTTCTGAGTTTTATATGTATAGTTAAATATTTCCTGCAGATAATGACAGTGTTTGCCTTTTTCCTCCTATTCCTTATGATGTTTACTTTTTTTCATAACGGTATTAAGTAAAAGTATCTAAAATAAAAATCTTTAGAGATTCAGTGCTTTGTAACTGGAAAAAAACACACGACATAACACACAAGCAAACAAAACTAACAGAAAAAAAAGTCAAGTGATCAACCAGAAATTTATACTGTATTTGTTTCTTATATGATGGACCAATGGCTTATCTAAAATATCCTAGTAACTCCTAAAATCAACATGGATCAAGAAACATGATCAAGTAGATAAATTGTTGATATATTTGAAAAGGAAAATCATAGTTAAAAAAATCAGAATACCCAATGAGTTTGAGCATCTCTTCATATGTTTATTAATAATGAGAGGACGGTATACTGTAGGGGGCGTACAAGAGGCAGCTGATCGCTGTTTCTATCTCTTCTTCTCCCTCTCTCTAAAAATCAATAAAAACATATTTAAAAAAAAAATTTAAAATGCAGCAAAGGACAAAAAATAAAGCTGTCCATGAACTGATGGATGAGAGTGTATGCCATAGTGAGAAATAAAGTTGATGATAGAGATTCAATTCTAAATTAATGAAGACAAGCAGATTTTAACATAGTAATTAAAAATAGAACTGAAAGTTAGATAAAGTGCATGACAATGTGTGAAGGGCAGTATAAATGAGGGTAAGGATATTATAAAGAATCTAGCAAAGTTGAATTTATGAGAATTTAACAAAGCTATGACTTTTTATTTAGAGTATATTTTAGATGTTAAGTGGTAGAAATAATACCCCTTGAAGGATAGCACAGTCAGGTTCTGGTCAGACCTACAAATGTCACAAGTATTACTGGATTTACCCTCATCTCAATGGACCATTGTGTATATGTACCATGTCTTTATACAATCATCCATCAAAGGACACTTCCATTGTTTCCATGTCTTGGCCATTGAATAATGCTGCAATGTTTATTCTTATTGTTGTTTTTTTAAAATATATCTTTATTGATTTCAGAGAGAGGAAAGGAGAGGGAGAGAGAGAGATAGAAACATCAATGATGACAGAGTCATTGATCGAGCCCACAACCCGGGCATGTGCCCTGACTGGGGTCGAACCCCAATCGCCTGGATCCTAGGTCAATGCTCAACCGCTGAGCCACGCCCGGCTGGGCTTATTCTTATTATTGTGTCAAGTAACTCACCTATGTATCTGCCATTGCTATTAATTGTCATTAATGGACAGTACTGATATTTGGATCCATGAATTAACCCATGCCTTGTAATGCATGATTTACACCTTGCATATTAAAATGTGGGCCCTGTGGATCACCTTTCATATGTGCATAATGGCAAGGAAGTCAGAAAAATAGCATTTGTGCTAACTGCTAAACTGTGGCACACTTCTGTTGGGCTGCTTATCTTGGCAGAAGTTCCTGTTCTTTTTAGCTGCCAGCTGATAATATACATCATCATGCAAGGCACTCCAGGTGTACAGCACCTGGATGATACTGAGGTACTGAAATAGCAGTTTTCACCTCAGAGGATATTAGGAATGTTGAATGATGAAAGCTCATTGAGGGAAGCTTTCCCATTATTGTATAAAAAGGAATTCTAATGGGTATAAATCTACCTCTACAGACTCACTTGCTTTTACCCAGACTTTCCTTATTTCAGAGTATATATTATTAATCCTTAAGACAGAGTTTATGTTTCTTTTCTATGTTGAGCTACTTGTGAAGGGTGTTTCTGAACTGAGATAAGGTTAATGAGAAGAAAATAAACACCTACAGCAGCTGAACCAGGGAAGGGACATAACCTCATGTTGATAATAACATTTTTTAAAATATGACCAAGGAAAAGAACAAGACATCTGGAGGGGAGCGGATAATGTGACATGGCTTTTTCCCTAACCTCAACCCCATTCGTGTCACAGAGCTGTACTATGAATTGATTAAATCCTAGCAGTGCTCACTAATACACCAGACTTGGAAATAGTCACACTGAAGGTTCATGGTGAACCTTTTGTCTTCTGAGTGGAGGAAAATGGGTGAAATTAAAGAAAGTGGACAAGAAGACTGCTCTCTTCTGACTTGAGACTCTATAGCTCCATGTGAATTAAGATATGATCTAAAATATTAGAATATTACCCATTGGGAACCCACACACATTCACTCACACACACAGCACAATATATGGTAATGAACCTGGTCTAGAGGAAAAGACGAAGACAAGTGATCTAAATAAAGAAGAGACCATAACACTGGGGCTCCCTCACCTCCAGCACCCAGTCATGCCCACAGGCTACATACAAGTGCCCGGCATTTCTAGAGAGATAGTAAACTGCTACCCAATAGGATGGGGAGAGAGTCGGGAAGTTGGCTTATCACCTTAAAAGAACCAACAGAATGTCTGCCCAGTTGGATTATCAGGGACAAGACAGAATTCTGAATATGCAACTCATAGGACCCAGGCAAATGGGCATCAAAGGGGACAGGGGACAGCAGAACCAGTTAGAAGAAAACTTAAGTCAGAAGAGATAAAAGGAAAACATACATAATTGTTTCATAATACGAAGCCCAATAAAAATATTCACATTAAAAAGAGTTTAGCCCAGCTGGACGTGGCTCAGCGGTTGAGCGTCGACCTGGGATCCAGGCAATCGGGGTTCGATTCCCGGTCAGGGCACATGCCCGGGTTGTGGGCTTGATCAATGACTCTCTCATCATTGATGTTTCTATCTGTCTCTCCCTCTCCTTTCCTCTCTCTGAAATCAATAAAGATGTATTTAAAAAAAAAAAAAAAGAGTTTAGATAGTAGATAATAGAAAAATGAAATGTAAATAGAGATTTCCAATGAGAGAAATAAAATTAGAATTAAAATATCATGATTATAGGTCAAAACTGTGAGAGCAAGGAACAGAGTAGTCCTATTAAATATAAAATTACTAATATAAAGACTTGAGATATAATAGAACATATATAGAAACCACAAATAAGAAAATGTGGGTAGATATGAAACATAAAAGGTGATTGTTATTCCTACATTATAAATTTAAACAAATTAAATAGATATTCTTAAAGATACATTAAATTATTCTCCATAAATTATAAAATACCAAATCAGCAAGTCAATTGATAACATCATACTCCAAGGTATTTTGATTCAAAATGCAAAATACCAGTTCATAGTCAAGTTAAATGATTAAACTTCAAGGAAGAATTCTAGAGGCTTTCAGGGAGAAGGCTGGACTTCTTGTCTAGATTGGAATATTGGTTGAGGGGCAATACCTATGAAGTTCTGGGTATGTGTGACTTGAGGATATTCTGCATAGCCAAACCTGAAATAGATCTGGAAAAGTTAGAAGCCCTTGAAAATAAAACTGACTTAACAATGAAATTCTTTCAATTAGAAATAAATCAAATAAATGGCTTAGAGACTGAGAAAACATAAAAGTTTGAGTAATAATTTCATTTAAAAATGGCAAAAAATATATTCATATGATATTTTAAAAACTATAGAAATAAAATTTGAATTAATACTAAATTTACATGTTTACAAAGCTAGAGAAATTATAGTTATGAAATGTGAATTTTCTATAATGACCATAGGCCACTTCAATGGTTGATTATATTAAACAAAATAAATAAAAGTTAATATGCCAAAAATATGTATTCTAAGTATAGGGAATATTTAAAAAAATCTTTATATATATATATTTTTTATTTCTAAGAGTAGAAATATAGACTTAGTTTGGTGATGAGTAGGTAACTGTCAATTTTAAGAAACAGATGTTAATATACGAGGTGGGGCAAGAGTAGGTTTACAGTTCTGAGTACACAAAACAGAGTTTATTCTTCTATTAGTATTTATTAATTACTGTATTATTTTTCATAAGAACAACTGCCCCACCCTGTATAGAATTTCTTCCAGTAGAAAAATGAGAGTGAATGGAGTGGTTAATGATAATTTCATAGAAATTGGAAGTCACAAATATCTAAATTACAGGAAACAGTGGCCTTAAATATGGTCTTTTCTCTTTCCCATGCAGATATTAATAATATGTATCTATGCAGAATATGAAGGTGAAAGTTAACTTTTTTCAGCTTTGCAAACAGCCAGTTAAATTTGCCTGAGTGGTTTGGGAGTGAGCCTTGCATCCTATGTCATTACGTGATTTCTATTGACTTTCGTATTTTGTGTCAGATTTGTTCCAATGCTTTGGCTGATGTTCTTCCCAGAATTAGCCTCAATACTACTGCTCTATTCTGCAACTTGTAAATAAATTAATTTAAATTTTATTAGATCTATTTATTTCTAAATATTTTGCAAAAATAATCTCAGTAATTTATTCCTTTATAAAAAATAAAAAGCCACCTGTTTTTCTATTCCATAATTCACTCTGGAAAGTGAATTCAGAATAGAGACTTGAATACTCCTACTTCTTACCAGTTTTAAAGAGCTTTACACAAAGTTGCCTATTTTAAAATATTATTATAAGTTCTCAGTAGAAATAGAAACCCTTTATTTTGAGCCACTTCATTAGACAACACTCTCACACAGCTTTATTTTCCAACCCTCCTCTCTTACTGCCAGTTCCCTGCAGTGCTGCTGCATCCACGCTCCAAGCTAAGGTTGGGGTCACTTCCTGAGCTCGCTCCAGTCACTGTCATACCCCAAACCAGTTCCTTGAAAATGCATCCCACTGTTCCTGGTGAGCTAAGGCAAATATTAAAGACTGAAGAGTCTTTTTCCAAAATGCCTTTTCATTCCAGCCCCAAATATCGCCTACTTTTATTAATTTCTATAGCATTTACAGTTACTCCAATGTAACCCAGTTCCAGGTCATGTGCTGTTTTTTAGTTTCTACTGTTTCCAGTGGTCCATCCAGGTCTTTCTTGTCTGTCAGAGTGGCTAGATCATATCTAGAAAGGGCAGGCCAGGGCCCCTGTGCCTTTGGGCACCTGCAGCCCTGAACAGAAGAGCTGGGGCCCCTGTGTACTAGCCTGTCTTCTCTGCACAACAGCATGGCCAGGAAGATTCTGAACTAGAAGCTCACACTGAGCCTGGGAATCTAACAAGGCTCTCATTAAAATTTATGAGATGAAATAATGTCAGAATCCAAATAAAGCATTCAAATATATATATACACTTGTTTTAGATAACATGTGATTGGCTCCAGTCTTCGTTCACACTTCTGAAGCTCAGAATTACCCAAGGATTTTAAATTAAAAAATCATTCTCATTTGAGAAATGTTTTATTGCATTTTAAGGCAGGTGTGTTATGTCCCCTTTAAAATCTGGTATTCAGCAAGGATGCAATTTTACATTTGTTCATTTATAGATTCTGAGCATGGTTTATGAAGGAAGTAAGAGAGAGAAGGTGTCAGAAAATACGAGCAGTTTCCCCCTGGCCAGGAAAAACAGGGCAGAGCAACCCCGAGGTAATGCACCACATGCGTCACCATAGTGCCAGGTGTCTGCAGGCCACAGTAAAAATATGCTAGAATTCACAACATTTGTAAAGGATGAGTCTTTTTACTTATTAATCTAGACTTTCCTCCCTCGGGGAAAGTTAATCTCACAGATTTCAATGGGTAGCACATTTTAAAATGAAAAAGGACGTCACTTTATCTTCCTCAGAAAAGCTGCCACGCGATTCCCTGCATGAGCAAAAACACATTACTGCAGACTCGACTTTGCAGGTTGTAAATGTTAACTTTTAAAACACAAGCTATTTTTAATTTTTAAAATTATTTTTCTAGAAGCCATTGTTTCTTAAGGAAAAAAATCATGTTAAGCCATCTAAATAATATCTTAGAAATTACAGCATCCTAAAATCTTGAGAGTTTTTATTTCTGTGATTTCCACATATATTTGAGATTCTAAGGAAATAATAGAACACATTTCATCAACAGCAGTGATTTGTTAAATATCTACTATGTGTCAAGTGTTGCAGATTCTGGGGATATGCAGGTTGAACAAGACTTGGGGGAGAGACTTCTTGGGGGAGAGACAATGAAACTTGGCGTCCCTGTAAAGCTCAATAGTGTTATAATGAGGGAAGCACAGGGAAGTGAGAGATGTGAGCACATGTCATAGGAAAAGGTGAGAGAGAGTATGGTGCCCTTGGGACAAGTGAAGGAAGTCAACAAGTCCAAACCTTGGAGAGGAAGACTGGTGACAATGAAGGGAAAGGAGAAAACCAATACACCCATATAGCTGTGCAGGTTGTGCACGGAGAAACTCAGGGGTGTCACTACCATCACATCTACATGGGAGTCTCTTCAGGAAGCTGTGCAATATGGCAGAGACTGAGAGCCCAACAATGAAAAAGTGTGCCTTGGTCTCTGTCCTGGGCAAATGCAAACGTGCCATTTGCTGCCAGGTGGAGGGAATTCAGGGTTTGTGATAAGTAGATGAGTAGGGGTAGCAGTGACAAGGAGAAGTGATGAGATGAGTGCTGCATGGCTTGAGTCTGAATAGACATAGGTGATAGTCAATGCCTGTGTGTCTGCTACTCAGGGTATTGGCGTGAAAATGGGTGCTTGAGAAATCTCAGCATTGAGATGATAATGAAAGCAAAAGGGTTTCCTGAGATTAGATAGAGTGTGTGGGGACTGAAGAGCCTTTAGAATTTCAACACCTTTGGAATTTCAACATTTACTGGAAAGGGCGAAGCAAAGGATGGAGAGATGGGGCGTGTAACTAAGAGACCAGGGAAGGATGGTGACAGAGTCCACCAAAGAGCGAGACGAAGGGGCAAAGAGGCTGAGTTTGGAAAAGGGTAAGTGTCCATGGGGTGTAATGACACAAGGGTGACTTTGATTAGAGTGGTTGCATTGGGATGAGAGGTAGAATCCAGGCGGTGATGACTTGAGGGTGGAGTAGAAAATGCAGAAATAGAGACAGAAGGCGTAGACAACTCTCATGCAGATTAGCTGAGGATATTAGGGCAAGTAGGACAGTAGCAGAAGGAAAGGTAGAGTAAAGGGAGGTTTTAAAAATGTAAAACACGGGTAATATTTTTTAGGAGGTTAAGCAAGCAGAGTCGAAGCAATTAGCTTCCTTTTGAAGCAGATGCATACAGTTCTGTGTAATAAGAGAATGTGTTACTTCATATATCCCATTTGTTTTAATTGAGCTAGCTCAAATTAAAAAGATATAAACTGAGACAGAAAGATGTTCAGAGAAGAAATTTTTCAGAAACACCTTGAAAATTTATATGTTCCCTAATGCAATTACTATTTTATCACTTTCTGGAGAAGTTCGCTTTCCCTTTTCAATTTACCTGTTCGGTGACTTATAAAATTTTAATGTTAGTGGTATAGGAAACTCAAACAGTAATACATATATAGCAGGAAAAGAATATCAGGCTTATTCCAAGTTGGTTATAGAAACCTTGAAGCCAATTTTCAGAGCAGTAGCTGGGTTCTTTAAAGAAGGATCCTCTTCTGTACATTCACAGCCTGGCAGCCGGAAGTTCAAAATGGCAATATGTATGCCTGACAGCAATTAGAAACAATTTCTATACAAAACAGCAGAAAAAGCTTAAGTGAATACAACAATACTTTCAGATAAATTCAGTGGCAAAACTAAACACACTACTGTTTAACTAAGTTGTTACCTGTTTTGTTTTTGTTTTTAATTTCCATGTTGGACCCCTTTGAGAACCTGATGGAAATCAGTGGCGATCTGTGGAAAATGCTTCCACACTCACTCATGGCTTTGGGTGGGATTTCAGCTTGGGCTTAGACCCCTTGCTCTCCATTTATAAACACCATTCAGTGGCCCATGAGCTCAAATTAGGAATCTCCATATTTATAACTGGGAGTTCTCTAAGGAGGTTTTTAGGCTGGCATGCTCATTATAAACACTTGGCTTTTTTTTCTTATTTCTTCCATGGTATCGATTTTTTTTATTTTATTTCATTTTTCAGTTATAAGTTATATTCAATATTAGTTTGAATTCGTTTCAGGTGTACAGCATAATGGTTAAAGATATGCCTTAGAAAGTGTCCCCCCCATATTTCCAGCACCCACCTGTCATCATACATAGTTATTACAATATTATTGACTATATTTCCTATGGTGTAGTTAAATCTCAAAATCTTTAGAGGATAGGTTTGCACACTCAGAAACTAAACAGAGACTTACGAACCCATCTGGCCTTTTTAGTGTGCAATACAGAGAGAAGAGAGATGATTACTATGATAAAATCCAAGTGGCACCTACTAAATGGGAGAATATATTCACCAATGAGAAATCTGATAAGGGTTAATATCCAAATCAACACTGGTTGAGTGACCAGCACTTAAGTGAGACCATGGTAATGAGAGGATGCTGGTATTCCTAGTCCAGGAATGACAAACAGGTGATAAATGTATGTGGCCATGGCAAGCATTGCCACTTACACAGTCTCCCACCAAGACCAGGGAGGCCCTGGGTGCTCTTCATCTCAGTCAGCTGTCAGGGAAGATGACACCCGCCTACCTTGTCAGCGAGAGTATCTCTCAGTGTTGATTTCCGCGCTCTTCCTCCATACCATTCTCCACAGGCTACCAGTGACCCTAGCATGCAAGCTTGATAACATTCTCCTGCTTAAACTGCTTCCACCCATCTGAGGACAAAGACCCAAGTCTTTAAGTTGACTAAAGGGAGCTGTGTGATCCTAGACCTTCTCCTTTCTGTCTTCTTGATCTCTACATGAGGTCTAATTCTCCTAAATCCTTATGATCCTCTGTGTATAATTTTACTGTATAAAACCAAGATCTTGTTCCTTTGAGCTGTAATTTTATGAGGGCTTGAAAAGAGATGTAAACTTTTGGATAATAGGAATGTTGAACCACATAAATACACATAGTAACTTGGATGAATCTTAAGGGAATTATGCTGAGAAGGGGGAACCACTATCATTGAATTACATATTGTGTGATTTCATTGATGTATTATTTTTAAAGTGACAAAATTACAGAGATGGATAACAGGGCAGTATCTTCCAGGGATTAGAACTGCAGGAAGCTTGTGGCTATTAAGGGATAATTCAAGCGAGTTTCTTCTAGGTGATGTACTAGGTCTTTCTCTTGATTTTGGGATTAATCAAACATATACATGTGCTTAACTCTCAGAGAGCTATATATCACCCCCAAAAATGAGGACATGGAAAAGTACTGGAAAAATATCGTTACAGTCTACGCCATTTTTAATGTTACTATACCAATCTCACTGTTATAAGTTTGCCATTGAACTATGGTTATGTTAGAGATTATTACTGTGGGCAGTGGGGTAGAGGGTATGCAGGAACTCTGTACTATTTTTGCAAATCCTTATGCATCTTAAACTACTTCAAAATAAAATTATTTAAAAAAAGGTTTCAGAGCTAGGTAGCATCATTGGAATTTTATAACATGTAGTTCCTGATTCTAGTAGATAGTAGTACATTTTTTTCTTATAGTATTTGAGTAAAAAGTCAAAATGAGTTATAAATAAAAATCTAACAATTTTATGATTGGAAAATAAGATTTAAGTATTTTCAATACTTATTTTAAAAGAGTAGAGATTATAAATACGGTATTGCATTTATTCTCTCAAGAAATTACCCAGGGAAAGATTGTTTCCAAGGAAAGGTAGTTACAGAAGCTTTACAGATTATTTCAAAAAAACAATGAGTACAATACTTTTGGAAATAGTAATGCAATTTTAAATACCTGCAATTGCTTCTGTTGAAATAATTTACAAGGAATTTTCATATTAGAATTGAAGAAACTATCTAATTCATTATCCATCACATATCCTGAAGTAGCAATTCTATAACATTAAATACTATTAGATTATATATCTTGTTTTGCAAGCCATTTTCTTAAAGACTTTGCAATAATCCTTTCTCTCTCAAATGTATGCCCTCATCATTTACAACAAAGCTGCTGCATTAAATCAGCCCAGGGAATTGAAAGGTCTTTTGTGTAGTTCATTTTCAATGTCTGTGTGTTGGCACATCCAACTGATGGCCCATGAGCTGGGAAGCATCCAGCCTGTCGGCATTCGGCACTTTAGTCACCTGGAGCACCACCTGTCATGCTAACATGCTGGCGTCCTTCCATATTGCAATCAGGTTGCAAAGTCCTGCTCTTCATTAGCGTAAGTTCACTGATTTCTCTTGAGATGCAAGATTTCTTTAGCTGACATTAAAGCATCTTACACACCACCTTAGCTATGATGGATGAACAGTAGAATCTAAGCACTTCTTCCAAGCCCTCAGAGACACATATTGTCCAGAAAATAACTTTTATTTTGTAGACCCTGGGCAAGTCTGTTGTTCTCTTTTCTCCTGCAGTGCCTATGAAATTGTCTGTTTTGATACATTAGCTGGCCAAGTTGGAGAGAAATGACAGAGTACTTAATAATAATAATATATGGGACAACTAATTGTAAGTAATTAATAGATAAGGTGTGTGTTTGTTATTGCCTAATTATCAGGAACATTGCTTATTTTGATTCCTTTGACATTCAAACTAATTTCTCTTGCATTTTTTTGCTGTGAAATGTCAGCATCATTATTATAGCAATCTGCATGTAAGAACCCTCATCACCTGACAGAGTCAGTTCATGGCTCTACGCCTATGATAACAGCTAAATGACAGGGAACAATAGGACTTTATCTCCTCATAAATGTAAACATAAAATAATTTTTGATTCTCTGTATTAAAAGTTCCCTGAACAAAAATCTACTCGTTTTAAAGTAGCAGAACCATGAAACAAGATGTTTCCATATGTGTATATATATATATATATAAAGATCTGAACTTTCTTTTTTCTTAAATTAATTAAGCAGTGATACAATGTATAATAGCCTTCTAAAGCATTTTAACCACAGTGTCAAAGGCACATAATTCCTCCATAATGTCTCTTGAGAGGTACATATTCATTCTCAGTTTCCATGAAACAATGTCAAGAGAATGAGAAAACTAGCCACAAGCTGGGAGAAAGTTTTTGCAAATGACATATCTAATAAAGACCTCTTATTCAAAATAGACAAAAAGTTCTTAAAACTCAACAATAAGAAACCAAACAAGCTAATTAAAAAACTGGCCAAGAGCCCTGAATGGTGGTTCTCAGTGGTTAGAGCGTCAGCCACCACACCAAAGGGTCTCAGGTTCAGTTCTCGGTCAAGGGCATGTACCTGGGTTGCATGTACCTGGTTTGACCCCAGCCCCAGTCGGGGTGCATATAGGAGGCAACCAATTGATGTGTCTCTCTCACATTGATGTTTCTCTGTCGCCTCCTCCCTCCCTCCCTCCCTCCCTCCCACCCTTCCTCCCAATCTCTCTAAAAGTCAATGGAAAAAATATCCTAAGGGCAAGGATTAACCAACAAAAAAAAGGGCCAGGAAAATAGCAGGGAAAATTCCAGTACTCAGGGTGCCATCTTTGCCAACCCAACTGCACATGTAGATAACCATAAACAGAGCTTGAAGAAAAAGCCCACTATTTAATAAAAAGCAATGGGCCAAAGCTCTTGGCTCTTTCAGGTTCACTCCCAAGCTTTAAAGAATCTAGCGACTATTTCCCTTGTTTGCTGCTGGATCAAAAGCAAAATATCTTTCCTGAGAGGTGGCTGAATTCTGCCATTTCTTCAGCATAGTCCCTGTATTTGCTTCAAGGGAAACTTTTCATGAACTCAGCTCCCAAACTGTCTACTTTCTGAATCATTTTCTGAATAAGAATCTTAAATTAGAACTAACTCTCCTGGCTTTGACTCTCCCTAAGAACTTTGACAAATTTAAGGGAACACAAGATATTGCCTCTGTTGCCTTATACATATACTTATTTTCGCATGCGGTATGCAATTCTAATTCATTGGTAAGTGGAATACACACTGAATGCCTTCTTTATTTTTTGGGCACAAAAGTACCTAAGTGATCTCTTTACACATAAAAGGAAACTGAACAAACACAATTCATTAGTGCGCATCTGATTTTATTTCTTACAGCCTATACTTAGGCCTTAGGCCTCAAAGGGCTCTTTCTGGATATGTGCTAAAATCCGTTTCCAGGCTAATTGCCACCAATTATATCACTGAAATGAGAACATCAAAAATAATCATTAGTGCATTTGAAGAGTATTAAAAACAGAATGTAAACAAATGAGAACATTGCCTCCTTCAGCCAACATGGATCCCTGTGCCTCACAGCATTCTAGTTGTTCTTAAGCCCCAGCCTCAATTGGTTCTCTTACCAAAGCTGCACTTAAGCGCTGGATGTTCACACTCGGGTTACTGCCCTCACCTAGAGTTCACCAAATTCAGAACCAGGTTCATTGTCTAACTCCCTCCCCTCCCGCTCTTCCCTCTTCCTAATGACACAGTTTCAGTCCATTATGCTTGGTTGAAGCCTTGGTATTATTCTTTGAATTCGTGATCATCACCTTCGGTTTATCAATTTCTTTCATCCCTCGGGGCCATCCAGCCACCAACCCTTTTTTCCTGTCTTTCACTGTGTAGACATTAACAGCAGACCTGAGACTGCTGTTCTTAGAAGGACTCGCTTGCCACGTTGGTTCTTGGCTGGCATCTGGTAGTTGGGCTTGTACACAGTTCCCTACACTGACATACACTTTCCCTTAGTAATGAGACACATGACAACAGTTTTTGTTTATATAGTTCTCGTTTATCAAAAAATTTCATTCTCAAATTTTAGGATCCATCAAACTTATTCATGATGTTTATAGACACGGACAATGGTGTGGTGACTGGGGGTCCAGGGGTGAACACAGGGTACAGTTTACAGATGATGTGTTGTAGAATTGTGCACCTGAAACCTGTATAATTTTGTTAACCAGTGTCACTTCAATAAATTCAATTTAAAAAATTTAAAAAAATAATAATGAGAGTGCATCACTGTGCCTATGCTATGTGCACAAACAGCATGGTCTATGTTGTACAACTTCTTTCCTTCTGGGAGTCAGGAATTTTTAAATGTGCAGGGCAGAGAACACGTGTGTGACCATCCTCTTATAAAAACCCTGGGCCCTGAGCCTCTAATTTGCTTCCTTGATAGGCAGCATTTCGCACTTCCGTATTATCCCAACTTGTTGCCGGAGGAATTAAGCACATCCTATGTGACATCACGGGAGAGGGCTGTTCAAAGCTCGAGCCTGGTTTCTTCCAAGCTTATTTCCCTACACCTTTCACCTTTACTGGTTTTGCTTAATTTTCTCTTGCTGTATGTAATACATCCTAGGGGTGAGTGCAACTCTTGCCAACCCAGTCGCTGTCCTGGATCAGGCACATGAGCATCACTGATGACTAAATGATTACGCTCTTCATCATAAAGATTCATTAATACCCAGGAAAAGAAAAATATCATCAATTTTCAGCAAAAAGTAAAAGTAAAGCTGTAAAATATGTGTAATGTAAACCAGATGTTATTTTCATTCCTTTTTGATATAGATATATCCAGGCAAATATTGTGGAGTTATTTCCAGCAGTCAGATAAATAAGGTGAATGATTCATATTCAGTTCAGATGAAGCTGTTTATAATAATGTTTTTATATTATCGTTCACTGTTCAAAGCAGGATGCCAAAGAATATACAATAATTTATTTCTGTGGTTGAGTTGGAGTAAATCTACAATATTATGTATTGAGAGTAATAAAAAATAAGGGCATGAATGATCCTGACATTTCAGTTTTGTGATCTCATACACATTTCATAAGGTAAAATAACATTTTATTATTTAAAAAAAATGAGAAGGCCCTGGGCAGTGTGGCTCAGTTGTTGGAGTGTCGTCCCATACACTGAAGGGTCATGGGTTCGATTTCTAGTCAGGACACATACCTAGGTTGCAGGTTAGGTCCCCAGTTGGGACTTGTACCAGAGACAACCAATCGATGTTTTCTCTCTCCCTTTCTCTCTCTCTTTCTCTCTCTCTCTCTCCTCTCCTTCCTCTCTCTAAAATCAATGAATATATCCACAGGTGAGGATTTAAAAAAATAATAATAATAAAAATAAATGAAAAAAACAAGAAGGTACAATTTTGGACCAATAAATAAAAATATACCAGAAATGACAGAGGCATTTTTAGCTATAAAGATCTGAAAAATGGAAGCAATAATAAAAGAATAATAACTTTGGTTAAGTAAACATTATGAAAAGCTGAGATCTTTATTCAACAACCTCCTTGCAAAAGAAAATCAGATGAGTTGGTGGTGAGCATTGAATTTAATGTACATTTTTAGGTAGCATATGAGTTTCCTCACTGAGCTAAATGTTGGTGAATTCAGGTGAGTGTGAAGGGCTGAAAAATCAGAGTTCATAAAGTAAGCATCTGGAAACATCTCACATTTTAAAGATACAGTAAAATCTGACAGATGCCGAAGTTCAGAAATGTTATAATTACAATATTCAAAAAATTAATAGAACATTCATAAAGCCTACCTGACCTTCTTTAATATATACAGATACTTGTGTTATGATTATTGATTTAAATTTCCCTGTGCTTAATACTAGCAAGAAAGCTTACTCCCCAAGTCTCTCTGCTGTCACACTGGCCTGGGCTCACCAACAAATTTTCCCAGAGCCTCTTGGTCTGATCAGTTAGATGTGGGTGACGTGACTGTGGTTCTGCAGGATTCTGATGTTCCATTCAGAATCAGGGGGGGATTTGGTCTCATTTAGATATTAGGATGTGGGAGGGGCTGGAAATGGTTAAGGATTGTATTTGCCATCTGTGCTGTAGGTCTAATATCTAGGTCATTTCTGGTATATTTTTTATTGGTCCAAAGTTGTTCTTTCTTTTTAAATAAATAAAACAATTACCGTATGAAACTTGCATGAGGTCATACAATATCTAGCACAGCATATGAAACAAGGATTTGAAATGCAAACATTTCTAGAATTATTAATAAAATAATAAAAATATAGACATTAACTTTATAGTGAGAGGGACTTTTCTGGCTGCATGTGGATTGGGCCTTTGATAACCATAAAGAACCCAAAACCTCCTGAACAAGGGATCATCACCAGCATGTATTCCACCCAGTAAGTTTTGACAAGATCAACACAAAGTATTTTGATCTCAGTATCTTAGATTTCCATGTATTTCAGAGAGTTCAAAAAATAGGCAAGTAAGTCTAAAATAAATACAGAAAAAAATGTATAAATTGGGTTTAATTTTCCATATTATTTAATTAATATTCTAACATACAAGAGTAATGTACTGTTTAACAGAAATTTTAAATGAAACCATCATATGATTTTTTGGGGGGCAATATTCAGACTAACCCTTTTTTTTAAGTGAATATATATGTACAGATTTGAAAGAGAGTGGGAAAAAATAGTCTAGAAAATACTGAGGAGACCCAGGTTAAAGTCCTACATTATTGTGTTAGTGCAGGAATCTCTTAGTTGCACTAAGGTCTTTGTTGTGAAGTATTTATTGTATGGAAATTCAGGGACATCAGTTTAATCCTTCCCACTAATTTGAATATTAAAATGAACAAATGATTTACATTACAATTCTTAATGAACTCCTTAGGAGCTTTTACAAGACTATATTCCTACTCAGAGATGGAGAATAGAAAAGGAATCACTGAAAGAAATGCTCAAAGGCATGTGGTAGTCAGCATTTATTTCAATCTTTTCAAAGTAAATTTTAAGTTTTCATAGACTGTAGGGAAAATTAACATATATATGGCAATCCATGAACACATGATTTATTTGGGCCTGTACTTACATTCCTCTTGTTTTCACAGGAGAATTAAGACAGACCACATAAGACTTTCTACAACTGGCACATCTATCTTCAAACCTGAATGTCTTTGTACTTTCCTGTGTACTTTCTAGTATACATATAATAAATTACTTTTCCCAAAGTACTACAGCCACAGATATGGTAATTAGAGTGAAACAAATTGCAGTGGTCATTTAGTAAAATGATGAATTGGTCAAAACCAATTAGAGACAGAAAACTTAACATTAAGACTATGATGAATAGGTGAGCAATGGTAAGACTTGTCTAGAGGTGTAGCTGGAGAACTCTCTTTCCCTGCCCAAAGCAATAAACTCTGCATGGTGAAATAGAGGAAGGGACGTAGGTTTATAAATTTTAAAATATCATGCCAAGTACTTCACTTTATGGCAAAATTACTTTTTCTTTCTAAAAAGAGCACTCCTAATCCCTCAAAAAACAAATTGCATACTTTAAAGAAAATCTTATATTTTATATTTTTTCCATGAAATTACTTTTCATTTTTATGGCAAAGTGATAGTTCCCTGGATTCTTATTTTTTATCTGTACTATCTTTAAAGTTTTAAAATTGATTAAATTCCTGCCTATCCCAACACAACTTTATTGATTTTCCATTATTAAATTACTTTTAATTTTGTCCAATGGAAACTATATTCAGGTTATTAAAGAAAATAAAAAAGTACAAATTTCAAATATATCGTGAATCTTAAAAAGCTGTGAAATTTATGTGATTGCAAAAAGGGTAAAATATTATTTTTAAAGTAATCAAAGTCTCAAATTAGTTTTTTATATTGACTCATATGTTATTACTAAATGCTTAGGAAAAATCAGATGTTTATTGTTCTAAAAAGTCTAAGCAAAAACTTAGAACTGTTGAAAGCAGTTTGGACTAGAAGAACCAAAAGCTTTAAAATACTGACATATTTCCCTTTTCTGTTCTTTTACATTCACTCTCTTTTAGTTGTACACTAGTTATATCAGCTTACCTAGTTATAGCACTAGTTACAGCAATTTAGTTACCATTGTCCCTCATGCTTTCCCAGCCATACTCCAAGAAGCCAGTACCCCTGCAACTCATTTCTACGACCTAATGATCAACTAATTTAAATTATATGTATGTGTGTGCTAGTAAATAAGAAATATTAATTGACCTTCCAATATGTGCAAGTTATTATAAAAATAATAACTTCTTTGCCCACATTCACTTTGAAGCAGTGGTGGTGGTGCTGGTAATAATGATAGCAATGTGATGGTTCATTTTGATCTAAGACAGGGCTTGCCAAACTTGCTCTGAAAAGGGCTACATAGTACATCTTTTAGTCTTTGGGAGTCACATTCAGTTTCTACTGCAGCTACTCAACTCTGTCACCGCAACATTCAAAGCCATTGGAGACCAGGAATCTAAAACCAAGGTGTGTGGCTAGGTTTGGCCCACAGGCCACAATTTACCTACCCCTGGTCTAAGGCCACAGCCCACAATTTGATGGTATATGGATGACAATTTAATGTATCCTGCAGCCAAAATATGATAAAACAAAAGCAGATAAGACCTCTGTCAAGATGATTTCTGAAGCCTTCTCCAAAGTAAATAGTGTCCTAAAGACTGCCCTAGAAGAACTTTACTAGGAATTGGAGAAAGCAATTCCACTTCTAATCTTTTGCGGGTCCTTCACATTTTTTTCCATAGTGGTTGAACCAATGTGCATCCCCACCAACAGTGCACTAGGGTTCCCTTTTCTGCACATTTTTGGCCAACACTTGTTGTTTGTTGATTTATTGATGATAGCCATTCTAACAGGTGTGAGGTGGTATCTCACTGTGATTTTGATTTGCATCTCTCTGATGATTAGTGATGTTGAGCAAACTTTTCATATGTCTACTGGCCATCTGTATGTCTTTCTAGAAGTGTCTATTCCTGTCTTCTGCCCACTTTTTAATTAGGTCATTTGTGTTTCTGTATCTTTTTTAATAAGAATTAGTATCTACTACCAACCATAAATTCTTCAGAGACTAAGGAGAGATTCAAGTCGGCTTAAATTAATATATTTTACTTATACGTACTTTAAACTATAAAAGTATTTATGGGTAAATTTTTATAGAAATGACAGATTACTAAAGATTAATATTTTAAAATACAGTATAACGATGCATTTTTTACTCGTTATTGCAGTAACAAAAAGTAGATTACATCAGCTAAATGTTCACCTCCCCAGCACAGGATTGTTGCAAATAAAACCATGTAAATGCAGTAAATGTTAGCTCAGTCTCTGGTTGAATAAAAGATGGTCCAAATTAATCAGCTTTTGAAAACTAGGAGTGTAGAGCCAATTTCACTCTATTTTTCCTTGACTTTTTTTTCTTCTGTGCTTAACATATCAGGAAAAGGTAATTATGTTCATATTTGGGTTTTTCACGCAATTAATTACATCTAAATATGGACACCATTTAGATACTTCCCCTAGAGATATTAGCAATGTTACAGTACACCTCAGTTTCTCATAGCTTACTTTATTAGAGCTTACTTTATTAGAGTTATAACAAATGCATAAAAAGTAATGCAATAAGAGTAATTTTAAACTTTCGCATTATGGTCCTTGAATGGGATACTGACTGAAGGCTCTTGGCAAAGTTAAAACAAGTCAAGTTCAGCGTAGCTCACGAATGCTTAGTCTTCCTGGTGTCATATTCTAAATTTCAACTTTCCTTATCAGATAGTCTTTTATCACACATTAAAAGCAACTCTGAAAAGATAAGAAATATATGAAAGTAATCCAAGAGATAAAAGGGGACCCAGACAACAAGGTAAAATTCTGATAAGCTATCAGCATTTCTGTTTCACTACTTTTCTATGAAAAAAGACTGAATAGTTAACTAACGGTGTTTTCAAAGTTACCAGAATGTAGTTACAATTTTGCTCAGAATAATCTTTAGAAACTTTATTAGGCATTTTATTAGTTCACTTTCCTTTCTTCAATTCTAATAAAATAAATTAAAGGCTTAAGTGTCTATAGTAAAAACAAAACCACGTGATACTCTCGGGCCCCTGAGCTAAAAGGACCCAGGGCGTGAGGCATTTTCAACACTGACGGTCTTTGTGAGCGCTAACAATCTCCAAGAGGATCCTTTTGAACTTTCCAATTATTCTGTTTTCAGCCTCCTCCCTAAACCTAGAAAGGACGCCCTAGCCAGGGGCCGCCTGAGTTCATCTCTCGGATGCAGCTCCTCTACTGAGTGAATTCTTTGCGGATGGTCATGGAGCTCTTCAATTCCTGATCCTATCAACTCTCTTCACAGCAACTTGGAGAAGATGCAGAAAGTTGTGGACCTGCAGAGGACAATCCTGGTAAGAGGATACTTGTTATACCATAAAGTCAACATATCAAGGTCCTAGCATTGTCCAGTGTCTTCTAGGAACTGGAAATGTGACATATTTTTCAGGGCTGGAGACAGGGTTGGGGCCACCTGAGCTGCTTCCTTTACACCTTTCCATCTTGACCTGCCCCTGGGTTGAGGCTCTTAATGACAACTCTGGTGATAATGGACGGTCCGTCCAGGGAAAGCAGCACAGTCGTCAAGAGGAGGCCAGCCTAAGGGCAGGGGAGCAATGCCTGACCCTTTCTGATGAAATTAACTTTTGTGACTATTCCTGCAAAGCTCTTGTGTCTGGAAATCTATACTTCATCCCTATAGACTCAGGAAGGTCACTTTCCTATATGATCTTGTAAAGCAAATAAATAAATATGGACTGCAAGCAAAGCAGGAAGGAAAATGGAGTACTAAGCACCACCTTTTATTCATCTTAAGACCAAACCTCCATCAATAAAACTGGAGACATATGAACCCATTGAGTGAAATTAAACTGTGTAATTTACCCTTTAGCATGTTAATCTTGATCTAAGGGAGCAACTGTCTACAGAAACCTGAATATTCACTCCTAATCCAAATTAGAATGGGTCTAAATATGTAACCTCACTTTTACACATGACTTTGCTAGAAGGATTTTGCTTAGAATGCCCCATTACATGGGAGCTCTACCTCAAGATAGAGTCAGCTGGGGTAAATAAATAAACTGTGTAAGCAGCATAATGGTCAGAAGCACTTCTCACTGGTGATTGTTTCATTGCTGAGAGAAATTTTCTAGTAAAAAAATAGAGTTAATGGGGTACTCCGCTCATCTCGATACTATTAATTCTCTTGAATGAGCCAAGAGGAAGGTAGTTAACCGGGCGTATTATCCCAATTTTACTGCATCACTAATCCTCAATGGTCCTGCCCCAGGTTCTGCATTCTGTTCACCCGATCCTTTTGGTTTAGCTTCTGGATGTTTTTCTGGACTAACCCTGCCACGCATGGTGCTGGGTGCTCACCTTGTGTATGAATGCAATATGTAATAAGCTTGGATGGCTTCAAAAAGGGGCAGCTCATTAAATTGTGATGGAATCTTCCTATGTATCATCCAGTCGTCTTTCGACTTCTGCTCTACAGCCTCCTCAGGGTTGATGTGAAGTCACTGTCTCAGTCACATTAGGCTCCCCTAGCTGTGTCCATACCTCATCCTCATTATCACTATTCTGCATCTTTGCCCAACCTTGAAAGTTGTGTTGGGTGTTGATATGATAACCATGGGCCACTTTTTCTTACACGTGTAGGCTCTGACCCAGTCACCATCTGTGTGGCCTTGGGCAAATCAGTTAACCAAATTCTCAGTGTCTGAAGGAGATGATAACTCCTGTCTCCCAGGCTGCTGAAAAGATGAGCTGAATCAGAACATGCAAAGGACTTACCTATATTCCCATGTTGCTGACTATCATTCAAGTTGCCCCCCTCACCTCTGCTGTTCCTGCCATTTCGGAGCAACCTTAACATCTTCATGCTCCAGTTGAATGTCCCCTTCTTTTTCTCAGCCTTTCTTTGAAATTCCAGTCCATACTGGTCTCTCATTTCCTTGAACTTTTATGAAGATGGGGGCTCCTAACTTTGTAATAGATTCTGTTCTTCCCAGAGCTGCTCTTTCCTTAAGTTCTACATCTGAGTTGTCTCCATCAAGGTGGTCTCCAAGCAAAGCCAAACCATATGATGCTGGTTTTCATCTGACTGATAGGTGCTGAACAGGCACCCGAACCCCTTGGTGCCCTGCTTAGTTGTTTCATGGGATCTCCACACCTTGGGCAAGAAGACATGTTTTACCCCTCCTTACTTATTAAAAGTCTACCTGTAGACTATTGGTTTCATAGGTAGATTTTGGTTGAGTTTCATAAGAACTTTTGGTTTCATAGGTGAATGTTACATAGCAGTCAAGACAAAGTTTGATCTAGTAAATAATTTATGTTTAGGTAACAAGAGTAGAGGAAATATTAGGAAAGACCAGTAAATATTAGCCTTGCGATTAGTTTCTCAATGTCAATTTTATATATTTTGCTTCACCATATTTTATTTAAGAGTTTGATAGTTTTAGGCAGGAGGATAAGTCTCCTTCCTTTTGCTCTATCTTGGCCAGAAGCAGAAATCAAGTGCCACACTGTCTTAATCACTGTTTCTTTTTATTATGTGGTTAACACCAGCAGGTCTAGTTCAAGTTCATTTCACTTCAGTTTTAGAAATGTTTTATGTATTTATACACACTTATTTTCATAAGTTCTTTATAACCAGTTAACCTCTACACTCCAACAATCCTCTTTGGTTTATTGACGTCCATGAAATGCATGGGCTAATTTATGGAAACATACTTTCTATACAATCAAGGTTTTCATATTTCAAGAATAAAATATGCCTTTTAAAATTCAAATCCTGTACATGTTCTTCAGAAATAGTTTTAAATTTTATTCCTATAGGTTGTGTATATATGTTGTTAAAGTTATTCCTAGACGTTTATCTACTTTTGATGATTTTGAAAATAAATTCTAATATTTTATTATTTATTAGCTGCTGTTTTTAGTTAGGAAAGTTACTGATATTTGCATATTAACTTTGTCCCAAATCCTTACTAAATTCTATTATTTATTGAAATATTTTCGCTTAAATATTTGTGTTATCTTTCCACACAGTCATGTCTTTCATAGATACCTATTTCCAAATTTTTTTTCAGTATGCATGTAGCATAAAACCTTATGCTTTATGACAACCATCATTTTTATAAATTCATTGGACTCTGGTTCTACCTCTTATTTTTACCATGTCAGCTAGAAAATTGTGATTTTCTAAATCTCATTGAGAATTTCTCCTTACTCTTCCCTAGCTCTTTTCTACTTCAAAAGTATCATGCGAATCTATAAGATAATTCTCTTAAAATAACTAAGACTGCTTAAGAAAGAAATTTCACATAAGTACTAAAATTTAGCATAGTGCTAAATGTTATGTTTGAATAACAAATATTCAAAAATAGATTGTAACATAAAAATGGTAAGTGTATTTATGTGTGTTAAGAATTTAAACTAGGTGTTCATAAATTAAAGATTCAGGCTTAACGTAAATCATTTCTATTAAGCGAAGTTTAAGTACATGGCTTGGAGAAATATTCAGATTCAAATATCAATCACCTAATGTTGAGTATTAAAAAGAATACAATTAAAATAAAGCAGATATGCTAAGTATTAACAGGGTAAATATTTTCATTTTATTTCAATTTTTAAAATAATTTTTGTAAAATAATGTGATTTTTTTTACTAGATTAGTGCTACAGGTGATGACCAATACACCTAAAATAGCTTACCATGGAAATATGTTCATGCATTTTAGGGCTCAGTCAGGATAACAGAGGCCACACTAAGAATTTGGTGTATAAAAGGTCTAACATAAGAAAGAGCATCTTACGTGACTTCTGAAGATCTGGAGAGTGCCGCCCAAGGTCAGGGAAGCTGCCGCCGTTGTCTCAGTCGGCTTGATGCAACCCAGTGGGGGTTTCTCAGATTCACCTGGAAGCTGCAGCCGTTCCCACGAATCTCCAAGAAGCTCCGTCCGCTGTCCCAGTCAGTGGCAGTGAGGAGGGGGCCTCTCTGGAGGTCACCGGGAAACCACAGAGAACCCTGCATGTGCCCCGAGTCTGCCCGCAGCTGGCTCCAAGGCCCAGGTCCACTCAGCTGGACCCAGACAGGCCGGGGGACTCTCTGCTTCGGCCGCGCAGAGCCGTTCCTGGAGGGGGGCAGCAGAGAGGCTGCACTCACCTGGAGGTGCCAAGGGGTGTGCGCAGGGCCAGCCGGTGTGCAGCCTGGTCGTTGGGAGGGTGAAGATGTCACTTCCATGTCCATCTGCATTCACTTTCCTCCACTCCTTTTCCGTTGACAGGAACTGGTCACTCGGCCCCGTCCAGCTACAGCCAGAGCTGCCTCAGGGACTGCGTATGATGTTAGGAGGAATAGTCAGTGGGTGAAAAGCTACCTTAACAAGTAAAGAACTGAAAAGATGAATACTGGGTGCAGTATATAACATGAAATAATAGTCTATCAACATAAATAACACTGTTGTCACCCTAGAGTTTCTTATTTACTTAATAATTACTTTCAATACTTTTGAAAATGCCAGGTTTTTTTTTTCTAGGATACAAATATTAATGCCAAAATAATACCTAATTTTGCTGTATGAAAGTATTGAACTAATATTTTAACTTTTCTCTGACAGTCACACTGGTCTTGTTCTGAAAGTAATGGTCACTTTGCTGGGGACTCTCTGAGAGCCGACCTCTGCTGAAAAGTAATGCAGAAGGATCTGAAGTTTGCTGGTAAAACACAATTTTTATACAAACATAGGAGGGGACCTTGCTGAGTTTCACTCAAATCATACGTGGTAGGTTATGTGAAGTTTTACAAACATATGCTTTTCTTAACCTTGTTTTGGCTGGAAAATAGAGTCTTGGCTTTCACTCGTTATTGTGAAAATATTAGAAGGTACCAGAATTTCTGCTGGAAACTTGTAGCGAGCAATGAGAAAATGAACACATTTATGTTTTCTGAAGCACCTTCTATTAACTTCAGCCTGGAAGGAGATTTGAGGAATTTCTTAAGTAGGATCATGATACACATTTTATTCACCTAAATAAGTCTCATTAAATAGTCTCTAAATAAATGTATGAATGAAGTAGATTATTTGTGCAATGTGATTACATCTCAGTCTCTATACCAGGCTCTTAAAATCAGATATTTGTATTTCCTGCATTTAACAAGACCGGCCTCATTCATTTTTGTGACTGAATAAAAGTAGAAATGACGGTCATGTGTGCCTGACCAGTCCTCTTCTTCTCAAATGATAATGCTAATATTTCTTCTTGCAAAGGATCTTAATTACACATTCCCATCACACCAATTTACTTCCCTTATGTTATTGTCCTCTCATGCTGTTAATATTCTAATGAAATTCATACTGTTAATATTATCCAGTCACCTACTCTATACTTAGTTTGCAACATCACATGCATTTATATTGCAGGAAAAAAGTTAGAAAGCTACAACATGCTTCCCCAAAGACGCATTACTATTTGAAGGCAGAAGAAAAGTTTTATTGTATGTCTCCAAGTCATCTGAGTTACTACCTAAATAGATGTAATATTAGTAGCTGCCTGAATTATAGCTTCTTCAGGGACTATCTGCAATTTGTTAAAATTTGAGAACAATTAACAGAAATGCTGGCACTGTGCTAGGCAATAATTACAGCTCTGACAAAGATATTTTACAGATCATGTATTTCCAAACTATTATTTAAAAACAAGCTTAGGACAAAAGAGCTCGTCTTGTAGATGCGTTATCTAAAAAGTCCAGGCAAAGTGGATTAAAAAGTGAATTAAATGAGATAATAAAAAGCACATTTCCATATAACTTAAGATTTAGAGTAGTAGTATAATTTCCTTTCTTCCGAGCAACTTTTCATACTGGGGATTTTCAAATGGAATTGTGAAATGCAACTCACAACGCCACATGGAAGTGGCAGAGAGAGGATTTGTGAATAGTGATGTCAGGGATGATCTTAGCTTTTAGGTAGTTGGGAAACACTGAGTACTTGCCACTTGTGTTTGTAAAGGAAACCTAGACTAAAGGTAGCAATAGAGATTAAGTGGAATTCTTCAAGAGGAGAGCATGGGGGTGTGGGGGTGTGTGTGTGTGTGCGTATGTTCAGACCTTGAGAGCAGGTGCACCCTGCAGCCCTCTCAGGTCTGTGCTCTCAGGTAGGGTAGGTTTCCTAGTGTATTTTCCATTGTGACCTGCAGTCACAGAGGTAGTTTCTCAGGATAGACGGCAGCGTCCTTGACTTTCCTGCAACGGTACTAATCAGCTGTTCCATTTGAATTACAACAATGTAAGTTTTGGTCATGGAACAAATACTGCATTTTAAAATAATAATGTATTAAGTAGATTAAAATATAATTAATGTTGTTACTTTAACCTAAAATAATGTATAATATTTTCTCTCACTGACACACGTTTTAATTGTCACTAGGCCTCCATGGCCTCAGATTTGAGACATCCTATGCTTTTTCCCTAATTATTTTATGGAAAAATAAATTATTATAGAATTTTCACAGTAATAATTAAGTCTTGTCCTCTTATTTCATAGATGACTAAGCATTTTGAAAATTTAATAAAGGAAATATAGATATGATAGGAAACATTACAACAGATTATTTTATCTATTAATTAAGCGTAGGAAATTGATTTTTGTCCATCAAGGTATATGTTTTGCATTTATGCAATCACATAACATCATATAGAACATAACAATATTGTCTCAAAGAAAAAGTGGAAATTGATGTTTTTAATACTCCAAATTGTTGATCTACATATTATCCACATTTGGTGATATTTAAAATATCAGTGAAAATTCTGCCTAACTCCATTACTACACTAAAATATAATATTCCAACTTTCTGTTCTTTGGCAGATTTTTAGATTAATGAAATAGTAGCTTAGTGTTTATTATAGTTCTATATTTTTCATAATAAAACAAACTAGTAAGATTTCTTACTTCAAACAAATCAATTGAAGTGATTGAAAGTCTACAGAAATGTCTAGACAGAATGAGCAGCTCAGCTTGTAAGTGCTGTATCAGAATCAATACCAGTGTCATCTCTGATCTGCATGAAATCATTGCAAACTAAAACTGAAGAAAACTAACTGCAAATGGCTGATCTACTGGGTTTAATACCTCCCTATGTGTGCATTTATTATTTTTATTATCAGTCTAACTCTTTAGAATGAATTATTTTTGTGAGGTAAGTTTTGCCTATTGGAGACATATAGAACAATTTTTCCCACATGGCTCTTATCTAAAGAGATTCCTATTCTATATTATTTGCCAAGATATCGAAAATGTAATTTTACTTTCAAAATCATCTTTTCAAAGATTGATCTTGCCATTGTAACAGCAAAATAAATGCATTTAATGAACCACCATGAGACGTTTAAATGGAAATCTGAACACTTTGGTATATTATTAGTTCATTGATTTTCTATTAGTTTTCCTTATCAGAAAGATATTGAAATATTTGTTTTACATATTTTTAGAATTACATATTTTTCAATATTTTCTTCTTAAATAAGATTACTTAATTTAAAATTGAATTTAGGAAGTGGTTGATTTGGAAAAATCATTCAAGAGTAAAAAATTAACTAGATTTCCTACTGCCCTGATGACAGACCAAAGCTTTGTGTACAGATGCAGATATTTCCTTTCATAAAATGTTCAATTTTTCTCTCACACACTATACTTAGCTTTTTAAGAACTTGCTTGTGAATGCTATTGTTTGCTGTAAACTGCTTCAAATTATTTAAGAATGACATATACAGAAATGACTGAAATTTCAATAAATGGCTGGATTATAAATTTTTCTTAGTGTCTCAATACTGGTATTCTGTAATTTAGTTTTTCATGCTCAAATGAGGTTATATACAGGTTGTTACATGATACTTATGATGTTTCCCATCCTATGTGCTATCATAAAAGTTTGCTCTTTCTTATGACTCTTAATGGCAAAGTGAGAGGGGCTAGCGAATGGACAAAAATCATTTGTTTCTCTAGGACTCAAAATAAAATCTTTCTTTAGACTACATACTTTTGAAATTCGGGGCAATGTCAAACTCCCTGCCTCACTCCTTTGTCTTCAGGGAACACGCTAAGGCACCTTAGTCTTTGTATATTGGGGTAAGAAAATAAATACCCACACCGCCATCCTTTAATGCAATGTCATCAAAGGATGTCCATGCAGGAATCTCTTCTGTAATTCTTCCTCCTGCAGTAGCATTTTAAGTTCCCCCTAGTGAGTGAGTAATGTCTCTCTGAACAGATACTCTATAGTTTTCCAAAATAATGAAGGGAAACAATCTAACTGCTGAATGCATCATATAACCACTATAAATTCAGGGTAAAAATGATTTTTAGGGTACTTATTCAAGGTTTTTGTGTCATGACATTTTATGTTCAACAAGGTAATGTTTTAGTTTGATGATTTCAGTGACTTATGGCCACCATATGCCAGTGATTTACACTTATTTAATTAGCTTCTAGTTTTTCTCCCTCTCTTCTTTCCTAATTGAAAATATCTTGACTTCATCTCAGTCATGATCATATATTTTTTTTAGAGAGAGGAAGGGGGGGAGAGAGAGAGAGAGAAACATCAATTGGCTGCACCTCGACTTGGGATCAAACCTGCAACCTCAGTATGTGCCCTGCCCTGAATGGAAATCAAACCTGCAACCTTTTGGCTAGGGCTCAGTCATGATCATATTTTACATGAATCTCTATATACAGTGTTCTGACTTTTCTATATCACTTAGAATTTACGTTTAGTTCTTAGCAACCAAAACCTGACTTCAGAGATCTTGCCCATAAGGGTTCATTCTCTCACAGAAAAGTGAAAGTTGTCTGTCACTCCACAAATTGTACTGTAATTTTCCATCTATCTGCCACCATTAACATAAAGCTTCCAGCCATAAGACCACTTCACATACCAGAACGACAGCTAGGACAGCAGCCCTCATGCCCATTTCATCAACACTCTTTCCAGGAAAAACCCTGCCGTTAGTATATTCCCCATGTGGACACCAATGTTGAAAAGATAAAGACAAGCATATATAATGAAAATGAATGTAAAGTTGAAACACAAATTTCTTTCACTAAGATTCTTAATAAAGTATTGAGATTTAAAGATATGTTTGGAGAATATTAAGGTTTCTAAAAAATATTTCATTTTATTATAGGAAAAAAGTTTTCCAGATCTAGGTTGCAAACCTGGTTGTAAAAAACTGTGGTTTAAAAAATCATTCCTTTGATAATTTTAAGCCCTTTTTAAGAATGCTAGACCTCATATGTTACTTTTGCCAAAAATGGTAATGAACTAAAGATGGTCTATAGCATCAATAAGTATGACTTGCATATGTTTTTATTAGCAGTCAATTGATCATATCCAGCAATAAGAAAGTACATCACCAGTGATTTATAACATATTTGGACCATTAATATTTTAACATGTCAATAACCCTAGTAAATTGACTTATTCCTAAAGTTGCATATTTATTTATTCATAAGATTTATTAAAATATCCATACCTATCTATATGCAGGGCATAATGTTTATAGTGACTGGACTATTAAATAGTTATAAATTGTCAACAACTCATAGAAATTAATTTTCTTTAATAGCTGTTGATTTCCCAATAGATGGTTTATGAAGCACTTGAGCATCTTAGTGAAATATGGAGCCCTTTAAATGGATATTCTTGTAGAGGAAGTAATAATGTTCTCAGTAACAACCGTGTAAATTATTCATGATTTGCTAGCATGTTTCTCCCCACATGCTTTTGCCACAAACACATAATTAGTGCACTGAATCTGCCATTAAAATAAAGTGACTAAATCACCCAAAGCAGTACTATCCACTTAACTTATTCAACCCATTTAAATATTTTTGTGCCAAGGGGAAAGTTCACTTAACACTCTGAAATTCATAAAACCCATGCCAAAGTAGTTTTTCATGCATTATAATGAAAATAATAATATTAAGTTTGTGTATTATCTGAGTCTTGGATTCTCTAAAGATTTTGAAGTTCCTTGAGCCATCTGAAATCCACAACTTGTCTGAATATTTTCTTCATAAGTTAACTGAAAGAAATCTGGGAATAGTCTTCTCAATCTAGTTTGAGATTTGTTATATATCTGCTATGGAAACTACCAAATCGAAAGGACCTCTTTCAGCATTTAGCATAATATTTGATGTATAAAATGATCAACACATGAATAAAGAAATATCATAAAGCTACTAAAACTTAGTATATTTATATAGAATGTAGTACATTTTTATTAAAATTTATATATTTTAATTGACTTGTAAGATGTTGTTTTTAACTTAGTTTGGATAAAGTTATTTCTTATTAATGTGGGTTTGATGCAAACTTGTGCTCTTATATTGAGACCTGGTGTGCAGTTCAATTCATGTAGCTGAGAATAGATACTTCTGTTTATAGGCAAACTGCAGCTGGACAATCCCAGGTGTGGGTTCTATGACAAAAGGTCTCCAAAGAGGAGATGCAAACTAGATATAGTTTAGTGTAGCAATCTTATGTTCTTGATACTCTTGGCTTGGTGAGAAGGATTGTTTGTTTTTTAATGTTTGTTACATGCAAGAATGGGTATAGCGTGCTTTTTATGTAAACTGTCAAATATTGTCTCACATTAACGGCTTTATTAATATTGAACTATTTGTGCTTCCTGAATCAACTTGTTCTCCAGCCTCCTTATGGGTTAACAAGGATGGGAAATAAAGTGGTGCCCTTGTGCAGACTACAAAAGCCGCAGTGGGGGGTGGAAGGGCACACACTCCTCCCCTTGTAAAAGGAAAAACAGAGGACGCACTTTTACACTGACGCTGCTAAAATATCCAAGCCAAGTGTTCTACTAGAGTAAATTTAAAAATTGTCTTTTCCACATCCCTCTTCACCCTGACTCTCAGTACTTGTTTACATTAGCATGGATTAAACCCCAAACTAGGAAAACTTGTCAATATATGCAAACTGTACTCTCTCAGGGCTTTAGGGATGGTTCCCAATTTGTTTAAAAATGCTTTAGCCAAGGGGATTAGGAAAACCTCAACTGACCAAAGGGACCCTCCTACAATATGTTAATGGCCTATTCATTTCTAGTACTAACAAAAAGGCCCAAATAACCTCCTGGCTGGTCCAATATCTAGGGTACTTACTTACCTCTAGAGCCAGGACCAATTTCCCCAAAGGAAATGGGCCATACTGGCTCTAGGGGTCCCACAAAGTAAGTAACAGCACTGAGGAATTTTAGGAATAGCCGACTTCTACCACCTGTGGATACCAGGTTTTAGAAAAAAGGGTGCTAGCCAAGCTATGCCCAAAACTTCAAAGTCCTAGGCATCTATGCTACCCACAGGTCTCATGAGAAGAATTACACCTCAAGGAAAAGTTACAGGTTCACTTATCTCGAATTAAATCTATTTTTTGTAAGTCCCCACAGGAACCTCTACCTAAGACCTACTCTTATGAACCCATCAAGGACCTCAAGCTTTTCTTCAAGAAACAAAAACCTATTACAGATAAGTAATGTAATGACTCGGCATTAACATAATTGTCCTCCACTCCTCTAATCTTCTTGACAAATTTGTTACTTGTAGGAAACAGCAATTCCATGTCGAAATGATGTAGGGAGTCCAGCCCTTCCCTACTGTAGAAGAATCAACCAATGGCCTCTGTTCCAGTCTCAAATCCCATCCCCTTGTCTCCCTTAGATCAGGCAGGGAGATCAGACCCTAACACAGGCAGGGTCTAAGACCAAATGCCAGCAGGAAGTAGCTACTGTGGTCCCTCGTCAACCCTAAAATATTTTAGGGATGGAAGTCTCTGAGGGGGAAATGTAAGAAAACGAAAAGCTAAGAAAATCCTGGGACAAGTGGAATAGAAAAACTGAGACAGGAAAATTCAACAAAACCAAAAAGCTTTGCAGGCCTCTTGTAGCAGGACCTTATCTTAAGAACAAAGGGTTAAAACTTCTCACAAAAGAATGCTGGAGAGGGGGGAAGGAAGGGGGACAGGAGGAATAATCTTAATGAAACTAGAGAATACATCATTTAAATCACCCTAAAACCAACTAAAAGACTGCAGAGAGGAGTGAAGAGGGGGAAGGAAGAGTGCAGTCTTATCTCATCCCACTGTTTAAACAGAGAAGCCAACAGTCTCAGGATTTAATTGCCAGGTACTTCTCATAAATTGTGGAAAAGCCATAACAAAGAAAAGGGGAGACCTTCAGAATTAATCCATACCAGGATATCTAGCAGAGGAATTAAAATAAACAACACTATAGACAGGAGGGTATACAAAGCAGAAACCCCCACCACACTAGCTCTTCAGATTAGTTGAGAGCCTATTTGTGAGTTATGCTAGATGATAAATTTGCTTGCCTTGCTTCTTTAATAAATTTGCATGTTCTACTTAATAAATTACTTTCTTAATAAATTGGCTTTATCACAATGCAATCATGGTCTCTCACTTGAATTCATTTATACGAGCATGGCAAGAACCGAGGTGGAGACAGCCCTTTCCCTCTGACTCAGGGGGCTGTCAGGTAATACCTCTCTGGTATCTGTGAGAGGTGCTTGTAACGAAGCCATAAATAATAGTTTATGTGTTTTATTATATTTTAAATGATTTGAGGTTTGGGACTTCTACCAATTCTTTTCCAATTACATGTAACAGCTACTGGTGCACTGTGGGTACTCCATAAAAGTGTGTTGGATGAATATTTCCTGAAAAATGTGGACTTAGCAACATCAGTAAAACCTTTAACCTAAATATGTCATCACAATTGCGTTTTTCTAAAAAAAATCCTTGATAAGTGGCTAATAGATCCCTCTCTGTTGACCAAAAAACTTTAGTGCATCAAGACACAGAGAAGCCTGGACTGATCAACATAGGTCAAAACTGTTTAAAGAGAGTCATATAACTATCTCAATTATCTTCTTAGACATAATTTCTGATATTTTTAAATTTTAGAATCTTTTCTTATTAATGCAGCTAGTATCCAAATAACTTGTAATTTTTACAAAACTAAACCTAAGACTTAAAAAGAAATTCACAATCTTTTATGATTCACGCCCTAGGACTCCTAGGATCTATTAATTATGGACGTGGTTTAGGCAACTAGAGGAGAGGACTCAGCTTGCACACACACGCTACAGTGTAATAAGGAAGTGTAAAGAATTATCTACAACTGTTTCACTATCTCTTGGTCAAGATTCTCTTGCACCATAATAAATACCTCTTGGCCCTGTTTGTCCTGCTGGATAAGTACGTCTGCAGAGCCCCAGGCACAGCCTCTCAGATGTCCTCTCCAAGCACATGCTTACGGGGTAATGGAGATGAAGCCCACAGTACTGATGAAACTATTCATCAAGAATGTCATTCCTTAAACTTTTAAATTATAGCACTTAATAATCTTGGGACAGTTATGATTTTATAGAACATCAACTTCACTTTATTATATTAAAAACTCCCCCAAATTCTGAACAATGAAATGTCCTATGGCCACTTCCTTCAAACAGTACAGGCTAGAAAGAGGAGATACGAGAGTAACTTTATAGTAGAGAGAGAAATCTGACGAACTCTGTCTTAGCCAGTTGAATAAGGTCACTATCTATAGCCATAAACCATGTTTATATTGTACACCGTTGATACAATGTGATGCGAATGGCACTGTACCTCTGTGACCTTTGTCTCAATAACCCATAACCCCTGTCTAACCATGAGGAACATGTCAGACGAACACAAACTGAGGATATTCTACAAATTACCTGATTAGTACTCCTCAAAACAGTCGACTTCATCAAAAGACAAGGGAAGTCTGAGAAACTGCCACAGCCAGGAGAAGCCTAAGGAGTCATGAGGGCTAAGTGTGGTATCCTGGGCGGGATCCTGGAACAGAAAAAGACATTAGATAAAAACTAAGGAAATTTTTGTAAAAATGGAACATTTGCATGAAATAACATTAAGAATAATCTATTAATGCTGGTCATTAGTTGTGATTAATTAAAATAACATGTTACCAATATGCAAAACTAGGCTGGGGTATACAGAAACCCTCTATACTACCTTTGCAACATTTTGTTAGTCTAAAACTGTTGATGGCGGCAAGAACTGTGCCAGGTGTTAGACCAGTGGGGTCAGACTAGACCTCCATTCAGCAACCCTGATATTTGAGTTCTGGCTAGAGAAGAATTCAGAGCCACGACTCAAACTATAAGAGAAAGTTTATTTAGAAAAATCACAGAGGTAGAAAAAGTGAGCAGTAGAAGAAATGGGCTCAGGAAACAAGTTACAGAGGCAAAAAAAAAAAAAAAAAGAGGTGCTCTTGGAGCTTAGGAGAGAGAAGGGTAAGAGTAACATGCCTGGGGATGGGGGGAGTTAAGAGGGAGGGAAAAGATAGAGGTGTGCTCCGGAGAGGAAAGGTTTTTGGGTCCTCTATCTTAAGGGCTTTTAAGGGTGGGGATTTTAGGGGAGGTTTCAGGGGAGGATCTCAGTTTAATATGCATCAGCTTTTCAGGTATGTCTTTTCAGGGTCATGGTCTCTACTGATGGGTCAGCGCCAGGGCAAGGGGTCGTTAGTCAATGCAGCTGAGGTTCAGCTTATCTGGTTTTGCTGTTTTTCTGGGTCTGGAGCTGAAACACACTGAGGCCTAGATGTTTTTAATGTGGTTCAGAACCTCATTGTCCTAGGGACTGAATGGTTAGGGGCTATTCTCCAGCCCCCCCTTCGTTCTCCCTCTAAGGGGGTCTAACCCACATGACTAGCAACATGCCAGGGGAGGAAAAGTAAGGGGAGTGTCTGAACATGACTAGTGAGATGAAAGGTCAGGAAGTCTAAACCACATGACTAGTGATATGCTAGGGGAGGAAAGGTCACCCTGGGCATCCTTGACTTCCCTATTTTGCCTGTTGCTAGGCACCCAGGCCTTTCTGGTCTGGTGACCTTCTGTACCTGGTCTATCATCCTTGCTCTGCTCACACCTGTCTAACTGCCTACCACAAGAGGAGTTGCCGATGGGGCTGGAAGGTTAATATCATTGAAAAAATAAGGCCATCACAAACCAGGGCAGTCCCTGAGTTGAGTCAGTGCTTCTTGGAGAACTGCTCTTCTAAGGTCAATACACCTACTAAATAGAGTATTTTAATATGGGAAGAACCACATGGACTGATGATGTAAAACATGCTTGCCTTGACCTCTCATTTGTGTTTTCCATAAGTTGTTAAATTTTTGCACTCTGAAATAATGTTCTATTTAATATAACCATGAGGAATATGTGCTTCCACTGTGTATTTTCTAGCTGTTGCTGCCTCCTCTATTTTGTCAGGAAGTTCTTGTAAAGAAATATCTGAATCATGGGGATTTGTACCCAGAGAGTTGACAACCTTGTAGGCATCTCACACATGAGGCACTGCACCCATGATGGTAACTATTATATGTGGGTGTGCATGTTCTAGGTTCCGGAATCAAACTCTGAGAAGTGATTAGGAAATAATGTTGCTGAAAAGGCCACATAAGAAATGAGAATATTTAATAATGTAGCATATGTAGACATGAGTTGCAAATGAGAAACATCAAGGAAAATATCACCACAGACAGTCGGAGCACGGGCAGGCAGTGGCAGGGTGAGATCAGTTAATTATCACAGAGGGTGCATTGGAGAAGAGCTTCAATAAATTGATGACTGGTACAACTGACTTCATGGAATTGTCTTTGGTGTGTCTTATTGACTCACATATTTTTGTTTTATGTTTTCTGTCTACCAAAGTGCTTAAATCTGAACAGTGGTGATGCACCTCAGCACTAAAAGACCAAGGACTGGTTCACAAAAAGGCACTTATGACATGACTAATGGATAGATGATTTAGTAGAGAAAAGGCACACTAGGCACCTGGAAATGAAGAGACATTGGTCATAGCAATTCAATTGCTCGGCAACACTTGAGTGGTTAGTAAGTGTCAGACTATCAAGAAAAAAAGTAAGCATCTCAGTTTATATAAAAGAAATCATACATTAAAGAACTGAGTTATAAAAACAAGAAATAGAACATCAAATGAACACATTTACACATAAGACTTTGGTTATAATCACGATGTGTAAATTTTTGAATTGCACTGGGGAGCTTATTTTTATAAGGTAGATCTCTCATCTTTCTCAGAAAGTTTATACTATGAATAATGTCATGTTATTTTTACAAATTCAAAATTATAACTCTACTTATATAAAACTAGATGGTTGTGAAACTGGTTTTGCCAATATATGGAAAATCACCTGTGATTGTGACTGAACCCAGGTCATTTTTCACTGATAATGCCACACCATGATCTTTATCAAGTTACTGTGCCCTGCTTAGAGAGGACAGGGTGAGAGATGAGTTTAACTTCACCTGGCAGAATCAATGGCACAGTTGAGGAGATAAGCTCACCACATAAGTCAGCAATTTTTATCCAAACAAGGGTCTGGGTGGAAATCCCTTGGAAAGTCCTAAAGGATGCTAAGTTTCCATAATTTATGTAATGAACTGGACTTTCACACTCCTCCAAAAAAAGTCTGCCTCCTAATCTGTTCAAGGAGTTTTGTAACCTTGTACTGTTTCACTGTTGAGTCAGTAATGGCCAGAGTGTAAGGGAGGAGAAATGTAGGAAAAAATGTTGACCTCACTGGTTCTGTGGCCCATGCAGCCACTCATTTGACCATCCAATGGTTTAATTTGTGATACCAGTTATTTGGGGAAAATTGAAAAATCTCTATTTCAATAATTGCATTTTTTTTTTAGATATGACTAACTCTTAGTGATAAAAATAAATTAAGCAAAATAAGTTATTTTGTTTAGAATAGATAAAATATGTTATAATGTTCTCCTCTCTTGTGTAAGATGCCAGCAGACCTCATTTGGATATAGGATACTCGGCACTGAGCAATGCATGAAAGATTTTGAATGATTACAGGCCTGCCTACTGGTTTCATCCTCACAGCAGAAGCTCAATAAATGCTTACTAATAGTCAGAGCTTGTGGATGGAGACACTGGCCTGGAAGTCAAATTCCACAGCTAGTATTTTCCTTTTACTGGATGATTCCTCTACACTGCAGTTCCCGAGTGTGGTGAGGAAGCTCTCAAGAGAGATGTCTGTGTCCCCCAGAGGATTTTTTATATTTCCAATATAGTTGGGTTAAAAGGCCCTCCAAGGAAAACAGCAGGTAAGAACCTGGGCCCCAGGGAGCCCGTAGAAGGACACAAGCTGGAGCGAGTTATTTGAAGAGTGTAAGGCAAATGCCAGCCTGTCAATGAAGACGAGCTCTGTCTGAAGATGAGTTGTGGGACAATAAATCATAAATAGGACTTCAGGTGTCAGTCAGGAAATAAGATATTACTTTGTCCAAAGTGAAGCAGTTGGGGACAACAGAGCAGAATATTGCAGATCTGGAAGCTTCCTTGAGCTCTGGGTACCATGGCAACCAGGCCAGGACCGGGAGTAACAGTCACTCTCAAGGGTAAACGGATCACAACAGGTTTTCCTTCTGAACTCAGAACACAGAGGAGAAGAGGGATAAACGGATCGTTCATTTCACTGACTCCAGGCTCCTGAGAATGTCCAGGCTCCTAGAGGCTGCCGGGCAGGGCTGGGGTCATGGGCGGGCCTGATGCTGGTGGACACTTAACTCAGGCAGCATGCTCCCGCTCTTGCTGTGGGAAACGGGGCAGAATCTCATTTTGACTCTGCACAGAACAGCACTGATCAGAATCTTTGCCAATTGTCCCTGAGCAGCAAACATTAAGGGAATAAAGTGGAGAAATTTTAGAATAAAGCAACTTCAGATAACTCGTATTTTTCATAGCATGTGAGGCATATGCTATTATGGAGTACTATTTTTGAAATTCTAAAAGCTTTCATCATTCACCTATCTTTTGATCTTAGTAACAAAAGGATCTGAGGGGCAGAAGCTGAGTGTTCCTCCTAATTAGTTCTTTGTTTCTTATTTTTCAGTGATATTTCTTTAAAAAAATTTAAAATTTAAAAAGTCAGATTTGGACTAGTGTAAACACAAGTGGGCCAGCATCAGAATGTAGCACATGACAAAGGGACTGGAAACTTTATGTGCTATTTTTAACCTTCCTTCTGTCACAGTGTTCTTGATACTGGCGATCTTTCTGTTAAAGATGACACACAAACTTTTAAAATTCTTTTCACTAGACCTTCTCAAGCTGTGGCCGCAATTCTGCACCAATTCCGAAGTAGAGGTTCTCCCCCGCACCAAGCAATTCTCCATCACCAGCTGGTGTCCTACAATCCAACTCAGTTCTAAGACAATCTACCTGGATGTCAGGTCCCACAGGGTAAGCCCTCTGGGCTCTGTCCTCCAAGATTGTCCCCCCACCTTCAGACCCCAATCTCAAATCCAGATTATCGCCTATGCTTCGAACTGGTTATAGATTAGAATTCCCAACAACCCCCTTACTGGACTCAATTATTTTGCTAGAGTGGCTCAGAGATCAAGCAAGAAAAGCTTACCCCTCTGTTAAGTATAGCATCCTACAAATGGGGTATGAGAACTCACTTTCTATGACTTAAAAAGTCACTTTCTTTTTCTTTTAAAAATTTTTAAATTTTTTTTTATTGAATTTATTGGGGCAACATTAATAAAATTATGTTTTAAGTGTACAGTTCTATAAAACATCATCTGTACCTCGTATTATGTGTTCCCCACCCCAAGTCAAGTCTCCCTCCAACGCCATTTACCGCCCCCTTACCCTCTCGTACCTCTATCCCCCTCTTCCCTGTGGCAGGCACCATACTGCTATCTGTGTCTACAAGGCTTTTCGATTGTGTTTTTGATTGACTTTTCTGTCAGAGGGGAGGGGGGTTTGGGGGACTGAGTGAAAAATGTGAAAAGATTAAGCAAAACTTCCTTTGACTTGCATTTTAAATCAAATTTTAAATCCGCCATTGTAGGTTCCCATTTGGAAAAAGGAAACAAAGCACTATTGGGGCTGTGAACATTCTCAGCCAATGTGTCTACTGTATGAGGTCTGGCCGCTCCATGACTCTCCTAAAGGGACACATGCGTGGGAGTAAGTTCATGCTCTGGGGCTGGACTAGGAGGAAGGCAATGGAGAGTTTGTTCTCACCCCCAGTGCCTCCGAAGTCCACGTGTTCCTCCTGTCAACGTCCAGACAGTGGCTATTCCGTGTTTTTCCTGGAGGTTCATGCAATATGTGGATTGGGGGCAGCAGGAGGTGGCGCATTAGGGGTCCCCTGGGTTCAGCCAGAGTTTTGCTTCTGCACATTAAATTGAATCAGAAGTCACTCTCCTTCTGTATCCATCATATTAAGTTATCTTGAACAGATTTCAGTAAATTATTCTTGGAAAGGGTTGCTGTGAGTGGGTTGTGAACTTCATGTTTTTTTTCCTGAAATGTAAGCAAAAAAGTTCAGTTGTGATTCAGTGGGGTGGCGGGGCGCTTCCTTTGCCTGGGAGCCTCCAGGTGGTGAGCCTGTACAGTGATGGAAATGAAATCGTTGACCTTGGGAGTTTAGCCTGTGTTGCGATTAAATCACTTTCATGCTATTACTGTAGGGAGGTTCCAAAAGTCCTTTTCACGCATTTTCCACAGATTCCTTTCCCACAGTCATATTCTATTTCCACTATAAAATTACAGTGCTTGGGAAATATTAAACACAAATGAAACTTCCCTATTCCCCATTGCTACCATTTTGTTTTCTGTTATAACAACCTGGTGTGTTAAGCAATAGAAAGGAAATACATTCAGTTAAGAAAAGAGTAACGTCGCCCCAGCCTGTTCCGTTTGTCAGTGTGTCAGGGTTTAGGTGGAGGGGGGGAAGCCACAGCAGTGGCTGTGAGACACTGTCCTTCCTCCACACAGCTACATTTGCATGTCTGTGGTCCTTGCTCAGAACTGCAGGACAGACGCCACTCCAGAAAGTGTCGCGTTTGTTTGGTGAGGGCGGTTTGCCTTGTGCTTCATTTGGGAAGGCCCTGTGCTGCAGTGGTTCCTACAGAACACTGAACTCGGGGGGCTTGAAGCAGGAGCCCCCTAATTTGTCACTGTCACTCCGATCATTCTCTGGCACTGAACATGCTCAGGAGCCGTGGGTGCCCACGGGCCCCAGAGCTTCCCCAGCGGGAGCGCAGTGGGTGCGTCCCCACCAGCCTCAGAGGCCGGGGTGCCCTCTCCCTCAGCAGGGCCACCTGCGCTGCCATCAGCCTGTCACCTCAGAGAGAGAGGGGAAGGGACAGGGAAATGCCACCAAACAGAGCTGCTGCTGAGTCTCCTAAGACTCGTAATTTCACAACTTCTGTTGAGAGCATTAAAGGGGAGTTAATTAGACATTGTTGTGACTGATTCTCAAGCCCATGATGTGTCTTTTTATGGGACTGATGTGTTATCTAGACTAATTTGCAGAAGTTTAATAGCCAGAGGTTTCACAGCATCATGAAAAATAAATCACACATGATGAAAACCTATTAAAAACATCCAAATAATCAATCTGCAAAATGCCACTTTTAGTCACTGAAAGTCAAAAGATAACCCCAAAATGGAATCTTTTTGAGAGGGTCAGCTAAAATCCCCCCTCTTTTTTTAAAGAACAACTTTCACATCCTGATTAAAATCAGAATTCTTAGAAACTCAGCCTAGGTACAGATGGCATGGTGGGTAAACTGTCCTTAATCTCCTGAGGCCTACAGGGAGGGGGCCATCAGGCCTGCCCTGTCCACCGTGGGAGCAAGGACACAGAGCCTGCCCACTCGTGTTGGGACTTCTCTCAGAAAAGCCCCTCCAGGCACATGCCACACCCTTTCAGAGGGGCCATGAGAAAAAGATAATGCTCTCATGTGGTCCAACTGCAGATGAAAACACAGATGGCACAGTGTTGATAACCCAGTATGGCGTCCCTCACTCGTAGTGTAACAGAAGTGTTACCACATCTTCCGCACACTGGCTAATAAAGAGGCAACTGCATAATAACCAGGCCTGGACTCCAGTCTCACAAGAGATAAGCCTGTACCACTGGAATCCACCCAAGGACCATAGAAGGGCCAGGATGCCATGGCAGAGGTGACTAGGCCATGGTGTTTTCGCCTACCTCCAAGCTCTTAATGAGTGTCTGCGGCCTGCTCAGAGGGGTTTCACCTTTGATTCTACTAGAGGTGCCGGTTCCATCAACCCAGGGCCATGTTTTATGGTATTGTTTTAGGCTGGCATTTTTGGTCCATGCCGTAATGCAAATTTAGACTCTAAAGCCCTGTGTGGCAAGGACTCAATATATAGTTTTTAATGATTCAACAATTTACTTAACACCTATGATATGTGAGGCACTGTTCTAGGTGCCGGATGTGGCAGTGACCCAAAGGGTCATAAACAGTGTCCTCATGCAGCTTAAATTTTCAGAGGGGAATACAGCTCTTATCCTGGAGTCACAGGATGATAGCAAGCAGCTCTATTGCCACACCTGGATGGTGGTGGTTTTCCTTGCCTGCTTAGATTGGCAGCACTGAAATGGCCCTGTGCCAGGAAGTCAGTTCTCTTGCCCCTTCTTAACAGAATCAAGGCCACAAAACCTGCCTTCCCATAGAATTTAGAATCCCATCTGCCTTGTGCCTGTATCCAGATCCTGTATCACCGTGGCTGCTGAGGGTTCAGCTTCAGTTTTCCCTTGCTTTTGAGCTAAGCAACTGATTAAGGTCATTTCTGTTATATTTTACTTAGCACGTGTCAGGGTGTCCACAAAGTCTGGGAATATAGGTCGTGTTTTTCAAACTGAAGGTTTCCTAGATGATGCTTTTTATATTAATCTATGTTTACAGAATTTATGGGTATATGTCTTTAGAGAGCATCTTTGGATTCAATTCAGTCTACCAAGCTACTGAAAGTACATTAAAAATTCCTGTGATCTCCACGTAGGGGCACCTTCCCCACCTTCCCACTTCTCACTTTCACATTTTTTTGTGGAGTGAATGATAGAAAAGGAAAGGAGTCACAGGCTGTTCTGATGAGGACACACTGCTATACACAATTTAAGGAGCTTATGTTATCTTCTATTTCAGGATTTGTGTTCTCTGAGGGCATCACTGTATGTTCTCTATTTTTCTGTTGTTTTCTTTGTCTCTGCCACCTAAGCACTACTGAGTATAGGACTTGATCCTCAGGCCTCTTTGTCTCCCACTCTCCACAAGGTGGTGAACATTTGTTCTGTGTACCCAGCATCTCTTTCCTTTTTTTTTTTTTTTAATTTTATTTGTGTTTAAAATATTACAGATGTCCCTTTTTCTCCCCAATGACCCGTTCCACCCCGTTCCTTCCCCCTCCCCAGTCCCTCTCCCCACCATTGTCCATGTCCTTGGGTTGTGCATATATGCATATAAATTCTTTAGTTACTCTCTCCCCCTCCACCCACCCACCCTCCTCCATCCCTCTGACATTCGTCAGTCTCATCTATGCTTCCATGTCACTGAATCTATTCCATTCATCAGTTTATTAAGTTCTTTAGATTTCATGTATAAGCGAGATCATATGATGTTTGTCTTTTGCTGCCTGGCTTATTTCACTTAGTATAATTTTCTCTAGGTCCATCCATACTGTCCCAAAGGGTATGAGAGTCTCTTCTTTACAGCTGCATAGTATTCCATGGTGTGAATGTCCCACAGCTTTTTTATCCACTCATCTACTAACGGGAACTTGGGCTGTTTCCAGATCTTAGCTATTGTAAACTGGGCTGCTATGAATATCGGGGTACATATATTCTTTCTCAGTAATGTTTCAGGATTCTTAGGATACGTTCCTAGGAGTGGAATCACTGGGTCAAACGGCACCTCCATTTTTAATTTTTTGAGGAACCTCCATACTGTTTCCCACAGTGGTTGCACCAGTCTGCATTCCCACCAGCAGTGACCTAGGGTTCCCCTTTCTCTACACCCTCACCAGCACCTGTCATTGTTGACTTATTGATGGCAGCCATTCTGACAGGTGTGAAGTGATACCTCATTGTGGTTTTAAGTTGTATCTCTCTGATGATTAGCGATGTTGAGCACTTTTTCATATGTCTCTTGGCCATCTGTATGTCCTCTTTGGAGAAGTGTCTATTCAGGTCCTTTGCCCATTTCTTAATTGGGTTGTTTGTCTTCCTCTTGCTGAGTAATATGAGTTCTTTGTACACTCTGGAAATTAGCCCCTTATCAGGTACATCCTTGGCAAATATGTTTTCCCAGACCGTGGGTTCCTTTGTATTTTGAGGCTGTTTTCTTTTGCTGTACAGAAGCTTTTTAGTTTGATGTAGTCCCATGTTTATTTTTTCTTTCCTCTATCTTTGATGACAATGTCCACCTCCGCATGGGGGACTCCCTTCTTCCCACCCCAGGGTGCCTGGTGGGACTGTTAACATGAATGCTCTTCTCTCCATGACAAAAGGAGGGTAAGACAGAGCCAACCTGACCCACTGTACAGCAATGCCCGTATTTTAGGTATTGCTGTGCAGTAAAGCACACCAAAGCTTACAGCCTTAAAACCACCTCAGTTTATATTCAGTCATGTGTTCTGTGGGTTTATAAGGTAGGTCTTCTCCTCTGAGTGATGTAATCTGGTGCTTGTGGGTGTTTCACCTAAAATGTCTTAGGTCTTTCCACTTCCAGGTCCCTATCCCTTATCAATTCTATGGCAACAGGCTCTTCCCAACTTGTTGCCCTTCATCTTATCCCCCACAGCCATCACCAGCAATGATGTTCCACACTGTTGCCAAGGTGGTGCTTCTAAAGCACACGTTGCATCATGACCCTTGGAGTAGACAATCCTGCCGAGTCTCCCCTTAGACTTCAGAGGGAAATCAGTATTATGATGGAGCATGGAAAAACCTATAATCTGCTCATCTCTGTTATCTTTTGCAACCTCAGCCCAGCCCTCCCATGGCTTCCTGGGTTTCCCCTGGCCTTTGTACATACAGAAATTGCCGCAGTTGTATAAATATATCACATTTCTTTAGAGACAGAGTTTTTGGCTTCTAACTGGATTGTCTTGTAGGTTTTTTTGACCTTTCATCTGAAACCACTATAATGGTTGTGTTTTTTGGGGGGGTAGGGTGGATAAGGTTGAGACAGCAGGTTGGAAGAAAACTACAAGATGAATATTATTCCAATATAAAAATAAAAATGTACTTGACTCTTGACTCAAAAATTATGCTTCTAGTCACCTAATTGAAAAAGTACCCCAAATTGCTCCAAAATGATTTCATTGTAATATATTCAATCACAGCAAAAATTAGAAACAACCTAAATGTCTTCCCATTAGAGACTGATTAAAAAAGTGTTTTGTACATTTATGCAATAAAACGCAATAGCACTAAGAGAAAAATCAGATCATTAAAGACCACAAAGAACCAGGGAGCAGCAAAAACAAAACACAACAACAGTATAACAATATCAGAAACACCTCGTGGACACAGCAGTATGGCAATTACCAGAAGGAAGGGGGTGGGGGAGGTAGGAGAGGGTAAAGGGAAATAAATGGTGATGGAAGGAGACTTGACTTTGGGTGGGGAACACACAGTACAATATACAGATGGTATATTACAGAATTGTACACCTGAAACCTAAAATTGTATTTACCAATGTCACCCCAATGAATTCAGTAAGAAACAACAACAAAGAAATAAAATATTTTTAAAGAAAAAAAAGGGGCTTTTTAGTTTCTAGAAAGTGGTGTTTCCATACCCCATTTGTAGGATACTATGCTTAACAGAGTGCGCTCTTCTTGCTTACAAGAGACTCTTCTGTGTTGAATGGAATTTCATTACTTATTATTGGAAAAATGAATGTGACATTTCTGCAACACAGAGGTAGACATGAGTTTAGACATATCAGCAAATCTTAAAACATTCATTCTATAACAAAAATGGTCCGTTTTCTTCCTTTGACTCTTTTCTAGTTTAATTTTCTGTCTACCGTATGCTACTAAAGTGCAGGAAAGATCTGTGGAATATGACCAACTATGTTTGCAGAGTTACCTTCGTGCTAAGCTCTCATTCTTGGCCACTTATTACTTCTTTAAAAACAAAAATAGCTTTTGGCCTAAAATTTCTCTTGTTGTTTTCATGCCAACAATAAATTTTATTTGGAAAGCTTAAAGGGGAAAAAACTTTCAGTTATTAAAATTTAAACCAATATGGTTCTTCATACATTGAGATAAAAAGTATAACATTTAAATACTTTTGTTTATGAGTAACCTGAAAAGGTTTCCATTGAATTGCCCTCAAGTTGGCATGGTTGCAGTCTGATTTAAAAAATAATTTTTTTTTCACTATTCATGCTTATATCCAGGTGGGTAAAATTGAGCAGCAGCAACTGAATCACTATTGCCTTGTGGCCTCTCTGGATAATTATCAATTTCCATGTGGATCACACAGATAAAATAAGTCTGTTCATGGGCCATAGCATTTCGTGTGTGTGTGTGTGTGTATATATACAATTTACCTCCCCCCCTTTCTCTCCCTCTCCCTCCCTCCTTCTCTCTCTCTCTCTCTGTTCGTTAGCTCTAGTAGTCTTTATTTTCCCTTCTAAAATGATGAGTCGTGGCATGGGTCTATTTTTTTCTTACACGAAATTCATTCGCTTTACAAGCGGATGGGGTAAGAAAGACTAATTCCCTTCGCCCCTCAGCGCCACCCGATTTCTCTCTCCCTCTGGTCTGAGCTGTGTCTTTCTGACCTTCGCCTTTCAACACAGACTTGGCCCAGTCCAAGCTGGATGGGTGGAAGCTCAGCTGCTCACAGTGTGGTCTTGGGCCTGGTATTGGCCTGCCCTGTGCCTCTGTCCCTTCCCAGCTCACTTCATCACTGTCACATGTTATCTACCAACTTCCTCTGATTATAACCAAGCTTTCACTTACTTATATCCCTGTCTATTGAATTTTCATTATTAAAACTTTATTGCTTATTGTTTGCTGCTCAACCAAAGATGATGCTGTGATTATATTTTTTCTTCTTGGACCATTTTTTGCTTTTTTTATTTTTATACTCTCCAATAGCCTTTAATGTGCTTCTTGATATGGTGTTACATGGGCTCAGGACTCCCAGACCATCTCTGCAGCCCAGGTTCCCCTGGGGACAGTCCTCCTGGGGCTCTCTGACCACAGTTCCCACCAGAGTGTCCAGCATGGGTCTATATTAATAGAATACAAACTATTTATCGAAAGTTTTCCTTCAGCCTTCCTTATTTTGCCCCCTTAGCTTCCTGTTCTGAGATACTGGGTGATGCCAATTTCTAAGCCACTTGAAGAACCTGCCGTGCAAATGGAATAAGCTGGAGTCCAGCTCTTGTCCCCATCACTCCAGGCAGAATACGTCTCTTCTAGCCACAGTGTAACCTAGAAGCTTGGCTGTCCCCAGTATCGAATTGGCTTTTTTTTTCCCAGCTTCCAAAACTCTATTGTTCTTGTGGCCTCTCTTGTGTTTTGTGTACTTTAAAAAGCGTTCTAGTGGTGATTTCTGGAGGGAGCAGATGTAGTTCCTATAGCTTGAATTCTGTCTTCCAGCTTACCTGAGAAACTGTCTATATTCTTTAATGCCAGCGCAAAGCCATTCTGCTTTGTAAGTGGTTCTGGAAGGCTGAAATGGGCAAAGAAAATCTAACCCTAACTGTTGCAATTTATTACTTATTATTTTAGGCAGAAAGCAGCCTTTACTCTTCAGAACTACATGTAATGGACAGAACAGTATTTTCTATAATAACAAACTAAACATCTCCCCAAACAGCAGTACTAATGCTTCTAGGTTCCTGTATAATTGAAATGTTAAATTAAAGAATTGTTAAATATCTTACATAATAGGATGCACAATTAAAAGCTAATCTATAAAATATACAAATAAGTTAAAAGAGAACTGTCTAATGCCACAGTGGGAGGAAGATAATTATTTGTTTTAAACCATGAACTAGAGGAACATTTGAAGTGAGTCTTATAATCCATTTTTTATTATCCAATTCAGCTTCTCTTAAAAGTTCCCTTAGAAATTTATGAGGAAGGAATCAGAAATCATTAAAGAGTAAAGCTGATATTAAATTTCTAATCTGTGGACTTTCAAGCTTTTAGCCTTCTGTCTTTATTGATTAAAACTCTTATCCTTTACTAATTCGTATGAACAAGCTATTGAACTTTAATTTGTAATTGCTAAATGCATTAGAAAATTCTTCTACATGTTCCTTGTTGATGTAAAGCTATAAACCAATCTAAATAACACTCACTTTTAAAAGTTTTGTATTGATTATATCTATCTATAACTGTACCTGTATCTATATGTCTACAGCTATATTAATGATTTCCTTGGACTTCTACTCCTAGCAATATGGCAAACTAAAAGAACACAATTGGATTTTGGAGGAATTGAAACAAATACAATTTAAATGTATTCTGGGGCTCCTGGATGTCAAGCAAATATTAAAGGAGCAAAGAGAGAATTAAAAACTGTAGGAAAAACATATCTCAGAGTATTAAACTTGGGTTTGCCCTGAGAAAAAATACTAACCCTAGCCCTGGTATTAGGAAACTAAGCCTAGTACCTGCAAAAAGTCAAGGCTTAAACATAAGACTGTTTCTTTAAGATACGCTGTACATTGGAAGCCCTTGTCATTTCTGAGGCTAAGTTTAACCAAAGCGGGGGAACTTTTATATCACTAATTGCAAAAAGAAACAAACCACCAATGAGTGAACTCTCTTCAAAAGTTTCAGATATAAAAATTATAAAATTAATGCTATGTATAAAATATCTAAAATTAAATATAGAGTCAAATAATAAACAGAGATGTACTATCAGAAATGGCAAGGCAGATTTGAAAAATAACTAAATAAAGCACATGGAGATGAAAAATACACTGACTAGTAATAAAACTTGAGTTGGTTCATTTAATGTCAATTAGGCATAGGCTGAAGAAGTTACTGGTGTCTTTGAAGATAGAATTGAAGAAGTTATGCAGAATATAGTGAGGCCAGGCATAGTAAGGGATAAAACAGAAGTGCTCCAGATTCTATAGCAGCATTAACAGCCCATCTCAAATCTTAGCAGCTTGAAACTATTATTTTATTATATTTATGGATTCTGAAGATCAGTGTTAAAGGCACAGCCAGGATGATTTGTTTCTTTCTCTCTCTCTCTTTTTTAATTGATTTTTGAGAGAGGAAGAGCAAGAGAGAAAGAAACATCGATCAGTCGCCCCCAGACCTGGGATCAAACTCGCAACCTGGGCATGCTCTTCAACCAGGAATCAAACCCACCATCTTCTGGCATATGAGACAATGCTCCCACCAACCGAGCCACTCCAGCCAGTGTGGGATGGTTTGTTTCTTATCAAGGATGTCAGGGACCTCAGTTGGGAAGACCAAAAACTGGGGTGATTTTAGTTAGTAGCTGAATTCATACGAGCACACCTTCACCCACGTGTCTGAAGGGTAATAATAATGATTATCAGCTTGTACCCAAATTGGGCTGTCCACCCGAATAACTATATGTGGCCTTTATACATGGGGTTTTACTGGTACACCCCAAGAAAAAGCAATTTGGTGTTTCTTGTGCTGTGGAATCTGGGCTCCCAGAACAAGTGTTCCAAAAGGGTGTGTCATTGTTACGACCTAGCCTTGGAAGTCACTAGCATCACATCTGCTATACTCTGTTGGTTGATTCAATCACAAAGATCCATCCAAATTCAAAGGCGAGGAACTTAAGTACATCCCACTACTGGCCGGCATGAGTGTCAAGGTCACATTATGGAAGAGCACGTTGTGCTATCTTCAGAAAACATACTCTGTCCCAAGAGGTTAAATTCCATAGAGGAGACTGAAAAAGTCTAACATATGAATAATCAGTATCCCTGAAAAGAGGACAATGGCAGAGAAGCAATCTTCAAAGAGAAAGTGGCTGAGGGTTTTTCACAGGGATGGAATTCATGAACCTACCAACACAGGAATCACAACCTATACCAATAAGGATTTAAAATAAAGAAAATGTACCTTTTTCATTTTTTAATGAAAGATACAAAACAAGTTGGAGAAATTTCTTAGGAAAAAAGAAGATAAAAGGATCACCTAATGAAACAATACTAAGAATGGCTCCTCAGGCACAAAAATGAAGCCAAAAAGCAGAGAACTATGTCGCCAAAATGCTGAGTGAAAATGAATCTCATCCCGGAACTGTCTATGCAGCAACACTGCATTTTTTTAAAAATAAGAGTGAAATATATTTCACATGATCAAAAGGTGAGAAAAATACCATCCGCCAATCTTTGCTAAAGAACTTTAACAGATACATTTTTTGTAATTTCTTTTAAGCTTTATTTAAGTATACACCTTCAAGGAGTATTACTTCTGGCATTTCAAAGGTGTGTTAACCTAGACACACAAGAACAACAGACTGGTGTTGCTTAAAAAGCTTCCACTAAATGGGCAAGTCTCAGTGGGTAGTCAAGCCTGGGCAGATAACTTTTTTAGTAAAAGGTTTATCTTTGTGTTAAACAAACCCTGCCCCATTGATTTTGTGACTATAAGTTAAGGCACCTTTGAAATAAGCGTTACCATCCTCAAGAGATCACATAATCTTTTTAACTATCTTGTAATCCAATCCATGCCTTGCTTTCTCCCACTTCTGTGTATCTTCCCTCAATTTTAAATGCATAAAAGAAACTACAAAGGGTCATTCTCCAGAGCATTTGAGATCTTGCTCTCCAGAAATTGTTGTTAGTTTGGGCTCAAATTCATAAAAATTCTCTACAGGTTTCGGCATGTCTTACACCAACACCAGGCAGTTAAGGGGGGGCATCTTCTAAGTCCCTTCTTGCCTGTGACTAGCATCTGGAAACCCAGTAGGAGTGCTCACAGCCTGTGGGGGGGGGGGGAGGGGGGTTGAGGAAGCAGAAAAGAATGAATTTTTAAAATTTACAACACAAAGGGACCACAAGCCAAGGAATATGGGCAGCTTCTTGAACCTAAAAAGAAGACAGAGTCTCTTCTCTAGCCTCCAGAAGGAACGCAGCCCTGCCAAAACTTTAGGCCAGAGACCTATTATGGACTTCTCAACTCCAAACCTGTGAGACAATACATTTGTGTTGTTTCCATTCACTGTCTGCGGTCATTTGTTACAGCCGTGATTGGAAGCTCATACAACCTCTGAGGACGGGGTACATAAAGCTACAGCTTCAATCTCAAGGAGGAAGTGAATAATAAGAAGAGGTGCACAAAGTGGTTTTGGAGGACACGTAGGGTCACATCTATGCCCTTTCGTGAAGAGACTTGTGGGCGGGAGCAGAGAATGTATCCACAGACCCCACTATCCCTGACTCCCACATGGCTTCTTGGGACCTGGTGTGTCTGAGGCCACTCTCTGAAATCTAAAGAAGCCAAGAGTAAGTGATATAACCAATAACCCTCCAAACCTGACATGTCAGCCAGGTCACTTTCCTCTCCTGCTCCCAAAGCTGGAGCAGCAGAGGATAGGCACCAAGGCTCTGGAGATATGCCAGGGTTGAAATCTTTATTCATCACCTCTGGAGGGGACTTTGGGCAATTTGCTGAGCCCCAAAATTGTGCCTCAGCTTTGTCATCTCTAAGATGGGCACAATGTGTAGTATCCACCATCTTGTGTTGTCACACATTTAAGTGTTTAGAATAATAGTGAGCATATAGTTAGACCCGATAAACTATTATTGCTATTTTATCTTTGCCATAGTAATTACAGCTCCTGATATTTATCTGAAAGGGGAAAATTGGGAGGAAAAACATAAGCTATCAGTCAAAAGGCACTGACTTAGATGCACACAATTTTAGGACAGGAAGAACGCTAGATACTCGCTGATCCAAACACCCGCCTCATTTTCTGAAACAAGGGGGGGAAATTACTTGTTTTGTACTGATGCCTTCAGGAGTTAGGAGCAGGACCTGGCTCGAATCAAAAACAGAATTGAGTGCTGGGTTGATGCAGTTTCTATAGCCCTGTGACCTCTCTATAGACCTTCTTCCAGAATCCAAGTGGAGAATTTATTGGGAAACTACCAAGGAAAGTCAGGAAAATAAACCGGGTTTATAGTGTGTACATTCTGCTGGGATATTTTTGCTTCTCTTTCTCTCTTATAACCCATTTCTTAATTTCTAGTTTTCTACATGTGATGGAAAGCAGAAGAATTACTTGTTATCAATTCTTCCACATTGTGAAGAGACACTAAACTGTCTGTTAAGATCTTCTGAATCTCAGCGGAGATAAAGAAAGGCCATCTACAGTGTTTATCAGCCAAGTTGTTACCCTGGCAGCGCACCAAGTTGTAACACATCTATAAATGTCGTGGACAGAGATTCTTTTATCGCCTGTTGGGCTCAACAGGTCCTTGAACTCCTCGGATAAGAAAGGCTTTTTAAAAACCTCTCAAACTCCAGGACACATACAAAAATAATTACACCAAAAAACAAAACAAAAAAAACCCACAACAAAAAACATTGGAATGGGATGGTCTAGTTCTCACTCTGGCCACTTACAAAGAGTGTTCTAAATGAAATGTGTAAATATTTACATGATGGGGATTAAAAGATACATCAGAATTGTCCTGTAAAATTAGAGACATCCTTTTGCTTCCAAGGAAATACAATTTTACTTCATGGCTACTTAGAAGCAGAGTACTGGAGGACAGGAGTGAGTGTGTGGCATTGGCCTTCCTGTTTGTATTGCTAAGATATGTCTGAAATTTCATCATTTCCAGGTACAGTGCTTTGCTTCCCAAGTCATTGCTTATGACGTCTATTCACACACTGCCCAGCGAGTCTGTTCCTCTCTCCCCAGCCCATAGTAATTCAGTCTTGTGACACCAAGTACATAATGCTCAGTGCTACTGTTGTGCATTTTTACCCTTAGGGAGGGTGTGGAACATAGAAGGCTCTGCACTCCACAACAAGAGCTGGGCAGGGGACAAAATCCAGGCTCCAGTCTGGCTCCCACATTGCACTTGGGTACAGGCAGATCTCTGCACTGAGTACTATCCAACAATGATGAAGAAGAGGGCGATGCCTCAGCCCAGAGAGTTCACCCAAGAGAGTCAGATCTGCTAGGATACCTTGGGGTGTTTGACAGGTTGTATGAGAAATGGACATCAACAAGGGGTGAAGGGTGACTAAAAGTGTCAAATGTAACACCCAGGACACAGTTTTACCTATGTTGTTACACTGCTGCTCCCATTAAAGTCTAGCTCTGGAAGTCTGAAGTGAATCATGGTTATAAACTGAGTGTTAAAGCTTAAGGAGGCTCATAGGAGTGAAATCAACTAACTCACGGTTGCAATAATTTTCTGAGATATCAAGTCCACATTTTCATTTGTCGCAGATGAGGCAAGTCATAAGAACATTCATTTTCTGCAGTGACAAGCCCCCCTCCATGGACCCCCATCCAAGCCCATGTTAGCAGAGGTTCAATATTAGAGTAGTTACCAGCTTTCTTGAATGGAAATCACTGGCTCATGGATAACTGATGAGAATGCTATCAAGTTAAACATTTATTTCTCAGTCTTTTGTGTACAAATCATACAATATCACATAAAGGGCATCCAATTAAACATACTTAAAATACAACAAAGAAGGCAAAGTTTGTATATAACAGAACATGCACCAGGCCCCTTGGGGAGATAGAATCCATCAATAAATGCCCATGTTTGTTCTCTTTAATTACTAAATAAAGACAGCAGGATGAAATGAGAGAACCTCATAAATTTGGGTTTTTAATTTAATGGTGTTCTCAGCTCAACTCCCTTGAATTAGAGAGATGTATATTACACAGCAGACCAGAGCTGTGATATGTCATCAAGTAGGCACTGCACAGGAAGCCAGCTTAATTACAAAAGGGACTCATTTATTATTTAATATTTATTAATATTTTGGGAGGAACCAGGGAGTAAGATGGGCAATGAACATTGTTATTTCTTGCTCCCAGGAAAGGATTAAATAATTGAAATGTCTCTTGGAGTCAGTAGGTTAAATTTACTGCATAGAAATTTCAGGAACTGTTAGTTACTGCCAGGAAATGGGGGGCCAGGCCAGTGCTTAGAATCTATAAGACCCTTGAATAGTACCAGCAATTAAGAAAACTACTGAGTGATTTATTTGGAAACCAGAAATGTCATTTTGCCTCTATCACAGATAAGAAAGGTGTCTCTTTGAGATGTGGTAAAACATGCGGCCTGGTATAAATTATCCACAATGAAGGGATCTGTCTCTCCCCTCTGACCTTGTTCTTTGGTTGTAAGTGGACAAAGGAATTACTCCAGAAACCTCTAAAGCTCTGTGGCCTTGTGTTAAATTCCGAGGGTATCTGAAGTATCATGATTACAAAGCTGAATTTCCCAAGAGAGAGGACAATTCCAAAAATAGTCCAAAAGCATCTCCTTGGCTGCCAGACAAATCTGTGAATCTCTGCAGAACCAAAGCTCCTTTTCAGGGCAGGGGATTCTCCATGGGCAGCAGGGACAATTTCAAACTCTATAGAAGGGGAGACCAGGCTTCGAGGCCCAAGAAGAGCAGGGATTAGATGCTTAGTGTGGTGTCCTGGCCACAGGAAGGCCCACCCCCCAACCTGGGCTGGCCTGTGGGGTCTGAGCTTTGCCATGTGCTGGGCCACCAAAGACTCAGGAATGTTCAGTGACAAGCACTAGTAAAAGAGGAAGGTGCAAACGTGCACAGAAGGTCAAATCATCTGAGTGGGTGCTAATTTATTGGCGTGTTTTCAGGGGATAAAACTCAATGTGGATTTGCAAATATAGAGAAAATAAAATCACTGGATTACCCACATGCAACAAAGTTAAGAGTTTTCTTTTTTTGCTAGTTCTAGAAGTCTGAAGGGACTCATGCTTATAAATTAAGTGTTGCTAACCCACTCTAACTAAAAGTACTTTAACCAACAGAAACAGGGACTTGAGGCAGGTCACCCATCTCCACCTGACACGAGAGAGCTGCCACAGGCAGGACAGGCAGTGAGGCTCATTTCCCTTTTCACAAAAGTCCTCTTTGTGTTGGGTGAAGGGGACGCCTTGTGTCACCTCCTGGGGAAGAATGCACTGGGGTCCTGACCCACCTTCAAGGGCCCAGTCTCCCTCATTCCTCAACTAGGGCCTTCCAGTATGGTAGTGAAATGACACCTTCAGGCAAAACAAGGCCACTCCAGAGACCACAGCCTCAGGGAACAGTCCTAAGGTTGGCTCTGAAATTCCTCTGCAAACACGAGGAGTGTTCACAGCATGGGGAGCCCATCAGTGAACAGTCATCACTGCTTCTGGCTGGTGTAGAATCAAGGGCCTGTGTCTCCTTATTTCACTGCCAGTGAGTCTCAAGATTCCCAGGATGGACAGAGAAAGCAGGGCAGGGAGGGGTACAGAGCACAGCAGTGGGCCTCACGACGTGCTGTCCAGACACTTGACAGCCTCACAGCCTTGGTTGCTCACTCCATCTGTTTGGATCTCATCCCCCTCAAAACAACTCACCAAGAGATTCCAAGATGGCAGCGGATTGAGTGGAAGCTGCACCGAATAATCAACAGCAGCTGAAGATAAGCTGGAGAGCACCCCCATAACCCAGGAGGAAAAGTGGAGACGGCATAGAGACCGGTAGGAAGTGTGGAGGCACAAGAGGGCTGTGCTCCCACAGGCAGCAGCTGAAGGTCTCGAGAAATAGCTCAGCTGGGGGGGTTCCCAGTGAGGAATTTGGGGCCTAAACCCCAGGCTGGGCTTCCCAGCCCAGAGCACCAGAACTGAGAAAGGTGCCCACATAGCATCAGGCTGTGAAAAGCATCTGGGTTTCTGTCTGCCAGGGAGAAACGGTTAGAAACGCAGGCACCCCCTTAAAGAGCCAACGCACAAAGTTTCATGTGCAGCCACTCGCCTTGGGCTCCAGCAGAGGGGGGGCAGAGTGGACTGGAGCTGTGTGAGAAGGGTCTAGGATTGTGGGCTATGGAGACAGAGACAGAGCTCAGAAGGAGGCCATCTGGATTCCTGTGCCGAGTCATTCCCCCATACTGCAGAGGCAGACATTTACCTTCCAAACAGCTTTTGCCTGAAGGGGAAGCAATTGCCCCACCCTGCTGGAAAACTTCTCTCCCTAGCTGTGGAGTTTCTACAGCCTGAGGCTCATTAAGAGACTGAATAACAGCCTCTGGGTGCTTTGAGTCTTTGCCTGATTTGCTTCTAGACCCAATGCTTGGAAAAGCAGACCTTGGTGTACATCTTGGTCCTGTCCAAACACACCCAGCCCCAGCAGAGGGAATCACAAGCTGTGGAGTGTGGAAAACTTCAAACAGGCTACTCAAGGCCAGTCACAAACAGCGTCTGACTTTGGCCTGCACCAGAGACCATTCAAAAGACTGAGAGTCCTACCAGATCTACTTAATATATAGAAACAAATCCAAAGAGGCAGCCAAAATGGGGAAACAACAAAAAAAAAGCCCCAAATGAAGGAAGAAAAGAATTCTCCAGGAGAAGAGCTAAATGAAATGGTCAGAGTCCACACTCACAAAGCTCATGTGATAATGAGAGTATGACCAGCATCTCTCAATACAGCTCCTGGGGAACTCAATGAAACATTCAGCAGATGACTGGCTAGACCAAAGTCCCACTGATTTCCCTGTCACATTTGGACAGGTTATTAAACCCTGAGACAATTATAGTATTCAATTCTGAAATTTAGATGTCTAAATTATTCCTCCAAACCTGAAACATTAAAAAAAGCATGACAAGCCCTCCACAGGACACGTAGCATCCCCAGCCACTGTTCAGTGCAGAGGTGCATTGGATCATCTCATAACTGTGTGAGGTGTACAAATGAGAAGCACTGAGGTCCTGGGAGTTTACTCTCAAATTTTCCCAGCTGGCAAATGGTGTCCATGCATTTCTTTTAGTTGGAAATGATGTCCTGTTTGCTGAAACAACTCCAACCACAACATGGCCTTTATTTAGTTAATGGTTTTACACAGAGACACTATTTTGGGGTCTGTGTCATAAATCCCACTGACAGTGAATCACAACAGAAGAGCTTCTTGTGATAAACTTGAGCCAACTCAGGGCAGTGACTTCCGCATTGATATTCACAGCTTCCTGTCATAGCTTTTCCTTTGCATCGCTTTTGGGTCACCTCTGGACTTTCATCTGTTCTATGCCGGAGTTTTTTGCCATTTAGTCTGCTGTAGGAGGTGCCAGCTCTCTGCACAGAGTGAGCTTTGGGTGACTGTCATCCTGTTCCATGGGCAAAGGTCCAGAGCGAGACCCCACCTCACAGAGAACATCAGAACACTCAGCTGTTATCAGATCATCAGGGAGAGGGCTGGAATGTCAAGGGCAATCCTAAATGCTCTCATCAGGTCAGATTTGAGAACCACAGACTCGACATAAACAGGAAGAAGCACTGGGGACATGCCTGGGACCACCCAGCTAGTGGGGACAGTGCTGAGTCCTGAAGGCAGGGTCCCTACTTCCCAGCTGAGAAGCCTCTGAGCTCCCTGGGGCTCTTGCCTGGCTTTTCCCTCCATCGGTTGGAAAGACAATATTTATCCAAGAACAGAGCTCACGTGGCTCTTCAGAGGTCCTTGAGGAAAAGCTGTTCTCCAGGTTGTGCACCCTTTTTCTTGCAAGGGGGGGATTGCTTGAAGCTTAAAGCTGAAGACTGACATGAGACCAAACTGCAAAGGTGCAGGGGGAAATGAAGACCCTGATCAAATCTGGAGAGATCTGTCTTCAGGCTTTCACAGTTGTTAGAGAGTTGGAATCAATTTTTTTTTTTTTTTTTTTTTAATATTAAGAGGTCAGGAAAACTCCTTTCACAGTGGATCCTCTTATCTAAGTTAATAACCTATCTCAGCCAGCCATCTGAGTTACATGAGACTCAGGGTGAGTGACCGCTGACTTTTCCCTCTTCTTCGCCCCAGACTGCTTCTGGACTTGTTGGTTTTCATCCATTCTTCACCCTTTCCCTGCCCTACTTTCCATAGCAGGGTCCATCCTGCAAGCTGCATGCCCCAGTCTCCCACGACAGCCTTTTCTGGCAGTATCCTGCCAATAGGAGGCTCCACCAAGTAATGGGACAGTGAGGGGAAGGGAAAAAACAGAGCATCTTCCTCTCCTCCTGTCTTTGGAGTCTTTGGCAGAAACAAAGTCTCCTCTGTGTATCCAGACAGAATTCTGTGCTTGGCCCTGCCACTGGATCACCCCAACCCGGAGCTCAGGTAACTGCCTCCTGCCTCTAAGCCCCCAGTCTGAGGTTAGTAGCATCCTGTGTGGTCCATCTCTGAGTGGCCTCACCAACTCATTGGGATTCTCAACATTTCCATCTCATATATGAGCAACATTTGTTTAAATTATCTCTGTTTTAAACACAGAATGGTTTCCTTTTTCTTGTTTACACTTTCACTGATAAATTACTTATGGCCAAATTCCCCAACAAACCCTAATAGGAAATGTATTTCCATTTGGAGATTGTATTTCAACCAATATGATTCCTTGAGGAGGTCAGATTCAATTGCAGGAGACAATAAACAAATAATTACTAGGACTCCAGCCAGGTTCTGTACCCCATGCACAAGCAATGCCAGCTGGAGAAGGAAGGACCCCACAGTCATTTCTCATTAAAAACACAGAAATGTTTTTTTTTTAATATTTATTATCTCCTGTGTATTTACTTTTACTGAAATTTCTTGTTTTATACATCTTCTGTTTGACTTTCCTAAGTTTGTTTGATGCCTGGTCCTGCCAGCCTTGCATTCTCCCAGCTGTTGGGGGACTAGCATCCATGTTTTTGTGTTAATTTGATTTATCATACAAGAAATAAGTGTGCACTCTGCCAAAAGTGCCAGAGCAGCCATATAGCAAGACCTAGTTTAAAATTGAGTGCATTATGTGTTTCTTTTTTCCTATTCCCAGAATATACCCAGAGCAGAAATACATTTAAATTTGATATTTTGTAGATGTATCTGGATACCACCAATACAATACTTCATTTGATTTAAAAGCCAACTGCAGTGTAAGCTGTGACCCACATCTTCTATGAAATGCTACAGGGTGGAGCAAACCTTAAAGAATCAGAGATTGGGAATGATGTGTTTATCACCTCAGCACCTGGGGTGTCACTAGAGAGCCGGACAAACCTCCATGATCCTCAGCTCTGAGCACAATCGAAAAGAAGGGACACAAGAATATTTTTAGAAGTCAATTATGTGAGAGACTGAATGTACAAGTGGACAATGGTCAGATGATACATAAAAATAGAACTCTGACCCACAACCTACAGCCACCAGCTCAGGAAACCAACCGCTTATCTCCATAACCAGCCTTGGAAGCCAGCCTGCTCTCTCTAAGTCAGACATGTAGGAAGTCAGACCAGTACCCCTAGTGAATGATCCCAGAAGCCAACCAATAACCCTGGTAACAATTGGTCAAAAACAACTAGAACTTGGTTAATAACTGACAGCTTCCCTAATTTTTGCCCCCAGTTCCAATTTAGGACCAACCAGAGAAAATCAAATGTTCTCCCCTAACCAATCACAGTGGATGCCCCACTTTTAGCTAGCCCCCTTTCAGCTTCCCGAGGCAAACAGCCTCCAGTCAGGGCAGCCCCCAACCTTTCCTGTTTTCCACTAGAAAACTTTCTACTCCTCTGGCTGCCTTTGAGTCTTTGCCAAAATGCAAGTGATAGTGGCTGACTCCCTTACCGTAGGAAACAGAATTAATAGCCTGTGCTTTTCTCTTTGGGTCAGTCTTTATTTTCACATACGAGTTCTCCACTTTCTTTTTCCACATGCATTTAGTTGCCTAGGTGTGACATTCATTGTTGCACTGACCAATGCACTCAGGTTTTTATTTATTTTTATTTATTTATTTACTTATTTAAAAAAAATGTATGTTTATTGATTTCAGAAAGAGGAAAGGAGAGGGAGAGAGAGAGATAGAAACATCAATGATGAGAGAGTCATTCATTGGCTGCCTCCTGCACACTCCCAACTGGGGATTGAGCCCACAACTCCAGGAATCGAACCCTGATTGCCTGGATCCTAGGTCGACGCTCAACCGCTGAGCCATGTGCGGCCAGGTGCACTCAGGTTTTTAGACCAGATTAATTATCAGAGTTTCAATAACCACTTCTGAGAGATGCTGTGAAACTGTTTGTCATAGCATCTTAGCTCAAAACCTGAATACACCTAATAAATCCAATAAAAGTACCAAAATAGGTTTCCTACTGGGGTCTGTGTCATTTGGGCTAAACAGAAATGTAGGTTCTTATGGGGACAAAAGCTAATGAGGTGAAATTAGAATGTACCTGGAGAAATACTCCGCCATATAAAAGGGGATCATTAACAACTACAGTGCCTCAAGAGAAGGTGGGCAGGACACCAGGATGGGTCTGGAAGCCTCATTAGAGTGGAGCAGTTACAACACGAGATCTGTTCACCCAGAGCAGAGATTAAAGAAGAATTTCACAGCTGACATCACAGACTTAAAGGGACCTGTGCTTGGAAGGGCAAGATGGTCTGTTTTGTGATGCTCCAAAATGCTCTATAAGGACTAGAATGCAGATGGAGAAAAAATACCTTTCACTCTTAATATGTGAATATATTAAGATATTTCAAATGTATGATTAGATGATTTCTAAAGTCTTAGATGCCTCTAAGATTTTGTGATTACACCCAACTACAGTTATACTGAGATAATGAAGTAACCAGATAGTTGCCATGCACACCTCCTGGCTACTGCTCTTCCACTGAACAAAACCAGGGCAGGGAGTGCAATTCACAAAGGAAGCTTATGTCTCAACAGTAGGAAGAGCCTGCTTTATATGAAGAAATGAATAAATCTGATGCTTTATCCTAGATGGTATTCTGGGATAGAAAAAGGGCATTGGGGAAAAACTGAGAAAATCCAAATCAAGCATGGAGTTTAGTTAATACAAATGTATCAATACTGACTCATTAGTTGTCACAAACATACCATAGACCATAAGATGTTAAGAAGCGGAATAAGAGTTTAAAGGAACTGTTCCAACTAGCTTTGCAACTTTTTTCAAAATATAAAACTATTGTAAAGTTAAATGTTTATTTAAAAAATAAATGCTCCTTAAAATGGGAAGGACTGAAAAAGTAGAGGTTTTGTTTTTCTCTTTTACTAGGACTATCCAGGTAAGAACACAGTGTAAGATATAACACATCAGAGATATTATATCAATTTCTAATCTAAACCCAAGTTGAGAAATACAAATAAAGTGAGCATAGCCCACGCTATACAGGCAATTAATTCACAATACTCATCATTACACTTAAGAAAGTGATGAGAATCAGTCACTGCCATATTTTCAACCCCAAACCATTTTTATTTGATAATTTTTTCAATATTCAAGATTAATATTAAGACATGGGAGCAGAAAGCTGTATTATAAAATGTATAAAGTATTTTAAACTACATAGATTCTTTTATGAGATTCCACTTCCTTTCTAAATACTGTGGAAATTTAAGCTTTTAGTCACTACACTAAATAAACCGTAATAACCAAAGACTCTAGATAAAGGCTTGTTCTTTCATAAATTACCACCACCTGCATTCACTTATCTAGAGTTACGACAAAGCAGAGCCTCACATCTGCAGGCTCCGCCAAACCACCACCACTTTTACTCAGTAGGACACTAGCAGAACAATTAGCTTCAATCACAAATTAAGCCTAATTAAAGGTTAAACATGAGAGATAAAGGAATAAACTGGCAAAAATATTTTTAAGCAACTCAAGCAATCACTGAAACTTCAGCTCTGGGTTTCATTAGTAATCCACCGTAAAGATATTTTGATACATGAAAGTATCAAAAGTATTTTTTAAAAATTGCCAAAGAACTTGGATTTATGGAATACTTTTAAGCTCTTTTTTAGATGTTGATATTATCAATTGAAGGGTCATTTTTCTATATTTCTTGTAATATAAAATGGTCACTAACTGCCAGAAGACTTCTGATTATACACCTATAAGGGAGCAAATGTTCCCTCTACTGTTCCTTTGGTTGAAATAAGTCCTTATTGAGAGAAATTACTTTCTATGATTTACAAATGTAGATAAATATTTCCCATCAAAGGCTTCCTTGGCTTATAGAATTTCTGTTTTGCTTGAATGGTTTCTGAGGATGAAATTCAAGCTGTAACAGATATTATAGTAAAATCTTAGTGAATTTTGGAGGGTTCTGAAGAATTGAAAACGCTTAGTGAAACAAGAAAAATATCACTCCTTTCCATAGATAATGTTGTATAAAATATAACCAATGAAATACACGAAATACCTTTAGTGACATTTAGTATTTTGACAGTTCCACATTCACCATATGAACATAATATGAGGACTTAATCACACAGTGGCTATAGTCACTAATCACCGAGAGTGGCAGAAGAGTGAGGTATCCGAGGTGCTAAGTCTGATTCTGGTCTGGACTCTGCTTACTTGCTGTGTGATTTTAGGTAAGCCACTGAACTCGGGCTGCTGACTCTCTTTTCCTGGAAAATGGGGATAACCAAGTACTCACCTCAGAGGATTAACTGTTGCTACTTTTGTCATACGTTTTCCCTCTAAATATGCCTAAAAACCAACTTCACAGTGTAATTTGAAGGCAACTTTCTTTTAAATTAAATACAAGAAGAAAGGACACACTGCCTTTCGTACTGAATCGTGCCTTTGCCGTTTGCAGCGCCCGTCGTTCCTACCTGAGCATCCAGGTTTCCAGGCGGCCTCCCGCCCCCAGCCTGCAGGACAGCGTCAGCTCCCCCGGGCAGCTCGGCTGGCAGCAAACCATCCAGGCTCCTGTTAACAGAAGACACCGTGTTTCTTTCTCACTCCTGGAGGATAGTTTAGGCTGAGAAATTTTAGCTTTTTAACTTCCATCACTTGAAAATGTATTTCTGAATAGTGTACCTGCGGAGAAACAAGATGGCGCAGGTCACAGGTGCACCGGCCGCCTCCGCGGCCACATCAAAATTACACCTGAAGTACAGACCCACCGTCACTCAGGGCCTCCTGAGATATGGCTGCACAGAAGCCCCACAAGCAGGGAGCTGAAGAAGCACCCAGAGGGTAGGAGGAGAGAGACACGGGAGGATCCGGGCTGGATCCTGGAGACGCGGCCGCGGGCCCACACCCGGTGCCGCGGGTAAACCCGGGAGGGAATCTGGGCGGTGGGGGTTTCCTGGAGGAGTGAGGGGTCCCAGCCCCACAGCAGGCCCCCAGCCCAGGGCTCCAGGGCCAGGAAGAGATGTCCCCACACCTTCGGGCTGTGAAACCAGCGGGGACTGTCCCCGAGGGTCGCGGAGGCTGCGGGAGCCCCAGCAGCTCCTCTAAAGGGCCCGGCGCGGACTCACTCGGAGGCTCCCTCTGAGCCCAGCACCGGGCAGTGGCCTGAAAGGACCCGGGACACTCGGGGAGGAACTAACCTGCCTGAGATCCGGGCGAGAGGCGGAGGGGCGGCTTCCTCCCGGGCAGAAGGGCTGGCGGAGGCCATGGCTCCTGTGGCGAGTCCTCCCCGCACACAGCCCGAAGGCAGGCGCCATGTTTGAATCGCCAGCATCTGACTCACGCCTTTGGCCCCGCCCCGGGATTCCCGGAGGCCCCGCCCCTCCCCACCTGCAGCTAATCCAGGCCATTTCCAGGGGCTTTTCTGTGCAAGTGGCCTCTGGAGCTTCACGCTTAGGACTTTCCTAAAATCTCTCAAACAAGCAGCAGCTGCCCCACATGGCTTGATAAGCAGCCACAGGCCTGGCACTAGCGGCAGCCTGCACTGGCTCATAGCTTGGCCTCTCCTGGGCACCTCCAAGCCGGAGCAGCCAACTATGGTTTGCTGTGTAGCTCACCTGGGTGGCCCTGGGCAAGGCACTGGCACAGGCTGACTTTGCACCTCCTTGGAGGCCCCAGAGACAGTGCACCTGGTGGTCGGACTCAACCACGCTGGATTACAACCCTACCACATCCACAAACGACACACTCAACAGGTGCACTTGGTGAACACCAAAGCCCCACTGAAGTAAATCCTGCTCCATAGGGGTGTCTCCATCACAGCAGCTCTTTGGCTGTAGTTGCAGCTGGTCCTCACAGCCCATTGCCCTGGGGGTCAGTTCCTCCCAGTGATGCCAACAGCAACCAAGGCTCAAATACAACAGGGCAGTGCACAGAGCCCACACAGGGGAGCACCTAGAAGGCCCAGCTCAGGTGACTGGGGAGGCTGAGCCACTGCACCCTACAGGACACCTACTACAGAAAGCCACTGTACAAATTCCAGGAGACATAGCAGCTCTACCTAATACATAGAAACAAACACCTGGAAGCAGCCAAAATGTGGAGGCAAAGAAACATGTCACAAAGGAAAGAACAGAAGAAATCTGTAGAAGAGGAACTAAATGAAATAGATCCAAGCAAGCTAACAGATACAGAGTTCAGAATTTTGTTTATAAGGATGTTTAAGCTGACTATTGGGGAAATAACTGAGAAAACTGATGACATAATAAAGAACCAATTTGAAATGAAGGCTACAGGAACTGAAATGAAAAATAATTTACAGGGAATCAAGAGTAGAGTAGAGGACGCTGAGAATCAAATCAGCAATTTGGAACATGAGGAAACAAAAAACACCCAACCAGAAGAGCAAAAACAAAAAGGAATCCAGAAATATGAAGATAGCATAAGGAGCCTCTGGGACAACTTTAAGAGGCCCAACATTCGTATTATTGGGGTGCCAGAAGGAGAGGAAAGAGCAAGAAATTGAAAACCTATTTGAAAAAATAATTACAGAAAAATTCCCCTACCTGGGGAAAGAAATAGACTTACAAGTCCAGGAAGCACAGAGGGTCCCAAACAAGAGGAACCCAAAGAGGCCCACAGCAAGACACATCATCATTAAAATGCCAAAGGTTAAAGACAATGAGAGAATCTTAAAAGAAGCAAGAGAAAAGCAATTAGATACCTACAAGGGAGCACCCATACGACTGTCAGCTGATTTCTCAACAGAAACCTTGGAGGCCAGAAGGGAGTGGCAAGAAATATTCAAAGTGATGAAAAACATGGAACTACAACTAAGATTGCTCTACCCAGCAAAGCTATCATTTAGAACTGAAGGTCATATAAAAAGCTTCACAGATAAGAAAAAGCTAAAGGAGTTCATCACCACGAGACCAGCACTACAGGAAAAGTTGAAGGGTCTTCTTTAAGAAGAAGCTAATGAACAAAAGAATCTGACAAACTAAATAGATCCAGAGACATTGACGCATGCAACAGACAATCATATTTCACAGGAAAGAGGGGAGGGGGGTGGAGGATGGGAAGAGATTAACCAAAGAATTTATACGTATATATGCATAACCCATGGACACAGTCAATAACAGGGTGAAGGCCTGGGGAGGGGGTGGGAGTGAAGTAGAGGGGGTCAATTGGGGGGGAAAAAATGGGACACCTGTAATACTCTCAACAATAAAGATAAATTTTAAAAAAAGAAAAAAGAAAATGTATTTCTATTCTGTGAAATTAGCAGCTATTCAACCCTTTATTTCTGTCTGATTTCAAGGTCTCTTTCCTATTCTTTAACTTTGGTGTAGAGCACTTTGACTGTGGTGTGCTTAGGTATGGTTCTTTTAATATGCATTTTGCTTGAGTCTCACCAAGATTCTTGCATACATAAAAGTAAACTTTTTCATCAATTTCAAAAGGTTTTTGATATTATTCCTTTAAATACTTTTTCACTTCCAATTTTATACTTTTATTTTTTTGAGGGACAATTACATGTATTCTAGATAATTTGATATTATCTCTAATTCTCTAAAGAGCTGATCATTCATTTTCAATCTATTCTTTCTATTCTTCAGATTGGATAATTTCTATATTTATATGTCTTTTAATATTATATATATTTAATATATAAGCTCAATAATAAATAATATATAAAATATCTGATATAGTATATAAAATAATATGTAATATATCACAAATAATATCTTAGGAAGATTGTGTGAATTTACTCTATGAGATACAGAAAGGCCAACTGAGTCAATGAGGTGGCACTGGACAGACATGGCATGTTGAGGTAACAAGAATAGGTCTCAGTCCAAGGACAAAGATTGTGAAGCCTCACTCATTGGGTAGTTATTCAGACAGGAATCTGTTGAAACATCTTATGAAACTTTATATCAAAGGCTTTTTATAGTCCTAAACCTTAGCTCTGTGCTTCTGCATGCAGGGTTCTGTCCACAGGAGCAGAGTCAGTGACATTTTGGATCCTGGTGTCCACTCAGGTCACCACAGGCATTTATTGTGTGCTTATGTGCTAGGACTGAAGATATAAAAATAAACAAGGCCAAAGCCTTTTTTCAAGGAGCCACATCTGGGTGGTCCTTGAGGTGTATACTCTCTTTTCCTGGGGAGCTCAGCACAGAGGTGACTTAGCTGATCAGAGTTATTTCAACAGAAGAACAGGCTGATGCCAGGCCCTCTCGCCCTTCCTAACAGGGGTAAACCTAAGTAGTCTATGCCACAGCCTCCCTAGGAATAGACATGTCAGTGGGACAGCTGTTACCAGGACAACACAGAACATGGAGTTGAAATGGAACAGGGACTCATTGAAATATGTATATATTTTATCTTTACAGTGGTTTTGCACCTCTGCTTCCTCTAAAGGGAGAGTCTGAAGCTCCAATATACACCATACATATAAATTATTAAACATTCATTTATTTAAAATCACACACTTTACTAAACATTTCTCATAATATTTGGTTGCTGTTTGGTGGTAATGGGTAGGTGCCACTTCTGTTTCAGGACACGGTTTTGTGTTCCTTCTTCTGAAAGGTCTGGAATTTGCATTTATTGATAGAATAGGTTCAAAGTTGCCAGTATCAAAGGAGAAAAGTCAGTCCCCTTTAAAATTTCTATGCTCAAATGCCAACTGTATAATAATGTGATGTTCTATAAAGAATTCTCATATTCTAGAAGGCTTTCTGATATTATTTTAGCAGAATAAATACTGGGTGGAGGGACTAGAAAGGTGACCCAACTGCTTCTCTCTATATTTTTCACAGAAATGCATAATGTCACCGAACTAAGATAGGGTTTTTAATTCAACTAAAAATTTCTTTGGACGGTTGAACAAAGGTTTTAAAGAATTGAGGTTAGGTGAAAATTATAAACTTAATAATACAATTCAACTTGAAATACTTTAGCTTCTGCTGATGGAACATGAATTGGTAAAAAGGGCAGGTTCTCACATTGAATTAAATGTGGAGTTAATACTTTTTTTTTTAAATCTACTCTCTGATTCTTTTCTTAACATGCAGTTCACATTGACCTTCTCAAATAACTGTTCCCAGAAGTTAGAAGAAGGCCAGGGGAGCATGCTACAATGAACAGCATGAATTGCTATGGGGAAAATGCCAACTTAAAAAATCTATATCTAGCTAAATTTCCCATTGGAAGGCAAAAAGAAGACATGTTTAGTCAAACAAAAACAGACATTTTTTTGCAAGCAGTGTTTCACTACAACAGAAGGTAAAGAAACTTTTCAGGTTGAAGGAAAAAATATTACATGGAAACTTGTATCTACAAAGAGGAATAAAGAGCCTTGGTAATGGCAAACATCGGAGCAAATAGAGATTTTTAAAAATTTAAACATTTTTGTCTCAGGACACCTATACGGTCTTAAAAAAATTATTGAGGCCCTAACCAGTTTTGCTCAGGGGTTAGGGTGTCAGCCTGTGGACTGAAGAGTCTCAGGTTCAGTTCCAGCCAAGGGCACGTACCTCGGTTGCAGGCTTGATCTCTGGCCCTGGCGGGGTGTGTGAGGGAGGCAACCAATCAATGTGTCTCTCTCACATCGATGTTTCTCTCTCTTTCTCTCTACTTTCCACTCTCTCTGAAAAGCAATGAAAAAAATATCCTCCAAGGAGGATTTAAAAGGAAAAAAAATTATTGAGAACCTTTGAGAGCTTTGTTTATATGAGTTATATCTACCAATATTTGCTAGGTTAGATATTAAAATGAAGACATACATGTATTAATAGAGATTAATAGGTGTTTGTTTCTTTATTAACTTGTTTTAAAGTACTCATCTTATAGTAATAAAATAACATTTTTTAACAAAAGTAACTACATTTTCCAAAAGAGAAAAAAATTTGTGAACAGGGTGGGATTGTTTTATATTTGTGCAAACCTCTTTAATGCCAAATTTAATAAAAGACAGCTAAAGTATTATATTTGCTTTCCCATGTATTCTGTTGAACTATCACACACAATGTACCCCTATACCTGAAATGATATAATATAATTTAGAAGTAGCGCATGACAATGTGAACATATAAATTGTAAACCCTTGAGCAATTATTGAAAATGAATGAAACAGATTTACCAAATAGTAAAAAAGTAATCACCTACTCTCAAAGAAGACAGGAATAAAAGTAAAAAGAAACATGAATATGCAGTACAAGTAGAAAACACATAATAGAAAAATGCCCATGAACCCAACAATATCAGCAAGTACTTTAGTGTAGAAGGTTTACAATCAATGATCTAAGTTTCCTCTTCCTTAAAAAGCTAGAAATACAAGACCAAGTTTAACCAACTACTGAAGGAAACAATAAAGCATTAAAACAATAAAAAAGGAAACAAAAGCAGTAGAGAAAAACCATAAAACCCAAATTTGGATCTTAGAACATAACAAATAAAATTTATAAAACTCCGGATACACTAATAAAAAAAGAAAAAGGAAGGAGACGCTAATATTACCACTGTATTGGTCTGCTTAGGCTGCTGTAACAAAATACAATAGGCTGAGTGCCTTGAACAACAGAAGTTTATTTTCTCACAGTTCTGGAGGCAGGAAGTCTAAATTCAAGGTGCCCTCAGGGTTGGTTCCTGGTGAGGCCTCCCCTCCTGACTTGTAGGTAGCCACCTTCCCACTGTGTCCTCACATGGCCTTCTCTCTGTGCATGTGCAGAGAGAGAGCAAGATCTCTGGTCTCTATTTCTCTTTTTATAATGATTAGAGCCCCATCCTATGACTTCATTTAATCTCATTTACATACATGTAGGCCCTCCTTCCAAATATAGTCACTTTAGGGGTTAGATGTACTGGTTGGAAAAAAATGCTAAGTTAAATTTGGAACTACTTTAGTGTCCTTTAAGATTCTTTCCTCTTTCGAATAGATCTAAAACCAATAAGGGTAAGGAGCAGGCAGGCTTGGCGTTATCACACAGCTCAGTGGTCATGTGGGACCGAATTTAATGAGGAGAGAAATAAAGTCCTTCCTCATTAAAGAAAGTCCCCACCACCCAGCCCCGGAGTTCTGCTGAAAGGCACAGCAACCGCCTGCTGAACTTCCAAGCAGCATGCCCAGGAGCACGCTGTGACGGGCTTTATTTGTGACAGCTACACGCTATCTGATGGCAGAACACACCACTTCCCACCAGCATGCCACACGTAGGTTTTATGCGCCAGCAGAGTTTTAACGATCAGAATCACTATGGATCATGGACTACTTAGAGGTCAGTGCCCTTTCTGAGAACAGATGCCCACCAACCTTTCACCTTTAACTGTTGCTGCACCCAAGAAATATGCAAAGCAGAAGCACATTTAGGGAGACTAGAAGCTGACCCATTGCCAGGCTCTCTCCATCCTGGCAGGTTTGTTTGTTCTACCTACCAGGCAAGATAATAAAAGGCTTTTAACTAAGTGGACAGGTCTGAAGGTTCCTGTAGATTACAATGATTGACTCAGGGACAGACTATTTAGCCGGTGCAGGGTAATGTATGGAGTCCTTGCTGTGTAAATGGAAGGTCCTGCAAGGAGAAAGGAGAAAGTATTCTGAGCGAGCCATTTACAACTAAGTCAAGTAAGACAAGCAAATGTTTAGGGAGGAAGAGATGAACCTGAAATCTCAGTGACTCTGCATAACAGAAAATTATTTCTTGCTCCTATAGAGGATAAGAGGCGTGTTCAACTTGGTGTGGCCACTCAGGGGTCCATGTCATTGGAAACTCAGCCATGCGTGCAGCGCATGGCTCCCGGGGTCACCCCGTACTTAATGACCGCTCAGCTGATAGAAGGAAAGAATGGATGGTCTCTCTGTCTGGAAGCTTTTAAGGATCAGGCCTAGGAAAAGCATATATTACATCTGCCCACAACCAATTTGCTAGAAGTCAGTGGCTCTATTAAGACAAAAGGGGCCAGCAAAAGTATTCTAAGTAATGACATACCTGTCAGATTTTCCCTCTAGAATATGATCCCCCCAAATTTGAGGGTGCTGTGATCTTCATCATTGTATTCCCAGGGCCTAGGATAGTGCCAAGGATATAATCAACTCTTTGCAAACTTTTGGGGTTTATCCCTGTTGAGCATTCACATTCTATTTCATGTTATGCTTCCATGTTGGAATTTGAGATACTATTAAAGCAAAGCCAGGTAAACTTGTATGGTGTCATTATTAACTTGGAGAAAATGCTCTTTAATTGCATTATTTTCCCCCAGGGGCTCCTTTTCTTACAGAGGCTGTAAAAGTAAGAATATTGAGCACAGCACACCTGACTGCTGTGAACTCTGAGCTAATGGACTCTGAGTGGGACGTTAGTATAGAGAGTACTTTCCACCCAGGAACAAGGTGATTGACATATTGATAGCACATCTACACCATTCGAAGTCGAGGATGTGAGATGAGTTCATTGCCAAGTAACTTAACTTATGGAAAAATGGCAGTCTAAATTTGTGTACTTTAAGTCTTTAGATATTGCCTACATTAAAAAAAGGGAAACCCACAACAAATACAATGGTAGTGAAGGTCAAACAGCAGTAAACACACACACACACACACACACACACACACACACACACCCCAAAACCCCACCAAAAAACCAAACTGGGAGCAATTAAATGAGATTCATGAGAAAACTAGCTGGATATTCTTGCCAAGACTAAAAGTAAAATCTAGAGATAATGTAATATACATAAGGAGCAGTCAATAGTTGAGCTTATCCCAGTCCATCTAGGAAAAGGGAAACTCTTAACAACAGGAAAATTCAGGTGCAGTGTCCATACAAATCACAAGGAGAGCAATAAAACGAGAATGAATTTGAAAACCTAGTCCTTTTACTATATGCTCCCGCAATGCCACTTCTAGGTATTTATCAAAAAACAGGCAAAACAATAACTTGAAAAGATATATGCACCCCTAAATTCATTGCAGCATTGTTTACAACAGCCAAGATATGGAAGCAACCTAGATGTCATGGAATATTACTCAGAAATAAAATAGAATGAAATCTTGCCATTTGCAACAATCTGCATGGACCGAAAGTGTTTTATGCTAAATCTGACAGAGAAAGACTAATACCATATTGTTTCACTTATATGTGGAATCTAAACAAACAAACAAATGAAATTAAGCAAAACAAAACTAGACTCATAGAAACAGAGATCAAGTTGATAGTTGCCAGAGGGAAGGAGGTCGGGGGGATGGGTGAAAAGAGTGAAGAGAAATATAATCAATAATATTGTGATAAGATTGCACAGTGACAGCTGATTACTAGACTTAAACTGTGGTGGTCACATTGTAAGGTATATATATGTCGAATCATTATATTGTACACCTGAAACTAATACAATATTGTATACTGACTATACTTAAATTTTAAAAAGAAAACATATTCAAGGGGCCTGTGAACTTGCCTTGCCTGGAACCCATCAGCACTGACTCTGTTTCATGCACGTATAAACCTGGAATTCTGCCAAGGATTTTTTGAACTAGAGACACCAGTCAGCCGCTGAGTGGCCTGCATTTTAAAGACCACTGCATTGCATTACCTTGTTTCTCCAACAAAAACAGAACCCTCTAAAATGAAGTAAAGAGAAAAATTCTCCATGCTGAACTTGCCTGCACGTCTTTCATTTCCCTGCCTATAGTTTTTTCCAGTCCAATTTCGACAAGAGTCACATTTGCTTCCTAATTCAGAGCTTAACCATTGCCGTTTACTGGGATAATTGTTGTTTTTTTGCTGTTATCTGTTGACTCTCTAAGTCAGGAGGATATCCAGATGAACCATTGTTGCTCCCTATGACCTGGTGCTGAGGGCATGTCCTGCCTGCCTGGGGGATCTAGGAAATGAGATGAGCGTCATATTTTTAACTGTTCTTCAAGCCGTCCCCTGCCTCTTCCTGAAAAGAATCAGCCCTTTCTCCAAATGCTCCCGGTCACAGTGTGGTCAGAGCCAGTGGGAGGGTACAGAAGGAAATAACCAGTGTTATATGTTCGAAGAGATGCACATTTCTCTCCTTCTGTGGGTAATATTTTTCATCCTAACAACTGGCCTCATTTGGATATTTAGTTTTCAAAGAATTGTTTTGTATAGGCTACTTTTGCTCACCTTTTAATTGACTTGGAATTTTCTTTGAAAGACTGCAGAGTATTGTACATCGTTTTCATTTAACGAGTCACTACCATTTTCTGTAACAATTTTTTCACAATAGTTTTGTCCCAAGAGCTGGTGGCTCAGAATCCTTCATCACTGACTCTGTTGCATCACTTCCTTTCCTTCAGTTCAATCCCACTGTTTCTTGGGTAATTTCTTAAGACCAGCTAACTGAGAAAGCAAACACTCAAGCCTCATTTACAAATGGATCCACACAGTATACTGGAAACAGGAAAGTTACTGCTACAGCGTTACAGTTCACCTCCATCCTTCAAGGTCACCTCTGAGTGTTGGGGAGCACTCCTTCTCCCTCTCGGCCTCTACCAGCACCAGCCGCTCTCATGTCCAGCAGCTCTGAGACCTGCTGTGGGTGTTTAGTGTTCTCATGAGGCTGGAGAGCTCCAGAAGGCTTTGCAATCAGAGCTCATGAGCCAGTGGGAACTTACCCAGAAAGACAGATAAAAGGGGAGGCTTGTGTATTTGTGGGGACACATAGGACACCCTCTGAGAACTCCAGAGATAACTGGAGGACCCTTGGGGATGACTTATGTTCCACCTCCAACAAAGAAGGAAATTATCAATGCAACGGCTACTCACTATGTCATAATTTCACACAACCATCACACTGCACCATGAGCAGTTCCTGTGATCTCCTGGTTGAGATGGTTTATACAATTTACACAAACAGGCTTCACTTTCTCTTAAGTTACATACATGCTCTTAGCATCCCTCACAGTTTCAGAAGGGTCCCACTCCTAAAATTGGCAAAGATTAAAGAAGAAAAGAAAAGGTGATCCTCCTTGCGTTAATTACGGTATTTGGAAACAGAACAGAAATTTAAATTAGATAACCTTACCATAGAACAAATTAAGTCAAATCAAAAGCTTCAAATACATGCCTAACTCTGACCCAGTAACTTCATTTACTGGAAATGTCTTAAGACATACTTACAAAGATAGTCATCACAGCCCTTTTGGTGATAAGACACTTGGAAACCACCTAACTTCCCACAGAGATTTTACATTCTTGACATGAAAACTAGGGAGTCATTTAAGATGAAGAAGCAAAGCTAATATTTTTGTGGCCTAAAGTCTTACAGTTCAGTCTTTTTTCTTTTATATTTATATATATATATATTTATATATACACACACACACACATATATATAAAAGGACAGTAAAGATATATATATATATATCTTTATTGATTTAGAGAGAGGAAGGGGGGGAGAGAGAGAGAGAGAAAGAGAGAGAGAGACAGAGAAACATCCATCATGAGAGAGTCATTGATCGGCTGCCTCCTGCATGTCCCCAAGTAGGGATCAAGCCCACAACCCAGGCATGTGCCCTGACCAGGAATCAAACAGTGATCTCCTGGGTCCTAGGTCTATGCTCAACTGCTGAGACATGCCCCGCCTGGCACAGTTAAGTCTTTAATCCATTTTGAGTTTATTCTTGTGCATGGTGTAAGAAGATGGTCTAGTTTATTTTTTGTACATACCTGTCCAATATTCTCAGCACCATTTATTGCATAGATTTTCTTCACCTTATTGTATGTTCTTGCCTCTTTTGTCAAATAATAATTGACCATAAAGGTATGGGTTTATTTCTGGGCTCTCTATTCTGTTCCATTGATCTATAGAAGAAAATGGAGGCAGAAAAATCTCAGACATTTCTCATAGCAATATTTTTTTCTGATATGTCTCCTCAGGCAAGGGAAACAAAAGAAACAATAAATAAATAAATGGGACTACATCAAACTAAAAGTTTTTGCACAACAAAGGAAACTATCAGCAAATGAAAAGACAACCCACTGACTGGGAGAACATATTCGCCAATGATATATCAGATAAGTGGTTAATATCCAGAATTTATAAAGAACTTAAACAACTCAACACCAAAAAAACAATCCAATTAAAAAATGGGCAAAAGACCTAAATAGACATTTCTCCAAAGAGGACATATAGATGGCCAACAGACAGATGAAAAAATGATCACAGTCATTAATCATCAGGGAAGTGCAAATCAAAACTGTAATGAGATATCACCTAATACCTGTAAGAATCACTATCATCAATAAATCAATACACAAGTGTTGCAAAGATGTGGAGAAAATGGAACCCTAGGGCACTGTTGGTGAGAATGCAAATTGGCGCAGCCACTATGGAAAAGTGTGACGTTTCCTCAAAAAATTAAAAATGGAACTGCCATATGAACCAGTGATTCCACTTCTAGGAATATATCCGAAGAAATCCAAAACACTAATTCGAAAGAACACATGCACCCCTAAGTTCACTGCAGTGTTGATTACAGTAGCCAAGATTTGGAAGCAGCCCAAGTGCCTATCAGTAGATGAGTGGGTAAAAAAGCTGTGGGACACATACACCATGGAATACTACTCAGTCACAATAAAGAAGGAAAACCTACCTTTTACGACAGTATGGATAGACCTATGAAGCATTATGCTAAGCGAAAAAAGCCAGCCAGAAAAAGACAAATGCCATATCATTTCACTTATGTGTAGAATCTAATGAACAAAAGAAACAAACACAACAGAAACAGACTCATAGATGCAGAAAACAGACTAACAGCTGTCAGAGGGGAAGGGGGGTTGAGGAGCTGGGTGAAAAAGATGAAGGGATTAAACAAGAAAAGAAAACCTCACAGACACAGACAACAGTGTGGTGATGACCAGAGGGAAAGGGGGTGAGGGCAGGGGGAAGGAGGGTAAAGAGGGATAAATGGTGACAGGAGGAGACTTGAGGTATCATAGAACTGTACACTTGAAACCTATACAATTTTATTAACCAATGTCACCCCCAAAATTCAAGGAAAGGATAAAAGGAAGAAAGAAAAAGAAAACCTGATAGTGTGTTGCACAGGACATATTCAAGTACAAGGTTAAGAGAGGAGAAACAAAAGTACTTAGCTCCATCTTTATAAAAATATGTATAAATGCCTAATGATGCAAACATCTTCACTGGAACAGACATATGCTGGACTGGATTTGCCTTGCCAGCCCCACCATCCAGACTCACAGAATCCTTATCGATCATTATGGTGTTCTGCACATAAAATGCTTCTGATCAGCAGCTCCCTTCATAGCAGTAAGTACAGCAATGGGCTTATCACATGGAATTAACTAGTCTTATCACATAACCCATCACCTGGAAGCAGATGCCCTAACTGAATAGCAGAATGGTTTACTAGGGACTCAGTTATGGCACCAGTTTGAACACTATACCCGACAGACAATTTTGTTCTTCCTTACAAGCTGCAATATAATCTTTGAATCAGAGACCACTGTGTGTTGCTTTCTCCCCCATGGTCAGAATAATTGAGTCTGGGAATTAAGGGGTAGAAGTCGGTATGTCTCCTCTCAATATTATCCCAAATATGCTCTCTGTCCCAGACACATTGAGCTCTACTGGTTTTGTTTTGGTTTATTTGTTCCTTTTACCTTTTTGACCCCTTTCACCCATTTCTCCCACCTCCTGTCCCTGCCTCTGGCAACCAGCAAACTGTTTTCTGTATCTATGAGCATGTTTGTTTGTTTCTATTTTGTTCTTTTTTAGATTCCACATAGGGGAGATCATATAGTATTTGTCTCTCTCTGATTGACTTATTTCCCTTAACATAATGCCCTCAAGAGGTTCATACCTGTTGTCACAAATGGTGAGATTTCATTCTTTCTATGGCTGAGTAATATTCCATCATAGGTATGTACCAAAATTAGATATCCATTCATCCATCCATCAATAAACACTATTTCCCTATATTGGCTATTTTAAACAATGCTGCAATGAATATGGGGTGTGCATATATCTTATTGAGTTAATATTTTTGTGTTCTTCAGATAAATACCCAGAATTGAAACTTGATGGATCATATGGCAGTTCTATTTTAATTTTCTTTAGGAACCTCCATACTGTTTTCCATAGTGGTGACACCAATTTACAATCCCATCAACAGTGCACAAGAGTTCCCTTTTCCTCACACCCTCGCTGACACTTGATAGTTCTTGACTTTTTGATAATGACCATTCTAACAGGTGTGAGGTGATATCTCATTGTGGCTTTGATATTCATTTCCCTGATGGTTAATGATGTTGAGCATCTTTTTATGTACCTATTGGCTATCTGTCTGTCTTCTTTGGTAAAATATCCATTCAGATTTTCTGCCCATTTTTAAATCAGGTTGTTTGGCTTTTCTGTGAGCTCTACTAGTTTTGAGGTCTTATTGCCCAAAACATAATGGCTGTACCAGAGAATACAAAAATGGTTCACTGAATTAGAAAATAAGACTGCCATCTGGACATTTTGGTCTTCTCATGCCATAGAAGCAACAGAGAGAAAAGGGGTAATGATCTTCATTAACAAGGAGAAATTAGATCACTGTTGCACAATGGCAGACAGGGAAGACTGAGTCTACAACACGTAAGGATTCACTGGGCTAACACGTAATACTTCCATGCCCACCAGTGAAAGTTAAAGAAAAGCTACAATAATCAAAATGGTAGCACTTTTGAGCATCAATACTATACAGAAATGAACGTTTCCACCACTTCACTAGATAGGAAGCCATGATCAGCTTAGGTTATGGTTAAAGGCCAAAAAATGTGAAATGATTAGTTGAAAGAAAAAGTTCACAGATATCAACTACAATCATATGACCAGTTTAGAAAATAAAGATTATCATATATTGGCATTTTTCCTCATATTTGAGATACAGTATTTGTATATCCTGCTCTCTACCCTTCCCCTTTTGATTTTATGGATATGTTGTTGGAGGTAACTTTACCATATAGTCTTTAGGCAACAGAATATTTAATGATGTCACGGCTGACTTTGAGGAGTAATTAATATAGGCAGCAGAGGACACAATGGCTGCTAGAACTGTGTGCCTCCTCCTGTTAGAGCCGGGACAAGAACTTGTTCAGCTATACAAAGGACAGCTGCACCTTTTTAGATGGAAACGGAGTTGTGCTTTTGCTGTACAGAAGTTCAGATATGTGTGGAAGTGTGTGTACGGAAGCTGAGAAGCCAAAGGATTGCTCATATATCATTTTATTGCTCCTCAGCTCAAAATAGTCTTCTCTGCCTTTCTATGTGATACTAAAGCTGTAGCCTGCAAACATTTCTTCTTTGCTCGCTGGGATCCTGCTGCTTTGTTATTTCCCAGCTTCCCAGTACCACCACCATAATGACATACAAACAACACTAGTTAGTTTTTCTTCTCTATGATAACTCAGTCACATGCACATAGTGATGGATACATCTATATACATTTAATGAATAGCATGCCCGGTATCTATTTCTTTATTCATTAATCCTTAAAAGAACTCTAACTCTGTCCAGGTGGCCATTATATTCAGGGCTTTTGTCAGAAGCTGACTCTGTCCACCCACTCATTCATTCATTCATTCATTCATCATTCATTCATTCATTCATTCATTCATCGTTCACTCACCAACTGCTTCCACAGCACTTACTTTGTGTCAGGTATTTTTAGAAATAGTAATTCAATAACTCACCCCCATCTACAGACGTGCCCCTGAGTGACCTGAGCTGATCAGGCTCAGCCCATCCTCACGGCTAGTCTTTGGATCTAGGGTGGAAACATGTTATCATCTGGACCAATGAAGTAGCAGGAGAGGTTTCACCGGCTTCAGAAGAAGTTCCTGTTACTGTCCTGGGAAACTCCCAGGAGCAGCCATCTCCATCCCCAGGTATAAGTGAGAAATCCTAAGGCCTCAGATCCTAGAGAGTCTACCTTCAGGGAACCACTCCTGACAGAAGCTGGTCTGTGGACCAGGGACTAGAGAGACAGAGAGCCTGGGTTCCAGGTAACTTCACTGAGCCAGGGGACCCATCAACACTAAGGCTGGCAGCACCTTGTCCTTCCAGGGAGTGAGCCTGGGGCTTCCTGACTTTCTTACTGAACAGTTAGGGGTGGACTTTTCCTTCCAGCTGCTGGAAACACCCCCACATGTTCACAGGCCCTCCAAGCTAAGGGAAATCAGGTTGTTTCTAATTAAATACATCATGTACATTGTAAAAAGAAAGGCCTGTGTACTAAGTCTAGGAAGTTTGCTCTTATTTTAAATAAGAGATCTGGTCCCAGAGAAATCATGCTTTGTAATTATAGGCAAACTTGTTATTTGCCCTGTCTGTGCTTTAGCCCTTCCTCAGTCTTAACACTGAAGAAGGTTAAAAAAATTATCCATTAGCCTTGATGAATATGCAAGTAAATGGCAGCATCCACACAAAGTCAATTATGATTAAATTTATCACATTTCTGCCTTGGTCTGATTCATTATGGGATGGTAGAGTTCCACACAACTTTGAATTAATTCTAGAATTTTGGTCTCCAGATCCTTCCCTTGAAACACTATTAATAACCAGCCAGTGGCTGTGATTTAAAATGCATTTCTTTTGGAAGCTAGCCAGAGGAACTCCCCTACGAAAGTAAGAGGAGATAAAATAACTTCGCATTTCCATAGGCCTCTTTCAAACTGCATAACAGCAAAATTCCTTGGAAGAAAATGTGTTTAAATTCCTCTTCCCAATCTGTTGATCCTTGTTTGGCTGTATTTCCAATGAACTCGTTGAAGTAATATACATCTTCCCAAAGTCACAGTCAAATCTCTTAACTTCCAACAGTGCAAAAAAGTCAAGCAACCATGTAGCTTCAATACACGGCTCTTACTAGTTGTTGAGAACCGGGAACAAGTTAATTTTCACCTTGATGCCTCAGCTTTCCATTCTGCAAAATGGGGACCAACCTACCAGTTTCAAGATCTCTGGAGTTCAGTGAGATCAGGTCACAATACCCGGTACCAAGACTGTCTCGAAGGTGGTGTGTAGTTACTGCTTGTGTTCCCCTCCTTTCCTACTCATGGACTTCCTAAACTAACATCTGCTCGCTCTAGTGCTCAAGTTTCTCCCTGACTTGACTTCAGCTTAATTTTGAACTTCACCTTGAATTTTTCTCCTAAGTTCTCCACTCTACCCAGAAATATCTCTGAACCATCACCCAGTCACCGTGTGCTGCCATCTCAAGCCATGCTTCTGTCCTCACTGCTCCCCTTCCCTTGCAGGTTTCTCCTCCTCTTGGGGTCTCCAGACCTTGGCGACCCAACAGGCAGCCTGCTTCCTCTGAAGCCCTCTCCCGCACGCCGCAGCCCTGCGTCGGGCCTGCCTCCAGAGCGTGTCATTGTCTCACTGTGAGGGCAAGGCCAGGGAGCACTGACGCTAACCGGGTGGGTTGGAGGTCCAGACCACCTGGTTTACAGCTGAGCTCTTCCACTTACTAATCGTGTGACTTGGACAAGTTCCTTAATTATTCTCGATGAGCCTCATACCCTTATCTCTAAAATGTGATGATGACATACCTGCCTCATAGGTTTGTTGTGGGTGAAAATCAAAGGCATGAACACCCCTAAAATGCTTAGAACAGAGCCCTGTAGGTGTCACATGCTCGCTAACGTCAGAGCCCTGCATTGTGCAATGACAAGGGCTATCTGCTAGGGGGCGAAGCAACAGATTATTTACTCCAATTCTCTCAAACAGGGAAACAGACTGGAAAAATCTGGGAATGGGCATCTTCTGGTATAAGCACATCCCACAGCTGTCCCACTGACAGCAAAGAAGTTTCCAAACCAGAAAGTATAACATATTCCAAACAATACATTATACTTTCTATATTTCATATGCTATGACTTGATTTCTTTCCATTTGTATTTTAATTAGCGATATGATTAGCCTAGTAAATTGAGATACTTCAGCTTGAAAAATTACTGGTCACATGAACTTAGAAAAAGTCCTTTCCCTTCAAGAGCCTCCTTGTCTTTATTTAATACAACACAAATAAAAGAGCTACTTTCACTACCGAGTGTATTTATTAAGAGTTCAGATTGAAATAATTTATGTGAAAGATGTGTGAGAACATTGGTCTATCAGAGAAACACAAAGGTCTATCAGAAAGCTAGATTTACACCAAATTAAAATGGTCCTGAGACAGATTTTCATTGTGTCAACTGCTCAAAGTTTTCACAAAGTAAGGGGTTGTTACTACAGTCCAGTTACAAGGCTGGCTTTTTAGAATTCACATTTAAATTAAACTGGATAATAAAATAAAATGTGGCTTTTTCCTTTCAAATCTCCTTAAAATTAATGATAAAAAAATCAATTTTGACTTGTGTGTCTGTGTGTAGGAACAAAACACAGAGCCATATATGCTAATGTCTAGGCTTTCTGGGAAAACCACGGAGAAAAGACACCTGCTTCTGCTAGAAAAGAGTGATTCAACAATTATTAAAAAGGCAGAAAAAAATGCACATGGCTCTGGATCTTTAAGTCTTACTACCTTTTTCAGTTCTCTGTGTCCAGCAAAATTTTTGCTGCACCGTAAGAACAGGAGTGCAGCAACTGTGTGGTTCTGTCACACTGACCTGCTGTGACCAGGACCGTGAGGCAGGAGATGGTGAGAAGTCAGAGGAAAGCAGGGCACTTGACTCTCTGTGCTGCTCACATGCTGCCCCCTGAAGAGTCGCTGTGGAGGCTGGGCCCTCGTACTCCCCAGACCTCCATTACCTCGTGTATGACAGGAGGTGATGGGACCATCTTGCACAGCACTGTCATCAGGATTAAATGAAAATTCACAGACGGTGCCACGGGGAATCTGTGCCTGCATCCCAGTCCCTCTGCACCTCCCTAGACACAGACTCCCTGACTGCAGGCCCTAGACTCTCCGGGATGCCCTGTGCTGGGAGAGGTGTCAAAAGGTGTATCTGCTATGAAAAAGCTTGTCGTCTATTTGCATGTTTGCCATGAGGGCTTCTTTCTTTTAGGTAGTACATAGTTCATAGGACACCACGCTTAAGCGTCTTCTTGGACTTTGCCGAGTGAGGGACTGGGGAGCAGCTCAGCCTTTTCCTGCTGGAGGCAGTAGAGAGTAAAGAGGGGATCAAGAAAGGGGATGGAAAGAATTATAATCACCGGACACTTACTTCCATGTTTCGGTTAAACTTCTCCAGGGGCACTCTGAGTGAGGTTATTGTTCCTCCAGGAAAGAAGAAATTGGGAGGGATGAGTGACATTCCAACAGTCCCACAGAGAGTGTACACTAATCATGGGTGGCTGGGTTCAGGGTAGATTGAAGACCTCAGATCTCCATGAAAAAGGAGGCGACCAGCCCACACCCAGGCACCATGTTACCTGTGGAGCCACAAAGCTTGTGCTTGTGGGGAGTATCTCTTTTGTTGGGACAGGCAAGAGTTCTTCCTTTCAAGGTCTTTTTCATTCCTCTCTTCTGGAACTTGGAGCCAACAGAGGATTCAGAACCAGCAGAGGGATGCCCAGCTCCTGTAGCTCAGACCTAATTGACAGGTGGCCCATTGGAGGGGAAGGTTTTGATGAAATGCGTCTCAGCCAAACCATTCACCTGGTAAAATGCTGCCTCCTCCACCATATGTCATGCCTTAGCCTTTGCCAAAACATTTCTTGGCCAGTACAAGTGCATATCTTTACTGCAGAGATTCTTTTTCATTGCTGAAAAGGAACAAAAGAAATATTAATTCAGTGAATTTGAAACTATAGAAAATGGGACAGAAAATTGGCCAATTTATAATATTCATTTCAACATTTATCATAGAAAACTAAATTTATTCTGGATGTTTCAAGAGAATACTCTTATGGGAAAATTTATTTTCCGGTTGAAATTATCTTCTATATAGAGTCCATTAGTTGGCAGCAATGAAAGTCTTTCAAACCAAGAATATTATGATTTGTAACTTAGCCAAATTCAGAAGTCCTGGTTTAGTAAATTGCAATCAAAGTCTGGATTGTGGTTAGATACTGTGCCTCAGAATGGTTTATAAATCAAAATTGACAATCAATTGTCTCATCCATATATTATTATTAAACATTTATAATTGAATTCTTGATTTAAATGCATCTCAGCTGCATGCATTGAGGAACACTTCTCATAAAGAGAGTAAAATAAACACAAGACAATTTGGATACTATGGCATAAATGTTTTCATAGAGTTTTGGAATACTGTGATTTCACAGAGGTGACATTTACAGCTTAAAATAAATTCTGAATACAATGGAATAAGACGTCTGACATTGGAGTTTTATATTTTAATATTAGTCTAAGGTATATGAAATCAGGTAACAGAAAGAACAGATAAAGGTATGCCCAGGATGGAAAAGCTATGGCACATGAAACATGAGCCATCTTTGTCGAAGTCATGAAGAAATTGTGCTGATCCTATGGAGAGATGAGAGCAGTCATCTTTGCAATTTCAGAAAAAAAAGAAGCAGTAATGGTGCATGAAAATTGCATATTTAGCATGTGTCAGGCACAGTGCTGAGGATTTTACATGAATGCCTCATTGAATCTTTAGGATTTCTCAGAGAAAGAAAGGCGGGATTCAGCAACAAGGAGGAGCAGGGGACTTGAGACTTGGCTTAATGAGGGGGTAGCGAAAATTAGCATGTCATAATTGCAAGACATTCCCTGCCATCGTCTGATTAAATGATATATAGGGTGTTCCTCCAAATTTTATACACACACTGAATAATTATAAAGGCAGTGTTTATTAAAATACATTTCATTTTCAAAATGGAGCTCTCAGCTGTTAAAATGTGTATACCTTTTGGAGGAACACCTTCTATTTCTAGGAAGAATTTTCTGCAAAGTGAGAGTTTCTTGGTGGACACTCAAAGAGTTTCAGTTATTCTGAGCAACCTGTAAATTAGTGTGGCATGGGGATAATAAATGAACAGAGAAAACATACTCAGGAGGAGAGGGAATTAAATAGGACTGGATCATAAAACGAAGTGGAGGACTCCCTGAGCTGCCCTCCACCGTTTCCCAAAGTTAGAGCACACACATGAAACTCTGCATGTTCTTACTCTGTCATACGTTCCACTGGGCCTGTGGTTAATACAAGCAGAAGCTGAGGAATTTTTTACATGTAGGTCACACAACATTCCTGTGTGTGGCAGACGAAGGTTGTTTTGGGAGATAGTTTAATTTTTTGTAGTTCTTTGCATATGCACTCAAAAGATCTCCATACTGTGGGTGGAATCATGAGTGTATTTTCAAGTGTTTTTAATACTACAAATAATACAAGCTGGACCAAAAACAAAACTGGGTCAGTATCTCATCTCCTGACCTAACTAGCTATAACTTTGGGATACTCGGTTTTTGGGGGACTCTTATTTTCCTCATCTGCAAAAATTTGGGCAGTTGAATTATCTTGTCCCTTAAGAAAGAGGATCCCGTGGCCTGGGTTCCTGTCGACTCCTTGCCTGGGACTTTCTATAACGCTGCACGGAAAGTGTCACAACACGCAGGTTTCCTGTTCCCTAGGTGAAACCTGTCTTCTCTTGGACCACACCATCCCCACGAGAGGAGGCTGACCCCCTCACCCCTAAGTGGAGATGGTCAGGAGTGTATATGACGGGTCCTGGAAATGGACCTGGGGGCCCCGGGGGACCCACGTTGGGCAGTATGCAAGGTTGAGACTATTTCACAGGAATTCTAAGCCATTCTTTGCCTTTTTCACTCTCATTCTCCGGTTAAGGCAGAGCTGAGTTTTCTAAAAGCCCCGTGACATGATGTCGTTATCACTCTGATCACTAAGAGAGCATGTGCTTCTGTACTTTCTAGAGTTTCGTAGTGTAGTACATTTAGTATGTAAGTATAAATATGTGCATTTTCAGAGGTGAGCTCAGTCTCTTTTCAGTAATCCTACCCTCTGTTACTGACTATTATCAACTACACCAGCTAACTTTTCTTCAACCTCAGTATTGTTCAATAAGCAGTTATTTTAATATCTGGGAATATGTCTTAATCATGTGCAGAAATGCACCAAGAGGCAAGTACAACTTGTCTTCTTTTGCAACATATTTTTATATTTTATGGGAAACCTATAAAATTTTTTAAACTGTATTTATATTGTCATTTATTTTAGAATTTGACAATGTATTATTTACAAATACTAGATAATTTTTTATATTATGTTGCCCTTGTATTTAGGGTTGATCATTGATTTAGGAAGGGATTATAAGATGCACCTTCTCAACCCACAGCAGCACTGTCTACATCTAAAGATGTTGAAAAACACGGAGCTGACATTGCAGAGCATTCTCTGACTTTGAAAGAATTTAACCTAAAGGAACTGGGTAAAACAATATACAAGAAATTAAAACACAATGGGAACAATTTTTCCTCTGGTTTCATGGATGTTCATAGTTACCACAGGCCATCTTATGTAGTAGAACACTTTGAATAATATCATGGTTCCAGAGAAGCTGCAGCATCACTTTGAGTCCAATCATTCAAATCTTAAAGAAAGCAGAATTGAATATACTAAACATGGATGTGATGAGCTCTTTAAGAGGAACAAATTGTTACAGACTTTGACCCCACAGAGGGGAAGGCCAGGAAGCACAGGGTGAGCCATGGCCTTGCCTTGGCTGGAGGCCACAAGCAATAGTGGAGACACACGCCACCGAATGCCTGCTGGGTGAAATCCAACGTAAAAAACTCTCACTGTCCTGCAATACAGTAACTTGTGGGTTTACACATTTTGCTACAAACACAAAGGCTGAGCTAATATCTCAGACAGAATTGCACTTTGCCTAACACATGGCTAGATCTGTAGATATGGCAGGACTTGCTTATTTGCCTTACATGCGTCAAATATGAATGCCAGATGATCAAGAAATATTTCCTAGTATGTAAGTGCTTGGCACAAAACTTAAGTGGTGCTGAAATATTCCAAGTCTTGAATACCGTTTTTAATCTTGTGGTTTATTGCAGTGATGATGGCACCCGCAGCCACGGGGTGGGAGGGAGGAAGGTCAGCATCTCTACTGGGAAGGGAACAGGGAGGACGGCATCCTGGGCACGGGGAATGAGGGGGGAAGACTGGACGCAAAGGGGGAAGGAGGTGGGTGGAGTCAGGATCTGTTTTGCAGGTAGAATGGCCAGTCAGTCTGTTAGAATGATAACAGCCAGGCGGCACCTTCACCTCCCTATCTGGAAAAGGAAATGGTACAAGCAGGAAGAAATAACATGAATCTTTTCTTTCATTGAGCTATAATTTACACGTAACATTGGGTCAGTTTTAGGTGTACAACGTAATGATGTGATACATGTACATACCGCAAAATGATTACCACAGTGATTTCAGTGAGCGCCCATCATCACACAGTTACAAAGCTTTTTCCTGTGATGAGAGCTTTTAAAATCTACTCTCCTAACAACTTTTAAATATGCGATACAGTGTTGTTAACTACAGTCACATCATCTTCAAAAGAAACTTTTGATGGACTAATGGCTTTTGAAAGTTATTTGCAAATATGATTTGAAAAGTTTGAATAACTCTCTCTTCTCCTCATAGAAAAAAGTGAAATTCTAGCTACTTCTCAACAAATAAAAGCATTGGGTAATGCTAAGAGAGATGATCAATAATCATTTTACTCAATATTATTGTTTCATTTATCCAAACGTTGAGCTTCTATTATCATAATTCTAACATAATTATTTTTATCGTTATAAGGTTTCGTGATTTGATTTCAGCAGCTACACTGGACATTCTGATCTGCTGCTTCTACTTTCCTGAAGAACCCCATATTACCCACACCTCCACTTGCATTTTTATCCGATTTTCTTTTGTATTATTTGCTTTTATGTGAAGGGCATTACAAGAAATGGCAGGTTTTCACAACCATTCTAAAGTAGGTATATGTAGGATGATATTTCTAGGTAACTTTAATACAGTAATAATAGCATTAGGACCAGTTTGCCAAGGAAGGGAGTGAAGAAATCATACATAATTCATGCACATAAATCATACAGAATTTTACACTAAGCTGGCCAGCTAGCAGCACCTGGGACAAAGGTCTGCAGGTTTCAGTCATCCCCACATTTAATCCCGTCGCCTCCGCTGCATCACGGACAAGATCCCAGGACCCCTCCTCCAGCGCCACCGGCTCCCCGGGTGTCTCTCCCTTCTGGGGAGTCGGGCTGGCGGAGGACGTTTGTCCCTCACATGGGGCACCCAGCCTCCTGTACCCTCGTCGTCTCGGGGGTTTTCCCGCAGCCGATGTTCCCATATGCTCCCTCCGCTCAGCGCACCAGCACCGGTCCTCCCGCGGGAGCCTGTCCTTCACCCAGGCGCATGGGACGGTAACGCGCAGTTTGCGCCACGGCATCGGCAACGGGCACAGCGCGTGGCTTTAGGTTCCACTGAGATGCTGCCTATCAGCCAGTTCATGTAAAATACATCGATAGCAGCGACAGCGACAAGGTTTTATGTCAGCTTCGTGTGTCTCAAGGTCTTGAATTGTGGCCAAAGCAGTAAATAATTAAGAGCCAATCAATTCTTTGAAGATGAGTGATCCTATTTACCGGGACTCTCATGAAGCCCCCTAAGGTGCAGAAAAGTGCTTCCAAATGCCCAAAAGCTTCAGCCCATGACTTGGCTGAGCCGCTCAGCCTTCCCCGAGGGGCACTCTCAGGGGAGAAAGAACCAGAAAATGATATCTCTTTGCTTCTCTTAGATATTTTCAGATTAGTCAGAACCGGCTGAACCTTAAGTCACCCTGCTTAGGGCTATGATGCCATATGTGTTTATCATCCCTTGGAGCCCTTAAAATCCATGTAATTCAAACACTGGGGGTAAGAATAGGGCATGTTAAGTAGTGCGGGTTCCATAATAAAATAAAGTTACCCGGGAAATAAATCCAATTTTGTTTCCTCTCACAGTTCTGTCTTCTCTGTTGAACAACCCAATTATAAAGAGACACATTGTACAGTTTCTATTCTGCTAAAGACATAAAGCTACTGGAGATACAGATCAAAATTATGAATGCCCCTCGCATAATTGCAGAGTTGGTATAGACCTCATCTGAATCTCTCATTTTTATTGTATCCATGTAGCAATGCCGTAAGAAAGGTGGAATAGTTATTGGCTATATTTCAGACATTAGAAACATCAGACAGGAAATATGTGTGATTCTCTAAAGGGCTCAAAGCTTAAAAATGGCAGAGTCAGATTTAAGCTAAGACTTCTGACTTCTGGTTCTGCTCTTTCCACAGCAACAAGGGCCCCCTCACTGCTCCTTACTGCCCATTGGCCCAGAGTGATTCAGGGCAGGGAATTCATGTAAATTCTATTGGATTAAGGGAAAAGGTACGTGCCAATCACAAATTTATTCAAATGATATTGATACCTATTTTCATTATATTTCTTTGTGTTGACTTGGCTGGTTTTCCAACAAGTTATCAGTGGATTTTCGCTCTTCTGATATTTGTAGATTAGCTTGCTGTAATCTAACCACCAAGAACAACTGGAAACACTGATAAAATATAAGGAAATACCTCTTTGAAGGCTTTGCAGAGCTACAAGGCCATAGAACCCAAGATACCAGAGATAAAGGAAGCACCAAGAAGTAAACTCACCATGAAGTACCATTTTCCCCTTGAGCCATTTTGAATTAAAAGGCTAGTTCTTATTGGCTCAGAAGCTAATGCTGGGAGGTAAAAAAGCTAAATAGAGCTTTTAGAAGTCTCATTGCACTAGAGAGACCAAAAATGAAGTTTAGATCCCAGCAAAGCGATTAGCCCAGGCATGCAATGGAAACCCTGAAAAGGCCACGTCCTATAAGTAAGAGTAAACAAAAATGGACCGAACCCTAAGAATAATGAAGTCCAGCCTCTAACCAGTCAACCCATGATCAGGTTCAGTTTATGGTTGGCTTCTGTGCCACTAGGCTCTGAGATTTTTAATTCACAGCTATCGAAGAGGAAACAGGTGCTTAAAGATGAATCATCTGCCTGTCAGAAGTAAAACTGATCCTTTATCAGGATGATAACAAATCATCTTTACAACTTTTTAAAAAAATATGTGTTGCATTAAGTTAAAAATTTACTTAGCACACGAGGAGATAAGACCGAATGTAAGAAAGTAAAGAGGAAAAATCAGAGACCAAGATATTAATGTTAAAGAATAAAAGCAGGAAAAATAACAAATATCTGGGGGGAATCTAAATGAATATCGACATTTTAAAACAATTGTAGTGTTTTTTTGAGTTTTAAATATCTGTAGTATTAAAATACTTGACAACGATAGCACAAAAGATGAAAGAAAAGCACAAAGTGATTAAGTATTCTAACATCTTTGAAATTGTAAAAGGAGAAATCACAGATTCGGGTTGTAAACTCTTAAGCAGTGGTTATCAACCAGGGCTCATTTTACCTCCCAGAAGATGTACATTTCTGTAGACATCTGTGGTCATCACAGCTGGGGCGTCACAACAGTGGGTTGCTACTAGTTGCTATTTGGTAGAGGCCAGGGATGCTGCTAGACATTCTACACTGCAAACAGCCCCCAACAACAAAAAATTTTTCAGCCCCAAATGTCAATCAATAGTACTGAGATTGAGAAACCTGCTCTGTAGTATCCACTACAGATTGATCAGAGAAAAAAACCTGATAATATGCATGTATTATCCCCTGACAAGTTTACACCTAGAGTTATACCCAACAGAAATGTGTGCATATGTGCACTGAGACATATATAAGAATGTAGGAGCAGCATTATTTATAACAGAAAAAAACCAAACCTGGGAACAATCCAAATGAGCACCAACAGTAGAATGTCTAAACAAAGGATGGTTTATTCAGTGATCCAATGGGTGAGAATGGACAACATGGATGAATCTCATAGACCTACAAGAAGCAAAGCACAGTAGAAAACACACTTCATGATTTTCCTTATAAAGTTTAAAAAATTAAAGCTTAACTATGACATGTGAAATGATGATAATTGGAACTCAGGGAAAGAGAGAAAGGGAAGGTAGAGGGGGACCTCTGGTGTGCTGGGCATGCTCTCTACCTTGATATGGGTGAGGTTTCCATGAGTGTGTTTCCTTTGTGACAATTCATTAAATTGAGCACCTATGAGTTCTTCACTTTTCTATACATATGGAACACTCCAATAAAAAAACAAAGAAAGAAAAGATATCTTTAAAAACAAGCAAGTAATAAAAATCTGTGGCCCCTGGTTCCCAGAGTAATATCTGGTGACCCTTTTCAGGAGGTAGAAATATTTGTACCAGGTTGGAAACTCTACTGACCTAAAATATCTGCTTTCCCTAAACTCCTTCCAGCAAGTTCGTACGTGTTTTCCCAATGCTAATATTTTATATTTTACTGGGGTGCTGGAGGGCAGAAGCAAGAGGTTGAACAGGAAGCCTGAGGACCTGTGTGGATTGTATTGTGTGAGCTGGATGGAGGAAGCCTCCCTGCTCGAGAGCTGTGTGTATAAAGAAGTTAGAATACATTTGGTATATGTTACATAAAGTGTCTCAAAATTCACTTTATCAATTACTGCAGTATTGGTCATCTTTATAACAATGTCAGCATTACTCACTTATGTAAATTTATGTCCCCTGGGACATTATCCCAAGTGTAAGACTCAGTTAAAATGAGTTTACAGCTCACTAGCAATTGTTTTTAAAGATCAGAAGTCAAGCATTGATTGGGATTACTTCTAGCAAAATATAACATAGAGAATACATACAAGTTCCAGTGCTTCTCACTAGAATATTGTGAGTAATACTTTTATAAAAGTTACTTTTCCTTATTCTTTTAAACACCCTTCTCTTTGCCATTTTTAAAATGTGGAGTGATGAGGAATGAAAATGACCAAAAAGCTTTTCCTCCAAATCAAAAGTCAAGATTGAACTATGTTATTGTGCGGTCTTGTTTCTGTCTCTTACGTGTTTGTCTCGTGAACCCCCAGGGCTTCGGCAGTCAGCATGCAAACCAAGCGCTACAGGATTCTTACAGAAACAGCAAACGGGAGAAGGGGTCACCGTGGACACAGACGCCGCCTCACTCTCGGGGGGAGCTTCTCTCTCTGCTCAGGATCATTGCTGAAACTCTATAAACTAAACAACCGGTTTCTTTTACAGTAAAGATAGCAAATAGGCAGGGAAGATATCTTTAGATTAAAATAAACATTCTATCATGGAATGAGAATTTATTTCCTCCCAACTCATTTAAGTCTCTAAACTATAACAATTCTCTATAAACTGCAACCGTTTTCCATGATCTGTGGATTATTTCAAATATGTCTCTTGTCTTAAAATTCCACCTCCATTTCTACAGAAGCTCATCTCTGGGGATTTAACTATTACCTGATCTATGTCGTATCTTTATTACCAATTTGACACAGAAGCTGCGTTCATCTGCATTCATCGTTTCCTTCTTCCCTCCTGGCCTGTGGGGCAGGTGTCCTTGCCTTCAGCCAGGCTCCCCCCTGGCTCCCCACGGCCTCATGCACACCACCTCCTCGCTCCCAGCAGCCCTGAGCTAGCAACTGTTTCTCTCTACTCTACAGTTAAACGCTCTTTCTTTGTCTTCTTGTCAGCACTTAAAAATGCTCAAGAATCTCCTGTCTTAAAAAAAAAAAAAAATTGCCCTTGACCCTACGTAATTCTTCCCGTTACCCATGCACCTCTCATTGGAAAGCAAAGGCTTCCTAAGAACCTGCCTACATCTGTTTCTCGCTCGTTTTCAACTCACACGCCTCGTTTCTCCCACTGCACGAAGGCCCCAGAGACTCCATGCGGCGTCCCCACTGCCTGTCCCCATCTCCCCCCAACCCAAACTTGATCCTTTCCCCAGTGGCACCGTTTCCACGCAGCTGTGGGAGCCAGAGACCTGGCGAGGAGCACCGGGCGAGGTAAAGGCTAAGCACGATTTCAGTGCTTTTGAAGTCGCTTGCCACTTACCTGTGAAAACGTTGTGTCAGTTTATAATGACACTAGAAGCGTCCAGAAGGCCAACCTTGCACCATCGCAATACTTTCATTCTCTTTCGCCCAGGCCAATTGGGTGAGTGAAAAAATGGTGTTTTCCATCTTTGAATCTCAGTGAGACTTGAATCTTTTCCCACAGGGCTACTGTCCTTTGTATTTGGGGGGGTTGCACTTTTTAATCCTTGGCTCATTTCCTTCCTGTTATGACAACTTCTCGTCGGTTGGTTTGCACACAATCTAAACGTTTATATGATGCTTTTGAATAAGTTTGGTTTGCCAATGGAATATACCCACATTATACATTATTTTAACTCTTTATACATATATGCCGAATACAATCAAATAAAATTAGCTCAGGGTTATGGTAGAAAATCACAAAATCGTCAATAATGAAATATCAACATCATCTAGACCTAGCCTTTAGGCTGCGTAGAGACTTATAAGGCCAATGAGTTATAGTCTTACTCAGGCTGAAGAAAATCCCTGAGTATCTTACTAGTTTATTCTAGGATGGACACTATGTCACTTCTCAATGAAGTTCAGAGTTACTGATTTTCGTCAGTCTTTAGGCAGGGAGTCTTACTTTCTAGGGAACTGCGAGGTGCTTCTAGTGTATCCAACTTGAGTAGATCTGTCATGTTGATGAGTGTCCCTCTGCTGCTTCTCCATATTGGATGGTGGGGGGCGGGGAGCAGAACTGAGCAGCACGCTGTTACATCAGTCCCCAGTGTCCATGAGAATCAGACATTTACCTTTTCTTTACTTACCACAGGGTTTCTGAGACTCCCGGAGAGAAAGGGGCTTCTTGGGACCACCTGCGTCACTGGACACTGCCCATTAGGAGAAAGGCAGCAGGTTGGAGAAGCAGAAATCAGGCACCGTCTCCCTGACACTCCTTCCTCTATCAGACAATGCAGATAAAAAACACAGCACGAGCAACTGGGGAATCTAAGCTTATACTTGGGATTATGATCTGCCCAAGATGGCTTGTTGTAGTGAGGTGAACACACCTGCAGTTCCTGGGTAGGGGTATGCAAAAGTGGACTATCACTGTTATTTCTTCCAAACCCCTACCATTATGAAAATAAAGACAAAAAAGGAGAGACCCACAATGCCGCATTTTGGTGCTCAATATTCTATCCCCTCAGCCCTCACAGGAGATCCTTAGAAAAGAGGGGATAAGCACAGATAAAAAGGAAAGTCCCATGCTGAAAAATTACTCATGTCTGATTCATGTTGTGTTCAGAATGGTAAAATCTGCTCAACTAATTTAAATACAGAAGCCACTCTGATTAGTCCCTATGTGATTGTAGCACAAAGAATCCTAATAACATGTTTGGTTGATGAGTTAAGATATTAAACATTTATGATCATATAGATCAATTCATACAGATCAATTCATATTGACTTCTCATAATTATCCAGATCAAATTGAGGGAGAAATTTTGCACTCATGCAATTACTATCTAAGATGATAATTGGGAAAATGGATAATTCAGGTAAAAATGGCCTCCATTTCATGCCTCAATTACCAATGTTCACTGATCCTTACAATTTTCCTTTAAGAGAACCAAATGGAAAAATCATTCAGTCTAGCATTTGACAGTGAAGATAACTATAAGAAGGCTAGTACTTTCTAATTTTGTCGTGCCATTTCTGTTTTGATCTCTCTAAAAAGAAAATAGGGAGAAAAGTTTTCCATTTTCTTTTAATATCTCTTTCCTTTTTACCAAACTCACAATCATAATAACCATGAAATACGATGAGACATTCCTCCTAATCATCTCCTGTGTCTCCCATAGCTGCTCCTTCTGACCAGAACGTTCTCCAGCGACCAGACTCCCTCAGCTGGCTCTTAGTCAAATGTAACAGCAGTTCACAGGCCACATCACTGCCACTTTTACCTGGTTCTGTGCCTAATTGTTAAGAACCATTTAACTAAATCACTGATGAAAATTACCAACCTTAATTTGACACTTTCTGAACCAATTGTCAAAACCACATTCAGTGATTTGTTTTGTTTTCTTTTGGGATTCGGGAGGCAGAAAAGGTTATTGTGTTAGATTAAAAGGTAATCAAATTGTTCTTTGCTCTTCTTTCCATGGTGGGAAGTCATGCGGCCAGTTAGGGGCCATACAGATTGTTTCAAGTTGGAAGATAACTTCAGTCCAAGTGAAGACAGCACTACTTGGGGTGGAAAAGGTAACCTGTGGGGCATCTGGAGTGTGTGTATTAGGGTTTCACCTGCATATAATACCTGAGGAACCTCAGTGAGCCCCAAGTGAACATTGATTTGTGAGCCTGCCAACAATAATCCCTATAAAAACATAGTTGTGTGGTCTCTAGCAATTATCTTTGGAAAAGCATATAGGGTCCATGAGATTGCTAAAAGCACAGAAAAAGATACAGTTTTTCATAAAAGAAAAAGATGGCTAAAGGGAAAACCTTCAAAAAATCTAGGCATAAAGTCAAAGTCAATAAAAATACGGGAATGAATTGCCAAAGAATCCATTTGCATGCACTTTCACAATCGTTAGGGACTCGGCCCAGAAATCCATGGAGCTTGTGAGGAAGGAACGTATTTAAAATGCCCAAAGCAATTTGCTCCAGCACATGGCAATGAGCCTGAAGGGTCAGGGGAAACAGCAGATAGAGCGCTGAAGCGGTGCAGGGCAAGGGGGAGGGAGAAGTCAATGGCGACTCTCCCTGAGTTTAATGGGACTTAGATGGCTGACTGTGATCAGGTTATTAACTCAGACGAGGACATCCACTGTCAAAGGAGTTTCCCTGACCTCCTAATATTCAGGAAAAGTCAGTTCCAACTCTCTCTTCAACAACTGCGGAAGTGTGAAGACAGATCTCTCCAGATTTCAGCAGGGTCTTTGTTGCCAATACACTGTCCCTATAAGTTTGATTGTCTTTTGTCTGTTTTGAAGGTGATCCTTCTCATGCCCTGTTATCATTCCAGACCATAGAAACTATCCCTTGTGTTTAATTCGGGCCTTCTGAGGACACTGCTGGATTAGGATAGAAGACTCTTTAGTGGAGAGCTGGAAGGGCTCACCTTGCTCACTGCATGAGATGGAACCTACAATGACCTGTGTCTGTCCTGCCTCTGTTTATATAAAATAAGTTAAATAAAACTAGACATTGAGAAAACACACAAAATGGAACCTATCTCACCTTTGCTCTAAGGAGGCCTGCTTCTAGTCATTGCCCCCTTCTATCAATCATTCATTCATGTGACGATTGACCCACCAAAGGAAATTTGAAATGATACCTTATGTTCCATGGAATAGTCTCTATTCCACAGTCATTTGAACAACTTTTACTTGCCAGGCCACAGCTGTTTTGTTCACTGCTGAGAACAAAAAAAACACACAATTGAACAGAATGGTGTTTTTTTTTTTACTTATTTCTTTTGGTAAAATTCATTATGATCTAGTGGAAATTCATTTTCCAAAAATTAAAAATAAGCATTCTAAATATTCACATAATGTAAGATTGTTGTTGCTTTTGATGATCATTTGTCCCCTCTTTGCTGAAACTCGAATCCTGACATTTGGCCTCCACTATTTATGCTGTCACTATTAAAGATAAATTCCACTGAATTGTAAATATGATACAGGCACTAAAATCATGTGGTTATCTATTTGTTCCAAAGTGAGTGAATATGTGAATGTGAGTGTTTGTGTTGGCCTGTGTGTGGGTTTAGCTATTTTATTACATCTATGTTATCAAAAAATAAAAACAATAAAGTTTAATATGTGGATTACCACTTACATATACAAGGCTATGATTACTTCTCATTAATATGCTGCAAAGAAGCTCATCTCTAAATTTGCACAGGTGTGCTACTCAATACCCAACAGTCAAAACCTAAAATGGGTTGACCAGCACTTTGAGGCATTCATTATGTCACTCTCCAATGTATTTAACAAGAGAGGGTTGGCAATAAAGCACTACTGAATCTTCTGGTCTGTAATCTGTGCATGCATTCCTACATTGACAGGAGGGAAAACTTCCTTATAGGTTTGATCCACCCTTGAGGATAGTCTTCAGGTTCCCTTCAAAAAGCCATTCTTTCCTCCCCCTACATTCCTAAAGTGAATCATTATGTTTTATAAGATTACACTTCTAGTCAAAAGAACAGCATGTGGCCAAATAACTTTGCTCTCCACTCAAAAAAAATTTGGAAGACTGGACACAACACATACACTTAAAAACAAGGTGAAATATCAGTGAATATATCTGTGGAGTGGAGCCAAATATTTAGGCCTAAAGAACACTAGAAGTAGAAGAGAGGGAGGTTCAAATATGATTTGATTACAGAAACAGCCACTAAACACAAGAGCAGGAGCTGAAAATGCTCTTGCAGTCCCACTACCATGTCATAAGGAAGCCCACCTGAGCCCCACCAGGAGACCGCAGGAAAGGCTCCCCTTCCGTAGCATCCAGTCCCCAGCTGCAAGCCAGCCTCGCGCAGCCCAGATGTGAGCCAGCGCGTCTTCAGATGGCTCCAGCCTTTGGGTCTTCCAGCTGGGGACCGGATATTATGGAGCAGAGAGACCAGCTGTCCCTGCTGTTCCCTGTTTGAATTCCAAACCCACAGAATCTATGATCCTAATACATGTTTGCTGTACGCTGCTGAGTTTTAGGGCATCTGTTAAACGTCTTTCATAACCATTCACAATTTATCTCTTTATAATTTACCTAATGTTGATTTCCTTGGCCTCTAGAGCTCAGAACAAGAATATGACATTACTTCTCCCTCAATATTTTTTTTCCTTAGGGAACCATGCAAACAGACACCAACCATCCCTCGCTCTAATGACCTTTCTCTTGGGTGTCATCTGCCAATATGCACTTGTTATTTAACTTTATGTAAATAGGTTGTAGGCATTTTCCTCTCCAGGGTGTTTCAGGCTATATTATATCTGTGAGGTGTAGCTGAGCTGGAGTGACCTCACACCTGTTTGCATGTTCTCCCCAAGTCCAAGGTTTAATGAGACTCTACTTCTACATTCGCGCTCAGCCCGGGGCCCTAGCCACACCGATGTGCCATTTCCCTCCACAGATAAAGTCTTTTTTTTTTTTTAAATATCTTTATTGATTTCAGAGAGAGGAAAGCAGAGGGGGAGAGACAGACAGAAACATCAATGATGAGAGAGTCATTGATCAAGTTCGCAACTGGGCATGTGCCCTGACTGAGAATCGAACCCCGATCACCTGAATCCTAGGTCGACGCTCAACCGCTGAGCCACACCCGGCCGGGCTCCACAGATAAAGTCTCGTTGTCAAAATAAGTAAAGCTCTAAGATCAAGTCTAAGTAATTTCCAGAAATTAGGCTGTATGTGGAATGCAGCTCAAGTCTGAATGCATAGTTTTCTTTCTTTTTTCGCTTGCTTGACAATAGGCTTTTGTATCAGCTCTGCCGTGGTGGAAACGCGTTGGAGGCATCTTTGGCAGCTTATTTCTCTGAATGGATTAACAGCTGGGGCATCATTCAGCAATTTTTCATTGTCCTTTTTCCTGAAGCCAAATTACAAATGCAATCATCAAGACGGCAACACGAACAGCAATACCGTGGTTCTCTCTCGATTGCTCCTCACGCCTGTATTTTTTAGTATTTTTCTCTACGCTCGGATTTCTCTCTGTCCCACTGGCTTCACACATCGTGTCCATTTGCTGTCCTCACTCAAACATGGATTTTCACAGACAATCACGTGAGACACAGCCTCCTTCGAGCAGCCTTCAGGGGGTAAGTTTTAGTGCTGTGCTGACTTATGGTTCTTATGGGTTCTGTGAGGCCCATTTAATGTCACTGTATCGTAATTTACCAGAAACGATGATATAAAATAAGATCTGATCGAACACCTGCAGAGCCTAATCGGAGTCATGAAGATGGAGGGAAAGTCAAGCTGTCCTTGGTGTTCAGAAGCCTGGTCTTCTAGTTTCCCAATTTGTATGATAAAATGTCCCTCTAATGCCTAACAGGGTCTTTCTTTGTGGCTAATTAGGTATCGTCCCTGTGGTAAGTTATCCATTTCACTGTCTGTAGTCCTGGCCTCTTGACAAGTCAGCTTAAATTTTCTCCAAACTTCTATATTTTTCTTTGTTTCATGCTTCCGTTTTTCTTTTCCTTTAATTAAACAAAAATCTGGAAACTTTGAATATCATAACTACATCTTATTTACAAGGCGGCAGGCTACTGCCCAGTACCAAGTGCACCACTGGCAATTCCGCCCCAGGTGTCTGCAGCCTGCCGAGTGCAGCAGTTGGAACAAGCCACCCACCGGCGCGCTTGTGCAGGTCAGATTAGGCGGAGTTAGGGGTCCTTGTAACCTAATTCCAACACATCGGATGGCCCATTATTAAAGGTGGGAAAGAGTGACATCTATGATGGAAATGGGGTGGTCACCAAAGAAGCCTGGGGGAAAATCATGGTTAAAGATGAAAGAAGCCAAATTAGTGACAACTTGGGTGGACCTTGAGGGTAGAAAACGAAATAGAAACAGACTCATAGATCCAGAGAACAGACTGCTGGTGGCCAGAGGGGAGGGGTTTGGAGAGAGGGCTGGGTGAAAAGGGGGAAGAGATTAAGATGCGCAAATTGGTAGTTAGAAAATAGCCACTGGGATGTAAAGCACAGCATAAGGAATATAGTCAGTATATAGTAATAAGTGTGTACCGGGCCATGTGAGTACTAGACTTATTGGGGGGATCAATTTGTAATTTATATAAATGCCTAACCACTATGCTATACACCTCAAGCTAATATAAAATAATATTGAATGTCAATTGTAATTGCCAAATAAAAAAGGATATTCTTTTCAAATCCAGCTTAAAATTTAAAATCTTAATATTTAAAAATCTCAATTTATTAAAATATACTCCCTAATTTTTAAGTATTTAATGTTTGTTTACTTCAAATTATGTTAATTCACAGTCTCATACAAGACTTCCAGAAGATAATCATTTTCAAGAGAGGAACAACTAAACTTAAGTGAAGCGATGACTTTCTAGAACTGTGATGAGCATCCATCCATTTCAGTGTTAGAAATTGAAATGCACAGGTGGACCTTTCTTCCCCACTGAGTCACAGGAAAGCACACAGTGTGAAGTTAGCCCTGTCTAATAAGCTACTCACATCACTTTGCTGAAATCAAAAGACATGCAGAAATGGTCCTTCTTTCCTTCTGCAGGACCCAGTGGGAAGCTGGCTGTCCCTCACCTCCTCTGAATTAAGCCATCACTTTCAACCACTCTCTGGGAACAGATCAATGTTTCCCTGGTGTTCTTACCTAAACACATAATGAATTATGAGTCCCTGTCATCATCTCGTATCCCGAGCAACCCCCATGACAAAGCTTTGCCCGAGGTTGACTCTCCGAAATGGCTTCTTGAATGTGAAAGGATTAGTCCTGGGATCCTCAGTGATGCCTGTAATCCCCATCCCCACCCTCAGCAGGGCAATCGCAGCACTGTGAACAGTTCCCCTGAATTTAAGCAATGAAATTCTTCCAGGACATGGGGGAAAAAAGCTGATATTTTCCCTGATCATAATGCACAATTGTGCAGTACAGATCTGCTCTCTGCTTTGCTGATAAAATATACTTGGCCCAGCCTGTCATCTTTTATTGATGGCATCTCTTTATCTCAGTACTCCTGTTCTCTCTAACACTCCAAACCCACACCAAGTGCAGCAGAGCTCCATGAACTCGGGCATGACCCAGGGAGAGACCTGTATTCATACATCTCCCTAATCCGGCTGGAAGATCAGTCTTGTCTGTAAACAGTTAGGGCAAGACTATGCCAGGGCCCAGCATAGGCTATGACAAATGGGTGACTGTGGCTTCATGCAGCTCAGAGCGCTTCATATCCTGGTGAAACTGGGAGCAGGGAATCTTAGGGACTTACGTGACACTTGTAGAAGGGAGACAGCGGCATGGACTCTCACACACAGGCTGCCGAATGGGCATTTCTCCTAACACTCAGAAGACCTCACTCAAGACACTGAACAGAAGACTGGGGTCCCAGTCCTGACTCTGCCCCAGAGAGGTCTGTGACATGAAAGTCACTTTGCCACTCCTGCCTCAGTTTCCTCAAGGATAGAATGAGAGGACTGTACCTAGCTTAGCTCCAAGCTTAGTGCAAGCTTTGGTACTTTGTTCTCTAAAAACATTAGGGATAAACACAGGGTCATCTTGAGTTCTGTCCAATGCCCAAGAGTCTTATGACTGTAAAGGGTGTGTCTCTGTCTAGGAGGTTAAGACAGTTAAAATGGGATGCGTGCAACTGCAGCTAGAGTTGCCAGGGATTGAGAAGCTTGTGGGTGATTGCAATGATCGCAGGCCTGTGAGGAGAAACAAAGGCACACAGCACCCCAGGAGTCCTGTTTTCCTCCAAACAGCTTATAGAAGCCAAGGCTCAGAGATTTATTCTCAACAGAAAAAAGAGGGGTGAGCCCCAAAGCAGCACAATGGGAGGTACCGAGTAATTACTGAAATAGAGTTGTGAATGCAAATTTTGGCAGGTAAATACAGGTTTGTTTGTTTTTTGCGTTTTTTGTTTTTGTTTTTAATTTTAAAAGGAGAAAGGTTTTTAGTTTCCTTAAAATGCATTAGCTTGAAATCCAGGAGAAAAATCATAAGGTGATAGAAATCAAAGAAGTGTTATCAAAATATGTTAATTATATGCTTGGTCATTTTAAAGCATTTTAAACAATTTACATTGATTTTGTTACAGATGTCAATCTCTTCTTCCTAATGATTATGAAACTTTTGTAACCTATAATTTGAAATTAAGGTTTTTTTTAAAGATACACATCCCTAAAACCTATTATGTGTAAAATATCAGCACTCTTAGGTATAAGATGTCGCTCCTTTTTGGTAATAGTCTTCTGTGATTCAATCACTGATGCAATAGATTGTCCCAAGGCACTTGGGCGTCCAGGACACTCTCTATGAGATGACTTAAGGATGGTGCCACCTCGGTCTTTCTTCTGAAGCGTAACAGTCCGTGAGAGTTGATGGCCCCAGAAATAATCACAAACAATGCGCTGAGAGCAGCATATGCATAGCAGTGCTTCTGGGTCCACACTGCTCTTTCGTCAGCACTGACTTTGTGGATCCTCTCCACAAATCTGTGGAAGAGAAGAGGGTCGATGCTCCTGTTCCTAAGTTACCAATGAAGATGTACAGGCAAATCCCCCAAGGGCAGAGTCAGCAACTGAAATGCAGATTTTCACGTCCGCCCAGTACACCAAGCTCTACCTACAACTCAGGGGTGATAATGGTTATGCTACGTCTTTGCCAAGATCAGTAACCAGAGAAGCTTTTGGTTTGAGTCAGAAGGAATAGGTGTGAGCTTTCTTAATGGAGGTGAGGGTGCTGAGCATTCCAGATGAAAGAGCATGAGCAAAAGGAAACAGGATAAAGTGTAAGGGACACCGAGTTATTTTCAAAGAGCACGCTGACCAATGTGTGAGGCACCTGGAGATGAACATGGGCAAAGGGGCACGGAAAGGAAAGGGTCTCTTGCTGCTTGCACACACCTACTGGCTGGAGCAATAGGTCTCAAAGCCCAACCTTAGTTCAAAAGAAATAGAAGACAAGGGGAAAAAACCACAATAATGGGGAGAAGAAATGCAAACTGAGTTATTCCAAAAGTATTACCTCTGTTACTTGTTTCTTTCAGAGCAACCATGGGCCCCCTTCCAGGTACTGGATCAGGGCTCTCACCTGCATTCCCACACTGATCTCCATGAGGTGTGATGGGTACGTCAGTCTCCTTTTAAAGAAATCTCATCTCCCAGCTACTGGTCATTTGCCAAAGGCCTTACCACTGGATTGGCAACTGGCTCTGCACCTGGAGCTGGTGCTGCTCCCAGTCACCCACCTGGGTCTGGACCAGGCTGTGTCCTCAGGTGAGAATGGCGTCTGCAGTGAGCCACCGCATGCTTGCAATCCTGGCTGGCTGTGAACTTCTAGATTTTTGATCTTTTCTTGGTGGCTCTCCTTTGGACTGAATCACAATAGCTAAAAGCACTTGTTTACATTTAGTTTTGTTATCTACAAAATTTCTTTTCCACTGCTCTCAAACACCAGAATTTTGGCAAAGGCTACTCTGTATTTACATTAGTGTGTGCAAGTAAAATCCTCCTATGTGGTCTTCGAGTCCTATGTGAATGAGACCTGCACATTTATGTTCCAGCTGCCCTTCATTTTTCATGTATCCCCTGTTACCTGCTGCTCCCTCCACCCAGGAAAACGCTTCTGGGAAATTCCAGGACCCATGCTGTCTGAATGGTGGTTTTACAACTTTTCCCAATCCTATTTTCCATAAAACTTTCGAAAATATGAAACAGTGAAAAAATACACTGCAAGATCAACTGAGGAAACATAATCCTGGTCATAAAATATATTTCCACTGGCAGTTTTCCTCTCACATTACAGAGAAGCCTGTGCAGTGTGAGGACCTTGGTCCCCATTTTCTGAAGAGAAGCTGAAAGGTTGGAATTCAGTTCTTTTTACCCTTTAGGGATTTCCATAATCGTCCCTTTCGACAAAAGAAAAATATATTGGAAACAACCAAAACACTCAGAACAACTTGTTTTAAAACTTTTCTTTTTCTGATCCTCTCAGAGTCTACGTTAATTAGCAACCTCAACTACAGACCACAGAAAATATATCTTTTCCATAATTCTTGAACAAATTGAAGAACCTCATGCTCCTTGGTTAATACTACATACTAACAGTGAGAATATTACCTTAGATGTACAGAGAGCCTTCCCTCCTTCCTAAGAGCTATCAGATACGTGTTTGAGCAAGTCCTTCCCCCATAATGTGAGGAGAGGCTGCTCTGTATTCCACAGAACAGAGCAATCAAGAATCTAAACCTTTCCCTTTCCATTGGCACCTCTATAGTGGAAAATCATAACTCAGTTTGTTGAACCCTCCAACAATCCACCAAATATGCATCTGACCAACCTGAATCAATGTCTCCCTGTAATGGACACATATCTGTTCTGATAATCACTTGGTTTGAAAGCATATCTCCCCTCTTCAAATGCTGTGGGATTTTTCTTTCTGTTTAATTGTTCAACATCCAGTTGCCATAAGGAGTCTTTAATGAAATAGTGCTTATTTAAATATTACTCACATGATTCTTTCGTTTATAATAAAAGCAATAACAGCAACAACTTATTTGTATGTGGCCAGGCTTTTTGCTATCTAACAATATAGATACTCATCTCTACTTACAGATGAGAAACTGAGGCACAGAGAAGGGAACAGCCCCAAGATCACCAGCTACTGAAGGCAGAGTCACTGCTAGAATCCAGCCCCAAACCACCTCCTTGCCATCAGGGTTTCTAGGTCCTTGGAAGGGGAACCACATGCACAGCTGTCTTGGCCAACTCTGTCTTCCCATTATCCGGCCCAAACCCCAGACTTAGCAGTGCAGAGGTGGAGTGCCAGGACAGTCATTTTGCATGTCATGTGGTTTTCTAAAAGGTTATCGGATCAATGATTCAACAGCAGCAAAGACCCCTTTGTCTTTCCATTCTGACTCCCTCTCTCTCCATTATATCTTCCGTCGTATTAGGTGATGATGGAGTGGCTGTGGGCATTTCTGGAAGGTTCTATAGGGAAACTGAAGTGGATGATGCATTTAGTTTGGGCTTATAGAAATGAGAGTGTTTGACCTGCAGTCACTTCCATGTACAGTGTTATTGTAGGCATCTTATTGTTGCTAATCACTCCACCTCCCTCTGTCATGTCATCCGTGTGCTGGCATGAAGATGTGGTATTGGAAGGCTCTACTGCGGTGCACAGCCCCAGAAACCTGCAGGTAGAGGAGGAGAGTTTTGGAAACACAGAGCCATTCACTGGTCTACGTAGGTAATCATCCTAATAGCTCCGTGTGTACACAAATGCAGGCTGATAGAACTGTTCCCAAATCTGACTAAAACCCTCAAATCTTACATGTGATTACACATAACAAGTTCCTATCGATAAACATAAATTAACCTTAATTAACAATTATTCTTGCAATAGAAAAATATATTATAGAAGTGTTATCATGTGATGGGTCAAAGTGCATACAAACAAGAAACATGAGAAATATCCTAGATGTGTGTTTCATAGTTAACATGAGTGTTCCGTTATTTTTCTTGAATGTATTAGATATGTGGTTTCTATCATACTTTTTTAGTTTGTAGTGACTTATTTTCAAAATCTGAATATTTTCATACTTGATTTCATAGTATTTTGTACTCCTTTTCTTTCAAAGTCCCTCCAAATTACAGAAGCTTCAGATGCTTTAAAAATGGGATCTATCCCGAGTATGTGCTAAAAAATGCATGTCACAGTAAGTTAAGTTGAAATGACTAGAAGCCCATGGAAAATGTGTCTCCAAATTCAAAATAAAGCCCTGCAGCTGTTGTTCCCTTGTCCCGTCAGCAAGCAGGAGCACCTTCTAGGTTCACAGTGACTTTCCTGCTCACCTGTGGGCGTGCGCACGCGAATCCTCTCTGAACGGCTGGTCATAGCTGCCCGTTGTCTTCCTGATGGATTTCCCTGGTGCCATGTTGCTGCCACCACGAAATCATTTTCTGAGGGAGGGGTGGTTCCTGAACACCAGGGGACACAAGGTCTCAGAAGTGGGCACAGAGATCCCGTAACTGCAACGACCAGCAGGAAACAGAAGGGACAGCTACTCTGAGGACAGGCATTTGCGTAGCCCTGAAGCGCTTGCTGTCTTTACTACTCCTAATTTTCCAAGGAAAGATGGCCCAAGAAGCCCCCACTGTGATAAACAATTGACCCTCTGGCAGAGGCCATCACAAATACCTGACTAATATCATCAAGCTCACACACATTAATGAAAAACCATAATTCACCAATGTTTTCTCTGTGTTCTATGGTAAGACTCATTTTCAAAATATTAATAGTTTTTTAAACTAGGGATGAACTCTTGCAGTTCCTGTGTATTGTATGAGGAATCATTTTACAAAGGGTTATTTCATTTTATTTCCTCCGTTATGTTTTTAGCCACAAGTCTTAAGAGTTCTGCACCACCGAGAACCATCACGTGTATGTTAAACGTCGTCCTGCTCCTCTCAGTTCTGGTTCTGGCTGCGACTGCAGGGGTGAGAACCTCAAATCTTCCAAGGAAAACATATGCCAAGCTAACTGAAAAGCCATTTCAGACATTATTTTCTGTTGAATTTTATAAACAAATCACTTTAAAAAATAAACCACGTAAAATTCCAGAAAAATAATACTGTTTCAGGTATTATTTTAAGGACAATTTCTTCTTACATTAAATATCTACAGTTCGGCAGTCGATACACTCAATCATTCCTGCTATATCTTCAAAAGCTGGGCTCAAGGAGACACTTGAAATGGAGATTTATAATGTATAATTCAAATAGGTCTGGAAAGATATTTTAAATCATATTTCAATTTTAAAGAACATGTGATATTTATAAAAAGGAGTTGGGTACATAAGCAATGTGTGAGAACATGTAAATATTAGAATATGATTATAAATACATATTCAGAAAAAAAATAACAAGAAAGGAAATTGTGGTACTTATTTATTCTATCCACTTTCTAAACTACCAGCCAAATGTACGTACTTCATGGAATAAAAATTTTAATATTTCATAGACTACAGATGCTCAGAATCCAGATTGAACTGGTCTGGCATGGGAGTTGGGCAATATTTTTTTTAAAAAAATCCCCAGAAAATACTAATATGCAGCCAGTGCCAATAATGCCCTGGATTGTCAGCCTGCTCAATGGGGACATGGGGCAGTGGGTCAGAAATAGACCAACCCATGAAGCTGTAGGAAGTTATTCGTCTGGGAGCCTGTTAACACTAAAATACATCCAACCTTCCAATAGGAGAGAAGTCTTAACAGTATAGTCAGACTGGGTCATCTGGGCAAACACAGAATTAAAGGAGTAATATTTCATTAGTGGTGATTAAACAGTATAATTATTATAACATGCTTCACTAGTTTATATGTTACAGTTTTATTTTCATTTTTGGCCTCTATACTAAATGCTTCTCAGCTTTTTGCTCAAATGAAAATTATATATATATATACATATATATGAACTTACATACACATTTATATATACATTTTTGTGTATATATATTAGATATATATACTGGAGAGAGTGTGTGTGAATACTGAAATACAGATCTCACTCAGTAGTTTTCCTGGGCTAGGCATCTTTCTAGCTATATCCATGTTGACTGACAGTGGTTCATGGCAGAGAAAATTTAATTTATGCAAAGAAGAATGAAATATGGTGTGCAGGAGGGAAGGTGAGCATAATAAAGCTTAACAGATCAATCAGCAGCAGTATGTGATGACAACTACTTGTAAATTAAAAACCTGATTGGCTTTCCTTGTCACACACTTGCTACTGTCCACATAAACGTTTCTAAAAGTTCTTTGCTGCACAGAATCACGGCGCTTACTGGCCCTGTCTTCGCCACCAGTTGAGAGCTGCAGCGTCTGAAGAACCAACGAGAGCATGTTATGAGATTTACCCAGGTGCTCCTCCAGTCTCTCTTTCCCGAAACACTCTCCTTTGAGTAGTGACTGCTCCTCAGCACATCTGGGGGCAGAGGGGACTTTGACGCCATGCAAAGAAAAATACCACTAAGTTGTTTCCTAAATGGTAGGATTTATTTCAATGCTCACATACAATTGAATGAGACAAACTATTTACATAAAACCTAAGTACAAAAAATATAATACAATTTATACTGTACATAATCAGGATTCTCTTATTTTGTCCCAGACAGAGGTGAGGAGGGGGTTGCTATGAAAGGAAGATTGCGGCACTGTTAGCAGTACTTGGGATCATTCTTCACGGATTTATTGTTTAAAAATGATGAACAAGACTGGGTTCTAGGAATTGGCGATTCACCAAGAGCAGTGAGTGAGCACGGCATTTTCACTTCTGCAACAACAGCTCATTTACACTTATATGCTGTTTTCTTCAGAGCTGAGGCTGGGAGAGAAGCGAGTTGGTTTTTGTTGATTAGTTGGGTAACACCCTGCCTTCTCTAAACTCCCATAATTGATCCAACGAAACAGGCCATGAGCTCCCTGCCTGGGCCACCACAGTTGGTGTCTTCAACTGATTTTTGAAAACAATGCATCTGTCAGGTGTCATTAAACAACTTTCTTAGATATCCACCGGGACAGCTCTCAAGTGAGCATTTAAGACTGGCTAACTGATGACCAGAAAAAAGTGAAGACCATTGGAAATTTGTATTTCGCATTGAGTGTAAGAACTGAAAGAAAAGGGTGGTTGTGCTCACTAGCCGGTGAGGAAACACTCAGCAATCCACAAACATTCCAACAGGGCAACCAAAGCTCCACTTTCTCACTCAAATGAAGGAAGGCGATGCTATCTCATTCTAGAAAAGCTCCATTACGATTAATACATATATATGGCCTTTTAAAAAATGAAACAATCCCAAATAAGTTTATTTTGTATCACAAAACAGCAAAAGCAAATTAATACAGAATGAGGCTTTTAACACTTCATAACATTTTCAAGAGTCACGTTAAGTAGCATAACACAAACATTTTGTTACACACCTTTGAAGAATCCCACACTGGACCAAGTTTGTGCATTTTCTTTGCAGATGACAGGAGTGTTTGGTGGTGAAGGTAGGTGCTTAGATAAAAGGTTCATACTGTGCTTTCTTTCAGTGTGGAAGGTCAAGTTTGATTTTGGCCAATAGTCATGGTATAGAGGAAAAGCAATCAACTTTAGCAGAGAAAACACGTTAACTTTCTCAACCTGAATTAAGAGTGACAATTTTGTGAACTTGTGAAGCAGTTTTGACACTGAAGAGGAAGGAAGGAAGGAAGGAAGGAAGGAAGGAAGGAAGGAAGGAAGGAAGGAAGGAAGGAAGGAAGGAAGGAAGGGAGGGAGGGAGGGAGGGAGGGAGGGAGGGAGGGAGGGAGGGAGGGAGGGAGGGAGGGAGGGAGGGAGGGAATATTCTAGGTGGTTCTCATTGCACTCACCTTACCTGTGGCAACTGTCACCAGCCTATGTCTGATTTTCCTATATCTATGGACTTGCCTGAAGAAGGACAGTAATGAAAACCTGTAACTGCATTGACATTCCTACGGCAGGGCAAACGCTAAGGTGTTTCCTGGAAGATGTAAGATTAAAGTGATATCAGTTACCGGAAGGCTGGGGCTGGGTCCGGCCTCCAGTGGGGGTGAAAATCACATCTCAAGGTTTGCTTCCTAGCCATTTTCTGCTCCTGAGTTCAAAGAGAAATAGCCAGGCAATCCTCTGCTTTGAATTGAAACCAATCACACCCAGATGAAATGATAAATCATTTTAAGCAAGGCACTGGCAACTTTCTATAGGAAATTAAACTATACCTGAACTTACAGAGGGTGGCTAAAAAAGCTCTCTTCTTAGTGACATGACGGAATAGCTTGGATGTTCCAGAATTCAGATCTTGCTCTGAGCTTGAATTTATCTAATGTGTGAACCATTCGAACTACCGTTCATCTAATATTTGGACCCCCTGGAGTTACATCGCCAATAAGCTGAGAAAGAACACGATTGCGTTTGAAACACTGGCCTCATATTTCTGACTAAACGTGGTGGAATACATTTTATTCCCTGCCTAACAAAATTGTTAGTCCCTGGGCAGAGTGAAACTATATTTTCAAAAGAGACCAGGTCTCCATTTCTGATGCTTCTGTAACATGTATCAGATTTGTGATAATGAACATGACCATTGAATAAAACTTTGATCCACTTGCTCCAAAAAATATGTATGATGCACCTGTAACATGAATCCTTTAAAAAAGGGGGCATGGAATAGTCATTTTAGATATTTTGTTTTTCTCCTTCCTCTAAAATGTGGGTGCACTGTAGCATGGATAGATGATGACCAGTCTAGTCTAGAGAAAGGAACAGTGCTGGGAACCACTTCCAAAGAATTTCAATGAAGCTAAAAGTCATTTCCTAATGAAAACCAGCCATATTTTAACTGCATCCAGAAATAACCCTAAAAATTAACCTGTGATTAATGTCATTTGACATCAGGCTCCTTTAGTGGGATTAAATTGCTTGGTGTAGCGTGAAATATTAATTTATAAGTGTGCTTCTTATAGTAAAAGGAAACAAGGAGAGAGTTAAAAAAGTCACACAGAAATGAAAAATGTGACTAGTGTCCCCAGAAGGTTTTGGCAGGAATCCCAAACGTCTCAGCCTAAAGAAGAGCTGCTGTGTGAAGGCGGTCCCAGTAGGAGTGGTGGGTGACCCTGCGACAGCCCACACAGGAGGGCTCCTGCCAGGAGGAGGGGTGTGGAGGTGAAGCACAGACAGTGAGCAAGAGCTCTACAGTGAGAGAAAAACAGTTACTACACAGATAGTTAAAATACTTAGATTAAGGCTGAAATTACTCTAAACCAACTGAAAATCTGTTATGTAAGAAGAAGAGAAAGAGAGGAAAGAGATACAGGGAGAGAGAGAGAGAAGCCAGAAAAGCCAGAATACTTTTCCCTTGAATAGAGTGTCAGGGAACAAATGTGAGTGGATTCTTTGCAGTGATAATCAAAAAGGCTTATGTAATCAACAACATGAAAATCCTGGGGTAGGCGAAGGGCGTTTTCCCCAGTCACTGTATAAGGCTGATTACAGACTAGCTCTGATGTCGTTCAGAAGGCATCATTTAGGAGGCATTTCCCCTGAAGCCCAGCGATGCTTTTTTGAAATACTAGTTTCCTCCTCTCAGGGAAATAGAATGACCTTTTAAGCTTAGAAAATATTGGTGGGAGGTATTCGAAAGAGCGGCTAACACGATACATACTGAGAACATTTTTCTTATAGGAGAGTGATGATATGGGTGGAAGCACCCAGTGAAAATCCAATCCAGGAACAATTAGGAAACCATCTGGCTACATCTCACCTCCAGACTGTGGACTTTGCGTAGAGACAGAGCAATCCCGCACAGCACACAAGGGACGCAGGGCTGTAACCCCAACTCCCCACTGCAGCGACCCCGAACACTTCATTTATAATCTACCAGGCCTCCCAGTGCCCACCTGCCATTTAAATTTTAATTCCAGAGCCATTTTGCAAATTTGGAGATATAAGAATATTTTAAACTCAATAATGCCGAACGTAAGATTATCTCAACATTTCTTCAAATTGGGTAGGGTACAAACACATATATGCTAATAAGTCCATGTTCCTTAATGCCCAATCTATATATTTTCACAGATCTGAAGGTTCATTGATCAATAAGAATGTGTTTCCATGTCCACCCACGCCTTTATTGCAATGCCCTGAGGCATTCGATGAAGATGTTCGATCTTGTTCCTACTTTCAATAATTATTCAACCAACTGTCATGTGTTATGTATCAGTTGTTGGTGAGTAATTTATCTTCCTTTTTTCCTTACTGGGGACCACTATGAATTGTATAACACTCTGAAATGCTCAGAACCACAGGATCATTAAAAACTTTACATCCAGATACCCTGATTTCTCAAGATACATCTTGAAATGCTGTCGCCTCATGCAGGGAGAAGTGGGAGTTAGTGGGTGGGAAGGCAACACTAGATTAAAACCAAAAGGCACCAGAGCTAAACATCTCCTCCTCATCTGACCGGAGGCAGCTCGGAACTTGGGGAGCAGTTCACTATATACAGCGACGGGCAGCAGGAAGCGAGCTCTACGTACCATTAATGCTCTTGGTAGGGGCGTGCCGCCACATGAGTTCTATCAGAAAGATGGGAAATAAAAGTCGACTTGGATTAAACGTCAGTTCTCTCAAGTTTCCCTAACACGGAAAATTTTTTAAAAGTTATTTTCAATTATATGTCAGTACTGTAAATACTTTCTTCAGTGGCATCATTAATGTTCAAGGTTTTTTCTTTGCGGGGTGAGAGAAGGTGTACAGTCTATCCAAATGCTGAACAAATGGTTATTTTACAGACTGGCTCTTCAGGAACGTCACGATGGATCGGACGGGTGGGCATCCAGGCCAACTGGGTGGCCAGGAGCTCCCTGGGGTGCCATGAAATCCAGAAGTCAGAATAAGGCTAGTTTCGCAGCAACCTGCAGGACGATTTCCCCTTCATCGTGTCTGTGCCTCTGCTCTCCTCGCTCAACTCCCCGAGCGGTGACACAGGAAATGCATCAAGACCAAGGGGAGAGTGTCTCAGGCCTCAGATAATCGCCTCTGCAGATGCAGGCCAGGTTGCATCCTGGGCCTCCTCAGGCAGGAATCATTCCACGTCCAAACACACAAGTTGCTTCTAAGAATTCCACAGTATTCCCCAGACTGAGAAGGCGGGCGATCCATGGCGAACCACTGTATGGCTACATCGTATTCTTCATCTAATCAATACTGTGGACCGAAGCACTCCTTGTGTGTGTGTGTGTGTGTGTGTGTGTGTGTGTAGGGGGCTCTCATATGTAAAGGGACTACTTTCTTGAATTAAAACATCATGAAGATTTATGCTCAAGAGCAAGAAGAGGCTCCTATTTCTAAAGACTCCTTCCAATGTAGGCGGCACATTTATTAAAAAGCTCAAGGAAACAATTGACTTGTTAGAAAAATGGACTGAACACAATAAAAAAACTCCACACCATGGTTCACTCAACAATGTTCAAATAGTGTAGACCAGATTTTCACAATGTCATATTTAGATTTTTGTTGTTTTTAAGGACATCTATTTTTGGCAGCAGTGGGACACTCATGGCTTGAAATGCACTTGAAATGTATCCAAACTTCATCTCTGAAGTCTCAGAGACATGGGCAGTCATGGAGCACAGGCCTTGAGGAACTGGGGAATTACAAGAAGCCAAAAATATAAAAGCTATTAGTACTCATCATAATTATTGAGATCTGTAAAGTAGGCGTTAGAATAAGTCTTCCCAGTGAGATGTGGGTTGAAGTATTTGTTTCTTTCCTCTAGTATCAGGTTGTTTTTATTAAATGCCTGTAAAACATAAAAATAAAAGATTGAAGTACTATTTCAGAGAGAGAATATAACTAGGAGACGGTTATGATGAATTTGAGCTTCTTCTAAGGGTCAGTGACTGGAAAGTGTGTTTCCTCGCTTACAGCTTCTTAACTTTATCGGCCTTACAGAGGATCTGCCTCATACCTACAATGAGGTTGGCAGTTTCTGGCATCTTCCAATCTATTTCTGAGTTTTAGGCAGGAAGTTTCCTAGAGTTAGAAAACCTAAACCTAAATCTCAAAGAAGCCTAAAACTATAGTGAATTCAAAGTAACAATGCGTGGAATGTTATCACACATAACTGAGTACATATTTAAGCAGCTTTCTGATTCCCGTGGATAGGTACAGTGGTAAGACGTTTTGATGGAATTTATTTAAGTAAATGCATGGAATTTCAAATGTCAATTTCCTTTCTTTTTCTGCACTTGTTAGAAGGTGGCTGCTGCAGGCATGGACACAGATGTTTCTTCCTTATTAATAGCTACTAAAGACACTTGCACTTCCAAAGAGCTGAAGTACACCAGGTGGAGGGTAAATATTGAGAGAACCAAAATAAAGGTGAGGGATTGTAGGCTGAGGCTAACTGTCCAGGACTAGATGGACAAGGCATCAGAAAAAAGTTCTAGGAGGATTCATTAGTGACTAGACAGTAGTCAGTGCTCCAGGTCCTTTGTCCTCATAGCAGCAAGATTTCTGATTATTTTAAGTGGCTACTGGATCTTAAAAAAGATCAATTAATTTTCTTCAGATGCTTGAAGTATTAAGAGTGACCACAGATAAGCTGAAAGGTTGGAATCAAGTTAGAGAAGCCCCGTTCTTTGGTTCTGAAGGACTGTTTGAAAGGTTCTTGCTCACAGAAGGAGCCCAGGTTCCTCCTCATGCTGGGGAGCTCAGTTCTGCGGGGATGTGAGGGGATGTTATTAATTCATGCTGCTTCCCTCCCCACCTCTGCCATCGGACTAGGACAAGGTGCTGATGGGTGCTGGGTGTGGTGTAAGCAGGGTCCATGGCTGAAAGTCATCGGTTCTGCCTCTGTCCAAGTGGTGGAGAACATGAGCCTCCTGGCAGGGGGAACGAGTGAGGACACTGTGGCTCTCAGGACACGACCTTTCAGCCACCTGATGCTGAAGATATTCCATAGGCCCACATGGGAAGGAAAAGGAACTTCAAAGGAAACCATCATAGCAGAGAGAGCGCACCAAAATACTCCCTAACAATGTGAAGGGGAATCACCACATTAAGGGGAATATAAAAACATAGGGAACTGAGTGCATGAGAATTTCTTTCATTCACATGGGTAGCAAGGAGGCTGGGTGCAGTAGGCAAGAGTAGATAAGGGCCCCTGATATCTTTCCAGTTACACCCCTGACCTCCTGTGTAGACACAGTAAGGACAAGAGCTACTATCTGCTGGGCGCTGGGCCTCAAATACCTTAGAGTATTTAGACCTCACAACAGTGGTATTGTTTCCAATTTATTGAGAAGAAAACGGAGGCTCAGTGAGTGTGAATAACCATCTGGTAAGTGACTCAGGAACCCAGGCCTGCCAGCTCCAATGCTGATACCCCTCCTGTCCCTTCTTCCTGGGAATGAGGAGCCTGGTCACTCACCCTAAGTCTCTGGGGCAGACACCAGGTTAATTACCTGTTGGGGAAATTTACAAAATCCACCAGTCACAGAGCCCTTTACATCATGCACAGCTTCAGTGTGCTTGAAAATTATTTGAAGACAGTCCTTATAATGCCATAACAATTTTTCTCAGATTGTCATCCTGTGATTCCTGAAATGGACCTGCATATCCGATTGCCCAGCCCTGGTTCTCATTACACTGCCCAGTGTGCACTGGTCCTCTGCCTGGAGCAATTCTCTTTGGCATGACCTCCCTTTGGACGCAAAAGGCACAGTGAAGGCAGACCTGGACCCTAGCCAATGACCTAATATTTTCTAGCATTTATTTGTTGCTGTTTCCATGCCATTTTTAACTACATTCCCAGTAAGGGATGCCACCTTTTCACAGGCAAAGCAATGCTACAAAGGCAGTTCGTCAAAAGCAAGAGTCCATTACCTTGTCCCCATGTCACTTGCACCCCTGCCATTGTACTTTGCCAACAGTCCCTGGGTCCACCCGCCTTCTTTGTACATCTGGCTGCTGTGGTCACTGCCCAGCCCTTACCTTGATGGCCTCCACTGAGTCATACTTGTCCAGTTTGTTGATGTGGTTAGTTATGCTGGTGTTGAGAGGGGCGGGTGCGATGGGGTGGATGACAGTGGCATCGTGGGATTGCTGCTGGTACCGCTGGCAGTAGGTGTAGACGAGGAGTGTGAGAAGGCAGCCCAAGATGGAGCTGCTCAGCCCCACGGCGACCATGTGGAACATGTTGAACTCTGGGAAGAGAGCATCGAAAGTGATGCTACACTGGAAAGGAACACGCTACACAACAGCTCAGTGCTTTGGTGAAAAGAGAAAGACAGAATGGAAAACCCCGTAGCCATTCAAAATTAAGCCATATGCCAATTCCTTTAAAATGGCATGGCCACCGGGACACTTCTCCAAAGTGAGCCCAGCATATTTTAAGTTAATGCACTATAATCAGAGTTTTGGAGATCTCCTAATACGCTAGCAGAATCATGTTTTCTTACTTAAAGGCCTAAACAAGAATGCTCTTCTGTCTCAAGTGCAGCTTTGTGGTCTATGGGGTTTCTAGGAAACATATTTCCCAAGCTCCTGGACAGGCTGGGGTCCCTCCCACAAAGGCAGAGGGCATTGACTGCCTCCAGCACTGCTCGCCTGCAAGCCAGGCTATTTCTCCCTTCCCTTTATTATTTCATTTTATTTTAAAATGTGTTCCACTTACATAATTCTCATGGTTTTCATTATAATTTTATTATGAATATAAACACATTATATAACATTAGAAAGTGTAAAAGGGAACATACGAATAATAAGTCTTTTTTCTTTCCTAGAGGGATGACTATAACCCCTTTCTGGTGTGCTGTTTCCGAGATTCTCTGCAGTGTTGTGGTGTGTGTGTGGTGGTGGTGTGTGTGGTAGTGGTGGTGGTGGTGGGGTGTGTGTGTGTGTGTGTGTGTGCATACATATTATCCTGGGTACCACTTTTTTTTCACTTACATTGTATTTTGGAGAAATAAAGGATTTGTGTCAAAGGAATAAAATATGATCTTTTAATGGTCATGAAATCACCCTCTTTTTACATTTTTTTCTTTTTGATAGAATCTTTGAGTTATTTTCCTTGAGTTATGAGTACACAGTGTTGACAAAGTGAGCGGGCATGGATTTATGACTCTAATACAGCACTGGCTTGAGTGACATCAGGTAACATAAGCAAAAACTGCATAAAGTCTGAGAAACAATAGAAAAAAAAGTATTCATGTTGTGTTTATAAGACACTTTACAATTACAGTTTGAAGACTTTTGGGGACTAAAGACAACATCTGGGCAGTGCTGGTGAAGCTGCACTTTGGGAAAATTAGGTAAATCAGAACACAACCTGATTTTTCTGCTGTGTTGGCCCCGTGTGGCTAGCCAGTTGTTTGTGGGTTACTGGCCTTAACTGTTTCCCCTGCACAAGTCACATCCTGAGGACCTGGCTTTCCCCCAGGGTGTCCCCTCCATTGGCCACCAAAGGGTGCATTGTCACTCAAGTTCAACACCCCCTTCCTCCCCAATCTGTCCACACTGCCCCAAATGTAACTAGAGGAAATGCCCGATGGGCACCATCAACCCCAGGTGAGTCTGCAAAGCTGCAAACTGAGGCCCCCAGGGCTCTCAGGGAGAGGAGACATGCAGGTCTGTCCCCACCACCCCGGCTCCGCACCAAGGACTTTTCAAGCAGCCTTTACCTCACCTGTGATCCGCAGCAGAGGCTGAATATCTCTCACCTGTCCCTAACCCCTGACTTATTCCTCTAGGCTGTGCACTTTTACTGCGTTCTGGGGACCCAGGGCCTTGAGAGGTGGGTCCTCCTTCTGAGGTGGATGGTCACTGTACTGAGGCTGCCTCTTTGGTTCATTGTGAGCACAATCCGCGTGCTCCTGCCCCACTGAGACTCCAAAGGACAGGCATCCCCACCCCGGAGGTCCAGAGTCTCAGCACCAGGCTGGGTGATCCAGAAAGGTGTCACTAGGACATTCCACAGGTGTCAACCACTCCCGCCATACACCTCAGTTTTTCACTTCTTGATTATTTGGCCAGTGGTTTGACAAAGTGAAAAGACTTCCTAAATCTTTGGCTTTTCCTGATTTTGCTAGAAGCCTCTAGGGTGGACAGCTCCCAACTGGGGACAGTTGGATAAAGCCCCAGGTAAGCTCCACCAGCGACCACTACAGGTCTTACTGTAACAGAAGCCGTGCTGCAGGTTCCCCTGTGTGCAGACTTCATAGTGTTGTTATTTCTTCATGCTTTAGAGTTCAGACTCCCTGAGGTCAATTCCAGGTATGGATTTAAGTACTTTCTGCTGCACTGATAACATGTTTTATTATAACACAGGGAAGATGTATGACTCTATCCACATGCAGATACTTCGTCATTAGTCAAATGAATCGTTCCTGCAGGTGCCTGGGGAAGCCTGGGGCCACTGACATCTTTATGACGATTACATAGTCTGTGTGTCTCATGCAAGTAAAAACAGCTCTCTAAGATGAAAAATTTCAACAGACTCACATTTTTCTGCATAAGGGAAAATAGTGCCTATTAAATCTCTTCAATTTGCCTAGTTTGACTCTTTCTTTGAATACGCTTTTTAGGCTGGTATTTTTGGTCAGTAAAGCTGGAACAGAAACCAATTACCCAGTTGGTTCAACTGCCTGATTTCCTGTGCAAAATGTGATTGATTTTTTGCAACAGACTAAAAAAAGATATCCATGTTATCTCCCCAAACATCCTTGTGAGGTATTTGTTTTTACCTATCAGCCTAACAATCAAATCCATCTGACCTCTTACTCAACTATTCTGGTGTGTCAATGTCAGCAGCCTAGAGATCTAAAAAATTAGTTTTGAATATTGTAGAGTCATTGAAGCTTCTATGATTTAATCAATCGCGCCTCAAGGCTCAATTCTATGCAGTCATTTGGCACAGCTGGCTCAGACACACAACAGTAGCATTTCAGGACTGGAATCGGCTTTGCATGATGTTTTCCTGGGTACTCATAGCCTTGGAAGTACTCCCATCTCCTAACCCCAAGAAGGCCAGCTGAGGAAAGTGGTTTTCAAACTTGTGGCAGAGGCGAAGGGACTGCCGACTCTGTAGAGACATCAGCTGGTGGCCTCCCTCAGGACAGGATCACTCCCTACAGACACCACACACTCTGGACCTTCACTGCCTCCTGAGGGCAGCAGACATCATGGACTCTGGTGTTGTCCAAGAGTGTCCCCTGACCAGGGTTGCTGTGGCTCCAGCCCCCAGACACAATCCTATTTTCCTGCGCTCTAAGCTTCAAGTTCACACTGTGATCCCACTGCCTGGGCTCCTCTATGGACTGCCTGTGTGAACTTCAGCCAGGGATCTCATCTCTCTGACCCTCACAACCCCCACTTACAACATGCAGGTAAAAACCCATGGCTGATAACACTTTTCTACAATTCCCAAAACCAAAATCTCTGACAAGTGATTTCTCATCACTTACCAAGCGGCAAAGCATGACCTGACCATTTGCTGCAGAACTGACCAGAACTGCCAGAAGGAGCATCAGCATATTCACTGGACCCCCACGTCACAGCAGCTTCATTACAGGAATTGGTTATGAAGTGTGGCCCCAGACCCTGCAGGTGCATTATGTAATATACAGGACATGCCCCATTCGGCCCATCTATACCCTGAAAAGTATTCAACTCCAAAACCCTTTCCTATCTTCAGGTTTGTTTGTTTTTACATAAAAAAAAATTGTGGACTTTGGCACCTACATGGGTGCTCTTTGTGAGGATCAGATAGGTTCCTTCTTGTCATTTAATACAGTGTTTGGCACAGAGTGACTGATCTCAAAATATGAAGGGATTCTTGTGATTACATTTATTTAAAGTGGCATATACTCACCTTACAGCTGGATCCCAAGTTAGTGACTGCCAGTCTGTGAACTCAGTGACCTGAGCCCAGTGGACAAGAACTGGGCTTGGACAGTCAGTCCTTCCCATCCAGACAAGATAGTCATAGATAATTAAGTCCAAATTTATCATAGACTTGAACCAGAAAATGGTGATTTTTGTCATTCAGGGTTCTGGGAAGTTTGAAACATACGTCTAGAGATAGAGGTAGAACATGCTCCCTTAAAATTTTGTCATTCCAGCAGTCTAGAGATTTGAGGCTGGCTGCCATGAATTATAAATATAAACAAAATGTTTGAATACTGTTTTACTCGTGGGAACTCCAATACCTATATTTACTACCCATATAGTACCAAGATATCAAGATCAATGGTTCATAAAGCTTAGTATTCAGCAGAATCACCTGAAGGGCTTATTAAACCACAGAGGGCAAAGTCCACTCAAAGAGATTCTAATTCTGCACATCAAGGTGGGGCCTGAGAATCTATATTACTCTCAGGACCTTTGGTGATGCTGGTGATGCTTGTATAGGGACTCAACTTGAGAACCACTAATCCTTGGGATCCAGGGGTTTCTCTAGCCTGGTGTGTGTGTATGTGTGTGTGTGTGTGTGTGTGTGTGTGTGTGTGTGTGTGTGTTTGCCAACAGCAGAAATATCATTCGGCCAACAGCAGAAAATATCATAAATCAATTAGAATGTAGTTAAAAGAAAGAACTTACCTCCACACCTTTTCTCTTCTACGCTACTGGACCTTGCCACAGATACTTCTGGAAAAACAAAAATCCAATCACAATGTGTAAAGGGTGTTGGGAAGAAAGGTCATATTAATGATTCATTTACAAAACACCTAATGATTTTGAGTTTTATGTAAGTCAAAGTTCCAAAAGCCTGATTTTTCAAATAAAGTTATATTTGTTTCTTTGTTTAACCAACTTGAGCTGTATTCGGTCAAGGTCATCTTGATTGGGAAGGGGTGAGGTTCATTATCACAGATAGAAAATGCAATTGTCCCCTGAGCTAAAGCCAGGGCACTAGCTTCAAAAGAAGGCCAGAGAATGTGCTGCTTTTCTGTTACAATACATCCTGCCAGCTGTGGAACCCCACAGTGTTGGCCTGTGGTATGCCTGCCTCAGATCTTTTGTTTCATCAAAGCCCCTGGTGTCACATTCCCTGCAGAGGGGACCAATGCACCAGAGCTCCACGGAAATGGCCAGAACAAATAAAGTCCCTATTCAGAGACCATTCATGTTCTCTGTGCACACATGAGACACCAATGTGAGGAGAAACCCACCTAAACAATGAAACATCATTTCAGGAGGCCAGAAACGTTATCCTCTCCTGTACTGATTTTTCATTAGATAACAAGAATTGAAAATATATCTATGATGAAAAAGGGGAACAGCAATAATAAATGTTGCAGTTTTATACCACACATGATCAAAGTACCCTATAGGGCTAAGGCTAATAGTTTTCTCTAAAACATTCTCTCTTCCATAAATGGAGAAAAGTAAGTTATTACCTACTATTGCTTTGTAAGAGGTTGGTCTCTGCTTTGGTCCATGTCTGAGCCCTAACCCACACAGTGGGCACACGTGAAATGACGTGTCAGTATATACACCAGACCTACAGTGAGCAGGTGACAGGTGACTTCTTACCCCTAATAACTAAACATCAATTTCACATGGAAAGCCAGTGGCAAGAGGGCCAGTCACCTCTTCTCCAAGATAAGAGCAGTGGTTATGGGTTACCCTTTCCCAGATGTGTTAAGGCTTCATAAAGAGAATGGTCCTTCTCCATGCAAACAGATGCACATAAGCATCATCAAAACACTTTACTTAATAATTAAAAACCAAACACACCACCTTCATTTTTTGAGCAAAATTTTCTGCATGCATTACAGTCAATAAATTGTAGAAGACCACGCTGTGTTAAAAATATGTCCAGGGTTAAAAAAATTTTTAAATGCATAGACTAAATTTAAGTCTAAAACACAGTTATCTATAAATCTAAGCATTAATCACCCTGAAACCACAAGAGTTGATAGAATCACCTGTTTCACCAAAAGGGACCTCAAAGGACAATTAAAACTCTAACCAATGACTCATTTCCTATTCGAATGTGGGCAGTGATTATGCTCATACTCTGCCCTTACCTGGGATGAAATTGGAATCAAAAATACACGGCCGGCTCTCCGTGGTGTTTCCAGAACACTGGCTGCCCACGGGGAACAGAAGGATGCACTGGCGGGCTCGGACCTGGACTCCGGACACATCACACTCAGACCAGTCTGACCACTCGGACCAGCTCTCTGCAGTGACCGCCAGGGGGACAGGAGAAAACAAGACCCGCTCAGATCAATCAACCGGGAAGCAGTGTGACTTTCACATATGATTTGATGTCCTCCTACCAGGTTTAATGGATCTGTATATAAATAAGACGTACTCCTATCTTCTTACAAGTCCCATAGATAAGATACACATGAGCAAGAATAAAAGAACTGGTGTATCACTGACCTGAAATAATGTTCTTAAATTACATTTGCCAAAACCACATTATTTTAATGCTTTAAAGCAACTGAATTAGACAATCAATAAGCTAATCACTGATGTCCAGCTGTGCACAAACCATCAGCAGCCGGGGAACAGGAATCATCGAGACAGACACTGTTTCTGCCAGGGCCACGCTCCTCTGCCAAGAGCAGCCCTCAGAGGCTTTCCTGAGAGACTCCCCTACCCTCAGCGCTCGGGCAAGGAAAGCAGTGCATTCACGAGAAACCCACACTGCAAGTGTGTCTTCTCTTATAAAAACAATTCCGCACTATCAATATCCCAAAGTCGGGCTATACTTGAGGCAGAACTCATCTCAGTCCCTGTTTGCTGTCACGGAAGCTCATGAGATCAATGCACAAGTCTTGGGTGAAGGCCAAGAGCTCAGCCATAACAGGACCCTTCTCCCAGAAGTGAGTTTCTAGGATTTGTTAAATTTGCCCAGGTTTGCAGAAGTGTGACAGACAAATACTCATATTTGAAGTCTTTATAAATATGGACTCTCAATATTATTTATGAAATATTAATCAACATAAAAATATTACCTATGAAGCTTGCTTCCCCCCCCACCTTTTTAAAGGCAAGATATAAGCATCATCTTTGCAGTTCTGGGGACATTTGGAAATCACACTTGTTCCTTGATCAAGTGGGAAGAGAGATCCATATAAAGGGTACAATTTTCCCTTAGAAATCTGCCAGTTTTCAGAATGATTCTGAGAATCTGGTTTCTAGGCACTTTTCAATATAAATGGTACCCTCTAGAAAGATCTGTAGGAACAAGTTTTAAAAAGGTAAAAGTGTTTTCAATGTCAAAGGTAGGTCTCATTTTTATCCCAAGTGGTTCTCACATGTCATAAAATGAAGCTGATTCTTGAATGGGGAGGCTGCAGTCGCTCATCCAGTGGGCACCAGCATCAGGCAGCCTCAGACCCCCACCCCCAGGGCCCTGAGGCCCACTCCTGTGAAGCAGCTTCGCACAGTACCTCCATGCTCCTCACCCTGATTCTCAACTACAAAATCTCAGATTTCATTATGAGGTTAAATATTTTATGAAAGCTTTGTTCTAACCAGTTTCTGCTCCTCTCACCACGGCGGATGAGAACCATTTTATTGCAGAGCACGTGTTAGGAAGTCACTGCCAGGGTGACAGCGAGGGGTTGATGTGTTCCCCTCTTTCAGTCTGTGATGTGGCATCATCAATGTCACCATTTCTCAGTCAAGGAGAGAGGCACATTTGCCCTGAAGTCCCACTGCTTACCAGGGCAGGGCTGAGTGTTGCAGAGCGCCTCCTCCGTGTGCAGCCCCAGGCAGATGTCTCCCCCATAGGCTGGGGCTGGGTTTGTGCAAGAGCGGGTCCTCATGTAGTGTCCACCGCCACATGTCGCCGAGCATTTTGACCAGGAGGACCAGCAAGACCACACGCCATCCACTGGGAAAAGACACAAAGCCACATTGCTTCTGAAATGCAAATCTAACCAATCTCATGAGGCTGCAGATAGAAGGTGCAGCAGGACCACATCCATGAAGCCACTGACCACTCACAGCCTCCCTTACTGATTGTGTTATGATTTGCTCCAGGACAGAGAGAAAGAAACGGTAGCAGGTCCTGTGAGGAAGGACTGTGGGAACTCTCTGTTGATACAGGCACCAAACTAAGTTCATACCATGCAGCCCCTGGCATGTTTATGTGGCAGACTATACAGAGGACCTGCTGCTACCTGAAGCCAGATTTCAGGCTGGATATGAGGGAGTTTTGTAACTCAAACACTAGGCAGAACTAGTTCCTGATGAACTGTTGCCAGGCCTTTCCTGTGACTTTGTGCAGTTCTCCTGCTTTCTCCAGGCTGGGCTCCTGGTACCTGTGGACGGGCCTCCTGAGCACTGGGTCAGCTGACCCACCTGGATCTCAGTGCTCCCTCCTACATTGGGTGACTTTGTTAAACTGAGACCTCATGCTGGCTCTGTCATTGTCAGATATGATCTGCCTTTTGTCTAACTCTTTGCTGACCTTCCCTCTTGCCAGCCAGACCTGCCCTGTTTTACTTGGTCCCAGAGCAAAGCTGCAGGACTTTGTCAAGATGTCATTAGACTCCAATTAGCAAAAACAATCATAACCACAGCAAACTACATAAAATAGCTGATGAAAGACTCACTTTCACTATATGTAGATAGTATTATGCTTTATTTTCTCCATGTCCTAGACAAAATAAAACAGAAGCAACCAGGAAAGGGAATGCCAAAGTTGTTAAAGACACAAGGCTGCTTTGGCTAGAATGACCTAGTTTATATTTCAATACACCCATTGTGACTTAATGCATTTTTATGTAGTTACATGTCTCTTTAGATACAGGCATAGGTAGAAACACCATGTTTATGATGACATTTAATTTGTCAAAAGCAAAAACAGAGCAAAAAAACCTTTGACATGTAACTGGGAATTTTGTGATTTGATCATTTATCCAGTTTTGGAGAATTTAATATTTTCCCCAATAGGCAATAAGCGTGATATCTGACAGTGGCTACAATACCAGAAAAACAAGGCAGGTATGGTTTTGCCTAGAAATTTAAACTTTTCTAACACCCACTGCCATGTCTATTCTCACTGGGGGAACACTTGCTGGCAGGTTTCCTCTATCTGTAAGTCAAGCTGAGGCTTGGTTTTAAGTGGGTACACGTGCACACCCCACACTGAGGCACAGATAAGTCACAGTGCCTTCAAACAGCAGGTGTCACAGAGCTCAGATGTTTGAATGTACGCAAGGCAGCCTGGGGTTCAGGAGGGTCTACTGCCTCATCTAGATTGGTGTTGGAACCAGACTTAGACACAACCATGTGATCTGAAGATCCTACGCTTTTCTATTGCATAATGAACCTGCAGAGCAATGGCCAGTAGGCATATGAAAAGATGGCCAACATCATTAATAGGTGAGGAGATACAAATCCAAACCACAAGGAGATATCACCACACACCTGTCAGGATGGCTATTACAACACAAATGCTAGATAACAGGAGATAGCCGTGTCGGCAAGGGGGAGAACAAATGGAAACCCTTGTATTCTGTTGGTGCGGCTGTAAAATGGTGCAGCTGTTATGAATAACAGTGTGGTGGTTCCTAAAAAAGTGAAAATGAAAATGAAAAAATTAAAAAACTATCATATGATCCAGCAATCCCACTCCTGGGCATGTATTCAAAAGTATTGAAATCAAGATCTCAGAAAGAAATCTGCACCTCCATGTTCAATGCCACATTCTTTACAATGCCCAAGATGTGGAAACACCATAAATGTCCACTGACAGATGAATGGGTAAAGCAACTGGGGAATATATGTACGAGATATTCCATTAAAACCAAGGAAATCCTGTCATATTCCCAACAGGGATGAATCTGGAGGAAATTATGCTAGTGAAATAAGCCAAAGAAAGAAAGACAAATACTGCATGGTTCCCCTTATATGTGAAATCTAAAATTGTTGGACTCATAGAGGCAGAGAGTAGAATAGTGGTTGCCAGGAGCTGGGGGAGGGGGAATGAAGAGATGCTGTTCAACACGTATGACGTCTGTCATGCAGCATGAATCTGCTGTGCAAGGCTGTGCCCAGAGCTCCAACACTATTGTTAACACATTTTGATCCAAACATTAGACCCTCATTCTGTTCTTTCTCACTCACACTTACTTTTTTAATAAAAAAGACATAATGAACTATGTTACTTGAATTTGAATATTACTTAGTAAAAAGAACCACCCGTAGTCTCTGCCTTGGTTGGCCAAGGTCTGGTATCCACAGTTCTGAATCAAACATGGACTGGACAGGAGTGAAGGAGAAACACCGAGCTGTTTCTCTCTGTTGTAGGTAAGTTATGTAGGTAAAGGTACTAGAAGGATCATCCCACAGGAAATTGAAAAAACTAATTTTACCTTGTTGCAATTTATCATACACATTAGAACTGGAGAGCAAATTTAAAAGATATTTTACATTCACCTAGTTTGCTTAGATTTATTTTCAAACTTAATCATAATGAGGAAGCTTGTTTTTTTATAAAATACAGTGCCTGTTTGCACATGTGTACTATGGACCCAATAGGGCTATGGGAGAGTAAATTCAGAGGGAGGAGAGTGTCTGAAATTAGGTAAAAATAGCCCTATAATTGGACCTCTTGGTGGCTGAGCAGCTCTGCATCCAGAGCCCTGAGGCTCTGACCCTCCACAATGAAATACACGCTGTCACATGTTCAGGAATTTTCTAGGAGGTGGGACAGAGAATTGACATTTGCCCAACTCAGTCCCTCAAACCCACCCACACCCAAGTAGAATGTGAAGAGGGCCACTCTGAATATTTTCACAACCCTTTAGGAATCTTGGCTTTCATCAAGAAAATAAGGATAGAGCTATTTCAGGACATTAAGGTTATATACACATAATACTGTCTTAACCATCAATTCAACTAAAACAAAAACAGTGACCAGATCATGCTAATGGGTGTCTCTGACATGGGCCCTGAGCCTGCTCTCAAGGACAGGGAGGCGTGCTGGCATCTGGAGAGTCTGCCCGTTCTGCTGACGGCAACAAGGACTCATGTCTGGAGCCTGGGAAGCGAGAGTACATGGAGGTATCCTGACATTCCCATGTCACCCTGCCCGCTCAGTTTGCAGCCTGGACCCTAATCTAATGATGCCCATGCTCTCCCTCCCGGCCCTGGGGGAGGAACCCTCCACTCTCGGTGCTGGGCTGTGGGAAAAAGCTGTCTCTGTGACCTTTCCCAACCCCTCAGCACCACTTGGCTGGGAAAGCTGGATGGTCAGAGAGGAGTCTCCTGAGGCTGGAGAAGTTCAGGCAGAGACAACCCAGGAGGAGCAGAGCAGCTGCACGAGCAGCAGGGACATTGCTGAGAGCCACAGCTACGAAGTTGGGAACTGTTCATTTTCAGTTTAACGTGCATATTTATACCTCTATCCATTCATCAGCTACTCATCACCCATCATCCACCCACACACACATCCATCCACCCACCCACCCACCCATCCATCCATCCGTTTATCATCCACCCACCCATCCACCCACTATTCATCTGTCCATCCATCCAACCATTCATCTATCATCCAACCATCCATCTATTAATCCAACCATCCATCCATCCATCCATCCATCCACCCATCCATCATCCATCCTTCTATCCATCCATCCATCCATCCATCCACCCATCCATCATCCATCCTTCCTTCCATCCATCCATCCATCCATCCATCCACCCATCCATCATCCATCCTTCTATCCATCCATCCATCCATCCATCCACCCATCCATCATCCATCCTTCCATCCATCCATCCATCCATCCATCCATCCATCCATCCTTTTTCCATTATCCATCAATCCATCTATCCATCCACCAAATGCTCACTGAGCACTGCTTCAAGCCATTTTCATGTTCAAAGAACTCAGGAAGTTGCTTTTACCTACTTGAAAAAGATGTTATACTTCCACGCTTCTCTATCTTTAAAAACACTGTACCTTGTGTTTGGAATGACCTCCCTCCCCATCTCTGATCCCTGCTTCTCTGTTTGTCCAATTTTTCTCTGTCCCTCAAGACTCAGCTAAGGGGCAACCTGCTCAGGGTAGCTGATTCCAGCTCAATAGGTCCTTGGCTGATGTAACCACTGCATCTTCTCACCAACCCAATAGCTGGTGACCATACTGAGTTGGCATTATTCACAGGATGCCTCCTCATGGAACTGTAGGTTCCTTCTGGCCTGGACCTTTCTTTACGCTGTGAGTGCTGCACAGTAGGCTATCCAAAAATGTTTGCTGGTAAAATGAATGAAAGAAGAAACCCTTAGGTACAGTGCCTAGGGCCCATGATCCTCATAGGTGCTCATAAGAATGTTTCAGTTTCTTTTAAATTGGAAGAAATAAATGAATATAATGCAGCCTAGATTATATCTGTTTTTATACCAATACAGTTGGAAGATATAACCTCTGAATTATATATCTGTATGTGTATGTGTCATACAGGCATACCTCATTTTATTGTTCTTCGCCTTTATTGGGCTTACAAGTTGAAGGCAAGTCCCTCTTCCAGAAAGATTACACCTTGCTGAGGTTCAGATGATGCTAGCATTTTTTAGCAATGAAGTCTTTTTTAATTAAAGTATGTACAATGTTTCAGTTTTTTTTAGACCTAATGCTATTGCTCACTTAATAGACTATAGTATAATGTAAACATAACTTTTATATGCACTGGGAAAACAAAAATTGCATGTGACCTGATTTATTGTGTTATTTGCTTTAATGCAGTGGTTTGGAGCTGAATCCTTAATATCTCCAAAATATGCTTTTCTCTTTCTCTCTCTCACATATATGAGATACATATTTTTATATGTTTATATATATATTTATATATGATATAAACATAAAGCCAGGGAAGATAGTTAAGCTCCCTAGATGAGAAGGTCTTCCAAGGCACTTGATTTCTTCAGATCTTTTCCAGATTCTTCAACCCACTCACCTGGGCAGGGCAAAATGTTGCACTCCTGGTACTCCAGGGACGGGCCGAGGCAGGGCAAGCCCCCGTACTTGGGCTCAGGGTTGTTGCAGACGCGCTTCCGGTTCCGAATGCCCCTGCTGCAGTCACGGCTGCACTGTGACCATGACGTCCAGGCTGACCAGGCCCCGTTGACAGTGTGGGCAGAGTATCTCCCGGCTCGCAGGAAATCACCAGAAAGGCCTGCCAAGGAAAAGGCTGAAGTGTCAGTTCTCAGGGCAACCAGAGTCTAAGCTAACTTTCACTGTGCATCAGCGGCCTGCCTTGCTTCTATAACTACACCTCAAATTCAGTTGAACACTTTTTGTACTTCGAAACCCAAAATTAAAAAAAGAAGCAGAGTGATAGCCTCCCGTAACTCACGCATCTTTCCCTGGAGATGCTATTAAATACGGGTGCAAATGAGAACCCACTTTGTGAATGTGGCAAAGTCTTCACTCAGGTTCTGGGCCTTGTATTTGTAGTTCAGTCATTTTTCTGAGAAACTTCTAACAAAGAACACATAAGTTTCTCACTTCCCGTGGGAATTCTACAACGCACTGCCCTTGGACTCACTGTCGAGAATGTAGTCTGGAAAAATAGAACAGGATTCAGACATTTTTAAACCTGGCCCTTCACCTGTTCACCTTTGCAAAGTGAAGTGAGGCCGGTGGAAGATGTGGAGTTAATGCTTCTGAATTTCAGGCCGTGGAGACACGTGTCTGCTCCAGGACCCTGCAACGGGGCTGAGTTCATGGCCCGGCACCTGGCACATCCCTGAGTGACCTTGTCATGTGGCAAATGCTCCCATGAAGTTCAGAGTGCACTTACTAGCAAGACACGTGGCCCCAGGAACAAAGGTAGATGCAGAAGCAAAAGCAGTCTGTGGTGGAAGGTTGGGGGCAGGGTGTCATCTTGGTAGAAACAGACCCTGAATACTGTGTGTCAGGTCTGCTCTGAGCGCTTTTCACCTAAGTCGCTTTATTACCCAGAGTCAAAATTCCTGTTCATTTTAGTGAACATGCCACCCACTTATCATATTAAAAAACATTCAATAATTTTCTCAAATGTAGGCAGAGCGAAACAGGTTTTAACAAAAAATCTCTCAAACTATGCGCAGAAGGTCTGTTTAAGTGTGGAAGGCATATATGCCAACTGTTCTATCCACTGTGAAATACTTTTGTTGTTTATTTAAAAACTGAACCAGAAACCAAGGCAGGATGCTCTTTAGAGAAAATGGATTAGAAGAACTTTCTATGACGAACCAGCACTTTGTGGTTAATCAATAAAGGACAGCTATTCACAATTAAGCCTCATCTTGGTGGTTAGAGGCAAGTAAGTCCAATTTTGTATTTTCAAGATATCAATACCAAAAACGTGCAGATGGTCTTTAGAACCTGAAGCCATTAAGACACAAGAAAGACGAATTCTTTTTCAAGCCATGCCTATGATACACTTTTGGAGGAAATATAGAATATATTTTATATGAGTGTATTAAATTTATCCTTAGTTTATATGACTAACATTTAAGACAATTATTAGCTTTGGTTTTCTATGTATCTGAGAACGGAAGGAATACAAAATCTGTTTTCAGAAAAGGAATAAAGTTATTATACAGAGAAACACTGTTACTCTTTTCTTTTCTTTTTACTTTGATGTCATAAAAAATGAGATAGTTCACAGCCAGCTCTGAAATAAGGGAATAAGTGAATGGTATTTATTTGTCTTATTTAAATTGTAGACTTATTCATACAAAATTCTTTACTAACGCAGACTTCTTCCTTTCCCGAAGAAACAATGAGTAAGCTTGCTAGTTGCTGAACAACATTAAGCAGAAGAGAGAGTTAATATCATCAACTCAGTAGATAGTTAATGTCAACAAAAGCAATATGACTAAAAGTGGCCGTTGATGGCAAGTGTTGGTCCTTCAAGCATCCAGGCTGCCAGCTCTGAGCTCCCAGAAGGAGGCCTGGAGTTCTGCGACCTGTGTGCAGCTGGTGGCCCTCACTCACAGCCACTTGTTTAGGAGCCTCCCTCGGGCAGTGAGGGAGGAGATTTATTGCACCTCCATGAATTTATTCCACCCGCATTAGTCCAATGTGGCGACTCACCAGCTCTGTGGTGCCTCAAGGCCAACCACCCTGGGTCTAAAGCTCCTTCTCTAAAATGACACTGCTGGTGACTGTGCTTTCTCTATCACATTGATATTGGGAAAATAAGGTAGAATTATAAAGAGAAGTGCTGAGAAATGTGGGGAGGTGGTCGAGTGCAAGATATTACTATCACTGTTCTCATCAAACCATATCAAACCATGCTGTGAGGACCCATCTGTGAGCACTTGTTTTCTTTTCAGAATTGGCCAGATTTTGTTACATTAGATGAAACTGATAGGAAGGATGAAAAAAGATGCAGAGATGCCCAGGCAGAGGGTGGACTTTCTGGTCTACCCTAGAGCTTACCCCATGCTATTAATATGTCATTGAAGGGATTTATACACATACAAGGGCCAAAGCAACTTCAAAGACTATTAAAGGGTTCTCACTTGCTGTGCTCTTAAAAATTCTTTTATATAAATAAACACAGAGATGCACTTCTGTTTTCTTTGTCCACTTTAGACATGAATGAAACAAAGCTTATTGCAAATCTTAGTGCCAAAAGAACTATGGAAGGTAACTGACCCTTCCGTAATATTTTCTGATACTAAATAAATCTCACACAAACTATTGCAGAGCTGCTATAAATTTAGTGTTCTTTTGAGAGTTGAATTTACAGGACCATCTCAATATGTAACTAAATTTTTATAGTAAGGCTGTTAACTATCAATTTGCTATGCAGCCGGTTCTGCTCTAGAGGGATCATTATTAGATTGTTACACCAATCTGATAAAGAAATAATAATAATCTAAAATCAACACCCTCTCCCCACTCTCCTATGAATGTAGAGAGGAGGTCACATGCCTGTCCATGGGAGTGGGACAGTCCCTAGGGAGTCCCTACTCACCATCCGTGGAGCAGCCGCTGGTCCCGTCGCTGGAGCAGTAGCGCATTTCGATCCTCTGTCTCCCCACTTCCAGCAGATTTGGATCAGGGAGGCGGGCTTTGCAAGTGTACCGAAATCGCTGCTCATAGTGGCCCCCGTTGTCAGAGATGTTGACAGGTGTCCAGGGTGTCCAGGGCGTGGTCTTCTTCAGCTCAGGGCAGGGGTTGGTATTGCAGGGCTGGTACTCCTGGGAGAGAAAACGTGGGGTGTGTGCTCAGCAAACGGCATGAATAGAGCCAGGGGTCTTGTTCCTAGTGCAAGGCAGGGCTCTCTAAAACTTCACATCTTAAGACACCCCTCAGCTGCTGTACGAGGTCTGAAACACATTTCTGTTAAATTAGGCATTTCAGAGAATATTCCGTTTTCAACTCAATTCCGAAAGGATCTGCACAATTTCTCCTGCATCAACAATGAAAATGAGACAATGAATGTAATTGTATGTGAATAAAAATCGTGATTCCCGTATAAATCATCTTCCTTTCACATAATAAGTAACCCAGAATGATCATTATTCCCATGTTAAATTTAGCTGTCTTCTTTGAAAGATTAAAGTTAAAATGATGGAACCATCACTTGTTTTTTTGGACCACAGTATGTTCAGTCTGTGATTAATGAATATTTTAAGCTCTGGAATCACAGATTCAGACTGATAGACTAGTAGTTATCCCAATGATAACACAATATATAATAACTTTTAGTGGACAAGAAGATTTCACAAGATTTCCCTGGTTAATACCTCAATGACATTTGTCGGTTTCTCCTTCCTTCCCTCACTACCAGCTACCTCCCTTGTACACAGGTTGGAAGGTCCTGGGAGCTGGGCAGAGAGATCTGAAGGTTGGCAAATGGGGCACAGTGAGTGTTGTGGGGTTGGAATTTAAGACTACAATTAAGAAGATCCATCTGAAGCACTAAAATATTTATTTGGTAAAATTTTTAAACAGCATGTCTCCGGGAATAGGGCCAAATACAAGGGGTACTGGGTTTGACTCTGGACAGAGCACAACAGCACAATTCCTCCATTTGACAACAAGGGATGTTTCATTAGAGGGAAAACCCACAACACACAATACACTCAATTATGGCCATACTTCTAAAATGATTTTTACCAGTGTTAAACATACATATAAAATAAGAGTTAAACTGCCCTCTAAGCTGTATTATGAAAAGAGGACTGTTCCATCCTTCCCCCATCAATTTTTAGTTAAACATTTTTATATTTATCCCACAGAGCTAACAAGAATTTTCCATCAGGCATTGTCCAGTCACTGAGCACTATGAAAATGAGGGTTTAGCTCTTAACTCCTTCCCCCCCTCCCTATGTCTTCAACACTGATGCAGACCCCCCATCTCCCGTCATCCTCACATGGTAAGGCTACACTTTTGGTTAGGTCAAAATCCAGTGTTTGCACTTAGCACTAGGGGAACACTATCCACACTTGAGTGGTGTAAACCATGATTGGTTTCTGTTTTTTTCCCCGTTCCCTTCCAATTTGAGTCAAGGGCTTCTCTGTTTTTGGGGGGTGGTTGTTTAGTTTCTATGAGCATATCACTAGTTCACCCCTCTCATGTATTCAGACACAATAAGAATTGTCTTTGTAAGTTTCTAGTTTGAAAAAATTATCACTTTAATATTTTATTAGTGAATTTCGAATAGGAGAGAAAGTAGCCATGTGTGTCCACAAGACCAGCTTTACCTGGATGTCTATTAAAATCATGATTTCGTCACTATTCTAATTATTCTAACTAGGTTTCTTTACTCATAATCCATTCTTTTTATTATTTTTACAAGGGACAATACTCCAGAGTTCTGCATGTTGGTGACATCAAAGGCTTTTAAGAGAAAGCATGTGAAGGGCTCATCGCTGCTTCTCCGATGTAATGCCCCCTTCACCTTTCCTTCCCTGGCCCACGGGTGCTGCTCATCTCCCCAACAACGCATCCTGGAAGACAGACGGCGGCATTTTCCTCTCTTTATAGCATCTTTTATTATGGCATCTTTTGGATGCTGCCATCTGAATGAAAAAATAGCCCCAATTCAGGCCATAAACCCAATCGTGTGAGAAGCTAGACAGGACACATATGAGCTCTCTCTATTTCACTCGAAATGGAAGCCACATGATGGGGATGCAATAAACCTTGTCTGGGATCTCCCAGGCCTGTCGTGTGGAGGCACTGCCATCCCCAGATTGAAAATGCCACATGCCACTGTCCTCCCCTTCCTGACTGCACCCGCCTGCTGGGCCACTGTCCAGCTCTCCTTGCTGAAATGAATGTAAAGCATATGCTGCTTATGGACCCCTGCTTAAAAAACGAGGGTCTTTAAGTAATAATAAGTTCGATATCACTTATAAAATCATATCATCCTACATCTTAACAAACAAATACAGAGGACATTTCCAATGATTCTTTAGCTTTAATCTTTTCTATGGAGATGAAGTTTTGTTTGTGAAATACATGAGTGACAAATATACTTTAAAGCTGGCTCATGTGCCTGAGTTGGCATCTGTGTGATGGTGACACGCTCAGCAGGCAGAGGTCACATGTGCCAGAGGTGGACACAGCTCAAGATGAAGGTCAATCCAGGCTCATTAGACCTAAACCTCAGATAACCAAGTCCGTTCTTTTGTTCATAACTCCTCATAGCACAGGTTTTAACACAATACACAGGACTTTCTCTTTTCAACTGCTTTTTGAGGTTTCATATGATCCAGTCACTTAAAATATCATATTATGAAATGCTGAGAATGATATGACCAATCTGTTTTATATCAATGACCAAAATTATGAAGCTATTCAAGTCAATGGTGAGCAATTATGACTTAACTGAGTCTGTTTGCTACAACTTACTGTTGAACTGTTGCTATAAGTCCCCACATTTGAATGAACTTGAGCAGCATTACACTTAATGTTACAGAAAGAAGTTATTTTAAAAGTAGTTTTAGGAAGATAATTACTATTACTTGCCACATAGGATTCTTAATATTCTGGTAGAAAATGTTAAGTAAGAATGGTTGCTGAAATTAATCCTACTTCTGGGGATATATATATATATATATATATATATATATATATATATATATATAAAACCAGGAGGTCATAGAGATATATGCACTCCCATATTCATTTCAGCACTGCTCACAATGGACAAGATATGGAAGCATCCTAAGTGTCCAACAATGGATGAATGGATAAAGAAGGTGTGGTTTATCTCACTAAAGTTAGAATAAAGTTTAAAAAACTAAAACTGATGCAAGAACAAAAAAAATAGTCAAGGAAAACAAATTTAAAAAATAGTTACGAAAGCAATTTCAAACAATTCTCCAAATATCTTCCCCAGTCTCTGTGTCAGTCAACAGTGATAAGACCATCCATTTAAAAGTTTAATCCCTTACCTCTCGGTCAAGTGCTACAGATGGGACTGGCTGTGTTCCTTCTCTCCTCCCTACTCTAACTGCCTCTTTTCTAAGTCAGGCCACCATCACCCATCACCGCAGGCTTGTTTCATACAGTCAAAGCCTGTATTATACTGGCTTAGTTGTCTAGTTATAGATTGCCTCTATTAATAAGCAGCAAGTTTGTCAAGAGCAAGAGCTCTGTCATATTTATTTCACATTACCAACCTTAAGTACAGTAACACATTTTTGGTGAACGGATAAACCATATTGATCAATTCACAAATAAGTCCATTCAAAGGGAATCTGCATAAAATTTGTGAACAAATTTTGATAGTTAAGTGGAGTCCCCCATTTTGCTGTTGATTTTTCCTTTAAAAAACTAAATCAAGATTCTGTGGTATTAGCATCAATATATAAAAATTAAGCAAAGGAAGAGAATGAAAAGCCCAGAAATAGGCCTGCATGTATGTGGCTTATTCATTTTTGATAAAGGTGCAGAGCCAATGCAGTGAAGACAGTAGAGTCTTTTCAGCAAATGGTGCCGGAACAACTGGATAACCGTATGCAATAACTTTGATCAATAACTTGCTTTATCAATGATAATAAACTCAAATGGATCACAAATGGACAATGCTTAGTACTATAAACCTACAAGAAAACAGGAGAACATCTTTGCGACCTTAAGTTAAGCAAAGGATTCCTAGATACAATGCCAGAAGGAAAAATAAGTTGAATTAATCAAAATCAGGAAGTTCTGCTCCAGAGACACTATTAAGAGAACGAAGGACAAACCACACACTGGGAGAGAATGTTTGCAAGTCATTTATCTGATAACAGACTCATATTCATTATATGTTTGAAAAATTAAAACTCAACTATTAACTTCCAAGTGTTATGAAGAGACATTTCATTGAAGAAGATATACAGATGGTAAAAAAGCACATGTTAAAATAATGATAAAGATTTTTTTTTTTTTTAAGTGAACTAAAACCACAAGTAAGTCACCACACACCTATTAGATATTAGAATGGCTACAATAAAACAAAACCCAAGGAACCATAACCTGACACTCCCGAATGCTGGTCAGCTTGCAGAGCGACAGGGAGTCACACCCTGCTGGTAGGGATGTAAAATTGCACAATCCCTTTGAAAACTATTTGACATTTTCTTTTTTTTCTTTTTTAATTTGTCTTTATTTTTTAAAGTATTACAGATGTCCCCTTTTCTCCCTCTACTGACCGCCCCGCTCCCCGCACCTCTCAGGCCTACCAGGTCTGTGCAGGGGGTCTACTCCCTTCATGTCCATAACCTAGTGCCTCAGATTTCTCATTGATAAATGGGCACAGAAAGAAACACATCATGATGATTTGGGAGTGTTAAACCAGGTAATGCATTTATAGTGATTATCAGAGAGCTTGGTATATGGGACATTGTTGGTCTGCACAGAGGCCTGGAAACAAAGATGGGTACAGAATACAAAAATATTAGTTCTCCAAAGTTGGTTGCTAGCAATCTCTCTCCAAAAAAAATTCAGATGGTCATAAGAACCCATAATTATCCTAGCAGGGTTACATATAGGAGAATGGATGTATCTAACTGGTGAAAAGAGTACCCAAGTTTCCATGTATATTATTTCATTCCCTCTATAATATAATCATCTAGTGAAAATTATCTTCTAAATGTGCCGTTATCTGAGTTTATATCAAACTGACTTTTTATCAGTTCTTATTCCTTAAATAATTAGCTAAGATTTCATGCCCTAAAAGATAGCAGTAAGAACATTTATGTAATCTAAAATCCCGATATCGTGTATGATGTATTTGGAACATTCATTGTTAAGGTCAAAGTCCTTCTGTCATTTCATTTCACCAGTAGGGAAACATTTGGAACTCTTGGGTGTTTTCTTGGCTCTCTAAGCTAGGATCCCATCATTTAATGGATTTGGGAAATGAAAAACATGTGTGTTTTATCAGCATCTTTCACAAGAAATTGCACTTTTTGCTCTTCTTTTGGCCAATTTACTGTGGGAAATTATGTTCTTCTTAAATAAAGATATTTAAACGACTTCCTTTTTATAATTCAAATTATTTAATTAGATTCCTATTACCTCATAAATGTTTCCTGCCAGAACTTATGGGTATTGACCTAAATATCTTAATTTAAACATATTTTTGAAATTAAAGTCAAAATACTATTGTCCAAATGACATTTTCAATTAACAAAAGTTATGAAAATGGAAGTATCATGTTATCCATCCATCCACTCAGTCATTTGTCCATTTTTCAATAATCATTGTTGGAGCATCTATACCTCTTCAGGGGATCTCAAATATTAATGATAAAAATAAGCACATGAAGTTCAAGGGAGACATGAACGTGCCATCAGCCCCACACCAACTATGTCTTATGGGAGTTAAGATGCTAGAAGGACTTGACCTTCAATAAGAGGGCACAGTAAGTGACACTGTGGTCAATCTCGTGAGTCACTCCTCTGGGATTCTCTATCTGAACGACCAGTTTCACACCAAGGTGCACTGTCCTCCTCAATCATGCATTGAAGGTGGGACACACCCACCAATCTAGTTGCCTGAGTAACCAATTCTGGAAAAATGATCCATGCCCTAGTTATAGAATGTCATTGTTAATAGAAAAAAAACAACCCCAAAAAACAAAAAACCCTAGTGCAACCTTAGCCACCTTAAAAAAAGTTTAAAGTCTTGATCAGAGAAAAGACCTGCTGCTTAAAATATATGCTGTTAAATTAGTTGAGTACCATCCTTATTTTTTTCTTAATACAGTCTTAAATACAGTTAAAAGTGCTTGTGCCCCAGTTTTACCCATGTTCCAAATGTATGCACAGGGTCCCTGCAATAATCCTAATGGAAAGAGTAAAGTATGAAGGTGGTGTGCTGAGAATTTGTGGCCACAACTGATAGCCAAGGTTAATCCCAAGGCCAAGGCCTGGGCGGGGTTCCCTGTCTGCCATCACCATTCTATTGGCTTGTCTCCAAAAGCTGGGAGAAACATTAACCAGAAGCCCTCTTCTCCCAACAAGAGATGTGTTTCCAACCTGAGGATAAAGGCTTTGTCTTTTCTTTGCAGAATCACCATCTTGATGGTAAGATAAATATATAATGGCTTTCATATGATTCTTCCCCAACAAACTATCACAAAAGCAAATATTCTGTCTAAATGAAGTGAAAACATCATAACACGGTAATTTTTCTATGACCGCTGTTGATGGATTTATTTCTAAGATTTATAGCCTTCTCTCTGAGAATTTAATTTTATGGCTTATTAATGTCTTGGGGTTATAATTAAATTCACTTATTACTGACAATACTATTGGTGCATTAGAATTTTTTCCCCCACAGCCTAAAAACATTTCTTACATCTGCTTGAATTTTTTTTTTTTAACCTAAGTTTGGGCCACAACTCTGCTACTTTCTTTGCCTCCACTTATCATGGTCCTCTCTCTACTTTCATCTATGTGATAGTTCAGAAAGCAGATGATTAAATTTATTAGAACAAGTATCAAAGAGAATAGTCAGACATCATAATGCTATCGAAGTCTTTGTCACAAAGGTGAACAGCAGAATCCCTGTCACTCACCTGCTTTCTGAGCTTGGCCCTGAGCCTGGCTGCCAGCATTAACATAGGGTGGGGCAAAAGTAGGTTTAAGTTGTGCATATGGAAAATAATACAATAATAAATAAATAATAATACAAGAATAAACTCTGTGTTCCTTGTACTCAAAATTCCCACCCTGTATGGCTGCTTTCCCACAAATGAGGTCTACAGTAGAATTAAAATATTCAAGATGTTGGAATCAAACTTCTAAGTTAAATATTTCTAGGTTTTAATATACTTAACATATGGCAATGATATAATAGGGTTTATCTAGAAGTTTCCCATAAAAATAAAAAAATGCCCAGATCAATGTTTAAAGACTGAGCTACATTACGAATTTTCATCTACTTAAATGTGATTAGAAAATAATTTCACTATAGATTCCTAAAATACAAAAAGGTGATTAAATAATGAAGTGGGCAAGCTTCTTCCAAATCCATATTTGGGTCACAGGCACATGCTGTTACAGCCGTTCCTTAGTTTTTAACTACATTAATTTTTGTTTCCACTACCACCACCATATAAATGCACTTCCATATATGAAAACATGGACACGGAATGGAGATCACTTATTTGGAAATCCATATATTAAGATTATCTACAAATGCAGCCACAAAGCTCTTGTTCGAGAATGTTGCCTCTTTCCATCAACAAGGCAAGGGCGTTTCTTATTCAAAGCCATCTTTCAGGCCTACAGAAAATGCCCCAGTTCACATATTTCGAATTCTGTACTGTGGATGACATTAAAATTCATTTTTCTCTTCTGGACACATTGCAAAAAATTAAAGCAAGAGTATTGACTGCTTTCTGCTTCAACTTCTATTCATTTAGCCAAAAAAATTCCATAAGGTGGCTGAGTAAAAGTGCCTGCTCTTCTAAAATATAACTCGAGTGTCTCTAAATTGCTTTATTTTCTTACAAATATTAGTCTATAAAATAAAACAGTAAGTGATATAAGGGTGACTGTAGACATCTAACTTTTTCTCTTACAATGTGATGGAAAAAGAGTTGTTTTCTTCTTTTAGACTGCCCCTCAGTAATAGAGGTTCTTTGTCTTTATTACACCATGAAATGCTCTACCCGTATCCAGACAGAACATTACAGTCGGGGGAGCGAGACGTGAGGTTTGTTCAAACAGGAGTTTACACGGGCAGGCAGGAACGGCCCCAGCAGCTAGACGCCTAAATATGTAACACCTAATTATAAAAAATATATATCATTCCATGAAATTCTAATCAAACTAGTACCCGAGAAGGCTCTAGTGAATGGTGGGTCACAGTGCCATCTAGAAGAACGCTGGGCGAATCAGTGTCTCTAATTGCATTTCCATGGCTCATGTTACCGGCAGAGTAAACCGGGAAGTGTTCAGCTTTCCAGATAACTCAGAAAATCGGATCAAAGGCCCTGTCTCAATCCCTCCCACCTTACAGCCTGCGTCCCGGGCATGAGGCGCTGCATGCTGTGGCTTCAGGCCTGCGCCTGTGCGGCTGCTGCCTTTCCTGCAATCTGCGAGCCATCTCCTAAATTTACCCGCGAACGCTGCCTCCTCCTTGGCGCCCCCACTGCCCCCTGGGCGGTGGCAGATGAGGGATGCAGCCCTGCAGTGACTGGTTTGCACGGGGCCCTCCTGAGACCGTGAGGTCCGTGCAGACAGCGGCTGCCAATGTCTTTGTTCGCCCCCTAGCCGGGCCCCGGACACTTGTCAGGTCTCACACTCCGCCAGCACCGGACCCCCGCACCTCCTCCAACGGGCGCCAGCGGGGTCCACGCATCAGAAACATGCCACGGTCTCGTGTGTGAATTTTGATAACTTTTCCTCAGTGGTGTTCAGAATCTTCGTAAGTACTGAATAACCGTTCAATCAGTAGACAGTGTACAAAGCGGTAAAGGTCAGGGGGCTAAGGTGCAAGTGGGGTGGAGGCCCGCGCACTGAGTGCCCGCAAGACCACCCGCGGGGCTCAGCACGGTGCTGCCTGCCCAGCACTGCTATGTGGATGCCACGCCAGATCCAGCCATCAGTCATTAAGTACCAGCGTCTGACCTTTCACACACGGTAAGAGCTGGCAGCAGTCCTGGGGTAAATCATTCCCATTCTTGACCTCATAACTCTTACTTCTTTGCCTCGCTATACTGAATTGGCTGCGGTCTCTGGTACAGCAGGGAACATTAGAGGGGCTGGGAGAAACCCTCAGCTCTTTCCTGACTGTAGTGAAAAGGCTTCTGATGCTCCACCACCTATTATGACGTCTGCTGTAATGCTTTAAGAGTAACCTTCAAAAGGTTAGAGACGCTCCCATCCACTCTGTTTGTTGACTTTTTTAAACTATTATGAATGAGTGTTGAGTTTTTATCAAACATTTATTCTGCATCTATTGAAATGCCTATGACATTCTTTCTCTCCTAATCTTCTTAATACAAAGTGTATTATTTACAAGATTCTCCACTTGACGATCATGTCATACTATGAATATGAACATATGAACATAAGTGAAATGTAAATATTATGTATAATTTTCATTTCTACTTAAATCCTAATGAATTAACGTTGCACAAGGTTGCACAATATACCCACTGCACAAAAGATCCTGGCAGTGGGGGGGTGAGGGCTGCAATTCTGCCGGCATCTTCTCCTAACTGCAAGCCTTGGCACGGGGCTGCCTGCACTTAGAGGAAGGGGCACTGTTCTATGCATAAAATCATGCTGGCTGTCTGCCAAGGCCTGAGCCTGTGGCATTGTGACCCGCAGAAGGAAAACTTGCTCAGATTCATACACAAAGGTACCTTACTGGTTAGCAGTGCTCCTGGATATTAACCATTTCTAATCCTCAGGGTCAACATCATTCACCAAACAACTCAACCACTGGACACATGAGCGTGGGGGAACTTGCTACAGAAAACCTCGCTTCAAAACAAATGTCCCTCTTGGTCTACTGCTCAGGCCCCCTGCTGTTCTATCCAGCTCTAACTTTTGATACTTGTCCCCTCTGTAAAAGGTGGCCATGAGAAAAGGCAGCCAAATGTTTGAGGGAGAGAGATACAAATAAAACTTAAAATGTTGAAGAACCGTCCTTTCTCTGCATGTGTTACTACAAAAATGATGATGATCATTTAGGGACTTCCTGAGCGAATGTTTGATCTCTGCCACTTGTCAGAATTTGTGATGGTTCTCCCTTAATTTGAATGCTGCCAAGGCATTTTATGTTATTCATTCAGCAGCTACTTTGTGCCAGTCACTGAGAAGCTGCTGAGGATGCAGTGATGAGCCACACAGACAGAGCGCCTGTACCTGGGCACTTCAAATCCCAGGGTGCACTCTGCAAATGTCCCCAAGTTGCTGGGGCACCTCATCTCTCTAGTGGAAAAGCATCCTCCAGCTTTCTCTAACTTCAGGCTCACCAATGATTTCATTTCACCCTGACAGTTAGGAGGACAAGATTAGCAATTCACAATGATGCCGAGCAAATTATGTGCCCTCCACTGAGATGTAAATAAAATGTCCACAAAGGGCAAGAATTGCAAAACTTTCTTGTGAGCACTCATCCTGTTGTAAATATTTATGTGGAAAATGTGTATTTTTAAACTTTATCACTTTTTTGGAAGTTAATTCAGATTCCTTTCAAGCAAATGAGGTAAAACCCAGTAATTTTATAGTAAACTCATAGCCACACCTACTCAGAGGCCTCTCCTATGCAAATATCAGCCTAAAAGCAACAAAAAGGAAGTTGTGAATCGTTTGAAGGAACAAGGTACAATGTTTACTGGGAAAGGCCTTATAACTCCCATTAATTATATTATTTTTTTGCAAAGATACAAGTAAAAGGTCAAGTGCCAGAATTTTAAAAGTTAACAATTTGGTTCAAGACAAAATGGGGTTTCTCTTGACCAGAATCCCCTCATGGTGTGACTCATGCCAATACCATGCTGTTTTGATTATTGTAGCTCTATAGCATAATTTGAAGTCACATAGTGTGATACCTCTGTTTTCACTCTTTTTTCTCAGGATTGCTGTGGCCATTTGATATGCTTTGTGGTTCCATACAAATCTGATGATTTTCTGCTCTATTTCTTTAAAAAATGACATTGGGATTTTGATGGGGATTGCATTAAGTCTGTTTATTGCTTTGGGTAGTATGGACATTTTAACTATGTTGATTCTTCCAGTTCATGAATAGAAAATATCTTTCCATTTCACTGTGTCTTTTTCAATCTCTTTTAATAATGCTTTGTAGTTTCAGTATATATGTCTTTCACATTCTTTGTTAAATATATTCCTAGGTATTCTATTCTATTTGTTGCAATTGCAAGATAATTTTTTTTTTTTCTTTCTCTGAAGTTTCATTGTTAGTATATAGGAATGCAGTGGATTTTTGTGTATTGATTTTGCATCCTGCAACTTAACTATATATGATTATTGTTTCTAATAGTTTTTTAGAGGAGTCTTTAGGGTTTTGTATATATCAGATAGCTTCCTTCAGAAAACCAACATGATTTTATCCCCCTGAAAGGGAAAAATAATTAAAAAGCATGCCGGAGCTTGCATGTTTGAAATCATGGATAGTGTTGCACCATGGAAGTATTAACCGACGAAAGTTAGCATATCTCCAATTATGTAACTGCAATTGCAAGTCGGTGAGAGCTGAATGACTATGCACCCTGCAGCCTGGTGCTCAAGACCTTTAGAAATGAAACAACTGATTTTCCAAATCTGTCTGGCCACATAATTTTACACATCCTCAAGTCACCCAAACGATGCCACTTAGGGCTCTCAGTGTGTACCTCACATCCTTTGATCCACACTCTCCACTCATGTTCCTTTGGCACAGAAGCTCCCACTCCCCTTTCAACTTGGCCAAATCCTGGCCACACCTCGTGGGTGGCCTTGACCCACCCAGCCACAGATAACCTCTCCCTCCTGCGGACTAGCTGTTTTCTCTTCCTTGCTCCACTGGCATTCCTAGCTTCTTCCTTACATTCTAGCCATTTGATTTATATTTTTTCTCTTAAGCTAGAAAGTCATGTCTCTGAGGTTAGGAGTTTTAGTGCCTGCATCTGTGCATCCTCTATAGTCCGTAGGACAGTTGTGTACACATAATAGGTATTCAGCATTTTTGGTGAACTAGGTACACAGGTGAAAAGATCTGAAAATTCTACAAAGACTAGGGGGAGAGACATGGACCAGTAACCGAAGTCACTGGGGATGTTTTTTCCTTCTATATGTAAAACTATTTAGAAATGAACAATGCCATAGGAGATCACACCAAGCATTAGACACATTAATTCTCAAAGAAGGCTCACGCAGCAGGCAGTTCTTTCCTTCCTTTCCCTTTCAGATGTCAGGGTCCTCGTACTAAATGGTATTAGCAGTTGCAAAAGGATAAGAGAAAGAAATCAATTTAAAAAGCTTCATAAGGGAAGCTGCCTGGAGAGCATCAGAGGGCTCCTCATGAGGCCTGGATTCCATCTGGTTGCTCCTCTATTTCTCTCACTCTCAGTTGAGAAGCTATGGCTCCTGTGCTTCTGGTTTCATGTGCGGAGCCTGAATCCGTTTATGAGTAGATTCCACAGCTTCCTTCTTGCAGTCCCTGCCCTCTCTCTCCCCCACAGGATGACACTAGAGCTCCTTGGAAGACTGCTCTTTAATCGCCTCAAACTGCGCGGTTTCATGGGACTAGGATGGACTGGAACAGATGTGGGAAATGTTTCACATCATGCAACGAGCAGGATGCCAAAGAGGAGGGTGTGAGATGTTACTTTCTCACGCAGCACGGCTTATAAAGTAATGCGAGAATGTGACATGGTCTGAGCCAATTCCAACTTTAAGTGTCTTTATTGCAACTCTTTCTTTCAAACCAGAACCTCATGAGATTCTGCAAGTCAAAGAGATCTAGAAAAAACATGCCGTGGAGTGAAAGGAAGAGACAACTGTTCTAAAGAATGTCTCTTTGGGGCACATCGTCGGACCACAGAGCAAAATAATTAGGCTTTTATTCTTTTCTGACAAATGTTGAAAGCTTCTAATTGTAGCACTGTGTTTCCATTCACAAAGATTATAATATCTAAGTGTAGCACGAGCTTCTTATATTCCCTCTTGTATTCACACAGAAGAGGTCTGAAGTAGACTAAGGCTCTTAGAAAATTCTAGGATTACTAAGAGGATTGCACTTGAGAAGAAAGAAACGATGGTATCTGTGAAAATATTCAATGTTTTTAAACCACTTTTTCATGCTCCAACATCTGTCACTTCCTTCTTTACTTAATTACAAGTTGCTTTGAAAATTATTATGTGCGTGAATTGTTTTAACAACTGAAATTATACATGTTCAATAATTTCATTGGAGGCACTCGTATGAAATAATAAAATGTGAAATGCAAATCTTAAGTAAAACACTAATTAAAACGTATCGTTGATGTAATTAAACACTTAGCTTACCTCTCCAAAAGGAAGAACTGCCTGCCATGAGCCAAACCAAAAGACATGTATAATGTGATAGAAGCTCATTTGAAAATCTTCTGGCTGCACCTGTATACATGTGAACTAATTCTACAACACGCCCCTCCATGCCATGTGGAAATTGGTATTAAAGTATATTGTGAACAACAGCACTTAAAATAAAAACAAGGCATTGAACAAAGTGATACACAGACCAATTCCATTCAAGCTCCTCAAGTGAGGACTCTGTCCTCAGTTCTAAGTACGCACCGTGATTCCCTTACTCCCCCTGCCATCCACAAGGCCCATCAGGGGCGAGAAGCTTAATCTTAATACTTATTAAACAATGACGGAGTGATATGGGTAAAAAATCAAGATGCTCAGGTTCTGGTTATGTCAGCGTGAGCTCAGGCAAACATCGTCCCAGACTGTGATGTATGCAGATCTTGCAAGCCTGAGTAAACCAAAGGCAGACCACCCCACAGCAGCACAATCAATTAAGTAAATGACACAGCCTTCCTTAAAGGGATGTCTCACCAGGTTTTGTTTGCTTGCATATTTCCTTGATTTTAGAGGGTTTTAGAGCTGATGCAATGCTGGCTTCTCTAACATGGTACCTATAATGGGTCAGCTCCCTGCTTCTCTCCACCTTCTCTGTAGGTTGGCTGAGCAGTTACTACCAATGTGGAGCCACAGGTCTCAGATTGGGATGGCCGAGTCGGAGAATGTTCTCACACAGTCACAGCCCAAGCTGCTGTAATGCATGATAACGCCTGGAAACATAGCTCCAGCCTGTGCAGTGTGGTGCTGGACTGAAATAGGATTTTTAAAAATTGGAGGGGAGACAGAAGTACCCAAAGAAGGAAATCAATGAAAGAGCTCCAACTTGATGCTGCAAATTTCCCCTTCACCGCCCACAGGAAGCCCTTGTCTTCCAGTGAGAGACACAGCATCTTAGCACATCATGGAAAAGCCAATTTGCCTGGATAACCAAATTGCTTTTTAAAAATTAAGACTGCCTTCTCCTTAATTGTAGTGGCAAATGCTCAGCGCAACTAGAAGCAGACAAGGTGAGCTACCGAAATTGACCAAAATAAGTGCCCAATTTAGCAGGGACATCAAATCAACCAGACGACTGAAGGAACATTCTCTATGGATAGATAATCCATGATTAGCCCAATAGTGTCAGCAGGGCTACAGTTAAAGATGGAAGATGCATTTAGAAAAGAATATTCTCTGACTGTGTTTGGAGGAACATCTACTAAGGCTTTTTAAATTTAGAAAGCCATATTTAATTATTCATTTTGTAGCAGTTAAAAATCTGGCATAATTTAAAACAGAGACCTGGGGTTGCCTCTTTTAAATAATGACAACTGGGCACTTGTTATGCCTTTAAAAAATTCATTTGTTCTGTGGATACTATGTATTCATGTAGACCTACAAAAGATTTTTAAACTCATGGCCATTTAGTGGAAATTGTTATAAGTAAGAATACTGACTTGGTGTTTCCCTAAGTACATTTAGGTGTTTTAGTGTCAGGTATAGGAAAAGCTTTATCAGGGAAGCTATTGGTAAACTGTAAAAGAAAAATCTTTCTCTGTGTCTCACTTAAGTCACTTTTATAGCATAAGACCTCTATTCATGACAGCGTCTCCTTTCAATTAACTTTGCAATTACTGTATTGGAATTATTATAGGCAGAAACAAGCCTGTTATTTTGTAGAACCACAGAAATCTGTGCAACAGACTCTTAAAACTGTATAAATAAAACATTTTTGTGAAATCCTCCAGACCTCCATATCAATTGCAATTTCCAAGATTGCAGATAATTCATATGTTCTAGAGACAGGCTTTTGATGGATTAATTCCTATAATCCATCATTTTTCTTTCCTCTCCCTCTGCATCATGCATCATTCTTAAACTTGATTGCCAGACTTCCAGTGCTGAATTTCAGAAAACTTACACTTTTGTGGCTACCCGCTGGACCACTTGATTTTATGAACTGATATTAATTCTTCCAAGATAATCAAGCTTCTTTTAACAAAATGTGACATTTTTTACTCTGAACATCTTTAATAACTGAAGTTCATTCTTTTTGACATATAACAAAAAGAAAGCAAATTTTCATTCCCACACTTATGAAGGTATCATAGCAAGGTTCAGCCAGGGAGGCCAATCCTTTCCCAGGCAGAAGAATATTTGGAAATATAAGCAAATGCATTTTACAAGCACAGTGCCCTGGAAGAGCTCATACTGTGACATTCTTCATGAAGATCAAGGTCCTTTGTTGAGCTCTGCTGGTAATGGATCACATGAAAGTTTTAGATCGTCGCCAACAGATACAGCAATTAAGGAAGAGCATGCCTTTCATTGTCGGTTGTGAAGTGGCATTTGAGAGGCAGCTTCCATAGCCGGGAAGGAAAGGAGAAAGTAGACACCTCAAGAAGTAGCCCACGCAAGGAGCCCGGCAAGAGGCCAGCATGTGGGACTGAGCTCTCAGGGTACTGTTAGGGGCAGCAAGTAAATGCGGGGAAGTGGATCTTGGCCCAAAGTGAAATAATAACACTTTTAACTAACCACATAATTTAGTGAGAAACTGGCAAGGTTCAAGTACCTGGCGTCTAGCATATGCTGGGCTTATATTGTATAAAGGCAACAAAAGGAAATAAAACTCATTGCACAAGTTGCACAAGCAGAGAACTTCCTAGGTACCTGCGCACAGAAATGTGTCCCTTCTCCATGGCAAGACCATGGGGCTCGAGAAAACCAGTCTGGAACTGAAGAAACACTAACTATGAATAAAAAAGAAATGGAGAGCCAGAGCTAGTATGCAGCCAATGTAAAAACTACTTGTTCAGCTTTAAAAACTTTCATTCCTCACAGTTTATATTTCCTCTATATGTTATGCAGAAATGAGATGCCAGCTGTCCCATCTGAATAGAAGTAGGTGTCATTGCAAGAAGCTGCGATTTTCTTAAAGAAATTTTAATACTAAAATAATAATAATAATAATAATAATAATAATAATAATAAAGGGGGCATCAGAGATCACTTTATCAATTTCAGAGGAAAGGAAATGAGTCTTTCTAATAACTGCTCTTTGAATCCATCTGGCTTTGTGGGTGTGGGATATTAGCTACTGACGGTCAATCTCACAGTTCTTGCCCCAGTGTTTTCTGAGGAAGCTACAGTATCCTGGACCTTTAAGGACCTTAGGGGGAGAAGACCTGGCTATGGGGTCTTGCTCTGCTAGCCACAGAGTTTTAGGTATGTAACTAGTTTTCTCTGGGCCCTGATTTTCTTGTTTGGAAAATCAGGAATGCATGAGATGACATTTCTAAAATATTTTGCAATCTCCAATGTCCTGCACAAACTGAGGTATTCTGTAACACTGTCATTATTTTTATACATCTTAACCTATTTAAACTTCCAATTGCCAGGTTTCACTTGCTCTTAAATTTATCCATAGTGACATAAACAATTTTTAGTACGTTATGTCAACTCTGATTTAACCTCCATAGAATCCCTTTGACAACGTGTATTGAATTTAATATCTTTCTCCTTGACCTTTCCGGGCCTTCTGTGGTCTGGATCTTTTGTAGGAATTAGGTGTCTCTCCTATGCTGCCTGTTGATATCATATATCATAGTTTTTGGTCAATGGTTTTACACTGTGTGTGATATTTCAGTCATAAATATGGGGCTGGGGCTGGCAATACCGAGTCTGTTTCTGTTTTGGAATGACCTTTGCTGTATCTGACACGGTTTCAACTCTATTCTTTCACACATCCGCTAAGCCTTTGAGAAAATCTTGAGTTACATTAACCTCAGAAGCAATCCTATTTATATAACATAACATTTTACGTCTTTTTCCCTTTCATGTGTTGTAATGTTCAGGCTAAACCAAATTAAACTTGTTAGGAGTTTATCTTTGATTAATTTCCATGCTCATAACAGTCTCATGGTTGGCTGAGAACACATGATCACAACAGTATGAAAATCGAGGTGCTAATGAATGAGAGAACTGCTTTCCAAAGACAGTAAAGTTCCTCTTTCTTTTAAGAAACACTTAGTAGTCAATAAGAATAAATAAAATAAAGACCTATCATTTATTACTTAACACTGAGCACAAAAGTTATGCAAATGGAGTCTTGTCATTAAATTCTATTTGTGCCCAGGGATCCAGATCTCAAAGGCTGGCCCAGCCACCTACTAACAACTTATTACTGGCCAAGCTCATTAATCTTTCTCAAGTTGAGTTTTCCCACCCCCAAGTAGAAGTAATAATGTAAAAAGTGTCAATCCCTAGCAGGTGTACAGGAAGCATAAACATAATAAATTTTAATTGCTCTTAGTAGAGTGTATGGTATACAGTAGGTCTTGATAAAAGTTAAGTATTTTGCTATATAACACAAGATTTCAATGTAAACTGAAACAGGATAACACAAAGATAACAGGCCTAAATAATAACTAAAGTACACTCAATTACAGTTTTTTATGCAGTGCCAGGATATGTAAGACTTGATCTAACAATTACCATTACGTTTCTAGATATTATCAAAACAATGTCAAATGTAATTAATATAAAATAATATTTATATTTAATATAAAACATCAATATAAAGTATTAATTTTAAAATAATTTTAAATAAAATATAAAATGTCAGTTGTCCTTATTGTAATATCATTCAAGAATAGAACTTTCCTCCCCTGAAATGGTGTGTTGATGCCAATAATGCAAAATGATGCAGCCACTAGGGAAAATAATATGGAGCTTCCTCAAGACATTAAAAAAGGATCTGCCATATGAACCAGCAAGGTCATTTCTGCATATTTATCCAAAAGAAATGAAATCAGGATCTTGAGGAGATATCAAGATTTGGCACTTAAAGAGCAGAATTTCACACACAAAACAAATAGCTCTCAATGAGGGTCCTTAACTGTCCGAACTGAACCTCTGTTACTGATGTTTAAATAAAGTCTTGGAGATTTGTTCAGACAGGACATACAAGTTTCACAGGTGAAACTTGGAAAATCTTTTTGTAAAATTTGTTCTAAAATGTCAGAGCAAGAAAAGATTCACAAGTACACTGTTCATACTTGAACTTGAAATCAACTCTTTCTCTATAAGCTGCTGTAACACTCAAGAAATTTAAGTTCTTTTACTTTCCACAAACATGTCCTTTACTATATAAATAACATTTCATTAGCATGCTACCATTTTTAATAAGCTGGAAAGGCTGGAAAGGTAAGACGTTAGCCAGAACCTCACGCCTTCACCAAATATGACACTTAAGCAGTTATGGGAGGGAGGGAGCTGTCACAACCTTCTTAGGGGAGACTGAGACTCAGAAATATCAGCCGACCTGTCATCCAGTGAGATACTTACTGACAAGCAGATAATCAACTTCATGACTCTAAAATCAATGTTACTTATACTTACAGCTACAATCTTGACAAACACCTCCATTAAAAGGAAGCATACTTTGTGGCCAAAACTTTATAAATTCCAGCTAGAATGCAAAGATCAACATATCACTTTAAATCGCTATTATTTAATTGATCAGGTACATTTTCTAAGCAATCCAAAGAAACCAAGCCCTTCCCTCACCCTGCTTATGTTCCCCAATGGGCTTGGGCTGGCGTTCCTGCCTTCGAGGAGATAGACACTGGGATAAATAGGAAAAGCCAAGTGGGAAGGAAAATAAAGTTTGTGCTTCGACCATAAAAGAGTAGATTGTGTCATTGTGCCAAAACAACGCCTTCCTGGCAGTACACAGCCAACAGAGTAACTTTGGTGGGAAATATAAATGAATGAATGAATTAACTAATTAATTAATTACTGAAGAACTGACATTAGGCTCACTGAAGATCTGCATGAAATTTCTCTGGATTTGAAAATTTGTGTTATATTTTTCTCATAAACCATAATTCTGTGAACTTGGACACAAATAAAGCAATAAGTACATTAACATTTTTGGAAAACACTCAATTTTCACATTTATACCCAGGTATATCTCACACACACATGCACACACCATCCAGTGACTACATTGAAGATATGCTACACTTTCCTTAATATAATTTTTCTTTCATTAAACTGTTCTAAATGGAATTATTGAAGTGAATGTGCAATAAGAAAATGAATGACTTGAAATTTTTTGAGTTGTTTATATTGCAAAGTTTTAGAAACTAAATTGCAAGATCAGCTCTGGTCTGCATCCCTGTGGTTTCCCAGCAGACAGGACACAGCCTGATAAGGGCATGAAGATCCCAGGCTCTGGTGCCAAGCCTCTGGGAACAGGAAATGATATATTTCAGCAAAGAATAGAGCTACCACATTTGAACTGTTTTCCAAGAACAAGAGAATGTTCACAGATTTACCCTTTATGTATTAATACATAATTTTAAATATCAGCATCTGAATTATCAATAAACATATCATCGCAAATTGGACACTAAGATCTTTCATGGTTGACATTTAGTTGGGGCTGACCTGGAAAGAAGTGCCTCTGTAATCGGTAATAGCTTCTATTAAAGCTACTGCAGCACCTGCCAGTGCAGAGGAAAGAAATCTAATTGCCAGGCCCAGGAACAGAGGTCTCCTTGGGTTGGAGTATATCTGACAAAGCGCCTCATAACCTTATTCCTCTCTCCGAATTTCCCAAAGCTGTCTGGGGTGCGTGGGTTTTGCTTCTCACAAAAACAAGCTTTACAGCAGCACAGAAGCATCGCTCAGCATCTCAGCTAAGGGACCAGATTGCTGCAAAAACCACCTGGGAAGATCAGCCCGCAGGGATGCCCAGCCAGACCTTTTCATGTTGAACGTTTCCCAAATGCCCCCACCATCTCAGCATCCACTCTGGAGTGTCAGCCCCAAGGGATGGCAAATGAAGTCCAAGCCCAGCAGCCTTCAGGGCCCAGTCACCCCGACAGATGGTGCAGGAGGAGCAGCAACAGGGCTTTGGGAAGGTGCTCGTGTGAGGGGAATTTTATTTGAGAGTTTAAAGTGTTAAAAGAAATATGACCTGCTCAGGCAGAAGAGAAACAAAACCATGAGTTATCTTTCATTCCCTCTGAATTGGCACCTTTGGGCTCTGACGATGATCCCACAGAGTTTGTCACTCCTCAGGGTCCTGGGTTCACCCTGCACTCTACACCTCAGTGTGAGTTCAGTATAAGGACCTCATCTCCTGTCCCCAAACCAAATATACTGACCAGAGTCAAGCAGGAGGAAGCTATTGTCATGGCTCAGAAATGGGGACTGAAAAACTCCTGCGGCGGCCTATCCCATCTGAGAATATTTAATTCAGGAAGCTTCCAGGATGCTCTGAATTTCCAGTATTCCCTGCAAACATTCTCATTTACCAGAGGAGCCTGTCTGACTCACAGCATCTAGTGCGTGCAGAGCCCCTAGTGCCTGGACATGTCATGTGTACAGGGCATTCAGTGTCTACAGAACATCTAGTGTCTATTGCGAATTTAATGTCTGCAGAATATCTAGTGCGTACCAAGCATCCACTGTCGGGTCATTTAGTATTTGTGGGGCACTAAGCGCTTGCGTGTATCTTGTGTGTTCGGGGCACTGGGGCATGAAAACATCCAGTGTGTGCCGGCTCTGCTGCCCCGGGTCGAGGCTGTGGGCTGGGCATGAGGGGGGCTCTACTCACCACATTGCAGCCCACGCAGTCAGGCCCGTTCTCGCAAGTCCTGCGGCGAGCTTGAATGCCGCCACCGCACTGGGCGGTGCACCGCTCCCAAGGACCCCAGCCTGTCCAGAACACATGCGGGGGGCACAGCAGATGCTCGTTGCAGTATCTGTAATGGGGAAACCAAGACGAAAAGCAACCTGCTTAGTGTAACGTGAGGCCCCAGGCCTTCCGGGCTCCGTCCCTGCACCAGATGCTGGACACATGGGCATGCTCGGTGTGGAGGGGCGTTTGCATTTGAAGTGGTTGCTCAGTAAAGGGGGCAGATGTGGCGCTGGCCATGCCGTGTGTGCACAGACAATGGGATGCACGGGAGACAATGAAGAAAATGCTAAACTCACAATGCAGAATGGATCTTCCTGTGCAGCCAATTAAAGGAGACACAAACAAAACAAAACCCTTCAAATAGACACCCAAAAATGAGAACACATAGAAAATACCTAGGTAGGGCATTTATCTTCTAAACACAAACATTGAAAGATAAAGCAGGTTATGAATATAGAATCAGCCCAAGTGTATTTGGATTTCATTTCTCATCCATGAAGCAAATAAGGCTCATACTCCTATTATATAATCAGTTAAAGAAAAGTTAGAGCCTGATTTAAGCATAAAGCTTCATGCTATATATTGCATAGGTTACTGCATTTTAAAATTTATTTACACACACCTAGAATGATGTCCAACCTTAATTTAAGACTACTTGTTATCCAAAAAGAGCTGAATTGCTATTTACAAATACTGGTCCTATTTTTATGATGGAATGTACCTCTATAATTCTACATACACATTCATATTGCCGATTTTTAGCCAATATACAAGGGTTTCTTAAGCTGCATATGATGGAGCAAGTACCAGCCAGGAGAATCTAGATTGCAATAATCGAAGAGAGACAGTCCAAGTCAGCCAGACATGGTGGTGGTGGCGGGAGGAGAGGAAGGGATGCACACGGGGCTCGGCAGAGTGAGAGTAAGATACAGCACCTGCGTGAAGGTACAGGAAAAGTGGCAGACAGCAGGGTCAGCAGTCAGCCTCTCAAGTGAAAATGGGAGGCATGCTTACTTCCCAGGAGACAGCGTTGCTAGGTCCTGGCAGAAGAAACCTCCAGAAAGACAAGAACCAATCCGGCAAAGGGTTTAGTTTCTCTAAATTTTCACACAAAAGGGTAGCCAACGGGCCCTGGCCAGTGTGGCCAGTGTTGGTTGGGTGTCATCCTGTGCACCACGAGGTCACAGGTTTGCTTTTCAGCCAAGGGCACATCCACAGGTTGCAGGTTTGATCCCCAGGAGAGGGCGTGTAGGAGGCAGCTGACAGGTGTGCTCTCACATCAATGTTTCTCTCTCTCTCCCTCTCCCTTCTTCTCTCTCTAAAAATAAATAAAATATTCTTAAAAATAAAAAAAGAATAGCCAATGGAACCGAAGAGTCATCACTCTTCTTTCATCTTTTCCACTTTTGAGGCAAAAAGAAACATTGGGTTTCCCTCTTTAAGAAGTCACATACAGTCTCCCAGAGCCCTGGTTCTCAGAGCTCAGGGTCAAGGACATAGAAGGGAAGGACCTTCTAATGAAGAGAGTGTGTGACCTCTAGACAAAAGAGGTACAACAGATTAAAGGAATATTGTATCCTATTAAAGATACAATAGATTAAAGGAATATGACCCTAGGAAGCCCGTGCAAATGTGTAGAGTTACAATAAGTAAAGGAACCTGGCTGCTTAGAGATTACTAACATATGTGTTAGTGCATGGACTGTTCCAAGAGGAAATTGCCGTTTATTTTAAGAACATATTTGGGAGCAGTAAGTCAAGAAAACTCAGAACATCAGAACTCTCAGCATGTAACTCAAAATCTCCACGTGCAGCTTCTCTCAATGAGAAGTAGATAACCACCTCCTCCTTCCACGCCGATCCACCAACATTTAAAAGGGATGGAGATCCTAGAGGCCTTGGCCCTAATTTCAGCTTTCAAAAACACGAACAAACAATAAAAGAGTAGGGAGAGCAAAGGAAATATAAGACCATTGACTTTTAATAAGAAGCACAAAGCTGAGCTACCATTTCCCCATAGAAAAATGAATCATAGTGTACAAAACTTTCTCACATTTGCCTGTAGCAGGCCACCTTTGAGAATGCCCCGTGTGTGGTTACAGCTAAAAATCCATTTCAGGAGAACCTGAAAACTGCATGGAGCACAGAACTTTCAACCAGTGTTACTCAGTCCCACATCTGGCTGTATTTGAAGGTAGACCACAACGTGGTCTTCCTTTTCTTTCTCTTCTCCCTCTACAGTGGTCCCAGGAGAAAAGCTACGCCATGGTTTTGTGACTGTGTCACCCTCTGCCAGGGAGGTAAGAAGGAAAGCAACATTCGTAGGCTCTCTCTGTCCTGTTATGTCTGGGTTTTTATTCACAAATCCAGCAGAGAGAGCCTGCTTAGTGGCAAAGCCCTTGCAAGCCCCTACCTCTGATTTTTTGCCATTTCAAGGAAAAAGTGCCCCCCTGGTCTCTTGACTCCCACCCCAACTAACACATGCTCCAAAGAGACGCACCTTGTTAAACTACTCTTTCTTTGTCACAAACAAAAGTGGAAATTGAAGGTTAGTTATCCTGGAAACTCTGCTTGTTCAAGGAATTTTATTAATGGATCAGATACCTGCACAGTGGGCCAGCTGTTGGGTCCTCATCGCACTAGTTCTCTACACGCAGCTGGCTTTTACCAAATAACATATTTTTGAAATTTTATGGGCTCTCTTGGATCTCTAGCATCTTAAATCACTGACGGTCACAGATGCATTTCATTATGCATTAAAAATTAAGATTTTAATTTTGCCCATGACTGCTCATTCTCATTTTGCATTTAAAAGTTAATTAATAACCCAGCAATATTTCTCCATAAATTAACCATTTTCCCACAAACTTAGTCTCTGGGAAAAGAAATGCTTTTCATAAACTCATACAGACTAGATTCTCAACACTGTATCATGTTTCTTTTCATATTTCTTTATGCTATAAGTTGTGTTCTGTTCTGGTTAGGTCCACGGCAGCTTCTCACTACAACCTGTGTTAGCTGGAATCAATCGGAGCCCCGTCAGAACTATTTTCAACTTGGTCTCTCTAAGTGATTGTCCCTTTGCTGAACCACACTGAAATAATGGTATCTTTTGTGGCACCAGAGGATGAATCTTTATATACATTGTGTCCACCATCCTTTTTATTTTTACCCCAAGAAAAAGGTAAGAGAACCCAGTAGGGGAGAGAAATGACTTGCAAAGAGCTCACTAAGGATTAAGTAAAAACATGAAGACAAAGAATAATCATATTATTCACGAAGACAAAGAATAATCTTATAATAACCCCCATTTAATCCTTTCATTCTTAACTCTAACCTGGCGCCCATGATCCTCACCTCCTGGAATTCACACCTGTATAATCCCCTCCCGTTCAGTGTTGGGGAACCTGTGACTTGCTCCTAACTAATAGAATACGGCAAAAATTATAGGACATCACTTCCATGCTTATGTTACATAAGATTGTAATGTTTTTATTTCAGGAAAACTCTCCTGTGCTGGCTTTGAGTTAGGTTGGAAAGGCTCAGGTGGCAAGGAATCGAGAGCAGCATCTAACAGCTTCAGTCCAACAGCACACAAGGAACCAAATGCTGCCAACAGCCATGGGATTTGGGAAGCAGACCCTTCTCCAGTCGAGCTTCAGATGAGACCACAGCCATGGTCGACTCCTTGGATGCAGCCTTATGAGATCCTGAAGCTAAGGATGCAGGTAAATTGTGTCCAGGCTACAAACCCACAGAAACTGTGATCTAATAACCATGTGGGGTTTAGGCAGCTGAGTTTGTGGTAATATTATTATATAATAACTAGTAAAACAGATTTTGGTACCTAGACATGTGTACTGTAAGAAATACATAAAAATGTGAAAGGGCTATCACCACTCTGTTATCTGTGTCTGTGGGTTATACATATATGTTTTTTGGCTTAATTCCTTCGCCTTCTTTCATCCAGTCCCTCAATCCCCCTCCCATCTGCCAGCTGCCAGTCTGTTCCATGTATCTACGCCTCTGTTTCTATTTTGTTTGTCAGGTTATTTTGTTCATTAGATTCTACATATAAGTGAGATCATGAGGTATTTGTCTTTCTCTGACTGGCTTACTCTCAACCAATTTTAAATCTTGCAAGGCTTAGAAATAGCAGGGAAACTGCTCTCCTATAGTCAGCCTTTTCACTTATCAACTAGCGTCAGCTCAGAAATGACATATTTTCGCAAGAGTATCATGGGGGAACTACTTCAAAAATGACCAACCCTGCTTTGCAAAAACCATCTTTCATCCCCTCTGAGGTGAGAGGAATAAAACCTTAATTGGTAATTTAGGAAAACAGTGAAGAAAGAAAAATGATTGTCTGGTTGTTTTGAGGTTGTAATAAATACTTAGTAGAGAACTATCTGTACAATAAGAATGTATATAAATCTAATATATAAATATTATATTGTCTATATAAATATATATCACACAGTGAATGACTGCATACAGTATTTTATGAGGCTCCCATTGAATCCATATCCCTAGATATGAGCCTTACTACATTTTAATTAAAAGGTATTGAAAGTCATTTTCTTTCACATGGGATCAATACAATAAGTTTATGGGAATATGGCAGAATAAGAATCCTGAAAGTGATGTGAAAATTACCTACTTGAATATTCTCCAACAACCATAAATGAAAATGTACTTTAAATATGCAAGAAAGAGTGAAATATCACGAGGGTAGTTTCATGAGGCCAAAATCAAACGTCTGATTCTATAAATCTGTTTCTAACAAACTGTCAAATGCAAGACTGAACTGAAATGCCCCCATGATATGCTGAAAGCTTCAAATACACATGGAAAAGAAGGCCTCACTCTAGGTGATACTGTAGCTTCACGGAGGGTATCTGGCAGTAGAAGAGTGAATATGTCCTCACCTAAGCCCCAGCTGCTTAATATAGTTCTGATGGAGAACTTTACTTCATCTGGCCAACTCATCTGGACCCAGGGCCGCCTTCGGTCCTACACAGAACTGTAGGTTTGAGACCGGTGGAGCTGGATTCTAAGGAACACAAGCTTTATCCAGCAGACTCACTTGCTGAGTCTCCAGGGAGCCCAGCACAGATCGGGACAGGGGGCCCCCAGTCCCTGGATCTCCACTCCGTTGGGAATTGCTCAGCTGAGCCAACCACACAGGGGCCACAGCAGCCCAGCGATGCTATCTATCAACACAAGGCTTGGGTCAAAATTTAAGGATGTCAGTATAAGAGGAGGACAATTCGGCTCAACAGAAAGGGATGCCACAGATAGGTTAAGCTACATTCTCCGACCGCACTGGGATGACAGTAGGTGGAGGATGGCGATGCTGGGGCAGAGCGGGCCGTACCTTTCCTCGCGGTTCTGTCCCACACACACCCGGCCCCCGTGTCGGGGCGTGGGGTTGCTGCAGGACCGCTGGCGCACCTGGAAGCCGATCCCACAGGTGGTGCTGCAGGGAGACCAGGAGGTCCACGGGGTCCAGCCTCCATTCCTGGGGGAGGAAGCAATGCGGTCACTGAGTCGAACCGGCTCGAAGGCCAGCTGGCACCCACCTCCCACTTCAGGGGCTTCCCCACGCGGGCCACCCCGTTACGGGCTGTGAAGAAAAAGTGAACTGGGGCAATGGGGCTGAATGAACTGCATGATGGGAATCTCAGTTACTGTGAGATTTATCTCCCAGGTACCTGATTTTAAAGTCAAGGTAGGAAATTTAAGAGTAACATTTTAAGTGTTCTATAAATAATTCAAAATGGGCAATATTAGAAACTATTAAGAAACTATTTAGTTATAAAAATATACATTTAATAAGAAATGTTAATTCATTGAAAAGCAATTAAAGATGAACCCCTGAACCTCTAGACTATATGCTTTTACTTGACTTGCACTATTTCAGTTATAATTAAAGTGCACATATGAACAAAATAATCATCCAAGACTATACGTAATGCTTACTTTTAAAATCAATGAAAATCAGTAATTCTCTTGGTAGTATTCATATGATATCAAACACAATAATGTCTAGAGCTTTAAAAAACCTTTATTAAAAATGAAGGAAGGATATTTTAAACTCAGATTCTTGGCTATTTTCTTGCAATTTGACAAACATATAGAGTATAAATAGGGAGTGCACATTGTGCTCATCTGAATTTATTTATGTTATTTAAATATTTATATAAAATTAGGAAGATATATTAAAGTACAATAAAAGTAAAATAAACCACTTTTATAAAATATGAAGTACTGCTTTTAAAATATGAGATACTACTGTGGTCATGGTGCCACAGGGGCAGGGGACGGAGGAGAAAATTGAGCATAGTCATAAAAGAAAATCAACCAGAAACAACAGAACACTAAGCATAAGACACAGGAAACCTACTCAATAGATCACACTGTTTGAAAGGGTCTCAGGGTACCCAGGATCATATGCTACAGAGCTGGGGGTTGGGAGCTCAGATATACTATAGAGCAGAGAGCCTTTCGATGAAGATTTGGCTTCTCCTACCCCTCAGCTATTGTCATAGCACACAGCAGTGGATGGATGCCACACGGCGTGCCCAGATGACTGAGCATGCCTTCCTCCAGCTGCCGAGAGGGTTGGTGGCTATAACTCCTCTGAGAGGTTCTATCAGCCATCAGGGGTCCTCCCAGCTACGGAGTTCCCCATAGAACTCAGCTGAGTCCCTTATTGGGCCTGCAGCATAGGTCAGTCCTCGCTCAGCCAAGGTCTCTTCCTTCCAGTCCTCACAGGTGTTAATCCTGGCGCACCCTCCAGTTTCCTTCCTGCACAGAGATCTCCTGTCACAGTGGCACTCCTGACCATCCCAGGACAAACACAGGCTTTGCTCCTGAAGTTCCATAAAGGAAGGTATTGTGTAGGAAAAATGGAAGGCTGCCAGGCTCAGTGCATTTAGATGACAAACTCCTGTCAAGACTCTGGGCCTGGGCCTGGCCAGACATGGCTCAGCGGTTGAGCATCGACCTAGGATCCAGGAGATCGGGGTTCGATTCCCAATCAGGGCACATGTCTGGGTTGCGGGCTCAATCCCCACTCGGTGGCGTGCAGGAGGCAGCCGATGAATGACTCATCATTGATGTTTCTATCTCTCCTCTCCCTTCCTCTCTCTGAAATCAATAAAGATATATTAAAAAAAAAAAAAGACTCTGGGCCTTCCCTTGATCTCCTACCTTCCTATTAGCTGGTTATATTTCTTAATCAATCAATCAATCAACATCTCTCTCTCTCTCTCTCTCTCTCTCTCTCTCTCTCTCTTCCTCCTCTCCCTCCATCGCTCCCTACTAAGAATTGGAATTCAGAAGTGACATAATGCCATGAGGATGCACATTCAAATGTTTATTTTAATTATAAAATAAAACCATATTTTTCTGATCAATAATAAGTCTGGCTTGGCCCTGGTTTGATAGTCAAGTCTAGCTTAGTTAATTAATTTATATTGTAGATTTCTTTACAAAAATTGAATGTTTTTAGTCCTGCTACTCCAAGGTATTGAGAAAACATATTTAAATAATGTGATGAGATAAAGTGTATAAACAAAAACATTATACTCCTAAAATGTATTAAATTAGCAATATTTCAAATTTTCCAGCACTGTCTGAGTGTATTGGGTTAAACAAGGTGCCTATGCATAAAGAATAGCAGGTTGAATTTAGAATCATTTGAATGGCCTTCTTAGAGGCTCTTTGATGTTCTCTGCACAAACTGAGAAAGCATTTGACAGTACTGACTGAGCAAAAAATTCAGTTTACAAATTAGGTGGTTTCCAATGTTTTGCTTCCAACAAAATCGAAGGCCAACATAAACAGGTTATCCATTAATATAGGACATTTAAAAAGTCTTTGATGTCAGATTATCATAATTTTGGCAGACAATTTTGAGAAAACTTAGAGAAGTGAGTGACAATGCTATGATCTTCTATTTCCAACTACTTACATAATTAAGACCTGTCAGCACTTAGAACTAGAAAAATAAAACATTTCAATGGAACTGGTGCTTCCTGCCTGACTCAGGCAAGAAGCTTCGTTTATGCCTGAATGGTAATAAGAATTGGGAATAAAAAAGAACAGCATTAAGAGATGAAATTTCAATAAAATCTCAGTTTTCAATGTTAAGTAATTATTAGTCAAAATGTGTAATATCCATGATGTTCAGATTAATTGTGTGTTAATTTTTGAAATACATATTTAAAATGCAAAGCCTTTGGCTGTCAGAAATAATTTTTAAAAACAATTCCTTTCATATAATTTGTTTTGTGGTAGTTGCAGAAGTATAATAGGGTAAGCAATATAAGGCTTCAGGCATAAAAACAAACCTATTAGGAAGTTAAAGAGAAATACAGACAAAATTTCTGAATGTTAAATTAGAGCCTGCTCATCTTTTTTTTTTTTTTTTTTTAGGGGAAGGTGGCTAACAAATGACTATGGTAGTTAGATTCCATTTACACATTTAAAGAGTGATATAACAAATTATATCTTTGCAAATATTGAACCTTTTGATGAAATAAATTTGATGCTAATCTATAGATACTTGAGGGAACACCTCGTTATCAAGATTATTTTAGGCGCCAGGTAAGCAATGGGTTGTGAATACCATTGTGGCAGGAAACCCTCCTGTCCAAGTACAAACTTTGCTAATGAGAACTGTCCCCCACAGTGCGAGGGACACATGTGGACATGTGAGGTTTAGTTGCTCCCCTGGATGTGTCCCTTCCAGACTCAGAAAAATCAACTCCATGGGTAGGTAGGTAGCTTCTCAATCTATGAAAACTGTGTGATACTGGTGCTCACACCCCAGGGTACGCTGCTTGAAAAAGTGCACACTGCTTTCTAAATCTCCACCAGAGGGTCACTAACTAGTATATGGGAAGTTAGGAATGATCTTTGATTGATAAATTAACTGGCACCCAAGAGATAAGCTGATATACTATGAGTGCATCTCTGCTCATGCACACAGTGGGTGCAAAGCTGGGCCACCCTTGATAAAGTGTCTGCCTAATTACAGAGGGCGCCTGCCCTGGTCTGACCAGAAGGTTGGCTGACCGGCTGCCAGAGCAGCCCATCTGCACTATGTGAACCTGTCCTGGGCGTGCATTTCAGCATGCCAGAGGGATAGGGACCTGAGACACCATCATTTACAAGAACAGGCAATGTCACAGTTTCCAGTGTCTGCTTAAATTTGATCCGAGACTTGCTTTCATTCTCAGGAACCACTTAATGGCAAAGTTAGAAGGGTGGGGCCTACAGCCCTCACTTCTAACCACTGGGGATCACTGATGCCATCAAAAGAAAGAAGAAGTTGTGAAGAGCCAAGTGGATTAGGCCAGCGCACAACAAATGCACTGAGTTGTGTAATAAGGGGCTACTAGTCTACATATTCTAGAAAAAGTATGTCCTTGACATGGAGGTTTCCCTCAAACAAACCAATAATATTGTAGACAGGAGCAAGATTTTTTCTAATCTAATGAGGGACATAAGAATAGGTTCAAATTTATAGAAGTTTAAAATCTCTTGCTACAGATCACGCAGTCCTGAAGTGGTAAGTGTCCCTGTCTTTTTCTGCCTCTCTTGAGGTGGAAAGGTATATATTAGGAATGATTTCCCAAACTCCTCTACAGTCTGGGTTTTCACATGAAAGTAGGCCCGAGTGTCGGGAGTGACGTACCTAGAACAGTTGGTGATCTCCATTCGGGGGCCTGTGCACTCCCAGCCGCCACACCGGGGGGCCGGGCTGTCACAGGAGCGGGTGCGACAGAGGCAGGTTCCCACGGCGCTGCCATCTGTGTGAGTGCAGGGCGTCCATGGGGACCACGGGCCAAAGTGCCCATCCACAGTGAGATTCCTCGTCTAGGGAGCAGATACGAGAAGGATGTCAGAAAGGGTTAAGGCTGCAAACGTGAAGAAAAAATGAAGGTCTCTCACAAGACAGTCAGAACCCACTTAGAGGATTTTGTAGTATTATAATAAAAAGGGATGAATGGGGTAATATTTCAAAGTAAAGCAGCAGAGGTCAGCAGTGCCGATAATGACAGAGAAGGTGGGGAGGCGAAAGGAGAGGGCAGGAGAGGGGAAGGGGGAGCAGGAGGAGGAGTGGGGGAAGGTGGGATCCAAGGGTGCTAAGAGCTTGACAATCTGGTGATGGCAGAATTGTCCACTAATGTGAGGAAGCAAGGAGCAAGAATAACTGGAGTGAAAAACCAGAGATGTATAATCCTGTTGCATTTTTATGTAGCTTAAAAAAATGAAAGCTTGACCAACTGGTTGTCATTTAGGACCAGGCCTGGCTCAAATGTCATTTAAAACTAACAACATTTATTTTACTTGTCAAGTGGCTGGCACTGTAACTACAGGCTTGTTAAGGGCCCATTAGAAATAAAAGTGTTGCATGGATCATGCGGAAATGATGCTGAGTTCCATTTTGGTTTCACAAATCCAAATATCATTTCATGTGCCTTCCTTCTGGCATTTAAACGATGCTCTACTCAGACAAGACCCAGGTGCAGATGACAAGGAACTCAGTCCTCGGCTGCCCACAGATATGTAACCTTCCCTCCTGCTCCCGGCAGACAGGTGTTTGTCTGGAAGGGGGAACTGGGGACAAAAAATTCTCACAAAGGCATAAGAAGACTGGAAGTTTCGACTTCTGGGGCATTTTCACATGGAAAAGATTTCACAACTTTTATTCAAATTGCTGACAGGTTGGGCTCAGTGGCTGGATTTGTACAGGATGATATTTTCCCTACTGAGCTAGTTATTGGGGAACCGATAAGCTTGGAAAGAATGGATTGCAGAGCACAGGACTGGACTACGTCAGGTGGGCACCGTGGGGCTGCTCGACGTATGACACATCAGCAGGCGGGTGTCCCTCCTAACGCCACACGCACACACGCACAGCTCATTAAAAATGGTGCAAAAACCTAAAGAGCTTAAAAGTGAATTCTGAAAGCAAAACGACATAAAAAACAACCAATATAGCATATTTACTCAGAATATTAATATCCATGTATTTTAACACATCATGCTGACACTAACATTTTTCGTAAAAAACCTCCTTCTCGACGGGCCTGCTTTTCTGCAGACCAGCCTCCAACCCCACCCAGAAGGAGCCAGAAGCCTCTTGAATGTTACTGATGTGTCAGGGAAAGGGAGCCCCAGAAGCCACAAAGCATAAAATAACACGGCTTTCTTTATGGCAGAGGTGGGGTCCCAGGGAGGAAGATCTAAGTCTTAAGGACCCGCATACAGGACGGCCCTGGCAGGAAACAGGAGCTGTGCCCCATGATTTTGAGGAGGACGCTGTGGTCACTTTTGAAGATTTAGGTACTCTCCCGATATTGACTGGAACTTTTGAAACGCCAGGTTATCTGGAGACAGATTAGAAGATTGGCCTCCATCTCTTCATCAAAACCCAAAGGAAATGGGCACAGAGACTGTTGGGATCTCTTTAGCTACAAGAAGTCATGAGGAGATCTGAATATCGGAAAATGAGGAATGTGAGGCCAGGAGAAAATATAATATGGTGACAAATGAATGAAGATGGAAACGAACCATTCAGAGTGTTCCAAGAGGACACGTGACAATGGGAACACACTTAGAAATTGACAAACTGAAAAAATAAGGCCATGACTTGTGGAACTAAAAGGTCATGGGTCAGCCTTGGTACCAGGTGCATTGATCAATAAGGGCATAGAAATAAATGAATATAGGGAAGGTACAAGTAGAAACCAAGGGCGAGAAGGAAAGACAGACAGACAGACACAGGGAGAAGGAGCCACAGTCGCTGCCCTGACTCCTGACAGTTTTGAGGTTCCTGTTCCAATCCATGTGCTCCCTTAAAAGCAATCTCCTGTTGGGCAGGGAATCTGAGACCATCAGTTTCCGCAGCCCGGAGAGCCTAAGGCAAGAATGTCAGCAGGGTGGAAGGTTGCTCTGGAGGCTTTGCAGTCATCAAGGGAATCATTCCTTATCACTGCCCAGGGAGAAGAGGCATCCAGGCCAGGGCTGTGTTGACACCAGCAGCCTCGCCCTGGAACAGGACAAGCCCCAGGTCAGGGGGCTAATCCCGCCTGGTCTAAACCAGTCAGGGCAGCCCCACTCCCTGGGCCAGCGCTGGGTCTGAGAATGAACATGTGACCTGACCCTGGGAAACAGGACGAGAGACTGGGAAAGGCTTCCGGAAATGCTTTTCCTCCAGATAAGACAAAAACTCTCTGCAACTTCTCATCCGTGATGCTTCTTCACATTCCTGGGGGGAGGCAGAGAAGGCCTGGGGACTACAAGACCCGCTCACCCAGCGCCTCCCCAAACTGAACAGAATCAGCCCTGAAGCTGCTGTCTCCCATCATAGAAGAAGGGAGAGAGTCATTTTTAAGGCCCTACTCACAGGGAATTCAATTTCTTTTAAGTAAATGCTGTCCTATTGGACAAAATCTTTACATACTATTTCTACAGAAAACGCAAACTATGACTTAAGGAAATAGTCACGAGATTGCCAAAGACTGCACAAGTAGGGATTTGGAAGATGTAATTGGAAGGGCTGGTCTGCTCTTCCCTTACCACGAGACCAGGGTTTCTCAACCGCAGCACTACTGACATCCGGGCTGGGTCATGGTTGTGGAGGCTGCCCCATTCATTGCAGAATATTTACTAACATCCTGGCCTCTACCCTCTAAATGCCAGTGTCCCACTGCTCCAGGATGTGACAACTAAAAATTCTCCAGATATTGCTAAAGGTCCCTGGGGACACCTCCAATGAAGAACCACTACTTTCATTAGACATCCCTTTTTATGTGCCTTTGTGCACTGGTGTAAGATAACAGAGTCTTAGGCAAAGAGATGGTATAAAAGTTCTTCCAAACATATGGATGGGCAGAAGTGGGCTCATATGAATGACAGATGAAAAGAGACAATGAGTTTGAAATAAGTGACAGCTCATGAAGGAAGGAAGAGAAATGAAGTGGAAAAAAACAGAACAGTTAGAGTAAGGCAAACACTGGAAAGCAACTGCACTCAGCAAATCCTTGCTGAGAGTATACAGCGATATAATTCTGCAGGGTAAGAATGTGGGCTTTATTTTTCAGCCATGGGTAGGGTAGCTGCACACTTTGAGGGGCAATATTTTCAGTCTACAGATATTGCTGTTGGTTCTATTAAATTCAGAGCAAGAAGAGCATGCAATATTCAGAACAGCACGTGGGCTCTCTGTATTGCATTTAACCACAGGCTTGTTTTGATCCTGAGTATATTACCTTGAGAATCTGCCTCGGAAATCGATCCATGAATAATGGGGTAGGTTCTGCGACTTTACTTTTCCATATGAGCAGGTATTTTTATATTTTCTTAGCTGTCATTAAACAGACATCAGAAATAAAGCTATCTAGAATAAATTCTCTGTAGTGGTGCTATCTTCTGGGTTTCTGCCAAGCAATTTGGGGTATGTGCTTTATGTTATGAAATATTAAGTCATAGTAAAACTTATAGCAGGTATGTATGTAGATAGTTTAGTGTAGGCCAGCCACTGTTCTGAGTGATGCACACATTTTAACTCCTTGAATCTGCCCAACATCCTATCTACATCCCATTTTATAGGTAGGAAAACTGAAACTCAGATGAGGCTTAATTTGCTCAAAGTCACACTGGTTTTAAAAGAACCAAGATCATTCTAAACAAACTAAGTCCAGAGACTGTGATCTCAGCTATTTCATTCTGTAAAGAGATTCTTAGACCCTTCTTTGGTAGGAGTCTCATGAGCATCAGCTTCATGCTCTTTTACCCCCAATTCTGTAACAGAAAAGTTCCCCTCACCTAGGAAATAACAGATTTCCAAGAGCTAGCTAAGGAAGATCCAAGTTTTGTTAACAAGCAAAATCCCACTTCAATTCATTCATGTTCAATTAAATTGATTCACAAATGACCCAGAATGGAGATGCGTTTGATGTGTATAGACGTCCCTGGAGCACATGTTTAGGTCTTGACAGTACTCCAGACATCATTCTAACTACATCAAAGTCTCATAGTTTCTATCCAAACATATTTTCAGAAGTTAAAAGATCTTCCTTTATTTTCAAAGTTCCTTGTACCTTTTGTCAGAGATTGGAACAAAACATGATATTAATAAACTCCTTGATATCATCCCTCAGTCTCTCTATAAACGAATTTCACAAAGGAAACAGCACCTTTGAAGGAAACTATGCTGGAGATCAGAAGTACTGGATCTAAATCTGATTCCTTTCCCGATGTAGTTTTAGAACCTGTGCAAACTCTTTAGACTCTGATCTATGGTATTGCCCTCTACACGGAGGGCTTTGGATTCCATTATTGCTAAAGTCCCCTTTCACTTTGAAGATGCTAATTACTCCATAGCCCAGGAAGAATGCTGTAATTGTGAGACTTATTTGGTCTTTGCATTTTGCTAGTTATTGCATCATATATTTTGGAACAGGAACTCACCATATGATATAATGTGCTGGTAATCATGTACCCACAAAGGATGTAGACAGTATTCATGCAGAAAGCCCAAGTAGATGCTTCAAACTATATTACCCTTGTTAAGCAACATGACAAGTTATGCAGGACATATGTCTGTATTTTTTGAATCACGCCAGAAATGTTGATTTAGATCTTGCTCAAGCACTTCAAATCTATTAAACTGAGAACAATGTTTTCAATGACATTTACAAAAGCAAACAGAACTTTAGTCAACAGTCAGTCAACAATTGCCCTGTCTCCTGGACAACAGAAATCCATAAATATTTTTAAATAGGGACCATTCAGTGGAAAACAGATCTTAAGTTGCTAAGTCCCTGGGAAGGTTCTGGGGGCCTCATGGGCAACTTCAACTCGCTGGAGAGGAGAGCAGCTAAGCAGCAGAGGGCAGCCTGTGTGTGAGGTGTGACTGGAAAACTAACTTTGGGGAACTCAGCCATGCTACACTGTTTGCTCACGGTCTGTGAAGATTTAAAAGGTAAGTTCCCACAGAGGGTGTGATATCAATCTCAGCACATTCATCATCCCTCTAACCTAGAGCTCCCCTGAACAGGACTTCCTCTCATTATTCAACTTGGGCTTTTATATTGGATATAAGATGCACTGGTCTCTAAAAATCCCTCAGATTATAAAGCTTAATTTCTTTCAACTAAATATATGTAGATAAAAAAAGAAATGTATTTTTCTCATTATAAGATTTTATGTATTTTTAACATCTCTAAAATCAACTGGCATCTTGTAATCCATGGAAGCATTTTTTTTTTTCTTATAAAACAGTAGTATACTTCTCAGCCAATAGCATATCAGAAATGATGAAATATGGTAGATTTGGGAAATGAAATTAAGCCTTTCTTCCATTTAAGTCAAAAATAAAAAATAACATAGAAGCAAATTACATTTTTAATAGCCTTTAAAAATACCTAAGTTAAGACTGCTCTATATAAATGCTAACAATTTTCATCTAGTTCATTTCTAAGAAATAGATTGTTAGAAAGGATATATAATTAAAATAGTAGCTGGGTTATTCAAAATTTCCCATTTTCTACATGGTAGCTTTCACATATGAGAAAAATACATTGTTTTATTTCCTGAGTGTTGCTCAAAGTGACATAATTTATATTCTGTTGTTGGCTGCTTCCCATATTATTAACTTATTAAAAGTGTAGCTTGAATATGACACATTATATAGAGTGAGAGGACAGGGATGGTTTTGTATAAAGAAATCACCTCAAACAAGAAAAAAAAAGACCTTGTTATGTGTTTTCTGGACAGTGAATCAGAGGTCACCTCTCAGCTATAACTTTGAAGCAGAGGAGGCGGAGAAACAGCTCCAACCCCAGGACAGACCCCCATCGCCCTCTGCCCTTCCTGAGTGTACAACAGAAACGTTCCTCTCAGCAGCAGTGACAACTTTAGTAACAGCCCTCTGGTCACTTCTTAAACATTGGATCATCTCCATCTTCGGAAGGTAGAAATACACGTGACACATATTTACTATAAACCAAGTGGCGGCATGTGCATTTTCCATTACATAAGTAAGTATGTCTCACATGTCTAATAAAACCACCATGGGTCCTAGACCAATGGCCTCATTGCTTAAGAAGAATTGTTACTACATTGGTTTGCTCTTTTGTACCATTAAAATGTCAAGGTCAAAATATCTAGAAGAAGGTGTGCTGACTCTTTCTAAAGTACACTTTGTACATCAGAGCTGCATTTCAGAGATTGCACAGTTTTCTCTAGCTGCAAAGAGTGGGAGGTGAGCCCTGGCCGGATGTTTCAGTTGGTTGGAGCACAGTCCCATGCATTGGAAGGTCGCAGGTTCGACTTCTGGTCAGGGCACATGCCTAGGTTGTGGATTTGATCCCTCGTTGGGGCACATACAGGAGGCAACAGATCAATGTTTCTCTCCCCCCTCCCCATTCTCTTTCCCTCCCTGCCTCCCTTCCACTCTCTCTAAAATCAACAAAAACATATCCTCAGATAAGAATTAAAAAGCAAAAAAAAGAATGGAAGGTGAACACCGTTGTACTTCTTGAGGGTTGTTCAGAAATGAAAAGGGACTTCGAACGCCAGCATTTTAAAAATCAATTTCAAGAGACACTGCAGAAAAGTTTCCTTCTAAAATCAGAGACCTGAAGCTATACCCCCAAGGACTAGCAGCTAACCCCCTTGCAAAGATTTGCTTGCAGCCTGGATGGGGTTATACATTCACAGTTGCAGTGAAAAGCCTTGATCTACTGCCAACACTTGGGGAAGGACACGGGTTTTAATAGCCCTGGCCTTGCTCATGTCACTTTGCCTGATTTTCCCACTTAAAAATGGAAGGACAGTCTTCATGGACAAGGCTTTAGATAAGAGCATTAGCAGCCTCCTTGATAGGAGGCAGACCCCCAGTTCACATGCCTCAGGCAGTTCTGTTTGGAAGAAACAGCCCAGATTTCAAATCACAGGACGTGTCGCTTCCCTTCTGAGCCCTGTCTTGCAGAAGAATGCCAGAGCTGACAGTCACGGAGATCAGCAGTTATGTGACAGCAAAGAAACTTAATAAATGTGCAAATGCATAGAAGCTAATAGAGGTTAATCATATTCCCTGAGGATCAAAAAGACAACAGGGAAAAAAAGCAGCTGGTTTGTAGAAGTGAGGACCCGAACAAATAAATTGGCAAAACGGAAAAGTGGAAACTGTTTTCTTGGATTCAGAGTCTGACTCCAAATGCAAGCAAGCTCCTCTTGGCTCTGCAGAATTCACTGTGGGAATGCACATTGGGCTGTTTCTCCCAGACCTTGCTGTGACCCTGAGCAGGATCTACAAGACTGTCCCACATGGGCTCCCATGGTAATAGCCTTTAGTTCATTCTTTTAAAAGCTCCACTTCTCTCGGCTTCTGGAACTATAGGTCCCAAGGGAAACTGATGGGTGTGGAAGGTACTATTTTATTAATGCTACAAAAGGTACAATAGTTCACATCAAACTCTGGAGATAAAAATCCAAGAATAAAACAGAGATATTATACCCCATTCTCCAACCAGCACTGTTTTCTTTAAGATACTTTTCATCAAAACAGACAAAAAGCCTGGCCAGGCGTGGCTCAGTGGTTGAGCATCGACCTAGGATCCAGGAGATTGCAGTTCAATTCCCGGTCAGGGCACATGCCCGGGTTGCGGCTCCATCCCCAGTTTGAGGCGTGCAGGAGGCAGCCGATCAATGACTCTCTCGTCATTTATGTTTCTCTCTCTCTCCCTCTCCTCTCTCTGAAATCAATAAGGACATATTTAAAAACGACAACAACAGACAAAAAGCCTATGCCAGTATCCTATGTGGCTCTTGTGCAAGCTAAGAGCTGAATAAGTTAAGAGAGCACAGACAAGGTGTGCAGGAAAGGTTCTAAGATAAAAATGCGTGGACTTCATTAAAGCGCTGGTTAGGATCGTAGGACCGCGGGTGACTAAGGACAGTGCGTTCAGAGGACCGAGAACGTGGACACTTACAGGACAGGCGGAGATGGTCTGCTCCCACTGAGTCATGCTCAGGCTCTCCTCCAGGCTCGTGCATTTCTTCATCACCACATCCCAGCCACAGTAAGGGTCCTGGGCCCCGATGCAGGCACTGGGAACACACACCCAAGGGTCACCAGACAGGTAGTTTAGCGAAACAAAGATGCAACCTAAGGCGAGCCTGGCCCTTACGACTTGACATGGGAAGTAGTTATCAAAAATAAAGTTTCAGTCTGCATGTGAGAGAACATAGCTCTTCCCACACACCTGGAAGTATCCAAATAAAATTAAATAACTAATTTTCACTGAAATACTTTTTTTTTTTTTTTAAAGATAGAAGGCAGACAATTAACTGATCTCTGTGCCAACAGGAGCCTTTTGGTGTCATCGACAGAGCTGAAGTCAGAACTTTACAATAAATGTTCAAAAATACTAGTTGTTATCACCACCATCATCATCTCCTTAATAATAGGTATTATTTGTTGAAAACCCACTGTGATATGCCAAATTATCTCATTTAGACACAAAAACTTTGACAGGGAGGTAGTGCTATTATTATCACTTTCTTTATCATAACCATAATATCACCACCACCACCATCATCATCACTATCATCAACACCTTAGTAACAGGTATTATTTGTTGGACACCAACTGTGATATAGCAAGTTATTAGATCCTTTAGACACTGAAGCTCTACTGAGGGAGGTATCAATGAAACACCAAAGAAAACAAACAAAATTTATGAAATTGGCTTAAGGACAAGCATATATACCAAAATAATGCAATGTGGTTAGTTCAGATTTAATAAATAAGTCTTCCTTTCAGTACCATAGCTTAAAAATGTATTAAAATTTAATTTAATAGTAGTTTAATATAGTTGTCTACAATATTCACCATATTACTCAGAAGTATTGTGGATAGTGGATATATTTTTTTAACTTTATCTCAGTGAAGGAGTTCATAACAACCTGGGCATTATCAGATGAAGATTTTTGGCTCCAACGTTATAAACACAATAGAAGGTAGATGGAGGGCTACAGGAAGCAGACAGAGATAACAGTGAGAGAGCCAAAATTATAAACAAGTTCACCCCACAGGCAAACAGGATATTGAACACCTGGAAATTCTCTTTTTGAAGGGACCAAGAGGTCAGATATGTAGGAAATGGATGTGAGGAAAGGAAGGTGTGTGTACAGCGTGGAAGCCTAATTTCTTTATAGAGTTAGAGGGGAGAATGTTATAGTTACCAATTAGTCAAACATAGGACCAGTGAGGTAGTATAAATAATAATCTGGTTAACATTAATGATATAAAATAATACTAATTAGCACACCAAATATGTTAACCATGTATAAAGCACTGTTGTAAGAACCTTACTTCTACTAACTCAAGTAAAACTCATAGAACCTTATAAATATAATACCTCAATTAGTTACTACATTTGTTCCCACTTTAAAAAAAAGAAACTAAAGCTGAGAAAGGTAGTTCCACAGCTGGGGAAGATAAAGGTAATAAATCAAGCAACAGAGGTATAAAATTATTATTTAACTTACTATGCAATTATTATTTATTAACCACCTAAACAGTTCAAACAGGAATGGTTAAAAGGGTGCTTCTCACAGCAGGACAAAGCTGAAGTGGGAAGGGGTGGGAAACAATGACCTGTCACCACAACCTCAACAGAACTTTTTCATAAGTGACGAGGCACATGCTAAAAGGTAAACTAAGGTATATTAAAATTTTCAAGTTTATTTTAGCAAACATGAATTCTAATCAAGCAGCATCAAACTGACAGTGATTAAGAGGCTCCACATACATGAGCTAGGGGAGAGGTTTTTATAGAGAAAACATGGAAGCAAAGCAAGGAAATTATTTGATTGGCTCTAGCTTAAATGGTTGCCTTGTTTGGGGAAGCCTGGTTGGCTGTGTGTGACAGGTTGTTCTTAAGTTTCATTGTGTCAGCTTCCAACACGTTGACTCTGGCTTAGATTTTGGTTTGCTAAACAGATTACCAAGGCATTAGCGCCACTCCAGTCCAAAGGCCTCCTTGTTTTATTACTTTAACACCCATATATTACTTTCATGAAAAATATAAAATAAAAATCAAACAAGGTAGTAATAAAGGACAAAGTAATAGCCTTCCTTCTTCAGAAGTAGATACTATTCACACATATATTTTGGAGATAGTCTCTATACAAATAAGTGAGCATGTGTGGATATATCTATAAGTATTAAATACATTCAACATATATATTTATGTTATTGTTGCTTATATATACAACAATTGCATGTAACGCATACAAAGGGGACTATACCCACAGCCTCACGTTTTACTTTTTACACATAATTATATATCACGACACATTTTTCTTGTCAGTAAACACAGCTCTACCTTAGACCCTTTTAGAATGCGTTCTTCACAATCATCGTTAGCATGTTGATGAATGTGCTTTGTCTTTCCCCTTCTATTTTTTAAACAGTTGTAATGATGACATACGCGTCTTCCTTTTTCCAATTACTATCATGTCACACAGATGTCTTCGTAGTCGTCATTTAATGGCTTCAGAATAACCCACTGAACAAATAAGCCATTGAATACATATATCAGAACTTGTGGATTAATTCCTTTACTATTGGAAATTTAGAGCTGTAACACTGGTTGTGATTCAGATATAACTGTAAAAGTAATTGGATGTCAGGCTCAGAGATTAAGTCCTAGTGTAGCCCATCCAAGATGAGCTGTAATGAACCGATTGTGAGTTACAGTCTAAGGTAACTCAAGGCCCTTTGGCTCGAATCAACAATAGATATTCGGGAGATTTTATTTATGCCCGAATTTCTCATTAGATTCTGAGCGCCATGAAGACAGGGTCAGGGCAGCCTCATCTGTCTTCATCCATTCAGGGCCTGACTTGGTGCTTGGAGCATATTAAGTTCAAGAAATATACTAGCAATGAGTTAACTAAGGAAAATCCACAGTCTTTAGAGGCCACACCAAAGCCAACACAAACAAAAGCTCAAGACATTCAGATTTGGAAAATATAAAATTGATATCAACGGGAGAATAGTTTGTAAAATGAATACATGTCAAAACGTCTTTGTGAATGTTTGTGATTCATGGCTGAATGACCAAGGTTATCTTGCTGGGGACAGAGGGGGACTCAGCAATTTCTCTCTATAAGTGTATATTTCTCCCATCAGGCAGATGTTGTCTTTAGAGAATATTTAATTAATAAAGGTGCCAACCAATTAACTCCTACTTTTAAAATTTTGCCCTTTCAAGCAATAAATATCTTAATTTCCATACTAATTTTCTTAATGAGGTGTTAATTTCTTTAACTAAATGATAGCTAGTGCAAGTTAAATGAATTAAGAATGAACCAGACACCAAGTCACAAATAGAGCCAAGGTCCTTTTCCTAATGGTTTTATTTTTCCCTCCAGTTTTATCAAGCAAAATTTAAAAGGCACGTATCTTCTGTTTTATATAGAGGCTGTGATTCTTCCAGTTTTAGATTTTTCTTCTCTCCTCAATTAGTTTTTATAATAAAGCAAAAGCAAAGCAAAACAAACACCTAAGGCCCAAGGGTTTTCAATCTTCTGGCTAATGTTTCATTTCACTACACTTTTCTGTAAAGGGAGTATTACTGCTGCACAAGAAGTCAGGTTTTCTTTTGAGCTTATTAAGTAAAATAGCAGAGAGGAAAGAGGCAGAGAACCAAAGACAAAGCCTGGGCCTTGGCTGCAGAAAGTCTCAGCTATGAACCTGGGTTTCATGTCACTAGAGTCATGTTTACCTTGAGCCGGACACCAAAAATCTAAGCCACCATTTCTTCATTTGAAAAATTGAGATAATATGTGACTTTATACTCAGGATATCTGATTGATGTGGTAAGATGATGAGTGGAGATAAAATCTAGCACACTGCTGGAGATGTAAGAGAAACTTGTGGAATTGGATCAAGAGTAATCATTTATAAATATTCATGAAACTGTGCATTGCCTTTCAAAAATAGATATGGCAAAAAATAAAAAATGGGAATATGATTAGTCAAGCTCAATTTTTCTTCTTAAAACACTTCAAAATTCATTAGTAAAATTGAGTTTCTAGTAATAGCTAAAATTACTTATATATTCTACTACAGAAAGTATATTTAAAGAAGAAATCAGTAACGACGTGTTACTCAACTGTTATTCTACTCCTATTTAGTGTACTTCCTTAGACATGTTTCTGGAAAATCAACATTGCTTTTGTAAAACAAACAGACATACAAACAAAAAAACACAATTTCCCCCCATAATTCATAAAAAGAAAATCTGGTCACGTAGATACTAGTTTCTTAGAAATGGATTATTTGCCCCAGTTAATTTTCACTAGGGAGGTTCTTGTCTTTCTATAGAAGGATGGCAGAGAAACATATTGAAAACATTCCAGAGAAACTCTTGAGTTAAAATAAAGATTTCCTTTTCTCAACTGGAATTGTTAAGGGTCAGACACAAAGTGCCCCACGCTGACTGTGGGCACAGACACCACAGACCATGGTTATCAGTGAAGTCATAATCTCTCTGTTTCCTCTGAGTGAGTGGACAAGTAAACAGGGAGATGCAGCTCTGGATGTTACAGTAAAATCTTCTCCCCACAGGAGCCTAATGAGGACAGACAAGAGACCTTATTTTCCTTGACAGGGAGCTATGAACTGCTCCCTGGCCACAGTGCCTAGTGGCAGTCTTATGAGAGGTGAGAGTGGGCCCAATGAGGCCTGGCTTCCTGGATCTGATGCAGGACTTAGCTTCCTAACCTATAAGGAGCTGAGCACTGTAACCCAGGTCCAATGAAGGAAAGAGCCATGAAAGGATCAATGGCCTCATGTTTTGCAATCCATGGTCTCCCACTCCCGCACCAGAAACACCCGACATATAGCACAGGCCTGTGTCTTCCTGCACAGCAACCTGGGTCATGCGCCCAGACAAGCCGCTGTTGGAACTCAGAGCTCACTGGGATGGAGTTGCAAGATGGGTGCCCTTCTAACTGCATTCTGATTTGTGACATCCCTGTTAGCACGATTCCGACCCTCCCTGTCCCCCACCGAGTCATCTGCAACTGGGAAGAATAATTCCTGCCCTAAATTAGTCCTTCAGGGAACACAACTCCAAACAAGTTTTAAGCAACCATTGGTTAAAATTAGGAAAATGTGCTATATAAAAGATAGTTGGTAATAAATATCACCATTTGGTATTATGCTCATGATAGTTTTGTGATTAGCTAGGAGGTCCCTGATGTTATCTCAACATTCGAATGCCAAAGGACGTATCATAATATAGACGTCATTTTCCAGAATCATCCAGAAGACAGCGTAATAATTTTATTATACATAAAACACTCCTTCTACATAAGAATATCCACTTGGCAGAGCACTTTAAATGTTGCACTCTAACATCATCCCATTTATTCTACAGTAATTGTGTGTTAGATAAGAAAGTGAGGTTTACAATATTGTAGTGACCAGGTGAAGAAACGGCATGTGGAGGTCTGTAACATGACTCCCAGCCTCTGAACCCAAAGCTAGTGTCACTGGGTGCCTGTTTGAGAAAGAATGGCCTATGTATGGTGTTTGTGAGTGATATATCCAAACTTCTACAACAAGTCTGTATTGATGCCTTGTGAGGACTGGAATTAATAGGAGCCCTGATGCCTAAGGACGTTTAAGGTTATGATTTTCCCAGGGGCAATCTTGCATCAGGGGCCAGACATTCATGTGATATTCCAACGCTAAAGTGCTGGTCAAATGTATGGTATACACAGAAGTTTTCAGTTTTCCAAGCATGTGGGCCTATGTTTTTCCAAAATGAGCTTCAAACATCACTGGGTCAACAGTGGACACAGCATGGCAGATGAACAGACTGGCCTAGGGTTGAGAAAAAGTGTGATGGATGTGGGCTTCCCTGAACCTGCAGAAATTCCCTTTTCTTTCCCTCCTCCCAGCGGACTGGGTGTTCCTGGAGCCCAGGAGACAGACAGCATCCATCCAAGACAGCTGGTGCCCAGGACAGCCCAGGACTACCAGCAAAGGGGTGTCATTGCTTCTTCAGGGGGATTAGCTTTGGGCTAAAGGGACATACCGTTCATATTGTTCTCTGTCTGATATATATTCACACATATTTAGAGAGAATGTGCACACACACACACACACGCATTATGCAAATAAAATTAAAGTTGTGCCAAATTAATGCAGGAACACCAACTACCAGCGCTATCACTGAGTATTCTAAGGCACTGAATAATCTGCTGTAACCCTGACAGTTACTAGCGGATGTCATAATGTGGCTGCTCCTCCCTGGACACTGGTGGGTCATTTTCATCACAGCATCAAAACTCTGCATCCTGGGATTCAGGACTCGGAAGGACGTTTAGGCCCTGTTGCCATTCGACCACAGGGAATTTAAAGACCTCTCCTCCTGTGCCCTCTCTCTGGTGGCACAGCTACGAGGGGCACCAGCGAACGGGATGGCGCGGGGCTGCCCTACCTGCGCGTGCGGTGGAAATGGCACCTCTTCAGCGGGATCTTGGCCACGTGCTCCCGCAGGCCCACGAACAGGAAGCTCTGGCTGTGGAGGATCTGCAGGCTCCTGATGGGCTCCCTCCGCCTCTCGGGGAAAAGCTCGATTTCTTCCAGCAAACAGCTCCCCGAGGTCTGAGTCAGGGGCGCCCGCACCTTCTTAATGGTGCCGTAATCTGCAGAGGCAACAGGGGAGGAAGGAAATAAGCCAGCAGGTCTCCCAGGCTACCGACCAGTTACGCAGCCGTGGTTCTCCAGTCTGGCCCCACAGAGAATCATCCAAAGAGCTTGGAAAATGCTGATGCCTAGGCCCCAACCCAGACCTAGTCAGTCGGCCGTGCTGGATGTGGGCCCAGGAACCAGTCACTTTTAGAGCTCTCAGCAGACCTAACAAGCACCCAGAGAAGAGAACCACCCACTCAGCTACCATCTGCCTTGTCCAGGCACAAGTCTAGACACCAGGGTTTACTGTGGCTCAAAGGAGCCAGCTTTGTGCCATCCCATGCACAACATCAGGAGCCAGAAATTCTTAAGAGACAATCTTGGATGTCTAGTGTCAGAGGGGCTGACTTTGCTGTCCCAGCAGGGCAGACACCCAGCCACGGGCAATTGCAAACATGCAGGACAGCGAAGCCGCCCCTTTTCCATCCTGCCCTGTCTCAACTCCCTGTTTATATCACCTCCCTCCTCTTTATCTCTGATGTTCTTCTTGGGGATGCATTTCTTGGTCTCAACTTCACAAATTCTTCTTTCCTGTACAATAGACATCCGTTGCTGACCTGGACCCCTCCCATCTGAAGTTTTCCTGCTCACTTATTTATATGCACTGCCCAAGGATGAGCATCTCTGAACCATGTAGACTCCCCAGATGGGCTGTGAGGGGCAAAGAAGGGTCTTTCAGCCAGTGTGGGGCACAGCACAGTCAATGCAATGTGTCAGGGGCACTGACTTGAAACACACGCTGCTGTCCCAGGTGCCCTGGGGGAGGACCCTGCTACCAGCCCGCAAGCCCAGGCCATGAACCCAACCCTCTAGGAGCACCTCCCCAACACGTGAGGTCCTTAAATCATCACTCAGGCACTGACTGAATAAAACCATCAGAGACCAAAGTTTCCAATATTCTCATTCTGCACACACAGAAAATGAGGCTAAGAAGCGACCTAAAACCAGAAGCGAGTGAAGACGAACCTTTGGCACCAAAGCCTCCTGTCAATCATTAATCTCAGAAGGCTCTGGACAGAAAATACCTTTCAATTTTCTGGTTTTTGTGAAAATCTTTAAAATTGTTTACATTTACAGAGAAAAGATGCTTACATTTAAAGAAAAATATATATGCAGACATATATTATCCTGACTTTATTTAAAAATGGGTAGCTGAAACATCTCCATTGAACATGTATTGATTATGAACTGACTACAAAGTAATGTGCAGCATTAGTAAACCACTGCTTAATTTTATTTTAACTAGCTGGTTAAATGTGTTTGAGAAAGTTCAAGCACAAAAAGCATAATTATGCTCTATGCTGGGATGATTAAAAACATAGGACCTGTCTTTGGGGGGAAAGTATGTGTTTGTGAGCAGAAAAAGAGAGAGAGGGAAAGGGGGAGGAAGGAGGGGGGAGAGAGGGGCAGCCCACGGAACAGGGGAGGGGAAGGGAGGGAAAGGGAGGGGAGAGAAGGGGAGGGGAGGGGAGGGAGGTTCTGCTATGAACTCAAATTCTATGTTGAAGTCCTAATTCCTAGTACCTCAGAATGTGACTGTACTTAGCCCTAAAAGTAGTAATTAAAATAAAATAAAATGAGGTCATATGGGTGGGCCCCAACCCAATGTGGATGGTGTCCTTATAAGATGAGGAAATTAGGATACAGACATGTGCACCCAGCAAACTAGCACAGAGACTCCAGGTCAAGAGTAGGAAATAAAAAATAGATTTTGCCATCCAGATAATTTGCTCAAAGCAATTTCAAAAATACACTGTATATTATTTTCCCTATATCCCTAAAACATTATGACTCAAATTCTAATGCAAAAGTGTCATAAATTATATGTTAGACTAAAATTTTTTACGGTATATGGTCGTAACATAAGATGTACATTATTAACAGATTAGTATTTTCAGATACTGACATTTATTTTACTTAGTGCCTATAACCTATGCATATGGCTATAGGTTAGAAAAGAATGGGAGATAACACAGGACATGTAACATTGTGAAGAACTGATGCATTTTAATAAACATTACACAATAATTCATATAGCTGATGCTGTTGCTCGCGACCTTTAGACTAATGACTCTGGTGATCTTTGGAGGAAATCAGAGAACTAATGAACGCTCAGGAATGAACTTTCAAGTATCTGAGGAAAAGGTCGCTGATTATAATGAATTATTTTTTGTGGAAGATTTGTAGAATTTCAATCTGACCAAAATTTGAGATTTTTTGGAGAGAAAAAAAATTCTTTTGTAGGAAAGAAGGAGGGCAGCAAGGAAGGAGGGAGGGAGAGATGGGAAAAAAACATGGTCAACTCAATAAAATTTTTACTACTGCTGTGAATTAAGTAATTTTTGACTTTTCATACTTGGAGATGATCGGACAGCTTTCCGCCATTCACTATAGCTTCAACAATGAAACAAACAATAAAGTGAAAGTCATCATACCCTATGTGTAGAGTGACCCCAATTCTATTAACTTTGAGAACCCTGAGCAATGAAAAAACATGCAGAGAAATTAATTCTTCTTAAGAACAGCAGCCTGAAGCATTTCCAAAACTCATAATAAATACATACATTTCCTTTCATGTGCAATAAAAAACTTAGAGGGTGGAGTGGCAACATACCTGATATATAAAATTTGTTTTATAAGAAAAGAAAAAAGTCACAGAGTAACAGAGTTAGTTCAGGAAAATGTGATATAAAGATATAGGGGTTATTGCAAAGCATTAGACAGTGAAATCTGTAATCTTGACTCCATTTTCCTCTTACTGTTTCTCTTAGTTTTGTCATATTTTAAAGAAATGGTTATTATTCAGCTTTCCACGTGCTGAATTCAGAACAGAAATTAAAACTCTGGAAGAGCCAAGCAGCAATTCTGACAATGGTATTACCTGTGGCAGGCTGGAGAGTCAGGGCAGACACCAAGGCCGCTCACCTGGGAAGCTAAATTACTTTATTTTAATTGTGCATCGGCCTCTGATTCCCCTACACTGTGTCTGAGAGCCGTTCTTAGTGTTGTCTCATTGACCCAGAGTTACTGCAGCGTAAAAGGAAACTTTTGTGTATGCATCCTTTGCTGTTCCAACCATTATCTGTAAGGTAATGATGAAATGCCCTCTTCCACTCACTGGGCAGCATGTTGCCACAGCAACAGATCATTATATAAAGTTCATCAATTCAGCCAGTCATTACCCCAAAGTAGCAGACAGCTAATATGTTACGAAAGTTCTTTCTTTTAAATTGTAATTGAGCAAATGAATTAAATTGGTCTTGGCACTGGGAGCTCAGCATTACATTTATATAGTAAAAGAAAAAAAAAAAGGTCTTCTTGGCTAGTGTATGCCTGAAAAGAAGATTTTAATGAACTCCGTTTATCAGATGCAACTAATGGCTTATTCCCCAAAAGCATATGTTAGCCAGTTTAAATATCCTAGTCACAAACTACACGCAACATTCTTTTACTTCAAGTATTATTTTAAATCATCTTCCCACATCCTGACCCTTGGCATATAAGCTTCAGGGAGTCAGGCGCCGAGGGCCATAGTCTGCTGTGGTCTCACCTTAGAAGGGTTCTTAGCACATAGTAGGTGCTCAAGCGGAGCACATGGTTCAGTGTGTGGACCCTGGAGCCCAATGGCCCCCGTTAGACTCCTGGCTCCAGGTGACTCACGTCTCTGTGTCTTCTTCACCCTGGGGCCCAGCTCACAGGCCCAGGGTCATGCAAGGAGTGCATTCATGCAGGGCTCAGATGGTGCCAGACACGGTTTGCTATGTAAAAATGTGTTATTACTATTTTCTAGCTACTTTTAGCTTATAGATGGATTATAAGCCCTACTCACATTTTTTCCAACATAAGCAAGCTCCCTGTCCCTGTCAGCCCTGCACACACGAAGCAGGAGAGGAGGTGATCACTCTATTACAGCCTCTACTGCCTGCTGAACTAAACCTCAAAAGCGCCATTCAGTCCTCTAAATCATAAGCTGATGCTTATAGGAAATTTACCACCGAAGTTTCCTGTGAATAAAAACCATATTACGTTTAAAATGAGAGTGCAATTAATAGAGTCCTCTGGGTATCTTTTCTAAAGCTCTCATCTAACCCCACCGCTCAAAGCTAACTCTCATCATTCTGCTAAGGAGGCAATTCAAATTTCTAGAAGGAAATTACTTGCCTTAGATTTACAGTGTCTAAATTACAAAACAGCCACCCAGTTGGCAACGTTGGCAGCCCTTCCCTGACAGTCACCAGGCAGGAATACAGAGTGTAAATTACCCTCTCACCCCCAGGGGTGAAATTTATACTGCATCTGTTCCCATTAGGTGTGGATTGAGATGGCTGAGAAAAATCTATGCTAAGCGCTTTTGTACTTTCGCAACATTAATTTAAAAGAAAAAGAGAGCTCTTTACTCAATGGAATAAGAAAATTATTTTGTCATTTTTTCTGAATTGCTACATTATATGACTAATTATGAACTAGTAGTTCATATTTATACAATTATGAACTACAGCTTGTCTCAGGTACTAAGCTCTTTGGTAGCTAGAGTTTTCACTTTCTTCAGGCATGATTTCATTCATTCTAACGGCTTCAAATTGATCTGAGGTCTCTATTACCAACCCAAATCTCCTTTAGCTTCAGAGGATTTCCAACCAGCTATCAGACATACACCTGCAATTGGAATTGAGCATACCCAGAACTTAGCTGAAATCCTGAATTCGTGTGTTAGAATAAAACTTTCAAACTGACCTATCCCTATCTTTCATCTTTATCTCCTGTCATTCCACCCACAACTCCAGCTAATTTAAATTTCTTACCTTTCAGAACATCCACACCTTTCTGTATCTGCAGATTTTGCCTAATTTGTGCCTTCTCCTAGGAACATCCATCCATACCTGCTCCACCAGGCAACCATCGCCCCATCTCTAAGAGCCAGTTCCCACACCTCTCCTGGGGGGCGGGGGGGGGGGATTCCTGACTCTCCCAGTTCAGGTCATTGGTCCCAAATCCCCATGCCTCTGGGACCTAGAGGAAGAAATGCTTAACCAGTCTTTGTGGAAAGGGTGGGATAGAATAAGACTACACTTTTCAACTGGACCTCAAAGGATGAGCAGGCATTTGCCATGCAGAGAAGGAAGTGAGAGCATGTGAGGAAGACAGGCAGGGTGGCTGGACCAAAGCAGGGAAGGTTAGGGATTGTGGTGCATGGACATGCAGGATTAATGTTCCTTGGAAGGGTGGGGCATTGGGTTGGAGCCAGTTGGGAAACAGTCCAGTTTACCTGTGCTCATCCAATGCTACAAACTACATTAAGGGTAAAAAAGTGCTGGGTTTTGCAAAAAGCTGTCGGTCAGCAATTTGCAATAAGGTAGCAGAGTTAGAGATTCTAGTACTCTGAAGTAGCAACTTCAGCTTCCCAAAGGATGGACCCTGAATGGGTTATAAACACACTGGCATATATCTCCCCCACTCATGGGACAGGGTAGGTAGGTCCTGCTGGGCTGGACCCTCATGGCAGTAAGTGACCTTGATTTCTCCAGTGTGACATATACAGAATGTCATTCTCTATGGCTGCCATGATTGGGAAGCCCTGCCCTGAACAAAGTCCTATACACAGACTCCAAGAGATGCCTCAAGGTAGCATCTTAGCAACACCACTTAGAACAACAAAATACTGGAAACTACCTGAATGCCAAACAAGATGACTTTAAGTTCAGGCAAACAAGGGAAAACTGGATAGCAGTAAAGATGAAGGGGCTTTAGTTGCATACGCGAACATGGGTCACTCATAAAAAGTACTGCACGATTTCAAAAGGCAAGTCTCCGGAGAATATGCATATAAAATTAAGCTATGCCATTCAAGGTGTGTGTCAGAGGATACAGAACATGGAAACTCAAACATGGAGAAAAGATGAGATCACCAGTCAGCAGAGATGTCAAAGGTCTCATCACTAAAAGTGGGTGAGGGATCAGAGGCCAGTCAGGACTAAGTGAGCTGGCCCTCAGCCTGCACCCTGGTGCTTCTGGCACACTCTGTGCTCAAGGCCAGGAGGGCCCCCAGAATCTGAGAACCCAAAGGTGCAGGTTAAGTCCTGAAGACAAGCTGTCTGGTGAATCACAACAGGCCAATGATTCAGTGAAGACCAAGACAGCTGGCTCATATCCAATCCATGAAGAGAAATTATTGCTTCCCACAAATATTAAAAATTAAAACACAACACTAACATTGAGTAATCAATACAATTTCTAATTGAGAGCAAAAATTATACTTTAACTCAAAGAACAGCAGCTCATAAAGACTGCCTTAAAGGACCCACTTCACCAAGGACAAGTCAAGGCCTCTATGGCTGAGGCTGTTTTGCACTTTGAGTCAGGGCTCTTTTTCTACGGTCAAGGTCAGATTTTACAAATTAATTAAGTGATTATATCAGTGAGGACCTAAATGAAGCTCCTACCCTGATAATTAATCTTAGAAGTCACTTTCAATACTAAGGGTGCGAATTTTTTATTATTTCAAAATCCCATAAATGCATTTGAGCATTTAGACAATTATTGGAATTGTTATCATTGGCACAACTACATAAAAATCGAAGCCTACAAAACCTGTTTCTGCTGATTTTAACTCAGAATTACTCAAAGGGATTTTTACTAATTATAGACAACTTTCAGTATTTTAGCCTCACACATATTTCTAGTTAAACAAAGAAATCTTTCTTGAGCAAATTTTCCTTTCCTTCCTCTCAAGTTTAATTTCTCAAGTAAAAAAAATCACATATTTAATCAGTTTCCTTATACTCAGTTTGAACTCAAGAGCTGGACTAAAAATAGATAACAAGACTGCCCTTCTAAGCATTGTTTTAATCTCAGAATGCTTTAATAATTTCAAACAGAGTTAAGCTTTTGTAGCCTTTGGAAATCCAAAGGTAATGATAATCATTCACTTGGATGGGAAGTTAATTCATTTGCATTGAATGTTCTGAAATGGCTCAGAGATTTTTTTCTTTCATATTTGGTGTCAGTCAAAATAATGACAATGGGACTGGATGACTGGGAGGATGGCTGGATGGACAGACAGGCAGGTGGCTCTCTGCTTTCCATTTGCCCATCTATTTAGTATTTTTTTTAGCACTCACTGAGGTTGGCCGATGCAACACAGGGAAAAGGGGCTTTTTTTTCCTTCACATTCATTTTTCTTTGGTCTAGAAGAGTAACTGTCTCTCCATCATTATAATCTCAGGCATTCTTGACTTCAGGAGTTGGTTAAGTTCAGGCCGCCTTGATTCTTCATATAAAACGTCATTAGCAAAAGTCACACCCTCAGCTTCTCCTAAGAAATGCTTATTTATCCAACAGGTAAGTCAGATAGGATCAGGTATAAACAGCATTAGCTTCTAAGGACATTAGCTTAAAACATCATCCATTCTGAACACTGAGCATTGTGTGGTTCCTTGAAAAGAGCCTCTGCAGCATCTTTCTGTAAAGACCATTCTGAAAGACCATAAAATACCCTACTTAAGAAACATCGACCTGGCCATCTCTGTTTCAGAAAGGAAAGTGGGAGGATAATATTATAAACCAACAAATAATTGGACAGCTTTTAAACCTCACTTTGGGATTACACTATTTTTTCAATGAACCAAATTAAAAGAAATTCTGATGTTGACACCTCTGCAAATGGCAAATACTGTTTCTGTACATCACGTACTGTAAATAACTGCACCACCATCAGCTGTTGATCCAAATCACAGTTAGCTGCAGGCATCTTGGTGGAAGGAAATGCACTGTGTTAATTCACTAGGATGGTTTGGGGAGAACCCATTTCATCTAATGGGTTCCAGGTGGGACCCATTAATAGGTATGCCTTAGTGCCCACACTTAGTGCCCACACCTTAGTGCCCTTGCAGGTCTGTCAAATCTCTTCCTTGGACAATAAGGGATTTCTCTACCAACATCTCCTCTGCGAAGGCTTATTTGCAAAGAAATGATGGTTTTATTCTTCCAATCACCCTGCTGTGTAACAACTTCTGGAAGAAAGTCCATACAGAATAAAATCGTTGATGATATTTCATCAGGCAGTGGACACTGCAATTACTCCTTCCCAGTCCTTGAGTGCATGGCTGTCTGCTTTAGAATCCAATTACCTAGAGGCCAAGGGCTAAATCTGCTTAGTAATGGTTGGTCATTATTGCCAGGCAAGGGTCAGACATACCAGTTATCAAGGACAGGGGAATGTGCTTGAATGAAGAATAAAAAAGGTAGGTGTTCAAAACTAAGACACTAACAATCCTACAAATAATTTGTCTCCTGTGTTCAGATGATCAGACGTGGCTCCACTTTGGCCCCAGCAACCTGACACCTTTGCAAAGCCCTCATTACCGCATCCTAAATGTTAGATGAAGTCATTACAGAAAGATTTACTCTGAAGACAGACTTCGCTTCAAGGGATGAGAAGACAGCACTCTGGCCATGTGAGAGGAATCTGGTTTTCCTAGTGACAAATTTCCATTTGTTAACACATCGTAACAATCAAATGATTCCAGGTTTTATGGCACTAGGAAGAATTTTGTTTTCTGACTTAACAGCTTGGAGAAGGCTGTGAGGGGGCCAGTTGACAGCAACTTCACATATTATTCTAATGCCCACCAGCGATGTGGTGGTGTGGTGCAGTTCTAAATTTCTGCTCCTTGCATTCCCCTCCCCCCCAAAAAAAACCCACACAAAACCTCATCACGGAGGTCCACATCAACTGTGAGCAGTGGACAGTCTTTCCTTGTGGGAATCCTGAATGCTCTCCAAGGGTCTGGTGTTATTGGGTGTCAGAGAGGTAGCGCCTCCTAGGGGAGAGCACACAGGGCTGCAATCCCATCTAAGCATCCAGCACTAGGGATTTATTATGTTTCTGAGTATAATTTGAATTCCAGCTCTGCTATCCATAAATACCCCAAAGATCTCACATAAATTTGAGTTTACATGAGGGTAAATCAGATAAATTGAAACTTGTAGGCTGCTGCATTCATTACTAATAAAATTGGTGGTCTCATAGTGACATAACTTGGGTTTATTTCATTAAAAGTTATTTTTCTTTTACTACTTAGTTGATCACATGATCATCATGGAAAATATTTTTAAAAAACACAGAATTTTACTATTCAAGTTCAAACACTCATAGCATCTCCTCTCTTGATATTTTTGCATCCTGTACTGGATACAGGAAATACTTTTAGTTTTATTCAATATAACTGATCTTACCACTGCGACCCCTAGGGTAAAACATGTATGCATAAAATCTATCTATTTTAAGACATGAGTATTTTGTATGAAAAGGAGCAGTTAACAAGTGTTAATGATAATTGTGAAATGTATTTAATATATTTACCACAGCCAAGGAAATGAATAATAATGGAGACAGTAAGACCAATAAGAAAAATTCTCTTATAACACTTGTAGATGCATCATCAAATTATCAGACAAGTGGATCTTCTCATAACTGAACTGTCCATCATAAAAATATCAGCTAAAACTTCTTAAGCATGTTCCTCAGTTATGTACTCCAATAACAGAGCTCTCCATCAGACTTAAGTTTTCATGTAGAAAGTGGCTTGAATGTCCCTCTGCAGAAATGAAGGTTCAGACATCACCAAACAAGAAAACCTGGGGCACTGTGTGGACAGTACTAAAATCTCTTTAGAGTTATGACATCAACATTTCACACAGAAACAAAAATATACTAATAGGTTTTTGTATAAACAGAAGGACAGCAGGTCCAGAAAAGAAGACTATTGTGCTTAAACTCCAATAACTTCCATGGTACCTAAAGGAGTTCTAGCAAAACATGTGCACCAGGCAAGATTTATATGAAAAGACGAGGTAAAGATAAACGGCTTGTATTTCTTTTGTCCACAGACCACATTGCTTTATACCTGGGACAACATTCAATTAACACTGATCATGTGAAACACAACAGAGAAAGTAGAAAGATATACATGGTTCTAAAACAAAAGAAAACGAACAGACAGGGCAGACCAAGAAAACTGTAAAATCAGCTACTCCGTTAAAAAAAAAAGAAGAAAATTGCATCACTTTTAGAGTAAATTGGTATATTTACTGATTCATATTAAATAACTTCATAATATTACTTTGTGGTTAGGGAACTGGGAATTAGCTATTAAAATTATTAGGAAAACATAGTTAAAAACAAAACACATTAAAATGCAAGAATTTATATTCCTATATTTAGTAAAATAAAATAATTAGTTGTGTTTATGCCATTTTAAGTGGTTTGGCATATATTAACTTGTTTTCAAGAGTAGAATTTTCATTCTAATTGGACCTGACATAAACTAATACTAAAGAACTAGTCTTGTTTATTGGGTTCAGGACACTGAGAAATGTCAGGGGAACAGCAGAAAGCAGGCTACACTTTAAATTTGGCTGCAAGACCAGATGCAAAGTGGAAAATATACCCAGCTGAATTAGTGGCGTTGGGCTGCTGGAGTAGGATCCCACATTCTGGATGGCTTAGAGAAACATAAATTTATTACCTCACAGTTCTGGAGGCCAGCAGTTTGAAACCAAGGTGGCAGGGCCATGCTCCTGTGAGACTGAGTGGAACTTCTTTGTCTCTTCAAGCTACTGTCAATGGCTTTCCAATGTCTGCCTGTTGTCATATGTCATTCTGTGTGTGTGTGTGTCTTTCTCCTCTTCTTATAAGAAAACTAGTCATATTGGATTAAGGGTACACCTTACTCCAGTAGTATAACTTAACCTTTAACTAATTACATCTGCAAAGACTCTATTTCTAAATAACATTACTTTCTGAGATACTGGCATATTAGGACTTAGACCTATCTTTTGTTGGTGAGGGGACACAATTTAATCCATAACACCAGATAACAGATTTTCCTTCACTGAAATTATACTATCATTAAATTCAACATTCATTAAATATTATCAAGTAAGCATTCAAACTACATAATGTTACCTAACAGACTATGGGAACACCTTATATAAACAGGCACATACAGAACAAATCCAAATTAGGTTTAGATTTCCAATTTCTACTGAGAAGGACAGAATTTTATAAACGATATTTGCAGTATAGTATTTTCACAATGTAATGCTTGCTTGGGGCCCTTAGGTAGTTGCAAACTGATTATAAATACTGAGGAAGATCACTGCTAATAATGGCAACAGGAAATATATTTCTTAAGTTTGGGTGCCCAAAAGGATCTCCTTAGGGTTTCTCAAAACTTATGTATTTAGTCCAAGGGAATGTTGAGGTCTGTCCCTCACTTGGCAGGCTCTTCCTCCCTTTAGAAAGGGAGCTGAAAGGCCTGAGGAGAATTAGGTGCTGGAAGAAACTATACACAGAGAGATAAAGTCAGGAATGGGATTTCACTTTTTGTGGAGCTAGTTGCCAATTGCTACTACTACAGAAGAAAGCTCTAGACTACATAGAAGATTGTCCATTTGTTTTTTCTACCTGATCATTTTGGAAATATTAATTGATTTCTGGATTTTAACAATAACTAGTAGCAAGTAGCAAAAATAATATTGTGTTCTGTATTAAAAATATATTTGGAGGAAAAGAACGGGAGGGGAGGGGAGCGCCATGGGTTATTTTCACCATGGTGCTCCTGACACAGCCAAGTGAAAGGCAGCAGGCATGAGTTCTAGGCTCCCATCTGCATCTATGAGGCACCACCTTTCTCATCCCTGACCTCTGACCCATGGTGACCCTCAGAACCTCACCTATTTGGGACCCTTTCTCTTGCTCTGTCAGACTTCCTTTTCAGTGAGATTCCCATCTCTCAATGAAAATGCCCAAGAACAGTATTTCTCAAACTTTTTTCATTATCTATATGACAAAGAGATTTTTTGCATTTTTTTCCTGGAATTATCCTAGCACCCATGAAATTTTAATACTAAAAATTATATATTTGTTTGTGTAGTGCATGTATGTCTATATTTTACACACATTTTATCCCTCAAGAACTAATTATTGCCTCCTAGAGGCAGTATCACCCAGTTGAGCATGCGTACTTTAGTCTACAACACTGTCTGTCTGTCAGCCATGCCCACCACACACATCTCCTTCTGGACTTCATTTATGACTGAAATAGCCTTGACCACAGACAGACTAGACCGCAACACATAATTACAATGCAATGACATGTCATTACAATGCTTATTTATTTTTATAATTGGCAAATCTTGCAGCAAAATCACACTGATGCTGTAAATAAATTTTACCTCAGTTTTTACTGTTTCTACTGCTGTGCTACCCTCCAATTCATTCTCCAGGAATAATGGACAGTAATCTTCAAAAATATTTATTGTTTCATCTTACTTCCTTGATTTATAATTTTTTCATGCAGCTCTACAGGGATGAGTCAATTATCCCTTACTGTGATTGCTTAGGAAGTAGAGTGGAGAGCAAGGATTAAGAGCTAATGCATTACTAGGGTACATTCCCAAGGCTGTGTGAGTGAGGAAGATAGGGAGCAGGAAAGATGGGAAGTAATGCCATGTGAGGTGTCATCACAGGGCCACTCCTTTATGCTGAGGCACAAATGGACATCTGCTTGGTTACATGGGAAAGATCGCCTTGAACAGTGCATTGGGGTGCAGGGAGGCAGAGAGAGAAAAAAACTTCTTAGTCATTTTTTTTTCATACTCTGCCTCTCACCGGTTGAAGCTCACCTCACAGATTATGCACTTCTGGGTTGCATCTCACACCCCTTTAGCATCTGTTTGAGAAGCCAGATCCCACGCCAGCGGGGTGCTTTCTTACCCAAGTCCAGAAGTGGCAGGAGAGGACTGGCCACCAGCTAGTTGGCATCAATTGGCAGTCCTGCCAAGGAATCTATCAGCCATGGAGGCACATGAGACAGAACAAATGGCTGAGGGCCCAGGATAACATAAGGCCAACAGAGTCTGAGGAGGTGTTTAAGACATGTCAAATTCACAGACCTTCTCCATGGGTCTGAACATACTGTGCTCCACCAACTCTCTGAGCCCTTACCTTCCATCATGTTCTATAGACACCTTAATTTTTCTTTACTGTATATGAAGTTAAGATGAATTCTCAGCTCCCCACCCATCCTTTTTCCATGACTTTTTTTCTGAGATTTTTGTTCTGATTTTCATTTTTGGCTAGAAATAACAATTTTCTGTCTTTAAAGTTGGAATCACAACTGCTATATTACTAAATTTTCCATGTGCCTTTATTTTTTTAAAGGATAGATTAACCTAGAATAAAACTCTTGAGTCACACTTCCCAATTAAAATACATATATATATATATATAGTTTTACTTGAAATCTGGTATTTCAAGTGGTACTCCACTATTTTTTACCCTTTCTTTCTCAAAGCTTCTCCAAACAAATGCTAAAGGGGCTGCATGTAGCCAGTAATTAGTCTTGTTTTGTGTTTGTAAAAGAGATCCCTGGTATTCTATTGCCTGAGATTTTCATTTTGAGGAATATCTGCCTATTTTCTTTATTCCGGGCTGAGTATAATATTCTTAATTCATATTGTTTTTCTCATTATATTTTAGACTATGTTTCACAGATTTATGTAGGTGATAGCATTCAGAGACCATCTTACTTTTTTCCATTTCTTGGTATTTTTTCTCCTGCATGCCTAAATAATTCCTTGTCTTCTGAATGTCTAAATAATTCTTTCTTTACCCTTGGAATTTAAAAACTTAGCCTGGCTACATCTAGTGCTTATTTATTCTGAATCAATATTGTTGAAATGCGGTGTGCTTTGAAATTTGAAGACTCACTTCTTCCTTTATTGCAGGGAAATCATTCCTGGAACCTTTGCCTGTCCCTGCCCAGATCACCAATTTCTATTACTGAAAATAGATGACACTTTTTTTAGCCTGATATATTTTAATTATTCTGTATTAGCTTTCTGCATCTTAAAGCATTTTGTTTCAAGTCACAGCTCTTTTGCCACCTAGTTAGCAATTCATACCAGCAACTACTGAAATGAAGAGTACACATGTCTACTAGGCTCATGTCCCATAACAGATTTCTTATCTGCATCACAATGATGTAAGTGGTTAACCACAGAGAGCAGCAAGGTGCACCCCTTAGAGAGAGATTCTAGGTCAAGAACATCATTATTTCACCTAGAACAGCACTACTTCAATATGGTCCAGAAATGCCCAGAGTGATGTTCACCTGGGAGCCTCTTAGAAATAGCAGCTCTCTCCACTGAACCAGAACCTCATGGGGTTGGGTTTGGAACCAGTATCTTACATGCCCTCCAGGTGAGTTTTATCCATGCTCAGGCTGAACAAACACTGATCTAAAATAGTACTCCAGAAATAATAAGGGTTTGAATTAAGAATAAATAGTTATAGAAAAATAAAATAAGTGGTTAGCAGAGGTGACAGACGGCTCAAATCTACAGGATGTGGTGCCTGAACAACAGTGAGAGAGAGTATCGGGAAGCATCAGAGTTGTGCAAAAAAGATACAAATTCAGTCACAGACACATGGGAATTAAGGCAAAGTGAAAATAAAAGTAATATATTTCATCCTAGAAGAAACTCTTAAGCCTAGTGGTATTTCTAGGGGCCATGAGGGCAACATAGAATTAGAACAACCTTAGCAATGGCCAGAACCAGAGCGATAGCCACACGGGAGGGGCAGGAAGAATACATGGAGCCAGCAAAGGAACAGCACCGAGGTAGGAGAAGCAGCAGAGAGACGGTGCTCTGCAAAGCAAGCAAGGAGAAGATCTCCAGATACATGAATGGTCAACACCTCTGTGATTCTGTCTCTGTAGAGGGGATCTGAGTAGCTATTTGGATAAAAGACTCAGTCACTTAGAGAACCCCCGGCATAAACATTCTAAAGGAGCTACCATCTGTCATTTTGACTCCAGATCCGAGAAGACCTTCAAAGAAATAACTTATAAAATATCAGCACAGATAATGGTCAGATAATGTGCTTAGCCCTGGCTGGATTTCCCATGAGAGAGAGATGGGAGTAGCAAGAGATCAGACGCAGGACGTGTCTGGAAAAGGCTGTTTGGATCCTCAGGGTAGTAGCCAGCAGGGTAACCCATTCAAGCGGTGGGAAGCACCAGGAACTGCACAATTAACAGAGGTCTATTTCTTGTTGACATTTAGATAATAATGACAAATAAACCAACTTTCAAATGGCCATTGATAGGTTTTCTCCAATTTGTGTTTATTCAAGTAAAGTTAAGATGGGAGAAAATAAATTTATCTCCAAATCTGGATTCCCAAACCCACGATAATAAACTGATTTTATTATCACGTTAGGAAGTACTATAGCTTGACATTCACTGCGGTAAATGTCTCACTCATGGTCTATCAGCTGAGTATTTATCATTTCCTGGAAAAGGTACAGCATGTGCAATTGGACTGGAAGGAGCCTAGCCACGTGAGCTCAATATCAGCTTTGATATCAAGGAAGATGATTACACAGTCATCCTCAAAGTCCATGACAGGTTCCTGGAAACAGACTTTAAGTGAAACAACGTAACAAAACCAAATGCCTATGGCATATTTCTGGTCACAAAAACATCACTAAACTTCTAAATAGAGGCCCAAATATAATTTCTAATATTAAACATTGACATAAATGTGAGCTATATATACATTTAAGAAAGATTAATAAAAATAAGTAAAATGATTCTTTGCTAATCTGCTGATTGTAGTTCAGGGTCATGTGTGGCTGAGCCTCTTCTGGTAGCTCAGGGTGCAGGAGGGACCCACCCTGAACAGGACACCCCTCCATCACAGGGCTGCTCATATACATTCATACTCACTCAGCCTGGACAACTGAGAAGAGCCAGTTCACCTCATGCCTACATCTTTGGGAGGAAACCAGAACATCTAAAGAAAACTCACGAATATAGGGGGAGAATTGAATTTTTTTCTCATCATTATAATAAAACAAAACCAAATGGCATTATTCCAGGACCTGTTGTACCTGGGGTGCTTTGATTTAACTTTACTAGGGCAAGATATAAATAAAAGGCAATGTAAACATCAGCCTTTTGAATTTTAAAAATCAAAATCTCTAATCTTTGTGGTCCCTACTGTCAGGAGTTGTGCAGCTCTTAACAGGTTTAATTAAAACTCACTGGGATTTTCAGATATTCTTTTAAATAGTCCATTTTTATAATTCCAAACCTTGGAAATAAAGAAGAAATTTATATGCTGAATCATTAAAAAAATATATCCTTTAAAACTAAATTTTATTATGAATTAAAACTTGCTAAAGAAGAAATTTCCTTCTAAATGTATTAATCAGTGCCCTCAGATATAAATGAGAAGATCCAGAACTCGGCTGAGACATGACATTCGTAATTTATAGAAGTCCTGAAGTTAGAATTACCCAACTAGTCTAAACAAACTTAAATGGCATCTGTGTATCTGGCTGCCAGTGAATCTCTGTGTGTCTGCCTGAGTCTGCATGTGGTTTGCAGCAGGACTCTCTTTAGGACCCAAGTATCCATGGTTGTTCCCTGCTGGAAGGGACCTTCACCCACTGCAGACTCCTCTTCCCCTGAGTTTAACAAACACCCTGACTAGTAAGACATGGAAACTGCAGAAATATTCCATGTATGGACTCTTCCCCCATATCCCAACCCGTGACTCGAGGGAGCAATACCATGTATGTCATGATTCAATTTGTAAATAGGCAGTAGAATAAAACAGCAAAAAATAAGGTTTGTAAAACAAAAAGTGAATCTCTGAAAGACATATTTGCTGAATGGCACATAGTGTCTCATTACAGGATCACGACTGCCAACCTGGAGACAGGACAGGACAGCGGGAAACAGCTGGACCTACGCAGCCTGAGCTGATTCCCTGGCTACAGCGTGGTAGGGAGAGAGCATTCCAGACTTGGGCAAGCAAGTTTCTTGAAGGCTGTACTGTTTAAAAAGCCATGGATGTTGACTGTAATTTCACCTCAGATCTATAATTTACCTAAGTTGGTCTATTTTGATTTGATTTAGATTCTGTTCAAACATATAGTACATATTTCATTCCCGTGAGCAAGTTTAAGTAGTGGTAGAACAAATTGCTCATTGTTATGGACTAAATGTGTGTGTCTTCCCAAATTTCATGTGGAAGCCCTAGTTTCCAAAGCAATGCTTTTTGGAAGTGGGGCTTTTGGGAGATAATGAGGTCCTGAGGGTGGAGTCTTCATGTATAGGATGAGGGCCCTTATAAGAAGAGACTTGAGAGAGATAATCTCTGTCTGCACCATGTCAGGACACAGCAAGAAGATGGCCATCTATAAGCCAGGAAGGGGGCTCTTGCCAAGAGGGTGGAAGCTTCTAAGATAATATTTCACTCAGCAATGTACCCCAACAAATTCCATTGTCTTAAGTTATTCAAATTAAAACTTGCCAAAAAAGACTTACTTTAAAGGAAGTTAAAGAACAACAGGTAAGAAATGAAACATTGCTTTTCCAATTAAAATTACGACTAATATAGTAAAAAAAAGAGAGAAAAGTCAAGATTTCTCAAAAGCAGCACAGAGGGTGAGGAAGGAAGGTAAGGGAGAGCTCCTACCTGTGGCCAAGTAGATGGTGTGGATGAGGGCATCCCTGCCCTGTACCAGGTCCACGACCACGTGGGAAAAGCGGCTGTTGTCCTCCATGAAGGAGGGCACTGCAGTCACCGGCTGCACCACCTCCTGCATCAGTATGAACTTCTGAGCATCCTGCAGGTTCCTTTCCGTCAGGTTCACGTACATTCCCTGGTCCACCGTGCCGCACTGCAAGGGAAAACAGGCCGTCGCTGGAGCCACCACCTGGACGCCCACTGATCCCGGCCACCCGGCTGGGGGCTGACTTGGACACTAACCGAATTGTGCAAACATGCCCACGCCTCCATTGTCCTCCAAGTCCCCACCCTCAGTGTCTCTCTCCATTTAGACTTGAATTTACATTTGAGGAGTCTCTCAACTTCATCATAAATGGCTGATCAGAAGTGGAAGGCATTGCTAACTTTAATTTGAACAGTGTATGCACAAGAAGTCCACATCGTTGCTGAGGCACTTGGGAGCCGTCTGGCTAAAGGCACCCTCTTCTATCTGTCCACCAAGCAGGTGCCCAGATGGAAAGCGCAGCCAGCAAGTACATCACACAGGTGTGTTAGTCTTCTTGCTGGGGCAGCGACATGGATTCCATGGAGAGAGAATTAGGCCACTTCAATCTGAAAACTGTGTGATTTTACTCTAACGTCTTTCTCAAGGGCTGCGAGAACCTGTGCTGGCCTTACTGCTTTGTGCTCATACTCTAAGCTAGAAGGAAAACAAAGCTGTTTATAGAGCCTAGTAAGATGAGAAATAACCTGGCGAATCTGCAAAAGGAGAGGGAATAAAGAGGGACCGGGAGGGAGGGAGGGAGGGAGGGAGGGAGGGAGGGAGGGAGGGAGGGAGGGAGGGAGGGAGGGAGGGAGGGAGGGAGGGAGGGAAGTGGGAAAGAAGAAAGGGAAGGAAGAAGGAAGTGAGGAAAGAGGTTTTCAGATTATGAAAATATATAAAGATGAACCTAGAATATACAGGGGGGAAGAGGGCCTAAAAATTGCTGAGAATTAAATTCAGAGATGTGCTGCAAGAGACGAGGGGGTATTAGGTAGGATGGTTTTTGGCAAGGGTGAGATAAAAAAGAGGGGAAGACAACAAAGCTTCCCTGGGGCAGAGCACAGAATCAGAAAAATACCACTGATCTTTCTCATTTCTTTCACAAACTATAAATCCCAGTACCAATACAGGCTGATCCTCTGCAGAACTTCATGTAAGTCAGTTTGATGAAAATAAACTTCCCTGCTCCTATCATCTGGAACTACCATTTGTAACATGCCATTTCTAATACATGATTTTATAACAGGTTAGAGGTGCAAAGTGTAAGATGGAAATTGCTTTTTTAAAAACAGATGATATTTTTGTAGCTCTTGAAAAAATGTCCTACATGGAATAAAATGATAGGCGGATTGTAGAATTGGAGAATCTTGGAATGAAACAGATTTGAGTTTGGTCCAATGCTTAAAGCCACATCCTTGCAATAGGACCACATGCGCTCAGGTGAAGGACTCAGCTTAGCCACCCCGGAGGCATGGGGTCTCAGGTGAGGCACTGCTTCTCAGCCTGTCTCTGCCTACAAAGTCACTAGAAAAATACTGTGCTAACTTCACAGTGAGACCGACCAAGTTAACCAGAGGAAGCATTTGTAAATTAATTGCAAGTGATTGTAAATGCCACGGTACAAGACAGTGTGCCTGGCACAGTAAATGGTCAATGCACTGTCTTGTAGCAGAACAGCAATTCTCTGGTTCACTGAGCAGCAGAGGCCAGAGGGAAATGAATGGATAAATAAAGGAAGGAAGGAATCTATGGGTGAATACACCAGCAGTTGCTATTGAGCCAGGGGGGCTGTGCTGGAAATTTTATATAATTATCACACACAGTAGTAACACTTGGAAGACAGGGGCATTGCCTGTTAACTAATGTGCTGCAAAATGAAAGACAGCTCTGCTGGACTTGGTCTAAAGTCTATCCAGGTGAGTTCTAGTCCTGAGAGTGACTTCATGTTTGGCATTGACTTTTCCTTAAATCAGTGGTGGTATTTAAGGTACAGGTGGCAATTACTATCTGTCTGCTGGGGGAGGTTCTGCACACAGGTTTGGTTTTGTGTGCACAGTGTTTTTAAAGGCTGGCATCATAAAAATCTGGAGACATGAAGTTGAGGAGCTTGCTGCTCTTGAGGAATCTGGATATCTGGGAGACCAAGAGGCCTCTGGGCAGGAGCCGAGTAGCAGAAACACCACCCACCCCTTTTAGTCCTGGACCCCATATCTTACTTAAGTCATCAACTTGTGATATTGTGATTTATAATAAGAATAATACATTTGGTCTTCTTCCTGTTTCTGGCACAGAGCCCCTAAAACCATAGGAATTTCCTAAGTGATGACAGCGATCAAGGTGTCTTTTGGTATGTTAATGTGGTGACTTTTGGACAGTGTCTAAGGATGTGGGCTGGATGCCAGAGGAAACAGCTCTGTGATTAGAGGGCTGGAACCTTGAGTCTTTATCTGCTTGGCCACCACAGAGGGTGTATTGTCCATTTCCGCTCCATCATTTCTGATGGGTGGTAACTAAAACTGCACAGAAAATTCCAGTCTGTACAACGGCAGCTGTGTCACTGGGTCTGGATGATGCTCTCTGTTAGGAAGTGTCTGGATAGCTTTGGGGACTGCAGGGCAGGATGTTACAGCACCACCTACAGTGGTTTCTAGAGTGTAATTGATAAATAAATAGTTTTTGTTGTTTCTTTATCATTTTTAATTGAGATTTCTGTATTAAATCTTGAAAGATTACACACTGTCCTCCTAACCCATATTTCTTCCTGAACTTGAATCATGTTTCTGCTCCTCTAATTAATTGCTACTTCTAGTGTGTACATGCTGCATAAAATTCCAAATGTTGGTAGGCAAACAAGATTAAAAATAAAAATTTCAATTTCAATTTAAAATGCTAACTACTTCTCACTGTTGGTATTGCAAACAGAAGGCCCTTTATACATGACTAGTAGAGGGATCCTTAGTTCAAAACCTATTCCACTCTATGCCAGCCTGGATGGTTCCAGGAATGTCAGTGAAAAAGCCTAAGCTAGCATGGTTTCAAACAAGGTAAACCAGGAGAAAACATTTACTTGTACTAGGAGTTAACAAAGAACCACCATAATCTATAACTTTAGTCTCTCACAAATCTTAAATTCCACCCAAAGAAAACAAGCTCAGCTATGCAAGCTTCCTGCCTGAAGTGAAAGCCATGGACCTACTCCCATCTCATAAATGTGAACAAGCCCTTCAGAGTGACACTGGCTTTATAAGATGCCCAAGGCCTTAGGAAATGAACGGATTTGCTATGGGCTACAAATATATCCAGACAAAGGAGCTAAAAGTTACCCACTGCCAGAGGCAGTGAGGCTTCACAGAGTTCATTAAGTCTGTTCTTTGTGAACACTTTTGCAATAGCAGCATCAAGAATTAAAAGTACACTATAAATATAGGGCACATCTTTGTTAAAAGTACTTAACATTCAGGATTTTACAATGACTTTCTTAAAGGGAATGGTATATTTCACCTTCTGGGTTTTACAAAGGGCCTTCTTTAACAGTTATATTTCATCAGGACATGGGTGGGATTTAGATACAGAGACTCAACAAAGAGGCCAAGAGTCAGTGATGGGTTAATAATTAACAGAAACTATATATGCCATCAGGAAAAGTGACTACTGCATGTTCGGTTCCCCCTAAATGGTTAGCTGGCCTGACCCACAATATGAATTTCTCTGTCCAGAACTGAATGTTCTCATTAGCAAGCCTGGGAAAATAAATGTAAATCTGATCCCTCAATTTCCTGACTTATAAAGTGTGGATACAGATGCCCACCTTACAGAGTTGCTGAGAGGAGAAAACAAGACAAAATCTATAAAGCACTTACAATATGTGACATGAGGAAGGCACCTAATAAATGGTCCCTAAGAGTCATCTTCATCGTCTACATTATCCAGTAAACAATATACATTAATTGACATTATGACATTTTACTCCTAAATAATGTATGCCTGTGCATTTGTGTCACTGCCTCCTCATTTTATTGATGAAAATACGGGATGGAAGATGCTAAGTGATTTGTCCAAGTAAAGCAGTAAATGGTGAAGAGGGCGTGTAAACCGTCCTTCTTACTCTCGATCCCAATCTTTTAAAAAAATTTTTAAAAACACCAGTTTCAAAGCAATTAAAATGGAATGGTCCCTGCCAAAGTGTAACACTATTGAATGTTTCCACATCCCCTGTTTTCTCAAGGCCAAAGGTTATGTGTTGGGATGATAAACCAACCAGAATCTGGAGGCCTCGCAGGGGACTCAGGTCTGGCACTGATTAATCAGGGTAACCAACAGTCCTTTAGTGGGAAGAGGTTAGGGCTGCGCTGGGAAGCCAGCGCGGTCATTAACCCCCAGTGTACTTGGTAGGATTACTGCCCCGGAGAAGCTGTTAGGCATCAGAGCCCTGCTGCCAGCATGTGGCATGATGCAGTGAGGCACTGAGCACCGTCTGGAGCTGGATGGTACTAAACACACACCCACGGGGGTGATGATCCTATGACAGATTAGCAGAAGAGGGGCCCTCAAGGGAAGCCTGCTGTCATGAACTGAAGGTCTGTGTCTCCCCCAAATTCTTATGTGGAAGCCCTAATCCTCGGTGTGGCTGTATTTGGAGAAGGAGCCTCTAAGGAGGTAATCAGGTTAAGTGAGGTCATAAGTGTTCAGTGTCTCTCCAGGAGCACAGAGGAAAGGCCACATGAGGACACAGCGAGAACACAGCCATCTACAGGCTGGGGAGACAGCTCTCACCAGAAATAGAATCTGCAAGAACCTTGAACATAGACTTCTAGCCTCCAAACTGTGAGGAAATAAGTTTCTTTTGTTCAAGCCATCTAGTCTGTGGTATTTTGTTACAGCAGCCCACCAAACACATACACGTACTGACCGACCAACCAAAGAGTAAATTGCTAAATCTTTTTGGGTCTCAGCTTCCTCTGTACATTGGGAGATGGGACTAAATGATGTACAGGGCCTGTTAGTGGTTGAACACCCTGTAATTCTGAGATTTATGAATGAATGGTCTCCACCTGCTCTCCTTTTCCCACAGCTGCCCCATGCCATCCCATTTACCCCAAAAGGAAATCTCGTCACATTCGCCAATTAGAGCTCAAATTCTGTTTGTGCATCTCCACCGCTGTGCCCTGGAGCCCATTCACAGGAGCACCATTCATTAGGGATCAGAGCTTCGGGGACAGAGTCCACCATCATTAGCACTAATTGGAGCTTTGCTTCCCAACCTGCTGCATTATGCCGGCCTTTTCCAGTCCAGCCGGAGGTTTCACAGCTGATAAAACGCCCTTTATGGTCCAGGCCCCTCTATTGACAAAAAGCTCAGTCCATTCACATGAGCCAAGCCCAGCATGGGACTGTCCATGAGGGGCCAGGGGAACTCACAGAGGTCTGTGCAGCCACCAGGGGATTAAATTGTCCCAGCTGTCTCCACAAGGTTTCGGCATGCTTCCGAGGGGGATGACCGATCCCGCGCCCTAATGCGCCCTGAAATTACCTGGAAGTTGGGGTTGGGGTTGGGATACGGCAGCCAGGCGGAGCGTGAGTTCTCCTGGTACTTGAAAGGCCCGTTAAAGGCCTGCGTGATGGCACTCAGGTTGAAGACGCACACAGCCGATGCAGCGATGCTGTTCCTGGGGGCAGAGGAAGAGCAAGGAGAAGGAAGGTCAGAGTCCCCAAAGAACCCATTGTCTTCCCCACAGATGCTCGTTCACCACCCAGTGGAAGGGTCTTCTAGAGAACCTCAAGGTCCCAGCCTCCTAAACCCCAGGCATGAGGAGGGAGCGCTGGCTGGAACGCCCTGTGGTTTCTTTGTGGAAGAACAAACACTTCAGCACAAAAACAAGGCTCTTTAGCAGTTATGACACTTGTAATCCTGCCAGATGGGATTAATTCACTCAGCCACAACCGGAGTGACAAGGACTTTGATGGGCTATGTTACGCCTTTTAAATTCTGGAGGAAAAAGGCCAGATTCTCTGCCAGCGGCTGGTGTCCCTCAGCACCCACGCAGGTCCTTACCCATTGGTATCTGGTTACTTTAGCGGGCAGTGGGGCAAGCTGCTGCTTCTGTTTCAATCCCCAGATATTTGTGTGCATTTGCAAACCTTGAAATAATAATCACCTAAAAGCATTTGGCAAAAAGTGCCTGCCAGACACCTTTCATGTATTTTTTTAAATAATTTAAAAAGGATGGGAGAGAAAAATCTGAGAACACACTGACATCTTGAAGCTGTAATACAGAGTTCAGGCTCCGCAGAGGTGCTTACATGCTGGGCCCTCTGATGTTCAGTGGCCTTCTACTAGCGTGGAAACAGCAGAAATTTTTTGGTTAAATAAATCTGCATTTTGAGGCCAGCTTTGATTTAAATTTTCTTGTTAATAGTCTTAGCCAATATAAGTTGATTTATCAACTGATTTTCCTGAATCAAAGGAATTTCATAGGAACTCAAAACATAAATATCTGCCTTACACTTGGTTTATTTGACAAACACAGACTTGTTGCCAGACACCATTCATGAGGCTTTACAAATTCCAGTTCACTTAGTCATCCTAAGGTAAGGGACAGTCACTGATAAGAAAAACGGGACATAGGCTAATACACCTTCCCAAAGTCACCCAGCTACTAGGTGGGGGAATTGGACTTGAATCCTATGCTGTCTGACTCCAAAGACCAGGATTTTAAATGCTTATTGAGAGCTCCATGTGGACAGTATTAAACCACCCTGTGGGAGGGTAGGAGCTTGAGGGCAGGGACATGTGTTCCTTCCAGAAGCTCCAGCACAGAGGAGAGAGCGGTTGGCAATAGGCCTGTCCCCACTGCTGGGGAACGAAGTGATGGACGCTAAATACGAACTATTCATGTGGCTGTTTCTTTCTTATTTCTCCTCAGGAAAGGAGAACGTGAGAAGTCAAAAAGTGCAAGGAAGGATTAGTCTCTGCACAAGACTGGGCTTGAGAGCAAGAAAAGGGCTGTGTTAGAGCAAGCACAGCAGCATGCAGAGCATGGTGTGTGCCAGGGGCCAGGGGAGGCCACGTGGGGCCAGGAAGAGTGTTAATAATAATACTGTCCCCTGAGTATGCTGCTCAGCACTTGATAAGGGTCACCTCATTTCTCACAGGGAACCTATGGGTCCTGAGACCAGCCTGATTTCACCGACAAACAGACAGGGGCACAGGGAGGTCACTTAACCCAAGTCACAGGCTGAGGACTTGGCATCTGCATTGCATGGGGCCCCAGAGTTCCCACCCATGACTCCATTGCTGTGCTCTCTCCTCTTCCTGCTGGCATCCCATTTCTCTGTTCACTGCATTCAATGACTCAATACAGGGCTGGGATCTGTGTCTGGGGTGAGCCCAGTGACAGCGAGTCTGGGCATACATGACAGGTGTTGGGGGACACTTCTTCTTGAAACCCCTGGTAAGCAAAGCACCATTGCTGTAACGCACTTATACACACACCCTCTTACCTCCCTCTTCCCTTTTACTTCCTGTGAGGGGGTGGGGCACAAGGGCACAAGGTAGACCCTCCTCCCCATCTTCCTGGCTTCTGAAATTACATATCAACCTTCACTGCCCCATCCCTGCAGGCAGGTGAGGCCATGCCAGGCCTAGCCTATCACGACCTTGTAGATAAGTGTCCTTAAAGCTGGGACCAGTACCATCAACTGGGTCTGTGGTTGGCAAACAGACCATCAACCACATATTTCAACCTGGCCTCCCTCAGTAATCACGGTCATACCATGGCCTTCATTTAATGCTAGTTTCATCCCTTAACTTTCACAGAGCCCAGGCGGGTGAAGGTGGAGGTAGGTCCTCCTTCATGAGCCCAACAATAGTGGTGCATAAAGTTGGCTTCCGTAGTGTGCTGAAAGCCACTGGGAGAAAAGTAGAGATGTTCCTCCTAGTTCCTCACCCCCTAAGGAGGGAAAAGATATCAAAGCCTTCACAGTCCCCCATCCCTACCCCTATCATTTACTATCTGTAAGCCACCATTTTTAGATATCCCAGAACAAAAAGGAAAAACCCTGAGAAACTCCACTGCAACACTATGCCATGTCCTTCAGCCAACTCGGGCCCACGGGACTGAGAAAACCACACACCCACAGGGACAGAGGGAGTGAGAACAGTGGCCTCTATCCCCACTCCCCAGGGCTGAGGCCTCGACGAACACACAGAATCGAACCACACCTGTACTATGAGTGAAAGCACCAGAAAGTTTAACCCCAGTGTTTACAAGCATCCACTTCAGAGACAGGAAATAACTGGCTCCCCCGATCATCATTTCACTCCTGTTTGAAATGAGTCTTGTCAAGAATGTGGTCATCGGTTGAGTGGGTAAGATCAAGGCTGAGATGTGAGAGGGAGGAGAAGTGGGACACACTGTGGGGTTAGAGGCAGATTTATTGGAAAGCTGTTCCCAAGACGAGCGAGAACAGTATTCAATAAAGAAAGGAAAGGTGTAGAAGTTGTGCCTCTGCTAGTGTAGATGCTAAATACCAGGCCATTTCCAACATGAGGGATGTTTACAACACAAAACAAATTGTCTGAAACTTATTTTTGTGAGTCTCTAAATTGACTGTTCACCACCTTGGAATGGCCCAGGCACAGTACATATCTAACTTTTTAAATTGTTCATTTTAGCCCCGAGCCAGGGGAATGAACAGCTAACTAAGCTAAGGTCCCATTGTGTATAAAATTGATGTCAACTGAACAACTGAACATTCATCTTGTGCAGCCTACACTATTTCTTAAAAAAGGTTTTGGAAAGCAAATCGACTTGAGAAACTGTAAATTGATTTTTTAAAAGAAACTTATCATGGAGGGAAAATAACCTCTGGGGTTGAAAACCAGATTTACAATAAAGATGGTCACGGTGGAGTGGGGGTGGGTGGGGACCCATCCATTTTAGTCTTATTTTTCTAACTTCATGTCAGAAAGGAGACTCTTCACGGAGTAAACGTTATTATCAAGTGAATGTTAACACTTCAGCTGAGCAGGGGAAAGATCAGAAGGAAAAGATCAACAGGGAAGTAAGATGCAGATAAAGTGACTCTTTAGAAACACCATTCATGGGCAGGCTTCTGATTCAGAGAGCTGAAAAAGTAAAAAGACTTAGAGGCCGAGCAGACATCATGGGGGGGACAGTTCCGGATCACCCAGAACTGAGAGGTTTTCCCGGGATACAGGGTTCTCCCCAATCCAAAAGCAGGACAATCCCAGACAAACCTGATGGTTGGTCATCCTGCCCCACTTATCAGCACTTTAAACCCATCCTGATTCAGATCATTTACTTTGGATACAAATATTGAGCTTTTGTCCAACTCTTACGTTAACAGTTTAAAGATTTCAAAGGTGATCTAAACCAGAGGCCATGCTCAGGAATCCTCCTCCTCACTGCCAATGCTGAGAAAGGTGGGGGCTGGTGGCAGTGCCATCTGTGATTCCTGGGCTTGGGTGTGATCTTGTTGAGTCTCATCACAGCACATCTCCTAAGCATGGGGTTGTGCTACAGGCCACCAGGCCAGAATGAATGAAAGATCAGAAAACTTCATACACCAAATATTGTCGGTTCTGAAGCTAAGAGTATCTTCCACAAAAGAAAAAAAAAAAAAAAGCTATCATTTTTTTCAAAAATATTTTAAAAGCATGACCATCATTTTAGAATTGCCTGCCTCAGACAGCCATTTTCTAGAACGATGGCTTGAAATGCAACTCTGGGGAAATGAGAACGTGCATTTCATATATGAGCAGCAGTTTAGTCAAGAGTTACATTATCTCAAAGATCAGACTTTCCAGACAACAGTGCTTTCATTATGCGCAAATGCATAACATTTGAAAAATAGAAAAAAACACACACATCTAACGCATACCAGCATTTCAGAAAGCACCGAGAATGCACTGGCAGATCAGGAAGGAAAAACTTACAGTAGAACAACTGGATGCTATTATTACAATAAGGATCGAGCAAAACTTTTCGATCAGCTTTATCTTCCTAATACCAGTCTCAGAAATCACAGATCTTAGAGTACCATTTAATTCTTACTCAAAAAAAAAATTATTTTGGGCTGTTAGCCCAGTAAAATAAGAAAGATTTCTTTTTAAAGCAACTTTTAAGCCACAAGGGTCAAAGAACAATAGGCTCATTCAGAGTGAGCGGGAGAGCCGGGAAAGCGACGGTTTCGTACGCACACATTGGTGGTGAAGATGCCGTAGATCAAGTCGAGCTCGGGCAGGAGGAAGGTGCTCTGCAGCTCGTTGTAGTAGAAGGGGACCTCCCCGGGGCGCGAGCAGTTGAGCCGGGCCTTCATGAACGTGGTCCAGGTGTCCTCCAGCAGGAACCGCCCTCCGATGTCGTTCTTGCAGACCCGCGCGGCTCGGGAGAACACGGTTTTCCCACAGTCGTGCTCCACGGCGTTTTCTCGGAAAAAGAAGTAGGTGAAGTTCCCGATGTCATAGGAGGACACGAAGTTTGGTTCTGGAAATAGCAGGAGAGAAGAAAAGTCTCAACATCCCTATGATATTTCTTTATCACTTGCTTGCTTTTGTGTAGACATCTTATAGGATGAATGGGGGGCCCTAGGGGCATCGTAGGGGGCTGTGCTCCTGGGTGGAATTCCGTACACAAGTCCTATATGACAAGAAATGACCATAATAATTCCACAGGTGAGCATCCTCAGTCAATGCAGGCTCAAGCTGATATGACGCTAACGCCATAAAAAATGGGCAGCAAAGATATGCGGTATACTTTAAAGGAATACCTGTTACTTTATTTGTATATAATACAGAATTATATAATCTTACATAACCTTAAGAGAGAAAATAAGATTAAAACGATGAAATGTGAATCAGAATAGAGGATGGGACAAAAGAAGGTTTACAGTTGTATGAGAACACAGTTTATTTTTATATTGTTATTTATTAATTATTGTATTATTTTCCACATGAACAACTGTAAATTTTGTCTCACCCTGTATAGAAGTCTAGTATCATGTTTGTGCAATAGGACAACAAAATTCCTTAATTTTACTAATATACACATGTGTGACTGGCATAATTTACGTGCTTTTAATAAGGACCTTAAAGATGTTTTTTATTTGTGAAAACTGGAACTGTAAGGTTAGTGTCCTGAATTAGCTTTAGCAGTTCCCACTACTATGGTAAGCACATAACTGTGAGGATTAACTCTTATTTTCTTTCTTCTTAGAGAAAGGCAGTGTGCTGAGACACACTGCACTTTTTGGTATCATAATTAGCTTAAAAACAGGGATTTATAAATAACAGAAGTATGACAAAACCTTTACATAACCACTAAGCTCATGAGGAACTTAGGAATTATATAGATTGTCCACTGAATTTGACATACAGCATTGGAAATGTTGTATTTATCACTCTCTGTTTAAGTCCATCAGTAATACAGATGATACCCTTTCAGACACAGATATGCCCTAATAATCATCTTTAAAAACTCTAATAAACAGGTTTCATTCTTATTCTCTCCCCTACTGCTAAGAGCTTTTCATACAATCAGAAAGTGTTTTAATTTTATGGTGCAATAAGAATAACATAGCAGTAACTTTTGGTGGTCAAAATTAATGGAAAGATTCACATAACCACTGTCCACAAGTACACATTTCAGGGACAATTAGTTTTGGGGACAATTCAATTAGCCTTGTACTTTCCCAAATTTAATCAGATTGCACCAATAGACATGTTATTGCCAGGACAACTAAAAATATGTTTGGCTACAACAGGGCCCATTAATGCTAAAAGTAAGACACACAGCAGGCTCACCTGAGATCTGAAATGCAGACATTGATTCTGAGACTGACGTGAAGGTGGCATCAAGGACTCTACTATTCTGTCCAGAAAGACTGTTGCTATTTTTCAATCAAGGCATACATTCAATGTCCTTACAAAATGTTTCAGTTTAATTGAATTTTACATTCTAAAAATGTAACAAATATTCTAAATTATGTATGTGATGAATTTTCTCTTCAGCCTTTTATATTGTTCTTAAGTCATTTAAGAATATCAAGTAATACAAAAGAGAATTTGATAAGAAATTATTTTAATTTATAAACCACCAAACATACTGTTAGATAACTGTTGCTTTAACCTGACGTAGATATTTAAAAACAAACAAACAAACAAACAAACAACCCTGGACTGCATTACAATGTATGAGATAGAAGTTAAATATATTTACTGTTACAACATGCTTTTATATCCTGAAGAGGGGCTCGTGAAACAGGAGGCTACATATCTCTGACTTGTCTTTTTAGGACATAAAGCAAAATATTGGGGGAGAATCTGAAACCATGTTCACTATGAGTCTCCAATCAGAATTACTTCTGAGGCAGACCCCCAAAACCAAGATACAGAACAATTACAAATTAAATCATTTCAGAATTAGTCCTGCACTCAGGCTCCTAGACCCAGGCTACAATTTGATCATTGCACTGAAAAACAAACAGAAAACCATCCTCATCATCAACAACAAAAACAACAAACAACAGACCTTATCTGAAAAAAAACAAACAAAGAAAGAAGGTCCAGGACTAGTTACGTCTGGCTCAGGGCTGCAGTAACCAGCGCACGCGGATGAAGCGTAAGGCAGAGACCACAAGCTTCATCAAATACCCTCCAACCACCTACTTCTGCTACCAACTTGGGGACAAATAGCCTGAAAACCACACAGTAAACATCTCTGGAATGCAGGAAGTCTCGGGCAGGAAAATGAGAAGCGACAAAGGTAAAAAGATCTGTCGTGGTTCCTTCCAGCTCAAGGTTAGGTCTACAGTTTAACAATATCTGTGGCGCTGATGTTGCCGTGCCAGGCTCTGTGCTCAGAGCTTCACACTCATGTGCCCCTTAAACTCACAGGAACCTCAGAGGCAGATGATGGGTCATTCTTCCCGTTTCATAGATGGAGACACTAAAGCCCAGGGGTGAGTAATCTGCCCAAGTTCACACAACTGGCAGTGGAGGGTAGGCCTGGGCTATGTCCTGAGTCCAGCCAGTCTGACCTCACAGCTTTGCCCCTGTCTTCAGGCTGCACCAAAAAACGGGCTGCGTGGGGACAATCGATTGTGTCAACAATATTCAAGAAGAGGACCTGGAATTCTGAACAATGCTTTAGAAACCAAAATGCTGAGCATGTTGACACAGGATCAAGATGAGGAGGGTTTCATCACCAACTAGATGGGGAGAGAAATGCCCCGATGAAACTTGGCCCTGCAGCTGTTAGAGACACGGGAACCACCAGGGAAGCAGCACAGGAAGGAGCCAGCAATCCAAGCAGGGGCTTATAAAGCAGGAATCTGGTTGGGAAGTGACAGCCCGGGCCCCAGATGGTGCTCCACAGGGAACCCACCATAGCCCCAGAGTGCCCGTGAGTGACTGTTCAGGCGTCTACTGCAGGCTCAGTGTCCAATCTGCTGAACAATCTCACTCAGGTGTCCCATGTAGGATACAGAGCGATGTCAAGCCGATTGGCCCACAGCTTCCTCTTCCCACAGACAACCCCTCAGTCTCTGCAAACTGCCCTGAACCAATTTTACCATAGGGTGCCAAAGTACATTTTACACAAAAATGTCCAAATATCATCTCCTGCGGAGAAAGCAGGGGAGAATGTGTGCCTAGTGGGTAGTGTATGCGGTTCTCTAGCTCACCACACAGCACGGGGCACTTTAGGGGCTAACCTTCATTTGGACACACAGCCTGCCGCCCTGCAGGGGTCCCTTTCAGGACGCTGACGGGTCCCTGATTGAGGACTGAGTGACCTGCTGCAGTCAGGAAGCTCCATTTCTTGGAAAGCAGAGCCTTTTGAAACTCAGCCCACATCCTGTTTCTTTTCCAAAGACAGAAAAAGAGCAGGAATAATTGTTCAACAGGCAGCCAAGTATCTCCTGCAGATACAGAGATAAATCTGGAGGGAGGGAGGGGACGTGTGATTCTCATCAGGCAGGATAATAAGATGCATATTGTTTCTCTTGCAATATTCACATCCCGTCTCTGGTTAAAATGCAATTCACCACCAGCCAGTATCTGTCACTCCTGAGTGAGCTAAACAAGTCATAAATCAGGCACTGCCTGATCATCTACAAGGAATACGCGTGCAGGAGTACGTGGATGACAGACCTGAGGGGTCCTTTGTTCGTTACTATTATTATCAGAGCTACAAAGCAACAGGAGGTGTGCTGCTAATTCGAAATGAAAACAAACATGAGTATATGTCAGGTTATTATAGATACATGCACAGAGCTGTTTTATCGCATGTTTGTAAAACATACTGAGTTATGGGCTACAGTATTCTATTAAATGTGTCATGTTATCAGAAGAATCATGTTTCGTGATATAAGAACTTTGATTTCACACCTTTTCTTACATAAGAGTGACCCAGCAGAGGTGAGTACCCACAATATAAGTGAACATGGGAAAAACAAAAGCATCAATATTTTTGAGAAGATATTGACCACATGAAACCACCAGATGCTGAATATACAAAAGCACCCTTTCATTCTATATCCTTTCCATCCCAGTGCCACCGCATGGGCCTGGAGGTGCACCAGGTCCAATGGATCAATTGCATGATTGGCCAGGTCACTGATAGGCTCTTGATAGAGACATATTTGTCTACATTAATGAGAATGAATAGTAGAGACAAAAAGGAATTCCAGTTTCCAACTCTACAAAAATCTTACGAGGATCAAAATCTATCATGAATTCTTCTGCAAACAAAGGCCATCTTGTGATATGCTTGCCAGAGGCAGGTTGGCCAATGCCTGGCACGCAGCCCATGAGGGTGTGGTTCCACCCACCCCAGCCTGAAACCCGGGGCTGGACCACTGGCATCCAGAATGCTCCTTTATCCTGATGATTAGGGCATAATAGACCTACTTTGCTATAAGGATTAAAAAGATGACTACGTAGTAAAATTCTAATGAATAGTGGTTATAACTATTTCATTTTTTACTCTTGATTCCCCTTTTAACAATTTATATTTAGTAGAACTTCAGATAATAATAATTGAGCATGCAGATATTAAGCTTAAAGGTGATCAGAAGTTAAGGAACATAAATACAGCCACACATGCTGCGTTTTTAAAACAGCAAGCTATTCCACCAAAAAAAAAAGTTAGTGGAAACAATTTCTACATGGGACTCATAGTTAGCCATTGACTTTCTGTTCTCTACTGTGTTGGTGTCAGTCACTATTAAAACCATTCCCATATATAGTCCTAGAGTTCAGACCCCGTCCTATTGAGCATATTGCTTCCCTTGTCATAGCTACATGAAAATGTGCTGCAGAGGCTAACAAAGTACTTCTCATTTCCTTCAGGCATTTATTATGAGTGGATGATTAAACTAAAATTAAATTTCATTAAGTGCAATGCGGTTTAAAAGCCATTAGTGTACTAAAGTTCTTTCCCTAATATTACTAGTACTGGATGGATAGATATACAGACGTGCGTGGATGTGTGTGTGTGTGTGTGTGTGTGTGTGTGTGTGTGTGTGTTCAGGACACAGACATAAAGCATTGAAGTCTATGTATCTATGGCTCAATACTTCCACCTACTGGCTGCATGAACTTTTCAAGTTATTCAACAGCATAGATTCCCAGTTTCCTCCTTTTTGGGATGGAGGTAACAATGCCCAATGTGCAGCCTCACTGTGAGGATCAAAGGCAACACATGCCAGGTGCCTAGCACTTGACTGCTATTTATCACAACATAGATCTCTATTTATGCAATTACATAAAAGAATACATGAGTAATAAATATATACATAAATATATAAGTTAACATAAACACACACATTGGTAAACGTGTCACCGTATTGAATCAGCAAGCTGACTCATCAGTGTGGCATCCTGTATGTCAAATTAGGGTCCATGCTCCTTTCGGCAGATCTGGAACCTAAACAGGTGCAGGGACCGTGCTATAGATGGAGCCTTGATGCCACACAGAGTGTTCCTGTATCACCAGGAGCTCACTGGCCACTCACTGCGAGGACTGTCTTGGACACTGAGAATTCTATGGTAAAGTGACAGAACATGACAGCCCAGGCCCTCAAGGACAGTGCGAGCAGACAAACCAGACACAGACCAATAAGCAATAACAATGATGAGGACAATGAGCACCAAGGGCAGCCAGGTGAACTTGAGAATCAGAAAGGTGGGGATCGGGGACAGGGCTGATATGATGCTGGGAAGGGGCCACCAGGTCAAGAACAGGAGAAAGAGCAACCTGAGAGAAGTCCCCAAGGGTGGCCTGGCATGGAACGAAGCCAGTGTCGGCACAGAAGGATCAATGGGACAGGAGGTAGAGGGCCAGGCCAGCCACCCATAGCGAGGAGATTGAATTCCCACTGCCACGGGAGACACTGAAGGGTTTCAAAGAAAAGTGCATGATCCAAATTCCTGTGTGTGTGCTGGTGGCAGGAGTCAGGTAAAAAGGGGAGCGGTGGCCCCAAGCATGTCTTTAGTGTCATTGACACAGCAAAGTAAGCTTGGGATCCCAGGTTCTTCTCTTCCTAAGCACCTGGCAGAAAGAAAGCCATTGCCAAAACCACTGCCTACTCGGAGGACTAGAAACATGGCTCCAGGAAACTAGGTCCCTTCCTTCTTCAAGGGGAATGGCCCTGTTGAAATGAGCGATTTACATGGATCTGCTGATTCACGTAGGAGTGGCTGGTACCACGGGGACACATGCTGTCTCCCTAAATGAGAACTGGCACCTCTGTATCAGCACGCACCCTAGGAGCCCAAAACTCTCACCCTGAATTCTCCTTCTCTTTATGTCTGTAGGAGCTTCATTAACTGGCTCTTTGTCTAGATTTTCTAGCTCAAAGGGACACAGATACCTTGTCTATTCTGCTCTCACCCCATCCAAGCACAAGGCCCCCAGGGCCCTTTCCAGTCTCCAGTAAGACTCCACCAAATCACACATTCCTCGGCTCACTTACAAGTGACTTCACGACTATGTATTTCTGAACGTTCTGAAAACAGAAGCGTCTGTTGACCACGTTCATTTTATCTCAATTATATTTTAAATGTATAGCTTCATTTCTTTAAAGAACTAATCATTTAACCTGCAGAATCATGAATCAGAACTTAGGAGTTTTTCCATTGGAATATTAACTTGAATTCAAAGATTTTAGAAATATTTTGATACCTATAAAGTATCCAGAAAAAGACCTTAAAAGACTAAGAAGAAAAAAAGAAAAATTTAATTGAAAGAAGATACTGGGCTACACCAGCATGCAGTTGGAATAACTAAATGTGTATGTTGGCTTGGTCTTTATCTATTGAGATGATCTGAGCCAGGCAAAGAGAGAAGACAAAACACAGAGAATGAACTACCCAATATGTAGCAATGAGTGAAAAACTGTGAAAGGCCACTGACAGAGAAAAAATTAAGTTTCACAGGATAATATGAAGACAAATTTACTGAAAGACAGAACTGAATATCTTATACACTGGGTGACAGTAGGATTTATGGTCCAAACTGCAACACTTTTGAGATGAAAAGAACACTGTTAATATTCATGCCAGGATGCCAGGGTCACCCAGGACTGTCACAAGGAAGCTGCTATGGTCTCTAGGCAGTGAGCATTAAGCCACTTTCCTGAGTGGTTATATAAGTACTAGTAAATTTCTACACAATATATTGTGTTCTCTGTAATAGGGCAGGTCATCTCTGTGTGGCTTTATTTTATTTTGGGGGTGGGGGATGGGGAATACAAGTCCCTATAGGACTTAGTATATATAGTTGGTGCCTTTGGCCTCATAATATCTTGGTGGGGGAGGGAAGAGCTCATTCACCCATTCTCTTTTGAAATGTGTAAACTGAAATTCCAAATGACTTACTGGCAAGTATAGAGACTGAGGGATGCTGAGGCTCCCAACTTTCAGGCACTCAGTGCTGAATGACCAAGACAGAGCAGGGCACTATTTTCAAAGAGCACTGCAAGAAGTGATGCTTCATGTCACTTGCCAAACTTTTGTGCCCATAAAGGGCTGTATGAAATTAGCCCACAGGCTCTTCTGATTTGGGTTTAATAATCTCAGTTTATTCCATCTCCTCTTACAAGCTTTTATTATAAGCTTTTATAAGAAAATACTCTCAACCGTTTCCAAAGTTCCTCTATTCCTCTTCCACCTCAGATTGGGCATAAAAACAGACATAGGGGAGAGTGATGGAGGCAGGTTAGGAGGTTGGTGTTTCCCAAGCTGGTGACTAAACATAGGGGAGGCCAGGAGCATGTAGAGGGGGAAGGATTCAAGCTCTGGAGTGGGACCTGTTTGCAAATCCTGGCTCAGGTATGCATCAGTTGTGCGGCTCTAGGTCAGGTGGCTAATCCTTCTTAGCCCAGCTTGCACATCTGTAAAATAAGGTGATGCCATCTCCTGTGGAAGGCTGCATGAAAGATTACATATAACGTGTATGGAGTCTCTCATGCACCTGGCAACTTATAAATAGCCATGTGATTCTCCCTTGCACCTGGAGTAATAACTGGAGGTAAAACAGAAAACACCAGCAGGTGCATGAACAGGCAGATGGTAGGCAGGAAGGCTGTTTCTTTAAAATCTTTTCTGACCCTATGAAGAAAATCAGATTTGGGTTACAAACACAACTTTCAAATGCATCCATCCCAGATAAGACAGACAACGTTCCCATGCCCTCTGATGGGCTGGACAAAGCCTGAAAGTTAGAAAAGAAGGGCTCGTCGTGCTGGGTCACATGTCACCAGGCTTTGCTCGGCATGCTAGAAGTCCATGACTCGTCACTGGGCAAGTTTCAGTCCCATAAGCCAGGTGCCAGACTTCAGTCTTGCAGCTGCGGTACCGAAAAGCTCCCACCATTTACAAGGACACCCTTTTTAAAGCATCTCCCCAAACGCTTGCTTGGTAAAATACAACACTTGGCTGCTGACTATGCAGTCTTATTTTTGTTCTGGTTTTACAAGCTTCTTTTCCTTGACAAATACTTTCACTTTCCTACACAAACATAGTGGATTCCCAAGCCCCACTTGTCTGTTGTCGATTGTTCTGTGAATTCTGCTTTCATGGATGAATTTCCTGCCTTAACAAATGTCATCTGTCCAGCGAGTGCCTCACAGACAGTTCAGAGAAGGTGCTGTGCAGCATCTGCCAAAAGGACCCCCAGCCTCCCCAGGACAGAGCCCAACAAAGTCACCCCAGACTGGCCATGCCTGGACTGCTGAAGGGTGCTGTCTCCTCCCAGGGAGAAGCACCCAACTCCTCAAAGCCTAAAGCCCATGTATTCATGATGAGGCGAAATAATTTCTCCTGTAGTTAAGCACAGAGAGGACTTTCTCTCTCCAAGTGAATTACCTTTAATCATTAATAGGTTAATCATTGTATTTTAAAGACTATTTAATGAGTGGAAAACATCATTAAAGGATTTTGCACCAACAGAATTTGAGATTGTTACAGTAAGGGTTTCCTTAACTAAAATCATAACAGCTCAAAAAAAGTGACACTATTAAAATGAGAACCCTTGTGGATTCCAAGTGCCTTTGCCTCCACCTGAGGTCATGGCTGGAATCTCAGAGAATGGAGGAAGCTGCAAAGTTCATCAGGACAACCCAGTAGACAAGCCAACATTTTCAATAGAGAAGGAAACAAGCAGGTCGCTGAGTGTTAATGAGATTATGTCTGTGCAGATGTCCTCGCTGAGTTATTAAGGCTAATTTATGAATTACTTTTTCTAAGTTCCTACTGAGGTTTATTCTATGTGCAAGCATACAGTTCCCTCAGAACCCACAAACTCAATTTGCACACTATTAATTTGGAAATGTCATTTTTCCCCTTTTCATGGGTTTATTGTTTCCCCAATGTGATTGCCAACTTCTCAAAGGCAAGTTTTACAGCTTCTCTGTTTTAAGCATCAGCCATTAAACATTTATTATCCTGCCTTACAATAATCATTTAATAAGGGTTATTAATTAGTATTTTAATGCATTAAAGCTGTTAAGGTATTTCTCTAAACACATATGTTTATTTTAAGAGTGATTTTTGCACAGGGGGGGGATGTAATTTTAAAATTTATATTCATTAGCAAACACATAAACTCAATGTTTGAAAACCTCCAGAACATTATCCAATTGATTATATTGCCTTTGATAACTAACTGAATAAATAATAGTTGAAAATTGAAGGGGGCAAAAGGAAGATTTTTAAAAATATTTAGACCTGACTCGGTTTCAAACACGCAAATTTTATTTTTTTAAATTTTGGATTACAACTAGTACAAAATGTTCCCTTTATTAAACACCATCATTCATATTTTTTAAAAATATATCTTTCTTGATTTCAGAGAGAGAGAGAGAGATAGAAACATCAATGATGAGAGTCACTGATTGGCTGCCTCCTGCACACCCCCTCCTGGGAATGGAGCCTGCAACCTGAGCATGTGCCCTGACGCGGAATCGAACCACAATCTCCTGGATCCCAGGTCAATGCTCAACCACTGAGCCACGCCGGCCAGGCCCATCATTCATATTTCTGCTTCTTGTGAAGTGTGATCATCTCCTGCTCTCTGAATAAATATTCATAAAGCCTCAGGTGTGTTTCAGGCACTACGTGAGATGCTGAGCACACAAATATGGCTCACACATAATCCCTGCCCTCAAGGAAATCCACGAGCTTGTGAGGAAGAGAAAGAACTACTCATCTATTAACTCCTATATTCAAAAAATATGTATTGGGTGCTCACTATGTGCCCAGCACTGCTGAAAGCATGTGGGATATATTAGTGGACAAAGCAGATGAACCCAGCCACTGGGGATCTTTCATTCTAATGGAGATAAAGAGACAATGTAATAAAGAGGATAACAGCTAAGGATCAACCCTGAACATGGTAAGAGGGATCAAGAGTGTCAGGTGGGGGAGGGTGTGATTTCAAATAAGGTGAGGTCCCATTGAGAAGTGGCAGGAGCCAAAGCAGCTGGCCAGGTGGATTATGTGGGAGAAGGACCTTTCCAGAAAGAACAGGCCTGGGCAACTACAGCCCACAGCCCAAATCCCACCCACTGGCTACACATAAAGTGTTGTGAGCACAGAGCCCTGCCTGCATGGGTACATTGGTGGTGGCTACTTTCATGCTCCAATCGCAGAATTGAAAAGCTGCAACGGAGACCATATGAACTGCAAAGCCTAAGCCACTTCCCCTCTAGTCCTCTCTAGAAAAAGTTTGCTGGTCCCTGGAGAGAGGGAAGAGCCAGTGGCCTATGCAACATTTAAGAGGCTGGAGCAGAGTGAGCAAGGGGTCTGCAGTAAGGACACGGAGGTGATGGGAAGCTGGCAGGCAAGGCTGTGGCTTTAAACCCAGGCCGAGCACAGTCCCTAACCACAGGGGTGGGGGTTGCACAACCTATGAGAAGAAATGCAAATGAGGGGGTAAGGGGAGATAGGGCCAGGAGAGATGAGTCCCAGGGCAGGCGTACAGGGCCCAGGAGCACCATGGAAGGGATCAGGCAGCTTCTTCTCCCAGAAGAGGGGAGGCATTACGGGAGGTCCAAGGCTGAGACTGGCATGACCTGGAGAACAGTGTGGGAGGACCACCCTGGGCGGTAAGTGGAGAATAGGTCTGAGAGGGCCTAGTGCAGAACTTCAGAAGAGAATTGAGGAGACCTTAAACACACAGAAGGGCAGGGGGAACGAAGGAGGCCTCACCGGTCCACCGCATGAAGCCTGCTTCCTGCTCCCCACTAAGCTCTATTCAGAGCAAAGAAATCCAACTCTCTGCTCTCCATTCGCTGGCTCAAGGGCATTGATTCTCAATCAGTTGAAAACTCAGGAGGATATAAGAGCATCATTTACTGGGGCCCTAAAATCAATATGGAAAACGGGAGCCTTCCTGGACATGGCAGAACTAAGGGTGTTTGTTTCAGCCTGTTTGGGTTTCTTTATATGTTCTTGTCTCATTTAAGAAAGAAGAAATCTGAGCATTTTTATAAAAAGAGAGTGATCATCATTAGAGTGTCAGAAATTTAAGGCCATGACCAAAAAGAAGGGATAATGGATAACGCAACAATCTATTGAAAGAAAATTACTCCAGAACTCGGCAGAAGGAACTGAGACCAAGTGTCTGGTCAAAGAACAGACGGGGTACAATGTGTGGATTCCAGTTAGGTCGGTGATAATAGATGGCTCTGTACCCAGGCTCGGGGGAAGACAGAGCAGAGCTAAGCGGGGCACAGAAGCCAGAATCTGTCCTGGATAGAGGACTGATAGGAGCAGACACCAGGGCGAGCCAACCAGGAGTAGAACTGGTATCTCAGGGTTCAGTGGAAGAAGGAACGGCCCCAGCAAAAACCAGGAGAGGGAACAAACAGCCAGCATGCAAGAACTGGGAACCCTCAGTCAGGCTCTCTGCTCGCTGCCCTAGGAGTCAGGGCCTCCCTTGTGTGGCCAGGGGAGCGGTGGGGAGTGTTGCTCTGTGAGGAAAGCAGGGACACTATGAGCTGAGAATCTAAAACTTCCTGTGTTCAACAAATTATGATGGCATGCCTCCCTTCACTGGGGTGAGCTCTCCAGGGACTTGTTCTACCACCTGACAAATGGAAAAGATGCCATCCAGAGGTTTAGGAGAATCTGACCATCTGATCAGCCCGTGGGTATCAATCATGTGTAAAGAAACAGCCAGCATTTATAACTCTTGCTATGACCTAAATTATTTTTCCAGGATATTCTTAAGGGTTTCACTTTAGGGAAAAGAAAGAGACTCTGCTCCTAATTACTTTTTACTTTGCTTTCAGCAAACTCTAATTGCAATGCCTTTGGGTGGGGAGTTTTGAGTTTTAACTGGAAACATTGCTTGACTAGTACAAATCAACAAATAAATAGGAAGAATCTCTGAGCTGTAGGAGATGAAAGCTTTAGGGATCAAAGCAGACCTTCCAAAGAGAGTGGATGGGTTCAGATGAAGCCAGTTCAACAGAAATAATGCCAATGGAGAGAATCCAGTTACTCCTTGGTTTGGAAAATCAATCCATACCACCCTTTGAAAGCATACAGTTGTTCAACTTCCTAGAGAAATCTGATGAAAACATTTTCTTTTCTACAAGGGAGTCTTCAAAAGGCAAATTGTAATGGTTGGTTTGATTATATTATTTGACCAAATACTGTGCTGTGTGTATATATACACATATACGTAAATATTCATAAGCAATAGGTCTAAACCAGTGGTTCTCAATCAAAAGTAACTTTTGGAAATTTTTGTTGTCACAACCAGGGGGTGAGAGGTATTGGATCCAGTGAGTATAAGTCAGGGATGCTGCTAACCAACCTAGGATATTCAGGACAACTCCTCCCCCACCCAAAAGAATTATATGGCCCAAAGCATTGATAGTGCTGATGTTGAGAAACTGCTATATAAAATTAGCTTGTACTTGGCAAACAGCCAGTAAATTTTTGTAGAACTTGAAAGCTCAAAATAGCAAATATGATAATGGCAATTTGAAGATTTCATCTTAGTGCCAACACTCAAATTCATGAGGGAATGGATTACATATGGTACAGATATCTATCCACAGCACTGTGTGTGAGTGTGTATGTCCACAGTCACACATGAACATACACATATACAAAGGGCTGAATTTTGGCTGCCATATCTCAGGACCTGGTACAGAGCCACTTCAATAGTGAACAGGTGACCAAGTTCTAGCCCAAGACTGAAGGGAAGTCTTCTGGGGGTTTATGATTTCTTTTAAAAAGAAAAAAAGATACAAGGAATGTGGTTTTTCCTTCCACTAGATACTGTCACATCTGGATGCAGGACCAGAAGTTGCAGCAGTGAATTAGCATCCATGAGCAAAGCCTGCCTGAGGACCAACCTGACCGGACAGGCTATGGACGCCAGAGAGACCAGTGACAGGACCAGGGTCCTTATTAACTTCTGAACCACTGATATAAGCAACTGCAAAGACATCTACCCCAACCATCTAGTTATATAACTTGATAGCCTTCTTTTTAAATTGGACAAGCTATTTGGAGCTACCAGTAGCCACACACATTCTTTTACATAGATATTATATATTATAAATCTCTTTTTAGATATGTAATAAAGACATTAAGAAAAAATGCACGAGTCTACATCTATCTTTGACACAATATCACATTTTCCAAATGACAAACAATAATATTAAAAACCAGCATAAGTTTGATGAATATCCAATTCTCATGGTCTACACTGTTGGGTATATCACTCATCTTTCTATCACCAAAGAGCCATATGATACCCTTTTACACAGAAGTACCAAACACATTACATTTTGATTTCTCTAGAAAAAGAAGAATTTGCTTTTCTTTAGAAAATGTGACAGTTTGGTTCTGAGCACCATGTAACCAGGCATCGCAGACACAGGAGATGGGAAATGGGAGAGACTGCAGGACTTACCATTGAGCCACTTGGAATTGTACTGGGCTGTGCGGAGAGGAGGGAGGACGCCCAGACTTCGGTAAATGGCAGGATCGCGTCCCGGGAAATCCATGGCCGTCGCAGCGTACAGCTCCCCGCTGGCTGTCAGGAGAGCCGTGGAATTGTGCTGGGGGCTGTAGGGACAGCGGGCCATGCCGCTGATCTGATCATGGATCTCGGTCAGGTTACTCAACTGTGGGTGAGGACAGGAGAGAGAAACCAATTATCCCCTGGACAAGCCCTTTAATAGCGTTAATGCCTGAACTGCTAATGAAGCGTGGGCAACAAGCTTTCTGGGGCTTGTGACAAGACACAGCCAACTTTCACACTCTGTCTCCGAGGAAACTGTGTGCTGCAGTCATGGTTAAAGGGCCAAGGAATCGATCTCTCTCTTCATCCCACTAGAGTCACAGAAGCTCGTGCCAGGGAGTCCTCATAAAACCTGGAGATTATCGTATACGGCTCCTATCCCTAATGCATGGGGCACTGCTGATCCCTCTGCTTGAATAAAGGCCGATTTCAATACTTACAGAAATATAAACCACAATAAAGAACTATGTACAATTTTATCAATATAAGTGATATTTTACCAACATAAGCTTATTATGAAGAGTCCAAAACTGTGCTCATAGGTGAGGACGTGTGAATATTTATAGCAACATGTGGCCCAAATTTCCAAAACTTTATTCAGATTTTAAAGAGATGACTCCAGCTCTTGCTGTCATCTGGTGGGAATCCAGCCTGTCGATCACTGAATGAGAAAAGCTCTTTGGGTGGTGAGGGAGTTTTGGGTCCATTTGTCCCTTCCCTCTCTCCTGAGAGGCAAGAGAGCAGAGGGGAGGGGGACACCCCGGGCCACTGCCTGCTCTACAGGTAGACTTGTAGCCCCGTTAAGTTACTCAAAGTCTTTATGCCTCAGTCTCTTCTTTTATAAAATGGGGACCCAAAGGATAACCACTGCATGGGGCAGATGTGACGATTAAATGATTAAGCCGACATAGGGCTCTTAGAACAGGGCATGGCATCTGGAGATCTCAACAAGCATCACTTCTAATTACCATCATCCTGCCTTTATTTCCAGTAACTGAATGTTAATTCAAAAATAATGCAACGAAAAGCTGACGATAAATTCTGGTTTTGAGAGAAGTTGTGCAACCAGGAAATTAACCTGATGACAGTTCTCCATTATATTCCCTGAGGAAGATCAAATGAACAGCCCACTTTGGGAAGATGACAGGTGTGCTCCAAAACCCTGCTGCTCTCCTGGCTTAAGACGCGGGTGCTGAAAACCCTGCCGGGAACGACAGCTTGAGAGAAACCAAGAGGATGGGTTCTAACTCCTTGGCCTAGAATTCCAGCTGTTTGTGTCCTTGCTTTAATGCTTTGTCATGCTTCATATCCAATGTGCAATATCTCTGTTCATGGGGATTGTGGTCTAAGGCCCTTCGACAGTGTCTCTGGAGTAAAGCAGGTAAGAAGAAAGAACATGCTTACGATTAATGTTTAGAGTCACTGGTGGGGAAAAAGTTGGCAGAAAGAGTTTTGAAACCTATTTCAATTTAATTATATAAGCTATGTTATTTCCAGTTCTTTATATAATTGAGAGCGGTGAGTAGGAATGAATCGATACATCAAATATTTATTCAATTTGACGAAAGGTGTTTCTTTTTAATTAAAGAGCAACTCGTTGGAGAACAGAAATACAAAAAAACACAAAAAACCACCTGCGTTTTAATAAAAGGTTTGGATTTTCCTGGTATTGGTTTAGTCAACTCTCAACAGGGAGCCGTACCGTGCGGTTGGTGCAGACGGGGGTGAAAGCGTTGGTCCCGCAGGTAAATAACCGGTCACCGCCCACCAAAAGCACCCGGATGTAGTTTTGGCACTCATCCTAAAAAAAATTGAAAAATAAATAAAATAACAAGAAATACATTAACAAGGCCTTAGCACAAAGGGAATAGTGACTCTAAATACAATCTGTCTGGCTAACAAAGGGCATGTTAACTGACCACTAAAAAAACAACAACACACAAACTCTTGGATATTGAGCAAAAAATAACAAAGCTATTAAATAATCTGACTATCTGCATGTTTGTCCAACAGAGGATACTACGTTCAATTAAAATCTCGAAGCCGGTGCCTTCTGCTTATGAATATGGTTTCATTTGAATTATATCTGATATCAATACAAACCCTAAATTGCCTTTGACATGTATTAGGAAAGTAAATAAAAGGAACATATTCAATGCTGCTCATAAAAGAGTATCTTGGAAAACTTCCCCAGGACCTTGAAAAACATTGTGAACGGTTCTCCTGAGGCAAAGGTTTCACATGTGAAACTCTATATACAAATTGGAACGAGTTTTATATTCAGTTCTCTAACTGCGTTATACACATAGCAAGACTCTATTAACATTTGTGATTCTTTGATGGGCAAGTAAAAATATAACTAACAAAGAAAGGATGTCTAAAACATATGAGAAAAAAAGCCAATGCTGGGGAATCACCCAGAGCTGAATATTTCTTACAATTGCATGGCCATAGGAGTGCATGGGTTATGAGAAAGCATTTACTGATCCAATACTCTTTGGTGGGCACTGTGCTGAAGGTCACAATCTAGGCTCTTAACAGAAAAATTAAAATATAGGGCCATAACAATTACTTTAGAGTTATCCACAGAAGAACAGCATGTTACTAACTCCAGAGGGGAGGGGAAGGAAAGAGATATAGGAAGGCTTCCCAGAGGAGGTGGCACCTTACATAAATTCCAAAGGAAGAGCAGAATTTACTGAAGCTTCCTGGAGGAGGTACTATCTGACATATGCAGGATTTTACTGAGCAAAGGAGAGAAAAGACACTCCAGGCAGGGAAACAGACTGTGCCAAGGCACGCTGGCTAGAGAAATCATGGTGCTTTCATTTTGTACAGAGGAGGTGACACAAGCTGGGGACCCAGACACAAGCCAGCTGTGCCAGGTGGAGACATCTGCACTTTATTCTGATTGTGAAGGGACCCATTACGTGTTGCTATTGCTTGAAGTTCTGACCTGATCTGATACATGTGATTATAAGACCCCTGGGGAATCAATATGGAAGTTAAACTGGAGGTAGGGAGACTACAATTTGGAGACAGGTAAGGAAACCACTTCCATAATTCAGTCCCTCTGCATCCTGAGCCTGAACCACGTGGGAGGTGTGAAAAGGCAAAGCCAGGATCCAGCCGATCAACAGGATGTGGGCCCTGACCAACCAGTTGGACCCAGAAGATGACATAATGACTTGAATCACACATTGTCTGGAGTCGGAAGATCTGGACTTAATGGGACAGCAAAGCTCCTTCATCCAGATGTAACCCCAGTCTCCAGGAAATGATTCGTCTCCACTCCGCCGGCCGGGTGGGCTGGCTGTGCAGATGAAAAGAGCTGGGCTATGTGAATTTGCTTTCTAAATGTAAAGTGAAACATCAAGAGTAGCTAGGTCTCCTAATACTAGTATTAGCAATAAAAGTAACACGTTATCACTAGGTGCCAGTCTGAAGACACTTTAAGTGAGGGAAGACCGCAGAATGAAAGATCTAAGGTAACTATCAGAAGAATTAAGAAAGGAAGGTAAACAGCAGACAGTAAATTGGGTAAGTGCAAAAGGTGCACTAGATGGGGAGGTGTGCTGTGTTTTGTTCTGTTCTGTTCTGTTTTGTTTTTATAGCTGGGGAGAGGGCAAAAGAGTTCTAGAGAGAAAGAACAAAACAGGACTTCAAAGAACCACATGGTCACCCTTCCTGGGCTCTGGGAGCACACAGAGAGCACAGGGCGTGGGGCAGCCACTTCAGGGAGCAGAGAGGCACAGGGTTTACAAAGACAGGATCCAGACGAGTAGGAAAACACAAAATCGAAGCTTGTATGAGGGGGAGTCCGAAAAGACACCTGGGAGAACACAGGGCCAGAGGGCTTGACGCATTAACAGACAAAACAGATACAAACACGCGGCTATAATAGAGAGCGAGACGGAGAATCACACGTGGGGAGAGGCGGGGTCCCGTTTGTTCTCTGCTGCTGCTTGTAGGAGTCTTTCAAGAATGAGTGGAGATGTTGTTTATTTTTTTGAAGCACGAAACTGACTCAGGATAGAAATGTGCTAGAGGCAGCTCCTGTTAACAGTGATCAAGGACAAGGGCAAGTTATTCGGAGCGAATCATCCAGATTGAAAGGATGAAAACTCAAAGCTGAATTCTATTGACCTGCTGCAGAGGAAGCAAGGCCTCTAATCACTTACAGGAAGGCAAACAATCAAGATAACTAAGGTGGTGTTTATCTTAATCTCCCCAAAGAAAGAAAATAGAACTTTAGGTCCTTAACATTCCCGAAGGCCCATCCCAAACAAGAGGAAGAACTGGAGAGAGAGGGTTAGGGCAGAGACCTGTGCCAGGGAGGCAGGACAACTGCGACTGGTAATTGTTTTGTTTTTTTGTTTTAAATATATCTTTATTTATTTCAGAGAGAGGAAAGGGGAGGGAGAGAGAGAGAGAGAGAAATATCAGTGATGAGAAAGTCATTGATCGGCTGCCTCCTGCACGCCCTCGACTGGGGATCAAGCCCACAACCTGGGCATGTGCCCTGACCGGGAATCGAACCCTGATCACCTAGATCCTACGTCGATGCTTAACCGCTGAGTCATGCCTGGCCAGGCTGGTAATTGTTTTTTAATCTTGGAAAAAATAAATGAAGGGGGAAACGGTATTGTTCTGGTCATCAGGATCACCAGAGAACACACTGGGCGGCTCTGCTACCTGAGGAGGGCCATGTGCCCGTGATGGGCTTCCCCCAATCCGTGAGGGTGTACAAAGAAGGTAAACGTCAGGAACCAGGACAGTCAGACACGGAGGCCTGTGCAGTCCTTTTCTAAAGGACGCAACCCTATGGAAGCCAGGCTGATTATGATAAGTGGGACCTCAGGAGGTTAATGTTCTAGATGAGTCCAATAAGCAAGATCAGAGGGAGCACGGTATCCTACAAGAGAAACCTTTGGAGGCAGGTGGCATTTTGTTTCTTCTTAACTGTCAAGAGCAGAACTCATTTGCCCAAAAGTGTGGCTCATCTCATTTCAGGGACTCCCTAGTCTTGCTGACTTAGAACTTCTCTTAGGTTGAACTTACAGACTGCCTCAACTGATTCTAGAATCATTCAGTGTGAATCCTAAATAAAGAAATACATTTAAAATAATAATTTCTTGGGGGTTACTTTGGTGTGTGTGTGTTTTTTTAAGAGGGATTGGGGCAAGTTCAAACAAAAAAGAATGTAAAAACATAGAAATGGGAGAAAGTAGAGGTGCTTAGCTTTTGAACAGAAGACACATTTAGGAATGAAAAGAGTCAAAAGTTAAGAATGAATGAAAACGGTCTGTGTGCCAGGCTTTGTAATAATTAGTCTCCTGCTGGTGGTGACCCTGAGACCCAAATTCTCCTATAGAAAACTTCCTGGTAAACCTCTTTGTAAGTCTCTGCTAAAATCTGTGGCCTTCACATGGGTTGGCTGAAGGAGAGCATGGAATCACCTGTTTTAAAATATACACAATATAGAAGCCCCTTTAGGAGATTCTGTTACCGGTTTCTTTTATGAGTCAGCTTATCTAAATGTCTTTGAATTTTTTTCCTTTATCCCATCTTCAAAATGGTTGCGGGGGATTAAATGAATTCTGTTTTCCCAAGAAGCCATAGTGCTCATTTCCATGGCCACCAGCAGCCTGCCACCACATGGCTTCTGCTGTTGATAATGAGAACCATCTATCTACATTTTGATAATACCACCTGGACATTAAAATGACCCATGTGCGCCTGTGCTCTTGCAGGCTGGTCAACCTGTCCTTGACTTCGAAGCAATTCTTATTTGAATTGAAAGCCAAGATGCATAGTTGCTGACTCACTGAGAGCTTTTCGATGAGACTGGCCAAGGCTTGCTCAGTCTCAAGGACATAAGGTCTGGCCCCAGAAGAGAAAACACATGTTTTAGAATCATCTTCTTAATGAATTAACTGGTTTTGTCTTATAGCATTTCATCATTTTCCTTTCAAACAGTTATGTTCTGCTTGAAGGAGAACTGTAATTGTGTAGAAAGATTAAACTGTAAACAAGGTAGATGCCTCAGCAACAGCCAGCCCATCACCAAACCCATCAATTTTAGGGAGGAGGGAGGAGGGCCAGGAGCCTGACAGCCTTTATGTTAATCACAATGCTCCCACTGAAAGCAGTGTGTCTGTCTCCTAATGATGCATTACCTTTGTGAGCATCCAAGGAGCAATTTAGAGTAATCGCATGTGCCTTTTAGGTTCAATGTACACCAACCAAAGTCATGATTACCAGGTAGATCTTGAAAAACCATATGTATATATACATCCGATATGATCTTGATCTTGATCAAATCGGATGTATATATATCAGTATATAAAACATATTTGTGTATTTCATATGTATAAATGTGCAAACATATTACAGAAGCACATATAAACATAGGGGTGGGAAAAAGTAGGTTTGACTTCAACCACGTCAGGAGGCAGTGGGACTAATGCCACCAAGACACTGAAATTCAGCTTTGTTTACTGATTTTCAAGACTACAAGAATGCGAAAATGATGAAGGTCAGCAATTTGAGCACTTACTAGATTGTACCTAGGTGGACTGTGCCATTGTGACATTCTTTTGAGTTAATAAAACTATTGTAATAATCATCACCTGCATGTTTTTTTCCATATGAACAACTGTAAGCCTACTTTTGCCCAGCCCTGTATATACATATAAATGGAGATATAGAAGTACATCTATAAATACATAGCCATGTATATACACATACGTATGTTAAAATTACATTGTTATATAATGCATAGAGTATTAATAAATTAAAATGTAATTTATATATTTATGTTTACATAACGTGACTATTTTCAGTGAAGTTGACTGCGTAGGAAGCTTGCTTGGAAACCTCAACAGGAAAGGAACAAAATTTGGTGTGTGGGAACTGCACAGGCTGTTAGCAGCTCACCTACAGAACCCTCAATTTTTGCAGCAGTTATATAGGATAAAGGCAGGGCTGAAGTTTGCCACAGGCATTGATTAACGCCTAGCTTTCTAAATACTGCTAGTTCAAGTGGAAATGCCAAGTTTTAACCCCCAAGTCACCAGGTTCCCAGGCAGGACGGTGTCATGTTTTTCTTTGGTCACTCAGGTGGAGGTTAACTCTTTACTTGCACAGGCTGAAAACTCAGGAACAGGACAGGGTACGGCAGGGGGAACAGTACACAAAGCCCTGGATCCTAATCAAAACTCTCCCACTAACTAGCAAAATAATTCTAGGAACTTGGTGTTGAAAGGACTGAAATGAGATCATGAACAAGAAACTTCTGAAAATTATAAAGTGCAACACATACACAAAGCAGCTCTTTCATTCCCTTAATAATCAGTTGTGTTTCCTTTGTCAAGTCCCTAAAGGTCATGGTGGGAAGGGCTTTGGCTCAGACATAATAACCCCAAACAGACAAGGGGCTCCTGTTAGGTCATAGAGAATTGACTATTATGTTTAAAATAATATTTGTGTAAAAGACATTTAAATAGTTCTCAAAGCTGATTTCTATAATGGTATTTCAAGAGGAACTAAATATAACAGAATTTATTATAAAAGGTTCTGGGATTTATAAAAACAGATTTTCCCCCCCTTTTAATACATGGAACGTTTAAGCCATTACAGCAAACCCCCTCCTTCTCCAAAGTGAGCTGAAAATTGGGTAAATAAAATAGAACACAAACCTCAGGAGGAATTATCGGCCTCAATGCCTCACTTCTCTTCTAAACAGGCCTAAATCAGAGACTTGGTGACATTCCCTTGACCCTGAGTCCCTAAATTATCACTGGAATGGACTATACATGAAACGATGTCCGTGTCAGTCCAGGAACCCCAGGGAAGCAAGGGGACACATGTCATCTTCCCTCTCCTGCTCTGCATCCCGCTGAGGAAGGCTCTCATGGGAGCGAGTGGGCGCGGGCCACACAGCCCCGCAAGGCCAGCCCTCGTCCACGCTCCACATTCCTGGCTCCGCAGTAACACCCATTGTGTGGAGCAGCACAGACCACTTTTCTTAGCGTAGGAAAAAGACTACTTCAGTCAGAATAACTGGCATTTTTCTCATTTTTGAGATGTCGCGTTTCACATTATTCTTTTTATTTTAGGGAGAAGGGACACTTTGTAATTCTGTGTCAAGTTTCATAATACTACCGCACAAAGAGAGAGATGAAACAGTTGCTTTCTCATTTCTAAATTCAAGGCTATGGAGAAAAGTCTCACTTGCACTCCCCTCAGCCCATGTGGCCTTTTAGTCAAATTGACTCAGGAATGTTTTCTGATTTGGTCCCTGGCACTGTCAGAGCACGGAAATTGGGGGTGTCTGAATTCTGAAATCAGGGGTGAGCCCGTGGGCAGGTGCGCTTCACCTCGCTGCTCCCCTCCTATGCCCAGGAGCTGGGCTCGGGGCTCGCAGCAGAAGGTTCCCGTGTCAGGTGCTCTATTAAGAAAGCAACAGAGCCCTGGCTGGATGGTTCAGCTGGTTGGAGCATCCTCCCTATACACCAAAAGGTTGCAGGTTCGATTCTCAGTCAGGCCACAAACCCAGGCTGCGGGTTCAAACCCCCTGGTCAAGGCGCATATGGGAGGCAGCTAATCAATGTTTCTCACGTCGATGTTACTCTCTCTCTTCCCCCAACCGGCCTTCCTTTCTATGAAAATCAATAAAAACATATCGTTGGGTGAGGATTTTTTTAAAAAAGCAGCCCTGGCTGGTGCGGCTCAGTTGGTCGAGCACCATCCCATGCGCTGAGAGGTGGTGGGTTCCAGTCCCAGTCCGGACACATGCCCAGGTTGTGGGTTTGATCCCTGATCTCTGGTTGGGGCGCATATGGAGGCAACCGATGGATGTTTCTCTCTCACCTCTCTCTCTCTCTTCCTCCCCCCCCACCCTTCCTCTCTCTAAAACCAATGAAAAACATATCCTAGGGTGAAGATTGAAAAAAGAGAAAGAGAAGACTGAGGTCATCAGGCAGTGCCCTGGGACCCTGGAAGGAGCCGACGTCACCTGGCAAAGGAGAGGGTGTTGGCATCAGGACCATGGGAAGGAAGGCGGATGTTTTGCATCAGTGAGTCTCGCTGGTAGAGTGAAAGCAAGCCGATTTTTCCCACCCCAGCCCCAGGTAAATCTGATTGCCCGCATTTTACTCTTGAGCACAGGTGATCTTATTTGAAGAACCTCCTGTGCTCGCACGTGAGGAGCAAAAGTACAAGTCGCCTGTCGCATCGAGACGCGCAAATGTCACAGGCAGGAGAAAGAAAGCCACCTAGAAAGCACTTTTCCAAGAGGCTTATGCATAATCTATAAAAGCTCAGTAAGTGAACTGAGGTAAATAAATTTATTATGCACTGACTTATTTTCGGGGTGCTTTAGGAGACAGTATTCTGATTCTTGCGCCTTTGTATCCCTGGTGACTTATTTCAGAGGCAGTTTCTGAGGTTAGAGATCTTTCATTGAATAGCCTTTCTTTTTCTGTATCTGCAAGTGCTCCCCAGCTATGGCTGCATTTCTTCCTCCGCCTCTTCCCTCTTCCTGGCTCTTTATTCAACTTTGGGGAGCCCGATGGCTAAGTTTGCTGAGACTTACCCCCAAGTCTGACCCTCAAAACTGTTGATTTCAAAGACAGAGAAACAGGCAATGCAACTGGGTAAAATGAAGCGCAGCACAGGTTTTTACAAACCCAGCTGGTGTGAGGATGTTTTCCCAGATGTATATTTTTTTGCCCTGCGACCACACTTGGCAAAGAGTGAGCCCTCTTCGCTGCTCTTTGTGGATCGACTTTCTTCCAGAATCTGAGGCGTGACTGATGTTGGAAAGCCCTTGCGCCAATAAAGAAAGATCACCAATACAACGAGACAGATGAGCCTAAGAGCCAATGGCAGGAGACTTCCTCAGGGTGATCCTGTATCATTTTCTCAGAAACGCAAGACTTCCTCGGAAGTAGGACTCATCACAATACTCTTCTCGGGCAGCCAACTGTGTGAAAGTACCCTGCCACAGGCATCAATGCTCAAGACACGCATTTCCAGCTGTAACTATAATCTGTTCCTTCCAGTTTCCTAGGAACTTGGGGGTTGGAAGGGGGGGAAATTTTCTTGTGGAGAAAGTGCTTATTTTAAAAACATGTTAAGATAAATTATAAAAAAATCTCAAATCACTTTTGATGCCATTATTTTAGATGTCATATAGTTATTTTCTGGAGTTAGCCATAGCAACTGGGAGAAATTAAAATATTATTTAAAAAATTCAGGCCCATATTATTCTAAATGATATCATAACCAATTAATTTCACAGCTTAGTCTAATGACCGAGAGTGCAAAGTAGATCCAATCTTATGTTCTAAATCCCTTTTGGAAACTAATTTAATGTTAAAACCTGGAGAATTTACTGCACATATATTTCAAAGCTTGCTTTTTTCATATGGCACCATAATCAGGATCAGCCTTCACATTAACATGCTTTATGTTCCATCCCTCACAAAGCTGGTGACCGCCATGACCGCGCCCTCCTTACCTCCGATTTGCCCTTACTGTAGCAGGCCTTCTTGGTCGCTTCATCACACTCCCACTCCACAGCCTGTAGGAAACACCAAAATGACAGCAACTATTATGACTTTGACTGAATAAAGGAGAAAAAGAAAAATAAGACACCAGTAACCAGACTAGGAAATGTGGGCACAACATAACATCAATACGGTATTTTCAAACTAATATAGACTTTAGATCAAGTACATAAAATTCAGTCATATGGGCTTAAAATGAGCTTTAAAATGGAAGAATTTTAAAGGGCTCACTCCCTAAGTATTTGCCTTGAAGCAGTAATCATGTGATATTTAGGTCTAGTCACTGTACAAGAAGCACATCCAGTGTGCTGGTAGCTAGTGCACAATTACAGAAAATGTCACTTCTGCGATATCACAGAATAAACCAGGACCATGCTTCAAAGAGGAGCCTGCAAACAAAATGATCTACATGCTCACAGGTGTTTGCATTTTATTTCAACAGTATGTCATCTATCAATATTCATAATGAAGGACAATTCTGCCTATCATTACTCCCAAGATACATATCAATGGTAAGTAGTCAATAAAATAAATAGCTCTTGCAAAAAGCACATCTACTATTCTCCTCCCCAAAATCCCAGTAATCTTAACACTATTATTAGCTCTGACTAAATATTTATAGCTAAACTTTTAAGTATTTTTTCTTAGACTTTCCAAATCTAACTCTTGCTGATCAAGTCGATGTGGGTACTTACACATCGGACGCTAACTCACACACGGAGCCTGTGCTTAGCTAAGATAACACACGGGGCTTACTTCAGGGGAGGAAATGATGCTTGCAAACCTTAATGAGCTCTGTGCTGAGGCCGTGAATCATTCCTTGAACACAGTTACGAATCTGAGCGGTTTATCTTTTCTATTACCGCAGGGAGTGTGGACTACTATGGGGTAAAAGTGTTTTCTCCATCTGTACACATGTTATTATAGATATGCTCTGTCTTAATATTAGAGCTGAATTTCTGAAGAATTCAGGGTCTCTGAAGAACTGGTTAAATCAAAATCAGAAAAAAATTAAGCGTGGGGCAATTTTTTGTTAATTTGGACTAATGTTAAATAATAAACTAAATTAGCCAGAAATTAACTAATGTTAAATATTATGAAGAATAGTGACTTTACTTCCTTCTAGAAAGGATGTTCTTCTAATTCTCCTAAACTTAGGAGAAAAACAAAGTCGTGCTAACACCATTATCTAATTTCTACTTGTCCTCCAAAGAATGCTACATAGCAAAGATGAAAACATGAAACATGGCATCTTGTATAACTTATCTAACTTGGCAAGTAGGCGTCCATAAGATAAGTGTTCTAGAGAGAACACTTCAGTGCCTTTCAAAGAGAAACAATCCTACAACTGTTTCCCTGGTGCAGACTTAGAGATGTTTGTCAGTGTCAACATCTGATAAGAGAATTTTATTCTTTCTGTGATGTTTTCCTGTTCCTAAGATTTCATGGCAACAATAAAGTCACAGTCAATCAGCATCTCATGCAAACAAATGACTTGAATTCCATGGTACGATGACAAATACTTTCATGAAATGTGACGGCACTTCCAAAAGTGATGAGAGCTTCACGTACAGTTGCATAACTGTCTATCCACGAAGCACAGAAAGAATAAATACATTGCTGTCATCCTGAGTGGAGCTTTCCTTTCTTGTAACTCTTTTTTTAAAAAAATATATCTTCATTGATTTCAGAGAGAGGAAGGGAGAGGGAGAGAGAGATAGAAGCATCAATGATGAGAGAGCCATTGATCAGCTGCCTCCTGCACGCCCCCGACTGGGGATCCAGCCGCAGCCCCGGGCATGTGCCCTGACCGGGAATTGAACCGCGATCTCCTAGATCCTAGGTCAACGCTCAACTGCTGAGCTACGGCCCAGCCGGGCTCTTGTAACTCTTTATAAAAGCCTACGCTTGTTTTTATTTAAATAAAGATACCAATGCCTTTGCCCTCACTTAAACTCAAAACAGAATTGATCCACTATGATATATTATTTTAGCAAAGCAGACCTCACTATAACTGCGATTTTATACTACCAAGAGGATTTAGTGTTATATATCACAGAGAGAAATTAATTTCTATACAGTGAAATGCTTTAGATAAAGAGGTATTTATAGTGGCCCTCAGTGGTCTAGCGATTTTGTTGAATGTTAAATAGTAATATTCTCTTCAGTAAACATAGAGCTAAGAGGAGCAGCGTAGTCTCAGGGTCATGAGAAGAATATTATTTATCAAAGGGCATCAAAACTGTTCAGATTCTTCTGCTGAAATGGCAAGCAAATAGCTTCCCACGGCTACCTAATTCTCAGGTAACCTTTGCATTTTCAAGATAAATACTGGCCAACGACTGGAAGGGGAAAGTAATAGGAAAAAGAATGTGAGAAATCTCAAAACTATTTCATTACTTTATTCAGCTGACTGAGAAAGAGCACTGCTCACAGAAGTTTACCAAACCAACAGAAAACAGGGCAAATCTTACAGATTTTTCTGAAGCCAGTTTCTAAAAGTAGTAAAATTTACTTTCCTGAGGCCTTTTCATTACACTATCACCAACTTCCCAACAATGTTCAAATCCAGAATTAATTAAAGACCATGACTGTATAGCTTTTCTGTTGACTCACTTTGTATCTGTGGTAGGATAAAGGGAAACTCCATCAGCAGCGGATCTGAACAACCTCAAAAAAAGCAGGTATCACAGAATTTGGGAAAGAATAGAGTGGGAAAATGTATCTTTTCCAGACTGGCCTAAAAGTGGGTGTTCCCTAAGTGAACTAGACTTTACCCGTTTGACCACTGTGGGGAAACACAAACAAAAAAAACCCCAGCTTCATTGGAGAGAAATATAAATATCAATGAAACCCTTCGGTAGGAGACCTTAGTTCTCAAAGCTACTCGCTATGCTGTATAAAACAGATCACGTTTGAACCTAGTCATAACTTTTTTCATTCCAGAAGATTTGTTCTAAATCAATTAAGCTTGTAATCAAGCCTCCACCCTCTGTTCTCAGTGGAGATTCTCGACTATTCTTTCATGAGCCATAATTTTGGAAGGTATCCCACTGCCAATTTGTGAAGCCATCTTACTGACTGGATTCCTTTTAAGATACTTTTCTACCTACCCAAACCTATCTTCATTATCAAACCAAAAGGGGAAATATTCTTCATTCTACACTCCAGGTCTTAGTACAGCACTCATGACCTAATTTCCAGGGTCTCTGGATGTTTTAGTCTTTCATTGTTTTCATCTCTTGTCTTTTTCCATTGCCCAACAGCCCAGGAGAGAAAAGGGATCCTAACGCCCTATTCCACTCTGCATTTAGTCTTCATTATATTTTTCAGTAGCAGCCTCGTAGCAGTGATATGGCCATTACTTGGGCAGCCAAAGCCTATACACCGAAGGCAAAGAGTTTGAAACGCCTACATTTTAAAAAACATGAAGATTCCTGTTTGGGGTGCAGTTTTTTGTCTGTAAATAGATACAAATAACATTTGTGGTCTTCAACGACTTACAAAGGCTTTGCTTTATGCGCATGCATTCATTCTCTCTTTCAGGCAATAAATATTCAGTAGGTACCCAGCAAGTGCAAGGCATTGTGATAGATAATGATTGATGGGGGGAAAACAGAGGCATAGATAAGACTTGCACACATCAGATATTAGCTTAAGATAAAATACCAGTGTCTCCCATGAGTCCAGACAAGATCATGAGAATGCAACAGTGCTCGCTTGCATTGTTACAGGAGCCATGCTCATCTCAGATCCAGTGATAGACTGGAACTTACTACATCATCGGTTTCCAGGAAATGACACTGTTACAAACAGACCTAAAGGGAAATGGAGTGGCTTTACCCAAAGTCATTTTTTATATGCAGAAACCCTGAACATACAAGGGAGCACCTAGTGTCTCCTGATACAGTGCACGCCTCGCTGGCCTGCACACACACGCACCCAGGCTCAGGTAACTGAGCTGAGATCTAAGGAGCAAAGCAGGTGTGGGAAAGAAAAATGATTGTCTCTTTTTATGTATGTGTTACATACATATAAATCCACCGTTCTCAGAAGTATATAAACAAAGCTGTGTATATCACATTCCACGATGAGAGAAGTTAATTAGACAGCGACCAGCAAAGGCAGATACTTTTCATAAAAATGAAGAGACAACATTCTTAGGCAGATGGGCCACTACTCTTTCAGCAGATGGCTTTGCTAATTAGATGCTGGCAAAAGATAACATTTAAGAAACCCAGTGTAATTACACAGTGCCAAAAATTAACAACCACCTGAGGGCTTTTTTTTAATATGTTTGCGTTCATATTATTATGCCATACATTTCTGTGAAATGCTGGAAAATGCCAACTTGTCAGGGCGATTATAAACAAATTGCCAGGGAGCACAAGCTATACCTTAGTTCAAAACGGAAGCAAACACAAACAAGTTGAAACTTGACATAATCATGGTTTTTATGAGATTTGAATAAAGTGTTGATCTAGCTCTCCTTGAGCAGAGACGTCATTGCTAATTACCTTCAGTGGCCACCTGTGACAGGTTTAAAACAAGTGGCACTTCAGGTGGCATGCTGTGCACTGAAAGGCATAGAGTGACTATAGTCACTTTGGAAGAATCTGTCCAACTTTTCTCTCTGCTTTCACTTCTGAGTGGATATGAAGCATGCTTGTTTACTTTTAATATTAATTTGCCATATACTTGCATTTATGACCATGTCAAAAAGAGGAAAGTCCATGCCATTCTTATGGGTGACCTCTGAGAATCAGAGAATTGGGAGGGGATTTTAGTTATAGTATCTCACTACTGGTTTTTTATTTTCATTACACTGATATCCTCCAAAATTAGAAATAAAGCTTAACCTTAGTGTATCCCATAAACATGTATTATTGTCATTTTTAAACCTTATTTTAAAGCCCAAGATTTTCTTCCACATAATACTACCAAATCAAATTTACTTTGAGAACTGCACAAGGGAGCTCCCAACTTGTTAAATGCTCATTGGGCTTTTCTGTATTTTTAATTGGGTTTTTAAAGTGAGAGCTGTTTGCTAATTGAGTAGATAGTGTACTAGATTCCTAGGGCTGTGAAAAAGTACCACAAACTAAGTGGCTTTAAACAGTAGAAATCTATTCTCTCTCAGTTGCCAAGGCCAGAAGTCTAAATTCAAAGTGTCCACAGGTTTGGGTCCATCTGGGTTGGTTGTGTGAAATTAAACATTTCGAACAGGAAAAGACAGTTGTTCTTATGTAGCAACAACGTTGTGCTCTCAAAATGAATCTTGAGGTATCACCCATCCCCTTCTCTGCTACAGCCTGCAGGTGCCCCTCAGCAACCTGGGGTACAAACTAAAGCCGCCTGCAATGTTCTGCCTTCCAGCCACTTACTTGCTCTCTGTCTCGTTTCCTAGTAACCCCCCACCACACACACACACACACTCACTCTCTCTCTCTCTCTCTCTCTCTCTGTTCCAGGAGACATGGATTCCTTGGTGTGATCCTCGGACCACGCAGACACGTTCCACATGCCCCGCTTCCTGGAACACTCCTGTCCCAGATACCCACCTGGCTAACAGCCGTGCCTCTTGTATGCCTTTGCTCACCTGTTATCTCTCCACTGTGGCCTATGTGTGTAACTATGTGCGTAAAGCCACATCTGCCTCCTCAATCCCCACCAGGAGGCAAGAACTCCACAGACAGTTGTTGGATAAAAGAATGAAAACAGAATACTCCATGCACACAGCCTTGGAACTGGCTCTGGGGTGTCCCTACACGACCCCCCCATGCGGAATGGGCATGTGAGGCTTTGGAAACTTTGAGTGGCTGGGTGAGCCGAGCAGAGCCGCACTTCTACGGTAAATACCCCCAAGGATTCCTCTTCTAAACACTTCATGTTGCCGTGAAGTGTGAAGAGAAACAATGAAGGTGGCATCTCTCTAAAGAGGGACAGGAAGGATGAGAACAGGGACTTCCACACTTATTCAGCAGTAGACTTGTTTCTTTAAGAAAATTCTTGTGCATAATATCATCTAAAAGAAGATAAACATGGCATTTACTAAAGTTATGTTTTAAGGGCAAGATGATAACATTAAATCATTAAAAAGGGTGAACCCAAGTGACTGCTGAGTCATAGTGCTCTCAGTAATTATTTCTACATTTTGTTTTGTTGCCTAATTTTGAAATAATACTGATTATACAAATTAAGTAATAAATAAGGCAACCTTTGAATCTCAGTTACTTTGGAGTATAATCAGAAATGAGAGCTGACACTTTATCCCGTGCTCTACAATGAACCACGTAATCCAGGTAATATGATAATAAAAGTTATTTCACTAAAGATTTCCAATGTGTTCATAATGCTGTATATGGTCTACATCGGTGTAAATTCTATTTTAAATAATAAAATTAAAATGTGTATAACATAAAATCCCTGAGCACCTCTAGAATCTTGAGATTATATGAAACAAATGTTAACAAGTTACTGTTTTAAGGGACGAAGTGTGTCTGATAAGCAATTGCAAGGGTTTGGAATGGACCCAAGGGTGGAGAAAAGCGAAATAATGGAGGAAGAGTTCTAATAGCCCTGAGCATAGATGTGCCCGACTGGGATGATTTTATGAAAAAACAATGCATTAGAAAGGAGTCCAATATTAAAGGACATTATAATATCTGGTATAATTTTCAATGATAATTGTCACAATGAGGCTTCAAACAACTATTGCACTTCAAAAATGTTGCCATTAATGAAAGTGATGTGTGAAGGTAAGGTTAGTAAGAGCAGCTGCTCTTGAGTTCAAAAAAATCACTTTCATGGATCCAAGCGGATTGGTTTGAAAAGTGGCTTAATGTCCAATCTGTTAGCCAAAATGTAGTGAAAAAATCCAATTACTAGAGGAATGCTTATTTTCAACATAAATTTCCTAAAGTCTTAGTGTTTAAGGAATGCAATTCAAAGTCAATCAAGCATAGAATAGAAGTGTTGCCATCAGCGTGGACTGACTTCTCAAGGACTTGCCTAATATTTCCCAAAAGTGTTTCACGAGAAAACTATTGCTTCTAATGTCATATTTTCCATTTTTTAGAACATACAATTACAGAGAAGATGTCATTCCAGCATCACAGTATCAGTAATGGTCAATAGAAATCATGGTGTTCTCTAGAAGCTAAGTGGATATATCCCAATTAAGTTAAAATTAGACATTTTAGCTGATGCACCAATTATTTTGCATATGCAAAGAGATACCCCAAAAGGAATAAATTGATTATAGAATGTCATGAAAATTATCAGAGTGCGCTGAGCTTGTTAAGGCTATTTGAAGACTTTATGGAACAATAACATGAAGTTTTGCAAAAAAAAAGGGGGGGAGGGGGAGGGGGGAGGGAGGGAGGGAGGGAGGGAGGGAGGAAGAGCATTTTGGCATGCGATGCTTAGTAGGACCTTGACCAACTCTGCGGACGAACAACTTGATATAATGAAAGTTTTCTTGGAAATGTCTCCACAAAACTAAATCTGTAGTATGGCTTTGACCAATGCTTTCTTCTTGCACAGAGCACCTGACTACTGGCAATCACATTCTAGGACCATTGGGAAACCAAAGAGAAACGACTTTGGCCCTAATACAGAAGTGCGTTTCCTAGTCATATGATGAGATTTCAGTTGGAAATACAGTTAAAGAGTTCGAAAGGGACTGCACCTCACAGGTCACACAAAGCAGTAGGATTTCTATTGTGAAGCAACATGAAACAAATGGATAAAGGGACCCCAGCAACTGCAGCATGGATGCAAATGAGGATGCAGATGCCCTGTAATTCTTTGTCTGCCTCAGAATTCCATTTTACTGATGTTAATAAAATATTTTTACACCTTCAAGAGTGACTATCCTATGGTGATTTTGTGTTGGATTTCTCTTGCTTGAAGGGTATGGTCACCTATATTGGGGTCATCAGTCTGGGCTCTGCTATTCATTATCCTGGCTAAATGCTAATGACATTCTATACAAACTGCCAGCTGACCGGCCAACAGAAATGCAAATACATGTGTTTGTTTTTAGTTTTCCATCAATATTTTCCGCTCTTCTGAAAAGAGCATCATGAAAAACAAACAACACTTCATACCTGACTTTCTCGGCAGGCCTGAGTTTGAATGTGTGCTGGAACCACTGGAGCGCTCATAAAGCTCAGGTTCTAGATGCTCACTGAGGATTTTTATACTCACAGGACCATTCAGAATGTACTTACTATTTCCATTATAAACACTTGCTTCCTAAGATTCATCTTACCACTACACAGATTAACTTTATTTCCAACTTTAGAACATATTGAGCTATTTGCTAGATCACAAGATATATTGAAAAGCCTTTTATGAGCCTTATCAGTATTATTTCCATAAATTTTTGCTTGCAGCGGAGAGAAATGAACATTCAAATTTGTTTTCTGGTGTACATTTGGGCAGTTACATTTCACTCTTAAATAAAATGTGTAACAAGATGCTATACTTCTGTTCAAGAAGCATTATTTATAATATCACAATGTTAAATGTGGATTTAATGAACGTTATCGATACATTCATTTTTCAGTTAATATTTAACATTCTCATTATTTTAGGATTAGCTGCTTGAAGTTATTAAAGCAACTACATAATTTAACATTAAACATCAATTTGTGATTTTGTCATTTGTTCCTTCAAACATTTTTCTCTCTTCTATAGTATAATCGGTTTATTTACATGCCAGGGGCAAGTCCTAAAATATTATCCTTCCTAAATTCCTTGAAGAAAAAGAGCTCTATCTACTAAACAAGTCCAAAAGTGTTAAGTATGACAATAATAGCTGGTGATTTTATGATATTTATAATGTTTAAGATATTTTGATTGAAAATGGATATTTTTGTTATACTTTACAATAAATGGAGGTGAACAACACTCAGTCTCTTCCACCCTTCTCCTTGTATTAGCAGATCTTCTGATATGTGAGTAGACAGAGCTGACAAGTAACTGGCAAATCTTGCAACTTTACCTAAATTCCTGGGAAGGAATTTGATTTTGAAGTCAATTATTTGGCTCTGTGGCTCTGAGTAGTATCCAGAAACACAAATTGCATATGTCGGGGGGTGGGCCATTGTGGCAGGCTGAGTAATGACCCTTGCAAAAGATAATCACATCTATTCCCTGGTACCTGTGAATGCTACCTGTAGGCAAAAAGGACTTCGCAGATGTGATTAAGGATCTTGAGATGTGGAAATTAGCCTGGATTATAATGAAATGTATCCTTATAAAGGGAGGCAGATGGAGCTTTGACACACAGAGAGGGGAAGGTAATGCAATCACGGAGCAGAGTTTGGAGTGATGCAGCCACAAGTCTAGGAAAGCCTCAGACTCCAGAAGAGGCAAAGAACAGACTCTCTCCTAGAAGGGCAGTGAGGGAGCTGGCCCAGGTTGCACCTTGATTTTAGCTCCACAGAATCATTTTGGATTCCTAGCTTCTAGAACTGCAAGAGAATAAATTTCTGTTTGCTTTAAGTCACCAAGATTGTGGTAATTTGTTACAGCAGCCACAGAAAACTAATACAGACATATGTACACATGAATTATGCACATATGTGCAAACACACAAATGATTTTAATGTCATCAGGTGGATAAATTCACCTCCACATCCTGCCAAACATCTGAGCTCATAGTCCCCGATATCAAAGAGCTCTCAGAGAGATCCACTCTGTGGTATGAGGAGTACTGATGGCGTGAGCTGGACTGTGAAAGAACTGCTTAGTGAATGGAGGGATGGGTGTTCATGAAAAGCAAAGGAATTAGCCGTGGAAAGGCCTGTAATGGAAAGAAAGTGCATCTGTTTGAGAAACTAAGAAGTCACTGGGATAGGGAATGAAGAGGAAGATGGCATTACAGGTTGGCATGCAGCTCAGGACTCTTTGATTTTCACATATGTGGAAAATTCTGAAGAAAAAACCCCAAGCTATTAAAAACAAAGTATTTATTTTGCTTCCAAACCAGCCAAATTCAGAATTCACACTAGAGTTTTAGGTATACTTGGGTCTCAACTATAATTCTCAATATCAACAGAAGAAATTTAAGGCTGTTTTTAGGGAACATGTTGGATCTCACTCTGATTTTTCCAGTTGTGACTCTGAATGTAATCACCACGGCCCACCTTTTGGATGAACAAACTGAGATCAACCAGACACAAAAACGAGGCGGGCAGAAAGCACTCAGTCATCTGGAGTTCACACACTGTTCCAAGAGTGACTAGCACATACAGGAGCAATGCAACAACAGGAATAAGAAATTAGGCAATGTGTGACAGTCACACACCTTAAAAGAGCTGCCAGGGAGATATATTGGGGAAAACATTCCAGAATTCTCGATGGGATGATGGCTGGTGCACTTCATTACACTCTCTGCCCATCACTACACACGCTGCCTTCCCAATAGCCCAGCAAATCAGGCACTGGTGTTAAATTTGTCCCACATAGCAGGTAGAAAGGTAAATAACTTACCAAAAGTCACCAAGCTATTAAACGGATGACCCAGGATTTGAACCCTGGACACACAGCTTCAGCATACAGAATCTTAGCCCGTGTACTATGGCCCTTTCTTTCAGTGAGTGGGTGCCAGGAACTTGCGAGATTTCTAAGTCCTTCCTGCCTCACCAAAGTCCCATTGAAAGGTCATCTCCTTGCTTTGAACTTTTTAGAGGAAATAAAATGTGCTGCTTTCTCTTTCTAATAAAAGGTGCAAAGACCCTTGGAGGGGAAATAGGAAATAAAATGGTTTGTCTGAAGAAATAATGCCTCTTCATTTCATCGTTACTGAGAATTTGACAGAACTGTTAAGGTTTCAATGTTGATTCCATAAACTCATTCATTTGAAAGGAGTACCTGGCTACCTGGCACTCACTCCCCCAGTCTCATCTCCTGCTTGAGCTCTGAAAGTACATGGAAAGCACAAAAGTAACTTTACTGAGAATAGTCTATCACTCTGAAATTCTGTGGAATCCTTCAAACCTGCTTGAAATAATATCAAAGGCAAGACAAACAGCAAGTATGTGCGGGTGCATCTATAATACCATCTTCTGACACATTACATTTGGGTCAAGATTATTAAACTACAAACAGGTCATTCAAACTTTGGGTTATATTCCCAAAGTGAGTGTATAAGTTGGATTTGATGAAATAAAGGAAAAACTGTCCCACAGAGATACCATGCAAGGCGATAAGCACATAGGTCAGGTCAACAGAGCTGAGTCCTGGATATGACAGACCCGCCCATTATGCAGGCACAGCCAATGAGATTCTAAGATTCCATGTCTTTCCTATCAAAGTGAAAGGTGGGTCCCCACCACCCCACCTGCAATAAGGGGGCCGGCCAACCCCTTTCTCCCATAACACAGCACAGCACAGTCTGAGACCACTGAAGAGGTGACACCAAGCCTGGAAAAGACAAACTAGGAGCCCTTGGGGCTGGTGCATTCTGGAATTTTACACTGGCTAGGAGCCAGCCTATCTGCTCTCTCCCAGAACATCACTCTTCCTGGCCCCCAAATGGTCTACAATTCCCCCTGCTATCCTCTTATTGGAGGATCCGGGCCTTTACAGTCTTCCTAAATGGTCTCAAGGCTGACAATAATGCCAGTATTGAAGGGGGAAGCCAAACAAACCTTCTGAAGCCATCACACAAGCTGTGGAAAAACACTGGGCTTTAAGTTTAGTATTTTCTCGGGCAGTCAAATCCTAAAGGAGCTCTAACATCTCTGAAATAAGTAATGCTAACAGTTATCCCCTCATTTCCTAAGGCCCAGAGATCTGATTAGGCTGGATAATTGAGAAGCTGCTTTTCCTTCTTTGTTTTTCCAAATAGGATAACTTTTTTCCCCATACATGTCTATATATACTCTCAGTCAAGGCCAACTGATTTAATGGATTGTGGTGATGGATCATTAGGTCTCTAAATTATTTTCTTAGCATTATTGTAGCTGCGAAAATCAAGCCACAAACATTCAAATAACAATTATAAAATATTTAATTGCTTTTTAATTTGAGAATGATTTCTGGTTATGAGAATTACCTCTATCCCAGTGTGTTCATCATTTCCCTTTGCATCTTCAATGACCTTATCAGTCTGTTTATACCATTTTGATTGGTTTACTTTCTATGGTGCTTTGACAAATGTCATTCGTAATTGGTTAGATTTGTGTTCATATTAATATATAAACCAGGTGACTCAGCCAACACATAATTTTTAATTACCCAATTTTAATTGAGTCTATTAAAAAATGGGTGCATCAGTCCTGGCGGGGTAGCTCAGCTAATCAAGGAGGAATGGAGAGACAGCAGGTTTGTCCGTCAGTCTGTCTTCTCCACTTTCGGGGTCAAAGGCCAAGTTATTAACATCATCAGGTCCCTCTTTCCTTATTTGTAAAAGACAATAAGAATCCTGCTCCAACTACCTGTGGGTCTATCTGGGCATATGGAGAACTGGGCTGTATGCTGGCTATGTGACTTAGTTGAATCTTTTCATTTCTCTCTCCTTCATTATTCCTGGAGAGCATTATGCTTAGTGAAATAAGCCAGTCGGAGCAAGACAACATCCACATGATTTCACTCACGTGCAATCTAATGAACAAGATAAACTAACAAACAAAATAGAGAGGGACTCATACATAGAAAGCAGACGGACAGCCGTCAGAGGAGAAAGGGGTAGCAAGGCTGCATGAAAAAGGTCAAGGGATTAAGCAAAAATATATATATATATATCATAGACACAGACAACAATATGGTGATTGCCAGAGGGACAGGGGGTGGGGGGGTAGAGGAGGGGAAAGGAGGGATAGATGGTGATGGAAGGAGACTCGACTCGGGGTGGGGAACGCACAATATAATATACAGATGATGTGTTATAGAATTGTACACCTGAAACCCATGTAATGTTATTAGCAATGCCCAATAAAAATATATATGTGACTATAGTACGGGCAGGTCATTTGCCTCTTCCTCTGCCCCCCTATCTGGAGGGAAGGTAGGGTTGTTCTTTCTGACTCAAGTGCATTTTCCCCTTGACTGTGATGATGCTGTGTATCTAATTTCCTATCTTCTATTCTGGTTTACATTATAACACAACCTCCTGATGTTATACAAACTTCATAAATATCTTGATCACGAGAGCAGGGGCCGGGCGCATCAATCTTCTGCACATCATGAACTTGGCATGGAGAGGCCACCCAGGGAACACTGTTTAGCTGAACTCAGCTAATAGCCATATTGTTGTTCACTGCAAAGCTATATCATCATTTCTGTAACTCACTAGACAAACTAGTTATTACCAGTTCTCGGTCTCTATTGTAAATTCTGTATATACGGAAAAAAAAAAATCCTGGAAATTAAATTAAAATAAAAAATAGCAATAACCTCAAAGGGCTGGGGAAAATACAAAAGAATTTATCAATGGATTTAATACAAAGCCTGCACATAGTAAGCCTGCAAAGTTAACTAATGCTTTCAATTTTTTAAAGGAAAATCCTTCTTAACCCCATTCTAATCCTTCAGGTACCTGTTTTTAATTTGGAAATAAGAGTAGTTCCCATTTATCCTTGGGGACATGACCCATTCCTTTCAAGACTCTCCGTGGATGCCTAAAATCTATATATACCATATTTTTCCAATCTATGCATAGCTATGATAGTGTTTAATAACTTTGGAACAGTAAGAGATTAACAATAACTAATAATAAAATAGAACAATTATAACAATATATTGTAATAAGAGTATGTGAATATGGTCTCTCTCTCAAAATATCTTACTGTCCTGCACTCACCCTTCTGTGATGATGTCAGATGACGCAAGGGCTACATGGTGAAAAGAAATGACGTGAATGATAAAGGAATTGTGATGTAGTAAGGCTACTATAGGGTTACTTGAAACTGCTGTACTAGGAAGTGAATCTGATAATCCAGGTGACTAAGTGACGAGGGGTGACAGATAGGCAGGTAGCTTATACCTCTTACAGCATTCAGACGACAGACACAGGAATGGGTCATGTCCCAGGCAGGGCAAAGTGGGATGGGGAGAGGTGTATTCACACTACTAGGAACAGCATGCAATTTTAAAATTCTTTAATTGTTAGTTTTGGAATTTTCCACTTAATATGCTGTGGAAAGTGAAACCACAGGTAAGGGGGAACTACTGTGCAGCTATAATGGAAGGAAAAATGCAAGCAGTTACTGAGCAGAAGGTGGCCTGTAATATTCTTAAAGGGCTCACAGTACCAAGTATGTCTACACGTGTTGATGAGAAATTGTTTTTTGCTTTAGGGGAGATTTGAAAATAAAATTTCAAATAAATGCCTAAGAAATTCCAAATAATTTGAACAGCTAAATCCATTCAATCAGTAGGTGGGGGGAAAGATACAGATGTCTGCTTATTGCAGTATTTGGAGAAAGCTGAAACAACCATTAAGGAATGTACATGAAGGAGTCATTGAAAAGTTCTTATTCATGTGTGATACAGTGAAATATATAAACTATGCCTGTGTATCCACCCTCTTCCACCCTCAGTTCCTTGCCCTGAGCTCTGAAACGCTTGCAATTTCCTTCCTTATTCAAAACAAGCTCCTTTCAAGCACACTGGAGTTTAAGCTTATGAGGTGATTCTTGGTGGACACCAAAGATAGCTTAAGGATCAGGGCTGGTTGTCAGGGGAAGCAACCTCATTAGGTAGAGTGTTGGCACTTACAGGCCACCCCTGCGCCTCCAGGAAGGGAAGAGGGGTTGGAGATTGAGTTCAATCATTAATGGCCAATAATTTAATTAATCATGCTGATGTAATAAAACACCCATTAAAATACCTAAAAATGAAGGGGTTCAAGGAGCCTCCAGGTTGGTGAACATATTGAGGTGCTGGAAGAGTGCACCAGGAGAGAGCACGGATGGCCTGCCACACCCTCCCCTCCCCATTACCTTGTCCCGTGCATCTCTTCTGTTTCGGTGGGTGTCCCTGAGTTGCATCCTTTATAATAAACTGGTAAATGTAAGTAAGGTGTTTCATTGAGTTCTGTGAGCCAGTCTAAAGAATTATTGAGCTGGGGGTCGGGGTGGGGTGGGGCTGGAGGAGCCCTGGTTTATAGCCAATTAGTCAGAAATACAGGTGACTATCTGGATTTGTGACTGATGTCTGAAGTGGGAATCAGCCTTGTGAGACTAGTACCTTAATCTGTGGGTCAGAGAAACTACAGAGTGTAAGAACTGAAAGGCATTGTAGGACTCCCGGTTAGTGTGCAGAGTTGGACAGTTGAGGGGTGTGGGAAAACACCCTCATCTGATGTCAGAAGCGTGAGAAACAAACTGGACAACGGAAAGAATAAAACTGCCCCCTGCTTTTTCACTCTGTCCCCCAGATTCCCTGGTGTCCTCAGAACACTTGTATCCTGCCAGCTCCCTAATTCCCCTGCAGAGATTGACAAGACGTGAATTTAGCTTGTAAATCTATTTCTGTTGTTGTCTTTAGGCTAATTTTAGGCTTGGAAACTGGAATCGTGGCTAAGTGCCTAGTTTCTTTGTAGGAAATATGGCCTGTAATGAAAGATGTAAACAAACTGAAATTCAAGTCTATTTGGGGGAATCATGTTGTAAGACTGGAAGGGAATAAAGCATATCATTAAAACAGAACACTTTTAGCTTAGCTCTGCTGCTTCCTGTTTAAACGCTGCACATTTGCCCAACACGCTTCCGTAAACCAAGACAAATGGGACCTGTGCAGGGGAATAGAGGCACAGGGAGGTGACGGAGGGGACACAGGCAGGGAGGGCAGGGAAATGGGTGCGCTGGGAGGAGGGGCGGTGGCGAGGACACAGGGGAGAGCGCTGAAGCACAACCTCCAAGCCCACATCTCGTTCCAGTGTTGTTCAAGGCAACCCCCTGAATAATCTTCTAAGTACTTAAAGTTCAAATATGGCCATGCATTCAGGGAACCACTTTACAAAGAAGTCAAAATTGATGTAAATGAGTCCCTGGAGCAGAAAATACCCTAAGGCCTCAGCTTTGAGGCTCCGGGCGGTGGGAGCGTGGCATCCTCGTGTCGCATCCTCGCTGTGCATGTGCGGGCACCATCCGTGGCTGCTGCCGTGGACCCAGGGCCCAAGAACGGAAACGCACAGCAGAAAGCCCGTCTCTAGTTCCACAATTTTGTATATCCTGCTTGAGGAGAAGCAAGCCATCTTCCTCTCGGTCATGACCGTTGCTCTCTAATAACAGGAATAACGAAGAACCCTGGGCACCACCTAAGTCCCTTGCTGCCCTGAGGTTGGGCGAGGGGTCGGTAAGGGAGGAGGGTGTGGGGCCAGGAATCTTTTACCTACTAAGTAATTTGTTATCGCTTCCTTTGAGTTCCAAACGGCGGCTAGGAATTATCGTTGATTGGAAATCCCTTCTCATCTTTTCTGGGGGTTCTTTCCTATACTGTCCGGAAACTTCAATATTTAGGAATGCGACGTGAGCCGAGTGGCCGGAACAGTGGGCGAGTGGTCTGTTGTGACTACAGATGAGTACATTTTCTTTTCTTTCCTTCTCATACATGGTAGCGTCAGGCCTACAACTAAGGCCCACTATTTTGTGCTGCCTGGATATCTGGGGGACAGTGGAAGGGTCTTGGATAGCCTAAGTGTGCATTCCCCTCCATGCTCTGTCCCCAGAAATAAGGTCCCTGAGCCAAACAGCCCTGCTGGATTGCAGGACCAGGTACTGTTCCTACTCAGCACTGAGTGCTGGCTCCAGTTCTCTGCCAGCCCCTGCAATTATTCAGACAAGCCAGTTACATCTTCCCTCGGGAACCAAGGGGCACCCCGCCCTCTTGATATTACATAGCCTGCGCCCACATCCCAGCTTGTTCCCTCTGTTCCCCATGTGGCCCTGCGAGGTGTGCGGTGTCCTCCTTCCCCAGCTGTGAGTATATGTGACCAACTGCTGTCATCTCATCTGCTCAGTGTCAAATGTTCTATGTTCAGCCATCTCCATAACCTTATGACACAGGATCCCTTCTGTCACCATTGGATTAGTAGAAGGCAATTAATACAGCTTCTGGGTTATGCTAAACCAGGTTCAAGGGAGCTGTCCCCTGGGCTTCCTTTCAGGCCAGCACAGGACTGGTTCCTACCCACACTGAGAATCTGGGCTCCAGACACAGGCGCAGCAAACACTAGCCAGCTCCCCACCCCGCGCTCAAGGGGAATGGAGGGCCTGGCATTTGAAAAATGCTGGAAGGAAAAGGGCAGTATTTTGCGTAGGAAGACCAAAAAGAAATTGTGAAAGTTTTAACATTCCTTGCCCCCCAGCGCCCCCTCCTTTTCAGCCTCTCCCACACTTTCTCCCACTATCACAAAAAAATCCATTTATCTCACATTTCCCAACCTGTTCACGAACAGAGGGTGTCAGTGCTCAAATCCACACTGTGTGCTCTCCAAATGCTGCTGGCTCTGGGTCTCCCTGGGGGCATTTTAGGATAACATGGATTTGAGGTATAAGTCTCTGAATACAGGCTGACGATTCCAAGGAGAGAACAGTCTTGTCCAGTTTTGTGTTTCGTTTTGATATTTCAGGTAACGTGAGATGTCAGAGTCAGCCAGGGCATACTTCAAAGCACAAGAGGGTTTCTGTACTTTCTAGGTATCCTATAAATAGACTCTGTTGACATCCCTCTACTGGTAAATTCTATTAATATAATAAAGAGGATGAATACTAACATGATTTGAGGGGTATCCTGTTATTTGTGACAATTTCTAGAGGGCTATTGTTCCATAAGTTGATTACACATTTATACAGTCTTTATCAAAATAATGATGTTTCCACTTAGATGAATAAGTCATTAGTTTTAGTGTAATTTTAGGCTACATTGGAAACTTTTATCAGGTCCCTTATGACAGTCCTAAAAAACAATATTTCATCTTTAAAACAACTTCTTCTACCCTTTAAGAAAGATTGTAGGCAGATCATAGCAATGAAACGATTGTAAGTATTTCTTTTTGGGAAGCAGCAAGCATGGCTGAATAAGAATATCCTTATGTCTTCTAGGGTAATGAAGAGAATTTCAAATGCTCCCAAATGCCCCCAAACTCTAGCCTCGTTCTGGAAAGACCATGTGTGTCTCATCTTTGTAGCACTGGTTCAGAGTCTATGTTTGAAATTTTCTATAGTAATATTAACATGGAAGGTTTGCCGGGTTCTGAACATTTGAACAATAGCTTCAAATACCTATTACCAAGAAACTAACAGAATAGAGAATAAAGGAGAGAGACGTTAATTACGATCCTTTACTTAATTCTCAGAGAACTCCTTAAGATTCCTGTTTTACAGATTAGGAGGCTGAGGTTCAAGTTGAGGGTAAACACCTCACTGAGCTCTGACCAGCTAAAAAATGGCAAAATCAAGGTGGGACCCCAGGTTACTGCTCAAAACACTAGGATCTTCCCACGGCCCTGTGTGTCCACACTACAAACAGTAGAATGAAGCTCTTACATGGCTGTCAAATTCAGAAAAAAATTAATTCTCATTTCATATATACTAAGAAGAGGCTGAGCTAAGAATCCAAGTGCATGTGCCAGGTTCTCTGATTTGGAGAGAGCCATGTGACATCAAATCTGGCCTAAACCCTTTCTACCTTCCCCTCTGTATCACAGTGCCAAGCCATTGTCCAGTCAGCTCGGTAAATCCAATTGGTTAAAAACATCAATGTCTTGTGACAGTCTTTTGAATTTTTGGTCCACTTGACTTTATGAAGCTTTTTCTTAATCTGAGCTGACATCTACCACCCTATAGCTTTTACCCATTAGTTCTGGTTCTACATGTTGGAGACACACACAGTCTAAACCTTCTTCCACATCATGGTTCCTTCTGTTTATGAGCCCCTACGCCGTCCTCCTGGATCTTCTCCTGTCTGGGCCAATGTGCACAGGTTCCTTTGCCCATTTCTCAGGTGACATGGTATCGGATGCCTTGGGCTCTTCCAGTCCCTTTCTTCTCTCTTCCCTCTGATTGGCTATAACTCAAAAGTATAGAATTCAACTTAACAACTCAAAGGTGATGCGGCATGTCTGAGATTTGCTGCAGAATAACCTGGTGCTGGAGCGTGCATGGGGGAAGTAGGTAAGATAAGAGATAAAACAAGATTTGCAAAAATGTTGATAAATTTTAATCATAATATTACTCTCTTTACCTTTACTGATGTTTGAAATTTCCCATATTCAAAAGTTGTTTTAAAAGTATAGCATGAAAAAGCATGCTACTTCAAGCACAGTACTTCAGATATGATAAGATTAGTTAGAAAAAGCTAGGGCACTACATTTGGTATCACAATATTGATTACTGGAAACTATGATTATTTTTTTTTAGAGCCACCTAAATCTGTTGAGCTGTGTTTTCCGATACACCTATTCTATTTCCCGTTCTTGATTAACACTGTTGAGTCTTGCTGTGTGTTTTTTTTATTGTTGATGGATTTAGCTCCCATTGAAGAGCTGATTATTTGTCCTTGAAAATATTATATTGGTAGATTTCACCTGTTCAGAGCCAATGGACCCTAAAACTGTCAAAACTGTCAATCAACTTATTCACTTGCAACTATCCACCAATATTTTCAGCTCGCCCTTTAAATCTGAATCTGATTCATTGATAAAAATACGGAGACAGTCTGAGGTTAGAAGCAGAGAAGGAACTTGCGAAATATTTTCTTTGTGTGGAAAATGTACACAGCAATTCAGTCTGAAAGGGTGATTATTAAACAAACGGTGATAAAATCACCCATTTATTGAGAAAAACAGATATGAGGTCATGAAACCCTGAGCAAAGGAAATGTAAAGCTTATTTTTTATGCCTTTTTGCAATAAAGTTCAGAATTTGTCAGTCAATGGTAATGTGATAACACTGATCTAGAATTTGAAAAACCTTAATGATGCCTAAAAATGCCACCTTAATAAATATTTTCCCCCAGGCAATAAGATTTGATGTAGAGGTAGGACGCATTGAATCCAGAAGTGAGAGAAATAGATAACTAGATATTAATAAAGAATTTATTTTCCTTCTGCAGTGGCAAATTTCGTTTACATCACACTTTATAAATAATCACCTTCAACACTTCGACAGATTGCTGTAATTTATCATGAATTTTTAAAATGCTGTCTTGTATAAAGATAATCAGCACCAACTGTTTAATTTGTAATTGCTTAATAATTAGGGGATAAATTATATTAAGCTCTGTCTTAAACATATTAATTTATTTTTGAAGGAGGTATATTTCAATTTGTTTTAGAAATGATGACAACTTCATGACAAATAAGCTGGTAAGGCACACAACATTTGCATCATACAATTACCTCCTGGGATGCTAAGCAAAAACGCAATTTTTTTTCCTCCAGTTGTAAGATTAGATCGTTAGACTAAAGAAACTACTAGAAATGCATTCCCTGGGAACATGAGAGAAGGTCATATGGGGAGGGAACTAAACAGGGAGGAAAACCGTTGGATGGAGAGCTGAGAGCCTTATGCACATTGACTCACCCCAGGCCCTCACCTGCAACAAACTACCTGGAACAGAATCCCCACCCCCCATCAGAGACACCTTGGTGGCAGGAGGGGAGAGGAGGTAGCCAGGTAGACAACATAGGAGAGAAAGTGTAATGCTATCTTCTATAGTCACAGAAGCTATAAAAATGGATCTTAATGATAACAATCTATTGTGTTGGAGGCGTGACTATTCTGATTCAGTAACGAGACACTAGAGGTGGCTGTGTCATTCATAAAAGAATATGACAGTACAATCTGTGTGCTGCCTTTGTTTTTATTAGCTACGCAACCTTGAGCAAACTGGCTAACCTGTCAAGTTAGTTTGCTCATTGGAAGTATGGAAAAAATAATAAGTGGTGCCATAGAGTTCAAAGGAGATAATGTCCATGAAAACACTCTTGTTAACACAAAAATAGAATAGAAACATTTTCATGATAACCTTTCTAAGAGGAGCACAAAAGGCAAAAAATACAGAATGTATGACTTTGTATGATAAAGGGCGATCTTAAGGTTTCTATAAATTTTATAAGACTTCTCAAACTTACACTCTCTACTTCTACTAATACATTATCAAAATATAATAAATCCGCATGGGCAAAAAATAAGGGTTATTTCTAAGGGTCTTTCCTGACTCAGGCAACCAGTGCTATTAAATTTCACATCAAAATGAACTTCAGTGCCACTTGAATAAGTAACTATACAGAAAAAAATCAGCATAGCAGGGCCGATGCTCAATGATCCTTAGAAAGGCGTGCTTGCGAAGAAGGCCCTTAGCTGGTATCTGGGAGCTGCACCAAAGACGAGAAACTCTAATTTATATAAAAAGCAAAGCCATATCCATATAATTTTATTGACTTTCTAGATAGGGTTATGGAGGGATACTGAGCAGTATCTGGATTCTTATAGACTTCCAGATCACTAAAAAGGGTAAGGCAAATGCAGCCATGGATCCTGATCAAATGGGACTAAGATACACTGCTGGCCCCGACGGGAGAAGACAGCTGTTTGACATCTGTCGGGTCCCTTAACCTTTCATCGGGACTACAGGGGCCTCTTAAGTAACATGGGAGACGGTTGGCTCATGTCTCAGTTTCTCCCCACTCTTAACACAAGAACATCATCAAATTTAGGTTAAATGAAGTTCAATCTGAGCAAACAGATTAATGTCCAACACACCTTTAATAATAATGAATACAATAAAATCACAAAGACCAACAAATACTGTCACGCACCACATACAATGTTTCTGTCAACAACAAGCCACAAATGACAGTGGGTGGTCCCACAAGATCATAATGGAGCTCCAAATTCCTGTCACCTGGTGACATCCTTCATTAACAGAGAGGAATATTCATGGTGCCTAATCTGCTTACAAGCAAGTCTATGATTTATAAAAAGAAGAAGGAAAGAACCCAAGCAAATCACCATGGACATTTTTCTAAGTGACAGCCCCTCAAGAAGAGCCGAGGCGGGTCCTTCAGGAGGTGCTCTGGAGGAAGGAGCTGCAGTCCTACGAGATTAACAGTCCCACGCTTGTCACTCCCCCTGAAAAGCTTCCAGAGGGACAAGCTGTGGAGGTGGAAGACAGTGCTACTGATGATCCTGACCCTGTGTAGGCCCAGGCTAATGGGTGTGTTTGTGTCTTAGAAAATGTTTTTGTACAGCTGTAAAATGTGTTTGAGTTTTTCCAGCTGAGTGTTATTACAGAAGAGTCAAAAAGTTAAAAAGAAAATTTAAAGCTTATAAATTGAAAAAGTTAACAGTAAAATAAATTAAGGTTAATTTATTATTGAAGAAAAATAATTTTTATAAATTTAGGACAGCCTAAGTATACCGTGTTTATAAGGTCTACAGTGCTCTACAGTAACATCCTGGGCCTTCGCTAGCCACTCACTCTCTGACTCACCCAGTGAGACCCAATTTGAACTTTTGCCATCCACAATGTTTAGATAATAAATTCACTAAATTTACATTGTTTTAAGCCACTAAGTAATTTGTTACTGCAGCAACAAGGAACCAACGCACACCTTGATTTAGTTTTCTATGAAGTTGCATAAACATAGAGACTTAAAGCAATACCCCTTATTATTCCAGAGTTCTTATGGGTCAGGAGTCCAGCTGGGGCCTCTATTTAGGATCCCACCAGCCTGAGTCAAGGTGTCCACTAGAACTGAAATCTATCTGAGGCTCAGGACCCTCTTCCAAACTCACAGCTTGTGGCAAAATTCAGTTCCTTGTGATTTTAGGACTGAGGCCCTCTGCTCCTGGAGGCTGCCCATCCACCCCTGCCTCGTGCACTTTCCAAAGCATGGAAGCTTGCTTCTCCAAGGTCAACAGCAGAGCTTCTGCTGCTGCTTGGCATACCTTTTAGGAGCTCAAATGGTTTGGTCAAATAATCTCCTTGTGGATTAATTTATACTCGGCTGATTAGTGTTCTGAATTACCTCTGTAAAACCCCTTCACCTTTAGCATATAGGTGACCTCATCGTGGATGCGAATCCCCCACTGTATTTACCAGTCCTGCCCACCCTCAAGGAGAGATGATTACATGGGGCAGGTCCCCAGGGGGCAGCGTCCTGAGAACCATATTAGAACACTATTCGCCATACTCCCTGGCTGGGAAAACTAGGGGCTTTGGCAGCTTGCCCCAACACACCAAATTTTTCACCAAATCCCTCAACAGAAGCAAGTTAGGGAGCTGCATGCACTGCCTGGAAAATGCTCACTGTTACACAGAACGTGTGTAACCTCAGGATGCCCCCTTCTCTCTCCAGTGACCGCCCTTGGGTTGCATCCCCAGCTGGCCCTTACCTGTCTCGAAGAATTCAAACTTCATCTCATTTTCATGGTCACGGTCCCTGACACAGAACGTGGGGTGCACGGAATTATTTACTATACATTTCAATGCACATGATCCCCAGATTTACTACATATGTATATGTAATGATGTTGTCTGTGCCAATGTTTTCCTGATTGAATATCCCAATTCTGAATGAAAGCACATCATAATGAATATCTAGCAATGCAGTAATGTTCAGTAGGCTATAAGCAGTAGCTAATAGAGAATTCTGAAACAAAGTAATAGTGACAAGGGGAAAGCCAAAGACCTTCATTTTCATAATGTAAACTCAAACCTAGATTTGCTTGCCTGAAAAGTATCAACGCAGACACATCCTGAATGAATTATGTAGAGAAAGCGGCCATGTGGGAGTTAACAATGGGCCGGCAAATAAGGAAAGAGGAAAATATAATTATTTCCATTCCTTTTTTTATGACGGATTGGGCCAATTCCAAGTCAACACTATTTATCAATTATTTTTAACAATCACCAGTGATGGATTTTCCCGTCTTTATTTCTAACTCAAGATCTCTTTGTCGGGGTAAAGTTTTTAGAAAATTGCAAATGGAATGGACTCCCTGACCATGGGCATTGTGTACCTACAGTGATTTTATATAAAATAAGGAACAGCTTTCTCACTTGTTCTTTCAGGTTTCAACTGCAAGAAGCCTGGCTACCACTACTAACTGGATTTGCTTTAATATCCCGCTCTCCTTGTGCCAACACACCACACATTGCTTCAATTAAGCTCTACTCCAACACGGGGCAAGGGGGGAGGAGTGAAGACTCGGTCCTGACAGCCAGGCCCGGGACAGGAAATGTGCTGGCCGCGCAGGAAGAGGGCACCCCTTGGACAGCCACAGAAACTCTGCCAGTCTGGGGCAGCTGGCGCAGCGAGGCCACTCACAGATCCTTCCATTCTAATAATAAACACCAAAGGAGAGGAAGGGAGAAAGGAACATCTGTGGTTATGTGCTAAATTCCTCAAGCCTCTGACACTCCTCAAGTCCCCTCCCTTTAATTAGAAGCATTTTCGCATCACTGCACAGTCCCTTTCTCCTTCCATGCACTGTCTAGGAAGGCTTCTACTCTAGTAAGGATTTCTAACATTTCTTGTTAGAAAGTGTTTCTGTCTGCAAAAGGCTTGCATTTCTTGATGTAACTGACCTAACTCCACAGTAGAGTGTTGGATTCTGCAATCCACCTTAGAGCAGATCCCACGGGTCCACCACTGGGCCAAGAACCAGCCAAGACAGTGGCTTCTGTGAGTTGACTTGAAAGATCCAAAATACCTAGAGCTCTTAGCTGCCCAAAGAGGCATGGGATTAAGAAGGGACTCCTTACTTAGTCTCTTAACATATTCACACAAAATTAAACACATCCTTTAACCCAAACCACAGTCACCCTGTTAAAGCTATGAGTCGTAAGACTCAAAACCAGCCAGATTTGGTTGTTCTCTGTCAAACTTAAACATCAGCTTGCAAGTTTCCACAACAGCTGTTTCTGATGCCGATGCACCACTCTGCCCAACAGTAGGCCCTGGGCAGGGCAGTGGCACCCTCTGAAGAAAGGAGGGCTGATTTCAGGAGCACAGGTGAAGGACACAATCCCAGGAAGGTCTCAGGTCGACCTTCTCACCCATGAGAGGTGGTACCCTATAATGAATTTTGACCCGGGTGCTCTGTTGGGGTCTGCTGCATGGGGAATGGGAGAAATGCTGTCAAAAGATATGCATGGCTGCAAGAAAACCAAGGCAGGAGGTAGGAGCTGTCAGGCAAATCTTCAAAGAGAGGCACTGAATGATATTTATCTTTTTGTATGGAGCCTCCAAGAATACTAGGACTTTGTCCCATCATCCTGACCAAATGCAGATAATAAATTAAGGTGATATAATTCCACCTGTAATATTTTAATAAAAAGAAATTACAAAGAGATTTCTTAAGAAGCTGTATCTGAAAATGAACCTGTGTTACATGTAAGTGGACTACCTACGTTCCTTCACGTGATTGTTCCAACATAAAGTCAAATTTTCAAATTGCTACAATGCTGAAAGAGCTCATTTGAAAATATATGTTATAGGACAAACTTTTCCTAACATTTATTAATAGTTTAATTTTCCATAGAATCTAGTGCCCACCCTCACCCTTCTCTCTATCAACCAGTCCAATCAATTAGTAAGGTTAAGCATTCTCTGCAGCATGATTTGGGCAACAGGGTAGACCTCAGCTCACCATGATCACTGCCAGGGAAGCACCCCTTCAGGGGAGGCAGGGGGAGGACATGGTCTTACTACCATATGCTTCCGAGTCCCAGCTGATTGCACCAGGGATGGACAGGTAACCCACTTCAGTCCCAATAGGATATTCTTCAGTTATTTGTTTTCAGCAGAGGAAAATACAATACATGATGAGAAACCTGAGTCTCCTGAGGTCTGCCTTGGACCAGTGCCCTCCTGCACACCCTTCAGTCTTGGAATATATTCCCTTCTTTAGCTGCAGTCAACACCGTCCCAAACACCTGCAGTCCACCGGTTTTGTCTACGGGCACCCTGTGCAAGGAAGGAGAGGGTGTACACTCTGCAGTGGCCCACAACGCAGAGCCCAGGAACTCAGGGGTCAGTGGGCCACTCCCTGGTCCCTCGTCAAGCACATGTGCACGCATGTACACACATGTATAAAACGAACAAGGACACTCATTTCTGCATTAACTTAGATGCCAGGAGGATCTGAAAAACCATCTGTATCAGCACTTGCTAATGTTAATTAAGTGTCTGTTAAGAGGTTTTAGAATCGGCAAGGGTATCAGACTCTAATTTTAGGCATCACGCTAAGTACTATTCAATTCAAACAGGCTAGACACTCAAGTTATTTCATATGTATACAATTCTTAGAGCCAAGTATGTCCTTGTACATTGTAATTCTTTTTAGGTGAATACAACTAGGAATTTTCACTAAAGAAAATTTAAACAATGAGTAAATGTCAAAAATTTATAATTTCACCCACTTTAAGGATTTATAATTTATGTACCTTTAGAAATCCTATACTTTTGAAAGAAATAATACATATTTTCTAATTTGTGTGACTATAGCACAGGACTTAAGTACAGCCAGCAGGCCACCTGGCCACCATCGATATTACACATAAAGTTTTGCTGGCACACAGCCATCTCTGGTCATTCGTGCATTGTCTATGGCTGGTTGGGCACCAAGATGGCAGTTGAATAGCTGCACCAGAGGTCACATGGCCTGCAAAACTTCGAATTATACTATCTGAACCTTTACAGTAAACAATTTGCCAAGCCTTGCTCTAGTCAAGCACAGCAAAGCACGTTTTTCTCAAACTTTAACTTAGAAAAATGAAATGACATCATCATATTCAACCAAACTCAGCAAAAAACATGTAGATTCTTAAAACCTGTCTCTCTTCAAATCCACTGACATATGTAAAGGAAACACAGCACATACATGCTGTGCTCTAAAATACTTTCAAAGATGAGGAAACTCAACAAACATTTATAGGATGCATTTATAAGACACTTTACTAATCGAGGGGAGAACTATAAACAAAGAACTATGAAACAGGAGTCCCCAATAGCCACCAGGGGGTCAAGAGGGACAACGGGAGAAGACTGGGCCCATACAGAGAGAGTGAGGCAGTGTCCTTGTGTTGAGCTGACATTTGGTCAAGGGCCACAGCTGGTCGGAGGTGACTTTATGGGGGCAGGAGAAGGGAATCATAACTCTGACCTCCCCTACCTTTCTCTGGCAGTTCCATGCACCCTCTCCATTGGCCCATCCAACTGGGCACCTAACGGCACAGGAGGGCCCGATGGAGAAGGGGAAGGTGTATGGGAAGGGCGGGAGAAGATGCCCAGCATAGGTACGTGTGCTGTTAAGGGTGACGGGACAGGAGAAAATAAGACTAGCAGTGCGGTCTCATGAATGAAATTTATCTTCTAAAGCCAGGGTGAGACTAAGAGTGATTCTTTTTTCCAACAATAAACAAAAAACAAATTTACCAAAACCTGGTTGTCTGATGAAGTGGCTGGAACCCAAAGGTAGCCTGGATAAGATCCCAATTAACATGGCAGTAGCTAATATATAAGCCGTACCCTAGATCTAATTCTTACCAGGTGGTATTTGACAAAAGCAGAAATGGAGAAACAAAACAAAGGAAGAGCAGGAAACCCTTTCATCAAGCTCTCCAAACAAAGGCTTTATTCTCCAAAACAAAACTATTTTCAATTAAATGACTCTTCTCTGAAAAGAGACTCCGAGCTCCAGGACTATTATAATCCATAGTTTAAGCCCACTAGAGACGAGCCTTGTGGTGTTCACACAACACCTTCAGCAGGACTCCACTGCATCTCCCCAAATGTTCTGGTAATACACCCTTATCAGTAAGGCCACTAGCACTCACTCACTGTCCATGTATACTTATTTCTTCCTTTCTATATTACATACACCCACAAATGTGGACGTATATGTGCATATTTTCCTTAGAATGCACATATTTTTAAAAATCACATAAAATATATTTTTAAATAAATGTTATTTTATAATCTAATGGAACAAGTTTTTTTTATATCTTAGTTTAATAATTAATGATAGAGTGATAGTGATTTAAAATTCTGTTTAGAAAGTCTGTTTTTACATTCATTTTATTTTCATTTTTAGATTAAAACTGTTACCACTGAAGGAGATACCACAAAGAGATATGCAAACCTAACTGTATCATTGACTATTCCTCTGTTTTTTTAAACCTATCTTCCAATTAGACAATTTCTTGTTGAAATTTGCATAGTACATTTCCATCCTCACTGATGTCAAAATGTTGTACTTCAAAACTCCTAAGAAAAGTTTAAAATGAGCAGAAAACACACTGAAAACCTACAATAGAAACTTTTATAACCAGGTAAAAAGTATAGGTTAAAAAAATGTTTCAAACACTTCCTAAATTTTCAAATTTGAAGTATAGATAAAATCACTATAGTGACACCTCTATGTCAATTTCAACACAAATTCACAAATATTTAAGCATATGGTTGAAAAATCACTTTTCCATTGCATGAGATTTCTTACAAAACAGATTCTATTCACTCATTCTTGAAATAAAAAAAAATATGTTTTCCTCAAGTGCCTACTATTTATCATATCATTAAAAATTACAGAAAGTTCAGCAAATTTGGATCACTAGTCTCTTCAAAAAGGATAGACAGACACACATTCATATGTGGGTATATACATAAACACACAGCCACATATTAAGTTTGACACACTTTAATATGTTAGATTAATATACAGCTCTTTAAATATGCTGACTAGTGACACCTAGAGAACCTCTGTATGGAACAAAATGGAATGGTCTCCCCCCGCCCCCCTTCATTACAGAACATTTTAAAGACCCTGCGCTATTAAAAATCATAATGCAAACATCCACTTTACTTGCACTTATAAACCCAAATCCTCCCCATTTGTCCATGATTCCCTCAGCCCCAGAAATTGACTGACACCTGTCAGCAGCTTGACATTCTGAGGATGCCATCAACTTGCGTGTTAATATTAGTAAATTTTACACTGCTGACTTTTATATAAAAAATAATAAAAACGGGAATTCTCGTATTTTCTACCCACCCACTTTTGAAATCACTGCTTTTGACTGTAGGCTCACTGCATGGGACTCACCTCCAGGTGTTTGTTAGAAATGAGGGTGCTTGGTGGATGGAGCAAAATGCATGGGGGGAGAGTCATAGAGCATAGGATTCAAGTCAGCTCTGGGGTGCAGCCAGCTGTGCGCTCCACAGATGACTCCCACAATATCCCCCTGCACGGGCATTCTTCAGTGTCATCAGCTGATCACCGTCCAGCCCTGGAGCCTAGTTCACCACTTCCCCTGGCAGGACTGTGACTGCTATGACCAACGGAATAGGACAGAGGTGCCCCCGACCCCGCCTGTTCCATGCTCAGCCTTCACTAGCCTACACCAAGCTCCTGCCTCTTGAAGCCAGCTGCCTCATAAGAACCCTACCCAGGAGAAGGGGTCTGGATGATAAAATGACTGAAGGAGGGAGAATGGGGTTAGATGAGAAGGGTGGGGAGAGGGATGGATGGACAGACACAGATAGATAGACACACAGACAGAAGGTAGAGCCCAAGAAACACTGATGTGCAGACATAGGAGTTGATAAATCAGCTTGAATATGAAACCTCCAGTCCCAGCTGCCTCATGAGATGCCACCATGATCCTAAGTGAATTCCCCAGCCAAGGTTTTTTAGAATCCCTTCCTGATCCACAAACTCATGAGCAAAATAAAAGTTATTTTGTGGTAGTTTGTTAAGCAGCAATTGATCACCCAAACAAGGAGTAATTATTTTGTCACGAGTCTAGATGCCTACTAGAGACACTTTCCCTGCTCATCACACGTGCCATATGCATCGCGCCCCCTCTCGTACCAGCATCTGTGACTCAAGCTGCAGCACTGGAAACAGGCTGTCCTTTGTCCCGCAATCATCAGCCCGCTCAGGCTCCCTCTGCCCAGCTGGGCAGAGGAGAACTGGTGTGGGGGCAACAGTGGCTTTTGGAAGATGCCAAACATAACAGTAATGATTTCTGCAAATGCATGCAAATGTTTAAGCCCCTTTTCCCCTTAGCAAATGCCTGCTGCCCCACATTTACAAAAGGATTCTGTGAATCCTCCAGCCCGTTTATGGTCTGGATCTTAAATTACAGCATTTACCAGTATAAACTTCATTTGTAAAGTTCATAATCATAACAACAGAATAACAGTAACATTCATTCAGTGCTTCTGATATATCAGGCTGTCTTCAGAGCGTTACCTGCTTTAACTCATTTACCCATCATAAAAACCTGAAGGAAGGAATTATGATTACTCCTGAGAGGAAACTGAGGCACAGTGAGTTTAAGTAATTTGTCCAAAACCACATATAGTTAGCTGAGGCAATGGTCACCCAGAGAATATTTTCTGAAACCCTCTCCTTCACTGCCTTCAGGAATACAGAAGTTGCAGATAGAATGCCAGATAACTAAACTTTGCGAATTTATAAAAAAATTAAAGAGTCTAGAATTGCTTGTTAAATTGAAACAATCCGTTTTCATGCTGCTTTATTTATTAAACAGAAACTGACACGGAAAATACGTTTTTGAAATCCCTAAGTAATATAAAATGTAGCCAACTATATCACGTGGGTAATTGGAAAGGTGAAGCCATTGCTGCTGGTGTAGACCAGTGGTTCTCAACAAGGGGTTGCTCCCCAGGGAACATATGCAAATGTCTGGGGGCACCTTCTGTTCTCATAACTGGGGGCAGGGGGCGGGACCACTGGTATCTAATGGGTAGAAGTCAAGAAGGATATTGTTAAAAATACTACAGTGCACAGACAGCACCCACATGATAAAGAATTATGTGGCCCAAAGTATCAACAACCCGAGGCTGGAAAAGCCTGGCGTGGGAGGTGATCAGAGCTGCGCCCTCTCTGCTCCGCACGTCCCTGTCTCTGTCCCTGGCCATCCTCTCTCCCTGCTCTGAATTCCTCTAACACTGTATATGTTACACTCCGGCAATTAATCACAGTGCCTGGAACAGCCCCCCACTATCGCTACTATTTCAGGAGCATAAATCTTACCCTGTCAACTAGAACATGAGTTTCCAGTGCGCACTCGGGGCCCCTCCTTCCAGGCAGAATGCAGCGCAGTCAGTCCCTGATATCTATTTGTCAATATGATTTACCTCATAATTTCTACTTCTTGAAAACTTGAAAGACTCAAAACAATCGGGTAATTGCTTCCTTCTGAGAACATGTCTTCATTAAACAGCATTTTACCTCTTAAGAGTTTACTAGGCAGTCTTTTCTCCATCACCCGCCAGGGCATATGAAAAGCAAATACTCTCTAACTTTAAATTGCAAGAGAAAATTATCACAGAAGCACAAATGTGCATTTTTGAACATCTAGGTACCGAATTTCCAGCTGTTTTATATGTTACTGCATGGACAACCAGTAACTGCTGCTTTTTCAGCAATAATAATGGTGAATCTAAGGCATGTCATTAAATTCTACACTGCTCTTGGTCCCAGTGTATCACAATATGTATTTATATAACTTTCCTCCAAGTCTGCTCCTCCTTGAAATTAGATATTTACTCATCTAATTTCTTTCTTTTATTCCACTTTTCTTTTCTCTCCTCCTCCAATATTTAGGTTCATTTAGATTGATTATCGATCTGCCATATGCCTGGGTTAGCACTACTACACCCATTATTTGGAATTGAGAAGCTGTTAACCCAGATTAGTAACTGATACTCACGTGAAAGTGGAGGGGATATTGGTATTTTTTGCAAAAAGTCATTAAATAAGTAAATAAAAAGATTAATGTTGGCATCTGTGTTAGCTGTATACTAACAAAGAGAAATATATATAGCAACTGATCCCTTTATTTGCAATATCACAATTACGGTCTCTATAGTTCAACCTCTCTGCCTTACACCTGTAGTACCTCTACTGACAGAGGTATAAGTGGTTTGACAACATGTTGGCTTTTAATTAATCATAGAATTGAAGGGAGGGATGAGACAAGAAAGTGAAATTGGGAACAGAAGCTCAGATCACATATGGCAGTGAATTATCCCCAAATTCTGCCATTCTGTCTGTGAAACATGGCCAGACAACAATTTGGGCTTCTGGCCACACATCTGCAATGCGGGGGCCCTGTTGCACATAATCGCGGCCCAGCTCAGCTCCACTGCAGCTGCCCAGGATTTGAGATTTAGAAGTGTCATGATTTCTTGTAGGTGCTAAGCCTGGAGTGTAAGCCTTGGCACATGCAACCTGCGTCACTTTGAGGAGTCACACACCCATGAGAACTTTTCCAGTGACATCAGCAAAGTTGCTGGGACAGTGGGCTTTTTCCTGTGGCTAAAAGTCGCAGCTCTGCCAGACACCATGAGATGGACACTGAGACTCAGTTCCACCCATTCTTTCCTGGATTCCTTCTGCTATTCCTCGCACAAAGATTTATAGGATGCTTCCTTCATATCAACACCTATTGATACCAAACTCTCTGCTTGGAATATCCAAATACCTGGTGCTGTCCAGATACTTGACAGAAAGCTCTTCACTGATCCACTGACAAGGTTACCTGCTTAACCTCTCAGAACTGCAAACCCCACCCCTGTCATCTGCTTTGTCCAGGGACTCTGGGCTCCTAGACACTTCGCCCCTGAGCAGGCACCATTCCTAGACCTACCGGGTACCACGGTTCATTCATTCATTCACTTATTCATTCTTTCTCTCCCACTCTTCCATTTTCACTTGCTCTGTTTTCCACCTTCTTCCCTCCCCTCCTTCTCTTCCCCTACCAGGGTAAAAAATTGCCATTTCAAATACCCAATGGACAGGCAGTTGGATACCTCACCATCACTTAAGGTCACTAGGATCAAAGCCAAACTTCCTACCTTCCATCCCCTCAACCCACCCAAATACCCAGCAACTCACAGCCCTACTCTCCCTGTTCCTCCCCAGCGTTTCTGGGATCAAATGCACTATTTTCAAAACCCATGCTTGGACCAATTCCCACAAAGTATGACTAACACCAATATTTTAGTTTCCCAAGGTTCATGTTGAAAGCTGGAATCCCCATGACCCCAAACCCTTATTCACTAGGCATAGGAAGGATTTGGGGATTTCTATTTTTAAAAGTCTGTTCAACTGAATCTGATGACCTAACAGATTCTAGTGTCACTGTGTTAAAAAGCCAGTAAGCCTCTAATCTAATGACTATGGGAAAACTGAATGCTATGGGGAAAATTAATCATTTGGGGCCAGAAATTTGACTTATGATCTAACAAAAGAGTAAAAAAAATAACTGAAATTTATAGGAAGAAAACAATGCTACATTAAGAAGTAATTTCACCAGAAATGTACGTACCGCATAGATGCATAGACACTAGAGGGTTTTGTTCAGATTGAATCACCTTTTCCCTTCCTTTCCAATTTACCTCAAGCAGATCCTATCTTCTCAAGTTTACTGATCCTGGTTCATACATCATCTTTTTTTGTAGAAACCCTTCCTGTGTCCTTGACCATGGGAATGCATTTAAAATTATATATATTTACCCCCATCATGCTTCAAAATGATAAGGGTCATTGTAATTATGATTTCCTCAGGGAAAATATCATCTATTATTAGAACTATCCTGTTAGTCATACATGCAAGGCTAATAAAAAAGCCATCAATGTAAAAATCTCCATTTACCAAGGTAAATAAATTTCAAATTCTTTTCTGACTCAGGGAACACATTTACACCTATGGTTATATGTAATTCCATTTTATACTCAGTTGCCAAAGGCATCGTACTATTATGTGCTTGGGCAGATCTTATAATGCCTGTGTGTGTGTTTTTAATTTTATATTTTACAACTTTTACACTTAAGGTTAATTTAGTTACTTGTTTTTCTACAATTACAAAAGAAAATTTACATTTTAGAAAGCCTGGGGCCAAATATACATGGAAAACATCATATAGAAAGTAACCTGATCCAGATTTAATACCTTATCATTTTTGAATTTCAGGATTAGCTTATGAAATGATACCTCTGTAAATGTTTATATTTTTAAATTTCAGAATTAGTATGGACAATAACAATATTGGGCAAGGAAAAAAGATAAGGGGAGGAAAAGAGTATTTTCTAAGTGAAAGACATCAGGCTCCAAACCACGTGGGCTCAAAAAAATACGTAAAGGTTGCCCTAGCCAGCATAGCTCGGTTGGTTGGAGCATCACCCCATACCCCAAAAGGTCGTGGGTTTCATTTCCAGTCAAGGTACATACCTAGGTTGCAGGTTCTGTCCCCAGTCGGGGTGCACATGGGAGGCAACCGATCAATGGTTCTCTCCCCCCGCCCACCCCTCCCTCTCTCTAACATCAATTAAAAATATATATGTAAAAGCACTGGCCTCTCCTGCTCTCCTGAGTTCTGGCAGAAGCTTCAGGCTTTCCCTACAGGAGACAATACAGGGAAGCAACACACGATGGGGAAAGAGCAAGAGGCTCAGCTTAAGTTCATAGCAGAAAATCAGCATCACTGATGCTCCACTGTGAGAAAAGTAAAGGGTTGGGGAAAGGGTGAACATCAAGGTGCATGTGGTTAACTTAGAAATTCTAATGAAGCTGAGTTTTGAAAATTGACAAGTTTGACCTTAAAAAAAAAAACTTTTTCCCATATTCTATATCATCAGCTAAAACATTCCACAAAGGGAGGAAATACACTTACATGGCACACACACACACATACATACACACACACACACAAAATTAAAGAATATATAAAGTTATGTGACCAAAATGTAATCTATTCACTAAAAATTATATTGATGGTGTTATAGGTTGGATTGTGTCCCTCAAATAAAAAGATATGTTGAAGGTCTAACCCTCAGTATCTCAGAGTGTGGTCTTATTTGGAAATAAGGTCTTTACAGAGGTAATCAAGTTAAAACGAGGTTCTTCTGGTGGCCCTAGCCCAGTCTGGCTGATGTCCTTGTAAAAAAGCAGAAATTTGCACAGGGAGTGGGGTAAGCACTAAGGGAAGTCAATGTGAAGACACACAGGGAAAAGAAGGCCATGTGACTGGGGTGACACAGCTACAAGCCAGCAGAGCCAAGGACTGCAGGCCAAGACCAGAAGCTGGAAGAGGCAGGGAAGGACCCTTCCAAGACCCTTTGGTGAGAGCAGGCCCTGCCCTCACCTTGAATTCAGGTTTCTGACCTCCAGACCTGTGAGACAATACATTTCTGTTGTTTTTAACCACTCAGTGTTTGCCACTCAGTCACGGCAGTCCTAAGAAACTAACACAAATAGTTAGAATAAAAGCATCACAATTGAGTCTTCCTAAAGTGTTTGAACAATTCTTTCTTAAATAAATAAAAATATATAAATAATAAAGATTTACATAGTTTAATATTCTAGTATTGTACTGATTCTATTTTGCTAAGCATATTAAACATAAGGTCTGTACTCTGTTTGGCACAGAATTTTGAACACGGGGTTTAAAGAAAAATATCTATGATGACGATTCTTGTCCAAGATTGACAGTAGCTGACATTTTTGCAGCTTTAAATACCTAGAGTGACATCTTTAGTACAGAAGGATGGTGACATTCAAACACTTTAAATGGCCCTACTATATGATTTTCCAATCATTATCTTAATATTTTAGTACTGAGCTCACAGCCTTCATTTCAGCCTTCATTTCTGCCCACTGTTGAATGGAGGTCATTAGCCTGAGTAAATTCTTCCCTTATGGGTGTGTCAGGAGCCTGGACTCTCTCCAGTTAGTCATTTGGACAGACTTGATAATCAAGGACACAGTCAACCGGCCATTAAAGACACAGAGGGAGCTAGATTTGCTGCACCCTCAATGTTAATTAACACTGAGGGTAAGTGTGACTGTCCAGAAGAAGGGGACATCCACAGTGACTGGGTGTGCAAATCTCAGAATCTTAGAGCGGAAAGGGGCCCAGCCCATCTGGTCTAATCCTGGTGGGATGGAGGAAAGTAAACGAAAACAGGCAGGAGAGTTGATGAAGAAACAGCCTGCCACAGATGGGGACAATTAAAATAATACCTGCCAGGGGCTGACCTTGGGAGAGTTTAGACAGAAGGCGGCAGGACCTGAGCAGGAGAGACAGCAGGTAGAAACACTGGCGGGAGGTTTGAATTCGTTTGGAGATCAGGGGAACACTCAGGAAGCAGGCAAGTTGGGAATGATCAGGAACAGAGGTCAGAGCCTCTGCCTCTGTCCTACATCCTACAATGCCCAGCACAGGCCCCAGAACAAAGAATTATCTGGTCTGCCTGTCACTAGTGTTGAGGCTAAGAATCCCTGAGATAGAGGAAAAGCTAAGTAGTCATTTAAAAAATCATGCAGCCATAATACCGGGAAAAGCCTCATGACACTATGAATAGGTAAGAGCTACTTAAAAAAAAGCATAAACTCAGGAAGGTTTTCTTCTACAGAGAACCCTGAATAGTACTGCACTGGGTTGAACAGCGTCGCCTGCCAAAGCATGTATCTACCCAGAAGTGAACACGACCTCATTCAGTGAAAAGATCTTTTCAATCCAATTGAGGGTCTCAAAGTGAGATCATCCCAGGTTATCTAGTAGGCCCTAAATCCAAAGACAAGTGTCCTTATAACAGAAAGGCTACGGAGGTTTGAGACATCTGACGCATGGGGGAGGTCATATGAAAACAAAGGCAGAGATTGGAGTTATGCACCGACCATTGAACAAATGGCAGTAGCCACCAGAAGCTGGGGGAAGGGGAAAGAGGCTCCCCTAGAGCCTTTGGAGAGAGTGTGGCTCCGCTGACACCTCAGTTTCAGACACTGGAATGCAGAATGTGAGAGAATAAAATTCTGTTGTTTTAAGCCACTAAATTTGTGGTTGTTAGAGCAGCCCTAGCAAACCACACACTACCGAAAGGATAATACATTCTGACTTAATTTGAGTCCATTCTAAAGGAAAGAACTGCCTGGCTTAAATGTGACTTCCAAATGGATATTTTGAGATCTGTATTTATAACCCAAGTATGTTTCTCATGAGCTAAATGACTCCCTCAAGCAATGGTAACATTTATTTTAAATAGAAGAAAAACATACTTGGTACATGCATCAGACTCAGCACTCTGAAGACCACCTCTTCTCCCAAAGGGCAGACAAACTTTAGGCAGCAAATCCCTAAGTACCAGGAGTCTCAAAGTAAGTGTACACTGGCATGCAGACGTGTTTTGAAAAGTTTAAATGTGAGCAGCAGACAGAAGTACAATCGTGTTAACCAAGCCCTTAGGACTCTCTTTGTGACAAGTGATAAAAACTCGACTCCAACTAATTTAAGCCAAAAAGAAAAGTTTAAAAATATTTAGTAACTGGGAAATACATGAAAATACCAGATTCAAGCACAGACTAGCCAAGGGAGTCAAAGTTTGCTACAAAAATTCAAGAGTGTTGATGCTAATTATTCTATGGCAAGAAGTTTTGAAACCAGGTTTTAAAATTTGGCCCCTTTTTCCTTCTTCATGAATCTATTTGAATTGTTTAGCTTCTGTGGGGCCTTGTTCTTGAGCAGATACCACATGGAGACAAGACGGCTGCAAGTAGCCAACAACTGACATTCTTTGAGTTCAAAATTGAAAAGAAAAGAGATTAGCCCTGTTTCTCTCAGTTCATGTTTCAAAGTCCTTAAAGGCTACTAAAGAACTACACTTGGATCACCTACAGAACCCTGACCAAGGAGATGGGATACTCTAATTAGTCTTCCTGGGTCACTGGCCTGCCTGCAAAATACAAGAAATAGATGGCATGTGTATTAATTTCCTAAGGCTGCAGTCATAAAATTGTCATAAACTTGGTGGCTTAACTCAAGAGAATCCTATTCTCTCAGTTCTGGAGACCAGAAGTCAGAAATCAATATCATTGGGACAAAATCAAGGTGTCAGCAAAGACATGCTCCCTCCCAAGACTCCAGGAGAGAGTCTTCCTTACCTCTTCCAGCTTCTGGTGGCTGCTGCATTCCTATGTTATTGTTTGCTGACAATTGTGGATAAAAGAAGTGTAGAGACACCAAATTTTGCTACTTCTACCAAAAGGTCTTCCTTCAGGGTGTATTAAGTCAGAAACTGTGCTGAGTCAGGGCTGAGGTGCAATCTGGAAACATTCAATCAACTTCTATTTCGCCTTTGTTTCTAGGACATGTCTTCTAGGGCTTTCGATCAGGAACCTGGTGGGAATCTGGCTCCTCAGCCCTTTAAGGCTATGGGAGATCCATTCCACGTTATATTAGCTTAGATCTTTAGCTCCATGACCCACGCATCATCAAAGTTTGGGAAACATCTTCAGGGAGAAGACTGGCCATGTGTTTGAAGCTCATTAAATCTTTAATTTGTAACCAGACCTTTGTATAACTGCCAAAATATCTGCCCATTTCTCTCTCTCTGAGCAGCAGTCATCACTGGAGGCTCAGCCTCCAGCTAAACCCAAAGCAGTTTTATCTTCTTCTCTTGCATTTCACTTGTTCTTGTGGGCTTATGACATTTAAAAATAGCCTTCTGTCCTCAAAATGTCTCAGGAAAAAGCTGAGGTAATCAGGAATGTGTTTCAATCTTCCATGTTTTAGAGAAAATCTACAATATTTTCTTAATTCTCACTGAATATAATATGTAAAATTTATATAATGTCATACTGTACTCCTTGAAATGTTACTGTTTCATCTGAAGTAATTAGTTCTAGTTGTTTTTGGCTGTAATCAACATATTTTGGATTGTTTTTCTGTTCTTGTATATTTTCAAATTTTCAAATAAAGGGTGTTCTCTCTCTTTCAAAAAAAAACACACAAGTGTACAAATCAGGGTATATATAATATTCCATTTCTAGTATTCATAGTTTTTTTAAATATATAATTATTGTCATATAAGTGCTGTTTTTTACATATGCAGAATTCTCTTCACCCTCTTGACCCAGAAACTAATGGCTATACTTTAAGACTACTTTTGATTAGTCCTTTTAAGCTCCTTTGTTCAAATGATTAATAATTTTACAGCAAAAAAACTTTATGAGGTTTTTGGAATGCAATTATTAACACAATTTCATACCTAGTTACATCTATTTTCTTATTAAATAGTCTACTTCTAATAGTAAACATCTAAGTGGGCAACTTTCCTCTGTACTTTCTAGGGAACAATTGAGTATCTCCAAAAACTGAAAATAAAGTTGAACTCCAAGAATCAAACTGTTCTGTCAACCCATATAAAATCATAGCAGAGGTCATATGCTATCATTTCAAAGAGGGTAGCTTCAAGGCCAGTAAGAACTAATGCAAACAGATTAAACACTGTGACATAATGAAGAAGTAATAATATATAAACTCTAGATTAGCTACAAGAGAATAGCAAAAGGAGAGTTTGATGGACATATATTAAACAAGGAAGCGCCAGTCCTAGTTGTATCCACAGTTACTCTATCCAACTCCATCACAGTTACTGAATAAGTTCAGGATGACAAATGGCTTATATGTTAAAGAATCATCAAATCTAGAGTTTCAGTCCATTCACTCCAGAGAATGGTAGGCCAATGTGACTCACATTTTTTCATTTCTATTTCTCCCTTGCCATTTATTTCCACTTGGTCCCGAGGTAATTGGGAGACTTCAGCTTCCAGAATACATAATCTCTTACCCAAACAAGAAATCCATTACTTATATTTGAAACAAAGGACTTTCTGGCACATTGGTTTATCTATTTGTGTCAGCATTTTGGAAGAGGCACACAAATAAGGAAAGTGAAAGCAGGGCAGAGAATTCTAAGCATGCCCATCATTCACCAGTTTTATCAGGTTCTGGGGCCACTTATGAAATAGAAAGAGAATTGTATTTGAGATAAATGAAATGGACCCTCCATTTATCTAGCAGCCTGTGATTGTCAGACAGTGTTTGCTATTGTCTTACAGAAATTTCCTGATCTTGTTTCATGAAACCAAATGATACTCATGACTGAGAAAAATATTCATACATCTTCAATTTAGTTCTTGAGACTGGAAATGAAGCATACATTCAGGAATGAATAGGTGGAACTATTAAAAACTAAGGCATGTACAAACAACAGAATGCATTCAATAACCAAGCATGTATTACATGTTTTTTCAAAGACGTAAAAACATTTCACTTCTTCAGAGGTTGGGAATAGTCAGGGTCTAGAACATCAGGACAAGCCTAAATAAAATACTAAGTAATGCACACCATAATGGGCGCTCTGGTGCCATTCCCAGCTCTCCTTACAGCAGGATGCGCCTTCCTCTGGTTGCTATCATTGTTGGTTGATACCAGCTCAAGGCTGTGCTCTTCTCTGGAGAACTGCTCTTTGCTGATCAAGAGATTATGTCAACACACCCTCCAAACTGTAAAAGCTTTAACTAACGCCTGAAGGGCAAGGGAAGAGTTGGGTATAAATCACCCCCCTTGCCTCAAAGGGGAACCAAATGAGATTCTATTCACACTCCAGAGTGCCCTTGGCATCAGGTTGATGCTGGGCTCCAGCTGAGAGCAAACCCTTGCCTCCTTCCTTCCTCTGCTGTACCCATCACTTCCCACCTGCTGAGCACATGCTCTCAACAAAACACAAACACAGGAATCCCTGTTTCAGGCTTACAGGAAACTTGACCTAAAACCCAGATATAAATTACATTATAAATTAACAACTATATCCACCGGGAGCCCATCGTCAACCATAGGTGGTGTGGCAGTCAGCAGGGATGAGTACAATAAAATAGCATATTGGTTAGAGATTACAGGCTTTCCTCTGGAGCTCAACACACCCAGGTCCAAAGCCTAGCTCTACCACATACCAACTGGGTGATCTTGGGTAAGTCACATAAACTGTCCAAGCTTCAACTCCTCCTCTGTAAAATATTGAAAAAAATCCCTCCCCCTTGGTGCTGCTGAGAAAACAAAAATGGGATGATGCATGAGAACAGCTGAGTGCAGAGTAAGGGCACAGCAAATGCTGTCTGCTGTTACTATTCTTGAGTCACCATTATTTTATGACAAATTAGGTCATTAAAGTTACATCAAATAAGCATAATGCCAGGTTTCCAATTATAGGGTAAGTTTCCCTTAAAGAAGGAGGAATCCAGGAGCATTTAAGCAATGGCAGGAGAGAGAGTAAGTGGAAGAATGGTGCACATTAAGATTTTAATGCCGAAAGGAACCTCAGGGATAATTCCTGACTCTCCTCTCCAAAACGCACCACGGAGAAAATTGAGGTCCAAAGAGGTTAAGTGGTTTGTTCAAAGTATCCCCGCTTTGTTATTTACAGAAATGTTGGAGGCATAAATAAATCTGTTTGTGTGTAGTAGGAAATTAGAATGGCTGGAATGGCTGGCTGTGAGAGCTTGAGGAGAGGACAGGGAACAGCTGAGTGCATCCCTAGGGGCTAGTCTTGTTTTTCTCTGTGCTGTCTGGGACAAAATGCTAATACCTGCCAATATCTAAATGACTAAGTTTTCCATCTCTTCCTGGGTATGCAGACAAACTACTCTTCTCAGCCCCCTTATACTTGACTGAGGCCATGAGGCTAAGTTATGGCCACTGGAATTTGGGCAGAAGGGAGGTGTGCCACTCCCTGGCATGGCCCATACAAATTTCCTCTGCATCATCCTCAGTGCTGCCCCTGGAGGGGTGGGCTAAAGGTGGAGAACCATAAAGAACATGCTGGGCCCCTGGATGGCAGCATGGAACACAGCCCCAGACTCTGCACACTGGTTTGTCACTCGACTGAGTAAGGCTTTTGTCTGTGTGTTTAGCCACTGAGAGTGCAGAGCTCTGTTAACAGCAGTTAGCAACCTGACAAATACTCTCTGAAATTAGTAAAACCTTAGTCTTCACCTACATAAAATGTATGTGAGCACCTTTAAATCTTCCAGAAAGTCATGAGAAATGGAAAGTAAATGTGACTGAACAAATGAGTAGATAAAATAGCTCTTGACAGGGAATTTTCACCAAGGAAGCAAATGTAAGAGACAAGAATCTGGGGACGAATCGCTACACTATCTTAGGTTTCCAACCCATGAGTCACGGTCTACCAGAGACCATGAAATTATTGCACAGGGAGTCAAAATGAACACATCGACCCGATGATGTCGGAAAAAAGCAAAAACAAAAACAGAGAATTATACCGCATCACATTGAGTTCACTCATCCATTCAGGAAACACTCATTGAAAGCCTGCACTGTACTAGGTACCATAACAAGTGCCCAACTTTTTAGGCCATGTGGGTCAGAAAATCTCTGCTACAACTGATCAGCCCTGCTGATGTAGCAGCCACAGACAACATATAAAGGAATGGGTGTGTCTCTGTTCCAATGAAGTTTATTAACTATGATCACCAGTGGGCAATATGCAAAGAAAAAAGTATGGCTGTGATCCAGTAAAATTTTAACTGAGACGCAGGCTTTTAGTTTGCAGACCCCTAAAAGGTTTTAATAAAGATTATCTCTAAGATCCCTTCTACTTCTACAACACTATAATTTTAAGAATATATTTAATAAAGAAAGGTAGAAATTAAATAAAATTTAGAATCATGATTTTTGAGGATTACAGGAGAGACCAGTCTCCTCTTGTTCAATATGAATATAAAACTTAATTTTAAAAGTGAAATAATGTGATTATCTCGTTTGAAGTTATTTTAAATTAATAATTAATATATCATTTTTTAAATTATACAGATGAATTCCAACAGAGGGGAGTTATATCGTTATGACCCATTAGAGAGTATTGGTATAATAAATTCATTCAATTTATTTTAAATATAATTTCATATTAATAAAAGGAAGCAATTTAAACTCAAGGCTCCCAGCAGTTTCTTTAGAAATGGCCCTAAGGATTTATACATGTGTTTGGTTAAATATATGAAGAAATTTAAAGAGGAAAATTCCCTAAGCACATCAAAAATCGTATAGATTTAATCAAGTGATATTAACCCTGCCAACTGGAAAGTGGCTCGTGCAAAATACGTGGAATCTGAGTTTGGAATAGCCTTACATGGGGTGCCTGAACCTTGATACTATCCACATTCGGAGCCAGGACATTCTTAGTTGAACATGGAGGGGCCTCCCTGTGCATGGCAGGGTTTTTAGCAATGCCCCCCACCCCCTGGTCTCTACCCACTAGATGCCAGTAGCAGACTTCCCTGCCTATGTTGACAACCATATGTTTCCAGTGGGTTAAATAGCCCCTAGTTGAGGAACACTGGTTTAGAAATTGAAACTCAATTCCCCAAGCCCAAATATACAGGAAACAAAGTTAACACCTATGTTCACTTTCCAGAGACTTCTCTACCGATATTGACCAGGTAGAGATTTAACAGTTTTCAATTTAGAAATCATAGAGAGGCAGGTGGCAAAGTGAAACACAGATTTCAATTTTTCCGCTTACTCCTGCAGTTGTAAGTGAGAAACAGGCTGTGAATTTCTTTTCCCTCAGTAACAAAACAATATAGAAATGGATTTTGAGCTATTTCCCCGAAGAACGTTAGAAAGATGGTGAGGTTAAATGAGCTGCAGTCCCTCTGTGTTCTCAGGAGGCTGTTCAAGGAGGCAGTACAGGGCCATCCAGGATACAGTCCCAGATGGGCAAATGGGAACCAGTCTGGAGATCAGCTGCACTTTTATATTTTTCAAAAAGCTTTGTTCTTGCAAAATAACCTCCATGATCAAGGCAAGAAGAAAAGTGATACTGAAGAGTTGAATCTGTTACTATGACAAGTAGGAGAGAAACATAACAGTAAACTGCCACGTCTTCTATCACGGTGCCTGAAAGTGACCAGTTTCTGAGATGTGATGGGTAACTTTCAGCGCGTGGTTGTGAGCTGCGAGGGAATTTCCCTCATGAATGATATCGCATTAATACCTGATTCTCTAGTGGTTGATGAAAACCAGGTTTTATTTCTTTAAAATAAAAGCAACTCTTGGTCTTTCACTTTAATACGTTAAAGTATGGCTGTTGATAAAGCAAAAAGCATGGTACATATTCCAAATACAGCCATTTTACTTCGTGGTATATTTATTTGTGAATATTTTTGTGGTGATATCAAGAGATCTAACTCACACAGATAATGTTCACTTGGAGTAGTGGAGTAAAGGTATACTAACCCAATCCTTGCTCATTTTAGGGACAAAAATATGAAGTTTACCCACATTCCACTAATGGTAAGTTTACAAAGGTAAAGGGTGAACACGTTACTAAATATCAAGGGGTGAAAACATCCACAGGCATTTGTTTGGAGTCTACCACCTGCCAGGTAACCTAATCTAATGACCTGCTCTAACCTAGTATTGAGGAGACAGAGAAATACAACGCTCCTCACAACACACACTGTGAATTTCAATGTGAGGCAATAGGTTCTAGTCAGAAATAAAGGCTCAGGGACTATAAAATACATCAGAGGGTCATCAGCCCAAAGAGACTCAGGATGGGCTGCAAAGAGGGGACGGCTAACGTGAGACTCAGGATCAGCCATTCTTTTCTAGACTGAGAAGAGGAGAGGGTAGAAGTGTCTCCGGGAGACAGGACAGCAAGAGCAAGTTCTTAGAGTTGGGAATAACCTGCAGTTCAGGAAGCTACCAGCAGCTTCCAGACAAGGTGGAAGTGTCCCAAGGTGGTACAGCTGGTGGGGAGACAGGAATCATGGAAGCTGCCACTAGGACGTGGGTCCTGCTGTTAGGCAGAGAAGGGCAAGACCAAATAAAGCTCGTCTGGTGTTTAAAAAGAGCTATTGCTGATTCTCAATTCCGATGCTCTCCATTTTTTGTTCACTGCTTGTTCTCCCTGGACTCAGTTTCCTCATTTTCCCATGTTTAAAAAAATGTTCTATTTTTGGAGACAATAGGAGAAAATTATTAGCCTGATATATCCAAATCAATCCAGATGATCCCTTGCAGAAAATAACATTTCTATAATGCAACTGAAGGCATCCAACTCATAAATGCTTTGCTACTCATGATCTAGATAGGACGCCACCGTCCAACTGGGTCGCACTTAACCACACTGAGCTTTCAAATTCTGGCTGGTCCAAATAGGAGTGTGCTCCAAGAGTAAACACGCACCAGAGTTTGAAGACTTAATATAAAAAAAAGAAAAAGAAAAAGAAAAAAAAAGAAAGAATGTTTCTTGTAATGTAATGGGTGCATGTTGAAATGATGGTTTTGATATAATGACTTAGGTAAAACATATTATTAAAAATAATTTCTCCTGTATCTTTGTACTTGTTTCAATGTGAGCCCCACCAGATAATCTTAAATTACCAATGAGAATCACACTGTGTTTCTACTGGACAGTTTCTAACACCAGTACAGCCCTTTCTTCATCAGCGTGCCTACTCTTTTTTGTCAGCCTTGGAAACAGTCATGCAGATTAAAATAAAATATTCATAGAATTCAACAAGACAACTTTATTGGAGCCATGTAAGAAAAAACTAGTCTGATGGGAAGACCTGCCAGCTTTCTCTCTCTCCACACTGAGTTAACAGTAGGGTACCAGCAGCACATACAACCAAAAATACGAAAGGGAGTTGAGCGGTTTGCACCAATATTAGGGCTGAGTGATGTCTGACATCTGTTATTAGGGCTATGTTGTCAAGGCGACCACTCAGAAAGGCCCTGTCTTCTTGCTTGGCTCTGTGTCAGACACTATAATCTCTGACTGGGTGGTGGTGGTGATGCTGATGGGTTTTCCATACTTCAGTAACAGTTCAATTCCATCAATAACCTAAACCTGACTTCCACCACAGGCAGTCGTGACGATGGGAAGCAAGGATGAGAAAAGAGGTTTCCCTTCCCCACAACAATGTCATACATGGGCTAATGGCAAATGCATCTCCCAGTTTTTTGCATCTATTTATTTTGAAATAACATCAAGAAAAGCTGCAGGAAAAGGGCAATGGAATCTCATAAACTACTCGTCCAGACCTTTAGATTTCCTCTATTAACTTTTTTTTTGCTTTTTCAATTATACTTTACATTCAATGTTATTTTTAATGAGTCCTTGTATTAACTTTTAATCACATTTATCATTCTTTCTCCACACACACACACACACACACACACACACACACACATACACATTGTAATTTTCAAAATCATTCCAGAATAATTTTCAGAAATTCAGGGATACTTTTTACCCCTACTTACCTTAGTAGGTTTTTTCAAAGAACAAGGACATTCTCCTATATAACCTCACTACAGATATCAAAATCAGTAAATGAGTATTAGTACATTTCTATTATCTTATCTACAGACCTTAAAATTTTGCCAGTTGTCCCAATAGTACAAACATTCTTTAGAACACAAACATTATTTTTTCTGTTTCAAGATGCAATTTGGATCAAGTGTTTCATTTCTTTGTCATGCCTAATTTTTTCTCTTTTATAATGGAATAGGTCTTCGTTCTCTTTATGCCTTTCATGACTTGGTGATTTTTGAAAAGTAGAGGCAAGTTTTTGTAGAATGCCCCTCAGTTTGGGTTTGTGTGATGGTTCCTCATGGTGAAATTTGTTACGATTTCTGGCTGAAGTATTATGGAAATCTTACTGTCCTTCTCAGTGCATTGAATCAGGAGGTTTACACTAGCTCTCTGTCCCATCGCCAGTGAAGGTAGGTTCAACTAAGTGGTTATGGTGAGATTGAACAGGTTGTTCACTGTCAAGTCACAAGGTTTCCCCTTATAATTAATAAGTATTCTATAGGTAAATACTTTGAGAATATATAGGTATCATGGTCATCAACAATCTCTTATCCATCAGTTGTAGCATTCATTTTGGCAATTTACAGTAAGAAAAAGCAGTCCCTTCTGCCTCAACTATTTATTCATTCATTTTTTATATTAGTATATACTCATGGATTCTTAGTTTATTCAATGTGTTATGATCATCCCTTATTTTAACAATCAAATTGTCCCACATTTCTTCAGTGAGCCGTTTACAAGCTGGCCCCTAGCTCCTTTGACATGCTCTCATAGTTCTTTGAATACTTCCTTAATTTATGAAACAACAAAACCTTCTAGGCTTAGCTGGGGCTTTCATTCCCAAGGCCCTAGAATCAGCTACTTTTATGAAAAACCTTGGTTTATTTCAGGGGAGAATGAAATTTGGGAAGCTAGTCCTGTGTATTGTATGATCATGGCTGCTTTCCAGACCCTCTACCCAAGAGAGGTAGGAGATTAGGAAATCCACAAATACACTTGTACATATACATATCTGCACATTCTACTTTTCTAACACATGATATGCCAGATAATTACCATACTATGAGAATAACAACGATCATAGTATACAGAGCCCATCTATTGAAAGGTCTATATTTTTTACAAAAGATGATTTCAAAATTAGAACTTTAAAATAGTATTTTGGTTAATATACAGAACTTGTAACACTGAAAACCACACTTGAAACCTATATGATCATATTAACCAATGTCACCCCAATAACTTTATTTTTTTTTAAAGTATATTGGTTAAACTGCTCATCATTCTGAGTTATTATTAATACATTATAATTTTGCCAACCAATCAATTCATTTAAAGACTTTAGTTATATACTAAATTGCTAGTGGAAAGACAATTCATTGCCCAGCATGATGAAACAAGTAGGATAGTAATACATTATTTATTATTATTCCATTTAAAAAACATAAGCAACTGGCATTTGTTCAGAAAGCACTGTGCCTTATCTCTTGGGCATGCCTTACTTTATTTCACTTTAGCAGTGACAGGATGGGAAAGGGAGTGTTTTGTGGCCATTTCACAGATGAGGAAACCCACCAGTGCTGGGAGTCGTGGAGCTAGACAGACCACCAAGTCTACTGTCTTCAAAGCCCTTGCTTTGTACCAACATTAGCTTTGCTTGTGGGACTGGCTTATTCAAGGCCCTGGTAAATTAAAGATCTAATATTGAGCCCTAGCTCAAGTTTCTTGAATGTTCATTAACACCAGCATCACAAAAAGAATAAAATAATATAAACTTGTCTCCAATCACTTCTTAGAACTCTAGTACATGAGGGTGGCATTAAAACTGGTTGCAGGACTTCTCCCAAATTACAGAGCCCCAAAATCCTGGCATGTCCACAGGGAGGTCCAGAACCTCGGGGAAGGAGATATTTGTGCCATAACCCTCTCCTTCTCTGAGGAGACCTCGGTCATCAGACCCTTCTAAAAGCCTGGAGGGCAAAGAGGGCCTTTGTGGTTCAGCTCCGCCAATAAAATAAACACTCCATTCAGACCCTTTCTCCAAACAATAGACATAGGTGTGGGTAAATTGTATTTTTATCAATCATCACTTATTTGTTGCTATATATAGTTTTGAACACATATATTCATATTTACTTAATTATAAAGAGGAAACAATGATTTTCTAAGGGGGTTGATTTTTACAATATGACAGCTAAAAGCATCAGACTAAATAATCAATGAGTATTCTAACTGGGGTGGGACAGGACATTGAGGAAATGTCCTTTGAGTGGTCTATCATTTGAAGAAGAGAAAGTCAGATGATGCCCATGAAAGGAAGAGGGAGCTGCACAGAGGGAGAAAAGGGCCAACTGCGAAATAAAGCAGGTGGTGACTCCTATCACACAGGGCAGCCAAGAGTCCAAGCAGCTTGACCTCCTGATGCAATGAACCTCTGCAGGGCCTTGATGAACACCTTTACACACATCTGTCTTCATGCCCTCGAACAGTGAGCTAATTGGGGCGGAAAATGAAAGCTCAAGAAAAATAAATTGCACCTACCTGGATCAGAGACAAATCCTCAAGCTGTAACCTGAAGAGGTAGTTTCTACAAAATACAAAAAGAAAGCAGTTTTATTTTCAATAGATCCAAAGAAATGCAGTTTATAAAAATCATGAGAACAATGGAAAAAAACACACAACTAATAATTTTTGGCTTCCAAAGCATCTTCCTGCAAAGAATGAGGGTAGCACAGTTTTCCTTGGACCTCAGAGTTCACAAGGGCATTCAGGAACACGACAGCCACACATTTGAGATCAGTGAGAAAATTCAGGCACAAGGGGGGTGTGTGTGTGTGTGTGTGTGTGTGAGACAGAGAGAGAGATTCAGGTAAACCTACATTATTAATTGGCTCTCTTGATCTATGTGAAATGGACAAAAGGACATGGGCATTCCCTTCAGGAACTGAATGTAAGTAAGATGATACAAAACCGTTCTTCATGAGTCTGCCTTCTTTCAGGTCACCTGCATTCGCCAGGTTTTATCATTAGAACATGCCCAGGTTTTGAATTCAACAACAGTCCGAGTATTAGAGTGCTCTGTCTCGTTAGGTGGATTTAGTGTATGAAGTTTAGAAGCAGAAACTCGGTCCAGCATCAAGGGTGTGAAGAATCAGCCCTGTCTGCCCAAGTGGAAACAGGAAACCAGAGAGAAGGAAACTGTCAGCTTTCAACAGTGAGGGGGCAGGACAGTGGAATACACACGCAATCGGGACCAGCAGGGCACAGGGGCAAACTGCCGTACGTATCGGTCGCATTAGGCTTTAGGCCCCAGGGCTGCGGCTTTTAGAAAGAACGGCAGGGCCTCCCTCATGGGCGATGCCTCGGCCTCTCACTCAAAGCTGGAAGGAACATCACGCAGATGAGGAGCTGGAGCGCGGAGCAGCACTCCAGGGAGGCGCAGGGAGGAGTCAGCCCAGGTGCAGACAGTAAAGGCAGGAGGAATTGGCACAAAATCAGGGAAAGCGGACCCCAAGGATGCAGGGCGGTGGGGAGGAGTCCCGATGAAGCTGAGGTTGTTATAATGAGCTGGCCCCAGGTTATATCTAAAATAATAAAATTTTTCTAACACCAGCAAGAAGCAAACGTAGATTACTTCAACTCTATGGGGAGGTAAGTAGATGTCAGAAGCAGACACGCTGTCTCAGTAGAAGTGACAAGTGCCGGTTAAATTAGGCCAAAGGCAAGCCTAGAGGACCCAGCGACATGCCTATGGGGTGGACCAAGATGAGGAGGACCGCGCAGTAGGGAAGCTGGCATCCAATAGCACAGGAGCACACACCGCTGGAGGAAGAAATGGGACTAAGTTCCCCTTTAGGGGAGTCTCATGCATCCCAGGGATTGCACCTGGACGCTCGGATTTCTCACAACGCAACGTGTCCCCCACCATGGGGGCACAGCCATTCTGCACTCAGTGAAAATTGCCTCCTCCAACCACTACGAAGGCCTCTTTGCCACACTCTTTGTGTCCCTCCAAGTTAACCTCTGAAAATAACCCTGGAAGTATTGCTGGCACCTGACACCTTACCACAGAGCCATTGGGGAAAACACCCCCTCTCTTTCTTACAGTTGAGTCGCATCCCGCGATGAAGAATCAGATTAAGGAGGGAGTATGGCAGCCGAGTCTATTTTTATTTAGACTGCAGAGGCAAGGTTTCCAAAAGAAGTATCTCCCTGCAGGGGAGGAACATGAACTCAGTGCACGCATGGAAGATTGCAGACCAGCTGCCCGACAAGAGCCCCTGGAGGCTGGCTTGCATTTGAAGAGTTGCCAAGATCTCACCTGATGCTAAATAGAGACCAGCAGGGACTCCTCTAAGAGAAGTTTGAAATCTATACACACAGAGAGTAAGTCTTTCAGGTGCAGAGCATATAAGTGGCACCAGAGGCAATTACTGGCCATAACACAGTACCAGGGCTCCTGACCCTGACTCTGACTCTCAGGCTGGTTTTCTAAGTGGCCTCCTGGCTGCAGGAAGCTGCCAGTGGTTACTGCTCTCCTGTTACGGGAGACAGCATTGCCCAGTGATTCAGAATATTTGTGCCAAAGCTCTACCACCACACAGCCTCAGGAAGGAAGATGCAGCACTCTATGCCTCAGTCTTCTCATCTGTGGAATGGAGCTAATAGTTTAATAGTCATAGCTGCCCCCTGGGATGGTGGTGAGGTTTAAATATAAGGAAATCACCTAGACTGGTGTCCGACACATTGTAAAAATGCAATTAATATAGCTACTGCTAGACAGTTTATAAATATATTAAAATTTCCAGACACAATGAAATTTTCAACAGATTTATCATGACTAGATTTTTAGAAAAAAAATAACAACATTGTTTATCTTGTCTCAGTTCTGGGACCCAGTCGTCACACTCTTTCCAACTCACTGGCTCTGTAAATATTTCCTATGAAAGAAACCATTCAAATTTTCAATCAGTGAATTACCTGAGGATTTTGATGATATTACAAGGTGATCCCTGCTTCTCCCCCCCCCCCCCCACAAAAACACACACCCTCACCTACACACATACACATGTGCATGCCCACACTATAGTGTCTATCACTGGGAACTTTCGAGAAATGAAGCTCTCACACCCAGAGGAATAGCTGAAAGTCCCTTGACACCATTGAGGAAAGGGGACGGTAGTGCCTCTGATGTTCTGCAGAGCTCTGGGCAAGACAACCGGAGAGAAGCGTTCAGAGGCCTCTCTACTTGGGCAGATGCTTGGAGAAGGTACAGAGATCGTTCACTGATTTCTGGGCTCAGTTTTCGGGTGTTTTCCATAGGGGAAGTGCTACACTTGGAATATCTGAGTCCTCCCAAAATTCATATGTTAAAAATCCTAACTCGGAAAGGTGATGGTATTTGGAGGGAGGCCTTTGAGAGGTGTTTTGGCCACAAGGGTGGATGCCTCATAAATGGAATTATTATCCTCATAAAAGAGGCTCCAGGGAGATCCCTAGACCCTTCCACCACGTGAGAACACAAAGCTAGAGGCTGGCCATCGGCTGCTCAGAAGAGGGCCCCACCAGAACCCAGCCTTGCTGCCACCCTGCTCCGGGACTTTCAGCCTCCAGAACTATGAGAAATACATTTGTACTGTTTATAAGCTACCCAGTCAGTGGTATTTGGTTACAGCAGCCCGGATGGACTAGATAGGAAGACACTGATTTATGATGGGGAACATGACACCTCGGTCCCAAGCAAACTTAACTCTGCTGACCATCTTTTTCTGCCCCGCCCCCCGAGGCCCCAACTGTCTATAAAGGTAATGCTCTCCACCTCAGCCTTTACCTGTGGATTTTAATATTTACTCTGCATTCACCAAAAACCTGAAGACTCCGGTGCCCTCACAGCCATCTCATCAGTAAAGAATCAGCATGGGAGAGGCACTGAGTAGGTGAATGGAAAGGGCAGAGAGGAGGAGCACTCTTACTAGGAGAAATATCGCAGTAATTATGAGATATTATCACAGCCACCTCCACCTCCACCACCATCTTACAGAAGAGAAGCACCAAAGATTTAAACTTTTTCTTTGGTATCTTCTGGGTTACAATATGCAAGTTGGTAATTTTTTTAACCCATCCTCAATTTTTTTTTACCTAATAAAAATCACAGAATCCAAGAATTCTAGAGCTGGGTTGTCATTAGAGAGAATATACCCCTCAATTTGTAGAGGGAGAAACGTCTTCAAATTAAGATGTTCAGTGTGTCTTATCCAAGATTATTAGGATTCAGAGAAAGTCCTAGAATTAGAAACAAGGGCCGCCCCCCACCTTAGTGTCCCTTGGCCTCACCAATCAATCATCCAATGTATGTCCCCTTCCTAATTTCACTGGCACTAAACATGCATACACACACACACACACACACACACACAGAGAGAGCAATAGTTCTTACAGTACAATTATTTCATGCCTTCATTGTTCAGTCACCGGTACATTTACAAATCATTCTGAGACAATTCAAGGCCTAGCACTGCTAACGACACCCTTTTGATTCTAGGTCACTGATTCTTATCTCTAGGACTATGATCTGTGTGTCTGCCCATTAAGAGAACATGTTAACCCACTGGCCTGCCTGATTAGATGGTGCCTCCTTTCTTCCCCCTGTTCCTCATAAACGCTTCCTGAAACTGCCTACCCAGACGTATTTTTAAGAGTGCCCAAATTTCTTCATTTATGAAATGAGGGACTATGCAATCTTCCTGTATATTTAAATAACACAAATTGCTACAAGACTGTCACCATTTTTAGATATAGAAATGACCGACAGAGTTGGATAAATAAATATAGGTCCATATAATGATAGGCTTCAAAAGACCTATTATGCTATATTTCTTTTTGTTTGTTTAAATATATCTTTACTGATTTCAGAAAGAGAAAGGGAGAGGGAGAGAGAGAGTTGAAACATCAGTGATGAGAGAGTCACTGATCAGCTGCCTCCTGCACGCCCCCTACTGGGGATCGAGCCCACAACCCAGGCATGTTCCCTGACCAGGAATTGAATCCCGATCGCCTGGATCCTAGGTCGATGCTCAACCGCTGAGCCATGGCCATCTGGGCATTATTATGCTATATTTCAATAAATTCATGAAAAATACTTTTCAAGTGTTTTTACTTTTTGCAAATGAGCACCACATTTCAAAATAATCTTTTTTTTAATCCTCACCTAAAGATATTTTTTCCATTGTTTTTCAGAGTGGAAGGGGGGGAGAGGGAGAGAGAGAGAGAGAGAGAGGGAGGGAGAGAGAGGGGAGGGATTGAGAGGGAGAGGGAGAGAGAGGGAGAGAGAAACATCGATGTGAGAGAGACACATGGATTGGCTGCCTCCTGCACAGGCCGACTGGGGCTGGGGGTGAAGCCTGCACCCGAGGCCCGTGCCCTTGGCTGTAACTGAACCTGGGACCCTTCTGTCTGAGGGCCAAGGCTCTCACCACTGAGCCATGCTGCCTAGGGCTCAAAATAATCTTACTTGAAATCTCAGCATATAAAAAAGGTAATTCTTTATTAGTGAAAATGTATCTGATAAGTACTTACCTATAATGTTTGCTAATCATAAGCCAGTTGATTACACTGATAGGAAAGTTTTGAAACTGGAATTACCAGATCCATAAGCTTGCATCGCCTCAATACCTATTTGTGTGTCCATTGGTTGGGTACATTTTTTTGCCTCTTTTTTCATTTGTTTGATTTTGAAGACAAAGAATCGGTACATGTTTTCAAATATTTGTTTAATACATGACTGTGGTCTACACAAACCCCAAGGAAGCAATTTAATGCCTTGCTGGATCTTTTCATATTAGAAATATGTAATATTACACATTTCAGTATTCACTTTATCCATCATAATTTTCAGCAATTTGAAAAATATTTTAAAAGATGAAATAAAAATGAAACATTTGTGGAATTCCCTAGTCTCCTTGCTGGAATCTAAGAATCTGACAAAACACAGTGTGGATTCTACTATTCTCAAACCTCTTTCTTCAAACTATTTGGCTCCAAGTACAAGTAAAAGTGCATTTTTGCTGTTGGAAAAATTCCAATCCAGCTAGCAAGATGAGGGACCTGAAATCTCCCCAGACAGCTTGATCCGTTAGAGTTTAGGTCAACGACCTATGAAGTTAAAGGTTACAAAAAGAAAGAAAATCTTCTAAAGGGAATAAAAAATTGATATTACCAGATGTTGGGCCACTCACACAGTAGAGTAAGATCTATGGTCCCCTGCAAGTGGCAGTTCTCCAGGGCATTACAGAAGAGGCAACCTCTTTATCTTGCAGTTGTGAGCTCACAGAGGAAGGAAAATCATATATGTGAGGTTCACAAGAGAGGCTACCAACCTTTCCAGCATGAGGGAGTACTGCGCCTGGCTCCCCGCCAACAGGGAATGCTAACCAAATGTTTCACACAGGGTCAGTTTCTCTAGCAGGGCAATGCTCTGAGCAACCCAAAGCATTTAAGTGGTCTCATTAATCTTCATAACACCCCTAGATGCAACCAGGGAGCGAGGAGGAATATTAGCATTCTTTAGGGAGACAGGCAGTGGTGCACGAGGTTCAGAGATTAGATTCTCGGAGTGTATCGTTGTACAGCTTAGGGGAGCTGCTCTCCGTTTCCATTTCCCCCTCTCATTATGGAAGTACAAAGCAAGCGTTTACTGGGCTGTAAAGGTTCACGTTAATGGCTGCGGTAAATAAAAATATGAGCTTTTCTCCCCTAGGTATGGACCTACTTTTGCCAATGTTCTGGAATAAAATTTGACATTGCCCATTCACATGTAATAACCGTATTACGTTTAGGAGTGCTAATATATGGGTAATACACAGGCCCAATAGCCTGAGAAACTCAAATCACAGAGCCATTAAATTTAGCAGACACCAGGTGACAGCTTCGAAGCCCCTACATCCCTCCCTCACTAGGCATCTGAGTGCACTGCCTCCCTCTTCACTGGGGTTTATTTCTTATTGACTGCAGGACTGAATAATAACTCATTCCTGTGTCCCATCACATCCCCCAGTGGCCTATTAGCAGCAAATCACTAAGCACAACAAGATATTCTCTGAGGGAGCAGTATGGGCCTTAATAGGCGAAGTTCATCTGTGTCCTCGTGCAAAGTAATAAAATTCAGCTGGCATTAAAGAAAAGGTTGAGCCATCATGAGCATATTAACTAAATGACTCATTTTATCTAGAGACACTATAAAACTTAACTCTGACCTCCATTAATTATGAAAGACACAGGTGTTTTAAAATGACATTCTCTTAGAATAACTCGATTGGTCTCTGATGAATATAGCTATAAAATCAAAGATGAAATTCCAAGTTCTTACTGAACAGGTAGGTGAGAGGCTTTCTTGAGGACAGGGAGCAGAATACCAAATAAGGAACACAGACGTGCATTTTGCACAAAAGGAGAATGGAGACAGAATGCGAGTAAATCTGTAAGAAAATGTTTTAAGCAATGATGATAAAAACTTATGTCAAAGTTTAGACCATGGTTGATCATGAAACAATCTGAAGACAAAACACACACTGTATGAAACCTGTGACCGCTGGGGTAAATCTGAGAGCTGACAGCAGCGAAAAGCTAGCCTCACCTGGACCTGCGCCAGATTTCTTTCTGCTCCAGATTCCATTCTGTTACCCATATCCACTGGCACAGAGCTTAAAACAGTGACATCCCGCATGACACCCAAATTTTCAATGACACTGATAGACTTGAAGATTATAATATAAGCCTGTGACTTTGCAGCTAAGGAAAAGTAGCAGCTATATCCTTTAAAACACAAAAACAATTTTTATAATAATTGCTTAAAAAATGAATTGCTTAAATGTAAATATTATATCAATCATGTCCATAGCTTTAAGAAACATGAGATTTAATTTCCTCATGCAACCATCCTATATAGTTCACCCACCTAGCTATCATTGCTATTTCTAAGATTTTCATTACTCTAGTTGACTCAAAACACCTTCCAGAAGCCTTTATTTTTGTGGTGGTTATGACGTTTCCAAAATTACCTCTCTCATGTACATTTTCCACAAGTTTGGGGGAGCTTGATTAAATTTTAAAATTACCAATCTATTCCAAATATATAGCACAATGTTTAAGTAGTTGGATCCCATTTAGATCATGGCTTTGAATGCTGAAATTTTATTTTCCTTTACTAATATACTTTTAAATATGGAGACAGATGTATAATATACTCATGTTATGAGCTACCTCCTTCGTCCAACTTTTTTGTACTCTCCTCAAAAGTAATAAATATATGTACTTTGGACTATAAATTTTTTTAAATAATTTTGATTTCATTATTGTTGCTGTTACCATATGTGTTTGGTAATCACTATCCCAGAATTTTATTGGCTTATTTCATTCTTTATTTCATTCTCTAAAAGCCTATTTCAAGCCCTTTATAAGTCCTGGTTATTAGAAATAAGTTTCAAAGAATGCATCAAAATCACGATCAAACAGTCTCAACAGCACCCTGGTCCATTTCAATACCAAGATTAAAAGTCACAGAAGTACATGGATAGCCTCTTGGTATTTGGCAATTAGAATGAAAAACAAAGATGGATTTTTAGTGGCATGCTAAAATTAAGACCAATGCTGTTAGCAAATTTCAGAGATATAAAATCAGAAAAACATTTTCCCATGAGCAAATTTAGTGACATAGTTATTAATCAATACTGTTAATCACACTGATAATTTAAATTTTACTACGCTCTAAATGTTACTTGCAAATCTCTAAGTGCTTTGAGGATTACAGATGATGACTTATTGCTCTAAATTTAACTGGTGACTTTTGTTTTTTGTATGTCCACTGGGTATTTTGTTCCTTTCCATTTTTCAGTTAATAGAGGTCACTTTTCATTTTAAAACAAATACCAAGGGAATTGTCCTATGATTCTTTTAACTTCTGTTTTCCTAGAAATATTCACTGCTCAAATTATCTCCATATACAATTATTTTTCTGGGTTATCTTCAGAGTTAGAAAAATCTGAGGGTTTTGTGTTTTTTTTAAATGTTTCTTCAAATAATCAAAGAATTACAACTCATTCCCCACGTGATCAACCTCAGCTAATGCCATCACAAGCCACACTCCCAAATCTTGCTCTCAAATCTGACCTTTGGCCCTTGCCCTGAGCCACCCCATTCTATTCACTATCAATCACTGTCAAACCTATCAAGCACTGAACTAGGTCTCAAATCTGACTTCTCTCCATTTCCACTATCACTAAGTTTAAGTTGTCTCTACTGTCACCTGATCCACAGCCCCCAACTGCTATCCTTACCTCCAAAAGTCTCCAAACTCCAGGGCACTCTGCACACAATATGGCAAAGTATCTTTCTAATGCAAATCTGAGCTAGTAAATAGGTAGACTTAGATATCTCCCGAGTAACAGATTACTCTGGGAGAGGTTCCCAAATTTGCCAAGCCAGCAGATCACTGAGAGATTCCAACATTAATTCCAAAAAGTCTAATCTGAGTGATGTGAAGAGAAGCCTGGGCATCTGCTTTCTCGAAGGGCCTCTCAGAAAACTCTCGTGACCACTGGAATTGGAATCACGGGTCTAGAGGGTTAAATCCAACCTCCTCCATAACCTGCCCTCACCTAAAGCTCTGGCCTCACCTACTGGAAGTTCTCTCTCAGCTACCAACAGGTCCAGTCATGCCTCATCATGATCTGGGTCTTTCCCTGTGTTGTGGTCCTTCTGGCAGACTCCTAATTCATCCTCAAGGCCCAATGGGTACAGCACCTTCTCCGTGTACCCTTCTCACCCCCAAGGACCATCATGCTCCTTTACTCTTGATGTTTCCAGAGCCCTTAACTTAGACCTCCCTGAGAGAATTTAATTTCTTGTGTTGACCTACCCCACTAGTCCAGGAGTCAGCAAACTTTTTCGTTAAGGGTCCAGCAGCAAAGACTTCACTTTTGTGGACTCAGTTGTAAGTAGTTATCTCTGCAGCAAAAGCTCTAAAACAGCCATAGGTAAGATACATATAAATGGGTGTGGCTGTGTTCCAATAAACCTTACTTACAAAGACTTGGGCCTTAGCTTGCCAGCCCTTGCACTAGGCTATAAAGTCTTCATCTTTGTTTTCCCAATGCCTAAGATGCTTCCTGACAGAAAGTAGGCTCAATAAATATTTGATGAATGAAGAGTCATGAAAGAGCAACAAATGAACTAATAAATTCTGATGGGCGCCACGTGGGACCCACGAGGAGAAAAGGTCTCAACGCTCAAATATTGCATCGTACACACACACTCAAAGTAAAGAGGCTGGTTCATTTTTATCACACTCCTGTGCTGGCTTATTCATGTAATTTGGAAAACGGAAGACTGCATATATTTTTAACTAAATAACTAACTACACAGCTAGGCTTATGCACTCTCCAGCTCCAGCAGGGAACAAAGGAAAGAGATGATTTTTTCACAACAGTGAAGGGAACACGTGGTTAGAAGTCTTTCCCGCAAGAGTGTCTGTAGACCACCTGTTTGTTAAAAGCTCACACTCCAGGACCCCCTTCCAGCCACTGAATCAGAGGGGAAGGGAGTGGGGAGCAGAGAAAGCTGAACATTGAGTGAACGCCCCTGGTGATACTTAGGTACACTGCGTGGCAAATACTGCACAAGGCAGCAGACAAAGAGCGGACTTTTTAACATAGATTCAGGGAATTAATCAAATAGGCCTATTGGAAGAAGGGGGAGAGCCAGTGGAAGGAGGGGAAAGATACGTAGAGAGAATCTTAAGAGAAAAACACACGCCTGGGGCCAACATGGAGAAGGGAAGGCTAGAGAGAAGGGAGTAGCTAAACCGTGAAATACAGGTTAAAAGCAGTTCCAGGTGGCTGGGGGTGGAAAAGCAGAGCAGGAATGAAGAGCACGCCCGTCTCTTCATCACCAGCTGCTTCTCCTAAGTTGTAATTAATGTAAATACAATATAAACATCACCATTACCTGGGATTTCTTTGCACAATGGGGTTCTGCTGCTTTTTTGGATTCACTCCTAATTGCTGATTTCATTCCATTCAGCAGGAGTTACCTTTAATGTACAAACTTGACTAAAATATAGCCCTTGGAAAACAGAAGCTGTGGCTACTAGAGGCAGAAATCTCATAAAAAGTCTCCAGTTTCCTTTTAATTGCATGCTGCTTCCAACAAATTAGTTCTAAGTTAAAACTTTAAAATGAGTAGAGGAATTATATCCACCAAAAGGAGAGAATTGTATCACTTTTTAAAAAATGACTTTTATATGAATCTAAAATTTAGCGTCCTTTGTTTAGAACCAGTGACAAAGTCATTTTGAATAAAGGAACTCATTCGAATTAAATAGAAGCCTGCCCATTCATTCCATGCGATCTTATGGGAATAAACTCTTTGAATACTTAAAGCAAATACAGTCCCAGCACAACAGAAGTAATTTATCTTTCCTTTTTATCTTTAGTTTTGTAGATTCAAACCATGAACAAAACAATGATTCAAAATAATACAATAAAATTGTTCAAAACAAGCTTGTTGTAACTGTTAGAAATATCAAGCTCTGCCTTGGAAGCACTTGGGTTTTACTTTTAGTTTTTGGTAAGAAACATGCTGATAGTAAATCTATACTATTTGTATGAACACATGTACAGAAATATCCTCCAATAAATGGAAATAATTCATTGATTATAACGGCAAGTTCCATGCAAGGCGCACGGTGGGCTGGTACTCACATCAGGCCAGTGTGCAAGGAGACTCAGGCATCCCCATTGCCCTTTCTCTTGATATCCGTATAATGCTCCTATTTTGTGATGCAATTTTAATAGAATTAAAATTTAAAATTTCCAATGACAAAAATCGTTATATTTGTCATCAATTATGATGATTACCTGACCCAAGTATTAGGTGTAAGGGCTTCCATGTGTGAGAGCTTACAGGTGAGTGTTCTAACTATGCCCTTCAATTTATGTTTATATGACACTGACCTTGTCAGAGATAATGAAGATAATCAGAAATAAAGTTATAGGAACAAAATAACTCAAAGGTCAAAAAACAAACAAAAAAAGCTGAAATCAACCCCTATTATCGCTGATGACACACTCTTTTCATTACTGCTATATGGCCTTACACTTTATAAAAACATGGCTGATTTGTAAACACCCTGCTCTGTGTGTGGACCAAGTTAGGCCCCATTTGGAATAATATTTAAATGCCCCACCGAATCTCCTGCCATCCTTACAATGGACCTGAAACACGAAAGATCATCAGATTCATTTGGAGAATTAAAATGTAAACACACTCCCTTGCATCTGGTGTTAAATTCTAAGTGCAGGAAACTTACACTTGTGTCAGTTTTGTACTATCATTTATTTTCATAATTATCTATTCAAATAGCTCTTAACCACAACATATCCTTTCATTAAGGAATTGTTCTTTTTGTCTATATATCCTGGGAGCTGCTTTTAGTAGGTTTTTGGATTAAAAAATATCAAAATCAGTCATAAAATATTATCACAATAACATAAGCCAATAGAAATCAAATACTTCACGGAAATAACTAAAAAGGTTAACTGTGATTATTTCTGAAATTGTGTTTATTCTTTATGGTTTACTGTATTTTCCATATTTTCTAGAATAAAAATTCTTGAGTCTCATCATTAAAAACACCAACATTATTAATTTTTAAAGAGGCTTGGGCAAACAGGATATGAATGTGAATGCTTTTAAAATATTATGAAAGCCCGGCTGGGTGTGGCTCAGTGGTTGAGCGTCGACCTAGGATCCAGACGATTGGGGTTCGATTCCTGGTCAGGGCATATGCCCAGGTTGTGGGCTCAATCAATGACTCTCTCATCATTGATGTTTCTATCTCTCTCCCTCTCCTTTCCTCTCTCTGAAATCAATAAAGATATATTTTTTAAAAATATATATTATGAAAGATAATGTGATCCTTAGAAATGGTAGATTTAGGGGTACTTCCAGAAAATATATGAATTCAGATGCAAGGACCTTCTGGCGTTACACAACCCAAATCCCCTGTGGAAAGGTTTTTCTTTTGCAGCAACAATGCGGTTCCTTTGGCAAAGAGCACAAAGAATCTTGAACTGAATTCCATTTCAGAAGATAAAGTGTCGCTGGTATAAAGTGAAACCATCCAATAAACAATTTTACAATGCCTAGTGCAACTATGAAAAAAAACGAACAAAACAAAAACCCACTCTCATTGTATTTTTCTACCAAGCATATATTTAAACCTTTACAGATTTGTAGAATATACACCTGCTATCTAAACTTCTTTTGATGGGTCAAGCCCTCCCAAACAGGAATCTGAGGGCTGGGCTATTTTTAAAGTTTTATAATTGGCTCACACTCCCTCCAAAACATTCTAAGCCTAATCCCACCAAGTTTTCTAGGTAAAATTCCCATTCTTAATCAGTGATATCTGCCAAAATACATATGCACATGCATGCCAAAACCCATAGATATCCGCAGAGCTCCCTAGCGCTTCGTGCTTACTAGGTGCCTATTACTGTGACAATCACTTTTCATGGATTATTTCATTTAATCCTCACAACAGCTGAAAGGAATAGAAATAATTACATCAAATTTAAAGATGAAAAAATTAGACTCTGAAATGGGCTCAAGGTCACGCTCCTAAGCAAGTCCAGTCTATCCTTTCTTTTACTTATCGAGAGTCTACAAAGCACCATACGCCGTACGAGACTAGAAAATACAGCCCATGTCCTAGGATTGCTTATCTGAAATTCAAATTTAACTGTGTATCCTGGACTTTTATGTGCTAAGTGTGCAGATCCCACTGCTCTTGGTCATCATGCCATATAGCATGCTAGGCTGACTCAATGGCTAGTCCAATCCCTCCTGGCGTGGCTGGGCTGGGACTGTGGTGAGATGAGGCAGATGGAAATTTCCAGAAACACTGAAATGGAAAATTCCAAGGATGCTAGGAGGTAGACCTCCAGGAACATTGGGATGGAGATCTGCAGGGATGCTGGGATGGAAACGTCCAGGGCCACTAGGATGGAGACTTTCAGGGATGGGTGTCCCCTGGGAAGAATTCTCAGACACGGCCTCTAGCCAAGAGGGACCATGAGATATCTGTCTAAGTCCCATTTTGCTCAGTGGCTTTTCACATTCACTAGGAGACCGTGTGTCATCGCCCAAATGCCAACCACCGACAAAGTGTATGTGCACGTGGGGTGCTGCCTGTTCAACCTCCAGAAATGTTGGAGAGTCTTTTGAGTGAAACTCACAAGAAAACGTTTTCTAAAGTTCTTTAGAGTTCCATGAGGGATTGTGAGCCAGCTACACTAGTGGGGGTGATATTTGCACGCGCCGTCCCAGTAGGGGGCATGTTTCCACCTTGGCTAAGGGAAAGGGGTCACCTTCCAAAGGGTTGGCTTTGGGGTATAGAGACTGCCACTCCCTTTTGTCCTTTCCTAAACGTAGGTGTCTGGAATAAACCCGCTACGACCCCTAACCCCTTTCCCTTAAGTTCCCTTCAGGTGCAGAGGGGCGCACATACAAATCAAATCCTGGAAATATATACACTGAAACAACGGACATCTCTGAGCTTTTACCAGGAGAAACTGCTATATTCTAGAGAAAAAATGGCTCAACCATTTAGTAAGTCACTATCTGATCATGGGTGCTGGAGGAAACTGGACAAGAAATAATACATTAAGTGAACTAATGAAGGCAGATGACAGGTCTCATCTAACAGAAATTCTAAGAAGACCACACAGACAAGGGAATGCACCAGCTCCGGCCAGATGGAGGAGCCTTGGGCCAGATCCTTACTACAAGTTCATCAAGTAGATAACTTTGGGTGGGCTGGGTGGGTAGCTAATATTCCAGAGAAGTAACCAAATACCAGAGGCAAGAAAGAGAACTTTTTACTTTGGGGGGAACATAAATAATATCACATGCCTGGACTATGTGAGAATGAAAAAAGGTGAGTGTGAGTGTAAGAGATGTGGGCCCACAAGGCACTGGGTGTGGTGGACCACATCAAAGAGCCAGCATTTATGCAATGGGAGCTACTATAGGGGGATACTTAAAAAGATGACATTGGCCATAGTATGCAGAAGGAAGAGAAAATCTAAAGGCCAGTTGACCAATAACAATCCCTGCAATAAACAGCCCAGATTTCCGGTGATGGAATTTCATGGAAATTAGCATCAGAAATCCGCCAAGTATTCCCAATGGGCTGAAGTAAGAAAAAGCACACTAAGTAAGCCCTAAGGGACGGACATAGTGTGTTTTTTATACATCATCCTCAAAATACACTGACAGGATAGATGATTTGAGTGCAGGAATTATGCACATATTCTAAGGAAGTCATGGTAAGTATGACGGGGAAACAAGATCTGTGCTGACTGTGTTCCGGTGGCCTCAGTGTCAAACTGAAATGTCAAATGTTGACCTAGATACAGGAACTTGTGCACCTTAAGAGATATAAATAGTAACAAGTTCCTTGAATTCTCAGTTGGCTGGTAAATGGCCTAATCATGGTCACAAAGAAAGGTGACATGAGCCAGAATGGACAATGTGGTCTGTTGATCTCCAGAATTTTACTGAGGAATCTAGTGAGAAGTTAAGAAGGTTTCTGGAGTCTAACTACCTGGCTCTGAAACCTGGGTCCATATTTTATTAGACATAATAAACGTTTCCCGGGGCAATGTATTTATCCACTTTCTGCCTCAATTTCCTTATCTCTACAATAGGGATGTTGACAATACCTACCTCTCAGGATTCCTGGGAGGAAAAAGTGAGTGAATTCAGGTTAGAACAGTTCCTGGCACACGGGGAGGGCCCAATGAACGCTTGCTGTGTGGTCCTACCATTTGTAGTCTACTGCATGACACTCACACTGTACTTCATACTTGGAAGAATCATTACTTAGCACTTGTCAACTGTGGCAGAGCAGCCCATGTGTAACTGCACAGACATAAAATGAAGTCCGAACATATCTGTGGTGGCAAAACGTAAGATCTCTCACCTTGCTCCTACAACAAGTTCTTTCTGTCCTGGGTCAAATGTTAACTGCGAGAAATCCACAGCATTCTCCGCTCTGAACTCCCGTAACCAGGGGCCAATTTCTAAATAGGAAAAATAAATAAATGAAAAGATAAAAATGAATGATTTTTCTTTTGGGGACCACAGAGAGTGCACTTCAGGTAGCAAACATTACATTTCAGAAAGGATGTACAGGTTCCCCGATGTGACTGTTGAGGGGCCACTGAAGGTTTCCATCAGGATGTCACATAATCCACAAAGAGAATGTGTAAAGCACGTGGACGGCCACCCAATAAAGAGCGAGCAGGGCGTGGATGCGTGGTTGTGATTTACGAGCCAGATGTGCATTTTCCCATTGACTCTGTGCTGGGCAGAAAATAACACGGTATTCACAGAAAAGACCATTTCCTGTGCAACTTGACAGGAAAGAGCCAAAGACTTGGCAAAATCGCAAAAGCTCTCCATAGGAACACAGACAAACGCGGGAGCACCATCTGCCTTCTTTCAGGGAGGACGTGCCATTCCACATCCCACCCTCCGCGTTCCTGTTTGGGTCCCTTGATTAGACGTGTCTTTCCTAGATAAGATATCCACAGTTACTTCTGGCCTCATTTGCATTTTTTTCTAAGGGAAATCAGGGAACAGTTTCTCTTTAGAGACAGGTTTTTGGCTTTTATTTACAAGCACTAATACATCCTATTAAATGGTTTCCAGCCTAGAGTCCTATTCTTATAAAATGACAGGATTTGAAGAGGCCTCGAATGGTGCTTCCTGAGCCATTTTTGTAAATTTCATTAGCTCATTTCTGACACTGAAAAAATATTCGATTCACCTGCCATTTGTGCCATACTTGGTCATCAGCCTTGACAGTTAACCATGTTATCTGAGTGTCTCTTTTTCTCGGATTAAACATTGAGTGATATCACACTGATTAAATAGGCACATAACTATCAAATCAACGAAATTACTGGTTCAAGGAAAAAATGTGCAGGGCAGGAAAAATCTCTTTCAACAAAAGCAGATGCTAAAGTAGATCTATGCGGAAATATACCCATGTCCTGTAACACGTCCTGTAACAATGCCCTTGTTGATGCAAATGAAGTGGATTATTTTCAAGCTTGTACAACAACATGGTATTTCTCTACTATCGGTTATTGAAGAAAAAAATGACAAACTGAAAATTTAAAGGAAACCAAGGTTGAGCTATGTAGAGATCGGTATTTGGTTTTTAAATTTTTCATGTGTATAGTATCTTGATTTTTTTTAGTACTTTATATAAATTTCTTCATTTATAAGCAAGTCGATTGAAACAAAATACTTATTTATAGGAAAGTATATAAAAGGCACGGGAGCTATAAAAAGCTATTAATAAACAGTTCCTTCCAGGATTTTATTAATTCAGATAGGGAACTAGCACTAGTATCTTCTTTAAACACAGTATCTATAAATACAGGTGTTTACGGGTGTTTATACTGTTACAGGAAGTATTCAAACATAGAAAAGAGAGAGGGTTTGGGGCTTAGGTAAAACCAAGGGAAAGATTTAACCTGTTTCCCATGCATTTCTCTTTCCATTTAAAAGAATTGAAAGAGAGTGACCGACAAAACCCAGGATGAAGACACATATTTCAGGTTTTAAAACCTGCCCTGAGCAACAGTCAAACTACTTCCTAAAATACTAAGCTAATAAGAGGAGTCATGCGGAGAGGGAGAAATGAATCAACAGTACATAGTTGTGTCAATGTGGTTCAACTGTCCTTATTTAAGTCGCTAAGTAGCTTCCCCACTAAAGCTGTGTATTTTTATGGTTGACTCTAGATCCGAGGTGGATGATCTGCATAGGTTCTCCTCTTTTGATTTCGGGGTGCATCCTCCACAGGGTCTGCCCAGCTCAGCTTTGCACGTCACAGGGCCTTCTTTCTGCCTTACTGGATCCCAGGAGGGCTTTCGGACGAAGTTCCCGGATCAGCCCATGTGTCTCACTGCAAATACAGCTGCATCGGCGCCCACCGCTTCCCCTTTCCCTACGAGATCAGAATCGCCGTGCTCTACCCTCTTCCCGAGGATCGGTCGGCTCCCTGCAACTTGGTTTCAGTCCAACCTCCTCCCTTCCCTAAGTCACCTCTCTGGTCCTCCACAAAGCCCCTTCCCCTACGCCTATAAGAATATGTGCACCCGCCTCATTAAAAGGAACAAAAAAAGCACATTTAAAATACTGTTTCATTACACTCTTTTGTTATTAGAGTTTCTAACACCCAAACAAAATACATAAGAAACTCCCAGGCACAGTAGATCAGAAAGGGCTGCAGGCTCGGTTTTACACATTAAGTTTTACCAACTCCTTAAGAGGCATATAGTCCTAATTTTACACAAATTATTTCAGAGAATAGACTAAGAGGTAAAGCTTCTCTTCCTGCAGTTTTGAGGCTATTATGATCTTCATAATCTTGATACTCAGGCTAGACAAATACATGATGAGGAAGAAAAATTTGAGGCCATCTCATTTAAGAACACGGGTAAACACTCTTAAGGATAACTGGATTAGTGTGTCATATGTGTACACACACACATACACACACTTTCATATGGGAAAGGTTTAATTCAGAAAAACACAGATGGCTCGGAAAAGCTCAACGTCAGAAGAGCTATCAGTAGAATTCACCACCACAATAACCAGGTTCAATAGTAGGATGAAGATGTATCGATCCTGCTTTCTAAGGAATCAGAAAATGAATAGTTATCGGCTCAAAAGAAGAGCTAGGAGAGTACAGAGTAAGGAGAGGAGAGAGTACCAGGGCAGGTGGTGCTGAATAAGCTCATCAGGGGTCAAAGAAAGGTCAGGAAAAGTGAGGCGCTTAGGGAACAATACACAGAATGTGGTAGGTTAGGGACATGTAATTATCAATAACATCAACGATGAGAGAGCCATTGATCGGCTGCCTCCTACACACTCCTGACTGGGGATTGAGCCCGAAACCAAGGCATGTGCCCTGACCTGGAATTGAACCGCGATCTCCTGGACCGTAAGTCGATGCTCAACCACTGAGCCATGCCAGCCAGGCAGTAACATTGACTTTCCTAATACCTGCTCATTTCCTCCAAATAATGGGCTCACCTTTTCCTCCTATCCCTCTCTTCTGATCTTACTGAAAGAACCACATGGTGAAACGGAACTTAACTGTTTGGAAATTAAATAGTAACATAAAACCTATATATTTGAATTGAATATTTTGCAGCTAATTTTGAATATCTGATAGTAACCTCCCTAGCCAATCCATTCATTACACAGACACGATTGTTGAAATATGGCCTCTGGCAGCCCTGGCCGTGTGGCTCAGTGGGTTGAGCATCAGCCCATGCACCAAAAGATCCCGTTTGTTTCCCAGTCAGGGCTCACACCCAGGTTGCGGGTTTAATCCCCCGGTAGGGGTGCGTACGGCAGGCAACCCAACAGTGTTTTTCTCTCTCTCCCTCTCCACTCCTCTCTCTCTCTAAAAAAAAAAAAAAAAGTCAATAAAAACTTATTTTAAAAGAAAGATGCAATGCCTCTGGCAATGATTTTCTATTGCAAAACAAGCTGCGATGATTCATATTGCCTTCTCTTACTTTTATATGGGCACCAACATGATTGCTTAGCAACATCTATCAAAAGTGTACTGATTCAATTTTTAAAAGAACCTAGTGTCACAGCTATAGGAAAATTACTTTTATATACATATATCCAGTATTAATAAATGTGGCCCAAGTAACTGGCATATATAAACTAGAGACTAGCTTAACAGGTTCAAGATAGTCACCTCCACCTCAAAAAAGAAAGAAAGAAAATAAAGTTGCTACTTAAAAAAAACAACAAAACCAAGCACTCTACAGATATCCAAGGTAATGATGATTATAAGTCAAGAAAACCTTTCAGAGCCTGATAAGTAAGCATCACGGGAGGCTGTGCTGATAAAGAAGGGCACCTGTCCAAAACCTGACAGTCGTTCCAAAAATCAGACGGATGGCTCCGCACAGGCTGGGCTGATCGTCTGGGGCCCGGCTGATTTGCGGGCAAACACTGGGCGGGAAAACCTCTGGTGGAGTCAGGGTGGCTCTGAGTAGCCTGAGTTTCATTCTTTTTCCTTCAAACTTCAGTCAATTAAGGAATCCAAAAAGCAGGGTGACAAAACAACTTTGGGAAACTTGAAACCTATATTGGAAACTGAGTCACGGGTTAAACTAAGAGGGGTCTGGGGATGGCGGGGAAAGCCACAGAAGTACAGGCAGCAATAAAATATAAAAAATATAAGTGCAAATCAAAGCTTATTCTTTCCAATTCTCATGAAATTATATTTTGATTTAACACCGTTCATGGAGATAATCATAAAGTTGACAACATGATTATTGGTAAAGCAGCTAACAAAAACAGCTAACACGTAAACCAGTGCATGCCATCTGCTCGATGCTATTCCACGTACTTTACACATTTTAATTCCTGCATTTCTCACACCCACCCGATTATAGGTGAGGAAACCAAGTCTTGCCGCGGTCAACAGCTAGTAAAATTCAGCTCCTCGTTTCGGAGCTGGTGTTTTTAGCCACTATGCTACACTCTTACACTGCAGTAAATAAAAAATGTACCTCCCTATGCAACACATTTTAAAAGTAACAGGGAAAAAGAAAAATCTATGCCTTCTTCAGTTGGAAAGTGAGTTTATTTTCACTGATCTATACTGTGAATTAAAAATTGCCACCCACTGGGTTTTGAACTAAGGACCAGAGAAAGTACGATACAGTATCAGAAGGCGGAGTTTCCCACAGACAGCTACTCTGTCGACCTGTAAATGCAACATTAATTGTTTTTACTGTTATTATTAATAACCATAATCTACAAGTCTGTTAAACTCTATAAGAAAAAGCATTCACCATTTTCCCGTGTAAGGCTTTATGATCTAAGGGTCTTTATGTGAGTAAGGGGGAAGAAAATGTCAGTATCACCGCCGATCTGCTGTATTGGCGTGAAGAACATTCTGGAGTGAAAAGGGGGAATGAGAAGGATAAGGAGCATTGGCTGGACTGCTAAGCAGTGTAAGCCACCAGCGGTGACCTGGGCGGGCAGGACACTGCTCTGCAAATGCACGAGCAGGGCCCTCACTCCTCCAGAAGGGCACTTGTGCCGGGGCCCGGGGGGCAGGAGGAGCAATGCAGGGTGTACTCCGGGGGGCATTCTGGAAATTCTCCTTGCCTGCCCTTTCCCCAGGTGGTGAAAGGAACCGTCCAATCTCAAAGATACCAATTACTCTTTAAAGCTGTCCTGCACCTCCCCTTCTACGGGCTTCATTTTCGGCTTCAGTGCACTACATAAACCATTCGGCCAATGCTCTCTGAGCTAAGAAGATGATAGGAAAACAAAGGAGAGGCATTTTCAGAGGCCACCAGAAGGAGACAGCCCGGCAGGACTGTGTGGTTTACTGCACTGCCACCTGCCTGCTGCTTTTCCAGGCCTGTCCCGCCCACAGAAACTCCCAGCAAGTCAAGCGCTGCCCATTGTTTCTGGGCATCTAGGTTAACACGCCTCTGAAATAAGTGCACCCACCCTCGAGAGAGCACGTAATCTTGTTAACTCTCCTGTACCCCAATCTCCACCTTGTTTCTCCCACCTCCATGGAATCTTCCTTCCGTTCCCTCCTTCATTTCAAGTTTTGCAGCTTCTTTTATGCAGGATTTGAGATCTTGCTTCCTGGCAATTGTTGTGACTTTGGCTCAAATAAAATCTTATACAATTTTTTCTACAGGTTTTGGCATTTCTTACATCAACAGTCCCAAAGCTTTGTGTTTGTGAGTGACACGCTAAGGCAAAACACTTCATCAGAGAGGAAATATGCACATTCACGAACACTGATGCTTGTAAAACAAAGATAAATCAGGATAACCAATGTGTCTTAATCACTTTTTTCTTACTGTCTATATTTTCAGTGTTGACTTAGTTTTAGGACCTGGTTAGATATTTTTACATGTTAACAATTTCCTATTTTGTTTAAGGTCCATAATCCTATAAAGCCAGATCTATCATCTTGCTTGTAGAAATAAAAAATAAAAGTTAAAAACCCTGAGGTTTTTACAAGTTATATACCTTGCCAAATGTAACATACGTGGTAAGCAGATAAGCTGGAATTCAAACCCAGGATAGGACGAAGGAAATATTCCCATAAGTTCCAAATTTAAAATCAATGTTCCAAGGAATGTAGGAAATACATTAATCCTTAGCACCTAGTAATATAGCAGCATGGAATAATTTATTGAAAAGAGTAGTTGCCACCCACCAAAAGAGAGCAAAATTGGAAAGAAGGAAATTGGTGGTGTTTTTCAGACGGGGACAGGAAAGGACAGTCCAATTTGCCCACTGGGCAGGGACGGCTAGAAAAAGAAAGGTCCCAGAGCAAAGCAGACGGAAACCAGGGCCCACCACACCCAACGAGGCATCCAGAGGAAGAAGATCCCAACGGGGGAGAATTTATCTCCTTCATCATGTTTTTTCTAAGATAGGTCCTGGGTACATCAGCTCACTTAGAAACAAGCAAACACACTCTGCCTAACTTTAGCTTTGTGGAAAGGCTGAAAAATATCAAACCAGCTTTGTTCCTCCACATGCTTGAGCTCAATTATTTTCACTATAACTCCTATCTAGGACTTAGCAGAATCAAAGTAGTTGCAGCAGGACATGACACTGGCCATCCCGCAATCGACCCCCTGGATTTTACAGTTGATAAAGCTGAGGGCAGAGAATTTACACAACCTCCTAAAGCCACGTGCCAATGAGAGGCAGAGTGGAAAATCTGTCCTGTGACTTTGTATGTTCCCCCTCCCAGCACGAGTGGAATAACTAAGTGAGAAGGCCACGGGGTGGCCTCCACCAGAGCACATACAACTCTCTAAATGTAGTATTTTAAGGGACTAAAATATCTGTATGTATATTTAGGTACAATATATTCACATATGTATGTATGAATCTATGTATATATATGTTTATTCACATATACACATGCACAGGTAAATAGATATGTATATATATATATATATATGTATATATATATATAACATATATTCATATCTAGATTCAGATGTGTATATATAGTTACACATAGATATGTCTAAATACAGTCATCAATATGTTCATTCATATATGTATATATGCTTGTATACATGTGTATTTGCATAAGTGTATATCGAGATATTACATATATAAATTTTATATATATAAAACATGCACTAAAGACTACAGTGGAGTCAGAAAATGGTCCCAAAATCTTGCTGCAGGAAATGATCAAAATGTTCCAGTGATGTGACTCTTTCTTTCAAACAAAATTATTCAATAATAACCAATTAAAAAAATTTAAATGTTTTTATATCAGTAAAAGGAAAGAGGACACGACATATCAAGGATGCATAGAGCGTCTTTCACTGGCATTTTTATTTGTGAACATGACACATTAAACGAGTCTTTTAACTTGCGAACAGTGCCTTTCCACATCCTTCTGTCTTTAGTGGCACATCTGCTCTGAGTCAGGTGTTCTGTCAGGTCCCTTCATACTCTCTTTGCAGTCATATGGAACACACTTCATCCATTCTTCACATGGAAAAACCCACATCCTGCAAGTTCTGCAGAATACCTGGGCTCTGGAATTGGTTCTTCTGAAGTTCACGCTTCCGCTTGGACAGCCTGCCTGCTGGATTTCTAAGAAACCAAATCTGTGAGAGTTCACTTCACTTGGAGTTCCTGATCTGGGTCTTCTCAACTCAAACATAATTTGAAAACCACAAGTCTCATTTTAAGCTGTTTTACAGCCTGGAAACACAGGATGCTATATATTCAGAATATAAATAAGCACAAAATAATAGCCACAAATCTGTTAAATTATAGGAAAGAATGCTTACACTACTCCAGAAAGGGCAGGAGCAGCAAGCCTGCATGGGAAGCTGAGGTTAGATAAAGGTCAGCTGGGGCAGGCTGGGGGCAGCCTTCACTCAGACAAGGGATTCTTGTGACTTTCGGGCATATCGTTTTTTCAAAGTTAAGATTATTGCAGGATAATACAGAACTAAATAAATGTGTTTGATATATTTCCCAAGCATGTATTTTAAGAGAAAGTTAGGAAACAAAATTTCATTGGAATCAACAACCATCCATGACCAGTTGAAATGGACTCCCATTCTGAATCAAGAGTGGGATACGCGCCTGGCCGGGGTGGCTCCGTGGCTGAGCGTCGACCTACGATCCAGGAGATCGTGTTTCAATTCCCAGTCTGGGGCATGTAGGAGGCAGCTCATCATTGACTTTCATCATTGATGGTTCTCTCTCTCTCTCCCTTCCTCTCTCTGAAATCAATATGAACACACACACACACACACACACACACATATAAAAGAGTGGGATTCATGATTTCCACTATTTCCCCAAGTTTTCACTTGCTTTTGTGAATTTCTGGCCATGCTAGAAACACTTGTTCAATCTCCAAATCTAAATGTCCATATTAGGTGGGTTTCAGGCTACTCCAGCCCAACTCAGAAATTCTGAGTTGTCCAAGGTTACCTGAGACACACCTGACAAGGTGTAAAAGAAACTTCTGGAAAGCTGTCAGTAAGCTAGGTTCAAACTCCTCCTGGCCGGCTGGCACTGCCTTCCCTTTGTCTGTAACTTTTAAGATCCTGGAAACCTCCTGTTTCATTAGACCGCATGGAGCAATCATTCCCGGTAACTCCAGGGTAAGAACCAAGCTAATCAGTGGCTGGTATTTACTGCTGGAGAACTCACACAAGGAGCAATTTCTACTTATCCATCCATCGAGACAGACTTTCCTTAAAAGATTATACAAGTTCATAGGCTAAGACCCCAAAACTCCTGGGCTATGACCAGCTTTGCCCTCCAGGCTACGAAGCTGGTGCCAGGGCTGTGCTGCCTTAAACGCTGTGTGGCCTGTAAGTACCTGCATCACCTACAGGAAACTCTCCTAGTGCAGAGAGTCTTAATTTTGCCTTGTGACCTGCAGCATATGACTGTAGGCTGTAAAATCTAATTGCAAAATCTTAATGTTGTGCCAGAGGACATTAAAAAGTAATTTCCTTTGGATTTATAACTTCAGAATTACAAATGGTGCTAATATGACTAAAAATATAAAAATGAACAATTTCTAGTCAACAGGCACTTAGATTCTTCCAGGAGTGGTCACATGCTTGCAGTGATGACCATTTGGCCTTGAGTAACTGCAGGGACTGCACAAGACAGTTTCAGGAATCGCTTAGAACCTCAGGGCACTTGATTTTAAAATATTCTTGCACTTGGTTCTGCCACATATCCAGGAATTGCCAGACCTTGGCTTTTAAAAAATTAATTATTTCCTGAAGTTAATACCTCTTTCTCATAGTTCACACTCAGTTTCTTCTGTCTCTGTTTGCTAGTGGAAAATCATTATGTTCTCACCTAAGCCACTATTTCTGCAGACCTCAGGGTTCGGGGGGGTGAAGCTGCAAGAACTCAGGAGACAAGCCAGGGTTGTACAAAAAAGTTTCCTTACCAAAGAAATTCCAATAAGTCCCAAGGGAGCCTTTTTGCAGAAGTACTGACTTTATACGTCATAAATAGAATGTTTTCCAAGACAGACCCAGGGTTTTCTAGGGACTCGAGGGTTAAGCATTAGGGTGGTATGCACCAAGAATGCTGGGCAGCACAGTGATGTATTTCTCTAGTCAACAAACGTTTTTTGAGCACCTGCTACATGGAAGAACCCACTGTAGGTACTGGCTAGGAAGCAATGTAAGACACAACTCTGCCTTTGAGGTATTAATAATTTAGCTAAAAAGATGTGACATACACACTCAGAGCTAAATTGAAGAAGAGAAATGCTAGCTGCTCCCAAGGGAAGTGGGAGCAGTGATAAATGCTCTGAGGCATGCTATTCAATAAAAAAGTAATATGGCCTACGTAGATAATGTTGAATTTTTCAGTACCTACATTGAAAATGTTAAGAAGCAAGTACAATTAATTTTCAACAGTATCGTTTATTTAACCAAATATATCCAGGATATCATTTCAACATGCTATTAAAATAAAAATTGAGATACCTTCATTCCATGAGTATGTTCTAAGTCCTCAAGATCCAATGTGTATTTTATGCTACTGCACATCTCAATTTGGACTAGCAACATATCACGTGCTCAATAGGCAATCATGGCTAGTGGCTACTCTACTGGACAGCACATATCTAAGGTACTAAGAGCAGGGCTGCCTTGGTAATATAGAGACATTGTTCTATTATGTCCATTACTGAGAAACAAATGAACTCTGGGTCTTCTCAGAACCAACTGCCATTAACACTGCAAATAAATCAGAGGCTGATTCCAACAAAACTGTCCCCCATTCACCCAATAATTAATGAAAGTAACTTGGTCCTCAGTGTGCCCTGACTGGGAATCAAACCACAATCTCCTGGATCATAGGTCAATGCTCAACCACTGAACCACACTGGCCAGGCAGATGCAGAACTTTTTTATTTGTGGGACTGTGAGGTCACCACCAGTTGCCTCACTTTTTCTTAACAAATTATACAATAGAGGGAAAATAAGAAAACAATAGTTGATGTTGAGAATATGTAAATTAATTCCCATAAAGCATTAATCAGAGTAACTAAAGCATGGGGGGGAGGGGTCCTCAAGCAATACCAGTTCCCACCCTCGCCACTCTAGGCAGTAAAGGGGTTTTCGCCTATCCCACAGTGGTACCATGTCGAGAGTTCTAGTATATCTCTGACAACATCCTAAGTATCAGGCAGAACATTTGTCATCAACCTCCTCTTAGTCTGCATACAATTTCATGTAAATCAGTCTACCGGCTGAGGGTGTAAAAGCCCTACCAAATCAGGAAAGCCATTCAAAACTATCTGGAAAGGTCCCATTCTTTGGCAGAACTCAATCAATCAAGTGAGAGATTCCGTAGGTCTGGGGTGTTCAAACCCTGCATATTTCAAAGAAAAGTTTAACCTCTGACTGGCTCCTGGGAGATAATTTCTAAGCATTAGAATATCCTGCCTGATAAAAGTGCCTTTGTATACTTGGGGGCCTGGGCCATGGCAGATCCTCTATGCTAGCAATGTGATTGATGGTGGGACCTTGGACTATGTTGTATCAGATTGACCTCTACAAAGGTTCGAGACTGAATAACTAAGGTCAGCCACATAGGCATCCCAGGCCTACTGACTGAGGGAAAAAAACCTGGACACCAAGGCTCAAGTGACATTCTCTGGTTGGCAATATTCCATACATACTGTCACACATCATTGCCAAGAGAACTGAGTGATGTCCAGATGATTCGACTATGAGGGAACAAACAGGAGTTTACACCTGGACTCTCCTAGACTTTGCTCTATGCACTCAACTTTTCTAATTTTAATGTGTATCCTTTCTCTGTAATAAACCATGACTATGAGTATAACAACATTTCTAGTGTAATCACTGAACCTGAGGGTGGTTATGGGGACCCCTAACTCAGAGGTTATTCCCCTTGTGATGCCAATGAGTAAAATAATAAAACCTATATACATTTTCCTGGAAGCTATTCAGATAGGTTGGTCTGGATGAGTCAGAAAGACAGGATCACTGTCTCTTTATCAGGGGATTATTTAACCTGCTTATCTGAGAAGAGATCCCCTGGATAGCATCAGAATCTCCCAGGTGGCCAGTCTACAGCTTGTCCAAAGAGGCAATTCTTTCCTAGGATCAAGCTTGCCAAATTCTTTATACAAGTTGTAAGAGACATATGGCTGGAAAACAGGTAAATATCATTCATAATACAACCAGTCCATTTCACTGTGATCTTTCCTTACATATCTTATAGCCCACAGCCACCTCATTTTTTTTCTAAACAAGCATAAGAAGTTTCTCTTATTTAAGAATATTCTCTTAAGAATATTTACCTTGCACCAGAAACCAACAAGATGCCAACAGATTAACAAATGCGGCGGACATCCCATTATCTTATACATTGTTCTACTGAATAATTAACGGTAATAATAAGGAAGAAAGGCAAAATGCCATCTGCTTTGGATAAATCTTTTAGGAAGACTTCAGAAAAGTCAGACAGAGTCATGCATGTCCCAGTTCTCGTGAAATTTGTACACACAGATGAAGGTGCAGTCTTAGCTTACAGTGTCCCTGTGAAATTCCAGACATGTGGACTCAACCACAGCCTGTGGAAAGCGATCCAATCTCAAGTGGCAAAGCTGTGCTCTGCCTGTAAGGTTCCATGGGCCCTTGAACTGCCTCGGCCTGGCTGCCAGTCCCTCTCAAACTCACCTGCTCATCACTTCTCTTCTGTTTTTCCTCAACTCAGACCCCTTAGTCACCCCACAGCCAGCTCTTCACTCTCTCACCTCCCCACATTGCTAACATGATTCCACACTTTCCAAATATCTTCCCTCCTGCATCCCTCCTGCTCTCTAACAAATACAACAGGCAGGATACCACTTAAGAGTATCATGTATGTCTGTTAATATCTGTGCTCTAATAGGTAGTGCAACAGGCCTTGAATGAATGTGCAATGACTATAATGCTGAAAGCTTCAAGGCACAAGGCAGTCCCAGAATCTACCTGTATCCTTCCTTAATGACCTCACTCGCCATGCTCCATCCCTCTGCTCAATCGAGAATACATATCGATCGGCGATTACACTTAAGTAGCATTTACAAACCATATTCTATCATTCTTCTAAGTGGTTTACATGTGAACGAGTTTAGATCCAAATAATGTAAATTTAATTTTAAAAGCCATCTTTAATATGTATAGAATATAATTGTTAGCCTGGATTCTAGAACAAGGATTGGCAAATGATGGGCCATGGGACAAACCCAGCCCATACCTGTTTTTTGTAAATAAATTTTTATAGAGCACAGTACTACCCATTTGTTTATATATAGTCTGTGGCTGCACTTGTGCTGCACTGGCATAATCTAATGGAGATTGTCTACTTTCCAAGGTCTAAAATATTTACTATCTGACCCTTTACAGGAAAAAAAAAGAAAAAAGAAAAAAAAAAGTGTGACTCTCTGCTCTAGAATATCAGAGTAAGAGCTTTAAAAATATGTATTACAGGTCACCAAACATACTGAGTATAAACCTTTAGTAACAGAGACAAAAATAATAAACAACCTTAAAGAAGGAACCTCTGAACATAATGCCTCATTTTATCAATGAGAAATGTGGAGTCCAGAAGAGCAAAAGGACTTACTGACATTCACCGAGCCAGACATTAATACTGACATTCACCAAGCCAGACATTAACCTAGTCTGGTCCAGACAGAGCCCAATCCCTCACAGTACACAATTTACAATATATCACTTGGCATTGATAAGTAATGACATTTCCAGAATATTTTATTCCATTAGCTTTATATGGCCCTAGTTTCTTTCCACTAAAACGGAAAGGGAATCATTACCCAATTCATGGACAAATGTTGAATGTTCTTTACACAGTCACACAAAATCATGTCGAAACCCCAGCTAATTACTATACTTCCACTTCCTCCCGGAGAAAAAGCGAAACTTCTGGAATTCCTAGCGTGGCCTGTTAACTATCTATGCTTTCATAAAATTTACAGGCCTCACTCACAGGCTTACTAAGGTACCAGTAGCCCCAAGTCAAACACTCAAGATGTTAAAAGTGTATGTTTTAAATGAGCAACACGAGCTGACATTTATGGCTTGAGGGCTGCTCCTGCCAACAGAGGTGAATGTCCCAGCATCCCCAGGAGAGCTCTGCCGTGCGCACCTTCAAATCACCAACCTTGACAAGGACAGGTTCACAGGTGGTATATGGTCAGAGGAGACAGAGAAAATATATGCTGGCTTTCCTTTTGTTTTGCCCACTTTGGTTCATTTTGGTGAAGTTGTGGTTATTGCATTTCCAGGTATTAACCTGACCCGGACCAGAACCCAGTTGTCTAATAGCTGCTCTCGTTCCCAGCAGGCAACGAGGCCCCTGTGTAGACAAAGAAGGCGCTGTGTTTATGAATTCCTTGCAGCGAATTGTGAATTCAGTGTCACAGCCACACTTCTAATCTTGTTTTCAATTTTTCTTGTACTCGTTTCCTGATGTTATCCCCAAAAGACTTCAGAGACCCTTTCCGCTCTGTGCCCAATTTCATGTCATTCATCATGGTCACCTCTAATCACTTGCTCGATCCCATTAATGTCCCCTCACTGGGCCATCCACAGCCAGGCGCACAACAGCCCTGCTTTGGCGAACACGCTGAACGATGCTGTGTCTGGCCCTGCGCTTGGAACTAGAGACACTGCAGGAAAGGACACAGGGAAGGTTCCTCCTCTCTCATTAGGTATCTATTCTACTGACAAGGACAGAATCAATACAAGAATGAGTGCCACGATATAAATAAAACAGGTTGATTTTTAGAGTGTGGCTCGGAGAGATATTATGCCGTTTCCAGGGAAGACTGCTCTGCTGAGGGAGACATTAAGCTGAGGTCTGAGTGATAAGAAAAAGCCACAGCGGGAGAAGGGCACTGCAGGAGGGGGGCTGGCTCCAGAGAGGCCCCAAGGTAGGGGTGAGCCCAGATCAGGAGCCGCAGGAACACGGCAGGTGTGTGTGAGAGGAGAGCTGAGGGGGGCCCAGAGGGAGGCAGAGACATTTCAGATAGAGTCTTGCAGCTTAAGGCGGAAACGTCTAGATCTTCTTTTGTGGAAGCAATGAGAAAACCCTTGCTGTACAAGGACAAATAGGACTGTAGGCTTTGCAGACCGTGTGGCCTCTGTCACAGCCCCCCCTCCGCTGCGGTCCCTGCAGACAAATGTAAGGGAGCCGCTGTGCTGCGCGCCCATGAGAAGATACTGAGAGTAAAAGGGGAGGGGAGCCTGGCTGCGGGCCGAGGTGTGGGGGGCAGGAGGGGGAGATGAAGGGGGCGCATGAGCTCCTCTGCTTTTTTATTTTATTTTTCATTTTTTACTCTCATCTGAAAATACATTTATTGATTTTAGAGCGAGAGGAAGGGAGAGGGACAGACACATGGACAGGAGAGAGAAACATGGACAGGCTGCCTCTCCTACAGGACATGACAGGGGACCAAACCCGCGCAACCTGGGCGTGTGCCCTGACCAGGGATCGAGCCCGCAACCTTGTGAGGTACAAGGCGACGGCGCTCCAACCCACCGAGCTGCCAGGGCACTTGGCATCTTTAAAAGCTCCTGTGGCCCTTGTGTGGAGAATGGACCACAGGGGACAGAATGCAGTCCAGGGAGAAGGGAATTCCGGGCACATTTCGGAGGTGTCTGAGCTAACTGATGGGGGAAATAAGGAGACGAGAGGCCTTAAGGATGACACCCAAGCTTTCTACTAGAGCAACTCAATCTCTGAGGCGAGTTCTGAGATAGGACAGATTGGAGGAAAAACGGGCTTGGGGGTTTGGGGGTTTGGAAAATAACCCAACAGTTCTTTTATGGATCCTAAGTGGAGATGCCCTCTGGAAATCCCAATGGAGAGACGAGTAGGTAGGTGCAGGGTGGCTCTGTGGCTCAGGTGCGGTTGAACTGGAGATAAAAATGTAACAGCCGTCAACACGCAGATGATAGTTAATACAGTTCTGATTGGGATAGTAAAGGAAGCAGGTTAGGACAGGAAGGAAACGGGTCCTGCACGGAAGACTGGTGGAATATTGAGCAAAGGAGCAATGAATGCGGGTAGGAAGGAATGAACGGTTCCCTCTTCTTCCCGAGCGGGGTCATGTTACTCCTCTCCAACCCTCTCCAACTCCTAGAGGTCACTGCAGAATTTCAGAGCTAATAGCCACAATGCTATTGATCTTAGAATTAATTTCACTGTTTAACCGCATTCCTGAGACCAATAAGCCATTTATCTGCATGTGTCCCAATTGGATACTGTTCCTCGTGCCATAAATGTAAGTTCTCACCTCCCCTCTCACCCCAACTCTTGCCACAGAAGGGACGGCCTGTGATCCCAGGTAAATCCCAGCCTCACTGAACGCGCACTTCCTCTCTGCAGGCTCCCTTGCAAGACAGAGGCTGCTGGGAGTAATCAGATGGGTAACCAACATCCTTTGTGAACCAGTTACTAGACAGTTGTTCTCATTTGTTCTGCCTTCCAGTCAACCCATTGTATGTGCATGAGCAGGAAAAGAGGCGGGCGTGTGTGTGCACGTGTGGTGTGCAGACCGTTTAGCTCTGCCTGTCTGTGCCTCGGGGTATGAAATGTAACAGATGTTACAGTAACTACAATGCTTCATGCTTTAACAAAGGGAAGGAGGTGGAGAGGCTGGCGTGTAGGCTCTTTGGATTCCAAATCAGACCAAAAAAAAAAAAAAAGACTTTGCATATAGTTATAAGAAAGTGCCAGTGGAAAAGAACCCCCACGAAGTTCAAAGGGACCTGTGTTTAATCAGACAAAAACAATTTTCATAGCCTCGGGAACCCACTTGGTGTGCGAGGAAGTTGTGCAGTTGGATGGTATCAGGCACTGAAGCCAGCATGCCTTTGTATCCTACTCTCTTTGTTTGCAACTACTGTTCAAAGAAATTCACTGTGTAAAGCATATACTGAAGTGGATCGACCGGTGAATTAACATCGTCATGAAAAGGAGTTTCCTATTATGAGCAAGATATCAAGTGGCTTCTCAAATACAGGAGTCGCATCTAGCTACAGAACTGCCTTCTTTCCCAGCCTCCATGGCGGGGCCTGCTTTGTCTCCTCCAGGGATGCTCTCATACACCCAGTGATATGACCACAGCTTCCTGTCCACACCTATGAGCCCCACTTCAAGAAAAAATCCTGAACAAGGGGGAGGCAGAGGCTAGCAAGATATAGAGAGGAATTTTCTTCTGAAAAATCTTTCTCCTTCCTGGGCCCACTCACACAGGGCTTAGTCCCATTCCTACCTGAAGGTCACATGCATGGCCCAAGCTCCATCTCATTAATTATAACTGTCGACAAGCCATTAAAAATCTCATTTCATTTTACTGTTCACCCTCCTTTTAACTGGCTTTTCATAATTATAATTCTATTTTTGATATACAAGCCTATTAAATTTAATGCCATACAGAGATTTCAGAACTTTTGAAGAGAAAAGATGAATGCTAGACTGTGTCCACTAAAGGATGTGCAGTCCTTGCTTAGGAACATGTAAGGGGGAAATTGCAATGGCTTCTATTTTCATAACTAGAGAAAGAAAAGTCAAGTTAATTACATATGGTCAGTATAATAAGGCTGTCTGTCTGGAACGGCTATGATTAGTGAGAATTGTTTGCACAAACAGGATCCACCAAGCTGATGACGCCAGCTTGCATTAGTTTTTTTTTTCACCCCACTGGGTACAAACATTTCTATTTCTGTTCTACCCTAAACATAAACACTACTACATTAAAGATGCCTGGAATAGGAGAACCTGGCAATATCTTTATAAACTCTGGGGTAGATATAAACCTCTTTTCAAATGTTGAGTCTGCTAAAAGGATTAGGGTGACAAGAGAGGGTAGGAGGACTGTTACCCAAGAAGCTGTCATTTCAATGATGTCAAGATGACAGCCCCAGGGGAGCCCTCTCCTGACTGTGCGAGTAGCTCCCACTAAAGAAGACACACAGAGGACTGATCAGACTGATCAGGTACCCTGTGCAAAGATTAGAAGGGCGTCTGAGTCTCTCAGGTCTTAAAATATATAAGGTAGAATTATTTATCTCTACGTCAAATAGTCTAATATGGATGAATGTTTACGGATACATCGCTAATCTCACTTTTTAAACTAAAGTTGTTCAACCCACATTATTTGGACAGAAATTATGAGAATACCTTTTTCAGTACTGAAATTCAACTAAAACAGAAGGGACAGTCGAGTTTCAGTTAACTTGCCTGAAGAGAGTGAATCATCCTGGAGCACAGAGCAGGGACACCGGCCCCAGCCATTCACAGAACCCTGTCACTTCCTCTTCTTGAACATGCTTCCCTCTGTCCCTTCTGCTACAACTTTGGTTCGGGCCACCACTCTCTCTCTCATCTGCACCACTGCTCACCTGGCTATGCCAATAGTCACTCTCTCAGTGCCTGGGCCACCCAGTGTCCCCTGCCGCTGACTTCACATCAGCACCCTTAGATGAAACCTCAGCAAACCACACCGATCTGGCTCCGACCCCTTTCCCCTTGCTGTCCAACACGCACTTTGGGCTCTAACTGTATCAAGGACTTTGGGTCAGGGTAACAGAATTTAGGATGGTAACGAGACTGTTTTTGTTTAGTTTCTAAATTCAATATAAACAAGAATTTCAACAGTGACATCATCTGTCAGCAATTGCCTTGGAGCCCTTTCGGCTGTTCAATGAACTAGTCACCATATAAACCACAATTCACCTCGGTAGTGGGTCATCATATCTCTGATCTACACTGTTTGGAGGTGAATTAGAAGTCACCATCGAGCATGGGCACACACTTAGATAACATATAGGGCATTACCCACAAGAATGGGATTTTGATTCTGTTACAGACCCAGATAGAGTACAGATTTCACAATCTTAAAAAATTTGTGAGGTTGAATATATTTCAAAAGAGACAAGATGTCAATAGTCTAAATATCAGTAAAGGTGTTTTTCAAAATACTTACATTGAGAAAATAAAGGCATCTATAAAGAGAGGTTAGATTAAGAGACAGAGACACAGGAAAGATGACCTATTTCAATATTATTCCCCAAAACAAATTATTATTACATCCCATACCTTGCTTTAGATAACAAGACAATAGCTATCAAAAGTAATGAAGCTTTAGCATACGCCCTTCAGGAATTTTATTTCAGATGATGGTGAAAATAATAAAACTGAGATGAAAACAATAACACCAGTATGGATAGATATTGATTTCATACAATATTCTAAGAACTAAGCCAAGCAACCCTGTGGTTATTTTATACATACATTCCCAAATCTTTGCAAAAGCCTTGAACACAGATATTATTATTCACATGCTTCATGCAAGAATACTAGAACTCAAGGAGCTAAAAAGCAAAGAAGAGCAAGAAACACAAATGACGAATGCTTTTAATTGTACAATTTTCTCTATCCGTCTATGATTTATCTTTTGAATGCCTTTTTTTCCCTTCATCCTATTGGAGAGAGTAAGTTGTTGGGAAGCAGGGAAGTAAATACGAAGGCATTCTCTCCACCAGCACCTGTGAAGTCCTTGCTTAGGGTGCAACAATAAACAAAGCAGAAATCTCGCCCTCCAAAAAACCAAGTCGATGCAGGACCGTGCACTTTCCTCACTGAAAATAAGGGAAGAATACATGGCTCTTTTTGAGAGAAAAGCAAAGGAGTGATCAAAATTAGACCATCATGACCTCTTTTTTTTTTTCTGTGATCCAAGACTGGCTCCTATATTTCTTACATGTTATGACTTGTAGATAAACACTTAAATGAATTCCTTACTTTGAATTCAAATATGGATTGATCTATGCCTCTCTAACTACTACATTCACACAGCTTTCCTCAGAATTTTTGTCCAGCTCATGTCTTCTTTACTACATCTATTCTCTGTCACTTATGTATCGTGGCCTCTTGCTCTGGCCATCTTGATTCTACTTGTGTTTCTCTTTTATACACTTTAAAATCTGGTGGGAATCGGTCTATTATATGGGCTGGGGGATGTAAGTTGTGCACTGATTGTCTCGTTGAGGTTTAGTCTTTAACTCTGAGCTCATCTTCGGTAAGAATAACTCTCACAAGAGCCCACAATCCAGCAACTATCAGGAGCACTGCTAGAGAGTAGAAGACTAGAAGGCCCTCTTAGAGTCTAAGATTTTGTGTCTAGATGTCAGTTGTCTATTTCTTGACTCAGGGCTCCTCCCTGACAAGGATAGTGCAAGTTTGGGTCCCCCATGGGAGCCCATAGAGCAGGCTTGGTGTTGCAATTTCTCCTTCATGAGTCTGTTTCCACCCACAGCCAGCTCCTTCCCTCTTCTATAGGGATGATATGCAGTCCTTCCAGACTTCCACTTCTCAGGTAGGACAGCCCATTGGGGGTGTAGCTTTATACGGGAAGTTGAGCCCCAGCTCTCCCTGCCTATCAGCACCCCCACCACCCATTTCTCCCATCTCTAAGCATGTCTGAAAACTCTAGCCCCTAAGGCCCTTACATCAGTGCACAACTTACATCCCCCAGCCCGTATGTGTATTCATACAGAGGATTCCAGACTTGACTCCTGTTTTCAATAGCTGTCCCCTGGGATTTTCCCTTTATAGTTTCTGGGCAGCTCTGTATTTGGTAACACCATTATATGAGAGTGAGGGACTTCTCCCATAAACTCAGTCTGCTGTTTTGCTGGCAATCTTTTATAATAACTGTCTTCATTATGTTTTCATCAGTTTCTCAGTAACCAGGAATACCACCTTAAACAAACAGAGTATTAGCTGAATGCTCTCCCAACATTTTCCTGTTGACAAATATTAACAGTTTAAATCTTCAGGGAAGAAGTATATAATTTTCAATCCCTACTTTCTATTCTACATCTTCCTTTTCGAAACAGAATTTAAACTACTAAAGTAAATCTAATTTAACTGCTAATTACAGCCAAAAAAAGAGAACATAAAAACTAAGTAAACACAGTTAATCTACTTGCCCCATGGTTTTGGAATTCAGCCCACACACATCCTAACCTCTGTCCTAGGCCCCATGTTAGAGAAATACCAAATGTGAGATGATTTCAGTGGTTAGTAACTGAGGTTAAAGCAAAAACTCTTTAGTCGCACCTGGCCAGCATGGCTCAGCGGTTAAGTATCAACCTAGGACCCAGGAGATAGCAGTTCGATTCCTGGTCAGGGCACACGCCCGGGTGGCGGCCTCAGTCCCCAGTAGGGGGGGGCATGCAGGAGACAGCTGATCAATGACTCATCATTGATGGTTCGATCTCTCTCTCTTCCTCTCTCTGAAATCAATATATATTTTTTTTTAAAAACAATTCTTTAGTTTCCAACTCAAATCTTAATGTTTATGTGCAAAACCATCTGAAAATGATTACAGAAATCATGACCTGCCCCAAAACCATTCAGCACGTCACTTGGGGGGTCCTCAGCAGGAAATCGAGGCATGATATTTGTGTTGTGTCTCATTTTTTGTTCTGCATTTTTATTTCTTTTAATATAGTTAGAAAACCCCACTAATTAAAGATTCCAGTGCTCCACAGTCCATTTCATTAGAGCAGAATTTTCATGAGCTCTTACAGTGGTGTGTGCTTCTTCGAATAGTGCTTTGTTTGTGGGGTTATGCAGCCAGGAGTTCATCTCAGACTATAAAAGGCATAAGTCCTTCTAATCTATGATGAACAATTATAGCACACAGGAAATCATTGCAAAGCGCTGATATAATCTTTTCTGTTTTACTCCATCTGAAAATGCACACTGGCCCGTTAATGTTCCACAGATGATAAAAACAAACAGAGCAGGGAGGCAGATGCGGTCATGTGCTGGGTCTGCCCTAGAAAACAGGACGGCCGCTACTCCACCTACCGCAGCAGAAAAGGGGGGCACGATTCTATGGCAGGGCACGCAGGGGTCAAAAGCAAATTGCAAGGAGAGAAGATCTAGAAGGTCACATGGTTGCACTGGCTGAAGAGCTGCTCCAGCCCTAGCAAATGTTTTTACTTGGCTTGAAGTCTTAGAAAGAGTTGTTGCTGCATAATAGAATTACACATCCTTTGGGAGATATCTTTGTCTCACTTGGAGTGTGAAATTCTTGGCGATATCAACTGAAGCATCACATAGGTATGGAGGCAGAGGAACCCCAGAGTGTTTGAGAATTACAAAACAAACCACAAACAGAGTATTAGCCAGCTACACCCCTCAGCCCCCTGCCCAGGAACAGTTACATGGTTCTGGCCAAGAGATGCAGACCTGCAAGGAGTCCGCTGCTCGGTTGCAACAAAAACAACTATTAATCCATGCAATGGGGTGACTGAATCAAAACATAAAATGAAATAAAAAGGCATCTCAAGTGGCCAGAAAAAAAAAAACGGGGGTATATGGAAGTAGACAGGGCATGAAACAGGCTATAGCTGAGAGAAAAACAATATTTCATTGGTTGCTTAAAGAAAAAGGTTGCCATAAAAACCGGGGCGCTCAGGTTTGGCTCAGGAGGAAAGGGAAGTCCTAAATAAGAACAGTAATGATAAACACATGCAAAGCTCACTGTGATCCTTCCATTTTTACTTTCACTGCTGCATACGTTAACTTTTCTCATAGTGGCCATCTTTAACAACCAACCATGTAAATTTATTATTTCCACATGTTCTTCCCTTTTTCCCCCTAAATTCCAAACATTGGCCTCAAGAACTCTTAAAAACTGAATTGAATCAGAGAAGACATTGAGCAGAGAAGACATTGAGCATTTTGTGTGGACACCTTTGAGACTGAAGAATTTATATATTATAAATGGTGTAAATAATACATTTGGCCCTTAATACAAACATATTTCATAGCCTTGCATGAAATTCCTACTACATGTCTATATCAGTCATGTTTCATAGGTCTAGATAAATTTTTTCATATGAAATTTTCATTGGAGGAAAGTTACTTATATTCACAAAAACACCCTGATAGAATTTTAAAGCTTTCCCATTGAGAGAGGGCTTGCCTTTATCATGTCCCTTGAGGGGAAGGAGAGCTTAAGAGGTTTCAAATAAACAAATTATCCACATCAATTACTAGTAGTTAATCAGAGCAAATATAGAATGAGATTAAAACTACAGGAAGAATGGATTCTTCTGTGCCAGCTTCCATGTTGCATAATTATCATTTCTACAATTTTATGACATGAGTTCCTTGAGAACAAGAACCTACCCAGTCATCTTCAAAGGCCGTCAAATTCCCATTGCCCATTTTAGGACACATGAAAAGGCACCAACGGATTTTTCTATTCCCTCACGTTTTCATGCATCATCTTTTAAATTTCAAGCCATTCAAGAATACTTTTTTTTTTAATGAGAAAATACATGAATGGAGAATTCTTGCTCTCCTTCACTGAATCTCAGATTTGGTTGGGAATGATCTGCTAGGGCAGCGATTCTCAACCTGTTTCATCTCATGGCACAAGTAACTAATTACTACCATTCTGCAGCACACCAAAATATAGGTTATACTTTTTGCCAACCTGACAAGAGAAGAGATATCATTTGGATTCATTCACAAGGGAGGGCTATTGCTGTACTAGCTGTCTTTTTATTTGACAATCTACAGGGAAAGAAATCAGTGTTCCTGACTAAATAGTCAGGTATGTTTTAAAAATTCTTGCAGCACACCAGCTGAAAACCACAGTGCTGGGGGTGCGTTTTCTGTTTCTGGGCAAGAGCGAATCTAGTCAGTGTTTCAATTAAAGAGAGTATCTTGAGTAATCATTGTTCAGAAAGAAACACAAGACAGAGTAGACACTGTTTATCAAGCAGGGTTTTAGAATATAAGAGGAGAGACAGACGTAGTCCATGGAGCAGACAGAAGGATACACACTTATGAATATTCACGGAGCAGATACACCAGAACCAATTACCCGGCTGTGGAGACAAGGTTAGCTGCCCACCAACTCTTCCTTGCTAACAAAACCTACTTTTGTTAAACAGTAGGACTGGGACAAGATTAAGGCAAGTGAAGTCCTCACCTTGAGTGTCAAATTTAAGAGGGGGCCAAAAAACTCACCTATCAAAATAACACTTTAATGCAATATTTTTAAAGATCTAAATTTATGCCCCTAAGAAATCCCTAAGAAACAAACTACCCACATTTTAAATAAAGACATTAGAGCTCCAATAGGGCTTGGCAGGAGACTGCACTGATCCAATCCTGATTTAAAATCCAGATAGTTTGTTCATTATAAATTTTGTCATGAATATTGATTTTTTAAATATTACATTAATATATTACTTATTTTTATCACTAAAATTTTTGGTACCTCTTAAACACTGCATTCCAAATTGGTTCCACACCTCACCCTTGTCCCTGGCCTACTGGACTTAGGGGCTAAATTAGGATTTTCTCCATTCCCCTTTGGCAGACACTTGCCTTCCCCTTGTACCTAGAGTCAGTCATGTGACACAGCTCTGGCCACTCGCATGTAAACAACTCTTCACATGAAAGCTCTGCCTTTATGTTGATTTCTGACATGAAACAGATGAGTTAAGAAGTTGGGTACCCTCCAACCGCCCACCGCTGCCTGCCTCCCAGTGCTGCCAGCAGCCATCCAACCATGAAATAAACACAGAAGGCAAGAGGATGACTGAGCACAATGACAGAGCTTGGGTCTTGCTGACACTTCCCAACCAGCCCTGACGAGACTAATTCTTTACTTCTCGTTAGGTAACAATAAGTATCCTGATGTTTTAAACCACTATATGTTGGTTATCTGTTACTTACAGTCCAGATATTTCTAATTGATGTTGGAAGCCTAATAGCCAGTCAGCTTTCAGAGAGAGAGTTTCTGAATTTCACTGCACTGACGACTTAAAATATATGTTAATATTTCATCTCTGAATTGTTTCCTTCTAGGTAGCAAGAAAAAATGCTAAGTCTAAAGGGGAATATGATTCTAAACTCTCTGTTACTTAACTATGGCAATGTATGAAAATGTCAAACCAGTCTTCATATAAACTATTAATTTTTCCCACTAAATAAACTGTGATACAAATGTTGTCAATGTCAACAATGTCAAGAGAATCTCAATTTCTATTTTGCTTTTATGAAACAGAATCTGATTGTGTTATTGTTTGATGATTAAGGGAGGAGGGAGTTATCTTGAAGAGATAAAGAATTGCCCAAATGTCCCTTGGGCTACCTGATTATCCAAGTTTAAAGAGCAATAGAATCATCACTGTGGTAAAGCCTTTCATATATAACCCAATATACCCATTTTTCACTTAAATTGAAACCAACCAGAAAGACAGTAAGATATTTTCTTTACATCAGAGAAGTAATTAATAGCAGACGTATAAAAAGTAATTCTAGGAAAAGTTTTCCTTTTCCTGGCCCAGTTATCTTAAAACATGAACCAGGATGCTTTCCAAAACACAGGAACGGCAACCTGTGCCAATACTTTTATACAGTGCTGGAAGCCAACAGTCCATACCTGAGCTTTCCAATGTGAGAGTCACCACCAATAGATGGCTATTTATATTTTCATTTTAATTAAGTAAAATTAAATAAATTAAAAATTCATTACTTTAGTTGCACTAGCAACATTTCAGTGCTCAATAGCTGCTCATGGCTCATGGCAACCACATTTGCCGGCACAGAATTTGAACATTTCCATCATCATAATGCTGCTTTATGCTAATGAGCCTCTTACTGCCCCATTTCTCTTTGCAGTAGTGAGAAGTAAAAGACCACCTACAGAAAATTAGTCCTGAAAGGAAAAAAGAGTTGTATGCATTATAACCAAAGGTACTGTGGCTAAACAAATGCCTCTCCCATTTCCTCTCCATGGTTCTGACAGTTAATTCCAAGAGGTACTATTACCTCTTTTTTAAAATTCATTTTTATTGAATTTATTGGGGTGACATTGGTTAATAAAATTATATAGGATTCGGACGTACAATTCTGTAATACATCATCTGTATATTGTATGGTGTGCTCACCACCCTAAATCTCCTTCCAAGTAACATACAAATCAGCAATGCTCAGATGTGATGACATCGTCTCAAAGCACATATAAGTCAGAAATATTTTCCTCCAAAGATTACCCTTGGGCAGGGGCAGTTTTTAAAGAAGAAACTTTCTATACAAATTATCTCTCTAACGTCAAGTTAACCTGGATTATTAGGGTTTTTATCTTTCAAAATAACTTGGGGGGGGGGGCTTGACTGATTAAACAGTTTATGTGGTGGGTCTTCATTAAAGACCTGAATATTTTGGATTTTAGGTAGCTTTTATGATATACACACCGTTACACATTTTATTAAATGTTACATTACATATGATTCATCACTACTCTCATTGTAGAGTTCTCACATGTTTGGCCTTAGTGCCAAGGAAAGTAGCACTGTGTGTTGACAAACTCAGGCTACTTCACAAGCAATTTGATTACTGGATCCTACATTCTTGAAAAGTCCATGCTTCTCCACTCCTTTACAATTGGAGCCTATACATTTTTGAAGTTAGGTTCACTGAGGGATAATATAGACACAATAACATCTACCGACTTAAATTCAACAACTTTTAACAAATGTATAAAGCTTGTCACCACCTCCTCAATCGTGATATAAAATATATGTATTAACTTATATGTTCTCTCACAAACCTTTGCAGTGATATTTTTTTTCCCTTACCCTGTATCCAGGCAACCATTGATAGGTATTCTGTTACTTTAGCTGTGTCTTCTATAGAATTTCACATAAAAGAATAATACAGCTCTTGAGGTCCAACCGGGTTTGCGGAAAGATGGCCAAACGCACCAAGAAGGTGGGAATCGTCGGTAAATGCGGGACACGTTATGGCACCTCCCTCCGGAAAATGGTGAAGAAAATTGGAATCAGCCAGCATGCCAAGTACACTTGCCCCTTCTGTGGCAAAACCAAGATGAAGAGACGAGCTGTGGGGATCTGGCACTGTGGCTCCTGCGTGAAAACAGCAGCTGGTGGTGCCTGGACCTACAACGCCACTTCTGCTGTCACGGTGAAGTCTGCCATCAGAAGACTGAAGGAATTGAAAGACCAGTGGAAGCTCCACACTTTGAAATATTGCTAGCCTATAATAAATGGGTTCATTTATATATTTAAAAAAGAATAATACATAATATGGAGTCTTTTGTATCTGGAATCTTTTACTTAGCATAATACTTTGAAGATTCATCCATTTTGTTGTTTATATAAATAGTTTGTTTCTTTATATTGTCCATATATTCCATTTTACATAATTAACTTGTCTACTCTCACTGATGGACTTTTGAGTTTCCCATTTTTGGTTGGTATAAATGAAGCTGCTGTAAACCTTTGGGTATGAATCTTTCTGTAGACATTATTTAACATTTCATTACCCTTGAGCAAATACCTATGAGCAGATTTGTTCATAGGTATTTGCCCATCTTAAATTATTAACAGCAAAGCATAAGAGGTCCAGATCCTCCACATTCTCACCATGATTAGTATTATCAGTCTTTTTTTATTTTAGTCACTCTGCTGCATGTATAGAGATATCTCATCATGGCTGTCATTAGTATTTTACAAACTGTATAAATCTCTGGTCCATGTCTTAAAATTTGAATTATTTATTTTCTTATTAACTTGTAAGAGTTTATTTATATATGTGGACACAAGACCTTTAGTAAACATAGGTATTGTAAATATTTTCACATAGCTTCTGGCTTGCATTTCCATTTACTCAATGGTGTCTTTGAATAGCAAATGTTTTTAATTTTGCTGTGGTTCAATTTACCAGATTTACCTTTGTGTGCTTTTTGTGTCTTTGCCTAATCTAAGATCACAGACATTTTTTTTCCATAGGTTTTCTTCTAGAGGTTTTATAAATTTAGCTCTTTAGGTCTATGATCCATTTCAGCTCATTTTGGCACAGAGATGTCCAATTTTTCCAGTACACTTTGTTGAAAGAACTATTATTTCTTTGTTGAATTATGACCAGTTTGTTTAAAATTTATTGACAATATGTACGTGGGTCTAGTTCTGGTCTCTGCCTTCTATTACATTGATTTACATGTTTATCCTTGTGGAAACACCACATTATCTTGAATTCAGGCACTCAAAAGAGTAACCATCCTTTTCTATACTAGAAGAATAGAATTAGTACTTTTTTCCCTTAAATATTTGTTAAAATTCACTATTGGAGAGCTTTGGATTTGAAATTTCCTTTGTTGAAAATTTTTAAACCACAAATTTAACTCCTTGAATATATATAGAATTAGTTCAAAGGTCTATCTCCTCTTAAGTAAGCTTGGATAGATTGTATCTTCAAAAAATTTGTCCATTTCACCTAAGTTGTCAAATTTATTGATATAAAGTTGTTCATTGTTTTCTATTACTATTCATTTTACTTCTATAAGTTCTATAGTGATGTTTCATTCATTCCGAATATTGACAAATATGTCTTCTCTCTAATTCCTTATCAATATGGTTAGAAGTTTACTGATACTATTGGTTGTATTAAAGAACTATGTTTTAGTTTCACTGAACTTCATTAGTTTTTTTCCCCTTTTTCCACTTAACTGGTTTTCCCTCTTATCTTCATTTTATTTATTTATTCTGTTTACCACAGATTTGATTTGCTTTTTTTTTTTTCTATTTCCCTATGAAGCAACCCCAAATGACTATAATGGATTTTTCTCCATCCCTAATATAAGTGATTACTGCTATAAATTTCTCCTTAAGCTCTGCTTTGGGTGCATACCAAAAATTTAGATTAAGTTGTACTTTTGTCATTCAGTCGGAAATATTTTAGAATTTCCCCTTTGATTTGCTCTTCAGCCTATGAGTGATTTAGAAGTATATTACTTAAAGTCCAAAATGATTTTCCATATGTCATCTGGTTATTGATGCTTAGTTTGACTCTGATGTACTCATAAAACACACAGGCATAATTCTAATCCTTTTAAATGTATTGAGACTTGATTTATGCTGGTTTATGTTTGCAGTCCCTATTACTGTGCTATATCTTAGAAACTACTTCCAGTGAGCTGAGCCAATCATAGGACTCATTTATTTCCTTTCTCTAAGTAATTACAATCCTGCTATGCCCTCTACCTATGGTACATTATCTGAAAACTGTAGTTTCTAATATTTTGTCTGGTTTTCTTGTTTAAAACAAGAGGACAAATCAAGACACCCCCTTTTTTCCATCATGGTTAGATGGTAAAGTCCCCTGTGTAATTTTTCCATTTAAAATAAACAATCATCTGTTTATCAGATCTTGGTGAAACAAGAGACATATTTAATGGAAGCTCTCTGACAATCTGTATACAATTTCCAAAGTTAATAATAGACGTTATAGTTTAAAACTCTTACGGAAAAAGAATTCACATTCATATATTCTTCTTTGGTTTGCATTTTTAGTCCCAAAACTATTGATTTGGGTTTCAGATTTATACCTGGATTCATGGACTTACAATCTAAGATTCTGTGACCCCACAGTGAAACGGAGGGTTTATGATTCCATGATGGAGCTTTATTTTTATAGATACGATTTTTTTTAGTAGGGCTGATCCTTTAAAATTAAAAAATAAAAGCATTTGAATGGATAATGCTTTCATTTATTCTAGTCCATTTTTTTCAATTCAGACAATGTTTAAATCTGGCTTGAACTAGCTATGCAATGACTGAGATTTTCCCTTTAACCCTCTAAATGAGAAGATCTCAACAAACCTTTACATTATACAGTGATTACCACTAACACCCAGACAAAAATCATGAAGACCAAATATTCACATTTCTTGTTCACTTCATCACTGCTGGTTTTTCAAATTACTGTGCCTCACAGAGTATTAAACAACTACATTTAAGCTCAAAGTCCGCTATTTTTAATGTTGGATATAATGACCTCTGGGATTGTAGTTCTCTGTACTTTCACATACACACAAAAATACACATACTCTTAACTCTGATTTACCCTACTCAATAATACTATGAGGGTAGCAGTATCATTCCCATTTTTTAAGTGTTAATGGTGGCACAGAATTATTAAGCAACTTACCCAAGGTCAGACAATTAATAAGTCACAAGACACAACCCCAACACCTGGTTTCCTGACCGTGTTGCTCTCTGCATTCCTCAACAGCTGGCTGACACTGCCTCGGTTAAGGGAGCCAGACCAACTTCTGAGACGTCTCTAAAAGAGGTAGAAACCTCATACAACACTGTTTCTTAAAGATTACTAGGGCAATTCTTTCTTCGGCCACTATTGAAGGGATATTCATATTAAACATATGTGGCACGTGCCATGATAATCTGAAGTATCTGACAGATATTCTTCTGCCAAATGGACCCCAGTCTTGGCTTAGAAACTCTGGGGCCCTTCAGTGCCTTAGTATCCCTCTCCTGTTAGCAAATTAATATCAGCCTCCTGCTTTTTGGTGTTCAGAGCCAAGTCTCTAGATTTTAGCCCATTAGGCCACTGTAAAGGGAGGAAACATTTTCTTCACTGGGCTTCCCGGAAATCTGACTCTCCGTTCTCCATTTTAATTTGCTGTCTCATCTCTCCAAACTCCATGCACTGAATGGCTCCAAGGCTCACTCAGTGGACCTCTTCTCTTTCCAATCTACACTCTTTCCTCTAGAAACTTCATCCAGGCTATGGCTTTAAATGATGTCTATATGTTAATAACTCCCAAATGCCTACCTCTAGCCAAAATTGCTTGCCAGGGAAGTTCAGTCTATCCTGGTACAGCAGCCAGGGTGACTCTTTTACACCATGTTAGATTGCATTGCTTCTCTACTCAAGACCTTCCAGTGGCTTCCCACCTCACTCAAGATAAAAATCAAAATTCTTAAAGGCCCTATGAGTCCTGGCCCTCCTTACCCTTTCTGACCTCATCTCCGTTACTCTCTCCTGAGGCTCACTCCATTCTGGCCATCCTGACCTCCTTGCTATTACTCAGGGCCTGCCAAGCATGGCCCTGCCTCAGGGCCTTTGCACTTGCTCTTCCCTCTGCCGTGAACACTTTCCTCAGTTATCCAAAGGTCTTGCCTCCTCACCTCCTTTAAGTCTCCACTCAATGGGTCCTTTGTATAAGTCACAATCCAGCCAGGAGAACAGAAATCAACTTAGGTAGCTCAAACAGAGAAAATTCAACAGAGGGAATAGGTTGTAAAGGTATTGCAAGAACTCACAAAGCATAAGAATAGAGGCTGGGGCCTGGGAAAGCCAAGAGGAAGAACGCATGGCGCACAGAGACGAGCAGCTGCTCACAAGCTGGAGTGCAGCCCATGCCTGTCCTGTGCTGAGCTCTTCTCCAGCAGCTGGGACTCCAGCGGGAATTGCCAAAAAGCCCTGCTGGCTGCCCTGCGCTCCTCCGCCTGCTCAGCAACTGCTGGTTCATCCCATTCGCACATCCAAACAGGAATCCAGTTAGGACAGGAGCCTGAGGAATTTTTCTGACTCTGGCCAGTTGCACAGAGATTAAAAAGGGGCACATGTGGGGCTGAGAGGCAACAGGTAAACGCCTGGCACACCTGAAGACCCTCCCCCACTTAGCCCATTCCCTGCTTTGTCGTTTTCCTCAGCCCTTATCACTAGATGGCCTACCCTCTATCATATCATCCTATTATTGTCTGTCTCCCCTAATAAAATGTACACTCAGAGTCGGCCGAGACTTCTGCCCGTTGTGCTTATTGCGGCAACCCCAGTGACTGAAACCATTTCTGGCACATAATGGGCACTCAGTTAATAGCGAATGAATTACTAAGGAACTGGACCTCTGCTTTTATCTTCAAACAAACAGAAACCAAAATACTCTGGGGGCTGAAGCTAGGAAGACAGTGGCACAAAACTCAAAAATGCAAATGAAGATGGCAACTTTTAGGTGCCTTTGAGAGCTACGAGGGGCACCCGGTTAGCCATGCCTGGCGTCAGGATGTGGCCTCATCGATTTCAGCTAATAGGGTGTGTCACCTACCTCCCGCGTGCCCAGGGTGCTTTCCAGGTGGGAACAGTCAAATTGCTCTACTGCAACTTGTCACACCATGGATTGGAGGAATCTGTTCTGTTTGGAGGTTAGCACACAGCGGCGCTGAGCCCTTGATTAGGAAAGAGAATGTTTCCTGCCTCACGCAAGATCCTGCTCAAGCTCCCTGAGGCCGTCCCAGAGCCACAGGCGGGTAATGGGAAAGCAAAGAGAAGCCCAACTTAACTCCTCCCAAAGTGACCTCTGGCCATTTTCCCTCCAGAATAAAAAAACCTTCCGGAGAATTAAAACTTAAGGCGTTGATTAAGTCAGCTGGCAAGCTAAATGAGATTTAAAAACCTCACTGGAGTCTTTTCTTTGTCACAATGCAGCAGAAGAATGTCAACACTGCTGTCCACTGGAGTTGGCCTAATGTTGCCTCTCAAATGTAACCACGGTTGCTTACCTTGCCTTCGTACTAGAAGACAAGAGGTCATAAATCCAAGAAAAGCACTGCTTAATTGAAACTTTATACACCCTTTGTTTAATCTCCAACTCCTCCTTCGTGCATAAAATAAGGGCAAGATTTTTATCTACCTTCAGTGTGAGAAACAGATGAATTGCCCATTTAATGCTTAGGAAGACTATAATATGCCTAAAAATAAATAAAACACAATAACATACCATTTGAGGCCAAATGAAATGAATGTTTTCAATCAGAATCCAGACACTAGCTTTGCAAAACCTTAATCCCAGTTTTAACGCAGTCACATTGAACTAGTTTACTTACCAAGTATTCCATTTGCAGCCTTAAAATAATAAAAACTACTTCCCCACCGAGACAGGTCAATCAAAAAATGAAAATTTTATCTTAAGATAAAATATAGATGCTCGCTCATAAATTATTTCAACGGTGGCCCTAGAACACAAAAGGTTTTTGGGTTTTGTTGGGATGATTCTCAAAATTTAATAAATCACTTACAGAACCTAATCATTATTTATAAAAAACCTGCAACAGGGACCTTCTCGGGTCCCGTCGGCCAAAAGATCAATCACATCAGCAAAGTATAAGGCAAGTATTGGAACCAGCTTACTCAATGAGGCGCACAGAGGTGTTAGAAGAAAATGAAGGATGAGACCACTACCGCCTCTACGCATTTATGAATAATCATGATATACATACGTTATAGAATTGAACACTGGTATCTTTTTGAATATTCCATTTCTTTTCAGATAGCAAACCAGCAACAGAATTTAAAATAAAAAATGTATTCCCAAATGCCATCTTCAAAGTAAAAACAGGCAGTAGGCTTGTACCTGCTCGCTTCACTTGCAAACTGCTTTGAGTATTTCGCCCGTGTGATTCTGACATTACCTACATGAAACATTCAATCATATGCATAACAGAAATCAAAATATTTATGGAGCGATGGACTCTTTAAGGGTCCAAACAACACTTTTCTTTCCCAAGTAAACTCACAGGAGAATAACTCACCTCCTTAGTTTTTACAGAGAAAAGTGTGGAGTTTTCAACAATTTGTGGCGACTTGCTATGTTTTATTTGGATTCATATAAAAATATTAAAATTAAATAGTAAAATCAATTTCATACCATTTATTTTTAATTAAAGTAAATTTCCTAATTCTTCCTTGGACAAAGTAGGCCACTGTCATGCAGTCATGCACATGGTGATTTACAAAGGTCAAACGGCAGCTCTGGGAATAGATTACAGAGAGAAATACCAGAAACTATTTTAATCAAGGTTTACATACTAGGCAACTCTGAGCACTTGAAGCGACTCTAGAAATCAATCACCGCAGCTCCTGCTGTGATGGTGGGGGTCCTAGAAATTAGAGGAGACATCCAACCAGGGCCAGGACACCACATAACTGTCTGGGGCATTAGACACCAGACAGCCAGAACCTGAGAGAAAATGCAGTACCATGGGGCATGCATGGAACTGTAGGATGTTCCTGGGCTACAGGACACTTAGGGAGCCATGGGCAGGTATGGAACCATGGGGCTTGCAGGGAGCCGTGCACCATACGTGGAGCCAAGGCACAGAAGTAGTTCCTTGGGGCTCCTTCAGCATCTTCACCCTTGTCTTCTAAAAGGCTAGTTCCCTGTGCCTTCGAGAATAACTGAGGCCACCCAAGTTACGCCTTTCCCAGCCCAAAGAGGAGCAGGTGGCAGGCCAAGTAGAGCCAGTGCTCTGGGGACTGTGAGAAAGAACAGTGAGAGGCGGTTGGCAGTTAACAGAGCAAAAGGAAACGTGTATACGACCACCTTGCCAACTGGTAGAGAACAGCTTCCAGAGGTGGGAGAGGGGCTGGGGGTCCCAGGCAGTTAACACAAAGAGGAGTCAGCAGAGAGTTACAGAACACGTCATGTGCGTTTATTGTAAATATTTAACAAATTAATGCCTTTACTACAGACATGAGTACAGTGAAATGTAATTGTATGATTCCATAGAAAAATATTGGATTCATGAAAAATAATCATTCATCCTGTGGTATCAGATGAGAACCCAAGCTTAAGATCCTATGTTGGACCCTTTCAGTCATGATCTTTCAATCCCCTTTGACATGTGGGGATAAAGTCAACTGTTTCAATTCAAGGAACAAGTGCCATGCCCCAGTCCTGCCCCAGTGATGGCCCAAGCTAGGATACCCACTTTGATTCCTTCAGATGGCCTTCCTAAGATCTGGGACCAATTGCTAATCCTTTATCAACTGTCCATATAGTTCTTCTGAAATAAGTTTCAAAACAATTCTCAGGCCAATTAATGGTCCCTACATAGGAAGACACTCAACAGGAACACCAAGGAGTCAGAAATAAAGATCTCAGGGGCCTGGGATTGGAATTAATGGTACCCTGCCTGATTCTGCAGGCAGGAGCAACGTTAGGCATTAATACTAAGTGCTGCCAGCTAAGACACTGATGTAAGGCATTAAATTAGTCACAATATTAAGGCCCCAAGGCAAAGAAAGCCTGAGTGCGACATGTCTCACCCCACCAGTGGTCTTCCTCTGTGCTTAAAGTAAAATTCTTCCCCACTAACCAACTCCTATAACTGGAGCATGCTCTCGAAATAGCTGGGTAAACTTTAATCAATAAACAAACAAAAGCAGAATATGGCACGATCGCCTAAGTGAGCATTAAACATTTAAAACTCATTTCAGAGATGGTTAGGAGACTCAGTAACCATGCTGAGAAACAGGCTGTCTCAAAGGGTCACTATTTTTTTCCCCTCTTAACTGGAACAGACATTTACGCAAACGACAAGGACATAAGTGTGAACGGTGTGTCTGTAATGGGTCAGGGTGGTTTAGCAGCCCCTGCACAATCAAGGATAAATATTCCCGAACATGCAGCCAGGGAGCAACCTTGCAAGCACAGCAAGCTGTTAGCGCGTGTTGAGCAATGAACTCCGCCAGACGAGAGAAGCCCGCAGAGGCTGGGAAAAATAGTCCTGCCAGCATCTTCCGCTGGGCAGGTGAAGCGAATCCAGACTTCAAGAAAGGGAGGGGGTGGGGGAGAATGAAGAGGATAATGGGGGTCAAATCCATGGCGAGGAAAGGAGACTAGACTCGGAGGGGGGTGAGCTCACAATGCAACGTGTGGATGTTGTATTATAGAACTGTACCCCAGAAATTTACATAATACTGCTATTAACCGTTACCCCAATAAATTTAATTAACTCTAAAATATTTAAATAAATAAAATGTTAAAAAAAGACTTCAATAAGACGTGCTTGCTGCATTAAGATGTTACTATAGCATCCGTTCACTTCAAACAGCCTCTGTGTAGAGCGCCTCCCGTGTTACCACACTAAATCCTGAAATCATAAATGTACACAGAAGTCAAGATTTTATAAGTGAACACTATCCGGCCCTCCTTTTATTTCTCCCTTGTCAGTGTTTCATCCTGTTTTCTCAAACTGTCTCGTGGAGTCGTGCGTTACAGGAAAGTGACCACGGAGGGTATCAGTGGCCACCTGCTCAGCTGTAACATGAGCCAGCGCAAGGAGGTCTGGGCTGCTGGCACCCACAGGGGCCTTTGTGTTTCGGTCGACTTCCTTCCTAAACCCCCCATCCTCCAGGCCCGGGCCCTGCCTACTCCTCCTCGGCGGACAGGGAGCTTCTCAGGAGCTCCCTCGCCGTCCAGCCACACCCACCCGCTAACTTTCCTGCATCCGGGGTGCCCTGGCCACTGGCCCTCCAGCCCCACTGGAGGTGGGGTGGGCTTCCTGTAAGCTAATCCCCGCCTCGGTCCCGTGTCCTACCCCCTCCTACAGCCTGGGACTTTGCCTAATCAATTATCTCCCCCTCGCCTCTTGCATCACCGGGCTCCCTCCCATCACCATTTAAGGACGGTGAAGTAATGTTCTCTTAAAAGCCACCCCCTGTCCTCGAGTCTCTGCTGGCTGAGGCAACAGTTCTCTCCTTTCATAGCTATTTCTTCACCCCACGTTTATCCCTCCGCTCATCACCATCTAGTTTCTCCTCCAGCACTGCCCCAAACCTGCTCTGATAAATGCTATTTGTTATGGGTTGAACTGTGTCCTTCCATAAGACATGTTGAAATCCTAACCTTGGATACCTGTGAATGTGACTTTGTTTAGAAATAGAGCCTCTGGGGAAGTAATTTGTTAAGATGAAGTCATGCCAGGTCAGGGAGGTTCCCTAAATGCAGTATGACTGGTGTCACTATAAGAAGAGGAGAGAACCAAAAGACAGACACATGGAGAGAAGACCATGTGGCTCCAGACTCAGAGATTGCAGGGAGGAGTCTACATGCCAAGGAAGGCCAATGACTGCTAACAGCCACCAGAAGCTACAGAGAGGGGAGAAAAGGATTCTTCAGAGAGAACATGGCCTGACTCTGGACTTCTAGCCTTCAGAACTGTAAAAGAAGATATCTCTGCTGTTTCAAGCCACCCAGTCTGTGGAATTTTGGTACAGCAGTGCCAGGAAACTAATACAGCATTGCTTGCGGAATTTCTAGGAGGGTGACCCTGTGTTCCAGTTCTCTTGGGACATAGGACTTTCAGTGCTAAATTGGGAAAGTCCCAGGCAAACCAAGGTGAGTATGTCACTCCACCTTCTGGCCTACATCTTCCTCAAACTCTCTGCATCACTGAATACTCCCGATGGCCACCTCCCTCTTGAGAAGTCCTCTGTTCTTGGTTCCCATGATGGCTGGTTCTCAAGCAGATAATTCCACCTGATGGCAGGTACACAGTCAGCTTCTCCATCTAAAATCATCAAATCCTTCTAATCGGCTCCCCTTTCTTTCTTCCATATGGAAGGAATGGCCAAGAAGTTGGGGATCATACTCGGCACCTCCTTCTCCCTCCTATATCCATTGAATCATCAACAAAAATCCCTTCAAACATAAAGCCACTGGATGGGTTATTAAAATACGATGACTGGACAGTCATGGTTAGCTTGATGAGATACCTGTGATTTCCTGGAGGACAGGGGTAAAGACATTGACTTTTCTTCCTCAACGCTGAGTGCCCAGGGCGATTTGTTGGGAAATGCTGACCTGAGAATTTTTTTGTTTTCCTTGATTTGGGTGTTATTTCTATGGGTCACGGTTTCATTCCCTGGTTCAAACGCCCAGGGTGCTTGAAGCACCTGTTAAATAAAGGTGGTCTCGACACTGGGACTTCCCTGTCTGTGATGACTCTGGTCTTGGATTCTTCTTGAGATAGTGATCCGTGCCTGGATAAGAAATTCTTGCAATGAAGGATTTTATATTTTTGCTCCTATTTTAAACAATGTCTAAAACAAGAGTCACAGGGTAATAGAACAATAAGCACTGCCATCCTCTGTGCCTGAGTGTGGAAAGTGCCTGGGCACTCTGAGCATGCCTGTCCCTTACCTTTATAAGAAATGACCGGGTGCTCTGCTCTCTGGCACTGAGGCGTGTCTGCTGAGGGCTGGGCGAGTCTCCACCACCCCAGGCTGGAGAACAGCCACGCGATGACACAGGTGCCCTTCATGGTGGCAGGAGGCTTGGACTCTGCGCACTTGTCTTCTAACCAGAAGCTCGTCCTCCCGTCATGTGGGAAACGTGCCTAAAACACACAAAGGAGAACAACTGGATGAAAACGAGCTCCGGTTTTCTGGAGGTGGTCTTTTGGTAATGCCCTGTCACCACCTTCAAAAGAAAAAGGCTTCGCGGGCTTAGACAAGCAGACGTTCTTCTAGCTTATATGTCAGATACGCATGAGTGTATGTGTCTCATAAGGACCTCTTTTTCTCACAATAATTTTATGAGATAACCCATTTCTTATAAAAGGAGAAACGTTCAAGTTTAAGTTTGACCGAGACACCACAGTCACTCTTAAGGGCTATGATCACCCATTGCTTTTCCCTTGGAACATAGTCCTCAGTGCCTTGTGCAAACCCAGATCTATACGTGGGAACCCTAAGAGCCCTGCCCTTCCTTTTTAATATTCAAAAGACACTACTTAACAAGGCCTTGACCGTTGTCATTTACTAATAAGCCAATTAGTAATATGCTACCTGACTCTTAAAAATTGCCCATATTTGGTGAATCTATCCTTTGAAATTTATAGATAGCCTGCCAGCACAAGTTTGTGGCTAGAGACCAACTATAAATCCAATGAAATCTATATTGAGCACCTACTGGGTGAGACAAAATCACTATGCTGGGAGTGCTGATACTTGAAAGATTATGAATAATTTAAAAGATGAATAAGCTTTAAGATAAGATAGGCTTGTAAAAATAACTATAATCCAAGTTGTTAGAAAACCATAAAAAGCAGCAGGAGTACAGTGGGAGTTGACAGTCCTGCTGCTATTTAGGGGGACCAAGGGCGTGTCTGCGGAGGGGCTCACGCCTGAGTTAAACCCTGGAAGATAAAGAGGACTTCCACAGATGGAGGCCTCTGGAAGCACAGTCCATGCCACGGGAAGAGGGCGAACAGATGCCTGAGAGGCAAGAGGAAGGAGCAGGCAACGTGTCTGGGGAATGGTTTACTGTACTTGACCCAAACGCCAGGAGATATAAAAGGAGATATAGTGGGCGGCAGCCTACAGAGTAGGCTGGGTTCAGATTTGGAGGCCTGAGGTCTCTATTTTTAGGTGACAAGCTACCATAGTATATTAATATTACATTAGGTGAAATATTAATAAAATTATTCTTACAACAGTGTACATAGGAAGCTGGGTAGAAAGGAGCACAGAGGTGGAGAAGTTAATTATAAGCCTCTGCAATTGTTCAGAAGAGAAATAAATGAAGCTGAGACTTCGAATGGTGTCAATGTGAATGAAAATTCAGGCAAACATTCTAAGCGATACGTTAGAGAAAGTACGGCAAATTAAAGAGGGCCAGTGATTCTCTGAAATTCCTCCTACTGAGGTGAAACTCTGGCCACTCTCTTGAACCTGGGTTGGCTCCCTGAGAGCGTGGCTCAATCGAAGACAACAGAAGCGATGGTGTGCTCCTTTCCAAGCCCTGCCCCTAAGAGACTGGCGTCTCCACTTCTTATCTCTTAGCACATGTTCTCTGGGCACCGAGACCCCAGGTAAGAAGTCTAGCTACCCTGAGACTGCCATGCTAGAGAGGCCACACAGAGGAGCTCTAGGGACATTTCCCATGGAGCCCAGCATCCCAGCCATCCCACCAGAGCACCTGACATGTGAGTAAATGTGGAAGCCACTGAGCGACTTCAGTAAGGATGAGAGCAAAGGCATCAGCCAGGTGAGCCTTGTTCAAATGCCTAACCCCAAAATGTGAAACAAAATAAAATTATTGTTGTTCAAGTCTGCAAGATTTGGGAGAACAGAAAGCAAAGAGGAACAAGACAGAGAATATAAGAGACTATGAAAATGGAAATGACATTTTCCTTACTATGATAATCAACAGAAGAATTTTGTTTAGAGGAGAATATGACCACTTAGTTTTGTGCACATTGGGTCTAAGGGGCTGAGAGAATACTTAAGGAAAAGCAGCAGGCTGTTGAAGTCAGAGACTGAATACAATGTTTGGAAGGGTTAAAACCATGGGTGTGGTTAAATTCACCAGGGGAAAGCAGGAGGCGGAAAAAAGGGGAAGCTAAGGAAAACTGTATGTTTGTTTAGAAGCTGCAAGTTGAACAGTCACCACACAAAGGTGAGAAGGAAATCAGAGACAGCTCACCAAGTGAAAATGGAGATCAAGTTCGGCTGAAATATAAAAATAACACTTTTGAAAAAAAGAGATCTGGTCAACTGCATCCCAATGAGTCAGACCAGTGGCTTCAGTGAACAGACAATGATCAGTTTGCGGGGGACAGTTTCAGCAAAACAGACTGAATCCCGTACAGCAAGGAACCAAACAGGAACGGAGGGAGCAAAGGCGGGCTAGAACATGCACGGCTAACTCGAATGCCAGGTAACCAAAGAAAATTCAATGAAATCACAGAAGCACTAAACAAAGCTGGGAAAATTTTAGTTTAAAGAAAACATCATTAAATGTGGCTTCTTTTCTGAGAAGTGACGAGTGGGGAAGAGACTGTAGATTTAGAGGGAGAGGAGGTATCAGATAGAAGATCCAGGAAAAGCAAAGGTGGGAAGCTATTAGGGTCCTAGGAAAGATGGTGGTTATGAAAGAAGGAAAGAGGCTCATTTTCTAAAGGAGTTTGCCTATGAATATATGGTGAGATTTCACAAAGAAGAGACATACATTTTAGGGTGCATCAGATTTCTCAGTCTCTATATTTCTCAGTCCCATTGACTCAATGCTCCCATTGATGTGAACATGCTCAAGTTGAGCAGGAGACAGTGGAGGGACCGCAAATCATGAGTAGGCCAGAGCATGGCTTCTGTGGGAGTGAGGGACCCTGAGCATGAAGGTGGAGGTAGTGATGCAGAGGAAAACTGGGAGCCGGGGGCTTCTGTCCAACGGGTCCGTAATCCCTGCCCAGGCACAGTGCGTCGTAATGGACAATGAAGGCACAGTTGTCATTTTTTCCCTTGGTTATAAAATTAAAAGGGTGATTAAGTTCACTCTTGGAAGGGGTGTCATGGTCTGCAAAACAGGGCAATGCTCTGGGGCTCCAGTCTAGAGGTGAACACATGAAGCAGCCCATCTTTCTTTTCTTATCCTTCTGACCTGAGACTTAACAAGGGGAAATTTCATCAAATGGCATATCTTAACTCAGAGTAACACTCTTTAGAAGGGCTTCAGGTGTGATTTAGTTCTGTTCAGGGCAAGAGCATTTGGAACACCCTCACCAGCCCCCTGGACGTAGACTATCATTTTCCTGTGTCAAAACCAATCATCAATGATAGAAATAATGCAAGAAGGATAGTGAAAGTACCGGGAAACACTCAGAAAGTGCCAGCTCTGTGGCAGGCACCACACCACACATTTATACCATGCCTGGCACCTAATGGACACCCAGAGCCGTTCCTCTGCCGCATGGTCTCCCACTGGGCAGCATTCCATCAGGAGCTGGGTGGGGGCACTGCCCCGGCTTGACCTCCCGGACTGAGCTCAAGTCAACTAGGGACTGGGAGAAAATTCTTCTCTTGCACGTGGTTTTCCAATGTGTCAGGCCCAGGCCAACAGAGACGACCCCTCCCCCACCCCGCTGCCTATGAAATGGGTTCCAGAGCAACTGTCCATTGGAACTGTCCGGCATCAGCAAGAGCCATAAACTCTCACTTCAGTTCTAGCATCTCTGCCTCCTGAAGGAAAGGTAGAGAAAAATAACACAAGTGACTGAAATGTCCCTCCCCTGGGATGTGGAAAGTGACCGTTAGAGAAGGAGGAGGTGCTGTGTTCAGTGTGAGAGCAGCTAAAATGGGATACGTGGGTCCATGATGATGACATGAAATTACATGCTGGCCACGGAAAACTTAGAGGAGCACATTTAATGAGAACAGGTGATTTTTAGAAGTTTATAATTTTCAGTCTACATAACATGTTACCTTTTCTCTTAAAATAAACTACTATAAACAATCCTCATGGTAAGATGCCAGGTAAGGGTAGTCACCATCTTCATTTACAGGGTGGGCTTTTCTGAGCATCCGCCAGGCACTGCTAACTCCCTGAATGTCTTTACTCTAAGCAGTCTTGCCTCTAAATAGCAGGCCCCTCCACACTAGCCTATGCAATTCCATCTTCCACTGAATCAGGGAGCCCTGGCCTCTCAGTGATCAAGGTGAGGGGTGGGGGTGGTGCATAGTTATATCAGGGCTTTTACTGCTCAGTCTCAGCACTCTGACATTTAGAGCCAGATCATTCTTTGTTCTTGGAACTGTTCAGTGCATTTAACAGCATCCCTGGCTAAATGCCAGTAGCACCCCTCCCCCCAATCTGTGCCAACCCAAACTGTCTCCAGACACTGCCAATCGCCCCTGGTTGAGAACCTCCAATTTGTGTTCATCAAAATACCTCTCCCTCTTTAGATATTAAATAAGCTATCATCCCTTGAAAGGTTATTTTAAAATACACTTATATAAATCACCCAGCTGAATTTGTATTGAGTCATGTCAGCAAAACTTCAATAAGAATGAAAGTCATGTTAATTATAACTATTTGTTACATTGGGAAATATATTATGAAGACATTTTCAAAGGATCACTTTAAATAAAAGCTGTTCTAATTTTATCCCACTGCCTCTGAAAAATCAAAAATGTATTAGACGAGTTAATACTAAACAAACAATTTTGCCAACAGAAGATTTATTAGAGCAGACCAATTTGGGATACAAAATAGAAGCATTTTTGTTGCATCTGTTTCAAATCCCCTGAGGCCTTCCTTTTAGTTTCCTGATGTAGGAGGATCTCTCTATAAGCTCCATCAAATAAGCAAAACTCTGCGTATATGTGTGTGTGTGTGTGCAATAAATAACATTTCCCATTCACACCCACGCCGCAAATGAATAGGCTTTGGGGAACAGAAAATAACTGTTCCTCTTAGTTTAAAAACTGTTGTCAGATAAAAAAAGAAATCAAAAGAATGAGCGCTTACACAAGAAGTCTACTTAGGAAACAAAGTCTAACTAGTTATTAATAAACACAGATCCAAAATAAGCTTTATGTACTTCTGTTCAGAGGAGGATGGGTTTCTTCTGCGCTTCAGATCTACTGTAAAGCTGGAAATGGCTGGATCCATTGGCACATCTCAGGGAGTCCATAGAAACCAGGACTTCCACCAGGGAGAGGACAGTGAACCCAGGTGGGCTAAGACAGACTCAGGAAGCCGCGCCCCACACCCGTCCACTGCAGGGTCCTTAGCATCAAAGGGCTGAGGCCAAAGTTGAGGAGACTGTTGCATGTGTGTCTCTTAAATATACAAAGTTACAGCACATTGCAACGTCAGGGACACACAATGGCCAGGTTTGATAGAAGGGATGGACAGCTCTTCTGAAACGTGTGTATTTGCATTCGCCCTTCCCATCTCCTGACCCTATTCCATGGTATCTGATGAAACCACTCCCCCAGATTAAGTCCCAGTCCACACCGAAAGCAGCAGAACCAATGAAAAATCATTCCACCATCCAAACAAACCACCTGGTCTCACCCCTGCACACCCTGGCACAGCTAAATACAGTGCCTGTTGCACAACTGGCAGCTGCTGCCAGGTAAACAGCCCAGCCCTGTACAAAAACCCCCAGGGCTCCTCCACTGCAGTCCAAAGAAAACACTGTGCCCCTTCACCAACAACCATCTCCTCCAATGCCACCTCCACTACTCCCACTGCACAGGCATCCCTCCAGCCCCTCTGGCCCGGTCAGGGTCCCCAGTCAGCCTCGCGCACTCAGCTGCACGCTGCTGATGCCACGGGCCCCACCCCTGCGCCGTCTTCCCACTGGGCTTGGCTCGGGCTGGTCTCCACCTTCTGTACGCACAGGGCCGCCCACTCCAGTTCACGGTGGCAGCCCTTTTCCAGGAACCCCGATGTACCAAATACAGCGTCTGATTGCTCACCAAAGGTCGTACGTACAGGCACGCAACCGTTCATATTCCTATGTTTTTACTTCTCCTTTTCATTATAAACCAACTACAGGTTGAACACTCTGGTCCCAAGTTCATGCGTCCCAACATGCGGAATGTGCAGTCTCAGCGATTCCGAAGTCATCTGTTGAGCATTTAGCATTCACCCATCCCTTGCCACTGAGCAAACACCACTGGGAGGTGGTTTATTCATTCCTTTGGCACCTATGAGACAGGACATGTCAGTGTCTCAGTGAATTCGAGAGGTGAAAGGGAAGGTTGAAATCACCCACTTGCTCTCCTCACTTTGTAGCTGAAATACGAAGGCTCAGGTTAAAGGCCCCTCACAGGTTACGACCGTAAGATCCAATGTGTAGTGGCAGGCACACCAAACGGGTGAGGCTCCTACCCCCTGGCTCTTGGCAAGGCTTCCTCAGTCTTCCCGCTCACACTGGCAGAACCACACTTAGAAAGGGCCACAAGGTCAGATGGTCTGAATCACCTCCAGTAACGTAGCCTTGTCTCCAGAATTAGTAAGGGAAAGGCCCTCGGCACGGAAACAAGCCGTGTCACAGGGGGAGTCATTAACCAACCAGCCACACTGAAGGATGTCACCTGTGGGCAAAGGGAAGGCACTCCCAACACAGGGGGGCAAAGATGAAGAGACACAGTGGGGCCCTTCAAGGTCACGGTTAAGAGCAGTCAAGTAATTATCAAATAGAAGTAGAAATAAAGTCTTAGGAAACCCAAAAGACAGAGGAAACCCCTGTGAATGGAGGAAGAAGGCAGAAGCTGTGGGTTCTGAAGGGTTTTGAGTTAAGAGTGTTTAAAGCAGCAGGAAGAAATGATCTGGAACAATCAATCCGATGTGGCCAGGGCTAGAATCAAAGTACTGGACGAACCTATGTTCTTTCCATACAATAGTTGAGATACTTTAGGTACTAAGCAGGAAATGGGATTAAATGAAGAATCAATAAAACAATAAAGTTAATGCACAGTGTGCAAGGAAATAGATTCTCTCATCTTTTTCAAAAACAATAACTGAACATTTTATTCTTTGGGAAATAAGACGAAATTGAAGTTTTCTTGTTATGATGCTGAGTCTCTACAGGGAATCAGGATGTTCATCAGACATATTGCATCTTCTGTGTTTACACACATTTTTGTAAAAATTAGATCCTTTTTATATTATTTTAACCCACATGTCTTGACTGCCAAGTTTCAGCCAAAAGAGGTTTCACATCAATGAATTAGGGAAACATTTTTAGGAATGTGTTAACGTAAACACCGACTGCCTTAACTACAGAAGCATCGTTCCTGCCACCTTCAGGTGACGGAACGAGAAGTGGGCTTTGTTACTCATAGATTTTCATCATATCTGAATGGAGATGAGATGGAATTTTATGGCTATGTAAAATGACCTCATGGTATAAAATGGGAAAAAGCAAACACTAAACTATTTTATACATTTCAATAATGGTTCAGCTCCAGTAACCTTATTTTATATCTCTCTTCAAAAGGAATTGTTATTACGTTTTTGCCTTTTTTCCCCTAGTTTAGCTCCAGATCGCCTGAAGGAATCATAAAAATAAATGAAGTCCATTAGATAAAATTATTATTTACATAAAGGCAATATTAATTTTATATGTCAGCAGGTTTTAAAACTAAGTGAAAGTTCATTCAATTTACTTCTGTGTTAGCTAAACCAACAAGAGGCCTTTCTAAAAAAGGAAATTTAAATAATGGGTCTTCAAGGCAACAATGAGCAATTTCTAAAGGGTTTTATCCAGAGGCATCTCCTCGGGTTAGGAAACTCATATGGACACCATAAGCTAATCAAGTTATAAATGACTCTCGTGGTGTTGAAATTATTATTCATAGCTCCCATTTGTTTTTCATTAAGATGAGCAGGACTTGGAGCGCAGTGTCTTTGCCAACACGTGAAAGTCCACAATAGTAGCAGGAAGAGAAGGGTGCACCCTTCCATCCTCGCGGCTCTGATCAACATCACCGGTCACCTCCCGACTGTCAAATCCGCTGACCCCATGAACTGAACATCCTCGTGCCACGTGTGCCCAATGACCTCTTCTCTTGAATATCTCCCAAAACCCTCTCTTCCCTGGTTTCAATAACACCCGAATCTCCCTGTGTTTCTACTGCATCCAGAAAGCTTATTGTTCAGCCGCCCTCTTAAGTGAAAGTGCACCCCAATATCTCCTGAGGCTCATTACTTCTCAATCTACACATTCCCAGTGGCCAATCTCTTCAAATTCACGTTACAAATTTTCTAAAACCTGGTGACTTCCAAATCTACAACCCTCTTCATAATCCAAACTCATAAATCAAAATAGATATTGTCACATAAATAACCCAGAGGTCATCTAAAGGTGACCTCAATACCCGTCTTCACCAGCTGTCTCTTGGTGCCTATTTCCTCTCATAGCTAGCCGCACCATTCACTCAGGCATCCAACTCAGAATCTGAGGACTCACCCACCATCTCCCTTTCCTTCATTTTCCCAAAGTTTGTCTTTCATTTTGTCACTATGCTCTGATAATCCTTACCTCACCCATATCTGAAATCAGGGCCCCTTCCCCACCTTGACCACCCCTCTATTTCTCACCTCTGCAACATCAGCTAATTTTTTTATGGGTTTCCCTGCCTCTAGCCCCAAGCCTTAGGCTTCCTCTCTGAGTAGCCCTCTCTGATTTTTCCCACTTTCACCCCACCCCACCTGGCCCCACTGTACCTCAATACTAATTTCTATTACAGCCTTCATCACCCTGAACTACAGCCACCTATGTACCTGCTCATTCTTAAACAGGGCTGTGAAAATCTCCACCCTGGATAACACAAGGCATAGTATAGACAAGCCATCGCTACCTGAGACAAAAGCTAACGAATGAAAATAACGCAAAGCCACATACACATCTCTACCTTCTTCACAATATTTATGCATCCATTAAAATGCTAGTCATGTTCCTTTCTCTTCTGTTCTGCTCTTCACTGCCACAGGTGTTCTAATCCTCTATTGAAACTCCCTGACCATCTGGTCCAAATGCAAGGATTCCCATGGTTTTGAGACACTTCCTTTCCAAATGTCATAATTTTCCAATTAACGGTCAGAGGGATGAAGGGATTACTACAGCTAGGCCAGCTAAAAAGAGGCAGTCTCCTGGGCCTGGAAACACGAAAGCACGGAAGCATGGAGGATGTCGCCATAGTGCGTTAACCTTACCCTGGCACGCCAGAATCCCCTGGATCCACATGATAAGTCAAAGGACACAAAAAGAAGGATGTTACAATTCATAACAGAAATAAATTCATCAAATTCATTATTCCAAGATGAAAATGAAAATACCTTGAAATATTATCGAGTAAATTCACAGGTAATAGACTGCTAGTACACTTGGAAAAACTAGAATATTTAATGAAAAGGCCCCTGATTTCCTGTTTTCAGATTTTAGTTTGCAGTCACCCTTGTGTGTGATCTCTGCTGATACCTATTAGGCCCAATGGACCAGACATGACAAAGTCCATATACTGGAGTCCATTTAAATCTGTCACAATCTTTGGTTTAGGGAAAAAACCAAAACAAAACAAAACAAAACAAAAAAGTAGACCTCAAGTGCACTAATTACTATTTTTATGTCAGTTTATTAAAAGCAAGAATAAGAAATCCTCATTAAAACAGAAAATTAACTGCAGTTAATAATACTGTTTTGCATATTTGAACGTTGCTAAGAGGAGTGAATCTTAAAAGTTCCGATCACACAAAAAATTACTGAGACATATCATATCAAAATCAAAGATTCTACTCATCAGAGAATAATAAAAGTTTAGAAACTGCAAAGATTCTGTGATTCAGTACAATATTAATACATCTCTTATTTTCCTGAAATAAACCTGTAAAATAAGTATTTTCATCCCCTCCTGTTTGACAAACGTGGAGACAGGACACAAGGAAGCCCCACAGATAAATGGAGGAACTAACAATTTTGATAGGTAAGACTCTGGCCCCCAGCCCCAGGATCATCTTGCTGTACTGAAGATCCTGTTCTTGTTTATACTTTGTATCTGCAATGACTGTTTACTGACTAGGAATTGGGAGCCCCAGTAGACACGCGGATCATTGGGCTGAAGAAACTAGCAGATGCTCTGTTTCTAAAACTGACCTGTGTTGGGCCTGAATATGTGTCCTTGGGGATAGAAATTTCACTGCTTAACCAGGTGCAGCATCATTCACCGATCCTGGAGCCAGAGACCTCATTGACCAAGATTTCATTCAGCCAACGATGAAAGAGAACCAACCCCTGGACAACTACTGATGGCCTTCTCCATGTCTTGTGTCATCCTCTGCATTTCATCTATACACCCTCCTAGGGGGGCCATGATGATGAATAGAAGTGTTCAGCTGGTGGATATAAGTGTAAATCTCAGCCCCAACCTGCCCCTGAAACAGCCACTTCCATCACTTTTCACTTCTACTTGACAAAGAATTACCTCCAACCAAACGTGGACCTAGCAAACCAGATCCAGTCTTTGTAAAGAGTCTAAAAGAGTGAAACTCACAAAAGCATAAAGTAGAATGGTGGTTGCCAGGGCCTGGGAGGGGTGGAAACAGGGAGATTTGATGAAGGGGTACAAAGTGTCAGGTACTCAGGATAAGTTCTGGAAATCTAATGTACAGCATGGTAATTACAGTTAATAATACTATTATATACTTAAAATGTGCTAAGACAGTAGATCTTAAATGTTCTCACCACACATGCAAAAAGGTAACTACATAAGGTGATGTGTTAATTAGCTTTACTGTGGTAATCATTTCACACCTACACATGTATCAAAACATCACACTGTACAAGGTAAATATGAACAACTTTTTATTTATAAATTATACCTCAATAAAGGTGAAAAAGCAAACAAGTATAATAGAATATTTGTGTGTTTTTTTTTAAATATGTATGTGACTACAATTTCCTTTCCTATATAGAAAAGGAAATTGTAGTCACATAGATATTTAAGGAAATAATTTCCTAAAAGAAAATAAAAATAGTTAATCAGATTATGTACTTTTTCCCCTGTTTAAAACCCTGCACTAACTCCCTTTGCAACTTTCCAAAAATGCAAATCCCTGAGCACAATCAGCAAGAACTCCTCTGTGTTTGGCCCCACCCACTTCTGCACCTTTCCCAGCGCTCCCATGCACTGTGCCCAGGCCACATACCTGTGCGTGAGAGCGCGCACACACACACCCCTTCTCTCTGGTGTTTTTACCCACAGAGCTCATCACCTTTCAGACAGCACTTCCTGGCCCATAGGTCCAGAGATCCTCTCTCTCTCTCCTAAATCCTTCCAAGGTGACTCCTTCTCATTATTCAGATTTCCCTCAAATGTCACCTCCTTAGAAAAGACTCTCCAGCAAGACCCGCTAAAGCACTTGTCACTTAAAATTACTTGAAATTGCTCATGCCATTTAAAACTACTAAAAATTGCTAGGTGGATGCATTTGTTTATGTCCCACTAGGATATAAGCAACTAACTAAAGGACTAAGCCTTGGTTTGTTCACTGGACATCCTCAGGACCTAGAAGAGAGAATCACACATATATAATAAGCGACTGATGAGTAGAGGCACAGAAACCGACAGTCTTTGTCCAAAGGATGGGAAAACCATTGTGAAGACCTAGATGCTTTCTGCCAGTGTCACTGAATAGTGCTTGCCGTGAGTTTTAGGAGAATTTCTATGGAGAACTACAAGTTCACTGGCAAGGAATTGGTCTATTAGGTGAGATTTCAAGAGAACAAGTCAATAAAGACCTTGAATTAGCTGCCACATAAGCATCGAATGATTAGCATGAGCTGTGATGCTGAGAAATGCAAACATGCTGTGAACATATGCTATTTTATTCTTCAGTTCATTAGCCTGAACGTGGAAAGGTCGTTCAGGACATCACAATAAAGGTCTCCATGGCTGAAAAGTAATCCCTGAGTGCTTTAAATTCCATAGTTCAAAATATCAAAAGTTCTGCCACGGCGGATATGTTAATGGAAAGACAAAAGGAACGACTCCTAAGTATAAGTCCAGGAAAAGGAAGGTCAGATTGCATCAATCTGGCACGTTCTCTTAGCAGTGCAGGAGTTTAAACACAGACTGACTGCCTGCCTTTGCTAGGAAAAAGGTTAGGAGCTATCTAATGGTTTTCCTCAGCCCACATCCCAGCGATCCGCCTGCTCACCAACACTGGTTTAGAGGAAGTGGCAGTGCAGAGACTGTAGGAACACAGACTCTGGACCCAGACTGCCTGCATCCCAATTTTAGCTCCAATGTTACTGACCTTATGCCTGAGGTTCCATCATCTGTAATACGGAGATAAAAACCATGGCTTAAAATTATATGCGTAATTTGAAAGGATGCAGAGTACTCTACAGCAATGAGGAAGCACTAAAAAAAGTTTTAATAAATACAAACAATTAAGAATTATTTTATATTTTTTTTAATATTATAGGGAAAAAATTTTCTAGCAACCAGTACCCTCCTGGAAAGAGATGATAAAATCAGTTCACTGTTTAATGAGAGCTATGATGGTGGATCTTAGGGAAATTCCACCTCTGTCCAGGAAACATGTAAAAGAACATTCATAGCAGCCTTGTTCATAATTGAAAAAAAAACCCCACAAAACTAGAAATAACACTGGTGTCCACTGAAAGAATGGAAATTGTTATGGTATATCACATCACAGTGAATGACATACAACAAATAAATATTGTATTAGAAGCATAATGCTGGGAGGAAAAAATCAAGAATAATATACAGTATAATAAATCAATATTTTCTGAAAATGGAAAAGAAACAAAACAACAATACTTTGAATTTGTTAAAACTATGTTAAAATTTTTTAAAAGGCTAGGAAATGTAAACAGCAACTTCACAGTAGAGCTAAGGTGAAACTGCCTGAATGTTGAATGAACAGCAGAGGTAGTTGCCTACTTCACAGACTTCCCAGAGTCAAACCACCCAGATGGATTAATTCACTAACCCTCCAAAGCCCTGCAATTTCCCACGTCCACCTTTCTGCCTAGAACACATCCCCCATGTCTATCCTCTGAGGTCCAACTCACCACCAGCAAGCCCCTCCGTTCCTATAAGCTCTTCCCCAGTGAGAAGCAAGGACCCCCCGCCTGGCCTCCTTAGGATTCAGTTTATCTCTGTGGCCCTCAGCTCACTCTGCCAACACCTGACTCCTGCCTTGCCACCTGGCATCCCTGCAGGGCCACCCAGGAGAGCAGGAGCGCCACTTGTCGCTGCAGCCCCCAGCAGCCCATCACAGTTTCTTGCACGTAAGAAATACCTAATACTTGTTGAGTGTATAAATCAACCAGCTACTAACAAGTAATGCAAAGAAGCATCAGGCCTATACAGGAAAAGGCTGGGAAGAGTGAGTATTGGAAGAGTGGGAATTATGTAAATGGACTGAAAATTAAAAGACCACAATTCTGGCAGAAAAATTGAATTAAGTTGCAGGGTAGAATTTACCAAGAATGGGAGTAGCAAACGCAATTACCTATTTGAAATGAAAGGAACAAAGTTGTCAGAGGTGAGATCAAATGAATTATGGTACATGCCTACCATTAAATATTACACAGCTTGTAAAACCAATGTAGTAAGACTCAACACACTGACATAAAAATCCAGTAATAATGCTGAGTGAAAAAAAAAAGTGAAGACATTTATCTGTCTATGGAGAGATAAAGAAGAAAGAAAAAGATCCAATTTTTGACTAACACAAGCCAAAGGATCTCTATGTTTACATGTTTATAAGCAAAAGAGAACAGCAATTACTCCTAGGCACTGGGGATATTTTCTATTCTACCTTGCTTGAATTTTCAACAACCATTTATTTGTTGTGATTTAGAGTGAGCAAAAATATCGAGGTTTAAATAAACGAGGTGAGATTAGTTTCATGGATTAACTAATGAGACTAGAGCCCTAAAGTCTATGTTTAGATTCAGGCAGGTTTGACTTACTGGGCATCAGGTGGGCAGAAATAATGGAGAAACAGCTGCTGCCGGCAGAGCAGAAAGGAGGGGAGGTCTAAAGGAGGGATGGTCAGAAGGTACAAACTTGGATGAAGAACTTCCCCTAGGTCATCTCCAAGCAGAATCAGAAACTCCTATTCGTCTCACTTAACGCTGGTGAAAGCAGTTGCGATGGGACCACAGGACATGCAGGTGTAAACTGAGTTGATGATGGACATTTCTGACACTGGAACACCCCCTTACTAAATTCCTTTTATGCAGTGACATAATCTTCACTCTTACCTACAGAAAGGAAAGTGGTTTTATCGGCCTGGACAGATAAACTGTCCTATGCAAAACTCTGCTTATACCGAGGAGAAATGCTCAGACGCCTGGCACTGACAAACACGCTCATCCTGAGATGGCGACACTGCGTTTTTGTTCTCAGTCACCACTTTAGCTTGGTAAATAGAACATACCTGTGAAATCATTCCAGGGAAGTTAGCACACCTGCTTGTTTTGTCGATAAGCAGTAATTGTGTGTCCGGCTGAGTGCACAGATGAAAGTGATGCGCCTTCTCCACCATCATATACAAGAGGCAAAATGTTATGCTTAATCTCACTGCTCTGGAAAATTCCTGCAGTTCTCTGTTTACAACCACAGCAGCAAGGCCGCAGCTCATTAACCACAGAGATGAGACTGGAGGTGATGGGGCTGTGCTTTAACTCACAAACCGCGCAGTCTGGAAAAGCCGATGTATCCCGAGCACAGCACACCATTTGAACCACAAACAGATCTATCTAGTGCAGCAGCTAATCTAAGGGATCACAACTGCCAAGTTGTGGAAGAAAGCTACCTATTTGAGAAGTCTGGAAAAAAACTTTGTTTCCACCCTGTAGAATTCCGTGCTGCTCTAATGACTGCCATTTTTGAAATGCAAACATGAGGCTGTTGATGGTGGTTATGGCTGTTTAACAAAACAGCTTTCTGATTTCACACACACACACACACATACAAACATTTTAAGGGGCTTACAAGTATTTATACACTGCATCTTGTGGTTTTACCTCTAGTACATTCTCTGAAGGAATTCATCAGAGATGTTAACAAAGATTTACATCGAAATATATTCCTCTAGTCGAATTATTATGTGTTACAATCATGATTTGGAAACTTCTATTTAGGGGGATAGAGACGGTTCTATGCAAATTAAGTATATCAGGAAGACAGGAGAGTATTTTTAAGAGAAATTCTAAGGACATGAGAAATGCTCAAGATACAATATTAAGTGTATTGGTAGGAAACTAAACTGTGTGTGTGGTCTATAAACAAATGCACACACACAGGCCCACACCCACAAAGGTGTGCTCACACACACACACACACACACACACACACACACGTTCTCATACTGAAATATAAACATACAAACACTGGGATCCCGGGCTGTAAGTCTGACTCTACACTGGATGCAAATCCTAGCTCGCCTCTTGCTGGTTATATGTCCTCTGTTTTCATCTTCAGCAGGGGATAACCTTTGTGTCTTTCTCATAAGGCTCTGAGGACTTAATGACTTAATCAATGAGAAACAGTTAGAACAGTGTGGGCCCACTGCAAGTGCTCAGGGGATCTTCACTGTTACAATTAACATCTGGAGGAAAATACACCCAGTCATTAGACCACTCTGAGATATGGGGTTCTACATATTTTTAATACTTTGGGGGGTTGTTTTTGCATGTTTACTGCAAATGAGCATGTGTGATTTTATAAGACAAAATTTGTATGTGTGCTAAGAAATACTAGAGAAGAATCCAAATGAATTGGGGACTTATTCCCCTTGCTGACTCGTTTCTGTCACCAGAGGACAGACGCAGCCCTATCTAGTAAGTCCGGAATCGGCACATTGACTACATGTGATCATGCTTGACGATGCCTGAAGGAACAGGGAAGATGATGTCAAAGACAACCTGTAATTATTTTAAAGGAACAAGAATTATTTTATCTCCCCAGAGCTAGATCATGATCTAAAAGGCATGCCCCTAACTCAAGAGCATCTGAGTGGTCTTCTTCTGAAATGAGAGCTATAATCTCCAGATAAAAATAATAATAAAATAGAACAAGATAATAAACCCAACTTCTCTAGAGGAAATTCCACATGGCCAAAGATTTTACTCACAGTAGGAAACTAGAATTTATATTTGTTTACCTAAGCCACACATTGACCAAAGACTAACTGACTGAAGTGAGTGCAGGAAAAAAAAAAAAAATCAATAAAAACAATATGCTCAGAAGCCTAGAAAAAAATCTGACAGTAGTGTGGCATCAAATGCCAGATCCAATGAAAGGTGTGGCCAGTGGTCATCCATAACTTCCTAAATGGAAGTCAGAGCTCAAGTTCAAAAGCACCATCACTAGACTCTTCAATTATCTTGTGAGTTTCCTCCATACACCACACTAAAGATAAAATACAATGAGATCATAACCTTTCAAAAGCTTAGTTTATTGTCCAATATTTTTCTCCAGTGGTTAATGGTGATTCTCACAGATTGGAACGAGAGAGGTTACAGGAAAGGGCAAGAGTGCAGGCACACTGAGAAAATTTCCTAACAGAAGAGAGTGACAGTAGAGGAGAGGATCATCAGCATGGGTTAGAACACTGAAGACCTGGAACTCGGGTGTACCAGGGAACATCCCCTTCAGCCTCCAGCTGAGAAGTCTCTTCCATTTACCAAAGTTAACCATGCAACTGTTAGCATTTTCTGCATGCAATGACATGAAAAACTTTGGACGAAAAATATGACATCTTGAGAATCACAGACCTGAGTTTAATCTGGACAAGAAATTATGATTCAGAGAAGTCAACCTTCTAGCCCCAGGTTATCTATCATCAAGCTAGAAGTAGCAGCGTCAGGAGTTAAATAACTTTAAATACCTTTTACTAATTATAATTAAAAATTACTTTATAATTTATTTTATCTATCATTGAAGTTAGCTCAATTTATATTATTTTATATTATATTATTTATCAATTGATTATATTACTTATGTTCTATTACTTAATAATTGTGTTGGTGGAGACCTGGCTCCAAGCCCAAGAACTGTCGTCTCCAACATGCGTGCCATGCACACCCTTCGACAGTCCCTGGAGACTATGTATATATACTTCTTCACCCAAACACTTAATAGAAATTTCCAGTCTTTTCCCAGGGTTTTCCCAGTGTTAAAGCAATTAAGGCAGATGGCTAAAGGAAAGCTTTTGCAGTACTGCTCATTCTCCAAAAAGAAGAGCAAATGGAAGAACCAGTGGACCTGAAGGCAGATGGGCAGTATCCATAACAGCGGTGCCCAAGTACGTGGACTTATTAATTCAACTCGGTGTAAATGACAAATGCTCTGATATTACATGGCTCAGAGTACCGAGTTCTTAGAAGACTAAGGACTCGTGCCATATGGCAGCCCAAGAGAATGTTTCTGGAATCTCGGACTATCCCAGGGACCACAGGTTCCACCTCCTAATGTGAAGCCTCCATCATGCAACACTTGTGTAATTGACTTGGAATCAGTAGTCCCTCATGGTCCTCTTCCCAGCTCTTAAATATCAGTATCACCCCTTCCTCCACAGTTCCCACAGCCTGAGGTCATAGTGTGTCGTGAACTGTCAAATTAGCATTTCAGATCACAAAATAGTCATGTTTTCCCCAAATAGCAATCCTATAAATCTTTAAAAAGCATCTCTTTGCCAATTAATTCCTTGACCACTGAGCAAGATTATCATCCTATGGGGATTTTCTGGGCAAGCTTCTCATCCCATGGAGTTTTCCTAAGGAATTTCAAGGATGAGCATTGCCCCAGGGTCACTAGCTAAGCACAACATAGTCATAGCAAACAGCTGCCTCTTCTCCTGACTGTCACCATTCCCTCCATACCAGTGTCTCCGAGCAGGCCAGAGCACTGTCTTCAGCACACTCCAATAAATCACACGCAAGCCTGTCCCAGTCCAAGTGGACCCCGCGTATGAATCACTAGACAGTCATCTGCACTTGTCCTCGGTATGAAGAATCGTGTCCTTATTTGCTATAACCACATGCTTAAAACGATTAACTCTACACCCAGACACCCAGACACACACATACACTGGACTCAGATATCTAACCCCTATTCTGTTGGTCTGCTCTTTTCACTTAACACCGACCCATAAAGGAGGATCCTCAAAACACTCACATATTCTTACAATTAATAAGTAAGGTGATTTTGCTCATGGCCAAGGTCTATAAGTAATAAATCCACTGTAAACATTCAACCACGGAGCTAAAAAGGACTTTGACAGCTTATTTCATCTATCAACACTTCTCTAGACTTTTTAGAGGTGGCATGTGCCAGTCTCACCCTCAGTTTTTTAAAGAGAAGCTACGACTTTATCTCCCATTCTACCATGCAAAGGAAACTATTTCACAGGTCCTCCGAGAAATTTCTGGAATCGAACAGATATGCTTTTCTGCTACCTTCTAAATTGCTGACTTTGGAAGAGTCTACTAACCTCTGCCAACTGTCTTTCCTCATCTAAGTACTAGTACCACACCTACCTGTCAAGGTTTTTGTCAAGACCACATACGCTCCTGCTTTTAATGCTCTCAAAACATCACCAGGCATGTACTAAGTGGCCACTAAATGGTACCTGTTGAATGCCCTTCTCTTCCTGCCTCGGCAAGTGTACTGGCTGAATCATCCCTGGCTCTGTTCTCTTTTTCTTTCCTCTACCCTCAACAAGGCTTAAACCACTCTATCCTGACCCTCTGCCCTTGATCCTGTGGACAGTCCCTGAGTGTGGCCAGCAAGATGCAACACAATCTCACTCCCAACTCCTGCCTCACCTCCCACCAGGCACCACGCATTATCCAGCAATCTTGAGACACCAGCACATTCATGCCAACACACCTTTTTGCTCTTTATGTTCAGAATTCCTTCTCCAAAGTAGAATTTCCACCTATTCCTCCTCTCTTATGAAGGCCCACCTCGAATGTGCCTGGAAAAGCTTTATTATTTTCCCACCCCCATTCTCCAAGAGGATCAATTCTTTCTTCATCCTTGCACACAGGACCCATTGTACATAGGCTTTACTGTTCCACTAACAAAATGACATAATTATTTATAAACTTAATTCCCCAATACAACACAAACCCATGGACAGAAACACTCTTATTAGTTAGTACACCATTTTATCATAATAGAGAGCTTAGGCCTTAAGACACAGCCAATGTTTGTGAGACCAATGGGCAAGTACTGGAAGAGTTAAGAAGCCCAGCTCCTCCACTGGGCTTCCAGAATTGCTGGCTGGGGGACTTTGGGCAAGTTACTTAATCTCTCTGAGGCTCAACTGTCTCATTGCGAAACGAGGATATTAATTTTACTTTCCCCATGCATGGCTGTGAAGATTATAATATTAAATTTTTTACATGCATCATCTCACACTGACTCACACATACCTGCTATCACATTGTAATGAAAATCACAACCCCTAATTTTAAGCCATCTCATTCTCTGTTGAAAAATGGGCCAATCCTCTTTGCTGAGCATTCCTTGTCAGTGCTCAGAGGTTGAAGTGTTAGAAACAAACAACTTAATAAAATAGAAAAAGAGAATGAGAGATAAAGAAACAGACTGGACACACACAGCTCTCCTCTCCTGCCAATGGAGCTGGTCAGAAGCACAGTAAAGGTCTGGTAATAAAACTGCATGGTGTTTCTATCCAAGTTCAAAGTCAGGCTCAGCATCCTACTGTGATGTGAATCATCTTTAGAAGATGTACATATGATTCCTATGTTAATTCTCCCATCTATAAAATCCAGGGCTGTCTTATTTCCACAAACCATGGTGATACATGTTTTCAGTAACTGCCTGCCATGAGGTTAAACTAAGCAAAATACATCAATGATTTTTTTTCTAATCGAAGTCATAATGTCAAGTGGTTTCAACTAGCACTCTTCACTCTGTGTGTGTGTGTGTGTGTGTATGTGTGTGTGTGTGTGTGTGTGTGTGTGTGTGTGTGTATGAGCGAGAGAGAGAGAAACAGGACTCAAATTGCAGCCTGGGTGCCCTTAAGTTTCCAATACCAGCAATAAATCTTTAAGCCACGGCAAAATCATTCATACGACTTGGTAACAGTTCAAAGTCCCTAGAGCTGTATCACTAGATTCCTTATTTAATCAAATTATTTTGAAATGTATATTTGCAATGATGAATGATTAGAAGGCTCCTCTTACAGAGGATCCTTCCAGTGGCCCACTGGCACACAATTTGAGGACAAATAATTTCCCCATGTTAGGAGTGAAAATTGTGATTAGACTAGCCTCTAATAGCAAGCTCTTGAGATCACAGGAAGAAAACAGCCAGAAATGAATGAATAAATACGAAGACCTTCCAGGTGGACCATCTCAGGTCACTTCCAAAAGTTAACTCACGGAAGGAGGAGACTAGCATTAAGACCATAAACCAAAAGTGATCAGCTGGTTTGTCATTTCCCTCCTTTTGAGCAGGTACTAGACTCCAGAACGGATTATCCAGCCACCCAAAGAAAGGGTAAATATAAGGTAAGCAGTCCTGCAAGCATGTTCTCTCACCCAGTTTAATAAGGAGCCATGTGGTTTGGAAGCAACTTCTAGAGTTACAGAATGTTAAGCGAGATATTCATTATTTTATCCCACCATGAAGCAACAGGCCCGAGCAGCCAGTTCCAGGAATGTCCTCTGAGACTGTGTTTGTACACGTCAGGAAACAAAACAGGGTGTTCAAGACGCCCTGCTTGTTACGGCATTTCTGTCCCTCCTGAGAATTTGGGTAACACTCAGAAAACGCTTCACAGAAAAAGACTCCCCAGAGATCCAGAATTCCACAGGAACCCACAACGGGGACAGTCCTGCGGGCTCTTGTTAAAACCTTCCCTACCATCCAGTCGCCTGATTTCTCTCTACCTCGGGGCTTGTCAAACTTTCCATTCACATGGCAGCACCTTCTTCATTTAAAGCAACATTGAAAATCAAGGTTCTGAAGCGTTCCTTCCAAGGCTGCGTCACCTCCTTTCACCCCATTGAACTGAGTAGTTCATAATAAAAGCCAATCAGACTTGGTGTTCAGACGGAGTGCGCAGAATACCATATTTGGAGCTGGGCAGACCTGAGTCAAACATAGAAATAAAATCCTTGGCCGATTACTTCAGGTCTGCGGTGCTGTTTCTGTGTGGGTACAACAAAGATACCCACACCCACCTCTGTGGGTGACTGCAAGGAGTGGTGAGCTAGGAATACCTGCCCAAGGTGGGCAAGGTGCCTGGTGCCTTGCTGATGGTCAACAATCATGAGTTAGTTTGCATGACCTTTTAAAAGGGGGACTCCAAATATGCCAGACTCTCTTCCATGTCGCTTAATAGTCCTTATGATTGACTTGACACAAGGAAGACGTATTTGGGTCAACATGTCTGTAAGGAGGGTAACAACTCAGTCACCGTGAGCAGGCACATCTGCATCTTATACACTCCCAGGAGGGGCTAGACATAGGCCAGCAGAAATGACCGAAAATGATGAATATAAGGGACCTCCTTTATCTACCAGGAAGAAAAGGACTTTGGGTTTCTAATTCCCCATAACGATGCTAATACATGTTTGCTGCCTTAGCTACTCAGAGAAAGGGACAGGGAAGAAAGAACTGGTTAGAAATCAAATAAACAGAAGACAGTTAAAATGTCACCAGCAAATGAGCTCTATCTTGAAGGGTTCCACATGCCCAATAGCAGGATTTGTCCAAACAGAAACATTTTCCTAATGGCAACGGCTTACTCACTGCTAAGTTTAGCAAACTCATGGATATCTATTTATAATATCATAAAAAAGAGAGCAAGACACAAGTGTTTAAAAGGTTGGCCAGTTGGAAAAGTCTCATAAAGACTCTACTTAGATTTATTTTTTAAAAATACAACAATTAAAGCCTAGAAGAGTAGAAAGCCAGAAATATTTTCTCAAACATGAAACAAACTGCTCTCGTGTCAGCATTAAAATCCACTGAGTATTGAATGTATACCTTCCCTCTTTCGTGGGGGTTGGGATGACAGTGGTTTTTCTTTTCCATGAAAGAATAATGGATATTAAGAAAATAATATTTTGATTTATGCAAATGAATAAACTATCAAATTTTAACACTAAGTATTTGTTGGCCATGTAAAGCATGTATTGCAGGAAACTGCATTTGAAACATAATTCAAAGAAATTTTACACTGTATTCAGAAGCTTAAAACCAAATTTAGGGAGAAGAAACATATAGATAAGTTGACTTTTAAGAGCTGATAAAAATACCGTGTGGGGAAGCATAAGATATCTGTAGGATTAACACTTAAATTAGAAGTGTTTGTGTCAAGAGAATGTACAGAAAAGATATAAAATTAGCCCAGTGCAAGGAGGTTTCTTTTCTACACAGATTTCAAATAGGTCTTTAGGTAAATGTTAGACAGTTATTGTCATGGAATTTGGAAGATGGAAAGGAAGAGATTCTAGAATGACGGATACATTCCCTCAGTTTCTCATAGAATAAACACTATACGCCAGAGTTTCTTAATCTCAGCATCACTGACATTTTAGATGGGATAAGGCTTTGTTGTGGAGCTGTCAAAGCACTGGATGGTGTTTGACAATATTGCTTGCCTCTACCTATGAGAACTCAGTAGCACAAGACAATAGTTTTGACAATCAAAATGTCTCCAGATATTGACAAAGGTCCTGGGGCAGGCAAGAGGGTGGGCAAATCACCCTTCCCCCCATTGGGAATCACTCTTAAAAGCTAAAATCTCCAAGAAATAGTTGAGTTATGACGTAACAAAAGGACTGTACCTAAAAAGGGAATATTCCAATCTCCTTTTACATACTTCAATTTTCTTGTCTACTTATTATGCCAAAGTGATCCTGTAGCTAGAAAGTGCTGCACATGCTAATCAAAGCTGTATCCTGAATTGCTACAACACACAATTTCACCACAAAGAAATGTGGGTCTCACAAATCAGCTATACAATGGCAACCAGATGAATGAGCTTCAGTTACCACAGTAACAAGGACAGCAGAGTTTGGTAAATGAAATGAATACTGTCAAAATTTATAAGCAAAGCTTTCACCTAATCCATTTCAAAAACCTGAACAGGAAGCCCGAACGTTCCCTGGAAGTGTACTTTGATCCCTCAGCTACCTGGCTGCTTTTATTTTGTTTTGCAGATGGTAATAAAGTTGTAAGCCAAGTGTGCACCTGAGGAAGGGGCTAGATGACCTTCACAGGGGTCAATCATGAGAACAGAAGGAAGGAAAGCTTACTCAGTCCCACCTACCTCCACTTCTGTTCTCCACTTGCTGCTCAGTGGCTTTTCCTTAAGTTCTGAGAGTTAGCTGAGCCATTTCTTATCAACTGGCACAGCCATCTGCCAGATGCCTTTAAGTTCTGAAGGAGTCAGCACAATGGTTCTTTGAGGTAAAGAGAAGAGACTCCTGTCTTGCTTCAACCATCACTATCACCTCCATCATCAGCAGCACCACCATCATTATCATCACCCCACAACCACCACCATAACCTCCAATTCCAACACTATCACCTTCAACAACACCACATTAATCACTACTTCAACCTCCACCATCCTCACCACCACCATCATTACCACCACCACCACCACAACCATCACTTCCACAACCACCATCATCATCACCACTACAATGAGCTGAAAATTTCAGCTCTATAACAATGAACCCTGCAACTCTGTATTGAGCTCCAGCACAGTCTAACCCCAACTTAGACAAAAAAGCCCACCAATCTTTCCCAGCACAAACTTCGTACCCTACAGACTTTTCTACTTCTGGAACTTCTATAACTTGCTCAAGTTATTTTCTTGGCCTGTGACATCCACTCTACACAAATGCTTAACTTACCAACTTACTAAGTCAATCTAGAAATTCACTGAACATGCAGAAAATACCAAAACTGTTCATAAATCGTAGAAATTCCAAGTTGAAAAGTAAGTTTTCCAATGGATGAGTATTCATTGGTGCCATTCAAAATATTTTACAATATTAACTATCTTGCCATTATAACAACCCAATGAGACAGTTACTATTATTAAATTTTCCCTTTTTTATTAATAGATTTTACTTTTTATAACAGCTTTAGGTTCACAGCAATATTAATGGAAAGATACAGGATCTTCATATACCTCCAACCCCCACACATGCATAGCTCCCCCATTACCAACATCCTCCATCAGAGTGGTCCATTTGTTACAACTGATGAACCTACATATCACCCAAAGTTATTATCCTCTTTTTACAGATAAGGATATTGAGGCACAGACATATTAAAAATGGTGCCCAGGGTCATAGTGAATGACAGAGCTTAGATCTGAACCCAGGCTGCAGCCTCTCAGAATCTCTGAACCACTCCACTCTGTGGCTACTCAGAACTGCAAATATTTCAGGCCAAATTTTATGTTTCAATTATATTTTTAAATAAATCTCATAGAGTCATACAGAGATCCAGGAACTCTTGGTCTTTTCAACCTTTTCTAACAACAGACCACTATTTTCAAAAGCCATGACCTTGGCGTTCCTTTTCTCAAAGAGCACTTTGGGGAAAATCTGGGCCATTATAAACACAGCTTAAAAACCAGTGATTTTACTTCAACCTTCTCTTTTCACAGACCTGAAAACTGAGTCCCCAAGAGGGGAAGTCATTTGCCCAAAATTCACTATGGGTAGCAGAGCTGAAAGTAGAACCCAGGAATTCCGATGCCATTACATCCTGGCTAATTGCCAAATAAGTGGTCTATATAAAATACAGTTTAATTTGCTTCAGTTTAAAAACATAGCTAAAAACACATGAAAACGGTTCACCAGGAAAACCAAAAGATAACCACCCAGCCAAACATGCCCCTCTCTTCAAGGCCAAATATCCTAGTGTAAAATTTGGGCTTCGGGCTGTATCTCTCATCTATGAAGTCCAAAGCCCTTCCCAGGTAAACCCGAGCAGCCATCTCACAGCTAATCAGGGAGAAACTGTGAAACAAACACTTCACTGATCTGAGTTTATGGCTGAGCAAAAGCTAAAACCCCATGTCCCTCTGTCTCTCTGTCCATCTGTGTCCAGTGCACGCCCCCAGCCCACACCTGGAAAGGGGCCTTTACCTGCGTGGAGAAGGCACAGTGGCTTCTCGGTGGCAGCTCCGTAATTGATTTGAGGTTGACATTCAGACCTGCACACTTAAACCTTTCCATGACTAAGTTTCTCCCATGGAAAACAAGACTTCCCTCCCTGAGGACGTGCTGAGAAATATTAGGAGCACCTGGCCTCCCAGCGAGAGTGCCTGAGACGGAGGCACTAGATGGGGCGGCTTCGGCACCACCCGGCTGCTCCCCTTGATCATTCAGGCAGCTACTCAAGCCAGTCTCCACGCAGAGAAAAGGCCTCTGGGGACACTGCGGCTTGGATGAATGAGGCCCCCTCGTGCTCTCTGGTTTCATACTGACATGAAGTGTGACACTATATCCTTTACTTGACTTGACTTAGGGTGCTGTTGTTTTATTTCTGTATCCAGGCATTTTTCATCTTAATAAAAACTATTATGTATCTCCCAGTGAAAATAATTAGGTAAGAAAAACCTCTTTTAGCTTTTGTTTTATTGTGAGAATTTTTCTTTTTTAGAAGCTGTTCATTAAAAGTTAGTTTTATTTTCAGTATCGTTCATTTGGTTTCACTAAATAACAGAAAGTGTGTAAATAACCTATAATAGGACAAAAGAAATTACAACATGATCTTGTAGGTCTACCTATTAAGAAAGTAAAAAATTAATAATAATAAGGTGCTCCAGAAAAATGCTAAGATCTTATTAAAAATACTGTATATGTAACTGATAAATTTTTTGATGTCACATGGACTCCAAAGAGGGAGGGCCTTTCTTCATTCACCTTTTCAAAGCATTTTGTTCCATTTCCAGGGGCTGTTTTAATGTCTGATTTCCCTGGGCGGTCAGCAGTCCATTTCCCCAGGATTGGGATTTCCATCTCATTGGTCTTTAATCTTGCAAAGCACCCAAGCTATTCTTTCCACATATTATAAGTAAATAAAACGATCTGCAAATAAAGAAAAAACGCATACAAGCTGCCCACATTTTCACAACAGAGCATTCAGTACTTAAGATATTTATTCTTGAGTTACAGCAAATGACAATTTCCATCTGGACTTTTTTTTTTTACGAAGTCATTTCTCATTTCATTCTGTGATAATGTGAAAGACTATGTACACTGTGTAACCGTAAATAAAATAGCTTACAGCACCATTCCAAAAATTATTCTCAACCTTTGCGCACATTTTGGCCAGTCCAGGCAGAAGAAACTGAACAGAAAGAAAATGGCATGTCTCCAGCGTGTGTTCTGCTATGCTGCTGATTATCTTGTGGGGCTCCCGAGTTTAATAAATCTCCTTAATTGGACATTTAGCTCAGCCACTGGGCTAAAGCAGACCAACAAGAGAGTAGTCTTTGTTGCACATGTCTACTCTGTGCCTTCCCTATACCGTGGGTGTCCTCTGAATTCAGCCACATCAGCGGTCATGCATCTCTAGCCCACATCCAAGCAGCATCCTGGCACAGGAACACCTGAGTCTCACGGATACTGTCCCCAACTAGAACAGGCTAGCATTTCTCTTAAGTCCCCGATAGACTAACAGTCAAGTCACATCACTACCATGCCTCACCCACTGCCAGAACAGCTCCCTTTCCCCAGCCCAAAGAATTAAACTGTGCTGGTGAACTCCCCACAAGGAATAGAAAAAGGAAGAAATAAAATTAATCTGTGTTCACCAAATGGAAAAACTTACATTAAATATGTGATCATGATTAGAAAATATCATGAGTTATAATTATGGGAAGATAATTTAAGGCTAAATAATATTACGATTGTCAATACTAGAGCTTTTTAGGATGAGACAGGGGGTCTTAACAAAATCCATGCAAGGTGTTCCCTAGAATGAAAGACGGTCGTCAAGGAGGCCGTGTCCTGTCCCAGTAAATGATGGGAGAATCATCAATCTTGTCATGGATTCCAGGTGCCTTTGCCTTTATCTCCCCTTCTTCTGATTGTTCTAATTAAGCCCTAGAGAATTATTTCTTAAAAACAAAATACAGTCTACTACTTCCTAGATTACCCTAAACTTTAATGACTTATCTTTGGAATGACTATCTTGATTGACTAACAATATTTTTTAGACTTTCAGATCAAGTGTATCATATAAAACAAAAACTATGAACTGCTTTTATGGATCCATCTACTTCTTAACTAACTTTTCCATATTGAACAGTCCAGTGTTAATGTTTTCTTATATGAAAGGACTTTATCATCAAAACACAACATTCATATCTATATCTATCAGCAACGTCTGCTGTTTCATCCACAATGTCTACCCTATAATGTCATCCATATAACCCACCAAATGAAATGCATGTGGAATGATTGTTGCAGGAGATGAACAGAATCTTCATTCCCAAGTAGGGGTCACAAGGTCAGGCAGCTAGGTAGTGGGCTCCTAGAAGTCAGAGTGAAGGCAACTTTAGGAATGATGAGCATGTCCCCAGGAGGATGGGAAATAAAATTATAGAGTAACCGGAAAGAGGACAGAACCTTTCCCCAAACCACCAGGTTAGTACTCCATGGAAGGAAATAGGGCAGTGCTTAAGCACGCACCCTAGTGACAGCGGGTGTACTGGTCAGTATACACCAGATACAGGTGGGGCGAACTAGAAATAAGAAAGTGGGGCTGAGAAGAGTAAGAAACTCAGCTCGCTCCTAAAGCCTTAAACAAGATTTAGAAAGTTTAGGCAGAGAGTATCCAAGGCTTAAACAGCATGCCCACTCTACTGGGCAAGGTGGAGCTAGAACTCACATAAATAGGCCGGTATAAGTTGATATATTGGAGCGGAAACCTTCCAGTAGAGTCAGTGGGGCTTCATAAAGGGAGAAGCATAAGCCTTAAAATGGTTATGAACTGGACAGAGTGATAAGGCTGAAGGGGGACAGAAGAGGGGAGGTCAGTAGAAAGGGTAAGAACAAATGCTTGAAATAACTAAGTGTTTTCACCCTGTTGAATATACATAGTTACGGAACAGGGAAGGCAAATGACAGCAGATATTATAAGTGTTTTTGTCATACACGGACAGCAGAAGCTCCACAGGCTGAATAAGTTATATAGCCATAATAATTTATGTTTCTGAAACATGCCTGTACTCTGAGCATCCCCAGCCGCCTAGCTTTGACAAAGTTTATTTCTCCTTTAAATGAATTTCACTGAGTGCAAGCAAGGTATGTACCAAAATAGGTATGTAAAGTTCCTATAAAGTAAGTAAAATTCATCTCAAGGAATTAGGAGAAAACATTTCTTAACATCTTTTCTATCTAGTAGGATCTGATTCAAAATTATCACCTACTGCCTCTCTTGTGTAACTGGGTGAGAGCTAAAAGGATACTCAACTCTTTTGTCACTGTGAAATGAAAATTTATTATGTAATTATCTGGGGAAAACACATATTACATGCATAAATAGATATTACAATCATCATATTTCATTGTAATAATATTTGAGACTTTAAAGGATACCATCGAAAAAAATTAATTTCATTTGCAATAAATGAAGCATAAGATGGAAAACACTACTCAGCTGTGTTCAAGATCTAGCAACTCACTATGAATAGAGAAAATTACTTTCATCTAAGATGATAGTTTTCCTCTAGCTCTTTCTGCCGATGCCTATCCAATATATTCTCTCTAAATGAGCATAAAATTTTTAAAAACGTCCCTCTAGTTAGATTTTATAGCAGAGATCTACATTCAGTGCTGTAAAGATCATGGATCCTCCATAAATATTAAGATGGAAATATGTCCCTTTTAAAATGTTTACAAGTCATTGGTTTGATTGATGCTTTTACTGTCTAATAATCATAACATAAAAACACTGGTAACATTATTTACTAGAAATCTTCACACAAATGCAACAACAAACTCATCCAAAAACCTATCAGATATACTCATTAGAGGGAAACATCAGCCACAGATATCACTCACAACTGAGAGAGGGGAAGACTTTTTCCCAGCATCAGGGCATGGCCTTCTGAGCTAGCAGACCTGGAATGAATCCCAGCTTTCTCCTTCTACCTTGGGACAGAAACATAATGTCTATGTCTCAGCTTTATCAATTCAAAGGGAATAAAACCCCTTACCTTGCAGGGTTTCTGTCATGACTGACATAACTTTCAAAAAACACCTATTGCAGTGCCTGACACATAGCAAATCTGCTGTAAATATGACACCATTTCACAGATGACTGTTTGATAAGTATTACACTGTTTCATAGATGGGTTTCAATTTTGTGTCCACTTGATACAAAGATAGGCAAAGATCTGGTCACCATGAGACAGGATGGCTCATTAAGCAGATAGGCAATGGACTGAGATGAATCAGACACTTGTATCTTTCAAAAGATAAGTCCATCACTACGTGATTTATCCAATAAGTGCTTCCAATGAGTGGTTACTTTTAAGATGCACCTTTCAGAAAATTGCTTTCTCTAAGCAAAATTTCATTAAAGAATGGGGGGAAAGCTTTGCCTGTATAGAGACACTGCACCAACCATAGGAACGTGACTGTCAGTGTGCAGGCCCCACAGAGGTAGGATGGAGCTCCCCTACTAATATAGGGATGATGTCCACTGAACACAGACATCTGTGAGACGCTGGGCCTCGGAGGTATAAAATGACAGCAGGAGGAATAATGGGAATCTAAACACTTTGTCACACATACCAGCCAACAAATAATTACCAAAGAAAACTTAGAGGAACTTCATTTAACATGTGTTGAAAGATGAAAAATTAGCATTTTCTTTAACATTCAATTGCATTAAAAACAGAATTTTTGTAATTTCTTCATCATCTATCATTTTTCATTCAGTTGGCAAGGTGTCAAAAGGCAATAAAGGGAAAAAGTACTTCCAGATGGTTGGTCTAAGCAAATTGGGTGGAATTTTCCTTTAAATAAAATGGAAAATATATGTACTAAAAGCCCTGCTGAACACATATCAAATCAAAATGACTACTGTCTGCATCATTATAATTCACTCACTGGTTTATGGCCTAACTCTGTTTCAAAAGTTTCCCAAATTCACATAATGTTGTGCAGTTAGAGTTGCTGTCAGATCTCTGACTTAGCTCAAATATACAGCCTGTGAAATCTTCCATTGTTAGGCAACTTCCTTCCTTGGAACACAGTTGGAAAAGTTGAGCAGCAAAAATAATAATAATAAAAATAATGTTTTAAATTGCATTCTTTCAAAGGCAGCCTTAACCTGCACTCACTCAGCTCAACAAACTCTGTGGGTTTGAGGAATGAGACCAAATAGCATACATTTTACTCTACTTCTTATGATGTTTTCAGGAGTTGTCACTAAAATAAGAGAGGCAAATGAAATGCTGGTAGTAGGTCATCAGATCATAAATTAACTCTCAAAGCTCTTTTCTTAAAAAAATTTACTCTTCATTTCTTCAACCTTCAGTAGGGGGGCTGAATTTTATTTATTCCACTCTTTCATTCTAAAATCCATGAGTACATAAATGAGAAGAAAAGGCATTGAGAACTGGAAAAGTGGGAGGTCATGGAAGACAGAGGTTAACCAATGGCAGTGTTTGTTACTCTAAAGCATTTCTGACCACTGATCTCACTACAGGATGAATCCCAAAGCCACTCTTCATCAAAAGCCTGGCCCCTCACTTTCCAGCAATTAAATTCTGGTGGAGGTGAGCCTCCCACAGCCTCTAGGGAAGGGAGAGCAGAAGTCACTGTCGGGCCCTGCTTGCCTTACTTCCATCCCAGGGTTTCCTCACAGTGTATCAGATGGAAGCTATTGGCATAAGTTCAAGAACACTGTCCCAACATGCAAACCACAGTGCATTCCGTCCAAGGCCTTGCCATCACATGTGTGACTACACAAGTACACGTCTTGAAGGCTTCGGTTTGTCCTGCTTTTAAATTAGTAGAGTGTGTTTAGACCAATAGCTCAAAACCAAGGGTGATTTGACTCCCTCTCCTGGGAACATCTGCAATGTCTGGAGGCATTTTTGGCTGTCAGCTGGGGGATGCTGCCGGTATCTAGTGTGGAAAGGCTGGAAAATGCTGATAATACCTGAAATGCCCAGGAAGCCTCACAAGAAGAAGCTACCCAACCCCCAGTATCAACAGTGCTGAGGATGAGAAACTCTGCTTTAGACTAAGAATAAGAAAGAAAGAAAGAAAAAGAAAGGAAGGAAAGAAGGAAGGAGGGAGGGAGGGAGGGAGGGAGGGAGGGAGGGAGGGAGGGAGGGAGGGAGGGAGGGAGGAAGGAAGGAAGGAAGGAAGGAAGGAAGGAAGGAAGGAAGGAAGGAAGGAAGGAAGGAAGGAAGGAAGGAAGCAAGCAACTTAGGTGGTATTATGCCCTGTAAGGAGGAAAGGAATTGATAAGACTAATTACCAGAAGGAATTATCAGACCTCTCCCACGATTCCAATCAAAACCTGGCCATTTGCTCGCAGTCCCTGCCTCCCAACAGGAATGTTGTTTATCATCTGCACAGTGTCATCCGTAGTTCACAAATACTGAGGGCACACTAAGCTGTAAGCTTGCTACCACTGAAACTTCTCTCAGCTACTAAAATAGGGCGCCTGGTACAGTCATTGGACAAGTTTCTAATTATCTTTTATAACCCATACAGATTCTCTCTTTATTCTGCCATGTAAAAAATAAGAGAGGGAATTCATAGCAAGCATGTCAACTCTCTGCTTTATTATTTTAAGATGCTGCTGCTTTTATATTTTACCCATAAAAAGTTTCACTACAACAGTTGGACACAATTCACATACAATTGTTTTTCAGAGTATTTTTTTAACATTATAAGTTGAGACTTCTAATTAAATATGCTATCCCACTGGCTTGTATGTGCGGAATATATTTACCATTTCTACTTATGCACATCGCCTGCTTTGCTAAAACATTTTTTTAATTCCTCACATAAATCTACATTTATTTAAGCCTTAAGCAGGGTCCTAGTTTGTGCATTTTCCCCCCTCAATATTCCATATCATTTTATCTGAGTTATTCCTCAGCAATGCCTGTGATTTGCAAAGTAGGAACCGACTCTTCCTTTAGTTTTCAAAGGGGACAAGAATGATAATGAAGGTTTAATACAACTGATCCCACAACTGCATTCTCCTCTCAGGACATCTTCCTTCCCTTCTCTACCATTTATCATCACAGATCCTGAAACCTGCACACCCCTTGCCTATCAGCCATTCTGACTGATAACTTCATTTTAATATTTATCCAATCCTTCATGCGTTCGTTAGCTTGGGTTGCTGTAACAAATTACCATAGACCAGGTGGTTTAATCAATAAACATTTATTTTCACATTTCTGTAGGTGTAGAAGTAAAAGGTGCTAGTAGATTTGGTGTCCGAAGAGGGCCAGAGAGGAGGGAAGGGGAGGGGAGATGTCTCTCTCTCATGTGCCTCCTATAAGGGCACTAATCCCATTCAGGAGAGGTCCACCCTCATGGCCTAATCACTTTCCAAAAGTCCCACTTCCTAACACCATCACAATGGGGGTTATAAATTCAAAATATAAAGTTTAGGGGCTGAAGCCATCAGTCCATAACACCTCCTACATGCAGGATGGAGCACACTGAGGGTGCACACTACATTTTCCATGGACTCATTAGCAGCAGCATTTGGCTTCAGCATGTAGTTATCAGAGCCCTTCCCATGACTGACATCGATTTGCTTGCCCTTTGCTCACTATTCCTGCCACCCAGGTGACAATTGCCACCCACAGATCACAGATACTGAGGGTACACTAAAATATGAGCTGCTTAAGAATAGGAACTCTGATATCTGTGTGTGCACACACCAGAGAGTGATAAACTTGTAGTGCATATGCTCCTGATGTTGATGAGGACAAGAAATGGGATAGAATGTACCAGATACCTGCTGGTGCTATGAGGGGCTCAGGGAAGTAACAAGAGTCTTAACAATTTAGGACAAAGTGAAGGACAAATAGAATATGTGTTGGCCAGGCTACCTGCCTCACTTAGGAAGGACATGCAGAGGCACAGGACAGGTGGTGGAAATCATTTCAGTCATGCTCAGCGAAGAAAAAGTACATTTCTGAGCTGATGATTAAAGGGGGCAAGGTGATGACAGTTCTTAGATGATGACTATCTAGAAGACAGTCTCCTAAGTTCCTCGGGGCCACCTCTCCTGATGCTGTGCAAATCTACAGAGACATCAAGCAGAGAAGGGCCTGCATGCATGCACAAGCACACGGGACTGACCTGTATAAATGACGCCCAGAGGACTTCTGCTTATTCATCTAGGGAGCATTTCATTTTCCTCCAGAATCAGTGTGTGAGAAGACATGGGAAAACTCCTCTAAATCAACCCACAACCAGCAAAAACAAATCAAGGTTTCAGAATGGAAAATTAAGAACAGCTTCTGTTGCTCGGTGGTGTCACACAATGAAAAGCTAAGACTCGAGGAGACACTTTCTGATGTGCATCCCAAAGCCTATTAGTACATCTGCAGTCACAGCGCCGGCTTCAGGATGAGCTCCTGCTGGGCCCTGGGCAGCCACATTGGTTCCAGATGCTGTTTAAGTAGCAGGAGGGCGTTTGATCCGCGGCTGCAGCCTCCAGGTCTCCTTTGCATGGTTGGCAGGTACACATGCACACGTGGCACTCCACCTTGAACCAGGGCGATGCACTGGAGCTCTTCGAACAATGGACCAGAAAGTCATCCACACCCGTGGAAACCCCCACCTCTGGCACTGACTGGTGTGTATGTTACCGTGCAAGGTATTTATGTTTCTCCCCCGACCCCCCAGCCAGTTTCCTCCTTTTAAGCAATAGCAGCAGCATTTACTAAGAGCGGTACGGAGGGGCTGTATTACATGCAATCTTTCTGTTTATACAATACCTCTTGAATAAAAAGTTAGGCACTTACCATTATAATTTACCTTAATTACAGCATCTGTCACTGCCTATAATATGCAAGAGAATTATGGCATTTGCACACACAGAAAAGGAAAGTGAGACAGAGGAAGTGCTTTTGACATGCCCAGGGCTACTCATGGGCAGGAGACAGGGGAGGTATTTCATATATTTTAGCAAATACCTATGGGCAGGTTTAGGATTTCTAATCTACTGCTGGTGAATGTTTATTTTCTAAAAACAGAACATTTGAAAGGGAAAATGAATATTATCAGAAGACAGTCAGAGGACCCCTGACTTACGGCTGGGGGCTGGGGAAGAGCCCATATTCCTAGGAGTTATTTTAAGCCCTTGAGAAATGGAAAGGCTCTCTGACCATCTTACTTATATCCGGAAATCTGCTATGTCCAGAACAACAGAGTTGAAATTCATGGCCCCCTGATGCCCAAATTGTCACACTTTTGCCAGCCCGATGCCACTGCAGGGCCATTTCTTAGAAGCTGCCTCTCCCCCTACCCACATAGCCACTGTTAGCATTCCAGTGGGCCTCCTACTAATTCCTTCTCCATGTCCATGGGACCACGTACAAACACGTGTATACAGACTTGGGGGACAAGGGTCTTTCTGCTTCATACAATGGGATCTACTTCTCTCACTGAACAGTATGAAAATCTCTGCACGGTAGCCAGGTGTGAATTAATCTTTAATGGTTGCATCAGATTTGAGACATGCTCATACTCTAATTGATATGTAATCTATAATCTATTGATACATAGTCAATGTGCCAGGATATTTTTTTAGTGTTGGGGTGCGCAGTGAAAACAATGCCACTATAAACATCCAATACATATACCATATATGTAGGTTGGTGTTTTTACTTTTATAATCTATATCAGCATAAGGGGCGCTACTAGCATAAGGGGGTCAAAGAGTTTGCATATTTTCATAGGGGCTGTCAGACTGCTTTCCCAAAAATATGAACAATTCCCATATCCATCAGGAATGGGTAAGAATCCCCTTTTTATCAGCATCCTTACCAACAGAAAGTGTTTCCTTTTTTCCCAGTCAAAAGAATAATATTTTATTTGTATTATCATAACAGTAGTGGATGGAATATCTTTCAGCTTCTTACTGGAAATCAAAAAGTACTCTTATCTGAATGGCCTATTCATATCTTTACCCATTTTCTTAGAGGCTGCTTGAATTTTTATCAATGTATAGCCCTTTGTATGAGATATTATGCCTATCATATGCATTGTCAATATTGTCTCTAACACTTGATTTGTTAAGATTATTTATGTCATCATTTAGCATAGGATTTATTTTAATGACAACAAAATTACATTCAGTCTGCAACTGCTAAAATTAAAAATCATAACATCCACTGAAATATAAACTTGGAAAGAATCCGGTATAAGTAAAATTACATTTCCAAAAACACATTCTACATCATTGACACAAATGGCATCTTTACCCTTCCCTGACCAAGAAGAACGTGATGGCATGAAGCCAGTCACGTGGCTGGTCCCACCCTGTGAGGTGGATATTACTACTCCGTCTCCCTCTTAATTCTTAAATCTGGGCAAAGCATTGGTTTGGGGAGGTTTCCGCTGCAAATACTACTCTGTGCTTCCCCTAGGATGGGTTCTATTACCTGAGATCTAAACACCATCTGCAGCAGAGAAGGGAGATCGTATAACATTAAAATTCAGGCTAATTGTGACTTAGGGGGCTGAATGCTGACTTCTGATCCCAAATGACTTGCTCAGAATGAGAGGTGGTTCTCAATCTCTAAAATTAACACAAATTTTTAAAATGGGATCTACTATACACCATAGTGCCTTGCGCTAATAACAGGATTGTATTTTATACTTAAATTTACCAAGAGGTCCAAACTTAGGTTAAATATTTGTACCAAAATAATAATGATAATATAATAATAATAATAATAATAATTAATAATAATAATAATAATAATGGCGAGAGGAAACTTTGAGGGAGAATGAATATGTTTTTGGTCTTGACGGTGGCACTGAAGGTTTCAGAGGTACATTCTTATCTCCAAATTCATCAAGATCTATACATCAAATATGTATAGCTTTTTATATGTCAATCATACCTCAATAAAATGTTTTTTTAATGAGACCTTTCAGATTATTTATAAAATAGCTTCTATATTGGCATTTGACTAATGAAATGATCCACTAGAAAAAATACTTATTCTTTAGTTCAGTTCACCTGTTTTAAAAAATGCTTGATCACTGTGCCTTAAAAATTATACATGAGCCTTCACAGAGGTCTCTCTGTGGATTCTGGATGGTCAAAGCCATGGCTTCTCAACATCCAGTCGCAGAGCCTCGTTTACAGTAAAATACACCTGCCTCGGAAATCTTAATGGTCAGTGCCAAATCTTATTTTAACTAACTTTGAGAGACGCAAGGTTTCAGCTTCACATTACCAGGCCAAATGCATTTCTCTTTGATAGAAAACCAAGGTTCTAAGCCACTAATAAAACTCCAGTGACATCTGAGCTTCACAGCTTTGATCCTTCTACAAAAGGTGTTAACAACGCAAGTGGTGTTAACTGAAACCCTTGCCTGCATTGCTATCTGCTGGATTATTATTAACAGTGTGTCAGAGAGTCTCTGCCCAGCACATCGCAAATATTCACAGATACGTTTAGTCAACAAGGCCGCTGACTGCTGCCAGAACCGACACTGAGAACGTGAAATCCGTTAGCAAAAATGTTCTGCAGGCCTCTCAAATGCTGAACTGTCAGGAGCCCAAGGTTCCTGAAAAAACACATAATTATAATAATTAAAAGAGCACAGAGCAGGATGAGAGAACAGTGGGGCAAATTTTTATGTCATTTTAGTAACAAGGAAAACTTGTCATGCCCTGCCTAGTGCCTCCCAAGACTCAATTAAGAAGAGAGTGCTTTGGAGAACAACAGGAGGCTGAACTGCCGATGGGAAGAAACAAAACAAAGGCTGCCCCGAGCTCCCATCACGCGCACTGTAGGATCTGGCCTCCTCGCAGCCAGAGTGGCATCTTACATGCCAACCGCGGGGAATTTGCTGCTAAGAGGCTGAACGAAATCTCTCAAGGGGGGATTTCCTCTGGGACTCTTGTCACTTTTAAGATCGCTTCTGAAGCAGCAAAGCACTACTATACCAAGTGAGATATTAGGGAGACTCCCCCAACACCCTCCTTCAGCGTTCCTGCACCCACAGTTCTCTCTGAGGTACGGTTTTCCTCCCTACAGTCGATCCCAGGTGAGAGGCCCCGGACTTTAAAGACTGTCAATGTGCCCTGGCTGGCTTGATTCAGTGGGTAGAGCGTCGGCCCGCAGGCTGAAGGGTCCCGGGTTCAATTCCAGCCAAGGGCAAGTACCTCGGTTGCAGGCCTGATGCCTGGCCCGGTAGGGGTGCATGCAGGAGGCAACCAATCAATGCGTCTCTCTCACATCTCACATCTCTCTCTCTCTCTCTAACACACACACACACACACACACACACACACATCAATGTTTCTCTCTCTCCCTTTAACTCTCTCTGAAAAGCAATGGAAAAAATATCCTCGGGTGAAGATTTAAAAAAAAGATTGTCAATATGGTGATGACCCCTGAATATCTCCCTCTGGGTCCAATTATTCCCAGTCCAGACTCGCATATATAACTGCCTACTCTCTGCAGCTGGGTGAGAAATGAAAGCTGCCAACTCAAAGCTAACATGACCCTAGAATACTGGCTTTCCCCTCCAAAGCCTGCATCTTCTCAGGACTTCTGTCTCAGTGCATGGTCCACTTTCCCCCAGCTTTCTCAAGTCCAAAACTTACAGTTCATTCTTAATTTTTCCTGCTCTCTCCACCAATGCCCAGGAACATTCAAACACGCCAAATCCAGTCACCTGCAAGGAACTTCTGGCTGCTCTTCCTGTTTCCCCTCTTGTTATCCAACAATCCATTTCCCCAGTGGTAACCATGACAGCTGGAGTGACAATTTAAAAATGCACACAAATCCTGTTCCACCACTGCTTCTCCTAAGGCTTCCCAGCACCCAGAATGAACATCCAGGTGTTGAGTCCTGCCTTGCAAAGCTCTACACAATCTAACTCTTGCCCACCACTGTGGTCTCAGTTCACATCACTCTCCCCTTTCATACCACACACAAGCCAATCTAAAGTGGACCCTACTCACACTCTATCACATGATCCTATCTGAATTATCTTACCACATACCACTTACTGCTACTTTGTTACTTATTCTGATATAATTATTATGATTTGACTTTCCCACCTAAAATGTATGTTCCATGAGAAATGGGAACCTGTCCTATTTGCCAATAGATCGCCAATGCCTAAAAGTCTCACACTGTATGTGCTTAATAAATATCTATTCAGGGAGCATGGGGAATGCAGGTTATTTCTCCTTGTCATGTTTCTTGCAGTTTTCATGAAAAGTGGTCAGTGTGTTATGTCAATAATAAAAACACAGTTTCCAATCAGACATTAATTGGGATGCCCGCTAGCCCTTGGTGACCCCATGTACAGGAAGAGATGCTTCAGAAGCACCATTTGTTTACACAGATGCTTGTCCATGAGGAACTTGTTGAGATGAACCACCAATCATGTGTTTTTGGCAAGGAAATTACACAGTGAGTGTGGGTTCCAACCCTCAAAATATTTGCTAGAACAGTGAAATAAAACCAAGATACAATTTGCAGAAACCTATAGCTGCATTATTTTGCAGTAACATTTAAATAGGTGGGTTCTATTGCTTGATAATTCTTTTCTGTAATATTCCACCATGGGGGCTCCCTTAGTGCCCTTTAGAAAAAAAGGGGGGTCTGAAACACACACTGGATACTCTATTATCTACTGAGCAGGGCCATCCAGGTCACCTCTAAGTGACCTTGGCAAGCTTCTTAATCTTTCCATTCCTCAGTATAAACATCTCTAAACTGGAGTAAGACCAGAACTTGCTTTGTATGGTGCTGAGAAGATAAAATGATAGAAGTAAAGCAGTTATACCAGTTCCTGGGATGCAGGAAGTGCTCAGATCATTTAATCCATTACTATGAATTATTACTAGGTTATTACCAGTGGTTTATAAAATGTTTTATATTATAAAATGTTGGAGAATATTTATTAAATTTCTATTGTCACTGCTACATTACAAGGGGCTGTTAAAAGACTTCTACCAGTGAACTGGTCCCAGTCCTCTTTCAGATCCAAACAAGGGTGACTACTGCAGGCAGGTGGAGGTGACTCAGTAAGATTTACATTCTGCACCGTCCACACCTGGAGAACTGGCCTGGGTTCAGAAAAAATAAGAAGCGAATCCAAATCAATAAAGTCTTCACAAACCATGCAACTGTAGTTAGAAATGTTAGTTGTAAGTGTATCTGACCATTTGGGATTTGCTTAAGAAAGCACTGAGGGTGTTCCTTCTACTTTGGCAACTACTGTGTTCACTGTGGATGCCTCCTACCTGCTGCTCACAGCCATGAACACAGGTGTCAGCACGACACAGGTATGTGTTCAGGAGTGGCTGATAAAAAAAGTGGCCGATTATTCATACTGTCTCTATGAAAATGTGTATGTGTGCATGTGTGTGCATTTGTGTGTGCACGCATCATGCAAGCTCACATGTGCTTGTAGCACCAAGTTAGTGAAAGACCATTTATTTTAAATACACTGCAGAGCTCTGGTTTTCCCCTATTTGTTGGATCCTTCAGCAGCTATCAGTTAATTTACCAGAAAGTGATAATTAAGCCGCAAAGCTGGACTTCTGTACACTGTCTTAGACATTTATTTCATTCATTGCCTTAGTGACCTCTATGAGTCCCAATTATAGTGCTATCTATATCTATAAACATACCTCTCTATATATCTACATCTGTATATCAAATCAATATCTGTATCTATCTGTTTGTGTATATCTATACCTCTATACTTATATCTATATTTATATCTATGTCTATATCTATTTTTCTATCTATCTATCTATCTATCTATCTATCTATCTCTATCTATCTATCTAGTCAATTGATCCATAAATTCCTCCCTGCTCCTTACAAACACAGCAATGTTAACGTGTACACACCAGAAAACTAATTTACAGGAAGTATTACTCCAGGGTTCTGAGCTTGGCTCAGCGCCATGCCCTGAGAGTCATGCTGTGCTATGCTATTTTTACGTTTAATAATATGTACTTGAAGATGATACTGCTAAAATTCCACTGTGACATGGACAGTAGGTCCAAATGCTCAATGTAAGAAATGCTAAATGCCAGGAAGAAGCTGGCTTCTGACCTCATAGTGTAGGGGGGCCCACAGGGGTCTTGGTCTACATGCTATTTGATTACCCCTGCCTTCCTTCCCAGGTCTCCACACAACTCACAAACAACCAGCTCGGAGAAAGAGACTCGGGAAGGATCATGCCCTCTCTCCTGTCTTTCATACACTATTAATGATGTTCACTCACATGGAAAACAACAAGACTATTTAGGAAAACAATAAGAGTGAATGACCTCAGCTGGACAATATGGGGACACAGCTGGACAATACAGGGACAGGCTGTAATAGCTAGAGCAAATCTAGTTATTGAATTACTAAAAAAAATCATGAAATAAACTTAGTAAATCAAACATAGCACAATCAGAAGGCTAGAGGTGCACCTTTTTATCACCCTGTTAAGGGCCATTAAAGAAGTTATGTTTAACGAAATTTCAGTCAGAGTCATTTCATCAAATAGCACATACGCATTAGGAGCTTATTGCGTGTCAGAGTGTCAGCTACTGGGAAGAGGAACTCAATCAGTGCAAGGGCCTTGCTGTGTGAAGAGGAAAGACTATGTGTACACAAGAAATGCTACAAGAAATACAACCCTAAATTACCCTCAAAGTGACATGCACAGGAGTGTTGAGGCACAGAGAAGGTGCAACTTAATTGGTCTCATCATCAGGAGAGAAGAGAAAGGTCCATAAAGAAGGTGACATGTGAGCTGAGAATTGGTGAGCAAGCAATTACCCACCCACTGGACAATATGGGGAAAATCATACCAAAGACACTAAACTCTGGTTGGGGGTAGAGGGGAATTGTCCCATTTCTTCCTCTAGTAGACAATCTCATTATCTTCCGGTTCTGTATCCAAATCAGAAATAAAGTTTTGTCACTGGGTTTGAAAATCCCCAAAAGACCCATCCACCCATGAATCCACCCATCCTCCACAAACCCAAACATGAAACAAATAATAATTGACAGGTTTTTGTGCCTTGGGCCGTTCTCTATGCCTGGAGATGGTGCAATGATCAAAAGAGGCAAAAATCCCTGCTGTCACGGAGACTATGTTGGAGGGAAGGCAGGAATTGTACAGATAGTTATGAAATGTGGTGTCCTAAAATCAGATGGAGAAAGTGCTTCGAGGAGGCGGGCGAGATCCACTGTACTGTACGAATGCTGCAGACTCTGGCTGTCAAGGGCGATGGGGACTGAGCCTGGACCACTGGATTTAGCAACATGGTGGTGACTAGTGACCTTGTCAAGCAGTTATTCTACTAATAGCATGACTAAGTAGTCAAAGTGGATTCAAGTGAAAACGGGAACATGGGAATTAAAGATAACAGATATAAACAAGCACTTTTATGGAGTCTTTCTGTAAAGAGGAGAGAAGTGGGTCATAGGTGGAGAGAAAATTAGGGTCAACAGGTCATTTTACTAAAATGGTAGATGTCTGTATTCCTATTGAAAAGGTCCAGTAGAGAAGGGAAATTAAAAAATGATGATTGGGGAGGGATGGAGAAGAATTGTTTAAGAATGAGATATCAGTGTCCAAGCAGGAGTTGTGGCCCAACTAGAATTAGTCAGAGTGGCCACCACCAGATGGGATGTGTGACTGGCCAGCTCGGGGCACCCATCTAATTCTTCCACACTGGAAATGGAAGATCTGTCCGCTATTCTGAGGTATGGTTCTATGAAAATACAGTGGTATTTACTTCCCAGAATCTCCTGACCATCTTTCAAACCTTTGCATTCTCTGTTTTTGTTTAACCAACAGTGGTAACTATCCAAACTTGAAGCAAAAGCAAAGAAAACAAAATGACTCTGATCCCTTTGTGGCCTGTGAGGCTAAAAGAGACACAAGCGCACATGGAAATCACCCAGAAAGCCCCAGTGGATAAAGCATGAACTGACTAGGTTGGCAGCCCTGCAGCTATAAAAGCCTCTCCAATGCTCTGATCTCGAGGCCATAATGTAGGAAAACCCCAAGTCCCCTGAAACCCAAAAATCCAAACACAAGGTCATTTTTATGCCCTTTAGAAAGTTCTGCCAAAAAAGATCTTATGCACCATTTAATGGAGGGGGCAATTTCCTTTACGCACATGTAAATCTTCAAATCCAAGTAATTAACCCCGCACACATCGGCCCCTCTAATGGGCGTCTGAGAATGAACAGACGCACATGCCATTCCCAGCCTGACTTAAACACAAAGAGAAGGAAAGAAATGGATTCTGAACTTGCCCACACATCTGTGAATTACAAATATTTATAGTATTCATAAGGCCAGCAACCTTCAGGACAATAACATACTTTGCAGATACTCACTAAAAAAAAAGAAAAGAAAGAAAGAAAGCCAAAATTCCATATGGAAGAGAAAGGAAGGAAACAGAGCAAGGTTTTGGGAAACCTTCCAGAAAGGGAATTCCGGTGCATCCTAATGTGGATAATGGGAGCAGACCATCCTCCTGTGAGTGAACTTGGCTGATGCCAATGAAATGCATGTGACACAGCAGATCAGATCTGCACGGGCCCTTTCAGATCACCTCACAGAGATTTTCCATCAGGCTGACTAGACAATAGGGCAGCTTTAGTATTTCTGACATTATTAAGAATGACAGGCTAAATCTTTATCCCACAATACAACCACGAAGCATGTTTAAGCAAGTGATGTACCCGTATCAATAATACGTGGAGAAGTGAACAGCAAATACCACAAAATGAAATTCCTATCAGCACAGTGTCACCAACTAAAACACCAACAAGTCAGTAACACATTTTTTTCATATGTAGTCTCTGTCTCCAGAAACTCAGTCCAGTTTCTCATTGTCTGTTCCCAGTCTCAAACTTCTCTTACAGCCAAGAAATCTAGAAAACCAAGAAAAGTATAGCTGGAGAACCGAGCTGTGGCTCAATCTGTCCAAACTCAGGTGAACCTTCAACTCAGAAAGAAAATCTAGTTAATTCTCTATCTTTACCTATAAAAATATAGGTCAAGGCTGTGGAACATCTCAAAATGAAGAGGTTAACCTTTCTCTTTCCCTAACCGAAAGAAAAATAAATAAAAGAATGGAAAAAATTTCTGTTGCCTGGCAGTAAACTTGGTCTCTATTTGTAGAATGAAGCAATGTGCAACTGAGATCTTTTACCCATACAAATATTTTAATTATCTGAAAATGCTCATTAAATTAAAAATAAGGATTGATTTTTGTCAATGAGGAAGAACAGAGGCAGAATAAAACTGTGAGAAATATCACAAAAGTCTATCTATTTTTATATAACTAAACTGTTTTTCTGAATTAAAAAACTGAGTATATTTCACAAGATTAGAAGAAAGTAACAAAAATTTTTTATTATTTTTCTAAGCACTGGTTGATATAATTATAAAGAAGAAAAAAATTGGCAACACTGCAATAAACTTCTTGCAAGTGAAGTGGAGAAAAATACAACAAAGAATTAATATTCTTAAAATAAAGTCTGTTAAAATCTGAAATAAAAATTCTGAATCTCAGAAGCTTAGCAAGTATAAAATAAAAACAAACAATTCTCTCACATGTGTGTTCTCTCTCTCTCTCTCTCTCTCTCTCTCTCTCTCACACACACACACACACACACACACACACACACACTTTCTCAAAGTAATGGCTAATAATCACATAAGAAATCAACCAAATAACATAATGAGTAAACAGTGACACATATTAAAAGGAAGGAATACTAACAAATTGACAGAACAATTAATGTCGATACTCAGTGAGGTGTCAGCAAAGCAAAATCTCCAGCATAGTATCGGCGAAATATACATAAATATCTACCACACCTTCCAAAGCCAATTAGCAGTCGCATTAAAACTTCTTGGCTTTGAAATAGTAAGTCAACTACAGCTATTCTAACATAAAGAATTAACCTTTAACTAAAAGAAAGCTTTACAGTAACGGCTGCTATTATTGATAAAACAGGTACTTCATGAAGCAAATTTCTGCTTTTCACAAGGCAGGAGATAGTGTGACCTACAAAGAGCTAGAAAGCAGTACTGGAAACAGGTGTAAGGCGTATGTGCTTGTCATGATTATTTCAGCATTGTCTATTATTTTTCTTAAGTGAAAATAATATATATGTCCACCAAAAAAAAAAAAAAAGCAGTAAATTACATTATAGAACCTTCACATAGCATGATGCATTAAATGAGGGTCATTAACAATTTTCAACAATATATTTTATCATATACATATAATATACAAGTATATGTTATAACAAGTGTAAAAGCAGTGTGCAAAATTTTATGTCCAGTATTAATTCAACTCTGAATTACTAATCAAAAATAAAAGATTACATTAAATGCCAACAGCAGTTGGTTTTGGTGGAGGGATTATGGGTGTATTTTGCCCTTCCTTTACATTCAGTAGGTTTACCATTGTTCGTATGGAAAATAACATAATAATTAATAAATAATAATACAAGAATAAACTCCATATTTAGAGTACTCACAACTGTAAACCTACTTTTGCCCCACCCTATATTGTCTATAATGAGCATTCACTATTCACTACTTCAATCCTTTTTTTCATTCTTTCAGATTGCAAACATAAAATTGGAAATTTTAGATCATGAAGATAAGGCTCATAAAGTGCCACCATCCTCAATTGCAGAGTTAATCTATTTACAATTTGATATGTATTGGTATACGCCTGGTAGACTTTATAACGCATGACTTGTGGGTAGAGATTATATGTTTGCATGTTTGTGTGTGTGTATTTTTTAAGATGAATGGGAATACATTAAATATTATTCTGCAATTTCTTTTTTGCAATTAATAAGGTACTATATATAGCTTTTCGTTACTTTTAAAATCATAATTTTATTTTTTAGTATCATTGCCATTAAGGTAAAGAACACGTCTCCATTACTCATGGAAAAAGTACATAGGAACCAGTGGCTCTTGAAAAAAGGCCTTATCTCCAGAAGTTCTGCTATACTAGGCTCATGGGCTTACTATAATTATTTACTTCTATGAGTAAATGAATGATTGAATAAATGAATGAACAGATGAACAGAGTAGTTCCCTGCTTAAACTCCTTAAAGAAACACAAATTAATTGGTTTTTCTTTGCCCATTCTTTTAAATGAAAACCTGTTAAATGAGCCTTCAGGTGTCAGAGTACCCTTTTAAGAAAAAGTAGGGGGGAAAAAATTGCTTTATTTGATGTATGTGGCAAGGGTCCTCATGTTTTCCCATGATTTAAGTATGTCAGTCCTGTTCAACCTTGACTCTTGTAGACATCTGCTTTTGCTCGTAATAAAAGAGGGATATTTGACACCAGAACACTTTTGTGCAATGTAATTATCAGCCCTAATACATATAAGTAGCAGTATGTACAGGGGTGCAAAATAGAACTGAAACCAGGTGACGAGCACACTGTGGGCCAGAGGGTGCTGTGTCCATGGCACCCTGTCAGGGCTTTGGATATCCTGAGTAAGGGGTTAGTCCAAAATACTTTTGCCAGAAAGATCTGTCTCTCTGAAAGCTTCCCCATTCAGTGCCGTTTTTAGCAGTGGAGATGAGTGAAGCTCACCAGCTATCACAGTATCTGAATCTGTAAAATTGCTGTTTCCTTCACTTCCCACTTAGCTGTGTGACTTACCAAGGAGGAAAAGGCTGGAGCGTTTCTTCGATCATGTATCACCCTAAGGATCCAGAGCCATCTGCTCACTGGAGCCCAACTCTCACACGCCAACACTGTGAAAGAGAAAAGAAAGAAAATGATCCCTTTCGCCCAGTTTAAAAGATGCTGTGCTCATTGCTTATCAATTCTACAAAGTTCCATTAGTGCCATGCACAACCAGATGATGCTGCATTAGCAATGTAGGACTTAAAACAGAGTGTGACACAGCATAGCTTAAAAATGACAAGTAGTTTAGTCCTGGCTTAATTAATCCATGCACCAATGGATTTCTTTCGTCAATAAAAGAGAAATAAAAATTCAAATGCTGTTAACATATGAAAACAAATCTCAGGAAACAACAGAAAACAATGGAAAGGGCCATAATTTCAAACCCATTTGAATTACTGTAAGCAGTTTAAACATCAGGTTGATTGTGAATCTACCCATTTTACCATGACTTTTTCATGCCTTTTTTTGGAATATAGAACCTTAAGTAATAAATTTTAAAAATAGAAGATTAAAGGCAGAAGTTTTAGAACAAAACTAATACCAAAAATTTGAGTTTGTATTTTTATAGGAAAAATTATAAAGCATAAAAATGATTCACTTTACTAAAACTAAGCCAAGCTATCCATTCTCCCTATCCAATTTAATATAAAAAACTCCTGCAAACTTGATGTTGTAATGTGATGAAAAGTCTACCACGTAACACCAGCTTCTCTAGATCCATGTGTTCCAGCAAATGGGTTACTTCCCACTTTCCCACTTCTTAGTCATAAAGGAAAGATGTCCATTATTACTTAAGGACGCCTGTGACTTCAAACACTGTACTTGGGCAGGGCTCATGCTTTCTCTGTTGTCCTTGAGTTTGTTTCTACTCTCCACACTCTGCAGCTTCTGGCTGCCATAAACCTGGAACAAACTGATGTTGCCTATCGCAACACACACTTAGGCAGCAGCTGAGAGTGATGGCAAGAAAAGGAAAAGAACTTCCCAGAACATTCTGGAACATTCGGATATTCCTCTATGCAAATAATTCCCACTATCTCCTTCAGTAGCTTTCTAAAGGCCATCTGCCTGCAGAAAATAAACTGAATTACAGCATCTGGAAATTTATAAAATTTCATATCTGCTAAAGAACAATTTTGAAGTCCCCATGTTCAGAGGTCAGAGGTCAGTGGTTAGGTAACATCATCTCTCTGAGAGGCTCTTGCTTCCAGGGGGTGTCTTTGGTTAGTTCATGGAAATGGGGGGGGGGGGACCGGACTCAAAGCAAAGCATTCAGAATTGCCCAAGAAGGCGCCCACAGCCCAGGTGTGCTGACACACTGCAGCGTCCCAGATCCCAATGTGTTCCCAGCAGAGCCTTTGGAAGTTCGTGACATCATCCTTTGGAAAGGAGAAGGCACAGATGCAAGTCCTTGAGGCCAAAAGGGGAGTAAGGGAGCTCTCCCCAAGGTAAGGAGGCATCCTCAGTCCAGGAAAAGTTCCTAGGAGCAGCCAATTCTTTCTTACAACACCAATAATATCTCCTTTGGGTGTGGCAACAAATATGTTAGTTGAGACTTCTTTATTAAACAGCATGTTTGAATACACCAACTTTCTCTCTGGAGCCCTAAAATCTGTTCGATAATTAGTACTAAAATTTCCTTGGATTTGTTTGGATCTTAATCAAAATTTAAGTAATAAAGTTGGACAGATCCACTGGTTGCTGCCATGAATGCGTTTGCTTGGAGATTGCTATTGGCTCCCACGTGTCAGAATTAAATTAAAAACCTAGGGCTGGTAATTAGGTGTGGAGGTTGAGTGTTTCTACCCTCCCCCAGTGTGATCACAAATGAGCCGATGAGGCTTCTCAGCTAGGACATCCAAAAGTCAGGCCTAAGAGGACAGTCATCCTCTTAAACAGTGAAGGAGACAGAAGCCAAAAAGGACGTTCTAAGACCTCAGAGTCCTTGATGCAACCAGACAACAAATACTACAGGAAAAGAACATTCCTGCTGAATCCAGGTCCCTTCCTTGTAAAAAGGCAACACTCAGGTGACAGAATGTCCAGCACAGAATCCACGTGGCTCAAGGGACAACAAAACTTCCTTTAGAATCTGAAGTCCAAGCCAAAAACCAGTTCCAACAGCAGGATTTGGGCCACTACACCCTGAAAGGTTTTACTATGCCGGCGCTTATATCAACGATTAAAAAGACATTTTACCACCCTGGGGCATGAAGCCCAGTGAACAGCATCAGGGCCTTCTGCTCCATAAGGTCAACCCTTGCCCAGGCAGAGTTCCACCTTCTAGAGGCACATACATCACTCAATGCAACACCCACATGTATGAGCAGAAACCACAGCAACGAAGCAGTGACCCTGAACAGAAGCTAAATTAAAGCAACAGACAATGGCCCCTTCAAGTCTGAAGGCTGAGCTAGCCCATCGTCCCCAGTGAGGTCATACATTAGCTGATGTAAAAATCATAAATCACTGACACATTTTCTAGAAAACGGAGTAGGTACAGAATGGTGAAGCCCCAGAGGCTGGCCTCAGCTGGAGGGTTAAATATTTTAAGGTGGATATTTAACTATCCATTAAATAAGAAATTGCTTATGTTTTATTAACATATGAATGTTCCATCTGACCCAATTCCATGTCATTCTTATTCTTTCTCTTTTAGCTTAGTATCATCTTCAGTAGACAAGATCTTGGAAGTCCTCTGCACCGTAAGTCTCAATTACAGCCTTGACTCCCTAAAAAAACCTGCCCCAGACACACACTTGTGCAGAACTAGCCCCCTGCAAGTTGTAGTAACTTACAAGTGATAAACCATTCCCGGAAGAACCCTTTAGCCACCTTCACAGGCTCTTAAAATCATCTCTAAACTGAAATGCATGAATAAAATTTAAACATCAGTTACAACTTACCAAGTGCTCCTCAGCACATGCCTCCTGCTAAAATATGCAACCTACCCCCAGTCCATTCTACTCAGAATGAGAAAAAATGTGGACTTAAACATTCTCCTAGAGATTAAAGGTCAGCTGGTGGCCATTACCCTACAGATATATGACAGAACCAACCACAGTTAAATAACAAGAAATAAAGTAAAAATGGATGAGACCAGCTGGCATCATGAAGGCATTTAGTGGAGGAGTGAAAGAAACCCCATTCACCAGTACAGGTTCAGGAAACCTAAAAGCTGTTGGGCTAAAGTTTCCCAACTTTCAAGAATTTCACCAGTGACCATGGAGTTTGAGAGACATCTCGTCATCAGTCAAGTCATCAGTTAACCACCATGCACAGCACATCGCCCCCGCGGCCATTCTAGGCAGGTAGAAGACAAATGCAAGAACCAGTTACGTTCTTGGTAACTCATACAGGCACTGTCTGATCCATGTGCTACACAATTCAGTAAAGCTATGAAATTGGAGGAAAGGGAAGTTATTTCCAGGTAGAAGAGTCAAGAAAAGCTTCCTGGAAGAAGAGAAATGTGGTCTGGGCTTTGAGGGATGGGTAGGACATTAAAGGGGTTGATGAAGACTTTTTGAGTGGGGTACATTACAGGTGAAGCAAAGGGTAGATCACACAGAGAGCCCTGAGAATCCCTGGGTGGAAGGAAGAGCTATCTTGGCTAAAGCCACACTGAGTCAGAGCAAGAATGTCTGGTACCCCCACCCTGAGGCCAGATGAATTAACAGAAACCCCAACCTTAGGGCCCACAGGAGTTCGCAGGTGTGTGGACTGAACAAGGACAGGCGAAGCAAAGCAACTCTTCTAAGGTGGAAAGTCAAGGCTGGAGTGCGGCGAGAATCACAGGTGGAAAAGGCTGGCCTCACACTCAAGTGCAAGGAGGAAAATAAGAAAAGCAAGCAGAATGGGTTCCAAGTGGGAGGCTGAGGGGCCGGGAGGGGGAGCGCCAGGAGTGAGTGGGCCAGCCAGGCAGCCTGACGCGGGCTCCAGCACAGGGCCAACGGCAGGAAGGCTCAAAGGAGCTGCTTCAGGACAAAGCAAACACTTAGAGAACATTAACTCGAGGAAGAGATGAGACTTCACCCAAAGGAAGAAGGAGTCCGTGGAGGGAGGGCCAGCATGGGGTTTGGGAGAATGAATATCATCGCTCTTCAGAGAACAGACAAGGAGGGGAGCCCCCAGGGGCCTGAAGCTCCACAGGAGAACTTTGGATTTTAAATGTTTTTTAAAAAAGACTATAGATCATAGCCCATATCTATAAAACATTAATTGTATAGAAACAGTCTAGAAACTGAGCCTGTACTAAATAAGGAATGGATGTCTTTGAACTTAATACTATAAACCATGAGAATCAGTATTCTCTCACTAGGAATTAAAATAAAAAATAAGTACAGGGTATTACTGTTGCTTGCTCATTGGTCCAAAGGCCCTGGTTCAGTCGGGAGGAACGGTCTGAAGAATCCACCACCCAGAGGTGAACGGCGGTGAAGGCCATCTGTTCACTCTCTGTGTACACACTGCTCCCCTTTCCGACACTGTCCCGAACTTTGCTCTTCCTGTGTTGTCCCCTCTGACTGTCTCTGTCGTTCCTTCACATACATGTGCTGCGCTGGAGAAATCACAGCGGACTTTCAGGTTAAAGGAAGATGCTGCCTGAAAGAAAGGCAGGCTCCCGTGGGCTGGGGCTTATCAGAAACCCCCAGCCATTCAATGAAAGAAAAGAAGGGCTGGCAGTAAGAACAGAGAATGAGACGTGAAGGTAAAAATGATAGAGAGGAGAGGAGATGACGGCAAAGGGAGGAAGGACGCGTGAGAAGAGGAGGGAGGGGAGAGAGAAATGCGCAAGCAGCAGCCTGCAGAGGTAGCTACCTGGGTGCTCGGAAAGGTGCGAGCTTTCAAGGACATAAGCAGCTACGGGCAGGCTGGGCTGCAGGCAAGCAGGAGGGAGCCTCTGCTCCTAGCTGCCCCCACATTCCTGAGCAAAAACGCCAGCATTCAAGAAAGCTATGTGAATAGGAAAAGCAAACTGGGCATAAAGCCTGAGGTTGATGACGAAAGGGTAGGTAAAAGGGAGGCCTGTACGTGCCATTCCAGCAGCCACCTGTCCCTCCCCTCCAGGAGATGCTGCTGGGGTCAGAGGCTGGCCCACGGAGCAGATTCATTTCAGTCACCCCGAATATAATATAGCTGACCACTTTCTATCCAACACAGGCCAGGATGCAAATCTGAAACTTTTTTTTTTAAATATAGGTCTGCTGATTTGTTCAATATCCCCATCTAAATTTTGAAACTTGTTTGACATTATAATGGACAAATGCTGAGAGCAGGGATAGAAAGGGATGTGATGTCAGGGGCCAACTCTTAGGATGGCTTCTGTTTTAAAGGTATTCCTTCACCCTAGGTTTGCCTGCACTGGCCAGCCTGTGGATGCTATGCCAAATTCTGCATTTGCAAACAACGTCTAAATCAAGTAGTGTTTCCTTAGAGAAACATCAGTGCAAACAGTTGTAGCTTTAGAAAGTTAGAAATCCTACACACACAAAATGTGTGACACAACAAATGTATGAGGGGTGAAAAAACCAACATAATATACATTCTTGAGAGTTGTAACTATATGAAAATATTGTACCGCAAAAAAGTAAATAAATGTTTTGCCTTACTTTCCATATCAGTGTGGATAAGACACTGTCTCCTGCATCCGGGTGTAGTACATGATGTGTGGCACAATGCCATAGCTACAATGGAAGGGTTCTGCAGAATAATTAGTAACCAGCTAATTATTTTCTCTACAAATAATGTCACATATTGTTTAAGATCATTTAAAAAAGAATCTCTTTGATAAGTACCTGGTGTGCATTTAAATGGGACAAGTGCCAGATGTCACAATTTACCTTCTTTGAATCTCTGACTATCTTAGGCCCCAAGTAGGAGCATATGGAGACCAGCCCATGATGGCTGAGGTTTCATGGACAGAGCATCTTCACATGGGAACACAAGACCTCACATTTGAGTCATTGTTGATGTAATCTTTGGGCTCTGAGACCAGCAGAGGCAAATCCTACCTTCCTTAACAGAAGGGTATGCACTTCTGGAAGTTGTATCCAATGAGGAAGAGAAACATGCTTCCTGCTTGGAGCCTTCACACCCAGATCCACCAGAGACCCCTCTCTCCATCAGTTAGTTGTCACTGTGAAATGGGATGCCTTAGAAATACTAAACAGCGCTGAGCCCTTCAGAAAACAAAGACAGAACTGGGGTTTTATTTCTCTAAGTGTGGACTAATCCTAACAACATTTGGGAAGAAAGAAACCCAATTGTTTTTCATTCAGTCTTCGTGTAGATCACCCTTTGTTGAGTATATAAAGCTGGCTGGAATTGCTGTCCTTGGAACCGATACATTGCCTCAGTAACTGGAATAAAGCTGGAGTAAAATATTTCCCAGGCCTTTACTCCCACATCAGACAATGAGACGTGTTCTGAGCTAAGAGGCAAGGGAGAAGAGGGAAAGAGAGGGGCAAAATGACTTCTTTATTAAAGCAAACAAGTTGCCAAAAAAACAGCAACTGCTCAAAATGAGCAATTTTGAAAATCAGCTCTCTGGGGACAGCAAGGTTTCTGAAGAGTGACTACTTTCTTTCTTATTTCTGCCACCATGTGCCCAATTTTCAAAGGGCAGGCTCGCTTTTCATGTAGGCAATTTTGAAGCGCTTGTACAAGTGGTCAATTTGCATGGGCAATTGGGCCCTCAGCTTTCATTCTGACAGCTAAATTGATCCATCCTTTGTAGATGACATTCTCAATGCACAGAAAGAGAAGGGTGTCTGAGGCTTTTTGAAAACTGTGGTCTCTCAATTCCTACTTATTCAGAACAACACATTAGGCAAGACTTAACCTGTAAACAGTGGCTTGCATACACAAGAGATTCAAGATTTAACTCTACATCTAAATTCAAGATACTAAGATCAAGATACAACTCTTAAAAAAGTATATAACTACTATTGTTCCTTAACTTTTGTTAAAGCAAACAGGAAGGGTTGGGGTCATTACATAGGAAGGGGGAAATATTGGCCACAGGTTAAACCCACACTGGCACCAAAACCTCTCTAAGACAAAGGTCGGCTTCAGGAGTATGAAGGAGAAAGGGAGATTACTGATTCCTGAAAATATGGCAGACTATCAAATTCACAATGAATTATTAGTGAAATGGCAATGGGTTCAATTACTCAGAAAAATATTTTCCCCAAAAAAGAACAGGTAGTATTTCTTTAGAAATTTCTAGCTACAAAGGATGCTCTCTCCAGCTCACTACAGGGAAATGAAAAGATGTTCTCCTTTAACTCGTTAAGGGCAATCACATTAGTACAAACACACGAGCCAATCCAGTATGCACTTGGAGATGTGTCAGATCTGGGTTTTCCATGACTTAATTCATTTTATGTGCCCAGATGTTAATGCTGCTGGTTGACACGGTGTACAGTGATCTGGACCAAGCAAATTGTGTTGGTCTTAGAAGTCAAACTATAGTGTTGTTTTTTGGCTTAAAACCAGCCAATACTCTGAAGTCATTTCAGAACATTCATCTCTTTGAAGACATGAAGAATAAAAGCCTTTTAAATCCTGCTGAACTCACTCCCAGTGACCTGTTGGGTCTTCCATTGTCAAAGGTGGGCACCGAGGCCTAAAGAAGACACGTCCCATCTTTGAGTTACAGCGAGCAGGCAATTGGGCCGCTCCCCCCAAGCATTTGTTTCACGCTTCTGAGACTGCAGAAGCCTTAGCACTGTATTAACCCCCTTACTGTGGCATAACCAGAAATCTAATTCTGTTCTATTTGTCATCCTTTTAATACAAATTAGTGATAAAAATAAGAAATAGGCTACTAGGCATGGAACCGGCTGGTGTATTACCTTCCTATAAACACTGCTGTGTTTAGAGTGTTTACACGCGTGGGGGAATAAAAAGATTCTCTTTTTTTACATTTGGCAATGAGTCACGTCATCCACTTCAGCACAGGCTGTACCGAAACCTCCCCCCATGAAGAACCGGCACAGCTTCCCTCATGTTTAAAAACAACCATGGCAGCTGCCTTGGATTAGTCATGAAGCCCGTCTGCCCATCCTGCAGCCTCCATCAAGGAGACGTATGATCGAATCCAACTCACTAAACGGAACCAGAAGGCCGGGCGTGTCCTGATGCAAACCTGCTGGGGAAGCGAACTCTTTTTTGTGAGCCAAAGACCCCGCTTTCATTTTCTTTGCTCCACACAGCCTTCAAAATTTCAGCCCAGGAGCCTAAAGCTACCTGCACCCCTCTCCCCTCCTTGATGAGCAACACCATGGACGTAAAACATCACACCTGGGAGAGAGTGTTAGGTAATCTTAGGAAATTTCTGAGCTTACCAATTATCAAAGAGCCACAGTTCATCGCTCACCACCACAATCAATAAAATTCCACTCCTCTGAACTAACTGGAAAGAAAACAAGACCATTTTGAAATGCACCATATTTTACAAAATGGTGTTTCATTATTTTCCACTGACAGGCTCTGACAGCAAACGTGATAACGCAGGTAAAGCGCATAGGACGAGGCCTGACACGTGGTAAAGCCCAGAATGAGTGTCTACCCTGACCCTCTCCCCACCCCCAACAACGGGTTTGGGTTTGTGTTTCCTTTTTATAAACTGTCAAGAAGACAAACCTCCACTTTGTTGGACAAACAGTATTCAAATGACCAAGGGTGTTGGTTTGTTTTTTCCCTGTGATTTTATGAGCTGTAGGAAGTTTATTTATGACTCTGAATCCAGAACTCTGTCTTTCTCGCCCTTTCCACTGTTTTATTGGCTTGACCTCATCCCTCAAGTGGTTCACCCTAAGACGGGTCCTGCATTCCTGCTGGCTCTCTGAGATCTGCAGGTGTCCTCCGTGTCCCCATATGATGTAGTTGCCTCTCCTCTGTGACCAGGACACCAAGGCCCGCCTCTGGTCTTCTCTGTTGTTAATCTGCTGGCCTTTCCTGTCAAGAGCAGTCATTATGTCACGTTCAACTCTGAATCCCCGAGACCAGGCCAAGTAAATAAGCGTGCTCAAGGAAGACATTAGACGATGTTTCCTTCATTTCACTCCAGGGTCTGCATAAATGTTAACAGATGGGGGCACAACCCAAAAGTCAGCTTCAAGAGAAACTCTTCCAATTTGAGAGCACATTGTCTAATCTAATATCAGTGAAAGTCACCCAGAAAAATAGATCCAAACTTATCACAGACTCCCCTGGGGAAACATAGCAAAGTCTCCCCTTTCTTGATTAAGCTGACTGGAGGATGCAAGGATCCTTCCACAGACTCTCTAAGGGAGCTGTGCCCACTCCTCCCCATCCAGATCCTCCCCACATCCTGAGAGATGCCCCCATGGACAGACGGACAGCTACTCTCGTGAACAGTCAAAACAGGAGGAGGCCAATCCGATGTCTAACAGTGACTGGTCAGAAAAAGACTTCTCCTTTAGAAATATAAACATTATCTTTGTAGATCTTCATGTCTACACTAACAATTCCCTTAGTCAGCCAGTTTTCATAGATACCAGGTCTCCAATTTCTGACTTGATGAGGTTCCCTTGACCTGGAGTGTTTCCGTGTAGCAATTCTGTAGCCATCGGTTAAAACAATCCACGGTTTTGCTTCCTGGACTTCTATTCTCTCTATAATCATGGGTTTCAGGCACCTTCGCAGGTGCAGCGTCCCGAAAGCACATGACCGTGGGCTCACTGCCTGTTCACCGCACCCCTCCCTACTCACTCCTGTGTCCCTCTCCCCTGGTAACTGCAGAGAAAAGACAAGTTTAAAGGGGTTCCTTTGTCACAGTCCTGGTTTCTACTTCACATGTGGCTTTAGAGAACATGCACGTGCCCTGGCCAAAATGAACATGAAATTATGATGAGGTTCACCAAATTCAAAACTTAGAAGATTTTAAGTAATTAAACACCAGAAAGTCATTATGTTCTTAGAAGCATTTTACGGTTGACCACAAATTGTGCATTTTAATTTCAACATGATTAGGTTCTTTAACTCTGTTAGTTCCCACTTATTATTCTCACCGACTACTTTTTAGGCCTGTAGAAATGACACAGCTTCATGAGAGCAATAAATCTAATAATTAAATCCAGAACCTTAAGAAAGGCCTGTATAACTCTAGTGTCGAAGACAAAACAGTGACGCAGAAAATAAACTAAAATGACAACGGTACCCAGACCTGTCCTGGCTCAGGTATTTTTTTCTCACACTATATAGACTCAAGTGTTAAATTAGGATGCTCTTGTCACATTCAGCTTCTTATCCATGCCCCACTCTCGGATCAGCAGAACCCCCAGCAGCTCAGAAGAATGCTAATGTCAAGTCTGTCCCTCTCTCTTCACACACCCCATCAGAGAAACTATCATCTAATGATGCACTTTCCTATCACTGCAGCAGTCACTGTGAACTCTGGGGAAATTAAACCATAAACAAAACCCTTCGTTCAAGTGCAGAGCTGACAGCATTGTGGGGGGAGGTGATAGGCCCTTTCTTATACTTGGAATGAAATGCCTCGCCCTGCTGGCAGCTCCCTTTTTCCCGTGCCTCAGTTTGCAGAGAGGAGAAGGGTCATGGCTATTCGTTACTTACTGACAGTTTCTCAAGCCATGTCCTTTCCTAAATACTATAAAAGACCTGGACATCAGAAAAGTGGCATGAAATTTTGGTGACAGCTGACAAAGACTCCTAAGGTAAATCACCAAAACATAATTTGATGCCATAGTATGCAGTTTACGACCATTCTTTCATAAACTACCCGTGCCCTTCAAATTGGGTCTCTCCTATTTTTATATTCTGGGGCACACAGGACTCCTTCAGCAGAAGCTAAAACAATGCACACTGATCATAACCACCGAGATGAGAAAGGGAGGGTCAGGAAAGGCCCAGGTTTCATGATTTCCCTCTGCCATAAACCTTGGGAGATGTCAACTGCCCATTCTCTTTCTTCTCTCGGCCAAGGACAGGAGCGGGAACGCCCCTCCTCAGACAAGGCACATCCACCTGACAAGGTGTGAACACCGAGTAACGGCGATGGTTCCATCTGAACCTCCGGTAGAAGAAAATAATGAGGGAAACCTGAATAATTAAATGGTTTTAGCCCCACACCTAGTCCACCTGGTGTCAATAGAAATAGACTCTCCCTCACCCCCTTCCTTCACCTTCCCCACTGGCTTTATGTCCATTTCTCGGCCCTGAAGCTCAGCATGGGCACTCCTGGGGCTCCTGATGCCATGACAGAGCTTTAGAGAAAGGGAGGGCAGAGAATGACAGTGACATGTGCTTTCCTCCATCAAGGACATTTACTCCAGACACTGTCACTGCTCAGAAGACATCTTCATTCTTCCTGAAATCACCAGAGGGAGCCCCCTCTCCTCAAACCCCATTTGCTTTGATAGACATATGGCTGTCAGGGAGCCACGTGCCTCCCAGAGCAAGCTGCTGCGCAGGGATCTCAAGGGTCCACACTCTTGCATCCCACCCAGATCTTTCCAACCCCACCCCTGACTGTGCCCACACACCAGGGCACAGAGGCTGGCCCTGTGTTTCAGGGGAAGTTTCATAGCCATGTTCAAAGAAGTTATGGGGGGCTCCCACAAATAAGGCGACACTCTTTACCCCAAACCAGACAGAACTTTCTTTTAGCTTGCAGCCACACGCTCACTAAACAAAAATTTAAAGGAGAAACTGGAGGTGCAGAGTTACGTAGTAAAACCACCACTGTTGTTCACATCTTGCTATGCAGATGTGTGCAGTTTCCTCACCCAGCTTGCTATTCAAGCTGCTATTTATTAGAACAGCCCCACAATCACTGCTCTCCTCCAGGTCAATGCAGAAACACTGAAGTCTAGGTACAATAACGCCGTCGGCACGACAGGCAAGGAAGCTTCCAGAGGGATCTAGTTCATCACCAGGAAGGCCTGGCCTGAGAGCTGCTTCAGAACCTGTGATGTCTTGCATCCGAGATGCTGCCACCACCAAGGATAAGCTTAAACATGACTTTGCACCTCCAGGATTCAGAGCACAAAAGGGGTCGAGTAACTCCAGCCATTACTCTTTCATAGGGTAACTGATATTCATGAAAGAAGAAGAAAATACAGCTATCTTCATTATTCTCGAATTCCATAGTTGGGAACCCACCCATTTGCTAAAATTTATTTGTAACCCCAAAATGTGCTGTGAGTTCAAAGCTAATGAACCAGCTACATATTAAATAAGATATCTTTAAACAGAAAAATGCCTAGAACAAGGTTCTTTATTGATGGCTTAATGAAGATGTTGTGACCAGAGGCTCACAGGAGCTTAACCCTGCATGTCCCCTAGGAGCAATGGTTCAGTATTAGCTAATTCAGTGTTTGCATGACTATAGAGAGAGCATGAGCACCATGAATAATGAGGGTGGCATGTAAATACTGAAGGACATGAGCCACAGATAAAATGCCACAGCAGTGTCCCCCAGCTCTGAACAGGGTCATCAGAGGCTGACTATAGGAAGGTGGGTCCGCTGCAAGACTGTAGGATTGAGTGCATATTACTCAGAGGAGTAACCACCTCGACTGTGGGAGACTGGGAGTCAGGCAGGAGAAACTCAAATGACACAAGCTACTTGATCTTTCCTGAAACACAAAATATCGGCCCTCTTGCTCCAACGGGGCACATAATTCATGGTGCTGGCTGCAAGCTGCAGGGCCCCGGTACCTGGCTGTCTGGCATGAACCACAATGGGGGGAGAGTTTTCTGAAATCATCCTACAGTGAAAATTAGACCCCTCAGAAGCAGGAATCTGAACAATGAGCGGGTATCAGGGGTGACAGGCCAGAGGCAAGGTCGCCTGCCGAATGCAGGCTCCATCTTTGGCTGGCTGGACTCTTCAGCTCTCATAATGCGAACCAGACCCCCGTCTCTGCATCTGACAGTGATTCTTGCTCCCTCTATTTAAGGGATGATTACCGTCTAAAGAGTTGATTGCAACTCATTACACTTGATAATATATTCCTGACAACCCAGGCTATTAACTTGAACTTCCAAATACCCACACACGTCACACATGGCCCCTCTGACATATTCTCATCTGTCATGTGTTGAATAGGAAAGTGTTTTCCTGCTACGCAGGATATAAAGGAGAAGTTAAACTAGTAGAGAATGGCGAATACTGTTTTGTCCGGTCGAGTAAAGTCTTATATTTTAACTGAGTCACTTTTAGTACACGGAGATCTTGAGCATTAAAACACAAAACAAGCAGAGCCATCCACAAATGCAGTAGAATGAAAGGATCCAAAGCTCTTACTTCTTGCTTCCTAGTGGCCTCACAGCTCTTCCCCTCCAGCAGCTTCTCCCCTTTTATTATAATCTGAAGAACTATAACTACTACCCTTTGGAATGGAATTGGCTTCCTTTTAAATGACTTTCCTTCTATAATAATAAAAAAATAAATCGAGCCTCTATCTCCACCTCCACCTCTACACTGTTAGTTGTCCATAAAAAGTGAGAAAGAAAACAGAGATAGTTCATGTGTCCTCAGGCTAAGAAAGCATACTGATAAAGCACTGCCCTGTTCCCCAAGTTCAAGAAGAGCAGTTCTACCCCGATCACAAAAAAATAAGTTCGGAGGGTCCACAAACGTATTCGTAAAGAAAAGCACAATAACCTCTAAGAGCAATAAATCGAGCTCAAGTGTTATGATGTGAGTCAGGCACCAGAATTCCCCCAGCCTCAGGCAGGGCTTTCTCTTGCCTACACCTAGGCTATGATTATTGCAAACTAGCCACACCTCTCCAGGAGTTTCCTGGTTAGCATACAGTCTGTTATTTCTAGAAAAAGCATCAAGACTGGGAGGCAGTGTGCCAACAGGAACCAGCCAGGACAGGCAAAGGATTTCAAACTGGGATCAAACAATCCCGTAAAAAGAAATTGTGAGAATTAAAGGAAATAAATGACTATTTCATCTGGCTTTTCAGCCAAACCTGGCTGTAAAACGTCCCCGATCTCTCAGAATACTAGATACTAAAAAAGGATGTGTGTATATAACGCAACAGGGCTTTAAACAGATCCAGTGGTAACCCGGTCAGCATGGCTCAGCAGTTGAACACCGACCTAGGATCCAGGAGATCAAGGTTCGATTCCCGGTCAGGACACATGCCTGGGTTTCGGGCTCGATCCCCAGCAGGGGGTGTGCAGGGGGCAGCTGATCAATGACTCTCTTATCATTGATGTTTCTCTCTCTCTCCCTCTCCCTGCCTCTCTCTCTGAAATCAATAAAAATATATTTTTAAAAAATAATAAAAATAAAACATTTTTAAAAAGAGAGATCCGGTGGCAGCTTGAAAGGAAGGCTTAAGCACCACTAACATTTTAAACTGAAAAGAAGAGAAATGATTGATACTTGACTAAAACTTATAGAAGGCCCTTCTGGGAAGGATGAGTGGGTCAGCAGGGGACACATTCTCTGGAGGGCTTCAAATGCACACAGCACCGAGGGGAGGCGGTGATCAAAAGAGTCTGAGGACCGTGCAGAGAAGGTGCTCACAGAGAGCATCAGACTGTCTGCCAATTACAGCAGGAGCCAGCTCTTTGTTTCTGAGAAGCCCGCAGCTCCAGGACTTCGATGGGGACATAAATTCTAATTAAAGTAAGTCTTTCTGTGTTCCCAGCAAAATTTCCACTCACCACCTTCATCTTTCAGCAGGGTGGGAGTTCCTTGCTAACCCAAATTGCTGCTCTGTCCGCGGCCCAGCCAGGGAGGGAAACGCGTGTCTCGGTCACACCACTGCCTTCCTGGGACATTTAATCTCTCTTCTGCAACTGGCTGCAAATAATTGCTTCTGCACCAAGCGCAGGTGAGAATCGGGATTGGGCTGGGGAAGAGAAGGAAGTAATTGGAAGCAGAGAACAAAACATAACAAAGGGAGAAAATTCAAAAGCCTGACTTCCCAGGGAATTCAAGGAGAGCACAGAGAGGTGAGAGGACCAGGAGGAAAGAGGAACATTCTGGCAAGCAGACAGAGCACAATTAGGGACACCTGTGACTTTGGGAGCTAACAAAAAGCAGATGTGTCCACGGATCTGGTCTCCTGTCCCTGCAGCCTGGTCCTAATGCGGCAGAACCTCACCCCAAACCACAAAAGGGCTGGAGGAGAGGAGGGAGATCTAAGTCAGTCCAGCTGCAATAACAAAAGCTGAAAGGTCGAACCATGAAAGCTTTAAAAATAAACATTGGGATTCAAAGCAAGGAGGAAACCCAGCACTGGGGGAACTTCAAGAAGCATGGGACCTCACCAGACATCATTTTTAAAACCATTTGGAAACTGCTTTTCAATGAGGTGTTTAAATGACAACAGAGAGGCCGGCCCCAGAGAGAGAATGGGATCAAACAGAGGAACCCTCAGAAGTCCCTGCTCAGACTGTTCTACAAAGGACTAAACTGGCCTTTTATCTCCCCATGAAAACTTCCTTCGCCCTGAATATGCCTCAAAGCCCCCAGGACACTGAAAGTTTCTAGCGTCTTAATAATGTTACCCTCTAAAATTTCCAAATCAACCCTAGCAAATTAGCCCAGCTATGCACCAATTTCAGAGCTTTTTGTGAAATAACTGGTCATCCATTCATAATGGTCGTGCCCGAGCAAATCTGCAAGGCACCCCCTTTTCTTGAAGAAAATGTCTAAAGAGGCTCCCCAGAGTAGAAATGGCACCGCGACTGAGTTCAAACCCTGTCACTACTTTCTACCTGTGTAGCATGGGCATGTTTTGTTCTGTCTCATTTTGCTTGGCTTTGTTTTAAAGCTTCCTGAGTTTCTTCTACTATAAAAGCAGGATAGTAGCAGCAATCGGGTTACAGAGAAGTTATGAAATTTCAAAACTATGCACACAAGTTTCTGGCTCAAAGTCGATGTTAATATGCTATAATTACAACACACTGTGTTCTAGTCTATGATCCTCAGTCTAACTTTACCTTTCTGGACCTTGGTGCTTATCTATCAAATGCAGTTAGTGTGTTAGATTATTTGTTTTAATGCCTATTTCAGGTCTTGAAAAACTACTTGTCTGGGACTTTGGTTTCTTCCCCTGTATTTGTAACTGCAAAGACTCACTCTATGAGCATGACATTTTTTCCCTCCTAGTTACTTTTCCAAAAAAATAAAGAAAGAAAAAAAATGACAACACTAAAAAACATCACTTTGATGCCCTCTGGAGTATACAAGGACCACATGTTTAAAAAGAGTCACAGGACAAGTTTTTGATATAAATTACAGGAAAAGAACACATATTCTCCAAAAATCAGCATTTCTGTGCTTTTATCTGAGAATAGGGGGAAAAAGAGATGTGTGACGAAGTATAAAAGTCCAAAGAGCTGATGACAGATGTCCTTTTATTTCCCTAGTGATGGCAGTTTTGTTCTAAATCGCCAAGCCTTCTACCTTCTAAAATTGACCTGACCAGCCTTGCAGTCCTTCTCAATGTTGCAGGATAATGGAAAGTTTAAACCTGAAGGAACTACTCTTACCAAGACAAGCGTTTGGAAACCAGGCACTTTCCTCAAATTATAAGCTGCTCCACTGTGTAAGTACATCAATAACAAACCTATTCATGAGACCGGGATGGCAGGGACAATCCACATGTGGTCCAGGATGTAAATTTAAGCAACTGCCCTAGCCAGTTTGGTTCAGTGGTTAGAGTGTCGGCTCTCGACTGAAGGGTTCCGGGTTCGATTCTGACAAGGGCACATACTTTGGTTGCAGGCTCGTATCCCCAGCCCTGGTCAGGGTGCGGTGCTGGAGGCCACCAATAGATGTGTCTCTCTCATATCGATGTTTCTCTCTCTCTCTCTCCCTCTCTCTTCCTCTCTCTCTAAAAAAGCAATGGAAAAAATATCCTCCAGTGAGGATAAAAAAAAAAAATTCAAGCAACAAACAGTTAGGCTGCCCATCAAACCACAGAAGGCAGCTGCAAACTGCCCTGGGGCTGCATGACATGTCCACATACTGAAGCTCCAGGATTAATGAGGAAAGCTCTGCAAAGGGCTGAGTCTCCATGCTTAAAGCCAAGTTTCCTGTGAAATATATCACAGGAAGCCTTGAATTGCCAAGGGTGACAGTGTCAACTCTGCAGAACATGCGTGAGCATCAATATTTGGGGGCCCAATGACAGGTAACAGGCAGGTTTAAGAAGCTGAGAAACTTAGGCAGGGAGTGCCAGAGATGTATACATTTTACAATCAGATCTGTATTAACAGTGACATTCTTTAAAGATTTTCAACCTTTTCCATCTCATGGCACACATAAGCTAATTACTAAAATTCTGCGACACTCCTAAATATATATTTTTTGTCAATCTGACAAAAAAAGTATCATTTGATTCATTCACACCATATGGCTATTGCTGTGTTGGCTGTTGTCACTTTTCTATCTGACAGTCTAAGGGGAAAGAGGTCAGTGCCCCTGAATAAATAAATAGTCAGTTACCGCATGTTTGCTTGCTTTTTTGTTGTTTTTTAATTTATCTTTATTGTTGAAAGAATTACAAATGTCCCCCTTCTTCCCCCATTGATCCCCTCTAGCCTGTACCCTCCCCCTAAGTCTTCACCCCCACTATTGTCTGTGTCCATGGGTTATGTATATATGCATATAAATTCTTATGTAGGGTAAAATTTAAGACCCAAATATATGCTGTCTACAAGAGACACACCTCAGAACAAAAGACTCACACAGGCTGGGGGGGAAAAACAAAAAAACTTCTGGAAGACTTTAAAGGCGAGATCGACAGCAATACAGTCATAGTAGGGGACTTTAACACCCACTGACTTTACTGGATAGGTCTTCTAGACAAAAAATCAACAAGGAAACAGTGACTCTAAATGAACATAAATTCTTATGTTCTTATTTGGGTCTCCCACCCTCGCCTTCCCTCTGAGATTCGTCAGTCTGTTCCATGCTTCTATGTCTCCTGATCTATTTTGTTCATCAGTTAATTTTGTTCATTAGATTCCACATATGAGTAAGATTATGTGACATTTGTCTTTCTCTGACTGGCTTATTTTGCTTAGCACAATACTCTCCAGGTCCTACCATGCTGTCTCAAAGGGTAAGGGATCCTTCATTTTTACAGCTGCATAGTATTCCCTGGTATAAATGTCTAAGAAGATGCTTGATATGATTTCAATCTTCTTGAACTCGTACAGACTTGTTTTGTGTCCTAACATGTAGTCTATCTTTGAGAATGTCCCATGTGCACTTGAAGAGAGAATGCTTATTCTGCAGCTTTGAGGTGGAATTTTCTGTAAATGTCAATTAAATCCATCTGATCTAGTGTGTCATTTAGAGTCACTGTCCCCTTGTTGATTTTTAGTCTGGAAGATCTCTCCAGTAAAGTCAGTGGGTGTTAAAGTCCCCTTCTATGACTGTATTGCTGTCTATCTCTCCTTCAAAGTCCTTCAGAAGTGTGTTTTTGGGTTTTTTTCGAGCCTATGTGAGTCTTTTGTTCTGAGGTGGCTCTCTTGTAGACAGCATATATTTGGGTCTTGTTTTCTTATCCATTCAGCTACCCCATGTCTTTTGATTGGGACATTGAATCCATTTATATTAAGGTTATTATTTATAGGTACTTATCTATTGCCATTTTATTTCTTTATGCCTATGTTTCTCATTCTCTCTATTTCAACTTCTTATGCTGGTTTGGTGGTAATAAATTCTTTAGCCTTTTATTGTCTGGAAGGCGCTTTATTTCACCATCTATTTTGAAGGATAGCCTTGCTGGATAGAGTTGTCTTGGTTTCAGATCCTTGTTTACCTTGCATTACCTTGAATACTTCATGCCATTCCCTTCTCACCTGTAGAGTTTCTGATGAGAAATCAGCTGACAGCCTTATGGGAGCTCCTTCGTAGGCAACAGATTGCTTTACTCTTGCTGCCTTTAAGATTCTCTTTGTCTTGAATTTTTGGCATTTTAATTATGATGTGTCTGTGCGTGGGCCTCTTTGGGTTCTTCTTGCTTGGGACTCTCTGTGCCTCCTGCACTTGTGTGACTTTTCTGCCATTATTTCATCAAACAAGTTCTCTAAACTTTGCTTACTTTTCTACCTCTTCTGGCACTCCTATGACTCAAGTATTGTTACATGTCATATTGTCCCACAGCTCCCTTAAACTGTCCTCCTGGTTTTTTTCATTGTTTTTTCTTTTTGGATCTCCGATTGATTTTTTTCTACCCTGTCTTCTAATTTGCTGATTCAGCTTCCCCTAATCTGCTGTTCATTCCTTCCAATGTTGTTGGTTTTTTTATTTCTGCTATGTCATTCTTAATTTCCTTCATAGTTTCTATATCTTTTTCACACTGTTGAGCATTCTTATGATCAATATTCTGAACTCTATATCTGATAGATTGCTTATCTCCATTTCTGGTGCTGTGGGCCGAGAAGCCCAGCTTGGGGTTTAGGCCCCAGAGTTCTCAGTGGGAACTCCCACATCTGAGATATCCCTCAGGACCTTTCCGCTGCTGCCCGTGGGAGTCCAGCCAGCCCTCTCATGCCTCCATACTTCCTAGCAGTCTCTATGCAGTCTTCACTTTATGTCCTTGGTTATGAAGGTGCTCTCCAGCCAGTCTTCAGTTGCAGTGGATTATTCAGGATGGTTTTTCTATATTTTAGTTGTAAGTCCAGTTTGGTCCTAGGGGAGTGTCAGTGTCGGTTGGATCTTGGGTCTCCTCTGGTATCACGTTTTAAAAATTCTCACTGCACACCTGCCTTGGAAGACCAGTGGAAAATTGCTGCTTTAAAGCCTCTCAGACTACTTTCACCTTCACTTAGGAGAAGGAAAGCTATGCTGAATGGAAACTGATTCCTGAAGTGTTAAAGATTCAGCCCTTGATTTGATCTATTTTCACAAGATAAACTATGGACTGGGAAGATTTTTATCAATGCCAGTGGCAATACCTAAATAAATAAATAGTGCTTATTTTAGGCTATACCTAGTGCATGATGTTAATATCTCATATACAATCTTAATTTTTAAATTTATCCATAATTACATTGTTTCCTTTAAAAATTGAAAATGTCTCCTGGAAAGCCATTAATAGAGCATGCATCACAGAGAACTTAAAGTGGCCCCCACAATACCTGCTTCCACATGTTCATGCTCTTGCATGATCCCTCTCCCTGAGGAGAGATGGAATCTGTGACCCACTTCTACCAATAGAACACAGCAAAGGTAACCAGATACAAGTGATAATGTGACTACGTTATATTAGACTGCAGCACTACCTTGCTGGAGTTTCTTTATCCCTGGTTGGCTCTGAGGAAGCCAACAGCCATGCTGGAGAAGTCCACATGACATGGAGCTATGGGAAGTCACTAGGAGCTGAAGGAAGTTTCCAGCAAGAAAATGAAGCTCTCAGCTCCGCAACCACAAGCAAATTAATTTTATCAACAACCCCATTGAACTTAGAAGCAGATTCTTCTCCAGTCAAGCCTTCCAATGAAACCCCAACCCCAGTCAATTGCCCTTGATTTGCAGCATTGCAAAGAACCCAGCTAAGAACCCAGACTCCAGACTCACTGAAACAGTGAGATCATAAATGTGTGTTCTTTCCACTCACTCAGTATGTTGTACCATTTTTATATATTAATAAAAACTGATGCAGATCATTAAAACACAAGTTGTAGCACAACTAATTTTATGTAAATAAATGTTATATTTTATTCAACTGAATTTGTCTATCATAAACTATAATTACATATTTTTAATGTTTGATTTTAATAATTTTATTTTCAACTATAGCACAGAATGAAGCATTGTAGATAGCTGATCCTCATTTTCCACTCACTGTTCTATAAGTGGTTCTAAAGGAAGCTGGGCCTTAACCAAATAAGAGAAATAAAGCCAAATAAAATCAAAACATCAGGACTTGATCATTGGTTACTAACTATAAATAGTTCAATTATAAAGTGCCATATTAAATACTGTCCAAGTATATTTTTAAAATTCCAACAGGTCCTATAAAACAGCACTAGGAAATTTTGATTTTTATGTTAGCAAGAGTATAAATGAAAGATCTGGCTGTCTGAACAGGCATGAGCAAGCTATTGCTAAACTGTGTTATGTTAGCAGCTCATGGGTTAAAACAGTTGTCAATGAATTTACAGGAGTACATGTCAATAAAACCATGAATGTAGACTTTTATATTTTACACAGAAAAGAGAAGTTCACATTAAAGCAAATATCTCGCTATTTCAATACATCCTAGAGATTAAATATACTTCCCAATATGAAACAGCCCACATCACTGTATTAGTTTGCATTGGCATAACAAAGTACCACAGATTGGGTGGCTTAACCAATAAGAATCTATTTTTCATAGTTATGTAGGTTAGAATTCTAAGATCATAGTGTTAGGTGATATCAGATGGCCACCTTCTTACAGTGTCTTCAAATGGTGAAGAGATCCTTAGTGTCTCTTCTTATTAGAGTACTAATCATCCCATGAGGGCCCTGCCTTCATGACCTCAACCAAGTCTAATTACCTCCCAGAGGCCCCATCTCCAAGTATCATCATATTAGGAGTTAGGGCTTCAACATATGAATGGGGTAGGGACACAATCCAGTCCATAGCAATAAGTATTAAAGTATTTTTAAAATTATGTTTATAAGTTACATATGGTTGGTATGTTTAAATACATAATTTCATCTGTATTCTGTTAAAGATTCTAAAAATTCATGGAATAAAACAGTGTGCTAGACATTCAAGTAGAAAAATTTTGCTGCTTACTCAAAGCAAAACGTTTTCCATCACATCTTCATTTTGGGTGGGAAGAGGGGGGATATGTTTTCCTCACTTGACATGTTTATCAATTTCAAACAGAACCAAATGTTCCAAGTTTATATTTTCTAGCTCCTAGAAATTCTGAAATTCCTTATTTCATAAAATTCATCTTCTCTTGTCACTGAAAGTGTACAATACAGTCAAAAGAAAATAAATACTCTACTAAAGCCATGTATTCCCCTACTGATAAAAAACTGAAAAGCCTTTGTCATTATGTCTTGAAAATGTTTAGTTTATTTGTTGCCTTAAGACTTAAATTTGGTTGGTTAATCTATTATCTATTTTGACATTCTTTTAAAGAGTAGGCTGACAATTATTCCTTCTATCTGCTACCTTAGGCCTCCCTAAACCTTGCTGAGCAAGAAGCATATGGCTTCTCTCTGGACCCAACCCCAAAGATGGCTAAGAAAACTGAATACACACAGTCTCGCTGTCATTTCCATCATTCACAGAAATGCTTATTTCCTTAGTCATGCGCTTCTCCCATCTATACCCATGCATTTCACAGAGAGATTTCCTAGCACAGAAATGAAACAAGGAATTCCATAATTAAAAGCTCTTATGCGCCATGGCCAGTGTGGTTCAGTTGGTTGGGCACTGTCCCACCCACCGAACCTTTCCCGGTAGGGGGTGTGCAGGAGGCAGCTGATAGATGTTTCGCTCTCACATCAATGTCTCTCTCTCTCTTCTACTTCTCCCTTCCTCTCTCTCTAAAAATCAATGGGGGGAGGGGCTCTTATGCAAGAACCAGGTAGAGAATTATTTGGGTAAAGCAGTAAGAGCTCAAATGGTGATGGAAATGCTGAATTCTAGATGTGATTTCAGACTTAGTTTCATTCTCCTCAAGGTTCATATAGAGGAAGTTCACTGAATTTTCCAGAGTGTCATAGAGGCATGGGAGGACCAAAGGTTATCACTTAGGACAAAGCAAATGCAATGACCAAGGTCTAGCTTAGCTGACACCAAATGGAAATGTCCACAGTAGTCGCAGTCAGCTAGCTACATGAAAACCTCAGCTTAGCTCCTTCATACGTATGGCCCAGGTACAGCAAGATCTTTCACTGGAAACTGAAAAAAGCAATACTTTGCTGCAGAGTAATAGTGGATCCAACAGGAGAAAGGCCTGGAGAATACTTTTCCAAATAAACATCCAGAGTCACCTGGCTTTTACAGCAGAATCAAACCTGGGGTCCTGAATATCTGCTCAGAAACACCACTGCAATACCATCCTATCACACCTTGCTACTTCTCTTCCCTGAAAGATGCACCTTCAGCAGGTGGTGTAATTAGAGATACTTAATGCCACAACTACACATGGGGGACCCAGTGGGACTAGAGACATTCACAGGCCTCCAAGTAAGAGGCAAGCAGCCATTGCTTTTTAATTAGCAAAAGATAGGTGCTGTCTCAACAGTTTGTTGTGCTTGCATAAACCTCCATATGTGTACACACTCTCCAAATGCTTAGCATTTGCCATTCTATGTGCCAAGAAAGGGGCTTCCACTCCATCCTATAATCTCTACAGTAGCCTTTCTAATCAGAAAATCAAACACCCAAGAGATACTGGGGCTGCGACCTCATAAAAGTTAAAAAAACACAAATGTCTATCATTCCTCTCTGTATTTCCCTTGTTATGATGGCTGCATTGAAGGCTGCCAGGAACAATTCGACCACCAGACTTTCCCCTCCTCTGGTGCCAGCAGCATCTGTACCCCAAGCCTGAACTAAATGTTTGTGAGTCTTCCAAAAATAAGGATGTACTTATACCTGAGCTCTCACAAACTCTCATATGGTGGGGATTAATTTATGACAAACAAGAAAACTTTATTTGGGAAAGACAGGGCCTGAAAAAAGCAGAGGAAGGATCTCAAGTGAGCAGCAAGCCTTCTGATAAATAAAAGTTCATTGGAACAACTGGGGGGAGAGAGAGAGAGAGAGAGAGTTGGTGATAAATTGCATTTGAAAGAGTTGCTTTAAATCCAGAAGGAAACAAAACCACACACAAGCTTCCAGTGCTGCCTAAATAGTAAAGGTTGTCATAGCCTTTGGGGGAAAGGACAGGAGGTCAGGACAATATTATTAATAATTAAGCATGATTTTCCTAGCAAGTTTGTTTGCTTTTTTTCTAAGCTTAGTGAGTTGCAATCATTCTCTAAAGAAAGGACTCTTTATCCAGGCATGAAGTAAACACTGTGGAGCCACTACAAAAATAAAGCAGCCAGAATATAAACCATGAAAAAAACCCTCTGGGGCTAAAAACGGATGCTCTCATTTTGCCTACGAAATTATAGGTTCCGCAGGTGCTTTGAGCTGCCAAGGGCTCCACTGCCAGCGTGCCTTCCTCTGTCCCAGAGCAGCTTGCTCTCCTCCAAAGGGCTACGTGATAGGAAATGACAAGGTAGGTTTAATATCCAGGTAGTAGATGCTGAGACCACCATAGTCGTTCCAAACCGACAGATGCAGCACTCAAGCCCAGACGGAACATGCTCCACACACAGCTCTGTCTGAAAAAGCACTGCCCCGCACCCTTGAAGTGTTTCCACTGTGTGTATTGTGAGCTTGTTTTATGTTGCTGTTACTGCTTGACAGCTACACTCCGAAGGCAGAATCCATCCAAGTCTTTTAAAATTATTGATGCTAGCCTGACCAGAGGGGCTCAGTTGCTTGAGCACTGTCCCACGCACAGAGAGGTTGCCAGTTAGGTTCCCAGTCAGGGCACATGCCTGGGTTGCAGGTTCCACCCTCAGTCGGGGCGCATACAGAAGGCAACTGATGGATGTTTCTTCCTTTCTTTCTCTCTCTCTCCCCCTCTCTCTCTCCTTTCCTCTCTCCTCTAAGCATGTCCTCGGGTGAGGATTTAAAAAATAAAATAAAATTAGTGATGGTATAGTAGGTTTTCTCACAACATTCACTGGCAGTACTGGCACTTGAGACCATGCCTCTGTTTTGGGGACTCTCCTGTGCACTGCAGGATGACGGGCAGCCTCCAGGGCCCCTACACTCTAGAAGCCAGTAGCACCCAGCACTGCCCCCCAATTTGTGACACTGCCAAATGTCCCCCAGGGAGCAAAATCGCCCTGGGTTGAGTCACTGTGCTAGGTCCATGTAACAGTTTAACTCACAAAATGTAGGCACTGAAAAGTATAAGGTAAAAATCTACTTGCTGTCCTAGAACTATCTTTGCGGTAAAGAGTTAGATAAAAGAAGCAGGGGCCAGAACCATACCCAAGCCCCATGACTTACCAAGGATATGCATAAATATGTATGTTTCCACCTCCTTAGAAAACTTCTAGAAAGAAACATCAGACATTGTTAACCGTGCTTGCTTGCTTCTGGAGAGGGGCTCTCGTTTACACTTTTCTACTCTTTAAATGGTTTGCTATACTAATGTACTCCTTTGCAAACATTTAAAAAATAATTTTAATAACTTTTCACATTTTTAAAAGTCTAAATATATTTTTCAAAAAAAACCCACTAGGGTTTTTTATTCAAATAAGAGTTTAAATGAGGTTCTCCAATCTATCTGAACCTCAAAAATGTAGCCTCAACTGAGGGAGATGGCAGCCTTGGTCAGCCCTGGCATTAAACCTACTCGCTGTCACCACCTGGGTTGCGAGAAATCAGGCAAAAACATGAGAAGTGCCACAAGTGCCCACAAATGAACGTTTGCTGTGTGGTAGTTTTAGCCCCAGACGAGATCATTAGGACTAATGGACTCAGGCCTCGTTAGAAACAAATGCCGGTGGCAAGTCCTACCTATTGGTTTGCAGCCATCCATGACCAGAGGTTTGTCCCCCGTCTGTGTGGAGTAGTGGGTGGGGGGTGGAGGGGTGAGGGAGTATTGCACAAGTTTCCTTGTGTTCTCCAGAAACCTTCTGTTGCCTTGTTAGTTTCAGGAGTCCCAGTTCCATCATCCGGAACTTACTCTAAGGCTGTGTGGCATGAAGTCATTTATTTAGTTCTGGGTTCTGACTCCCCATCAGAATCACTAGGAAACAGCAAAATGTAAGGTCAGGTCCATTACAGACTTACTGAATCAGAATCTCTAGGCATGGGGCCTCAGAGTATCTGCTTTAACAAGTTACTGGGTGAGTCCTATATTTATTGCTTATTTGGAATTTTTTTTTTTCAGGTTAAAATCAGAATTGTATGTAAAATATAACGACTTCTCCAAGGGCTAAAAATCTAGAGATGTCCCCAAGTCTCCATGGATGAATTTGAAACAGTTGGGAGAAATTTATTCATCAAAACAAAAAAAGTGCCCACAATGTGCCAAGATACACTTAATATACTCAATTATCGTAAATTGGGCTGACGGCCATGTAGATATGTAATTACTTTACACGGCTTCAGGTCCTTAGGCAAAAGAACTAGTCACTGCCTGGAATGCCAAGGTGACATCTGAACAGGTTCTCAAGTATGAGGAGTGTGGGAGGAACTGGAGTAGAGGAGAGAACAGAACAACTTCAGGAGAAGTTCAGAGAGAATTAAATGGAGAGAAGCCTGGAAGGGATTCAGAGATGCAGTTACAAGTTAAACTGACAGTCTAGGCTATTGACCAAGAGCGTCTTACCTTCCCCTCAGCTGGACTAGACTTTAGGTCCATTTCTTCCTGACTCTAGGCCCCTGGCCTCCCTTTTCTTAGAGCATTTACTTTAGAAAACTTATCTTCTCAAATATTTTCTGTGCTCCTTTGAGATATAAATCTTGGCCCAGGCTCTTGCCAGTTTTACATCCCAGGATTGTTTTTCTCAGGAACCTGGAAGCCATCCTTTTGAAATGAAATCATCAGGAAAGATAGGGGCCCTATCTCCCAGTCTCAGTGGGAGGGTGGGAGGGAGGGAGCCTAACATCAGTGAGCGCCAGTCAGCAAACACAGATGGCCTTACTCCACTGACCACTCTTCCCCCTAAAATCCTCCAGTATTTTTCCATTAGCTCTCCACTGCTTAAAGCTCTGGCGCTTAACGTAAGTGGAATTGAGTTCAATCTCTCCCCTCTATTGACACAGTCTTGAATAAAGTCTTCTTTACCTGTTTAACTTCCCCAGTGCAATCTTTCTTTAACATTATTGAAGTAATCTGCGTATAAGGAAAGTCTGTTTCTTACTGTATCTCAAGGGCAATGGAACACAAATGATGTCTGAGAGCTGGGGGTGCAAGGATCTGAGCGGCTGTCTACAGGGGTAATCTGGTTACCAGTGTGGAGATCGACTCGAAGCAGGAATTACACAGGAAGGAGTAAGAGGAATTGTGAGGCCAGTAAATGAATTATGCCTCAAGGTCAAGGAAAAAAAGAAGGGAGGGAATATTGAGGGGATGGGGGGCAGTTATTTATGAGCGAGAATTCAGTGACTACTAGAGAAGGGGTATGTGAGACAGGGTAGAATTTAGAATGATTCTGAGATTGCTAGCTCAGGAAACTAGGTAAGTGTATTTATAGACAAAGATAAGGAAATCCAATTACTGAAGAGTCATTAAATGAATACAATCTGTCCTTATGTTACTACAAAGTTATTATTTTCAACGTTTATCATAAATATTTCAGAGTTAATGATCTGGGATTGGTTTCACCTGGGTCATTGGGTGGTTTCACTCATCCCTCCTCTTCCCACTCAGCATTAAATAACTGGCATCCACACTCAGCAAGCATTTCTAAAATACTCTTCCAAGTTACTGCCAAGGGGGAGACTGTGTTTTCAGATCCGTGTGTCTCAGATTTTCACAGGAGTGGGCAGAGGTGAGGGGAGAGGAGAAAAAGGCTTGGCAATCACAGTGCAGATGTGAGTTTCATTCTCAATGAGCACCAAGAGACAACAAACAGGCAAGGGCATCCTCATAGCTAACTGTCCAGATCAATTCTCCTCCCCAGTCACTAAGTTCCAGCCCTTTCATCTATGTAGACAAAAAGACCCAGACACCAAGGACAGGAACATGAGTTGCATGCACTGTTCTGAGGCCGGATGAGCATTGATTAGTCCTGGATTGTGACTTCTGGCACTGAGAGCTTTAGGGCGCTTGCTGGAGGATTCCTAGGCTCTGGCTGGCCATGCTCCATTGCAGAACTCCACAGCTAGGCAAGTGGGCACACATGGAAAAGGTTTCTTTGTTTCCTGGCACAGACTAGAGGGCTGTGAGCATGGGTGGCTTTCTACCTTGACAGAATTTGGATAATAAACCCCAAGGAGCCACTAAGCCAAAATCAAGCCAAGGCAGGTAGCACAGCTCCATGCCCAGAGGTAGGAGCCGGGGTTGGGGGAGGGTCTAGGCAGGCCAGAGCCTGTCCTGGCCCAGCGTGGGTCTGGCGTCAAGCCTGTGGGAGGCTGGTTCCCGGTGCGGAATTCCTAACTGCTACAAATAAGGGAACACTGCAGCTGAAAGTTTTACAGGTTCCTTTAGTAATAACACCATTCGGGGCACTAAAACTTCAAAGTCCTTTTACTAACAAAGTCCAACTAATCTTTACAACACCCCCATGAGCTGGGAAGCAAATGAGTACGATTATCCCCATTTATGGAGCGCAGAAGAGAGGTAAGAAGCTTTGCTCGGGGCTATGGGAAGCCCGATGTTACTCACACGTGGGGAGCGACCAAGTCCAGGTTGGGAACCGCAGGCTGCCCCTTGCTCCGCTGACTCAGGCTGCTCCTAAAAACGCAGGGAGGGTCAACTAGGAGCCTGTCATTACTCAGAGGAACTTGTGATTAGATTTTATTTAAAATAAAAGAAGTAGACATTGTTTCTTGTTGCAGCTTTAATAACAGTAAATGACAGTAATTCTGCCAAATTAGTAAGGTCTGACTTGAGATGCCGGCTGACTCGGCCATTACTGGGACATAGATGGCATGGTTTTGAGAAATCCCATCCAGGGCAGGAGCAGCTGCCCAGGCCTCCTCCCTGGCAGTGGCCCCTACGTTCTACTCATTTCCATCTCAATCGAAAAAGTTTATAATGAGTACTAACCTTCCTTCGTGTTTTCTTTATCTTCCTTTAAATACATTATAATATTTTTCTGAATATATATTTATTATTAATTAATTTTGAAAAACACAGAAAAGTAAAGAAAAATGACAGTAGTGAGTAATCTCTTGGTGGTGGATTATGACTTCTGGTAGCATTTGGGGGGTTGTCCTACCTGTGTAAATTTTTATGCATGTAAATTCACTTCTGTCATGTAAAATTGGGGTTACTCTATCTATTTTACCTAAATCCTGGAATATTTAAAAATATGGCTTAAATGGCTACAAAGCAATTTATCAAATAGTAGTTGCCATTTTTCTAGTCAATCCCCAACTACTGGATGTTTTGGTGGCTTCCAATTACTGCTATCCTGACACCACATAAACATGTCTCATAAATCTTTCTGATTATTTCCTTAGGACGAATTTGAAGAAGAGAAATCATGGAGGTAATAGATTTATACATACTTAAAGCTTTTCTTATATACTACCATTGTTCTCTAGACTCCTGTATCAATTTCCACTTTCCCCTGCTATAAGAGGTTAATTTTTCTATACTGATGGGGCTTAAGAGGAGCACTGGGTTGCAGTTCATGGCTAGGGCACTTGGCACAGGGCCATGTTTACACAAAGCTTATTGGGATATTTAGGGAAGGTTGCCAGAGAATGGAGAAAGATAATATTTCTCCATCCCCCAAAAGCCACCACCATCAATAAGCAAGTAAGGAAAGCATCTCATGTATACGGTCCTTGCAAGGAAGGTGTCCCCATTTTACATCTGAGAAAAACGAGGCTGAAAGAGATTCTCTAACTTGTTTGTAAGTCATGAAGCCAGGACATCAGCCCTTGACTATCTGCTCCATCCCACTGAAATATAAATGGGAATCCAATAAGTCCTGGGGACTGCAGGCAGGGTGGGTAAGAGGCCCTTGTAGTTAGTTCATGGCTATTTCCCCTCCTCTTCTTCAAGTTACCAATGGCTGAAAAGTTTTCAATCCTAGATTCAAAGCAACCTTCATCCTGCGCTAAACCCCCAATGGGCTTAAATGGAAGGAGCACTTTGTCAGAACCTTGGGAATTCGGAGCACTTTTATTGGAACCCTAACAGACAAATGGTTTAGAGGGCAAGCTTCAAGAATCAACCAATGAATGCATAAACAAGTGGAACAACAAATCAATGTTTCTCTCTCTCTCTCATCAATAAATTAAAAAAATAAAAACAACCAGACTGATTTCTCAGTTTCTGGGGGATCCCACCTGTGGATCTCCCAGTGGTACTGCCCAGCGAGGCACCTGGAGAGAAGTGTGTTGGGATTTAAAAAGATGCAGATAGAGCAGGTCTGCCCCTGCCCAGCCCTCCTCCCTGAGGTTTCTGTATCACTGGCTGAGTCAGGCAGGGACAAAATGACATGGCCTCTTCCCAACCATCCAGAACCCCAGAGAGACAGGAAATGCTTCAGTGCTGAATTTAGAACTAGCCATGACACTGGAAAATTCAGAGACTGTTGCCAAAGCAACCAGGATTGGGTTTGATTAGAATAAGCGAGATTTTTTTTTTAAATATCCAACATGTGTAGCATAACTAAGTTTTATAAGTCATGTGTATTATGTTAAATAAGTTTTCTCAACCAATCAGCCTGTATGTATTCCTGTAACAAGATTCATTAAACACCTAAATACCTAGCTGAATGATACAATTACAAGCAAATGAATTTACTCTAAATTAAGTGCTCCCTGGTACATCTTTATTTCCAGTTTCACTTGAAGGAAGAATGCAGCACAGTAACAACCTGCTTTTAGTAAAATGATGGGGTACTCTTTACACTAAAAGATCTTAATGCAAATTATTAAAAATAGCACCATACTTTATTTTTAATTTATTAAAAAAGCTATCGACTCATTGCTTTTGTCTCTCAAAACACACACAGCCAGTCTTTTGTTTTCTAAAGGCAACTGTCCTTTGGGGAATTTTTCTTCCACTTTTTCTCTAAAAGTTTGGCAGTGTTTGGTTTGGGCTTTTTTCCCCTTCTATCTGCCTCTTGACAGTTTTGAGCACAGAAAGACACCCATATAGTGCTCTAGAAGAGTTCCATTTTGATTTTTGCTCTTTTATGGCACCCCCTGATAACATCACGCGACTTAGAAACATCACAGTGCCGCGCCGTGGGCATAAGGTATAAAATGAAGAGTTCCTGCCCTGCGCTGAAAGAGCAGAGTTAGTCCTCGGGAGCCTGGATCACTATTTTTCCCTGTCCTGTCCTCTAGGCACAGAAGTAATCCTTAGCTCAGTCTGGGGCAACAGCCAAAGGAATTGTCTAAAACAGCAGATCTGAGGGGGATAAGAGAGCTGGGAGGTAAGGGGGGGAATCAGCCCCCAAAACTGCAGTAGCAGCAGCATTTCTTATGCCTTCTGGATAAGTTCTTAATGTGTCCATAGGTCTTTCCTTCTCCCTTGTGTAGTCTGCACATATCCACTGTAGAAAATTTATAAAAGTATAAAATAAAGAAAAAGTCATCGCAATTATCATTTTGGTGTGTTTCTTTCCGGTCTTTTATCTCCTTCTAATTATTTTTAGAAAAATATATATTACATAGATAAAATACATGGATTTATATAAAATTATATAATTTTATTGAATAAGTTACATACAAGACAGTTCCATGCATATAAAGTGATTTTCAGCAACTGCAAAATATTCATGTAATTTACACAACATTCTTTATTACATTTCCTTATTCGGGGCCATTTCTTTGCTCCGTATTTTAAGTTGTTCATGTTTTGGTGTGGTTTTTTTGTTGTTGGTTTCTTTTGGGGGGTGGTGTATCCCCATATTAAACATGATTGATAAAAGTCAGCAGGGAACTACTAGACCAGCTAGTCATGTAAAGGATTTAAAATAACCAAAAAAAAGAACTTAAAACTCTATTTGTAAGCAGCAGTTTTAGGGTGCATTATATGAAAGTTGAAGTACTGGAACAATGGTGGAGAGGTGCTAACGCACTGTGGACGGTGAGGAGAGAAGCTCTCTCCAAGGTGAGGAGTTCAGTCCCTTGGGGTTGCATCCTGACGATCAGATAGATACCAGGTTCGTCCGTGGGCAGAGATGACTCTCTAGTGAGTCAGGGCACCTGTGGCACACCTGGCTGCGGCCAAGTTGGGACATGGAGTGTGGGGTACGGCTCAGCCCGAAGGCAAGTGCGAGCCAAAACGTCTGCAGGGCACAGGAATTCGGAGGGAGAAGCCACACACACAGGAGCACCAGCCGTGACAGACAGGCATCCAAGGCAAGGACAGGCCTTCCCACCAGGAAACGGGAGTCTGGCTCGAAAACGACCAAGGAGTAAGCAGGCATAGCTGAGAATCACCTTGCCAATTTGTTCTAGGACATTCTGGTATTTCATCTGAAAGAGCCTACCTGTGTTTTAAAGATGATCCGTTTACCAAGCAATTCCGAGAGGAGTACCCGCCAGGGGCTCTGGAATTAACCCTCTTTGGCCTCTAAGTTTGCGAGATCTGCCTGTGGGCTCAGAATCGGTTCCATCGTCGGGGAGAAACGGCTCCTCCCCTGGGCACAGCGGCAGGAGTAGGGAGCAGGGCGGATGCCCCTGCCGTCCAGGCCCTGCCCGCCCGTCCTGCCTTCGGAGACTTAAACGTGGCCCGGCTTTTCCCGGCTCACATACTGGAACGCACCCCTCATGGTGCATGGCTGGCTCTCTTTCCTCGGTCCCCTCGGAAATGTCACGTCCTCAGAGAGGCTCTTTTGACAGCCTGGCAAAATCTTCACCACGCCCGTCTCCTCCACAGCCCTGTCTCCATTTGAATGACACATTCAAGTCTTTGTTCCTTATTTATTTCCTGATTCCTCAACTATACTTTAAAAAGAAAGGACCGTGTACTTAGTACTCATCAATACATTCCTGGAGCCTATCACGTGCGACCATGACACACATTAAGTTTTGAGGGAAAATGCAGCTTTTAAAATACCATTTTTTATATTTCATAGTATTCAAAATAATTATTTGAGAAATATGCAGAAAAATAATTCACCTGCACAGTACCAAATGACTACTTCAATTTTAACCTAAAATTGTCCAGAGCAACAAAGTAACTGAGATCCCAAAAATAGAAAAAGGGGTTAATTTGGTCAATAGGTATACAAGTTAGACTGGAAATGACTCTATTGCAGGAGAAATGTCTCGTTCATATTTGTTACCAGAGCCCAGAGAGCATCCCTGTCCTGTCCCCACTGGATACCTCCAGCGCGCACACACCCCCAAGCTGTGACAATTGAAACTGTCTCCAGACACTGCCAATTGTCCCTTGAGAGGCAAAAATCAGCACCAGTTAAGAACCCCTGGTTTAGGCTATAGAAGAACACATCTATTTTTTTAATTAAAAAATTACAATGCTGAAGGTCACTTAATTTTTGCTGTCTTCCTGAACCCAAAGCTGTTTTGAAAGTTGAGCTAGTAATATAAGCTATAAGTTAGCAGAATAAGTCATGGGGCTATTTACAGTGAATAGGACAATATTCTCTGCCTGAGGCAAATCAGTTGTCAGCTGCTACGGATGTAAAGAAGGATCCAGGCTGCAGGCAATAACATCTTAGGGAATTTATGTAGCCAATTAGAATCTTTTTTTTTTTTTTTTTTTTTTGGCAAAAACCCCGCTTTTGTGAGTATGAGTAAGACTAAGCTGTGTGTATTCTTCAATGAATCAGGAAAATAGTACACCACAAATGGGCTCTTACTGCCTTTCAGCAGGGAGAGTGCGGTAGGAGTGGTCCCCCAGCCGCGGAGAAGGGAGAGCAGCCCCACTAAGCGCAGCACCCTCGGATCTGGCCTCCTCGCCGGGGAGAGAGGCGCGGGAGAAGCGTGTGGATTACATGTCGGCTTTAGCCTTCCCTGCTTGACTCCTTTCTAACTTTCTAACCTCGATCCAGGGCAAGGCAGGGATGAATCACAGATAAAATTTAGATCCAGGGACACGTGGGCAGTTTATTATGGTTAGTGATGAATCGTCCCATCTTAACCACCAAGAGACAGGAAAACCTGTTACAAAATATCTGTCCGGTGTCATAACGCAGGATCATTCATGTTTACACTTTGCTCACAATTTAGGGTACAAGCACTATGGGTCTTTGAAGTGGACCTTTTGCGGGGCCTTCTTTTGGTCCAACAATGTGGCGTGTGCCCCATTCACCCTCTGGCTGTCAGTCCATACACAGTCGCCTCTGAGCCATCCAGACGATGACGGCTAACTTAGGGGACAAAACACAAAACACCACCCTGAGGACGGCCACTAAACCTATATAGTTCTGTTCATTGTGACCAATGACTGAAAATTCTTGAGATTTCTGCTTCAACTGTTAGAGATTTAGAAATTCCTTTTTCTTTTTTTTTTCTTTTTTTGGTCATTTACAATCCTAGCTCTTCCATTTCTAGTATATTTCAATTCCTTCTCCCTTTCTCTCTCCTTTTCCATGTTTTGGTCCACTCATTGGCTTAGAGGCCAGGTGTAATAATAACAGAAGTTCCGGAAAGCTCTGAGGTGCCACAGGAGGCCAGGCTCTTACAGGGACCAGCCATTCAACTAAAGGCCACTGACAAGATTCTAATAAGAAGGTGCCCATATCACTGACTTGACCTCCTATCTGAACAAAGAGCAGGGCCATCCCCAAGAAAGGTTTCTAATGCACAGACACATCTACGTCAGTCTCCCTGGATATGCCAGGTCCGCCAAAGGCCCCTGATAGAGACATGGAAATGCCCTTGACAGAGACAAAATGGAAATCGCATCTCCAAACCTTTTTTGTTTCACTGAAATTGAACGAGTGGTTCCGTAAAGAAAACATAGAGTTTCTGTTCTCCATAAAATTTCACTGACCCCAAAAATTATATTTGTCAGCCCAACACTTTTCTTTTGTCTTTTAATGTGCCTTTGGTTGTGTTCACCATGGCTAGCAGTGTACACAGGGATGCAAGTGACAGTGCTGTGACCTGAGGGCTGAACAGAGTCTGACATTCCCTCCATTTAGATTATGGATTTTCTGACCCTGTGGAAGATCCAGATCTCTGCCATGTTTTCACATGTAGCATCAAGGAAAAATATGCTATCAGTTCAACACAAGCACAGGGGCCTTATATCAGGGGGACCAGAGGCCGTGCAATGAGAGCAGCAGATTACAACAATGGCACTCAGGGAAAATACATTTTGAAGGAAGAAAAAGAGAGAAATCAAAAGCACAAGACCCTACCCAAGTGGGTATCCCTAGAGGTCAGCATTCTGGGTGGGAGGCAGGTGGGACGTGAAACAGACCCTTGTGGGCATCCAATAACAAGGCACATGGATGCAGGTCACTGGAAGGGCAGGAGAAGCATCCAGTGGTGCACTGGTCAGTTTAATTCCTGGTTTTCCAGAGAGCCCTGATTTGCAGTGTTTGCCAATTTCCTATAAATGCTCCCACCATGGCCAGGCAGAGATGCACACAGCTGGCTCTCAGGAGGTGAGACGACCAAGTCCAGCACAGCACACCACTGGCCAAGGAAGTAGAACTGAAAAGGCCGGAGACCCATTTCCCAGGCTTGCAGATTAACTCTGTGGGGTTTTCCCTCCTGACACACTGGGCTTTACTGATCATTTATTCTAGAAAATTAAATGGGGCTTCTCTCCTTGAATTCTCTTCATTTGCCTTTATAAAATTCTTTAGGGATTTAAAAATTCATAAAGAGCACATATCAACTTAAATCCAAATCTCAAAGGACCGTTCATTTATTTCCTGTTGGGTCCATATTAAATTAAATTCTGCATGAAATTATCATGCCGTGTGTTTGGATTCAGAAGCACTTTACTTATAAAGAGATTTCCTGTTAATGGCATCTACGGACAAAGGGTTTTCAGTGTCTCATTCTGAGAGTTCTCAGGCAGCCTCCCTTCACCTTCCCTGTCACTCCTCGCCTCTCCCACTGCATTCTCTTTCTTCTGGGCCCCTCCCTGTCTTCTCCATGCCTCTCTCACATCTCTGTCCCTCAATTTATCCCACCCTTCCTTCCCCCTCCTTTTTCCCCTCCCACCTCATCTTACCACCACCACCCCCCCTCAATTTCCAAGCATGGCAAAGGTTTCTGCTCCTATCTTTGTAAAATACCTAGGAACCCTGCCGATCATGTTTAAGAGTGACATGCCAGACCGCAGAGCTAACGGAAAGTATCAATGAATGGAAGCACAGCAAAGCACCACCCATGACAAAAGCGTGAACGAAGCTCTGAGTGAGTCAAAAAGTCCGTGTTACCCTTACTTAATATATGTACCAAAACCAAGCACAGCATCACAAAAGAATGGACACACAGGAGAGTAAATTACTAACCACTTAATGGTAGCTAAAAAGGCTGCCATAAAAATTCTGAGTGTTATTTCTCTTTTATTTTCTGGTTTCCCCTTGCCCGGGTATGTACTTGCCAAGCCCTTAGATTATTCTTATATATCAAAAGGTTTGGAAGAAAAAAGCAAATCAGCTCCAAAGACTGAAAAGCTTAAGTTACAAAATGAGTGCACTTTAAAATAATAAATACTCAAAGACTTAGGGGGTGGGGGAAAAAAGCAGCTGTGAGGGATTAGACGAAGAATAAAAAACCTATTAAAGATATAGATAATGTCAAGGTCAATTACTTCTTTCTGCCTGACACAGGCAGCATGGCCAACCTGTGCATACACAGATAGGAAGCCATGTGACTCAGAACGTGACCATTCCTGGGAGCTAAGTCTCTATTCACAGAACCATTCTGCAATGCAGGGGTCCCAGGAAGAACCAAATCAAAATTCTGCCACCTGAGAAAAATAATGAAAGGAGAAAATGAATTGTCGACATCCACGAATTTTTTTCCAGACAGAAAAGGAACAGACTTCCAACTCGAAACCATTAAAACACAGGCATTTTATAAAAGAGCTTCTTTCCAAAGATTAAGGCAAAGCATGATCCTCAGTTACATAAAAACGAAAGCTGTGTTTATAGCTCTTACAATCATTTCACAAACATGTCAACAATAATTAGTCACTGACATTATTTCATTGACTTCCCACAGTCAGGAAAATACTAAAAATTCCTTATGGGGTCTCTTTGTTTTAACACACTGGTTCTTATTCAGCATGTCATCAGGAGGCTGTCTGCAAATAGCTAGTTAGTGAGCTGTCACAGTCAACATTCAGTGTCTTTGAAGTTAATGATACTAAATGGAGACATGGAAGAACTGTAATTAAAGAGCATGTTTTGATAATACTTATGAAGTTATTTTACATTTCAAGCCAAATACTAGATATAACTCAGCAGGCTTTATGGTATCACATTTTAAATGTTCTTTGTCGTTAATATCAGTATATTGTTAGAAATTCATCTATTCACAGCTGAGTATTATTTGGATCGCTCATATACTTAACTATTGCTATGGTCTGAATGTTTATGCCCAACCCTTTCCCACCAAATTAGGTTGTAGCCTAACCCCCAAGAGGATGGTGTTAGGAGGTCGGACATTTGAACATATGGGTGGAGCCCTCAGGATTGGGATTGGTGCCCTTGTAATAAGAGTAATAAGGGTCCTAGAAAGCTTCCTTTCCCCTGCTACCTCGTGAGGACACAGTGAATAGATTCTGTCTATGAACTAGAACTCGGGCCTTTACCAGACCCTGGATCTGACACCACCTTGATCTTGGACTTCCAGCCTCCAGAACTGTGAGAAATAAATTTCTGGTGTTTATAAGCCACCCAGTGTATGACACTTTGTTACAGTGGCCCGAGGAGACTAAGACAATTGTGAAGTTGGCGTTAAGAAAGCACCTGACCTATACAACATGGTCTTGGCTCAACTAGCATGAAATTTGATCCATTTCTTAAGCTGGATAATATCTGATGCATTTGCAGAATTGAGGCATTGGGAAGGCTCGTGTTTCAGGGTCCCTAAAGATGGAGGTCATTCTCTCCCCCATCTCCACCCTCCATCACACATACACCTGTAGAGTGGGGATTCTGTACACCAGACACCCATGGGTAGGAGGGCCAGATTTAGCAAATAAACAACAGGATTTGCAATTGAGTTTAAGTTGCAGGTTTAAAAAGTTTCCTAGGTTAAATATCAATGTCAGATAAACAGTAGATAATTCTTTTTTTTTTTTTTAGAGTAAACACAGGACAGATTTATGCTAACACAATTATGCATTGTTTATCTGAAGTTCAGATTCAAATGGGCACCCTGTATTTTATCTGGCAGCCCTACAGAGTCCTGTCCCTGGGTGGGACCAAGATGGCCATCTGAGCACTGGTAGCTGCCTCTTCTTCCCACCCTCAACTCCTGGGCTGACCAAAAGGCTGTGTGCAGATAAAAAAACATGGTCATGAAGGGCTAGCCGACAAGAAGAGTGTGCCATGCGGGCCATAAATCTTGAGGAATCCCTGAAAGACAGAAAGAAACCCAGCTCACCTAAACAGGACATCACAACCTCAAAGATGAACTAAAAGATTCCTAGAAAACACAGCAGTATCTCTAAGCTCCAAATTCAGAAGCAACAGATGCATGGCCAAGAGAAACTAAAGCCATGGGGATTCACTGGGGAACCCCATTCAGAAAGATAAACACTGGTGCCTGCCACCCCCACCCTGGGTCAAGCAGGAGAATCTGCTTCGAAGCTGGAAGCAGTAAGTACTTGGGCCAAAGAAGCAGTGAGGTGCCTTGAATGACTCCGGGCACAGTGTATACAGAGTCCTATCAGCCTCAGGCAATGAATGCCAACTAAAGAAAGCAAAATTACAAATCATAGGATTCCTTTTGTTCTAATGAAAACGGGTCAAAAAGAAGAAAACGTTCGCTTTTTCATAAAACTTGTTAACAATGCTTACTAAATGTGCTTGGCCAAGGATACAAGAGTTTCTTTAATTCTAATTAAAATTGTGCAAAAGGGAACAAAACGTCAGCCTTTCCGTAGAACACATACCTCTGTAGTCCCTCCTAGGAGACAAGCTCGCTGTCAGGGGAGAGATGTAAGGGGTGGAGAAGCTGCCAACGGGAAGGGAGCGGGGAACCGGAGGGGAAGGTGGTAAGCGTATTTTGCCTCAACTAGATCGAATGTGCTGAATATTGTGGATTACACTGCAAATATGTCTGGTCCATAATAATCATTCGGAGTATCAGGCATTTTGAGTAAAACTGCTCTCCAAACAGCATGGTCGAAATAGCTCAAATAGAATTAAACAGTGAAGTGGGTATTTAAAACTTAAGAAACGAGTGTCCTTGAAGCAGAGCTTGGAGGAGGAGAGGCACATGGCTACTATAACTGCTCGTCAAAGGATGTGTTATTTCTACCATTATCATCCATTACGATTCAAAGTGCAAATTGCTGTCTAATAGGTCACTGAAGTGAGTATTCACTGTAAACACGGTGCCTTCAAGCGCCTCTCAGGATTTCCAGTTCTTAGCTTTGTAAAAATGTTCAGTTTTCGCTGGTACCACTTCACCCTCATGTACACATGGCTGGTGTTTTGTTTCTTGCCATGTGATCAGGGAAAAGATACACAAGTGAGCCGATTAGCACAGACTATTTAAAATAAATAAATGAGACATTTATAAGCAGAAAGTAGGACAATCCAGGGAACAATTCTTATTTGCTCCCCAAAACAAACTGATTTCCTTGGTGAGAATGCATCAGCAAAATGATCGAACATATGTAAAATGTCTGAGCAAATTTCTTCAAAATAAGTGCACTTAACAAATAGGATTGTCAACTTTCGTCTGCTAATTTACAAAGGGCAACGCTGGCAATTTGAGAACATTTAAAAGGCCCAATTTGAATTGACCGAAGGCCTCACACAGCAGAGAAGAAAACCAAAGACAAGCATAATACGTCTTACTCAAATTGACACAAGATTTGTTTGGCAAAACCCCATCCTTACACTGCAGATTTTGAAGCCCATAAGTCAGATTTTTAAGAGTAACACAGCAAAACAAAAGATCACCTTCCCCTCTGTGCCCCATCATTAATTTCTCTGTATCAGAAAAAAAAAAAAATTTATTTTACAATGCAATTATGTCTTGGCATCAGTAATTTATTTCAAAAGCATTCACTAAAGTGGACACATAAGAAATGAGTAAATGCATCCCTCCTTCAGTGGTGTCCAGTTACCGTGCTCACACCCAGGGTCACGTGCAGATCTTAAAATAAGCAGCCTGCACAGCTCTGACGCTCGCGCCTAATCCCACTCGCGCCCGAGAATGTGCCCCGCTCTCCCGCGGCTCCTTGGCATGAACCTCTCAGGCCCTGGGGCCTGCGGCTGCTGTGCCACCCATGGGACACTGTCCTTGACCTCACATTAATGACCTCACATTAAACCTGACTTCTTTTTCCAAACTTCTCTCTCAGACTGAAAAGTGACAGTGGGTCCCACAACAAAGCTCAAGTTGTCCCCACTGCGGCACACCGCCCGCCTTTCCACTGTGTACTCTTTTAGAGAAAGAGTGGCTTGTAAGCCCGAGCTGTCAGAACCTAGTGGCAGGGCCAACAGGAAAGAAATGGATTTCCTGTCCCAACCCTGTGACAGGTGGTCCGATCCTCCTTAGGTGTCCCCCAAATGAAGCCAGCGCTTGGCTCATGACATCATCCGGTTCAGCACTGGACAGGAGGAGCCGCACTTGTATCACACACCCCTTTGCCTCAGTTTCCCCCACCGGAGAGCTGGCGCCTGTCTGGCCATCACAGCTCTCTGTTCATGGTGGCCAACAACCTACAGTACATCAGGAGCTTTGAGGTTCTTTTATATTTATATACCTAGACTGTATACACAATTCAAAGACTTGAATAGATGCGAATGCAGGTAAAAACATCTAAGGAAGTAAAAGTTTATAAACAGACAAATTTGCACTGGCAAATTCTCTGATTAAAGTCAGGTTCAAATTTCTATCATTAACTTTAGTGTTTTATATTAATCAGACCACCCTTAAATTGCCACTGCAAAAATGATGTTAAAATATAAAAATAAACGTAAGCACAAAAATAATTTTCAAAGAACAAGAAAAGAATTTCTCCCCACTGCCATTTTACCCATTAGAAGGGGACACAGTGCCCTAATTTCTCATAAATAAATTGAATAGTTCTACAACCTGGAGTAGAGATCCTTATTCAATATATTTCCTTAGAGAAGGAACCATAGATAAAATTAATTTGCCAGTATTCATGATCCTCAACTCATGGACAAACACTACTAGCTACTATTCATGCTCTTCCATGGCAAACGTGACGCCAGTCTTCCTGCAAAACAGACAAAAGGAACACGGCAGCTTCTATAAAGTCCAAAGGTTCATTTGGAAAGTTCATTCATTCATTCTACAGCTTTTATTAAGTGTGTCAGACACTTTTCTAGGCACTGAGGATCCATCAGTAACAAGTCAGAAAGTATATCTCCTCTCATGCAGCTCATATTTTTATAGGAGAAAAGAACAAGCAAACATTGTAATAAGTTGGAAAATAGGTTCAATGATAATAAGAAAAATAATAGTAATAATTGCCTGTTGATCACTTTTTCTAGGCCGGGCTTTGTGCACGCATTAACATGAAGCCATTATTGACACCTTTTCTAGAAGAGAAAATTAAGGCTCAGGAAGAAACTTGCTTAAAATCAGACAACGGGAGGTGCTGGCACAAGGATTCAAAGGCACATCTGCGTAACATCAGAGAGAGTGTGTCTAAGCATTACACTATTAGACACTTGGGCAATCCTACAAGAGACCTCATTAACCATCGGAATGGGGAAACCAGACCCTACACCCATGTAAGCTGGGTAAGACTTTAACACATGGGAACAGGTCACCAGGTGACCCACTGCTCATCAGCCTCCCCAACACCCAAGCACCTCCTCCTCACCTTCTCCTTGGTATCTGCAACACCCTAATTCCATTTCCTTTTCATTGTTACAGAAATCTTTATTTAAAATAAAATAGCATAAAGGAGACATCCTCCGAAGGCATACTTTCTTGTTCATAATTGCCAAAACATGGAAGTAACCAAGATGTCTTTCCGTAGGTGAATGTGAATGATACATCCAGACAATGGAATATTTATTCAGTGCTAAAAGGAAATGAGCTATCAAGCCTAAAAGACTCAGAGGAACCTTAAATGCATGTTACTAAGTGAAAGAGGCCAATATAAAAAGACTACATTCTGTATGATTCCAACTATATGACACTCTGGAGACAATAAAACTATGGCGACAATAAAAAGATCAGTGGTCGCCAGGGGTTAGAGAAGAGGGAAGGATGAACGGGTGGAGGAGCACAGAGGATTTTTAGAGCAGTGAAACTACTCAGCAAGATACTATAATGAGGGATCCACATCATTAACATCTGTCAGGGCCCAGAGAATATACAAAACCAAGGGTGAACCCTAATGTAAACTATGAACTTGGGGTGATAATAATGCATCAGTGTAGGTGCAGCAGTTGTGGCAAATATGCCCCTCTGTGGGGGATGTTATGAGTCTGTAGGAGGTCAGGGGATATATTGAAAATCTCCGTACTTTCCATACAATTTTTCTATGAACCTAAAACTGCTCTAAAAAAGCCTATCAATTTATATATATAACATACTTAATATATATTTAATATATACATTACTTATATATTATATAAAATTATTAATTAATATATTTAATATGACATATTTAAATATATATTTTAAAGCATACTGTCACCACCACATTAATGTTTATTCAGAAAGTTACAAAATCCTAAATTTTTTTCAAAAGGCTTCCATCTTACCCACCAATGCCTAGTTTGATTATTACAAGGCTCCTCAAGAATTCATGACCTGGTAACATTAATAACCAATTATTAACTTATTTATTTCTATGGGGAGAATGTCAGTAGAGTCTCTCTATTTATAAAACAGAAGTCACTGAAAACCATGGGACCAGGGAAGGAGAAAAAAATATTTTAATTAGGGCCTGATAGTCCTTGATAATGAGATTAAAGTTGTCTTCCTCTAGACTACAAATATGCAAAGTTAAGTCGATATTGTGGTTTTTCTTCTTAGAAATGTGTGCTATGTCCTTGCAAGAAATTTTTCCCATGCTATATTGTCTATCACTCCCAGGAAACAAATATGAAAAATGCTAACTAGTAGATGATGGCTTTGAAGCAATGTCAGCATGATATCATCACTTGTTGAAGTCTCTCTCTCTCTTTCTCTCTCTCTCTCACACACACACACACACACACACACACACACACACACACCCCAGCAGGAGCTCAGAATTGACCTTCCTAGAAATAAAAATTTTTAAAAGAATATTTTCTAGCAGTAAGCCAACAAATCATCTGTTTTTTATGTCTCAAGGTACCTCAGTTCAAAACAACAGATGTAGGGTTACCATACTCTTAATAAGCAATATCTATTTCTGGCATGTGCTAAATAGTGTCTATTTTAAGTAAATAAAAAAATACATTTTTTTAAATATAAGTGGGCCATGTTCCTGGCTGAATCTGTCCTTCCAAATGTTCTCCATAAAGACTGAGCTTAATTATCCCTTTTTAATAAAACCCAATTAACTCAGCAACTATCCTCAGCGCTCTTTCCTTTTGCATAATTAGGCAGGTGCTTTAGGAATAACAATAAATAAAAGAAGTTCAAGACATAGACCCTGGCCCTGGCCAGGTAGCTCAGCTGGTTAGAGTGGCATCCCAGTACTCCAAGGTTGCAGGTTCAATCCCTGGTCAGGGCACATACAAGAAGCAACCAATCCAATGAATGCATAAACAAGTGAAACAACAAATGTCTCTCTCCTGGAAAATCAATAAATATATATATTTTTTAATCCTCACTCGAGGATATTTTTTCCATTGCTTTTCAGAGAGAGCGGAAGGGAGAGAGAGAGAGGGAAACATCGATGTGAGAGAGACACATCGATTGGTTGCTTCCCGCACGCAACCCAGGTACATGCCCTTGACCGGGATTGAACAGGGGACACTTCAGTCCATGGGCCGACGTTCTAATCACTGAGCCAAACCGGCTAAGGCAATAAATAAAATTTTTTAAAAAAGGAAACACAGACCCTAGAGCCTGACCTCAAGGTGCTTACGGGAGGGGGGGGGAGAGGGAGACAACAAAGTTAATCTTCTAACTCTCAAACTCAAGACAATCAAGGAAACAGAACCTCAAGGCAGTGTGATATTCAGTCTGAAGTTGACAAAAATCTATAGTGAAAGAAATCTACTTCTTCTAAATGTCATCTTTCTGCTTTCCAGGTAAGTTTCCAGGACACTTGATCTGAACAAAACCTATGCCGGTGACCTGTCGACGTGCTTGCCAGTCATGCTCCAACCTGGCTGTTCTTCAGATTCACTGCTCCCAGCCCCTGGAGCTCTACTAGGTCTTTGATGAGTCAGCTTCCTCAAAGCCCCCTCCCCCTCCCCCCACCAACCGAATATTTGTATAGCACCTTAGAGTTTGCAAGATATCCTTGATCCTCTTAATTTTTAACCTCATGAGATCATTGCCATATATTTAGATGAGAAAACACAGGTTATAGGACATGTTCTTGTTTGCAGCCAGTAAATAATATATACCACAGGTTAAACTTAGGCATCACGCAAGATCAAAACAAGTAGTTTGTCTTATACACCAGCATATATCAGTGACATCAATCCACATACAAAAAGTTATGCTACCCAAAGGATCCGGTTAAAATGTTCAAGTTTCTAAGAAATAATAAATGCGCCCTTGGGCATGTTTTTTTACTTTAAAAATTCTTGTAAACTGCCTGTACATATTAAAATATTTATTCTAAAGTTAAAAGCTAGGAATTTCAGCAAAGAACAGTATTTGTACATAAGTGCACGAACCTACTTCAAAACAAAAGTAAGTTGTAGGCTATTTCAAAGTCCTTAAGTTCTTTTCTATTCCCTTTGAGGGTGCCACTATTTTAGGCAAAACAAAAATCTGTGTTCCTTGTAAGCCACAGGACTGCCATACCTTTGGGCATACCTGGAGTACAATGGGGTCCCTACTAGAAGAGAGCTCATGTCAGTAGAGAAGCCATTTAAAAGGCTCTTCCTCCCACCTTATGACTGAGGCATTCTCAGGCCTTCTGGTGGCCAAGTGGTTTCAACAGAGCAGTAGAAGGCAGTGCCCTGGGTTTCATCTCTAGTGTTTCCTTCCCAAACAAAAATAATGCTGATCCACACAGTTCCTCCAAGAACTACATCTACAAGAACATCTTTTTTCTTTTTCTTTTTTAAATATATCTTTATTGATTTTAGAGAGAGGAAGAGAGTTGAAACATCGACGATGAGAGAGTTGTCACTGATTGGCTACGACCCTGCAACCTGAGCATGTGCCCTGACCAGGAATTGAACCATCTTCTGGATCCTAGGTCGACACTCAACCACTGAGCCCCGCCAGGCCAGGCTACAGGAACATCTTTGAAAGAGAAGCCAGAGGAGGTAAGGCCAGATGAGAGCTCGGCTCACGCCCAGAACTTGGTGTCCCTCAAACCGCTCACCGCACAATGATTATAAGGGCAGACAATAGGACAGCCCTGCACGCACTGCCTCACCTCGAGTGGGGCCAGTCCCCCCTGACCCCCACATGGGGAATGTGTCACTCCTTTGCTTTCTCAGACCATCTAACCAACATCCAAGAAAAATTCGAGTTTTCCCAAATTTTAAACCATATCAAATTTAGCAGAGGGAAAATGGGGGAGAAATATTTAAATAAGATGGAAAAGATTATTTGCAAAATATCTTTACCTAATGAAAACAAATCTATCACTGTGTTAGTAGCAACGCTCAGGTGAAGATCACACCACCTCCACTCGTGTCCTTTTACAATTTTAAAGGCAAAGGAAGAATTTTGCCATCAGGCTTGCTTAACACGCCCCAGGACTTTCCCTGGTGAATCCTATAGAGACAAGCATAAAATGTGGTTATTCTCAATCTAAACAATGCAAATACTTTTATCCACCAAAAATTCATCCATTCAATTCACACAAGTCATTCAATTAAACCATCCTTTACAACGCTATGCACTTTCCACAATTAGAGAACAGGGTTTTCCAAGGTACTATCAGTGTTGGAGAAGGGAGGAGAGAGGAGACTCAGCTCATCCTGCTTAATTGTTCCTCACAGACAGTGTCCCTCAATATACTGAAGAGTCGCTTACTCATGATCTGTTCCCCCTTCCTTACCCACACCCTCAAATGCAAGCTGTTGTATCCCCAGCATGCGTGGCACAGAGTGGGCACTTCTTCGGCGAATAAACATTTGGGTAAAAGTAAGATCAACTGGTGAAGAGTGTATCCTTGCATCGTCTGATACAATGTATTTTAGACAAAGCTTAAAGATAATGTAATTATAGAAGTTTATCCCATAAGGAAGCACTAGAAACGTCTACCTGGACAGTCTTCTGTTTTGAAGCAGCTGCTCCTAACACTGAAGCTGTAGTGAAGACAGCCAAAAGAAACATTATCACATGCATTTTTCAGTTCAGAAAACATGTCCAATTTAAGGCAGCCAGTACACGGAAGGGTCAACATTTGAAATTCAGAGTTGCTGAATCTGACCCATGAGCTCTGTCCACTCCATACGCCTGCTGGCCAGAAGTCAACCCAAAATCATGGTCCTGGAGTACTTGGTAATTTACCTAAAGAAGGTGGGTTTTTATAACTGCCTTGATTCTTCAAGTTTTTTTATTTTATTTTTTAGGGATATGTTTTTATAAAATGGACTAATTCTCCGATTAGTCCATAACAATATTTTCAAAGCCCATAAAACCATGTGCATCCTGCAACAAACTACCAAGAACAATATTCTGAGCAGCCCCTTTGAGACTGTCACTGTTCATTTGTGTTTTAATATGCATGAGTAAGAAGGCCTTAACGTAGCCTGGCATATGAGTCCAATATTTGTCTTTTAAACTAGCTAACCTAGAATCGTCTTCCAAATGCAATGCCTTATTAAAAAGAGTACTGCCTGGTAGCATTTTGCATTTCCCCTTTAGCCTCATGTACTGGAGACTTACAGGAACAGCATATTTTCACTGGCGCCAGTGAAGCAATAATGACATGGAGACAATCAGCTTTCACACTTGATGGAGTAAAACGAGTTCCTAATGGTAACGGGCCCATATATATTTAACATCAGTAGTTTCTCAAGAAACACATCACTGCTCTTCAGACTGCCTCAAAAACCATTACACTCAAGTACCTTTTTATTTAAAGAAAAAAAAAAAAGCCCTGCATATTTTTTACACTTTCTACTTTCCGTGATATTTTCACATAGAGAGTCCACCATGTGTGGACACAGTTAGTTGGGGATAGAGACTGCTGTAGAGGCAATGATGGAGGAGACAGAAGAGCTCAGATAATTATCTTTTGCTGCATCTCAATAATTGGGTATACCTCACCATATCTGAGGATTGAGGTTGAGTGTCATAGGATTCCGGTAACAAATGTCTGAAAACTGTGTTTGCTAACATTTAGCCAGCCCTTCAAGACCCCAGGCATCTAAGCACGCTACAGATGGTGGCAGTTCATCTTTGAAACAGCCCTATAAGAAAGTGCTATCATTGCCCTCACTTTGCAGAAGAGGAATATGAGACAGGGAAGTCAGTATCTTGGTCAAGGTCAAACAAGAAGGAAGTGATGAGCAGTGATTCGGCCGTGAGTCTCTCTCTGCAAAGCTGCTGCTCTTACCACTGGCCGACTGGCCTTCCTTCATTCCTCACCGAAACCGCACGCTTCTGACATTAGTCCCACTTCCCTCTTCATTCGCCGGCCTGTGGTTTGACCCTTGGCTGGCGCCCAGAGGCAGATGCACACCGTTACATTGGTTACATCATGTGTTCAGCACTGGGGATATGACATGTGCAAAGCTGGGTCCGGCACTGGATACAAAGACAGCATCCCAAGGCAACTGCATGGAGGCGGAGGCCAAAACCCTGCGAGTCATGGAGTCCGTTCAAACTCCAGGTAAGCAGCCAGTGATGTTCATGGAACTGCCCCTTTAGTCTCCTCAACTGAAAGACAACAGTTGGTTTGTAAATTACTGAGTAACTAAAAATTGCTTCTGTGCCTTTAATATGTTTCCATTGCCTAAAAACATTTTTCTATCGTTATTATTAAAAAACTCGATGTTTAAACAGCTGGAGAATCATATTTCACCATCCTACCATTATCAGAGATTCATGATCGCCTTATATGTGCCCGGGGCTGTCATGGACCCCTGGGACCTGACCTCACTCTGGACAGAGACAGACAAAGGTGAGGGATGATGGCTGGAGATAGTCATGGCTCCTCCCAGCCCCCCTTCCTAGCCTGCCGGGAGTACTCCAGTTCTAAGGTGTTTTAAACAGGTATATTCCAGCAAAGAGAGGCCCCACTGTGCTCTAGGAAAGTGCTTCTTTTTCTTTAGGTCAGAGAGGTAAGGAGGTGGGGAAGGAGGTATAGGGGCAGAAGTCAGCCTGGGAGGTGTGCAGGCCACCAGCTCTGGGTGGGGCATGGCTCCCCTGTCCTCTCTGGAACCAGAGAGCACTAACAGCCTGCCTGAGCTCAGGTTCCTGAGAAGCCAGATAGCGCGGCCCCTAAGCCTGGGCATTGGGAGGTCCTTTGTGTTCCCACATTTGCTTATTTTCTGTAGGCTGGGTCGATCTTTTTTCTTGGATTGGCCTTTCCTCAATAGTGAAGGGGTCAGGTCAAGATTCAAGCAGAGGTTTGCAGGGAAATGGAGAAAGAAGGAAGCTTTGCCTGCTTTGGGGTCAAGATCATGATCGAGACAAAAATGTGTATCTCTGCTTTGGATAGGGGTTTGGAGTGGAAGGAGAGGAAATGGAGGGTATGGAGAATGGAGGTTAAATTAGGGTTGGGGCAAAGGCCCACCAGGTAATAAGGTGCTCCTGCACCTGGCCTTGGCCTTGGCTTCTGTCCTCTTACCTCCCTCCACAACCCAGCAGATGGTAGATGCTCCGAAACAGAATTAGGTTTTCCTACACTCCCTGATATCAACCAGCACATCTTACAATGCTTAATATGCAATTAACCCTGATGAAACATCTTATCCATTTGTCTAGAACTGAGAAACCATTTCCTGCAATTGGGTGCAATCCTTGCCCACAGAGTACAAATTCTGGGCCAACACACAAGGATGCATTTGTTACCTATAATACAAAAGAGAGCTTCTAGAATAGCGACACAATTGTGACAATATCATTTCAGAACATCATTATCATAAATAAAAATGAAGAGTCTAAAACACAGCAATGCCACCAAGAATGAAATGACTGCCATTTGCCATCTACTCAGCTCTTTTGAGAAAACTATGCCAAACTGTGTCATATTTTATTTTAGTTCAGAGTAAATTTTGGAAGCCTTAATACAAATTTCTGGAGATTGTGACATTTAAAAAGACCAAGTTGCAGTTATTCTTGGTTTTCTCAGAACACTGAGGTGGTTGTAATATGGAAGGTGCTTTGTCATTGAGGCACAGCCACTGTGGAGATGTGGGGCCCACAGGGTCTATTTCCCAGCCCACAATATGGCACCAGGGAGCAAAAGAGTGTGAAACAGTGGATGAGCCTCAGATCGCAAAATTATCAGCATGAATTCTCTGTAGCTGCTTGGTTCCCATGGGTATGTCATCCAAGTACTGCAATAACCAACTCTGACCCAATAAACATGCCATGCCAGGGGCTGTTATGACTCAAGACTGGATAGCTGGAGCCCAACTTAAACCATGAACATAAAAGGCAATGTGTAACAGGGTTTGGGATGGGTTGGGTTTAACAGGGTTAGCATGTGTTTTCACTCTGTCTTTATTTTGTGTATATGATTAACAATTACAGAATCCACTCTAGCAAACAGGCATATTAGTTACTGCAAGCTAAAAGGAACATAGTGAAAATGCATGCATGCCGCAATAATGACAATGTCACAACCAAATGAGTAAACACGAAGGAGAAGATAAATAGGCGCGAGGAAGGTCCCAGTCGCTCCCTGGGACCAGAAAGATGCTCGTGCTTTTGTGGTGCCACCTGGTGGAGCAAAGGAGAGTGGAGCAATTGGTCATAAATATGGTTGACAGTCCCCACACCCACATCCATCCACCTCCAGGAGACGTTTTACGAGAATCAAAGCATTACTATTACTCTTAAAACTTCACAAACTTTTATGGGGCAATTAAAAAAAAAAATTAAGGGAAAACATCGAGTAGTTTAGTGTCATTTCTTTATTCTCTTTCTGTCCCCACCTGAGTCAAATTTCCCATATTAAAAAGTCATCAAATCCAAAATAAGACAAGGAACGGATAAAAGTTATGTGTATTTGGTAATGAATACACTACGAAATTGCAGGAATTGCACCATTAGTAATGGCACGAAGAAGCCTTCCTGTGGAACATGAAGAGTGTCCCATTGGTCTAATAATCGGTATATATGTTCGCTCCTCCCCCATTGAACTTCGAGCTATTTGAAACAAGACAAAGGCCTCCTACAGCTCTGACTATCAGTCAGTGCCTTACAACACACAGGAGGCTCTACAAATAAGCTAATGTAAGTGTACGGCATTTAACATTTGACAGCTTTACTCGGATCCAGAAATGGACACTTTGATGATTTAGTATTTCATGTTTCTGTTATTTTAGAATAGGTTAGAAAACTACAGCCATAGCAGATACATAACAAAACCACCATCACCAGTGCATGAATACATATCACCTTCAAAGTGATTCAACCTGGTTATGTATCATTAACTTCCATCAACTAATAACAAAAACCAAACTCCAAATGGATCCCAGAGCAAAGACTCTCTGTCACACAGTAAGGTGACAAGAAGAAAGTGAGATAAAATGTAAGAAAAGTGAGAAAAAAAGGCCAAAGTTAGTGCTGTCCTGCAAAAGTTTTATTTTACAGAAATAGAGACATAAATAGAAAACAATGAAAAAATGTACGGGGTGTGAAGCTCCATTAGCAAGCACCCATCTGTTCCTCATATTTTAGTATCTTCTGTATCAGCCCACAGCACAACATATGCAATTAAGAAGAAATTGCTAAGTCATTTTTTTCCAGTAAGTTATTGTCAACAGGCCGACCACACAGAGCCAGCTGCAAATCCTGAAGTCGATTTAGCACCAGTTTATCAAGTTTTGATTAATCCTCAACTCATTTTGGGCTATTATAATGCATTATTAAATGCAACGCACGGTTCCGACTCAATCGTTTGTAAATGCACCACATACTGATGGTGAAGGTGGGACGGGCATCTTCCCCAGAGAGCCTCTGAAGCGATGTTCTGTCCAAATGGCACCAAAACTGCTCACAAGATACATGTGAAAAGCTGTCTGGCAAAACACCAAACCTTCCAAAGGTTTTAATCATGCTAGCTCTTGATGTGTGCATTTTTAATCAAAGCGTGCCTCTCTAGACAACCAGAACCACTCATTTCCCCCCAATTGATCCACAGATCACCCCTCCACTGCGGGCTGCGCTGAGCTGGCCCAGGTTGGCGGAGCCCAGTGGTCCACCCAGAAAAAACCCAGGTTGCCCAGTTACATTTGCATTTCAGATAACAAGGGATATCTTCTTAGTGTAACCACATCCCACGCAACATTTAGGATACACTTAGACTAATATACCTGTTACCTCTGGCAGCCCGATGCACAGAGCATTGGGCGGTGGTCTGTGCCTGGCTGGCCCAGTCCACACTATTTGTTTCAAAAGACGAAAATGTTTGAAGGTGTTCCAAGCACGCTTGCTCTCTCTTGAGTCTCTCCTTGCCTTTTTGGCGTTTGCCAACACATCCCTTATAAGCTGGGTCTTTACTCCACGAGAGTCTTTTATCAATATCTTCAGAAGCTACACTGTTAATTAAAGATCAAACTAAATTCATCCCCTAGTGAAAGAAAGAACTATCTCTGCCTTTATGAAAAAACCTAACACATTTAATGGCCACTCTGCGAAGCTAGATTTTCTTACACTGATTTTCTTGATATTCATAATAACTTAATACGAAGATCATGAGGGGAAAAATTAATTAAAAACACTCTAAATAAGACAGTGTTTCCTCAATTAAATCATGCTTAATTCACAAAATACATTCGCAGTTTCACATAACTGTGTCAAAATAGTTGCAAAACAATTTAATCCCTAACCTGTTATTAGAATTTAACTATAACCTAGAAAAATAAAACCCATGTATATTACATTTAAAAATATAGAAGGTCAAGAGAAGAAAAGGGAACCTAAATTGCCAATAAATTATCTTTTACTCTAAAGACAAACATCAAAATACAGCCACGTGCCGCTTAATGATAGGGATACGTTCTGAGAAATGCACAGTAGCCTCCTGCACACCTAGGCTATATGATAGAGCCTATTCCTCTCAGGCTACAAGCCTGTACTGTATATTACTGTACAAAACAATGTGAGATTAAATCAAGTTCAAGAGAAAATAATACAAGAGCGAGAGAGACAAGGTAAACAGATGTGTGAGGCTGCTGCTGGTGTAACGCGGCAGACTGTTCTACAGCAAACTTTTATAAGAAGGGTACACTCTAAAATAATGATAAACAGTAAAGCACAGTGACTACATAAACCAGTAGCCTAGTCATGTATGGGCTACACTTTTGTAGGACTGGCAGCGCAGGTTTGTGGACACCAGCATCACCGCAAACACATTGGTAAGGGGCTGTGCCATGTTACGATGGCTACAAGGTCATTAGGTGATGGGGATTTTTCAGCTCCATTATAATTTTATGAGGCCACCTTCATATATGTGGAGCATCACTGACTGAAGCATTGCTATCCCACACACGACTGTATACAGGTGTGTGTATGTGTGTGTTTGTATAAAATACTCTATTAAGTATACATGCATAAATATAGACACACACTCTTCTAGGTGTTTTGCTATGTGCAGAATAAAAAAAATTAAGTAGGCAGAAGGAGCACCCAAAAGCTAAGTCGGTAACTGGAAGAGTTTAGAATCGTGGAGCAGACACTGATGTCGTCTATTCAATATCCCTTCTCTCCTCCCCACCACCGTCCCTACTCCACTGGACTCAGGGCAGCCATGTGCCCAGCTCCCTTCGTGTTTCCCTTTCCCCTCCCCCCATGGCTCCCTTCCCCTGTGTCCATCTCCCCCCATGTCCATCTCCCCCTCCCTTGCCATCAGGGTAGCCCTTGATCTTTCAAGCCAGAGGGAGGCAAGCAGCAGGCACTGGGTGAAACTTTGGGAAGCTCTTCAAGAGGGTAAGTAGCTGCCATGCCCCTTCCATCCGCTGCAATTCCCCTCTTCCTGCTGGAATACAGGCTGTCCGCTGGAACGGAGCAGCCTTCTTGTGCCCTCTCAGTGCACGAAGACAAAGCCACACACCAAGGATGGCTGAGGGAAAGAGAAAAGGAACCTGAGTCCCATAGGTCACCAATAGCACCCCAACAGCTCTGAACATACAGCTTGCTACATGACAAAAACATAGGTCTACTTAGCTGGCTATTCTGCCATCCATTGAGTTTTCAGGCACATGCAGCTAAATATTGTTCAAACTGTAACAAAATGGGAAACAACATTTTCTGTTAATTTGTCTACAGAAAACATAACCTGTTCAATTTCTACATTGCTCCACTACAATTACTAAACATATGATGGAATTCAGGTGTCTGCATTCTTGCCATGGCAGTGGGACAATATTTAAACTGATGAAACCTACCCCAGAAAACAAAGTAGACAAATGCCTGTTCATGCATATTTGAGTAAACTATCACTCTCTGTCCCTAAATAGCATTTTTTAAATAAAAATGACAATATTGTGGAAACATCTGAAGGAGTTGGAATTTAAATAAAAGCAGAAGCAGCCACCTATCTGCAACATGGACAAGTTATCCTAGTATTTGAGGACTTGGTTCCCATTGATATATGTGCATATCAGAGGCACCATCTGGTGCAAGGTAAGCATGCCTGGCTGTGACAGCCACGTTCCTGAGGACATGTGATTTGAAGTACCTGAGACATCTATACCATGGTGAGCCTGAGGGGACTGACAGTGTCCCAGCAAAACCTCATGCCAGAAATAGCAGAGGGCAGCCTGGACGCCCTGTCAGCCACAAGTATCTCTAAACATCCTGCATCTTGGGCTTACAGAGTTTCCACGGGACTCCTCAAGTGTCAGCCAGCCTACTTCTGTGCAAGGAAACACGTGCTGAGCTTGTCACCTGGCACACTCCCAGTGAAACCAGAGCCCAGTCCTGGCAGGAGGCCCCTGGCACTGCAGTCCTCAACTTCAAGTAGAGGAACAAGTTAAGTCTTTGAAATCCACCAGAGACATGCTGCTTGAAAGAGCAGAGGCCACAAAATAGGTACAGAGCCTTCCCAAATGCTTCTACCTGGGGGCAGAGGGAGGGGAGGAGAGGGAAAGAGAAGCAGGATAGAAGGGAAGTGTCAGGGATCAACAGATTGTGTCCCATTCTTTGATTCCTGCATATTTTCTCAAAGGAACACAGGAGAACACTAAACTGCTCCACCAAGATTACAAAGTTTTCCTCTAGAGGAGACATTTCCTTGATCCTTTTGACCTGGGCTCTGCATCAGTTACCGACCCAAATAACAATAGTAGTATGTTTTCGTACTCCCCTAGACTTGGTGCACCAGCGGGATGTCCAATCACCCGCAACGTTCCTAAAGCTGCATTTCCAACGGAAATCAAACTTCATCACCGAGTAACTTCTCCTGACCGAAAATCACAGCCAAGTTCGGAACGCTGATGAATTAGCTTCCCTGCTTATCTTGTATGGGGACAGAACAATTATAATAACTTGTGTGGGGGGAGGAGGGGTGTTCTGGAAAACATCATTACTGCTCTAATAAAATTAAGTGATTTCACATGGGGAGACTAAGAATGCAATACCCAATTTCCCCCATCCTGGGTCTTGCACTCATTTTATTAGTTCACTGAAGACAAAAGCATCTAGCTTTTCACAGAGAGCTCACCGGGCTTGGCTTATCCAATGAAGAAATCGGTTTAGTATAATTTTTTTTAATTATATATCATGTGTCTATGAATCAAACTTTTCAATTACGACCTCACTTCATCAGTGATTTTCACTAATTACCAGTGGGGGATCTCAGGTACAGCCTCACTCTTTGGGGAAACAGGACACAGTCTGCTGGAAGGATAGCAGCCTCCTATCCCCCTTGGGGGGCTGGGGGGCAGATTGTCCCGACTCCTGCTGATTACAAGGTGGAGGTTGTTAATGCACTCCTCTAGTGCATTTGCCATCCCTGAAGCACTGAATGGAGTTATTTAATCACCCCTTTCCAAAAGCCAGAGCAGCCAGGGTGCCTGTGCCCACACACAAATAACCCCAGTCCTGGGGACCCTGAGAGGAAGAGTCTCAGCACGTGGAACCCAAACACCTCTGCTGGCAGCTTTTCCCAAGAGGACAACCAGATTCCTAAAGCTAAGACAGTGATTTATTTTCTAACCACTACAAGGAAATACGGTACAGGCTCATGGGTGGGGGCACGATTTTTCTTCATTGTCTTTGACTTCCAGGTTTATACTTTCAGTGATCAATGATAAGAACACCCTCAAAGTGAACAACCAGAAATTTATCCTGGTAGATTAACTGTCACCCAAGCAGCTATTCTCCACATTCACCTAGCACAGAACCAGATGAAATATGCCGAAAATAAAACCAGACGGAGTGAGTAGATATCAAGAAAAATGGCACCCTAGACCACAAAACGGGTTAGGAAAAATTCCGAGTATAAGTAAATTAACACATCCAACCAGTATAATTTACATGAAGGCTACAGAAAGACGACATAGAAGGACCAGATAATTCAGAACCATTTCAAGACTGATTAAGCATTAGACAAGTTCCAATTTCATTGTAAAAGTTTAATTTTATATTAGCTGTAATGGGACACTCTTTTAGCAGGCTACACATATTGTTTTAACTTCAAACCATTGGTTAGAAGTTGCTATAATTACATGACTTCTTAGTTTGTTCATATCGACATTGCTGTGCTCTAAAACATATTAATACATAATTTAAGGTTCTAACACGCTGTTAAATAGCTCAGATACTCAACTCCCAAATTATTGTTTTAAACCCAACATTAATATAAAGCATCTCTTTTTGAAAACTGCAAATAATTATCATCAGACAGTCTTACAGGATCCAGTTTTTAGTGAGACAACTGCCAAGATTCCCATTTGGGGAGGAGGCCATACTTAACTACAACTAAGTGCATCCCCATGGGGTAGGGGGGAAGGAAAGGCCCTGGGTCTCTGCAGCATCAAAATAAGGGAGAAAGACTGACAGGGGTGGGAAACCTGTGTGGCTATGTTGTGCCCTTACTAATTGTCGACAAAACTGGTAAGTAGAGATGTTGAGAAGGTGATGAAATCCATGCAAACAATGTCTTTATAACCCAAGGTCAATAGGGAGCCTCCAGAATAGCAGATCCTAATTATGAGGTCCTGAAACACAGTGGACCTCAGCCACCATTAGTGAAGCAGTGCCACCCACCCCACATGCTACCCCAGATCACCACGTCTTACCAGGGCCCTTCTCTGTAATTACTCTGGTGCATGAGCCAAGATAACCTTTAAAATTCAATAATTTCTGAGTATGTGTTAAAAGTTGATCTTATTTTAAGTTTGCTACAACCTTATTCCAATTTCATTATTGGAATCGGTGCCGATTCCTTCTGGAACCACATCTATTCTTGTGAGAAATGGGATGAAATTAGTGAAGTAGCATAGGTGTAATTTTACAAGAAATGAAATAAATTTAATAAATTATGTGGGTGCATTCCATCACAATTGGATCTAATTACATTTATGGCTGTAATAAAAGAGCATGCGCTTTGGATTAGGGAGCCATTGAACTTTCACCACAGCCCTGGGTAGCGGGTCTCTACCTCCATTATTTTCAAGTCACTTTAAGGTTAAAACCATCCCGGAATATTTGGTGCAGATTTACATGTCAACTAGTTCCTCAGAGAGAGGAGATGCCATCTGGCCCCGCACGACACCTCATTAACAGTGTATCTGAATGCCATCATCCCGTGTTTCCTACACATGCGGTAATCACCTTCAGGAATAAATTGGCTCTCTTGTCAAATTTGCTTCCCTATGCCTCCTACACAATACGGATACAGATGCTTATTACTTCTCACAGGATGTACTTCTGAGGTCTTTCCTTATTGCTTGGTTTCCATATCTGATCCAACACCTATAAAGTCTATGACATAAATTCTCAGTCTGCCTATGAAAGGCTAAACTCCTGTAACTGCCATATGATGACCCAGGCAGGACTCAGGTTCCACCTAGAAGTGTCTACCATGGAAAACTATTCTTCCAGCCAAAGGGAAACTTCAGAAAGGCAGTGTGGGGAAGTGTTTCTAGAACATGATTATAAGGCTATGGTAGCAACTGGAGAGGGATGAGTCACTATGAGTGGGTTGAGCCGTAAGATCCAAAGATTTGAATTCACCCCTCTACACCCCACTGACAGCAACAACTAATCCCTTCTCCAGTTTCTCACCTTAGAATGTGGCACCCCTTCTTCTAAAGATCAAGCAAAAATCAGTGAGTGTCATCTCCCTCTTCAGTATGAAGCCCCTTCCTCTTAGCACATCCAGCAACCACCAAATCCTGTCCACTGAGCATCTTAAACTCCTGTTAAATGGACCTCTCTCTCTCTCACTCCACCTCTCTCTAATAAAAGCCGCCATCATATCAGGCTTGGGCTACTGAAGAGGCTACTACACTGCATTCAATATTGTATTCTCCAATTCATTCTGCACTCTGCAGAAAGGATGGTTTGTAACCATGGATGCATGCCACCCACCGTGGGATACATTACATACTGGCTGGACCGAATGTCGCCAGTTCTTCAAAAGTGAGCTTTCACACACTCTGGCCTTCCAACACGCAGCTCCCTCTACCTGGACATCTTCTCCCACCCCCCACTTGGCTAGGTCCTCTCCCTTACATGGGTGCCCATATAATGGCCTTTCTTTGTAATACCTTTTCTGAACCCTGTCTAATTTCCAACTCCTCCCTGATATATACTCTGGAATTTTCTCTACTTTACCTTCCATAATCTTCCTCCCATTTCACTGAAGTTACTTTTAAGTCTTTCCATTTTCTTTGGCACAATGGAAGTTCCATGAGATTCTATAACCATGTCTGTCTTGTCCATCAGCATGTTCTCAGTACCTATCACACAGTGAGAGCTTAAAGATATATGACAATGAAGAGTGATTTACAGTGAAGAAAAATGGTCAGGATAGAGTCTCACTGGCAACCCTAGGTGATGCTGATCAGAACCCTTGTGGATCCAACAGTATAAAAAGAGTATTTGGCAATGAAATCAATGCCTCAAAAACAGCCGGGCAAGGCATGACTCAGCGGTTGAGCATTGACCTAGGATCTAGGAGATACGGGTTCGATTCCTGGTCAGGTTGCGGGCTCCATCCTCAGTAGGTGGCCTGCAGGAGGCAGCTGATCAATGACTCTCATCATTGATGTTTCTCTCTCCCCGCCCCACTCTGAAATCTATAAAGATATATTAAAAAAAAAAAAAAAAAAGAGAGGCCAAGTCATCTGCAATCATGGACCAATTCTGACAAAGCAGAGGGTATGGAGTGGGTGAAAGGAGCAGTCCACCACCACTCTGCAGAGCTGCATTACTAACAGGGGAAGGCAGGTGGTGACCCTGGGGGCTAAGGACATGAGAAACAGGATAGGGGGACAGAACTCAGGAAGTCCTCCCATGATCTACTAAGTATCCACTGCCTAGCACTCAGTACACATTCAACAGAAAATTGCCGAATGAATATTGTTTCTAGAGTCTAGGATCCCTGCTCTACTGTGGCGTTAGCCCTTCCACAAGAACTCAAGGTTTTATCATTCTAATTTTCTAAATTCTGTAGGAAGTCTCACAATTTCACCTTAATAGTTTCTGGGTAAGACTATGGACAAATCAGCAGATCTCATCATAGTTTCTTTGAGATGATTCATTCATTCATTCAAGAAGTATTTACTGAGACCCACCAAGTGCCATTCACCCTTCTAGGAACAGCAGACACATTATTGAATAAGACAAGATGCCTCCAATCATGGACCTTACTGAAGACGAAAACAAGCAATATGTAAACTAGAAAGCACATTACTTCAAATAGTGGCTTCAGTAAGGAAGGAAATAAAGGCAGAGGAAGAAGCAGCAGGTTTCTCATAGGAATAGTGATGGGTTCTTTCAGATGGATGTCCAGGGAAGGACTCTCTTGGAAGGTAACATGCAAGGGACCAGGATGATAGAAATAATTAATCCCATGGAATCTGGAAAGAACTTAAAAAGAAGAAACCTTAAGATTAAGCCATGCCATTTTAGCTCCTGTGGCAAATGCATAGCCCAAAACTCACATTCATTCAATCTTCCATTCACTTACCATCTCGTTCATTCCCTCAACAGTCATTGAGGCTTTGTAGGATGTCAAGAACCTACAGATAGTAATAATATACAATATAAAATAATCAATGTTTGTTGCTTGACTAGAATTAATGTGAAATTGAACACTTAAATTCTCCAATATTTGACAGATGTTGTCCTACAAATGGCAACTTCATCTGATTCGTAGGTGATGTTTTCTTTCTGGACAAACTACTGGGAGGTAAACAATGTGTTAGAAACTTGATTTTTCAAGTCCACTGTAAGTACTAATTTATATATCATTACAAGATTTCAGTCATTTTAGCTGCAAAGGAGTCTCATCTCTGGGTTATTGAATAATTTTTAGGAATTCTTTGTTAATCTCATTCTGTTTAAAGCTAATGGCTGAAATAAATAAAACAGCATGTTATTTTAAAATTTTACACTTCAGATCCTTCTCCCACGTTATGCAGAGTTTACAATATGCACGTATTGATACATATTTGAATTCCTTCCATTTATCTCTCAAGATTTCAATCTAAGATGATTTTCCCAACCCCTCAGGAGAGAATGTTGTAAACTAGAATTTCATATATCAATTCAAGGAACTGAGTTACACAAGTTTGGAACATATTTTTTGTGACAGCCACCACACACACACACACACATACACACACACACATTTACACAATAAATGGATTCATAATCCACTTGGCCTAACAATTCCAACAAAATTAGAAGTGTTATTGTCTTAAGTCATTCAAATTTCAGTCCACATTCTATGGGTATAAGTATCAAATACTTCATGAGGTCGTCCAAACCCTTATGGAATTCATGTACAGTAAATAATTATAACAGATTCCTTAACTCTTGGGGTGGTGAATTTTATAGGTGTGTTTCCCAACGTGCAACACTCTCCTGCTACAGCTAGTCAAAAGTGTACCACATTCAAGAGATTTCCTGAGGTGGTAATAGAACATTTCTCTTATCTATGTCATTCATTGCAATGTAGAATTTGAACATGTCCTGTTCTCAATTTACACTATGTCAAGGAGATATGTTCTGTTTACCAGAGTCTGACTTTTTCTCTCACTAATTCAGGATGCAATCTCAAGGGCAAAAACTATCCAATGTTGTAATGACTTGGGAACTATCATTCCATTCTTCTTGAAATCCAAGGAGAAGTATCTCTGGTGTACTGGAGACAACAGCTCCCGTGAAAAAACCTAAGAACATCAAGCTCTCTCAGAAGACCCCCCTCTACCCTGGAAATATTCCAGTCTCATTTGTCCAATACCTGGATCCCAGGTATAATCTGAAAACAAAACTAAATTACCCTTTAAAAAACCTGGCATCAAATGATTTGAGGGAAAATTATAAGTAATAGCATGCAACCAAGATGCAAACAGTTCCATCCTCGGACAAAATGTGATTTCTCTTCCCATTTGTTCTTCCTTGCACAGACATCTTTTTCTCCTCGCCAGGGATTGAAGATGAAGAATCTGGAAACATTCTTTGTAGTTTAGGAATGAATGGAGGCAAAGGGGCATTCAACAGTCTCAGGTTCCTGGCATCGAAAGTTAGAGGAGGTCACAGCTGTGGTTGCTAGAAGAGGAGCTGAAATAGCCCCAGCTCCTCCCTGCACACCTTCCTTACAGATTGGGAGCAGAGCGGATTCTTCTCAACACCACCTGAAACATAAACACCTGCAAAAACTTTACTGTTTCCTGAATTCAACAATGCTCAAAGCGCCTTCAAATTAATCATTTATTTTTTTATAAAATTATATAACTGTTTCCATATACCTAATATTTATGCTCCAAACAATCCTGAGTGGGAAGCAAAGCACACACTGCTCTTTTGCAAATGAAGAAATGGACACTCAGTGCCTGAAGGGACTTTTCTAGTTGTGTGGGTAAGAAGTGGATCTCTCCAAAAGCAGAGATCCTGGTCATCTATTCCTATCCAGTGATACCTTTTTCTCTCATTTTAAGTAGATGTTCACAGTAACCGAGCAATCTCAATGCACAAAGAGTGGATTTAAAAGTCAACAGTCATGTTCAGTTCTGTTGCACTGTGTGCAGTGTTCTGGAAAGACCTCAAGAGGAGCCTGGTCGTGCGCCAGCAGGAGCGCTGGGGTGCATTCTGCATCTCCTTTTAAGGCATTTTAAACTAAAGAAAGCCTTCGACACCACCTCTTTCCGTTCCACTCACAACCAAATCCTTTCAATGGAAAAGCACCAATGTGACTTAGTTGCAGATTATTTTAATCTATTTTTGAAAGCCAAATAAACTTAAACTGAACAAATATGTTCCCTGCATGTTTCTCCTGAATTGCAGTTGAAGTTTTTCAGTAATTAGGCATTTTTCCTAGAGTGTTGTGAACCAAATAGTGTTCTGTGCCAAATCGAGAAAAGCATTAATGAAAACAAAGAATCAAAGGAAGCCAATCACATAGTAAAAATGTTCTGCCTTATTTCATTGAAATGAGATGCAAAGGGAAAATATCAAAGTGACAATTCCCCCCCTACAATCTTTTAAGAAAATAAATCTCCCATCTCAAGAAATCTATGATCCTGTTAACCAATGTCACCCCAATAAATTTAATTAACAAAATCAGTCACATGGGGTAAAGCTATATTTTAATAAACTTAAGGACTTTAATGATTCATGCCTATATTATTATTAAACTGAAGAACTTTATGATCCTCAGAGGAAAAATTCAATAATCCAGAAAGAATCCAATCACTGCATTTTATCCAAAGTGTCAAACCCTCCAGATTCCAGAAAATTTCTTTAAAAATAAAAATATTTCTTCTTCCTAGGGTATGCTAATCAAATCAAACCAAAAATATGGACAGCCTATATAGAGTAGTCTTCCAGAGAACTTCAGCCCCTGGGGACACATGTTTGTTTTGGGGGGCAGCAAGGAGAAGGGGGAGAAAGACTGGGAAGATCATCACGTTCTCAGCAAAATGAACCACCTTTGTGCTAAGCTGTGGCAGTAGCAGCCCCTCGCTAAAAGAGATGGTACGACACAGAGCTGGGCCACAAATGCCAAGAAACTAAGAATCACTGATTCCGTCTACTTCCATAGCTCTTCCAAACAATCCGCACCCCAGAGCCCGCTTCTGAATTTAGGCATTGGAATATTCCCCATATGAATTACTGTAGCTATTCCAGTTTCACATGGGCTTGTTATACATTTGAATATTAATTTTCTTTTTAAAACTCAATGCCCTTAAACCAAAAGCTTAACTAGTTAAATAGTGGAGTGGCATATTCATTTCCTACATAACAAATTATTGCTTTTACAAATTATCATAAACATGGTGGCTTTAAACCTTTCAAATGTATCCAGATTCTGGGGGTGAGAAATCTGAAATTGTCTTCCCTCTCTCTCGTTTCCCCAGCTTCTAGAGCTGCATTCTTGCATCTCTTGGCACATGTTAGCTATCTTCAAGGCCACCTTCAAGGCCAGCAGCACAGCATCTTCAAATCCCTCTGCCCCATCTTCACATCCCATTCCCCTCTCCATCTGTGGCAAATACTCATCTGCCTCCTTTTATGAAGACCTTTCTGACTACATTCAGGACCCACCTGGTTACCCAGGATCATCTCCCTGCTCAAGACCTTTAATCACATCTGCCAAGTTCCTTTTGTCATATAAGGTAACACAGGTTTCAGGGATGATGACAGGACACCTTTGGGACCACTCTTCTGCCTACCACATCAGTCTGTTTACCTCTCAGTATCAATCCCTCTGAACTATCTCCTAACCACCTTCATAAATGAACATATCCTTTCTAGGACGCCTTCACAGCAATCAGCTTTAGAAACCTTTGGTTAGCTTACATTCTGCTGAAACTTAAACCTTAACTCCTCTGTGCATTATGGAACCTTTGGGGAAAACTTACAGGATAGGACCCCTGAAGTTCCTCCATTCTGCCAACAGAGATGCTGGAAAGTTTCAACTCAGATTATGCAAAATGCTTTTCTCCCATGCCCAAGTGATATTTTTATTTTTATAATGGCAGCCAAAGCACAACTAGAAATTGATCCTATTAAGTAATTTTTATATTTCATGTTTAAAATAATTAGGAGTTTGATAATTTAACACCAGCCTATGGTGTCAAGGAATTGACAGAAGACATTACAGTCATGGGATATAAGAGTAAAACAATCATCTGTGATCATGGGATATTTTGGGTGCAGAATAAATAATTGGACATTTGAGCTCAGACTCTTGGCAATTTTCAAGCTATTGCTGAGCTAATTAACATTATATTCGTAATTAATATGTCAACAGAAATAAAATTTTCCAGTTTTGATTTTAAATTATTTCAGCAACAGTCAGATGAAGCAACCACTCTGGCACATGCTGTGAACTGTGGGAACCACTCTGCAGCCCCCAGCTTACTCCAACTGGAGGGTCACAGCCGGGAAGACACCAGAGAGTCTAGAGCTGCTCTCTTCGTGGCTCAGGCTGATGGACAAGCTGTCCTTGCACCCCACTTACTGACCAATGTCTGAATGCCTCTGCCCACTGCCTAAACTCTCTCCTCCCTCTCCATCACCCCCAGGGACATTCTTTCTGTTTGCATTCGTTCTGTTACTGCAGATGTCCCTGCCTGCCCCTCAGGTTGCTCTGCTTGTCCTTAGTGATATGCTCTCCTGTAGCCATGGCCCCCTGCTCTTTCTGCAACAAGCAGTCCATCTCTTCAACAACAACGTCAGTTCTGGAGGGTGGGACATACATTTTGCTCAGAGTACCTTCTTATCCTGCAGTTCCTAGAACCAAGGTACCAGAGGCAAAATCTATGTGGATGCTAAGTTATAAATTAACTGTCATGCCCAGCCGGGCGTGGCTCAGTGGTTGAGCATCGACCTAGTATCCAGGAGATCGCAGTTCGATTCCCCGCCAGGGCACATGCCCGGGTTGCGGGCTCGATCCCCAGTCGGGGGCATGCAGGAGGCAGCCGATCAATGACTCTCTCATCATTGATGCTTCTATCTCTCTCTCTCCCTCTCCCTTCCTCTCTCTGAAATCAATAAAGATTTTTTTTTTTTTAAATTAACTGTCATTAGGTTAGGGGACCACTAATTGAGATTAAATAAATAAAATACACATTATAATTATTAGAATATAACAGCTGCTTAAAAACGAAGTCCCCCTCATCCCAAATGTTTTATGTAATCTATGGTCTCTAATGTTTAATAAGAGAATGTTGTTGATCACAATAATAATAATACGTATATAGCAAGCACTAGGCAAAGTTCTATGTGCTTTCCTATATTAACCATACTAACTCATTGAACCCCAAGAAAAATCCCTAAGATAAGCATGATCACCTGCATTTTACAGACACAGAAACTGAGCACAGACAGGTTAACTCATTTGCCCAATGTCACAAAGCTGGAAAGTGGCAGAGCTGGTGCAGACAATGGGTGTGCAGAATTCCTGCTGTTAACAACCCCAACCACTTCTTTATTTCACACATTTAGCATTGGCAATTTAAAAAATTCTAAAAGTTTACATAATGGAATAAAATATAAGTTATTATATATAAACCTGAAAGAATAGCAAACATAACAGATCATTTTGTGAGAAAAATTATAAATAGATATATAGAGTTATAGTCATCCCTATTACACAAGATTAAAAATACAAAACGATTGCCCTGGCTGATGTGGCTCAGTTGGTTGGGCACCACCCGGTGCACAAAAGGCTGCAGGTTCAGTTCCTGGTCAGGGCACATGCCCGGGTTGCAGGCTCGATCCTTGGTAGGGGGCACTCAGGAGGCAGCCTATCCATGTTTTACTCTCATATCCATGTTTCTCTCTCTCTCCCTCTCCCTTCCTCTCTCTCTAAAAATCCATTTAAAAAACTACAAATCTATTTATAAATGCCTCAGTACAAAATTTTAGCTTTAAAAATGAAAAGAAAAAAAACACACCCTGAAAATGTTCTTCTTTGAATTATATTCACCTACGCACATACATTTATAACAGGTTCTTTAAATAGTGTAAACTGTCATAAAAACATTTAAAAATCTAATTCAAGTTTTAAAATATGGTTTTTTTAAAAATTTATCTTTATTGTTGAAAGAATTACAGATGTCCCCTTTTTTGTTCAGGAAAACACATTATTTTTAATGTCAGTTGTGAGTACTTACAGATCCCTAGTCCTAGTGCCCATTTAGGAAACTCTAGCCTTGCCAAGTTGAGATTCCCATCTCTAACAGATTTCCATCTCTGACTGGCATAACAATGGGAGATCTTCATCTCTAAATGCAACACAATGGGACGTGGGCAGCAAACAAGGTGAGGGTGCAAATCCGCCCAGTGGAATCTCAGAGCGCCTATGCAACACTCTTGTTCTAGGGCACAGATGAGGGGAAAATGTACTATTTCCTACTTACTTTCACTCTTAAGTCAGTCATTTCCAATTCTAGGGTGAGGAGGGCTCCCCTAGAACCCACGACTCAGCTTTCCTCCAGATTCAGGAGAGGGACAGACACCACTTCTCCTCCTGCTGGGCCAGTCCCTGCAGGGGTTCTCTGCTGGCTGTACACTTAGAGCCCCTTTCCTTCCTCCCACACACTCCACAAACAAGCCCTTCCTTCCTGCCCCCAACATGCAAAGGATGGACATCTAACACTCCATGTTATCACATGGCATGTTAAGACACATGCACTGTGTCATATATGCAAGGATATAATTTTCAAAAGTCCATCGTGCAAAAGAAAATTGGACAGAAGCTTCATAAAAAGTTGCTATATGGCAGCTTGTGTGAAAATAAGAATATGTGGAAACTGTCATTGAGATCCTTGAAATAAGCATGAAAAATACATGCTTAATATGGCTACAGAAAATATGGGAGAATGTGCAGTGCTGCCAATAACTCCTAGCTCATCTGAGAACCACACAAACAGAGGCGCTTTCAGCTCTAACAAAACGCAGATGTGTTTTATGCCCCCGGCCAGGCCAGAGCGCAATGCGGCTAGCTGGCCAGGCAATGATAACCCAGGAACAGTAGCTACTTTCCAGAGCCGAGTCCTCAGCAGCAGCTGATAAGACAGAGACAAGAAGAAAATATTTTAATGGGAGTATAAAAATCTGAAGATACATCAATCGTGGGGTTTTAATTTCTTGATCTCCAAAAAAAGAAGTGTACTAAAATCCGGCTGTGTTCCCTGCAGCAGAGGCCCACCGTAAACCTCACTTTTCCATCAGAGGCAGTCAGGGTGGTGCCTCACAAATGAACCGGTGGCAGGAGTTCCGTTCGCTTATTAATTCATGTGCTCCTTTCTTAACCATGGAAACTTGAATTTATAAATTCAATATGAAGGCAATCTCTTTTTATTCCATCAAGCCTAGTACTCAAGCAGTCAATGCAATTTAACTAAACAGACCTACTAAACACCTACTCTGTGTAAACATCATGCAATGCAAGGCAGAGGGTGCAAGGCTGGATGCGACACACACATCACATACACACTCACATATATTCATATATCATATGCATGAACACAGACACTCACATATACACAAGTGCACTCATATACACTCAGACACACACCTTACACAGGTACATGCACACCACACATACAAACACACCTACAGACACACACACATATGCGCATAAAGCACCACACATCAACACACAGATACACATACCACACAAAACATTCACATACCACATGCATGCATAAACACATACATACCATACAAGTATATGCATATATAGACATGTACAGGTGCACACATATGCAGATATACATATATACATAAGTCACACATATCTACATGTGCTGTACATGCATTGCACATACATGCACACATATACATGTCCACATGTATGCAGATACCTGCATGGACACCTGCACATACCACACACATACACAGAGATACACACATGCAGAAAGATGCACGTATATCCATATGTACACACATATAAACATATCATACATCCACTGACTTGCCCACGAAGAGCAAGAGCTGCCTTGTTAATGACAGAGAACTGACAGGGATTTTGCAGCACTTTCACTTGGGGTCACACTTAGAATCTTTAGAAAAAAACGAGATTCCTCCTATCTACCATTTCTGCACTCTCACAGCAACCCATCTGTACATTCAGTTGTACAGGTGACAGTCCACAAACCAGGGGAATTTTTTAAATTTAGAAAACTGTCTCCACTTTAGAATGAATATGAGAATCCTTTACCATCCCACCCAAAGGAACCTGGTGCGAAGAGGTGCAGTGGTTCGTACGGTCTTCCACTTACTACTAAACGGTTGGCAATTCCCTAAGGCACTCTCATCAAAGCATCCTGGAGCTCCAGGTGGGGAAGGGTGTCCAACAGCAGCTGTGTGGGAGCAGGCCCGGCTACCCTGGACACACAGCTGGAGGAGCAGTGACCACAAGAAAAGCTGGAGTGACACCTCATAGGACACACCGGAAGCCCTGGGGGGGCATCTGCCAACCACAGATGTATAGACACCCTTACTTAAGGAACACACCCATTAGACTCTGAATCTGCATCATACCCCAAAGGGGGCAAAATAATTGCTACAGAGTTGAAAAGAATCTCTAAGCTACCAAATCCTGGTATTCTCACAGCAGCTGCTTAGGAGGAAAGTAGACAAAAATGTCAGTGTGAACATAGAATACACGTCATTACCATCACACCAGTTTCTGCTTATTACTTTCTTCTCAGCCCCACTAACACAGGAACATCCATGACTTTGTGGTCAAGGAAAAGTACAATGTATTCTTTTCCAAAAAATAATCCCAAACCTTTGTGAATGGGGGGACATCATTGTTGCCATCACATGAAGAACCAAACACCAATGGAAAACAAATTCTGTGAATGCCCGTTGATAGTCACATTTCTTTTAAATACAGATCAGTGAGAATCCACTTAAATTTGGCTTTGCCTGTGCACTAAATGTCCATGCGGGAGAAAGAGCTTTGTGTAGCATAGTCCCCGCTACTCAAAGTGGAGTCCCAAAACCAGTGGCATCGGCAGCATTGGGAAGCATGCTGGAAATGCAGAATCTCGGGCCACCCCGGAGCCACTGGCTCAGCATCTGCGGTCTACAGAAGCCCGACTCTCTGTGTGTACCACTAATCAAAGCAGTGGCATAAACACCCAAGTGCAATCAAAACCAAAAAAGTCACTTCTTGTAGTTTACTTTTTCCAACTGTGGGCTATAACTTCTGTCATTAATGAAGCTCGTGATGACCGGAATTCCTAGGCTAACAGCAAGAGCTACAATGTAATTAACCTGTGAAATGGTGAGCTTTTGTGTATCATTAACAGTTACACAGATTATTTTGCCAGCTACTTATGAAGAAAGTGTCACAGAAGAATCTAGTGGCTGCACCTTACCAAGAGCTGACTCCCTCCAACCTGGTCTCCTGTAGCCATAGCAACTCAAGTTTGAATCCTTAGACCACAAATAAAGCAAACCAACACAGGCGTTTTCTCCCTTCTGGACACTGCTGGTGGTGGCAACAGGCGAGAAAGGTCAAGAGGAGCAAGATCTGCATCATCCCACGGAAAAGAAGCATAAGTAACTATGGTAACCAGCCAAAACCTTCAAAAATGACTTGCAATTTACAAAGGGCAGAGCAACTCTTCACCCACCCAAAAAAAGTAATAATAATTATAGGCAAATCCACGGAAACGTTTCCCAGGCATGGCTGAATGCGCAGAAGACAACAGCACACGCTTGCTACTCAGCTACCACCACGGACTGTTGATTTGCTGTGGAAGGGTTAAATTACGTGTTTGTACAATCGGTTACTTAGGTGTGACTCAATTTAAATCTAGATCTTCACGTACTCTGAACATAAAATGGGCCCTTACCTGCACCAGCTAATTCCTTAGGAGAAAGACCTATTCTTTGGGAGGTGAATTAACTCCTGAACATCAGTAGGGTGGCATCTCACCAATTTCTGAGACTTAAGAAATTCATGTAACTACTTCTACAATATCTAATGCTCACCTAAGAAAGATGAATTATCAAGGAGAGTGCCTATTATACATTTGCTGCGTTGGTCCTCTCTAGGTTTCCAATGTAAGCATCAATCTAAGCTTATATATTATTGCCCTGGCCGGATTGGCTCAGTGGTTAGAGCATCGGCCTGCGGACTGAAGGGTCCAGGCTCGATTCTGGCCAAGGGCATGTACTTCGGTTGCAGGCTCGATCCCTGGCCCTAGGTCCAGGTATGTGAGGGAGGCAACCAACCTATCTATATGTCTCTCTCACATCTATGTTTCTCTCTCTCTCTGAAAAGCAATGGAAAAAAATGTCCTTGGGTAAGGATTAAAAAAATAAAAATAAAAAATAAATGTATACATTATTTACAGGGAGAAAATGAAGGAGGAAAACAACTTCAAGCTACCCACTGCCTGGAGAGGAGCGACCAGCTCCACTGCCACAGCGACTCCCCCGTGTATTTCTGTAGCTTCTCCTGTTTATCAGCGTGATGCACTCTCCCCGCTTTCAGACCAGAACTTACTCCCTGTTCAAATCGGCTGTGTACTCCCTGATGCTTAATGGATACACACAGGAGAAAATGACCACTCTATTAACAAAAGAGAGAGAAGACACTGAATCACAACAGAAGGCAGTAAACAGAAAAATTTTACATGAGTCTCAATGATACTTTTACAGGCCAGAATGACATGTTTATCATTCAACCTATTTTTTCCATTCCACCCCAGAAAAGAAAAGATTTCTTGAGCTTGATAAATGAAGGTTCCTATGGGGGCAGCTGCTCCTTGAATTACCACTCAGGGTTACATTAGTAACTAGCATATTATAAAGTCATAAATACAATTTTGAGCTCTAATCTTCCTAGCAATAGTATTAACGTGAGTTTTTGCTTTATTTTGTGTGTTTGTGTCTGTGTTTGGTTTTCCTTCTTTCTCTAGAAGACAGGTCGCTTCGGATCATCACCCTGTCATTAAGCACTGACAGAGAGCCTCTGTGCAAACAAAAGCTGACATTGTTTGCAGAGACCCCCTGGTTGTGACTTTTTTCAAGTGACTGTCCTACTTTCAACTAAAATCTAAAAGGAATTCTAAAACATTTTCAAAATTAAATGTTTGCATTCCACTGTGTGCATAGTACATTGTTGATGGATTAACCAAAAAAAGAAAAATAAAAGCTTTAAGTTCAATACTGCTTTATTATGTGGCGTTCAAAGAGCACAAGGCCTCTGAACTTTCCATTGTTCAACTTTCCAGTTTACGAAGTGAGAAAAAGCTTTCCATCTCCAAAATGCAAAAACAACCTTAACTCACTGCAGTAACCATTCCAGCGTCATTGTAAGTTGTGCTAATGCTCTAATTTGCTCATTTATTTGCTCTAACCACATAATTAATGCTGAAAGAAGCCTTTTAGGAGTTTACCACTGAGCACTCTACATCTTAGTAGAAGGAAAAATTCCTTAGCTCTGTTCCCAATCGACATGCATGTATTGAAGCCAAGAACTGGCAAAGCAGAACTATCACAAAATCCAAACAATTCACTGCTCAGACCACAGGGGCTGAGATGCCGAGGGCCCTGTTCACACGAGCACAGGCAGGTGTGTTAGGCCTGTGGCTCTCGGATTGTTTCAGTGAATTCTCTCCCATGTCATTCCATTCTAGTACATCATCTATCACATCTATTAAATCACCCCTTCCTTTTGCTTTCATGGTATGCTTCTGATCAATTCTGATGCCTTTCCCTGACTGAAACCCATTTTAACCCTCCTAGACAATGTGCTTCTGCAAATATTCTCACAATGCATACAGCAACCAAAAGTTCAGAACCTTATGAAAAAAAGTGCTAGAGAAAAGAAGTACCCCCAAACTCCACAATTCTCAGAATATAAGTGTGTAAGAAAGGTTAGCAGACAAAAGGCAAGCAATATATGTTCCCATGAATGCTACCATGAAGGGGCCCATCACCGTGGCCTAGCATCAGTCTTCATTCACCCCCAGATTGGAACCTGCAATGTAGAGGACCGCAGTCTGAATGCTGTGACCTTTCTCCTACAAATCATTCATTCATTTGTTTGTTCATTTGGTATTTTTTGAGCACCTATTATGTTCCAGGCACTGTTATAGGGGCTAAGCATACAGTAAACAAAACAAACTCTCTGACCTCCTGGGAATGTCTACCCTCTAGGGAACAGACATCAACCAAACAGACAAATCAACCTACACAGGGTGCCAGTGGTGCAGGACGGAGGAAGACAGAGCATAGCAGAAGTGGTAGGACAGCTCTGAGGGAAGGAGAGCCAGAGGGGCTTGGGCAGTGAGGTGGGAAGGGGAAGTATATGGTAGGCCTCCCTTAGGCCTTGAGCCCCTCTAGACACCCTGGATTTATATGTAATTTCATGTTTATGGCAGGTGATCAAGCTTAAGATTACCAGCGATGACTCCTGTTGATGGCATGTGCCCTTCATACACTGTGACAAGGACACTTTACCTCCTTGTGGTATTCCTCCCTAAACCTGTAACTACAGTCTAGTCATAAAAAATGTCAGACATGCTCAAATCGAGAGACATTCTAAATACTTGGACCAGTACTTCTCAACCTTCCAAGGTCATCAAAACAAAGGAAGTCTGAGAAACTGTCACAGATACAGTTAGCCTAAGGAGACAACTACATGGAGTGTGGTATTCTGGGCGGAGTCCCAGAACAGAGAAAGGACACGAGGGAAATGCTGAGGAAGTCCAAATAAAGTACAGGCTTTAGTTCATAGTAATAATGCATCAGTGTTGTTTTTCATTGGGACCCACGGACCATGCTAAGGTAAGATGTTAACTGGGGTCTGGACGCACGGTATACGGGAACTCTCTGTACTGTCTTCGCAACTTTTCAGTAAATCTAAAACTATCCTAACATTTTTTAAAGTTGACTTTGCTAAAAATATGCAATGGTCTTCTGTCTAGAAACAATGATTCTAGACTATGAACTAAAACAAAACAACAAAAAATGAAGGTTATGTAACAACTTGGAGGTTAATTATTCAGGATTTATCGCCTCTCACCATACTCCTGCTAAGTACTTTATCAAATCTATTGGAACCCTCTAAGCTAGCCCATTCCATTTCTTTGTGACTCTAAATTATTAAATCCCTCCACTGGTCCTAGCTCTTTCCTCTGAGGCATAAACAACAAGAAAACCTTTCTACCTCTCAACAGTCCTTCAAGTCTTTATTTAGGGAAAATGCTCTTCAGTTCAAGCATTTCCTTCCCTTTGCTGACTCCTGAGCTTCTCCGCACTAACTGTGTGTGTCCCTATGTCTGTCCCTGCTGTATCTCCAGGGAGGGGGCCTGGCATCTTCCAGGGAGGAGATCAGGAGTAAGAGCACCTGCTTGATATCCACGCAGGGTCATAGATATCAGGAGATGCTCAGGTACAGCTGCTGCCACACCTGTCCCCAGGCACCACTGTCTCCTTCTCTAGAGATCCAGGGCATGGGCTCAGGTGGTCTCTGCATAAGAGGTTCCATCTACATGAATTGAACCTTCTCAAAAGACCTCACTTCTTCCTTGGGCATCTTCCCAGCTTAACACCATCCCTACATCCATGGATTATTTGATCAAGAATGCTGACCACTTCCAGGGAGAAAAGAAAGGTCGTGCTAATGTAATAAATGGTCTCAGGCCACTGAACAGCCAGGTTATATGCACAAGAGAGGAAATGAGGAAAGGACAATGGGTGGTGTGCAAATAACGGGAGGTGAGTCTCAAAGGATGCCTCACTCTCCTGAACAATTTGATTCCTAGGCTTCCAAAACAATTTTAATCTAAAATTGGTTTAATCTAAAGTTAAACCAAGTCTTGGAGGCTCATGATACCTAATTGATAGTTAACAGAAAGTGAAATCTCCTGAGTTGAGTCTCCAACAACAAGCCCTATTACAATTCAGCTTCTCTCTTTTATGTTTTAGTTGTGGAATCTCTTCAAAGTTCTTGATCGAATTGGTCTCCAACTGAAACTGAATTCCCAAAGGCTTTTATGTAGCTAGGACGGATGCAGCTGCTCTTACTTAAACAGTTTCACAGAGGTAATTTTTTTCTTTTCCAAATTCATATGCACATGCATATTTTGAGCTTAAGATAAAGATATAAGCAATTTTATAAGATAAAGCCATTAGTAAGTGATAAAGGTAGTTTGATTTACATAGCTACTATAAGAGTGTTGTGTTTAAAATCTATTACAAGATGAAAAAAAATCTCTTCTTTATTTAGATAAAATGGGAATTAGCTCTTCCAATCAAGAGAAAAATGAAATTGTAAAATGAAACCTACATGAGAGAACTATGAAATCACCAGACTGAGCCCTGACACAGAACAGTACAATTTGAGTAGAACTGAATAAAATCCATGGCCGTGGAAGCTATTTCAAATGTTTGAAGGTGGTGTCCTTTTCCAGAGCCTTCTCTTACCACAGTGCCTTCAGAGACACAAGCACCTGTACTCTCATCTCTCTTAGAAGAAGGTGGTTTCAATGTCTAAAATGGCAAAATTAATCATGCTCATAAATCCCATAAAACTACAAGATTTATAAATATTTATGAAGTGAGAAACGTCATGGCATATTTTTCAAATCTTACTGTCATCACAACCACTATATATTGTGTAAAATTGTTCACAAAAGCTCAGAAATCAGTCATCAAACACAATCTAAGAGTCTAAATTATCACACAAATGTACAAAAAGATATAAACAGGGACCAAAAGGAAGGTGACACAAATCAGTGTTTCAGCAGTGACCTACCAATTATCTGTCATCAAATACTACATAATAATCACCTCCTAGGTGAACTCCCTTTTGTCAATAGTTGCTCTGGCCCAGCTGGTGTGGCTCAGTGGTTGAGCATCACCCGTAAACCTGGAGGTGGTGGTTCGATTCCTGGTCAGGGTGCATGCCTGGGTTTCAGGCTCGATCCCCAGGAGAGGGAGTGCAGGAGGCAGCCGATCAATGATTCTCTCCCCTCTCCCTTCCTCTCTCTGAAATCAATAAAATCATATTTTTTTTAAAAAATCGTTGGTCTGGAAGAGGAAGCTCACAGGTAAACCAACATCACCAAATGTGTATTAAGCACTCAAAAATTTAATTCTCCATTCTAGGTCCAATCAAATAACCCAGACCATGTCCAGTCTCAGAAAGGTCTCTACAGACCTGTCAGGATTTCAACCTGGTGCATCTCCAATGCCAGGCACTCTGCCTCCTCCCCCATAGATGGTATACTGGGTTGGATAGTGGAACAGTGCCACTCCCCAAAATTCATGTCCACCTGGAACATCAGAATGTGATGATATTTGGAAATAAGTTTCTTGCAGATGTAATTAGTTAAGATAAGCTTATACTAGATTACCGTGGGACCTAATCCAATGACTGTTGTCCTTATAACAAGAGCCACAAGGACACACTTGGGAGGAATGCCACACGATGACTGAGGTAGACCCTGTCTACAAGCCAAGGAACAGTAAGGAATTCAGGCAACCACAGGGAGCTAGGAAGAGGCCTGGGACAGATTCTTACTCAGAGCCTCCAGAAGGAACCAACTCTGCCAACACCTTGATTTTAGACATCTGGCCTTCAGACCTGTAAGACAATAAAATTCTACTGCTTTAAGCCACCAAGTATGTGTATGATAGTCCCAGGAAACAAATACAGATCCTATTCCACAACTCTAATGAAAATCTCTTTGGCCACAAAATAAGCACTCAGCAAATTCTCAACCACTATTAATGTAGCCATATATATACATAAACCCATTTTATGGTACCTGAGAGAATATTTAATAAACTATAAGCTTTCTTCCAGTGCAGGAATTTGGAGTTTAATGCTCTACACTTCAGTTATATACTAAATATATATTAATTGGATGCCCAAAATATTCAAGACTTTGATTTACACATCATAGGAAGCTAAAACAAAACCAAAAAAAGACAGGAAGATGGAAAGAAAGAGAGATTCAGATGTAGTTGGGATAGAAATGAAACACACATCCAGATGATAATGAGATTTACAACGAAGTATATGATATAATAGCTTAAATTACATAAAATTGCCAATAGTTGACCATTTTTGAACAACAAAAATAGCTATTTCATACGGTTTAAGCCAGGGGTCTAAAATCTGGCCCTCAACTTGCTCGTGTAAATGAAGTTTTATTGAAATACAGCCATGCCCACTCCTTTGCATGCTGCCAATGGCTGCTTTCATGCCACAACAGCTCAACTGAACAGTCACGACAGAGACCATGTGGCCCTCAGAGCCTAAAATATTTACCATTTGGCTCTTCCCAAAAAGACTTTGTCATCCTTTGTTTTAACCTAATATTTACATCAAACGACTGGCAGTGACAACAAAGGCAACAGAATTTCAGGAGGAGGCAAGTTAAGGGCGCTATGTCCCCTGAGAGCCAGACTTCAGCTGGGACTTAAGAAAGAGCTGGATTCTGAGCCAGAAGGGACAAAGGCTCTGCAGGAGACAATGAGATGACAACAGATGATAATGGCTGTGCTGGCCTTCAGGACCCATATGCCAAGAGCACCCCAGTCATTGGGACATCCAAAAATGTCCCCCTTTCTACTAGGCACAGTCTCTGCTGAGACCCTGGAGAGAGAGTGAAACAAGAATGAGAAGAGTCTGGTACAGTTTTCAAAGAGGCCAAATTTCCTTGCACACTAGTCCCTCCAGTCTAAGAAATTCTCTTTTTAGTGTAAGCAGGAAATTAATAAAGGGTCAGGACAAAAATATAATAAAAGTGTTTTATTAGAAAAATTAAGTTCTATAAATGTAAAATAATTGAATCTAGAGCAAAAATTATATTATTTAGAACATCTATGTGGCTCTTTGTAGGGTCATATATTGAAGATTAACTACTGCAATGATTGCACTAATTATATTTTAAAGACTATGGTGAAGTTTTAGACAACTGGAAACCCATTTGGGTTATTACCAAATAGAAAATTATCAAAATGAGCATTTCCTCCTCATTAATAAGCCACATACTTCACCCAAAATATGACCTGCCCTAAATCTTGTATTGCATTGAGTTGCAAAGTTCTTGCTACCAAATACTTCCCCAGGAGGTATATATACTGAAACGAAGAGGGAAATCTGTCTGAGTCAGGAGCACTCTCCTCCTTTCCATTAACATCAATTACCCAAAAGCACACTAACAGCTGATGATAACATTCATTTAAGTTTAGAATTAAGCTGGAAAGCCAAGTTGAATGTGTGTGCATAAGCCAGTAGGTAAATAGGTATGTGTGTGTTTATACATCTAAAATTAAATATATCTTAGACCACATTTATGAGGACTGTCCCAGGGTAATACAGTTTACTGATTTTATCAAAACTAAGTCACAGCATAGTCAGGTGCCTTTAATTATGTAAACCAGCTGTTCACTGCCCAGTAAAGATGTCAGCTTACAAAACACGAATTACCTAGCTGGGAGCAGGAGTGGGAGGGGGAAGGGAGGGGGAGAGACCTCTAACACAGGCGATTTTCTAGCAGAAATACCATCAGGCCTTAATTAAGCTGCAGAAGTGATTTCTCCCCAGGGGCCATCAGCACGTGAAGGTCCCAGAAGCCCTGGGTGCCCTGGCTTCAAGCTGCAAGCCCATGTCCCTGTTCCATCGTCCCTGGTGGCCAGTGAGGCATGGTTGAGCAGAGAGCTAGGATCCAGGTGATGATTTCAGCACAAGGTCATATTTCTGGTCACATGATCTGCTTCACCCCTTTTGAGCTTTAGGTGACTCAAATAATGGGAGGCTGCCTACCACTCAGGGTCCTCAGTGACTTCAAGAAAATGCACCCAGCTAGGCAGTAGTAAAGACCACAGCTCTTAACGTCTCGCATCCTCTCGGCTGGCAGGAGCAGCTATCACAAAACCAACTGAAAACGGATGTAAATGCTAATCGTCCTGAAGATGGGGTATGCAGGGGCCAGGAGGGGCAAAGGGTACACTTCTCCAGGTATCCCAGGTATCTGGAGGAGAGTGTAACATGGAGCATTAATAAAGAGAAGGAAACACAAGGTCAGGGCCAGGGCTAGTGGCAGTGCTCAGCTGGGATGTGTGTGGGAGGCAACTGATAAATGTTTCTCAGTCATATAGATCTCTCTCTCTCTCTCAAATCGATTTTTAAAACCTAACAACGCAGGAACTATTCTTACCATTTTAGAATTGAGGAAAGTGAACTACGAATCTGACCACCTCGCTCCAAAACCACTACGTTTATTCTGCCTTGTAATCAAATTGCAAACCTTTAGAAGCTCTTGATATTTTTAAAGAAAACCTGCATTAAAAAAATCTACTTGAGTGACAGGGTCACCCATTTTGTGATTTGCAGGTTTGACATTTGCACACTGTACTTGTTGAGCGCTGCTGTGCTCGCTTCCAAATCCTTTCTTTACAGAAATGAAGTCGAGTGTGATTGACTTAAGCAAGTGATTACACATTTATTTTGTCCATTCCTACACACCAGCGATTTTCAACCTTTTTCATCTCATGGCACACAAATTATTTATCAAAATTCTGCAGCACGCCAAAAAATATATTTTTTGCCAATCTGACAAACAAAAATAGGTATAATTTTGATTCATACATACTGGGCGGCTATTGTTGCGTTGGCTGTTGTCATTTTTTTATTTGACAGTCTGAGGGATAAGAGGTCAGTGCCCCTGACCAAATAGTCAGATATTGCATGTTTTAAAAGTTCTTGTGGCAGACCAGTTTAAAATCGCTGCTACATACTATACATAATATATATACAGCACAACTTCTTCATTCATTCATCCATCGACAGACACTTAGGTTGCTTCCATGTCTTGGCAAGTGTAACTAATGCTGCAATAAACATGGGGGTGCAGATATTTTTTCAAGTTAGTGTTTTTGTTCCCTTCAGATAAATATCTAGAACTAGAATCACTGGATAATAGGGTAGTTCTGTTTTTAATATTTTGAGGAATCTCATTACTGTTTTCCATAGTGGCTGCACCAATTTACCATCTCACCAACAATGCACAAGAGCTCCCTTTTCTCCATACGCTCACCAACACTTGTTATTTCTTGTATGTTTGATGACAGTCATTGCACGGGATGTGAGGTGGTATCGATTATAGTTTTGCTTTCCATTTCCCTGATTATTAGCAATGTTGAGCACCTCTTTATGTACCTGTTGGCCACCTGTATGTCTTCTTTAGAAAAATGTCTATTCAGATCCTTTGCCCATTTTTAATTGGATTATTTGCGTGGTGTTTTGTTTTGTTTTGTTTTTTGCTATTGAGTTGCATGAGTTCTTCATATATTTTGGATAGTAACCCCTTATCAGATAGATATGTGATCTGCAGATATATTTTCTCCCATTCCACAGGCTGCCTTTTCATTTTGTTGATGGCTTCCTTTGCTGTACAGATGCTTTTCAGTTTGATGTAGTCCCACTTGTTTATTTTTGGTTTTTTGCCATTAGGTAGTTCATAAGATATGGCAATTTTATCTGCATGGTCTTGGCACTTCTGGAAGATCCACAGAGACAGGCGGAGGGCAGTGAGTATTGAACCTGTTGCAGTGCCGTATCCAGATGGTCCTGGCTATTGCCACAGTTTTGAAAGCACAGCCAGCTGTCAGCGACATCACAGCCTGAGGAACCATCTACAGATGGCGGCCAGGCCTGGGTGAGAAGAGCTTCCTGCCTCAGTGTGCCAGCTTTGCCCCACATCACTTCCACCCCATGCAATTAAGCAGAAGTCCTCACAGCTTTCCCTCTGGCTGCCAGGCTTGTCGGCACCTTCCTGAGAGGTCAGGGTGCCACTTGGCCAGCCCCAGGAGGCAGCCTGCCTCTGCCTGGGCAGCAAGAGCTGGCTCTTCCCCACCTCCCCTCCACCAGCTGCACTGCTCTTCCCAGGGGTTTCAGGATACAGGACTGTGGACTTTATTTCATGGTGAGCTACTGAACCGAAAGTACGACCAATAAACTTCAATTAAAACAAAATAAAACATGTAAGCTCTTTATGCCAGGAATATTTCAGACATTGACCTAAAGGCTTCCACCAACAACAAGACATTCACTGAACTGGAGCCAGAATTATATATTTCTTCACATTATAAAACTAGTAACTTGCTTTCAAATACTGGCCTTCTCCTAGTATTTCAATCCTTATAAAATTCCATGGGTATATTTGAACATAACTATGAAGCTAGCTTTCAAGTATTCATTCACTCAGTTTAAAGCTCTTCGACAAGGTGGGGGGTGGGGTTAATTCGTGAAGTAAAAGATATTTTTGGCAACTGATGTATGGCTAAGATTTTTCTACTTCAATACTCAGATATTCACTGCTTGTGCTCCCTCAGATCACTAGAACTGGGGCCTTTGGGACAGTTATCTGAAATTTAAGCAACACGAAACCCTAATGGTGCACATTCAGACAAACTCAATACAGTATCCAAAAGGCTCAGCGGCCAGTGTAACCTCCAAAGCAGGCAAGTCCAGGAGCAGGCTGGGAAGGCAGAGAGGTGCTCAGGGGCATCTGCTGGCCCTCAGGGCCATCTGCTGGCCGGAGGCACGTCCTCCCCACACCCTGCTGTCCTGGATCTCCGCCCTCCCAGGCTTCCTTGGAAGTGACTGTTTCCAGAGATGTGCATCTCAACTGTGTTGGTTAATCCATGAAGACACAGACCCTGCGTTTAAAAAAAAAATAAAGTGTTCTCACAGGGCTGCAGGTGACCACAGGACAGTTCAGATGTCCCCATTTAGACTAACAGCCACATTTTTAGGTGTAGAGGCATTCACGGCTGCAGAGAGCCTGATGGGCAGGTATACATCTCCAAATTAAACACCCAGAAGGAAACAACACTCATAATGTATAAACTCAAGTCTCAAACACCCTGAGGGGGAAAAACATACAAAACCTCCTTTACTGTAGCCTCTTCTTTCAAAAATATATGTTAAAATTGATTCCAAAACGAGGCGCATCTCGGGTTTACATAAAAGGGCAAAAGGAAGAAGGCAGGATAGGAGTGAGTTAATTCTGCAAACAACTGTCAAGAGAAATGACGAACCGACTGCATTTGCACAAAACTCCAGAAATTGAAAGAGTCTTTGGCCTTCTGACATTAGGTCCCCTGCTGCTGATGGCTCAAGTCAGATAAAAGCAGCATGTAGGATTCAGAGGAGATTCTAAAAGAGAGGAATGATGCTCCTGCTGAAGCACACAGTCTACTAGGACTCTTGGAAATCACTGAAAATGAAATGTCCACAAAACACCAGAGCCCATGCTAAGGAAACAGGTGAGAAGGTGAGAGGCGGGACGAGCTGTCACTAGTAGGGAAGGCTGGAGGAGGGGCACGGAGCATCCTAGTTACCTGACTCGGCTCCGATTCTCCTTTTCACATCCTGAGGCTACAATGTCGGGAAAGGTCTGCCTCTTTTCTTTATCCTGACTGCACAGTGCACTCGACACTGTCCTGCAATGATGGTGGATTATGCGATTTTTGTCCCTAAAAATCACCAGGAAACATCACACATTTGGGGCCATGCAAGACAGTGGGCTCATCACACAAAAGTCTCAGTGTCTAGCTTTCTGACCAAAAAGGGCTCTTTGTGATCCTATGGACTCACAAGGAACTGCGAAATTCTCTAAGATCCTGAAAAGGAAGCCTAGAATATTCTATCTTCTCCTTCTTAATCTTGAAGCCATTTCTGGTTTTCAGGCCCTGTCTGCTTGCAAAGAACCATCTCCGAAGACACCGTATCCTGGCTACATGTGCTCTGATGCGTGCAGCTGTGCACGGTGAGTGGAGGGTCCCCCCCCGAGAGCCATGGGTCAGTGAGGCATGCACCTGCCAAATCTCCACCACTCTTTTCATCCCAGCAGATGAGGCAGCTTTGCCAAAGCGTGGAAACTGAACTACGTTTCCAATTGTTCCCACGCCCACTCTTTCTTTCACCTGCCATCACAGGCATCTGGCTGGAGGTTCTAGGGAATCCTAGGTGTTTGGTTGCACCTGAAGCATCATTTCAGGTTTCAGGGGAACGCCAGAGAAAAATGGCATCCATGCCAAGACAAGGGACGTCCCACTGGAAAACAGGCAGCAAAAGACAAAAACCATTTCTTTCTTCTACTCACTACATTCTCAGGGCAGGGCCTGGGTCTGGCACAGAGGAAGTTTCTGATCAATACTTCTTGGTTGGCTTAATGTTATCCTTTACCCTAAGGCTCCCCTGGAGCAGGACTATGGTAAAACCAATGGCCCTCATTATAGTGGAGGCCCTATGGAAGCCCCTCTTTAAGGACATAACAGATCACCATCACTCTAGGCGGGTTTAGAAAAGGCCCTGCCTGGAGACAGAGATGCACTGGTCAGCCTCGATGCAGCTTCCAAATTCTGGATATGTATAGAATAGTTACATCAATCAGGAGGCAGTCAACACTCAGCAAATTAGACTCTACAGTTCACCCAAGTGCATCTCTCCCTTCCTTTCAATCAGATCCACTTCCTGTCTGCCGTGTCAGTTTCAATTAAGACAACATCCAGGGTTTGTCAGAATAAAGCTATTAAAAATTAGCCCATCTTCCTATGAACTATGGATTCATTTACAAGCAAACAAAAAACCTTAGGGAAAGCTGGTAATCAATGAACACTGCAAAGGACAGCTGTTTGCTGCGTATGTATTTAATAATGAAGTATTCCTGGAGACGTGAGGAAATGTAAATATAATTCTTTCAAAGCAAATGGGTCTTTGTGTCTAGGATGATTGGGGGCAACATGTGTAAGAAGAGAGGTAACTGTATCTCTCCTGCTTTTCTCCACAGATGAAAGTCCGCTGTGGTAACCAAGCCTTTCCTGCTCTGGGGTCCAGTCAACCTGCTCCTTGACCTTCTTTCATGGAAACAAAACAGAAGAAAAAATCTCAGCTGTTCTCCTTCATGCCCCCCCAATAAAATAAAAATGCCCAAGTTAGGTATTTAACTGTCCTCACCACCACGAGCCTGATATCTTCCAATAGCTTGAAATTGCTCCCAATTGTATTCCGCACCTCCCTTGCTAGCCCCGAATTCTGCAGATTCTGAGCTCCCTGTTCACAAGGTTTCCTTGTTTTCTCCAACGATGCATTGCTTGGCCGAAGCCACCAATCCTGGTGTGAGAGTTAGGTTGATGTTTCAAAGATGTTGAACTTGTTGATTGTCTGAGGCCTTGACACTGTGGTGTCCAAGATCCCAGGACTAATTTTGGATCATTGGAAATCGGCCACCACAGGATACATTTGCAGTCGTTAAAAATAGCCTAGCTACCCCTCCGAACATCTCAACTCAGTGTGGCAGCCACAGAACGCTCCTTGTTTCAAACCCGGCTCGCTCCTCTGGAACGCAGCAAAGGAATAGAATTTCGTGACCTGAGATTTTTGAGATTGTCCATGAGATTTTTTAAATACACTTTTCACTTCAGAACTAACAGTAAATAATTTTTTAAAAGACTGTGACTATAGAATTGAATGCCTTTTCTCTAGGTATAAGAAAGCCATGTGGTATATTGCAGATCAATAGAAAACAGTATTATTTCGGAAGACTCCCCAGGCCTCCACTCCACTTAAATGTGGAGCATTTAATTAAATACATCTAACTAATCATCTGGAAGCTAATATGGGAAAAGGAAACAGCTGACAACTTCCCAATTGCTCAAAAAAGCCCAACATTTCAAACATGTATATTTTACGAGGTTTTTATGTACCTCTATTATGTGTTTATATGAATTCTTTTAGCTTTCTACTAATTCTTAGAAGTCTAATGCCAAACTCTTTTATAGAAATACACCTACAAAACCTTTTCCTTCCCACATATAGGAAAGACCCAGAGATGGATTGGCTTGAGCTGATGACCCTTTCACAGGGGTTTTTTAAAATGTGACATATTTGGGTCACTCTGCCATTATCAGGCAAAACTGCTAACTGTCAAAGTCAAAATTTATCCCAATAGGTAGGTTTAAAACACCCAGCAGCCTTTCCTGAAAGATCACCAGGATCAATCCCATACACTTTCCAGCAGGCAGCCTTCCCAACGTGCATCTGATTTGTTTTCATAAGTTCACTGCTGCAGGCTTCAACAAGCCTGGTAGCCAATCCTGAGTTCACTCCAAAGTTCAATTAAAGAGGAACCACCAGGCCCTGGTCGGGTAGTTCAGTTTGTTAGAGCTTTGTCCAGATACACCAAGGTTGTGGGTTCAATCCCCGGTCAGGGCACACACAAGAGTCAATCAATGAATTCATCAGTAAGTGGAACAGCAAACCAATGTTTCTCTCTTTCCCTCTCTCTCTCCTTTCCTCTCTCTCTCTAAAGTAAATAAATAATTTAAAAAAAAAAAAGAGGAACCCACCACCAAGGCCACTTAGCCCTACAGGCCTCCCACGTCAGTGCCCAACCTGAGGCGTTTACTAATTGCATCCTTGGTCCAGGCCTCCTAAGAATGACTGCCAATCCTCCAATCACAACCCTTCTTCTTCCCACTCTTAGCATGGTCCCCAACAAGCTCAAGGCAGGAAATCTGGGCCCCAAAGCCAGTTCTTCGGGGAACAAATGAAAAGCCCATTGAAAGGTACTTAGCAGCAAATCCAAAACTGTGTCCAAGTTTATGTGCTACACCATTAATTAAAGAGATTCCTGATTACAGGTAATGGGCGTGAACTCGTAGCCATGTTTTATGGGCCACAACTCTGAGGGGAAGGCAGGCTCGGATGCCAGTCCATAGGGCTGTGTCCCCATGCCAAATTGTGTCACCATACTTCATGATGATGCTCACCTGCAGATCACAAGCTTGTTCGTGGAAAGGATCAGAACCGCAACTGCTTTTACAAATAATGATTGCTGCCTCCGACACAGGAGGAGGGCACAAGAAGCCAAAGCCGGCTTCATTAGAAGGGGAATAAAGACTAAGTGGAACCAGCATTCTCTGGAGCTCAGAGGGCTCTCCATTATTCAGGGTGATCCTTTCTTTTCTGTACCCCTCCTTCCTGTTGACCCCAAACCAACCCACCAATGACGCTGGGCCTTCTGAAAGACGACAAGGATCTGGGTGACCTGAGGGTGACACTCTGGGAAATTATGAAACAAAATCTACACCTTTATGAGCTTCTCCTCTAATCAATACTCACTGGCTCAGAGGTCATGATGATTCTTTTCCCCCTTGAAAGAAAAGACCAAGGTAATTGGCCCCTAGAAGAAAAAGATTTTCTAAAAGATTATGAAGGAGCTCTCAGGGTCACAAAAACCAAGTGAAGAAGGTTCGTCAGCTGTTCTCTTTCCCAAACTCACTCCAAAGCCTGTACAACTCCCTCTACCAACTAAAACAAAGAAATCCAATCCGCTTCTAAACTGTGTTTGAATCTGGAGTGAGTTATTTTCTGTTGTCATTTCCATTATATGATTTTTTTAAAGTTCCTTTTAAATACTGTCTAGACATTGGGAGATACCCTACCTCCCAATCCAACACGTAAGGTGTGTCACCCTCTGTATTCTCCTCCCACGCTGGCAAGTCCGTCTTCCCTCTAGACATGACCCAAGTTCAAGTCATTAATATCCTTGAGCCTACCTCGATAAACAATTAATCCATCGATAGGTACTCTTTTTAAAAAAACAAAACAAAACATGTTTTTATTGATTTCAGGGAGAGGATAGGAGAGGGAGAGAGAGACAGAAACATCAATGATGAGAGAGGGTCATTGATCAGCTGCCTTCTGCAGGACCCTGACTGGGGATCAAGCCCGCAACCCAGGCATGTGCCCTGACCAGGAATCAAACCATCTTCTGGATCATAGGCTGATGCTCATCCACTGACCCACACCAGCTGGGCAATACTCTCTGACTATGAAGACGAACTGTTCCCCTCTCTCGCCCTAACTGTGGTTTATAGCTTTAGCAACCAAAGTCCAAGCATTTACATTTACTCCATGAAGTTCTAGAGACTTGACCTTACAACACAGATTCTTGGATCAAGGATGAGTGAGGGGTGGGACACCCCAAAGGCTCTTCTCTGACATCATCTCTGGCACATGTCCCCTAAGATCCCCACTGTGAACCTTCAAAGGTTTTCCTCTGTACCAAGATAAGCCTCCATGAGATGGAAACCCAGCAGGTGAACCTAGAAAAAAATGTTCAAAGCTAAATAATATTTGCAGGCATAAGCTTTCAAGTGAATGAATCTTTGCAGTTCTTACTTGCCAGCTTGCAGTTTCCTGAATGATTTCTTTTCACAAGCTGGTAACAGGACCTAGGGATTCCATCACTGTTGGCAGGCGGAGGGTAAATTTGGCTCCAGGCCTGATTTTGGAGTCTGCTTTGAAAGCCTTGACAGCCATCATGTTTTGCGTGGACTTGCAGAGCCCCACCCCTAGCCTCACCCCCCTGACCACTGCACAATTTACATTCAAGGGTGGCATTTTTGGTCCAGAAACCTATAGAAAAAACATTAGTTTGAGAGTTGCATTATAATAAAACAAACAAACAACAAAGCAACAAGGGTGAATAGGTAGTACAGGAAATATTTTCATCTTAAGCACCTAGGTTCAGGTATCACCACCTGCCCGCACCACCTTTGTGGTATAACCAGAGGCCAAGGAAGTGAGAGGGATTCAAAGTTGGAGAGGAGGAAGGGCCTCCAGAGGCATAGCTACAAGGCTTCAGATCTTTTCATCATGAGGCAAGACCAAGGAATGAAGGGGTCCTACTGCCTTGTGGCAAGTGGCTCTCTAGTCACAGCAGGTACATGTCTGAGAGCACATCAAATGGGAAGCCCATGTTGGGATGTAACCAAATAGCCATCACATTCCTGCCATACTCATAACTCACCTACATGAAGTCTAGTCTACATGAGCCAACAGCAAGCAGCCCAAGAACAAGTCTCTAGGTAAATGAACATGCCTACGGTGGTCCCTGTCATATCAGCAGCAACTCTGAAGCCCCAAAGCAAGGAACCAGATCCTGGAGACACCAGACACTATCAGACACAGATACAAAACCAAGCAAGTCCCCTCTGACTTGTGGAGGGTATTAAAACAGAGAAGGGAAAGGAAAGGGAGTGAGCTGGGTCTTATTAGAAATATAGGGTCAGTTAGAAGTTATTTTGAGCTCAGCCTGATTCAAATCTTTCCAGTGAAGGAGGAACATAATTTAAAAACTGCTGGATTAGCAGAGAAGTTGACCAGGGGAGGATAATGGTAAGGAGGGAGAAATGGAGAACTCCTCAGATCTGGGGGGAAAGTCATCAAAGGACATCTGAGGAGCAGCCTTCTCAGAAAGGTCAGGCAACCACAGTCCAGTCTTCTCCTTTCCACGTTGGTCAGCTGGTCACTTTACCTTGAGCAAAAGTTCAATATCTGGGCACTGGACTCCTGCTGCAGAAAACACGATCTTTCTCCTGTATTTACAGCCCAGAAATATTAAATTTCAAGGAATGAAATGCCTACATTGAACTCCCAGCTCAAACTTTAGAGGAATTTTCGTTCACTGACATGTTGTCAAAGATGTTCCAATTTTTAATGTCAGAGTAACAACAAGAGGTAAGGAGGTTTGAGCAGAAAAGAAGGGACTGCACACACCAGCCCTCCAGACTATGCAGTCAGCATTCCAGGCTCTTCCCCGAGTCCCGGCCTGCCAGAGGAAAGTTAGGGTCCTATCCATTTGAGAGTGTCCAAAATCAGTATTGATGTTAACATTTGGATGCTTTCCAGAAAAGAAAATGGTTAGAAAAAAGTAAAATCATCTAAAGTAATGATCTAATACATTTTCCCCACTTAGGACAATGTCTTCAATAATTCTGTATAAAACACTGCGTGTTACTTTAATTATGGTCAACTCCAGCTATCAGATCCAATACAAATCAACAATTACTCTAAAGGAGGTCTTAAAACAAGAGAAAATTGCATCATTTTCTTATTCCTTGTGTTTCAAAACTAAATATATGGCCTGGCAACATGGAAATTTCTCTAATCGTATAACCAGTCAGTGTGTTTAACAGAATGCCTAACTAGTTCTCCCTGAAATCTGGAGAACATTAACTCATTGAAAATGAAAGAAAACAAAACAAAACCACAAACACACACAAAAAATACCAACCTAAACAGTATTTTATTGACCAATTAAAACTATCAAAAGTGACATCAAAAATAAAAATGTGAGCTACTCCTTTGCCATCTAACATGCAGAAGGCAGAAGGAAATATTAAATATTAATGCGATCTCATAAACAACGCTGGACCACTCACCGAGGGTGAGGAACGATTTTAGAACTGGTGTTAATAGAAAAAACATGGCCATTTTATAAAGTTTACTCTTAATTTGTGTCTAGGTTAGCCTGCAAGTTTGGGAAGAGGCAAATTCAGAACAAGCTAGTCCAAAATTACATTGGTAAGACATCAAAAATAAGTGTTGCTCAAGGATTTAAACTCTATCAGTCGCAATTTTTGCATACAACTACCGAATTTTTGAATTTTGCATACAAGGGCTGAATAAATTAGACATCATCAAAAATGCTTGCTGGAAACATCACAGGGCTGGATCAAAACACTTCATTAGTAATGGGGAGATGCATAAGAGCTCTGAAGGCTGGTGGGTCTCAGTCAGCTCCTGAAGGCCACGCGGGGGATCTGGAGCTCGGACCCACTGTGCCAAAGTAAACACACCCACGTAAAGTCACTATGTGGAAACCAACTGGTGTGGGGACAGGATGGTGCCCAGAAGAGCTGAGGAAGCCCCCAGGCAGGAGGAAGATAGGATCTAAACTCACTAAACAGATAGAAGTAGCAACAAACAGGAGGGGACAGCAAAAGACACTCACTTTCACCCAGAAACAGCAGTCCAAGAGCAAGACAGTTAGTTACAGGCAATTCACGTGTAGCTCTACCCACAACTTCATTTCAGCTTTACTTAGTGCAAAACATGCCAAAGCAGAAGAGAAGAAGCTAGAAGTGATTCTGACTCTTCTACTAAAGCAGAAGAAGACACACTCCCCTTTAAGGACTCAGACTCTGGGGATTTAAAATCGGCCTCCTGCCCCTGGGTCTGGCTGTCAGTTACCCCTCACCTGCTGAAGCCAATGTTCTGCTAGGAAAATGCACAAGGACAGAGGCAGGCGCCCCGGACTTTCCCTGCACAGGAGAGCAGCATCGCTTGGTGAGCAAAGCAAGGCTCCACAGCCCTAATGAGACCAGGACATTCTGTGTTTTCAAACATGTCCCTCCTGAGCTCTGCAACAGTAAAAGTAGCAGATAAAAGTGGCAGGAGAGAAATGTACTCTGACAAATGACAGGGAATTGGGGTGAACCAAACACTGAGGGACTAGGACGGTTGATTAGTTTAATGGCCTGATGAAATTCAGTTATTGTGGTCTCATCTGGAAACAACCTAACAGAGGTCCAGCTCTGACACACTTCCTCAGCATCAAAGAAACGCTGCTCATCTTGGCATCTGGTGGCCTCAGCACCAGGCTTTGTGACAATCATGGAAATAGACTATGGTTCCCATAAAAGGCAGCAGACTCTGTTTAGGCCATTGGCGGTTTAATGCACACCACCTTTAGAGGTTATGCCCTAGATTAGTTTTTGAACAACTTTATTGAGATATAAGTTACATCCCATAAAACTGACTTGTTGCAAGTGTACAATTCAATGATTTTTGAAAATGTAGAGTTGTGCAATCATCTCCACAATCCAGTCTTAGAACATTTCCATCACACCCAAAAGACCAGCCCACCCATTTGCAGTGCCCAGTTCCCATCCTGAGCCCCAGGCTACCACCAATCTGCTGTCATCTTTACAAGTTTACTTTTTCTAGACATTTCATATAAACGGAACCATAGGATACGTGGTCTTTTGCAACTGGCTTCTTTCACTAAGCCCGATGTTTTGAAGTTCACACATATCGCAGCATGAGCTCATTTTACTGCTGAATAGTAGTCCATTGTATGGCTATACCATATTGTGTTTATCCACTCATCTGTTTCAGCTTATTAAATCCATAAATCCAACTAAGTGACAAGGCTTATTGGCCTAATGACAGAAGTAAAATAAGAGAGCGTGCCATATTTCAAAAATACTCTAAAATTTCTAAAATGTCCGTAATGTGTGAAATTACGTAACAAGGACACAATACGTTCCCTGGAATTTTTGTGCGTGGGGGCAGGGGAGAGGAGGACTGCTGTTTTAACTAAGACAACATCCCTGAATTTCAATTCTTTTATTTTTTAATATACATAAGGTGTTTTTATGCTAATTCCTAACTCAAGCAAGGTCATCAATTCATTTAACAAGCATTTACTTACTGTGCAAATAGCCCTGAATTAGCATATATGAAGTATATACAGTCCTTGGCTTACAAAGACATTTGTATTTCAAGACTAGGCTAATGAATCAGCTTGGGGGGTTTTGAAACCTTTTCATCTATATAAAGAATATAATTAGTGTCTAGCTTCCATGGCCACAGTCCTTTATCTAGGATACCACAGTGCAGTCTGTACTGTTTATATTCTACATAAAGGCATTTATTGATCCATTCACGCATCACACATGGACCAAGAAGCATGTGTGCCAGGCACTGTCAAGGCACCGGAGACACAAATGACAGTCTCGCCTGTCTCCTAAACTTTCTTCTCTATTGGTGAAAGACCAAGAAATAAATAGTGTGGTGGGTGATGCAAAATGCTATGAAGAGAAGAAGTGAAGGCTGAAGGAAGAAAGGAAAGAAGGAATGCTATTTTAGACAGTGTGATTTGGAGCCACCCTCAAAGCAGAGCGATCTGGAAGCAATTAGCCATCAAGGACAGTGGAGGGAGAACAACCCAAGCAGAAGGAAGAGAACACACAAAGGCTAGGAAGGAGGCAGAAGGGGCTGGAGTGAGGAGGGAGGGATGTCAGCCATGCCGAGTCAGGTCAGGGAGCCATGGTCACACAGGACTCTTCCTATGTCCCAGCCTCAGGTGCACAGCGGCCTCGCCCCACCCCACAGTTCCCTGTTAAACCAGTTCAGTCCTCACTGCAGGTCTCCAGCCCAAGGATCACCCTGCACTTAAGCTTTGGACCCACACTCACAGGCAGGTAGTCCTGCTAGCTCGATTCTATCACGACATCCAAATTCAGGGGCCTCTGCCCTGCCATTCCCTCAATCTGCTCTGCACACCCTAATTTAGTTCCAGGAATGTATTTTCTGTCATCATTCCCAAGGCCCTACCCTGGTAACCAAACATCCTAACCACTCTGGTAGAGACGTCCTGCCAGGCTTCCTGTCTCCACAACCCCCCTTATCTTCTGAGGCCCTGTTTCTGTAAGGTCCACAGACCCCATGCACACATGGATTCTGATCCACCACTGACATCTGGCCATCTCCAAGCCCATTCACATATTCCACCCACGAACTCGGGCAGGGCCCTCGCAGGACCTCGATCCGACACCCAAGTCACACAGGGACAGCTACACCACTGTCGATCGCTGCTGCCCACACCACGCCTCTCCATCTGCCCAGCTCCAGCCAGGAGTCTGTCCACCACTGCTGACCTCTCTCCAGCACAGTAGGTGGGCCTGTCCCTTGGGGACCTCTACGTGACCAGTGAGTGTCTCATTCAAAGAGGAGGCCTCTCCAGGCTCCCTGTCCGATTAGGCAACCAGCTCTATTAAACCTGGACTTCTGGTAGTTATTCCACCCAGCTTCCTAGCACTAACTTTCTTAAAGTCAAGTCCACAGCTAGAAAACAGGAGAATTGACAAGACAGGCGTCCCAGAAGCAAATCCTTCTTTAGTTCATACTTGTATGTCAAGTGGCATGAACCACGGGTTCATTATCATTTCGGCTGGACAAGGGAGTTTAATGTCCACAGCAATTCTTTTTGCTTTATGCCACCACTCACAAACAACGTTCTCGGCTTTACAATCGGTCAAGTTTTATGGCGGATCTAAATCTCGGGCCTGTAAAAGCAATCGCAGAAGCCAGCTGTGATTCTAAAATCCATTTGGTTGCAGGGTGTCCGACCGTACACATGCCTGGCCTCCGATGTGCTCTCTCCACAGCGTGTGTGAGGAGCCCCGGCAGCGGGCAGCCACCATCGGTGGTGGCTGACTGAGGACAGCTTGGGAACCCTCTCTGAAATGTGTCAGATCTCCCAAGTTGCTGTTGTTTTTTACAGGGAGGTTAGTTATTTGTGTGGAATTTTATCTGGACTTAGCTTATGAGAAATGCATCTCTTCTGGGGAGTTTTAGCTAAGCACTAGTCATTTTCTGGTTTTACAGACAACTCACAGGAAACTGCTCAGCAGAATTTTTCTTACGACTTTTCCTTGGCGCCGCTCCTCTTTCATAGGCATCTCATATATGGTTGCCAACTGTTAGGTGGATTTGAAGTGATTGAAAAGAGGCTCTATTTCCTGTGAACAATTTGTCCTTGCTCAATCCTGATTGTCACTTGCCTAGAACTTATTTAATTTCACATCTCAGCAAATACAGTATTATTTCTCCAGCAGAGCTGGTTTCTGATAGCACCACTCTCCTGGTTACTTATCATACGTATCTGTAATTGAATTACCTGTTACAGTAATGTGATCTACTCTCGATGTACATAAAAATGCAACATAAAACAAAATTGTTCCAGGGGATACTTCCCCATCAATCTATGAACTCTAGGCGAGGCAATTCCACCGAGATACAATGGCAGATAATGGATGAAAGATGAGACGTAAAAGATTAGTGAGTTCATGGCCTTCCGGAAATAAAAGAAATCCACCCCCTAAAAAATGTGTTCTTTTAAAACATAATATTTTTCAGTATTAATCAGGAAACCAATTTTAGTGTATGAGGTGAAAAAGAATAAAAAATGAAATTTTTTTTCAAATGCCAGTATACTTTAAAACTTAGAAAAGGGAAATAAAGTGTGCTCATCTTGGCTCTTGTCAAACAACCATTAATGTTGGACAAAAAAAGGAAGGGTAAAAAAAGACAACAGCAACTCCTCTGAGAAATGTTCTGTTTTCTTGAGCACACTGTTGGGTTAATCCGTTTTAAATGTCATGCCCCAGGTGAAATACAACTTGTCTTTGAAGTTGCCTAGCTTCAAAATACTCTGCGAAATTCAGGGCCAGGTTTAACTTAGGTCTAGACCCTTCAAATGGCAAAGAGTGTGTCAATACCAGTACGTTACAATAAATTACTTATTATAAGCTACCTTCTCTTGGATCAAGTTTTCATTTGCGTTGTTCCGTTTGGCTTAAATTGTGAATCAAAACAAGTTTGGGGCAGGCCCGCTGAAAGTGAAAAGTTTATCTGTGTATATGCTAGCGTATTTTTTTTTCTCCTTTTCTTGCTGTTAGAAATTGATTTTATATATCAGATAACCAGGACCTGATGGGTACATCAAAGAAATAAGTGGCGTATGAATCAAGCCAACCAAAAGGTGCTTCCTCAACCTGCTTGCCTGTCAGCTACTCCTCACCTGCCGAATTTAACTTCAGGATGCGACCACCTTGTGCAGGGATTAGAGACAGCAGATTGCCCCCTATGTGTGGCAGATCATTTCTACAAGGCAGCAGGCAGAGTGATAAAAACCAACGATTTTCAACAAAACTTCTGTGTCTCAATTTTAAAAGGTTGCTGGGAACATATGTGAAAATGTCTGTGTTATCAATAAGAGTACATAGAGATAATACAAACAACTTAAAACACACATACACACTCATCTTAGGACTCAAGAAAACAGTTCATTTTCTCTTTCTAAATTTGAAAAAAGATACAGGCGGGCAGAAATGTGCGAGGTCCCACTTACACACTTTGCACTCTGGTGTAACTCAATTTGTTAAGCCGCTGGAATTCACATTTAAAAATTATTTAACACTAAACATAAAAATTTGTCACCTTGGTGTTATAATTATACCCTAAGCACTTTGAGTAACTATAGCAACAATTTCACAAGCATTTTTAAATACAAACTTGGTGTAATTATAGAATCGAGAAGTATGGAGGAGTTACTGTGGGATGTGGGACTTTTCTCCGACACTGGACACATGCTACTACAGAAATGGATTCCTTGACTGGGACATATCATTAACTAATTGATTTGTTCTATCCTAAAAACTGTATGATTTGTAATCCAAACCTCTTCTTAGGGATTAGTTTCTAATCTCAGTTAACTCCACGATTCAGGATTACTTGTTTATGTGATGGAATGCCTCTAAACCTTTGGCTGAACAATTTATATGTATCAGAAGCAAAGCCTCAAATTCAATGACTTTACAACAACAACAAAAAGACATTTGGAATCATTAAAAAATAATCACCAAGTTAATGAAAACCTATGTGACAATTCAGTTAAGCAGCTCTCTCGACTATCAGAAGCATCTGACGTAGTCTCAAGGAGCTGGCATCTGTTATTTTAAAGAATTAACACAGAACAGAAAGGAAAGGTTGTTGGTTTTGACATTTGTCCCTGATCAAGAATCTAAAGTGGTGCCCTGGCCAGTTTGGCTCAGTGGTTAGAGAGTCGGCCTGAGTCTCAGGTTCAATCCAGGCCCTCGGATGCAGCTTCCATCCCCAGCCCCCGTCAGGTGAGTGGGGGAGACAACCAACTGATGTGTCTCTCTCACATCAGTGTTTCTCTCTTTCTCCTTCTCTATCTCTTTCTCTCCCTTCCACTCTCTCTGAAAAGGAATGGAAAAAAAATATCCTCAGGTGAGAATTATAAGAAAAAAAGAGAAGAGTCTAAAGTGACTGTGAAGCAAGATTTCTCACTGCAAGGCCATGGATGGGGCTTCAGAAAGTCCACGAACTCTCTAACACTTAAGCCAAAATTTAGGTGAATGTGCATCTACTCATTAGGGTCCCACAGCTACTGCATTATACTTCATATGTTTCATTCTATCCAGACATGGTGAAGAAATAATTTTAAAAGGAAAGGGCAGTGAGGAACACAGGCTCATCATTATCAAACTCTGAACATCTCAAAAAACGTCTTTTGGACAGAGACAAGCTTGACCACCCCAGAGAGCAAAGTCTTTGCTCGCAGCAGGGATCTCGCAGCTGTTTGCCATTAAAACCATCAAATAAGTTAGTACAATTTGCAAAAGGCATAAAATTACTAGCATCGTCCATCCTCTCCCTGTTAAGAAAAGTGCACACAGGCTAAAGGCATGTAAAAGCAGGTGCCAGTCCATCACCCCACAGTCCCGAGTGCGACCCTGCAACACCCAGGAGGAGCTGCTATTTGTGGCAAAGTTTTTACAGGAGAGTAACGCAAGCAAAGTGAAATCTGCGTTTCAAGTGACCCAAACAGTTACACTGTGGACTGCTTTTTCATTAAAAGCAAAGATGGGTAAAACTCTTTGGGGGTTAAAAAAAAAAAAAAAAAGCCATGTTTCCTCCAGAGTAAACACAGGCATAGACCAGAAAAGTTACTTAAGTGATACACAACTTAAGGTATCATCTGCTTGAACTGAAATTGTGAACTGGTAACTCAAAACAGAGCAAGATAAACTTTACCCTCCCTTTAATAATAAAGCTGGCATTAATTAACAATTACTTTAGCGATGCTAGTTAGGTGTTTAAAATCTTCCCTAGTAGAATCTGTTTTTGTCTTTCTGTACCTCCTTAGGAGAAACTAGAGACTAACTATAATTAATAACATACTATCTGCTGTTCCCAAACTTGGTCATGATGACAGAGCTCTTCTGGAGAAGCTAACGGTGACATACGATTGTTTTCCTTAAAAACAATCTGCAGCAATCATTTGTAACCCCTGGCATTTTAACTAATGTTCTCCTGAGGAGCAGAACTTTATGTCAGTATTAAACATAACCCACATTACCTGCATTCAATTCCGATTTCTTTTCTGAGTAAAGACTATCGTCCCAGGGAGGAAGACAGATGCACAGCCGGGAAGAGTTTGCGGTGATATGTTTGTCTCTGGAAGGAACCTTTCTATTTAAAGGGCTTGCGTTTGGCAACAACCTTTCCTGTCCCTTCTTCTAGCAAAGCTGACAGCTCCCTCTGGCCCACAGATCAGCTGCCGCCACCCTCCACGCCTACGAGATTATTGCAAGATCTGCCTGGTCGCGCCGTCGCTGGCCGGGACCCCCGCGCACTCGCCGGGCCGGCCCCCGCGCTCCGCGTCCTCTCGCGCTCCAGCGCTCGCTCTCAGCGCCCCCTTCCGGGGATCCCCGGGACGCCGCGGGCGCAGGAAAGTTCAACCCCAACTCCGAGCCGCCGCATCCAGGTACAAAGCGGGGAAAGGGCTGGGAGGTGAACGCGTTCCCGCCAAAGCCCTGGAAATCCGGATCTGCACCCCGTAAGGCGCCGCGGGCAGCGATCCGCGGAACATCCCTCCCCCACCGGGGTCCCCTCGCACGTCTAGGGAGGACCGGTTCCCTCCGGAGCCCTGATCCGCCTCCGGCCCCGAAACCCTGAGCCGGAGGATGCAAAATCCGTGGAGCGGCGGAGAGATGCCCGCAGAATGGGACTCGCTTGCCTGCAGCCCACCGGGCAGTGGGTTCCCCAAGCCTGTGCACCCCGGCCCCGGCGTTCAGGGCAGCCCCCAGCCTCAGTCTCCCTCATTAACCAAAGCGCTTGGAGGAGTTGAGCCCAGGTCCCACTGCCTCCCAGTTTCTCTCGCGCGCCTCAAAACCGCTGTAACTAGAACAGAAAAAGCCGCCCCAGCCAGGGGGCTGCAAGGCAGCGGTCACGGGACCGCGAAGCCCGGGCCACCGGTACCCCTGCCCCTCGCTCCAGGTGATGCGAGCCTGCACGCGCCGGGTGCGGGCACAGACCTCCACTGCGCACCTTCCCGAGGTTTTGGGGAGGGGTCCCGTCTCGCCCACCGACCGGTCGCCCATAGGGTCGCTTCCGCTCCTTACCTCTGCACGCTCAGGCCTCCGCAAAGGCAGGGACGCAAACTTCCAGCCGGTGCGCTAGCTCAACTGTGGGAGCCCCGCACTGATGCAGCCCTAATCCTGGGCGCGCCACCGCCCGCGGTCTCCCGCGCAGGCCTGCAGACCGGCCCAGCCAAGACCTACCTGGCCCACCCGCCGACCAACACCGCCCCGGGGCGGCGCGGCGGGGGCTGCGGCCGCGGCCACTCTGGGAGGGGGTCACTTACCAGGTGCGATGCGCGCCCCTCGTGACAGTTATCCAGCGCCCCGAGCCCCGGCGAGGTCTGAGGGTCCTCTTCAGCGCCCGAGGAGGGAAGTCGAGGCAGCAACCGCCGCCGCCCCCGGCCACTTCCCCAGAGCCGCACCCCACTTGCCGCGCTCTGGGCTGGGGGTGCCGGCTTGAGCAGCAGGCTCACCGTCCCCGGGCGTGCGGCCGGCCGGGGAGTGAGCAGGTTCGTTCCCAGCGGGGGCGACAGGCAAGGAGGCAAAGTTGGGTGTCCTACCCAGCTCCGCAAGGGAGCCCCCGATATGGGTCACAAGGGCCGGGCTGCCCCCGCGGAGGAGATGCGGAGAATGGAGCCGCTGCCCGGCGGGAGCCGCGGCTGGTCCGGGGTTGCGGAGCCCACCCGCGGCAGGAGGGCAGTGCGCGGGAGCGGGCGCAGCGAGAGCAGCCGCCACCGGCGCCGCCTTCCCGGGAGTAGCGCGGCGCGGGGCGCGCGAGCTGGGCGCGCGGGGCCGCCTCGCCCCGCCCCCGCCCCGCCCCCGCCGCGCCTCCTCCTACCCCTCCCCGCCCGAGTGAAACCCGAGTGCTCCACCCGCGCCTGACCTCCCAGGGCCCCTCCCCCGGCGCCGCCCCTTCCCCAGACCGGACCCCTCTGCGCCCAGGGCGCCCCTGCCCCCCAGGAGCCCCACTCTGGCCTCCCCGGCTCAGTGCGCCCGAGCCTGGACTTTTGGGGGCTTCCTTCCCCCACTCCCTTCCACGGACCTTCGGTGACTTCCCGCCCTGTCCCGCCGCTCGGACGTGGCTCCTTTGGGGGTGGGGGTGGGGTAGGGAGCGCAGTATAAAGGGCGGGAGACGGCGCGGGCCGAGACCTAGACGTGGCGCGTCCAGTGTCCCGGCCTCGGCTGCAGGTACGTGTGCGCCCCCCCCCCCCCCGCTGGCGGCCGTGCGGTCTGGGGGTGGGCAGGGGCCGCCGGCCCCTCTCGGACTGCAGAGTTCGTGATTTTTTTCCTTTTTGTGTGACATCCCCTTGCGAGCTCTGAACTGGAAACTACTTAAAGACCAAGAGGGTAGCTGCGGGGACTCTTGGAGGAGCGATTTGGGGGTGGCCTTCCGCCTACTTGGGGTCAAACCAGGGAGGCAGGCCTGGGGCTTCCCCAGTTAGTACGCTGCGCGTTAAGAGAGGAGCTCGGGGTGGACTAGGTCAGCTCGTCCACTTCTGGGGCCAGATGTTACTTGTTGCACTTTTGCTGAATCTTTCGGCTCTATTGAGCAAGTACTCAGGTGAAAAGATTCGTAATTATAAATTAAAGTACCTTTCAAGACTCCTAGAATTGGATACTTTTTAGCAAGGCATCAGTTTAGACTCCGAAGAGCGGTGCGCGTCCCTTTTCCTCTGGGTGAGGGTGGGGACTATCTCTGGGCCCCTTCTTCTCCATCTGGGTTTCCGAGGGTGGCCTTAACGGTCCCCTTGCGTGAGGAAACGCGTGGCCGTCCCCACGGCTGTCCTCTCTGAGCTGACTCCATAGGCTGTCCCCATGGCCCACATTCGCACATGGCTCCAGAGCGGGTCCTTGAGGTAACTCACACCGGGAGCGGGCCAGGATGCCCACAACTGTGCCAGTGAGCTCATCTGTGCAACAGAGAACCCACCACTGGCTGGGGGTGTCGCAGCTGGTCATATCCCAGAGAACAATAGAAATACAAGTTGGTATTGATTTTTGTTTATTTTGTAGAAATATTTTTTAATAAAAGAATTAAATGAAAGCAATCCTGAAGCTTTCCACGGGAGCCTAGCCCAGCCCAAAATCTCCAGTCTCTCTCTCACACGAGTGGTGGGCTGCTTGGGTACTCAGGGCCTCACTGGGATTTTCTGTACAGACACCCTGGAGGAGGTGTCAGGAGCTGGGTGCCTCTTTGAGAAGCATTCTTCCCTGGGTTGTGTTGGGGGCACTCAGGCCTGGCAGCTGCCTGTCTCCTGAGACCTTACTGAACAGCTTTACAGTTCTGTGCTTGGCATGAGGGGCACCAGCTCCATTCCTGACATTCCGATTCTCTTGCTTACGTGGCACAGAGGCCTCTGGACGCCCTGGGAGGTGGAGGCTGCTAGAAGCCTATCCCGGCTGCTCTGTTCCTGCGGGTGCGGGGAAGGGGAGAAGGGACATTACCTTACTCTTGGCCTTCCAGCTCTTGGGTGCATGGGTGCCTTTGGAGTCTCCAGGCGCCAGGGCAAAGGGAGAGAGAAACTAAGACCCAGGTGTGTCATTAAACCTTGCCCTTGCCTTTCAACATTACAGTTAAAGGCGTGTACACTTTTTAAAAAATCTTGGCATATAGTGAGTTTAGCAGTGGGAAGAAAATAGCTTTCTACACCGTAATCCAGGAGGGCTGATAAGATAACATTTAACTCAATAAATTATGTAACTTTATATGTATGTGGGGGAGGGAGGTCAATTTGACCCGTAGTTTACAGGCCCTACCCAAGCATTGTTAAAATGTGTGTTTAGTGATAATGAATTACAAAGTAATAATGAGGACAGATGAGAAATGAAATAATAATTTAGAGTGCATCCTTAAGGTAAAATGGCCCTCAACTGAGGTCGTGATGTCACCTCGTGACTTAGGGAAAGTTCCTTAACTTTCCTGAGCCCTCTCTTCACTTGGAGCTTAATGAACCTGCTGGCAGGTGTATACTCTGTAAGCACTGAAAGAGAAAGGGGGTGATATAAATAAATACCCAGGGCCCACCACAGAAGTTGTCTCTCTACAATAAAATTATTTTAAGGAATCCACAGGTGTTTCCTTGTCCCAAATGAAATTTCTGGTTTTTTTGGTGTGTGTGTTTTTTAAAGTTTTGTTCAAGGAAGAACTTCCTACAGTAAGCTTCTCATCACATTATAGAGCTAGGGGTGACAATTTCAAAACAAAACTGTTTAGTTCCCCTTTAAAAATGAAAGTATAGCTCTCCCTAAACTGTTTTATGTCAGCCATGCGCACAATGTAAAAGATTAAAACACCAACAAATACTCGGTGAAAATGATGAATTTTGGGGCACTGATTCATGTGACCTGAAAAACGCCATCCATTTCCTGATTCACCTCAACTTCCGTGGTAATACGAGGGATCTCTTATGTCTCTGAAATAATTAACTGGTTTTGTCTTATCTTTATTTCCCTCCCTTGTCCTTGAAATTCAGCTGCACCGATAAACTGCCGCCTCAGAGGGGAAGAGCAGGGAGAGGGCTGAAGAGAATGTCACCTGGTGGAGATGCAGATGCTGCTGTGGTCAGAAGTGACCTTCAAGGGAAACCTCGATACCTGTGACCTTTACAGTGCATGAGATTGTATTAGTATCGTGAAATCGTGGTCTATGGACACTTACATCTTAACTGGGTTTTCCTACAAATGAGTCAGGGAACACATTACAATTATCCACAAGTGTTCCCTTTTTCTCCTGTTTTCCTTTTTTCAGATCCATGGCATTTAAGAATTTTAAAAAACCTGCTAAATCCTCTGATCAGCCCCATTAGTTTTTTCTTAAAATGGCTAAACATTGATAAAACGATACATAGTTTTATGCCTCACTAAGATTGCCTAGTGCTGGTTTTTGTTCATATACTGTTTGAAGTATTTTAAAGACCCATGATATGGCTAGAGATAATGCTGTGATGTTCCCCAAAGTCTTGATAAAAGAAGAATTACCAAGTGGGGAGAGTTCAGGGAGACATCAGCCCCAACTCAAGTAACTTGAGCTTCATCGGGGTTCTTTGGGTTCTTTTACCCATAGAAATGCTCACTCCCCATTTAGCAGCCCACTCTCATAGCAGAGGTAAGCAGGCCAGTTTTATTCAAAAACAACAGCCAGACACTAAAACAGAATAGAAAGAAAATAGTTATGGCACATCTGAGAATGAGCATCAGTGGGCATGGGACAAAGTGTGGGGTCTTGGACCTTAAACTGAAGGGCAAGGGCACCTGCCTGCCAGCCCTCTGCCCGTCTGTACACTGGATACTCCATCGGGCTCCCTTCTCTGAAATCTGAGTTCCACCCATACCCACCCAGGGCCTGCGTCCAGCTTCCCATGTCTGCCAGGAGCATGTTTTGCCCCTGCCAGTTGTTCCATGGAGATTGACACAGAGTGACCTGGGCATTGTCCAACTCAGGTGAGCTTGCTCACTTTTGAGCTCTCTAGAACTCACTCCACCGGTGAAAACCACCTCTGGAAGTATTTTGCCTTGTCTTTATGGTTAAATTTCTAGATATATTTTTCTAGCAAGCAACCCAATTCCCTTACAATAAAATTGTGCTCAAAACATCTCAAGTTGTCTTTTTATAAATATGGTCTGAGGAGAGGAAAAATGCTGGGTTTGAAAGATGTTTGGAATACCTAGAGGAGTTTCAGATGGTTTGTAGCATGGAGATAAAGCATCCATATGGTTTCCTGAGTGTTATTTTCTGACATGAAGCCTGTGTATATCTTGAGTGTCTATAAGCAAAGAATGGCTCTAATTTTATAACAGATATGCTTGATGCTCATTAATCAATGTCCTCTTTATTCCTCTGTCTTCCAAAATAGAGATTTGAGGGGAAATAAGTACATTTGGAAATTTTCAAAAACACTGTTCATCCGACATAGATTTAGAAATACAAATTACTCTGTCTTAGTTTATTCCATCATTTACTAGGGAGATTAACTTGTGATGACCTTGAGGTAATTGATAAGAATGTCTGCTAAGTGAAATTGACCGGTAGGCCAAGTGTCTCCTGAAGCATATAAGTGGGAAGGTGAGCTGTCAAGGATCCTGTCACCCTTCTGTTAATTCTCATTTTAGACCCTCCTTTCCATTCCTACCATTGTCACCTTAATTCAGAATATCAACTCCTCTCACCCATAATACCAGCACCTCCTCTTAGTGGTCTACAGGTCTCCTTGGGCCCCCCGTCTATAGCATTATACCACAGTGATCATCCCAAACAGCACCCACCCTGAATCATCCTCAATAACCCACAGACCTGATTTTATTTGAATTGTAATCTGCCTGGCTTTAAAGAAAAAACAACTTTCATGGAACTTAGCTATAAGCAGTAAGATGTAAATCAGTGGGATTCCAAGGAAGGCTTTGTAAAGGGGGCAGCAACCAGCTGTGTGATCCTTCTTGCCTTTCCCTCCTGAAACTAAGGGTCCATATGACTTCAATTAAATTTGGGTTTAAATCCTAGCTCTAGAAATCATCTCTCTCTATATATATACACCCCAAAGACCTAGCCTTTCCCCCAGATAATCAGCAACCCCAAGGCAGCAGAAGACCGTAGCCTGGATCTGACTAATGGTCACACGGGACCACTGGCAGGCCAAAGATAGTATCTTGACCTAAGTTATGTCTCAATTTCTGAGCCTAAAGGTGAAATGGCCCCCTGGCTACATTCCTATGAGACCAAATAGACTCCAGAAAAGACCTCAAAGCTGCCCTCAAGACCTGAAGAAATGATTGATTACCCTTACCTCACCTCAGATCAGTCTGCCCCCAGCATGACCCCAAACCCCTAATGTTATCTTGTGACTTTGCCCTATACATAGAATCTGTAACCTGCACACCATCTGGGCGTCAGATCTTCAGCGTTAGCTCCCTGTGTGCGGGTTGGAAAATTCAATGTTAAACTATTTTTCTTTCTATACTGCAAAGTCCTGCTCATGCATTTCTTTGGGCCAGTGTGTGCAGACAGCAGACCCAAGGAAAAGCACTGGGGTTCCAATAACACCTCACTTCTGAATTCCTGCCTGGAACTTGACTGTGATAGTTGAAATTCCAGCCAACATCCAGGACTGTAAGGTAACCTTCAGGATATAAGACATGAGCAAAGAACAAGAAAGCTGAAAAGGGGAACCCAAATCCCTGGTGGCCCTCTGGAGCCCCCATCTCAGCCATGGCCTGTCACCTCCAGACTTCATAACAGGAGAAAGAAATAAGTATCCCTTTTGTTTTGTCCATCACTGTTTCTGTTTGGGGATTAGCAGGAGAATGTGTTTCCGAACAGAAGAAGGTATAAGGCTTTTCCAGACCCTGCACCCTGCATCTTCATCTCTCAACATTACCACCCATGCATCCCTCTCTCCTGCTCTGCTTCCCTGCTTTCAGCCAAGTTTGTTGCACAGCACGTGTCCTGGCACTGAGCTGCGAGTTAAGAATAGATCAGAGCAACACAGCCAATACCTGCCCTTGTAGGAATTACAGTCTTTAGGGGAGAGGCAGGAATCAAGGACTAATCCCACAAGTATGTAATCATAAACCCTGCTGAATGCTAGGAAAGACAAGTTTAGGGGTGTCTGGCTTAGTCTGGAGAGTCAGGACGGGCATCATTAAAGGTGGCATTTGAGCTAACATTTGAGGGATGAGTAGTGGCTAACAAGTAAATAAGGGAAGGGAGTGAGATTCCAGGGAAGAGTGGAAATATTTTAGAATTTAACTCAAACACACTTGTTAAAATACGAAGGATGGTAATGTAATTGCAAAAAAGAAAAAAACAAACAGATATAATCTTCCAAAACAGTAGAGAAGGGGGAAGTGAAATAAAGATAATTTAATCAATCCAGCAGAAGGCTGGAAAGGGGGGAAAAATGGAAAGAAATGTAGAAGGCCACCCCGCAGGCCTTCCCTGAGCTTGTGTTAATGGAAGAAACATTCAAACCTGTGAAGATTTTTTGTGAGTTTATTTGAGCCAAACTAATGACAATTGCTGGGAAGCAGAATCTCAATGGATTGAGATAATGCTCCAGAGAATGGCAGTTTTGCACCTTGTTTTATGGATTACAGTCAAAGGGGGAGATGCATGTTGGTTAACTGAAATTCAGTGGTGATAGATTAGGGAGGTGGGAGAAAGCAAAGTGGGGAAACCTCTGGGATTGGATAAAAAGTAAAATGAGAGACACACACTTCTTAGGTGGGTGCAAGATGGTTAACAGTCAACAATTAATAACAATGAGGGGTGCTTGTGTTTGAGGGGTCCCGAAAAAGGACAATTACTTTGACATTCCAGAGATACGTTATCGTAGATGCAAAAAGACAATAGACTGGCTCAGTTAAGGTAAAGGCTGACCTTTGTCAGGGAAGATACCAGCCTAGGACATGACTACCCACCATAAACTGATTTTTAGTTAAAAAGTTTTAATTTCAGACCATCCTTTGTGGTTACTTTAGGTCTCTGAGTTTGCAAGGCCACCATGCAGGCCTCCCCTGAGCTTTCAGGTTTAGCATGTGGCCCCTTTTCGTCCACACTTGTCAGGTTTAGTATGTGTCCCCTTGTTCATCCACATCATCAACAGAATCAAGAAAAACAACCCGTGTGATCAGCTACATAATATGCCTTGATAAAATTTAACATGTATTTATCACTTAAAAAAAACTTTCCTAGCTATTAGACTATTAATAAGAGGGAATTTACCTAATCTGATGGACTATATAAAATAATCAACAAGAAACTTTACATTTAATTATGAAAAGTTAGAGATATTCACTTGAAAGGCAAGAGTGCACAGATCAACACTCCTATTCAACACTGAAATAATTGGTTGAAAAGTGTTGGGCAGGGAAACTCCCTTTACTTCCTTTAGTTCCCTTTAGTTCTTCCTAGCTAGTCAAATAATTCAAATGACATACAGCGGATTAACAGGAGAAAATCAAATTTTAATATATGCACGGGGAATTCACATAAGCATGAAAATTCCAAAGACAGTGAGGCAAAATGAGGTAACTATGTCACTTTGGATTAAGGAGGGCAATTTACAGGTAAATGAGAAAGCAAACATATGGTAAATAAATGCATGCAGTGCCGCCCAGAAACAATGGCACAGGGGGGAATCTGGAGTCCTCCCTATCTGCCACACTTCATTCATTGTGCTAAAGTGACTATGCTCAAATTCTACCTGAATTCCTTTAGGCACGTAAAGGGGAGGTAAAAAAACAAAAACAAAAAACAACTCTTCCTGAGTTTGTTAGGCTTTAATTGTTTTCAGCTGGAAATAATCTGCCTGCTCAGCTGGGGGTCAGGGGGTGGGGAGGTGGAGGGGTGCACATTCTGGGGAGACTCACGCCAGACCCCAACGAAAGGAAGAAACAAACTTTTAATTGTAGACAATATAATTGTCTCCAGTAAAAGCACTTAAGAACATCTACAGATAATTAGAAGAAAGAAAAGTTTCCCCAAGTCTGCTAGATAGACTCTCAGTACACAAATCAATTGTGTTCCCATAAACCAGCAGCAAATATGAGAAAATATAATTTAGAAAAGATAACATCAACCAAAAAAAAAATCAATGTTACCTAAGAATAATTTTGGCAAAGATATGTTGGATCTTTGTGGAAAACTTATAAAACTAAATTTAAAGATCCTAAAGAAAGCCTAGACAAATTGATGCTATCCTACATTTATGTATGGAATGATTCAATATACAATATCGTGAATATTAAATATTCATTCAGAAATCCCATGCTCCCCAAATTCGTAAATTCAATGCAGATGCAATCAAAATCCCAACTGGTCGTATGGAACTTAAATAGATCATAAGATTTATAAGCAAGGCAAGATCACAGGTCTAAGAGTGGTTAAAGAATTTCCGTAGAAAATGGACAACATAGATGGGAGTCATAGGTGTCAATATTGCTCATAAAGCTATAGAAATTAAGACACTGAGATACTGGCACAGGGGCTCATAAACAGACCCACACATATGCCGTCTTTGACATGTGACAAGGGCTCACTGGGGAGAAGTGGGACTCAACACATGGGTCTAAAACAAATGACAACCCTGCTGGAAAAACACTAAATTAGAAACTTCCCTCGAGCCACTCATAGAAATAACTTCAAAGTAAAGCTAAAGTGAGAAAACATTAAAATATTAAGGAAAACATATAAGAAGCTATCTATATGACCTCTGGGTAGGGAAGCAGTTCTCAAAATAAAAGAGCAGCCATAAAGAAAAAAAAAAATCAATACTGCAAACAGCATTAAAGTTTAGAACTTCCATATGACAAAATACAGCTCAGAAGCAAGCCTTAGCCTGGGAGAATTTTCAGCACATACAATTGACAAAAGATGGTAGACAGACTATTTTTTCAAACTCCTACATTTTCAATCCACTGGAAAAGAAGGAAGCAGTAGAAATGTGTGCAAATGAAACTGGAAGCTCAATGGCCAATAAGCATAAGAAGAGACCAAAACCTCCCTAATACTCATGGAAATTTAATTAAAACAATATGGCACCATGTCATACGAATCAGATTGGCAATAATAAAAAAAGTCTGGTGATACCAACTGTTATCAAATATTGGCAAGGGGAACTTTAGAGGTGTAAATTGGTGCAATCACTTGGGAAAGCATTTTGGCCACTCTTGTCAAGTTAAAAATGTCCATTCCGTACAACCCAGCTGGCAAAGTTACAGAGGACATGCAGTATACTGCCAGGTTATAGAAAGTATTCAACCGAAAATCATATCTATATAATGTATGAATACATACGCAGTAGTTAAATAGCACAGAAATGATAAACACTAAATTCAGGTTGTTTATCTGGGAAGGGAGAGGGGAGGCAGAGATTGTGAAACAATAAACAACTTTATCTGCTACTGTGTTTTTCATTAAAAAAATAAAATATTAAGCAAATATTGAAAAATGTTAAGGTTGGATAGAACTGGTTTGGCGGGTGTTCATTAGATTATTACCCTTTTCTGTATGCTCACAAAATGTTGTAATTCAATAGAGAAGTTGAATGGGAAGCAAAGGAGAGCAGAGGAGAGCAGACAGTAGGCAGAGGGAGCTCATTAGAGCAGTTTTGTCCTGAAGAGCATCAAAGAAACTGGTAGCAGCTGGAGGGACGTGCGCACAGACGGCTAGTTTTCAAAATGGGTCATTGGAAGCATGTTTATACATTGATTGAGACACCTTCATGGACAGAGAGAAACTGACTATGCAATAGAGAAACAAGATAATCCCAGGAAAAAAAGCCTTGGAAAGATAAGAGGCAATAGGATTTGTGTTTGGGGACAGCAGGGGCTGTCTTCGCATTGTGGATGGAGAGAGGACAAGGGAGGCCAGGCACAGGCAGGAATGGAAGTGTCGTTGGTGCAGATGAAGACCTGCCCCTCTGAGAACTCGTGTTTGTTTTCCTAATGAAATGCAGTCTTCCCTTGGTATCTGAGGGGACTAGTTCCAGGACATTCCCACTGGCCCCCCAGTACCAGAATCTGCAGATGCCCTTACATAATACGGCAGAGTATTTGCATATGACTTATGCACATCCTGCTGTATACTTTAAGTCATCTCTAGGTTACTCATAATTCCTAATACAATGTAAATGCTATGTAAACAGTGTTATACTGTATTGTTTAGGGAATGATGACAGGAGAAAAATCTGTACATGTTCAGTACAGATGCAAGAATCGTAGGCAACACATCAGCAACAGTTTAACACTTTTTTCAAATATTTTCTATCCACGGTCGGGTGAGTCCATGATAGGGAACCCACGGATATGGAGGGCCAACTAACTATATAAGGTCAGATCTGAGTGGGGAGCAGGGAGAGGGCATGAACCTTAGAGAAGCAACACTATGAAATCAACATCTTGGGAATGAAGAAAACAAACTTACTGTAATCTCCATGCTGCATTGAGTGACCAGTTGAGGCTTGGTCACTAAAATGAACTCCATCCTAAATGAACTCCATCCATTATAGTGGGATTTTCTCCAGCAGAGTTCAGCATCTCAGGCTCTGGTATGGAGAAGGCCAATGACTGGGTCCAACCAGGACAGGGTTTCACCAGGTCACAGAAAAAGGGAGAAGCAGGAAAGCTAATGGTGTTTGCAAGAATGTGACGGTCGTAAAATGCAAACTAACTAAAAGGATGTGGGGACAAAAATGACAATGATGTCAATGGACTGGAGGACAAGATGCAGTCAAGGAATCACTGCAGTGGGAGACTGGAGGAAGTGAACTGGAGTTGCCGTGGGGACCAGGTTTGGTTGAGGACTCACAGTGGTCCAGGGTGTGTCCATGACAACGGGGGGGTGAGGTGGAAAAGTGAATGGTGTGGAAAGCAGAGGGGACAGGTAGGTCGTGGAACAGAAGGCCAGCAGCTTAGATATGGGACCAGTGTTGATGATGAAGTTCCCAGGCGGGATCTTCAGTGAACAAGGCGGTGTGATACAGGAAGCTCAGCACACAGCAGCCAGGAGCAGATGATTACTGCTGAAATCATTTTATAGAGTTTGAAAATGTGGTTCAGAGAGGGTGTGCCTCTCTGAAGCAACGTGCAAACTATTAACCAGAGGAACCCAGAAGTGTTTGACTTTGAACTCCATACTCTTTCTACCTACCAGTCTTCTACAACTTTCAACACAGTAAACTTGAATGACTGTACAATTAAATTTTATGTTAATCTCCAGTACCTCCTCTGGATGGAGCCAGCCAACGTGACCCTTAACCAGTGTGACTAATCGGAAATATCTGGGAAGTTTTTTCAACATAAACAAGCTCAGGCTGACCCTATACCTAGTGAATCATTCTCTAGGGGATAAATCCAGATCTATGATTTTAAAAAGATCCCCAGATGATCTGATACATAGCCTTGTTCCAACGATTAACCTCAGGTTATTGTCAATACAAAAGCTCACCTGTCTTCAAAGCATAAATGGTTCTGACAGTCCTGAGAAAGAAATGATCCAAGAGAACAAGGACTTGAGCGTCCAGTTGTGTTTTCCTGTCTATCTCTAAGGGTTATGCTCTGAGTATCCTATACAGCAGCTAATTTCATACTAAACTCTGTTGAGAGGCATGTTTTCCTGTGTAGAATCTTCTGTAATCAGAGAATGCCCTAAATAGTTGCTCATCTTGCTCCAAGATTCACTAAAATATCAACTTTTACCGGTTGATTTCTATAAAATATTTTGCTTACCTGTAATATAATCTGAAAAATGTTTGTTGCCAAGTTTCTTGCCTTTGGGACTGCTAATATTATGGGGGTCACTCTGCCTCTCACTCTCTCTGGCACACACCCACACACCCCTTTTCTGCTAGATCAGATTCGCAGCTTTGTGCATGAGGGGAAGGAGCCTTCTGTGGGATATGAACCGAGGAAGCGTCCCCCAGTTCCCCACAGAGTAGCACAAGACAATTTGGGCCAGTTTACTCTCCTTCTACCCTAACTTCCCCAACCAAAGAGCAGAGACACCATTACTTAATCACACCAGCATAAGAGCTGCAATAATATTTATTTCACCCTTCCCTACCCTCAGGAGATGTCATTCCAACTCACCCCAGGGAAGCATGTCAGGACCTCGGGCAGGTAAGGAAATGGCCTGTAAGTACCTCGGTCCCAGAAAATCGGGCCACACCTTCCGGTGTCCACCAAGATCAACACTGCTACACACTCTGAGTGGGCTGGATTGTCTTCTCTTTCATTCTCCAGAGCCTCGTGCAATGATTCATCCACCCTATGTGGTGACTGCACCGATGAAGTCACAAATGTCTGAGGCTCAGGCAATCCTCGGTGAAGTGTCGTGTAATATGTCTTTTGTGGAGCTGACATGCATGGAGTTTCCTGCTTGCCAGGCTCTGGCCTCAGAGGTTTAAACTCTTATTAACCTGTCCCCCCCCTCCCCGATAACTCCAAGTGCTGGGAGCCTGATTATCACCATTGCCTGGATGACAACACTGGGCACAGAGAGGTGACGTCATTTCCCCTATGATGCAACAGCCAGGAGGCGTGGGTCGGATCAGATGGCACCACTGCCTCTGCTGTGCACTAGCCCAGGGTTTGGCCAGCTTTTCCTGTAAAGGCCGGAGAATAAATATTTCGGCTTTGTGAGCCACATAGTCTCTGCTATAACTGTAGACAATACACAAGCGAATTGTGTTGTTTCAATAACTAAAAAGCGTGCGGAGGGTCACATCTGCCCTCAGGTTGCTGATACCAGCTCTAGAAGAGCGGTGCTCCAACTACAGCATTTCTCAAAATCATTGGGAGGGTTTGTTAAACTTGAACTGATGCCCAAAAGCCTCCTGTGTTTCTGATTCACTAGGCCTTGGGTGACACCCAACACTGGCATCGTGCAGTCCGTCTGCAGGTGATGTTGACACTCTGAGTCAGGGGCCATGCCTTGAGAACCACTGTCTAGAGGGATATTAGCAACACAGCCTGCGTGTTTATCTTCTGAAAGCAAATCACAGTTAAGATACAGCTTGCCTTTCCCATGACTAGATCCCTATCACTTCCTCCCCCTGCAGTCTCCATTCTCAGGAATTTTGTTTTCTGGAACGTCAGCTCTGCAGACAGGAACCCCATTTTATCTTCTTGTGCCTGGCATAGTGGTTTATGTTACCAGGTGCTCAAAAATGTTTCCTTGTAGAATGAAAAGAAAATGAGTGACTGTATTGCTGCTGTGTTAGATCATTTCCAACAATTTTCAAATGTGACAAAAATACTAAGGATTTGAGTAAATTGCTGTAACTCAGAGAATGTCATTACCTAGTGTGGGGAAAGCATTTGTCTTGTTCCGTAGCTCATTTTCCCCAGTTGACACATTAAGGAAAATCTACATTTTAGGACAGTCTTGAGTTTTGTCCAAGTCACATTAAACATAGTCTGCTCAGAGTTTGATTCTCCTAAGAAGAGACCTTTGCCTGTCAGGATATTGTTCCTTAGAGACTGGGGACAAAAGGATTTGCAGGGTATAGGTTCACAAAAGGCATTACCAAGCTAGGCAATCATGGACCTTAGAGTTAAAAGGTTGGGATCAGGCTGACTGAACACGTCTAGAAATAACTCGAGCAAAGGATACCTGCCAGGACCGATTCCCCCCTTGGGGTAAAGAGCAGATGTAAAGCAAGGAGCTACATACAAATCTCAGTGCTCCAGCCGAGCCTTACAGGCCCCAGGGCCCCAGGGTTCTCTTTATTTAGAATAATGGATGGGAAATTAAAATGTCCTCCAAACTATATGAATTTTTTAAATGAGAATCTCATTTGGTTTCGAAGTGTGACTTTTCTTTCCCCCCCCCCCCCCAATTCTGAGAAAAACTGAGCTCAGCAGGAGTGTGAAAAGACAGCTGGCTGTCTTTGGTACACACACATCAGGGCTTTCTTGTGTCCAAATGTTAATTTGAACTGACAAAACACTCTCGGCACTCTAATTTTATTTTATAATGAAATGGCAAACGTAACTTCTAAGCATTTTTTATTCCAAGTTTAATGGCTCACAGTCCCGAGGTCGGCAAGCAGATGGAGTTGAAGATGAGAATGTATAATTGCAGATTATGAAACTGCAAAATTAATATTACTTTGTTAATGTCAAGATAAGATTTGAGAGCCAGAAGGGATTTTTGAGATCATTGATCTTAACCTTCATCACACAGATGAAGACTCAGAGTCTGGGGCGATAAGGTGTCCTTCCCAGATTCACAGGGCCATCTGGGGACAGAACTGCATCTGAGACCCAGCCTCCCGGCACGTGAACCAGTCCTCCCACTCCGAGGCTCTACTGTTTCCACTAACTCCTTACAAGAAAGGGGATCTGACTCACCCTTCCCTGCCTCACCTTCAAAGTACAAGTGTGTGAGTTGGGGGGGGGGGGGGGGGAAGGAGACAGTGTTGGGGTCACATCATCTACAACAGTTTGGCTATAAATTTTAGTTTAGTCCACTCTTTTGAGATAACTCATAATTTACTTAGACCTGTTAACAAAGCATTGCACAAAGACCAGGAAAGAATTAATCAGGAATGACCTAACCTTACTCTGTAGAGTTATAAGGATTTCATTGAGCTGTATATGACAGACACCCAAAATAACAAGGCTTTAAACACCAGAGGTCTTCAGGTAAAAGCAGCAGCCAGAGCTGCCATGGTGTTATGACATACACAGGTTGTATAACAACATGTAAAGGTTATAATTCTAATTTTGTAGTTTACACAAGTATGCATGAAAAAAACAACAGGAAGTATGTACACAGATGAGCGATTATCACTTTCTCCATTATGAATTTTTGCATTTTCTGAAAGTTTCACAATGCACATGGTTATCTTTACAGTTAGTGAGGACAGGAAAAGCCGTTGTTATGACGATATTATCTTGGGTTTCCCTGACTCTAGAGCTTCCTCTCCCATTTCCCTGATGTGTGCACCTGGAAAAATGCTCGGGGGGAGGAAGGCTCTGTGACCAGGTGGGCCCCTCCCAGCCAGGTGTCCCCTGAGCGGGTCCCCATTATTAGGAATGGCATTTCTCATTACTTTCTGCTTTGTTTCTCTTTTTTCTTGGTTCTAAATCACCTTTTTCTGAGTTGTTCTGTTAGTTAGCATCTCATCACTCTTCATATCATTCCCCTACGTATTAGGTTAAACCAGATGAAAGTGCCAATAGTTGTCAGTATTTTACAATAGACCCCACTTTCAACTGGTTTAACCTACTTCGATTCCATTTCTTCCCCATTTAGTGAAAAATCTTTTTCCTGATTGATCAGGAATTCTGGTTAACTGGCTGCCTTGTGCAGGCAGTGATGCTGGGCAGGGCTAGCTGGGCTCTGAGCAACATTTTCACAGGACCACAAACTGGTTGATTTTCACTTGGTTGTTTTTATAGTAATTCTTTCCTACTAACCTGAATCACCAATTTAGAGAGTCAGACTGGAGAATTGACATTGAATAGGCTTCATATATATAAAAAAGAACCATTTCTCCTGCTTTCAATTTAGAAGAATAGGCCTGAAAAGAAAAGAAAAAAGACAACTTTCACATTTTATAAGCTGATTAGATTTGCAGGGTATTTTAAAAAATAAATTTTAATTCAAAATGTTAACACCTTACAGGTGACTGGAAATAATGCAAAAACAGAAAATCCAGTTTAAACATACATACTTCATGCTGGCAGAGAAGAAACGGGCCTCTCAAATTATTCTTGAAGCCCTCAAAGTAGAAGAATAAAAAAGTGACCTAGAAGGAAACGCAGAATCAGGTTAGCAGGTCCTCGGCAACGACTGGAAACAGGCCAGGTGATCACGCCTCAATAATATTGTACCGCTTTTCATCTTGGTTTAACAAAGTTGATTCTCTTAGCCTTAGAGCGAGGACAGACGTTTTCCTCGGGTGGGCAGTGAGGACGGGCACATCTGAAATACGGAAGAGGGGCTTGGGGGTCCAGGCCACAGGGAATTAGGCGAGATGAGAGGAGGGGTGGGGAAGAGCAGAGTGTGGAGTGTGCCCCAGGGCTCAGCACCCAGGGGAAAGGGGGAGCCAGCGAGGGATTCGGGGTGCCCAAGGGGACAGAAGGCAGGCTGGGAGAGAGGGCTCAGGGTCCTGGACGCCAGGAGAAGGAAGCAGGTCGGGCAAGAGGCAGAAATCAGCTCCACGGACGCTGCTGAGAAGTGAGCTGAATAGAGAGTCACCCACTGGATGTAACCCCGTGAATTGATGACAGGGGCTCACGGGGGTTGGAGGAACAAACATCTGAGAGAAGAAGTGGAGGAGTGTAGACTCTTTTTTAAAGTTTTGCTGCACAGAGTAGTGGTAATGGCTTGAATTCTAACATTTGTGGGCAGAAAAAACTGTATAAAGAGGCCCAGTTAACTAACTATTTAAATGTAACTAACAAGCTATTACAGAAATGCTGCTGTAGAAGGTATTTTTCTTCCCCCGTTCCCCCCACCTTTCTCCCCTCTGAGATCTGGCAGGCTGTTCCACGTATCCACGCCTCTGGCATTATTGTGTTCGCCCGTTTATTTTGTTCTTTAGATTTCACATATGAGTGAGATCATGTGATATTTGTCTTTCTCTAACTGGCTTATTTTTCTTAGCATAATAATCTCCAGGTCCATCCATGCCGTGGCCACGCAGTATTCCATTGTGAATTTGTACCATGACTTTTTTACCCACTCACCTACTGATGGGCACTTGGGCTGTTTCCAGATCTTGACTATTGTAAATAATGCTGCTATGAACACAGGGGTGCATATATCCTTTCTGATTGGTGTTTTAGGATCCTAAGGATATATACCCAGAAGTGGGATCACTGGGCCAAAAGGCAGTTCCATTTTTGATTTTTTGAGGAAACTCCGTCCTGTTTTCCACAGTGGCTGCACAAGTCTGCATTCCCACCAGCAGTGCACTAGGGTTCCCATTTCTCCACATCCTCTCCAGAAATGACGCTCTATCCTCCTACCTTGAGAAAGACACTTTTGATGCAAGTTGTTAGCATTAAATGAAACGGAGTAAAGCATACCTGGGATCCTTCTGAAGAGTTTCTTACAATTGCTTGTGAATCTACGATTGTTGCAAAATATACCGCAAAAGTTACTATGACAATTACCCCAGAAGTTAACAAGTGGGACTTTGGTTAATAACCTGAGAGGCCAGCTTTGAGTTTGTCATTAGAACTCCTGGGAGCTCTGCTTCAGATCTTGGAGAAAGGAAAAGCCTGCCTCTATAATCTGCAGGGCCCAGTGCAAATGAAAACACCGGCCCTCTCTCAAAGTGAATTAAGCATTTCAAGATGTCGACAGCGGAGCATTAAACCAAATGCGGAGACGATCTGTGCACGGGGCGTCGTGTGACTGCCCAGGTCACACAGCCATTCCAGCACGAGTCCAGCGCTTACATGGTTGAACTTCCCCTGGCACCATTGCCTCACCCACACGCTGGGTGAGAGAGAAACGAAGGGGAGTGGCGGGGTTTGAGAGCTGTCAGCAGTCAAACATAAAAAATGCAGTCGGAAATGTTATTACAAACACTTTCTTACCTTCTTCAAATCTGTGGACATGCCACCTTCTTAGTGACACCTACCTGGTTGTTGAATTTAAAATTTCAGCGCCCTCCCCAAATCCCTAGATTTCCTTACTGAGCTCTGTCCCCCACCCTAGGGCATCTATCGCCTTATAACAAACTATCTTTACTTTTATAACTAAAATAACACTGTCACTAGAGAGTATGCTTCATAAGGACAAGGATTTCCATCTGTTTGGACCTCTTTAGAAGGCAAATTTTGCAAGGGTTAAACATTATTTAACACTAAGTTTGCTTTAGCATCTTTCTGCTTCTGGCCCCAGACAGTAGAAAAAGTCACAAAGGAAAGAGTGATGGAAGTGTCACTTGTCAAGTATAAAACAGAAAGCAGTGAAGGTCAGAAGGTTACTGAGCAGAAAAAAAAGGCAACATATGAAAGTTGATTTCACAAACGCAGTCATCAGAGGCCCTGGGTCATTTTAACCGAAAACTCTCAAGTAGCCCTCCCTCTGTTAAAGCAGACAGTGATTGGCTCTAAGGGGATTTGCTCCCCCAGGGAACCTGAGATGCAGGCATTGTGCAGAGCGACCCTGTGCTGGTGGAATGATGGGGGTGGGGTAGGTGGGGGTCAGAAAGAAGAGGCTGTTACCGGAGAAATGCCCAGGGCTCCTGGAAGGAGGGAATAGGAGAGAGGCATTAAAAGCAGATTTTATCTCTTTCCCAAGACCCCTGAGCGCCAGGCCTGATCCTTTGAGTCTGATTAGTGTGGGAGCTAAAAAACAATAATACTTTTCTTCCCACCTTCTAAGTTCTATCTGGGCTAATAAATTAACAGTGAGATTAACAGGAGAAAATCACAGTTTTAATACATCCTCATGGGGAATTCACACAAGCATGACAATTCCAAAGACAGTGAGGCAGCATTGCGTATACAAGGCATTTTGGACAGTGGAGAAAAGGGAGGAGGGATGGAGGGTCTTAGCTTTCAGAAGTGAGAATGGGCCATTTACAGGTAGAGCGGAACACAGGGCAGGAAAATCCTTGCTGGAGACTCAGAAACAATGGGACAAAGGGGTCTTAACTAACAGACCCCTAACAGAAATTCTCTATTTACCATACATAATTCAAACTAAGCTATTTAGACTGTGGTGAACATCCTAAAATTTCTTTCCTGAAGCAGGTTTTTCTGTCTGAATCTCTTGGGCAAGAAAGGGGGGAGGGTCAAAGGTTCTTCCTGAGTCTCTTGTTTCTTAATAACCAGCTTAAAATCAATAACACAAAAGGCAGCTTCAGGGTGGCAATACTTTGGTCCCCTTCATTTGGAAACATTGAGCTCAGATCTCATTTCAGGTTTATGGATAAAGGCAGTCTCACGTCATTTCCTCTTTCTTCTGGTCTCCAGGTATATTAAGCGTCAGAAGTAGGGATGAGCTGAATGAAAATCTCCTTTTGGGATAGCCACGTTTTGTGGTATTAGCATCTTAATTAGCTAGTGAATATTAATAATAAGAAAAGAGCAAAGGGGAGGCCAGACATTATAAGCATGGTCCTCTGGGCAGCTTCACCAGGAAGCTGCAGTGTCACACTCCCCAGGGAAGCACCAGTCCATTCCCTACACATCACTGGGGGAAAGGGCAGGACAAAGGGAAAAATGGGCACATGGGCAGTGACGTCTGGGGAACAATGAATTGACTAGGAGGTGGACCCCATCAGAAGCGCATGAAATCTTGAAGTTAATTCATTTGTTTGAAGAGGCTCCTGGTTAAAATTCCTAAAGAGTTCCCACTCTCTTGTTCGCATGTGCTCTCTTGCTCACTCTTGCTTGGGATCCCCACTCACGGGGGCTTTTGGGCATTGTCTCTCCATAGCCATGTGGCCTTAAGCAGCCTCTTGGCCATTGGCCTTGAGACCCCACATGCAATGGGCTGCAACTGGGAACACAGGCTAAGCTAGCCAAATGCTGGACTGGACTGGACTGGACTGGACTTTAATATGGAGCAGAAATTCTGGGCAGTGGCCTTTATTCTGGTCCTGCTAGAGACAAGATTGGACTTCTTCTATGGTGAGTTGGACAGAGATGGGACCTTGGAGGGGAACTCCCTTAATTTTACATCATCAATAGAAGTTTCCATGAAATCCCATCCTCCCATGGGATCCTTGGGAAATTCTTTTCTTCATGCCACCCCAAGAACTCTACTTCCACCTGTAACAGTATTTGGCCCTTTTTGATCCTGCAGAGTAAGTTCTATCTACTGTCAACGTAAGAGATGCCCAAACCTGTAAGAACTTTTATGAGTTTATTTGAACCAAACTGATGACAATTACCAGAAACCAAAATCTCAAGAGATTGAGAAAATGCTCTAGAGAATGGCAGTGTTGCACTTTATTTTATACATTACAATCAAAAGAGGAATCATAAGGGTAAGGGGGTTACATGAAATCCATTGGTGATAGATTAGGGAGGCAGGAGAAGGCGAAACAGGGGAAATCTCTGGGATTTGATAAAAAGTAAAATAATAGAGACATACTTCTTCTACATAGGTACGTATAGGATACTTAACAGTTAACAACAGGATAATAACAACAATGAGGGGATTTGTGGTGTGGTGGTTGTGCTTTGGGGGGGGGTCTAGAAAAAAGAAATTACTTTGATATTCCAAAGTTACTGTTATCAGGTATGTTATTGTAGATGCAAAAAAGACAACAGGTTCGGTTAAGGTAAAGATTGAACTTGTTAGGAAAGATACAGGCCTAGGACATGTCTACCTGCCATGAACTGCTTTTAGTTAGAATGTTTTAATTTCATACCATCCTATTGGTGACTTTAGGTCTCTGAGTTCGTAAGGCCACTATTTGGGCCTTCTCTGAGCTTGTCAGATTAGCATGTGGCCCTTTTTTCACCCACACTATACTTCCATGGAACTGAACTCACTGTGTTCCTTTATTATTTGGGTTCTGAACCAAAATTCTGTCTGATCTATGGGCCTTCTCAAGGTTGCCTACTGGGGCAAGATAAGAGAGTCAAAAGAAGTTGAGCTTGGCCGGTGTGGCTTAGTGGTTGAGCATCGGCCCATGAAGCAGAAGGTCATGGTTAAAGTCCCGTAGGGCGCATGCCCAGGTTTCAGGCTCAGTCCCCGGTAGGGGACGTGCAGGAGGCAGCCGATCAATGATTCTCTCATCATTGATGCTTCTAGTTCTCTCTCCCTCTCCCTTCCTCTCTCTGAAATCAATAAAAACATACTAAAAAAAAAAAAAGGAAATAAAGTAAGTTCATCTGATCCAACCTCCACTTTCCAGTACTCCCCGTAAAGGTCAATGCCTTTATTTGATAGTCCTGATTCTGAAATTTGGATTTGCCCTAGCTGTGAAGAAGCCTTCAGTTTTACATCCCTTGTTCTGGGTCTGTTCCCCAGTTTTGTAGTGTTCGCCATGGATTAGGGACACGGCTGCTTCTCCATTTTTATACGAAATGGAAAGAGAAGCACACCAGGGAGTTATCATTTCTACCTTTGAAGCTGCAACATATTAAAACAAAGAGCAAAAACCATAATCACTACCTGAAAATGACCACAAATTTTCCCGTTGGATGTTTAAGGTTACAATGAGATATTTGTGCCATACATAACATGTCCATCTGTGGGCTTCTGTATGAGTGGAAATATTAAAAATATCAGCACACCTTACCCAGCTGCTACTGAGGAAACACCCCAAAGCCAACCAGGAATTCTTAAAGCACAAGGGGAACATTTGCTAAAGAAGCTGTCTGCATTTTAACAGCATTGGAAAGAGCCTTGCTAAAGTCCACTCAGGTAGTGTATCAACAACTCTGCTAAAGGATTAAAGAAACACAGCTCCCTACCCCAGGTTGGGGGACCTGGCAAGTTTTACCAGCGGAACTGATGTGACCAATGTGTGCCTCCTATTCCTTCCCCTTGACAAAAGGACATGATTATTGTGCCATTTTTCTCCAAAGATAACTTTTTTGTTGTTTGTTTGTTGTTGCTACTGTTCGAAGTCGCCAGGTCAAGAGGAATCAGAGGCTGACCTGATAGGGAGACGAGACGAGAGGAAATCCTGGACTTCGATCGAAGGGGACTTGGAGGGTATTTCTCTCTGCAAGGGGGTCAGGTGTTTGGCATGCAGAGGGGAGTAAGGGAATATTTGTCACCACAAGAGTGCACTGGAATAGCTTGTATTAGCATCGCCAACTATTGGCTCCTTCTTATAGTAAAAGGATTATCCTCCCTGCCCCCACTTGACTTTCTGACTTGCTTTGTGCTGACAGTGAGCTGCCGGGAGGTATGCTACATCTGAGCAGGGTTTTTTTCTCTTTGAGGGGGCTGTGTTTGCATCACCTCTCTTGTTCTTTTCCTTCAGCCATGCCCTGTGACATGTCCCCAAAAGGGGCTGCTCCCTCCACTTTGGTCCTAGAATAAAGATACATGAAGCCAACCCACAGATGACATCAAATGTGAGTAAGAAATAAACCAGAGATCTGAGGGTTGTTTCTGCAGCAAAATATAGTGAAAACTGATGGAGAGATTCTGGAATTATCCAACTCTTTGTTTAGCTGATTATTTGCATACGGAGAAGAAAGCAGTGCTGGCCCTAGGAAGCATCAGGTCAATATGGTTAAAAGATTTTGTCAATTAAAGTTGAAAGAATCTGAAAGATGAAGGGTTTGGCGGCATGTAAACAAAACATCTGGATTACAGACTGAGATGTGGGCTGAAGTGAGATGGTTGCCTGCCCTGCTATTGTTTGCCTATAATCATCATGTTATAAAAACTCTTAATGCTTTTGAATTTGGGAGAATCCTAGTAATTAGAACGTGCTTACACTCTACATAACCGTTAATATGTGTGGCATGTAATTTTCTCTGGGAGTAATCAAAACTGACTTCTTCAAAGACGAAGCAAAATGTAAAAGCTGTGTTAGCTGAATATCTGTAAATATAGAGTGCAATGTCTGCCCATAACTGATTCAAATGGTACTTGGTTTCTCTTCTGTTTTAGATAGGTCAGTGTTAGAAGGGATATGACAGACGGGTACTCATGTTCTATTCCTCTTTTTACCACAAATTAAAATATGAAGACTTCAGTAGGTCCCTCTTTAAAAAAAAAAAAAATCAGCATTAAAACTCACATATTCAAAGTTATTTGTATAAATTTCAGGGAAAGCTGTTGCCCTCCTGTGATCAGTGGGCTCTGAACAGAAGTTTGATAAAGCCTGTCAGTGTGCTTGTTAGAGCATCAATAACCTTGGCCTTTGGGAAGGAAGGCTGAATGAAGATGGATGGGTGGCAAGCCCGAGCCAGTCAGGCTCTTCCACTGCCAGTCGTAGATGCCAACACACTGTCCAGGGCTGCACTACCAAGTGCAGTTAACAGATGTCAGGGTCAGACGATGACTGCTCTTCGTCTCAGTCAATGCCATCACTCTGACTTTGCTGCTAATTCTTAATCATTTTAATAATATGACATTTTGCTGCATGTTTAGCTTTCTCTCTCTCTCTCTCTCTCTCTCTCTGATACATGCTGGAGTGACAACATTTTTCCAAAAAATCTTTTATAGTCATCCATAATTTATTTGTGCCAGCTTCAGGCATTTTTAATGGCAGGTGCTTGGAAAGTTAGCATGTCTGAGTGGCGTCCTGAGAGTTAGGAAGCACATTCAAATCTCCTAAAGCTAATAAGAAAAACTTAAGCACACACATACCTTAGGTTTAAACACTTTATATTCCCTTAAATATAAAATATAAACCTACTATGCATTAATTTATTTAAGTGACTTTTGATCTCTATATATTTTCAATCCATACCACTGTTTTATTAAGACAATGTTAGCTGCTGTAACAAATAAACCCAATATTTTGGTTGTTTAATATAATAGAATTTTCTTGTTCATGTGACAGTCCAATGAAAATTTCCTGGGCAGTAGTCAGTTTTCCTCTAACTTGTGATTCGAAAACCTTAACACCTTCCATCCCTTGGCATCAACATTCCTGGATACTGTGATTGACCCCTCAGAGTATCTATCCTGTTTCTTAAAGGCAAGAAAACAGTAGAAAAAGCTTATCTGCCTCTTAAATAGCCTGGCTAAGATGTGTCACACATCATTTCCACTCACATTTCATTGGGGAGAATTGGTTCATGGCCGGACCTGGATATAAAGCCAAGTTTAGAAGATGTCCTAAATTGGACAACCACCGCCAAAAAAATGTCTCTATCTTATGGAAGAAGGAGCACCATTCTGGGTTCATAGCTAGCTTTCTCTGCCACAATCACCTTGTGGGATAATACATTTTAAAAGTTGTTTCCCATATATTTAAAAACACTGGCCTTCATTTTATGTCAATATTATGTTGATTCTATTTCAATTCAAGGGGTAACTTCTACATACAGCACTGAATTATTAACCATCTGACTCCATCTTTCTATACAAACAATTGGTACTCTAGTTCTCAAGCCATTGTTGTGAAACACTTAATTCATCCAATTAATACTGCTGTGCCCACTTTCAGAGTTTCCGTCTATACTCAAGATTTGGGGCTGAGCACAAACATGGTGTCATGGCAATCACACACTTCTCTCAGACACCATAAAAGTATTAAATCTAATCACCTCATAAACTTATTCCCCAGAAAAGAATCCAGATAATTTCCAACAGTCTCATTCCTTCCTTCAAAAATACTCATCTTCTCCTACCAGATGCCAGATACAAAGTCTCACTTTATATTTCTGCCTGTGTAAAATATTTAATTTCATTACCTATAACCTTTTCAAATAGGAATTTTTAAAAGATTTTTCAAAGGGAAACAAATGGTATGAACTGCTTCTGTACCTCTACCTCCAACATGTCCACCTGGTTACTCATGTCTTCAAAGGGCTGTGGCTTGCTGGTCAACCAGGGAGCCACGCCCTCAGCAGTGCTCTATGCATCAAAGTGAGAACATTCAGCTGGTTTTCCTGGTGCGGAGCAGTGACTCGCAGACTTAGAAACCGCAGTCTTCACCTCCCTTTCCCCAACTCCTTCTTCTGACTTCCACTCACTCAGGGGACCCATAACTCCTGTAGTCCTTTTGCGGTGAGGAAAGAAGCCATTTTATTGGACAAAAGCATACCTGTCACTGTTCCTTGAACCTCCCATGTGCCTGTCTCAGAGAGCCACACTTTGAGAAACGAAGAAAGAAGTCCGTATTCATGACTGTATAATAAATCAGATCGGTTTCCTGGGTTTTGCTTTAAACCAAATTGAGGGAGAACTTAATTGAATTGCCATCTGATAGAACATTCAAAATAATTGTTGATGATATAGTACAGCTTCTGGAGTGCAGCTTGGAAGGGTTCAAAGAACTGAGTGACACTGTTATGACGATTTTCTTCCATTCCCATCTACTTACATGGTTAAATTTCTTAAGCACTTGAACTTATAAAACTGAAAAATACAAACCTAATTGATGTTGAATCTTTTTTTTTTATTTTAGCAATAAATAATATTCAGTTAGAGACATATAAACTAAAAGAAATTAAGAATAACAAGAAAAAAATTACCCATCTAACTAAAGATGATTTTTTTTTCAATAAAACGTTATGTTCTTTCATATAATTATCAAAATTTGTGAGATATTTTCATTTTTGTTCCATTATGCAACGGTAATTATTGTAATGATAACTAAATCCAGAAGTTATTATTCAAAATGTAGAGCAGGGTATTTAAAATATCATGTGGTATTTTAGAAAATTAAATTTAAATACATTCCCATATTTATATTGTAGAAAAGTATAATGGAAATGGAAATTTCATGAGCAAAAGAAATGATATAAAACCTCTCTTGCCAAAAATAGTTTGTTCATGTAATTTAAAAATAGTTGATAGTGGATATCAAATCACTTTAGAATTTAGATACATTGGAGATATTTAAAAGAGAAAACATTAAGGCTTTACTGTAAGTTTTCAATGTTTAACAGGACATTTGACATTACAGCCTTGTAATTATTTAAATTTATGGTAATACATTTTGGATATTAACCTAAACATATGGAAAGGGAAACAGTCAAATATTTTAGGAAAAATATTTGAAAATGCCAGTCATGATGTTGGTGTATTTCCACATTAGCATGCACCAGATTGGACTAAAAGCACATCTACCTCTTACATATCACATTTTACAAAAATGATATGGTCCCTACACCATGGAGTACTGAACATCCTGTCTTAACACTGGCCACAAATTCTTTGCTACTTCTCTCACTGAGACCTTGTCCGTTTCCCTTGTCCTTGAATCTGGGCTGGCATGTGACTTGTTTTGGCCACTAGAAGGCAGTGTAAGTGACACTGTAAACTCTGAGCACAGGGAAATCTGTAGCTTTTCTTCCATGTCCTTATAGTTCACCCTCTCAAAATCCAACTGCCATGATGAAGAAGCCCAAATGGAGTCCCATGGAGAAGGTTGTGGAGGAGACTTGAGACATCTCAGCCCAAGGGCCAGCTCAGCCCCGCTGCCGGCCAAGTGAGTAAGCCATGTCAAAAGGGCCAACCCAGGTGAACCTCCAGAGGACAGTAGCCCGCAGCTTGCCCCAGGTGAAGTACAAGAACTGCCCAGCTGAGCCCATCAACCCACAGAATCATGGAAGATAATAAATGGTCACTATTGTTTTAAGCCATAAGTTTGGGGTCACTCATTGTATAGCAATAAGATAACTGGTATACAACAGCAATAGAGGACAGCATCCTAGAATCAAACACATTAATATTTCTGCAGAGAAATTAGAAAGTCATAATGTGGGATAATAAAAAAGATGAATAGCCTCACATCAGTTCATGTCAAGTTCTCATTAAAAAGTGTGTGAGGTCTTTTTTTTAGCCACATGAATTATATATAGAATGGGTTTTGGAGCATTTGAAATTTGGGGATTGTGGGTATGTACAACTCACACTGAGTTTAAATCTGACTGTAGTTTTAAAACTCAGCTGAAACCCTCTACTCTTCAGAAAGCTATCACAAATAACACTTATCACAGGTTCTCTGTCATCTCATAGCCATCATTATACATTTAGAAGCACCTTTCCTCATAATTTTTTAATATTTTCTTATTGCCACGTTAGGTCATAAGCTCCCCCAAGGCCAGCCCAAATGGAGTCCCATGGAGAAATGTTCTCCTTCCTTACCCTTCTGGCAGGACAAGCCTTGGGCTTTGAACCCAGACACACCTGCAAGGTAGAAACTTGTCATTCTCAGTGTTCCAATGTTTCATCTTTACCATCTGATGTACATCTACAAGGATCCCCCTTTTGTAGATGAAGAAACTGAGGCCCAGAGAGATTAAGTAAGCTTCTCAAAGTCACACAACTGATAAATTCCAATGCCTGGATTTGAACCTGGGCAGGTGAGCTCTGTAGCACTACAAATGCATTTTAATATTTTAGATAACCATCACATGAGCTGTCTAACCCAACAGTAGACTTTTCTCAAGTGAGACGAAGTTATATATGAATGTGTGCTTTTTTTCCTACAAAATTTAATACATTTCACAAATCTTTATAAAGCATCAAAATATTGTATTCGTTACTCAAGGTGATGCAAAGATGGAAATCACTCAGAAGTCAAATATACAGATATAAAAATACATATTGCTCAATTTTGTTGAATCATTGAATGAATAAACTATGAGTGTGATTTCCCCAGCTCATCTGTCAAGGAGCTCACATGCCTTTTATTAAGAAGATAAAACATGTATTCATTAAAGTAGGTGTTCTTTAAACAGCACAGTCCACTGAGAGCACAAAGTAAAAGAAATACAAGCTTTAATAACAAAGTATGCCCAAGTAATGCTTATTCAAATATAAGCTTGACCAAAATATATTTTTACTTTGTACTTTTTCTTTTTCTTCCCTCTAGGATGCCACTGACCTCAACACTCCTATTGCTTCCAATGCCAAGTCCATTCCAACTCTAAGGCTTTTCTCCCTCCCTCTTAATTCTGCTGTCCTTGTGTTTGTGTCACCGGGACTCTTCAACCTGGACTGGTAATTGACCCTTTGTCTTCTTCTTTGAAACTGATTCAAAAATCTCCCCTCCTGGTGAGTTTTCCATTTTATAACCCTGCCTCTACAGAAACCAGATTCTTTTTCTTCTAAACATTTATAAATCAGCAAAAACAGCCAAACACAATGAAATGACCTGCAAGGGGACTCCCCAGAGCTGTATCTAAGCAAGTGTAACCAACATGCAATGCACTGGAATTATGAAATAGCACGTTGGGAGACTGGGCAATGCTCAATGTTTCCAAAGTCAGTAGATTTTGGACCTGTAACAACTAGTTGGCCTCCTTATTTTGGGAGCAAACACTTTTTGAAGGGAACCTGCATTCCACTTGCTAAATCGTGTAAAACAAGGTGGAAGAGAGAAAAGGTTCAGTTAAATCATCACCTGGAGACTTCAAGGAAAAGAGATATTAATCTCTCCCCACAAAACCCTTAAACCACAATTATGATTAGGAATAATCTCTCAGATGCAAAAATCAGACCAGCTTGATCACTGAATTGCAACAACAATCTCTTGCTATTTAAATTGTTAGAGGCTAAGCTTTTAAGTTGATGGTTCTGTATTAGTATTTGTAACATAGCTTCATATATAAATGTACATTTTACTATTTAAATGGTTAACCTCTAGAGCATTGTGTAATAAATGCATGTTTAGGTTCATGCAGAGGTCATATATTTAGGTAATATTATTGATAAAATATTTTTTCTCCTTAAAGACTATTTCTGAAATAAGAGTTTTTTAATTTCAAAAGAAATGCAAATATTTGCCTATTTGCTGCTCACTTTTACTGTACCAAAAGACACCTGAAAGGTTACTTGCTGTTAGATTTTCCCATCTTAAAGGTAAATTGTGTTGACAGTGAAAATCATCCTGTGATTTGCTGTGCATGACTCAAATTTTTGTGCATGGTGGATAGTGGTATGTCTGTGCCAGAGCTGCCAATTGCTCCTGTGAGGTCTTGACTCGAAGAGCATCTGGGAAGGTTAATAATAACTGTCCACTTCTGGACAATCGCCTCCACCTCTATCCCAAGGTCAGGCCACAGCCAGGGGCTCTGTTTCTCCCACTTGCTCCAGGAAATGAAAGGCATGTGAGACGCAGTCTCCCTAACAACAAGACCCTTTTGTAACTTGTTATCTAATAAAGATAGCTTTTGCATTTTCCCAAGATGATCAGCTCCTAAACACAAGGGGCCATAACCAGTTAACATAAGTAGTTACCTAGCACTGGGCCTCCCCTGCACTGCTCTGGGGATGTAGGCTGGGACTAAATGACAGTGACGAGCAGACAAGAAGTGCATTAGGCCTGTGTTCGCCCACTTGCATTAGGCAGCCCATCCTGTGGTTGTTCTAAACCCAAGGTCAGTAATGATCATAAATTAATTGTATCGAGGTACTGGGGACGATTCGTGGCTGGAGATGGCACCTTGGTGAAGCAGCTGGCAGTCCCCACACTTCCTGGACAGGCAGTTTATTAGGTGTACATCTTTGCTATCAAAGGCTGTTTGCTTTCTGCAGAGATGGCTGCAAACTCCTCTTGCCTGTGCCATGAGTAACCACTCCCATGGTAGGCTCCAGGCAGGAAGCTGTTTGGGATGTGGATGGGAGGGAGCCTTAAAAAAACCAGATGGATTATTTCCTTCCTTTAGCCTTCAAAGTTTAAATTTTAATAGAATAATACAATCAATAATGATAATACTGTTTTAAATGTATCCCATAGGAGTAGCTTTGGCTGAAATGTACAGAAAGCCCAGATTGGCAGTGGTTTACACAAAATAGAAAAGCTGTCCAGAGGCAGGCAGTGAGGGAATACATAGTCCTGCTCCCCTAAATCTTCAAGACACAGAATTTGTCCAGCCAATACCCCTGCTACCTCTCAAAATGTGTCCCATGACCTCAGAGTCCCAGATGGATGCCAGGGCCCCAGCCATCACAGCCATGGTCCAGGGAGGAAGAGGGTGACCCTCCTTTCTTTAGAGATACTTCCTAGGAGTTGCACTAAACACTCCAACTTACATTTTCTTGGCCAAAATGGCCACATTTAGCTTTGATGGACATGGGCTTGATGACAAAGAGATTTTTAAAAATTGGGGTTCTTATTACTAAGGAGAAGGGAGAAGTAGACACTGAGAGGCAACTAAGAGTCTCTGCTGCATATAATTATAATCTCTTTCGATGTAAAGTCCTTTCACTAGGGACTACTTTTGGGAAACAACTTTCATTTTCAAAGTAATCATCATACAACTCTAGAAACAAAATAAATGAAGAACCTTGACTATTCATTATTATGATACATAGAATTACATCTTGGCTAGAAATTATTTAAAATCCTATACAATGTACTAATTATATATTGGATCACCAAGTTTCTAAAGAACCTTAAATGCTATAAAGATAACTATAGAATTAAAATAGAATGTTCATTTTGTTAAAAAGTAAGAAAAACAGCAAAAAAATCTGTGAGAGAAAGTTATATTTATCTGTCTGGAAATTCTAAAACTCAAATTGCTAAAATTTTTTGTACTAGTATTAGGATTCAAGTCATAGAAAAATTAAAGTTTATTTTTTTGGAGAGGGGGTTACCACTCTCTCCCCAGTCCCACCCCCACTCCCAAATATACACAAAATCAAAGTTTATATTTTGAATTCTAAATCTGGTTGCTATGACAACTACAGTAATGACACTCAATTTCATGCTGGTTCCATTCGTTTTTTAAAGAAAAGGGTGTATTTTAGTCCCAGGGAGACAGGGATGATGGATAGAGTCTCAGGCTAGAGGTCAGAAGACTGGTTTCTATTCTCAGCTTCCAGCATTGATTTGTGTGGCTACGGGCTAGTTACTTAAAGCCTTTGGTTTTATATCCACTTTCTACAAAGCTCAGCTACTTCCACTGGGTATGTACTCCTAGTAATGGGAAGTATTAATTGGGAAATTGCTACACAGCCCCTAAGGTCCTCGCATTCTGAGGACTGTCCACCCTAATTTCCCTGTGTAGGTGATTCCTGTCCATCCCACAGTCAAGTGTTGTTCACACGGCCAGGACATTTGGAGTGTCCTGTTCTTGGCATGCCTTCCTCACTCCAGACATCTGAGAAACTGCAGGCCCAGCACCTTCAAAACTTCAAGGACTTGTTTGGATTCAGATGTACTTAAATTATAAGAAACCCATTTATAACCCATTTGCAGCCAAGGCCTGGGAAAGCAGGTTTCTCAGGACACTCTGTGTGGAATGAGACAAAACCAAGAGAGTTCAACCAAAGCTCTGGGAAGTTCAATTCCAAGTCTCAGATCTGGGTTGAGTTGCGAATGCAGAACACCTGGGATTATCAGCTGCTGGCACAGAGCAGGCGTTTTCATCTGCCACACAAATGTGCCGAGTGCGTTTTCTCTTCTCGTTCAGAATGGATCTCCTGCCACATTTGAGCATACGGTGAGGCTGTCAATTGCTCTATTACCATAAAGTTCAGAGATAAAACAACGCATGTAAAAATTACCCAGTCCGCTAAGAATGTTTTGGTTCATTTAGAAACTTTGAGACTGCCTGCATTTCTCTTTTTTTCTTCTTCTTCTTTATTGTTGGAAGTATTACAGATGTCCCCTTTTTCCCCCCTTGATCCCCTCCACCCCACATCTGCCCCACCCACAGGCCTTCCCCATACCAATGTCTGTGTCCGTAGGTTATGCTTATAAACATGTAAGTTCTTTGATTAATCTCTCCCCACCCACTCCCCATCCCCACCTTCCCTCTGAGATCCCTCAGTCTGTTCCATGCTTCTATGTCTCTGGATCTACTTTGTTCATCAGTTTACTTTGTTCATTTATTCCACATATGAGTGAGATCATGTGGTACTTGTCTTTCTCTGCCTGGCTTATTTCACTTAGCATAATATTCTCCAGGTCCAACCATACTGCCCCAAAGGGCACGAGTTCCTTCTTCTTCACAGCTGTGTAGTACTCCATGGTGCAAATGTCCCACAGTTTTTTTTATCCACTCATCTGCTGATAGGCACTTGGGCTGTTTCCAGATCTTAGCTATTGTAAATTGTGCTGCTATGAACATAGGGGTGCATATATTCTTTCTGATTAGTGTTTCAGGATTCTTAGGATATATTTCTAGAAGTGGGGTCACTGGGTCAGATGGTAGTTCAATTTTTAATCTTTTGAGGAAACTCCATACTGCTTTCCATGGTTGCTGCCCAATCTGCATTCCCACCAGCAGTGTACTAGGGTTCCCTTTTCTCCACACCCTTGCCAGCATTTGTTGTTTGTTGACTTGTTGATAGTAGCCATTTTGACAGGTGTGAGGTGATACCTCATTGTGGTTTTAATTTGCATCTGTCAGATGAGACTACCTCCATTTCCATGACTGGAAAACCAGCCTTTTAAACTATTTGAAAAGGTTTGTCAAAAATGGGAATATGTGAAGGCGATAATGACCTTGAATAGAGCCTTATTGCTGCTCATGAAGCAAACCATAGACTGTGTACAGGACTAATAAAAATTTAGGTCCTGAAGACTATTATGATATTTGAGACCAAAAATTGACTTCACCTTAGATCATCGACTTTAGAGCCAAACAGACCTAAACTAAATCATACCTTCAGATTTTACTACTAGGGCAATCTTCAGCAAATGACTTCATCTCTCTGAGCTTCAGTTTCCCCATCTGTAAAATGGAAATATTATCTGCATCCCAGGGTTGTGAGGGTTAAAGAACATAATTGGTCAGAATGCAATTAGGCTTGAACATCGTAAATTCTACAAAAGGTTATTTCCTTCATGTTTAGAAGTTGTCTTCATGCAAGCAGGAGGCACACCCCTAGGTTCGTGGCAGGATTTTATGCTCTTGCTTGAACAACTTTGACTCCCTCCTTCCTATTTTGGTAAATGCATTAAGTAATAAAAGCTCGAGTTCCGTAATCAGCACAAACCTCATCAAGCCCAGCCTGAGCCACTCTGTCTCACTCTCTTTTTTCTTTCTGCTTGTTTGGAGGAGTATCTTATCTCATGGACATTTAAGGAAAATGTTAAGCAACCATGTTCTGGTGCAGGGGACAGACTATAAGGGAGGGAGGGAGGATTCCAGGTGTGCCATGGTTTACTTCTGCCACCTTGACATGACAGTGTAAAGGGTCCCTCCACACCTGGAGCTCCAGGGCGGCCTGCAGGTTCAGAGGGTTGCTGGACTGCCTGTCCTTCCGAGCAGCCTGCCGCTTTCATTCTTGTTTGTCCACAGATGTGAGTGTAAGGTCTACGGGACGCAGAAGATGAGCGACAATCAGAGCCCCTTCTGTATCCTCGCTTCCTTTCCTGTCCCTTGGCATCTGGAGGAGCTCAAAGGTTTCAGTACTAACTAACCTGGGTTTCAGGGCAACACTATCCTGCATTTAAACAACAGAAGAGCCCCTCGAAGTCTGCTCCAACAACAGGGGATTATTTCCAAATCCCTTTTTCCCCAAATCTAGACACCTCATGTTCCATACTTTTAGCTACACATCGCAGGCCTCTTCTGCAAATGACATTAAATCTGCTGGGGAAAATTACACAATGCATGGTAATCACATAACAAAGCAGCCGGTGCAAGAGGGCGCTAGGCCTCTGCTGAGCTCAGCCCACCTCCCTCCCTCCTCCTGCCTTTGCCCGCTCAGCTCAGAACAAGGCACATATGTCACAGGCCGTGGAAGGAGATGGAGCCTCTTTTACCAAATTCCTTTTAGACTGTTGGCAAAGATCTCATATGTCAGTGTGTAGGGGAGCGACAGGGAGAGATCTGTGGGTGCCTCTCTGTGTGTAAGAGAGAGAATATGTATGTTAGATAAAGAATCTGCTCCTTGGGCTCCTTTGGAGCCTGTTTCTAGGATGGCAACATGTCCCTGAGAATTCCCACCAGGGTCAACCAACACTGGCCTTGAGCCCAGTCCTTCCAGAAGCCTCCGCATCTCCCATGCTCATCAAACAGCTTCCTCTCGCCATGTTCTCAATTTCCCCTGCAAACCAGCTACCCACACGCCTTTCTCTTCACCTACACATGAGGAATGGCAGTTTATTCACCAATAAATTTTCTAAATCATGCTTAACTAGTTCCCTTAGCCACTGGTCCCTGACAAATAGGTATCGGTGCAAGGGCATCATCACCATCATTCTTCCCTGGCTGGAGGTGGGTGGGAAGGTAAAATACGCAGGGCTCCCAGCCAGTAAGAATCCCCATGAATTGTCATTTCTCCTGAGAAGGGTACGAGACTCAGACAGAGCAGCAGGAGGGGCTGGGACACAGAGGCCCACAATAAGAAAGCAGTTTCTGCTACCTCGTAATTAAAGAATTGCAAATTAATACAATGGTACCGTGAGGAAAAGGGCTCTGTAGAGAGGCAGATAGAGAGAATGAAAGCATATCTCTGACACTTACTTCTGGGCAGCTTTCAATGAGTCAGGTGGCCACACAGAACCTCGGTTTCCTACCATGGGAAATGGGGAACATGAACTCAAACATGCAGACGTATTGAGAGAACCACTAACACAGTGCCTGGTATATAATGGAGTAAAGGGTGGCTGTTAATATCACTGGTGATGGGTGCATTTGGTGCACTTTTTAAAAAATGCTAGAACCAAAATTCAGGACAAACAAGTAAAATAACTATATACACTATTAGGGCATGTACAGTCTAATGAGGGCATTTGATCATATATGCTAAGAGCTCCCCAAATATGACCTATATCATTTGAATCATTGCTTCTTCTCCTGTGAATTTGTACTAAGAAAATAATTTTAGAATGCAATATATATCATAATTACAAAACTGACAATTAATACAGTGCATGGTTAGATGAACAGATTCAGAATAGAAAGTCTGGACACTAGATTCACACTTATGCAGTCACCAAAATTGACACTGCTAGGCAGGAGGAAAAGATTGCCTTTTTGACTGATTGGGCTGGGCCAATTGGATATCCATATGGAAAAAATTATTCTTAAGCCCTATATCACACTAAACACAAAAATCAATTACAGATGGAGAGCAGACCTCATTGCAAATGGTAAAACAATAAGTCATTCAGAAGAAAAATACAGGAAAACATACTCATGACCCTAGTAGGCACAGATTTCAAAACAAGACCCACAAAATGACAATCATAAAAAAATAACTTGGAACCACATTAGATTAAAAACCTGTACATCAAGACACCATAAACAGATTGGAAGAGGAACTCATAGAGTGAGAGAAAGTTCTGCAAAATATCTCTCAGGAAAGGACTTGTATCCAGAATATACGAAGAACACCTACAGACCATCAAGGAAAAAGGCAGACGACACAATGGACAAAAGAGCCAAAGGCTTACGCAGGCACTTACAAGAACACTCCAATGGCAAAGAAACATATAAAAAGACATTCAAGAGGCAACAGGGAAATGTGAACTAAAACTACAAAAGGATATCACCATACACCTACTAGAATGACCAAAGCGAAAAGGGCAAGAAGCGGCAGGGTTAGGAAGGATACGGATCCTTTGCTGAGCGGTGAGAGTGTGACAACTCTGGAACACCACTGGGCTGTCATATTAAAACGGAACATACCATGTACCCTGTGACCCAGCAATTACACTGCAAGGCATATACCCAATGGGATTGTACACATATGTCCATCAAAAGAAAGTATCAAAATGTTAATAGCAGCACTATTTGTAGTAGCCCCAAGTTGGAAACTACTCAAATGCCCATCAACAATAGAGCGGGTAAATAAATGACAGTACACACTCACGCATGGAGCACTACGCCGCTGTGACGATGGGCCAGCCGCAGCTACACACGGAAGAACGTCACAAACGTGACCTTGAGAAACAGAAACCAGACACGGCAGATAAATGTAACTGAGTGAGGGTTAAAAAAATAATGAAGAAAGGAGACATTATAATAAAGAAAGTATTTCTTTACTAGCAAAGCCGTCTTAGGTTAAACATTAGAAAGAGTTGAGCCCTAGCCAGTTTGGCTCAGTGGTTAGAGCATTGGTCTGCGGCCTGAAGGTCCTGGGTTTGATTCCAGCCAAGGGCACATACCTCGGTTGCAGGCTCAACCTTGGGCCCCGGCTAGGGCACGTGGGGGAGGCAACCAATTGATGTGTCTCTCTCACATGGATGTTTCTCTCTTTCTCTCTCTCTGAAAAGCAATGGAAAAAATATCCTCAAGTGAGGATTAAAATTAAAAAATAGTTGACGTTGCATGGCCTAAGGAACTTGTAAGAGGTTAAGATCCTGGTACATGTAGTATCACTGAATTAATTTTGGGATTCCCTGTGCACCCCCACCCCAATCAAATTTGGAAACATTTACTGAGGCTTTGCTTATTATATAATAAACTCAACTTCTTCTTTACAGGAGAAGACTACTGGGTACGTGCATGGTCTCTGTGTTTATAAAGCTTAAAAGTAAAGAAAAGAAAAATTAATTTTATGCTTCAGATGGTAGGGTATCAGTATAAGATGTTAATTTTATCGGTGAATTATTTTACCATAAGAGTTTGTTTCTGCACTTTCTAGAAGCCCTCGTTTTGCCTGGGGATCTGACAGCTGCCTCTCCAGACTCACACAGCTCAGCTTGCAAAGGGAGAGGAATGATTGTATGTAACTCTGCTTCTCCTCAAACAGTCCTCTCAGGCTTTGAAACTGAGCCTCTAATGAAGGGAGAGGAAGCGGGCTCCAAACTCCAGGTGCAGAGCTGGTTCTGATAAGATTAAAAGGATGTTTTTCCTACCAGATATCATTCCCTCTGAATGGAGTGTTTCCCAAACAAAGTGATTATAAGCCAAAATGGTGCGATTTATCTCCTAGGAGCCCTTGCTTCTTAGTTCCTGATATAATGGTGAGCTCTGGATTTTTCTTGGTAATTTTTGTCCCTTTGTTTTCCTCCCAATTTTAATATTCTTGCATCAGAAAAACTCAGAATTTTCTGTATTATCAAATCATACTAAAATAAAGGCCTAATAACAAATTGTTTCAAATTTGGTGAAATTTCACTTTATTTCTCCCATGGATTTAAAACCAAAGTATTATTATATTGATACCTAATTATTATTTTTTATTGTTGACACTATTCAGATGCCCCCCATTTCCTCCTCTTTGCCCACCTCCCATACCTAATTATTGCTGCAACGTGTTTCATAGTAAGATCAACCAACTAAAACTTTTCTGTGGTAAAATACAGATAACATAAACTTGACCATTTTGACCCTTCTTAAGTGTACAATTTGGTGGCATTAAGTACATTCACAATGTTGTGCAATCCTCACTTCTATCTAGTTCCAGAATTTTACTGATGAAAATTGGACACGTCTAAGAGTTCAAAACAATCTTGCTTCCCATGGAAAATGAATATCTGTTCCCAAATTATTTTACCAAACAGTGTTACTTACTGAAATAATTTCTCAAACCTAGGACAGGAAATCACAGGGGGTTTCCTTTGGAAATCACACTCACTGCCCAGGTTCTGCCCCATGCTCCACTTAGGGCACCTCTGGGAAGATGCAATCCCACTTTCCACTCCCACCATCACCCAGGTCCTACACCAGCCCAAGGGTCACACACCCAGACGCCGGACAATAAGGCACACACAGTTTGAACTAAAGAAACGATCTGCCTTCATCGACTCCTTATCTCGCTGAACTCACTTGCATCTCATCTGTCACAAATACGGGGTGGCAGCCCATGGCCAGCTCCTCTGGAACAGAAAAGAAGCTTGACATTTTGATAAGAGCAGTTGTGAAAGTAAGAACTGAGTTTCACTCCTTCATTTAACCCAAAGATTCTCTTTTTTTTTTTCTTTTTTTTAATATATCTTTATTGATTTCAGAGAGAGGAAAGGAGAGGGAGAGAGAGAAAGAAACATCAATGATGAGAGAGTCACTGATCAAGCCCACAACCTGGGCTTGTGCCCTGACCGGGAATCAAACCCCAATCGCCTAGATCCTAGGTCGACGCTCAACCGCTGAGCCACGCCCGGCCGGGCAACCCAAAGGTTCTCTTAATTCCCTGCAAAGAACTCTGCTTTCTAAGACTCAGCTGGACTAGGAAGACATGCAGATTTCATTTTAGAGGAAAAAAAAGGGGGGGGGGCAAGACAATAAAATGGGTGCCTTTTCAAAATGTAACCTTTAGGTCCATAAAATGATTTGTCCCCCTGCAAACCCCTTATCAAATCACAAACCCATCTGGCTTTCAAATATCCAAGCAGCCTTTTAATCTTTACCGAAAATGAGACTTCTCTAATGTCCCAAACTACCACTTTGAATCCTTAATCATTCTTAAAAATGCAAAGACAAGAAATCTGTGGTAAAATAATCCTTATTTAAAATATAAGCTCCAGAATTTTATAGTGAACACGGATCGTGTCTCCTTGTGGCAAAAGCACTGTCTGCAAGTCTCTCACCTCACAGGATGTGAGCCACAGGGTGTCCCAGCGCCCACAACCCCACGTGGCGAAGAATGGGCCCCTCAGACATCTTGCAGGACGAATGACTCACCACGCAGTCAGTGCCGTCATGGTCAACGACATGTCATCACCCGCTCCAAAGACAGTGGGGACTTCAGGGTACAGTTTCCACGAACCTCTCTCTCTGTCTTGTCTTACGCTTCCCCCTTCTCCCTGACCCCCCCCTCGCTGCTGCCGGCATCTCCACATTTAGTCTCTCCCCTCCTCCCCGTTGCCTCTGTGCCTTGCTCTAGACTGCATGCCCCTCAAATTCCTATGTGGAAACGTAATCCCTGAAGCGATGGCATTAGAAGGTGGGGCCTTTGGGCGGTGATAATGTCCTGAGGGTGGGGCCCTCATGAATGGGATTAGTGCCCTGAAAAAGAGACCCCAGAGAACTTCCTTGACCTTCCCACCATGAGGACATAGAGAGAAGCTGGCCTTTTATGAGCCAGGGAACGACTGGAGACAGTGAACCTGCCAGCACCTTGATCTTGGGCTTCCAAACTCCAGAACTAAGAAGTCAGCGTCCGTCGTCCTAGCCACCCAGCCGGTGGAAGGAGCTAAGACGTGCCTTTGCCTCTTCTCCTTCCATTTAGCCCCCTCTCTTCTCCTTCGAGCTCTCTCTCCCCTCCCTCTCATTGTCCACTTTCATTCCCCCCCGCCGTCCACCCTCTCCCTTATTTAGCAAATACACAGAACTGAGCTATATTTTAAATTGTTATTTGCATTTATTAAACATGTCTCCCAGTTGTTAATTTTTCTCAAGGAGCATTAAAATCCTCTAGGCATCTGCACTGCAACAAAGAACAAACTACTTTTTCTTTGTTGTGTGTGTGGCAGGGGGCGAGTATCCACAATGACATGGGACTTGAAAAGGCAAATGTGCTCTGGGGCAGCCACTCCCAGGGCCTCCGGCCGCCTCTGCCTCCTGAGTCACCAGGGGGCTTCTCGCTCTCACCTCAGCACGGCATTCCAGAAAGCTGGCCGGTTCCCACACGGAAACAAGTTACCCTGTTTCCCACAGCTACATGTACTTTATGAAGAAAACAGAACTCAAGGGGAATTATTTTCCTTATGGGGAAAATAATTCTTTTGAAGACAAAGGGTAATTTTGTACTTTTTTTTTTTTTTAAGTCCTCACCAGAGGATATTTTTTCCATTGCTTTTTAGAGACAGTGGAAGGGAAAGAGAGAGAAACATCGATGTGAGAGAGACACATCAGTTGGTTGCCTGTAACCGAGATACGTGCCCTTGGCTGGAATCAAACCCAGGACCCTTCAGTTCGCAGGCTGAAACTCTAACTAGTGAGCTAGGGCTAATTTTGCACTTTTAATGGGGATCCCTCACGTGGTGCTTTACCTGAAGTAGTGACCAGGTAGATGCCTCGTGAGCAATGAATACTGTTGTCCGGTGTCTGCTTTCCAATTCCGGTTTTCTGCTCAGTTATTGCTGGTACAACATCTATTAAACTGGGGAGGACCGATGCATCTAGCAGAGTGCAGTTCCTCTCAATTACTGAAAGAAGACAAGTCTATGTTTTTTTTCTTAAGTTAACACAAATAAGTTCAAGACTTATTGCTGGTGTTTTCTATAGGACAATCAGCGCTTATTTGTTTTCATGAAATATCAGCCTCCCTAATTTAAAGGAATATCTGACAAACGTTAATCAGTAATGTCAGTATGACTCTCTCATACTGTCTTGTTCTGATTCATTCCAAGAAAAATTATTTAATCTTGGCGCACTGGAAAAGAATAGTAGCTAGTCTATCATTCCTACTTTCAAACGTCAGAGTTTTCAAATTCTCCAGATAAGCTAATTGAAACAGATTCTCACATATAATGTGAGGAAAATCTCTTTCTGCTAACATCATATTTGTACTGTTTCTTTTTGAAAAATTATAGAAAACTTGGAGAAGAAGAAAGTATTCGCTTGTTTTCTTGGCCAACAGATTAATTTGCCTCCACTGAGAGTCTCTGCAGGTTTTCCATTCACTTAACTTCTACCTGCCTTGACTCAGAGCTTTCCCCCTTCTGGATGCTCAACAAATATGATTTGATGACAAACATACCTGTGACCTTCAGATGCCTTTGTTCTCTCCGGGTGGGTCCTAAGCTCTTGCCAGGGGAGGTAAGCTAGCATGCCAGTAGGCAAGGCGTCTTCTTCAATAAGTATGAGTGGGAAAGGGAAGCAGGTGACCAGCTGGAGAACTGAAAGGAAAGAAAATAGCATATTTTCCCATTTCTATAACCTTTATGAAAGATTTTCTTTCGAGGCCATGAATTTATTTCAAATAAGAAGCTTAGTTGCATAAAAATATTCTTAAAATTGCCATTAAGTGCTCCATTTTGTTGTCAAGATAAACCCATTACACATTTCTTTAATATAATTAAAGCTCAATACACAACAATTGGACACATTTGCCCCAATGCTAAAGATTAGCAATCAGTTTAGTGTGACCTGGGAGGTAAAGAATTGATGCATATTCACTAAGACCCAAGAGCTTGTTTTTGTTTTGTTTGGTGCTAAGGAAAGGCAGGTAGCTCAGACCAGGACAGTCTTTCTTTCTCCTCGGTATAAGCCTATTCAGCTCTGCTTTGTTCAGGGCTACAACTGCAATTGTTGCTGAGCCAGACACTGTGGGAAATCCTAAAGCAGACAGGCTAACTGCAGAGGAGAGCGGAGGGCCAGGGAAAGGTCAAGGGCCGCAGAGTGGTGCACCCAGGCAGGAGTAAACCTTGTTATTGGGCCTGACGCGAAGAAAGCCGCTCACCCGGCCTCCCAGCTCGGCCCTTAGAACCTGAACTCCAGTTTTCAATTACGCGGCACACCGTCCAGGTGTTTGTTTATCTGCAGCGCTATCTGTAGGGTTCTTTACCGTGTGACTTGTGTGACTTTTTAAGGCAATGAAAGAAATTGACTGAAAATGACTGAGCATTCATATAGGATGAAAACTACCTACATTTTACTGAGCAATAAATGTAAGTCTAATCATAGATCCCACAGACTGTAAACAATATCAAAGTGCAAGATAACCTGAGTGAGAACATTATTTTCCTGTGTTTACGAGAGGAAAAGAAGCTTATTTCCTTTTCTTTTCTCTTCTCAAATGGAAAAGGGGGCTCTTGGAGAGAAAGTCGAATTCTTGCAGAAGAGGTGTAGAGAGGGGTAGGAAGAGGAGAGTGGACCAGCCTGGGGAAAGCAGGGGTCACCGGAGCTGGGGGAGGGGTAGTGATGGGGAGTTCTGCTGGGGAGACCTGGACTCCAGGTAGAACGCCATTGGGTAGACACCCATAGAGGTAGCTTCTGTGGTGGCTTTAAGACTTACCCCTGAGAGCTGTGACCTTTGAGGCTGCACAAAACATCCAAATCACCAAATTTGTCACGAGAGAGGAGGCTGTCAACAGCAGGCTTGCCTACCTTTGGATGGAAAGTCAGCAAAGTGTGGCCAGTGGCTAAATTCAGCCTGCAGACTGCTTTTAAAAATAAAGTTTTATTGGTACCTAGTCTTGTCCATTTGCTTAAGTGTTGTCCTTGATAGCTTTCACAACAGGAGGGCAGACAGTAGTAATGACAGAGCAACAAAGTCTAGAATATTTTCCATCTGGCTCTTTACTGAAAAATTTTGCTGACTCCTAAACTGTTAGCTTGGACTATGGGTTTAGCCAGGAGATCCTTTGTGAATTTTCTGGATCAGTTAAGTCCTCAAGGATACTTATGCAATGCTGGGACAGGGGAGCGACCAATAATGACTAATATTACAGACTTCCCCATTGACCCAATTCTTGCCAGTTTAGTTCTAGATTCAAATATAAGATGATATTTTATATTTCTAATATGATATACATATTAGAAATTAAATAATGTGATGTTTCTTGAACTAAAGCACTGTTACACAAACCTTATACCTGTTACATGCTGCATTGGTTTCTCACTGCTCCTGTAACAAATTACCGAAAACTCAGTGACTTAAAACAACACAGATTGACTATTTCACAGTTTGAAGGTCAGAAGCCCAAAATCAGTCTCACTGGGCTAAAAATCAAGGTGTTGGCTGTATTCCTTTAGAGGCTCTGAAAGAAGAATCTGCTCCTTACCTTCCAGAGGCCACCTACATTCCCTGACTTGTGGCCCCCTCCTCCATCTCCAAAGCCAGCAGGATAACATCGTCTCTCCTCTTTGACCTCTGCTTCCATTGTCATGTATTCTCTGACTCTGACCCTCTCCTCTCTCTCTCATAAAGATCCGGTGATTACACTGGACCCACCCAGATGATCCAGGATAATCGCCCCATCTTAAAATCCTTAATCACATCTGTGAAGTTCCTTTTACCGTATGAAGGAACATGTTCACAGGTGCTAGAGATCAGGACATTGGCATCTTTTGGGGTCATATTCATCCTACTACCCACATGGAACGACCAAGGCTTTGATATTACCTTCAGTTTCATAAGCAACTGCTGAAAAACCCTGGGAGACTGAGACCAAGGGACTCTGCTGGTCCAGTCTAGGATTTCTACTTTTTTTTTTTTTTTTATAAAGTCTTTTCTTTTTTTTTTCTTTTTAAAATATATCTTTATTGATTTCAGAGAGAGGAAAGGAGAGGGAGAGAGAGAAATAGAAACATCAATGATGAGAAAGTCATTGATCGGCTGTCTAGCCCACAACTGGGCACATGCCCTGACCAGGAATCGAACCCCAATTCCCTGGATCCTAGGTCGACACTCAACCGCTGAGCCACGCCTGGCCGGGCTAGGGTTTCTACTTTTTAAAAAAATGATTTTATTGATTTTTTTTATGGAGGGAGGAAGGGGGGGGAGAGAGAAAGGGAAACATCCATGTAAGAGAGAAACATTGATCGGTTTGCCTCCTGTACACCCCCTACTGGGGATTGGGCCCACGACCTAGGCATGTGCCCTACCTGAGAATTAAACAGGTGACCTCTTGGTGCATGGGATGATGCTTAACCAACTAGGCCACACCAGCCCGGGCAGAGTCTCTACTTTTTATTCATCTTCAACTCACATTAAGGATAGGGATGAGTGGCACAGGTGTTCACTTGTTAATGGCATGTGTCACCATCCCCTGATGGGCAAGAACAGCCCTACCCTGGTGGTGGAGCAGGCTCTGCGACAAGCTGGTTCTTATCACCTCTGAGGGTTTCTCCTGTCCTCTGCCTCCCTGACCACCCTTCTGCTCCCTGGGAGTGGCTTTCTTGTCCACATCACATTCCTCCAGGGCTACAGCTTAGTGGACATTGGAAAGAATGCCCCCTTCTGGGGGAAAATGGGTAGAGTTTTAATAGAACACTTCTTGAGGTTTAGGGATCAGGAAACTGCCTTGGCAGTGGGAGACAGAGGTGAGTGTGGCAAATACTCAGAGATTGTTAATGACCAAATTCCATTTGGCTGTAGAAAAAGCTTTACTTTTCTTTTCTTTTCTTTTTTTTTTAAGGTTTCTGGCCTGTTAGGGGCTGAACTGTGTTCCCTCCTAATTCAGATATGAAAATCCTAACCCCCAGTACCTCAGAATGTGAATATATTTGGAAACAGGGCCTTTAAAGAGGTAATTAAGGTCAAATTAAGTCATGTGCCTGGCTCTAATTCAATATGACTGGCATCCCTATAAGAAGAAGAGATTTGGACATAGTCACACACACAGAGAAAGAACAAAGGAGGAGAGGGCCAATAGCACACTAAGAAGAGGGGCCTGAAAAGAAATCAACCCTGCCGACACCTTGATCTTGGACTTCCAGCTTCCAGAACTGTCAGGAAATAAATTTCTGTGGTGTAAGCCACCCAGCCCCTTGTACTTTGTTGTGGTTGCTCTAGAACCAATACAAGTTTCAGGCAGGAGAAGCTCTGGAAAGTGGGGGCCTCAGTGAATTCTCAGCAGCCAATGCTCACAGGATCTGGGGCACTGGCCCAGGAAGGGCATCAGAGCCAGTCACCGAAACGGCATCTATAATTGTCCAAGCACAGGAAGGGAGCTCAGATGCTCACAGTCAAAAAGAGTAAGAGCTTTGCACTGTGCTGAGCTATAAAACTCAAAATTGGGGAGTGAAGCCTCTTTGTAAGTAGATCTTTGCCTTGAAAATAGCACCCAGTGATGAGGATGAGCAATGGAGTCTACTCTGCTTTGTCATGATGAGCAACGGGGCTCCCTCTGGGGTCACAGAGGTTTCATTCTCTCCTTTGCCCCAAAATATTGACAGTAGCTATCTCTAGATTTCCAAATTAGAATGATTTCATTTCCTCTTTTCTTATCTGTATTTTCTAATGTTTTTATGAGCAATATGCATTATTTGTGTAACAAACTAATAATAAAAGCAAAAAAGTACAAATAAAAGAGACTCTCTGACTCTTAACGGGCCTTGTTGCAGCCTGCCCCAATTCTCTGAACTTGTTCCTGCGTTGATGACCCTCTTTCTGCCTTTTCCCTTCTGCCTGACAGTCAAAGTTTGGCCTGGGTCTGAATCCTCTTGACTCCCATGCAACTCTCTTTCATTCTCATTTTTATCAGGTAAAGATAACATTATATTAAATATTGTATATATATGTAATATATGTGACATATATGGTATGAAGTTTGTATGTATTGTGTTGCAAATATTTTTCTCTAAGCTTCTCTCTTAAGTTTTCATTTTAATTCTGATATCATCTACTACACCCACTACACAAAATTTTATTCTACACTTTCTGGAATGGTTGAACTTTAGGGACTCTAACAAAATAATTAATTATGTTAATAAATAATTTGAGTAAAGAATGATCACATCATCAGATCCTAAAAAAACTTGATCTAATCAAGAAGAAAATTTTATGATTAAAGTTGTCTTACTGGACAGAGTCTTTAAATAAGCTAAAATAAAATAAAATGTCTGATTGAATACTTCAGATAAAATAAAAAACTTCCTAAAATGATTTTTTAAGATGATATTGGAAACCATTATAAAACATTATTTGACAGTATTATAAAATCCTAAATGCATTCCAGCACAGTTAGACACAGGGCAAGGTGCAGGGTATCTCCCACTAAACTTCAGTCTTGTTTGGGAGGTTAGAGTTAATGTAGTAAGACAAAATCAAGTGAATGGTGTAAATACTGAAAAAGAGGTAAAAGCAACATCACTTTTTGTAGATATGATTTTATCCCTAGAAAACTCAGAAGTATTAACTAAAAAAAACTCTCTTAGAACTAATAAAAAAGAAGAAAAAAAACACATGAAGATGTCACTACAGAACATAAATATTTGAAAAACTTAACAGCTTTCTACTATACTAGTAATAACCATTTAGAAATTGAAATGGTAAAAGATTCCATTCATGATAGCTACTAAAACTACAAAATGACTAAAAATAAAATTGTCAAGGAAGTCATAAGACTAGAATGTGTATTTTTATATTAATATTTTACAGAAGACATCAAAGAAGGCCTGAGTAAATGAAGACATGCCATATCCCTGAGTGGGGAGCCTGAACATCATGAATGCTTCTCCAACCAGTGTGTAAATTTAAAGCAACTCCCATCAGAATTCCTGTGGCTGTTTGTGTATTCTGATCTTGCTTTTGAAGGTCAGAATTTATAGACATATTGATTATAAATTTCACATGGAAGAATAAACTTGATAATTTCTGAGAATGTTTTGGAAAATACCATTATAGGGAGCTTACTTTCCAGATAGCTAAATGTATGTTAAAGCTACTCTAATCAAAATACTATGGCATAGGAATAGACAAATTGATGAGCAAAAAAACAGAGAGTCCAGAAACCAAGCCAAAAATATGTGAGGTTTTAGAGTATGATAAATGATACTTGGACAAATAGCTAACAATTTAGAAAATAAAAAGTAGATAAATAGATAGATAGATAGAGAGATAGAGATAGAGATAGAGATAGAGATAGATATACGTGTAGATATACATATATTCAAGCTTGGTAGGTTATTTCAGCAAAGTCACAAAGCAAAAAAACAGCAACTTCAACAATAAACAACAATGAAAACAAACAGGGGGCAGGGAGGGTTGGAGGAAAATCTGATTTTCAGGGTTGCCACATTATATTACTTTCAATGTCTGATTAAAAATAAAATATGGGGAAACCTGACATTGGACTTACTGGACAGAGTCTTTAAATAAGCTATTTAAATATGTTCAAAGAGCTGAAGAAGACCATGGGAAACAGATGTGGGGGGAGGAAATGACCTGCCATTGAGGCAGTGGCTATGGGAAACCACGTCCAGAGAGCAAGTGTGGGAGGAAGGCTTTCAGGCCTCTCAGGGCTTGGCCTGACCTGCACCCCCATCCTCAGAAAGGCCCAAGGCCTCTGAAGGTTCCCCTTGACTCTGCACCCCTCTCCAGTCCTGCTGGGGGGACCAAGGAGGAAAAAACTGCACAGAAAGTCTCCACTATGGCATTACCAAGTAACAGTTGGCGCTGAAAGGAGCTTTTCTAACCCATTAATAAGAAAAAACAAATTTCTGTCAACTGTGCGAGAGGAAAGATGGAATTAGCTTTCTATTCTCTGTATAGAAAATGATATTACAAGATTATTGCCAGAGGAAAAGGCAATAAAAGAGTATGGGGGAAAAAAGCCAGAGAAATGAGTTTTACAGAGGTATGTCGGCTGTCAGTTGCTGCTACTACTAATGATTTCCTGTTATTTTTTCTGGATTTTATGTTTGTCAGCTTTTTAGTATGAAAATTTGTGTGATTTTTTTCTTATATCACTGTCTAATTCTGCATAGCTTCAAACCCTGAGATATCTGGGTTGTGTCTAGCCCACTGCTTGCAGAGGCCATGAGGATGGGGCTGGGGCTTCAGGGCAGGACAGTGCCCTCCCCTCAGTGGAATCTTCCAGTTTATTGTTATAAAGTTGGTCAGGGCAGTCTCTTAATTTCTAAAAAACTTTTCCCTTACTTTTTTCCTCCTTTGTCATCACTAATTTATTCATGTCTTCCTCTTTTATTTAATTAGCCTTGTCAGCATTTGCTCTTGTTTATTTTGTTCCTCTTTCTTCTAGTTTATTAATTTCTACTATTATTCCCACTCTTTCTTTCCACCAATACAGATCAGATATTCTTTAGAAACTGTAGATACCACAAAGAACAAGCCAGATTCTCCCTCTCATGGAGATTTTGTTCTAGTCGGGGACAGGTGATAAACAAATGAACAGTGGAATGCATCATTAATTGTCAGGTGATGATCGAGGTGCTATGAGGAGAATTAAAGGTGAACTGGGGAATATGGAATGATGGGGGAAAGTTCTCTTTTGGATGGGCTATCAGAAAAATCTTCTTCTTGGAAGTGGCATTTGAGCAGAGACCTTAATAAGCGATGAAAAGGGCTAGGCTGTGCATTTTCTGAACAAAGGGAAGCAAATGCAAAGGCCCTGGGGTGGAAGAGAACTTGGTATGTGAATTAAGAACAGCATGGAGGAAGCCATGTGTTCTGTGCAGACCAAGTACAGAAAAGAGAGAGAAAGAGAAAGAACTTAGAGAGGGTTCAGATTTCATGGGATGTGCACCCTGATAAGAATGAGAGTGAAAGAGAGTTGCCTAGAGTCAGGAGGACTCAGATCAGGGCCAAACTTTGACTGTCAGACAAAAGGGGGAAGGGAGAAAGAAGGTCATGAACACAGGAACAAGTTCAGAGAATTGGGACAGGCTGCAACAAGGCCTGTTAAGGGTCAGAGAGTCTCTTTTATTTGTACTTTTTTGCTTTTATTATTAGTTTGTTACACAAATAATGCATATTGTTCATAAGAACATTAGAAAATACAGATAAGAAAAGAGGAAATGAAATCATTTGAATTTGGAAGTCTAGAGATAGCTATTGTCAATATTTTGAAATATGTAATTCCAAATTTTCTATACATTTATGTATGAGTATACATACATACTTTATATAAAATTTTATATATTATCTTATAATCTTTTTTCATTTATTATTTTATTAACATCCTCAAGTCCATAGATGTAGGTCAACATAAATATTTTTTATACATGCAGGAGTATTCCATTGTATGGGTCACATGTGGTTTTTTATTTAAACACTCTCCTGGCAACTTAGGGTTTTTCACATATTTGCCTTTATAAAAAACTATGTAATGAAGTTTTCTTAATTTTCATTGGAGAGTAAGGATGGAAATACAGGTGCCTTCCACACTGTTGTGAGGATTTGATAAATTGCTTCTATGATGTATGAAGGAGGGAGCCCAGGCTATGTTAAACATGTCACCAATCTTACTAGCTGTCCAAGGAGGATGGCCAGTACCAACTCCATGGCTTTCCCTGCACACCCCATCTAGGAGCCCTCTCTGTCAGCCCAGAGCTGCCCTGAGTCTTTTCAGATTTTATTGGCCTTTGCTCTGCCCTTGGGTGCTCTGCTCTCTGAGCATTTCTGTCACCTTCCATGGCATGCACTGGCAGCTATCATGTGCCGGGCTCTCTGCTCAGAGTGGTTTCAGAGAATCCAGTGATTCCAACTTGTCCTCTTTCCTGCACAGAGTGGGTGCAGGATGCCCCACATGCTCGCTTGGAAGATTCTCTAACTCACTGAAATGAGGATTATTGAGAAATCTTAAGAGCTAATTAGGTTCTGTGTTAAGCCATAGGAAAAGGCTTACAAAATGAAAATGAAAAGCAAAACTTACCTGCCAATTATTTTAGAAGAGAGAGATTTCCAAATTGAAATCTCTCTCTTTGTATCTATTAAATTAGAAAATGTTAAAAAAAAAAAAAAAATCTTAACCAGAAATGCTGGCCATGATATTAAAACAACAACAACAAAAAACTAGCAGACTTGTGCATTGATAAATGGCAATGCACCAAATCCATACAATCTGCTTCAAAGGAAAATGGCTTAGGAATTTCATAGTCACTGACCTAGGAATCAAATTTCTAAGAACTTTTCCTAATGAAATTGTGCAAGAGTAGGAAAAATAATAATCACAAAGGTACTCGTTAAATATTATTTTGAATAATAAAAATGGAAACTCACTAACTCCCCCAAATAAGGAAGTAGAAATTAAAGTATATATTAATTCATCTTTTCAACAGTTATTTACTAAATGCTTCTATATCTGGGCACTGTGCTATATCAGTTCAATAGAATATTCTGCAGTCATTAAAATGATCAAAAAGAAAATGCTTAACATATTAAGAGAAACAACATTTATAAAAATATGGCTTTGCTATGATTAGAGTGATGTGAAAATTAAATAACTTCATTCCCAGCATTTGAATGGAAACATGAAAATCAAAATTGCTAATTTAATAGGATGGTGAATTCTGGGTGATTTTCTTCTTTACTATTGTTATTTGTTATTATTTACAATAAATTAAAATTTTTAATTAGAGATGTAAAAATCCCCAGTGAGGGCACCGACGGATCTCCTCTGGAGCTCACACTCCCAGTCATATTCTCCACACCTGACAGGTAGAAATTGCCCAGGTCTCACTTGACCTTGGCTATAGGAAGGTTTAGCTCTATAGGCCCGAGGCTCATTTTCCAGGGAATCCCTGCTGGCTTGTCTCCACTTTTCTCTTTTATTTTATTTTTGCTTTTTCAAATATGATTTAAAACTTCCAAAGAACACTTGAGAGTTACTTCACAAGAGATCCATTCATTCTTTTCCTGGAAAAGCAGGGAGACAGAGAGCTCTTTATACTTGGGATTCCATGGGAATTCTTTGTGAGGAGTGATACTCAGCTTATAACTGATAGGCACACCTCCCAGCACATTTCAGTAGATCTGGGTGTAAAGAATGACAAAACAGCTGTGGTTGGCAGGGCTCAGTGCTGGTGGAAGCTGGCCTTGGTAAAGAGCTTCATCCCTCCCATGTGTACCCAGGCTCAGCAGAGGCAGCCACAAAATGTGGATTAGTTTGAAGCTCCTAACAGATAGCCCAGGGCCAGTCACAGGCAGCATCTGACATTGACCTGCACCAGAGTCACTCCCAAGAGGCCCCAGAACCAACATACCTGGCGGCAGGCTTCAGACCACATCAGAGCAAACCTAATTAGCTCCACAACTGGCACACCTAAAGGGAGATCTCAGCAGGAAACAGACCCTGCTGGGGTCAGCCCCCACACAGCATCTTGTATACTTTGGTCAGGGGCAGTCATCATTGACAGCCAGACTAAGGGTCAATCCCACTCACAGATTGGCAAACAGAAATCAAGCCTCAACTACAGCGGGAGGGCTCACAAGTCCCACACAAGGGACATTCCTGGAGTCCCTAACTCAGGTGATCAGGGAGGCTGCACCACCAAGCCCCACAGAACACCTACTAAGTGAGTCCACCCTAACAAGACTGGGAGACATAACAGATCTACCTAACACACAGAAACAAACATGGAGAGGTAGCCAAAATGAGAAGGCAAAGAAACATGCCCCAAATGAAAGAACAAGAGAAATATCCAGAAAAATAACTAAATGGAATGAATACAAATAATCTATTAGATATAGAGTTGAAAACAATGGTTATAGGATGCTCCATACCTTAGGGGAAGAATAAATAAACTCACTGAGAACTTCAACAAAGAGATAGTAAGCATAAAAAAAGAACATAGAAACCATAAAAAAGAACCAGTCAGAAATAAAGAACACAATATCTGAAATGAAGTATACACTAGAAGGAATCAACAGCAGATTAGGTGATACAGAGGACTGAATCAGCAATTTGGAATACAGGGTAGCAGAAAACATCCAATCAGAACAGCAAAAAGAAAAAAGGCTTTAAAAAAATGAGGATAGCCTGGCCGTCGTGGCTCAGCTATTGAGCATCGACCTAGGATCCAGGAGATCCCAGTTTGATTCTGAGTCAGGGCACATGCCCAGGTTGCAGGCTCAATCCCCAGTAGGGGATGTGCAGGAGGCAGCCGATCAATGACTCTCTCATCATTGATGTTTCTCTCTCTCCTCCTCTCCCTTCCTCTCTCTGAAATCAACAAAGACATATTAAAAAAAAAAAAAAAAATGAGGATAGTTTAAGGGACTTCTGGGACAACATGAAGCATGACAACATCTGCATCCTAGGGGTACCAGAAAGAGAAGAGAGAGAGCAAGAGATTGAGAACCTATTTGAAGACATAATGGAAAATTCTCTAACCTGGTGAAGGAAAAAGACAAGTCCAAGAAGCACAGAAAGTCTCAAACAAGATAAATCCAAAGAGGCCCACAGCAAGACACATCATAATTAAAATGCCAAAGGTTAAAGACAAAGAAAGAATCTTAAAAGCAGCAAGAAAAAGAGAGTTACCTACAAGAAAGCTCCCATAATACTGTCAGGTTATTTCTCAACAGAAATATTTCAGGTCGGGAGGGACTAGAACAAAATATATTCAAAGTGATGATAAGCAAGGACCTACAACCAAGACTGCTCTATCCAGCAAGGCTATCGTTTAAAATATCATCTCGCACCTGTGAGAACAGCTATCATATCATCAGTAAATCAACAAACAACAAGTGTTGGCGGAAAGGGAACCCTCATGCACTGTTGGTGGGAATGCAGATTGGTGCTGCCACTGTGGAGAGGTTCCTCAAAAAATTAAACATGGAACTGCCTTATGACTAGTGATTCCACTTCTGGGTATATATGTGAAGAAACCCAAAACATTAATTTGAAAGAATATCTGCATCCCTATATTCACTGCAGCATTATTTGCAATAGCCAAGATATGGAAGCGGCCCAAATGCCCATCAATAGACAAGTGGATAAAAAAGGGATGGTACATAAATACAATGGAAAATTACTTGCCTATAAAAAGGAATGAAATCTGACAGCATGGATGGAACTAGAGGGTATTATGGTAGCTGAGATAAGTCAGTCAGAGAAAGACAAATACCATATGATTTCACTTATATGTAGAATCTAAAGAACAAAATAATGCAGAAAAAAACAGGCTCACAGATACATAGAACAAAGTGGTGATTGCCAGAGGGGAGGGGGGTTAGAGGACAAGCTGAAAAGGTGAAGGGATTAAGAAGTACAAATTGGTAGTTACACCACAGTCACAGCAATGTAAAGTACAGCATAGGGAATACGGTCAGTAATATTGTAATAACTATGTATGGTGCCAGGTGGCCACTGGAAATATCGGGGGAACACTTTGTGAAGCAAATGATTGTCTAACCACTATGCTGTATACCTGAAACTAATACAAAATAATATTGAACGTATACTGTAATTGAAAAAAAAAGAACATTATGCCTCCATGATCAAAGTCACAATCTGTATTTTAAGAATTTCAAGTATTATAGCACACAAGCAATGGTGAATATTTATCATGAAACTGAGCTTCCTGATCACGTCTGGTCAGTGTTTTCTGGAAGCCAACTGCCATGGTTTCAAATGAAGTAAAACTTATTAATTTATAATCATAAATACAGCATCTGCTGTCCAAATGAGTGGGTTTATGGTCAGAAGGCATTCCACGTATTTAGTACAATAATCCTATCCCATCCCATTCTTAGCTACTTAACTTATTTTCCAAATCCTTTTCAACCTGCTTGTCTTCAGAATAACTTAAAGTTTCCCTAGTTGATCTGGAATTTAGGTCATTCAGAGTGTGCTTACTAAGTGCTGAGCCCAATCCAGCTCTGGGACCATAGATGCTCCCAAATTCAAACTCTACTCAGTTATGCACCGGCGCATGCTTATATCGAATTACTTATACAAATCTGTAGGAAGAAGAGAGTTCAGTAAATAGAAACTAAAGATTTCACTTAAGAACATACATTTCAACTTCAAAAGTAGAACAGAGTCACAATGTATCTTTTTCTCAATAATGTTGAGGCCTAAACAAAATGAATTGTTAGTTGTCATTTTAAAAATAAACATGTTTTCAGAGATCTGAGTTGACATTTTAATATTATGTTATGTTGATGATCTTATGGAAAAACGTTTAAAATAGACACAAAACACCCAAAAGAAAAAAGGAAACCCACACTTCATTGATTTGAATATGTTTTAAATTATAGGATAAAATCAGCAACTCCTGACCCCCAGCCAAAATGATTAAGTAGATCCAGATGTCACAGATATAAAGCCAAATGTTTACATCTTAAAAACAATCATTATTTAATCCTGCAAAGGTATGGAGTGCTCAGATGGTTTGATGTATCAAGGAGGGAGAAAGAGATGCTAGCTTTATGTAGAAAGGCAGTGAAACAAATGCCCACAAGCTGAATTTATGTTGACTCTCCCCAAAGCTTGTTTTCAACTCACTGAGGCAGATTTTCTCACTATCTACCCCTTTCCCTGGCATAAAGGTCTCAGATGACAGCTTATAATTCTTAGGTGGCAAAAGAATATTTTTTAAAAAAGAATATACCACTGATACTAAGTTTGAGTTAATACAACTTTTAATATAATTCCAAACTCATTCCCTAACAAGACCCTCTTTATCACATGTGGGTCTCCCTGCCCCCATCATTTGGATTTTTCTCCAATGTGGGTGCCATCTGTCTGCAACATCTGTTATTCCACTGATTGCCAAAGTCGATTTGGATGATCTGCCTGGTTTCCTTCTCTCTTGGATATTTCTGACTACCTGTCCCTCTTCTCACCCAAAGAGATGCAGGTCTACATGGACAAAAGTTATGGAAACCATATTTTCCAAGCCTAAAATTAGAATATTCATAGTCTGACAAGTATGAATGTACTTAAACCTACAAAGGGCATCCTATTGAGCTTTCTGAAGTATCTAGAATGGGTGGTGTCTGCCTAAGGGAGACCCGTAGGCATTAAACACTAACGTCTTCCTGCCACTTTTAGGTCCAGATTATTCTATCATCAAGCACTGATTATAATTTAAAGAGTGACTGAGAATTTAAAAGCCATCTGTAACTAATAAGATTTTTAAAACTTGTTTTTTAATACTCAAATTGTTGCCGCATTTATGTTTTTAAAAATCTCTTTCAATAAGCACATAGATTAGCTTTCTCAGTTGGAGTCACCATTTTTGGTCACTGGAAATCATAGAGAATCCCTGGAGAGTGGGCGCTGAAGGAGTCAGAATGGAGAGTGGGGCACAAAGTGGCAACACTGGTCCTCTGGTTGGGGGCAGCTCATGGGACCTATGTGAAACAGAATGGGATACTATGCTGGCTTCCTTTCCACAAGGAGCCTGCCTTGTAGCCCATCCTCCTTTGCTACTGGCTGGCCAAGGGTGATGGATCTCCTCAGGGAGCCACAGGAAGCGGAGGAAGCCTGGAGCATCATGTCCTGTGGTCAGCAGTCCTCTGGCCTGACCCATGGGCATGTGATCCCACAGCCAAGGCTCCCAGGGCCCACAGTGTTCAGTCCATCTCTAAACATGCAGGGGTGGGGTGGGGGGAGATGCCGCACCACTACAGAGGCTAACCGCATGCTAGGTGAGCAGGACCAAAACAATTTGTCAAGGTTAAGGGGTCCAGATAAGGGTGGCTCTGGGGAGTCTGAAGGCTGAGTCTGTTTTGCTTCGACAAGAGAGCAATTAGTGATATCCGTCATCACAATAGCCGGGCAACATTTCTGGAAGAAATGTATTTCTAGGAAAGTAGACAGTGAAAATGTTTCTAGAATAGGTTGCTTTAGCATGAATAATTTTTTATAACTCTTGGTAAATTTTAAGTATACAGTCATACCTTAATATTTATTTCATTAACTAGCATTATTGAAGCAGGAGTTGCGTGAACTTGAGTCAGAATTCGGTATCCGAGAAAAAACTCACAGGAGAGTTGTATATGTTTCTTCCTGAAGTTTTTGAGACCTGAAGTTTTTGCTCCCACTCTCTATCCACCTACAGGTTGACACACCATGACTCAAGGAGCAGGCACCTGAACTTGAGATGTACAGGAAATAAACATGATCCCTCACCGTCCCTTGTCAAAGCGGGGGTAGTAATCACCTCCAAGACCCAACTGCTCTTCCCAGAGCTGGCTGCCTGAGCGTGCAGTTAGCTATAAACCTTCCCACCTAGGGGGCCGTGGGAAAAGGAAAGAGCAGGAAGATGGAGGCTATTATTTTGCTCCTTGGGGAATGAAGTATGAGACCTGTGGGGTGGGGAAGATCATCCTCAGAGCTAATTCCCACACCCAAGAAGATAAATACTGCCCTGCGTCTTCAGGGACAAAGACCTCTGCTAGTTTGGTACAACCAGGCCTGCCTGTTTGGGGCTAGTAAACTGGTATTTGAATCCACATTACTGGTGATTGGCAAATCCAAACCGACACACATTTTATCATTACACCTGAATTACGATCTTTAGCCAAGCTGAGGGACATCTTTTACTTTACTGGAAGCAAAGGGTTCTGAAGCTGTTTGGGAAATATATACATCTTAACATCCAAAATCATCAAATAGAAAATGCACTTGTGACTTCAAGCAGATGGAGACACCCCCAGCCCACCCACCTACAGATGTTGCTTCATTGGGAAGACATGCAATGTGATAGGAGTTCCAAACTGCCACCCTCAGTTGAAAGGGTCTCAAAGCTGAGCACACAAGAGCAAAATGAAACATCTTCGTAGGCTATTGTCTGTTCCGTGTGCCCATCTGGGGGAAACAGAAAGTGAGGACTCAGGCCTGCATTCCTCTTCTTTCTCCACCCGTCTGCCTCTTTATCGGTCGATGGGACATCTCACTGTAGCATCGAGGCTCTCAGCAGCGTGGAGCAGGTGAACATGCCTATAAGGGCATAGAAGGCCAGCCTGTCCCTGGCTTCTTCTCTGATCTGATGGGGAAGAATGGTTCCATTCTCTGTAACTAACAAGCAACAGAAATATTGTACAGGAAAACAAGAGATGAACAGTAATCTTTTTGTTCAGGATAAATCATCTAAGACTAGGCATCAGACACACAGGGACCCTCCAGCGTTTGTGCACCCTTCTGACATCACAAGTTCAAATGTGTTTTTCTCTTTCCTTAAACTTTTCCTTTTGAGATAATTGTTGATTCACTTGTAGTTGTAAGAAATAATACAGAAAGATGTCTGTACCACTTACCCAGTCTTCCTTAATTAGGTAACATTTTGTAGAACATTAGTATAATATCAATAAGGGCATTGACATTGACATAATCCACCAACATGTGCTATGCTTTGAGAATCAGTTTAACCCCTTGAAAAAGCAGCGAATCCATAAAAATGCCTCAGGTTCAACAAACAGTCTTTAGATGATGTTTTGTGTATTTACGACTGGCTTGTTTGGCTGAGAGAGGCAGGACAGGCACTGTTAACTCATAAAGCCGTGGGTTTCTTGGATGGATCAAAGTTCTCTCTCACTGACAGCATTTACTGTGGAGGAGGAACTTCTTTGCATTTTGTTTCAGCTTAAGATTTCCTAAAATTAAGATAACAGAGTGTACAGAAGGGTATGAACTAAACGTCAACATGCAGAACAGAAAGATGAAGTTTGGGATCTTGAGAATTTGAGAGAAGACTAAAGCAACCATCATGTACTGGGAGAGATAGAGGACCAGGAAGGACAGGGTGGACAGGAGGGCGCTGATGGGGACACTCACGCGGGGGTGCCTGGGGCCCGTCGCTGTGTTCATCATCTGCTGGGTGTGCCTCCCCAGGGAAAATATCACGAGAAGAGCAGAGATGACAAAGATAAGTAAGGGCAATGAGGCCTCAATGGCAAAGAGAGCAAACTGTAACACAGATATGTCTTTCATTTGAGTGGTTGCATTTGCGGAGAAAAAGCTCAGCCAGAAATTTTGGGAAATAATCCATCTATCTTTACTTTGGAAGACAGAATTGAGAGCTGTATATAGCAAGGACCCCAAAATCAGCCATGGCATCAACTTGGAGATCCTCAACTTCAACCAAAAGAAGAGTGGGTGAGCGATGGTGGCGATCTTGGCACAGTAGAAAACGCTGAGCCATGTGGCGAGCCAAAGTTCTGATTCATGTACATACATGAAAATTATAAAATTCCCAGGAACCAGAGTGAATTCAACCAAGAAAAAAGTAGCCAGATTCATGTAGGTGATGGCCATCTGGAGACAGATCCTGAACACTGCCAGGCAGCACAGGAGGAGGTCGAAGGGCACCATCTTCCTCTGCTTGATCAAGTTTGTGCCGCTCACAACCACAATGATGCCGTTTGCTAAAATTCCTACAAGAAACTGTATCACTGAAAAAATAAGATGGGCGATGATGTAAATCTCTAACATGTTGACAAGAAAAAATAAGTTACTTTAAAAACTGATGTAGTTATAGTTTTTGGAAAGTTTGAATTCGTCAAGTTTTCTGTTCTTCTTCAACTAGATTAGAACGGGTTTGGGGTACACGGCTCTAACAAGAAAGGCAGTGAGACAGGAAGGTAGCGGGCATGTGTTTACAGCACCGTTTTTTCAATTTAGCTCCAAGGCAGTCAAATAAGAGAGAGATACTCTAGTAACTATTTGCTTCTTTGTGACAGCTTTTGCATTTTCCAGGTCTACTTAGCTTTCAACATTATCATCACAAGCAAATGGTGGAAACAAGACACTTTCAGGGCTAGGAAAAGGGCTCCTCTATTACATAATCAGCCAAAGTTCCTCAATCCTTCATCGGTACCATGAGTATTTAATTGTGCCTGCAGATTCTACCTGATGTTTGTGTTTTTTTAAAAATATTTTTTGAAATTGTCACCTCTGCTCTTATGATGCGGCACACTCAGTAACGTAAGGCTCCTAAGTAGTAGTTCTCTAACATGCAATGGTTGAGCAATTCAGGACAGCCTAAAACTCAAAACAGTTACATAATACAATATATATGACAAACAGAAAGCACCAAAAATGTGTGTACTCAATAGGTCAAAGGCCTAAAGGAAGGTAATTCACAGCAAAGAGAATCACTCGGCACGATTCACAACAGCAGTTATCTGCAGAATACAGGAGTTGAAACCCTTTCCTGGTTATTTTTTCAAAACGATGAGAATTTTATGACACAAGCTTGTTCCAGGGGAGAAGTAATGATAAAAGGTACACGATTGAATGTGTTGTTATAACTGTCTAACAGACTATTGGGGAAAAATTAAATGAGCATTTATTAACATGTATACTGTGTCAGGTCTTATGCTAAACCAGGCTTTTTCAGTCTCAACACTGTTGATATTTAGGTTGGATAATTCTTTGTTCTCCTGGGGAGGGAGCCATCCTGTGCGATGTAGGATGTCTACCAGCATCCCTGGCATCTACCCACTAGATAGATGCCCATAGTACACCCCCTCCCCAGGTGTGATAACCAAAAATGTTTCCCAACATTGCCAAATGTTCCCCGAGTGGCAAAATCACCCCCAGATAAGCACCACTGTCCTTAAACACTGTGGGAATTGAGGTGAACAGAGCTTCTCTCCTCCACGCAATCAGATACCAAATGCAGAGCAAGCCATGTGTATAGTGTGACATCAAACTAAATTAGATATTTGCACAATTCACCACCAGAGCACAAAGTGGGGGAGAATTTATTAAATGTTGGGGGAAGTGAAGCTTTTCCAACTTAGCACTAGACCATAATGTCCCCAGCAGATCCCCTAATGAAGCACATGTCCTTATGGATACACGTTACTCTGTCCAGAGGTGTCATACGGGATACTTAAGATGAATCTTAGGTTTAGAAGACTGGAAAGAAAACCATATGAAAGCACTAGCAGTGAGCTACTTGTCATTCTTCTCTGAATATGTGATGTCTGTGCAGTGTGGGACCCACTTTGTTCTTCTTGTCTCAGCTTCAATGCGATGGAGGGAACAAACGGGAACATCTTCAAGGAGATACTGAGGGAGGCAGCTCATGAGTGGATTCTTCCAAAAGAGGTCCAGAGTCGAGCATGACCATCAAGATAAGCCTTGTTCTTTTCCCTCAGGTGCAAAGCAAAAGGAACCAAAAAGCTTCCCCGTGTTACGTTCTGCAGGCTGGAAAAGCAAAATGGAATAATGAAGCCAAGAACTCTCGAAAGAGCAATCACTACTCTTGCCGTGGTTTCTCGATCAAACCTCTATCGGCGCCTGCCACTCCGCTGCCAAAGGCTGGTCACCAGCCCCTGCCTGCAGGGCCAGCCCCAGGGCCTGCAGCATGCATTCACTCGTTTGGTGTTCGGCTTTACGGTGCATTTGTTAGGTAGAACCAAACTCAATTAAATAAGGGTTTTCATAACAAAGGAAAGGAAATCAATATTACAAGTTTACTTTGAAAGAGAACTTTCGCTTTCTAGCTCTCTGTTCCTAGAGACATCACATCGTAAGACCAGCCTCCAGCTCTTACCTGTTGCTCTAATGTTGCAAGACCTTTACGTTCTGAGCATTTCAGCATGGTCTGGGCATTTCAACATTTCAAAAAAAAGTAAAACTAAGCAGAACAGTGAAAAAAATTCTATTTTGAGTCTCGCATAGTAATATAGTCTTTCTGTACTGACAGCAAACTAGCAGAGATAATGCATAGTACACCAAAGACTTAAAGGAAACAACTGTGTCCAATCCTATTTATTAACATGCCACTTGTCTGTGGGATTCAAGCATCTAGAAAGGATATTTGGTTCTCAAATATTCTATTATAACTTTTGTTAGCACTAGCTTGGGGAGTAGAGGCAACTCTTCACAGAGAACTTTGTTTCACGAAGAACAGCTTTTCTGACGCAGAAATCCCACAGAGTAAAAAATAAAAATTCATGAGGCTGAAGCTGCATTTTTCTCATTAAATAATTTCCATCACTAATCCCTTCAGTGAGCACACACAAAGGCTGCCGAAGGCACACCGTTTCTGGACAAGTGCCACCAACTCGCCGGGGACTTGTATTTCTTACACCGAAGGGTGGCTGGATAAGAGATGTCTGTCCAGGCAGCGGAGCACTTGTGTGGCTGCTAAACTAATGTCCCATTCAGACCCCATGGGCGGCTGCATTTCAGTGCTGATGTGAGGACCTCGGGGTCATGTTATCCAGCCTTCTCCCTGCATTCTACCTCATCAATCAAAATAACCACGGGCCTCCATCATGCTGTGCTGAGCGACAGTGAGCTAAATGTTTTAATGAGCAATGCAACAAACCAAACAGAGGAAAACGCTCCTAAATATAGAAGCCCTTTGAGTCTCTTAAGCAGTTGGTTTTAGCGAGAAGGACACATCAGAGAGTTTCTGGCTCTGAGATGAAAAACGTATATGTCTGGCCTCATCTGTCAGTCATCAGCTCAGAATGGTGACAGTTTTACATGGACAAATGGCTTGGAACAGATGGAACAAGTCCCGATGTGAAGAAATTCACATGACGATGATCCCATATTACCCTGATTAAATGCGCTCACTCACACTCATCTGTAATGAGCAGTCATTAAAAGAGACAATAGGAAATATTCTTGAGTAACTGACAGGCGGAAAGAGTTGCTTATTTATATTCAGATCATTCAGCCCCTCCGAAGAAAGTGCAATTTTGTCCACGGGCAGTTAGGCTGACGCTGGCAAGCTTCTCGCCAGGTAGGCGCTGTAATCATCGTCTGTCTGCTTTCCGGCGGCACACGGGCATTTACTTTGGGATTAGAGTCATCATGAAAGTGAGCGATAGTTTTAATACCTTTCCCACGTGAGTCTCCCCACTTCGTTATCGAGGGAACAATTCCTGCTTTAAGGAACATGCCCATATAGTAACGTTACTGTATATCTAGTAAGATCATTCAGATGAGACAGAAGCAGACCCTGGGCTCCCCGAGGCAGATCCCCTTGTGCACCGTCCCTGTAGCATAGCTCAGCCTGTGTGAAAGCCTATGTGGAATTTATTCCACCTAAAATTCACAACATTTTGGTTAAAAAGCTCCAGACTCTTTCAGACTAACCGCTCTTCACACCCATTCATCTGCTTCTCTGCGCTTGGATACACAGCTGATCTTTTGTACTGAAGCTTTTGCCTTTAATATTCAGGTCTCGCCCCTTTACTTGTCACTTCTTTTCCTCTTTTTATTGCAGCCATATATTCTGCACTTTTTCTTTACTCCTCACAATATTCTGAAATGTATTTGCATCACAGCACGTAGAATCGTGGTGCATGAATCCAAGCCTTTCAGGTGAAGAACTGGAAGTGCTTTAGGAACAAGCATCCTGTTGGTTACAGTGAGGAGGGGACCCAGGGTGGTGCTCCTGACGCACGTGGACAGCCTCCAGGCCCCACGGCTTTGTCTTCAGCTCTAAACTGAGTAGCGGGACTGCAAACCTTTCTTTCCTTCCTTCCTCTCTCCATCCCTCCCTCCCAGGTTCTTCCTTCCCTCCCTTCACTTCCTCCTTCCCTCCAAACTTGAACATGTTTACTGTGTGTGTCAGGGACTACGGGCCAGGCACTATTCTAAGCATGGAGCAGATAGTAACAAACAAGACAAAGCCTCTGTCATCCTGGAAGTTATATTTTAGTGGGGAAGGTGAGAATTAAAGGAGTAAAGAAACACCTCCAGGTCACATAGAGTGAAGTGCTGTTTTAGAGAGTGTGGTCGGGGAGACAGGGTCCTAGGAGAGGAGGTGATTATTGAAAAGAGAACTGGATGAAAAGGAGTCATCTTTGGAGGTCTAGGGGATGAGCACTCCAAGTGGAGAGGGCAGGAGAGAGCAATGCCTCCTTGAATGAAACAGCAAAAGAACTCCAAGTCTTCCAGAGTGGCAAAGGGCCAAGTATTGCAATGTCGGGGCTCATGAGCAAGGGGGAGCACCTGAGGAGGGGAGGGGAGGGGAGGGGAGGGGAGGGGAGGGGAGGGGAGGGGAGGGGAGGGGAGGGGAGGGGAGGGGAGGGGAGGGGAGGGGCAGGCGTGGTATGGCCAGATTGGGGGCAGATTTACTCTGCAGAACAGACTTGGGGTCAGGAAAGGGCAAGAGTGGGAGCAGAAGGATGGATTTGAATGCTGTGTAGTAGACTAGGCAGGGGAAGTTGTTGGCTTAAGTTAGGCTGGTGGTAGAGAGTAGAAAGAGTGCCTGGATTTGGAATACATTTTGAAGGTAGAACCAACAATGATTTCAGATGGCTTTGATGGCGGAGTGAGGGATAGAGAGAAACCAAGAATTACTCTTGGGTCATTAGCATTATCCAATATGAGCCAGTGCCATTTTTCAAGAAGGGGAAGATTGGAGGAAGGGCTCGAACCCAGAGCCCTGTTGTGGACATGTTCAGTCTGAGATGTCTACTCCAGGTGGAAATGTTCTTAAGCAGTGGGTGATAAATTTGGAGTTTTGGGAGTCACAAGAGCCGGAAATACACATTTGAAATTTACTGGCATAGAGATGATATTTAAAGCCACAGACTGGATAAGATTATGTAGGGAAGAGATTGCCAGCTGGAGTGTATGAGCACTATAAATAAGAAACAGAATATTTTGTGCATTCACGTCACCCGGACTGCCCCATCTGATGCCATATCTTTGTGGCAGGATGCCTGATGGGAGCAGAGGACGTGAGTTAACACTTGCACCCCTCAAGTCAACCCTATTAGTCACGGTAGCCTAATCTCTACCTATGGCTGATTCTATTTGCTGTTTCATTTAAAAACTGTGCTCCTTTATTTATAAGGAAGATTGGTTTGTAGTTTTTTTCCTGGCATTATATTTGATAAATTTGATTACCCATGCTACGCTGGATTTATCAAACAATTGTTAAGCTTTTCTTATTTTCCATGCACCAAAACAATTTATATGTCATGGAAATGATCTGTTTCTTGAAGGATGGAAAGAATTCTCAGTGAAAGAATCTGGGTCCAGAGACTTTTTGGAAGGGGCAGAATGCTTACCATTGATTTAGTGCTTAAAATGCTACACAATTGACAGACATAGTCTCATTTGCCTTCTTGACAATTCTATGAAATCAACAGTATCTCCACTTTAGAGATTATTAAGTTGAGGTGCACAGAAGTTGGAAAGTGCCCTCCTTTATGCAGATAAAAAGCAGCATTTCCAAGATGTGGATCATAATCTGAACTTAAATCCTATGTGTGTCCCTAGCTATTCAGCGTCGCAGCCTCCCATGTTAAGACTCACAATGATAGAAAATATTCCTTCCTGTGCTTTAGGCATGAAGGTTGGACAACGGCTACTTTTTGCCCGATAAGCATTCATTGCCTACCCTTTACCCCAACTTTTTTGGGGGAACCACCTCTCCTCCATCCTTATGTATGTGTCTTATTTGGTACTGTCTCCATCTCAAAACCAGGAATAGGCACATGACCCAGGTATGACAGTTAACACTTCATTTAATTGATTCACTTCAGTGATACATCACAATATATTTCAATGTGCCTCCGCATATACATTTGTTGCAATAGATGATCTTGAAACCCATAACTCACTTGACCAGAGGAAATTCATTTGGGATGAGCACGAGGCCCAAGTCTGTCAAGTCAGAACGAATCTGAGAATGTTTGTCTGCACAGACGGTGCAGAACGCCCCTCTTTGTCAAAGATAAGATATTTGTCTGGAGCTGTTGGCAGCCGTCTTGCCACCATGAGGCAGAACTTGGACCTGCCTAAGAATGGATTTTACCAGAGGACAGCAGTGCCCAGAGGAGAGGGAGTAGGCCAGTGCTCAAAACACCTCAGCCCCGGGCCAGCCCTTACTTACTGTCGGCCTTGACGTTCGAAAGAACCCCACATTCCTAGCTTCTGCTGAAAGGAGCTTGAGGTCGGTATAGGAAAGGAGCTATGATATAACAGCTGTGGGCTACATAGAAAGGCAGAGATGTGCTTTCCACTTTCACATTTAGGAACTGGAGCCAGAGAAGCGATTTGCCTGAAGTCAGTCATTTAGAGATATACCTAGGGTTGACTGCTCTATTCACTAAACTCAGTTTTCCAAACATATTTGTAGAAGAAATTTTTAGAAAAAAATACATATTTATTTTCTGGGGCCTCCCTTATACATTTAATTGCTCTCTTCCCATCACACACTCACTTTGAAAGCTTAAATTTTTATTATGCTTTAAGAAGAGTTTCCAAAGCATAAGGTTACCATATGGGCATAGAAGTTTTAGTAATTCCAAACTACGCAGACTATCCCCTGCATTGTGCTCCAATGAGCTCGTCCAGAGGATGCACAGCCCAATACATTTCAATATGAGTCTACGTGTAAGTTAGGTGCAATATGTGAGCTTGAAACCCACAGTGCACTTCTGCCCCAATTCAATCTCAAATGGTTCTCTTTAATCTTGAGCTGGACCTCCTTTTTCTGCCCCTCAGAGGTAGAATTATTACTTAGGAACTACAATGAAATAAGATTGAGCATTTCAGGTTTTCATGCATAAGGCTACCTAGGACCCTGTTTCTCCCTCTCTTCTTTCAGACCGCCTGCCCCAGACTTAATTTTGTCAATCCCTAGGAGACCCAGATTATTTTTCTTGCTTTGTTTTCCCAGCAGCTGGGACCACGCTTCATGGTTTCTTGCTTCCTGTGCTTTGGGAACATTGGCCCCATTCCCTGTGTCCAGGAATAGACCTATATGTGTGGCTATATACATGGGGATGCTCTATAAACATCTGCTGAGTGAGACGAATGAGAAAAATGAATAAAGCTTTTCATCTTTAGAAAGATGTCGCTAGTCAAACTTCAGTATTCCATAAACTTTGTAAAGTTATTATTCCATCTACTCACCCGCTAGCATCCACCTTTTGTGGACATTTGTTGGACAAGTGAGTGGGATGAAAAATAAGATCTGTGATCAGACAATAGAATGAATCTCACTGATTCAGAGGGAATAAAAATAACCATAAACATGGCTTTTTAATTCAATACAGTAAACTTAGCCTGACCAGCATGGCTCAGCATCAACCTATGATCCAGGAGATCACGGTTTGATTCCCAGTCAAGGCACATGCCCACGTTGTGGGCTCAATCCCCAGCAGGGGGCATGCAGGAGGCAGCCGATCAATGACTCTCATCATTGATGTTTCTCTCTCTCTCTCTCTCTCTCTCTCTCTCCCTCTCCCTTCCTCTCTCTGAAATCAATAAGTATTTTTTTAAAAAATACAGTAAACAATATAGAACCACATCACATCAGATTTGCAAAGGACATTAGGGATCACTTGTGCCAACTCCTTATTGCTTGAAGGAAAAGGAAACAGCATTTCAGAAAAGGTGCATAATGCCCCTGTACCTGTTCCAGGGAATATTCAGGTATGTATTAGAGAAGAGGGAAAACTGTGGACTTACTCTACCTAGTGCAGCCTCCATGGGATCAGAAAGAGATCCACTTGATGGATGGGACAGTGATGGCTATGGTCCTCCCAAGGCCCGTCTAATGACCATGCTTGTAGGCAGAGCTGTGCAGACTCCGCATTCACATATTTGTATCCCACCACTGTTCATTGTAGACACGAGAATCTACAATCCTTCCTCAAACTGTGAGAAAAGGAAAGAACATCCAGCAATGGTACCCAAGGCCCTCCCACCATTTGTATAAAGTGAAATTGGTCCCACATATTTTAAATTGCAACAGTAATACATTAGAAAGGAAAACATAAAGGAAACCTTTAATTCTAATTTTCTGTAGTCACTATCATTGTATACACTTAAGGCTTTCTACATAGATATTAAATGATAATATAGAAGTTTCATTTTCTGAGATATTATCCTTCCTCAATTATCCACCAATCTGCACGTTGTCTTGTTATAGTTAAATAGATCATATCAATTAAAAACATCTTTCTGCCTGACACAAAACATAATTTAGATCATCAGAGATTCTCCTGCGGCAGAGGAGATTTGGATAATGTTAACAATTAAGCAATCAGAAATAGGGTTTTTCCTAGGTTTAGTCGACACTTTTTCCCCCCTAGTTATGACTTAACACAGTAATTTACAAAACTTACCTCCTCCTAAGAATTCACACAATCATGAAATAAACAATTTAGGCTATAAAAACAGGATGAGATCAAATGTATTCCAAAAGTAATTGTTGTCAGACATATTCAAAGTACATCATGTGTTTATCTAAAACAGAGAAAGTAAATGTGACTATAGAAACACAGTGGTATGGGGTAGAGGCCGGGAGGAGAGCAATCCAACACACGGAGCAAAACATGATCTAAATTACATAGACGGATATTTAATGCAGCTCAGATCTCTCATGCTGACCAGATTGCTGAGAACAGAACTTTAGGCCTTATTTTAGTTTCCAACCACTTTAAAAACTGATTTATGAAACCTATTTTCATGCCTTTTTTTTCTTCAAATAATCCATCAGATTTTCAATATAGTTGAATTGCGTTGTTCCTGCATGTTTTCAGGTGGGCTGAAGATTGACAGGAAGAGGCCGTAACCAGGTCCTCTGTATGAACAGATGAAGGTCCCAATGCTTTGAGCCTTGAGGGACAAGCGATGGTGACCTCGAGCAGAAGCAGAGGCCACGCACCTCAGCTGGGTTTCCACTGGCCCCGTACTCACTAACGCTGGGGGTGCTGCAGCGGGGAATGACACATTCTTTGCATGGGAGGGTTCTGCCAAAATGAAAACTTCAATTTCTTATGGCGCCTCTGCCCTTTTTGTCTAGGGACTTGTATCATCATTTAGGAAGAATCTACACTAACAATATATGCCCAGTGACATCCAACAAGCATTTGGATCTCAAGCCAATGTAGCCCCAGCGAGGCCATATACTCACGGAGAGGGAGGGAGCCACACTCGGGCCAGGCACCCCTGAGGGATCTCTTCTCCAGCCTCTCTCATCCGGAAAGCTCCCTGCTCCATCCACTCATTGCTGACTCAGATTTAACACTCCTTTATCTTGTGGTTCTGAGAGTGAGTTTGATGTGAGGCTCACAGTTCCCTGTTGCTGAAAGAGAGGCAGAAACACTTGCTTAATTCTGAGGGTCTTCATCCAAAATGGACCTCACCAAAGCCATGTAGGAACACTTTTACCACGAAAAGCAATCTCAAAGGTCCACTACTTCACTGAGCAGATGTTCCAAGTATCTGTGCACACCTGGATCTTTGGCATTGCACTTGTTTATCCACCCGTTAAACAAATGTTTATTGGGCACCCCCTAAGCTATGCCTTTATTCCGGGGCATCATGGCACTGTGTGGAAGCAGCAGCAGGATTAAGAATGTAAATACTACAGCTCCTCGGAGAACTGCTGACAATTGCATATGAAGTAAGTTATCTGCCACTATTTTATTTTTCAGACAATGTTATGTAGAGACATGTAATAGTTAGCAAGAGTTGGAAGTATTTGCAAAATATTTGTGCAGCAGTTTGCCAACACCAATTTTATGACCTTGGTGTGGTATCAAAGGGAGGCTCTTGCTACATCTTCTTTTTCCAAAATACTCCTGGGCGGTGGCTTCTCTATCACCTCTCTGGAATGTAAGTTTATCGGTGCCTAGTTCCCCAATTTCCTATAATTCAATCAAAGGTCAGTTGTCCTAGGGCAACCTCTATCTCAAATGGATTTTTAATGAAACACAAATATGCACAAGCGTGTTCCGGAGAGTTGTTCTGCACTATGCAAAGTGTATTGAAAGTGGAGCCACGTTCACATTTGTTTTGCATCTGTCATGTAAGAGGTCAAAATATGCAAACTGCATCCACTGTTGTCAATGCCTTTGAGCAAAAGGAAATTTTATTAAAGTTAGGTCCAGAACCAACAGCACTGCTAGCATCCCTCATGTCAGGGAAAAAGCTGTATTTTAAAGAAAATAGCCATTTATTTCTTATCTAAAACTGAGGATAGTTAACCAGTGTTAATGCACCCATCTGTTTTAATCCAGGTATAATGGCCTGCTCATAAACATGCAGTTAAAGAGCAAACTTAATTATAAGCAGTTTACAGCCCAAGTGGAGATAGTTATACAGTCTGCAATTGGACCTGGACGTTTTTATACGAAAAATAAAATTAGTTAGCTATATAGGAATAAAAGACAATGATTGCCAAAAAGGGGTTTTAGAGATAGCCAATTCTTACCCAAGAAGTACAAATAAAGAGGACAGCTGTAGGGAAATTTGTATTTTCTACAAAGATGATAGAAAAAAAAGTGCTCTAACATAGCTTGAGAATTATAAACATGCTGGACTGGTTTATGGCTGTCTTCATCAAAAGAAACTTTTTTCCAAATTAAAAGTCAGGTTTGTTTTGCTAAACCAGTATCTGTGTTTCCCTCTGAAAACACTGAATAAGAAACGGTGGGGGGAAAGCAAAATAAAAATCCATACGTGCAGTGCATTTTCTACACACTGCTGGCCACGCAGGGTGAATGGGTCCACACTAGCACTTCTAGAGCATTGCCCAGATCCGAGCTCCAGAGCTGTTACATTGGTGAGAGTGCAACTTTAGGCCTATGGTTTTGCATTGGGTTTTGTTAGGTACAGTGCCCCAAATACCAGGGGGACCCTATGAGGTGCATGTGCTGCCACCTGTGAGGCCTGAGGTTCCTCGTGCTTGAAACACTCTTCCATAGCTACAGGATTCATGCCCTCTGCTAATGCAGATCAAATGTCACCTCACCAGAAAGGCCTTATCTAATGACTCACCCCCGGGCACCATCATTTTTACCCCTTCTCTTCCCCTGCTTCATTTTCCCCTTTTTTTTAATTTTTATTTTTGCTAATGTTTATCACTATCAGACATATTAACTCTTATTATCTGTTCCTCTGCCTAGAATCTAAAATTTCATGAGAGTGGAAACAGTTTTTGCTCATTGATGTATCTACAGTAACTAGATGGTACTTACTACATAGTAGATATTCAAAAGTCTTTATTGAATGAACTCGTAATTAAATATTTTAAATAAAAATACATCTGTCCATCAGTGACACTGTGTGGAAAGATCACTAGAAAGTATAGCCTGCAGATTGGTGGGGAAGTAATTCCTACAATGTCTATTGTTTTGAACAATTAGAAACATCAAGGTATCTTTTATGTGCTTCTGACAGACTCAGAGCATGAAAAGTATCAAAGACTGTACTGTGCTGTGCTGTGCTGTGCTGCGCTGTGCTCAGGAGTCCACACAGAAAAAATGACCACACTCCATCATCAGACCCTATCACACTGATGCTCTCAAAAGGATCAACTTCATGGCCTGAAGGAGGGACAGTATTACCAGCTTAATATATATATAGATATCACTGAATTGGTCCTTAATGTAGCTATGAAATGTAATTAACTTAAACCTGTACAGAGACTTCTGTTTTAAATAATAGGGTCAGTAATTATTTAAATAGAAGTTGATATAGAGAGAAATAAGAACTTGGGTTGTAGAAGGATAGCCAAACCAGAAACTGGTGGAAATGAAAGAATTTCCAGCAGAAAAATGTGAAATAATTCAATAGCATGAGTGTTACTTAAAATCACCCAATATGTTAAATTCAGACCTAACAAACAAGATAAAATTGGGAAGTGATTCACATCCGTGAAGACTTTTCATGTTAATGTAGTCATATTTAATGGTGAAATCTATTATACATTTTAAAGGCTTCATTTTTAAAAGATTATAACCCACATCCAAAGTTTTATGAATATATGTATAATATCAATACAGGTGAAATTATAGCTTATTCCATTTCAGTGAGTGCAGCTCCAGCTTTGTGTAGATACAGGTCTTTCTGGTGAGGGTTTGAGAATAAAGAACACTCCAGAAGCCAGAAGGCAACTCAAGACTCATTGAAGCCACGGCTGGGGCTCAGCAGCCCTCCCAGGCCCCTCCATCCACTCCCACTCCACTTTATGACAGAGCATCTCAGATAGGAAAGCCATCTAGGACCTGGCACTGAGCCCCTCGCTGCTGAGCTTCCACACTCCCATTTGTACCAGTGGTGCTAATCAAGGTTCTACACTATCCTGTCTATGAACTTGAAGGCATCATAGTAATGATCATCACCATAAAAGTCACTCTTCATCTGAACGTCAGGAGGAAATTTAGAGATCTGTTGCAGAGGCAATCTATCTTCCGATCAAAATGTGAATTAATTGAAATAATTATATGTATATTCACAGGACTACATATTATCATGCTAAGGAGGAGGGACCCATGATGTAGACATCTCTCTCTGCTCCCCATCAGAAATCTCTTTCCACAGGATTCCAACTGCGAGTAATACTGCGGATCTTATTTCTGGCAAGACAGTTATCAAATACGCCCTTCTAGTGGGACTCAGCTGTAGCAGAGACCTGCAGCTCTCACACATCTGAGACCCCTCCTCTTCCTGGACTACACTTCCCAGTGCCCTTTGCATTAGGTGTGTCCCGGTAACAGCCTTCTGGCCAGTAGACTAGGACCAGGACTTACAAGTTTCTTTCTGAGGTCTGGGCCATAAAAACTATTCAAACACTATCCTCACTCCCTTCCTCTTCCTCTGGATGAGCAGAGAGCCCTCCAAGGAGCTGGAGGAGGTGGGGCCACAGATGGAAGGATGTGGTAACCCGACCGATGGCACGCAGCAGAAACCCTCCCTGCCCCACCCTTGCCAACCTACCATGGCCTGAAATGAGTGAGAAACGAAGTTTCCCTGCATTGAGCCATCCAAATTTTGAGATTGTTTGTTTCACAGTTAATGTACCTTGACCAATATAATGACCCTTAATGGTTTCTCAGAATCTAAAATTCCTAAATATTTTTTTGTTTCGTTTATTTTTTTTAAAAAAGTATTTTAACTGTGCTAAAATAGACATAACACAAAAGTTATCATTTTAACCACTTTTAAGTGTACAGTTCAGTGACATGAAGTACATTCACATTGCTGTGCAACCATCACTACCATCTATCTCCAGGATTTTTTTCATCTTGCAAAACTAAAACTCTGTTCCCATGAAACAGTAACTCTCCATCCCCCCCCCACCGCCCCAGCTTTGGGCAACCCCCATTCTATTTTCTGTCTCTATGGATTTGACTACTCTAAGTATCAGGTATGAGTGGAATTATATTTGTCCTTTTGTGACTGGCTTATTTCAAGTAGCATAGTGTCTTCCAGGTTCATCCATGTTGTAGCATGTGTCAGAATTTTCTCCCTTTTGGAGACTGAATGATATTTCATTGCATGTATAGACCACGCTTTGTTTATCCATTCATCTGTCAGTGGACACGGGTTGCTCCCACCACTTGGCCACTGTGAATAATGCTGCAGTGAACACGGCTGTGCAGATCTCTTCCTGTCCCTGCTCTATTCTTTTGGGTATATATCTAGAAGTGAAATTTATGGATCATGTGGTAATTCTATTTTTCATTTTTGAGGAACACCCATACTGTTTTTCACAGAAGTTGCACCATTTTACGTTCCCACCAGCATGACACAAAGGTTCTAATTTCTCCACAGCCTCAATATCCTAACATCTTAACCCCCAGATTAAATCAAGAAATCACACGCGATTGCATAAATTACTGTCTTAAATTTTCATCAATATCTCTGAAAATTAGTCCCAAACTAAGAACGATTCCCAGACATTCAAAGTCCACTGCTTTTCCTTGATGTGAGCCACAACCACCCTGTCTTCCAAAAGCCAGCTCTGTGGTCACACGGTGATTTCTGAGCTTGAAGGTAAGGTTGTGGTTGGCTTTGTGGTTAGTAAATGATCTCCTGGTCAGACACTTCCTCGGGACGGGGAGGGAGCAGGGGGGGGTGCTTGTGTGATGCCGAGCGGAGGTCTGAGTCTGACAGCTCAGCTAGGCCATTTTTGCGGCAAGTCTTGTAAGCGTCATAACCATATCAGAAGCAGATTAATAAGAAATGTAAATTCCCCTCCAAAAATAGATCCCAGGAAGCTGAGAACTTGCAAAATTACTTTCCATAGGAATTTCTGTGATGCCTGAAGCTCTAATTAAAAGGACTCCTGAACTTCAGGTAGGTATAGAATTAAAACACACACATACACACACACACACACACACACAAACCCCACCATTTTTACATTTGCTGTGTAAGTATAATAGCTACTGAAGCTTTTTGTGTGTTTTTAATAAGATTTTGGATTGTTATTTTTGGGGGCAAAATTTTACAGAAGGCTGAAACAATCTCAGTTTTATTCTCCATCCCTTTTATCATTCCTTGCCTTATAAAAATCAAATTTTTAGAAAAAAATAATCCTGAATTTCAAGCAAGATTAAGTGTATAAGAATAGCCAGAAATCTTTTGGAACAACAACCAGAAAAAAAGAGTAAAGATGCACGATTTCCACTATCAGATATTGAAATATATTATGAAACAATAGTGACTAAATCAGAATGATACTGACTAAAACAAAACAAAACAAAACAACCACCAGGGAATAAATGGATAGTCCAGAAAAATAAAAATGTACACAAAATCACTCTGGTATTTAAAGCAATGGAGAGGTTATGGACTATTTGAACAATATTGTTGAGATAAGTAGCTAACCCCCAGGGAAAGATGAAGCTAGATTCCCACTGTCTCCTAATTTACGTAGGACTTAATTAAAGGTGAAGCAAGTGTTGATGAAAATGTGGAACAACTGGACCTCTCATCTGCTGCCAGTGGGAGAGAAAATGATATGGCAACTCTGGAAAATGATTTGTCAGCTTATTATAAAGTTAAATACACGCTTAGCCTGTGATCCAGCAATTTCACTCCTATCTGTTTACCCGAGAGAAATAAAATAAAGCACATGTCCATGGAAAGACCTGTACAAAGAACATTCATAGCAGCTTGATTCCTAATAGCCAAAAATGTGAAAGAAATCCAAAGTCCACCATAATGGATAACTATACTGAAATACAGACATGCAATAGATCACTAGTCAGAATTAAAATGACAAACTACCTCTGGGTAAAACAACGTGGATGAACCTCAAAGGATTATGTTGAGTGGAAAGAGCTAGACACAAAGAGCACCTACTGTCTGCACTTTTATCAAGTTCTAGGATAAGCAGAGTAAGTCTGTGGTGATAGAAATGAGAGTAGTGGGGGTCTGTGGTCAGGACATAGGGTGTGGAGAGAATGGACTAAAACAGGACGTGAGGGCACATTGTGAGATGAAAGAAGTTTTCAACATCTAGAGAGCAGCGGTGATTACACGCACAGATTTGTAAAAACTCATCAAACTACAAACCTTATCTTATGACAATTACAGCTTAACAAAATGATTAAGTAGAGAAGGGTTTAATATTTAAAAGGAAAGACTGACAAATAGAACTACTTAATTTAAATTTCTGTAGAATCTAAAAGAACATGAATAATATTAAAAGATAAGTAATAACCAGAAAGAAATAATGATGTCAAGAGACTGAGTTAATATCCTTATTTTAGAAAGAAATCTCAAAACTAAAAGGAAAAACAAAACAAAACCCACTTTATACCTTTAAAGAAAAGTGAAAAAAATGATAATGTAATTTATTAAAGAAGTACATAGGCCCTGAACACTTATAAATGTGTGATTGACCACAGGTTATCATATCTCTAATGTAAAAGGGTTCTTGGAAATAGAAAAGCAAAATACACTGAAAACTTAGATAGATATATAGGCAAAGGATATAAATACATAGCTCATGAGGGAAAAAATATGACCAATAAGCATTTAAAGTATTCAACTTGTCTAGAAATCAAGGAAATATAAATTAAAGCAACTACATGTCTTGTCCTGACCTTCCCCTGCTTTCTCCTGCTCCTGGGGTTTCCTTTCTTTCCCCAGGATCACCGTTTCCCAACTCCACCTCGGGGAACCTCCTGTTAAACCCTCAGGAGTTCAGTTCAGATGCCACTTCTTTGGTGGTTCTCCTGACGCCCAGTTCGGACCGGGAGCCCCTGCTCTCCGCACTTCCCAGCGCAGCACTCACCCTGCTGCCTCAATACCAGGCTTTCCTCCAGCCACCACCTGGCAACAAGCTCTGCAAGGAGCCTGAGTGCCCCGCACAGGGCCCGGGGTGTGCAGCGCTCAGGAAACATTTCTTGAACGTTTCATTGAGCAAGGAAGCATTTTTATACTGTGAAAGATTAAGATGAAGAAAAATATCCAGTGTGCACAAGGTTTTAAACTGTGACACTTTTACCCACCACTGGTGGAAGCACAAACAGGTATAACCTTTTGGAAGGTAATTTGGCAACATTTAATAGAAGTCATTAAAAGCTTTATCTTCGTGATGTAGCTATTCAGCCTTTAAGAATGTGTTCTAAGGAAATTATCAGACACGTGTCCATGAATACTTGCACATGAGATCTCATTGCTCATTGCTCATTGGTTATAGGATGCGAAAATATTTTTAAAATACCTAAAGGAATAATTAGGTAAATCATGAGTTAACAAGGAAATATCATTCAATTGTGAACAGTGATGTATAATAACCTACAGTTATTACCACTGATTGTGATTATTGATAAAATAATTTATAAGTTTTAAAACCCAGTCAATATAATATATATGCAGAAAAACCTATAGAAACATACATCTAAAAAATTAGTTACTGTTTCCTCCCAGCAACAGAAGTATAGGTAGTTTTTTCCTTTCACTTATCTGGTGTTTTCTAATTTTTATTTCAATTAACATGCCTTTTTTTGTAATTTTAAAGAACCAAAAATACTAACCATGTGCCTTGGAAGCTCTGTTATCTCTATTAGATGGGCTTCACCTTGACATTTTAGTCTACTGAGGATTGAAATAAAAAAAAAAAACAGTTGGCCAAGATCCACTCTTTTCTTTGAGAGTTCATTTGCTTCTATTACAAATATTCCTGCCCTGAATGGTCTGAGCACTGGCCTGTACTTCGCCTCCTGATGTGGCCCTAGCAGGACAAGAGACTGGGATGATGCTTAGGATTGGAGTTTCAAAGGCAAAGGCGATCTCAGAAACCAGCAGGCCTGTGGTGGTGAAGAAACCAGGGTCAGATCAATTATTATTATTATTATTATTATTTTTAAATATATATCTTTATTGATTTCAGAGAGAGGAAAGGAGAGGGAGAGAGAGAGAGACAGAAACATCAATGATGAGAGAGTCATTGATCAAGCCCTCAACCGGGCATGTGCCCTAACCGGGAATCGAACCCCGATTGCCTGGATCCTAGGTCGACACTCAACTGCTGAGCCACGCCCGGCCAGGCAGGGTCAGATCAATTAAATGATCTGTTCAAGGCCTTGGCACGGATGCGTGGGCAACATGTAAGCCCAGCCTTTCTGGTGCCACACCCTGGGCTCCTCCACCTACATCCCGCCACCATTCAGATGCTGAACTCTCAGCCAATCGGAGCAACTAAAGCAGACACTTCTATATTCTCACTCTATCACCCCTGGGATAAAAGTAGTAATAACAGAAAACACTTAGAAGGTGATTCCTGTTTGCCAGGTACTGTTCAGAACACATTTTTACATGTGTTGGCTCAGTGAACCCTCATAACAACCCCGTGTGGTCAGAATCACTATTAAGCCCATTTGTGAAACCTGAGTCTCAAAGAGATTAAATAATTTTCCCAAGGGTATCCATCCTTCAGTGGAATAGCCAAAATACAGACCCAGGCATCTTGGCCCTAGGATCCATGCTCTTAACCATTACAGTCATGGTTCTCACACTTCCATGCATAGGAGAGATTTGTTAAAACCACTTACTAGACTCTATCCTCAGAGAGCCTGATTCAATAGACCATGAACGTGGGTGTCCATCAAGCCAACGCTGCTAGTATGAGACCCACACGGTGAGGAGCACTGCAGATACGGTTCAGTATTACAATAAAGTGCACCAGTTACTTTCTGGAATTAAATCTAGTAAACAATCAATAATGGATGAGTTACCCGTGGATCAAATGAATTGACCCCAAATAACTTCCTATTGATATGGAAGTAACTGGCATCACAGTTGGATATAATCCAATTTAAAAACTGGTGCTTATTCAGCTATATTGCAGGGGTTATGAGGCAATGTGTTCTCGTGGCAAATCGGCTGGGAATCTAGAGCAATGGAAAACAGAGGAGTATCACTTACTGTAAAACCATCACAACAGCACAACATGGTCTTCTATATCACTAGAGCCTCATCTGCAGAAGTCACAAAAGACACAATATGAATACAGCCTCCCACGAAACCCTCACACTCCCTTTGCTCTCAGTCTACATCTGCTTTCCCAGCAGAGGTTGCCTTGGATACAAGTATCCTTTTGCCTGCAAAGTCTATCCCCTGTGGCAAATTAGCAAATCGGCATTCAGATTTAATAAATCTGTCTGTTATTAATTTTCCTGCATGGCTCAAACCCCCAAGGTCTGATAACCTCTATGAAAACTGATAAAACCAGCCCCTGGGCTCTCAAAGCAGACAATTGAATCCAGACCCATGATGACTACAAGGGAGCATGGGGAAGTCCTGCCCAGGGGAATGGGAAGCATCCTTCTTGCTAAAGATGCTGGGACTGCAATGAGTGAGGCTGGGTTCTTCAAGGCCACCTTGTAATTGTGACTAATACTCAGGACCTAGACCAACTGCCCCCTGGGAAGGATGACAATACCACCCAGTCTTAACTTCCTCCACTTAGAACAATCAGCACAGCAGCTCAGAGAAGTTTCACCCTAAGGTCTTCCATCTGTAAGACACATTGGAAAGCCACTGGGCTGGTGGCCAGTGCACATACACACATGACATCACTTGGCTCCCCTCCAGGTCTATCTGATAGATGAGAAATCAGGGAGTGGGAACATGTATAGTGACAGTCCCACAGTGCAACCATCCAAAGCTATTATAAGGGAAAACCCATGACATAAACATATTTTTTAGGTCATAAGAGGTCAGGCCCAATAGAATACCATCACTTTATTGCTTGGACTCCCTTTTATATCTCCCGCCTTTAGAGGAGATTCAGACGATAGCCCCACTGAATTCCCTTGCTGGTAGCACTCTCCAATCACCTATGCTTACTATGAACGAGAATCATTCAGGATCGTTTCCCACAAAGAGTCAGGACAAGAGATTATGGGAGGTCCTTCAAGTTGTCTCACTCTGCAGTGAAGAGACTCAAACTTCAAGACTCAGATTCACCCTGAATCCCAAATTCTCCACAAGACTCTCAAGGCTGGGAAATAAGCAACACTGGGCATTCTCCTCTGAAGAATTCCCTAAACAGGAAGAGGTAGTTAAAATGCTTTGTAAGAATATATAAAAGGTATTATGGAAAAGTCTTTCACTAAGCAGTTTGATTTCAAACAAATGGACAAAAACATAAGGCCTAAATATGAACTTTATTCTTCTTTACCCAGAACATGCCCTAATTATCACTGCCATATCCAGGTGCCTCATCTAATCCTTCTCTGAGCTCATGCTCCAAACTGCCCAGCCTGGGAAGTGAGACCCAGTGGTCACAAGACCCTCCGGACCCACACAACTGACCATCATGAGGCTCTCTGTGCATTGTGTGGGCTGCAGGGCAGGGGCAGAATCATGGCTCCTTGACGTGTCCATATCCTGACCCCTGGAGCCTGTGAATATGTCGCTTACATGGCAAAAGAAACTTTACAGAAGTAATTAAGGTTTATATACCTTGAGATGAGAAAATTGCCATGATTATTTGAGTGGGGCCAAACTAATTACATAAACTCTTAAAATTGGGAGAGGAAGGCAGGGGAGAGAGTGAGAGGGCAGGAAAAGAAGAATTGGAAGGTAGGGACAGTGTGCAAGGATCTGAGAGAGGCGCCTAGGGGGTAAGCGTGGCTCCCAGCTGACAGCCAGCAAGGAGATTGGGACCTCAGTCCTACACCCTCTAGGAACTGAATTATGCCAGCGCCTGTGTGAGCAAGGGAATGGTCCTCCCCAAGAGCCTCCAGAAAGGAACCTGCTGACACCTGGGTTGTAGCCCAGTGAGACCCACACTGGACTTCTGACCTCCAGAACTGGAAGATAATAAATGTATGTAATTTTAATCCATTTAATTTGTGGTCATTTGTTAAGGTAGCAATAGAACACTAACATACAGTTTCCATGCAGGTTTCTATTTTTATTAAAACCTTTCCACTGTAACCAACCCTATTCATTCTAGCACAGACTAATCAGACTGAACACTGGTCCCTGCTTGTGAAGCAACCATCTTCCTCAGATGAAATTATTCAGAAAGGACTTTATAACTTTTTATACTGAACTTTAAAAGTAAATTTCCATGCTGCATTTTAGCTCAGGTGATTCAGCCTGACTAACTGCAGCAGTGTCAGTTAGGAGTGATGTAATCCTAAAGTTCAGAAGGCGGATGGTTGTTATCATTCCTGACCCTGACGGTGGTCTCAGTCACGTCCGGCAAGGACTGCACAGTGTATTCTGGAATGTATCAGGACGAAGAGGGGAAAACAAAGATACTGATATTCTAACCTCACAATCTGTTTTTAATATCGTTTGTCTACAGAAGAATCAGCTATTAGAGAATGATTTCCTCAAGTCCATTTTTTAGGACTGCTTTAATCTCCCCATCTGCCAAAACTATGTTGATAGATATGAGGAAAATTTCAGTGAGCATCTGAATTTCTTTCTATATAAAATAAAAGCTGGATCACATACTTGACCTGGTCTGCTGATAAAAATTAATTTGATATGTACACATATCAATGTGTGTGTGTGTGTGTGTGTGTGTGTGTGTGTGTGTGTGTGTACAGTCATGTGCCCTATATTGACATTTTGGTCAATGATGGACCTCATATATGATTGTAGTATGTTCTATAACCTAGGTATGTAGTGGGCTATACCATCCAGGTTTGTGTAGTGCACTCTATGATGTCTACACAACAAAATTTTGTAACAATGCAATTCTCAGAACATATCCCCATTACTAAGCAGGAATAAAATATATACATAGATTGATATTACACACTCACAACTATACACGAACACACTGATACACATGGGGATGTGTAATATATAACATATACACAGATTTATATCAAACATATACACACAACCACACACATGCACACACATATATGTGCCTTCATCAGGATAAGCAAGTTTATGCTGCATGTGTTACCCATTGTCACGTACAAACCACACACTTAATGGCTCAAAACAAAACTTCATTCATTCACAGTTCTGTGGGTCAGTTGTTTTTGGACCAGGCTCAGCTTGCAGTTCTGTGAGTTTTGCTTGGGTTCACTCCTGCAGTATAGTCACTCAGTGGCCCAACCTGCCTGAATAATCCAAGGCGGCCTATTCACGTGCCTGGAAGAGAATGCTGGCCACAAGCCAGGTCTCTCTCTGCACGTGGTCTCTCACTATGGTCATAGGCTTGACAAGGTGGACTCAAAGCAGCAAGAGGGTTGAGCAGAGATGTGAGGCCTCTGGAAGCCTTTGCTGGGAACCTCTTCAGTGTCACCTCTCAGTCCCCCTCAGTCTCTTGATTAAAGAAAGTCACAAGTTCAACGCAGTTTCAGGGGTGGAGAAAGAAAGTCTACCCCTTGATGAGAAGAGCAACAAGTCACACACTGCAAGAGTGATGGAGGAGTTTATGGGTTTTTTCATAACCTGTCATAACCCCTGAATCTCAGGTTTATTTCACTTGTGCTGCTTGCCCACCATGGTCTGCTAAGGGGCTGTGCGCCACATTATTTCTCAGTGGAAATGCAGGATGGTGGATTTCCACCTTCATGCAGAGCATGCTGTGTTGGTTATCACAGTGGAGGGAAAGGTATCAATGAAGTATCAGTTCAATGTCTCTGTTCAAAGGTATCAGTTCAAAGGTATCAATTCAATGTCTCTGTCCAGGAATCACATATGTCACTCCCAACCAGTTCACTGTCCAAAGTCAGTCATATGGCCACATCTGACTTCAGGGGAGTGGGAGGTGAAGTGTTATCATGGGCCTAGAAAGAGGGGAACTCAAACATGGTCAGACATACTTGCAAATTAGTAGCACAACATATGTGCACGCGCGCGTGCACACACACACACACACATACACACACACACACACACACACACACACACACAATGTATTAGTTTGACACCCAGATAATTGGAACTACCCAGAACACTACCAGTGCTCTGGAAATTATATTCCCTAACTATATATCAGTTAAGAAAGAAGAACAACCATCAGTAAGGTTTTCTCATTTCCCTAAGAAATTTTGATAGGAAGACGAATGATTTCTTGCTAGTTCCAGAGATAATGATGTAAACGCAGTTTGTCAACCCGATTACCTTCCACTAGACACAGAAAGATTTACCCACATCCCAGATAAAGAAACCCAGCAACATGTTGTAGTTAGTACGTTACCATGTCTTTGGACATACAGCTTCAGATCCCGAGCTGTGGTGGTCCTGGCCGGTCACCAACACTCTGCCTCTTTCTCATGCTGAGCCCTGGTCACTCCCCCACCTACTTAAAATTGAATATTGTCCTGTGACTTGCTTTGGCCAATGAAGTTCACTTTGTATTTTCATACTATTCCACACTATAGAGCACTATTACATATTTTAACTCATAACAAAGTTATTAAGATGATTGGAAATTAGCTTATTCTCATGCAAACTCTGCTAAATAAAGGTGGTTCTGCAAACATACATGCTAAAAAAAAAACAAAAAAAAACAGGGGTGGGAGGGACAAATAATACAGAATCACCATGATCACAAGTTGGATTTTTTGGACCCAACAAATGGCAATATCTATATATATTTAAATTGAAATGAAGATAGAAAACAGCTTATATTTTTAACTTGTATTGTTTTTCTTAATATTTTCTTATTTGTCATGTAACTTTGTAAAAGAGAAGGAAAAGAGGTTTATTGATTCCAACTGCCTATAACTGTTCAACTTTGTTCAGAGATTTAACTTTTTTTCTTCTAAGAATAAGCTTTTCTGTTCATGTAGAAGATTATACTAATAGTTACCTGAAATCCAAGTTAGAGAATTTGTAAAACTTAAAATGTTATCCACAGAAATCAGTCACACTAGGTTTACTTTCTTATTTTCTCTTACAATTCCACATTTATAAAGGTATATGTTATTTCTCAATAGGTTTTAGGTAACAGTCCCTGTAACATGTTGAATGGTGACTCCCAACAAAGACATTTCCAAGTCCTGACCCCCCTGGGATTTGGGAAGGTGACGTTATTTGGATAGTCTTGTAAACATAATGAAGTTAAGAATTTTGAGATGAGACTATCCTGGATTACCCAGCTGGGCCTTAAATCTAATGACCAGCATCATAATACGAGTGAGAAATGAAGAGAAGGCCATGTGAAGGTCGAGGCAGAGATCAGAATGATGGGTCTACAAGCCAGGACCCCCACAATTCTGTTCATGTAGCTAGGAAAGAGGCCTGGGACAGATTCTCCCTCAGAGCCTCCAGAGAAGCCAACACTGCCAAAACCTTGATTTCAGACTTGTCATGTCCAGAACCGTGAGATTAAATTGAGGTTGTCTGAAGCCAGCCAATTTGGGATGATTTGTTGTTGCAACCCTAGGAAACTAATACAGTCCCTCCCCTGTCACTCAGGATCACCTTTCCTCCTCCCTCTTTATTAGAATTTCCCAACGAGCCAGCAGAACCACCTCTTTGAATTAACACTATTTTAAATCTCAGTGGTTTCATTTCACGGTCTGACTTCCTTTGAGTTCTGTAGAAGAACAGAGGCTATTTTCACATCCCATATATCAGATGTCAGTCACAAACGTGAATGTGTAGCCCATGCTTGCCTTTAGGTGCAGTTGTGTGCTTTACACAGAAACAGTGAAGCTCTCAATTGCACATACAGAGCACATGGTACAGAGCTGAAATAAAAACAAGCCCTGTGTTTGTCCTGCCCCTGCCAGTCAGCTATATGAACATATGGCCTATAAAACACCATATACATTCTATACTGAGTTCCATTTTTTTTTTTGCTCCTGTTTTATTTTCCAGGACTGAATGTTGCCTCTGGAAGATGCCACAGTCTGAGATCAGTTAATTTTCTTTTGCCTATTAAAATGCAAATTCATACTTGCATGCAATGCATGATGGATTCGGGTAAACTACGGAGTTTTCTCCTCACAATTCTTTACTGGTTTAATTTTAATTTTAATTGTTTATAAAAACTCAGTCTATTCCTTGAAGTTCAGTTAAAGTGACACTTCCCCTATTCAGAGTTTCTCTGTTTCATTCTCCACTCTTACAATGAATTTTTGTATACCTGTAAAATGTGACCCCATTTCCTGAACTTCTACTATGTTCTGGGCACCATATTAGACTATCATATAATGACTTAATTTAATCTTCAGGGAACATATGTACCATTAGCCCCTCTGTAAAGATGGGAAACAAACTCAACAGGGTTCAGGAACTAGTCCAAGGTCATTGCATTAGCACACTGTCCTATGTAACAACGTTCCACAAACAAAGCAGCTTAAACACTAATTTATTATCTCACAATTCTTTGGTGAGAAGTCCAACACAGCATGACTGCTCAGGATCTCATGAGGTTAAAATCAAGGCGTTGACTTCACTAAGTTCCTTTCTTGTATCGGCCTGCAAAGTTTCTGTTGAGAAATCAGCTAATAGTCTTATGGGAGCTTCCGTGTAAGTAACTAACTTCTTTTCTCTTGCTGCTTTTAAGATTCTCTCTTTGTCTTTAAAATTTTGCATTTTAATTATGATGTATCTGGCTGTGGGCATCTTTGGGTTCATCTTGTTTGGGACTCTCTGTGCTTTCTGGACTTGTATGTCTATTTTCCTCAACAGGTTAGGGAAGCTTTCTGTCATTATTTTTTCATATAGGTTTACATTTTACGCTCTCTCTTCTCCTTCCAGTACCCCCATGATGCGAATGCTGGCACACTTAAAGTTATCACAGAGGCTCCTTACAGTATCCTCATTTTTTTGGATTCTTTTTTCATTTTGCTGTTCCGATTGGGTGTGTTTTGCTTCCTTATATTTTAAATCACTGTTTTCCTTCTCGGCTTCATCTACTCTACTGTTGATTCCCTGTAAATCACTCATTTCAGTTCGTGTAGACTTCATTTCTGACTGATTCTTTTTTATGGTTTCTATGTACTTTTTTTATGCTGTTGAAATTCTAAGTTCAGCTACTCTTCCCCTAAGTTCCCTGAGCATCCTTATAGCCAGTGTTTTGAACTCTGCATCTGGTAGGTTGCTTGTCTTCACTTTTAGTTCTTTTTCTGGAGTTTTGTTCTGACCTTTCATTTGGGACATGTTTGTCTCCTCATTTTGCAGCCTCCCTGTGTTTGTTTCTATGTGTTAGGTAGAGCTGCTACATCTCCCTGATTTGGTAGAGTGGCCTAATATAATAGGTGTCCTGCAAGGTTCAGTGGCACAGCCTCCCCAATTACCCAAGCTGGACACTCAAGTGGGTCCTCACTCCCTGTGTGGGCTGTGTACACACTCCTGTTATAGTTGATCTTTGACTGTTGTTGGCACGTAAATGGGAGGGATTTATACTCAATCCAATCTGCTGCAAGTACAGGCTGTGACCACCCTGGAGAATCAGCTGTGCAGAAGCCCATCCCACAGAGCAGGACTTTCTTCAGAGGGGCTCTGGTGCCTACTGAACCCACCCCTTGAGTGTATTAGTTGTGGAGGTGGTTGGGTAGTGCTTAAACATGGTCTGAAGCTGTCCACCAGGTGCACTCTCTCTGGGGAATCCTGAGAGGTGCAGACCAAGGTCAGCCACCATCTGTGTTCTGCCAGGAGCCACCTGGCATGAGCTACAGAGTGATCTGCAGACCTACAGATGGATGCCACTTGTGCTGAGATAGGAGGTGCCCAGGAGAGGCCAAACTGCCAGCAAGGCCAGCTGCCACTAGTGCCAGGCCTGGGACCACTTAGCAAGAGGTATGGGGCATGCCAAGGTCAGATGCTGCTTGTTTGAGAGATTTTTAGGGAAGTCTGAAGACTGAGCCAAGGCAGGCCATTTGTATGGAAAAGCCACTGGAAACAGCTTAGATGGGCCTGCAAGTTGGGTGGGCTAGGGTCTCAGAGAATCACCAGGGCAGGACAGACAGGGATAGGCAGGTCTATTGAGACTCAGGTATGGCACCTCTCTGCCAGCTCTATAGGGAAAGGTTTTAGTAAAGAACAATGCCTCTGCCAGCACTTGTATCTGGGAGAAAGCTGCCCCTCCATCTCTCAACCTGATGAGAGCAGACAGTTCAGTTCCTCCCATATTTCCCTTGAGCCTTTCAAGTTGCTTCCCTAGTGCTGGAACTCAGAAGTGTGTCTGAGCAAGTCTGCACGCAGGCCCTTTAAGAGGGACACCTGGGACTGCAGCAACCCTCTTCACTCAGCCACAATCCCCATTGGTTTTTACAGCCAGGAGTTATGGGGACTTCTACTCCTGGCACTGGAACCCTGGGCTAGGGGCCTAGTGTGGGTCTCAGACCCCTCGCTCCTCAGGGAAGACTTCCGCAGCCAAGATATCCTCCCCATTTTTATCAGCCACAACTGGGTGTAGGACCAGCCTGCTCCATGTCTCCACCCCTCCTACCAGTTTCAATGTGATTTTTTTTATATATGTACTTAGTTGTAGGACGTCCATTTGGCTAGATTTTAGGCTGTTCCGAATGATGGTTCTTCTGTAGTTCAGTTGTAATTTTGATATAGTTGTGGAAGGGTGCGAGTACCACATCTCTCTCTCTCTCTCTCTCTCTCTCTCTCTCTCTCTCTCTTTTCTTTCTTTCTTCTTTTTTATGTTGCCTATTTCCAGACAAATTGCTAGATGGGAAAACAGTTATAAAAAGGTATTTTTCTGTGTGGTTTTGTTTAAGCTTTTGTTTTTAAAAAGGATTTGAAGAGAGTTCTATTTATTAAAGCAACTGCTCTAACTCAAAGCAAAATCACAATGTAATTAAGAAATAGGTAAAACAATCTCTATGATTGAAAGGTCCTTGCTATAACTATAGTATTATAGCTGAGATATCAATAGATGTCATCTGTGGCTGACTCTGATATATAACATGAAGGTATTTACAAAGCTCACACCTGCCCTGAAATGTCATGTTCCCTGGCCAACCACAGCTACCCAAACTTTTCTAAATATCTAACAAAGAGACTTTGTTTAAATTCATGATATCTGTAAGGGGTTTCACTGATGAAATAGCACCCAATAATTTATCAGATGATTGAAGGAAAAGTAAGAACTATTCATTTCTTGGCACTGATGCTGAGAAATAGATTTTGCCCAATTGAATTATACTTTATATTTGAATTCGGTCTTATTCAGAGTGTAAATATCCTGGTAAAGCCCTAACACTAAGTAATAGTAGAATAAAAATAGGTTATACATTTTCTTTCTTCTTTTTTAAAAATATATCTTCATTGATTTTAGAGAGGATGGGAGAGGGAGAGAGAGATACAAACATCAACGATGAGAGATAGTCATTGATTGGTTGCCTCCTGCATGCCCCCCACTGGGGATTGACCCCTCAACCCAGGCATGTGCCCTGACCCGGAATCGAACATTGATCTCCTGGATCATAGGTTGATGCTCAACTACTGAGCCACACCGGCCACGCTAGGTTGTACATTTTCAAATTTTTGTTAGAAGAATAGAAGAATAGGTGAAAGGTGCTACCAAAAACTGAAATAGAGACTAGGGGAGGAAGCAGATCTGGGCAAAGTCCAGAATAAGTTCAGGTTTGGACTGAGTGAGTCTGAGGTATTGGGACAACATCTCCTGCCACCCTCCTCTACTGTGATCTGGATCCCGATTTAGAACTGACCCTACAGCTCATACCTGCCCAGACCGTATTTACTGAATGGAGGGTGAATTCATAGCGGACAACCATGAGGCTGTTGAAGGTATAAGTTTGGAGAGCAAAAGGCATCTGGAGCAGCACCAGGGCTATAAGTGGCATAAAGTAAAGTTCACAGGCAAAGCTGCAGGGGCAGGGAGGGTATAAAATAACTTGGTAAATATTTATTCCCTGCTGAAGAAAATACTGGAGAGCAGTTTTCTCATTTTGAACAACTGAAGCTGAGAATAAAGAGGGGGAAAATGGAGTTTTGCTCTTTGAAATGGATTAGTTGGCCACATGATACAACCTTACAGACACATAGAAAACACCCCATCTTGATTAAAATATGTCAATAAAAAACACTTTGGGAGAGCTATAGATACAAAATTTACATTTTTATATATACTTATAATATAGTTGTATATAACATCTATTACAGTATCACATTGTATTGCATTGTGTTATATCATAAGTGTAGTTATAAAACTGGATAAGATATCCTTTGGAAATCAAGTACACGGAACCACAAGCACACTGTGATTATTCACCTGGTTAATAACTTGTGTCAAAGTCTAGTCAGATTAATGATGCTGTTACATATTAACAACATATCTCAGGACTTTGTATAGTGCCTGTGCAAGCCACCCAGCCAGAGCTGATAACTGGTGATAAAATAATATATTCCAGCATGATCCACACCACACAGCACCAAAGAAGACACCTAAGCATATCTACAAATTATTCTTAAGGAAAGCATAGTGCATTGAACTATATACAGAATTAAATATTGTTAATTAAATATTGTTAACGAATGCAGGCAAACTCTTTAGACAGAATGCCATTTTGAACTGCAATGGAATGAATCTGTCTCATAGACTCTTCAGTCCCTAGATTTATCAGCACCTAAAGAACAGACAGCTGTCCTGAATGTCGGAGCATCATCCAGCCAAAGCTGTTGCCACTGTGAAAATCAAACTTAAAACAAATTATTCTTGAGAAAAGAAAAACAGATGTTGATCCAGGAGTAAGGATGTTATCCCCAGGCAGTTCCCAGAGATTTGACCACCAGATGGGAGATCCAGCCTCTGGTGAACTCTTTCCTAATGGCCATTAATCCCAAGAAATTCCTTTAGCCTTTGCTTGGTCATGTAATTATCCAACACAAGGCCTATAGTTGACTTTCATGCAGTTTTACAAGAATACGAGGAAAGGAAAAGAGTGAGGGAGAAGAGTGGAAGGGAGGCAGGGAGGGAGGTAGGGAGGTAGGGAGGGGGGAAGGAGAGAGGCAAGGAGGGGGGGAGGGAAGGAGGCAGGAAGGGCGCTGAAAAGCCCGGGGGGGGGGGGGGGAGCAGACAGATTTTGGTGTCTGACAAATGCCCACTTACCCACACTTCTGGGAACAGGAGTTCCCTAGGTCCTGGAAGGAAGGGAGGAAGGGGGCAGGAAATGAAAGAAGAAAATAGGAGAAGGAAAATAAATCATCTAAAGGTTCAACATATGAGGAAATGGCCAAAAAATTGTATTGTATCTCTGCAATAGAAATTACATGCCTGCTAAAATTTGCTTTTCAAAAAACAATGTTATGGAGAAATCCTCTAAATGTTAAAGTATAATTGAAAGTAGTATGTGCCAAATACATTCAATTTATTTTAAAATATTTATTACTTTAAAAACAAAACTAATTATCAATAGTGATTATATGTAAATCAATATGTCCTATAGTAGGTGAATGGAAAAATAAACTATATTACCTCCAGATAACAGAATATTCAGTGCTAAGAGAAATGAGCTATCAAGCCATGGAAAGACTTGGGGGAAATGTAAATGCATATCACTCAGTGAAAGAAGCCAATTTGGAAAATACTACATACTCTATGATTCCAACCACATGACATCTAGAAAAGGAAGCACTATGGAGACAATGAAAAGATTGGTGGCTGCCAGGGTTTGAGGTGGGGTGGAGGGGTGAAGACACAGACCACGGAGGGTTTTTAGGACAGTGAAAATACTCTGTATTATAATGGTTTCATGATGTTATACAATTGGCCAAATCTGCAGCATGTACAACACCAAGAGCAAACTCCAAGGTAAACTAAGGACTGTAGGTGACGATGAAGTGTCAGGATGTGTAAGAAAACCTACTAAGTATTCTGGGAGACTAAATGCTAGTTTTTAGCGTGTAGCCTGTGTTCAGCTTAACATATGCAAATAATGCTATTCTCTTGTTACTGCAAATAAATTAAGCAGGAAAAACAAAAAAAGTAATTCTATCTTGCTAATAGTAATTGTAGATTTTGCTTCTCTGTGTTTTTTTGTATTTGTTATTATTCTGTATTACCCTTCAAACGAACATTTTACCCTAAAATGTAAAATGCTATATATTTTTAAAAATATCGAATTACCTTTTGTGTGTGTGTTTTATACACATGTAAAATATCCAGGCAATATTTAAAATGGTGATGTTTCTTTGATAGACATCAGAAAGATAACTTGAGCTATTAATATTTAATTCAAATATATGCCCTAATATATGATATATTCTAATTAGGAGTCATGAATATATGAGGTATTTTAAATAGGAACCAGAGAACAAATGTAACTTGATTTGGTTTGTCTCTTTACAGAGCCTAGCATACCTAGTGACCTCTCAGAAGCTAGCATGCTATCATAATAGTACATCACTGAAAAGGAGTCTTAAAGACATAAATATCCACAGCCCCACCCCCAAATTCTATCCATGCTCTAGTTACTGATACTAACCTATTACCAGATGTAACAAGAGTCACCAGTGAGAGAAAGGGAAAGGGTGATATTTCATTTTCCTTGGGAAATGTTTTCAACTTTTAGGTGACGCTGGCATCTACATGCTGTTTTATTTCATGATCCTCCTGCAAGTGAGACAGCCCAGGAGACTGGCTGATGAGGCTGACTGACAGAAGGCCCAGGCAAAGCATGCAGTGTCTCAGGTGAAGGTGTAAAGACCCCAAAGTAGATCGTCTCTTTCTACTCTGTATTGTTCTACTTCCTCTTGGCTGCCAGAGTCATCAGGGCCTGCAGCCTGTTCCCCAGGCATCTCCAAGGGCCATGCACAGAGCGGGGCAGAAATGCTTGTCTGATGACCATAAATTTCTTGGTGTTGCCAGTTCCATCCAGGTACCGTCTCTAAAGCCTCAAGAAGGCAGAGATAGCATCATGCCTCCATAAGGCTCTGCAGTGCCTGTGGACCTGCCTGCCTGCAGCAGGTCTTCAATCGGTGTTATTTTGTTTAGCTCTAACTGAACGAGGCACTAAAGAATAGAAGGTGGGAACCATTCTATAGATGGGAATCGCAGAATAACCTCATGGTAACTTGGTGCTGGATGTGCCAAGGTCCAGTTCAAGAAGTGGCACTGCCATAAAATCCCTATAGTCACTGACTTGGTAGAACAAACTTTAAAAATAAAATTTTTATTGAATTTATTGGGGTGACATTGGTTAATAAAATTATATAGGTTTCAGGTGTACAATTCTATAGTGCATTATCTGTATATTGTACTGTGTGTTCACCACCTCAAGTCAAGCCTCCCTCCATCACTATTTATCCACCCTTTACTCATTTCTACCCCCATTCCCTTTCCCTCTTATAATCACCATACTCTTGTCTGTATCTAAGAGGGGTGTTTTGTTTTGTTTTTGCTTAATCCCTTTACCTTTTTCACCCAGCCCCCCAACACCTCTCCCCTCTGACAGCTGTCAGCCTGTTCTCTATTTATGAGTCTGTTCCTATTTTGTTTATTTTGTTCATTAGACTCTACTTATAAAGTGAAATCATATGGTATTTGTCTTTCTCTGACTGACTTATTTCACTTAGAATAATACTCTCCAGGTCCATCCATGCTGTCAGAAAAAGGGAAGATTTCCTTTTTTTTACAGCTGAGTAGTGTTCCATTGTGTAAATATCCCACAGCTTTTTTATCATTCATCTACTGATGGGCAGTTGGGCTGTTTCCAGGCCGTAGCTGTTGTAAATTACTCTGCTATGTACACAGGGGGTGCATATATTCTTTCGAATTAGTGTTTTGGGTTTCTTTGGATATATTTCCAAAAGTAAAATCGCTGGGTCATAAGGCAGCTCCATTTTTAATGTTTTGAGGAAACTCCATCTGTTTTCCACAGCGGCTGCACCAGTCTGCATTCCCACCAGCAGTGCACGATTTACTGATGGTGGCCATCCTGATGGGTGTGAGTCATATCTCGATGTGGTTTTAATTTGCATTTCTCTGATGATTAGTGATATTGAGCATCTTTTCTTACGTCTATTGACAATCTGTATGAAAAAACTCTTGTGTAGAGGAAAAAAGTAACCAAGGACCAGAAAGTGGCAAATTAGGCACTGCACCATCCTAGAAAATTTGAGTACCAGAAACCTCAAAACAAGGACATCATTTATCATTCTGTGCTTAGATAACTATTCTAAGTAATATTAATTAGCTATCAGTAGAAATCTGGGAAGCCTTTAACCATCAACAGAGTGATTTTTATTATGCTTCGTTATTCTTGCCATGTACAGAGGAGTTGATTTATCACTTGTGCAGGTTAAATGAAATCCTATCTGGTTATATGAAAATGAGTCTTTTTCAGAAACAAAGGAATTCCTGAAGCCTACTGAAAATAAGAATCACCTGTTGGGCTTGTTAAAAAAGAGAGAAAAAGATTCCCAGCTATTCCTCACAGATTCTGATTTGACAGATCTGGAAGGAGGCTGGACTTTGCATTTTCGATGAGTACTGTCTGTAGGTGAGTTGGATGTGGGTATTTCTAATGCCTGCCGAAAATGCAGACAGAGTGAAGAGAGTGACAGACTTGGTGTCAAGTAGATGCCCACCTCCCATCACTGGGTGAGTCCCTTAGGTTCTGAAAGGCTCAGTGTCCATCAGTAGATGAGTGGATAAAAAAGCTGTGGTACATTTACACAATGGAATACTATGCAGCTGTAAAAAGAAGGATCCCTTACCCTTTGAGACAGCCAGTCAGAGAAAAACAAGTATCACATGATTTCACGTACATGTGGAATCTAATGAACAAAATAAACTGATGAACAAAATAGATCCAGAGGCATGGAAGCATGAAACAGACTGAGGGATCTCAGAGGGAAGGGGGGAGAGGGGAGGAGGGAAGAGATTAACCAAAGAGCTTATATGCATATATGCATAGCCCATGGGCACAGTAAAGGCCTGAGGTAGGGTGGGAACTGGGTGGAGGGGGGCATTGGGGGGAAATGGGGGACATCTGTAATACTCTCAACAATAAAGATTTTTTTTAAACCCAATATTTCTAAATATTCCCCCCAAGAGGCATTCAATTTAACAGCTTTTGTTCTCGAATTAAGCCAGACCATCAAAGAGCCTGGTCACCTAATTTGGTTACCCGTTGGATGTTCACACCAAAGCGCACTTTGGCTTTACACCATCGGCTTCTAGTGAGGAACGCTGAACCAACGCGCTCTGCCATCCCTCACTTAACGTGGGGCTGGACTCTGCGGCTACCATCACTCACTGCATCCTAGGCATCCTCCTCATGAACCGTGAGGAGACCTACTCTCAGGCCTGCACGCCGGAAAGAGCTGTGTCCCCCTGGAACAAGTGTTTATACTGTGCCGACGCCAAGAACTACACGACAAAGCGTGCTCTCCATAGAGCCGGGCTGCCACTCGCCTCTTTGATCACAAGCCTCACCCTGGCTCCATCTTATTTTTTTCCCTTCACCCTGATTTTCTCCCTTGTTATTTAAAAATGTATTTACCCAGAAAGATGACATTCTCTGAGGTCCCGACAGGCCAGTATCAGAGGAGGGCTCAGTTCTCCTGCCTGCCTGGGCTTGTGGAGTTCAGAGCCATGCCCGCCAGCTTCCTCCACCCTCCACCCTCCCCACCCAACGGTTTCCACAAGAAGAGCTTTTCGAGGCTGCTCCCCATCAGGGATGGAGGCCTGGGCGTGAGCAAAACTCTAAGTTGATGATGAATCAGAAATGGCTGTCTGCCTTTAACTCACCGAACAAAAACTCAACATACATAAATATAAATACAGATAGACAGGTTGTACAATGACTATTCAGAACATTTGGTTCCTTAAAGGCATTTTAATCACCTTCCTCAAATCTTTTTTTTTAATAGAGAACACAACAAAGAGGCAAATAAATTTCTTAAATGTTCTCTTATTCACATCCTTGCCTGATTATAGCACGAGCTGTGTCATGATGCTTTCTGTTTCCAAGCTGAGTTAGCCAAATACGTTGCCTTTTTCTTTTTTTAATGCTTTATCGCACAGCCGGCAGTTAACGGATGCTGGGGTCCATTTGGAGATTTGTTTGTGTAAAGCGTTGGCTGTTATATAGCAGTTTAAATAACATGGCCAGTTGTTACCACACTCAACAGCAATTTAGAATGTAATATGTTTCAATAGAATTAAACTGGCTATTACAACTCAATAACCCTCACCTCCGAAAATCAACCCTAGTCTATCTTCAAAGAGATTACTAGCTTTTTTCTTTTCCCCCCGAGAGGCATTCAATTTAACAAAACTATTCCAGGTCTGGTGTCACTGAGGAAGGGAAACTGCTTCTTAGTAATTCACAAGGAAAGATTTATAAGTAATTAGATTCCCTTTGCCAAAATTAAGACACAGATGAATCACAAAACTGACCCTTTTAAGTGTAGCCTCTAAGATGTTTGCAGCTGTTGACAACAAGGAAGCAGACGAATTGTAACGACTGGAACAAACAAAATCAGACAAGATTTTAACTCACAAGAATATGGAAGAAATTAAGATGAGATCAAAGGAAATTTCAGTACTGACAAATCAGACAAGAGATGAATTCAAAGTGACTTTTTGTCTTTAGCTTAAGTGCCACCAAACTAGGGTCTTGAAAATAACATTTTCTTCCAAAATAAATGTAAAAGAATAGGAAAATGGGATTGTGTTACATTACTTATAAAACAAAGGTTTTTCTAATTTTGGCTTCCAACATTTTAATAGGTGTCATTTCATGTTAGAATATATTACCTCTTCTTCCCACCCATAAATCTACGAAAGGAAAATGTTAAGGGCTGGTTTCTAACGGCTTTCTGTTGATCTTATTTTTTAAAAAATTATTATCTCACTTTAAATCCAGTTGTAAGTCATGATGTTTTGCTAGAAAGTTATATCAGTTATAACAAAAACACTGAAGAGGATGGTATGTGAATGTTACCTTGGAAATTGGTAAAAACAATTATTCCTTCTCACATATTGATTAGTGAGGTTAATTTTTCTCATTAATATCCCATGCAAGTATTCCAAAAATTTGCCTCTTTTTTTAGCATCTTTCTCTAGAAGTCACTGAATTTTTAATTTTCCATCATTTTATTTCACTAGTTCACCATTAAAGGATTTTTATTAATTCCACGATGTTTTTCAGAATTGTATTCTTATGCTCCAGGAGTGGACTCGGTAATATGTAAAATCCTTTCTAGTTCGAGTGCCTGGTTAGCAGACTTAATTGTAGAGCTAAACGGCCGGTGAAGTCCCAGCCCACTGTTCACCTGCTGTGTGACTGACCCAGGGGGACACACCACCTTCTCATCTTAAACAGGAGGGAATGACAGTATCTGTCACTCAGAGGGCGTGAAACATTAAGCAAGCCAGTGATTCATGCCTAGTGCTCAGCAGCCAGAAAGCTCTTCACAAAATCGCTGCCACCATTGTCGCAGTTACTGGAACCGGTAGTGATATTATTATTGTTTTATTGTCTCTGTGGTCATCTCAGCATAGCACTGAGGAAGCCACAATTCCCTTCTCAATAAAACAACTTTGAAGATAGAGAGGAATATGAAAATTCATTAAAAAAAAACACACCCTAGATCAAAGGCTGATAGAGTTCTATTTCTGGCATTTGGGAAAAGTTTGCACCAATTCCAAGGCAGATAGAACTCAGCTGAGATCAATTCAGGCCCGAGGAAAGTCTGGATGACCTTTCATAGTCCCTAGAATGAACTAGGGAGTCTAAGGAGGGTGAGGGCGCAACTGGCACAGATGCTGGATATCGAAATTGTGAGGGGCAGCAGCCTCCCTGGGCCTGTCTAAGAAGTTGTGCGAGTGCCCTCAAGGGCACGTAAGGCCCAGAGACCCCAACTTAGGGAAACAGCGGGTCTCCACGACTGCACCTGAAGATGAACACAGCACGGGAAAAGCCCTCACACCCAAACCCAAGAGAGAGCCCTTGAGATGGGCAGAGGAACAGCATCGTGAAGACGCGGCAGGGCCCTTCCCCAGTCAAACATTTGCCACAGCAACGGAAGCGCAATTGGGAAACGGAGCGGAGGGGCCAGAACAAGTCGGAAGCTGAAGATGTGCCCCCCAGAAACAGCATGGGGAGAAGTGCAAAGAGAAAGGTTTCTGTGGAAAAGATGCCGGGTGAAATGAAGAGAAATTACATAAATTTTTTTTAGTGAGCTAAATTAAAATATACACTAGAGAAGTAATAAGCCACATTAATTGGGTGGAAAATAAAGTAATTATATGGTGGATGAATTTAAGCAGGCTACTGGCAGTGCAGAAGAAAATATATGCAAGACCAAATATAATGATTTAATGGCAATAATTTGCTTTGAAAGTCTCAGAATATATTACTAAAGGCAGAGAGAGAGTAAAATCTTTGCAATTTTTTCCTATTTCTTGGTAGAGTCAAGGTAAAGGAGAGATTTTAGTTTTACCTTTGAAAATGAGAGGTTAAACAATTTTTGGAAACATTTTAAAATTATAGCATTCTATATAACCATTGGCTTAAAGTAAAATCAAAATTTTAAGCTGTAAGTATAACAAAAATGAGAATAGAACATAAAAAAAATAAATATATGATCAAGTATGTGATCAGAGAAAAATTCACAATTTTAAATGCTTTCATTACAAATGAGACAAAACAAAGATAAGTGAACTAAGCAATCAACTAAAAGAAGTTGAAAAGGAACAATAAATAGGAAAAAAGAGAAAGATGGAATGAAAGGAGAAAAGAAGATACAATTGAAATGGAAACCTTTGAATTCAGATTAAACCTAAAAGCTGTTTTTAAAAAAATAGACAAACTCTTAAAACAAAACAAAACAAAAAAAGATAAAAAAATAAATACTAACAGGAAAATAAAAGGAAAAAATTGTCCCCCAAAATATAGATGATTTTGTTTAAGTTGCTATACTTTGATGAAAGAAGTTGAAAACACAAATGAAAAGATATCTCAAGTTCATGAACTGGAAGAATTAATATTGTTAAAATGTCCATACTCTCTAAAGCAATTATACAGATTCAATGCAATCTCTAGCAAAATTCCAATGGTATTTTTCACAGAAATAGAAAAACAATCCTGAAATTTGTATGGAACCACAAAAGACCCCAAATAGTGAAAGTAACCAAGACAGAAGAATGAAACTGGAGGCATCATACTTCCTGATTTTTAAACTATTCTAGAAAGCTGCAGTAATCCGAACAGAGTGGTATTGGCATAAAAAATAAACACAAAGAACCATAGACAGAATCAAAAGCCCAGAAATAACCCCCTGTGTATACAGTCAACTAATATTTGACAGGGGAGCCAAAAAATTCAATGGGAAAAGGACAATCTTTTCAATAAACGGCCCCTGGGAAAACTAGATAACCACATGCAGAGGAAAGAAATTGGACCCATATCTTACGCCACTCACAAAAATTAACTCAAAGTGAATTAAAGACTTAAACATAAGATTTGAAATCATAAGACTCCAAAAGAAAACATAGGAAAAAAGCTTCCTGACATTGGTCTTGGCAATGATATTTTGGATATTGCGTAAAGAGCATAAACATCGAAAGCAAAAACAAACAAGTGGAACTACACCAAACTAAAAAGCTTCTGCTCAGCAAAAGAAATAATTAACAAAATGAAAAGGCAATCTACTAAATGGGAGAAAATATTAGCACATCACATACATCTGATAAGAGTTAATATCTAAGATATATAAAGAAATCATACAACTCTAGCAAAATGCAAACAAAACCAAAAATCAATCCAATTAAGAAAATGGGCAGAGGTTCTGAATAGACATTTTTCCAAAGAAAACATATAGGTGGCCAACAGGTGCATGCAAAGATGCTCAACATCATTAATCATCAGGGAAATGCAAAGTCAAAATTAAAATGAGATATTACCTCATACCTTTTCAAATGGTTATCATAAAAAAGACAGGGGATAACAAGTCTTGGTAAGAATGGAGAAAGGGGAGCCCTTGTGCAGTGTTGGAAAGAATGTAAATTAATGCAGCTACCATAGAAGACTGTATGGTGGTTCCTAAAAAAAATTAAAAATAAAACTATTATATGATCCAGCAATCCCACTTCTGGGTATACATCCAAAGGAAATGAAAACAAAATCTTGTAAAGATACGTGCACCCCATGTTCACTGCAGCATTATTCACAGTGGCCAGGATATGGAAACAACCTAAGTGTCTGCCAACAGGTGAATGTATAATAAACATGTGGTTTATATACATATACAACGGAATATTAGTCAGTCATGAGAAAGGACAACTTGTCATTTGTGACAACATGGATGGACCTTGAGGGCATTGAGCTTAGTGACGTCAGTCTGACAGAGAAAGACAAATACTGTATTTCACTTTTATGTGGAGTCTAAAAAATCTGAACTCATGGAAGAAAGTAGAATATTGGGGGGGAAGGGGAAGATTTTTATTTAAGGGTATAAACTTCCAATGAAAAGATGACTAAGTCCTGGGGATCTAATGTACAGCATGGTGATTATAGTTAATGATACTGAATTATATATACTTGAAAATTGCCACGAAATAGATCTTAAATGTTCTCACCACAGAAAAGGAAATGATAATGATGTGACATGATGGTAATTATGTGATATTAGCTAACACTATGGTAGTGATCATACTGCAATATGTGTACCAAATCATTTACTGTACACCTTAAACTTAGACAATGTTCTCTGTCAATTATATATCAATAAAGCTGGACAAAAATATTCTGTATGATATCTACAGTAGAACGTAAGTTTTTTTAAAATAAATGGATTATTTCTGAGAAAATATCAAATATTTTGTGTATATCTGTATACGTGTGTGTGTGTGTATGAAACAGATACTACAAAAAATAAAGACCGTAAAACCTTTAGAAATATTTTATAAATGAGTTTGTTGAAACTTTGAAGAAAGTGGTCCATAAAATATGTAAATTGTTCAGAAAAGAGAAAAATAAACAAAGCTATCCAGTTTATTTGATCAATCTAGCAGAAAAGCATGAGACCAATGTGTCACGAATACAACAAAATAAATGAAACCCTAAGTCCAATGTCACTTGGAAATATGGAGGCTAAGTACAATTCAATTACACCTGAAAAAATAATTACCACCCCACAAAGGAAGGTTGATTCCACTAATGCAAAACTGATTTAGTATTAGGAAATATAGCTTTACACATGAAGAGAACCAATAGGAAAGACTAAGAATTCTGCTATTTGCCAAAAGAATTTCATTGAATTTTAACAGTAGTTCCTTAAAAAATAAATAAATAAATAAATAAATAAATAAATAAATAAATAAATAAATAAGCAGTATACTACAAATAGAAAAATACTTTCTTAATATGATTTTTTTGAAGTCTCAAACCAATGTATTACACAATTTTAAAATACCAAGCACATTCTGGTTAAAATCAAGAACAAGAGAATCATCAGTATTATTATTTTACATAATTCTGAGAGTTTTGGTTTATGTAATACAATACAGAACATAGCTAGCAATATAACCATTAAGAAAGCTAAGGCAAAAGTTATTAACAACTGCAAAAATATAGATTTCAAAAAATCCAAGAAAATCAAAGAAAAAATCTCTGAGAATTAGAAAGAAAACTCAATACAGGTAACAAAAATCAATCTTAGTTTATGGCCCAGAAATATGTCTTAATAGGCAGGGATCATGTTCCTAGCACTCATAACATAAAGCATCAATGATAACCTCATGAAAGGAGATAATTTCTCATAAAAAAACAAACAAAATATTTTTAAGACAAAAGGAGCAACATGCTGTGTTCTTAGATAACACGGTAAATATTTTAATATCTCCAGTTCCCTCAGTGAATATATAGTTGTAGTGGGATTCTAATAAAAATCCTAATAGAATTTTTTCTTGGGAGTTGAAAACCATGATTTAAAACCTCCTGAAAGAATAAGCTTGTACAAATAGCTTAGCTATTCCGTGTTAATTGTTTTCAAATGAACTATTTATATTTGATTGCTATGGCAATATTATAAAATAAAATGCATGCCACCCTCAAATGTTGTCACCATTATGTCAAAGCTGGAATCCAGACTTCCTGGTTAATCTTTTTCAATGGTTGTACAAAAAGCACCTCTCTGTAAAGTTGCAGTATTTTGTTTTGTTTTTAATAAACTTGAAACAATTTTTTCCTGTTGACTTTCAAAGTTAAAAAAACTGGGACAGGAAAACATAAAGGGTGGAGGCAGATATACTTGAGATATATAAACATACCCGAGAATCCAGCAAATTCTATTTTAACTACAATGACAGCAGGTTCTTAGTACTTACACCCTGAGAAGGTGAAGGCAGAGAATAGCCTGAGAACACTGTCTTCTGCCTTTTGTGAAATTCTTGTGAATGCAAGTGGCTAACGTAAGTGACTAAACTTCACGCAGATGAAGCCAGACATCACAGACTTCATGAAAAGGTATATTTTTTAAAGTTTTCAAAGAAAATGACTCTGGATATGTTCTTTCTCTGTGCCTGTGTTCCAGATTTGTTTGTACGATTTCTCGATGTTTTAGTACATGTAGTACAAAACAGAGTGACATTCTATTACTGTCTTTAGAAGAAAAGAAATTTACAATAAAGGAGACTAGGCTACTTAAGAACTCAGCTGAAAACAGGTCCAGGCTTAGCTCAGTGCACCTAACGCCCAACTGGAGGAATTTCAAGGGGAATGTTAGATGGTACAAACTAAAGAATGAATTGAAATCAGGGTCTCAAAGAGATAGCTGCACCCCCATGTTCACTGCAGCACTATTGGCAATAGCCAAGCTATGGAGAGAACCTAAGTGTCCATCAGAGAATAAATGGGTAAAGAAAATGGGTAACAAAGTTATACATACGATAGAATATTACTCAGCACTGAAAAAGAAGGAAATCCTTCCATATGCAACAACACAGGTGAATCTAAAAATCATTATGCCAAGTGAAATAAGCCAGACACAGAAGAACAAATACAGCATGATTCCACATATGCGAGGTATTTCAAATAAACTCGCGCAAGCAGAGAGTAGAATGGTGGTTGCCAAGGGTTGAGGGGAGGGGGAAATGGAGGCCTGCTCATGAGTATAAACTTTCAGTTACGCAAGAATGACTAAGTTCTAGAGAGCTGCTCTACAACTTAGTGCCTATAGTTAACAATACTGTATTCTGCACTAAAAAAATGTTAAGAGGGTAGATCTCATGTTAAGTGCTCTTAGCACCCTAAAACACAAATAAAAAGAAAAGAGCCCCAAGAAACTTTTGGAGGTGATGGATATGTTTATTGATTGTGGTGATGGTTTCATGGGTATGTGCACATGTCCAAACTCATCAAATTATATACATTAAATATGTTCAGTTTTCAGTATATCAATTATAGTTCAACAGAGCTGTTTTAAACATCATAATTATAAGTAAACTGTGAAGTTGGAGAGAACAGAACAAGATACATGAAAATAAATTTGTTCACACAATTACCCCAAAACTATGGAATAAACACAATGATTAGAAGCATCTAGTTCATGTAAACATACTAAATGGTCTAACATGTAAGTCCAATCAAAGGTGCAATTAACTCCACGGACCAAAATCAAAGGCATGTAGCTGAACAGCCATGGACTGGATCAGGTCCCTTCGACGCTTTCATGTTCCAGTTAATATCTAGCTGAGGCGGTTTTCTGACTTCTAAGGATGTTTATTGCTCTGGGGTAGATTTGTGTGAGCTGACATGACACAATCCTGTTTCATTACTTGTGCCTAATGCCCTTGAGCCACTACCAAATAACAGAGATTCACATCAAAAGCCAAAGTCAGATTCTATCACCAAAACTCACGTGGTCTCAGGGATTCTGTGATTCTTTTTCATGGCTTTTAAAACTCTCTCTCTAAACACACTTCCTCTGTGGACCTTAATTACTCACAGGAAAACCAAGTGCTCTGCTGTGTGATGGGAACCTGATGTGCTGCAAGTCAACTGCTCATTGGCCACTGCCTTTCTTCTTTCTCCAAGCCTCTGTTCTTTTCATTGTGACATGCTGTTTCTGATTCTTGACTACTTTGCCCTCTATAAAGATGTTGTTAGCTAAATGCCTGTAGCACCACTGAAGTAATAATTCATTCACTTCTTATATCAACATAAACTTAGCAGGGTCTCTGGGGCATCACCCTCCCAAGGAAGAACCACAACAATGCATCTTGGCAGGAAAGAATTGAGTCTATTTGTTCAAAGTTCTTCAGAAAAAGACATCCCATATTTCTCTGATAGCCTATTCTAGTGTCTTTTAAGCCTCCAAAGAAATTCAGGTGTGTGAAACACACAACTTTATTCTGTCTTAAACAAAACAAATCCATGTAATTCTGATCACACTGAGATTTTTTAACCTCACCTTTCTCATCACTGTCTTCTCATCAAGATTCTAAGTGAGTCGATTTTTTAAGTGACCCTGATTCAGTATCCAGTGGATATTTTCTAACGTTGAAATGGAACCATTCATCAAGTTCATAATTTTGAAATAGTGAGGTTTCTGGACCTGAAACCATGTGCCTACTTTAGTTCCATTATAGATCCTAAGTTGCGATCTTAGGCAATGTAGAATTCAGTCCCAGGCCAGTATGTGTAAGGGAATATAATATATAAGCCTCCATGTAGATGCCCTTTGTTATTGTTGCTCTAATTTTTAATTTGTGTATTTGGGCAGGAAGCACAGAAAAGACAGACGGGGAGCGTGATTCTAACGAAATTCTATATCATAAATCGCACAGGAGACTTGGAATATAGTGTGTGAGTTTGCTCGGGTTGCCGTGACAAAGTACCACAGACCTGGTGGCTTCACCAACAGAAACTTATATTTTCACAGTCCTGGAGGCTGGAAGGCGAGGTGTCAGCTGGGTTGGTTTCTTGGGGCCTCTCTCCTTGGCTTGTAGTCGGCTGTCTTTTCCTTATTTTCACGTGGTCTCCCCTTTCTGCACATCAGGATCCCAATTTCTTCTTCTTATAGGTTCTCATAGGGACGCCAGTCATTTTGGACTAGGGCCCATCATAATTAGAGCTTATTGAATTTAATTATTTATTTAAAGACTCTATTTCCAAATAGAGTGACATTCTGAGGTACTGAAGGTTAGGATTTCAACATAAGAATTGGAGGAAGGGGGCATCATTTAGTCCACAATATATGAGAAGCAGCAGCATTACAACAGAAATAAAGGGGCTGTTCAACACTTCTGGCATAGACCAGGCTAACACTGGTCTGTTAGCCTCTCGAAAGTCGCGATGGGAAAAACACATTGCATTCCCCCACGTGCATGGGTGCTGAGCCGTCTCGGTGACAGGGGTTACTGTTTCATTGCAATATGGCAGACATGTCACATAGGGCATCTTGTAATGACACTCATCTGTTTCTTCCCTGAACTCTCCTTTCCCCTGAAATTCCTTCTCTTTATATGTCTGGCAACAAGATGAACAGCTGCTTTTTGGGGACCAGGTTGAGTATGTTTGAGTTACTGCATGGAAAAAACTATTTTTCTAACAAAAAAAAATAAAATGTGATGAGCTGACACTGGGTGTTTCAAAAGTCCTCCTCAATAGCTTATTAATACTGCATATGAGTATAACTTGGTACAGTGACAAAGAAAAAAGATCCCTGTGTCTCTGAGAAGCAAGAAACCAATGATCAATAGACTGACAGGAACTAAAGGAAATTTAAATGCTAGAAATTAGAATCAATGAGTATTCTACAAATACTAATTTAAAAATATATCTATATGGGTATTAACTCCAAATACTTTTATAAAGTTGTTCCTTCATATATTGGAATTTCTTTTCTAATTCTTATTACAACAGGTTTTCATGTGTTCTATATGTTTTGAAAGGTTATTAAACATTTCCCAAATCAAATTTAGACATCAAAGTTATGTTTCCTCTTCTTTCTCCCAATCAGATTGCTACCATTCATAAAACATTTCTCAAAAATTAATGAAAGTTTTTTTTAGAATGGGCTGTTTCTTAACTTAATATAATTAAAGTCTTTGCTCAAGTGAGATGAATCTTATTGGCAGGGGGTACAAAACTAGCCAAAGGGTCACTTTAAGTAGATGACAATATGAAACTTAGATGTCCCACCTCAAGAAAAATTTAGAAGGTAAGCTGAGGACCGAATCTCCTGCTAAAGCTGTTTGTTTCAGGTTCTCTCACTTCTCTAAGTCAGCCAGTTACAAGGCTATTTCCTTCCTCTCTTTCCTTTAAACCTTGAAATACTCTTCCTTGTAAGAACCTATCAAAGGTCTGTTCAATAAGTGTCAAATGCTTCCACAAGTTTTGCATCTAAGGGGATAAAGCCTGAATTCATTCACTAAATATACACTTATGTAGCTCTCACTCTTCCAGGTATTGTTCTAGATTTGTGCTTTTCAACTAGGGCAATTCCCCCACCCCCACCACAAGGGACATTTGCAATATCTGGAGACATTCTTAGTTGTCATGCTGAGGAGTGCATTTGCTACTAGCATCTAACAGGTAGAGAGAGAGAGACCAGATAAGCTGCCAAACATCCCCTCCAACCCAGACTTATCTGGTACAAATGCCAATAGTGCCAAGGGTGAAATACCATGTAGCAGATCCTCGTAGTCAAAAAGAAACTTGAAAATTAGTAGAAACTTATAAGTGCACAGCTGAGCCCAGCCTAAATTGCCAATCAGAAGAATGGTGACTTACGTGATGGCCTCCTAAGAGAAGATGTAAATAGAGATGTGGGGCTCTGGTCAGTGCCCATCATATCAATATTAAGGGCACTCCCTCTTCCAGCAGCTGGAGGACAGTTCTTATTGGGTTGAGAAGACCTCAAACAGGAGGAGAGTGAGGCACCTGGACTCCATTATGGGTCATGGCTCATCTGTGGCAGGAGCACTTTCAGGTGTGATATTGTGAGTTAGAGATAGAGACTCCAAGTCTGCAAAAATGATGAGTGCTTTAGGAAAGGAGCTCATCAGACTGGTCACTTGGGCATCTGATAGAAGGGCAGTCATGTTAGGGAGCCCTTACTTCGTAGAGCAGCTATTAAATCACCCATTTGGGGGAAGCAACAAGGATCACATGGAGACAAGAGGGAGAACATCCATGCAGAAGGGATCCAACCACAGATACACACAAAAAATCACCTCACCCAGCAGGAATTGCTGCAAGGAATGAGGTAGACCAATCCTTGGTAAGCTACTATGACCAGCCATTGAGTAGAACCTCAGAGGCCACCAGAAACCATGTGTCCGTCTTCAGAATATGAAAGCCCAGGTCTCTGGGGAAACCTGACATTCTGTCACTCTCCAGGGGAAGACTCAGAGCCTTGCTAACATCACATCTGTGCCCACAATGCCCTAGGCCAGGTTTGATTGAATAAGGAGGCGGGGCTGTTAGATTTGTCCATATTCTTCAAAGGTGACGGGTCTTAGCTGCTAGATGAAATCCATGCTTTGAGAACTAATATCTCATAAGATTTACATTTTAGGGCTGAGATTTTCAAGTTTACAGTAATGGAAACTGATTCCAAAGTGGTCAAAGTTCTAAAACTAATTTATAGTAAAATCACAATATGTACATATTCCTTTACCCTGAACCCCTAGTCTGGAAATTTTTTGACTGTACTGTTTTATTTAGATTAAATAATAAATATTAATTGACACTCTGATGAAGAAATTAAGGGGAAAAAATAAAGGCAGTGGTTTCCCTATAACTAGAAGAAGCGAGAATGAAATATGAATTTAGATTATGACTGTTAAACCCCATGAGCTTAAGGGTGCCTTAGATTTTTGTCTTATGTTCATTCCAATTTTCTATATTACCATTTCTTCTCTAAAAACTTACCTGTCCCCACAGTATCTTCTTTTTTTAATTGACCCATGTTCTTTATCTACTTCCTGCAGCAATAGCTCCACTGAGAAAAAATTTAAATGTTACAAATCTAATTTGGTAATGTGAAATGGATCCCATGAGCGGCTGGCTGGCTATTCATGAGCTGCAGTGAGACTTAAGTATTTAAATGTAAATAGTCAATACCCTCAAAGAACAACAAAAGCCAATTCATGCTGAAGAAACCAAATAAAATCACCCTAAAACTATAGACTTTTAAGACTCAGAAGGATGCAAACTGCAAAAAGAAGAAACAGGCTATAAAAAATTAGTCCATACACACAAATTGGACACATGGCCAATTAATATAAAACTGAGGTCAAGCCTAACTTAAAATTAAAATAATGCAAATAAAATTATTTTTCACTATGGGATTGTCAAAGGTAAAGAAGTGTGATAACACCCAGAGATGATAAGAGAGTTCACACAGTCATTCCCATGCATTGTTAATAAGAGTGTAAATTGGTGCACACTTAACTGTCATAATGTAAAATGGGCAAACCCTGTGCTATCATCATTTCACTCCCTAGCAATTTATCCAACATGTGTATGTGCACAAATGTGTTTACAATATTATTCATTGCAGATTGCTTGTAGCAGCACAAAACTAAGCACAAGCTAAAGATCTACCAGTGGCCAACTGTATATTATTCTTTGGTGGTGGGAAGACTATACAGTCATTTTTTTTTCTAATTGTAGATAAATTTATATGAACTCTAAGGGATAGAACTTCAAAATATATTACCGTAAAAAAAACAATTTGGAAAATGATTTGTATTTATATATATTGACTATTAACAAACCAACATTGGGAAACTCTTGAAGGTGGCTTCCCTGGCTAGACCTAAAGCATGGAGGGTGGAAATGGAGGGTGACTTCTAACTTTTACACTGTACCCTATGTTCTGTTTAAATTATTTTCCAAGAGCATGCATATTTTGCTTTTCTAATAACTATTTAGTGAAATGAAGTCACACTATCTCAGAGATTAAAACAAAAATGAAATTTGGTTGTGATTGATTGTGTCTAAAAGCCCTCAAATCTTAATCATCACTTTGGTCACCCTAGTCCTGAGGTTGGGTGGTGGTTGGGTCTAGGGTGACTAGCTGCCCCAGCATGCTGGGACTGAGGGGTTTACAGGTTACAGAGAATTCAGGGCTAAACTGGTACAGTCCTGGGACAAGGCCGTCACCCTGTTGGTCCCATGAGATGCAGGGACCTGGGTGAGCAAGTTTCCTCTATAGGGACCGTTTCCTTTTGGTGGACTTTTCTAAGGTTCTGTTGAAATTTGAAGGAGGGTGTTAGCAAGTCCCTTTGCCCTCATGCCTAAGCCACGTTCTCCAAAACAGGCTCTGTTAGAAATACATATAATGTTTTGATCCCCTTAGGCCTGGAAGATGTGTGTTTGCTTTGAAGCCTTCCTCAAACACCCAACAAATAATTCTAGGATGCGACTACAGACTAGCACCATTTTCCATGTCAATAATTCAACTGTGCTCATCCCAGCTGTAGGAAATGCTGAGACTACCTAGGGCCAGTGGGGGAGGGAGGAAGCTGAGCTGTACTCATACTGGGGACCAGGAATTGGCCTGGCCTTGAAGGTTAGCAACCCAAAGTGCAGTGACTAGATCAGGCTCCACTGGGGCCAGAACATACACAAGGAGGAACCATCCAGAGGACAGACAGGAATGCTAAGCAAGTCCTGGAGTTACAGATGGCAGCATGTAATGGTTCTAGCTGCTCTGTTAGTTTCTGAGCAAAACCCAAATGACTTGTGGGGCCAGGCCAGCAAGTGTTGGATGGGACGGCCCCACTCCACTTAACTAGGTAAGGGCTTAGGGAAAATCTCTTCTCATCAAGGGAGAAACTCCATCAGAAACTAAGGCAGAAGTTGAGGTGTACAGCCCTGCAGACCCAAGTGTATTTGAGTTGATAGGAAGGGGAGCAGGGAGAAGGCAGGCAAAAAACTAGAGCTCAGAGAAGGTGTAGATGCTCCGAACTCACCTCATGCTCCCTGGTGGAGGGCAGAGAGCATCAGGGCTATTTCTACTGGCTACTGGTGGGGAGGGGGCTTCAGGCTTGCATGGCTGGGCTTACGAAAAGAAGGCCCTGGGATTAGGTAATATTCTGAGATATTGTTTTTCCTGTATATGGGTTTTTCTTCATTTAATTTCCCTCTTTCCCAAAGTCTTCCCAAGCAAGCAGATGTGTATGAGTCACTGCCCCAGGGGTGGGATGTGACAGTGTGAAGGACAGAAAACTAGTAAGACCTTTAAGTTTCTCATTTCTAACAGCAAGAGCTGCTCCAAAGCCCAGAGAGGATTCCAGGCAGACAGGAGGAGGGTTTCCTCAAGACGAGGGAAGGATTCTCTCTGGTGGCAGAGTTGGGAGAGGAGTGAGAGGCAGGAGGACAAGAACAGAGATCTCCCAAAAGCAGCCCAGGTACTAGGTCGAGCTGCCACACCCTGAGAGGATACTATGGTAGGACATGCCTGGTCCTGGTCATTCAGGCCTCTCACAGCCATTCCCACAGCTCAAGCCAGCTGAGACCAGAGAGCCTGCCCACCTAAAGGAACCCTTTCAAGAGAGCTGAGTGACATCTCAGCAGCTACCATGGAGCTCTCGGCTGACACCCTCCCTGAGCTTCTGTGCCACCTAACATTCTGGAACCCTGGCACTGCTTATGGATGGAAGTCATACAACATAACTCAGATTAACTACTGTACCAGGAGCTGTGAAAATACCGCCAAGACCCCTGTGGCACTTGCTTGTCCAAATCACACTATTTGCTCCAAGCTTCTCCCTGCAAACACATGTGACCCCGCCCGGGGCAGCTTCTCATCACGATTGCAGGCTGAGCTTGCTCGTGGGGGCCTCCGTGTGAAACTCTACCAGTGGTGTCCAATGAAAGTGGGGACCAGAAAGGACTCGACCATAAATATTCTGTCTTTGTGGTACAAGCTCCTATTGTGTCATCATTCCCAGGCAGCCTAGAAAACCAAAATAAATTTCAAAGTCCAAAGGAGATAAAAGAGCGACCCATGGAATTTCTTCAACTTAAATTAGCTGACCAACAGGCGCTTTGAGGCTTTCAGGCACCTCAGCTGAAATGAGGGTGAGCGTGTAAATGTAGGCGGCAGACACCACTCTCCGCAGCCACAGGCTGTCACTTTCCTTCAGTTCTCAAATAAGAATCCTTGAAATGCTGTGCCACATGGCGGATTCAATTTTGCTCACTTAATTTTCATCTCTCCTACACAGTTTTCTCCTGCAAAAATGGAGATACCATTGTCTTCAAAGGCAACCCACTGTATAAAGAAATACATATAGAGCAGAAGAAGGAAACGCAAGTCCTTGCAGAGCAATGCATTTTCAGATACAGTGACGTCTCTCTGTTTGTACAATCAAACTTTCACATACATGGATTAAAGCTTTCCCAGATCTGTCGCCCACCATCTACACTGAGGTTTGGTCACAAAACACACACAAGTGGTTTTTTCTCTTGGTCCCATGACTGCTACATTGATTTAGGCTCTCAGCATCCTCCCAATAGTTCATTTGCTCACTTCCTCAGCACACATGTGTTAAAGGCCTAGCATGTACTAAGCATCATGCTAGGCACTAGCAATATAAAGTTGAATGAAGAGGAGGCCTCTCCTTTAACTATTGACTGCTGGTCTTTTTTACTTGGATAAAATTGGGCATAAGCAGGTCAATTTTAACAGACTCATATGGATCAGAACCTGCTCTTTCTTTCATTGTTCTTGATTTCATCCAGTACCACCACCATCTACACTATCTATGAAATAAAAACCTTGCATGGTTTTTATTTCCTCTAGTATTAAACCACTCAATCTTATAGCTTGGAATTATGCCTTCTCTTCCCCTGTATGTCAGAAATGCTTTCAGTAGCACATAACAGAATGCCCAATCCATAGTGGCTTAAATTCTTTTTTTTTCCTTCTAAATATGTTTTTATTGATTTGAGGGTGGGGGGAGGGAGAGGGAGAGAGAGAGAGAAATATTGATAAGAGAGAACTATCGATTGGCTGTCTCCTGTATGGCACCTACTAGGGATCAAGCCCGCGACCTGGGCACGCACCCTGATGGGGAATCAAACCAGCAACCTCTTGGCACATGGGGCAACGCTCAACCAACTGAGCCACACTGGCCAGGCACGGCTTAAATTCTTAAGATATTTATTGTTTATGCAACAAGAAGTTCTGAGATTGATCGGTGACTCAGCAATGTCACCAAACATCCAGGCTTTGTCCATCCTCCCAGTCCATCACATAAAGGACAATGATTTGTCACCTCATTGTCACAAAATGGCTGCAATAGCTTCATTCATCATGTTCCCACACAGTTCTATTCCAAGGCGGGAAAATTCAGGGAGAAGTCAGGGAAATGGGGGCAACTTCACTCTTCAGCAATTTTAGTTTTTATCAGGATTGAAAATTTTTTCCAGAAATTCTTTTATTGGGTTTTCTCATTGGTTAGGAATGAGTCATTGAATTGGTCACAATGTTTCAATGATTTTATTTTTTAGGTATTTGTCAATTCACTTCCTCTTTCTTCTTTCGAATTGACAAATCCCCTCATCTGCATTCTATTGAACCAATATCCTCCTCAAATTTACCCTCTACACAAATGCTAGCCCAGTATTTAATGTGGTAGTCAGACTTAGAGGTGGCCACCAATGATCTTCGCCTCCTGATAGTCACATCCTTGTGTAGTCCTCCCACATTGTTCCAGGGTGGTCTTTGTGACCAACAGAAGATGACGGAAGTGATGGGATTTCACTTCTGAGGTTCCGTTATAAAAGGCACTATGGTTTCTAACTCAGTCTATTTCATCCCTCACTTGGGAAAGGGAGCTCACATCCTGAGGATGCTCAGGAGCCCTATGAGAGGTCCATATAGAGAGGAACTGAGGCCTCCTGTCAACAGCCACATTAGTGAGCTTGAAAGTAGATCCTCCAGCCCCGGCTACATCTTGACTGACATCTCACAAGAAGCCCTAAGCCAAAACCACCCACCTGAACTACTCCCCAATTACCGATCCACAGAGGCTGCAAAATAATAAATGTTTGCTGCTTTGAGCCACTAAGGTTGAAGATAATTTGTTATTCAGCAATAAATAATGGACTCACTTAACACGACATTGTCCTGCTTAATACCTGTAAATGCCCTCCCCCCCCCCCCCACCACCACCAAGAGCAGAGGACCTGGCATTGCCAGGAGGTGAGTTTTGGTCCACAGAATCTTTCTAAATATCTTGAACTGCCATTTCAAAATTGGGAGATGTCACATAAACATCAAAACATCTAGCCATACTAGCTCCACAAGTCCACAGAGCACCATGGACTGACTGGGTCAGCGGACTGGCAATACCTTTCCAATTCTTTGACTGTTTTCCACTATTAGTCCCTCAACAGTAGTAAGGTCATGCGATGGTTGCCACTTTTTAATCCATGCTTGTCCCATTACTTTGGTTATAACAGAGACATATTCTTGGGTACCCATGTCTCTAGCAAAACTGGGGGAACAAAGAAAGACCAAAAGAACTCTGTTTTTAAAAAATGGGGCCCAGCCGGGTGTAGCTCAGCAGTTGAGCATCAACCTAGGATCCAGGAGATCATGGTTCAATTCCCGGTCAGGGCACATGCCCTGGTTGCTCAGTCGGGGGCGTGCAGGAGGCAGCCAATCAATGACTCTCTCCTCATTGATGTTTCTATCTCTATCTCTAACCGTCTCCTTTCCTTTCTCTGAAGTCAATAAAGATATATTTTTTAAAAATAAAAAAAAAAAAATGGGAAAACAGCTTCCTTCATAAAAAAGAAAGTTCTCATGTGCTTAATATGAAGATAAAGTGTGTAAGAAATATAAGCAGGTCTCAATTCACTCATTTATCTTACCTGTCTGGTCCCTTTAGACATCTGTGTTTATGATTCCAGATCTACAGAGCAATGGTGGTTCATTAACACAGTCCCTCTTCTCTGGAATCCAGCCCAGGCCAATGATTTATCACGTTCACCATCACCCACTGTGAGGGTTTTATGTGTCGGCTTGGCTAGGCAATGGTGCTCAGCTGTTTGGTCAAACACTAGTCTAAGTGTTGCAATGAAGGCATTTCTAAATGTTGCTAACAAATGGGTGGGCTTTGAGTAAAGCAGATTGATCTCCAGAATGTGGGTGGGCCTCATCAAATCAGTTGAAGGTCTTAAAAGCAATGGTTGAGGCTTCCCCAGTTAGAAAGAATTTGTCCTCACAACTGTACCATAGAAACCATGCCTGAGTTTCCAGCCTACCTGGCCTACCATGCTGAATTCAGGCTTAAGACTGCAACACCAGTTCTTATTTGAATTTTCTGGCTTCCGGCTTTTTCAACAATGTTGGTTCTGTTTTCTGGAGAGACATGACCATTACATACACACTACTATTAACTGAATTGTGTCCCTTAAATATCATATGTTTAAGCCATAACCTCAGGGAATGGTATTTATAAATGAAGACCTTGTGATGTAACTAGGTTTGATTAGGCCATGGGGGCAGGGCCCTCATAATAGGATTAGTATCCTTACAAGAAGAGGAATAGAACCGGGCCATTGTGACGCAGTACTTGAGCATCAACCCATGAACCAAGAGGTCCGTGGTTTGATTCCTAATCAGGTAACATGCCAGGGTTTCGGGATCAATCCCCAGTAGGGGGTGTGCAGTAGGCAGTCAATCATTGATGTTTCTCTCTCATTAATGTGTCGATTTCTCTATCCCTCACCCTTCCTCTCTCTAAAAGAATCAATTAAAACATTTTTTTTAAAAAAAAAGAGGAATAGAGAGCCAATAGGAACACAGAGGAAAGACTATGTGAGGACCTACAATGAAGGTGGCCATCTATAAGTTAAGAAGAGAGCCCTCACCAAATAGTGACCCTGCTGGCACCTTGATCTTGAACTGTGAGAAAATAATTTTCCATTGTTTAAACCTCTCAGCCTTTGGTATTTTGTTTTGGTAGTCTGAGCAGACTAAGGTACCCCCCCCTTTCCACATTCCTTATACCTCCTGAGTCTGTCTTCCATGTCCTTGGTCATGCCGCTCCCTTCCACTCAGGACATCCCCCCCTTCCCCCCTCAGCAATGCCTGTTCCTCCTTTAAGACTCAGTCCAGCCATCACCTTGTCCAGGAAGCTTCCCATGACCATGCAGACTGGGATGTTTGGTCGTCCCTAAATGATGCTCATTTTGAAGTCCCCCCACCCCCAATCTACATGTTAAATTGGGATATAATGACCTCCTTGAGCAGTAACTGTCTCTTATTCTGTCCAATAAATAAATAAATGGACGAGTCCTAACATATTATTACTGAGGACAAAGTGAAAGAGAATAATTTTAGGCAAAACTAGTTTTATGAAATTATCATGTAAATCACTATACAACAGAATAAATGCTTTGTAATTTAGGGGGAAACAGAAGGATTTTCTAGGCTTCTGGCAAAGTTTTTCCTAACTAAATCATTTCATGCACAGCTTTTGCAAATGCATCTTCTGCTGGCCATAATTATGCGTCTCCCACCCCCCACTGTTTTGAATTACTTTGTGCTAACACCAAAATTGTTCCACCGAGAGTCGGATTTATTTGCTGAAATATGATGAGGAGAAGTGGGATAAGAGGCATACTTCACATGCGGTGCCCGTTGCTAGCACAGCTGTATTTCTGAGAAATATATTTTAGTCCTTTTGCTCCGTTTCTTTTGTAATTTAATAACTGAAGTACAAAGCTCCTGAAAGCTGGGAATGTGCTGGAAGGTCAGTGAGGAAAAACGTGCATGGTACAGTTAGGAGAGACGAGGGAGTTAAAATAACAGGGGAAATTGATCATTTATGATCTTCCTGGCCAATAGTTTATGGCTGAATGTTTCAGTAAAGACCAACCACTGGCTTATATCCACAAAAAGGTAGAACAATTAACAAATTCAGGATCAGAACTACTTTTGTTCCCACTGTAGGTATAATTATTTGTTTAAAAATTCTTTCAATCTTATTAACCAATGTCACTCCAATAAATTTAATTTTTAAAAAGTAAATAAAAATTATTTTAAGGCCAATAAAGTAATATTTTCATGTCAACATATAAAAGCAATGGTGACACTGGTTTTGCTCTTTGAATGACAGACACACACATTCAATGCTTTTCCTCTCTGAGCACAGGCCCTGACATGCACACACACACATGCCAAATGCCTCCAACAATATCTTCCTCATGTGTGCAAATGGCTTTCAAAAATCCACATTCACTGAGACGCCAGAAATTTGAACAGGTCCCTAATGAAGGGCTGGACAAGTTTCCTCCCTGAGGGGCAGTAGTTTGCAGCCTTTACTTGATATTGCATCTGTAAATGGGATGTAGATAATATCTCCATGGTTTCCAGGGAATGTAGTGTTATCCACACCAACATTCATGATAACAAACACAGCATCCCAGCTGAACTTTTTAATCAGCCCTTTCAGAGGAGTGAAGGCTGTTTCGGTTTAGCAGATGCATTTGCGCTGTTGAACCATCTGATGCCACAAGCAGTGCAGAACACAGGCTTTGGAATCAGACAGCGCTCCAGCAGCACCCAGGCTTCACCTCACCGGATGTGTGATCTGAGCAGGATGGTGTGCCTCTCTGAACCCCAGTACCCCACTCTATAAAAGGAGATAAATAAAAAACCCCTGACAGCAACAGTATGAAAATTAGTTCAAGCATTTGGAAGAGAGATGGTCACAAAAGAGATGATCAAAGGTAGTAGGGAGGGTTTGTAACAGAATGTGGTTGACACCGTGCCTCTTGGTTCAGAATTCTGGCTGAAGCTTCAAACAAATAGGGGGAAAGCCCCTCCTGTTCCAAAGTAAAGTGATACACACATGCTTTCAGGACTTCTTAAAAGATTGAAGAACCAATCTGGTAACCGAACTGTGTGTCTAGCATGATATATACAATTTGTGTTCAATATGCAACTTATATATCTGTATTATATGCATATATATATCTCATATATATGCTATGTATTTAATATCTCTAAATACACACACATATATGCGAATACATGAGGTCATTGAAAAGGATGAGCCTATACAAGATTTGTCAAGCAGGGAGGAGACTGCTTTGGATTTTCCCTTCATCATGAGAGAGGGAAGCAGGGTTCTTGCCCACACTCTCAAGTGAAGGAATAGAAGCCTCCAGGAAGAGATGGAGCAGAAACTACACACCCTTTAAGAGGGAGAGATTGGCATTTCCCCCACCAGTACAGCCTGTGCCCTGCATGCTGTCTACACTTGCCCTTTGGAGCAATGGCTATTGTGAAATATTCTGAAAAACACAAATGCTAAGCTTCAGCATCAGGGGGTGGCCTCAAACTTGCAAAGCAAAAGTTTAAATCACCTTATTCTTTCCACTTGCATTCAGCACCTATGGTTCTATCTTCTTTCTTTCTGTTGCCTGAGCTATTTTCTGCATTATTGATCCTGCGTACAACCATCTAAGCTTACTATGGAAAAAAACCACCTAGTATTTAGAATGTCAAAAGCACCTGAGCAAGCATATTCACAGCCCATAGCGACGCTAAGGCTGAAATATTGGGGCTTGGAATACGCCCGGCACCATCGCTCCAGACGCGGCCCTAGCCAGCTGCCATCGGTTCTGTTTTGCCTCTCCTGCTTCCACAGAGGTGGTCATTCAGGCTGAGAAATGGCCCTACCAAGCAGCCCGCCACTCTGCAGTTCTGCTGCATGACAGAGGCAGTGCCCAGTTCTTGAATGGGCCATCTACCTCCAAAGCAGATGGATGAGAGTGAAAACAGGATGGAGATCAGGGTTGTGCATGGAAATATTTCAGTCTGAGGTCAAATTGGCACTTGGGAGCTTGCCACCATCTGCTGTGCCAGGGCTCCAAGCTCGCTAGTGCAGCTTGCAGATGGACTGACATTTTAAAATTTCTTAAATCCTGGGAAGAGCTTCGATGCTTCTCTGTCGTTGCCATGAAGATTGTGCCTATTCTCTATCAAAAGACAGCTGAGGTCGATAGCTCTGAGACTCCAGGATTTTACCACTAATCATTATGGGCTTGTAGTCTTTTCCTAAGGGGAGAGTGCACTGGTCATTGTGGACTCTGAAGGAGAAAATCTTATTACCCATCTTCACGTTGTGTCACATAGGTCCAGAGGCACATTTTATGAACAGAAAACATTCAGATTGAAGGCTTGAGGCCAACCTCAACTCCTGCCATTCTTGTTTCCTATGCTCTAGCCATGAACATCACAAACACCCCAATAATAACAAGACCACCAGTGGTACCACCACCCAAAACAACACAACCACCTCCAACAACCACTACCACTACCACCAAAACCAACAACAAAACCATCTGCACTAACACTAACAAAGCCACGACCACAATCTCCATCAGCAAGGACAAAACCACCTTGGCCTCCATCAACCGTCACAGCATAATCACCACCAACAGCCACAACAACACAACCACTATTGCCACAACCACCACCAACAAAATTATCACCAACAAAACCACCACTGACAACAAAACCATCACTTCATATTAGGTGTCTTCTTTGTCAGGTACTATACTATGTGTAAGTGATGTACATGGATTATTGTACTTAATCCCCGCTTACTGGGTCCTCTAAATAGCTTATTCTGTCTCAGGCTTTAAAACTTTTGTGCATTTCTTGCCTCTGCTGAAATCCAGTATCTCTCTCCTCTCTCTAACCACACCACCACTTCCAGCTTTGGAAAAATCTATTCATCCTTTAAAACTTGACTCCAGCATTTTAGGGAGAATCGGGCATCTCTCGTCTATTACCTGTGAACTGCTCTCTCGCAGAAGTTACCGTGTTGTAAAGTAAGCTTATTTCTATGCGTTTCCTCCAACTGTGATATAACGTCATGAAGGAGAGAGGTTGTCTTCATCATCTTTGTGCCTTCAGTTCCACGTACAACCACACACTCGCATCAGTAAAGTTCCATTAGAAGGATACAAGAAAGGGAGGTGGAGCTGATCTGAGGTGAAATTCTTATCTATCATAATAGAAGGTCAAGAAATAAAGTCAAATATTGATCTATTAATGTTGACAGAAGATATTTATTTAACTACATAACTACAAGACAAAATATATCAAAGAGTTAAAATAATTTCCCCAGCCCTGTCGGGCGTGGCTCAGTGGTTGAGCATTGACCTGGGATCTAAGCGATCGTGGTTCAATTCCAGGGCACATGCCCGGATTGCGGGGTCCATCCCCAGTGGGAGGCGTGCAGGAGGCAACCAATCAATGGCTCTCTCATCATTGATGTTTCTAGATCTCTCTTCTTCTCCCTTCCTCTCTCTGAAATCAATAAAAGATATATTTTTAAAATAAATAAAATAATTTCCCCAGATAGTGGGTGTGGATTGAGAAAGTGGGAATCTGGAGATTCTTGCTTTACAATTAAGCAGATAGGACTTGGAAAACATGTATTTCCGCACTTAAATATGTGATTCTATTCACCAAATATCACACATTCCTGTCTTTTCTCTTTCAATCATATGACACCATCAACCTTCAAGAAATCCAAGCTTTGTTCACTAAGACCCCAGGCTCCCATTTTCACAGTCCCCAGGTTTCCAGACGAGGCAGTGTGGAGTGTGAGCTTGACCTCATATCTGGGCAGCTGTGCCAGCTCAGCCACTTACTAGCTGTGTGACATTGGGAAAGGTATTAACCTCATTGAACCTCAGTTTACACATCTATGCACTGAGAATGACAATGCCTACAGACCAAGATTTTTGTGAGAATTAAATGAAGTGGTATATGAAGTGGTACTGAGCAAAAAGCAGAAACACAGTGTGTTACTGAGTGCTCTCCCTACCTTCCACCCTGAAGTACCAGCACCAGAGAGATTTCTGCAGCCCTGGGCAAGACCCATGAGGTGCTACCTGGATTGTGGATGTCTGACTTTTTCGAATATTCCTGTGGCCTTTTACCAAAATTTTTAAACCTGGTCTTTCTTTATCTTTAGCTTTGGTTCCTGTGTGTTGTCCCAACTTTCTTAGTAACAATTTTTGTATTTGAGGCTATACCTGCTACTTCTGCTCTTTGTCATCTGCACATCAGGGCCTTGTCACTCCATTCAGCCCCAGTTTCTCTGTGCTCACTCCTGAGGCAGGTTTTTCAAACCTCGGCACTACTGACATTTTGGGTTGAATGATTCTTTGTTGTAGGAGCTCCCTGTGCATTGTAGGATGTTTAGCAGCATCCCTGGCCTCCTTCCAACACCTGCTAACAGTTCCCCACAGCTTGTGACAATGAAAAATGTCTGTAGACACTGCCAAATGTCCCTTGAAGGGCAAAATTGCTTTCAGTTGAGAACCACTGTTCTAAGATGGGCTTTGTCCCCAAGGACTTGCCTTTACCTCCGCCCTTTGCCTTCTCCTGGTCTGGGTTTCCCGATCCCTCGGGGAACACCCTGTAAGTGCCCAACCAGGATGTGCCACCTCACCAGGAGCACTGAGGAGCCCTGCCACCTGCTCTCACAGCTGCTGAAACTCCTGGTGGCACTGGTCAAGGATGACACCACCGGTCCGGTGTGATGGCAAATAGTGCTGGCGGGCACTGGATTCTGTGTGCTTTCCACTCCCTTAGTCCTAAGGAAAGTCTTTACACCACACTCATGAAAAAAGAAAGGAATAGTGTCCCAACAAAGCAACAGAGGGAACAGTGTCATCAAAATACGGCGGAGTGCCCTCTCCTGTTCTTCTCTTCCTCCCTTTGGAATGACCTCGCAACCTTTGACCCGCGGACCCTGGAGCACATCTCAGACCTCTGCAGGCGTTTGATTGAGAATCGCATCCATTGCTTTGGAGAAAGGCTTCCCCATGAAGACTTAAGGGAGAATAGCTCTTCCCTCGGTGCCAGGAGCAGCAGCTATTTTCCTGACCAGGATAAGCCTTTTTGAAGTTCAACTCTGGCTAATTTTATTTGCACCTCCCCAGTGGCCACACTGGGCACAGGACCAAATTACGGTCCTCCTCACACCACATGTAAGACTGTGCTCTCAGGCAGCTCTCCCTCTGGCTCTATTTTAATTTCAGACTCCTTATCTTTTACTTGGCTTTCCAAGAACACTTCTCTTAGATATTCCTAAATGTTTTATTATATTGAAATGGTGTATCCTCTTAAGCCATTTCCATCTTCGTTCTCAAAGAGAAAGAACTTAATCAATATGCAAAAAAGAAAATTTTAGCCAATTGTTTTTTCCAAGGAAAAAAATCTTTAAATTCTGCCCCACCGTGTATGGATTACAGATGTAGTCTTGGTGTTTTTCCTAAGCAAATCTATCAATAAGATATAGCATTTTCTGGTGAGCCTTTGAGGCAAGTTGTATCCTTGTGCATAAGACAGGGAATAGCTGATAAGTCCCTGATATTATAGGGTCAGGCTGAGTACAAGAATGACCTCATTTCTTCAGCAAATGTGACTTTTTCTTGCAGGAGTTTTACAAGCAGGTATTCTATGTTGATATGGCTTCAGGGCCAAATCCTAAGTGCATACCACATGCAGCCACCTGGCTAGATGCTGGGTAAAGAGTTAGAAAAACATTATGGAAAAAACTCTCTCAAGGGACATTATAATTTAGGAAAAAATATTGACTGCAATGCAATTCTTCTAGAGCAGTCACAAAATCAGTAAGTTCAGAATTATGGACCCTTGTGAAGGTATACACAAAGCCCAGGGAGGAAGGGAGGCAGTTATTTGACAGTCTGTTTTGAACACAGTATTGTTCTTGTGTGGGTAGCAGGCAGCCACGTGGGCCACTGGGTCACTGAGCTGCCTAAATATGTGGTGTACACAGCGATAGAGGGGGGACTCCTAAGAGAATGAGTTGAACTAGATGATGGAATCCTAGAATCTGTGGGGTGTGATCCCTCTTAGATTTTCCACATTTAAATTGGGACTTCTAAACAGAGAGGGTAAACAGTAAGGCTTCATCAGGCAAGTGTTCTTTTGACAGAAAATGTTAATCAGCAAAATGCATTCAAGACCTGTTTTCATGCTGGTGCACCTACGGATGAAATTTTTCATGTAAACTGTGAGCAGCCAAGGGACACATTTTCAGTGTTTTAAATGAGATCTGCAAATTTTCTTGCTCCATTGCTTCAGGAAGTATGACCCAATTGCTTCACGTCAGTGGTAAAAGCAGTAATTTCAAATTCTGGACACAGCAATTCCAGAGCACCAGTCTGACACCCAAAAAACAATGCCGACCCTGGGGTGGCACCCAGGTGACCTCACCTATACTGCCAAAATTGCTTTGTTCACACCCTATTATCAAGCTTTTTACACTGAGTCAGCTCATTTTTTTTCAACCCGGTCCTGAATTGCTGGCCTGAAAGAGGGGAGGTATAGTGTTATATTCATCTTCATTTCTTAAGACCCTAGTACATTTCCATTAGACAGCAGGCATTCTCAACAAATGGTCATTTAGGAAATAGAGCTGATGAAAAAGCAGCTCTGTGGGTCTCAGAAGATACTCCTCAGTATTTACTGACATTGCCCCTCCTCACTGGCTTGGGTTTTTTATCCCTTTACTCCATTTGGGGAAACCAGAAAGAATTCATGAGATCAGATAAGGGTTTCAGCACAAAGCAGTGCAAATGCTCCGGAGTTTTACAAGTCTAAGATCCAAGTAAGAACAGCTGTCTACCCCTGCCCCCAGGGAAGATGAAGATGCCCAGGCTGCAGGGAGAACCACCAGAGCGAAAGCCTGGGAGCTAGGATGCCGGGAGGCTCTGAGCAAAGGGTGGCACTGTGCTCTCTGCAGGCCAAGCCCAGGGTGCTGACAAGGATTTCAGCACGGCCGGGGGTTTGAGTCTGACCCCAGGTAAAGGCTAAGGAAGCGGCAAGACCCAGAATGCTTGTGTGGGTGTCTCCCTGAGAGGGGCTGCCTCTCTCAGGGAGAGGACCATGGTCTCTGACAGCATCGGGCGGTCCCTGGAGGGTGAGGCTGTGTCCCGGGGGTAGTGCCAGCACTCAGAGCATCCTGACGTTGGCCTCCTGACCATGCACCTGGCATGGAGAAAGTCCTGTTCACAGCCAGTTTTAATTTCTTCCATACTTGACCACTTGTGACACCACTTTGTCTCTAACTGGGGCCTCTGCTTATTCCTGGACACATCTCTTAGTGACATACTACTAGTACCCTGCCTGCCCAGAATATCTAAGAAGTTATGAAGAAGCTTCTAGAAACCAAAAGCTGGCACAAGGCCCTTCCTCAGGTTGGGGTAGGCATCAGTGAAACCAGAGACAGTGTGTAGCAATGAGGCACATGCATTTCTTCAAAGTGTTTTAAAGCTACCTTTGCCCAGCAATTCTTTAAAACATTAGTGATTAATGACCAGTTCCCTGTTATTTCAGAGCAACACCGACACTTTCATCCTCAAAGACTCGCTGGACAGAGAGAACACGGCGATCTGCCAATATGTGGGCTGACTCGGTGACCTCTCTGCTGAAAAGTGAAAGTGTATCATGCTCTGAGTTAGTTTATTGAGCAGTGTTGCTTTTTCCTCCGATTTTTTTCACTCTTCATGGTGAAAACCACAGACATTTTCCTATAATTCTGTGTAATGAAACTGTGCAAGTGTTACACTGGCAGACAGGTAGATAAAGGACGCAGGAGTTCAGAAGAGGAAATGGTGGGAGAGGAAACAGTTTATAAAAATATAAGTAATGACTCCTTATTTTTATTTCTTTTCAAAGGCATACTGCATAGCATACCAATATAAAATCATAGCTTAAAGTAGCAATGATTGCTATTGTTCTATGTATATCTCTAGAATTTAATTTTGCAAAAGATACAGAGATGTTTTTCTGCATATGGATTCCAAATATTGCTGTGGTGTGAAGATGAGGCTCAGGCAGAACCAAGGCTCTTCTTCCAAAGTCTGGTTTCTTTACCACAGCCATCTCTCTGAACTTTATAGTGTGGTTAGCAATCAGGCCCCAGTAGATATTTACATATTTACAGCTCGGCTTTGAATAAAGGGAAATTGTTACAAAATCCTCATCTTCACAAGATGACCTTTGGAAATAAAATACAAGGCTTGGTATCAAATGGGTTTTACATAGAGCTAAAGCAGCGAAAACAGGCAGGTACACTCTACCTGTGCAGGTAGCTCATGGGATAAAGACCGCCAGGGATCCAGCATGTTCCTGCTGTTCCCGAGCTGCTCACCTGTAGGACAGATGGGCTGCTAGACCCAGGCACGCAGGCTGCGTTGGCTCTGAGGAGGGCTGGGTAGCACCCACCTCCCAGCTGAGACACCGCCGGGTGATGGATGGCACATGGGCGAACTTGAACCTGCTGCTCCCATGTATGTCCATCAGTGGACACTACCCTCCGCCAGCCGGGCCAACCTGGAGCCCTCTCTGGAGCCCTCTCCTCCTTCTCCCTCACCGCTGGGGCCAGTTCACTGCCAAGCCCTGGTGGCATTTTGCTTCTTTATGTCTTGGTCTGATGACTCCTCTCTCTGCCCGCCACCACTCCACTCAAAGCTAAGTCATCTCAGCTTGCATCTCCTCTCAGATCTGCCTTCACTCCTTCCTCCCTCAGCCAGGGAAACACACCTGTGAGCACGGCCCCTCTGCCTCAGGGCCCTGTCTCCCTCGGGTCTTTTGTTCTCACTGCAGGCCCCGCGGCATCTGCCCTACTATGCTCAGCCTCAGCACCCTGCTCTCTGCACTCTGCTGTGCTGGCCGCCCTTCTGTGCCTTCTAGGCTCCCTCTGCCGCCAGGCATCTGTACACCTAAAGTTTCTGGAATGTTCCTTCAGTGCTCTTTATTTAATAAATTGCTACTCATCTTTCAAATCTAATTAAGTTACCCTTCTCCCAGAAAGTGTTGCTTGACCCCCAAAAAGGTCATTGTTTCCATTATGTATTCGCATGGTACCGTGCATGTCTCTCTGCAGCGCTTAAATGATTTTCATTTTACCTTTGTGTCATTTTTCAGTGTCTGTCTTCTCCACTAGACTAGAAGCTTCTGTTGGGCAGGACCTGTCTGTTTTGCAAACCATGGTATCCCTGGTTCTTAGTCTAGTTGTTGACATTTGGTTGGTACTTTTTTATTCATTCAACAAGTTAATGCTGCGCAAGCTCTGGCATTTAAACACTGAACTAGATATGCCAGGTCCTTCCTGCACGGAGTTTACCTTTTAGTGCAAAAGACACTGTAAACAAATAAACACAATAACTAGAGATTGGGGTGTTTTTATGAGGAGTGCTATGATAGAGAGTAATGGAAGGGTATATCGAGCAGTTGGCAAAGACCTCTTAGAGCAAGCGATGTGAAAATTGAGATCTGATGGATGAGAAAGGGCTGGATGTGCACAAATCAGGAAGACTGTTCCAGATTTGGGGAATATAAGAGCCAAGACCCCGAGGCAAGGACAAGAGCAGTCTATAGAGATGTTTCCGGAAGGCCAGTATTCTTGCAACACTGAGGGAAACGGGTTTGAGATACAGTTGGAAAGATCCACAGAAACCAGCTTAGGAAGGAAGCATCTGGATGTTTTTCTGAATGACATGGGAAGTCATTGAGGGGCTTAGGCAGAAGGCTAACAAGGTCCAATTTACCTTTTCTAAGGCTTTATGGAGAATGGATTAGAGGGAAGCAAGAGTAGGAGCCAGGTAGGCAGCCAGGGCAGAGGGGGCTGAGAATAGGGGAGAGCCATGGGAACGGGGTGAAGATGGGAAGGAAACATGGTTCAGAGGCAACGACAGGCAGCTGGGGTGCCTTTAAGGATTCTGGTTTTAATAACTGGGTGGAAGGTGGTACCATTTACTGAGATGGGAATGTGTTGAAAGAATGGATGGGTGGATGAACAAGTAAACAAACAAATATGTAAAAATGATAACACAATAAGGGAGGAAGAATCTTCAGGGTACGAAGTAATTCATTAAGCATATGTCTCCAATATGAGTCAGGGTTGTCCAGAGAAAGAGAACCAGTAAGGAGACATATGCTCATGATTGGGGAGGCTGACGAGCTTGACATCTTTAGGGCAGACGAGCTTGACATCTTTAGGGCAGACCGGTAGGCTAGAAACTCAGGCAGAAGTTGGGACTGCAGTCTTGAGTCAAAATTTCTCCTTCCTAGTGTTGTTCTTTTTTTCTCTTCAAGCCTTCAACTTATTGGATGAGGTCCACCCACATTATCAAGGGTGATCTCCTTTACTTATAGTCAGCTGATTGTAGATGTTAACCACTTCAAACATACAAAATGTTCTTCACAGCAACACCTAGATTAGTGTCTGATTAAATAATTGGATACTATTGCCTAGCCAACTTGACCTATAAAAATAACCATTGCAATTCCAAATAATTGTTCAACAGAAACCATTAGACTTTACTAATGATTTGATTCAGGGGTTGGCACACTGCCGTCCATGGCCAAATCAAGTTTTCTGGAACACAGCCATGCCATTCATTTGGATGTTGTCTATGGTTGATTTTTGTGTGACAACTACAGAGTGCAGTAGTAGTGACAGAGACCAAATAACCCCAAAGCATAAAATATTTACTATCTGCCCCTTCACAGAAAAAGTTTGTGGAGTTACTCAAGTCAGACAACTGCTGATGCTCAATGGAAAAGACTCAGGGTTCAAAATAGTTAACAGGTCTGAATCCAGCAAGGATCTGGGAAAATTTTAAAAGAATAGTCAAATATGACATTGGGGAGAAGAAACCCAAAACATTTGCATTTGGCTTCAAAGCAGCTTACATTCTGGTTGGGCAACTATTACCTCACTGCTCAAAAATGGAAGCTTGGGGCCTCTGGGCGTAAAACTGACCCTTAATAAATCCCACTCACAGGACGCAGTAATTTGTATGTGCAAGGAAATAGCGCCTGGAAGGCAAAACACAGCCAACTTGCTGAATTCTGCAAGTAGCAATCGGCTCAGGTTTTCACATCTAATTTTTAAGCCTCTTATCATCACCTCCAAAAAGAGGAAAAAGTAACCTTTGAAAAATTGCACTGCTTGTTTTTCTGATACAAGCTTATTATGAAGTTTTAAACTTTAATGAAGTCGTTTTCTTTCCCACATCATCATTCCTAAATTTTGCCTACCATTTGATACCTCGAAATATTTTGTCTTATCAGTGGAAATCTCCCCACTCTACCTTTTGAAATCAACTTTGCTGAAACAAACTAATTCTATCATTTCAATTCATTATCCTGTATATGACCCAAAATAATGTTTATTTGAAAACCTCCTTTAAGTACTGACTAAAAGGAAAATTTATAAGATTTTTTTTATTGCCAAAGTGATAAAATAAATTTTTACGAAAGACAAAAACTCACAATGCATGATCAAATAAAAGTAATTGATAATTTATCTACCGTGGAGTGTGCCCTCACTATTTACCAAGTGCTGTGCTATGTGTTTATCCTGCAAAGCCCCAGTAATCCCTACAGTAATCCCGGAGATGCATACATTTTTATCTCTAGCTTACAGTCCAAGGCAACCTGGACTGAAAGCCAGGCCCACCTACTCCACAGCCCACACCCAATGCTGGCAAGATGCCCCAACCTAATTTAAGATAGAAATTGCTCCTCCAGAATAATAAAGCATGTAATTCTATTCCTCTTGACTGGCCTGAATAGTGTTTATTTTTATTTAGGAATATAACTTTTTTGTGTAGTATTTATTTTTATTCTTCAATAAAAGTTATAGGGGCAATATTGGCTAATAAGATTATACAGGTTTCAAGTGTACATTTCTATGATACATCATCTGTATATTGCATTGTGTGCCTACCACCCAAAGTCAAATCTTCTTCCATCACCATATATTTGACCCCCAAGGAATATAACTTTTTAACTAGTGTGTGATTTCAAAGAACCTGCAAAGTTATTCCACAGAACCCCAATATTCTGTCTTTATGCTCTGTGTGGAGACCCCTGAAGCCACTGTCATTCCCCCCCAGTATTTGTTCTACTTTCTCCAATGGGTGACAGATAAGACCCAAGTATTTTAGGACTGAGCATCCAGCTTTCTTTGTTACCCTGGCCAAGGCTCCATTCATCCCAGTTTGCAGACTTACAATTTTCTTGTCTCTTATACTGAAAATTCCTCATAAATCCTTTTGTGTTATTTGCATTTTAACTAATCTCACCTTATTCTAGGATTTAGCTGTCAGTGCACAGTTTTATATTAAAGCACTTGAATATTTCACTGCTTCTCTCAATGTTTTATGCAGGTGCTGTTGAAACTTGATCCCCTGCCCATAGCCCCTTTTTTTCTACCTCACTTCCCATGGCAAAGTCAGAATTTATTCTTGAGAGACCCAACCTTCTTGATAAAAACTTGCCCTGTAGCTTCCCTGGTGGTGGAATCATAGAAAGACACAGGTGCACTTGTGTTATTAACCCACTCACACTCCCTTGCACGCTGGTCTAGGTCCAACTACAAACCCCATCTGCTCTCTTAGGAAGTAGACCCAAAGTGTCCAGAGTCAAGAGCGGGCGGGTCAGCACCCCAGCAACTTCATTCCTCTTGTAGATAACTTCGAAGTGTATCTTGGACACCATCTCCCAGAGTTTTCCAACGGGGTTGTGCTCCATTTGGCCACAGTGGGAACTTGCTTGGAAATGCAGCCTCCATCCCTTCTGTTCCTAGCAAAACCCAATTCCTACCTGGTGTTTCTTGGGATGGCCAATAAAGTACTTGTGTTTAAGCCCTTGTTTGGGGATCTCCTGGGGAATCCAAACTAACTCAGAATGATCCATAACAGACCCCAACTCCTCGCCCTCTATGTACACTTGTTTTGAACAGTCTCTTATGTCAGTCCTGAGTTCCATCCTATCAAGTCTTGTGGTTAAGACTTGGGGGCCTAGCAAAAAGGATGTGTATCTGTCACTCTAAAGTAAAAATCTGACATATCACATGAAAAGTCACAGAGACAGGGATGGCAGGAATGGCCCTGCCTCCTCACTCCCGCCCCCACTAACAAATTTCCTTACACTCTGTTCACACTTGGCCCTTCATTCAACTCTTCCCATTCATATGCTTTGAGATCTTGATTTAATTAAGTCTACATTTCTTTCTACCTTTTTTCATTGTTTCAGAGTCTTTATTGAGGTCATACAAATGGGTACATGGCTGAGCAGGAGATGCCATTATCCCCACAGACTCAGAGTAAGCAGCGGCCCTGGCCTTCTTTCTTCCCCTGGCTCCTTCCAGATGGCAGTGTGGACAAACTGAATGAGTAAGACACTGTGGACATGCAGCTGGATGAGCTATTCACATGGACGTACCCAGTGTAAGCTAGCAGCATCCCATGGATCTGTAGGACAGAGGCTCAATTGACCTTTCTATGTAGAAGCCAGAGCTGACTTTCATCAATGGGGCTGCCTCTCATTACCGACTCCTTCACTTGGGCGTGTTTTGTCTCATTGTGATGCTATTTCCTAAGAGGGGTTCATGTTTCCAGGACGACACAGAGAAGAACATGCGCAGTGCAGCCTTTATTCTGATCTTCCCACGTGGTTGGAAACTCCTATTTCCATTTCTTCAGGGCACTAATGGGTGACCAACCCATGGGTTGATGAACATATTCCTGCTAAGTTAGTATGGGGAATAACAGTTACTGCGCTACCCTTTGTAATATCAACGTTGCCTTGAAATCTGATGTTTAATGTTTTGACTCAAAGTAATGACTCACAAACCAAATGTCAGCTGCAGGAGGGCCACTGAGAACCAGCATTGGTACCAGTGGGTCTTTAGACAACCCTCAAATATTCCCCCAGGTGCCTCTCTCCCTCTGTGCATGTATGCCAGGGCTTGAGTTTAGTTTTTTCTCTCACACTATAGAGATAAGCTTTGCCAGTAGTTCTCAAGTCAAGCTGCTGGGAAAAGCCAATCTAACATCATTATATTTTTTCTGGCTATTTTAACTCAGTTTGAAAAAAATAAATTGGGGGGAAAAACCTTCTTCGATGCCTGCTGATTTCTAGAAAAAACTAGAAATTGGAAACACGGAGGTCTGTCTTTAGCTGCTTCAATAAGAAACTTGGTCACTTTGCTTCCATCCTCTCCTTTTCCCCAGAGACCAACTGACATTCCCTTATTTATAGAGCATGTGACCCGGTGTCCCTGTGAGATCAAATGCCATCGACTTTCCTCTTCGGCTCTCTTTTCTGAGGAAGCGATAGCTCTCGCAGCAACAGTGAGCAGTCCTGGCTCATCGGGTCCTGTGACCTTCTCCAGCCGGGGTCTGTTCTCTGCAGGCTGGGTGATGGACAGTGCGCCTGGGGCATTAGTAACCTGCCACAGGAGGAAACCCAAACTCGATTCCAGATAACCCACTTGAAAATGGAATTCATACAACTAAGGACTAATAAATAATGATATTTTTAAAGTAATTACAATGATAAGGATCCATGTAAACACATACTAGCATCAAAAGAACAGCTCCAGAATTTACTCTGTCCATCTCGGTGATATACAACCTTGTTATATCTTATTGCTTAATCTGTAAAACATGAGTAAGGTGCCCAACAGTTCCTTAGAGTATGCTGAAAGTTATTCATGCAAACATTATATTTAGGAGACTGAAGCATAAAGGCCTTTCAATGCTCACAACCTTCTTCTAATGCCTTTTCATTCTCCCTCTTCCAAGGGCTGGTGGTCAAAGCATTTCCTACTCTGAACACATGAGTGCAACTTGAAATCAAGGAATTTAAGATATCTCTAAATCAAGGATGAGTCTTTTAACCGAAGCCACGTCGGAGTTTAACTAGCAGTATTTTTTTCTTAAAATACATAAAAGAATGGTGCATTTTATAACCAGTGGCATTTCAGATTCTATGAAATACAGCAACTAAATGAGTCCTTCCAGAATTCAAGGTCTTTTTAAAAGCAGGTGAACTTTATTATTGGATTTAATTCAAATCTCAGTAGCTTTTCTCAAAATTTGCAGAAATCACACCTTGGGGACCGATTCTAGGAATCATCTAGCCCCATGTTCCTCAGGGATGCTCCTTGGTATTAGAATGGCATCAAAAAAGATTCCATTGTGCCTGGCCGACATGGCTCAGTGGTTGAGCATCAACCTAGAATCCAGGAGATCGCAGTTTGATTCCTGGTCAGGGCACAAGCCCGGGTTGTGGGCTCGATCCCCAGTTGAGGGCATGCAGGAGGCAGCCAATCAGTGACTCTCTCATCATTGACGTTTCTATCTCCCTTTCCCCTCTCCCTTCCTCTCTTTGAAATCAATAAAAATATATTTTTTTTAAAAAGATTCCATTGTCTAATAAGTTTGGCAAATGTTGTGTCACAGTTCTCTCAGACACTTTGATACACTAATATAAATTATGGGTTTGTCAAGGTGTTCTAGTATTCAGGATTTCCCTCACTTATTTAACTACTAAACCTTTTTCCTAGGACTGATGTGTAGGTGAACAGAAATGAAGAGACAATGAGGCCCTGAGAGATTATACAGTTTGCCCCAAAGACCCAGATAATAAGTCATAAAGCCAGGAACACAGTCTTGTCCTTCGATTCTCATTCCAGTGCTTCTACCACACAGCCCTATTTCATGCATAATTTTTCAGTGGAACTAGTGAGGCACCACAGTGCAGTTGTCCCTGGCCTAATGCACTTCCCCAAGAATTTCAAAAATAACTAATTAATGGAACCTAGTTAAAAACAAATTTACACGGTAGGTTAACAACCACCAAACTTGTGGAGTTTTTTAGTGCACTGTGATGTCCATTGGAATTTGTCACCCAACTGCCTTCCAAGACCCAAGGGCAACTGCTGGAACACCCATGCATTTCAGAGCAGGTGGAGGTTGAGGGGCAGAAGCTAAGAGACAATCCAGGACACCTTCCATCAGCACAAGTCCCAGTGCCTTGAATCTGATAAAAGTCTAGAGCAGGTAATACCCACATTGGTCTACTGCTGCTGCTTTGCGACTCCTTCACTTCTGATTATGAAAATATCCTGATTACACTGCACTGCACCATAATCATTTGCATTTTTATTGTTTTCACTCAAAAGCTCCTAAGTTATTTAGATAAGCACCATTAAACAAAACTCTGAGTAATTAGCTCTTTTGATGCACCCTGGTGGCGGCAGAGGAACTCAGACGTTTATTAACAATGCAATCAGTCCCAGGTGGGCCTTATTATAAACAGAGCTTAGCCCCAGAGCAACCTCTCATTAAATCCTGAGCTGGAATGAGGCCTTTCTCTCTTCCCATGCCATACTTCATCACCACCCCTGCCACTTGGGTAGGATCATTATGTCTTTCCCGCCATGGCAACACCACAAATCACTGCTAATGTGGAGTCCCAGAGGGTGGCCAGACAATCACACACTCCTCTTTAAAATTAGAAGGGGAACACGGATGGCTACCTAATCCGATCATTTGAGTAATCAGAGACAGAGATTTAAGCAAATTAAAAGATTCCCTGAGGCCCACAGTGGGTCAGTGGGACCCATATCTTTCATCTCCTATTCCAACCCACAACACTACCTGCATGCAAAATCACACTGCCAGTCCTCAGCAAAACAACTGTACTCCCCTTTAATATCTGTACACTTTATATCAGTCTCCCTAACATAACATCTTCTGCTTTGCCAGCCTCATGCAAACAGAAAAAACATCAAGTTTGGGGGGTGGGGGGGAGTATTTCGAAAGGGCAAAATATCTTTGCCCAGTTTTTCTCACTTCCATACCTAACAATCTGTGTGTGTGTGGCAGGGAGGATTGCAAGGTTTAATATTGATTTCTTAAGAAAGGGAACCACTTGGATATTTTTTTCTCTGTAAATGGGCTTTATTTTAGGTCAAATGTCTGCTGTCACCATGTGCCACATTAATAACCTCATGGGCCATGAAGACTTGAAAAGGGTGTCATCGGTTTGGTGAGGCTTGGCTGAATCTAAGCCAGTGTCATTCACAGGAGAAGATGAAAACCCTTGCCTGTCAAGCCGAAATGACGTGGGAGGAGAAACTCAAAAGATCAATGAAAGATGCTAGTCTAGATTAGGCCTGAAACGGGGAAGGTGGTGAGGGAGGGAGTCAGAGAGACAGGAACCAATCCTTGGTGTACCCTTGAACCTGCTGACTGTGAAAGCAGTAGGTAATGCAGGAAAATGCCCATGCACAGTTCTTCCCATTTTCTCCAACTAGACAACCCACAAGAGAGACTGTACTTGCAGAAAGTTCCAGAGAACTTTACCAACTGCGTTGTTTGTTTTTACCATTAATTAGTGCCAGAGGCAACTCCCTTTTCTTTCTCCCCCAGGATTCCCCTCCGGATGCTAATGAAGTCGAGAGATGTCTAAGTTTCGGTCTCCACTGAGCAGGGCTGTTCTTTTCTACTGGCAATAGGACGAAACAAATTAACTTGGAGGAGTTCTTGATGGAAACAGTTTACAATCAAACACCCCACTGTTGACAAAATCATCGAAACTGTCACTTCATGCTTCCCTGCCAACTGCATAATTAGTGTCATTACCAGTAAGTCAGGAAAATATAAATGAGTGTGGATTATACAACACAAAATTGCACAAATATGAATATTTTATGGAACCTAAGCAATGTCACAAATTGTGCATGACATGCCATTGGCGCTTGCTTCCAGAGGCTCTTAAGCTCTCTCGCCCGCCCTCTCTTGATAGAGCTTTTGAAAGATGTTTCTGGGTGGATGTTACTGAAGGCAAGTGATGAGGCGGAGAGGAGGGGAAAATATTCCATTTGGAACTGATTTTAAAAATACATAAAATTGTTAGCACATTTTTATGTTTAGGACATGCAGTTTCATTTTTACATTTCTCTAAATGGACTATAATTTCAAAGAAAATATTTTTAAAATAACAGCATGGAAAGCCAAATGCATCTAATTTTGTATCACCTACTATTCTGGATCATGCATGTTTGAATACTTGGGCAAAAATGTTACACCAGACCGCTCTGCACCCAAGTTGCTTGTAATTCCTCCACCAGGGTGACATTCCTCCCTTCCCCTCTGCCCAAGACCAGCTCAAGACACACAGTTTTCTGCCTCCTTTGAACTTAATCCTGGATTCTGGAAAACACATAGTCTGATACTTCTCAGGTGCTAAGGTATGACTATCAAACTCTTTGTGTTTGCGTTCATTATATCTTTGGAATTTCCATATTTCGGCAAACCTTCCCGTTCTCATAGAGTCATGGACACTCGGTAAATATGTAAGAAATATTATTAAATTAAACACCATGTCCTTTAGTTTCTATAGAAAATAAAATATGGGAAGGGGAAAATACTGGATAAAGCTCAGATATTCTTTTCAGCAGGGTGAGATCACAACCCTGAAAACCATAAACATTCATACACAAAAAAGTAGTATGTGCCCAGCTGGCGTGGCTCAAAGGTTGAGCATCAACCTAGGATCCAGGAGACTGCGGTTTGATTCCCCGTCAGGGCACGTCCCCAGGTTGTGAGCTTGATCCCCAGTAGGGGGCGTGCAGGAGGCAGCCGATCAATGACTCTCTCATCATTGATGCTTCTCTCTTTCTTTCCCTTTCCCTTCCTCTCTCTGAAATCAATAAAGACTAAAGAAAAAGTAGTATGTTGAAACTTGCCAGTGGGAGGTGGGAAATAACTTCCTAATCATGGAGCTGATTTATTACAAGCTGGATGTATATTGAGGAGCCGCTAAATTTCACATGGTATCACTAGATTATAAGCTCCATGTCTGGTTGTTCACAGCTGTGGCAGGCAGAACGATGGACCCCAAAGGTGTCCACACTTCATCCCTGGAACCTGTGACTGTGTCAGATTACATACCAGGCAAAAGGGAAACATAAAGCACAATTTTTATCCCCAATCTCAAGATCCGGAATGTGCCTATCATGTTTAAATTCTCCGTTTTGACTCAGTTATTATGCCTTTTGAACATTTATAGAGTCATGGTGATGTTTCAGAAAAATCTTTGAAATTTATAAGTGCAGTAGACAAGGATAAGTCCACTTGTTCAGAGTTCAAAATATAGATTTCTGTTCAAGAGATGAGGCTGGAGTGATAGGTTGAAATTTCATCTTACAAGGAATTTTTATAAGGTTTGAAGTACCACCAAGCAAGGGGCAATAACATTTGCGTTTGTGAAAACTCATTCTAGGTACAGTAGAGGAAATAAATTGGTTGGAAAAGGCTGTAGGCAGACCAGGAAAAAAGTGTTGCATTAAGTACGGTGAGGGATGTAATGGCCTGGCCTTGAATTTGGTGGCAGTGGGGATCGAGATAAAAGGATGAATTCTAAGAAAGGTTAGGAGGCAATATTGACAGAAGTTGGCAACTAAAGGGGGAGAGAAAGAAGCCAATGGGAATTACAAATTTGGGGTTTGGACAACAGCGTGGATGATCATCATTCGGTGAGGTGCAGAATATGAGATATTATGGTTGAGCATGAGACATATTGCGATTGGGCATAATATAGAGTCCTGATTTGGACATGTGTTTATAATGGGAGAGGTGATAGTAAGTGATTGAGGGATATTATAATAAGTAATTGGATATATCAGTCTTCAGCTCAAGGGAGAGATTTTGTTAGAAGCATAGATTTGGGAGTCATCAATACATAAATGCAGATGGAGATCACTGGGTATGACAACACTTTGAGGAATACTATTTTTAAGGAGCAGGAATGGAGAGGAATCTATATAGGAGACTAAGTTGATAGCCAGGAAGGGGGGAAAAAACAACCAACCAACCAACCAACCAATTAAACAAAACCCAGGAGAATTCGGTGTTATGACAGCTAACAGAAGATTTGAGATGATGGGTGTAATCCAAGGTGCCAAATGCCACTGAGAGATGGAGCAAGATGGGAGGCAGACATTGTATTTTGCAATATGAATACCAGTAGAGACCTGAAGGAGAGTATTTTTAGCGGAATAGTGGAGACAGAGATATGCCTGAAGGGTGCTAAGGAGGGGTGAGTGCCAGATGAGGAACTAGGGAAAACAAGTGGGACACAAATCTCAAGAAGCTTGACTGAAAAGGAAAAAGAAGAGAAATAGAATGGTCGAAATTTAAAAAACACCTGTCCTTTTTTTTTTTTTTTTAAGAGAGAGAAATGCTGATCTGAAGAGGCCAATAGAGAAGATAGGGCTGATGATTCAGATCAGCAGGGAGGTAAGTAGTACCGTGAGGTCTTCGAGGAGCTGGGGTGGGAGTGAGGGAAGGGTGATGTACGAGGTCGCAGGTGGGTGTTTAGGTCCGATGAAGGAAAACTGATACAGCTGCCATCTGCTGGCTTTCTGTTCTTCCATTGGATATGAGGTTATCTAAATGTTTAATTTGAAAGAGAGATGTTCTAGCATTTAAACCAAACTTTAAGTAGAAATAAATCCAGGGTTCTCAAGCGGCATCACCTCAGCATAGGTTTGAATTTTCAAAACCATGACCCAGTGGTATGAAGTAACTTAAAAAGAAAATTCTTAAAACTAATAGGATATTATATGTCAATCAGACATCAGTTATTAAAAAAGGATTACAAACTCATTTAATGCTCAACATGATGAAAGAGCTCATTCACAAGACAGGGAAAAATTTCTCAAATCCCTTTCACTCTTTCACAAATTTCTCGCTCCCCCGGTAGCTGCTCCAGAGCTTCCCAAACAGCGACCACCACAAATGCCGCTTCATGCCCAGCCTGCGACCCCCTTATTTACCTTCTTCCCAGTCCCTGCTCTCAGGCTCCCTGTTATAAGATAAACTGAATGAAGCTCTTTAGTTAAATTCTTTTCTCTTTTTTCGTGCTTCTCAGGCTTTTTTCTCTCTACCCAGTCTCCAGATTTAAATGTTTGCATCACAAAAGATCCAGGAATAGTTCTGACAAATGCACACATTTTCTTGGAAGACTGGGACAAGAATGTAAAACATAAATGGACAGTGAGAAAGAACTCACACCTTAAGTTGTGACACAGCCATCTCATCAATAAGACATGATCTTCTTTTGTAAAATGTGATGTCAACATTGGAGAATGGCCCAGTGTGGCCATTACCACTGGAGTGTAGAACCAAGTAGTGAGGGCTGCCTCCAAAGATGGACAAGAGTTAAGTGGATAAAAGGGTGATCAATAACTCTGAAAAACTGACCATGGTACAGTGCTGTGGCTGATACTGAAGAAAATTTGAATAATTGATCATGTACAGCATCTGCATATTTTAGGCATTCAATCTCTAGATGATGAAAGATCCCAAAAGGAATGAACAACAATGTTGACCATCTGATTTACTGAACACTTGAGATTAGGTTGAGCCGGTAACCAAGTCCCCTGACGGGCTAATGATGCTTTGCAAATCCCCAGGGAAACAAGGTGGTACACTTCACCCCTCCAGCCCGCTGCTGAAGGGAATCTTAACTTTGCACACAAAGAGGAACATCAAAACTCCTCCCCCGCAGAGTGCCACTTCAGAGTCACATACAAACTACAACAAACTCTCACTGGCTTAATACAAGGTCATTTCTTGCTCACGTAAAGTTATTGGTGGACCCAGCAACCCTTTGGGACCTGTGTCTTCCAAGCGGCAAGGGGCAGCATTCCAGTCTTCTCTGAACCTGTGTCCCCTCCATAAAGGCCACTGCAGGGGCAGAGAGTACAGAGTGGTCCTGGGATGGACATTTCCCTCTGCCCTTCCAGAGCTCCCCACCAGCGTTCTCCAGCCTTCTCTGGGCTCCAGGAGGCTGCTCTGTGTGATCTTGTCCTCCAGCTTCTCATTGATTTTACCAGTGGGGTGACCAGCAGGAGACCTAAGGGCAGAAGCTGAGGGAGTTCAGGGCATTATTCATCCACTCACTAGCTATGGGGTCATGGTGGCCAGGCTGTACCCCTCTTCTGAGATCCAGAGCTTGCTCTTTCTTTGTCTTTTTTCCCGTGTTCCGATAACTGCCCCCTTCTCTTGTCTTTTCAAGCCCAGATGCTATATCTCCCCTCTGTTACCAGGCCCAGAGTGTACTACCATCCCTTGCAGCTTCCTTAAAAACCAGCCCACACCCTTACAAACTTACAATCCAGCCCACCCCTTTAGTAAACTCTTTTCCAACACTCAGGTTTAAAATGCTCCGGTCTGAAAAATGACCCAGGTCACTTCCACTTGAAATCATTGTCCAGCATTAGTTACATGTCCTGCTTAACTACAACGGGCCTGGGAAGTTTAATTCTCTTGAGTACCCAAGACAAAGGAGAACCCGATATTAGTGAAGGCCAGGAGTCTCAGTCACAGAAGCCCAGCAATAGATGTAACATGATTTACGTGATAATTAGAGAGAAAATGGTTACTTTGCCACCTTCGTTATTAGAAACAGCACATAACTCATCACACTTCCTTTTGAGTGCGATTGCAGACACTTGGAGCACTTCCAAAAGCAGTGATCAAATACAAAATTATCAAATTAACCCCCAAATTGGCAATTAGATTGAGATAGCTGTTTCCTTTCAGGTTGGAGAAGACGAACCATTAGCCCTTTAGAAGAGTAAGCAGGTGAGTCACAGACCTTACGCAGTATCGATCCGATGTGTCCTCACATGCACAATGCCGGAGAGCAGCTTTCAAAGAGCTATTATACAACTGTCACAGAAGGGGCAGAAATGCAATGCTAGCTTTAAAATACCTTGTCTGCTGATCGATTAAAACCACCAGACAGAGGTAGGTGTAATACTCAATACTGAACAGTCCAGAAATGCTGAGGGCTTGCGGGATGGCGAGAGTAACAGTGAAGTCAGGAGACTCCAGCCCATGCTCTCCCAGTAATGGGCTGGTCTCCTTTGGCCACATGTAACCTGGTTTCCTATAGAGGGGTGGGCACAGTTGCACTGTGACATTCTTTTGAGTTAATAAAGCTATTTTCAAATAATCATAATCTGCATGTCTTTTTCCATGCAAACAACTGTAAAACTACTTTTGCAAACCTCTGTATGTAAACTGAAGCAACAGGATCAAGGGCTTTTTCACCTATGATATATGAATATATCTCATGGGATCTGCTAAAACTGCATGGGTAAACTGCATGGGTATATTTGCATGGCTAAATTTTTTGTGTGTTTTTTTTTTTTTTTGACAGACAGGAATCACAGCTTTTCATAAGGCACTAAAACATTCTCAAGAAAAAGGTTAGGCCTTAGCTGGTTTGCTCAGTGGTTAGAGCGCTGGCCTCCCGGACTAAACGGTCCTGGGTTCAGTTCCGGCCAAGGGTACATACCTCGGTTGCAGGCTTGATCCCCAGCCCTGGTTGGGACACGTGCAGAAGAAAACCAATCGATGTCTCTCTCTCTCTCTCTCTCCCTCTCTCTCTCCCTTCCACTTTCTGAAAAGCAATGAAAAAAATATCCTCGAGTGAGGATTAAGAAAAAAAAAGAAAGAAAAAGCTTAGAACCAGTGGGCATGATGATGTCCCATGATTCTTCCAGATGCAACATTGATAGTCTGATAAGAAGAGCATAAAGTATATTCTTATAAAACAGTGAAATTGTCTCAGTATGGAGACAGCATATAGTTGGTGCTCAATAGAGGTGTGTAAATCTGAATCTCATTTTTCCTAATTTCTGAATTTGTCATTTTTAGAAGGCCATAGAAATATGTTATAAATTATCTTTTCTGTTTGTTTTTCCATTATATGCTCAATAATGTCTCCATGAGTTGCTTGGCATTTCACTTTTCTGTTTTACTTTCCATAGCTCTATCAAGCATAGAAGTTGATAATAATTTCCTCCAAATAAAACACATTTTTGTTAAACTACTCAACTTTAAGCCAAGATGTTAAAACACCCATTTAAATAACTAGTTACTGTTCTGCACAAACTCCTGTCCAAAGAACAAACTTTAAAATGTTTATGGGCAACTCTTAATGGACCAAATTTTAAAATTTAAATGTCTTAAGGTACCTAACCCCCCAGTTCTCAGTTTCACTGTCCAGTTGCTTTAATTAACCACAGGTTCAGTTTTACTGGCATTCTAATTGGGTCCTTGACTAACTGTGCCTTAAATATTTGGCAGTACACTGCAGATAATCTTACAAAGTCTTCATTTCTCCCAACTTCAATCTGCACATAGAAACCAATCTGGGAAGGCTTAGGATGTCAGAGTATTATAGTTGGTAGTTTACCTTGGAAGCAAAGGAAATAGGAAAGATCTAAAATGACTCAAAAGTATGATTAACAACCACAGGCACACGCCAGAGATTGGAAATCTTTCTTTCTTTTAAATGTTTTGTGTGAGGTTAGGAACACTTTCCATTTCTGGTGTTTGAGTGTATTTGGGGGAGGGTGAATGCATCTTCCGTCTTCAGTGAGTGGCTGAGGGTGCAGATTCTCACAAGAACAAGTGGCTCTGTGTCCCTGTTAGTTAGTGTCCTGTCAGCCAAGGCGAGCTGTTGGCAACAGCAGAAAATAAGCATGAGGACTTCTGTGCTCCAGAGCGTAAGGAGCTCCGCAGGCCACTGCTTGTCCTTTTCATTCCCTCCTCTCTGATACGATTTTCCTCCCACTTCCCGCAGTCACCACTTAAATGTTGGCTTGTGTGTTATAGCCTTGAGCCCCTCGCTTAACACGTGCTGTTCTTGTGTTTGACGACAGAACTCCCATTTGGGAATTTGTAGCTAAGAGATCATTTATAACTTCTTGTCCAGTACTGTCTTCCTATAATTTCCACTTTAGCTTTTAAAATGTTTTTGATGAGACATGGGATTGGTCAGGTGGATCAGTTCCAAAGTTTATGGCCCATTACCCCAATCCTGTATACCTCAAAATCAGAATAATGAACAAGGTGCTCTAAGCATGGACTTGGCAACGGGCAAATCCAGAGAGCTGCTTGGTGCTGGGGGAACAGTATGAGCCAGACCAAGCCATCCGGTTATGACTGTGAACTCTGCCGTTTTCCTGCCCAGCCTCTGATTCCCTGTATCACTAACCCTTTACCTCCAGGCCCTAGTTTACATACAAACTAGTAAAGAATAATTTTTCAAAAGGATCATTTTCAAAGTAACAAAACCATGACTGTTGTACAAATATAAAATGAACATATTAAACTGATTCAGAGAAGAAAAAAAAATGCTGACTGAATTTGCCGACAGATGCAAAATTAGGTCCAAAATGTACTTTTTGTAATGATGTTTAGACCATTTTTTCTACAGGGTATAAATCAATTGTATCTCTACCAGAAAAAATTCCTTGCATTTCTATAGATAAAAGACATGTGCATTTCTACCAGTTTTCTAGAGTCTACAGAGCTGCACTGTAGCCGAGTGAGAGACAAAGGCACAGCCGCCTATAGAATTAGATGACCTAAGAGGACCTAGACAACTCCTAGAATCCTAGTAAAAGGACAACCTACAATATTTTGCTCATTTCTAAGTCTTCCAAAAATTTTCCCAGCAAAGTTGCTCTAAGAATCATAAACACCATCTCCTAATATTATGCTTAGTCACAAAAATACTGGTCTCATTGGGTTTGGCCTGCATATTTCCATAGGGGCTTTAAGAGGGCTAATTCACCATATATTTGCTCTATAAATTGAGAACCCTGACATTCTGAGCTACTATTAAGGCCACAGAAGTTTTCAGAAGGAGATTGGATTTTTTTTTAAGCCTCTATCATTAGCTATTCAGAAGCTAGGACACCAATTCTAAGAAACTCGACCAGACTTAACTGTAGTACCTACAAATATGGATGAATTCCTCTCTTCTCAAGGTCTGAAAAACTTGCTAATTTTCTTGGCCTGCCAGAAAGTGACCTTCCTCACTGTCTATGAGGCCAAGATCCTAAGCCAGGTTTACCCTAAGATACTAAGTTTCTTCTTTAAAATAAATTGTCATTCCTGATTAAATGAGAAATCTTTTCAAATATGACAGTCCTTGAATGGCCTTGGTTGAAAATTCAATTACAATCAAGTAAAGAAGGCAGATAGATTTATACTAAACCTATGGAAATAACTATATTGCCAAGAAAAGTAAAGAGACTCAGTAAGAGCTGGTAAATTCTGGGGGATCCGTGAGAATCAGTCATCACTGAATAATGTTTCATTCCCCTTCACAAAAGCAGTCTACTTAACTGTTAGCGATGATTCAGGAAAAAGGGAAAGAGCTTTCTAACATACATAAAAAATAGAACATGAACATCACATCAACAAAATCCCAAGCAACTAATCACAACAGAATTTCTCTCATTGGTTCGTCCGCCTCTGGTTCTGTGGGTCTCAGCCTGCTTTCCTGAAGCCATGTGCTTCCTAGTCTGGGAAGCACCCTGGAGACCCTACCTCAGTCCAGTTTGTCAGCAGTTTTTTAAAGTTTAATTTTCAGTTACAGTTGATATACTATATTATACTCGTTCATTACAGGTGTACAGCACAGTGATTAGACATTTATATACCCTACAAAGTGACCACCCAGACAAGTCTAGTGCCCATCTGACACCACACCTATTGTTGACTATGTTCCCTATGCTGTGCTTTACATCCCCATGACTATATTCATAACTGGAAATTTGTACTTTTTAATCCCTTCACCTTTCTCACTCGATCCCTCAAACCACCTTCCTCTCTGGCTACGATCAATTTGTTCTTTGTATCTATCAGTTTGTTTCTGTTTTGTTTATTAATTTGACAGCATTTTTTAAATGTCTGTTCAGAAACCTGTGTCCAGTCATCTACACTTTGAAGCTTCACTAGTTCAAAGTACCTGCTATAGCCCTTTTCATGAGGATCTGAGATAGAGCCAAGCTGCCAGCCTGTTCCTTATGATAGGGCCTTCAGGCAAACATCAGAGCAAAACAAAAATTAACTGTAGATGACAAAGACTGGCTGATTGTGGTTAATTTATTACTATGATCAATAATACCAGAATGCAGGAGGCTAAACTCCCTCCTGGAGTGCAGTACGTAATTATTTCATAAAGGTTAGATCAATGTGTCCCCTGTGAGGTAAACCTCCTGAGTCTTCTCATGAGGCACAGGCTTTCTGAGATATTTACATTAGTAATGTGCCTTAACAAACCCAAGAAGGCTAAATGTCTCTTCTAACTTGACAACTTATCCCATGTTGCTCTTGCAATAGCGCTGAGCTAATGTAAGAGACACACAGCACATTAAACAAACTTAATCATTTCTAGTGTTTCTCTTTTTACAAGTTGGAAAATAAATCATTGTACTGCTCTGGGGCCTTTGGGAATTCTCAAAGATAATTTTAGGTGTAAAAGATATACTGATTTTTGTCCTCCCCCAAATATAGGATCTTGGTAAGGCAAAGGCAAAAGAGTTGTCAGAGGAGATGTGGGTGTTTGATTTTGATTGAATCATAGTGCCTGAGAACCAACTGCATGGAGACCTATTTAATCAAAGTGACAATAAAACATTTTGAAATAAGGATAAAACAATATACTTGTAAAGAACCTTAGTTCTTTCACAAGTGAGAAAACTTAGTTCTTTGTTATTTTTTTTTTCTTTTTAAACAATCAAGGACATAATAAAGTCAGTATGAAGCACAGAAAATTGTTCTGGTAGGCACAGGTTCACTGCTCTGTAGACAGATTTCATAGAAGGTAAAGAATAATATTTCACCTTGTAAACAATGGCATTAATCAGTAAACCTATGAAACAACCCATCAAAAACGAGCAAACTTAGCTAAAATTTTAACTTGTTTCATGCTTTCTTTTCAGATTCAGTTATTATAAACCAAAGCAAATAAAATTTATTCTCCAGGTCTTGTCTTTTACAAAGGTCTCTCACATTCAGAAACTGATTCTTACATTAGAACAAAACCACTCTCCTTACAAATCAAAAGTACATATCTGCTTCATTTCTCTATCACTATTGTTTGTTGTCTAGTCTCAACCATGTATATTAATTATAGCTTCTGACCAAGGTGAAAATTTTCAACTTCAGGAGAAAACTAGAGGGTGAATGATTGAGAACTATCTGTTATTCTGCAGCATTTAAGCAGAATAACATAGTTTGTGAATATATCCAACACAGCTTTCTATAGCCACACTGGTCCCTTTTATATCTTCTTTAAGTGGCAAAAATGAACACATTCAATAGCATGGCCTAAAGACATAGACTCACAACACATAGAAATATGAAGCTTAAAATTATGCCTAGACATCAATATTTCAGTACTCCGTATTGCTTAGAAAACATCTAGGTATCCAAGAATTATTCATTAATTAGCTCAATTTAATATTCATTTGAGGTTTTAAATTACCTAAAGACCTTGACAATTATGTTTAGGCTGACATACTACAGAACATAATTACTATTGATATAAAAAGTTTGTGAGAATAATGACAATTTAGTTGAGCACGAATTACTTTTCATAATCTTTAACACTGTGCAGGAGTATCACTAGCTTATTTGATCGTGGAACCTGTATAATTTTAGAACATTCAGACTCACTATTCCCCTCAAAAATGAGGAAATGAAACAAGTAAAATAACGTGTATTTAAACATGTAGTTAATACTGATAAATCAGACAAAAGTCATAGATTTATTTTGAAGACCATAATTGGGTGTGTTTTTTTGTTGGTTTTTTTTTTTTTTTTAATATATCTTTATTGATTTCAGAGAGAGGAAAGGAGAAGGAGAGAGAGAGATAGAAACATCAATGATGAGAGAGTCATTGATCGGCTGCAGCCTGCAACCTGGGCATGTGCCCTGGCCAGGAATCAAACCCTGATCGCCTGGATCCTAGGTCGATACTTAACTGCTGATCCACGCCCGGCTGGGCTGAAGACCATAATTGTTAAACCAGTCCAATTTGCCAAAGCTATATCTTAATTACGTAAACTTGGATTCTTAAAATATTTCTGATCTAGTAGAATAACTTTTTAATGTGTAATTCTCTTATTAGAAATTCAATTTCATTATTTTGGGGGAGATTTAGAAATATTTGATTTATATAAGTGTACATCTCTATAAACAATCAGTAAAGAGCATCTTTAATTTAAGAGACATAACAACCTGATGTGTTAATATCCCCTGCAGATGAGAAAAAAAATTCCACTGATATAATGAGAGGAAAAAGCCTTTCTCACTTACATACACAGACACACAGACATGAAGACACAGAGACAACTTAGAGCTTAGGTTCTACACCAGCTCCAGGTCTAAAATAAACATGCACAGAGAAACCTCTGTGGCCCAGATCTCAAAGAGCTGTCCTCCCTCCCAGAAATTCTTAATTAATTAGAGCTCAAAACAGACGAACAAACATAAAGGGCTAAAGAAATGAATTATCTGTTGTCTATCACCTAACAGAGACTAGGTCACTATCCTCCATCTATAGAAATCAACAGACCATAGATGATAGAACCAAATTTTCCACCACCGCAGACTCCAACGGGGAACAAGTTAGCATCCGTGTGAACCAGAAACAAAAACAAAACACTAAATCAGGGAAAAGGAATAGAATAAAATTGGGCATTAACAATGTTAAAGTTATAGTCACTTGGAACACAAGAAAGAACACACAGGCTTGACGTGTCCCTGACGTGTACTTCTCCGGCTACACTGACATCGCAGTAGCACGTCCAAACTAGTAAAGAATATTTTTCAAATGGTAAAATCATGACTTTCATGAAAATAAACAGGTGTGAAGGATTTTCTTTTCCTCAACAATTAATGAGGGACCTCTGATATTTAAGTATCTATGCCTAGAATGTTCAGCCAGATAGGTGAACTACATAGTAATTTTCCACAGTTGTAGCTGCTGGGGATGAAGCTGTCAAAGCAGACTGGTGACCCCATTCCCTAATCCTGCTGATGAAACATCATATCTGCCATATGCTCTTTGTAACTTCTAAAGTAATTAAAAGCATCTGTTATTTAAAATTTGATTTTTATAACTGTCAAAATACATTCAAAGTTTAGTTGGCTAGACAAGTGGACAACCAAGCTAAACAATCATCACCCATTCTCTGCAGTTCTGCATGACTATACTAGGAGGCGGAAATCGTGGGCTCAGTGTCCAGTGTTGATGCTGACCCACTCTGCCCAGTTCACTCCAGAGGTCCAGCATCTCATTCACAAAATGAAGGGTCAGACAGGATTGCTCTGAGGGCCTTTCCAGCTCCAAGGCCAATAGCAATGTTATTGATGGAAGGTCATTAGGTCACTGCCTTGTACTCACCTGGGGTGCTTATATAATTAATAAATTTCTGGTCCCCTCCACAGAAACACCAACGAGAATTTCAGTGGGACTCAGGAATCTTTATTGAATTATATTTTTCAATTACAGTTTACATTCAATATGGTTTTGCATTAGTTTTAGGTGTATATTATAGTGGTTAGACTAACACAGGAATCTTCATTTTTAAGTAATCTCCACATTATTCTTCCACAAACTGAAATTTGAAAATCATTATGTTTGAATTTCTTTTCTTGAGGAAAAAGTTACCTCCATAAAGTAGTTATTGAATTTTTCTGTTAAATGGTACACTTCTCAGTGCCTTTAAAGCAAAGGTCATCCACATTAAAACTGATCCCCAATGATATTTTAAAGAAATCAGGTTGTAAGCATTTTAAAAGTGGAAGTTTACTATGGTACACAGTTTGTTATACCTGGCACAAGATTTAGGTGTGTATGCTCAGCTCCACCACAGAACAGCTGCGAGCCAAGGCTGAGTGTCCTTTACTCATTCCTATTGCCTTTTTCTTCCTTCTTTCTTATAAATGGCTTCAAGAAAATGAATAAAACCAAAAGCTAGTTCTGTGAAAAGATCAATAAACTCAGTAAGCCTTTCACCACACTAGCCAACACAAAATAGAGAAGACTCTAATTACCAATATCAGAGTGAAAGAGGGGCCATTACTACTGATCCTATGGACCTTAAAGTTTAATAAGAGAATACTATAAGTACTTCCATACTCCATACTCACAAATTATATAAAGTAGATAAAATGGACCTATTCCTTAAAAAACACTAACTACCACAACTAGTACAAAGAGAAGTAGTTTGAATAAGCTTATATTTATTAAAGAAATTGAATTAATAACCTTTCAAAAGAGAAAACACCAGACCCAGACAGGGTCAATTGTGAATTATACCAAGCCCTTAGGGAAGAAATAATAGCAAATCTTTTCAAACTCTTCCATAAAATAGAGTAGAAGGAACACTTTCTAACATGTGTTTTGAGGCTAGCATTACCATAATATCAAAACCAGACAAAGACATGATAAGAAAAGAACACTACAGATCAATATGTTTCATGAACACAGATGTACTTAAAATCCTCAGCAAAATATTAGCAAATAGAAGATCCAAGACGGTGGTGGACTGAATGGAAGCTACATGGACACTCTCCTGGGACCAATCTGGATTTACAACTAAAACATAGAAAAACCATCCTGAAAACCAACTGAAGACAAGCTGGAGAGCACCCTCAAAACCAAGGACATAAAGTGGAGACCACACAGAGACTGGTAGGAAATGTGGCCGCTAGAGGGCTGGCTGGGCTCCCACAGGCAGCAGCTGAAGGTCCCGAGGGAGATCTCAGCTGTGGGGGTTCACACTGAGGATTCTGGGGCCTAAACTCCAGGCTCGGCTCCCCAGCCCAGAGCACCAGAACTGAGAAAGGTACCCATATACCATCTGGCTGTGAAAAGCAGCCAAGTTTCTGTCTGCCAGGAAGAGAGAGCTGGAACTGCAGGCACCCTCTAAAGGGCCAATGTACAACGTTTGGTATGCAGCCACTCACCTTGGGCTCTGGTGGAGGGGGAGTGGAGTGGACTGGAGCTGTGTGGTGAGAGTCTGGGGAGAGTCGTTCCTCCAGACTATGGGGGACATCTTTCTTGGGTGGCGAATCTTCGGCTTTTGCCTGAAGAGGGAAGCAATTGCCTCTGGAAAGCCCCTTGAGCTGCCCAGAGGGGTTTCTATAGCCTGAGGCTTCTTAAGAGACTGATAACAACCAGCCGCCCCACCCTGTGGAGCTTCTACAGCCTGAGGCTCATTAAGAGAATCAGATTAATCAGGCTGCAGGCAGAGGCAGACCTCAGGGTACTTTGAGTCTTTGCCTGATCTGCTTCGGACCTGGCCTTAGAAAAGCAGGCTTTGGTGTGCATCTTGGTCCTGTCCAAAGGCACCCAGCCCCATCAGAGGAGACGTCAAGCTTAGGGTTGTTGATAGCCCCAAACAGGGTACTCAGGGCCAGTCACAAACTGCATCTGACATTGATCTGTACCAGAGACCTTCCAAAAAGACTGAGAGTCCTAGCAGATCTACCTAACACTTAAAAACAAACCCAAAAGAGTAGCCAAAATGGGGAGACCAAAAAACAAGCCCCAAATAAAAGAAGAGAAGTCTCCAGTAAAAGAGCCAAATGAAATGGAGATAAGCAATGTCTCAGATACAGAGTTCAGAATACTGATTGTAAGGATGCTCAACAGCATGAAAAAAGACATGGAAACTATGAAAAATGACCCATCAGAAATGAAGAATGACATAGCAGAAATAAAGGATACATTGGAAGGAATAAACAGCAGATTAGAGGAAGCTGAAGATCAGATCAGTGAATTAGAAGACAGGGTAGAAAAAAATCACTCAATCAGAGACCCCAAAACAAAATCAATTAAAAAACAGGAGAACAGTCTAAGGGAACTGTGGGACAGCATGAAATGTAACAATATTCATATTATAGGAGTGCCAAAGGAGGTCGAAAGTAAACAAGGATTAGAGAACCTGTTTGATGAAATAATGGCAGAAAACTTCCCTCACCTGGTCAAGAAAAAAGTCACACAAGTTCAGGAGGCACAGAGAGTCCCAAGCAAGAAGAATCCAAAGAGGCCCATGCCCAGACACATCATAATTAAAATGCCAAGGATTCAAGACAAAGAGAATCTTAAAGGCAGCAAGAGAAAAGCAATCTGTTACCTACAAAAGAGCCCCCATAAAGTTGTCATCTGACTTCTCATCAGAAACTCTACAGGCCAGAAGGGAATGGCATGCAGTATTCAAGGTAATGCAAAAGAAGGATATGAAACCAAGACTACTCTATCCAGCAACATTATCAATCAAGATAGATGGTGAAATAAAGAACTTCCCAGACAAAAAACAGTCTAAAAGACTTTATCACTACGAAAACAGCATTACAGAAGTAGAAATAAAGAGAATGAGAAACATAGGCATAAAGAAATAAAATGGCAGTAGATTAAGTATCTTTCAATAATAACCTTAAATGTAAATGGATTAAATGCACCAATAAAAAGCTATAGGGTCACTGAATGGATAAGAAAACACGACCCAAATATATGCTGTCTGCAAGAGACCTACCTCAGAACAGAAGACTCACACAGGATGAGAGTGAAGGGATGGGAAAAAAATTTCGCATGCAAATGGAAATGAAAAAAAAGCTGGGGTAGCAATACTCATATCGGACAAAATAGACTTCAAAATGAAGACCATAATGAGAGACAAGAAAGGTCACCACATAATACTAAAGGGATCAATCCAACAAGAGGGTATAACCCTGATAAAAATATATGCACCCAATATAGAAGCACCTAAATTTATTAAAAAAACTTCTAGAGGGCTTTAAGGGAGAGAGCAACAGCAATACAGTCATACTAGGGGACTTTAACACCCCACTGACTTCACTGGATAGGTCTTCCAGACAAAAAGTCAACAAGGAAACAGTGACCCTAAATGACACACTAGATCAGATGGAGTTAATTGACATTTACAGAACATTTCACCCAAAGCTGCAGATATACATTCTTCTCAAGTGCACATGGGACATTCTCAAAGATAGACCACATATTAGGACACAAAACAAGTCTCTACAAATTCAAGAAGATTGAAATCATATCAAGCATCTTCTCGGACCACAGTGGCATGAAATTAGAAATCAACTACAATAAAAACACAAAAAAACATTTAAACACATGGAGGTTGAAAAGCATGTTTTCAAACAATGAATGGGTTACCAAAGGGATCAAGAAAGAAATAAAAAACTTCCTGGAAACAAATGAAAATGAACATACAACAACCCCAAATCTATGGGAAACAATGAAAGCAGTCCTGAGAGGGAAGTTCATAGCATTACAAGTCTACTTCAAAAAACAAGAAAAACTTCTAATAGACTCTCTAACCCTACAACTTAAAAATTTAGAAAGAGAACAACAAGAAAAGCCCAGAGTTAGTAGAAGGAAAGAAATAATAAAGATCAGAGCAGAAATAAATGACAGAGACTAAAAAAACAATATAAAAGATCAATGAAACCAAGAACTGGTTCTTTGAAAAGATAAACAAGATTGATGAACCTTTAGCCAGACTCATCAAGAAACAAAGGAGAGGACACAAAAAGAACAAAATCAGAAATGAAAGAGTTGAAATAACAACTGACCCAATAGAAATACAAAGGATTGTAAGAAAATACTATGAACAACTATATGCCACCACGCTGGACAACCTGGATGAAATGGATAAATTTCTAGAAAAATACTACCTTCCAAAACTCAATCAGGAAGAGTCAGAAAGCCTAAATAGGCTGATAACTACTGATGAAGTTGAAGCAGTAATCAAAGGGCTCCCAGCACACAACAGCCCTGGCCCAGATGGCTTCACAGGGAGTTTTAACAAACATTCAAAGAAGAATTAACACCTACCCTCCTCAAACTATTTCAAAAAATCCAAGATGAAGGAACACTTCCAAACTCTTTTTATGAGGCCAGTATTAGCCTAATTCCAAAACCAGATAAAGACACTACAAAGAAAGAGAATTACAGGCCAATATCCCTGATGAACATAGATGCTAATATCCTCAACAAAATATTAGCAAATCGGATACAGCAATATATTAAAAAGATCATACACCATGACCAAGTGGGATTTATTCCAGGGATGCAAGGCTGGTACAATATTCACAAATCAATAAATGTGATACATCACATAAACAAATTGAAAGACAAAAATCACATGATCATATCAATAGATGCAGAAAAAGCATTCAATAAAATCCAGCACCCATTTTTGATAAAAACTCTCAGCAAAGTGGGAATAGAGGGATCATACCTCAAAATAATAAAGGCCATATATGACAAACCTACAGCCAACATCATACTCAATGGGCAAAAACTAAAACCATTTCCCCTAAGAACAGGAACAAGACAGGGGTGGGTGTTCGCTTTCACCACTTTTAGTCAACATAGTACTGGAAGTACAAGTGATCAGACAAGAAGAAAACATAAAAGGAATCCAAATTAGAAAGGAAGAAACAAAACTGTCATTATTTGCAGATGACATGATATTGTGCATAGAGAATCCTAAAGACTCCACCAAAAAACTACTAAATTTAATAAATGAATTCAGCAAGGTAGCAGGATACAAAATTAACACCCAGAAATTGATGGCATTTTTATACACCAATAATGAACTCTCAGAAAGAGAAACTAAGAAAACAATCCCATTTACAATTGCAACTAAAAAAATAAGATACCTAGGAATAAACTTAACCAAAGATGTAAAAGACCTTTACTAGGAAAACTACCAGACACTGAAAAAAGAAATAGAGGAAGATATAAACAAATGGAAAAATATACATGTTCATGGACTGGAAGAATTAACATCATTAAAATGTCCATACTACCCAAAGCAATCTATAAATTCAATGCAATCCCTATTGAAATACAAACAGCATATTTCACAGATCTAGAACAAACACTTAGAAAATTTATATAGAACCAAAAAACACCTTGAATAGCCACGGCAATCTTGAGAAAGAAAAACAAAGTTGGAGGGATCACAATACCAGATATCAAGTTATACTTCAAAGCCACTGTAATCAAAACAGACTGGTACTCGCACAAGAACAGACATATAGATCAGTGGAACAGAACAGAGAACCCAGAAATTGACCCATGCCATTATGGTAAATTAATATTTGACAAAGGAGGCAAGAACATACAGTAGAGTAAAGACAGTCGTTTCAATAAATGGTGTTGGGAAAATTGGACAGGTACATGCAAAAAATGAAACTAGACCACCAACTTACACCATACACAAAAGTTGGTGTAATGGATAAAAGACTTAATGGATAAATTCAAAACGGATAAAAGACTTAAATGTAAGACATGAAACCATAAAAATTCTAGAGGAAAACATAAGCAGCAAAATTTCAGACATCTCTCGTAGCAATATGTTTGCTGATACATCTCCTAGGGTAAGAGAAACTAAGGAGAAAATAAACAAACAGGACTGCATCAAAATAAAAAGCTTCTGCACAGCAAAAGAAACCATCAACAAAACAAAAAGGGAGCCCACTGTATGGAAGAACATATTTGCCAACAACACAGCTAATAAAGGGTTAATATCCAAAATATATAAGGAACTCATACAACTTAACAAAAGGAAGACAAACAATCCAATTAAAAAATGGGCAAAGGACCTAAATAGACACTTCTCCAAAGAGGACATACAAATGTCCGCTAAGAGACATATGAAAATAATGCTCAATTTCGCTAATTATCAGGGAGATGCAAATTAAAACCACAATGAATTATCACTTCACACCTCTCAGAATGGCTACTATCAACAAATCAACAAACAACAAGTGCTGGCGAGGGTGTGGAGAAAAGAGCCCCCTAGTACACTGCTGGTGGGAATGCAGATTGGTGCAGCCACCATGGAAAGCAGTATGGAGTTTCCTTAAAAGATTAAAAATTCATCTGCCATTTGACCCAGTGATCCCACTTCTAAGAATATATCCTAAGGAACTGGAAACACCAGTCACAAAGAGCTTATGCACCCCTATGTTCATAGCAGCACAATTCATAATAGCTAAGATCTGGAAACAGCCCAAGTGCCCATCAGTAGATGATGAGTGGATAAAAAAGCTGTGGCACATTTACACCATGGAATACTATGCAGATGTAAGAAAGAAGGATCTTTTATCCTTTGGCACAGCATGGAGAGAACTAAAAAGTATTATGCTAAGTGAAATAAGCCAGTCAGAGAAAGACAAGTACCACAGGATCTCACTTATATGTGGAATATAATAAACAAAATAAACTGATAAACAAAATGGATCCAGAGACATAGAAGCATGAAACAGACTGAGGGATCTCAAGTGAAGGTGGGGAGGGGGGAATGGGTGGGGAGAGATTAATCAAAGAACTTCTACAAACACAGACATTGGTATGGAGAAAGCCTGGGAGTGGGATGGATGCATGGTGGAGGGGATCAATGGGGATAAAAAGGAGACATCTGTAATATTTTCAACAATAAAGATAAAGAAACTTAATAAAAAAGCAAAATAAATCTACATACTATTTATAAGAAATCCACTTTAAATAGAGATGTAGCTTGATTAAGAGTATAAGGATGGGAAAAGATACACCATACAAACTACAACCAGAAATAAGCCAAAGCAGCTATATTAGTATCAGACAAATAGACTTCAAATGGATGTTACATTATTATAAAGTTGTCAATTTATCAAAAGTTATAATAGTTCATAAAAAAATTAGCAAATAAAATTCAATAATGTCTGGGAAGAATTATAATATACTACAACCAAGTGGGAAATATTTCATGTATGCAAAGCTGTTGCAACATTCAAAAATCAATCACTGTCATCCACCATGTCAATAGAATAAAGAAGAAACACCATGTCAATTGATACAGAAAAAGCATTTGACAAAATACATCCAATCATGATAAAAACTCTCAAACACAGGAGAGGAGCTTCCTCAAAACATTTAAAAATAAAAATAAAAACAGTAGCTAACATCATACTTAATGGTGAAAGGCTGGATGCTTTCTCCTTAAGATTATGGAAATGGTAAGATGTCCTCTCTCACCATTCCTATTCAGTACTATACTAGAAATTCTAACCAGTGCAATAAGACAAGAAAAATAAATAAAAGTTATACAGACTGGAAAGAAAAAAGTAAAACTGTTTTTATTCGTTGTTTATGTAGAAAATTCCAAAGAATCTACAAAATAACTCCTGGAACTAATAACAGAGTATAACAAGGTTAAAGGATAGAAGGCTAATACCAAAAAGGCAATTAGATTTTTATAAATGATTCCTCTTTAGTTTGGAAAATGCTAATCCAAATAAATGTGCATTGCCACTCTGAGAAGGTTGTGGCCAAATTGAGGAGAAATATACCTTTTCCTAATGAATTCATAATCCTCTGAAAAGAGTAGAATAATGTATGCTTTTTTTATTACTTTATATTCCTCAATTTAGATTTTCTTTGGAGTTGGGTGATAGGAAGGATAACTGGCTAAGATTCAGATATTAAAAGGTAAATGGATGAACTAGAGGAGATGGTCTTGATGGTTATACTTTAATAAAAGAAAAAAAAAACTGTACAGTTTGATGAAGGAAAATAGGATTTTATTCTTCCTTTATACAAATGGTAAAATGAAAGACTTAAATCTCTATGTTACTTTGAAAGTTCAGGATAGAGGAAACTATGTTAATACCTTTGCAAACTGATTTTGATGATTTTCTTCTTTCCTATGCATGCACTTTAAAGAATAGCTATCTGTCATTTTCCCTAAATTCCATCTGCCCTTTGAAATGTTTTTATATAGACTTTCAGTGCCTTTGCTCAGTTATCCAATGGGCTATGATTCTCTGCACCTGCTCTCTGACTATGTGTGTGTCATCTAACCCTACTGCAAGGGTTGAAATAGTAATTACTTTCCTGTTACTGAACAGCATACTAATTACTGAAATAAAACCAGGCGTAAATGTTCAGACTACATGTTAATCTGGCTCCAGACAGTTTTTGTTCATAAAGCCCACTTTACCCAGCATTTTGTGGAGGTCCACCGAACAGTTTTCCAGAACCCTGAAATCTGACAAAATTCCCAAATCCAGAGGCTAGTCCCATGTGCTCCTCTGAGGAGATGCAGCAGCAGAAGCCTGGATAGCACTGCCTTTAGGCTGGTCCACGTGGGTCCTCACGAGCCTTCAGCCACCCCCCATCATTTTCCTGAATGCTCAGAGCCCTCAACAAGCCAAAAGAGTAGGCAAAATCATTACATCCCCCTGTCTATTATGGGTGTTTGGAGCCTCTTTCATTGGCCTCACCTTGGTAATGATAGAATATCCTGTCTAAACCCTTTCTGACCTTACAGAGCAGGCTTAAGTTGCCAGGGGTGAATCTTTAGCCTTTCCATCATCTTTCCACTGTTGTCATATCCGCCTAACACAGCCCCCAAAATAAAAGAACCCCAAGAAGCAATATACCTCTTCAAAGGAACTTCCCATAAAGGCCCAAAACAATATTGTACCTTTCATATGTTTCAGTAGTCAAAGGGCCCCAGTCTTGGATTATTAAAATGACTGGAACCTGGTTTATATCACCAGCTTCACAGGGAAGAATATTCAGTTTCACAGCATTTCAAACTCAGCCGCATCGCTGGTAACGCATCTTTCCCCAGACACAACAAAGGCACCGTCGGTGTCACTATGTGGGCTAATGTCTAAGGGCACCTGCATAGAGCTGGTAGTTGTCCCAGGAGCTTGTGTTTTTCAGGACTATTTTCTGTATGAAATTTTGCAATGAGCTGAATCGTTTCCTTTCATTCCCCATTTTTAAAAGCACAAAGCTGCTAACAAATCTAGGCTTGGCACCTACTTGTTAGAATTCAGAAAGGAAAGGGTGACAAACTTCACACCACGTGGGGAGAGAATGTCTCTTAAAAACACGCTCTGGCAGCAAAGAATGATTAGCAATTTGTAAGAGTCCCTTGTTTCTAACCTTATGCAGGAAATATTTCCTCCAAGATGAGAAGCTTTGTCTCAATTGGAAAGGGAAAGAATTCTCTTTGGGGAATTCCTATCAAAAAGAACAAAAAAAACATATCCCATTGCCATTTCTCAATGGAACTGTCTTCCACAAACACATCAAGATAACAAAAGATAATATTCCGGAAGCTTCTTTATGCACGGCCAATTCAGAGAGAAAAAATCTATGAATTTGTAAAGTCAGAAGGTAACCACAGAAGCATGAGAATAAATTCACTTTTTCTCTCTGTAAATAATGTCTATATCGAAACTTTGCTTAAGCTTAACCTTTGGAGAATCACTTTTGTAGGGTTTAAACTTAAACTGAAAAAGAATTAAGAGAGTCACCCAAAAAAGGGGTGTTTAGAAATATCATGTATGAGAGAAAACAGCAAAGCCAGTATTCATTCTTTTACATTCCCAATGAAAACCCAGAAAAGGAGACAATCGGAAGTTATAGTCTGTAAATGGGCCAAATGTGCAACATCTGAAAACCTGCTCAGCTAAGGGGCAGAGTGGGAAGAAAAGTAAAAGAGAATCAGAAGAACAAAGGCAAACACAGGAAGAGCAAATGACTGCGAACCCAGCATGCAGCAAAGAACTACAGACTGGCCTGGCCAGTGTTGCTCACTGGTTGAGAGCCAACCCCATGAACCAAGAGGTCACTGGTTCGATTCTCAGTCAGGGCACATGCCCGGTTTGCAGGCTCCGTCCCCAGAAGGGGACGTGCAGGAGGCAGCCGAACAATGTTTCTCTCTCATCGATGTTTCTATCTCTCTATCCCTCTCCCTTCCTCTCTCTGAAATCATTAAAAACATACATATAAAAAAGAATTACAGACTGAACACCACAGCGATGGGGCATCAGACTCTAGGAAACAGGAGGAAGAGATAAACATAAAACAGACCGTTTGCAAACCAATTGCTGTAGGGCTCCTAACCCATCTAGAGGAGCATTGTTTAGCCAGAAAAATAATCTGGAAAATAAAAACACTGTTTATATAAGTTCAAAAAGGAAAATGCAAGGGTCTACTTACTTCACAGTTTAGGGCAGATAAAAGGGAAGGCACAAAAATTTGAAGGGGAATCGAACAACCTCCAGCCTTTATCTTCCCTAGATTTCCATCAGGGAGGCTATTGGAAAACAAAGGGAAAGGTCATGTATTTAACAGTCAGACTGCAGGAGACCAAGGGGCTCCGGGGCAGAGGGTGGTGGACAATCTGCGGGAGACAAAATGAGGTTTTGGAAAATTAAATGCAAAATCCATCATTATTTCTCCCTAATTCTGGGAAGGATTATAAATTGAGTCTGCATCTGAAATCTTCATATAAGTGTATCAACATGGCAATCACTTTTCTGTCCCCCTACAGACTTACTTCTCATATTTGTCATGCCATTTTTCTTTGCTTTTAAGGAAAACACTTAGTTCTATAGAAACTTCAAAGTTCACCTTTGAAAATATCTTTAAAGTGCCCTGGAAGGATTTGGGTTTTTAAGATTAAAATCAGTTCTGGCTAGCATTTTTGAGCTGCTCCCAACATCTTATTAAAATACCTGTAGAAATCATCTTAAAGACAAAACTCATGCTTCCAAAAAAACTAAAACTCATAGCCAGTCAGCTTAAGGCTTAGGTCTAGCAAGAATTTCTGAAAAGAATTAGAATGTAGTATTCACTAATACATATGTCCCCTACATGTATAAACATACATTCAAACATCATCAACCCCAAAGAAGGTGTGAAAATGCCAGGTCATTCACGCCCTGTATCCTAACTCAAAGAAACATGTGGTATGGAAAGCAATTTCTCCAAGTGTATCAAACAAAAGCACAAGATGGGCCCAGTAACCCCAGTTTTAGAAGCCATGCCTAGAGAAAGAGCTAGAGCTTTTGACAGAGATTTATGCATAAAGTTGTTTATAGCACCTTTTAAAAATCAAGTTAAGAAATTCACAACCACCTGAACAGCCACCAGCAAGGGAATTAAAAAATTATGATATAGCCATGAGATTACTCATAAAAACTATGCTTTGGGAAAATTTAACAACATGGGAACAGTTTCACAATACAATATCAAGTGATTAAGAGTAGAATATAAAATGTATTTACAGTATGAGCCCAAATTCATTAAAATAGCCTGTGTGCCACATACACACACGCCCTAGAAAAAGCCTGAAAGCCAATACAGAAATGACTTAACAATGGTTGCCTCTCAATGGCAGAAACACAGCCTTAATTTTACTATTTATACTATTATAATTACTTTACAATGAGCATATGTAGCTTTTTAAATAATAAAAATAGTATATTTAAATAAAATTATTTAAATAAAAATTAAATAATTTAAATAAAAAACAAATAAGCGCCCATCATGAAGCTTAGAATTGAAGTTTGACTATCACTTATTCTTGTATTAACAGAGATAAGTTTATTGCTCTTTTTTGAATTTCGGGTAATAATATATACCCCTGGGTTGAGATGGGCATAAATGGAATAATTTAATTAAAATAACATACTTAAAGTGGGAAATACAACTCTAGCACAAAGTAGGCATGAATAAATGCTAGCCAAATCTGAATACATGCAATGGAAGTAGTCAGTGATTTGTCAAAAAAACAAAGAAGAAAAAAAAGCCCATTCCAGATTAGTGTTTCAATTACTATCATACCCATACTGCTGATGTTTAGTGCCCCCCACCACTTGGAAGGGGCTTCCAAAGGCAGGAAACAACCCTCCCTTTGACGGCTGCCAGCGGGCACGGACAGCATTGCAGAGAGCCTTCATGATGGCGACAGGCGCACAAGACATACAGAGATGAAAATAATGGAAGACCTAATACAAGAATAAACAACCCAGTCCCTAATTCTATAACAAGTTCTCACATCAGTGCCCTGGAGTAAATTTAGAGCAAATTGTTAAAACTGTGCCTTCATGTCCCGCAAAGAACATGAGCTAGATTACCCTACGACAAAAGCATCAGCATATCAGATGCACACAGAGATGGCCTAAGGCAATAAGAAACGTGTTTTCATTTCAGTCCCTTAAGTTTTTATCCGAATTGCGTTTCTTGTCTGGTGTTCTGTGGTCACCCAGGGCTGAGTCACTCCTGGTCAGATGTATTCTTTATTGTCTCCACATAAAGTAGTTAAATGTCATACAGGAATAACAGCCCATACCCAAAGATCTTGTGATGTATTTTTTAGAGTAAATCATTATCGTCCATCCAGAAAAGCAACATAACAGCATCTTTAAAGTTTGTTAGTGAAAGTCTTCAACAAAAACAAGATAATCCTGAATATGTAGGTGTTTAATATCTTTAATGCAAAAGATGTTAAATAAATGTTTACAAATGCTTACTTTAGATTCAGAATCAATTTCTATGTGAAGTCAAAATATGTAGGAAAGAGTGGTCTAGAATATTTTTTAATATTTAGAGCTGGCCTGAAGATCAAGACAAAGGCAGGCTTCAGGCCATCTTCATTGGGATTTCCTTAGGGGGAAATGAAACAGAGATGTTGAAAGAAGGTAGGAGGCAGAACAATAAACATGAAACAGCTCATGACATAGGGTTTCCCAAAGGATCCCAGAGCCACCTGGGTTGGATTGTCTCAACCCCTTATAAGGCCATGATCACACGTCTATAGCCATCCTCCAGCCGTTGGCTGAATACAAAATCGGGGTGGTGTTCCCAAGGTGGGCAAGATGTCACACGTTGTGGTTCATGCCTTTATCTGGCCACGCCTGGGTTTCTCATCTGATCCACAAACTGTAACACTGGACAATTAACCAGATCAGTGGTCACTCTGTCTCTTCCCAGATTCAAGCAGCAGTCAGAGAAGCAGGGCCATGAGTTGGGCTGGTGTCTTACTGAGGTTGGCAGAAGTTATAAAGCACACAGAAAGGGCATGTTAGCAAGTCACAGGGGGTGGGATGATGAAGTTACAGACCTGGTTAGGCCAGGAGCTCACAGAATCCTCTCTTGGTTTCCTCCCACCTCCCAGCTGCTCCTGCTCTGTCTCTGACTGAAATGCCCTCTTGCTGACACTGAGGTTGGTGTGCCTCAGGCTCAGTCCTCACCTCCCTTCTCTTTCTCCTACACTCAGCTATAAAATGGGGAAAATATTTGATTCCCCAGGGTTGTTGAAGAGCTTAAGCAAGGTAATGTTGACACATAGCAAGCACCATCTCATAGGGTCTTAGTCTTTAGCAGACCTCCTGACTAGTCTCTCTACTTCTACTCTTGTCCCCTCACAGTCCATTTTCCATATGGCAGCCGGGGTAAACAGACATTAAAACAATGACATTACTCCCTTGCTTAAAACCCTGCTTTGGCTTCCATTTTTTATTAAAATAAAGTCAACATTCCTTCCTGGGGCCCAAAAACATGGTCTCTCTCCTGCACCATCTCTGACTGCATCTGCTCCCAGGCCCCTCCTGGTTCACACCCAGCCAACATGCCACCCACCCATCCTTGTGTTTCTCACATGATTCAATTCCAAGCCTGTGCACTTTCTCTAACTGTAGCATCCCACCTTCAGTCTTCACATGGCTGGCTTCTTCCTGTCCTTCAGGCCTCAGCCCAGCTGGCACTTGCTCAGAGGGACTTGCTTCGACCATCTTATCTTGCCTCTGTCCCACTCTCTTCACATCACTGCTATATTGTATTATATCCACAGCACTTATCATTTCCCTCTCTAGCCCTTGAAACTTTCCAACTTTGAACCTTATCACCAAATTTATTACCCACTAACCCTAATAAGGCTGTCGGCTTTTTAATTTCCACCAGTGTCTCACTCCCAATACCATTCTTATTTTATTCTGGGCAATTTCAACATTTCAACATCTGTATAGACATGTCCAGCCTATGGCCTCTTGGTTGGTCCCATGAACTCCGCTCTTCCACCTAGCCTAAGCCAGTCCACCTTCCTCCCTCCATCACCTTCTTGATTTCCTTCTCTCCCCTCCTGACCTCCCATTCCTTAGGCAGTCATTACAATTTTTATTTGCCTGTATCTTCAACTCTTCTGCCCTCATGAATTTGTCATACTTGCTTGGCAAAACCACTATCCTGAAATCCAACTCTCTGCCAATTGCATGTAGCTGCAGAAAAACACAACATGTTGACTGATCCCACTTGAAATTCATGACAGAGGAACTCAAGTGGACCTTTAGGGATGTCAAGCACATATCAACCTGGTTTCCTCACTTTCCCATTTCTCCTAGATGACTATTTCACCAGCCTTTCCTCTTTCCCCAAATTCCCCAAGCTTCCCTCCTGTTCCTACTTTCAGATAATGGCCTGGCTTTCTACTTGACCAGGAATTGGAAGCACTTGGAGGAAAATGTTCCGACTCTCCACCACAGCTCTCTTCCCTCAAGCATCTGTGTTTACATAATCTGCCTTCCATCAACTTGCTCTAACTCAGTGGTTCCCAGAGTGTGGTCCTGGACAGCAGCATCAGGGTCCCCTGAGAACTTGTAAGCAAATTCACAGGCCACATCCCAGGCCTACTGAATTAGAACTCCAGAGGTAGAGCCCAGAACTCTTGAGGTTTTTTTAATTAAATGTATTGGGGTAACATTAGTTAATAACTTTTATAAAAATTTCAGGTATACAGTTCTATAATACATCATCTATATATTACATTGTATACTCAGCACTCAAAGTCTAGTCTCTTTCCATCACCATATATTTAACCCCCATTACCCTCTTCATCCTTGCCCCCCCAGAATTGTGTTTCAACAAGCTCTTGGGTGAATTCTGATGCCCAGGCAAGTTTGACAACCACTGCTAGAAATAAACCCACATTTTCATCAAAGACCAACTGTCTTGTGCCATATCCTCTCTGACCACTGAAGGGCGCTGCTCTAGCAAGGCTTCCTTTCTCTCCTGCATCATTAACTTTCCTCCTTTCTATGAGCCCATTCCCATCCACCTGCTGTTAATCATCTCATCTTACCAACAAAGATGGGCCCTTGTCATCCTAACAGCTACCCAACCCCCAGTTCTCTGCCCCCTAGATAGCAAATCTCATGAAATGAGCTGTCTTTGTTTACCTATTCGTCATTCCTCTCCTCACATCCTCTCCAACGCCCCCCCTTCATCTTTCACCTCCTGCACCACCCAGGCCCTCGCCACTGTCATCCAGTGCCTCTGCACTTTGTTTGACATAACTGGAACCCTCCTCACTGACTCATTTCCTTAACCCTGAAGTGTCCCTGCTACTTCACTGGTCACTGCTCTGTCTCCACATCCTTCTGCGCCAACATTCAGAGGCCTGGGGGAGGGCTCAGAGCCTCTCCCTTCTTCCCTGGCTATACCCACTCCCTTAGCAAATTCAACCAGTTTCATAGCGTCAATACACTCTGTATGGGTTAGGGCTCTCCAGACAAATGGAACCAATATGAAATACTCTAAATAGGGTATGTACAGGGGCTGGCAAAAGTAGGTTTACAGTTGCGATTATGTGAAACAGAGCTGATGCTTGTATTATTTATTAATTATTGCATTATTTTCCATACAAACAACTGTAAACCTATTGTTGCCCACCCTGTATGATATAAAGAGGTTTATTTTAAAGAATTGGCTGACACAACTGTGGGGACCAGCAAGCTGGAAACTCGGGCAGAAGTTGATGCCACACTTTTGAGGGAGAATTCCTTCTCCTCCAGATATGAATCTTGGGGAGACACAAACATTCAGACGACGTGGAGCTCCTCTAACCAACGAGAGTCTGGAGATAAAAGGAAGGCCAATTTCTGCAGGTCACAATGTTCAGCGGGCTGAGCTTTGCTGGTTTCTGAGAGATTCTGAAATGAGCACTCTGTCTTTGACAAACAGTATCCAGTTTTCAGGCGCCCTTACTCTGCTCTTTCCCTAACACCAGATGCTCATATTAAGCTAATTTCTCCTAGCTGTGCATCCTGAAGGGGAATGGGAGGTCCCACGCACACAATAAATCCTGAGTTACTGAGATGGACCTAACATTTGGACCTCAGAGCAAGGCAGAGAGAGGCCTCTCTGAATCAAGCCCAGACTTACTTCAAAACTCTGGATCTATCTGTTGCTCCATCTCCAGCCACCAGGGACCTGGTGTTTCCATCAGGATGAGCACATTAACCAGAGACTAATAGTTATGCATATTAGAATTCGTGTCTACCTCATCCGTGACTTAAAAACACTTTTAGAGGCAATAAACTTTTTCTTTTCTTTCTGCTGGAACTAAATGTTGCATTGTCAAGGAAACAGATTCCTACTTATAAAAACATCCTCTGGGGAAAGAAGGAGTGAATCCTATCTGGAAACTGATGGGGCAAAAGGACTAATATTTTACAAGCTGCAATAAAAAACACACAGAAAAACATCTCCAAATGAGGACAGCTGGGGAGAACAGGAACTCCTGGACAAGAAAATCAACGCGCTGGCTCTCTAGTGAGTGTTGCTGGAGTTGACAGGGAGCAGGCGTTTGTGTTTTTTGCAGACCTCTGTCCTCAACTCCTGATGGCTGCATAGGGGCCTGTCTCCTGTCTTCATCAAATCGCTGCAGCCCCACTGCCGTCTCCTGTCTTCACTCTATTGGCTTCTGAGTACTTCATTAACTTTTAAATCCAACCATTTAAATGCTTGCATAGCCTGGTTCCTCTTCACTTCAAAGGATTGTTACAATGTTGTGTCTCTGGTCATACACTTAAATCGTATCACTCAGGCATCTGGAAAAATAATCTCAATGATTCAACTTTAACTCCTTAGCTATTAAAAAAGGCAATATCGTCAACAGGCCGAACTGGCCCTGGAAACAGGAGCTACTCCTAAGAGCATCTGGTCAGTTTAACTAATGCAGCTGCCTGGCTGCCTGGAGGATGCCCAGCCAGTCATCCTGCTAGAACCAGATGGCCTCAAGAGCATGGCCATCTGAAGTTGGCTGTGGGGACCCGAGTTCTACTTAATCATCTTTGGACCTGACCCACCAGGACATCCTTCCTCATGTATAATCACACTTCAAATTACTAAATAGAGCTTTCAGCCCAATTGCCTCTGGAGTAAAAGTATTTTGTACCTTTTTTAATGGAATAACGTTATTTCACTTTTCCTTTTTTCTCTTGGTTGTTACGCAGTGCTATAAAACGTGAAGACCAAAACTGCATCACATCAGAAAGGGCAGAATATTGTTAAAAATACATGTAGCCAAGATAGCTCTCAGCTGACAAGCTCATATTTTAGAAGAAACCGTGCGAAATTAATGAGTTAATGGATGTGAAATATTTAGAACAGGCACCCGTTCAGCACTCGAGAGTCTAGAGATCTTGGGGATAGTGTTGTCTGGTGGTGAACCCAGCCTCTGGAGCCATGCTGACTGCATTCAAATCCCGGCTCCATCTCTTATTAGCTCTGTGACCTCAGGCAAGTGGCTTAACCTCTCTGTGCATTAGATTTATGTTGGCAAAATGAGAATAACAGTACTTAGGGCATTAGGACGTCATGAGGTTTAAACAAATTAATAAACATTAAAAACAAAGATGATACTGAACATTTTGTGCCATAGAAGGAGCTTCTATGAACATTAGCTCTTAATTTTGTTTTAAAAAATATAAATTTGATTCTGAGCATCTCTCCAGCCTTCGGGGGTTCCCCTTAGGAAGAAAGAGCCCCTGACTACCTGCAACCCCAGGTTGTCAGCAGGCCCACGTCTGTCCACACAGGCCCCTGCCAGGCCCCACAGTCTCCTGCAGGTCCAGGGCTCCAGGGCCAGGCCTGGGCCTTAACACTCCATCCAGGTCCCTCAAGAGTCCACATGCCAAGACAAACCTCACAGACACCTTGGCGTGTGTGGTACTCACAGTGCCTGGAGTATGCCAGGCTCTCACTGCAGACAAAGGAGAAATGAGAACAGACAGTAGGAATAGGGCAGAGTCCCCAAGCTTCCACTTAAGCATCAGTGAAAAGGTCTCATCCCTGAATCCTCAACCTGTCCATGAGAAGCCAACTGGAGCAGAAGGGCCCAGAGTTCACTTTATAAGGTCAATTTGTCCAATATAAAACGCAGCCATGCTTTCTGAGTAGAAATAAAATTTAATCTTGGATATTGTAGCAGAAACTTTAATGACTTGGAAAGATGCTCACAATATTTTGTTTAATAAATGTCAGGTTATAAAATGGAATCAAGAATTGTGTCTCTATTAGTTTCCTGGGGCTGCCAGAACAAAGTACCATACACTTTGTGACTTACAATGGAAATGTAGCCTCTCACAGTTCTGGAGGCAGCCGTCCAAGATCAAGGTGTGGGCAGGGCTGTGCTCCCTCTGAGGGCTCTAGGAGAGGAGCCTCCCTCATCTCTCCCATCTCCTGGTTGTCACCCATGCCGGCATCACTCCAGTCCTCTCCTCCGTCCTCAGTGGCACTCTCCCTGTGTGTGTCTGTCTTCACGTGGCCATCTTCTTAAAAGGAAACCAATCCTAATGCACGAGGAGGTCTCTCTCTACTGCAGAGTGACCTCACTTCAACCTAACTAGTAACATCTGCAGTGATCCTATTTCCAAATAAAGTCACAATCTGGGGTACTGGGGGATAGGACTTCAACTTTTTTTTTTGAATGCACAATTCACCCAAACAGTGTCTCATGTGAAACTAGAGAACCCAAATCTTTTACAACCAACAAAAAATAAATGCATCTCTTTATGATAACATACAAACACATTTTTTTACCTGAATGAGATCTCATTCTACATGCCATTTTCACCTGCTACTACATCGTCTCCCGTCCCCTGTCACCTCCCTCTCCCCACCCGGTGAGCTCTGTTGAGCCCTAGAGGTGAGTAGCCTTCTATAAGCCTCTAATTACTCAGAGATTCCTGCACACACCGTCGTAGGCATACACTCATTATGCAATTATGCATCTTCAAAACTTTGTCAGGGTTTTATAAAATAAATTATTCTATGTGCCTTTTCTGAATTCTGCTTTTCTCACAAATAACATCTGGTAGAAGCCCCTCCAAGCCACCTAATAAGGCTCTAAGTCCATATTTTTAATGACTGTGTAATATATTCTGTAGTGTGGGGACAGGGACTCTCATCCATTATCTTTGTTTATTGGAAGCTAGCACAGTGGCTGAGAGAGAATAGCTGTTCAATAAACATTCATGTCTTTGAATTGTAGATAAAGCATTTTTTTCAGAAATAGCAACTCTAACTCTAGTAGAATTGATACCAGGTACATAACCTTATTTCTGCTTGAGAGGGACATTGACATTTTCGAGTCCCAGAGACCAATGTTCAACATTCTACAGACACTATCACCTTCAGCCATCCTAACAGTACAAGGGCATTGAGTGCACCTACAGATGAGGAAGGAGCTCTCAGAGGTGGGCACTAGTTGTGTAGCTTAGTGGTTAGGTTGAGGATTCAAACCCTGATCCTCCAGACCACCACTCTCCTCCACATCAGATTTCATAAGAGAAATGTCATCTCATTTGCTAGAATTGGCTCAGAAAGTCTAGATTTGGTTGTTCCCACACCCACCCCCCAAAGTCTCACGGTCACTGAAAATACACAAAGCAAGAAGGCAGACCCAAAAATTTAAAAGTTTTCACAATCCGGGACCCCAGGCACCTGTAGGAACCGTTCTAATTCTCCTTTGCTTGTTTACAATCAGCAACTTGACTTTAAAGTAACCCATAGATGGGCTGCACATACATGGTCCAGTGTCCAAGGGCAGACTGGAAACATGAGCTCACACAGGACTGGGCAGTAAGTCCTTAGGAAGTGGGAAGAGGGGTAGAAACCTGGAGTTTCAGGCACTGAATTAAGGGAGGATAGTGGTGACCTATGAAATTGTGCCAGGAAGAAAGGTTTCTATGCACTCTCACCATTTCCTGGACTATATGTCCTGGGAAGATGTTTGAGAGCCTTTGATAAAGACCTCAGGTGAAAGTTCCATTGCAGTATATTTTTCCTTTAATTGCCTATAAATTCATGTGTGACTTTGACAAATGCTGTAACCTTGGTGCACCAAGTGACCAAGGACCATCAATAAGGGAGGGATGTGAATTTCAAAGGTAAGTGGTGCTGATAGTAGAGGGACTTGGGCCCAGGGATGGAAAAATACCAGGTGGCCAGGAAACCAAGTTAAGACCAAGTGGCCAGAAGGAACACCAGATAAGGTGACCTCACCAATGTCACCAACCCTTCACTCCCTACTCAAAAAATGCAGAGGTTGCCGATTTTCTCTTCCACTAACCCCCAGTGTTGAAACTACTGACACTCAGGCACAGTCGATCAAGGTTGGACCACTATATGACCTCTCCAGGGTGGTGGTAACGAGCAGCCCATCATCTTGCCCCACGGCGCAGGCGTGAACAGAGTTACCAGGCAACACAGCTGGAAAAGGAAGTCACTCAGCCCTGAAATGGAACATTCCAAAAGCCCTCCTTTTTAAACAATCCCGCCCTTCACGCCAGCCCACTTGCCACCAGCTTATAAAAGCAGCCAGGCTCTGAGCCAGTTCAAAGGACCTTCCTTTCGTCTGTGCTGTTTCCTTGTGCTCGAGCATAAGCTTAATAAAATCTGTCTGGAAATGTCCCTGGGTTTCCTCTCTATTTCTATCTTTGGGAACCCAAGAGCCCCAATGCCTATAACAGTGCCGAGAATTTGCCTTTCTTACCATCTGTAAATAGCAGGCGGGTAATGTGGTTCTCAGCCTGGGCTGAACATGGCAACCACCTAGGAAGGTGCCTTCACCTCAATTCACTGGAATTGGATGCAGGATGCAGCTGAGCATCGGGATTCTATGAAACTCTTTATATGACTCTAGTGTGCAGCAAAGGCTGAGACCCAAATCCCTAGAATATTTAAGTGGAGAGAATTAAAATAGCTAAAACTTAGAAGGGCTATTTGTGAAATAAGATAAAAGTAAGAATGAGGAGGAGATGGCAAGACGGCGGGTAGGTCACAGCTGTACCCCCCGCCTCCTGCAACCACATCAAAATTACACCTAAAATACAGAACCACCAGCACTCAGAGCCTCCTGAGATCTGGCTGCACAGAAGCCCCACAACCAGGGAGCTAAAAAAGCACCAAGACTGGGAGGAGGGGCGGAGACGCCGGCGGGTCGGGGCTGGATCCCGGAGATGCAGCCAGGGGCGCACACCTAGTGCCATGGTTTAAACCCAGGAGGGAATCTCAGCGGTGGAGGTTTCCCAGAGGAGCAAGGGGTCCCAGCCCCACATCGGGCCCCCAGCCCAGGGCTCCAGGGCCGGGAAGAGATGTCCCCACAACTCCAGGCTGTGAAACCAGCGGGGACTGTCCCTGAGGGTCACGGAGGCTGCGGGAGCCCCAGCAGCTCCTCTAAAGGGCCCGGCACGGACTCACTCGGACGCTCCCTCTGAGCCCAGCGCCGGGCAGCAGCCTGAAAGGACCCGGGACACTCGGGGGGAACTAACCTGCCTGAAGTCGGGGCGAGAGCTGGAGGGGCGGCTTCCTCCCGGGCAGAAGGGCTGGCAGAGGCCATGGCTCCTGTGGCGAGTCCTCTCCGCACACAGCCCGCAGGCAGGCGCCATGTTTGAATCTCGAGCACCTCACACCTTTGGCCCCGCCCCGTGATTCCCGGAGGCCCCGCCCCCCCCACCTGCAGCTCATCCAGGCCACTTCCAGGGGCTTTTCTGTGCAAGTGGCCTCTCCAGCCTCATGCTTAGGACTTTCCTAAAATCTCTCAAGCAAGCAGCAGCAGGCCCCATATGGCTTGATAAGCGGCCCCAGGCCTGGCACTAGCGGCAGCTGCACTGGCTCATAGCTTAGCCTCTCCTGACACCTCCAAGCCCAGCACAAGTAGCAGCCAACTGCAGTTTGCTGTGTAGCTCACGCTGGGTGGCCCTGGGCAAGGCGCTGGCACAGGCTGACTTTGCACCTCCCGGGAGGCCCCAGAGACAGTGCACCTGGTGGTCAGACTTGACCACGCTGGATTACAACCCTACCGCATCCACGAGTGACACACTCATGGGATGCACTTGGTGAACACCAAAGCCCCACTGAAGTAAACCCTGCTCCAGAGGGGTGTCTCCAGCACAGCAGCTCTTTGGCTGTAGCTGCAGCTGGTCCTCACAGCCGATTGCCCTGGGGGTCAGTTCCTCCCAGTGACGCCAACAGCAACCAAGGCTCAACTACAACAGGACAGTGCACACAGCCCACACAGGGGAGCACCTAGAAGGCCCAGCTCAGGGGACTGGGGAGGCTGAGCCACTGGACCCTACAGGACACCTACTACACAAAGCCACTCTGCAAATTCCAGGAGACACAGCAGCTCTACCTAATACATAGAAACAAACACCTGGAAGCAGCCAAAATGCGGAGGCAAAGAAACATGTCACAAAGGAAAGAACAGAAGAAATCTCTAGAAGAGGAACTAAATGAAATAGATCCAAGCAAGCTAACAGATACAGAGTTCAGAATTTTGGTTATAAGGATGTTTAAGCAGAATATTAGGGAAATAACTAAGAAAATCGATAATGTAATAAAGTACCAATTTGAAATGAAGGCTACAGGAACTGATATGAAGAGTAATTTACAGGGAATCAACAGTAGAGTAGAGGATGCTGAGAATCAAATCAGCAATTTGGAACATGGAGAAACAAAAAACACCCAAACAGAAGAGCAAAAAGAAAAAAGAATCCAGAAATATGAAGATAGTATAAGGAGCCTCTGGGACAACTTCAAAAGGCCCAACATTGGTATTATTGGGGTGCCAGGAGAGGAAAGAGAGCAAGAAATTGAAAACCTATTTGAAAAAATAATTACAGAAAACTTCCTCTACCTGGGGAAAGAAATCGACTTACAAGTCCAGGAAGCACAGAGGGTCCCAAACAAGAGGAACCCAAAGAGGTCCACAGCAAGACACATCATAATTAAAATGCCAAAGGTTAAAGACAAAGAGAGAATCTTAAAAGCAGCAAGAGAAAAGCAATTAGTTACCTACAAGGGAGCACCCATACAACTGTCAGCTGATTTCTCAACAGAAACTTTGCAGGCCAGAAGGGAGTGGCAAGAAATATTCAAAGTGATGAAAAACATGGAACTACAACCAAGATTGCTCTACCCAGCAAAGCTATCATTTAGAATAGAAGGTCAGATAAAGAGCTTCTCAGACAAGGAAAAGCTAAAGGAGTTCATCACCACCAGACCAGAACTACAGGAAGAGTTGAAGGGTCTTCTTTGAGAAGAAACTAATGAACAAAAGAATCTGACAAACTAAATAGATCCAGAGACACTGAGACATGTAACAGACTATCACATTTCAGAGGGAAGGGGGGTGGAGGGTGGGAAGAGATTAACCAAAGAAGTTGTATGCATATATGCATAACCCAAGGACACAGTCAATAACAGGGTGAAGGCCTGGGGAGGGGTGGGAGCAAAATGAAGGGGGTAAATTGGGCAGAAAAAATGGGATACCTGTAATACTCTCAACAATAAAGATAAATTTTTTAAAAATTAAAAAATTAAAAGAAAAAAATTTTTTAAATATATCTTTATTGATTTCAGAGAGAGGAAAAGAGAGGGAGAGAGAGATAGAAACATCAATGATGAGAGAGTCATTGATCGAGCCCACAACCCAGGCATGTGCCCTGACCTGGAATCGAACCCTGATCTCCAGGTTCCTAGGTCAATGCTCAACCGCTGAGCCACGCCCGGCCCGGCTAAAAAAAAAAAATTTGAAAAAGAATGAGAAATAACCTCCTTCACATAGCAACACTGCCTTCTATGATCTGATCCGAACATTGCAATTCAGCCTTACCTCCAATTTTTCCCTGCCCTTTCTTGCCACAGCTGAACGGAACTTTCTCCATATATACCACACCGTTTCTCTCCTCTGTTATTTTGCCAATGCTCACCCTCTCGCAGGAATCTTTCCTGAAAGGACTCCTGCTCATTCTTGGCAATTTAACCTCGGTGAAGCTTCACTATAATCCCCTCAGGTGTGGACTAACAGCATGGCATTGAATCTGTTTTGGTGCAGGTTTCTCCACTTGACCTCAGTGAACACTGCAAAAGCAGAGACTCTGCCCCACTCATTTTGAATTCCATTCATCTAGGCCAGTAGCTGGCTATCCCAGTCAACAAATGACTGGAAGATGAAGTTAGGAGGCAGGACAGCATCAGGAAGCGTGTATCAGTTACTCATCAATTGTAATCCTGAGAAAGATATACACATGTAAGAAAAACAAATTGCTTTGTAGCACCCAAAAGCTTAAAATAGAACATCATGGAAAAGAAGGGTGACACAGGATCAGTAGCATTTTATACTGTGTTTATAAATTTGTCTCCATTTTTTACCTTTTGTCCTTATTTTTAAAATCCAAGTAACATAGAAGTATCCTAGTAGCCATGCTATTTTTTTCCAGCTTGATACACAACAAGATAATTGTTTTTTTCCAACAAGATACAGTTCCTACAAGCAGTCCCACAGAAGGAATCCCTTCCCTTCGGGAGGTTGCAGTGCCCTGTCACAGGGGACTGCAAATGTTTTCTGACCTCGCTAACTATTTCTTGCAAGCTCAGTAACCAAATGGCGGTGATACTTCAGAAATATCAAAATCTGGTCATTTATTCCTTGACTGTCTTCCCAAACAATTAAGGACTTAACATCTCCTATGTACTAAGCAACCCTGGGGCTATTCCTCTCCAGCAACTCGGCCAGAGAGGCTGTCAGAACTCCCTAGAAACAATCAACCTGAAGGAGAGGCCCCTGGGAGTGTCTGCACTTGAGCAAATGGTATGGGTGTCCAGGCAAGGACAAACGTCTCCTGCCACGTGCAGCCTGTGTTGTTAAAGATGAAGCTCTTGCCCAGGATTTCTCAAAATCGAGTGGCACTCTGAATTAGACTTTGCGGAATGACAGCAATTTAACCAATAGCGCCTGGATGGCAGATGCTTTATGTACCCTGTCTAGCTGGATGTGGCAGAGCCCAGGTGATTCTGCTGTGCTGGGCACACGCCAAGCCCGCCGAGGGCGGTCAACAGCCACAGGGTGAGAGTGGAGAAGAATCACGGGGTGGGGCGGTCCAGCATTCAGAGGAAGCGTAAAGATCATCTCCTTCAGCCCTTCATATTGCGGGTGAACTAGGATAGACCAGGGAGCTTGATGGTTTCTTGCAGAAGATTCACATGGATGGGTATTTTCATGTTCAATCCAAATACAGGGGCTTAAGTGGCAGCTCTCTGCCTGCAGAACCTAAATCGGCCGCCTGCCACCTCCAAACATACCAGTTGATTTTCTGAACTTCACTTGACCTTTCACCCTATAGGCGGCTTAAGGATGACGGACTGTATCAACTTGGGCAAGCCAGGTCGCGGCTGTCTAAGTAGTTTATATCCAATTGCTCTGCTCTGCATCCCTAAATGGCTCAAAGCCACCAAGTAATCCCTGCTGGCATCCAGTTATTTTCCTGTCACTCACCAAGCCTGGCCGACCCTTATTTTTTGACCTGAAAATCTTTGAGAGTTCATTCTTGAAATTTAAAGAGTTTCCAACAGATAAGTGAGAGAAGCACTTCTATTAAGATCTTTGTCTCTTTTTTAAAAAATAGGAATGAGTCGATAGGAAGCCAAATGGAAATATAATTATAGTTCTATTTTCCTTGCCTTTCATCTCTGAGAGAAACGTGGAGTCTTGGGTAGCATGTGGGTTGATTTCAGCTGAACAACATTCAACACATTAGAAGCGAGGAGGCAGGATATTTTAGAAAACAATGCGGAGTGGGGGGGTTGTAAGTAAAAATGCAAATGTTTTGCATTCTAAACCTGGAATGCATTTTCTATGTAAATTTTCTTCATAGCAGAGACACAAAATTAGGAGGAAAGGAAAAACAGGAGTATGATCTCAAATTAATTACTGCCTCCCCAGCCCACAACAAGGGCCGCGTGTGGACAATGCATTTGCACACCTGTGCGCACCAAGGATCTTGTACGTGTCATTTCATAATGCTAATACCTGTCCCCTCCTACTCTAAAGGATATAGAAAATGAGCTGGGAGGCACTACTCCTTTACCCTACTCCTCCCTCACCCCCTAAGTTACTTATCCATTGCTTAAAAAGAACTGCCATCCAGGTAAGAAAAAGGAACATCAGCCCAGAGCCAGGAGAGCTTCCTCCTGGGTACTTGATACAAAGTAGTGGCTTCAAAAGCAAGGCGACCATGGGCAGCCTTACATCTCCCCCTCCAGGAACAGTCGGCCTTTTGCTTAGGAAAATGGCACAATTTATTCCTTATTTGGAAGATATACATACGCATAGACCTTTTCCTCATTAATTAAAATGAACAAGTCTTGGACAGATTTTTATATCAAAATGCTTGAGAAACAGGCACAAGTGACTCAGTGTGTGAACCGGATGGGATCCCCCACCCCAAACAAAATACGGCCCCTGGTAGGGGAACCAGTGACTGTTTCATAGGTTGTTTCTAAGACAACAATGATTGTAAGACACGCTTTTATTTTTCAAATGACAAAGAAAAGTAATTTGTAAATTAAGCTACCGCAAGAAGCCTTAATGGCAGACAGTCTGTGTATAAGATGCACGTATTTGTCACACCTGTCTCTGCTTACTTTGAACGCTTTCATTCTGTTCTCGGAGATTTGGCAATTTCGCCTGCCTTGGTCACGTTGGTTGCCATGCACCAGGCAATCTTTCTGCATATATTTATCGGTAGTAATTCATTTTCACCTGCTTCTTTTCTTACGTCCCTCTATTAGTCAGCTTTTGATAAGTTATGTTGCAGTAACATACACTGCCAAAATCCCAGCATTGCATGTACTTTGCAGGTTGGCTGTGGCTCTGCTTCACAGACCCTCATTCCTGGGCCTAGGCTGAGGAAACATCCCCTATCAGAGACCCACCATCCTCATGGCAGAGGGAAAAGGGAATAGCAGAAGGGTGTGATGGCGCCGAGGCCTCTGCTCAGAAGTACATACATCATTGTACTCACACGCCACTGACCAAAGGAACACACATAGGCGAGTGTGGCAGGATTGGGACGTGGAGTACGCTCCTCCTCCAGGTAGATGTGGGAAGGAGGGGCCTTCTATGAAGGGGTCCAGTAGAGAGGAGCAATGAATGTCTTGAACAAATAAAATCTTTTATTAAACCTTTGGGGGTCACTTTGCAAGAAATTAAAGAATATGCTTATTCTACCAAAAGCAATATTTGCTCTACTAATAACACATTTATAAGGCTCTGTTTTCATGGCCTTTTGTGTATTTAATAACTTTTCCCTTAAATGCCAAATCTTACGTAAGTTTTGGAGATATTTTAAACATCAGTTAAACTCAACCATGGAGTTACCAACACACTCATGACTCGTTGAAGCACCATCAGTGTGCCAGCCAGGATGAAGTCCGCCTGCGCACAGGCAGGGCCAGCTGTGTTGGCTGTTTCCTGATCAACAGCAAACATAAGGCATCATTATCTGGATGGTGCATTTCAATTGTACATTTGCCACCAATTTTCAAAATATTTGGAATAATATTTAACTACTTTGGTATTATTATTATTTCTGATTTCATCTAAGTATTTTTTGTATATTCTTGTAAATTTTTGTATATGTATATATAAAATTGATAATATTTGCCACCAATTTTCAAAATATTTGGAATAATATTTAACTACTTTGGTATTATTATTATTTCTGATTTCATCTAAGTATTTTTTGTATATTCTTGTAAATTTTTGTATATGTATATATAAAATTGATAATATTTGCCACCAATTTTCAAAATATTTGGAATAATATTTAACTACTTTGGTATTATTATTATTTCTGATTTCATCTAAGTATTTTTTGTATATTCTTGTAAATTTTTGTATATGTATATATAAAATTGATAATATTTGCTTTTAGATATAATTAAAGCAGTATAATTTAAGAATTTCATAAGTGTATGTTTGTACACATACATAGATATATCCATAGATAAATATGTAAATACGCAGGAACATTCATATTCACATAGTAATTTTGAAGAGCTGGTGAACCTCTGCCATTTTAAGAGCCTATTCTGCATCAGGGTCATAGACACAGACTGATCCCTTCTGTACAGCCTGGTAGCCTATAAATATAGAGACCTGAGTTGAATGACATTACTACTGGAGCAGGTAGGCTTCCTTTATGAATTTGAAATGTCTAACCATCTTGAGTTGGGTTACAAATGTTGGCAACAATCAGCCAGGCTTTTGAAGTAGAAAAATGACTTGCCCTGCAACCACTGACAACAGGCCTTTTATTCCAAAAGAATAAAGAATTCGAAAGTGAGTGTGCATGTTGGCGAGCCCATATGTCTTTGCTCAGGTGTCATCACTACATCTCTGGGAAGTTCCTAAATGACTACTCCTGCTTGACAACTGGGGAGGAAATATGGCAGCGATCATTAATCTCACGGGGAAAGTGGTATGCGTACTGAAAAAAGATCTCTATATGAACCTGGCCTCTACTTTGGAAGATAAGACATAGGACTCCCTGGGAGGAAGAAGGCCCCTAATAAGACCTTTATTCCTCCACCCGGTTTCGCGCTTCATCTGCAAACTGGTGATATTCTGATCAAAAAGTTCTTTTTACCTCAAATCCAAGTGTATAATCTTGGAAGGGAAGAATATGCCACAATTCAAGGCAGGAAGGCAGATGCCTTCGCTCTGCCGGCAGGGCTAACAGCGTGGAAGAGAGCCCCTTCCCGAAAAGGCCTTCCTCCAGCCCACCTGCAAGGACAACACGAATGCCGTCGAGAGCTCTGCGAAGGAGCCGCCCAGCAGACGAAAGTCCTGAAAGGACAGGATCCATCAGAATAATGGAGGCATTTTTCCTTTGTAGATTTTTGGGGGCGAGTAGTAGGGGGTAAAGGGAGATGGTGAGTAAAGATAAAAGGGAATGAAACACTCATGTTAGGGAATTTTTGTTTTCAAAACAACTCAATGCTATCTATGGTGTTATGGGATAATCAGTAAAAAGGTAGTTCTTTTAACTCAAGTAACAAAAAGAAAACTAAGCTTTGATCACTTCAAAGGAAACCAAATACCACAAATGGGAAAACCGTAAGGACAGATGGAGAAGGCGAGCATTAGCTGGTGAGGATACAATAGTAAAGCGGTCCTTGGAAGGCACAGTGAAACAAACCCAAACACACACACGCTTGCGGTGCGGGGATTCTGCCGCAGTTCTCAGTCAAGGCCGGCACCAGGCCTGCTATCTGGGGGTGATGAAACCTTCGCCCTGGGATGCAGAATGTGGACAGACAGAAACCAGATGCAATCCTGAGGAGAGCAGGGTCTTATCAAATCAAGTCACGGAATTAAGAGCCGTGAATTATTAGGTTGTTAATTTTTAAAATTGGGTGGGGTGACCACATTAGGATGCATGAAAAGTGAGGCCCTGGGAAGTCCTATCACCCCTTGAGCAGATCCTTCTCGACCTGGTGCCCAGATCCTGTGTCTGGGTCCAGACGCAGGGAACATAACCTGGATCTCGAACCCCTTTGAAGAACTCAGCCTTAGCTCCAAGTCAGCTCCCCCAAACAATTAAACAACTTTGCAGTCAGGAAGGTGAAGAAAGAAGTTCAGAGATAAAGCAAATCTAATCGACAATATCAATACTTCTGTGTTGGATTTAGGAATGAACTATGCAATCATCGTCTTAAAAAAAATCTATGTCATTTAAAATCCCTTGAGGCCAGCCGGGGGTGGCTCAGCGGTTGAGCATCGGCCTAGGATCCAGGGTATCAGGGTTCGATTTCCAGTCAGGGCACATGCCCGGGTCACGGGCTGGATCCCCAGTCGGGGGGTGCAGGAGGCAGCCCGTCAATGACTCTCTCATCACTGATGTTTCTATCTTTCTCTCTCTCCCTCTCCTTACCTCTCTCTGAAATCAATAAAGATGTATTTTTTTAAAAAATCATTAAAAAAATAATAATAAAATAAAATCCCCTGAAACACCTATGGGATTTCAGCACATTCGAGCATGTGATATATTGGCCTTGGGGTCTGATTTGAAATTTTTAGTTGAGTGCAGGCTTGCGGTTTTTGTTCAAAAAGAGTAAGAGAATTTGTGTTTGATAGTGTAAGGACACTTGATTTGTTATATTCGTCGTGATACAACAAATCACTATTTACATATGTAAGAGCTGAGTTAAGTGCTTAGAAGGAATTTGCATGTTGTTTGTAAGTCTGTCCTGTCAGGGATTTGAAGTATTCAGATATATTAAATTTTGAGAATAGAGTTTTTAAATGCTTAAGGGAATTTAACTAAGTTTCTTTTTTTTTTTTAAATCCTCACCCAAGGATATGTTTTCTTATTAATTTCAGAGAAAGACAGGGACAGAGACAGAGAAACACTGATTGGTTGCCTCCTGTGCATGCTGCAACCGGGGATGGAACCCGCAGCCTAGGTATGTGCCCTGACTAGGAATCAAACCTGTACCCTTTTGGTGTAAGGGATGGAGCTCCAACCAACTGAGCCACCCAGCCAGGGAAGTTTCTAAGTTTGTTGACTGTTTAGTTGAATCCCATTTGTTTAACTTAGGAGTTAACTGACTAAATACTAATAAACAAGAACAAGTAATTTTTATACCAAAATGACTATATTTATTAGTTAAAATTTGTGATTAAACAGTTTAAGAAAAAAATTAATTTTCAACTTTGAGAACTGAGCATCAATGTAAACAAAAATTATTCTAAGTAATCTTTTCTGAAACAAAATCTTTACTAAAATGGTTTCTTTAAAAATCCAAATGATTGTATACCTCAAATAGACTGAGAAGGGTGTCACATTGTTCTTTGTTTTCTTTAATAGCCATTTGAAGGGTGAAAGAATGATCTCAATATTGCAGCTAATTTTAAACCCCCTACTGCACTGAAGATGATCTTTTTCAGTACAGTATCTAGGTTGCAACCATTCAACTTATATTCAATAATAATATAATAATATTCTTAGCATTTTGGTTTTTAGAACATGTCCATTAACTAGAAGCAATTTATAACCTGGCTCTCTTTATGTCCACTTGAAACCTGAAGGCACGTGCACTTCTCCTACATCATCATCAAGGGTCCTTGGCCTTGAGAGCTAGGACAACTCCATTTATAGGAGATTTTTTTCCCCCAACAGAGATATCAGGGGCTGCCAGGGACTGAAGGGTTACTCTTCAAGAGCCAGTGTCACCCTTACATAGCAAAGGAGTCAACCGTGGGGTGTGCTGGGCGCATTGATCAAGACACCAAAGGTGTTTTAAGATTGTAGGTTAAGTATTTAAACAGTAGGATGATTGAACTTTGACAAGACCATACAGTAGGTACCCACATGCTCACTGGACTGATGACGTGTCACCCAAAGCCCTGGACAAAATTTTTCACAGTGACTCATCACCCGCACCCACCCCACTGCTCACCCATGTGCCAGCCCCAGCAGGGACACAGGTATGTGTCACCATACCCACCCTCCATGAGAAGAACCTGCAGCTGCATGGTAGGGAGGGAACTCTTTGAGGTGATAGGGCTGGCCAGGGTCACAGGTAGGACTAGATGCACACTGTGTCTTCTGAGTCAGGTGAGCAACTGTCCTGGTTTTAGCCCTGCAAGTCTTGTGCCCTGGGAAACCTTTCAGTCCCTGAAAATAGGTATCGTTGTTTGCCCTGCAAGTGAGAAGCTCCAAACTTCCCTCTTCTCTGGAAGGATTCAAAGCTCCATCCTACGCCAAAACAAGGGAGTGGCCCCAATATCCTTTTAAAAATATCATTTGAAAACATGTATGAGAACTTTGTGTGTGGAAAACTGTTCTTTTCTGCAAAAGATCAAAGTGTTCTTCTGCCAGAGATGCGCACCAGCTCCTCGCTAAGTGACAGACTTGGCCATCTGGTGGGCGGCGTTTTTGACTCAAGCAGCACTTGACTTCAAATCTGAGTTAAATGAAAAGTTATTTCCCCTTCAGGCTGTCATGTTTTCATCCACTTGTTTCCCATAACAACCTCTTCCCAGCCTAAACATGCTTCCTTTCACAAGGCTGTCCTCTCTTCGTTGGCAGACACTGTATTTTATTTTACTTTTTTTAAAAAAAAATATGTCTTTATTTCAGAGAGAGGAAGGGAGAGGGAGAGAGAAAGAGAGAAACATCAATGTTGAGTCATTGACTGGCTGCCTCCTGCACACCCCTCACTGGGGATCGAGCCCGCAACCCGGGCATGTGCTCTGACTGGGAATCAAACCCTTGATCTCCTGGATCCTAGTCGCTGAGCCACGACTGCTGGGCCAGACATTGTATTTTAAATGAAGCCAATGTTGCCACAGTCACCCTCCTGGGATCCTCCTGGGGCAGAGGGCGGCTTGGCTGGCAGTGCAGGAGGGGACTTCACACCTCTCCCCTGAGCTCTGATTCCAGGGGATTCACAGTGCCCCGTCCCCTCGGGACATCTAGCAATGTCTGGAGACTTGATTGTCATGACAGGGAGGTTTAGTAGTGGCCTTCAGTGGGTGCTGGGCTGGAATGCTGCTAACACATCCTATAGTGCACAGGATGCCCCCCCCTCCCCAAGTAATCCAATGTCTGTAGCACGGAGAGTCATGAGGGGGCTTTCAGAGGCCGGTCCTACAGCACATAGGGGACTTCGAAGGCTACGCAGCCAAAGCTTACACATCTACCTTAAAGATTCTCACCATTTCTGAGAGTGGGAAAAAACCCCACACCTTATATTCCTTTTAGAGAGAAACAGAAGAGAGTACAAACTAATAGCAAAAAATCCTAGTCTATGGGAAAACAATCTCCTACCCTTCCCAGGTATCAGGAAGCATCAGAACCTAATAAAGGCTGTTGGCGCCCTGGCCAGTTTGGCTCAGTGGTTAGAGCATCGGCCCTCGCACTGAGGGTCCTAGGCTCAATTCTGGCCAAGGGCATGTACCTCGGCTGCAGGCTCGATCCCCAGCCCTGGTCAGTGCTTGAGTGGGAGGCAACTATTCAATGTGTCTCTCTCACATCAATGTTTCTGTCTCTCTCTATCTTCCCCCTTCCCCCTCTCTCTGAAAAGTAATGGAAAAAATATCCTCGGGCAAGGATTAAAAAAAAATTTTTTTTGAAAGACTGTTGGCAATGACACTAATGATGCCACTGATAATTCTGCAACTCATCGCTCTGTTATAATTGTGTAATAGATTGCGACTAAAAGTGGGGAAAAGGCATGTAGGGTGCTGTTTTTGGCATCATATTAAACTCTCTTTGGAACACTTTGCAAATTCACTTTAAAGAATCTATTGGTGCATCCACACAAAGACCTGTGCGCAAATGTTACAGCAGCATTATTAGTAATAGGCAAAAAGTGGAAACAATCCACATGCCCATCAACTGGTGAATGGGCGAACCAAAGGTGGTATATCCATACGATGAAACACTATTTGGGTAATAAAAAGGAATGAAGTACAGATACCTGCTACAACAAGGGTGAACCTCAAACACATTATGCTAAGTGAACAAAGCCAGACCACATACTATATGATTCAATTCATATGTCTTTTTTAAAAACAGGGAAAATCTGTAGAAATGGCAGACTAGTGGTTGCCTAGAGTAGGGAGAGGGAGGCAGAAGTGGAGATTCACTGCCAATGGGCATGTAGGATCTTTTGGGGGTAGTGAAAATGTCCTAATATTGGATTGTGGTGATAACTGCCCAACTAGGTGAATTTACTAAAAATCATTGAATTGTACACTTAAAGCAAGTGAATTTTACAGTATGTAAACTATATCTGAAAAAAAAAAAAGCTATTACCAAGAAATTCTGTTGTACTTGGAAGGATTTTCCCCCTCATATTTGGAAGAAGAGAATGTTATAGAAAGAACACTTAATTGGGGGTAGGGAGAGACATCTATGGCCCTATTCCACCCATAACTAACTGCGCTACTGAAAACAAACTACTGATTTGCTCCTAAACTCAGTTTCCCAAGCTATGAAGCGACCAGTAGCCCCTGAGGTACTATCCATTCCTGATGCTGTGAGATTTGGTTAACTGACCACTCACATTTCAGAAGGAAGAGCAATAGGCTGCAGCTGAACTCATGGACCTGGGCCATCACTTTATAATAATCGAATCATGTTTGAAGTCCACTTGGGTTTACACAGAATGAGTGACAGTGCCCTATAAGTCGAGTTCAGGCCTACGTGGATAGCTGGAGCAATCTCTCCCAAACTCCCCTGTCAGTGGTTAGAAGGGCTCTTCTCTCAGTGAACACCCCACAGTCGCAGACAGAGGGTGTCTGCCATGCGGCCAGGGAAGGGCCAGGTCGGGTCTCTCCTCTAAGTTTCCCATTTCTCAGGCAGGTACATGCATGCCCAAGGGAGTTCCTCTTCCTCTCCCAAGTCGGGCCACAGTGTCATTTCACCCACTTGGGACAACAGCCTGAGACGTGCAGCATAAACTCAGGCCACATTGCCAGAGGCAGGACAGCTGCCTCCCCCTCCCCAGGCTCACCTGCTTGGGGATGAGTAATGAAAGGAAGCAAGAGGGATGACCCTTGGGGAACTCCCACTTCTTCAAAGGGCCAAGGAGTGCAGCCCCCTGAACACTGTCCCGTGCCCATATGTCCAGTGGGGAAATAGGAACTGTCCACACCAGGTATTTGGGGGAGTCCCCAGGCAGCGTTGCTCCTGCACTCACCAACAAGCCCCGCGGGTGGGCTGGACACTAACGCCCCCATTCGCAGATGTGCAAGTTGTTGACTGCACGAGAAACTCAGCCAAGGGGATGTTGTGAGAGCTGAAACCCATTTTGCCTCTGCTTGTTAAGCTCAGGGCCTCCATGGAGGACGATGGCCATGGAGAGGAGGGGCACCTTTTCCTAACTTGAACAAAGGCACATAATTTGAATAAAAACACTGAATGGGCAGTAGTGGCCCGCACACTGCTGTACCACTATGCCCACGGGCATCAGGTCTTCCCTGCTCAGGGTCCTCTGGACCCTCAGGAAGGGCTGCTCCGGCCCTGTGCCTGCAGCCCGATGGCCCAGCAGGGCCCAGACGCTTCCTGGCTGCTCCACTTCCGTCCCAGCCTCCCTCCCTCTCAACACTCCACACCCTCATGGCCCCATCCGACCTTCCTTCTCCTTCAGTCCAACACACAATCCTCATGCAAATGCTTCAGAATAAACCAGTGCCTCTTAGGCCCACTGAGATTCCCCCATATTGCAGAGGTAACGCAGGATGAGCCAGCCTGTGAGCTGAGGGCAGGTCCTGCCGGTGCAAACCCTGTGCCAGGCCGTCGATTCACGTCGGGTCATGTCATCCCCACAAGGATCTCACAGGACAGCTCTTCCTCTCCATTTCACAGATGAGAACACCAAGGCTCACAAAAGTTAAACAGCTCGGCAAAGCCACAGAACCCAGGGTAGGGACAGGGCTCTGACTCCATCTCTCTGATTCCCTGGACACTCCTGAATTCGCTTTTCTCTCCACTTTCTCTTCAGAATGCATTGTTCCCTGCTAACGAAGCCTACACAAGATGACCTTCACAATAAAACCGCACAAAACAGCCTCTCCTGCAGAGCATGGCCTGTGCTTCACTTTTGGCATGCACGCTGTCCCCAGGCGGTCTGTACTCCGGTTGCTTTTCGGCACACCTCTTCAAAATGATTTCAAATGATGCCAAAGCTGAAATCCTTAGCAAAGAAATTTTGGGAAACCCAATTTTATTTTCCTGGCCCCTAAGCATAACCAACCAAGAGAGTTTCATATTTCTGAATATTTTTAAACATACAGAAAAATACCTTCCAGCTGCTTAGGCAAAAAACCGTCAGTCTTACCTCACTTTTTTTTTTTAGGTCATTAAAAAAGAAAACACACAAAAAAACAAGAGGCTACTCTAACTCCAAATATTTTCCAAAATACAGCCACTCCCATTCATGAATTCCCACCAATGTCTCACACTGTGTAAACTATTGAACCAAGAACTGATGGTAATCACATCTCCCCATTTACCTAACATGATAATCTTCCAAGGAGCGTTCCCTGGGCATGTAGAGAAGACTTAGCAAGGCTGCATCGAATTGAGAAGATGAACTAAGAAAGCCAAGACCGGGGCATTGTCATGCAGAGGCCGCACCCCTTACGCCAGCTGGTAGCTGACATCCACTATGGGGCATGTTAAGTCAATGAGCACAGACAACTAAGGAGAGATACAACGGTCCGGAAATAAGTTATTATTTCTTTTACAAAACAGTCCAGCTGTGTCTTATTACACCATGCTACTTCACTAATCCTTTGAAATAATTTGCAACTCTTTCACTGCATTACTGAATTAGGGGACATAATTCTCCCAATTAAGCATTTAAATAAAAAAGGGAGAGAAAAAAAGAAAACATCTCACAGCATCTTTTGCTAAAGTTTAAAGAAACCGAAGACTTGTTCTTGTCAAACGGTGAGTGCTACACCCTGAGGGCTGTCACAGCTTCAAAAGAACTAACAGATGTTTGTTCTCAGCCACATTTTCCTCTCAGTGCCATTTCGAGGATATTATAAACTTCCTGACACAGTATTTCAGTGAAAATGGTTTTTTTAAAAGATTATTTTGTTACCATGAAAAAAAAAAAAATCCAACAAGAATTTTTGAATAAATGTTGGCCTTTATGAAACAACAGATAAGATTGCACAACATACGGAAAAGGTAAAAACTGCAGAGGTGAGTGTATTCACACACAAACTGGGCTGTGACCCCTAGGACGGGCCTGCTTTCTCTACTTTTCAGGCCAGGCTACTCCTGAGTATTCCTGATATAGACCAGAGATTCTGAACCACGGCTGATTTCATCCCTGAAGGGACATTTGGTGGCTGAAGACATTTTTTGGCTGTCACAACCAGGAGTGCTACTGGCATCTAGTAAGTAGAGGCCAGGGATGGATGCTGCTTGACATCCTATAGTGCACAGGACGAGCCCAACAACAGAATTATCCAGCCCCAAATGTCAGTAGTATTGAGGTTGAGAGACCTTAGCTGAGGCAGAAGAGAATTTTACTTGGGTTCAGATCATTGTGTATGAGACGTATTTTCTGCCCATGCCGAATTTATAATCTACTTAGGGCAGACACACAAACACACATTTCCAATGTAATGCAGGAGTACTTTCCAATACAGGGAGCATTGTTCTGGGGACTCTACCTTGGTAAGAACAAAAGAGGGGGAATGAACTTGACACAGCCGAGGGCTAAGGAAGAGCTTTTTAGGGGATGTAGGCTTGCAATGGAAGATAAGAACTGGACAAACTAAGGAGAAGGTAAAGGGGGAGCAGATGCATGGGCACCTCCAAACAGCTCTGCCACCAGGTGGAGAGCAAGGGAAGGAAGCGCCAATTCCTGCCGGTCCCTGGATGGACCCCAAGCTTGGGCTTTGTCTGGCGAGTCACGGTCATGAGGGTCATCACCCTGCCTGGGCGGTTGATGCATATAAGAGGGAAGCTTGATGACAGGAGACCAGGTCTGAGGTTACTCCAGAGGAGAGAAGAACTTGGCCCAGGCAGTGGGCATAGAGAAAATGAATCAGAAACAAGAAATGGTGAGGAGGTAAAGTCTTAATAATTTGCTCATAGGAAGTAAAGAAAAGTAAAGTTCTAAAATGACTGTCAATATTCTGGCTTGGATGACTGGTGCTCCCTCTGACTGACCCCTCACACTTCCTAGCCTCTTGGTCTCTTGACCACCTTACCTCCAGTGACCTTTCTCCCTTCTACCTCAGCCACCTGCACAATAGTCATGCCTTGTCATGGCCAGAAATGTCAATCAGAACTCTTGATTACAATCATCTACTCTTTGATTTCCTCCTGTTCTGTTTCTAGAATATTTGTTCAGTACTCTTGATGCACCAACATATCCAGCCCTTCTCAGGCTGCTTCCTTCTCACTATCCATTGACTGTCTGCACTTTTCTCTTTTCTGCAGGTCCAGTTTAGTGTCCTTGTTCCGTTAATAAAAACCACCTCCTTGATCACACACTCAGTTATTTTCACCTCTCTCTTTTTTATTTTCAATGCCTATCAAGACCTTCATCCTTACACAGGATCTCTCTGTATTCCTTCTTACAGCTGCATGTGAATGGGCAATTGTCTCAGAAAAACAACCACCACCAAAACCGAACGCCTTAATCCCAGATGATGCCAACTATCGGGCATGCCTACAAGTGAACACCTTAAGTTACTAGACACACGATCAAGCTGATTCATGATCACAACCCTTATATGGAACTTACCCCATTCATCCTTTCCCTCTCCTTCCCTCATTCTTTTACTTAGTTTTTTGAAAGATTTTTTTACTGATTTTTAGAGAGAGAGGAAAGGAGAGGGAGAGAGAAAAAAAAATCCACGTGAGAGTGAAACATCAATTGGTTGTCTCTGGCATGCCCCCTACCTGTGATCAAGCCGGCAACCTGGGCATGGGCTCTGACCAGGAATCGAACCGGCAACCTTTCAGTGCACAGGATGACACACAAACAACTGAGCCACACTGGCCAGGGCTCATCCTTTTCATTTTAATATCGGTTCACATGCATGTAAAACACTTGTAGACCATAGGCTGATTTTGCCTTGGTCTATGGGACAGGACAAGCCCACTTTCTGCATACGTGCCAGAGGAAGTTACACCCCACTCCATCTTCAAAGGATCCCAATCTGTCTTCTGCTTCCTCCATCCAAGGACACTTCTCTCAACAAAGTCTTCATGTGTCAAATCCAAAGGAAGTGAATGAGATATTACCTGACCTCTCGTTAGAGTTGGACACATTCCCTCCGAAACCATTCTGCTGTCTTGGCTGCTCTGACCCCTCTGTGACAGGATATGAAAGTTTTGGCCTGTAAAAATATGGAGACTTAACCATTCTGGGGTTTTTACTGATTGTTTTGTGCTGCATGGAAGGGATGAAATATGAGTGCTTCCCCTCACTTGCTGGGAGAGGTTGGAAGTCTAGGCTTCCCTGTCCTCCATGGAAAGGCAAACCCTACCTTCGCTTGCTCTGGTTCTGAGTTTAATGGGCCATGCTGATTAAGAAGAAAGTAGGTTTTGAGGTGTTGGGGGTATAAAGAAGGTTTGGGGTGAGGAAGCAGAAGCAACTGGTGGAGGAGTATGGAAGCAAAGGAGAGACTTCTACCAGATGGGACATACAGAAGGAAGGAACTGATGTCTGGGAAACTGCTGAGAAGTGGGAGACCCAAAATCCAGGAGGACTGGAGAGTGGACCCATCAGAGGGCCATAGCAAGGGCAGTGCTTGAGTGCCCAGGGTCCGTAAGGGCTGAGCCGACAATTATCCAGCCTTCTCTTTACAGAGCACTTTCCACTATCTGCACACGGATGGCTTTCCTTTGTCTGTACCCGCCCCAGAGAGAATTCCTCTCTGTCTACACTAACGCCTTACCTATTGGCGCACCAGCAAGAAGGTCCTCAAGACTGTATCTTGTTTCCATTACATGACCCTATGTGGATGTTCTCTCATGTATGTAAAAAGCCCTACCCATAAACCCAAAGAGTGGGTTCTAGGCACAAAATGGGTGTCCTCTATCCCCCTAAACTTAATGGAGAAGAGCAACAAAATATATAAGCTTGCAGACTACAAAATATGTATGTTGGTGGTAACCCTCCTCCTCTGCCACCTTCTCCTGCTCTTTCTTTAACTTCCTTGGGTGCTTTTTTTCAGTCTCCTTTGTGGTTATTCCCCTTCATCTGACCCCTAAATGATGAGTCCCTTAAAACTCACTCCTTTTTACTTCTTTTTATACCTAGATAATCAAATCCATTACCATGTCTTTACATAGCATCCGTATTCTGATGACTTCCAAACTGATACATTCAAACTTCACCTCTAACTCCAGGTTTAGACATCCAGCTATTTACTCAATGTCCACACTTGTTTTTCTCATAGACATCTCAAACTTAACATGTCCAAGGTTAAGGGTCCTTATGACTTGTCCCTGCCTATCTCTCCAACCAGACATCAAGCAGTTCTCCCCCTCAGCTTTCCAACGCAACAGCCTCTTGGGCCTCTTTCAGTTCACAAACGTGACACTCTCTTCATCACAGCAACTTTGCACATGATATTGCTTCTGCCCAGAACTTCCCTTGCCCCATATTACTTCCTCCTTTTGCCATTATTTTGAACTGTCATCTCCTCAGAGGTACTATCTCTGTTGCTCTATATCTAAAGTATATCTCCCTGTTATTTTCTGTGAATATAGCATTCATAGTATTAATAACCATGTTCATCCCTGGGTATTGTCTGTCACCCCCCACCCCACTAATCCATGAATTTCATAAGAGCAATGACTATACTACATTCCCAGCCACTGGAATACTGCCTGATCTATAGAATATGTCCAACAAATATTTATTGGATGAATAACTGGTGGGGTTTGTAGCTAAGATGGATATATAGGAGGAGGAGAATTTGGAGAGGTGTAGGGAGGCAAGTAAGATGACAAATTTCATTTTAGATGTGTTGAGCTTGGGGAACCTGGAGGGTAAGTGAATGGGTCAATACAAGAGATGACTGGACATATGAGTGTGATGGTCAGGGAGGTCAGAGATCAAGACGTAAGTAGGAAGTCATCAGAACTCTGGCTAAAACCATGAACAAGAATGGGATGATCTAGGCAAAGCCAGTGGACAAAGAATAGGGAGCCAAGAACAGAATCCCATAAAAATCTACCAAGAGGTCCCTGTCACTCTGTCACCACCACTCCCATAGCTTCCACCAAGTCCTCCTGCCCAAATGCCTCTACCTTGTCTAGCACATGGATCAGAAACTTTAAAAATGGAAGAAAGACAAGGTAGCAATAGCAATGAAGGCTCTTTATGCATTCTTTGTCCCATTCCTTCCCTTGACCATGTAACAATCCAACAGAACTGGGCTGAGCCTTTGGGGTATCTAAACACACACCTGTGTGTGAACCCTCAATGAGAGATGAGGGTGAAGAGCAAGATCAACCCCCTATCAGGGCACTGAAGTTACTATTAGTCTGACAACAAAAAATTTGGAGACCCCTAACTTATCAGTCACCACGGTAGGTGCAGGGAATGAGTGGTGCCCAAAGCAAACACTGTCACTGCTCTACAGAAAATTCAACCTTCCAACACAGCAGTCTCTTTCACTTCATAGTGAATGTGGGCAATGGCTGATTTGCAGAGACTCTGCTTTCCAGTAAATTTTCTTCTCCCCCATTTTAGCTGATCATATGGCTGCCCAGACAGAAACTACATTTCTGAGCCTCCCCCGCAGGATGGTGTAGACCTGGACTAAGGCTTAGCAATGGGGTGTGAGCTGGATGAGGAATACCATTGTGGGATGGACTGTGTCACTAGCAGAATCTATATGTTGAAGTCCTAATCCCCAGTGCCTCAGAATGTGTAGTTCTTTGGAGATGGGATCTTTACGGAGGTAACCAAGTTAAAATGAGGTCATTAAGATAGGCCCTTATCCAATATGACTGGTGTCTTATGAAAAAGGAAACTCAGACACTGAGAGATACATAGAGAGAAAATGGTGTGAAGAGATACATAGAAGATGGTCATCCACAAGCCAAGAAGAGAGGCCTGGAACAGGTTCTTCCCGCACAACCCTAAAAAGTAACTAACCCTGCCAACACCTTGATTTTGGACTTCTGGCCTCCAGAACTGAAAGGCAATACATTTCTGATGTTTAAACCACCTACTGTGGTACTTTGTTACAACGGCCCTAGCAACCTAATACAGACACCAGGTCATGTCCTTAGAAAGGACATTTCCAGGTCATGTCCTTAGAAAGGAACGTGGGTGAACTTCCTGGCCCATTTCCCTCCCTGCTGGCCTGGGGATGGCTAGATCCAGAACAGCTATCTTTGATCCAGAGGTGGAAGCCACGCATTGATTTGGCAGTGGCACGTTACTGTTAGCAGAGCACCCTCACTGCTCCCCTCTGCACTGTTATAGAGGAGAGCCTACCTTTTCTAAGCCACTATGTTTGAGGTCTCTTTGTTATAGTGGCTTAACCTATATCCTAACTGATGCATTGTGCATACAGCCCACAGCTAACTGTACACAGACTCAAACCTGACTTACAGAAAAAGCTTGGAAATGAATTACACTTGACCTTTCATCACTATTATGCACATATTTATAGAATTTAAAGTGCATCCTGTCATATCCATCTCTGCCTCCTATACCTCCAATTTCGTTGATCTCATCAACTCTAACTTGGTTTTCATTGTCAGCTTCACTTTTCTTCCCATTTGCAGACCACTCAAAATATCTCTTTCAAGATTCTTCTTTCTTATCTCTTCAATCACAATATTCCCTTTATTTCACTACAATCCTGGTTTTCAAGTTCGAAATACTGTCTGGACTATAACTCTGCGACAGCACTGCCCATCTCTTTTCAACCCAGGTACAATGGAATGTGACTCAGCCATCAGCATTCCAGGGAAAGCACTTCCCAAACGCTCATCTACTCTGCTCTCATGTCTTCTACTTTGGAGTAAAAACTCCTTTGAAATTAAAGGGACTTCTGCCAGGGATATAGTTCAGACTATGGTGTTTAGTTAGACAATTTCGGCCATTTTTAATGTCAACATTAAAATACAGATTCATTTAGTTGGTTAATCGATAGCTATATGTCTGATTTTTCTTAATCAATAGAAGTAAAAGAAAAAAGGCTATATATATATATATATATATATATATATATATGGCAAGAATTTTTTCTTATCTAAGCTGGAATATCTTGAGTAAAAATTTTGAACATCAAACTCACATTGCTTCAAAGTTTTCATCATGATCCATTCCCCTGTTCCTGAGCCTTTTTCTCATGCAGATATCCTATGAAAGTTCAAATAGGGGATCCATTCTACATTCCAGATAAAAATTAAAAATCACTGAAGCATTTGTCTACAATACAAACGAATCACTCAGTCCTACATTCTTTTTTCTTTAGCATAAAGGGCAATGTGGGTACATTTGGATCATTCAACAATGACATAGCTTACCTTCTGTATGATCTTTTTCAGCTTGCAAAATTTTAGTGGCTCAACAGACTAAGCAGAACATAAAATGGGAAAAAATGTCTTTCTTTCCCTGGCTCTGTCAGAGAAAGAGTATGTGACCTTGGGAAAAAACTTGCCTTTCCTGACTTTGCTTCCTCATTTACAAAGCAGGGAAAGCAATGTCTCACTAATTTCCTAATAAATCCTCTCATTACTGAGTGTAAACACTGTCACTGTTTAGCATTTATGTCTGTGATCTGTCAGGGCATTGTGAAATTTCTCTGAAACATGCAACTCACTGCAGCTTTCTCCGCTCCCTCTCACCGGGCCTGTTGGGTGAGGCGGGGCGACTAGTGAGCACATGGGCGGTGTAAACAAAATGCTATTTAATTTATTTTCAAATGTGTACATGGAAACGTCATCGAGCTTCCTAAAAGCCTTTCAAATAAACTTCCCTTCAAGAAGGGATGGGAAAGGAGGTTGTAACTGATTGAAAGAGTGCAGCAGATTCCTTGGCACTGGAGACAAGGGCAGGTAGGAGTCGCACCAGGGATAATCCAGAAGCTTTACGGACGGAGGGGCAGCACCGGAAGCACGGACCAGACGCTTGTCAGCACCGAGGCACCAGCTCCGCGCAGGAGCCAGGGCTCAGGTGGACGGCTGTGTAAGTGCAGCTCCCTCTCTCTCAGTTACATATATATGTATATATGGCCTATGTGTTAAATAATGAAAAGCCAAGACATCCATCAAGAACACAAAAAAAGGAGTGAGGTCTACATACTTGCAGACCCCTAGATAAAGATTTCCTTCCGCTGCACATGCTTGCTACCAAGAACAGCAGAAGGCCCAAAGCACTTAATAATCACTCAAGAATCTGTGCTGTTCATTGACTAAATTAGAGTCCCTGGCAAAAGGGCAGGGAGGGACCTTGGTGGATCAAGGGCAAACATAAGCCATAAGTGCAAAACATCCCACATATATTTTTAGTTTATTTGTCAGGTTATGTCTGAAAATTAGTTAGTGAACTCAATACAATTAACATGCTTTGTATTTGTTCCAAAACTGTTCACCTTTTAGGAAACTCAAGCTAAAGCAAGACTATATTTATTTATTAATTCCACTGCCTTTGAAACTCCCGTGTGGGAAATGGTCGCCCTCTTAGGGTCACGAATGCCTCTGAAATTTACCCGTCGTAAAAACTGGCATTTTTACCCTTTTTAAGTGCACGTGCCTGCTCTGGCTCATCAGCAGCCTGGACACAGAGAGGGACTCCACTTGGAATTAATTGTGAGATTAGCTCTTATAAGTCAATAGAGATGAATTTATCAAGATGTAAATTTCCTCCCTCAAGGATTACATGTCTTTATCCTAAAACAAAATCATAAACTTCCATTAAAGAGTGAATATTTTGTGATGTATAGTTTATCAACTATACCTGCATGCTGTTTTGATTATGTGTCTCTTCTTTTCCAACATGATCGATTATAAATATGTTATTAAGTCTTACTCCAGCATATTATTTTTGAAATAGTTTACAGGGTTAATCTGCCCATAAAATAACATATCACCATGCACAGTAATTGATTTTTTTAAATTAGGCTCATTGTCTTTCAAACAAAGATAGTGATGACCTAAAAAATTCTGTTGTGAAAATAAGGTTTTAAAAACTGAAATACGCATAAAACAATGGCCAGAAATGGAACAGAATTAAAGTACAATATAAAATCCCTGTAATAAAAACAGCCTTTGAATCACAGGTGAGCATAAATTGAAACATCTATTGCTTTTTACTATAGACATTTCTCAAGATAGTGCCATACTACCATTTATCAGAGAAACTTATCAGAAATAGTTGAAAATAATTCATCTGAGGGAGAAACACTTATTAGGTGTGATGAAAAGCAGTCTTACTATGGCATTCTAATCAAGTTCTCTCAGCCTGCTGAAAAGTTTTTAGTAAAAGGTATCCACAAGTATACACGTGAATCATGACACATCAAAGCAGGTCAAGATTTTAACAATAGCATAATTGATCATTTTTACTGTGTAAATATAAATTTCTACCAAACTCATCACGATTCTCAAAGCTGAAGTTTCAATTAAAATATAAAAAGTAAACATTTAAAAGAAATATATCAATATGAAAATAGTGGTTAACTTAGGGTCTCATTAAGGATCATTTTTATTTTATTCCCTTTAGCTTTCAAATTTTCTGCAAAATACCATTAATATTTTTATAATAAAATGTCAATATTAGGCCTTGGCCAGGTAGCTCAGTTGGTTAGAGCATCCTCTCAATACATCAAGGTTGCAGGTTCGATCCCCAGTCAGGGCACATACAAGAATCAACCAATGAATGCATAAATAAGTGGAACAACAAATCAATGTTTTTTTCTCTCTCTCCCTTTCTCTCTCTCTAAAGTCAATATAAAAAATGTGAATATTATATTGAATTTTCCCAAACTTACTAATATTTTCAAGCCACAGAGTGTTTTCCTAAATATGGCACCTTATGTGAGTTCACGTCTTCAGTAAGATTCTGAGCTCTACAAAAGTCAGCAGAATATCATGAAAATTACTTCCAAACCTCCATGTCATGAAACAAAGAAATGCATCCTATTAAAACTATGTGGATGAGCTTTAAGAGCTATAAAAATAACCTCTTCTAGGAGAACATACCCCAAACTGAAAACAATAGTTGTTTCCATAGAGATGGGAGTAAAAGTGGATTTTACTTACTATTTTACGCATACCTAGGCTTTTTTTCCTGCATTGCTTTTATTTGTATATCTTCTATTTGGGGGGGAAAAACACCTTCCTGTTTTCCTTGAAAAAGTTTGACTTTTTAATAAAAATTTTACAAGATTTATAAACATACACAGTTTTTTATTGCGCAATAGGAACTGACGTAGAATATAATAATCTCTGAAATTCTGCAAACAGAAAAAAATTTAAGAAGTCACTAAGCTAATGTGTATGGGGCTTCTTTTTGGCGTGATGAAAATGCTCTAGAATTAGAAAGTGGTGATGGTCACACAACCGTGTGAATATACTATGATCCCCTAAAGATGAGACTCTCAGGTAAAGTCATATATTTCCCCAGATCCATTTCATGTGTCTTAGTTTTATAGGGTGAGAGTAACAGGGAAAACAATGATCTCAAAATAGAGAAAAATTAGCCAGAAGCCCCCATATACTGCTACACATTGGAATCAGTCAGTAAACTTATTAAAAATGCTACTTCTTGGGCTCCATTCCTCACCATTATGATTCAATAAGTTTGGGGGTTACTGCAAAAACCTGTAATTTTAGCAATTGTCCCGGTTTTGGCAAGTTTGGTTTCATTATGTAAGAAATGGGGATAACCATCCCTCTGGCTTCAGAGGATGTGCTAACAGGCATGACGGATGCAGCCTGCTGGCTGGAGGTGCCTTTGAGCAGATCCTGAAAGCCAGGCAATGGCACAGGAGAAAGGTGAAGCAGGTGAGCTTCTATCGGGCACATTCCTGACTTCCTTCCCAGGGTCTCTTTTCTCTCTTGCCACCTACTGATGAGTCATTAGAGCCTAGTGCTGTCCTGTTACCCCAGGTATACTGGAGGACTGCATGTAGCTGCAAGTGATAAAGCCCACCCTCCAAAATGCTTAGGATAGAAATGTGTTTGTTCTCATGTAAGAAGCCCAGCGCTGGCATGAAAGCATAAGGGACCCTGCCTTTCCCACCTCTCCACTTTGCCTTCACTCAGCTTCACAGTGTAAGGAATTGGGTCTCCAGCCATCACATCCCACACAGAACACTGGAGGAAGGGGAAAGAAAAAGCAGGTAGCTCCTCCCTTTAAAGCAACATCCCAGAGTCTGCACATTTCGCTTCTACTCGCATACCATTCATCAAACTTAGTCACATGGAAAGGAAGTCACTGGAAAGGAAGGCTGGAAGATACAATTTCTATTCTAGGCTGACATGGGGCCTGAATTTCTACGAAAGAAAGAGAAACAGAAATTGTAGCACAGGAAGAAATTCCTGCCATAACCAGGCTGTGTCAGAACATCTACCTATGTTTACAGCCTATGGTTTACGGACAAGGCGTTCATTGTAAAATTATTTCTAATTATAGTAAATATTTGGAACCATATGAAATAGTCAACAGTGGGAAATTGTTAACTCAAATACAGTACATCCATTTAACAAAGTAATACAAAACCATCAGAAGGTTGGCTACCAAAGTCAGCTTAAAACAGTGTCTAGTGTCGTCTTACCTCCTCTCTTAAATACCCATGAAGCTCAAAAACTCATAAAACTGAGACACAGCCTGTATCATCAATCTTGGAAGAAACAACCAGAGGTCACACAAAGATTTGATTAAGATAAATCCACTCAAGCTTCAGTTCATAGCAACCTCAAACTCTACTTTATGAAAAAAATTACTCTTAAAAGTAAAAACAAAAGAACAAAAACAAGAAGACATTTTTCATCCCCCAAACATCTGTCCAAAGACACTGAACTAATTAGCATTCTGGCCCATAATCCCGGCCACCCTTGAAGCACTGGAACATGAGCGACTTTACTTCCCGCCTACATTACTATACTCTCCTGCCACTGTCAACCTATATCTGAACAGAAATACAAACAACGTGGCAGGAAGGAAGGAGCAGGGGATGCTAGCAGAATCTTGCTGCTTTCTGGGTGGTGATGACTCGTGAGTAAAACTTTATAGGTGGGGACAGAGACAGAGAGAGTCCTGATAGCAGTGCAGGCCAAGAACTGTAATTGTTCACATACTTCATTGGATCTGAAAATAAGAGAAATACATAGGGGGGTGTCTATCAGGAGGGCAGAGGTACATGAAGTGAAAGACTTAGAAACTGGGGACCCTGGAAAGAGCCCCGCACACCAACAGCACCCCGCTTCCAAAGGTAGAGTCAAGGAGGGATGCATTCGTCTCACGGCCCCACCTCTGCCTTCTCTCTTCACAAGCACTGTGTTGGAACAGATGCTTCCTTGTCAATGATAACACTACTTCAAATCTGCAAAGATCAATGGAAACAGATCTTAGATGAGTCTTCTGCATTAGATAAAAGAACCTTGCAGTCATTACTTGGCAATGTAAGTAGAATGCAATAAAGTCTGGCTGTTTTGAAGCACCTGCAGAATGTTCATAGGGGGGAAAAAATGAGCCGAGATGAGAAACCCAGAGCATGAAAATAAATGGGAGATGGCTGAATACGTTTGCAAAGAGATTCGAGACACCAGGGCAAAATTAACACTGCAAGGGGGTAAACACTACTGCTGTGGCAGAAGGCAGACCCAGCGAATAGCAGGCTAAAACCGGACTCTTCTCTTAAAATGAAAACAACCCCCAAAAATACAAACTTGAAAGAACAGAACAAGAAGTGTACAGGACTTCTGTCTTTCAAAAATAACTATAAAACGCCTCTAAGAAAAGAAAAAAGACTCCAACAAAAACAGATTTTTTTGTTTTTCCGGATTCGAGGATTTATTAATAAAAGGAAACAAGTCTCCCTCTGTTGGTGGGAGTGTAAAATGCTGTAACATTCTCGCGAGGAGGCAGTTTGGCAGCCTACCATGATGTTTCTCAATTTAAAAAAACTTTTTTCATCATCATCTCTCGAAGGAGCCTTTTTAGACACTTTAGGCATTTTTCTCCTAATTGCCCCACCTATGAAATTTGAGTCCTACATGTATGCTGATATTTGTTTATGTACTATATGTGCAACTGTGCTCTTTACATAGAAGAAAGATTTTTCCACCCACTTTTACAAAAATATTGTTACAGACATGGGTTTTCACACATGCAATCTGTAGAAATCAACTGAAACCATTTTATGCTCAAATTGTTATGACTTTGGCCAATGGGAGTACTTTTTAGCTTAATCCGATGACCTTTTGCTCATTAATCTGACAAACCTTCCTTCCTTTCTGGCATCACAGCTGTTGTAGTCTCAATTTGTACCTTTCCTGGTCTGAAAAAAGCCATTTCTCTGAGGAGTCATGTTTCCCTATAGGGGTGAATGGAATTAAAGGCCAAGTTTTGGGTGTCAGGGGTGCTCTTTACTACTGAGGTGATATTGTTTTTAGGCCATTTCAGTGGTCAGAAACATAAAATTTAATTTTTAAATTATGAACGTATATTTTCAAGTTAATTTTACCATTATAGTGTTCTTAGCTTTTACCCTACAACATATAAAATATTTTTTTAAAATATATCTTTATTGATTTCAGAGAGAGGAAAGGAGAGGGAGAGAGAAACATCAATGATGAGAGAGTCATTGATCAAGCCCGCAACCCGGGCATGTGCCCTGATCGGGAATCGAACCCCGATCACCTGGATCCTAGGTCGACGCTCAACCACTGAGCATGCTGGGCCGGGCTAAAATAATTTTTAAATAATGATACGAACATCATTACTAATCAAAACACTGAATGAAGTTTTTAATTTTTATAATATTCTTTTATCTTTAGATACATGATATCAAAGATTTACATTCAGTACTATATACTAAAGTCACTTGAGATAAATCCTTTCTTTGTTATCAATTGAATTCAATTTGCTTTACAATCCACTGGCACATGTATGATATAAATGTGAAAAAGAACGCACTGCAGTGTTATAATAAGTAACTATTTCAATGGCTTTTTGTTTATTCTCCCACTGTTTTTTACAAATATGTACATAAGAAATAAGAATACCTTACTTACCTTTAGAGAGTTAACTTTACTAGCTAGGAGAGTTTTCGTTTTATGTTAGAGACAAGTTAGCATCTTTTAAAACCAATACAAGATATCATTTTTATAGCTACACATCAGTTGTGGGGGTTTTTCAGTGATCATGTACTACTGTTGACCTTAAAACATATCTAAGAGAAAATGTTTTTTAATTAAGGGACACCTTTTAGCCGTAACCTTGTCTATGATCGAGATAGCATTTGGTGTTTTCCCTGCTTTGGAAACATTCTCCTTTTCATTTCCGTGGAGCATTTCCTGATTTTTGTGCGACCTAATTCTCCAGTGTCCCTGAAGTCTCCACTTCTCCTCACCTTCTCTTAAATATTAACGTTCTTTAGGACCTCTACACACCCACCCACCCCAATTCTTGGACAATGTAATCCACTCTTCTGGTCTCACTCTCCAACTACATGTTAAGTAATCTAAATTCCATAACTTTGCCCATGACCTACCTCCTGAGCCCCAGACACATATATCAAACTACTTACAGGCTGTCTCCACTTCATGCCCAAGGGCACTGACCATTCGGCATGCTCCAGACTGAGTTTGTCATCTGTTCCCCTCCCCTTCGGCCCTCCCGTCTTCTTGGTGTCAGGAATGGCACCAGCATACGGGCTCAGGCATTAAGCCCTTCCCTTCCCCACCCCCAGGTCCAGCAGATCCCAAATGCTCTCAGTTCTACCTGCTACATGGCATCGCAGTCCACCCGCTTGTCCCGGGCCCGTCCCTCCCCTGGGCGGCGCGAGCATCGCCTCCTGGATGGGCTCTCCGACACCTCCTCCCTGGGCTCCCAGCTTCCAGGCTCCATGCGCTCTGACTCAGTCTCCAGACTGTACTCAGAATCATGATCTTAAAACACAAATCAAGTCTTGACATTTCTCTGATGAAAATCCAACACCTCCTTACTCTTACGGTAATGTCCAAACTTTACCTGATTTACACTCCCAACTAATTCACCTACTTAATAAAACTTAGAGTCCATTTGCCCCTCTACTACATTCAGCTTTGCTAAACTTTCATTTCTAGAATTCCAAATATTCTCTAGTGCTTTTATATTTTTGATGTTCCCTCTACGTAGAATATAACTTTTGTCCTCTGTTCCTCTTGCAGGTGCTGGGCTCACAGTCATTGTTTGGGTCTCACCCGAATTACTCCAGCAGGGGCCTGGGAATGACACATTGTGAGCGTAACATTAAATGCTTCCACACCAAGTACACGGAGCGACATGAGGTAGGCGGTTAATAAATGTCAGCTATTAATATTATTTAAATAGTTCATGGATAACAAGGTAATCTCCAAACTGAATTCATCTTTGAGATCAACTACTTTGCATTTGGCCTGATTTATACTCTCATTCCCCTGGGCATGAGGCTAAAAATATGATTTTCTAACCTGCCGAGTCATCTAGAGGCAAGTAGGAGATAACTCATTCTGAATGATACTGTTGGATTCCAGACCATTGTAAATAGCTGTCCATCCTTAATTAAATGATGTAAATTATGCTTTATCATATATTCATATCCCCAGGCTGCTGTAAATTAGAGAGATGAAGTATCAACCTTGAAACATCACTCTTGATGACAAGACCCCCAAATAAGGCATAGCCTGTTATTTTACTTCAGGTTAGTAGAGAATAGTTTTATTGTATCTATTTGGTATATGGATCCTTCTCTGTAGAAACATTCACTGTGAGGCTGAGATTACAGAAGTGCCATGTCATGAACACAGAGGAAATGTGTTTCTGTAGAGTGGGGGATCATTAGCAATTGATAAAGAACCTCAGCTGTGTTGAGAACTTGAAATAAATGGATTTATGTTGGAAAGGAAACCGGAGAATGTACAGCTATTTACTGCTAGGGAAAAAAATTACTACAAAGTAGTGATTGTTTAGCCAGAGGCTAAAATTTCTGCAAAAGCTCTGAAATAAAAATTTTTGAATAATCAAAAGCATTAAAATTTTAACCTCACTACCTCTGTTTTATTAATCCATGTGTCTAACAATTTTTACTAAAAACAAAAAAATACTAATCCTTCATCATGCCATGACAAGTGGTAGCAGAGAGAGATTATACTCGTGGAATAGGGGAGGGGCCCAGAGACACCACCTGGTTGTTCTTCTGAGAATATCTCAGGACGCGGAGACATTACCCTTTCCTGCGATCAGAGACGAGGGAAGTTCTCATCCTCCAAAATCTCTATGCGATTCAAAATAAAAATCTCCTCTTGATGACCAGTTAACTTCACTGTGATTGTTGAAATTAGAATCCAGATATATCTCTTTTTCTGTTTTCTTTCTTTTTTAATTAAATTTATTGGGGTGACATTGGTTAATATGGTCATATAGGTTTCAGGTGTGGCTTTCCATGTTACAAGATCTTTCCATGTATATTGCATGTCCTTGGAAAAGTCTAAGTTAACCTGGTAATTGGTCAAAATCTCTAAAACATCAATGAATGAATGGACAGCTTTCATAAAGAGAAGAAACAAACCTTGTTAACAAGCACGTGGGAAAGTATTCAAGTGTGTGTGTGTGTGTGTGTGTGTGTGTGTGTGTGTGTGTGTGTGTGACAGAGGGAGAAAACTGAAGGAATGGTTCTTTCTCAAATTAGCCTCTACTTATAATTACATAATTAAAATGTAATAAAAATGTATATAATTATAACCTCTGGGAAGCTCACAGGTGAGACAGGAAACACATTGCTCTTAGGAATACAACTTGATAGACCATAGAACTCTTCTGGAAGGCAATTCGGCAACACTGTCAACAGCCTCAAACACGTTCACTTCCATTGATCCAGGACACTCGGGAGCAGTATCCTATCATGGGGAAACAGTGAAAATATAGGGCAAAGGGCTATGCAAAATGTTCTCTGCAGGGTTATGACCAGAAGCAAAAAATCATACAGCTATATAAACTGTGGCAGAATCTCACGAAAGAATAAAACGGAGCTATAAAAATGGTAACATTTAGAAATGCTCGTTTTCATATACATTTAAAATAACAAGATACTGAATTATGTAATATGCAACATTATTTAGGCTTTTTTTGTTGTTGTTAACTAGAGAAAAATGCTAAGTGAAAACCCAATGAAAGATCAAAGGTGAGTTTGAGGGATGCGATTATGCTTTTGCTTTTGCGTGTGTGAATTCCTCGCTGAGTTTACAGCTCTCTCTAATGAGCATATCACATTTTTTTCCAATCATAACACATTAGCCTTAAAGAAAAGCTAGACTTCTAACTAGATTCGTATTTTTAGATTACTTTGTTATCCTAAAATTGCTATCAGCCTCTTGTTTTTTCTCTTCTAAGGCAAAATAATTCTTGCCTTTTAAATCTTTTCTTCACTCACAGGTCTTACCTACCAACTCCTTCATTATATTTATTATATTTATTATATTTATTATATTTATTAGACCTCTTCTTGAAAAGGTCTCTAGGTCCTTCGTGAAGAACTTTCCAAAGAAAATTCTGACATTAGAGAGCTCATAATATCACTAAGTTGTTAGGAAATTCTTAGAGTTATCTTAGTTTCCCTTTGATATTTTTTAAGATGGGGGGGAAAATAAGGACAGAGATATGACGTGCGCGTCCCAGTGTCGCAGAGCCAGTGAGCAGGACGGCCAGCTCCCCCCGTCCTCTCAATCACCGCCCGCAAGCCCCGCTCCTCCTCGGGGCTCGAGTCCTCCGAGCTGCACCCTGCTCTGGGCCCTCCTCACAGTTCACTTAGTTGTTCAACATAAGGACACGTGACACTATGCACATTGACATCCTTGTGTCTCACTGGTTCTCAATAACAGAAATAACAATTTCCTCCGTTTTTCCAGCCACACTCACACCCTCCTGATTCACACACTTAGCAGGAGGCGACTCATCTCGAAGACGACTGTGCTTGTCCCGGGAATATCATCTTAAGACTCACGAGAAAGAGGTGCGTGTCAACGGCTGGGGGCTTTACAAAGGAAACGGGTCATGAAGCCAAAGGCAGAACTGTTGAAAAAGCAGAAGGCTGCCCATTCTGCCAACATCTACTCCCAGCCAGGGCTCTTCCTACAGCCGCTTCTCATTTAGCCCGCCTGTCAGGTGCTTCTTGAAGCAGCGGAGAAAGGTGACCGTTGAGAGCCAAAGGGTTCCCTTCTAGGACACGCTGCCCACATATACACAGGGAAAGGTGAGCAAAAAGACGTGACATGGCAGCGAAGCAAGTGGCCCATGCAAGCTGGGGGTTTCAAAGGAGGTCACCGAAAGACATGAAAAAGACATAGCAACCTAAAACATTAACGAGAGAATGAAAGGGCTTTCAAAATGTTCTCTGTGCTTTGTAACCTTCTTTAACTTCTCCACAATGTTGCTACAAGTATCCCCTATTATGTAAGATTCTTCTCTGGAAGGTGTGAAAAGACAAACTTAAGGGAAAAGGACAAAGGAGGGTTAAAATAAAAGGATGGTCTAATGTTCATAAAGAACTGCAAACTAGAAGACAGCTGAGCGACCATTTGTATCAGGTAAAAAGAAATGCCATACGGCACCCAAATGAGGGAAAGAGACTGAAGCGTAAATAATCCATGGAAGAAGGAAAACGTCTGGACGGTACAAAGGGGAAATCATACACCAAACTGCAAAATCTGGTTAAGGGTCATTTCATCTGTAATTATAAATATAACATAAACACAGATATGGTTGTACCGTATGAAGTTGCTGTCCTGATAGGTTGAAATAGTTTAACGTTGGCAGTTTGAAATGGTTTAACCAAGTAAATTAATATATAAGATGTATATACCTCCTGTGAGATTGAGAATTGAGTTCCTTCAAGCCAATCCTTTGGTTATAGCTCTAAACTCCCCAACTTAAAGACAATCGACAGACATCAGTGCTGCCTCCCTTGCTAGGCGCCCCAAGTGAGTAAAGCAGGGAAGTGGGACATCTTAACTGAGCAACTCCTGCCCGGTAGGGCCTCCAGCCCCGCATCCCTCCCTCTCCTCTAATCTCCCTCACCCCCACTTCGCAGTCTCCATGGCTCAGAGCCTACAGGTCCTGCTGGGGCACAGGGGGCCCTCGCGTGTAGAGAAAAAGAAGCGGGCCGAACAAGCCCAGTTTAAGGTGCTCAGAACGCAGACCCAGAGCCAGGCTGCCTGGATTCAAGACCCATCTGTGCTACTTCCCAGCATTTCCTCAACTCCCTGTGCTGCTCCTCCCGCCGCTGGAAATCCGAGCCACAGAATGTCTGTCTCCGAGGGATAAGCAGGCCCTGACCTAGTTAGCACATAAAAGGGCCTGAGACCAAACAGTGCCCAGCACACGAAGACACTCAGTGAGTGCTGGCTACCGTTGCGATTGTAATCTTTTGTGTGAACATGTGCAATTCCAGAAAAAAATAAAAAGCTGTGCATACATAAAAACAGATATAAAAATATGCCCAGCATACAGAGTTATTTATGCTAATGTTCCCACACCTACGGATAAAAGTTTGTAGAATGTGGGGGAAAAAATTAAAGATCAAATGCAGCAAAGCAACCACAGCAAATACTCGCATTTGTCTGGTTTCATCTCTAGACATTCCCCAGGGAGCCAGGCGCATCTCTCTCCCCTGCATTATAAAGATGACTGTCACAATTAATCTGCAGTATTAGGGGTAGTGTTGACAGCTTCATCTCTATAAATGTCGTTATTGTATTTTTTTAAACCTGCAAACCTCGGCCCATCTTCTCCATCCAGGCACCTGGAGGGCTCTTCTTAGGGAGAAAGCACTTCTCCTTGTCGATAGAAATTCAATTTGCTGCACAAGTTAAGATGCAGTAAACTCCTCTCCCCTTGCTTTACTGCTGCTTTCACAATCATAAAAAGAGCCTAATGTTTAAATGTTAGAAAGCACTTAATGTTTAATCGTTGGAGATTAAGTCACTTTCACGATTCTTGAGCTGCCCGGCAACAGGTTAGAAATTGATTGCCGGCCTGCTCCTGGGGCACCGCCCAGCCAGGAGAAACACCTGCCCCAGGTTCCCAAAGCTTGTAAATGCCAAAGGAAATGACAAATGTCCTTTACCAAAGCAGTTTCAAGTCCCCAGGGGCCAGCACAGGACAGCACTGGGCAGTATTTGGGTCGGTGAAGGGAAGACATGGGCATGCAGGAATTTGTGTCTGGCTGAGCCAGGGGTCTCCCTAGGTGGCCGTCCACTGTGGCCAGAAGGAGTCCCTTGGTCACCACACTTGTGAAATGAAACAAGCAGACATGGCCCCACGTGAGACATGCTTCAAAATGGCCTGCTCAGCATGCATTCTGTGTCATGTGGAATGACACACAGCAACCCGCCCGTGCAGCGGGCCATGCCTCTACAAATGTGTCTCTTTGTGCCTCTGAATGAGACCAGAGACCACAGGCAGAGAAGGAAAGGAATAATTGCTTGCTGTCACCCATTCAATCTCTAACAGAGCTAATTTTGAAAGAAAAAGAATTCAGCACCACTTCCCAGCAGGATGTTGACAACGTGAGTGACATCATATAGCCAGACCTAGAGCAACCAACAAGGCCTCATGAAAGAGAAACACTTCCAAGTCCGTGGTGCCAGCTGTTTCCCGCTGAATAGGCCTCTGAAGCAGAGATCCTGAGTTCAAATCCCTGCTTTGCCACTCATTGGGCAAGAACCTCCCCCAACTCAGTTTCCTCCTTATAAAACAAGGTTAGTGATGCCTAGATCCCAGGGTGCCTAAGATAATTATGCAGGAGTCATCCAATAGGAGACCAGTAAATGTTAGTTGAAAATGAATCTAGAATAACTTCATCAGAGCCCACATAAAATCAGGTGGGTTTTTTTTAGTTATTTGGAGCTCCAACATTAAATAAACTCTATCATCATTAAATCCATCTATATCTGGGGTTTCCCAACCCCAGCACTGTTGACATTTGGGGCTGGATAATTCTGTGCTGTGAAGGGCTGTCCTGTGCACTGTAGGGTGTTTAGCAGCATCCCTGGCCTCCACCCACTGAATGCCAATGGCACCCCCTTCCTTAGTTGTAACAACCAAAAAAAGTCTCCAGACATTGCTATGTTTCTTGGGGGGCAAAACTGCTCCCAGTTGAGAACCATTGCCTTATATTCTCATGGAATGCTAAGAGGTCTAACTGCAAAAACTATTCTCTGCTCTCTGTAGGCTGCACATTAAACACACTGAGGTAGCAGTTAGCAGTAGAATCAGGAAGTTGCCTTTTCTTGATAATAACGATGTAACCTTTCCATAAAATAGACAAGCCACCCCTTGTACCTTTGGACCCATAACTAGGGTTAGACCTCAGCATGCCCCAGAAGCATAAACAAAGTCTGACAAGAAGGAAATGACTTATATTCAAAAAGAATTGCAAGATTTTGCCTATCTATATCAGCAGAAATCTGGGGAATGTACATGAGAATAGATTCTAATACTATTGGACTAAGGAACATGGAATAAAACACTAGGTTGGTCCTAATTTATCAATCAGGATGTATTGATGAGAGATCCCAGATTTAATGTGTTTAATGTAGATGGAAGCGGCTCTAACAGTTTACTTGTTTGGTTGGCCTGGCAGATTGTAATGTCCTTAAGAGCAGGGACTTTTCTGTTTGTCTTGTTCACTGCTGTGACCCTAGCATCTCAAAAGGCACCTGGCACATAGTAGGTGGACAATGAATATGTGTTAAAAGAATGACTGGGCCATCTGCTTGTTGTTGACTAAGCCAGTTCATGTCTCTCTCATGGCCTCCCCCTTTTCTCTAATATCTTCAAGTCCCAGCTTTGCCTCCATGATCTAACCACGCACAAATCAAGCTTTGGTTATGATGAGCATCTCCATCAAGCCCACGGTGACAAGCAGAGACACCTGCCCCAGGGAAGTAGTTTCCAAACCAGGGTGGTTATAAGAACCAGTTTGGGGAGCCCTGAAAAGTGCAGGTCCCTGGGCACAGCCTCCGGAAATTCTGATTCTGTAGGATGGGGATGTGATTTAGGAGTCTATTAAAGGGCTCAGGCAGTGCTGTGTGCTGTGTTCTGTCCCACCCATACTCTTCATCCAAGCTCTGTCCTCCCTCTTCTCCAGGAACACCAGTGGGCTCCCAGATCTTCCCCAGAACCCAAGTCTGAAAAGGATCAAGGGTGTGTGGGAACACAGGGGACTGGAGAGGGGGACAGGATATTCCTCTTAAGATGTAGGTGGCCTGACCTAAACATCCCAAGAAATCCAGCCATTGTGCCAGCTGAGATGTCTCCTGACGCATATATTTTTGTCCCAAATATGCAAAGAAAAACCTGCAAACAGCACTTGTAGGTGTGACAGTTATACATAAATAATGTGAAGTGACACTCAAGCTGGAGAGATTTCTCTTCTTCAGTAACTTGGGGTCATCACTGAGTTTTGCCTCTGATTTTACTGTCCACAGTTCCCAAGATGAAATCAATCAAAGGCTCTGAGAGTTTCAAATGCCAAGCAACACTTTGGTTCAGAAAGCACAGCTCTCCTCGGCATCACATCATCACACACCCAGGGAAAGTTTTCTTTAACATGAATATTTCGGGAAGAAAGTAAGGTGCAATGATCTCACTGTGAAAGAAGCTCAGTCCCTTAAGGTCATCGTCAGAGCTGAAAATGATTCACGTGGAGAGCACTGACCTTCAGCATTTTCTCTGCTGTGTGTTTAAACTTCAGCGATGAGCTAAACCAGCAGCCCAAAATGCCATGCGAATGGGAGGTTGGGTGGCTCAGTTTTAGACCTGGACTAACTGATAGGAAAGTACAGGCTAGGAGGCAGATTACAGAAGCCTATGAAAATATATCATGTGTTCAAACTGAAATTCTTAACTCAGGACCATTACAAAGTCAGTGTTAGACAAGCCTGTGATTTCACTGCTGTGATGGAGCCTGAGCTGTGCAGCTACCGGGGGAATGAGGCTCTGTGCTTGGCTGTGGAAATCCAAGGAGAAAGTCACCACACAGCCAGGTCCTGTCGCAGCAGCAGAGACGATCGGGGTGAATGTGGCAGAGGGAAATGGGAAAGCAACGCATACGCGCACACAAAAGGGACGAATACTTTGGGCTGAACTCCCAGGTTTCTGACACTCGATCTACTATGCGAAAAGGAAGAGGTAAGAATTCATACATAATATCAGCAATAAAATAACATTCTGTTTTAGAAATCAATCCGCTGAAGACAAGCCATAGTGTTTTATAAAGACAAGCAGATCTCATACGTGAATGAAAACCTAGTCCATTACTTTCTCCCCCCTTAAGACAAAATCAAGAAGAGAAGCTTTCAGTGATATGATGAAACTCCTAGAAATTGTCATCACAATACCCTTGACAATCTCAAAATAGGGAAGATGTTGAAACATGAGAAATTGTGCTTGAGGAACCGAGTAAGGGCAAAATGACTTTAAGCTTGATCACGGCTGTCAACAAAGAAGCAACAAGCAAAATTGTCCACAGGCTGGACACCAGAGGTATTGAGCGCTTTGCACTGCTGGACCACAGATGGGTACTTGTTTCTATGCAATGCTGTCAGAAGGTGTAAAAATAAAGACACCTATTTAAAAAAAAATGCAGTCCATTACAGGTAGTTATATATTTAAAAATAATAATAACTATTCTTGCTTTCCGATGTTTAACAATTAAGTATTCATATCTTGGCTATTTTAATATAGAATAATGTGATATATTTATTATTTGCTATAACATTTCTAGGGGAAATGCCCCGTATCATGCCAGACATAATTCTGCTCACCATTTCAAGATTTCTGTCCTTCCAGAAGAGTTCTGAATTCAACCAATTAGGACTCTGACCTTGGATAAACCAGAATTACCAGCACAGGAAATGAATATGCAGTAAAAGCTCTGGACCCTTGAGCCCCTTAATGCCCTTCACTTTAGCTGCTTCAGGTTCTCTCCTGGGGATTTGCTTGAGTAATTGTTGTCTTGCATTTTAATTCTATATATTCTACTTAGATCCCAAGACATTCTTATTATTTTTTTACCATCACTATTCATTTATATTTATTGCTTCTATTGCTCTTCATTTCTTACTGTATTTTTATGTTTCCAGTGGGTTTTGTGGGGGTTTTTGCCTGAAGAATTTTCTTTAGAATTTCTTTAGTCAAGGTCTGCAGTTGACAAAATATGTTTTTATTTATCCAAAAATGTCTTTATTTCACATCAACTTGTAAAAGACATTTTCACAAGACATAGAAATCTATTTTCTTTCAGCACTTCAAAGATATCATTCTATTGTCATCTGAATCCCATCATATTTGTTGAGAAGTCAGTTGTCTGTGTTATTTTTGTTCCTTTGAAAGTCAAGTGTCTTATCTTTCCCTCTGGGTGCTTTCAAGCATTTTCTCTTTTTCATTTATTTTTTTCAATTTGACTTTGAATTTATTCAGACTGAGAATCACAGAGCTTGCATCCAGTATGTTTCTAAAATCACTCCACTTCTCTCCATTTCCTCCACCTTTACCATCTCGTCTCCTACCTGTCACTAATGTTTTCTCATTCATTCTTTTCTGTTTGAATCTGTTATGTAAAAGCAACCTCAGTGATTTTTCTCATAACACCAAGTATTAGTTTTCTATTACTGCATAAAAATTGCCACAAATTTAGTTGCTTAAAACAACACAATTTATCATTTCAGTTTCTATGAGTCAGAAATCCAGACTCAGCTTAGTTATGTCCTCTGCTCAGGGCTCACCAGGCTGCAATAAAGATGTCAGCTGGGCTATATTTTCATCTGAAGGCTTGACTGGGGAAGAATCTTCTTCCAGGATATGCAAGTTATGGTGCAATTCATTTCCTCACAGCTGTGTAACTAAGGGCCCCAGTGTTTTGCTGGCTGACCACTGGAAGCTGCCCTCAGGTCCTAGAGGTCTCACTCTGTTCCTTGCTATGTGAACTTCCTCAAATGCCTGCTCACTTCATCAAGCTAGCAAGGACAATTTCTTGCTCTATCTGTTAAGATGGAGTCTTACATAAACTACCATAGGAGTGAAATTCCACCATATTTTCCATATTCTATTGGCTAGAAGCAAGTCATAGGTTCTACCCCTACTCAAGGAGAGGGGATTATACAGGGTATAATAGCAGGAGGCAGAGATTATCTTTAAAATGTGCCAATCACAAATTATTCTGTATCACCTTCCTAGATTTAAACCCTTCAATAGCTTCCCATTGCTGTTAGGAAAAAAAAAAAAAAAATCCTGAGGATGACTTACAAAGACCCACATGAACTAACCCCCAGCGCTCTATCTTCATCTCACACTATGCCATCCCCTATTATCTATACTCCAGCCACATTTTTAGTTTTTTTGTGTTTGCCCAATTCCTTATCACAGCACCTTTGCACAGACTGTTTCTCTACCATCCATTTTTACTTAGCAATGCCTATTCATTCTTAAAGTTTCAATTTAAGCATAATTTCCTCTAGAAGCCTTCCCTGGTATCCCTAAACAAGAAAAATAAAATCCCTTGTTACGTACATATTCTCAAATACATCTCCTCTGTAATTTCAGATATAGCATCCACTTATTTACGTAATGGCTTTTGCTTCAGTCTGTCTCCACTGACTCAGCTCCATATGTCTGATTTGGTTCCATTGTATTCTCAAGTGCACTGTCTAGCACACAGGAGACCTTCAGTATACATTTGTTTTTGCTGAATAATTGCTATCCAGGTGAACTCAGGCTTTTTCCAGCCCTGCATTAGATATGCAAAACTATTAATAAAGTGGTGTTTTGGCTCCTGATCATCTATTGTTTCATATGTGGTTCCCACAGGAACCTAATAGGAAGAAGGAGCAATTGTGAGGGGAAAAATCTTAGCATATCTGGGATGAAAACATCATCTCTAAAATTATTAAGGCTCTGCTAAATTTATTTTCACCATTCATGAGCACATCAGAGACGATAATACACATTACAGGGTGCATACTAAACAATACATATTGGACTGACAACTTGAGATAACCTTAACTAACCCTCACATTAACCCTCCCCTATGAAGTGGGCACTATTATCCCAAGAAATACGAGTCAGGGACATTAAATAAGTAGCCTCAGGCCAAGCAGGCAGCAAGTGATAGTTTGAGGACCTGGACACAGACAGAACCACTTCAGAGTCTGTTCTTAATGGCTCTACAGTCAGTGCTTCTTAAACTCTCAATAGTAAAGGTCCAATTTATTATTTTTAATTTTCAAGAAACTATGGACCAATACCTTTGTAAAGTACAATAAAAATAAATTATTAATAATAACATAATATAAAATGTGAGTCCAATTTTTTAGATTCAGCAAACATAAAATTACCCTGTCAAATTAATACTAAGGTTTCTAAAAACTCTCAATTTTATGTTTCCCTCATTGAAGATCAGTAGCAAACACTTTGCAGGTCAGCACCATGGGCTACTTCCTCACTGGCTATGAATTCTGTATTATGCATGAAACCTTCCAGCATGTCCTTGAGGCCTTTTGCAGTAGATACATTTTTTTACAAAAATAATCTAGTCCAAGCCCTTTCCAAGCCAGTCAGTTCTTGATGACAAAGCCAGGATCAAACAGAGGCTAACAAGCAAACGTTTCTTGCTAGATGAACTTTCCCAAAGCTGAGGTCTGATCATGCTATTCTCATGATCAGTGTCTTCAATAGCTTTAATTAACTTCAGTTTTTTCCTACATTCCTCATTGAACTTAAAAGGCCCTCTGTAACCTGGTCCAACCAACTTTTCCAAACCTATTTCCTATTTACCCTGTTATGTACTTAATATTTGGGTTCTCCCAGAATTCATATATTGAAGCCTTAATCCTTAATGTGATGGTATTTGGAGGCAAGGCCTTTGGGAGGTAATTATGTTTAGATGACATCATGAAGGTGGAGCCCCCAAGATGGGACTAATCCCTTAGAATGCCATTATAAGAAGAGGAAGTCTCTCTCTCTTCCCCCCCCCCTCTCTCCCTCTCTCTTTTTCCATGAGCACACACTGAGGAAAGGCCATGTGAGCAAGAAGGCAGCTGCCTACAAGCCAGGAAGAGAGCTCTCATCAGCAACAGAATCTGGTGGCACCTTGTGGCATCTTGCTCTTGGGCTTCCCAGTTTACAGACTGTGAGAAATAAATATCTGCTTCTTAAACTACCCAATTTATGGTATTTTTAAATAGCAGCCCCAGCTGACTAAGACACACCCTATAAATGGCAGGCTTTCCTGGGCATGTTGATGCTCTTCACACACAAACTGGACTTCTCCGTTTAGGTGCTTTTACTCCTCACTCTCCTTTCCACCAGCTTGCGTCCATGTCTTAAGAATTGTTCTCTCTATAAAACTCATGCAGACCTACATCAGTCTCTAAACACCGAAGTACGCAAAATGTGAGGCTGCTTGGAAATGCATAAGCGAAGGAACAGCAATTGAGAAAAAAGCAGAGCACGTAAATATTATATTCTCCGCGAGTATCGCCACCATTAAAGTATATGATATAGAAATAAAAATACAAATAGACTGTCATTAGATATTCAGATGGGGATTTTACATTTTACGTGAAACCTTGTTTTTTTCCCCCACTTGCTAAACACATAATAAAAATATTTAGAATTAACAACAGTAAACCCTATTCACTGTTAGCGGCCAACATCAAATGTTAAGTTTTCTAGGGCCCATTAAACCCCAGAGCCCTCTCCTGTCTCCAGCAATCACACCCTGCATCGATTTTTCTTCCTGGAGGCCCAGTGGTCCCAAAATTAGGTCCCCTGGCCTCACTTCCCATTTTAATCCCGTCTACTTCTCAGGATAAAGGTGGTAAACCAAATCCAGTAGAAAGAGCGGGTCTTCTCCCTGCCTCTAATTCTACAAAACCAAGAAGTTTCTTTTCCTTTTTTAAAGCTGCTTACTAGTAGTCCCTACAGGAAACATATGGTGAATTTTTAAGTTTTAAGAAAATGTAAAATATTCTACTGGTGGTTGTCTGGCCCATATTTAGTGGGGCACTGGAGCCACCTCATATTGACTCAGGGGAGTCACTCTATGCATTTCTTCCCAACTGCATGTTTAGTAACATTAGGGTGACAGTGTGACATCAGCCATACTAGGAGCACTCACAGCAGGGAAATGAATAAATGCCACACTAAGGGCTCCTCCCCCACCCCCAGGAAGCCCATGTTAAACACTGATCAGCAGGCCACTCTCTATATTGAAACATAAATGGGGCTGGGTCACCTGACCTGAATGACCAGCAAGCTAAACTCCACTATTGTTTGCTCCTCCGTTGAAACACTTGCCTTCAGTGAATTCTACCGGTTCCTTTTTCTCAGCACTCCATTGTCATTGAGTTTGTACTGCTCACAGTCTTGATCCCATATGCCCTCATCCTGGGTATTACTGGTATATTTGTCTGGCTGATTAATATGTGTTACTAAATCAAAAGCTCAGTCCATTCTGCTTTATCTCCCTACAAACCTAGATTTGTGCTTTGCATGCAGCACACATTAAATAACATTTGTTGAATAAATTAGTTGCAAGTGAAATTAGTTTCTGGATAAGCTCCAAATTGAAGGTGGAAGAAATGCTAGTGCTCTCCAGAGATAAGACAGTCACTCAAAATGTGTTTTAGCTGTCAAGTTTGAAAAAGATTTGAGGCGCCAAGTGGGGTGCATTAATTCAAATGAAATTGGACCTCAAGTATTTCAGAAACGTGCCAGACAAGAGCTAGACATCATAGCAGGAGAGCAAAAGAAGAAAGAAGAAAGAATAGAGGCTAAAGCCAAAATAAAATGAGCTATTTGCAAATGCAGCTGAAAGTAAGGGCCAAAGTAAGTGATGAAATGAGAGAAAAACCTGGGAGTATCGTCCAAATGCAATGGCTTATTATTGTTATTCTTTTTAATTTGGTTCACTGATGGACTCAGTGATTATTGATAGTGTCATTAAGAATATTCAGGGAAATAAAGAGGCACATTCTGGGAAAATAATCTAAAGCAAGAACAAAAATAAAACCAAACTGAAACCAAAAGAGGCGATGGCAAATGCAAAATACAATCTAGAAGAAGAAATGAAACATATTATTTGTATATTAGCATGAGCTTAAGGACAATGTTTCACTGTGGGCCCAATTACCACAAGGAAGAAGCTAGAAAATGGAAGCAATTAACAATTTTTAAAAGAGCAAAAAAGAAAAAGGTAGGGGGATGATACATAAATATAGTCAGATGAGATTTATATGCACCAAGAAGATTTCCAGTGAAGGGCTGGAGAACACAGAAGGTCTCTAAGTGCAGAAAAGGGAAACTTAAGAGGGAAAGTAATAAACAGCGTACAAAAGTTCACGAAGTCCTTAGACTCTGAGCACTTACTGACTAATCCCTGTATACTGTTTCCATACAAGAAATGAGACCTTCCTGGAGAGCAGAGGCCATGTCTTGTCCATCCTGGACTCCTTCTCAGAGTCTGGAACAATGCCCTACACACATACACATCTAATAAACCCCGGGTCACATTGTTTGTGCTCCCTGGCCCTCCATTTCTATGGATTTGCCTTTGCACACACCTCTCCCCTCTCTTGGAATGAGGTAAAATGGCCAGAACAAAGACCATTTGAAATAACCTTCCCCATCTTCCAACCTGTCTACTCTTTAAAATATTCAGTGTTCACTTTCTCTGACTATATTTACTATTCTGAGAAACTACATTAGGATGAAAATGTTTAGTTCATGTCTAAACCAATCACTACACACAGGCCCACACACACACACAAACAGACAAACAAAAATGAACACCCCTGTAGAGCCTAAAATTTCTTGAGGGCTCAGACATTCATAATACCAATATTTCAATGAAGTTCAATTGGCCAAATAAAGTTGACCAATTGAATACAAAATTGGGCCAAGTTTTTCTGTCTCCCTGATCCTTTTTATGCTTTCATTTTGTTCAGATTCTCTTTCTCTTTATTTTATTCAAAGCCTGCTTTTCCCTCAGGTTAACTGTGGGCAGCCTCGGAGTTTCCACCCCAGGCCACCTGCTCTTTGCTGCTCAATGTCTCAGTAACCTCATTAACCCCCATGATCTAATGGCAAACTATAAAAATGATTCCCAAAGCTACAGCCCAGCTCTGACAACTCGCCCTTACTCAAGTTCCATTTATACCGGTACCTACAGGAAACCTTCACGGGTGTCTAAAACACACAAAATCTCACAAGCTGAAATCCAAGTTGATCTTTCTCAAAACAACCTTTTCAAAATGTCAGTTATTACAAAGTGACTACAATATTCTCAGGCTTCAGGTTTTCACCATCTGGACACATCTGTACATTTTCCCCTTTGCCCCATGTCCAATCTTACATAAAATATTATACATGGTAAGTGGGTCTATTTTAGATTCTTTTTTAAACAAAAGCTCTTTGAATCATCTCATTTCTGTTTCCACAAAATTATCTTCAACACTTAATGTTTAGATCCCTGAAACAACATACAAGCTGGTGTCCTTGCACCTGGGCTCTCCTAGCTCTAGACCATCTGTCTTAAGCCAGTCTCACCAGAAGCAGGGTCTGAGATGAGATTTCTCGTTCCTGTGACTGATCTAGGGGTTGCTCTCAGGAGAAGGAGAGTGGTGGCAGATTAATACAGCAGAGGCAAATGCTAACAAAAAATGTGCTCTCAACCAGAGACCAGCTTGAGTCTGTCGTCACAGAGAAGCTTTAGAGAATCAATGACAGGACAGATGATTCCAGCTTGAGATGAGGGGACCAACCATTCATAAGCCTTTGACGATTAGTATACCTGGTGGATGGGTTGCCTTACCCATTAGACGGTGCAGTTAGCCAAGGGAAACTCTCCAGAGACAGGATAGCTGTAGGGTATGACCATACTCAGAGCAGCTGGGAGATGGGTGCTTCTGGGGTGGAGGGCATCTGGGCAGGGCACCAACGATAGTCCTAACACCAGTTATTCCCAAAGTATGGTCCCTGGACCAGCAGTAGCAGCAGCACCCATGAACTTGTTTCACATGCAAATTCCCAGGCCCCACCCAAGACCTACTGAATCAGAAACTCTGAATTGAGACCCAAAGCCTATTTTGACTAGCCCTCTAGGTGATTCTGATGCACACTAAAGTTTGCACTATCCACACCATTCCACACAGAGCTTATCAGTATTTATTTCTCAAGCCCCACATGAATATTTCTCCACAAATCAGGAGCCTGTAGTAACTCTTTATTATTGTCTATGTCAAAAATAAACTCCCAAGATTAACAATAGATGCTTACCACAAAATTAGACACCTTCTATTCCTCCCAAGGCCAATCTCAGCAACTGCTCTTTCTTTGTGGCTCTTGTTGATCACAAAATCACAGAATATTGGAAGGGAGCTTTGAGGTTAATTAAACTGGCTCCCTCCTTTTTGCAAATGAAACAACAGAGGCCCCCGAATTGCAAGCATCTTAACCAAGATCAGGCAACTGGAACTTGGGTCTCCTTATTGCAAATGTAATGTTTTTTGTTACATACTATGCCAACTTTACTCCAAAATAAGAAAATCCATGACAACACTTAGTCACAACTGGGTCAGTTTCACCTCTTTATATTTGTGTTTTCACTTCCAGTTAACATACTGCCCAACTTTTTTTCAATCTATTGCCATTACCTCCTTCAGGAAAACTCCCATAACAGATGTGGTATATTATGTTATTATTTATCAAATAGCCACTGTCCCCTCCCCAATTCCATGGGACGAACAAATTTCCTTGCCCCACTGATGTTGGACTTGGCCGTGAAACACGAGGAGGTGTAATGCATGCTGAGTGAAGGAACACTGCTTGGCTTGGATCCCAGCACCCCAGCTCTCCACTGCGATGACAAGTCTCACCCAGGAGTGCTCCTGGGATCCAGGGAGACACGGGGATCAGGCTTCAGTCAGACCCTCAGCCTGGAGTCAGCAAGTCACACCAAGCAGAGCCACCCCGACCCACAGAGCCATGAGAGAAACGAGTGCTTATTGACACATCCGGACCGTTTGCTGCAGCTCTGCCATGACAACAACGATAATCTGAGTACTGATCAGGTGCTGGAAGCCAAGCATGTTTCTATGCTTAGGACGCACACCAACCACTTGAATTTTCACAACAATCCTATGAAATGGGTAGTATTATAGGCTCATTTTATAAATGAGGAAAGAGAACTGCCACAACTGGCCCAAAGCCACGTTGCTGGGGTACAACCAGGACAGCCAGCTCTGAAGGTCACTGTGTCCTCTGCTCTATGGGCAACATTTCAGGCATTTGGCTACTTCTGTGTCGCCCCTTCTCAGGGTTCCCAGATTCCCACAGGAATTCCTATAACTTTGCCCATATCCCATCATATTGAGTTGCGAAGGTCTCTTAATGTATCTCCCCACTTAGGTGGAGGGGACAAATCTTACAAGGTCCACACGAGGAGCCTGTAACGATGAGCTCAATGAATGTTGGTTAAGTGACAAATTATGAAGGTCCTCACTGTCTCTCAGCACCGAGGACCAGCGCTGTGGCTGAGGTCTCTTAACCAAGCTCCCGCCTCACCCAACCCCTCCAGGCACCAGACGCAGCTCAGCTCTGTCTCCATCGTCTCAACCAGCTCTCCCAGGCCAAACCCCCGTCCTGTTGTCCTGGTCTCCCATGACCTGTCCTCAGGTCCTTCTACCTCCCCTTCCACTTCTCCCTGGGATCACTCCCTGTTCCACTCAAGCGGGACCATGTCTCACTCCCGCCTGAACACATGGTGCCCGCCGCCTCGACGGGTCCTTCCCACTCTGAACACAGGCACAGACTCTTCCCACCTGAGGGCTCAGTCCACGCCGCTCCCCCCCAACCCCCAGCTGAGAGTCCCCTCCCATCCTCTGGCCCCCGCAGCGCGCCTCTGAGGCGTCGGTGCGTGTCTCTGGCTGTGGCACTCCCTGCAAGTCAACGAATGCTCTGCGCACATGCCTGTCTCTCTCGCTGTCACCCCCTTAAAACTGGGATCCCCGGGAAATTCATCTGTTTCACCTGGAACACCCCTCACGACTACTTGCAAATAGTAGGCATTTGATACACATTTCCACTATGAAAAGGGGTGTCAAACTCGCCGGCTTTCACGAGGAAGTCACTGCTAGCTTGTCGGGGGTTGGCGTGCAGTGGGGTCAATCGCGAGGGCACCTCGCCCACCAGCTTCCCGTGGGCAGATGTTGCCCATCGCGGAGCAGCACCCTGCCCTGTCTGGCGCTCCTGCCAAACAGAAGGTTCCCCTGGCAGGAAAGCTGGCACGCACTAAACCAGCTCCTCCGCTGGCCAAAGAGCCTCTGGGAACTGGCTTGTGCCACCTCCACAGGCCTCCTGCCACCCCAGCAGATGGGCATAAACCTAAGTGCGCCGAACAGCAGGCCTGCACGTCAGGTTGGAGCTCCCAGTGAAAAACGGGTTCCCGCCATCAAACCAACAAAAGCTCACTGCTGTGTGCAGGAGGTGCTGCAGAGGAATTACCCCCATGTACTGTTTTTGGAATTCATTCATTAAAGAGCCCCAGACCTGGAGGTGGGAGTGAGGGTGACAAAGAGCAGAGAGGAACACTGTGTCCTTTTAAAGCTTTGTCTGGCGGCACCCCTGGAGCCGGAGAGAGATGCTGTCTCCTTCCAGGTGGAATTCAGGTTTAAGGTGTGTCTTTAGACAAGCAGCTGAATCCAGGGCCTGGACATCAGGGCTGCCGGGGAGGCAGCAGGACAGCAGACGCTTGTCTCAGGGACCTGCATGCCTCCACACACGGGGTGAACAAAAGTTTAAAGTCTTCCCATCCGAGCCAAAATCTATACACCGTGTTCCAGCAGCACAGGTTCGGAGCAGAGAATGCACTCAACACCCCGCCTTATTGATAACCCAGCTGCAGCCATATCCCAGACCAGGCTGAAAACCTTTATTGACTTGGGAGTCGTCTTAATTATCTGATGGCTCAAGACGGCTAGACAACACAGACAGCCAGACAACAACGTGGCCTTTGGAGTACATTACAATTTTAAAAGCCTGCCATTGACAAAGAAATAACACCACCTACAACTCTAAACCACTTTAATTCTGGTCTTTTTTGTGACGCTAAAGACAGATAGGACCTACATTGATCTACTTGGTCAGTAGACTTCACAAGTAACATTGTCTGCTGGGATTTGTGTCTTTGCTTTTACTTTCCAAACTCTAATGTGCCCATGACTCATTTGGAACAGAAGAAGTGCAGCTTGAACTTCCCAGTCGATCATCTGCAGAATGAGCCAGACAGCCCAGTACCACAGGGAAGCCACAGAATGGAAAACAGATAATCTGGCAAAGCAACCGTCCAATGGCCGGCAGGTGACCCAGTGGCTGGACCAATATGCTGCCCAGTACTGGAAGGTGATCAGTCTCAGGAATAGGTTGTAATTGTTCACACAAGGCTTTAATGTTCGGAAGCTGAGAGTTTTACAGACCTCAAACTTTGCTGGTCACACTAGGGGTGTCAGATGCTTCTCCATGATAAAATCCATCCAGTCTGTTTATTGTCTGCCTGTTAAAAGTCACTTCTTGTTTCCAGGCAGCTCCAGACAGAGGCTTAACTAGGGATTAAGTATCCATCATGAATTTGGCTCGAAGACATTGGGGGGAAAAAAGAGAGAAGCTTAAATGTATGCTATAGAAGGGATACCTCGTTGTGACAGCTCAGAATGTTGAGTTTATTAAATGTGGAGGGTAAAGTATAGCTCATCACAGTTGAGCTTGAAATATCTTTCTGTAAAGGAAAGTAAGTTTCTTTTAATAATGAGTCAAGCCCTAGCCTCTGGGTGTTTTACATAAACTTTGAAGAAATTAACCTCTAATTTTTAATTTACTGATATACATGCATTTCTAGAGCTTCAAAAGCATTCAGGACCCACTGGTTTTTCAGTTAGAATTAGTCCCAGAGTTTGACTTTAGCATCTTTGGATGACTTAATTGGCAACCATAAATGGGCCCAACTCATCTTCCCTGCTCAGATTTCTTTTTCATTCCCTACTCTTTCTGGCAGGAAGTCACTACAATGTTCATTTGGCTGGTAGCTGGACGAATGGCCAACTCCTGGCATGTACAAGTTGAAGAAGTTGTAATTCGCTTCTCGTTTCCCTTGAAGGTCACTAAATTTAATACTGTGATGGAAACCCAGGGTCTGCTATAAATCTCCGGAGAACTATGATTCCTAAGACGGCAGATAATTTGGAGGTGGGATATGTTGACCTGTATACACATGTTAAACAATTATAAATTGTTTCCTTTCATCTGTCTCAGATGAAATCAATAGCAAGAGTCCAAAATATAAATCCTCTCTAAAACAAGACAGCCAAGAAATGCCCCATGAGGACCGGTGGATTCATCCACAGCCCTGAAACCCCTGTATGGCTTCAGATTGTGACAAATGACATTGATTTTCAGCCTTGGCTTGATTTGAACTGGTAGCTTCTATCTATCTCTGAATTCTTCTTGCCAGGAATAAAAACAAATGTCTCGTTTATCCCCTTGGCATCATTCCTAGTCAATAAATGAGGATGACACTTCTCTCAGGTAACCATCTCAAAGTTTTCTAGCTGAGCTAGTTAGTATGGGAAACGTTTTGCCATTGGAAAATAACGTGATAAAAATCATTCTTCTACTTTGAGCTTGGGAAGGAAGGTAGGACATTTGGGACAAAGTAGCTCTGCCTTTGCCGCTTCCAGTCCATATAATCTTTGATATCCAAGAATGGGAATTTGGTTTTATCCCTGGATACAGATGAAGCCACAGGAGGTCTCTAGGTCCTCTAACGAGATAACTAGGGGTGCACCTGCAGAAATGTGACTGTTGGGTTAACAGCGGCTCCTGGAAAGGTGAAAACGGGCATGTAAATGTATTTGAGGCAGAAGAATTGAGGCAGGTGACCTATGCATGCAGGTCACAATTGGAAAAAGCACATTTGAGAGTGAAGGTCAAAGTTATTGACAAGTATTGAACCCCAAAAGATGGCAATTCCTCAAATTCATTATAGACCAAATACAACCCCTATCAAAATACCAGCAGGTTAATCTGTGTGTGTTTGGGTGTGGAGATTGACAAGCTGATCCTAAAACGTAAATGAAAATACAAAGGCCCGAGAGTAGCCAAGACACTGACGGAGCAGAAGAAGGTTTTAAGACGCCCTCTACCAGGTATCAAGACTGGTTATAAATCTGATATAATGAAGACACATTGGTATTAGTGCAGATATAGCCAAGTTGGCAAATGGAACAGAATATATAGTCTAAAAACATATATACACCTGCTTGTGGGACTATCAGATAAATGACAAGGGTGGCATTGCAAATAAGTGGAAGAGGGTGGACTTTGGAATAAACTGTGTAGAGATGATTATATATCCATGGTGGGAAATGAAATCGAACACTTGCGTCACACCACAGAAATAAAGTCCAGTTTAAATGCTAAATGCCAACACCAAAAATATAAAACTTTTAGATGATAATATATGAGAATAACTTCAGTACTACATTAGTCTGCTCAGGCTGCCATAGCAAAATACCATGGACTGGACAGCTCACACAACACTTACTTTCTCACAGTTCTGGAGGCTAGATGTCCAAGATCAAAGTGCCGGCAGGGAAGGTTTCCTTGGAGGCCTCTCTCTTTGGCTTATTAAACAACAGTTTAATGGGCTCATATTAATTAATTCGGCTTATGTTAAACAACAGTTCACATATATCTTATGCACTGTCTGTAAGTTGTTATATTTCAAAATAACACAAGAAAAAAATAATTTACAAAAGAGAATGTCTCTAGGAAGTCTCGGATTTCAAAAATGAAGGTAAGAATTGGTAAGTAGCAGGTAAGCTGTAAGCAATCTTGTACAATTGGGTATATGAGTGGGGTCAGCTGCTGGTTTTCATGTCCTAGTCACCGAGAGGCAGACAGGTTTAATAGCTGTTTAAAATGCCAGAAGCAGGAACAATAATAGTCTTTCCTTTAACAATTTTTTGCTGATTCCCTCCCAGCTCAAGAACCTGTTCATTAGGATGGTCTTTTCTTATCTATCAAGGACAATTAAAACCCCACCCACCAGCAGCTGGGGTCTCATGTCAGCCATTCCCCTGAGCCCCTGAAATATACTTCCAATCATATGTAACCTGTACTGGAAACACCACATGGTCAAAGTAGTCAAGAGAAAAAGCCATGAAAGAAATCAAGCGAAAGCAAAGGTACCGAATGGTGGGAGATGTTAGTCTGCAGAAAGAAAAAGCGTAAAGAATTAAAGAGAACCACAGGGACTTTCTGCCAGCTGGTAGATGTACTTCCATTTAAAAACCACACTTTGTTTTTCAGAGAGTGAGTTCATCCCCATTTAAGAACTGAAAACTCAACATTCTTCCTAAGGTACCGTTTTTTAAGTTGATGTAAGTGCCCCAGATGATTTTGCTTATGGTGTCTCATTGATTATTGGGTTCTACTCCCTGCAAGCCATAGATCCATCACCACCTGATTGACTGGGGGTGTCCATTGTTTGGGCTTCAAAGCAATTCTGTTCTCTCACACACACACACACACACACACACACACACACACACGCAAAGTAATGCCGAGAGACCGGATAAAAGCTGCCCATTAGAAACCTCAGTTGCTGGTTATTTCTCCCACAAAATTGAATATATTACTTCAGCTATTGTCAACAAACATGCACAACAACGCTGTTCTCACCATCTGGACGACAGCGCCTGAGTCCCGGAGCGAGTGGGCTGCAGCCTGAGTCATGATTATAACGGCAAGGACAGTAATTCTTACCTCTCACAGGATTCAGTGAAAAACTGAACAAATAAAAATGGATTGAAAACATCAGTATAAAGGTGCTAAAGTACCGTGTGCATTGCTGTAAAATATGTCAACTATCCCATCCTGTATTGCCCCAAAAGTCTAATATCTTATCTGACAGGTTGTGAACTTCCAGAGACCTGAGCTGGGGGAGAGAGAGAGAGAGAGAGAGTGTGTGTGTGTGTGCACGTGCGTTTGTCCGAGTGTGTATTTTAAGTTTTAAGTGAAGGGAGTAGTGGTAAGGGAAGAAAAGAGAACAGACATGCAGGCATGAGGAAAGGAACCCAAAAAATACATGCCTAAAGGAGACCATGATCTAACCGCCCTTTGACTAAAAAAGCAGACACTCAATTGAACCTTTGCGCGATCAGGTGCCAAGGCTGGTTATTGTGGCAAAGGCCTTCACTGCCCTCTGCTAAGAAAGTCTCCACCCCATCACAGCAGCCCGCTGTCCAGGCGCCCTCCCTGGCCTCCTGGCTGGTGCTGCCGCCCACTCTGGGGGCTTGTCCTCGCCAGTCCCACTCATCTCCCCCACCCCTCGAGTCCAGCCCATCTTCTCACCCTGCACTCATCTCCCCGGGGTCTGAGTCCCACTAAACCTCTCCAGGGTTTCAAATAACGAGCCAGAAAAAAAGAATAGGAAATAACAAGCTAGGGAACCAGGACTAGGAAGGAGGCTCCCTTTCAATAAGAACTCCTGGTGCCCTGCTGAGAATTCCATGTGCAAGGGATTTATTGGGAGAAAACAGGAGAAGGCAGGAGCAGGCTGAGACCACCACGCAGGCCTGATGCTGTGGAAGGAGAGAGGGAAGGACGACTGGGGGGGCAAGAGTCTCGGGCTGCAGGAAGAACGGTTGGGCAAGTCTACGGGCAAATCTTGAGCCAGAGTCACCAACTGGAGGAGTCCCGCATCACGCTTCAATACTCGGCCATGCCCTGATGTCGGCTGGTGGCAGCCTGCAGAGAGGGTGGCCTCGGTGTAAAGGGGAGAGAGCGGGTAAAAAGGGACAGCAGATGGGCCGTTGGTCAGTTGTGCTTCCTGCAAGAGAGAGATCTGAGCAGCTGCCTCCCAAGAAATATGTTCCTTTATCTACTGGTTGCCTGAAATTAAAAAGCCCATTTGTATTGCTTACCCCATAGCAAAGAAATGGCAAACTGACTGCAGGGGATGTATCTGGCAAAGACAGTCTTTTATTTTTGCTGTTTGTCTGTTTTTGGATTTGGAATGGAATAATATTTTTAAAACTTCTGAGCTAGTTACCAACATTTTAAAAACAAGAGATTTTACATGTTAAAAATCCAGATTCCCAGATTTTTTTGAAACAAAATGCAAAGGGCCACTATTCCCTCATGTTGGCAAAAGAGCCGTGTCTCCCTTAGATGTACCTCACTCTCCAGTTGGCCATAGTGCCCGCCACTCCTTTATGTTTACCCAGCCCATGCCGCTCATTACGTTACTGACTGTCTCCTCTGGTCATTTGAACTTTGCACTTGCCTGTGTCACTGTCAGAATATAAGCCACGGGCAATAATTTTGTCTATTTGGATCATTGATATAAATCAATGGTCTGGAGCAGCACCAGATACCCAGTAGCTGCTAAATAAGTGTTTGTGCAGTGAAAGTGGTATGCTATGGTCAGAGTGTTGGAGGAAATTGTTTAGGTTGGTGGTGGTGAAGAAAATCAACATATTTCAAAGTTCTGTCTGGGGCTGACTTTGTTCAACCCACAAACAACCAAGGTGGCCCCTAAGGACAAAGATGGGACCCAGACACAGCAGCACGCGCATGTTCTCAGGAAAGTGTGGGACCAACGTAGCTACAGAATGAAACAGGAAGCCTTCCATTGCATGCCCTGCACTCCCAGGCAGGGGCTCATCCTTTCCTTCCCAGACCTAGGAGGAGGGAGTGGGTTTGCACAGGGCAACCGTGCTTATCTCAGCTCCTTCCTGGCCCCGGCTCAGCCTGAAGCATTGCTACAAAATACTCCCTGGGCCATGTTCCAGGGCAGCCGGGCATGAGGGGTCTTCACTCCAGAGCTAACACACACTTAGGCGTAATGGAAAGAATCGAGCTCAGTGACGATGTGATGTGCGAGCCTCAAATGGCATAAAAATGCACATGGACAAATGGTGCAAATCAAATGGAGAACTGCCTGCCAGAGGCAGGTCCCCCGTGGAGCCTCACCAGCTCCAAAAATGACTACCAGATGATAAAGGGGAGCAGGCCCCATGCAATCTGATTACCAGGAAGGACTGGCGAATCCATTAGGAACAAATAGGCTTCCTTCAAGACCATTTTACTTGCTAAAAACAAGTAACATTAAGTTTAAAAAATGAGTCAATTTTTCATCCCATTTCTCACTGTCATGTATTTGCTTCATCCATTTCTAGCTAAAGGAGTAAAGAATGTTTGTGTCTGAGACAGAACTTTGCTACTATTAAAAATCAAAGTTGGGTCTAGGCCAGACACAAGGCAGAGAGCTAGAACCTTCCATTTGTGGGCAACTTGCTCTGTCGGCTTCCTCCGCAGAAAAACAGTCAGAGAGGGAGGGAGGTAACTCTGATGGAGCACCTTCGATGCATCAGGCTGCAGTATGCTTTGCATATTTTTTCACATAAGTCCCTATTCCGAGGGATAAGAATTTTACAAAGAATCCACTAGAATGCAAAATGATGCAGCTGTCATGGAAAACAGTATGGAGGCTCCTCAAACAATTACAAATAGAAGGAAAGATTCGGCAATCCCACAGCTGGGCATTTCCCCAAATAAATTGAATCCAAAATCTCAAACGCGACCTACTGAATAGGAGAAAACATTGGCAAACCATGCATCTGATAAGGGGCTAATATCCAAAATCATTCCAACGTACAGTTTCTATCGCTGAAACAATTAAACCCATCAATGCAATGATAAAGAAGGAAGGGATTCATTCCCTGTTGAACTAGAAACTGAGGAATTCCAGGAAGATGGAAAGTGACAGGGCCCAGACAGGAGACCATGGTCTTGGTTCAGCAGGGCCCTGCTACAAATGGAGCGAGGGACACCAAACTGCCCTTGACCAAGGAGCCAGCTTGGGACTATGGTCACAAGGGCACCGGCGAGCTGATATGCTACAGCTTAACTACCTCCCAACACAGACCAATTGTATAGGAGAAAACATTTTCAGACTTGGATAGATTAAGTTTGAGGATCTTTATCTCACTTGACCTGTTCTTCATTCATAGCTTTTCCAAGTGCTTCCTTGGTTCTCATTTGATCTTTCAGCAGCACTAACGTGTTGACCGGCATCCTCTGGAAACATGACCGCCCTTGCTCTTTGTAACACAGCTATCACCGGGTGTACTTCACACTCCCTTCCTCACATGACTTTAGGCTCCTGGGCCTCCTCTCGCCCCACTCTCTCCTCCCTACCCGAGCACTCTAATCCACACCCACAGCCCCAAATGCCTCCTGTGTACAGAGGACTCACGTTTGCAACTTCGGCCTTGGCCTCCCTTTCATGGCGATCTATAACGAGATCTTCAACAGCCTGCTTACCTCTCAGGTACCTCAGAGTTACCTCAAATGCCAGGTCATGTCACTGTGAAAGATCAAACCAGTGTTTTGCCTCGCAGCACCCCTCTTCACCAACACCTTTTCACTCTTCCTGCCTCCCCTGAGCAGCTTTGCACCCTTGATCTCTCTAATCTTCATTCTCACGTGGTGTGTTTCCTCCCATCCACAATCCTTTTCATTTCTAGTTTCAAACAATCAGACTGTACTAAACAGCTACTACATACACTCTGCTAGACACTAGGGATAGGAAAATAGTTAACACACGGACCCAGTCTCCAAGGGCTTTATAGACTAATAAATAATGGCAGACATGGGAATAAATAAGTACCATAAAGTATGATAAATGTGATTATAAAATAAAGTCAGAACTACTATGAGCCCACAGAAGGGGAAGTGATTGTCTCTCCCACAGGACGGAGGAGGGGATGCTCTTGCTGTGTTTTGAAAGCTCAGTGATGTTCTCCATAAAGACAGGATGGGTGGGAGGGTGAAATGCACTGCAGGGTGGGACAGAAATGTGAGAGTCACTATGCCTATGGAAAGCCAGAACAGAAAATGTTACAGTAACTAATGCAAAATTCAGTGTATTGATTTTCTTAAAATAACTTTCATTTGAAAATCTAAGTGCCAGAGAATCTAAGAAAAATTTTTAAAGTTGTGTTTCTAGAGTTTGGTTTGTTTGTTTGTTTGTTTTTGTGTTTCTAGAGTTTTGCTGAATGAGACAGGGTTTGCATGATTAAGAATCTGGACCAGACTGTCTTTGTTAGATCTCATGAGAGTATCTGGTATGCACCCTCCTTTTCATGACAGCAAGAGACAAGAGCCAAATTCAAGAACCAGGAGACAATCAGGGGAAGGAGAGCAAAACGATTGTAAGAGGAAACCTTGAAAAGGAGAGAGTTAGGGTAAGAAAGCCAAGCAAAGATCCCAACTGAAGGGGTGGGACGTCTGCCCAGATAATTCTGATGATCACAGGCTGGGTGGAGGAGAGGCTCAGGGAGTGCCTTTGTTAGGCCGTGTCCTTCCCAAGGTTGGCCAAAGAACAGTTGCCATTTCAGAGGCTGGCATCCTGTTTTCCTGTAGCTGATGCCACAATTACTACTCACAGGAAGGTTTGGATGAAGAATAACTTTCTGGAACCACTCAAATCACACCACAGTGTCTGCTCTGCCAGACCCAGCTGCATCCCTGGACACAGACATAAGGACCATGGCCCTGTCTCGCAGGAACGACCAGAGAGAGCCCCTCCTTCTGCGCCCCCACTGCTCAGACTCGGCTGGGGGAGCAGGTTCGCCGAGACCTATAGTATGCAGAGGGGAAATTTTATCCCATGGCCTTCCTCTCTTCATGTATGAAAAAGGTGCCACATGAAATTCTCTCTCTGCCCAAAATGGTTCCTAAGCAAATGGGAAGTGTTAAGAGATAGTACATGTTCAGTTCAAGCATTTTCTATGGGAAAGTGCTGCACTAAAATGCATCGAGCATTTTAATATGTACGAGACATGGTCCCCGCCCACAACAGAATGTGTCCTGGGAAATGAGCAATTCAACCTAAGTGTCATAATTACTCTACTATTAGCAAACCCAGTGATCAAGAGTAAATCTCCAATATGGACATATGCTTAGGGCAGAAAATCAACAGAAATAAAGTGATTGCAAATCATCTTGACTCATTGCTGACTTCAAAAGTGTGGAGTTTTTTTATATAGTAAAGCTATATATGTTTAGATATACTAATATAATATATAATATACTAATATACTATAGTCTTTTTCTCTAGTCTAGATGAACAAAAGTAACTTTACATATACTCATTTTTGCTTCAAGACTTATAACACTTTTTATAGTATTGTGGCCTTAAAAAAACAAGAAAGAAAATATTTCCTGCAATTTTTCCCAAAGGGTTCCATGTAATTCAGAGATCAGCAATGGTATAGCAATAGGCATATAGACATCGCAACATAACTCACACCAAGCTGTTTAATTTTTTATTTTCTAGATGGTTGCCATTAGCTGCATTGGAGAGTGAATTCTCCAGAGTATTTTACACCGACAAAAAGAGAATCATATCTATGGCCACAGGTTGTCATTTTCATAATCACTTTCCCCTTTGCAAAAGCCCACTGCTCAGGCCAGTGCAAAAAATAATAATTCAGAAATCAAAACCCTTCTTATAATCTCTATCCACCCATCACTCCGAGTAGCAGAATGAGTGAGCTGGAATTAGATATGCAATTAGGTGTTTTTAAATGGCCCTCACAGTTCTTTTTAATTTCCACTGCCCTTACAACTTTGGGATTTTCTATCTAAAATTGAAATATAATACATGAACGCAAGTAAATACAGATATGTCCAGAAATTAAATTTCACCTGTAAATTTATCCCACCCTTGGGCTACTAACAAAAAACCACTTAGGTAGATTAATTAAGTAGTTTAATTCCAGCACATGAAAGAAGGATTTGTTAATTAAGTTGGAGGAAATAATATATGCAGGAAAAAGATGACAATCACTGTGCTGTGCCCAACCACACTGACTTGAAGAAACAGCACGTGTAATCCTCAAATTTACTGGTGCCCTATTATCACTAAATCATCCACTAATTCCATTAATCATTCATCTGTCATATAATGTTCTGGCCTAATAATAATTGCAACCATCTTTTGAGGGTTTATGGCATGTCAGGACTATTTCTGAGAACTTCAGAGGCATGTCCACTCAGATAATCTTCACAGTAATTCAATGAGGTAGAACTATTCTGACTTCCGTTTTACATATGAGGAGACAGAGAATTAAATGGCAAAGTAACTTGTCCTGAGTTTGAAACTACCAAGTGAAGTCCTGGAATCAACTGGGGTGCCTGCCTCTGAGCTCCAAACCCTCACCCACTGTACCAGTTAAACTATCATTCAAAGCCCATGCCAACCCAATTCTCAATAGTGACTGTGATAAAAAACAAAGTACCACAAAGAACGAGTTGGGTAATTAAGGCTCACTTTATTTTACAGCAGCAAGTAGATCTTCCCAAATTGACAAAATTACTGTAAAGGCAAAATATATAACATAAAATTGTGTAATGCATTTCTTTGCATTTGCTATTTTGAACTATATCCTTTGGTTTCCTTAGCTTGTTGGTATGAATTTGCCAGCTAATTTTCTTTAGAGGAACTGTTCTCACTTTCAGATTATGTCCATTCTACTTCTTTGACTTTAAAAAGTCCTTTATTTTACAAAATTATAGAGCTAGTAGGTGGTAGAACTTTTTGTTTTGCTTGCAAAGTAAGGTGTTGTCAGCATTACGCTCCTGAGGCAAAACCATTGTTGTGGTTGTCCTTAAACACACTTTTAAAATCTAGAAGTCTGGAGACGGCTGCATCTCTCTCCACTGACTCCCAGCATCCGCCCCCCAGGCTGACACTGTGGGATCCAGTTTCATGGTCTGGGTTAGACTATTGGGGCCAGAGCAGAATCTCAATCCTATCCTAGTAAGAGCTCACCTCGGCTGTCTCCTTTAGGCTTCAGGACACTACTGCCATAGGGTTTTCCTTTGCTTTTGCTTTTTTTTTTTTTAATTATTTTTATTCCTGGTCGAAAGTTCAGTTGGGTTCATGTTGGGTCTGAATCCCCACACAAGAAGGCCTTCTTGATACGGAGGTGAAAGTCCATGACTTGGAGTCAGAGGCCTGCGCTCCCAGCAGTGCAGCCGCGGTGTGAATCCTGCGGCCACTCCCCGGAGCCGTTTCCGGCCTGGTGGGGAAGAAACAGTGTATCTTGGGCCAGCACTGACCATTCTGCTGCAACTCCCTCCACGGTGTTAGCATGACTGTCTCAGACGTGAGGACTGCTCAGAGGGCAGGATGCATGGGAAGTGAGGCAGGTAGCAGTCACCCAAAAGTGAGGAGCAATTCCTTGCGGAAGGTTAGAAGAAATGTCTCTAATGATTGGCACACACTGGACAGGGTGGCAGGTGAGCCTCCTGGGGGAGGGTTCATGGGGGACTCCTTTGGAAAGGCTTTCACCCCTTGGGTGCTTTTTCATAGACCTCTGGCAACTGTCCTAAGTAGTACCTAGGCTTAACCTCTCCACTCCTGCATTCCCATCTTAAACTGCCCCAGCTCTTCAGCGAAGACATTTGTTTAACCAGGTGTCGTGGTGACTGGGGAACTTGAGAGGCCAGTTTGGAAGGAGGAAGGGGCTCTGCCCTGCTCCAGCTGCCTGCTGAGCCCCACAGAGAGGAGCTGCCTCTCCAGGCATCCGGAGCCCCTGACCCAGCGTCCAGGGAAGAGCAGACACGGGGGGAAGAGCCTGTCCTCCAGAAGGACAAGGACCTGGAACTCGGGGAAGCCAGCTACCTGCTTGAGGAAGCTGGACTCTGAGAAGCCTAGGAGAAAGGGGCGACAAACCAAAAGATGTTGGGAGGGTCAGGAGGGTTCAAATATGCAGGAAATGTTCTGAGAGGGTGAACCAGGGCTGCTGCATTCGGAAGACATGCTGAGGTGTAGCTCAGAGGAGAGCAGTGACGCTATTCCTGCACTCACTTTTTATGTTATCATTAAAATGGGCATTCCAGATCTGTAAATCTCCTTTCCCTATACTCAGGACTGCTGAAGTCCACAGTTGTTCTCTTGTAAATTTGGCTGGAAATCCACCCTTCCAGAAGCCACCTGGAACATTCCATCCAGTCCTAAAGCAGAACCTGTCACATCCCAGCAGCGTGGTCTTTCTCCCATTCTATTTTTTTTAATGAGCATTGCCTTTGCTAGTGGGTTTTCAAGAACATTATTATTAAATACAACCTTCCCAAATTTACTCTGCAGAAGCATCTTTTATGCAAAACAGATGTCAAGAGTTAACCTAAAAACGCAAATCATAACATCATAATGACTTCTTAATTTTAAAAGCTACAGATACGCCTTCCCGGGAGGGACTAGGAGAGACAGTGGCAACAGTTGCAGAAGGAGCATGAGGAGGTGGCTGAAAAACCGAGGAAGGCTGTACAGCTGCAGAGAACATGAAGAATACCCCTTGCCTTTGAATGCGGCGCACTGAGCACTCACGCATGTTCAATCCCACATTTATTCAAGGGAAGGACAAGGCACAGGCAACGCTCGGGACACAGATTACTCCCTAAGTGTCCGCACACGCCCCGGGAATAGAGCTCTGGAAACGCACCCAAGGCCTGCCTCCGAGTGTGCGCACAGCTCCCCAGACCGGCTAGGAAACCAGTTTGCAAACGCTCCGCTCACACGTAATCACTCAGAGGTTCGACTCCCCCTGCTGCCTCATTTAACACAGAGCTTTCTTTTCTTTTCACACTGGCTTCTATCGAAGCCCAGTGTTCAAGAGGAGTGAACGTTTAAGCATGTTCTCGTATTTTACCAGTTGCGTTCTCTCCCCAAACCATGCTTCCCCTTCCTTATTAACCCTCTCCTTCCCTCCTGCGGAAGCAAGAAGTTTAGAAATATTTCCCGCTTGCCAGTAAGTTTTAACACTGCCCCTGTGACTCAGATTCATCATAAATGCAAAACATGCGTCCCAATCCCTTCCGATCCTATGTGCTTCTCGAAAGCGCATCACCGCGGGTATTAAATATGCATGTGCGGCCTCCTGATCGATGCATTTAGACGTGCACCCAAAATCTAATCCTGGCACCGGCGGCCACCAACGCCTGGCATTTGTCAGAGGGTTACCTGCTGTCCTCCCGTGAGTGGCTGACACACATGCGCTTTGAGCTGCCCTCCTCTCGACAGAACCGACTACAATTAAACAGCTGAAAGCAGTTTCAAACGTCTGTCTGGGGGCCCCTTTAATGTATCAGGACTCGGAGTGGATTTCCCACTGAGATAAAAGTGTAGGAGCTGTTCTTTCTTTTTTCTTATTTTTCAAAAGGCACAAACAAAACACCAACAGAAGAGCATGTTTGCAAGTCCTATCCTAGGCCAGGGAAGAGGAAAGGAGCCTCCCATCAGCTGTTGCTCACCTCCTGACGGAGAAATGGCACAAACTCCCGCTGCGGAAGGGCCCAGAGGAGGACACGGCACAGCCGTGGCCACTGTTTCCCTCCACCTGAGCTGGGCAGCACCCACTAAAACCGGGTCCCCTGAATGCCAGAACCGGGAACCATTTTCACTGCCATGTATGGGAAACATGAGTCATTTGGGGCTTTTGGTCAGTTCGTGGGTTCAGGAAACAAGCACAGTCGTCACCTCAACATCACGCTGGTCAGCAGAGAGCGGATGCAATGCAGAAGGGCCCTTCCTGAAGAGCTTCCAGGGCATCACGCTGCTGAAACACCAGGAGTCCCTCAATTTTCTCCGCGCCAGTGAAGGATTTCCTTTAGGTCCTCCGTCCACACTAGGCACCACCACCCATGGGACCGTGTCCCACAGAGGGGTTCCAAAAAGGCTAGTCATGATCATCAGAATGATTTTGCTCATTAGATCCCTGACTCCACCAGACTCCACATGCAGGAGCATCCGACAGAGCGGGGCACCTAACAAAACACTGACGACATTTGGACGTGAACCAGGAGCCCTGGTATCTAAGCAGCCGCTGTCTGATCACTTAGACAAAATGAGCCTTCCGAAGCTGCCTGTCTTCAATCTGGGGTCGTTTACACTTAGGTCATGTGTCTCCATCATCTTTCTTGCTTTACAGCTATAAGGGTTTTAGTTACAGTGGGTTCCAAACATAGTCAAGTAAGGGTAGGGACACGGGGAGCAACTGGGCTTCCCGTGATGTGATTTTAGAGAAATTTTTGGAACCTTCAGATCCCCATCAACACTATTCACACAGAATAAAACTGCCCAGTGTCAGGGGGTTGCAGTACCTTTGGGCTGCGTCAGCTAAGCTCAGCTACACACGGAGTTCCCAGCATTCTCTTCCCTGGGTGGCCCTAGGTTAGTGCCAGCCACAAGGGGCACTTTGCCTGAGATCTGGATGCAGGTGTGAAGTGGCAGCTATATCTTTTCACACCCTGAAGGTTGGCACAGGGCTCCAGGCATGGTGGCAGCTTACACACATTGTCACTCCTCACCTTGGTGGTGTGGGGCAGCACTTGACTCCAGGTCCTCCAGTTTCCACAGGCAGGCAAAAGGAGGGTAAGATGCCCTAGGGTGCAAAATTTAAGGGGACACCAAAAAATCAGTAATCAAGGTGAATAATACATTAATGTGATTTTTTAAAATTAAAAATGAATGCAGAAAAGTGTATGATTAACAAATTATCAAAATGTTCAATGGACAGGATTGGTGACAGTGCTAGAATGAGCCATAATGGAATCTGAGGCAAAAGGAAAAAGCAATAGTATTCATCTCATGGGCCTCGGGATCTCCTGCAGCCTGTCGGAGCATGGGACAGGCACACTGGCACCTCCGTGGCAGAGGGCGCCTGTGTCTCCTGCAGCTCATCCTCGGCATGGATGGAGATGGTGAGGGACACCTGTGAGTTTGTATTCTCATCCTTGGGTGTTTCAGTTTGTCTATATCCCATCTACATCTGGCTGTCCCCTCCAACTGTCTTTCTAGTGGGCTTCATGCTCAGCCCTCCATGCAGAAACCAGACACAGGGACAACCACCAGCATTTGCGAGGCCTGATTTCTCATTCCTATACTGACCTCCATGCCACTTGCTATGGTTCTGCTTCTCTGGTAAACATGTGAGCTCAGTATACAAACTAGAATATTTCAATGAGGCACACAGAACAAGATTTAGGAATTTGGTGAGGCAAAATTGTATACTAAAATGTCTACAGCCCTCTCTCTGCCTGTGTGAGCCATCTCTTTGAGGTGGTCAAGGTGCTGCCTGGTGCATAAGGACCAGAGGCTCCATATCATTGGAGCCTTCTATTTATAATTGATAGAAAACAGATAACAGGATGTCCCCATGTGTCTACCATATCTACAGGGACAGAGATAATCTTCAGGGTTTTGTTAGACTTTTCCTTTATCAACAACAAAGACAAAGTCATAGTCCCGTGAAGGCATAGAGCATGTTTAATAAACTCAAATTCCACAAACCTAAACTCCACTGGAGGAAGCTACTATTGCTGTGTTTAAAGTACCAGTTGCTAAGTTCAGTCACACTTAAAATATAATTAAAGGGAGAAAATATTTATCTTCTGTAAGGATCCTTATAAATTTCCCAGGCTACAAAATTATGGACTAGTCTCTGAGTAATCTTGGTATTGTCATGAGTAGCCTTGGAGCTGGCTAAGTTGGTGACTGGGGTGGGATCTCGAAAAGACTCTCAGACAACCTGTGGAGAAGACATCTGCTTTCTGAGGAATTTTGGCTCAGTTAGATGAACCACAGTTTATCAGGAAGAGAGAGCCTTTGCTCCTGAGACCGGGTTAGGTAGGCAGCTCTGAGGCTCTTAGCCAAGCTTTCTCATGTGCTTAGGATAAATACAATAGATTGTATTATTTGATACTTTGTTTTTAACTTTACATTATGAAACATTAATTACTATTATTAATTACTATGGAATCATTTCACAGGACTCATAATTATTAGATTCTGTCTGTCCTGTCACCCAAGTGTTACTATCTGTCAGAATGGCAATCCATAGTTGTCACTTTTGCCAACACTAAATCTTTCTCTCAGCTAATAAACCTTATTTAAATGTTAGCTTCTAATAACTTTGACCTTTTTCTAGGAAGTAGCTGTATGTTTTTTTTAAAAATCACTTCTTTTTTACACTCCCTATCACTGAAATTGTCTTTTTTGTTGTCACATGGACCCACACAAAAAACTGGCTTTATATTCCAAATCGACATTCACTCTCAGTCCTAACAGTTCACCAGTTGCAAAACAAATGTAACAATGGCAACAAAACCAACAAAGCAACTAGCATTCATTGAGTGCCTGTCGTGCACCGAGCACTATTCTAGGTGCTATAGATGTATAACTCTTCATCTTCTCAATGATCATTGTTTACAAAGAAACTAACCTACATAGGGATAAGTGACCCACCAAAGGCCACTTACTTACTATGTGGGCTGGGGTTCAAACCCCCAGAGGTCTGATCCCGAGCCCATGCCTTCTAGCAATACATTCTACTGCCTCTCTAATGTTCAATAAATTATAGATATCCAATGAAATTTTTATTTTTAGATAATCATTATCAAGTTATAATTTCTTTTTTAAAGAAAAGTTAAATATAAGCACAGTTATTCTCATAGCAAGTTTCTAATCACTTTGAAATTCAAAGACTGCTGACTTGGCTGACCAGAGAGGATATGAATTCCTTTCTTTGGGTTTTATGTAGATATCACTGTTGGGGAAACACAAATTATTTAGTGTAATAAAATCCAATCTCTTGCTATAATATACCATAACTTTGTTTCTGCAACACTGCTCTAATTGGCTCTGGTCAAACATTTTCAGTTATCTGGTGTTGTTAAGCTTGGGTGTTTTTTTTTTAAGAAATAGGACTAGAAATGATATAAGTCAGGGGAAAAAAAGAAGCTAAAATGTGAGAAAGTACAGTTTCATCAATAGTTTTATACCAGCATTCAACTGAAATTAATGTGGGCTGGGGACTTTGAGGTCTCTGACTAGAAACCTGAATAGCTGGTAGTAACCTTCACGGCCATGTGCAAGACTGGAAGACGACCAGGCCCACGTGGTGGAAGGGCATGAGTGGAGCATAAAGTATATCTGAGATATCCCAGTATAAATGTCAGGTAGGCCATTTAATATGGGAATCAGAGAAAAGTCAGGGCTAAAGATAAAAATTTGTAAGACAACTGAGTTTAAGAGGTAAAGAAGCTGTGGGTACTGCTGAGATCCCCTAAGGATAAAATATAGGGTGGGAAGGAAAAGGGACCCAGGACCCAACCTTCAGAAATCCCACAATTTCACCATCAGCTTGAGTTGTTTATGTCTACAGAGGAAACAGAGAAGGTAAAAAGAAATCACAGTGGTTAAGGGCACAAAATTACTAATCTGCTATACTCCCCAATTCAAATACGTTATCGATGTAGTTACCAAAACCTCACCCTTGCCTGTTCTAAGATGTCGCTCTCACGTTCACCCTGCAACCTGACCTGCCTAGCTCTTAAGGAGCGCCCCCAGCATCTAAGAACCCACAGCTTTATTAGCCCCTCTACGTGCTCTCACTTTTAAATCCATTCTTACCTGTTTGTTCAGTAGTTCATCTTCCTTCCCCAGCTTCCAAACCCCATTACAAATATCATTTCAGGGCTCATGCTGCCATCCCAAAATAATACAGCAAGTCACATGGTCTACCTAAATGCCTAATTTGAGAGTCCGATCCATTCTCTTTTAAGTGGCATACAGAAGCAAGACTGAGTCTATTAAAAACTAACATTTTAACCATATAAGCGTCCATGTGAAAGAATCACTTTTAGTTGGCCTTACTTTACTGTTGTTTTCCATTTAACAATTCAAAATTTAAATTACTGACCTGGTGAAATTGCCTGGCCCTGGTTTTGAGGGCCACTGTGACCTACTTATGACCACATATCAGCCTTAACAGAGGGCTCTGGAAACAAGAAACCCGGAGGTGAAATCATAAGCGAAAGTTGATTATACAAGGTTTGCTTGAAATCCGATCTTCCACGTGGATGTCCGCTTTCAAGGGGCTTTTTCTTTGCTACCTCAGCAATCTGGGGACCCCTTAGGGTTTTGTGACTGTTTGTTTCAAGTTGAAGTTATTTCCATAATAATATTAAGCCACTATTTGGCTTTTAAAATCTAATTCTCTCACTAGTCTACAGTGGAGTTCCGATAAACTACTAAAGAAGAATATCCACAGTTATCTGGAGAAAAAACCATTAAATACTCCCTTTTACAGCCACATATCTGGAAAACAACAAATCACAAAGACTGAGAACAGAAGCAGATGTGAGACTGCAGCTGTCTCCTTTTAAAGCGATAAACAGAAACGTAAAACAATGCCAATCTCTCACCCAATAGCTTTTGTTTGGGAGAATATTATTGTTTTTCACAGGAACATGTTATTTACATTACCATGTAATAGACTTACTGTTGTCTTTAGTGAATTATTAAATAAATATTTGTTTAAAATTAATTTCTAGTATGGTGAATCTTTCCTGATATATGAACAAAGCTGTCTGGGCCAGCTGTGAACACTTTGGGTCCCACCCACAGGGTCTGAGGCTGGAAGGTGACTGGAGATGGCTTTCACTAGGTCACACTAATCCTCCAAGTGTACTTAACCTTCATGTGAATGTGCTTCCAGAGTCCCAGAACCAAATGGTGAGTAAAAGCCCCGGGCACACCCTGTCCCTCTGGCTCATCTAGGAGGCCAGCACGCCCCCTCTCAGCAGACAGAGCTCAGAGAACAGCCATCAGACCGGGGGTCATGTTTCAGCCAGCTCTTACCAGGGCAGCTGGATCAGTCATTAAAATATTAAAGAATGTCTGCACCCCAGGCCTCCTGGGTGCTCTCAGCACCACCTCAGTGCCTCCCCAAGAAACCTGCAAGCACACCTCACTACCTGCCAGTGAAAGGGGTAAAGCCCGATGGTATGACCCCAAAGTGCCTCACCTCACTACTTCTGGCTCCCCTAGCACCCTGTGGGCTGCCTACCCTCATAGCCACCCCAGGTTCTGTACTGGGTGTTATGGATTTGGAGTATCACCGTCCCACCAGCACCCACGTGGTCCCCGACACACGCTCTTTTCTCCGCCCTCCCTCTTGATCCCTCTCGCCATAACCCTCTGACTCAGAAGGGGCAGACCTCAGGATTTTTCTTCCTTTCCTTCACCTTATCTCCTTACTCTTGGCTTGGATTTCAAAGCAGAAGGGCCCGCCTTGCAGACAGGCTGCGGAAGACATTCGGATCGAGTACACAGGCTCAGTCTTTGAAATGCTAAATGAATTTTGAATGTGCTGGAGGCGCTAATGGGCTCCCCTTCACACGCCCGGCCTGGCAACCTCATCGCTGGTCTCTCCAGCTTTAGAGCTCTTCCCTGTAATAGTTCCCAGACATCGCCATGCTTTTCTTCCCATTCCTTCCTTTCCAATTACATCATTGATCGGCCAACAGTGCTTAGACTTCACTACGTATTAGAATCACTTAGGGGAACTTCAGAAAATGCTGGCGGCCAGGATGAGCCCTGGACCGTACATGCCAACCTCAAGGAGACACCCGGGTATCGGTTGTGGTTAAAGCTTCCCAACATCCAAACAAATTGAGAAACAGTGGTCTAGACTAGGTATTTACTGCATGTCTCCTTGCTCCCCTGCCCTTGGCACTCCATCAGTCCACGTCTAGAACTGTCTGGGGAAAAGGGCCTTCTGTATCCATCCTTTCCGTTGGAATCACCCCCCAGTTGGCCATGGAAGCAGCTTAGGGTACAAGAGACTTAAACTCAGGAAGAAAGCCCTTCTCCAGAAGACTAAGGCCCATTCTGTTCCCCTATCTCCTCGCTGATAAGGAATAAAGTGGCACGAGGCCCTGCATTCATTTGTCCTGTGGGCACTCCCAGCAGTGTGCAGGACAAACCTGACCATTGACTGTGCACCAGCCAACGCCCTGTGCCCCACATCAGAATCCCCTGGGCAGCTTTTAGAAACTGCTGACGCCTGCACTTCTACTGGGCCAAATCCACCAGGCTCTCTGGAATGGGGAGCAGCATTTTTAACGTTCCCCAGGTAATGCTTATGTGCAGCCAGAGTCAAGAACCACCAAGCCTGGTGGCTCAGGGAATCTTGGCAGGTCCCGCCTCCTGCCTTCCTCTACAAACACAGGGTGCAGCAAACATAGGGTTACAGTTGTTCATATGGAAAATAATACAATAAATAATAATACAAGAATAAACTCTGTGTTTCGAATACTCACAACTATAAACCTACTTTTGCCCCACTCTGCGTCTGGGTGATGTCTTGGTTGGCCAGATTTCCATTTATGTTTTCCCCTACCCATCATCTCATAGGTCAGCTGCACAACCTGTGCTTCTGTCTGTGAACCTGTATTATCTATGTCACCCTGGAGCCCAGGTGAACTCCAAGCTCCTTTGCTCAGATGGGTGTTGGTCTTAAACTATAAGCTCCTATAGCCCATGGTTCATTCAACTGTAGTTTTTCAATTGAACTGGTCAAAAGATCCACTTGAAAAAATGTTTTTATTTTTAAATTAATACTTTACTGAAAATACACAAACATAATAAATCTACACAGCATCAAAGTCTCCACCCACTGCAGTTCCCCAGCCCCCTTCCCAGAGGGAAGGACTTATAAATAAATGCAAGTTCATATTTGTACACCTATCCCCTGAGGGGTTTTCTCTTTTATAAAGCCAGTTTAGAGTCCTAAGACCTGTCTACTACATAAGACCCACGGATGGAGCAGGAGGGTGGTCCCATCTGTACCTTTAAAAGCTGCTCAGAGGTCAAAGATCAGATGGGTTTCAGAATTCCCCTGACATACAGCACCTGACAAGCATAATAAAAAAGGACCTTTGAAGCATAATAAAAAGTGATAGGATGGCTTCTCACATTTGGAAGGCAGTGGGGATGGTCATTATTAATTTCTGTACTAAAGTAAGAGTTAGGGGCTGAGTTGTGTTCTCCCAAAATTCCTATGTTGAAGTCCCAACCCCTAGTACTCAGAATGTGACTGTATTTGGAGGTAAGGTCTTTAGAGATGCAATTAAGTTAAAACAATATCTTGTGCATGGGCCCTAATACAATCTGATTGGTGTCCTTATAAGGATATATGAACACACAAAAAGAGACCAGGGATATACAAACAGAGAAAAGGTCATGTGAGGATATTGTGACAAGGAGGCCATCTGCAAGACAAGGAGAGAGGCCTCAGAAAAAAAGCAAACCTACTGACACCTTGACCTTGGACTTTCAGCCTCCAGAATTATGAAAAAATAAATTGCTATTGTTTAAGCCACCTAGTCTGTGATATTTTGTTATGGCAGCCCTAGCAAACTGCACAACTTAATTCTACTCTGCTCACCTAGAGTATTAAGGCAGGCTAGAAACAGAGTTACCGGACACCGGAGGCTCCTAAATCGATGTCGTCAGCCTCTGTGCCGGGAGGACCCCTTGTAAATGAAACCACCCCACAGCAGGTTTCTTTGTGTGGTTCAGTTAGTAAATTTCTGGCCAAGATACAAAGCAAAGTTGTCCTATACCAACTTCCGCCCAAAAGCATGAGAACAAGGTTTTCAGGCTCACTGCGCTTAAGGTTCAACATTTTTCTAAAATTTAAAACATAAATGCCAAAAGTGGTCCAAGTAAACAGCTATTATAATTAGAGAAAACATGTAATGGTAGGTTATTTCTTGATGAGCAGCAGTATGACTAAGATTGACAAAGAGCATTCTGAGTCGCCCGGGGCAAGGAATTCAGCTCACTCTGTCCCTTTAGACCAGAGCCCTTTGCTTTCCCGTGTCTCGGCATGATTGAGTGCCCCGGGGGGAGGGGGGGGGGTACACATACACATACACATACACAATGGCTCCTGTGGAAGAGCTGGGACTGCAAGGCAGTGCCTTCTGATGGAAACCAACTCACGAGGAAGAGGCACGTGGTTCCCTCCCTGCTTTGAAAGTGAACCTGGCTTTGATCAATAACCTATTACAAATATGATGCACAGTTGTGAGAGAAAATAACTTCTGTTTCAGAGGAAATGGCACAGATGAAGGCGCCGCCATAGCCTTTGAAAGCCGATACCCCCTGCAGTGATGCCGAGGCCCAGCCTGCATGCATCATCGCGGGTGAGCCGGGCAGCGGCCGTCTGCTGATTACAGGCAGAGTGCTGCCTTGAAGAGCCTGTCCAAGGCAAGGTTTTCTTCGGAATCAGTGCAATAGTCAACTTGACTGTTTTTCCGCAAACTTTTGGAGGTGAGCAATAACTGTTACAGATCTGTTCTCTTGCAAATCCCATATATGCAGTCTGCCCTCAAGGCACTCTATAACTAATCTGCCCAGCCCACCAACTTTTTATTACACTGTCTGGAATGCTCCTAAAATATTTCATCAGAGACTGTGTGCTCAACTGTGTATGTGCCTGTTCATTTAAGTTACAACTCCAGAGGCGTCAGTTGCCCTAATAAAAAATGCAGAGTCCAGCGGTGGTCTGCTGGAGGTACAGCCAAGAAGCCAGAACTCCTTCAGGATTTCCAGGTGCGTGTCTGTTACCTGGATTCAACCACCACATGTACTGTGCAAATTAGCCTAGGGTCAAGGATAGATCTTCATTGGGGAAAAAAGTGGTCTCTGAAACCTCCATGGTGAATGTCAGAAATAGATTCTCTCTGTCAAAATTAAAGGTATTTAAGATATCTGCACTAGCAAAAATATTTCAGAGACACCGCCACTCTTACACATGGGATATGAATCCAGAGTGGTCTGTTGTCACCCCCTTAGGATGGGTGACAATCCTGGGGCTAGTCAGAGGCAACTGCAAAGATGGAGCCTGCCTCGGAAAGGTTGTTATATCCTTATCTACTTACACCGGAATGCCCACAGCGCAGAGAACTGGGATCTCACTGATCTTAAAGAAGAGGTTGGATCTCTTGTCTTTTGCAAACAGGCATTTGCTTAGTAGATATCCACACAGGCTGTAAGAGAACCTGGCCTGAGACTGCATTCATGAGAAACTGGCATTCAGGTTGTAAGAGAATAGCTAACTTTAGCCACCATCATCATCTACCAAAAATAACCTAATTGGCTTAGGTCAGTTTATAAAATGTATCCATCAGGACTCTCCAAACCGGGTGGACCTCTCTAAGCCCTGCTGATGTTACGTGCCCTCCCTTCCCTAACCATCACTGCAAATCTGGACTTCCTTTCAGCCCCCTCCTTCCACAGAAAGTCTTCCTCACCTAAGCTCTTACTTTGTATCCAGGAAACAAGGACTGAGGAAATTGTTAGGCTCTGCTCATCTTGCCGTGACCTTTGGGCAATGTTTGCTAGGTCTAAGTACTTCAAGCCAATATTCTAAGCACTTCGAAGGCAACCACCTCAGTTTCTACACTTGCTAATTATTTTCTATCTCCCTAAGCAAGGAGCCCAATCCTGTGAACACAGAAGTGTTTGCTAAATGCATCCGCTGCTTCTGTGCCTGTGTGCATGACAGCTTCAGGGCTAAGAAGGGAGGCCACAGCCTGGTTCTCATCCCCAAGAAATGGTCCAGGAAAAAAAGAGCGTGGGCACTGACAGTCCAAAAAGACAGGCCTCCTTGCGTGCATGCATTTTACAGTGAAACCATCTGCACAGTTGAATTTCTGGAATGGAGGCTACTTCCCCGAAGGCTAAGGATGGTCTCAGTTTTTCCTTCAGCTAATTCTTTAAAGGAAGGTAAAGTGATGTTTTCTAAAGAAAACTGGAGTTGTAATTGGTGAGTTCAGGTTAATAGTCCACCACTATGTATGTAACTTTAGGCAAATTATTTCATTTCCATGAGCCTCCAGACACTCATGTATAAAATGGAAATACTGTTTATCCAGCAGGGTCATTGGGAGAACTGAATAAGTAAAGTGCTCTGTATATTCTAAAATGCCACAAGTGTAAGGCCTTGTCATTTTCAAATATTCACTTCTCACACAGAGATAATCTTGAAAATACTCATTTTGGTCAGGAAAGTCCATTGAATTTTCCCAAATAACCTATTAGAACCCTTAAAGAGAAAGAAAAAGACTTTATATTTTTAAAAATTCCTTCTTGAATTAAAAATGCTACATTTTGGAATACCTTCTGATTAGTTTGTTAAAATCAATAGTGAATGCAGAATTTCTCACAGACTTGCTACCTCCCACCTGGGACTTGCTCATTTCCATCCCATTTGTGAGGAGGTAGGACACCAGAAACAATAACAGTTTATTTCCGACGGCAGTCGGGGTAATTCTGGGAGCACAGTGTGAACTTCTAAAGCAGGAGTGTTGGCCTCAGCTGCCTTCCCTTTGAGAAGGTTTCCCTGTACTCACCCTGCCTGGCAGGGTGCAAACTGCACTCCCGTTCCCAGGACTCAGAGAGGCGTTGGCTGTTTTCTTCTGCAATACCGCTCTTGGGATGACAAAGTAGGCAGGTATTATAACTTTGCCTAAAGATAAGCTTTATGTGATCATACACTCCCATTCTTAGGAGGGTTCATTTTTTATTGAATTAACACTAGAAAGAAGTCATTTGGCTTTATTAAGCATGTTTCTTCCACTTTAGGAGACTAAACCATTCTAAACATGCCAGGAAGTTGATGAAAGTAACTAAACAATTTATCTGAAGGGAAAGAAAGATAAAATTGCCAGGAGCTTGCAGATTAAAGGACCCATTTTCTGTTTTAGGTTGATATATAATAAACACAACCCTTGGAGACGAAACATGGGGGAAGGACCTACCTTCAACGCATTTCCTCCAATTTCAACTTTAATTAATTCTCTGAATTTCATCACAATGTATTTCCTAACTGCACAGGAGCTTGCTTCAGAATTCTAAGTAGGGCTGTTACCGCTCACAAGTGGTCCTTGTGTTTTTCATGACTAAGTTTGAAACTGTTATTACATATCTCCTCTTAGGTTAACTAGTGAGCTAATTTTCCTTGCCTAACAACTGTTCATCATAAACTGATTATTTTTTGACTCCAAAACATGCATCTCTGAAAAATATACATCTGAATTAGTGTTCTCCAGAGAAACAGCACAAGTAAGGTATACAGGGTGTGGCAAAAAGAGGTTTACAGTTGCTCGTATGGAAAATATTACAGTTAATAAATAATAACACAAGAATAAGCTTTGTGTTTCCCATTCTCACAACTGTAAAAACCTACTTTTGCCCCACCCCAAACAAGAGGAGGTTTATGATAGGAATTGGCTCACATGGTTATGGAGACCAAGTAGCCTGACAACATACCATATGCACACCAGACAACCAGAAAAGCAGGTGGTGTGACTCAGCCTGAAAACGAAGGCCTGAGAAAGGGGCAGCTACTGGTGTAAGTCCGGGTCGGAAAGCCTGAGCCCCAATGTCCAAGGGCAAGGAGGAGTTGGGCATCTCAGCTCAAGAAGAGAAAGGATGTGCCCTTCTTCCACCCTTTTGTTCTATTTGGGCTTTCAACAGACTGGATGGTGCCCACTGGCACTGGTGGGGGTGATCTTTACTCAGTCTACTGATGCTAATCTCTTCCAGAAACAACATCCCAGACACACCCAGAAATAATGTTTTACTAGCTATCTGGGGATCCCTCGGCCCAGTCAAGTAGACACATAAAATTAACCAGCACAGTATCCTATTTTACCAATGGGAAAAATGTGAGTGTAAATTACTCAGATCACAATTCTCAGACACAGAGACCAGGATTTTCAAAGTACATCCCATTTGTGTCACAATAATCTAATCTCACCCTCAGCTCTTGGCTCTGGGATCAGAGGGAATTCTTAAGCGAGAGGAGCAAGGTAGAAACCGTACGCATGTGTGGTTTGGACAAGCATCCTAAGCAGGGCTTGCTCTTGTCATTAGATGTTGGTGCCCTCTGGAGATGAGAAAAAGCAAAAGGGCTCCTTCCACATGGCCTTGCCACCACCAGGTGGCACGTCACCATGAAAGCAGGTTTCAGACACAATTCTGCCACACACATCAATGTTTCTTGGCAAACGGGCATGAAACAGCCTGTTCCCAGAAGCTCTGTGACGTCCCAGCTCTTGGCCACCGAGAACCTTGCCTGATCTAGACACAAAATTCTCGAGAGGCAAGAAGCAAAATGCAGCAGTGGGCCAAGGGCAACCCTCCCAAGTTGCCCACACAGCCTTCTAGGCACCCCTGTGCCCGGGGAAGGCAGAGGAGCTTGGGCAGGGTTTAACCAGCCCACACATTCTACTTATTACGAGCACCACCCATTTCCTTCAGTAAGAGTTATCTCCAATAATCCTTAGAGTAATTAACAAATCTCTAGTGCAGACACTTAGAGATGAAGATGGTTGAAGACTTGGGACAGAGGATGCCAAACTAAACTCTTATTGAGCATCTTACAATGTGAACCATGCCTGCCCTGGCAGTATGCATTTCTCTTTGTAACACTATAAACATTAACTCACCACTTCTAGGATAGAGAATAAATTAACTGGCATAATCATATAAATATTTTACACTGTCTGTGCTGAAGTATTTTAAAGGAAAGTTACAGGATGCGTGACCAATGGCACCCAGGGCGTGCAGCCAACGGAGGAGCTCAAAGGGACAGGTGTGACCGCTCTCAGTTTCTCTACTCCATGCCCTCTGAGAGCCCACATTTCCTGAACTAGGGGATCAGGAGGGATTTCTTCCCCTTTCAATGTGAACACAAGACAGAAAAATAGCTAGAGATAAAAATTGTAACTAAGCAGCCTCCTCGCAAAAGACGAATCCAGGGGTCTGAGTAAAGAGTTATGAAAACAATGTGCACTGTAAGTGTTTTGTGATAAATGTTCTAGAAAAGAATCAGAGTTGCCTTATACTCTTATGGGGCTTCTATTTGAACACAATCAAAGCTGAGATGTGCCCGGGGAGCCTAGGGGTCAGGACATCATGGGAAGGGGCCCCAGCCCTGAGCCCAGCTCCCAAGTAGGTCAGTGGGTTTCACTGTTTCAATAGCAAAGGCACCACATCCAAGGAAGCAGGAGCACATGGCATGGCCCTGGGGCAAAATGCAGCTGGTGCACTGAGGCGGGGAGGTGTGTTTCGTTTTGTGTATGTGACCCCTCTAGAATCTAAGATACACTTGCGCCAAGGGGTCTACCATGTGTTGGAAAGAACCGTTCTGGCTGCGTTCAGTCACCAGAACTGTTTACCGGGGACAGACCTGTCGGAGGAGCGCGTCTCTGATTGAAAGTCCATTTCCCTTGGAGGGCACCACACCTTGACTCACGCCTGCTGCTGCTTTGCTCTGTGCCCGTCACGCATTCCCAAATATTTGCCAGGAGCCCCACTCCACGGCGTGGGCAGGCCCTGGAAAGATGACCAAGGGGGAGGGGACATGGTTCCAGCTCTTAGGGAGCTTTGATTCTGAACTGGATGTAAAAATCAGAACAAATGGCTGTGAAAGGTGGTGCATGACACAGTACAAATGAATGTCACAGTGTCACAGTCCAGAAATGATGTAGGAGCTGGAAAAGGAGACTGAGAAAAACACTCCTGGGCTTCTCCTTTACTCTCACACGGCTACCCACACATCAAGCAATTCTTGGGCACCAGGTGGGTGTCCTGCCACTCAATTCAATTCGGACACTCACAGCCCCCACGGGTGAAGGGCACAGTCCCACAAGACCACCCCCATGTCAGAAACCAGTTGCAAGTAGTGGGTCCCCAGGTTGCTCACAATGTCAGTAGCACTTGGCTACAAATCGGAGTCAATTATTTGCTAGAACTGCTCACAGAACTCAGGGAAACAGTTGTGTTTATCAGTTTATTATATAATAAATAGAGAGAACAGCCAGGCAAGATCTGGGAGGGTCCTGAGTGCAGGAGCTTCTGTTCCCATAGAGTTAGTGTATGTGACCCTCCCAGTATGTGATGTGTTCAACCACCTAGAAACCCCAAACACAGTAAGACAGGAAGACTTCCATCATATGGGCGTGACTGACCATGAACTCCATTTCCAGCCCCCTCCCTCCTGGAGAGTGGAAAATAGGGCTGAATGTTCCAAGCCTCTAGTCGTGGCTTGATCTTTCTGGTGACGAGTGCCCATCCAGGTGCCACCAAGAGCCACCTCATTAGAACAAGAGACATTCCATTACCTAGAAAATTCCAAGGGATTTAGGAGCTCAGGGTTAGGCACGCCTATCACTCAGGAAATTACAAAGGTCTTAGGAGCTCTGTGCCAGAAACCGGAGACAAAGACCAAATATCAGAACAGAAGGTTCTCCTACCCATCCCTTTATAAGGGTTTAACAGCTCTGTGTCAAGAATCAGGACATATATATATTATATATATATATAATATATTTCTTATTACTTCACAGAGACACAGGACTAAAGTGGTCAAAAAGTAAAAATAAAAATAAGCTTCTTACAGAAGACGGCTCTGGCGGGTCTTGAAGCTGGCACCAAATCTGTCTGGGCAAGCATCTGCCCGAATAAAGGGAGGGCACAGGCAAACACATCATGTAGGAAAGGGCATCAGCTCTTCTGGAAAGCAGGGTGAAGGTAGGCGCCAGGAAATGAGAAGAAATTACTACAAGACTGTAGTCTGAACACAGAAGGTCTAAAATATTGGGTGAGCTTTTCCCTTTGTCCTGTATGTAGTGGGGTGACTGAAAGCTTTTCCAGAAGGAAGTGCACACGGACATGGTAAATGGGGTATTTTAGGAAATAGATCTTCCTGCATAGAAGGAATGGGGAGACAGAAAGCAGGGAAATCTGTGGGAAGACACTTTCAGTTCTGCATGCGTGAGGTGATGTGGGTCTAGACCAGAGTGAGGCAGTGAGACCGGAAGTCAAATCATTCTATCCATTTTCTGGAGAGGGAAAAAGCACAACTACCCTAGAAAAATAGCTTTGGCAGGTGTCCTATAAAATTGATTGTCCCTCACTTATTTCATCAATTGTTTTTGTTTGTTTGTCTGTTTTTGGTGGGATTCTTTTCCTTTAACCGACCCCTGAATAATTGCTCTGGCACCAGCCTATTTATCACCCTTGCAAGTCTGGCCCAGCAGACCTGAACTGAGTGAAAGGATTTCAGAACTCGTGGCTCACTGGACTGCAAGATCTCGCACCCGTTAATCTTTCATTGCTGTCTGGTGTTACCCTTGTCTCCCAGAGATCACCAATAATGTATGCCAAGGCATCACAGCTGACACCTGGGGTAAGCCAGCTTCTTACCCCTGACATAGTTGCATAGCTCTTAAACTTGGGGCATCACTCAATCCCACACTCTACTATTTAGCCTTACCATGGATCTGTGAGGTTATAAAATCTTTATTATAACTTTCTAATTCAGAAATTTATTATTTAACTGGATGCTGCCTGGGCATATATGAACTGAGTGTAGCAACTGCTGCCTGGGAGTATATATGGGCCATGTTACTGTGCTTTTAGATTCTCCCCCAAACCCAAAAGCATAGCTGCCCACTCCCCAAGTCCTAGGAGCAGGAGCCCTAAATAGCACAAAACACCCCCAAAGTTTCCTCAGGTATGGCTGCCAGTGGCTGGCCAGCCACCAATAAGACTCTTTTCTTATAAAATGTCAACTTCTGGTTTCTAGTCCAGTACGTAAGGAGCTTGGAAGTCACCACTCCACCCTAACAAGAAGTAAAAAGCTGAGCAAACTGAAAAACCAACCACATTCAGGACCATTAAACATACTTTAACCAATTTAAAAGAGTAGGGATTATCCATTGTCTGCTCTCAGACCACAATGGAATTAAACTAGAAATTAATAATAAAAAGACAGCCAGAAAATCCCCAAACACTTGAAGATTAAACAATATACACTTCTAAATAGCACAGGGGCTAAAAAAGAAATTTTGAAATATTTTGAACTGAATGAAAATAAAAATGCAATTTACCAAAGTCTGTGGGATGCAGCAAAAGCAGTGCTTAGAGGAAAATTTGTAGCATTGAAGGTATATTGTAGAAAAGAAGAGAGACCTAAAATCAATAATCTAAGCTTCTACCTTCGGAAACAAGAAAAAGAGCAAAGTAAATCCAAAGGAAGAAAAAGAAAAGAAATAATAAAATTAGAGCAAAAAATCAATGAAATCAAGAACAGTATATCATCAATAGAGAAACTCAGTGAAACCAAAAGTTGCTTCTTTGAAAGGATCAATAAAATTGATAAACCTTTAGTCAGGCTAACTAAGAAAAAATAGAGAAGACACAAATTAATAATCCCAGAAATGAAAGGAGACACAAATACAGCATGGGTATAAAAAGGGTAATAAAGGAATACTATCAACAACTCTATGCCCACAAATTTGATTACCTCTACAGAATAAACCAATTTCTTGAAAGAAACAATCTATCAAAACTCACACAAGAAATAGAAAATTGAAATAGACCTGTATCTATTACAGAAATTGAATCAGTAATTAAATATATAACCTTCTAAACAGAAAGCACCAGGCCCAAATAGATTCACTGGCGAGAAATTGTAATGATTCTCTATAATCTCTTTAAAATAGCAGAGGAAATACTTCCTAATTCATTCTATGAAGCCAGCATTACCCTAATAGCAAAACCAGACAAAGACACTACAAGAAAGGAAAACGAAGGACAGTATCTCTCATGAACATAGATATAAAAATCCTCAACAAAATATTGGCAAATTGAATCCAACAATTATAAAAAGAATTGTACACCATGACAACAGGGTATTATTCAGCACTAAAAAGACATGAGTTATAAAGCCATGAAAAGACACAGAGGGACCTTAAACGCATGTTACTAAGTGAAAGAAGCCCATCTGCAAAGGCTACACACAGTGTATGATTTCAACTCTGTGACTGCCTGGAAAAGGCAAAACTAGGGAGGCAGTAAAAAGATCAGTGTTTTCTAGGGGTTAGAGAGGGAAAGAAGGAGCAGCACGGAGGATTTTCAAGGCAGTGAAAATACTCTGTATGATATAATAATGGTAAATACGGGTCATTATTCATTTGTCAAAACACAGAATGTGCAATACCAAGAGTGAACCCTAATGTCAACTGGACTTTGGTCGATAGTGATGTGTCCATGTAGGTTCATCAACTGTAACAAATATATTACTCTGGTGGGGGGTGTGGGATGGTAGGGGAGGTTGTGCATTTGTGGGGGGCAAGTGTATATGGGAACTCTCTGTGCTCCTTTTCTGAGTCTCCAGTTTTCCCTCCAGGCTCAGATAGTCCCCGGGGTATTTCCTTCCTTGGATTTCATGACATTTTTCCTGAGACTTTCAGTAAAGCAAACAAAAACCCAATGCCATTCTTTGTGATGTGCCAGAGTGGATATCTGCTTTTTAGGATCCAAAGATGATTAAAATCTTCTGGGAGGTACAACTTTCCTGGTCTCTTCACGTGTTAACCAGAAAGTATTTAGTTTCTCACACAGGGTGTACCGTATGGCAAATGGCTTGGAAGGCATGCAGACTTATGTTTGGATCCTGACTCCACAACTTCCAAGTGATGTGAACATGAGCACTTCTTGTAGAGTAAGCGGGGTGGGGCAAGTGTGTGTGTGTGTGTATGTAAAATTATTAGAATTAAATGCCTGCCTTGCAGTAGATATTTTATCAAATGACGTGCTATAATGTTCACTTTCTTATTTTATTCTGTTCTTCTATCCTTTTTTTTTTTTCTTTCTTTCTTCCTCCCCATATAATGTTGTATTTGTTTTCTAGAGCTGCTGTAACAATACTACAGACTCGGTGGCCTGCACAGCAGGAATTTACTGTCTCAGTGATCTGGAGGCTGGAATGTCCAAGATCAAGGTGTCAGCCGGGTGGGTTCCTTCTGAGGGCTGTGAGGGAGAACCTTTTCCAGCCCTCTCTCCAGGGCCGCCTTCATGTTCGCATCACGTTCTCCCAGTATGTGTCTGTGTGTCCAAAGTTCCCTGTTTATAAGGACACTGGTCATATTGGATTAGGGCCCAACCTAATGACCTCCTCTTAACCAATTACACTGGCAATGACCTTATTTCCACATAAAGTCACATTCTAAGGTGCTGGACATTAGAACTTCAACATCTGCAGTTTCCAGTTCCATGACAATCACGACACAACTCAACCCCTAATGAATATATAAAACACAGACTGTTGGGTCATTCTCCCAATTCATCTATTCAATTCTGCACACGTGAATGCCTTACCTCTCTTCTAAGTCTAAGCACACAGCCGTATCAAGCAGCTTCTTGGGTGACGGCGGATGGTAGCTAACATTTGCTAAGACTTGCTATGCGTCCAGCATCGTTAAATGAATTCACTCCTTCAAGACTTACAGGATCTCTAAAAGGTATCTACTCTTAGCACCTCCATTCTTCAGGTGAGACAACTAAGAAGAGAGAGCCTGTAAGAGACTTCCACATGGAGGGATGTGTAGGAGATCTGGAGGGCACATGAAATGGATACAGAAGCCTCTAAGGTCCCCTTTACATGGCCACCTTCCCAGAGGATAGGCTGTGAACTCCAGCCTCTCTGACAGTGTGTCTTAGGATTCTTATAGCTGCAAACAGGAGAATCTACGGTATCAGACATTATGCTTCCAAGCTACTGAACCCCAGAGGAGGGGACTTGGGGATGCTGACTGGGAAGACAAGGGCAATACCTGCTGTAGTCTCCATGTCACAGGAACTGCCCTAGCCTGTTAGGTAGTAGTTCCTCTGATCCTAAACTGGCCCAGCTTCTGGTTTGCGTGCAGGAGCAGGGCCGGGGCCTTCTGCTGCTGCTATAGGAGACCCCAGCTTCTGTATTCCATTCTCTGCTGAAAGATCAGAAGCATAGCACAGGATAACAGCAAATACATAGGGACTCGGGGAGTGTGAGCAGGCCTGGAAGACGACCACTGAGGAAGGGGAATAATGGGGCAGAGTCAGGGTCTCCTGGGGCAAACCACAAGAGATGTATCCCCAGGACAGGGGGCGACCATGGCCCTCGTCCATGACTGCTGCTGCTGCTTTGTTTGTATTTTAGAGATTTATCCTTTAGTTTTGATGATGTGGTCCAGGCTGAGATTGCATTGTGATTTCCCTTCTCCAACAAAATTCTGTTTCCTTATCTCAGTTGGAGAATCAAACAGCATATTAATATCATATGTTACACTAGATTTTGCTTACAGAATGCAGTAAAAGCTATTTTCCAACCTTTTCAGACTGAGCTTAAAGTAAATCTAATTTAATGTCATTAATAAAAGTTGGTGTATGGACCAACAGTTATTTTGGGATGGGGGTTAGGGAGGGGGGAGTTTGAAGGATAATTTAAAGGCTGGTTTGATTTAAGTTCAAGTTTAGCAATGCAATTTCACTGCATTTACTATACATCTCTGTGATGAATGCAAGACAGGAAAACCAACCTTTATATTTTCTATCTATAATTAATGAGTGGCTTCTAGCGGGGTTGGAGAGAGGAGAGAATTGTGATTACAGAAGACCAGCTCACTTGAGTAGTGTCAAATCTTCTAGAGGCCAGTTTAAACCAGCCCTAGTGTCAGCATTCTCACTTCTGCATGTGAGGTTCTGCAGTCTTTTTTTTGTAGTCATGATAGGGTGAAACTTGATTAGAAAGGAGGCAGAAGAGATTAATGATAAGGTGATGGCTTAAATAACTAAAGCCAATTGCAGGACATGAATGCCGCCAGTCCTGGAGGAATGGGGTTCCTGGGGAAGTGCTGGGGGTAGGGGATGCCCTTCTCTGGCTCTCCAGAGCAGCATCTCCCCCAGTGATCTCTGCCCACAGACAAGTCCACCCAACTGGGGTGGCTGCGGTGGGAAAATTCAAGGAGCTTAGCCTCACTGGGCAAAATTTTATACTGCCTATTGGATGACGCTTTACATCTGGGGCCTGTTGACGCCCAGCCCTATCATCTCTCTCCTCTCTGATCACTTGAGATTGGCCTTGAGAAGAACTGAAGGGATCTGTGATTCCATCCACGCTTGGTAGGGAAAGTGCCAAGTTGCATGGGATGAGGGAGGTCACCTGTACTGCATGTCTCACATCCCCACCATGATACCCTCCTTCCTGAATCCAGCTAACCTGGAGACCATGCCTAGCCTCCTGACAAAAACAGTCCTGCCCAGCCGGGCGTGGCTCAGCGGTTATCGGCCTAGGATCTGGGAGATCGGGGTTCAATTCCCAGTCGAGGCACATGCCCGGGTTGTGGGCTAGGCAGCCAATCAATGACTCTCTCATCATTGATGTTTCTCTCTCTCCCCCCCTCCTTTCCTCCCTCTGAAATCAATAAAGATACATTTTAAAAAACAAACAAATAAACAAACAAAAAACAGTCCTGCTCCTACACCTCCATCCACTGACAAGAGCTTCCCTGTTTAGAAAGTGCAGACTGCCTGGAACTGTAGCCCTACCTGACAGCATAGCCCACCACACCAACTTTGCTAACTGCCCTGCACTGCATGCCAGAATGGATGCCATTGCTCCCTGTGACCCACATCCCAGGGAAAAGATGTGTCTTCCCCATTCCTGATCTCTCCTTCACACTTAACATCATACAACCTGCTTAATCCAATCCTTTAATAAAAGAATCCAAACAAAACACCGTTTATTTTGTTAAGGGTGTGTTGTTTTCAGCACCTTGGTCAGTGGTTGTTAACCCTGACTATGCACTTGAAATTGGTTTTTAAAGGCTGATGCCTAGGCCTCACCTCCTGGAGATTACAATCTAAATGGCGTTGGTGGGGCCCAAGCATTGGTCCTTTTTGCTATGAAACGCAGCCAAGGGTGAAAGCAAGTGAGTAGTGAGTTGACAAGTTCAATTCCAAACCCTCTGGTCACCTTATAGCTCCTCTGTTAGAAGGGCCCCTTTCTGTGCCCCTCTGGTCTGTGTCCACTAAGCCTTTGCTCCTAAATGATGAGCTTGTGTGCTAAAGGGACATCCCGCCTATTCCCCACACCTGCTCCTCAGAGTGAAGCAACATGGTTGAGGGAGGAAAAAATGAAAGAATGAAGCAATGACAGTGCTCCTTATTGAAATGTCTGACCAGATTACTAGAGCAATCAGAATGGCCAAACTAACATTTCAGGTCATGCCTTATGCCAGGAAATCTGCAGTAAGAAATCCATGAAGCTTGAAAGGGGTCTTGTGAGGCCTTTTGTCCATGGCCATTCTGCACAGATGAAGGGAAACCTAACATTGCTGACTTCCAAAGGAAGGCTCCATGAGAAATTTGATCTAACTGGTTCCAGAGTGTACCATTGTCACTATCTACAGATCCCTTTGCTTGAGTCCCTCACCAGAGGCTGTAGGGAAAAAGAGGAGTCCTAAAGTCCAGTCACTTCATAGCTCACAGCAATACACCTTCAGTTAGAGAAACGGTATAGTGTCTTTATATAAATAAAATGCTCCCACATTAAAAAGTCTGTCCTGCTACAATGCAGCATTTCAAGGCTTTATGTTAGAAAATGACAAGAGCCAAATACAATATTTGATATTGTAAGTAACATATAGAAACAAACAGAAAAAAACAAATGATAGTATCCAGCCCAAGATTCCAGGACTCTAACATATTGACCTTTTATTTTCCACTAGTGACATCCATCTTAAATCAAAGATTTGTTCACAGGATGGGAAAATAAAATGAAGATGGCCCAGAAATGCCGTCTATAATCGATATGAGTGTTGTGAGAACTATTCATGTAAGCATCTAATGACCAATATGTTCTGCACCCCTCTCTTCCCTGAACAGTAAATAATAAACGAGTAGCAGTGATTGTAGCCATCACCGTGGTAGTAACTGCAGAGGAGAAATTATACCAGTAGTAACTGTAGCAGTAATAGAAGTAACAGCAGCAGCAATGGTAGTAATTGTAGCAGAGGAAGCTGTAGCAATTAGTGTAGCAGTAGTACTAATTGTAGAAGTAGTAGTAGCGATTGTAGTCATCATCAGTATAGTAATTGTAACGCAGTAGCAATTGCAGTGCTGATTGTGGCAGTTATTATAGTAATTATAGCAGCAATAGTAGTAATTATAACACCAGCAGTAACTGCAGAAGTGGTGGTAGTAGCAACTGTAGTAGTAGACAGGGAATATTGGTATCCGCCATGACTGGGGCACAGTGAAGGAGGAGCCATGTTAAGGAGAAAGGGAAATATCTGATTTAAATTGGAATCTATGTAGGACCTATCTGTTGTATTTACTGAGAGATGCAAAAAGCTTCCCAAGATAATTCAATCCCAAACTACATATTCCTTACTTAATTTCCCAGGAATGCAATCTTCAATTTGAAAGCATGTGAAAAGCTCAAAGCATATGAAATAGTGCATTGTTCATTAAATCTATGGAATGTTTAATATAGAATGTGGAATTTGTTTATTTAATTTACAAATGAATCCCACAGCCTTGTGTTCATTGGCCACCACTATGTAAGTTATGTGGGTTCTTCTAGCGTTTGGAAGGCACCGGACCCCCTGGGACTTAGCTTTCTCCTCACAGGCCAGCTTGAAAATAAATAATGACTCTGGCAGATTCGAGCCCAAATACTATTCAAAGTTTGTTTCTCTGTGAAGTGTCTCCCACTGTCAGTCCAGCTGAGAGATGGGGAATGGGGCTCGAAGTGGAATATTGCCAGGATTCTGGAGATGCTCAGGAGATAAAGCACCCCACCCCCATGCGCCAGATGCCACTCAGCAAGGAACAGGAACAGTGACGCTCCTTCTGTTCTCAGGAAAGAATGGCAATGAGCACAAAGCTCACAAACACGGCGATTTCAGGTAGGGTTAAAACTATGAAGAAATGACAGGGGGATGTGAGAGAGAACAGTGGTTTGCGGGGACCCTGGGTCAGGGAAGGTCCCCCTGCAGGGGACACTGAGCTGAGAGCCCAGAAACAAGCAGGAGGGAGTTAGGGAAGCAGCCTCCATAACAGAGAAGTCAAAGACCCTAAAGCAAAAACCATTTTGGTCTTTTGTGACAAAAAGATGTGTCTGGAAGGAATATAGTAGATGAAATCAAAAGGGAAGAGTAGGACCAGGTTATTAAATCTGGATGGATTAGGCATGGGGATGCCAGGAGGGGGCTGCAGGGAGAATTGTTTCTAGATTTCTGTTCTGTGACGCTAGATGCAGGGGATACCACCAACTGGGGCTGCGGAAGGAGGCCCTGGACCCAATGCAGGGCTTGTCAAGCACAAGGTGATGCTGAGATACCCTTCAGGCCTCTGGCTTGTGAGCCAGAGTAGCCCAGGGTCCCAACTGCCCAGAACCCACCCTGCGGCTGCTCCCCTCTAGGGCCTGGTCACCTGCCCCAGGCCGGCTCCTCTGCTGCCAGGACCCACAGGCCCTGCTCTGCTCCTCCCGAGCCTGGGCCTCCCCTGAGCGTGTCTGCAATTCCTTTGTTGGTTCCTGTACTCATTCATATTGCTGCTGTATCAAACTGCCACAGACCCAGTGCCTTAAAATAACACAAATTTATTTTTACAGTTCTGCATGCCAAACGTCCAAAATGCACCACACTGGGCTAAAATCAAGGCAATGGCAAGGCTGCTTTCCTTCTGGAGAATCTGTTTCCTTGCCTTTCCCATCGTCTGGAGTCTGCCCACATTCCCCCTCACTGTTGGCTCCCACTTAATGAAAGACCAGGAGCTGGGCACTAAAACAGTGCCACTGTATGTCATTGTTCCCTGGGCATCCTAAGGGCCTACCTGGACTGCCCCGGCCTGGCAGCACCGAGCTGTGGTGGTGGGAACACTCTCCTGGGGATTCTCAGATAGACCTTCACGGTCACCTCTACCTGGAGAGCCATGTGTCTCTTCGACGTAGGCTGTGCCTCATTAGCTCCGTGCACCCCCGTCTCTCACAGGTGAGCTCCGCCGGGGAAACGGGAGATGCGGAGTTAAGGTGCGAACCGTCGAGTTCAGCCCCACCAGCCCGAACGCACCCCCAGCTACGTGGCGCGCTAACCAGCTCGCTACAGCCCCGATTCCACGATCTTCCATGTTCTCACACCCTCGGCCACAACACCCGCCTGCTGAGGTCCTGATGAGTAACATTCTCAATCATGATGCACTTCAAGCAAAAAGAAATAGCTTTAGAGAATTCCCAGGGAGGGTGAGTAGGCGAGGGGGCAGACTATTCTTGCAACTTAAATCACCTTTTTTTTTTTTTTAAGAGAAGGTGGTCAATGAGAAAACAGGGCTCCTTTTGAGCCACTAAAATGTTAACATCTGTGCCTATGCGAAGGGAGACAGAGTCCTAATCTTGCTTCCCTCACACCTGAAAAACGCTTTTGAGTTTAGACTGTAGTCTGGGGCTGAGCCCCGCCCAGGAGGACAGCACCGAGGCTTAACCCAGAAGGTCCTATCTGCAGCCACAGAGCCAGAGGACCCTGAGGGCCTGGAGCCTGGTGGGACGGCAGTGCTTTGTCACAGGATTACTGTCACCTGTGTCACTGGGCTTTCCCTGCAAGGTGCGCAGGAATCACCTTGAGGGACAGAGAGCTGAGTCTTCATCGGGCTTACACCATGCTGTATGAACTGTCCTTCACTGTTTTTGGTGGATGGAAAACTTGCTTTGAGACTTGCTTTCACTACCAACTGGTAGAGGTTTGGGAGCATTACTAACTTCCAACCTCCCCTAACTGTTGACCAGATACTATTACCTAGCACAGAATACTCCAGAGCTCCTACGGCAAGCTCAGGGCAGTTTAGTGAGTGTCCGCTGTGGGCCCAGCCAGGGTACCAAAACAGATGCAGGACCAACCTCCCCTTTCCAAGTGGGATCCTCTCCTGTGATTCAGTGACAACGTAGCCTTGCTGAACTGGGCAGGACCAGCAGTGTGACCTGGACAAGCACCAATGCCACCTTTTCCAAGGGGAGCCAGGAAAAACTTATCTGCACCCACACACCACTGAAAGCCCTGATAAGGGCTCAGGAATACGCTGCCCAGGGGTGAGCCCTGCTCTCCAGGCCCTGGGCTGTCCTACCTGGATGAAGGCCCTGAGGAAAGACCACTGTTTAAAGCAGGGCACACTCCCTGCAGACCTTGAGACCCCAACAGTCACAGTCACAGACCTCCAAAGTTTGCAAGGAGGTCTGTGCACCCGCCTGTGGGACTAAAACAGCCAAAGCTCACAAGAGTGCACGTGAGCTTAAAAGGAGAGAGGACACAGGAGCGAGCATTCAGGGAAAGCCTGGGGCGTGCCCATGGGACTACAGACACTGTCAATGGAGAATATAAAGCAGCTCACTACAGAGAATGCGCCCAGGCGGGCAGGAGGAGAGTGGATGGGCTCACGTGGAAAACTGCGCATGGGTCACCTGGAGAGACACCTGCAGGCTCACGTGAGAAACTGCGCCCGGGTCACGTGGAGAGGCACATGGACTCATGGCGTCAAACTGCACCTGGGTCACGTGGAGACATGCACACGGACTCACGTGGAGAGATGCACAGACTCACGTGGAGAGACACAAGGACTCACATGGAGAGATGCACACACGTGGAGAGACACGCACGGACTCACGTGGAGAGACACACACAGACGCACATGGAGAGATGCACAGACTCACATGGAGAGATGCACAGACTCATGTGGAGAGATTCACACAACTCCTGGGAACCTAAAGCCCCTCACCCCACTCTCCCATTTATAGGGGAGAAAAATGGCCCAGGGGGGTCCAAAACTTGCCCCAACCCACCCTGCCAGGTCAGGTCACGTCTGGGACTAGAAAGCCGGATCCATGTGACACGGTGTTATTCCCCCCCCCCCCCTTTAATGTTAAAAGCCACTAAGACAAAACTTGCCTTAAGACGTTTCCAACTCGGAACAAGCAGAGGAGCACTGCAGCCAAGTTCTAAAGCTTTGGGGGCTTTTCTCCGCAGGCAGCAGGGGCTGAGGGAGGGGTGGCAGTTCTATGAACCGCAGGTGGTGGTTTCAGAATAATTCTCTCGGAAGCCAAGCATGTGCCTACCTCCGGGCCTGGGCCCGCCTCCCCGGGTGCTGCTGTGGTTCTCCCTTGGGACACTTGGGCCCGCTCACACAGCTCCTTCTCGGGGAGCCTGTCCCCGAGCGCCCTCCACAGCGGGACCCCCTCACTCTCAGCCCCTGTTCCTGCTGGAGTTTTCTTCTTGGTTTTGTTAAGGGTTATTATATTGCCCCTGGTTTTCTCGTCTGTCTCTGTCCCCTCTAGAACGTTAGCTGAGTGAGGCAGCACCTGACTCGTTAGTTCAAGGCTCTGCTTAGTGCCTGGGACAGAGTCTCGCATGTAGTAGGCACTCAGTTAACAGAGTCTGAATAATCGTAGGACAAGCAAACGATATCTAAGTGCACATGTCATTCTGTTTCCAAAAAGCTGTGTTGAAGGATATATGATGTTGCTTTTCTTTAACCTTTCTGGTGGGTTCCCGGAAAACAGTGAGCTTGTGTCCCTGTAACTCACTACCCTCCCTGAAACGGTGACTGTGGGGTGCGTGGCTGCTACGTGGCTCAGGGAGAGGAGGCGTGCATGCATTTCTTGTTGTGGTCTTGCCACGGGGGAGGCATTTCTCTGTGTTAGGCTTTCCACAGGCCGTCTGCCCTGTCCTGAGTGCAGGGGAGCCACACCACGTGGCCCTCGGAGGAGGCAACCATGCGATTGTGGGGGAATGTGCGACCTCCATTTTTCATAGGGCTCCCAAGACTCCTTCCTAGAGCACATTTGTAAATGATTCAGAGGTGATGGGAAATGACACTATACCATAGTCCTTCATTCTCCTGACAACCTGTTATAAAAATAAATGTAATCGTTAGGATGGTCTTTGAGACCACTCCATGCTTAGGTGGTTGTGTCAACACCTGAGCAATCTGTGATCTGTCACTGATGTGGGTAATCCCAAGGAGCCTGTTTGTATTTCAAGCTACGGTGACATTCGCTGGGTCCTCAGTAAGTGTTCACTGGGCTGCAGGCAGGGGTCCTCCTGGCCGTGTCCATATAAGCAGTAAACACACAGAGTGAGAAGCCACCACCAGCGGACCCTTGGAGGACACCCCCGACAAGTCCACGTCAGCAGGAGTGACAGTTTGAAACTGGTTATCTGGGCAGGTCTCATTACCCACAATGTAAAATACAAGTTTAACACAGGCCATTTGTCAAATTGGTCACTATGGCCACCTGGAAACTGTTACCTTTGAGCAGCCAGGAAGCAGTACGATCATTTCGATGAGTTTTAAAGTATGTTGAAGGGTAATAACCAAATATCCGAAGAGCCAACATTTATAAAAGCAGAACCAGTCATGTCTTCATTAGACCGAGATGCTGAAACAGCAAGTTCCAAATCTTAGGAACTTGGAGAGTGGTCGGCCTCTTTATCCGAGCCCATCTGTCCTCCTGTACTGCCCCCATCCGCCTGCACACACATCCACTCCCTAAAAAGCCCCTGCCAAGGAGGAGAGGCTGGGCATTGTCACCTTGTTACCCTGCCTGAGCCCGAGTGACGGGAGAAGGCATTTCCCAGCCCTCACTTCCTTGAGATGCTAAAACTTGATTTGCAATTAGTTTGGTGCCGGTGGAACAGCACTGTGGCGAGACCGATGATGCCACCATAAAGAGTGCACTTATTTAAGACTATTTAAATGCAGGACAAAAGGTGCATTGGAAATAATCGGCCAGCTAACGAAACTACATTCCTGAGTGGCGAGGCCTGATTTAATGAGATGACATGAAATGTGTGCTTGTTGCATCTAAAGAGTTGGGAAAGTACTCCCTCATTCACTTTGGAATACTTCGGGTTTGCATCACTAATTAATACAAGTTTCCGGTGAAGGCGTGCGTGTGCGTGTGTGCGTGTGTGCGTGTGTGTGTGTGTGTGTGTGTGTGTGTGTGTGTGTGTGTGTCAGCAGCTAATGCCTGCACCCAAACACACAAGGCCAGAAACTACATTTCTCTGGGAAGGAATACCATTCAGTTGCAGCATCCGGCCTGCGGGATTCGGATGTGAGCACCTGAATTAGGAGGCTGCTTCAGGGATTAGAACAGTCACAACTCTGTAATGATTACTTCCTTTCTACCTCTGCCAGCCCCAGGGACCTTCAGCACACAAGCAAATGCAAAAAGAAAATTTAATTACCTTTAAGGTGGTTATAAAACCAGTTAGGAATGCTAAGAAAATTCATACAAGCCTATTGCTGGCTGTCTTTGCTCATGGAATCCTAATTCCAAATTGTGTTGATGGGCAATCTCTCCAGACCTTGAAAACACACTGGAACGAGGGTCAATGAAGAATCAATATGCCGTTCTCGTGTGAGGTGGAAGAAAACTTCAGGGAAGACACGGTTAACACACTAAGAGAAATGACAGCTTAAATTTGAATTTGCAGAGCACCTTGTGAATTGTTTGCACAGATGTGACATTATTTACATGACAATTTCATGCTTCTCAGCACACAGAGGAAAATAAAAGTTGTTAGGTAACATAATGAGACCATTAATTCTATTAATGGATCAAAGTTTTTTTTCTAGAACTTTCCTGTTGCTTCATCATCTTGATATAATTGGAAATAGTGTTACATCTGCATTTCATCACCTACTAGGAAAGACAAGTCAGGAGGAAAAAAAACATGTTTGCTAGTTTGCCTAGGCAGAGAATGTTCACTAGCCTCGAAAGCGTTTGAGGCTCTTAGGTTTGTTTACTTGGACTGATCCCTAAGCCAAAGTATTAAAAAATGTTTTAGGACTAAATAGTTTTCCACTCCCTAAAAAAACAGAATCAAGAGCTTTGTCTACAATACTTGTTTCAGAAAGCAACAAAGAAATAAGCCAGCATTGGCCACGAAACCACTAAGCTTCTTTGACTTGATGTTGCTACTGTTTCCTCAAACTCAGCTGAATCAGCTCCATTTCCGTGGCAATGCTCGGGAAGAAAAAAAATAAATAAAACAGATTACAGTGGTGCCAGCTCCGTTCCGACAGCACAGGAGGCATTCTCTTTCCCCTGCACTCCCATTCCATCACTTACTTGCAATGTGTGTACTCTCCAAACTGGGAGCGATGAGGAGGCCAGGGGATAGGTGCAGATTCAAGAGAGGCGAGACTCGCCCTCTACCCTGAAAAATATTCCACGCTGTCCATCTGTAAATAGAATTATAGCTCTGCCAACAGCCAGCCTTGATGCAAAAGTGCCAAGTGAAACGAAAATTAAATGCCTATGAGAAATGGCTCCCTGCGCATCTCCCTCTGTCTGCTCTGGCCTTCCCTGCCTTTCCCATTTGTCTTTATTTCCATTTAGAGCCGAGCCCTAAGCTGCCTTGCACTCCAGGCACACTCCCTCACAGCCGTGGGTGGATGTGTTTCATCCTTGTTACCCATGGAGCTACATGGGGGAAAGAAATTACTTATTGATTTTCCTCTCTGTGGAATGGTGTCTTTGCAATGGTTTCTTGAACCAGGTCAGCAATGCATTCGGCTCCAGCTGTGGGAACTTAGACGTATGCCGAGCCGCTGTCCTGCTCACCCATCGGCCCTTCTGGGCAGCTGCCCCGCCCAAGATCACCAGCTTCTAGCCCCTCTGAAATGGACAACGGGATAAAGACAGGTTGGGTCCAGCACAAGGAGTGGGCATGCCCTGCATGCCACAGTAGGAGGCAAAACTGGGTAGGAGGGGGGGAACTAAGTGAGGGGAGTCCTGTGCTACAAGCTCTCATTGGGTTGTACTATAAGATATTCATGGTGAATTGCAAAAGAGCATTTTAATCACAATCTCTATACAACACATTGGTAAGAAAGGCAAAAGGCACCAAATCGTACCTTCGACTTCTATTTACTTTACAAAGCTGCTACAAACTAGTCGCTGGTTAATGTTAAATTCCAACTTAAACAAGATCAGCTTTTATAATGTGATGACCTGATGATTTCTTGTTCTACTCACCACATGGTGATTTATATGGTGGGAGGGTCAGTGGATGAATTCAGTGCCTCCTGGTGGTAATGTGCCTTAACTGCAGGGCCAGTTTTGTTGGGGGGTTTTTTAAGTCTTTTTTTTTTTTTTAATCCTTACTTGAGGATATTTTTTCTATTGCTTTCCAGAGAGAGTGGGAGGAAGGGAGGGAAAGAAGAAAGGAGGGGGAGAGAGAGAGAGAGAGAGAGAGAGAGAGAGAGAGGGAGAAGCATTAATGTGAGACAGACACATCGATTGGTTGCCTCCCAAATGAGCCTGGACCAGGCCAGGATCAAGCCTGCAACCCAGGTACATGCCCTTGACCAGGAATCAAACCCGCAACCCTTCGGTCCACAGGCCGAAGCTCTAACCACTGAACCAAACCAGCCAGGGCACAGGACCAGTTTTTTTAAAACATATTTTGTTTTGAATGATGAAACATAAGGAGATAACACCATGACATTAAGCAATACAAACCTGACATCTGTGGTGAGAGAGCTGTGACCAAACACCCATCACTGCCCTTTGAAAGAGCCTGCTGTGAGCTCAGTAATGAACTAAGTAACAGAATCACCACCTAGAAAATTTGGCTTTATTAATATGCATATTCAGACTACTCAAAACAAGTAATGAAATGACACTGGAAAAAGTACCTGGTACAATCAGGCTCTGTTGATTTAACCTATGTGGCTTTTATCTAGAATGACAACAAGAGATTCCTCAGAGAGCTTCACATCCAGCGGGGACTGGAAACCACACCCACTTGAATTCTCCACAACTGGTTTAAGGAATTGATTGGCCCACCCTTTCCCAGTCACTCCTGGATTTTTCCATCCTGACAATTTTGATTATGCAAAACCTTCAGAAGGCTTCATGCCAAAGGTCTCGCCCAACTCTATTTTGTGTACTTCAAGATTCAACTCAAATTCCATGTTCTTCATAATATCTTCCTTTCTCTTCAATACTAAAGCAAATTCTCCTTCTATTAGGTTGGCAAAAATGAACAGGAGAGCCCTGTCTACAGCAGTCACCTCCACCCCTTCATGCTTCTGTAATGTTACACCATTTACTTCCTTCGTCCCACCTATCACAAGCTGTGGTTACCTTACCAAGCTATGTGTTTGTTCGTCTACTGGTATCTCTCCTGACCAAATGGATGTCTCCTGGGGCCAGGGGCCTTGCCTGCTCTGTTCACTGCTGTATACCTAACTCCTCAAAGTGTCTGGCACACAGTAAATGCTGAGCGAATATTTGCTGAGTGAGTGGACATTTAGTGTTAGTCACACTCTTCTACACTTGCTGGTGAGATTATACAAGTTATTTAGGACAACTTAGTAATACGAATCAAACTTCATCACCCAAATATAAAACTGAAATATAAGAAACAACTCAAGTGTTTGTCAAGAGAAGGGAAATAAAGTATGTGTATTATACAATCATATGCGATGCAGCCATAAAACATGATGTTGTTCATCTATAGTTACTGACACAAAATATGTTCATGACGTATATTTAAATTGGGAGAAAAAAAAAGACCGGATTCACAACAGCATTTATGATAGTTAATTTTATGTGTCAATTTGACTGGGACACAGGGTGTCCAAATATTTGGTCAAACATTATTCTGTGTGTTTCCACGGGGGTATTTTGGTTTTCAGATGAGAATAACATTTAAATCAATAGAATGAATAAAACAGATTGTCCTCCCTAATGTGAGTGGGCTTTCTCCAATCAGCTGAAGACCTGAATAGAAAAAAAAGGCTGATCCTCCCCTCGCTAGAGAGAATTCTTCCTGCCTGGCTGCCTTCAAACTGAGACAATGACTCTTAGCTGTCTTCAGACTCAAACTGAAACGTTGGCTCTCCCTGGGTCTTGAGGCTGCCAGCCTTCAGCCTAAACCTACAGAATCAGCTCTCCTGATCTCAGGCACTTGTACTCACAGTGCAACTAAACCATCAGCTCTCCTGGGTCTCCAGGAGAGACCAACTGGAGAGATCAGCTTGCCAACTCAACTCACCTTGCATATCTTAGGACTTACCAAACTCCACAATTTCATGACCCAATTTTTTAAAATAAATCTATCAATAGATAAATATATAGCCTATTGTTTCTGTTTCCCTAGAGAACCCTGAGTAACACAGCATGTGTAGTAGGATCTCATTTTGTTAAAATATTACAACTACGTAGATTTAGTTGTGGTGGATTGATTGCAGGTCTGTACCCAATCTGTTCATGCCTCCCTGTAGCCATGGTGTTAGATAGTCCCTTTCATACCAACTCTAGACTAAGCTATTCAACTTCATTTTTACTGCTGAGACCAAAGCAAATGTGATGTACTGGAGCTTGCCTTTCTGCTGCTCTTGAAGCCTGAGACCACCATGTGAACCAGCCCCGGGTAGGCTGCTGGCGTAAGGAGAAGCCAGGGAGGAAAGGCCCCAGTTGCCCCACCTGTCCCAGTAAAGGCCAGTCCACCAGCTAACTGCAGGCAAACAACAAGTCAAAGAGTTCCAGCGTGAAAGAGGTCATCCTCACCTAACTTTCTGCAATTTAACTTCTAGACAATATGGCCGAGAAGCCAAAAATTATGCCCCCTCAGACAAGTTAATAAAGAAATATGAAGAATGCAGGCATCATGCAGCTTTCTTCAGTTTTCCAAAATGACTTCATTTAAAGTTTTAAGAAAGAGATGAGACAGAACAAAACAGTAGTTGACAAAAACGAGGCAAGTACTGGATTAGAAACTGAAGCAGGACCGCCACTGCCTTCAGCGTCCAGAGGGCCACCGATCTACTTTGAGGTATGCTGCCACAGGTAATAAAGTTAAGTGGCTCCAACAAGGATCTGAACATAGGGGCACTAAAATCTGCTGACAGCACTAAAATGGGAGTTGAAGGTAGAACGAGGAGCTGTGTGACCAGCTTAAAAGAATTTGGATCATTGAGGTAATTGGGCCAGCAGATGGCAAATGCAGTTCATTCTGGAGGACTGTGAAATAATTAGTCTGGGAGAAAGAAGCTAGTCTAGTAATGATGGTCTTCTGTTTATGAAGCATTATTTTCTTACCAAGTACCTTTCACCAAGAGGTCCCCATAATGTCTCTGTGATGGTCCTGCGTGGTTATGCTAAGACGCTGGCAGCCCAGAAGGAGCCCTTGGGGGGAAGTGTACGCCGCACGACCGGGCCCAGAGGAGAAGAGGGCAGCAGGATCTCAGAGGAGAAGCAGGGAAACCCCCCGGTGATTCTCCAGGTAGAAATATTGTTTGTACACTCATTTGGGGAAACTAAGGCAGCAGAACACGTGCTCGATTTTGAATGACGGCTCATGACGTGCTAGTGTTACTGCTTTGTGGTAAGATCACATAGATATACCAGATTTTGAGATTTCCTCGAAATAAAGGTTCAGAGAACTTAGATTTCTCTTCCTAAAATGGTGAAAACACACACACGTGCACGCACACACGCACAAACCTACCTTTCAGTTGCCCTAATGGAGCTTCTCAAAGTTTTGTAAATAGTTCCTAAGATTGAACAGGTGTCCGGCGAGTGGTGGTCCCAGGGAGACGGCGAGGACACTGTACGCTAACTGGCTGCACCCCTTTCCCTGCTTCAGAAGCTAACTTCTCTCCTCTCGTCGTCTCCCATCCTAACTCTTAGTCAAGCAGAGAGTGTTGGATGCATTTGTGATGGGACGTGGCTAGACTTTTGTGAGATAAAGAATTGGCTATCTGTTCTTCCCCTAACCCCTCCAGCCAGCCCCCTGAAGTAAACAAACATGAGCCTCTGGAACATTTTGAGAGCTCTGAGTTTCCTATTCTCCTAAAACACACTGGTATCACCTACAGATCAATTATGGGTCACTCAGCGTGAGTCGGGAGTGGATAGATGCTTGCACGGGATGGTGTAGCCATGAGAAGCCCTGAGAACAGAGAAGATGGAACTTGCCTTGTGCGGCTCTGGAGGCACTTGATTTCTAAATTCCAAAAGCTCAGCAGTTAGATAGTCAGCATGTCTTGTTTATATAACTAGGGCATTTTTTTTACACTCATCATCTCTCCCAAGGGGAGGAGGTGGAAGAGAGTCCAGTTGAGTCTATAGGTCAGATGCTGCAATAATGGGGAAAGACCGAGGTGCCCAGGTACATGGAAGAAGATGTGAGTACCAGAGGCTTGGAGGACTGTGGTTCTTGCTTTCACTTACCTGGGGGCTTCTTAGTGCCTGAGGGTCACGTCCAACTCAGACCTGAGCCCACCTCACAGTGAGGCTACTGTGGAAAGATTGTGAACCACTGGTTTAAGACAACCTCAGCCTGTGTCATATAGATCCAGGGCGTTGTACTATCGACTCCCCCTCAGTCCTTCTTAAATCCATCAAGCACTGCAGCATTTAATTCCAGACATCACAGCTCAAGGGAGACATTGATAAGTGGATGTGTGATCAGTGGGGTGACTGCTTGGTGAGCCCTCTGGAACCAGGTCACTTAAAGAGTAATTCATGGAACTGGAGATACTTGCTTTTAAAATTGGGGAACTTAAAATGTTTTGATGTATGATCATACATAAGAAATTCAACTTAATCTATTTGCAAAACTCTGGAGCAGCACTCTCTGGTAGAAATATAATATAAAGCACATATATAACTTAAGTTTTCTAGTACCTGTATTATAAAATCTAAAAAGAACCTGGTAAAATTAATCTTAATAACCAAATACTTTATTAACCCAATATATCCAAAATGTTATCATTATAACGTGTAATCAACAATTTAAGAAATTACTGAAATAGTTAAATTGCTTTGTTTAATTAACTCTGAAATTCAGTGTGTGTTTGCCACAGTTCACACCAGCCACATTTCAAGTGCTCCCCGGCCACATATGGCCAGTGGCTGCCATGTCGATCAGAGCAGCCCTAGATTTGGTCATGATGTCCTAGAAAGAAATAGTGAAGGTCTATCTTCAAAGTCCTGTGTAACCTGAAGCCCTTCCTTCTCTAAATCATGTTTCCTGCTGATGGTAATTTCTCAGTTGGAAGAATATTTCTCCACAGCTCTTGTCTCTCACCCACTAATGCTCACCAAGAACCACCTTTGCCCAGGTCTCTTTCTCCCTGTCATGAACCACACATGCCTCCCTTCCTACTTACAACAAACAGCCTGCACCTCCTCCTGAGCCCTGCCATCGTCCACATACCCCTCACATTCTGAACAGGCCTGCCGCCTCCGGGTTCAGCTCACACCTAGTTCTCACTACTGAACGCCCACGAACGGCATCGTGGCGGCACATTACTGCGAACCGCAGGCAGCTTTACAACACCACGCAACAGCTGCACGTCAGCTGATCCAGGCAAGCAGCTCTCGTAGGCACAGGGCTCCCGTAACACATTAGCGGCCTTTGAGTTTCTCATGGGTCTTGCATTTGTTGTTGTTTTAGCAAACACAGCTGTACAAACTACTGTGGAAAGTATACCCCCCAACACCTGCCTATCTTTAGCTAATTTCAGGGGCCTGAAAAGTTTTCTTTGCATAAATTTTGCTCCTGAAAAGCCTCAGCGTGTGTTACCAAGGAGTGCTCCACCAGGGGGAACCCCAAACTGGAGGCATCTGGTAAAACTCAGCACCACAGCTGCTGCAGGTATCTTGCAGCAGTTTGGAAAGTTCAGACTCTTGGCTTGCTGCCCCTCCATAGATCCTCTTACAGATGGCAGTGTTACAACGTTTTATGCTGTAACAAGAAGCTAATAAACCAGGGCACTTACCTCTCTCCTCATCTGACACTGGAGGATAGTAGCCTCTAGTTCTGTCCAGTAGCCTCCTCGCACTGTTCTTGGTACCAGGTGATGCCATCAACTGGAAGTCTCTAAGTGTTGCTTTTAGAGAGAAAATAAAATGCACATGTTAGGCCTCAGCGTGATTTAAGCAAAGTGCCAAGTTCAGTATTTTTTTAATATACTCACCATAGGGAAGGGAGGGAAAAAGTGTCAGAATTATCTGTGAGTCTAAATGCTTTCTAATTATGATGTCGATCGTCGTTTTCATCCGCTGGTTTTGTTAAACCTCAACACACTAGAAAAGAATGAGTGTGAGTAGGTCTGACCCCTCCTCGCCGCCTCCACGGCACTGGGAGTGGGGCACTGAGGAGCGCAGGTTCTTTTAAGACATTATTTAAGGTTCTCCTCAACTGTCCACTCCACACATTGATTTCCTGTCACAGCTCTATGTCTGGGGGCTGGAACTCTTCATTGATCCACAGAGAGCATTTTTAGTGCATCAAAGAGGTGCAGGAGGTGAGACTCAGAGGGAAAGATGGAAACCACGCTTTTAGGGCTGGACACGGCTCAGCAGTGTAAAAGCCACATCAAATATTAAACTCAGCTTGAGACTTTTTTTTTAATGTTCTGAAGTCCATTGGTGTGTGTGACTCAATGGGACACAAAAAGGGGAAGGATTATTACCTCTTCTAATGGAAAAATTCCCCCTGACAGAATGGAAGCAAGCTGTAGGACCTGATAAACTGAATCCTGCATTTATCTTCTCGTGGAGGACTTGAGTTGTAAATCACAAGTAGGTCTAGGCTTCCAAGTTCAATCAGTCAAGATGTAATATTAATAGGGCAAGGTCACGAGTCAATCCAAGGACAAGCTGGTTAGCTTTGCTCCATTGTCAAAAGTGATTCCAGGAACACTGATGTCGGAATCCACGCTGTTATCAGAAACAGGAGTGGCTGACTTCAGAGAGCCTCTTATAGCTCTGTCCTGAGACAGAGCCGCCACCTGACCGGTCAGAATGCCACCAGCCTGTGGAAAGCCTACGTGCTCGAACAGCTCAGACTTGGGCTCCCTGTATTAGCTTGCTTGGGCCACCGTAACAAACTACCGCAGACTGGGTTATCTTAAACAGAAATTCATTGCTCACAGTTCTGGAGGCTGGACGTTGGAGATTAGGGTGCCAGCGTGCCCGAGTTCAGGTAAGAGCTCTCTCCCTGGCTTAGAGGTGGCCAGCTTCTCACTGAGTAATCACTTGGCTTTTCCTTGGTGTGTGCACATGCGGGGGGGGGGGGGGGAGAGATCTGGTGTTTCTTCCTTTTCTTATAAACCACTAATCCTATGAGACTGGGACCCCACCCTTTCACCTCATTTAACTTTACTTCTCTCCTAAAAGCCCTATCTCTAAATACAGTCACACTGGGGATTGGGGTTTCAACCTATGAACTAGAGTGTGGCAGTTTATAGCACATCCTTACACAACCAGCCTTCTTTCGCCTCCCTAAGGAGACATAGCCTTCACTTAAAAATAAAATAGAAAGCGTAAAAGGGATATATTTTCTTCCCTGAGTGAGACAGTTTAGACGCCCTTTACCCAAACATTTTTCTGGCTACTAATAGACTTGAACCTGCCGATGAGTAATGAAAAGATGATTTACTCGTACCCAACTGGATAGCTATCAGCTCACAAAGGCTATGAAGACAAAAAGCAAGGGCAAAGGAAGACAATTATGAATCTGCAAAATTGAGTTTCCAATGTGGTGGCTCGCACAGTTCCTGGTACTAAATAGACCCACATTTTGAAGGAATGAATATTTTCCAATAATGGAAGGAGACTAATATGAATTAAAATCAAAGCCTCATTCATAAATGGTTATTCAAGGCTAAAGGTCACCTAAAATGATTTCCCTTTTGAAATCAGGATTTCAGAATATATAACTGTAGCATTTCAAGCACAATTACATTTCTTATCAAATGCATTCATTGGTTCTTATAAAATAATTCAGTTTAATATATATCCCTTTTAATTAAAATTTATAAGTGGTTATAGACTAAACCAAGTGTATCTTAATTAAATCTGAACACAGTTCACAGATGTTAAGGTCGACCCCAATTTCAATAAAGGCAAAGGAAATACAACCATTAGAGACTCGGCTGAGTAACTTCAGTCAGGTAGGAAGCAAGATGAAGGAGAGGCCAAGACAGTCCCTTCTACACAAGGCTGGGAGGTAAATGGCCCACTAGCCAGGACATACAGAAAGATGGGGCGACCTGCCCAACAAACCACTGAAACGCAGATAGAAAATGAATGGATGAACACTCCTGTCAGTCATCAAGAAACAAACTTACACCAGGTAAGGAAGGAGGAGGCATCTACTCTGACAGCTCACACATCTTGGAAGGCCCCGGACAGCTTGGCTACTGTTCAAACTAGTAATAAATGGAGATGGAGCATGGCCAGTCTTAGCATGGCCAGTGCTGGAGACCAAGGGTCCACATAAGTAAGGTTACCAGATAAAATATAGAGCACCCAGTTAAAGTAAAATTCAAGACGAACAAATAACTCTGTGCTTTATGTTCCTCCCATGCAATACACATCCTGTATATTTATTTTTCTAAATTTGGCAACCCTCCACGTGAACAGTCTCAGGCCTTAACAAAAGGCTTGTCAAGGAGCCTCCTGCCATTCCTATGCAAACCACAATATTTGTTGAACAATCATCATTAAGGGCTGAGGGAAGTCTGAAACGGTAACTGCACGCCTGAATTATGCCTTTGCCAGCCCTTGGAGGCAAAAGGGAGAGGCAACCTGTGTTTTAACATCGAGATCTTTCCTATCCACCTGGCTGGGAGTCCTTTTTAATGTATCCCCCTCAGAGTAGACCAGAACCAGAACGTGTCAGTCAGAGGGAACTACGCTGGTCAGAAAATCAATCTAGAAACATTTATTTTGGGGTCTCTTCTGTAACCAGAGCAGTGCTGTTGATGGCGTAGGAAAGGAAGCCCCACAGCACCTCTGCACTCCAGGCGACACCCTGGGCAGATAGAGAAGTGGGCCCTGAAATGAGAAATGGCTCCCCAAGGTTTAGCTGGGTCTCACTGGCAGAGCTAAGACTAGCGCTCTGCTATCATAAATTATCCTTCCACAAGTTTTTAGTATACATAATAACGTTTATAAGAGCTACTGATGCTCTGAAAAAAAGTTAATCTCTTCCCATTGGAATGCTCAGGAAAGATTTAAACAGGTTAATGCATATTCATTCATTCATTCAACAATATTTATTCATTATCAACCCCGTGCCCAGCACTATTGTAGATGCTGGACCCACAGATGCAATGCCTGTCTGCAAGGAGACTGACCAGATGCTCACCACACCCTCTCCCCCCTCTGCTGGGCACAACGGACTACATCTGCCAGCCTGCCCTGTAGCCGCGTGGCCCGTGATGGCACTAGCCAGTGGAATGTGGGGAGGAGCGATGCTAGGTGTTCCCAGCCCAGGTCCAAGGGAAACCTTCCCTGTGGAAGCTCCCACTCTCTCTCTCTGCCCTGCCAGCTGGGGGCAGAAGATCCAGCAGGGAGGTCTCAGCAGAGGAAGGAGGGTATCTGGAAAGCTTGTGCACCAAACACAGGGAACTGCCATCTGAAGACAATAATCCCCTACTGTGTGAAATCACTGAGGTGTAGAAGTCATTTGTTACAGCAGTCAGAGTGCCCTGATACATGGCCTTGGGAATTTATAAGGGAAGTCAGGTAACGCGCAAATAAACAAACAAAGATGGCTATGATTACAAATTAATTACAACTTGTGAGTGTTCTACAGAAACAACCAGAGTGCGACAATCCAGAATAACCGAGATGCGGGGGCGCCTTGGATATGTTTGGACTCGGTTAATGATGAGCCAATTATAACAAGGATGCTGAGGGAAAGAGCGAGTGCTGACGGAATCCCTCCTGTGGCAGGCCCCGAGATAAGCACTTTATACACCTAAGCTCATTCACTCTCACAACCACCCCAGGAGGTGGGAATTATCCTTATCTTCATTTTTCAGGTGAAGATTAGGATGCTGGGAGCCAGCGCCTATTCTGATTGGTCAGAGCCTGCACTGGACCAGTTGTTAAATATCTTTAATGTTGCCACTGGGTTGGGGGATGAGTGGTAGGGAGTATTTCAGGTGGCGGTGATTTTGCCACCCAAGAGACATTTGATAATGTCTGGAGACATTTTTAGTTACCACAACTTGGTGTGGGTGGACGCCACTGGCATCTACTTGGCAGAAGCCAGGAACACTGCCAAACATTCTATAATTCCCAGAGCAGCCCCCCACAATAGGAATCACCCAGCCCCAAGCGCCAATAGTGCTGAAGCTGAGAAACCCTGGGGGAGAGAGAAAAAGCGTGTACAGGGCCCCCTGAGCGGGAGAGCCCCAGTGTGGTTGGCATAGAGCATACATTAGAGTAGAGCAAGTTAGCGACAGGAGGCAGGGACACACGAGAGCACCCTTGGTAGCTACAGCAAGAGTTGGGGTTTAAAAAAAATAAAAATAAAAATAAAAAGAGTTGAGGTTTTACTTTAAGCATAGAAGGGAGTAAAATAGGCCACTGATGATTGCTACAGAAAATAGAATGAAAGCGGTCAAAGCTGTAAAGTTGCTACTGTGAACCAGTAGGTGGGATGTCAAGAAGGTTGGGACAAGGAGCGATGGTGGAGGCCAAGAAAAGCAAATGGATTGGACCTATACCTCAGAGCTGGAAATGGCAGGAGTTATTGGGGGCGGGAGGGGGCAGGAGGAGTGAGGATGATATCCAGGGCTCTGACCTTGGTTGGTGGCTTGCTGGGTGGGGGTGTCGCTTCACTGACTGTGGACAGTAGAGAGAAAAGTGGGAGGATCACATGGCCATTCTGAGATGCCCATGAGGCAGCAAATCAGATATGTCGAGTGGATGGTTGCATGTGGGAGCCGCGGGATCTCATAAAATATTTTATGAGCGAAAGCCGTGAGAACAAATCAGGTTTCTCAGCAGGGTGACAAAAAGTGAGCCCGAGGGCCCTCAACTAGTTGGCAGTTAGGGACAAGAGGCGGGTCAAGCAGTGGAAAGAGGAAGAAGGGGCTGGATCCGAGGAACCCGGAGATTGATGTTCGGGACAAGGGGATGCCTTCCAGACGGTCATCATCTGCCGTAACTACAGTGAGAAGTGGAGTGAAATGGAACGTGGAGGCCACTGGTGGCCTTGAAGTGAGCAGTTCAAAACACAGATAGGAGTAAAAGTCAGATTAGAAGGAGCTGAGAACTTAAATGGAGACAGTATATACACAGTTCTTACGAGAATTTTTGCTGTGAAATGGAGCAGAATGATAGGGTACTAACTGGAGGGGGGAGTGGGGAAGGAAGATTTAAGAGGATCAGATAGACCACTGCCTGTTTGTGTGCTAAGAAAAATGACCTAGCAGAGAGAAACCGATGGTGGGAAAGGAAGGGGAAGGAACACAGTCAAATTCTTGAGGAGACAGTAGGGATGGTGGCCTCCAGACTGGCCTGGGGATGGAGAAAGAAGTGCTTTCAGTGCATGAAGGTTTCTAGATTTAATAGTGCTAAACTGAGATGTTTTCATCTAATTCCTTATATTTTCTCAGCTAACTAACACCTACCCGATGGCCTGGTTGTGGAAGGGGTAAGAAGGAAGAGCATGGAGATTTAAGGAGAAATAACGGAGGTATGAATCAGTTATCCAAAGAATGGAGAGCAAATAACCCAGGGGGAAAAAACAGACTTGGTGGGCAATGTTGAGAACTTTCCAGAAGTTTAAGACCATGAGTTTGAAGTGAATTGAATCACCCAAGTTGCCTGAAATTCTACAGCATCACCTGACAGCTCAGATGTAGACATAGACAAAGCAAGGGCTCTAAGTTTCCAAGACTGGAGTGTGACTGGAATGGTGGATTCTCAAGTGCACACCCAGATCCCCCTTCAGGACCAGGCACTCACTCCCCCAGCTGGCCAGAGCACTGCACTGACCGCTCACAACTGAGTACCCCATGGGACCTGCCAGTGACTGAAGGAGGCCACTGTACTCATGGTCATGACTGATCAATGCAGGGGACAAAGGCCTTCTTACCTCAATGAAAAGACACATTGGGGGATGACATAGGTCAGGCTGTATCCATCAGTACAAAGAGAGTCACATTTTCTCAGAGGAGAAGGGAAAGGGGGCAAGTCAGACATTTTCCTTACTAGGCTTTAATTTTTAGAGCAGTTTTAGGCTGACAGCAAAATTGAACAAAAAGTACAGAGTTCCCATTTACCCCCTATATCCCCAAACACATATCCCCCCTACTATCAACATCCTTCACCAAAGTGGTACATTTGTTATTATCGATGAACCTACAACAACACATCATTATCACCCAAAGTCCATAGCTTATATTAAGGTTCACTCTTGGTGTTGTGCATTCTATGGTTTTTGACAACTGTACAGTGACATTTATCCACCATTAAACTATATCATATGGACTAGTTTCACTGCCCTAAAAATTCTCTGTGAAGTCACCATTTGGAATGGGTTACTATATTTATTTTCTAGGATGCCATAACAAATGACCAAAAATTTGGTGGCTTTAAACAATAGAATTTATTCCCTCACAATTCTGGATACCAGAAGTCCAAAATCAAGGTATTGGTAGGGCCATTATCCCTAGGAAGAATCTATTTCTGCTTCTTCAAGTGTCTAGTGGCTACTTGGCATTCCTTGCCATCCTTTGGCTTATAGACACAACCTCTGCCCAAATCTTTACATCACCCTTTCCTTTGTGCATCCCTTCTAAGGGCACTTGTCATTGATCCACACATGAGGACCCACACAGATACCCAGATAAACCATCTGAAGATTCTTAACTTAGTTTCATCTGCATGGACCCTTTTTCCAAATAAGGTCATGTTCACCAGTCTCCAAGGATTAAAACATGGACACAACTCTTTGGAGGCCACCATTCAACCACTACAATAACAACTACAGTTACAGGTTACTTCCTCTGAGTGGGGACAGAGCTGGATAGAAATATCTCTGGCCTTCTCCACCAAGCAGAAAAGAGCTGAGGATACTGGACGCTGGGCATGGGTGACAGTGGAGGCTATACTGAGTTCCATTAGCAGGATGGAGCTGGTGGGGAGGGCAGAGGTGGCTCACAGGTGTCTAATTCTGAGTTAACTCTCAAGAACTAAGATCAGTTCCCCATAGTCTCATCTTTAAATGTTGTTATCAATAACATGTGCTAACTCTCATTGTCCTAAAATAAATGAATGACAACCAAACCCCAGGAAGATGCAGCTGTTTCAGTAACTATGTGTCTAGCAATGTACCTGCCCCAGAGCTAAGACAATGAGAGGAAAAGAAGGGATTTTCATTGTGGTGTGTAAACTGTCAGCAGGCAGGACTCCTGCTATGCAGCAAAATGTCAGAATATTTTAAAACAGTATATGTCAATATCTACTCCCACTCTGGGGCTGGCAGGCTCAGGTATTATTTTTCTTAATAAAACAGAGGATTAATTTTTTGAAAATTCTTCTTAAAAGGTTATTGCTTATAAAAGCATGGAATTATAATCAGCTCCCACCACCCACCCCTTTTCAATCCCATTCTTCTCCAAAGCACCACTGGGAATGGATTTGTGGACTTGGGGTGCATTATCCCAGAGGCCAACATCATAAGCAGGGCTGGTTCCCCAGGTCAGCCCTCAAAGCCACTATTTGAGAGTCTAATTGGAAATGTTTGGAGATATGGCAATTTTGCAATGAAAAGTAAAGAATGCATTCCCAGTGGTATTACTAAAACATAAGTAATGCAGAAAAAGAATGTTGTTGGGTCTCTTGAATTATGATTGAAGACTGCCTGTCTTGAGGAGGGTGAGAGGGAAGGAATTCGTGGAGATTCTGCAGGGAATGCCAGGCACTCCCAAGACCCCAGCAGTAGGCCATGCCTGTTCATTTTCTTTCCAGCTGCACCTCACGAAAGGCTTAGGCGCCCCTAACAGCGTCACCAACCTGCTCGCCACCCCTTCTCAGCAAAGGGTTCCAATGGGTTTGCTTGTCTTGTCCTTGGTTTTTTGTTTTTGCCTTTTGCTTTGGCTCACCAAGAGAATAAAGTGAGAAAGAGAAAAGGAAATATTCTTGATGGCACTGAGCAAAATTATAGATTAAAAACTGGGAGGAGGGTAAGGTAGGTAAATATGGATCTGAGAGATGTGAAAGGTGGAAACTGATGAGCTGCAGGGCAACAGGAAGTGATGAGACATGTGCATAAGGAGCTCTGCAGATTACCAAGCCCTCCATCTGCATTCAGGCCCCCACACTCCAACCTCCCACCCCTCTAGCCTTGGACAGGTATCCACACCTGACAGCCACTGGGGAGAAGGAGGGACTGGACAGAGTGGCTCTGGTATACACAGATAGTGGGTACCTCTGGAATTGCTGGGAAGGGCCATGTGACCAGGGAGGTGCTGGTAGGAGGCTGGTGCCACTTGTTGCTGCCTGAGGATGATGTAAGGGGCTCAGCCTTTCCTAGAGCCACCATCCTCTGGGCTCCACCTTCCGTTTGGGGGCTGGAGGTGTTTGTGAGCATCCTGGGCCATTGAGAAGGGAGGCTGAGCACACTGGACAATGCAGACAGGACTAAGCAAGTCCAGGGGCTCAGAGTGACCTCATCCTACGGCACCTCGGGTGGCTTCTGGGATGATGATTAATAGAAGGGCAAGAATCCAAGCTCCCCGCAGGCCCACTTGTGGTACCCACTCAACTGTTGACAGGAGAGTCTGTGTAGGCTGGTTCATCAAACTCGCTAAACTGGACTAACTTATGTCTGTCCTACCCATGCCCCTCGGACCCAGTCCTTGCTCCCTGGACCACAGACCTCTCTTTCTGCCCCTACCCTCTCCAGTCCCCAGCCTGCTCCTCCACAAAGCAGTAAATCTTTATCCAGCAGGTGACAAAATAGTCTGGCTCTTTCTCCATTTCCTGCAAACTCATTTTTTATAGAGTAAACATTATAAATATATGCACAGAGACTCGTTTAGCTCTTGACAGTCAGAGACAAGTCACTGAATCTCAAACACCCTTTTCTCTTTCAAAAGGCCCAATTCTTGCAAACTGCCTAGCATCTCAAGACTATTGTGTCTTCATAAATTCTAAAAATCATCTAAAAAACTCAAGTAGCAAGATGTAATTTCTCCATTATCTGTACTGCTCACTGTTTGATTTTCACAAGAAAAGAAAGTCATGGAAGCCTGAGAGCAAAGAAAAGCAGGAGTGAAAAGCACCAACATGTGTGTGAGGAGGTATATTACACTGGTTAATAAATCAAAATGCTTTCCCATACAGCGGCTGGATAATTAGAGAAAAAATATCTTGCATGTTTATAAAATGATTGGTCCCAGTTGTATATGGACGTGCATGTGTGTATTTGCCTAGAAAACAAGGGGCTCTGCCTTTGAATAGCAGATGACTGACTGGGCAGCCGGATTCTAATTAATTTATGGATTTCTGAATTATTCAAATGTTCTTTCCTGAGAATGTAATGTGATTATTCTTAGAAATAAATAACAAAAGAATGAACAATAAAAGTAAAATAAAATCATTAAAATAAAGCCTTCACATCTGTTGCGTGTTTTTGAGTTACATTTCTGTCGCAGCCAAGAAAACTGATGCTGAGGGACTTGTCTGCTCATGTAGAGGGTCCTGCTTGAGCCAGGTCTTCACCCCTCTTGTCCTGTTGTCTCCAGGGGTCAGAGCATATGGCAGAGAGTGACTAGCACTTTTGGATCACTCTGGATCTTTCCAGGCAAAGAGTTGATTCCTGTGGATATTCTCCAGTCCAGAGCTTTGCCCCCTCTTCTCCTCCATGCACCAGCTCTAGAAGAGGGGAGCTTTTCAGAACCAAGACAATCTGAGAATTCTACTACATCCTACATCCAGCTGTGAAAAGAAGATTCCAGAAAACCTGTTTGCCTCACTCACCCTCCAGAGGAGACAGGGCCACTTCCATCCTTGGTCAGGTCTCAGGACTGGATTCATCCTGAGGCCCACCCTAGTCAAAGAACTGCCTGGTGTTGTAGCTGAATCATGCCCCACCCCACCCACCCCCGCTCCAAAAATGTCCATGTACCAGTCCCCAAACCATGTGAACAGGTTACCTAGTATGTCAAAAGAACACTGCAGATGTGATTAAGGATCCTGAGATGGGGATGGTTTGGACCATCCAGGTGGGCCCAAGTCTGTAAGCAGATTGGACTGAGGCAGCCAGAGTTCCAGGCTTAGATGCTGAAAGAGCAAAGGAACAGATTCTCCACTACAGCCTCTGGGAGGAACCAGCCCCAATCACACCTAGATTTTAGCCTGGTGAGACCCAGTTCAGATCTGTAACCCCCAGAACTGTAACAGAAAAAAATGTGTTTCATTTTAAACCACTACATTTGTGGTAATTCACTACAGCAACCAAAGGGAAAAGATCCACCTGGTTTAAAGCCAGAGAGAGGCCCCTCCTTTCCATGTCCCCTTGTCTTAATGGGATAATGGGTCGCCTTCAAGGAGCTCCTGCCTGTCACAGTGCTGCAGGACTGCCCAGGGTTCACGGCCCTGGTTGTTCTAGCTGCACAGTCAGCACACGGGGCCACAGGGATGGGATTCACAGAGGGGACTGAGCAAGGAGCACAGACCCTGCCTGCCTTTGACTCCACTTGCTTCCGGGACAGGAATTTCACTGCTGAAGTCCTATCATCATTATAAAGAAGTGAAGTGTAAGTTCTGTTGTGATAAGAATTAGCAATTCCTGGCTACTATCTTCTCGATCAAAGGCAGCCAACCAAAATACAAAAGGCAGCTGGGCAAAAAGGCATCATGTGAGCTTGGTGACTCCAGGTGTGGATGTCACAGGCTCTAGTTCCAGCCTGGGCTGTCCTAATGACCCGTCCAATGTCATGCAGGGTGTCCTTTAGTTTGTGTTTTAGTTTAGCTTTTCATCTGTAAGATCAAGATTAATTATGCCTCTCTCCAGGGATGCTGTGAAATCTATTAAATTAAGTCTGTGCTAATTTTCACACTGTTATTAGCCAAGGACTGAAGCACAGCCTGATAGATGAGGGTTTCCAGCACCTTTGAGCCCGTCGATAGAGTGGCACCATCGTTATATACTTATTGAAACACACAGATTTGACCCACGGCCAGGCGAAGGATAGGAAGACAGGAGAGCAAGACTGCTCCGGAGAAGAGAGACCCTATAGTCTCTGGCTATGTAACTGACCTCCCAGGATCCTCTGCAGCAATGTGTTCAAAATGTTTAGCTAAAAGAAAATTTCTTCCAAGTGAAATGTAGTAGAAATCCAACACATAAAACTGATGGATGTGATGTTATTGGATTGACATGGGGACAGGTCTCAGCGCCTGGCCAGGCCCCCTGAAGCTGTCCCAGACTCTCCGGAAAACCTTTGTGTGGCTCAGGGGGCCCATTTCCAAAACCCCTGCTCCGATCTGTCCTCATGGATGGTAGAGCCGGTGGTCTCATCAGCTCTAGAATGTTTTTAATGAAAACTGAGACCTTTCACATGAAAAAACAGAGGCCCAGAATTATTGTCTCATCAGGCAAATGTCAGACACGTACCAGAGCGTGAAATATGGAGCAGAAGGGAACTCCAAGGATCCTATAAATCGGCGCCTTGTTTCACACGGCCCAGTCACCTGCCGTTCAGCCCTGTGCTATCTACACTACGCCACATGGCCCCTCACACCTCCAGCACTGCGTGCTTTCCTCTCCCTGCATTCCAGTTAACCCCTTCTGGCCTCCCCTCTATTCTTCTTTCACGAGCTTCACACAGGCATATATGCCTAAAAAATCTCTCTTACTCCTTCCTACATGCGCCTTCCTGTGAGTTTTCCATAATTACAGGGTAGTAGAAAATAAATGCTGGTATATGCAAATGTAACCCCGCTTGTTAACTAAGGAAAGGCTAGGGAAAGAGAAAAAGAAGTCTGAACTATAACGATTTATAAAATGCCTGGGGTGCATACACAAATGTCTTTAGATTCATGCAGATTTTGAGAGTGGGGTTTGAATGGTTTTTGTGTTTCACCCTGACAGCTCATCATAGGTCCTATTGTTTCTACTCCCTGGTGGCCCTGGTGCCACTCAGCCCTTTGCTCCTATGCCTCCCAGTCCCACCCTCCACAGCCACCCGGTTCTGTCCCTGTGACGTGGCTTCTCCTCGGCAGCAGCTAGACAGCAAAGTGTGGAAAGGATGCTCAAGGCAGAATAGCTGAAAACGTTCGCCTGATACAGTCAGAAGGACGGCAAAGACACGTGGGGATAAATGAAGACCAGACAAATGAGAAAAATAAAGGCTAGTTACTCAGAACTTGCTATAGCAGGGGAGTCAGCCGGCCACCACTGCTGGCACTTAGGCAGCGACTCAAAGGCAGATGGAGGAGTGGGGAAGCTTCACAGTAAAGAAAAGGGAAGGCTCAGGGCTGCCCTGATAGCAGGCTGCTGACCTGGGGAGCTGGGGGACGACTAACTAGCAGCAGGGCATCCCGTGTGGTTTGTTAGGGTGGTGCATCTTGCTTTCTCTGGTTGGCCCCAAGTTGGAAGCAGGGGGGGAGGAAATTAGATAAGCTGTCAGCTTTTAATCAAGTCCTGGTCATTTTGTGCCAATTGTTACAGAAGTTATTGTATAGCTTCCTGGGTTGTCACTAGGGATACTGCTCTGACTTCCTACAAGTCTGACTTAGAGTTTCCAAGGCTGGTTATGCAGATAAAAGTTTGGTTTCCTGGGCTGGTTGCTGCAGGTTGTGGGTCAGAGGTCTATTTTCATACATTGCCTGGCCATTGTCCACTTGTATATTCAGTCTTTAAAGCAAATAAACCAAGTAGCCACTGTCCACAATAGCCTCCCAGTGGACAGGGGAGTGCAGTGGGTTGAATGGTGGCCCCCAAACAGGTTTGTCCACAGCCTAATCCCCATCACCTGTGGTGTGACCTCATCTGGAAAAAGGATCTTTGCGGGTGTGATTAAGTTAAGGCTCTAAAGATGAGATCATCCTGGATTACCCAGGTAGGCTCTTAATTTAACAGCAGTGTCTATAAAGGAGACAGAGAGGATACCAGCTGAGGAGGAAAAGGCAATGTGATGACGGAGCAGAGACTGGAGTGATGCAGCCACAAGCCAAGGGATGTGTGCAGCCACCAGAAGCCGGAAGAGGCAGGAAGGACCCTACCCCAGGGCCTTCAGAGGGCACAGCCCTACTGACGCCTTGATTTTGGACTTCCTGCCTCCAGAACTGTGAGAGAATAAATTTGTGTTGTTTTAAGCTACCAAGTTAGTGGTAATTTGTTACGGCGGCCCTAACGCGGGGCTCCTGTTCGCACAGGCATTATATCCCTCTTTCTCCAGCACTGCTTTGCCTAAGGGAGAGACAGAGGAAAAAGAATGTTTCTTATACTTGGTTCAAATAACCAAAATATGCAGAAGAAAACTGTAAAATTCAAACTGTGGATATTCCAAAGTAACTTTCTATTTTACAACATGGAGATAAATATCCAGATTTCCTTTTATTTATTCATTTCCTTCCAGGTGTTTTTTGGCCTCTTATAGACATAGACTTTTTTGGTATGTGGTCAACAGTCCCTTGAGGGTGTATCTGTGACTGTTGACATAAATATGCACAACTGCTAATATCACTTTGTGTAGGTGATTAATAATATAGATGAAGTATACATAATATTTCATGGAAATATGCATAATAACCACACATAGGCCCGTTAGCTGAGAAATTGTAACTGATTTTAGCGTATTTAGGCCTCAGCAAATCACCATGTTCACACATTCTCTCACCCCTTGGAGTTTCTCCTTCCCCTCTTCCTTATGTCTTACTCTCTTTTACCAAAGTGGGTTCTGATTACTCCTGAGTTAACCTTAGTACAATGAACATCATAAACACAAGTAAGCTGTTTTCTTTTAGGCAAAAAAAAAAAAAAAAGGAAATCTCAACCTGGAGACAATTCTATCCTGGCAAAGACTAGATCCCTTGGAGAAAATTATTACCACCCCTCCCCCCCACATACCCCCACTCCATTTTCTGTGTTCAACCTTGATTCAATAATGGGAAACACTTGGATATAATGAGTCTCCTGCAATTGTCAACAGCCAAAGAACTTTACCCCTAGGTCCCTCCTGCAACATGGCAGGTTGCCCTGTTACACAGTGATTAATTCGGGGATGTGGAGCTAATCTACAATCAAGTTCCAACAGACACATTTTCGTGCTGCTTGTCACAACCAAAAAGGATGGAGCACACTGGAATGGTTACTAACCAGGCTTCATAATCAGAAAGCGTTGCACTGTATTGGCCAAAACATTAGTCATGGGATTAGAATCCATCTTCCTTTGAATAGTCTAATCCTCTTAAAAATAGTTCAAAGTAATCAGGTTAGATTCATTGTACATTTTCATAAACCCATCACTCTTATAAAGGAGTTTCAGAAAAGGAAAGATCAAACAGCTTCTAAAGTCCTTGATGCTGATGAAACTCAGAGCAAAATAAATGTCTTATGAAGCACTTACATAAGTGATTTAAGCTAAAATATCCTAATAGAGATAATGCATTTGCCGTCACAAGTGGATTTGTATTCTAAAGCCTTCCACTGTGAAAACAAATTCTGAGTGCTGGTTTTCTACATAATGTGACAGTAACAAGAAAGGACATGGAGAAATATCTCCAAGAACCAATTTAAAATGGAAGCTCTTTTAGCAGTGCTATTTAAGTATGTGATGACTAATCAGAGTGGCTGGTTGTTTGTGACTTTTTGGTGAGCATAGTACCCATTCTCACTAGGCAATGCCATCTTCATGAGCAAACTCAGCTCAAGCTTTTTAATGCACCCACTTTGCTTTAGCAAATTCGTCAAGTCCAGTCTCACCTCAAGTCTCCTAAGTCTCTTTTTATGCATACAGTATTACCAAGCCCCAACACCACCTTCCTGCAGTTTGCAGAAGTTCTTGAGAATCCAAGAGTTGGGTTAGAAAGGCACTCCTATACGTTTCCACTTAAACTTAAATTCAGTTCTTCTTTAAAACTCTCTATGTCATCCTGGAGCCTTAATTTATGGTCTTACTATCCACAATCCAATCCAGTTTCATAACATCAAAAAATTGTAATAACCACCCGACTATCTTTACTCAAGTCACTAATAAAAATGATGAAGGTTATAGTTTCTGGAACAATGACCTTTTTCAAGTTCGAATTGACATTTAATGACATCATTGTCCAACTGGTTATTCTTCAGTAGGTGTCCTTGCATCCAACCCAAAGTTTCCTAAAGTCTTCTCTGAAGCTGAACATACACAGAAACAGAGCAACGTATGTCCCATAAACTTAGCACTGGATGCAGGTGCTCACACAGGTCCTAAGATTCAAAATTCTCCACTGACTAACAACTTTCCCTACCACCCCACCTAAGCATGGGCTCCTGTGACTGCCCCTTCTTTGCCACGTATGCAGGAGAAGTCAATCATCCTCTCAAAAGTAAAAGAGCTCCTTCCAACATAATTGCAATCAAAATTCTTTCACACTTTTTTCACAGAGTATTGGCTTGATGGTCAATTTTATATCAACTTGGCTGGGCTATGGTACCCAGATATGTGATCAAATATTATTTTGGATGTTTCTGTGAAGGTGTTTTTGGATGAAATTTACATTTAAATTGGTAAACTTTGAATAAATCAGATGGCCTCATACAATCAGCTGAAGGCCTTAACAGAATTAAAAATTGACCTCACAGAACAAGAGGAATTCTGCCAGTAGACGGCCTTCAGATTGAACTGCAGTATCAGCTCTTCCCCGGCAGCATGACAGTCTTTGGACCTGAACTGCAACATTGGCTCTTTCCTGGGTCTCCAGCCTGATGGCCTTGACTTGAACTACAGATTTTGGACTTGCCAATACACTCATGCGCGCGCGCACACACACACACACACACACACACACACTCTGGAGAACCCTAATACAATCAGAAAGTATTTTAATATAAGTGCAAAATTTTCCTATTACATTGCACAAAAACAAACTTATACCCATAGTTCTTCACATTAATCATTAATGATGCCCTAATAGGCTTTTTATTCTCTTTAAGTGGCTCATATCCACTGTTCCTTGGACTTCTCCTTTCAGGATATAGTCACCCTCTTGTTTGTCCTTGAAATCTTGGGTGAAGGAAAGTCTATAAATATCTCGCCTCAGCGATTCCAGTTTTCCATTCTTCAGAAGGTATGTACTGAATCATAGTCCAAACATACAGCCGCTCTCTGGTGCAGAAGTCTTAAGAACATTAATAACTCCTAGTGGATTTATGAGGCAGGCTTATTGAACAAAACAATTACATCAGGCACGAGAGAAAGGGAAGCTCGATTGAGAGTGATAGGAACGGGGCTCACTCAGGGCAAGAGAACCCTGTACTCAACACCCACTGCACAGGACACACACAGCCCAGCCGGATGTAGGCTCTCCCAGTGACAGCCGCTCTTCACTCACACCCTGGGGCTATAACACTGATTATTTTTAATGACAAATGATTTCTTAGGAAAGGTCTTGCTCTAATGAGATGCCACCATAGAGTGACAAAACCACAAAAGATCAGAGAAATACAGAATGGGAGATAACACTATGTAACATTGCCAAGTTGTCTTCACATTTCAAATACTTGGGGCAATAGGAGACACAGAATATGGGTAATAAAAAGCCAAGAGCAATCCAGAAATCTAATTTTAGCAAATGGTTCAAAGTCTTCCCGAAATATCCTTTATGAGGAGGATTGACAAGAGTTGCATTCGCAGTGAAGAGAGCTACAGAAGCTGCCTGAGAAGACCAACTAGAACCCACTCTCCCAGGAGAAAAGGGCCAGGGAAGTGACTTTGCCCTCAGCTATGCCAGCTATCCAGAGGTTTTCCAGGGACTGGCTCAATCTGTCCTCGAGAGGCTAATATGTAAATGAGGAGGATGGTTTCTTAATTCACAACAAAAGAATTCTTTGTTCACCATGATACTTACCTCTCTGGTCAGCACATTCTCTCCTCTTTGAAAACTCCAACATGGTTAGTCAACTGTAAACAACAGGGTGTTTGATGAGCATGTAGTAAGGACAAGAAAAGATTATGGGATAATTTAATGGATAATGACATCAAGTGGTAGAGATATAGAGAAACCTTTCAAAGAGACCAAAACTTGCATCTGCTACTCAGGGCATCTTGTCCCACAAACAGAGAAGTTCACGCACCAGAATCCTCCTGCTCTCCAACTCTCATTCTCTGGCCCCATGTTGATAATCTACACACCCTGAAAGAAAAAGCATATACTTTGTTGACCACCCCCCTTTGCCACACAAGCTTACAAGTACCTGAGTATTTGCACTGCCTGTAGAATAAGCCCCAAACTCCCTAACACGGCGTGCAAGACCCCTCATAAATTGACCCTAGTTTATCGTTCCAGCATCAACTCCATTCTCTCTCTACTTTCTAATTTAGTCATAGCAGATAATCTATTTCTTCTCAAATAGTTCCCCCTCACTCTGAGAATGAAACAAAATGTAATTTCAATTTGCACCTGCAAGCTGATAAGGGCTGGACCCCCAGTAACCATTTCAAAGCAGTTCTTTTTTGTGAAGATGCTTTGTTGCACTTTTCCTCTCATGAGGGTGAGCTCCCACCTCTAGGTTGTAGAAGAGCATTCTCATCATTTCTTAGTCCCAAATTCTCCTGGTTGTGAAAGACATTCTCATTCTCAGGAGGGGGAACTGGGGCGTGGGGTGCACACTGAACTTGTGCCAGTTGTAGAAACTGTAACTTTTCTCTTGGCTTTCCCTAATTTTGCCCATTTAGGAACTTAAAGTCAGATCTGTGTGTGTTCACAGTTTATATTGAAAGGTATGGTAGGATGAAAAATGTACTATGTACTATGTTAGAGAACCGTAACCTTTTGTTGGCAGTTTCATATAACCAATGAAAAGTTACTTCTTTAAAATTTGTAAAGCCTTACATTTAATTGACAAAACTTAATGAACGTGTAAGAACAGCACAAACACTTGGAATTATTACCCAGAACAACTCGTACTTATCAATTTGTGCAGAAAGACCAGCTTCCTTGGAACTACTCATTAAAGCTGAGAACTGGACTTTTGGCCATAATTATTTCGGGAAGGCCAGTCCTAGATGTCACTGACTAATTAGGCTAATTGGAAGGAAAAAATTGCACAAGATGTTCCTTCAACATGTACATTAATTTGCTTTTATTTTCAGCTAAGGCTTTTACACCTAGTTGTGTTGATTTGTTGTTCCAAACAAATGAAAAATCATAAGGGAAAAACGTTTATAAAGGGAAATTCTAAAAGAACCAAGATAAGGTAGAAAGAGAAGGTTAAAAGCGATATAAAACCTAAAATGTTGTTTTGACAACCCTGTTTGAAGATACTACAATCACTTGAAACTCACTACAAATATCATCTTGAACACTCTCAGGAACTGAGAACTGCGTGTCCCAAACAATTGTCAACATGACATAGAGCTTTTGCTTTGCTGTAAGGCAGTTCCCAACTGACAAATGGGTTGCGTTCAAAAAGTTCTTTTGAAGTCACTTGTTCAGAACTCAGGCCAGCTCACAGAAGAAAATTAACCCTAAGTGTTCCCTGTTTTCATTTTCTTGGGCTGCCATACGGTGAGACAGAAAACACAAACACTTCGTCTCAGTCCTGGTGACTGAGAGCCCACGATCGAGGTGTTGGCAGGGTGAGTTCTGTGGAGGGCTGTGAGGAAGCACTTGTTCCAGAGCTTTTCTCCTAGTCTCTGGCAGTTTGCTGGCCACCTTTGGCATTCGAACTCTGCCTTCATCTTCAGCTGGGGTTCTCCCTGGGTGTCCAAATTTCCCTTTTTATAGGAAAACAGTTCATACTTGGTGAGGGGCCCACCTTGCTCCAGTGTGACCTCCCCTTAGCTAATTACATTTACAACTTTATCTCCAGATAAGGTCACAATCTGAGGGACTGGTTCACCATATGAATTTTGAGGGGCCACAATTCGGCCCACAACACTCCCAGAGTGCCCTTTGAGTAGCATTGCCAATAGCACTGCTTCTCTCTGAGTTCCAGGGCCCATGTCTCCTTCAGGGGTGTCCACAGAACCCACTGGGCACTCTCTTGACCATGTTTTAAAGGCATGGGTAGGTGGCTTGAAGTAAAGAAACTCAGTCTTGCCCATTCTGCCCACTTTCCAGATGGGTTTCTCCAGGACTTCGTTGCACCTGCCCCTTCTCTCTTGCTCCCGTTCAGACAAGCCCTGGGGAGTAAGATGAGGTGCTGATGCCCCCTCACTGTCCTGGTAGGACTTGTTCTTCCCAATCCATCTCCTCCAGGCAGTGTGGCCCACACGATGAATGGATGCCACAGCGCAGCGAGTCGGAGCACCCTGGGGACATCTGGCTGCCTTCTGCTGGCCCTCCCTCCAGTCCACACAAACAGACTTGGTAAGTGCCCGCTGCAGCTCTTGGGTCTAAACCAACCTCCAGTGCAAAGGGGGAAGGGGAAAGATCAAAGGCCACTGTGCCGATACAAACCACCCCGCCTGCGGGTCAGCATTCTAAATGAAGAATGAAAGAAGAGAAGCCTCAGGAGAATGGGGTTTTTCCTCTCCTTCTCTACAACTGAGTTCTAATAGTTGTTTTGCTTTCACATAATTTTTCCAAGTAATTAAAAATGATGGCACAGTATATAAATGGCCTAGAATCTCAGTAGCAGACAGGGTAGTTGTGTCTCTTGCTTAGTAAATGCTTTCCAAGTTCCCCGGCACTGAAGAAACTCAATTTACTAAAACCAGCAGAAAGCGCTTATGTGATAAACCTACTGTACCATTTTCCCTTGGAAACATTTGTAAACTACCCTATCAGGGACAGAGAATTTCTATTAAAAATATATCAACACACTCATAAAGGCCATTTTCCCCTTGCAATTTATTCTGAGTAATAACATCTAAGCCACAAATTTGTTGACAATCAATTTTTGCTTCTCCCTGCAATTCGGTTGAAGAGTATCTGTTTCTTAATAACAAAAGGGCTTGAACACAAAATAACATTCCATTACCAGGTGCGATGACACTGCAAACCCTGCCGTGCTTCCTCTCTGTGGTGACATATAGCTCCACATCAGCCATTAGCCCTGATCTAAGCCCCAGCCAAGGCTCGCGGTCCTAGTTGCATTACAATTCCCACATGGACTCCAGACATGAGTAATATAAATATTGAACCTCATCTGCATCATGAGAAATGTCTCCTGGGTGTAAATGTGTGAAAGAGTCACTTAGATGCTGACGAGGGACACTCTCTTGACCATGTTTGAAAGGCATGGGTGGGTGGCTTGAAGTAAAGAAAGTCAGTGATGTGGACACCTGAGACTGTCTCCCACTTCATTCCAGAAAGTTGCCGGGGTGGACCGTTGTAATTATAGTTTTTACCCTCCCACTTTCCCTTCTCCCCAACTCCTTCCAGTAGCATAACCCCTTATGGGGAACTCTTCCCAATAGATGTATTTGAGGCTGACTTCTTCCCCTGCAGTAGGGGAGGGGACACGAATCAGGCTTGGTCCATCTGAGAAACCCAGGCCCCTGGCCACAGTGGTCATTTCAGTAGCTGAAGGGCTTTACTACAAATAACAGAAGACGCTCCTCTCACCCCTACTGGGAAATCCCAAGGGTTTTAGGAGCTCTGTGCTAGGAACTGGGGGCAAAGACCAAATGTCTATTTCTTATCATGCCAAATATCACAGGCAAATCTAGTTTTATTTTTAAAGATGATGCCTTTTAGAGCTTGGGTTGTCAGCTAAATTTCAATGCATGTGGTAAGTAAAACAACCATTTTATTTTTTTCACTTTTTATTTTTGTTGTCTTGTTTTATTGGTGCTCTAAGAATGTTAAGATACACTAGTACAAGGAACAACTGAACACAAATTGTCTTAAAAGGCATTTTACAACCAAGTGTTAAGGAGGCGAGAGTTCTCAGCAGTAGCGTTGGTTACAGGACCATGAGCTCATGTATGGACAGTTCTGTCTTTGGCCACACAATGGCCTCTGCTGCTACTGCCTGAGGGCCTGAAATCAATGGAATATCAAGGTGTTGGCTCATCACCGGAACCTGCCCTGCCCAGAGTAGGAACAAGGCCCCCCAGCAGAAGAGCAGTTACCAACACATGAACCGTGGTTTGTGGGTTATCTGGAGGCTGGTTTCTCACGACACTGCTATTAATAAGATAATTGCTATATTTCCCTCTCTGGCATGAATAATTTATTTGTGGCAACTCTCTCTGAAATCTCATAAGAAAATATAACAACTCTTTCCTTCTTAAGAAAGTTTTAGGATTTTTGTTGAATGTCTTAGGGGCAGCAAAAAATAAAGAGGAATCAAGAGTAGTGGGATGTGTTAATTCAACAAATGCGATTCATTGTCTCTCTCATAGGACCCTGCTCGGAACGCCCTTGGTGTCAGCGCTCAGGGAACTCCCCCTGCAGCCCTGTCTTTAACGAAGGCCTCTTCCCCACCTTATCACTGGAGATGGGCTCCCTCGGAATAACCAAGGGCAGATGCTGGTCCTCATGAGGTCGCTAACCAACAAACACATTTTGAAGTCTGGGGTGGGATAGGGGTCGTAAGATTCCCTGCCTCTCGCCTGTAGATTATAAGCAGAAGGGGAAATTCACACAAGGGGCTGACGGCCAGAAAAAGAACCAAGGCATCAGCTCCTCACTTGCGCCAGGGCTGCCCCAGAAAACAAGATGGGAGGGCACAGCGTGGGCTGAGTGCGCAGTGGAGCCTTTCCCTCTCCATTCCAGACCTTGAGACTCACCCACCCAGAGGGCTGCGGGGCCACGCAGCACAGGGACAGTGCAAGAACAAGAAAAAGCGCCTCCTCTGAGGAGGCCCTGAGCAGCAGCTTTACTGACTAGACACAAGAAGTAGGAGAAGTGGTAGCAATCCCTGCACCAGAGCCAGGGAACTTTGCAGATACTAGCAGAACCCTGGAACCTTGGTCCCACCCAATGGCACAGGCATGGACAGTGTCCACCCAGCTCTCCCTTGGCTCAGAGCCTATCAGCAGCGAGAAAGAATCCGCATTACTCTCTCAAACTCTGAGTTTCCCTCCAGAAACTCAAACAAGGGGGAAAGGTCCCCCTTACATACACCATCAGCACAAGCACATGTAACCTGTACCCTGCAGAATGTTATATTAAAAAGGACCATTAGTAAGGGCTACGAGCAGGCTCTGCCATTGAAGGGTGATCTTAATCTTGATTTGCAGAAGTTGCAGGCCCCGTTCTTTGTGAGGTTTCCAGTGATATGACAGGTGGCACCTCTGATGGGTGTGAATATTCCTAAAACCCTTCTAGTCTGCATCTCAGGGCCACCCCCAAGATGAGAGGGAGCCACAAGGAGGCATGATTTGATATAGCTATACGTAACTGTCAAGAAATATTCTTTTTATATCCTTCACTCGGAGATGAAAACATCATCTCCAGATGGATGTTTGAGGTTACTTCTCAAGAATTATGTTTCTTGCCCTGGCCAGGTGAGTCAGTTGGTTGGAGCATTGTCCTTACACCAAAAAGGTTGTGGGTTCAGTGCCCGGTAAGGGAACACATGGGAGGAAATTGATTGATGTTTCTCTCTCACATCTCTCTCTCTTTCTCCCCCCTCTTTCCTCTCTCTCTTCCCCTCTCAAAGCAATAATAAAAAAAATCCATATCCTTGAGTGAGATTTAGAAAAAGAAGAATTATGTTTCTTTAGGTCAAGCACTTAACTTCAGCTAAGATAAGTAAAAAGAAGACAGATTTTTACTGTAGGCACCTATAGGGCAGGGTCACTACTCAGCTTTGTAGAACACACAACGTATTTGCGTGTTACGTTTAATAAAATGTTATCGCGAGGTCAAGAAATTTGGATAGAGTCTCCATGATTAGACAACCTGATGCGTGACTTACCCGATACATTTCATGATTTTTCAATCAGCAGGTGTGCTTGTTTTTCTGGGGGGCTTCAGATCACATATCTAAGACCCAATCTTCTTCCTTTAAATAACTAAGCTCATTTCTGGGTCTCGTGGAATTCACACATAGTACCTAAAATACAGAGCAGACAGGAGTTCCCTTTCTCTGGGAAACTTTAAAGGAAGTCTCAATGAATGGCAATCAACTGGAACTAATACTTGATCAATCAATTATGGTGAGAAACAGGAGTAAAGCAAGAGTACAGCACAGAAGCCCACGACAAGAGGAAACCTAAAACTATTGACAAAACAGATAGGAAATTTAAAACATTTTCCATCAATACTGATTTGAGCATAGGAATAAATGTTTGGCTAATGCATTTTACCAGCTGTAATTTCATTTTGAACTGCCATAAGATGTCATAAGACCACTGAGAGGAAATTGGGGGGAAAAGCCTAAATTTTTAAAAAATCATTTTTATGGCATTTACACTGGAATTAGTTCTAGAATAATGCAGTTTCACAGCTATAATTCAAACTAGGTTTTAGTCTATTGGTTTAATTGCAGCATATCTAAAATTTAGAAGTTTTTATAGTCCTCAATCCCATATAATGGCGGTTAAGAACCTTAGAGAAAATTCAATTATCATAGAGAAGAGTTTAGTTCCCTTTTTTTTTTTTTCTTAAAGATGGACTGCATATGGAGGCCTGGTAGATAAATAGCAGCTTCCAAATGCCCAACCCAATGTTTATAAAAATGGAGCGAATCTAATCCAGAAGCACTATAGAGGGACATGCAGATTATTAATATGGCACAGGAATATAAAAAAGATTTTTTTTCTCTAAGGTAGTAATTTTTGTTCAGGTAAAATATATCCTGGTGCTGGCATAACTTTAAATATATCGATGACAAAACAATTGCACAAATGTCTATAAATACACCTGGAATCAGAAAGAATTCAGAAAGGCCCCCATAATGCGAGGGCTAGAGGTCTCACGTTTTATCTTAAACTAGAAAAGGGAAGGTGCACTAGGTCTTTAGGATGCTGGCACATCAGCTACCAAGGGCAGCTGCGCACCTGGCAGCTGTTTTAAGGGGCACCTGCTGCCCTATAGATGAGCAACTGCCCGCAGCACTGGGTTAGCACCTTTTTTTTTTTTTTTATAATTTTTTATTTTTGTTTAAAGTATTACAGATGTCCCTTTTTCTCCCCAATGACCCTTTCCCCCCCGTTCCTTCCCCCTCCCCAGTCCCTCTCCCCACCATTGTCCGTGTCCTCGGGTTGTGCATATATGCATATAAATTCTTTGGTTACTCTCTCCCCCTCCGCCCCTTCTCCCCCTTCCCTCTGACATTCGTCAGTCTCAACTATGCTTCCATGTCATTGAATCTATCCTGCTCGTCAGTTTATTAAGTTCTTTAGATTCCACGTATAAGCGAGATCATGTGATTTCTTCACACACTGACTTAATTAGAGCCTTTCCTCCAAGTTATAACTTTTTCTCAAAAAGGGGCAGAATAGGAAGTGGAGTGGGTTGTGGGGTAAGGGTGGAGTTCAAATTTAGACTTCAAATTTGGAGAGCATTTAATCCAAATCTGTTTCGTCCAAGAAAATGAGATCCAAAGAAATTAAGTGGCTTGCCCATGATCAGAGAGCTAGTTCTTGGTGACCTACCTAGAACCCAGCCTCCTGATCCCTGCTCTGTGGCAGCTTCTCCTACACCAGGGACCTTCTCTCCTGGGGTGGGTGTCGCCTTGTCTCGCCCTTCTCTCCTCCAGCTTGTAAGATGTCTTTAACTGGCTTTCAGGAGTCACAGGAGGACCTGGCCATCGTATCTGAATGGGAAGCATGGGCTCCTGGGCTGCACTTGCACTCAGCTGTGGAGGAGATTTTTATTTGCAGGATTCCACTGAGAAGCAAGTTCAAGTGTGTTACATTTATTAATGTCTGTCTCAGGGCCTCTGCACACAGTGCTTTATCAATATACATGCATTATGCATCATGCCTGGCTTGTGACCTGGTATGTCAAGAAGAACCAAGGGCTGCAGCAGCTCAGCAGATAGTTTCAGTCACTGTGAGCCCCCCGCAATGACCTGTAGCCTTCATCTGTAGTCTTGTCATTCCTACAGTGAGGCAGTACTAAATGGATTATTTCAAAACCAAATATTTAAGAAAGGATATATAAAATATAAAATATACAACAGATTTGTTTAACGTATAACAAAGTCAACTTTCCTTATTGGAGTTGGGATTTGGAACAGGGGGGATGTACATTTATGCATATTAGTGTTGTGCCAAGAGCCTTGATTTATTTCAAAACCGTGAAGTTTCCATTACTCTTGGCAAATTTTAGAAATTTTCTTTAAGGGAATCATTTGTTTGCTATTCTACTGAATGATGCTTTATGTTGTGTGTTTGTGTGTGTGTATGGTGTGTCTGTGTTTTAATCTACTTATACCTTCTCAAATCCACTAATTATTTTTATTAGTTTAATTTCATATGTATTTAAAGAGATTTGTAAAGTAAGTCAAATCCATTTTCATTTTAAAGGATGCTTTTTCATTAAATAATGTCTTTTTAAACAAATTTTTTTAACTTACACTAGAAATTGCATCAATAGTATAAAGGAGAGACTAATTATAACAGAAATTTGTTCGTATTCCATTAAAATCATTATGTAAAATGAACCATATCCCAACAACTATCCCTAGTAAAGTATTATGGGATGGAGCAGTAGGACACAGCTACCTGTGGTCCTGTCTGATTTCCAGTGGCTTTCTCATCCCTTCCCCCCCCCCATAGTGCTAGTGTCCTTTCAGATTCTAAGATTTGCCCCACGGGATGGCTATGGTGCCTTCTAGAAGCAGATCCAGTGGCTATTCCAGCTGCTCTCACTCTAGCTACGGAATCAGAGCCTTGCTTCTCTACTTCCAGACAGCATTCTTTCTCCTTGGCCAGGAAATTTTGTCTGTCATGGGTATTTCAGACGCAGGGATCTGAGAAGGGTAAAGAAGCTTCTGAGTTCCTTGGCTCTGCATGTCAGACCCTCCCCTCGTTATAGCCTTGGTTAGCATTGATTCCTAGGTACTAGGGTCAAGGAGCTGAAGAATGAACTTTATCAATTGCTGGTGCTACAAAATGTATGGGAACCTGGCAGTGGTAGGAACCCAATGACTATCCCATGGGCTAGTCACCCCAGGAGGGTAGAATTTCATAGACAATCTTAGGCATCAGACTGTCTTCTCTCTTTAACTCCTAGTCAGAAAGGGCTGGAACTGTGCCCAGTGGGCACAGTGCATGGTGATTCAAGCTGTGCATTTTATTAATCATCCGCTGAGCGCCGTACCTCCTCCAGAAGCCTGACCTAAAATTATTAAGAATATGCACCATCATGAAACAGCCCTAATACCTGCTAAGTACTTGTTTAGAGCCTTTCCAAGATGTCGGGGTAGGTCTGCACCTGTACGCTGGCCCACGCGTGCCTTTCTCAGGAAAGCCGTCTCCCGATCCCGAGTGGCTGCCAGCGCCTGCTGGCCTCTCCCCGCCAGGGCTTTAGGAGGCGAAGCAGCACGGAAGCGGTCCTGGGAGTGAGCTGCCCGAGACAGGTTGTAACTTCGTACCATTGCTAAGGAGTCGCTAAGCAAACATTACACACAGAGAGGGGAAAATGCTCCTTTAATCCCAGCAAAGGAAAGCAAAAAGTTAGCTCCTTGGACAAGAGAAATAAAGGAAAGGGGGGAGTTATCTTCTCCACGCTTGTCTCTAAACAGCGTTTGCGCGCAGCTGAAGGTGGCCTCCCAGAGGCGGGGAGGGAGCCACGGGGGCCCGATCCCCAGCCAGAGCCCGAGCCAAACCCTCTCTGCCCGACAGTGAGGAGAAAATCAGGTTTCTCTCTGAACAGCAACGCAAAGTGAAGCGCCCTCGCATGTCGCTGAGCCCCAACACGTGAAGACTCAAGGAGATAAGAGACCTGGCCCTGCCCGAGGGAGCTGCCAGCTGCTCTGGCACACGAGTGAGTCACTCCCCACAGGACAGCTGGACAGTGACACAGGCGAGCAGGCCAATTTGCCATGAGTGGCTCTTAAAGCAAGCAGCCCAGAATGATTCTCTCCCCCCGGCCCTTGGCCACGGTTTTGGTTTCCTAAACTTTTATCCTCATGCTCGACCTCTCCACTGAACCCTTGATGTGTGTCTTACCTGACTATTTGACTGTGAATATAAAACTTTTTTCCCCCAGGCCTGTTCCTCCTCTAGCCCTCCCCATCTCAGGAATGATTCTGCCCCAGACTTAGTATCTGAAATCAAGAGCCTGGGAATCACTTTGATGCCTGTGTTTCCCTCACACTCATGTACAATGTATCAAACCCTACCGGTTCTACCTCTAGCACTTAACCTGAGCCCACCCACCTCTTGCCACGGCCACACCACCATCTGTGGCCTTCACTACTGCACTGGCCTCTGCCCACTCCTGTTCCTCTGTGGACTGTTCTTCATAATGTAGCCAGAGGTCACTTTCCTCCCCCCCCCCCCCAAGGGCATTTGCAGGAATATTTCCTGGCCAGGAATGCACTTCTCCCTGACCTGCACCTGCTGGTGCCATTCTTGTCCATCCTGACATCCTGATCTGAAGAAGCACTTGATCATCCTTTGTCCCTATACCCAATTTTGTCACAAAACTTGATTACAACCTGCTATGCTATTGCTTATTTGTTTACATGTTGACTGCCTGGCTTCCCCTAGAGGATTATGCTCCAAAGGTAGGAGACTGGGTCCTTCTGGTTTGTTACTATGTATCCAGTTCCCAGAATAATGCCCGGCACACAGTAGGTACTTAATAAATGTTGATTGAATAAGTAACCAAATATATGAATGAATGTTCCAGTCCTCTCTGTTAAAGTGAGCCAACACAACAACATGAAAGAAATGAAAACCCCAAAAGGTGATCGTAGTGAAGACACTTCTTGCCTTCTCACACTCTCATGCCTGTTTTCTGATCACAGGCTCCATCTCTCATTGGTGATCCTGCTCCGGCCCTTTGGGTTGGTATGATCATGAGACCCCCACTAACTCCTGCCTCTCTACTTATTCTAGAGCAGCTGGGGAGCACTCCCACGGGATGACCATGGCCTGGCCTATAGCCGGTGAACGTACAGCCCATCCCATGGCCCCACACTCTGCCTTCTCTGATCTCCCTCACGGGGCTTCAGAGGAATCCAGAAGACATCACAACAGGCTAAAGAAGAAAGGAAAGCTTTCTAGGAAAGTCTAGAATGTGAGTGTAGCCTCAAAGCTTGGTGAATAAAATGACCTCACTTTAAGGATATCAGTGTTCTCAACCTTTTTTCACCCACACAAGGAGTCTTTTTAGACTTTTCCTAATCACTCCTTTCCATGGAACAGATATGCTGTATGTCTGTTTATGTACTATGGCCCTTTACAGGTCCGCAAACCATCATCATATCTTTTTTCACTCCCTACCCCAAACCAATTTTTGCCTCCTTGGGGGAAATATCACTCTGTAGAAGGCATGTCATGTATGTTTCTCTTGTATGAAAATATATTCTTCTGAGATCTTATCCTACTATTATTGGACAAATTTTCCTTAAGAAACATTTTTTCCAGTGTGGGTTACGTAAGAGAATGTTAGAATCCTCTTAGGGGAAAAAATTGAGCCCCTCAAAAAATTATCTGGGGATGGCAGAAGAGGAACACTTCATCTCTCCCAGGGTTTTGTTCTCTGGCTCTAGGCTTCAAGGAGTTCATACATCTTAGTAGGGTGAGAGGTGGCCCCTGAATCATGGGGAGAAGGTGGGCATTGAGAAGGCTGCCTCTCTTGGAGCAGACATGACCTAGAAATTAGAAAAATATTTTGTGAGCTAGCTTATTACTTCACATTACTCTATATCTATATACACTTGATATCTCTGTGAATTCATGAATCAGCAAGAGTTGGAAAGAAAGGTAAGGAAGTAAGAGAGGAGAGTGGGCATTCAGTGGCATGTTCAGTGGGATCAGTGAGGACCACTAGCCCTTTTACTGAAGATGTAAGGACAGCTACATAGAAGAGATGGAAATCAAACGTTGCCTAGGTCTCAATTTTCCATAGCATTGACCTTAACTGAACCAAACTGGCCTGCCTCATTCCTGCCTTCACAGATTCTTTCAACAAACATTTGAGGGTCAAGTATTTGTGAATACATAAAAATGCAAAGGTCAAGATAGATTGACTTCATTCCCCAAAGAGCCTACAGCCCACAGGGAAAATACACAGATGATCAGATTAGTAGAATTGTTGAGTAGAGTAAGTATAGGATTCCCCAGTGTCTGCTCCAGCCCTCCAGATTGTGGTTCACTGAGATACACTCACTGCTGTTGTTCTTCAAGGATGCACTTGCCATTGGGGAAAGTTAATCGCATTTGTACTTCCAAATTCATTGTTTTTAAGGAGCATAATCAAGCAGCATAATGTCAAGCTGCTACGTAAATTAAGGCCTCTTGTTTCATTTTACTCTCCCCACAAAATCAGTAATTGCAATGAAAGAAACAATTACCTTTGCTTAGCAAGATCTGTTTTTAAATAACCAATGTTTGTTCTTCATTGACAATGTCTCTACTAAGAGCACCCCTAGTGAGTCCTTCTGCTCTGGTACCTAAAGAAGAGACAGGCCACAAGTGAATGGTCTAATGGCCCCGTAGTTCCTTCATTCTCAAGACTTTAAATAACAAGAAAATCAAGTCTGTACATGGGATCCTGGGAACTGGGGCTTGCTCCAGACAGCTTTTGAGGATATGGACTGTCCAGAGAAAAAGAGAGAGGAGGGGCCCCAAAAGATAGAAGAGGCTCTATGAGAAGGACCAAGACTTTTTTCTTGGTTAGTTCTTAAAGGTAATATGTCCATTTCATAAGGTGTTATAATGGCATCTCTTGTTCTGTTGGCCTTTTCACATCATTAGAACCCACCCAGGTCAACAGATATCCTTGAACACCAGCCAGCTCCCACAGCCAACCTCAGCCACCTAGCCACAGTGCAGGAGCCTGCTAAATCTTCCCATCCTGTTTAGAAATTGCAGAGGCCAATACAGTGGTTGGCCTGCTGAATGATTCCTCAAGAAACCCAATTCTGAAAGTCCATTTCTTATCCTACATGAGCTTACCTGCTGAGCACTCCTACACAGTCAACCCCTCCCTCCAGCAGGAGACCTGAGCTCTAACAAGTTGTCCTAATGCTCACACTTCATAGCCTCCTCTACATGGCCACTGCCAGTTCACAGTCCTCTCATGTAGAATTCTTACAGAACTCCTTGTCTTATCAGTAGAATAGCCGAAGAGTATAGAGCAGGGTTTCAAGCATGTTTCAATAACATGGTTCTCACCTTTGAGATCCCTGTGCTTCCATATTGTAGACCACTAACTGGGGAAATTTACCTTAAAGATTAACTATAACTTTCTTTATCCTTAGATGATCTAACACTGTTTATCCAGCTGGCCTCTAACATTAGAGATCAAATTGATCTCCAAGAGTGAAGAGAAAATTCCTTTCGAACACTCTGGATTCTTTTCTTGAGCTTCCCAGGTCAGATGCTAAGTTTCAGAAGAACTTGGGGACTTTGAGATGTTTCCATGTTTTCAAAGCCCTTCTGGCAACTGACTGTCCCCCTACTGGCCACTTAATGCTTTTCTCCACTGCAGTGAAAAGTAGACCACTCCCATGGTAGAAAAAACAACTCATTGAAAGGATATCTTTCATTTGCCCCTCAGGAAAGTTCCAGAATTCCATTAGATCCCCAAATTCCACCAGTTCAAATAAAAATATATATATTTATACATCCCCACATAGGTGAATCATGTCACAAAAACAAGACACAGATTGACTATATTTCTCTGATAAACTCTCCCATCATCTTACCTTTTCCAAAGATGAGCAAAAAGCCCTAATTAAATTTCTTCCCTTGTTTTATTTCATTTGACCTCAAACTTAAATGCTGTGGTTTCCTTAGAAACCATTACAGCCTGAAACTTTCATGGCCAGTTTCCAGCTACAAACTCAAGCTTATCTATGAACGTAGTTTTTAAAGAGTATTGAAATAGAACTTAGAAACTGAGATCTTAGTGTTTTTATAATAAGGACTTATTAGCAAAGAAATGAAAAAGATAAGGAAATAAAGTTTTGAATGTGAAATTGAGTATACTGTCCCTTATAAGCCATACCTCCAAAATGTGCTATATAAGTAGCTGAGCATGCTGGTGTCTCTTGAAATTTGCTGAGAATAAATTTGAAATCACATTTCCATGGAAATAATTGCCTATCCTCCAGAGCAATGGTTCCTAGCTTTTTCAAAGATCCCTTTTGAATACCAAGAAATTTAGTCAGAACTCCTACATAATTGGAAAAATGCAGAATATACGCAGAGAGAGAGAGACTCATAGGTCCTTGCATTAATTCCACAGTCCCTCAGGAGCCTGGGTCCCACCAGCTGGCTTCCACAGATGCTGTGCTGCGAAGCCACAAAATTATCCAGAAATGACTCCCCTGTGCAAACATCCTGGACGTGCTCACTGCTCATATAAACACTTCATAGATCACCATGTCTATGGTAGATTTGCCTGTTTCAGAAAACAAAAGTCCTCCATTTTTTCTTTTAGTTTTAGTAAGAGTACTATTGGTGTTTTATACCTCCTAAATTTACCTTTCTAGTATTCTCTAATTAAATCTAAAAACTGTTCACCTCTTCTCAAGCATAGGGTGGAATTGTGAGAACCCAGAAAATTCATGAAGGACCTTTCTATATGCAAATAATAACTGTGATAACTTATCATTCTCACCATCGAATGATTATCCACATAAATCTTGACTGTGCCGTTAAGAGCTGCGTTAAATCATCCCGCGGTCCATTGCATTGTGGGTGATAAGCCAGGACTTCACATAGTTAACCTGCTGCACTTTCACAGGAAATTCACACCCCCATCTGTCTGCAAGAATCTCTGAAAGAAATCCAGGCTGAAAATGAACCCTACCGACCATCACTTTGCTCTTGGGCATAAGAACGCGTCACACCGCTTCCCAATATCACAAAAGTTGCCCCTACAAAAAATGTTGGCCCTTTTGAGAGGAATTTTTTAATTTCCACACTCTCTAGGAGACCTTCCCTGGACAGACAAGGAATATTGTGAGCTCTTGTTTAGAAAGTCACCCTTCCCAGCCTCTGGCCTGCCTCACAACCTACATATTCTGCACGTGCCTTAAGGTCACAGAATCTCCAACATTATTTGCACAGCATAAATTCAAGGGATTCATAAACTTGGATGGGAAGGAAAATTACATCTTTATTTTCACTAACCTCTAACGGAAATTTAGCATTTCCTTCAAATGCGAGTGCAGGCAACAAACCATAGTCTCAGAGACTTTATGGCCAAGAGAAATCACAGATATTTTCATATCACGTTACAGTTGTGCAGATATCTCAAAATATTTACTCTCATCACTATTTCAAAAGTCAGGTGGCTGTTAGGCCTGCCATGAGAGCTTGAGCTTGCTTTTAATATGGTAATAAAGAAGCCTGCCTATCACTAAATCACCAGTTTAATAAGTATATATATTTGGTAATTGCATTTTAACAAAATTGGTTTTCTTTATAATCCTATATATTTAATTTTATGCATTAAAATGTTATTTGAAGAAATGGTCCATGATTCTATTTAATGTGCCACACATGACAAATAACAACTAACATGTATGAGGTACTCATTACAGAAGTACCAGGCACTGTGTTACATGCTTTCCATCCGTTAATTAATTATTACAATAATCCTCTTAGGTAAGTTCTGATTACCCTCATTTTACAGATGGGGCAACTGAAGCTGAGATTGGTTAAGGGACTTATTAGATAACACAACCAGCAAATGATGGAGCAAAGATTCAAATCAGGCAGTCAGACTCCTCTCAGTCCCTTCACCACCCTACCTCTCCAGCCAGCTACCGCCAGGCAGCGTGGAAGCTGAAGAGAAAACTCCACATCGAACTGAGCAGAGGTAATGCACAAAGCTTCCGTTTCCTTGTCTTGCAAAACAAGGGTAGAAAAGACCTACCTTGCAGGGCTGAAAATTAAATAAAATTTATATATCAAGTGCTAAGTGTGTCCACTGCATAAATTCCTCAAAATGGTAGTTATTCTCATTTCTGCTATGATTTTTATGAAGGTAGACACAAAAGGCTGTGAACAAAGATGAAGCAGATGGAGCAAACCAAACTTGTGGGAGTCAGGGAATGAACTGGAAACTGTGTTTGGAATAGAGGTCAAGCAACTGACATTTGCAGTGACTTACCACACACCTCTAACCCCATAAGACTTAAAACTCTATCTATTGCCTCTCTTTCCCCCCAAAATTTGTCCCCGCTCATGTATTTCCTTACTTGGCAAAAGTTGCTACATTCAACTTTTTGCACCTTCTTTCTTGCCCCACTCATCTCATCTCACCCATAAAGCCTGCCAACCTGCCCCAGAAATATCTCCTACAATTCCAAATTTGACTCAAGCACTGAATTTAATTCCTTCTCAAAACTAGCACCAGAGGACAAAAGAAAATCTGTACCAATGCTGGAAAGTTGGAAAGACTGAAAATAACATTCAAATGATATTCAACATTTTTTCAAGCACTATAGTAAAGTGAAACCGGCCAAAGTATAGGATACTCTGGCCCACAATGGCCAGATGCAAGGGGACCCCACCTGGGAACAAGTGGGAACAGGGGCAACTCCTGGCTTGGAGAGGGTGAGGGGTATATGTATGTTTTGCCTACCTCACTTCCTTCTTTGGGGGAACTGTACTTCCCCCACTGGAGCCTCCAAATGTAGAACCTGTCACACCCTAACCACAGAGTTAACCAAACTTTGTCAAACAAACTTCCTCTCCTGGGAATTCAGCCTTGATGGAGACATGCAGGAAAAGAGAGTTGGTGTTGAATTGTAGGTTTGACAGCCACACCCTAGAGAGGTAGTCCAGCTCTTATTTCTAAGATCTCCAGAGCTGAAACATGTCCTGTCCTGCCTAGGCTCAGCGGCTCTGTCTTCCTTTGATTCTATAAAATATTCCAGTGTTTCTTGTATTACTATGCTTTATAACATACACACACACTACATATGTCTTTCTACATGGACCAATAAATCATAATCAAGGTTTAAGAATAAAACTGCAAAAATAAAAGAGAATTCCTAGAAAAGGTTTGCTGCAAGGCAGTGGGGTGGGACTCGTGTCAGACTCAAAGGAGAGGGAAGAATTATGTGCTAATTCTGCTAAGCAAAGGGGAAACCATTAAAATGACTTGAGAGTTAAAGAAATGTAAAATCTAACAAAGTAGGGAAGAATGCGAGAGCAATCTTAGCGAGGCTGAGGGCTTTGCTCAGCTCACAGTTAATCTAATACTTGGTGAGAGTTAATTTGAACCCTTATGACATGGACTGTAAGACCATCCCATTTGAAGGGTGTGGGCTATAGGAGCCTCAGAAGTCCCCAGTAGATGACTATATAAAAGCTCCATATGTCCATCTGACTCACAAGAAGAGCTGGGCATCCAAGGCATGGATCCCAGGCAAAATTTCCTCAGAGAAGCAACATTTTTCTGGTTAGGATGGGGACCTCAATATACCTAGAGTAGTATATTACTCAGCTCAGGTTGTCATAACAAAATACCATAGACTGGGTGGCTTAAACAACAGAAATTCATTTCTCACAGTTCTGGGGGTAGAAGTCTGAGATCAAGCTGTCAGCATTGTCTGATTCGGGTGAAGACCCTCTTCCTGGCCTGCAGACAGTGCCTACTTACTGTGTACTCAAGTGGAGAGAGAGGAAGCGGCTCTCTGCTATCTCTTCTTACAAGGGCACTAATCCCATTATAGGGACCCCACCCTGGTGACCCCATCTAAACCTAGTCACATCCCAAAGGCCTCACCTCCTAATACAATCACACTTAGATTAGAACTTCAACATATGAATTGGGAGGTCAGGGACACAATTCAGTCCATTAGCAAATGCTGAAACTACCTTTTTGATATCATTTAACTCTTGGAAGGTGTTAACAGGTTATCATCTATCTTAAATTACTTTCACATAAACATGCAATGCTATGATATGTTGGTTTAAGTTACACTTTAGGCACAGTCAGTGGCCTCATGGAGAACCCCAGCCTGTGCTCAGTATTCTCACTAGCAAATCCACACACCAAGGTGGCTACAGCAAGAGCTACAGGCACCCAAATCTCCATCAACACCCAAAGATTTCCTAATTAATATAGAGTCAGAAAATGTTTTTTGTTGGTGAAATTTGTGGTGTTCAAGCTATATGATTGAATAAAATATGTTACTAACAGTCCTTACACCTCATAATAGGAGAGAAGAGGAACCTATAAATAGTGCCACCAACATTTGATGTCTTAAGACTCCTGCATCCAGCCTCTGAGTTGGGAGAAATCTTGCCTGTGGATAATGTCATATCTTCCTCTATATGAACCTTCTGTGCACTGTGGTCAGATCACCCACAAGACAGAGAACTAGTGTGTCACTGATAATAGTAGTTTGTTTAATAATATCTCTGTGGAGGGCAGAGTCTGGTTTGAGATCTTCTTTCTTTCTAACCTGCTTGAGCCATCACCAGCCACCAAAAAGAACCTAAGAGTTTCTGACAATTGAATAGGCCAGTTCCCAGCAGAAGATTAGAATATCGATGCTTGTATGTTACACTGAAGAGCAACCTGTGTGCGTTTGGTATTTTAATTGCTTTTGGATAATTTTGTCTATCACAATGAGCGGATTAGCTTGGTGATTTCATTAAAATGCGTGATTTATTTTAGCCTTGAGATTTTAAGCTGAAAGTTTTAAGAGAATTTGGCTAGGTTTGTAAACAGCGCTGGGATGCTTAAAAATACTTTAGATTTACTATATCCATAAGTTTAATTTATTACATAAACTACAGAGGAGAAATCAAATATATCATATTTATAAATGCAGTAAAAATGTTTAAAGGAATTTAATTAACCAACTTCTAAATGGGGCTGATTATTTAAGGTAGTTTTGTCTGTTCAACTGGAAACTAATAAAAGTACCCTTGAACAGGATTGTTAAAGTTCACTGGCTTTATTTTAAAAATAAATAAATAAGATTTATAAGTGGGATTATAGGCTTAAAAGAAACAAGACTTTTACATTTTTTTATTTGAATAAATTGAATATTAATCTAAAAACAGAAATAGATGTAAGTCATTCCTTTTAGAGAGGAAAAATGCCACCTTAAAGACCAAAAATACTTAGATCAACAAATCAGAACTTATGAGTAGCTGTTAACTGAGATACTGTTCCCACAGAAGGAATCAAATTTCTAGGAAAGGTGTCTAACTTTCTGATTACGTACCCCAAGTAGTAAAACACTCTTGAGAATGTATCTTTAATGTATGCATATTTAATGCCACACTGTGGAGGGCACTACAAGGCGCTGCCTGGAGCCCCTGCAATGGACTGGTTGCCCAGTAGCTGGGAGTGCTGCAGGCAGACAGTCCTCATGGTCAGTTTTTCCGGGGAGCCTCAGCTACACAAAGCTGCCTGGCTGACTGCACACCCCTTCTCGGAACAGCCCCATCCAGAGACTTTCCCATGAAGGCGTCTAAAGCCCTGCCCAGCTCTGGTCAACTCTGAGAGGTCATCTCACGGGGCCAGTCAAGGCCGTCGCTTAGTCTGCATCATAGCCTGACCCGTCCCTCTGCCCCATCCTACTTCCTCTCACAGGGGTCTATGCCCAGGACTCTCCCAAATAAACATACTGCAGTCTCAACTCCTTCACAGAGTCGCCCTGAGGAAACCCAGCCTATAACACATACCATGTGTCCAAACCTCTCAGGCGCTTTGTTAAACATTAGCCAAGTTTAATAGCCTTGTGATTTTCATACAGGAAACAGAAGTGAGGAGAACAGAATACTGGTGAGCCACAAAGTATGGGTAATTGAGAGATTACCTACTGTATGGTCTATAATTTACAGGAAAATACTTCGTTAGAGGCTAAAAAATACGCGGTATTTCATATTTTTGACATATGATCTCTGACTCTGCCCCTGACCAGGCAGCTGTGCTTTCATCATTGTCATTCCCTGCATGTGAGCAAACATTGAAACTACCAGAATCACAACTGCAGGATGGATGTCTGCTTCCAAGAAGGGAATAGATATGCTTTTCCCAATTCCTTCCACTAAGTACAATTAAAAACGCTACACATTTATTTAAAACAAACATAAAAAGACCCTGAATGGCCCAGCTGGGTGTGGCTCAGCAGTTGCGCATCGACCTAGGATCCAGGAGATCATGGTTCGATTCCTGGTCAGGGCACATGCCCGGGTTGCAGGCTCAATCCCCAGTCAGGGTCCTGCAAAAGGCAGCCGATTAATGACTCTCTCTCATCATTGATGTTTCTGTCTCTCTCCCTCCCTCTCCCTTCCTCTCTCTGAAATCAAAAAAGATATTTTTAAAAAAAAAAAGACCCTGAATGGTGGAAAGAAGATGGCAGACAAATTATACAAATCTCCAGAGAATTATGCTGGGGGAGTGACACCTTAAAGGTTATATACTCTTTGACCCATTTATATAACATTCTCAAAATGACCATAGTTTAGAAATGAGGAACAGACTAGTAGTGGTTGCCAAGGATTAAGGAGGGCCAAGGGTAGGAGGGAAGTGGGTATAGCTGTAAAGGGCAAAAGGAGGGATCCTGGCAGTGGTGGAAATTGTGTCCTGACTGTATCAATGTCTATTTGTGATACTGTAGCATAGTTTTGCCAGGTGCTACCATTAGGGGAAACTGAGTAAAACATGCATGGGGTCTTTCTATAGATTTCCTACAACTGCCTGTGAATCTATACTAATCCCAAAATAAAAGGTTTAATTGAAAAAAAAAAATTATTTCAGGTTGGATATTAGCAATTTAGAAGAAAATCCTGCAGATGAAGTAGAAAGAATACTTTTTAATCCCTGGAGGCCAAATGGTTGGAGAACGGTGAATCAGATGTGTTTTGGAATTTTCCCACAGCTGGCATCAAAAGTAATTTAGTTCTCAGAGATGGACATACCATGAAACTAATAAAATGTAAGCTTTGAATCCCCTCACTTAGATAGGACCCTCCCAACAGTATACTTGCATGAGTAAAAGCTGCAAACGTAAAATATTTTAACCAATATTGGTGAAGACAATTATCTCTTTGTCTTCTGAGATGACCCTACTTGCTTCTCCTCATGTCCAGTAGTGGTGGGGTAGCTGTGGGCATCTCAGGGCCCCTTTTAGAGGGAAGTTGAACAGGCCAAACAGGGCATTTTGTTGACAGTTGAGGCACATGGCGCAAGGTCACTTAGAAATACAATGAAGTTATCACTAGCCATCACATTATAGAAATGATGCTTCCCAGGTCTTCCCCACCACCCACTGCATCACCTCACCTAGCATGGCACTAAGGTATAGGGCCAGATGTCACATTCCAACCTAAACATTGTCTATGGCCCCTGTAATGGACTGAATTGTGTCCCATGCAAATTCATAGGTTGAAGCCCTAGCCTCCAGTATGACTATACTTAGAGACAGAGCCTTTAAGGAGGTAATAAAGGTTAAATGAGGCCATAAGAGTGGGGCCATAATTCAGTAGGACTAGTGTCCTTTATAAAAGAGGAAGAGACACCAACGATACACATGCACAGAGAAAAGGCCATGTGAGGACACAGCAAGACGAGAGTGATCTGCAAGCCAGGGAGAGAGGCCTCAGGAGAAACCAACCTGCCAACACCTTGATCTTGGACTTTCAAACTCTAACTGTGAGAAATAAATTTCTGTAGTTTCAGCTGCCCTGTCTGTGGTGTTTTGTTATGGCAGCTGAAGCAGACTAATACAGCTCCAACACCTCAAACATAAGGGTAGTGGAGGAAAAACCAGGTTGGAAATGTACAGAGCCAAGAGCTAGTCTGTGCAAATTTCTTCCAGTCAACAAAGATGTAAAACTGTAGAGAATTATCTGTTATCACCAGTCCAAAAGCAAGTAGAAGTGCTCTTCTCTGGAGAAACTCAAAAATGAAGTGTTAACAATTAGAAACAAACCATACCTTTTTATGAAAATCACACCGCTTACTAGAATTCCTCTGTTTTAAGAGGACAAACATGTGACAGCACCTTAAAATGCAAGTACTACCAACCTCTCTCCATGGGTGGGCTTTTCCACATTCCAACACACAAGATGGCTCTTTAGTGTAACTATATATAGCGTCTTGTCCTGGCAGGCTCGGGTGGTCTCAGATGAAATGCATACAAAATCAAACCAGAGCAGTGAAGTGGTCTGGAGAGTCCCGTGAGTGTTCCAATGGCAAGGCTGCTTCTCCAATTGAACAATCATAAGTCAATTTGATAATCATTATGTAGTTCAATACAATGTAGCAATCATGGAGTATGCAACCGAAAAATGTAGGGGAAAGAGCATCATAGAGGTGGGTAAATCAGCCAGTTGATGACAGTATTTGTGTTGTTTTTTGGTATTTTGAAATGTATGTGGTATCTGACAGCCTTTGATTGTAAAATTTGACTTCATGAATTTGTTATGTTTTGTATTATTTGTTTTCCTCACTCCAAATAATCATGATTATACCTAATTTTGTATTTGCAATTTTATGTTCTCTTTTTTAAGCATCCTTCCCCTGATTTTTTAAACTTTAGGCCCCATATCACCTAGGTCCACCCCTGTTGGATCTACATGATGGCAGAGCCAGGGAGGAGCCAGCACCATGGCTTTTAGTAACTCTAAGAAAAGGTACATCATCATTGTCCTTAATGGCCCAAAGAACTGCACTGGCTTAACAACAACAACAACAAAAGACATTTTTAGTCAAGACAGTGATTTAAAAATGTCAACTGTTGGATGTGAAATTTTTTTTAGGAAGACTGTAAGCAATTCTTCACCTATATTTTTTCTTCTTAATCTATGAACATGCTAAACATATGGTGAAAATCTAAGTCTAATCTAAAAAGACTCAATGAGTATAAAAAATTTTTAAGTGATAAGCACTGTATCTGTTTTATTGGAAGGATTTCTTTCTTATTAATACATAAAATAGTGGTGTGTCTTCCAAGTGATAGCATCTTAGATTCAGTAAAATATGCAAGTGTGTGTGGAGCAGTCATAATCTACTCGCCAACATTTTAAATGCCCCAATCAGGAATCTGCACTCCAGGAAAGTCCCTTCATATTTGAAAGACCCTTTTCAGAAGCCCACAATGCAGAGCCTTCAACTATCACAGGCTGACTCTATCAAAGGGTTTGGTAATTAGCACAGGGGGTGTTAGAAATAATTTTTTGTTAGTGAAGTGAATCGTTTCAAGTTCTGTGAACTGGCTAGAAATATTTCCCAGGCACCCCTACCCAGGCATGAGTAAGGTACAAGAGTCTGGACACCATGCTTACGACCCCATTAAGTCTTGGATTCCATGAAATTGCTAAGGATTCTGGTGTGGTCTTGACCTTCTGAGAGCCTAAGGAAAGAAAACTGAGCCTTCCCTGAGCTTCCAAGGACAGGTTTTGTGCTCCTTACTAAACAAAGCTTGTTTGCTGCCTGAATTCATTCTGAGACTTACTTCCATTTGACACTTGGTAATGAGGCTGAAGGATGGAAACTAGAGCCTTCGCCCACCTCTGCTCTTAGGAGGCAGCCTATGTCCACAGAAAGCAGCAGACAACTACGAAGACCCAACTGACCATCTGCAGCTGAGAACCCATTCAGTTCCTGACCTCCCTTCACCATCGCCACCCTCCCAAATCAAGCCACTTCCCCTAGCCACCCAGGGTGTACCGATTCAAGAGCCACAACCCAAGTCATGAATCATCATAACCACGAAAATCTCTCTCCTTGGCACAAATATATGGATTAAATGATACTGGCATGGGGTCGACTTTTGGAAATTTGTTAAATTTTGCCCCAGGTAATTAGTTTATCTGTTTTCTAAAAAGGGCCCCAAAGCTTATCCATTTGGAGTCTCTATTACTAACATATAATGGTTGCCAAGCAACATCATGCATTGTTATTCCTTCGTCTAATTTAAAATTCCCAATTCATAGCAAAGGTCTTCAGAGAGGGGTTATTGTTCGGGGTGCGCCAAATACCATTTTTCACTGTAGCCCATTCAATTTAGAAAAGAAATCACAGTGTACTGTTTAATCAACATAAAATGATTTGTACAAAACATTTAACATCATCTTGCAATGTAGCTGTATTCTTTTACTAATCAGATCTACTTAATTTATTTTAACCTTTCCCAAGGAGATTTCCTTTCTCCTTCCCCCCTTGTTCCTTCCGTTCCCTCAACTTTCAAGCGAATTTCTAGATACCCTTTAGCGTGGGAACTAGGGGAACTGGAAAGAAAGGCTTGGACATATAAGATGCGCGATTATCCTGTACTTAGTCTTCATGGGAAAGGAGCCTCAAGTAGTCGTCTTCATTCTAATGAGTCACTTTCCCAAAGTTCTGACTTCACTAGAAAGAAGATACATTTAGCACAGACGTTTTCTGATATGAATGCTGCAAAATTAATTGAGTATTTGTTCTAATAAGGGTTTGGCTTAGCTTCAAGTATTTGAGGAGAGTGCTGCTGAGGTGCCCTCTCAGACAGAACGTCACATTTTTTCATTCACCAACAGTTTCTTGATGTTAAGATTAACTTCTTGGCAAAACTCGTTGGAAAGGAAGTACATTTTTCACAAAACAGGCAAAGGCATTTCTGCACGGAGACCCCCTCATTGTGTGTTGAATATATTCAAACATCAGGGGAATCAAAATAGATTAAAATAAATTCTCCCTTATCACGATTGCTTGGAATCTGGAGCAATCTAGAATAAAAACTCACATTTAGGTTAATGGAAGAAAAGAACAATAAAAGCAAATAAATGGGCAAAAATAAGTAGAACATTTTAAAGGAAATGTAATTTTGTTACTATAACAATATGGGGAAAATCTGATTTTTGTAACAGTAAACACTTCTGGGACAGATAAGATTGATTTTTGTTGGCTTAAAACCTTATTAAGCTTCTTGGTTTGTGTTTGTGTGTCTGTGTGGTGAGAGGAAAATCCCCAGAGAGTATGTTCAAATTACAAAAGAATAGATAGTCAATAAGTTACTGGGGTAGGAGTCAACATATTCTTGGCTTTAGAGATTTGTTTTCATAATGGAGGCTGTGATGTTAGGGGCTAAGAGCATGGACAGCCTAGCAACGCCAGAGAAGAAACTTTGGAGGTTCAGCCATCTAACAAAGGGGTTTTACTAAGGTTGGCTGTAGCTGTGGGACCAGCACTCTCTCCATAGAGAGGAAGTGTAGGTGCTGGTTAATTGCACACATTGGAACCCAATCTCATCTGTGTTGTATTTTAACCCTGTGACCTTAGACTGATCACACTTATCCTTCTGTACTTCAGCATTCCCATCTGTAAAATGGGGATAGTAATACCTCAAAGTGTTATATGAGCATTAAAGAGTTAATCCATAAGGGTTAACTCTGGGCCTGTCACCAGAGCAGTCACAAGGGTCCCATGCTTAGAAGGCCCCACACTTGGTTTAATGCTCTGTTGTCATTATCTTGAAATTCCTAATCATTTTTAAACAGGGAGCCTAGTATTTTCATTTTGATCTGGGCTCCACAAATTCTGTACCTTTGGCCCCTGGTCAGTGTCAGCTGTTATCTTTATTGCTGTTTTCCTACCATAAAATTTTAGGAAAATTCTCAAGACTCAGACATGATAGTGAAGCTGGTATTTGGGGAGGGGAGAAGGGGGAATGGGGAGTTGACAGAAAAGTCAGCCTGCTGCACAAAGTGCTAGTTTCTGCAATTTCCTGCCAACAGGGCAGAGTGAGAACACAGGCTTCCCAAGAGGATCCAGTCTGTTTTATTTGGGGCATTTCAAGTTTGGGTGGAAATTATATAGGCTGACACAACATGCTAAGCGAAATAAGTTAGACAGAAAAAGTTAAGAACCATATGATTTCACTGATATGTGGGCTTTAAAACTGAAAGCAACAAATGAACAAACAAGAAAAACTAACAAAAACTCCTAGACACAGACGACAGTATGGTGATTCCCAGAGGGAGGGGGTTGGGGTGTAGTAAAAGGTAAAGGGGGTCAAATACATGGTGACGGAAGAATTTTTAACTTTGGTGGGCACACAATGCAATATACAGATGATGTGTCGTAGAATTGTACACTTGAAACCTATGTAATCTTATTAACCGATGTTACCCCAATAAATTTAATTTTTAGAAAAGAAACTATATAGGCTGATAAATGTACATTGATAGAGAGGTCTTTAAGAATCAAATTTAGTGACTAGTTGATAACACATGTGATAAGCACATCAATTATTTACAGGTACTTAAAGAGTGCAAGAGGTCATTTGAAGGTCCTTTATCTTTTTAAGTATTTTGAACAACAGGCCAACCCCATCATTCCCAGGGCCCAAGGCAAGAGGACAATGGAAGTTCAAGTGCTTTTTGTCTAAACAGGTACAAGTTATTCATCAAACCAACAAACTTTTAAATAAATTCTTTTCTATTCTACCATCTTCTCAAATACACCTTCAAATGACCTGAAAGTCCAAGTTCAAGTTTAAAATTTCTTTAATTTCTCAAAGTTGCTCATGTGTATGAGTGTGGACATCCCTGCCCTCATGTCTATACTCTAACCACCCCTTATTCTTGTAACCAGAAAAACAGCCACCCTTGGGGCCTGGGGACATATACACCAGTGGGGTGGGCCACTCTGCATAGGACAAACCTGAGGAAGACACTAGTACAGGTCTCGAAAGCAGGGTCAAGGCCATTTAGACAAGGAATTCCAGGGCCTTAACACCCAGTACAAGGCCTATGAAGTGGGGTAAGGGCTAAAGGTGGTCACTACCCTTTTGCCCACATACTCCTCACCTGGTAGGGAGGAAAATGGCTGGAAGGGGTTCAAGCAGGGGCTCTCTAAGCATGGGTTAAACATCACCCCTGAAATCTTGGTTACTCTTTGAGAGTGTGCTGTCAAGTGTCAACTTAAATAAAATTGAACTCCATCTTCCTCCCACCACATAGTCACAAATTCCAAATTATTATGGCCTTCTGTATAGAGAAATCCAAATAACCTGGAGTCAAATTCATATCCCCAGTGCCCTTCTCCAATTCATTTCCAACCGCCCCAGCAAGTAATCTCCAATCTGCCCCCAACGCTGCCCACCAGCTCTGTTTTCCTCAGGCTCCCCAAAGCATTTCAGATGAGCTGGGCATTTACTCCCCGTGGTAAAATCTCAGCACCTTCTCCAGGAACAAATGGGTTAATTTATATTGTTGTGCTATTAAGATAAAAATATTGGAAACATACCTATTATAAATATGAAGGTCACCATAAAAAAGAGAGAGCGATGTCATCATAGCAAATGGAGCCCATGCGTATTCTAAATATAGCCTTCGTCAGGACTTGTACTCATAGTCCAGGGACCTTTTAGAAAATCATTTTTCTCATGTTGCCCTTTGTATCTGACAAATATTGATTTGAGTTGTGTTTTGAATAACAATGAAATTAATGCCTCAGATAGGAGTTTACTCTTAAAGTTAAACTAGTTAACATCTCAGAATGTTAAAAACACTGGACTTACAATTCTAAGGCTGTGTCCTGCTTTTTTAGTAGCCATGTAAGTCTGGGGAAAACTCCCCAACCTGCCTCTCCCTCACATTGTAGAGAATCATAGAAATTTGGGAATAAGAGATTTGGAAACCTCTTAGATAATCAAGTTCAATCCCCCAATTTCACACTTAGGAAAACTGAAAACTTGGGGCTGTTACATACCATACCCAAAGTCACATAGATCACTGCAGAAAGGTTCAATGCAAACTGCTGTGAGTGATATGGGTGTGGTCACCTCTAGGGCCCATGTAGGTCTGAAAGTCAATGCTTCTTAGGAAGATCAAATCATTTCATAAACCAGCATCTCAATTAGCACAATCATAGTTCTCACTAATCAATTCATCTTACAAAAAATAATAATGGTTTTGTAAAAAAAAAAAAAAAAAAATCTAGTCTTTTCCATTAATTAGGCAATGAACAGATTAATAATTAGAATAGCAATAAGACAAAAACTGAGCCCTGGCTGGTGTGGCTCAGTTGGTTGGGCACTGAGGTTGCTAGTTCGATTCCCGGTCAGTGTGCATGCCCTGGTTGTGGGGGTCAATCCCCAGTAAGGGGTGTGCAAGAGGAGCCAATCAACATTACGCTCTCACATTGATGTTTCTCTCTTCTCCCTTCCTCTCTCTCTAAAAATCAATAAACTGTTCTAAAAAAGAAAGAAAGAGAGGAAGGAAGGAAGGAAGGAAGGAAGGAAGGAAGGAAGGGAGGGAGGGAGGGAGGGAGGGAGGGAGGGAGGGAGGGAGGGAGGGAGGGAGGGAGGGAGGGAGGGAGGGAGGGAGGGGAGAGGGAGGGGGAGGGAAAAGGGGAGGGGAGGGGAGGGGAGGGGAGGGGAGGGGAGGGGAGGGGAGGGGAGGGGAGGGGAGGGGAGGGGAGGGGAGGGGAGGGGAGGGGAGGGGAGGGGAGGGGAGGGGAGGGGAGAACTGAGAGACAACCAAAGAGGGAGCATCAAGAATTGGGTTTTGAGCCCTGTTTGAGCCCTGTTCCAGAAAATTTCATAGGGGGCTAGGTTCCCCTGCAAGGGAGTGGAACTGACCGGGGACTTAGTCTCATAGAAGCACTTAGGCTTTCTGGCTTGTGGTATTGAGAATCAGAAACTTGGATCTGACTAGCAGGTTCCTGGACCGACAGCTCATTGACAGCCTCTATGTACTCCAATTACAAATATGAGAAAGAGAAGTTGATTGCTCACTCATTGGCCAATGGGGTTACCTCACCTTGGCCCAGTCAGGGTCCCTGGGGGAAAAAGGGGGCTTCCTAGGCACACTTTCTGTTTCTGCAGAAGGAAGTTTCCAGACAGGTAGCATGGGCCCATTTGGTACTCCGAACACGTCTGGCAAACACATATCCAAAACTAGGTAGTTCCCTGGACAGAATTCTCTGGCAAATCCGTGATACTGCAGAAGGCTAGTTGGCATTCCAGTAAGGAGGGAGGCTTCACTCAACACTAGCTGGAGCTGAAACGTGCAGATCACTGATGCTCTCTCTGCATCAACCCCTGGTGGACATTACCAGCCATCACAATATCCCACTCTCTCCCCAATCTGGCCAATGGAAGACTGCATAGCTGAGGCCCTTGCATTTGAAGGCTGAGGAACCGAAAGACTAACTTCTGGCCAACGAGTTGACTGAGATAGCAAAGAGCCCCAGTCTCTCTTCCCCTGCTGTGGCCACCTAGAAGTCCATGTGTTCCAGATGACACCACCAAAAAACGGTGTAGCCTCCATCATCCTGGGCCCCTAAACACTGTGTGGCCACAGCCATCTACCTACCATGTTAGATATGAAGTATGAGTGAGAATAAACTCTGGTATGAAGTCACTGAGGTGTTAGGGTTGTTTCTTACTGCAGCAAAGCCCAGCCTATCCCAACTCAATCAGTTTAATTAAATTTCAGGTGCACCCAACTCAGACCTAAAGCCAACAAAAAAGGCTTGCAGAGGGCATTTAATATATAGAGCCACCTTTCAGAATTAACAAGATATCTAGTTCTTTCATAAGTGGGAAAGAGAAAGTACCATGAACTTTAAAGTTATGGAAACTTAATTCAAAGAGAGTTGAGTGTACAATAGCACTTGAGATGCTGCCAATTAATTTGGGACTAGAAAAACAAACCATGACTAATCAACCCAGAACATGCAAGACCACTGCCTTGAACTTTCATGAGAAACATCATCACAGATCAATGGTCCGTGCAGCCCAGTAATTTGTCTCAGACAATGACACAAAAGTGTGCCCTCACTTTTCTGCCCTAAATTGCATATTGTTGTAACCTAATTTCTTACAATTTTGTTTCCTGTCACTTTTTACCCTCAAACAACCTTATAATTGTGGTAATTAGGAGCATTAGAGCAGGCAGAAGTTTGTAAGGGAAAATTAGATCTGTTCAGGGTATTGCCCTACCCATTTAAGGTAATTATCTTGAAATTCAAATGCCACAACCAGAATTCAAAGCATCCTACTCACAGCCAAGTCACGCCTAGTCATTGTCCATTGTGTTGCCCATTCCTAATAAGTGTCATTATAGAAACAAACAAGCTGCCTCATCAGGGAAGGCAGGATAAAAAGGACAGGCTCTCTTTAATTCAAGTCCACACGAACAAGATGGCCCACACACCTTAAAACCCAACAGTTGTCTCAGTTTTACTGTTATCCTTGACCTTGGGGATTCTCCTTTAAACTCTCTATTCCCTTGTCCCAGTAACAGCACTGGTTCATGGTTCTCCTCTCACCATTGGGACCACCCCTTCTTGGTATCCTTAGTGGACCCTAACTCCTCTACTTCCCCTTAATTGTTGGCATCCCTGGAGGGTCCACTCTCAGCTCACTGCTTTTCTTATTGTACATGCTCTTCTTGAAGGATCTTATGTACCTTCAACTACCAAACACAGACAATGATACCCAAATCCCCTTCCCTAAGATACCAACTCATAGTCCTTCTGCACCTATCCACTGGATATTCCATAGACACTGCTACATGGCAAACTAAGCTTATCACTCTCTCCCAAACTCCTTCCTCACTGATGTTTTCTATTTTGTTCAGATGATGCAGTGGATTGAATGGTATCCCCCAAATACATGTCCATCTGGAACATCACAATGTAACCTTATTTGGAATAAGGTCTTGGCAGATGTAATTAATTTAAGGACCTCCAGATGAGATCATCCTGAATTCAGGGATAGTCCGAATCACTGATTAGCAACCTCAACTCCATCTGTAACTGTCATCCCCCTTTTCCATGTAGCCTGGCATATTCACAGGTTCCAGGGATTAGGACATGGGCATCTTGGGAGAGAGGAGTATTATTCTGCCCACCACACATGATCTAGAGAAGGCAATGATGAGAGGTCCAAGGGGGAAATCAGTCAAAATCAGGGAGGAGGGGCAATTGGTAGGACTCCAAATACCAGGGGGAAGTTGAAGAATCTAGAACGGCCTTCCAAGAGCAAAGCAGGGTGGCAGGCTGCGGAGACCGGTGTTAACATGTGTTATCATAGCTAAAATGAAGGCCTGGGAACAAAACAAGGGTCCCATCAGTGAGACTGAGTACAAGTGGGAACTCAGCCTCAAGAACAAGGTAAAAGGACATTTCTGGTGACTAAGTAGGATCAGAGCAGCACTGCCAACAAAGGTAACAGAATGTGGAGTCATCTGGAATTTAACCAGTTCTCAGGGCTCCTCAATTCCCCTGACCTTGTAGTAAGGCAGATCGCATCCTAATGTTGGAAGGTGAGAGTTTTTTAGGAAACAGCCAGGGCATTCTGGTTAAAAGCCCCATATCCAAAAAGGCAGAACTGCTGGAGTGTGAAACCCAACCAACAGGACAACAGGAGGAGGAGTGTGATTCAGGATGCTGACTGAGCCAGAGGAGGAGATGAGCCAGTCCCCAAGGGGCGCAGGGAGGAGCCATGAACAGATGGCAGCCACTCAGCTGTCTGCTCTGGCTTTGCTGAGTGAGCCTGCAGGCTGCCAGCCAAAGCCAAGTGGATCCAGAAAATAGAGGGAAACTTTAGAGGGCACCTCAGGGGCAGGAGGCCGAGAAGAATGTAGACAGGGATCACAGCTATCCAGTGGGAATTTGAGTGCATTTCTGCTGTTCAGACCGTGAGATGAATGACCTCTGCTGTCTCCCCTGAAAACCTAAAGCCAAAAATGCCTTTCTCGTTAATGCACGCACAATCGGATCTGTGGGACGGACACTTGGAAACATCAAGCCCTGCTTCAAGGTGGGCTTGGGTGAGAATGCAGTCACCCCACAGGCCCTGTGTCTCTAAGACAGACCATAACAAGGAGTACCTCGGTCTTGGTATCAGAATTCTCACTTGCAGAAGTCAAATCAGCATGGGAATGAGCAGCTCTTCCCATGTTGGTTCTCTCTCTGCTCTTAGATTCTATTTGATTTCCTAGGAGACCTGAGGGCACCGCTTTGTTTAAGATGCTGAAAGCCCAGCGGTCCTGTGTAGTAATTAGTTTCAGCCATCAGCAGAAAAGCACCTTTGTCTTATTTCTCAAAAGTCAAAGACAATCGATACACCCTGCACTTTCTACCTCCTCTGGCTGATCAGAAGGTCAACTGGCAAGAAACTAGCCACCCTGGGGACGGTGGAAATCCTTCCGACTACAGAAAGAGCAAGCCCCCCGCTGCCTTCCCCTGCCTTCCTCCGAGAAGCTATGAAAGGTGAAGCCAAGGGCACTGGCCAAGCCCGGCCACAATGTTCCAGGTTAACCTGCAAACGCAGGAGCTAGGACCCAGACGGAACTCGCACACATTCCCGAGTTAATGCCTTTCCCTCGCCTGCAGCCCCACTCTTAAAAATGAATATATTAATTGGGTCACAGCCAGCTCTTTTAACCAAGAGTTTCCGATTTGCACTTTAATAAACTCCTGCCACGGTCACTAGTTAATGAAAACTAGAGCATCAAGGCCCCGCTCCAACACCCCGCCAGCCTCCCGGGGCTGGTTAGCGACAGCCAGCTTCGCACGTCACGCCTTTTACCTCGGAAAGGTCTGCCGTGCGAGAATCATTACTACGAAATTATTTTAGGTCTGATTAGAAGTTACGGCCCCGGTTAGGCCCAAAACGGAATCCTATTTTCATATCATGCTTCCAGAGGCCAGCGGCAGGCCCAGGTCTCCCCGTCCAACGAAACAGCGGCCAGGCGCGGAGGGATTTGAAGCAGGCAGGTCGTCGGAGGGGCTGCAGACGCTTGTGGGAAAACTGCCATTTTTGTGCAATTACCAGGTTTTAAGAAAAAGAAAAAAAAAGTCTCACCTGGGCATTAATTTCGAGAACTCGGACACAGGCTTCAGGCTCCACTCGGCCGCCAGGCATCCTGGGCGGAGGGGAAACGCGGGGTGCGCAGAGGCCGGGCCCCCTCGGCGCCGTCCGCGGAAAGTCCCCCCCGGGGATCGCCACCCACCCGACGGTGCCCGCGCAGGGACATTAACAGACTCGTCCCCAACCCTGACTCCAGAACCAGGGTAAAGCAAGAGGGGCACAGCTCCCCAGTGGTGTGCCTGCGACCCCGGTTTAGGCCGACAGATTCGGCCCGCAGGAAGCTGTGCTTCAATTTTCCAGGTGACCAACGGGGGTAACGCTGATGCGACTAAATAGGGCTCATGAACCTTGTCCAGAAGTCCTTCGCCTCACTTTGGACGTCGGGCGACCTGGCCCCAGCCTCGCCGGCCAGCTCTGTTTTTAGTAAACGCCCCTGTTCCAGCTATCCTCCCGCAAATACCCCTCCCTTCCCGCGGCCCCGTCCTCGGGCCCTCCCTCCTGCGCGCAGGGGAGCCGCCCCATTCTCCCGCCACCAAGACTGAGGCCCGCGCGCGGCCCCTCCTCCATCGCGCTCTCCGCGCAGCCGGGTCCTGAGGCTGGAGGCGGAGCTGCCAGCTGCTCTGCACTTACCTCTCCCCAGTTTTGGGGGCCAGAAAGAGAGAGACTGCATTTCCAACCCAAATACCCTCGGGGGGAACTCTGATTGGCCAGCTCAGGTTAACTATCGGATGACCCACCGGCCCAGTGTGCCTGGGACTGAGAAGCCCCCCTCCGTCCCCCCCCCCCCCCCCCCCCCCCCCGCGCCCCGGACATGGACATGGGACTTTTCATTTTGAAACTGGAAAAGTCTGACCAAACGAGAACAGGTGGAACCCTGGTTAAATGCCACCACCCGACCAATTATTGTAGCTAGTGAGGTGGATTACTAACATTAATTTAACTCAAGTGCCTGCACCTTAATGGATCACTGTTTCGGGGAGTTGAGACCCGCACAGGACCCAGATGGTGAGATGAAAACGTGATTTCCATCAAGAAGGGGTGGCTTAGAAATGATCACTAAAAGGTTAATATAAGTTCGGCAGCTGCCCCAATCTGTTTCTATTACACACATACCTAATAATTTTGTTAAGTGATTCCTGAAACCATTCCAAATACCCTTACCTTGGAGTTTTAATTCTCTAAACTCACTAAAATGAATTTTATTCCATTATTGCTTCGAAGTAACAAATGCTACCCTAGTGAACCGAAATAGTTAATATTCAGCTTAAACCACTTCCAGATCCAAGAAATCTAATTCATTTCTTAGAAACTATCCCAGCAAGTACTCCATTAATCACTTGTCATGTCTTCAAACCTACTATACTCTGTCAAAACACAACCTACAGCTTGATGTTAAGCGGTCTGAAGCATTTATAACAATGTAATGTATGCATGCTGTCAAATTGCATATTTCACCTTCTAGCAATTTTCTTTTCTTGAGAACTTAGTTTCCCCTCCATGTGCTTTAGAATTGCTTGAATTCTTTAGCTCATTCTTTCAGGAAACGGAATTAATATTTAAAAGCAGTAACAGTGTAATTTCAAGAATCTCAGTAATAACCAGAGTTCCCCAAAAATAAATTATCCTATCTTTTTGGTAGTCTGATTTCCTTTACCAAGTCACACAATCAAGACAAGCTGGGTGGGAAAAAGGTTGAATTATATTAAATCTCCCAGGAAGACTTAGGTTTGTTGAACCAAGATGCAAAGACAACAAATGCAAACACACATAGACATTTCTAGGCTGCCTGCACTTGCCTAAGCTTTTAAGAAAATAGATTCAGTAATACATGTGCAATATAGTATAAAGAAACATCATGGGTTATGAAGGCACAACAGTCACTCTTCGAATTTCTGCTCACTACTTTTGTCTCAGTTGCACAAACTACTTGAGTTTTCCAGCTTGGAGGTGGTCACTCTAGGGACATACTGACCTCTCTAGCAAGAAGGATCTCTTTTTCCTTAATTCAGCTGATTCAACTTTAATATTTCTCCAAAGGATATTTAAAAATAAGAGCAAATAAAGCAGTAGAAAGTAGAAAAGAACAGATGTGGATATGTTTGCAGAGCAAAGATGCTTTGTTCTGAGGTTACTGAAATAAGACAGGTCTTATTCCCTCCCGGGCAAAAGCAGGCCCTCCTTGTCCTCAGCTCTAGTTGACTGGGAAAGTGAACTAACTACTCACACCCTAGTAGGACACCCAAGTTCCACGTGTTTACTCGCCTCATCTAACCAGCATCTTTGCAAAAATAGCATATCATCAAGTGTAGTAGAAGCTGGAAGAGAGACTGGGAAAAGGTGCATCCTGGAGAATGGACAGGGAGGTTTAGAAGAAGTGGAAAGTCATGGAAAGGAAACAAAGGGGAGATACAGATGGTGCTCGGCATAAATGAGAGTAGAACAATGACATCTTGGTGATCACATCAGTGGGGGGCTGAGGGGGGACAGAGGAGGAACCCCCACAGTTGTGCAGAGGTGGAGCACCCACTGAGTCCAGGAGGAGAAGATTCTGTCTCATAAAAGGTCCAACTGCCTTAAATATGACGTGCCCCCCAGTTAATGAACTGATGGCGGACACCTTGAACCATGACTGATTTTTTGTCAAAAAAAATGACTAATTTTTTTTGAATCCTTGAAACTGAAAGCAAACTGAAATGGAACCAAAATACAGAGAAAAGATTTAGCTCAAGTGAGTTTGCAACATAGCACTCTGAAGCCACATCCTTAAAGATTTCATTTTAAGGACAAAAAAAACAATGATATATCAAAGTGAAAATTCACTTAGTATGTTTATAGTTTATAATGATATGTGTACACTTATCTTAAGGTTGTTCATTTTGTATTGTATGATTAGCAATTTTTTTCAGGTTTGGTTTTATTTTGATAATGTAAGTAGCTATGTTAATGATTGTTATAGGTTGAATGGTGAGCCTCCAAAAGATAGCCACAACTTAATCCATGGAACCTGTAAATATTACCTTATATGGAAAAAAATATATTTTGCAGTAGTGATCAAGTTAAGGATCTTAAGATGGGAGATTAGCCTGAATTATCCAGGTGGGACCAAAATGCACTCACCTGTATCCTTATAAGAGTGAAGCAAAGGGAAATTTGACATAGACACACAAAAAAGCGATGTGACCCTGGAGACAGAGACTGGAGTGATCCAGCCATGAGCCAAGGAGTGGCACTGCCACTGAAGCTGGCAGAGGGGAGGAACAGAATCTCCCGCAGAACCTCCCAAAGTGGCGTGGTTCTGCCAACACACTGATTTCAGTCCAGTGACACTGATTTCGGAGCCAGAGAATTAACTGCAATGTGCATGTTAAAATGTCAAAAGGAGACACTGAAAGAATTGAAAATGAGTGTAGACTAGTAGTGAGAGAGAATAGACTGAGGGGGAGAAAAGTAGGTAAAAGGGGGAAAACAAAAACCAAAGATAAAAGTATGTGGTAGATATTAACCCCAATAAGGTGATGACAATAATGTAAATGGAGCAAAAGTTTCAGTTTAAAGACAAGGCTGGTCAAATTGGAATAGAGCATCCAACTGCATATAGTTTACAAAAGGCAACTATATCATGAAAAGCTACAGGAAGGTTCAAAGAAGCAGGCTGGAAGACAGAACAGAAAACAGGAAGAAAAGACAGTCCGTGCCACACTTTTAGGCATTTTATGGATTAGGCAGATGATAGATACACAGACACATACATTAATTATATAGTGTTAGATATATAAACCCTAAAGCAAAAAGCATTTCTAAACATGAAGTTAAAATAATAGTTTTAATTTACCAGAAATATGTAAAAATTTGAAACTTGTATATGACTCATAAGAGATTCAAAATAGATTAAACCAAATGACATAACTATGGGAAAGAAATTCAAATTGACAATCATATACTCCTTTTAACAACTGATAGATCAAGTGGATAAATATATGTACTTAACACTATAACCAATAAGATTTGTTTAAAGTACCCATTTATTTAAGGCACTGCACCCCCAACATGGGAAACGCATGTTCTTCAGAAGCGTACATGAAAACATGTACAATGTTGACAATATGCTGGACTACAAAGCAAATTTGAACACATTTTTAAAGATTTGGATTGCACAGACCACTATGCAATTGTTAGAAATCGACGATAGAGAGATGAAAAGACATTTTATTTGTATAACCATGGAGTTGTGATAAATTTGATAAATTGTGATAAATTGTAATAATGTGCATGGCAGGAGGATTCTAACAGACAAATATGAGAGAAAAACCACCAGTGGTCCAGCCACCAAAGAAATGTTTGCATCTATGCATAAGGGGTTAATTTGGACTTAACTGGATCTTTTCTACTTTGGAATGTGGGAAATCATTTGTTCCTAAGCAATTCACAGGGTTTTCTGGTTCAGTCCTTGTGCTTTTCCATGCCAAAATGTTCCTTCCCATGGTCCAGCGAGATAAAGTACTTAGCACAGCTGCGTTTTTAAAACACCCTTGTGAGTTGGGTTTTTAATAGGACAAGCAGAAAAAAAATCACTAAATTTAGGCCTTCTTTCAAATTTTATATACTCAGGCTCAAACTCTAAGTACTAGCACCAGAAAACACAGCTGGGCACAAGGACATTGCATGTCTCAACCATGCTAAAAGGAAGGAATTTGTAAGTTCCAAACTACAATGGAACTTATTGATAAAGGCTAATGAACTTCTCTGGTAATTTTATGTTGGACATGATAATTAGGTCTCTCTGCTTTTATTTGAAAGATATTCTGCAGCTTAGAAAAGATGAGAGTGAATTTAATTAGCAGTAATGGGAAAATTCCAAAATGCCATTTGAATGCAGAAGAGCTCCTGGAACCCAGTGGTCAGCAGACCCTTCAGGCTGTAACTAGAACCATGAGTCATCATTCTAGACACAGTGAGTTTTTTGGTCTGTTTCTATTGATTTCTACCACACTATAAGAGAAATCGTGAACTCAGAGATCTCATCCACCTTCAGCAGTTTCATCTCCTGGTGAAAACAGAGATCAGAATCTGGGGCAATTGTTAAAAGACTTTATGGTAGAATATTGAGGAAAAGGAAGATGCACGTCAAGGAAGATGTGACAAGGGGACGGAAAAGGAATGGAAGGGAACCGGGAGTTTCAAAGTGATTTCAAGTGAAACTATATGGGGCTCATGGCTGGAGCCAGACTACAAGTTATTTAGTGAATAATTAAGACTGAAGTCTTTTTGTTTCTGGTTTTATCTGAGCTACCTGGTTCATGAGCAAAAGCAGAGGCGGGGTTAGTCTTAAGGTAGTGCTTTCCAACTGTTCACACGTCGAGGTGCACACAGAATGGTTATTCCTCCTGGCACACTCGGGGAGGCTGCTGACCACCTGGACCAGCGGGGCCTGCCCTCCAGCCCAGGCCCTGCCCCTGCCCCTGCCCCGTACGCACCATGAAGAGATCAATATTGAGGCCGCACATTGAGAAGCTTGATCTTAGCACCCCAGACGCCGAGCGGTTTCACGGGTCTCTCAGACTCCACAGCCAAAGCCCAGGTCCTCATCTTGCTCCCGAGGCTGCTTCTCCCACAGGCCCCCGCAGCAAGCGGCAACTCCCTTCTTCTGTTTGATCAAACCAGAAGTCTTGGATTAAACCTTGACTCCTCTCATTTCCTCACATCCTGTTGTGGACTGAATTGTTTCCTCCCAAAAAAAGACACGTTGACCTACTAACCGCAGTCCCTCAGAATGTGATCTTATTTAGAAATAGGATCACTGCGGATGTAATTAGTTAAGTTCACGTGAGATCGTACTGACGTAGGGTGGACTCCAAATCCAACATGTCCTTATAAGTGGGGGGAATTTGGACACAGGCAGAAAACCACGTGAAGATAAAGGCATAGATTGGGGTGATGCTTTAGCCAAGGAATGCCAATGACTGTAAACAACTCACATGAATAAATCCATGTACACATCTAAATAGATTTAAGGATGCTGGCTCTAGAACTCTGCTAAAAAGAGCTTTAACTTGAGACACAAAACACCAATTACTTTGCAGATTAAAGCTTAAGTAATTTAGCATCATTTTGAAAGTCCTTGTCAGGAAAGCAAAGAAAAAACAAACAGGGCTTTGCAGAGTCTCAGCCTCCCCCTCCAGTCGACCCACTGCTGTACGATTTTACACGGTGAGTTGCAAACATGGACAAGACAACCCCAATGCAAGCTGTTGTCTCAGAAATAATACATTTCGAAGTCGAGAGCCAGGCAAGTGGCAGTGCTAATCAAGCAAGTGACAGCATTAATCTCCTTCGGCTCAGCTCAAAATAGGATATGCCACAGGTGACCCCGAGTCCTTCCCTCCCCTTCTCAAGCCATTAGCCAAACATCATATTTCTTTCTGCTGCCAACACCGGCGCCACCAGCAGAACAATTCTAATGGGGGAAAAGAACACATGGGATGAAAGCAGTTTATTAACTCCATCTGGGAATTTCTGTGCTCACCTACGGCTGGTTCCAAGGTAGTCTCTTAATTTGCCAAAAGTCATGAGAACATAGCCCGCACCCAATTATCCTACACACATTATAGGAGGCTGACCAGTTTAAAACATTACGATTTAAATTTAAATTGGGTGTTAAAATGACCAAAGAGAGGCTTATGCCAAGGGAAATTTCAGGAAGTAATTTAAATATAAATGAGTTGTCCAGAAAACATAGGTGTCCCTCTTTAGTTACAGTATCTCAACCATGACCAGGTGCCACAAATGAACTAGAACTGAAGTGTGACAAGGTATGAGATCTCCTGAAACCAGGCAAGCTCTGCCCTAATGGGATGATGTAAAGAACAAACCACATACGAATATAAAAATCATTCTCCGCAAACCCAAACCCAAGGTCTGTCGTCACCTGTGAGAATGGAAAAATGTCCCTCAACTCTAATTTCCATCCCTTCAAGTTCCAAATGCCCCTTAATTCAAAGGTCAAAAGGCTGGCAAACTCCCTTTTAAAAGTCCTTTACTGTCTCATGAATATGCCCATGTATCCTTCGATCTAGTTTATAAGAACCCGGAGTCCTTTCCCTGTGTCGTGTCCTTTGATGATCTTGCAGAGAACAGGACTGATGGTAGAGAGGACATCAGCTTCATTTCTTCTCCAGCTCCAGCTCCAGCTCCAGCTCTTGTCAAGCAGAAGCCTGAATCTTCTCTGCTCGTTTTCCAGACCTTGAAATGCATCTTAATTCACCTCTCCTTCCTGGAGCACACGTCCCTCAGCACGATGCAGTGCCCGTCCCTTCTGAAGCGCAGGCCCTAGCAGAAGCCTCTGGATCTATTCCCTCTGGGACAGGAAGTTAGGGAGGAAATTACCTTGACCAGACTCTCCCACACTTTTCCACTGTGCATAACTCTCTCCGGCCAGGGAACACCTGGCCCAGGGTCAGACAGCCCAACAGCAGGCTGGCAAGTGACCTGAGACAGAATCTCAGCCACGTGGGACTTAGGCGGGATGTATAGTTTGGGAAGAACAGTAAGATGCAACTTAGAGTAGGAAACCTGTGGCTCAGAATGTAACACCTACTGTTTTCATAACACTCGCTACAGAATGTAATGTTTGACAAGAGTTTCTGGGCCTGCGGTGATGCACAGGAGCTATGATGTGAGATATCAAAGGTTGATTAATGAGGGAAGGACCAGCATGCCTACTGTCAGGGCTCCTGGAATGTGTATCCTGCAAGAAAAGCCTAAGTACTTAAGTAACACAGTGAGTGGCTCTTCTGAAAACCAAAGAGGCTGAGGAGAATGTTAATTAAATAGCATTTAAATTAATACCTATGGGTAAAGGGGGTGCTGAAATTAATTTATGACTGAGTTATATTTCCTGTATATTAGTAACTTAAACTACTTTCCCTTAAAATTTTTAATTTCTCTGACTTATACCTTATATAAATTTATACTGTATATATATTTCTTTAACACTATGCAATTCCAGGGACAGGACTGGTGTCGCTGTTAAAGGGTAACCAGCTTATATGCCGTGCGTGAACTTCTGTGGGTTGTGTTTCACTGGAGATGTCTCACGTGGTCTGATGAGAAAAGGCAGAAAATGTGGCTCAACTGTATTTTAATAAAGTTAATTCACACAACTGGTGCTAATGATCGCTTCTGAGAGACTGAACATCTACACCAACAATGACCAGACCATATACAGGGAGGGGCAAAAGTAGGTTTACAGTTGTGAGTATGTGAAACAGAGAGTTTATTCTTGTATTACTCATTTATTAATTATTGCATTATTTTCCATACAAACAACATCTACTTTGCCCCACCCTGTATATAAAAATAGAGCCCTGACCCACAACCTGCAGCAACCAGCCCAGGAGACCAACCCATTATCTCTGCGACCAGCCCCAGAAGCCATCCTGCTCTCTGTCAGTCAGACTGCTGGGAAGTCAGACCACTATCTCTAGTGACAACCCAGGAAGCTAAACAATAACTTCTATAACAATCGGCCAAAAATGTTCAGGACTTGATTAATTATTGACAGCATCCCTAATTTCCAACTTGGGGACAACCAGAGAAAGCCAGATGTACACCCAACCAATCACACAGGACGCAGTGCTTCTAGTGAACCCTCCTCCAGCTTCCCCAGGCCAGCAGCCTCCTCTCAGGGCTCCCCCTGTTCTCAGTGTAAAGCCATCCCACCCCTCCGCCTGCTATGAGTCTCTGCCAAACAAAAATGACAATGGCCAACTCCCTTGCCATAGCAAGTAAAAAGTACACAGCCTGAGCTCATTCTCATTTGCATGGTCTTCATTTATTGCGACACTTTTATGGACATTTCTGAAAAGAATTCTTATAAAAACAGGCAAGACAGTAAAGCAAGGAAGGTGAAGGTGAGGTGACGTGTCACTAGGGCACCTGGACATAAGAATCTTGTGTGCTGTCTTCTCTGCCATCTCGTCTGAAAGGACTCAAGTCTAAACACCCCCTGCACATGGTTACGTTTATGAGTCCTTTTGTACAGCATCATGTCCACAGAATATAGATCTTATGGTCCAAACGAGAGTACTTTTCAACACGCTTCCAAATGATACGATGAAAAATTTATAAAAGAAAGCTGGGCCAATATAGAGCTCCCTGAGTCGTCACAAAAATTAGAAATAGAAAGTAAAGAAGACATCCTTACTCTATTTAGCTTATAGATTTCTTTTAAAGAATCTCTTAAGAAAAATGAAAGTAATAATCTGGTGAAAGAAGTAAAAAGAAATGCCAGAAGCCAGATGTCAACAACTCCACTTCTCACTGAACCTCAAGCCACCTGTCTTCCGCCTGCTGTGGGGTTTTGATCTCTGCCTACTAGATGCCAAGAGGTGACAGCACCTCACAAATCAGAGAACCGTGAAACAACAGAGAAAAGTGATTAAAGAAACAAAATGATCCCCCCCGCCACTGGTCTTCTTGTGGGAGGCCTAATTCTATGTACATGCGTACAGGGAAACTCGGACACAGAAATTAGCGAAACGAACAAAAAGCCCCTCCAAAGGGAAATGACAAAGAAGCAAGCACACTGCAGACCTTTGTGCCCATAACTTAGTTATCCCGGGAACACAAGCAGTTAAAAGTCAAGCACACTCCCCACCAACATTCTGCAGGATCCAGTTCTGCTGAGAAATGTGCTTTTCACAAGGTCTCAAACCTGTCTGCAATGATTACCTGAGAGGCAGAATGGTGGCATTTTAAATTTCAGTGACACATTAATGAACAAGATAATACTCTGGACAGATACAGGGAAAGATCCACCACGTGAAGCCAAGACACAGCTCCTCAGATCAAAAAGCCAGCCAGGTAACTGGCCTTGGCAGCCCGTCATGCGTCAGGGCTGCACTTCAGCTGGTCGCATCCCCTGCAGACCCTCACAGACACTGACGCATTCACTACTTTGATTGTCCCTGGCAGACGCTTGGCAGACATCTCATCTCAGAAGATTCTTGGCATTGAGAGTTAACAGTATCCCTTAATTGCAGTATCAGTTGTAACCTTTTTAAAGCAATGCCTCTTCGAGCTTAGTAATTGATCTTCCAGTTTGAGATGGAATAATGTCAAAGTTCAACAATTCAAAGTACAAAGCTAGAACATGAAGGGAACCAGTCTTCCCATGTAGTCGGATATTTATGGTTGTGAACGTATCCCGAGAAATGTTCTACAGCATCTTTGGCCAACCACCAGCCTGAGAGGAGATGTGGGTGCTGGAGCCCTAGGTGGCCCTCTGGAGGCCCCTGCAGGATCCTCGTGGTGCATGGGTCTCCTGCAGACCAGGAGGTTTGAGCAGTAACTAAGTTCAGGGTCTCTATTAGGGGTTGCATTGTGTTCCTCAAAAATTCATATGTTGAGGTCCCAGTGCTTCATATTGTGACCTCATTTGGGTCATTGTAAATAGTCAAGATGATGTCACTAGGTGGATCCAACATGATTGGTGTTTTCATAAAATAGAGAAATGGACACAGAGACATACACATAGGGAGAGCATGTTAAGATGAAGGCAGACAGGCAGAAAGACATGGAATCACTTATTTGTTGATTTTTTTTAAAGTCAAACACAGAAACAGAGTAGAAAAGCGGTTGACAGGGCTCAGGTGTGGAGGAAATGAGGCTGGTTAAAAGGTACAAACTTTCAGCTGTAAGATGAATGGGGTCTGAGGATCTAATATGTAACTTGGTGACTAAAGTTGGTAATACTGTACTGTATAATTGACATTTGCTAAGAACTCAAATGTTTTCAGACCAAAAAAAGGTAAATATGTGAGATAACAGAGGTGTTAATTAACTTAATGGGGGAATTCTTTACAGTGTACATCAAATCAACACACTGTACACTCTAAATATCGTACAATTTTATTTGTCAATTATACCTCAGTAAAGCTGCCAAAAGGACATAGTTAAAAATTTAAAAATTAAAAATGAAGGCAGAAGTTGCATCTACTAGCCAAGCATCAAAGTTTCAAGCAAACCCCCAGAAGCCAGGGGAGGGCATGGGACAGATTCTCCTTACAGCCTAGGGAAGGAACCAGCTCTGCTGACACTTTGACATCAGACTTCTGGCCTCCAAAACTGTGAGGCAATACATTTCTGTTGCTTACGCCACCCAGTTTGTGGTGCTTTTTTACAGCAGCTCCAGGAACAAACACAGTCACCTCTTGCAAACATTACTTCAACTCCCAATAACCAGCCACGTCACCATCAGTACAAACCCTTGACCTGGTGTGAAACTGAGACTTTTCATAAATTTCCAGCACATTCTTCTTTGTTCTACTCTGTCAACCCACCAGCTCTTCTTACATTCTGAAATCATTCATTTCCTGTTCTAAAACATTAACTTATATTTCAGCTAAGGTACTATATAGTCACTGGAATGTCAAGAAAATGAGTGATCCTGGACTACTAGTGATCTTGACCTAACGCCATAGGTTTTTAAAGCATTCTAATTAAGAAATCAAAAGGAAGAGCTGCAGAGAACAAGGTGAAATTGAGCTGCCATCCATTGGTGGTTATTCTAAACTCCAAGATGGTGGTTCTCAAAGTGTGGTCCCTGCCCAATAGAACCACCAGCAAATTCTCAGGCCCCACTCAGCCCTATTAAATCAGAGGGGTGCGGCCTAGTTCCTGTGTTGGAATAGGGCTGCCAGGTGCTTCTGATGCCCTCCACAGTGTGAGAAGCACTCTTACACTCAAAGTCAGGAGGCAAACTGGTTCCACCCGATTGCAAATTCAGTTGGGAGTAACTGTGTTAAGAAAGGTTCAGAAGTAGACTCAGCTCTGATTTGAAAATAAGGAATCTCTTGGGCAAGAGAGAGAAGGGGATGGCAGCTGGCAAGGAATCTAACAGCTACCCCACGGGTCTCAGGCTCATAAACGGTCACTACTATATCTTTCTTCACATCCATGATTCCAAATAGAAAATGTCCCAAATTTCCAAGGTGACTTGGACCCCACATAGACTGAAATAAAAATAAAAAGAAGAAATTAAAAGCTTGTTTCCAAAAAAGAAAAAACTCAAAAGAATGACTTGGCAGCACTGCTCTTTCTTCTACTGAATATCTGTTTCCCCGTGTCTCTACTTACCTTGCTTCTCTTTCAGGATGGCATTATTTTGGTGATGGAATAAAAGAAGTGAGTCGCGCTTCACCTAATTCAGGGAAGCAAGTGACATACAAAATCTAAACTTATAAGGTAATTAAATTTGAAAGTTATTGCCTGTACCACACTTACAGGATTCTCTTCATTTTTAAAAGGATTTACAGAAGACTTCTTTAGAAGATTGTGTTCCTCTGAGGAATTGCGTATCTGATTTGGTTGATTTTAAAAATCACCTACCGCTTCCTGCTGCCTTCACGCCTGAAGTCCTGGGGATCAGGGCTGCAGCCTGAGTACAACCCTCTTCCCTCCCTACCCACGAGGCGCTCCTCCCAGGGTCAGACAGAGACTCTCACCCAGCTATGGTCTCCCAAAGTGCTCTCCTTAGTCCTACCACCTCTCCTGTTGCCATGGACACCCTGCTCTCCTCCACACCCTCCCTTCCTTTGGGCCTTGCTGTGGCCCCTTTGTCTCCCAGCAGCCTTCCCTGTCCAACCTCTTCTCTGAACTTCTGGCTTCCCGTGTCTGCCTTCACTCGCCCTAAAGTCGCATGCTTTGCTCTATGGCTCTCCCTCTATTCCATTCTTCCCCAGGAGGGAAGCCATTGCCGTCATGGCTCCCACAGCTGCACTGCAATATGAAATAGACTCACTGCATGAACAGATCCCTTGCTGGGAGACTGCAGCAAGTCAGTTCCTCTGCTTTTGCTTCCAATATCATTGCACGCATATCACAGGCTTCAATTAGAATGACTGAATTTCTTACCTCTTAAGGGTCATTCTCAGCCTCAGGGAAGCACTCAGAGTGATCTGGCTGCCAGATAATCTCCATGAACAGTTGGGGAGGTTGTGCGACAGGTACAGACTAGGAAACTAGGAAGTCTGGATTCTGTCACTCAGTGGCCCCTAATGAAGTGTGTGGCCTGGGGCACTGTGTTTCTGGCCTGTGCTTTGGCTATTGGATCCCTCTTGTCCATTCTTAAGAGTAATTCACCTGAGGATCAGATAAAACAGCTTAGAGCATCAGCCAACCTCAGCATCAGCTGAAGAGTATTATTAATCCTTTGCCCTGTCCTCCAAAGATATTCCTCTGATCCTTATATTTTCTAGTACAAATGACAGGAAGCATCTTTATCTTATTTATAGCTCTAAATAAATTGGTATGAGCATCAACCAAACATATTAATTTTATTTCCCAAGAAATATACCCCCAGAAAATGTCAAGGAAATGATCTTTGAAAAATGCACATCTGAAAGCAATATAAAATATTTAAGGGAATGATGATTCTACAGGCTCTTGTGAAAGTGAAGTCAGTACTTTTAGAAGTGGAAAATGGACACAAGTTACAAAAAACCTGCAAAGCCCCAGGGTTCTTCTTGATTTTCCCTTTTACTTCCAGCATGGGGCCTTGAATGAACAACCTCTAATAACTGAGATATTCAAAAATTGATGAACAGTACTTAGCAAAGTAAAACTCAGATAAAGATGGTGGGAACTAAGCCAATTGCCAATGGCTTGAAAATTCACAACTGCATTTGGGGCTTCGTGATGGGGCATCTCTTTGGGCCACTCTCAACGGGTTCTTCCCATCCTCCCACCTTCCCCGAATCCTCCACAACTTAAGGAAGAGTTTGCGTGTTAGCCTGCGGTGTCAAACCAGCAAATCATGTGGTCAGCAAAAAGAACTCTGGAACAGAAAATCAGTGTGTAGATCTCACATCAGTTCATTCAATTGAGTTGGCTGGGGAGCAAATACTCACACAGATGAACTCATTTAACTCTCCAACAACCCTGCGCAGCAAGTACAACTCTATCCCCATCCTAAGGTAAAGAAACAGGAGCACAGAGAAGTCAAATAACTTGCTCAACAGCCACACAGCCAAGAAGTGGCCAAACCAGAGTCAGACCCTGCTGGCCCGAGAGTCTGGGCACTCAGCCGCCATGCTACACTGCCTGGCCAATAGGATCACTCCACATGTGCTGGTGCCAGACTCACAAATGATGAGTTAAGTGAAAATTTTCAGTGAACTGAAGTTCATCAAATTCATTGGTAAAGTGCATTGGTACAAATGGCTATTATGCAGAGAGAAAAGGTGAAGCCCATAAAAAATGAAGACTTCCTTAGGATCTCTAAGGGTGACCCAGGGAAGAGAGAGGCCCCGGGGAACATGCCAAGACCACATCCTGTGATCCAGGCAGGCCATGGAGCCTGTGCAGGCAGACCTGAAGGAAGCTCCCAGAGCTCAGGAGAGTGCCCTGCCCACAGTTCCTGGATGGCCAGTGGGGGGTGGGGCCCACCTGGGAGACAACTGTGAGGACAAGCCTGAACTGGGGTTTGGGGAGGCTGTGAGATGACGTAAATCCAGCCCTCATCTTCCCACCTGGACAGACCCACTCTAGCTAGGTACCTAGGTAACTAAGGCTCCTATGTCAGGACATTCTGTACTGGCCTCTTATCATTGGGACCAGCTGCACCAGCTCGCAAGGTCTGCCATGCTGGACACAGCTCTCAATGGCTGGGCTGCCTTTGCTTTGGGTCCAACACAATGGGTGGTAGAGATGTTCTGAGCTCAGGCTCTGGAGAAGCCACTCAAGCTAAGGACGGCTTCAGCCACCCCATGGGGTCATCAGGGGAAACCAACCAAAGCTAGGAAATCATGTTCAAGGTCATACCATGAGGAAATGGATTGGACAAGAAAATAGTTTAAATAAGAAAGTGCTTCTCCCTGGTTGTTCCTCTACATTAAGCAGCCAACTCAAAATATAAAGATGTTTGACTCTCCCCCAAGCTGTCTATAATCCAAAATAGGAGTCTCTGAATTCTGGGTCCCTAAGTTGGGGAAGGAGAAGCATGGGTGGGCATAAAGTCCAGCTCCAGGATTTCATGCCCTTTCAGGATGTTCACTTAAACCAAATTCCCTTGGTGGCCCTTTTATATAGAAGAAATTACCTTAACTTGCTTTCATTAACCAGGAAATATGTATATAAACATAGCATTTCATGAGAAAGGCAAATGGCACATGTATGTGGCCACCGAAGAACATGGGCCTGAGCTACACTAGCCAGTCTGCCGGAACCCTATGATAGCTCGCAGGAGATAAATTTCCAAATCCCAAATCCTGAGCAGCAGTGGAGAGCTGAATGTGTGTACCGGTCTATCCCTGGGGAAATTCACTTGCCCTGTGCAGATTGCACTGAAAAAGATCTTGAAAAAGGAAGAACTTAGTTAGAGCTAAATGATGCTTGATGCCACACAAAACCCAGTATTACCAGGGTGGTCTAACATCTTAAAGGTTTTCCTATTCATGGGGTCTGGTGTGGGTCGGCAGTGTTTCCCCATCCTGTAGCAGTAGATGCCATCCAGGACACGTCCAGCAAGGTGGCCACAGCCAGGGAAGAGAGGACGAGACAGCGGCACAGGATGGTTGTATCAATTCTGCCCACACCTCTTCCCAGCTCCACGGCCCATCTGCCTGCAGGGAAGTGTGGGGAGCAGTCTCTGCCCTGGAAAGTAAGCAGCTCTGGATGCGATGTGTGTATGAACCCATCACAAAGCCCATGCCCCCAGCCCGCCTCCCTGCTCCCCACCCCAATTGGCACGCCTGAGCCCCCACAGAGATTCCTTCCTTGTAAGATTGCTGGAGGTTTGGAATTCATGGCACTCCTTCTGGACTATACACACCACCTGGAAGGGATGAAATGTGGTTTTATCAGTAATGCCACTTCAAGGTACTGACATGTGAGAAGCAATTATAAAAATCTAGAAATCGTTCCTCGCCAAGGTCAGGGTTCGGGGGTCATAGGCAGGTAACAAAAGTCAAGAAGAGGCAGAATGAGAATGAAAAACATGAGCCACATCAGAGTAAAGACAGAGAATGAGCGGATAAACCTGCAGGCACACAGGGGGTGAGGGGCCTTGTGAGTGCAGGGCAAGCTGAGTCTGGCGAAGATGCACGAAGGGCCTGGAGGCACAGGCAAGATGGGGTTGCCTTGACCATCACGATTGAGGACGCAATGCAGGGAGCAGCAGGTGTTCCTCGTGCCTCTAACTGGAAATCCAGGGACCTCGATGATGTGAGTTCAGCTCTAACTTCTCTGACCTCCGGCTCACTGAGCCTTGCCAGCCAGGTCCACTCCCATGCCTGCCCACACCTCCCTGCCTGGACTGGCCTCCATGAATGTGGCCCTTTGTTGGCCCAAAAGGAAAAAAAAAATAATCCGCCAGGACCCTTCGTCTGAGCTGGTTCCTGGGTTCCTGCTTCTGTGCTGGTCCCCAGTTCTGGGGTCATCCACAACCTGACACAAGAGAGAGGGTTATTCTTTTCTATTTTTTCCTTTAATTACCCAAAGTATAGTTCTTAAACTTGACCTTTCAAAGAGTTCCTTTCCTCAGTCTGTGATCTTGAATTTTCCTTAAACCCCTTCAAGAAAGTGGTCTGCTTCCTGTTCTGCCTACTTACTACAGAGACTGAACAAAGCCTTGATTCTCAGCATGAGAACATTTATCCCAACAGATCACTTTCTGAAAAAGGTTAAAGCAATTGAAAGAAGCCTTTTCCTTGATATCAAAGCTATAGACTTAGATGCTTTTTAGGCCAAAAGAAACCCATTGTAAAAAAAAAAAAAAAGGCATTTCCTGAAAAGAAAAATGCCTGCTGCTTTTGTGGCCCAGAAAATTATTAGTTCACGAGGTGAATCTCCCCATGAATAAACTCAGTATGGATGGGGAAATAAATCATTTGACTGTCTACACTTTTTCTTTGTGACAGTCATCTGGTTGAAAAATACCATTATTTTTTATGCTAATGGAAGTGTCTGGCTAGATAAGACACATTATCCAAAATGTATAGAAAGCTTTATCTCTTCAGTGCATTTTATTCTCTTTAGCCAATAAATTTCTGCAGAAGTGCTACAAAAATAGGTTATAGGTATAAATATATGATTTCGGAGGTGGGACTATCGAGAAACCTTGCTTGAGATCACCTTCAAATAACCTTGACATTATCTTGGACTTTCAATCCTTCATACACTGTACCAAGTGAATCAATGAACTACCATCAGGGGTGGGCCATGACTTAACAACCACATGTCCCAGATTTATCATCTTTTTTTTCCAGACTATATATTTCAAACAAGCTATCCTACCTTTTTATGGGGGAATCATATCCATCAGATCTACATCCAGGTCTGGTATCAATCAGAATGCTTTGGTACAATACCAGCCTGCAGCCATTCGGATGGGTCGGTGCCCACGCCATACCAATTTTTAAATGGCTTGAGCAAACCCACCCCCGCCTGCTACAACCACTGCTGTAGATGCTCTCTGCTCCCTTCCCCTTGCTTTCCACTCCAGTCTGACTTTCATCTGAAATGCTCCATTTGAGTTGCTATTTCGAGATCACCAGGGCCTCTAAGTTCCCCAAGGCATGGATGGTTTAAGTCATCATCAGCCGGACAGCAGACACTACTCCTTTCTCCAAACTTCCTCTTTCTTATTTTCTCTGACACCACACTCCTCCGGCTTGGCTTCTACCTTTCTGGTTCTTCCTTTGGGAGCCTTTTCAAGCTCCTCACCTTCCACTGGTCCTTAAATGTTGCCATTTCTTAGCTCATTTTTCCTCTGTCCTCACTCTACACAGCCTCATCAACCATGACTCTCACATGATTATCTCCAGCCCAGATCTCTCTGGGCCAATCAGCATATCTAGTTGAACTTCTCTCGGGAAGCTCAAACTTTATGTATCCAAAAGTGAACTCAACATGATTCCATGTTATAAATTCACATTACTCCAATTCCTACTGAAGGAGAGTGCACCCTGAAAATGTGACCCCAAAATACTTGGCTGTCTCAGTCAGAAATAGGGATATCTTCCTTGATTCCTCCCTCTCACTTCCCATCAGGTGCCCTTTATTCTACCTCCTCAGTAGCTCTCAAGTCTGTCTCCTTCTGCCATTCCCATTGTCACCATCCTAAGGTCCAACATCCTCTCTTGCCCCGCGCAGCCCATCAGCCTTGATGGTGCCCTTGCACCATGTTGCGCTCCTCCACTCTGACCTCCACACTGCAGTGTGAGTGAACTTTCCAAACCTTCAATATGATCCCATCACTCCATTGCTTTAAAAGTCTTAAATGTTGTCCATTGTCTTTAGGAGAAAACCTGAACTCTCAGCTCAACTCCAGGTGCTCCCAGACACAGGTTCTGCTATGTTTCTAGCTTCATCTCTCTGCTCTTCTCTTTGCCTCCTCTACATGCAGGACCACTAACATGACCCTCTCACTCACCTCCAAACATGTGCACAGGCTGGTCCGCCTCCCTCAGACAACTCTTCCTCCCTGCTCTCCAACTCCTGACACACACCCACTCCCATATTATTCACGTGACTAGCTCCCACTTACCCTTCCAGTTGTATTTTAAAGGATACTTCCCTTGGGGAGAATTTTCCTGACCTTTTGGCTAAGACAGGTCTCTTTGTGATGTGTTCCCTTGGTGCCCTGCATTCCCCATCATAACCATCATCATAGTTTATTTTTTTCTAAAATTTTTTCCCTTTAAAGTGTAAGAACCATACCCACAGTACTACTTTGGTTATTCACTGCTATACCCCCAAGACAAAACTAATATTGGAGAATAGTAGGCACTAAATAAATATTGATCAAATATGAGAATGAATGAGTAAATGAAAAAGTAGATTCAATCTCACCTCGGCCATAAGCCTACACCAGGGTTTCTCCAGCTTGGCATTATTGATATATTGAGCCAGACAACTCTTTGTTACAGAGAGCTGTTCTGTGCATTGTAGAATGTTTCACAGCATCCTTAAATACCAGTAACACCTCTGCCTACCTGTGACACTCAAAAATGTCTCAAAAAAAAACTGTCTCCGAACATTGAGACATGAGACATGAGAACCACTGACCAACCCTGGCCTTTCTCCCTTCTCATAACTGCTATATTGCCATTTGTTATCACTTAATCATTCTTGGCTCGGGTCATGTGTATTAGCCTTGTCACCCCTAATGGACTAAAAATTCCTTGAAATCACGGCCCTATTCTCTGTGCAGTGTTCTTCACTGCACCTTATCTGGGAATGAGTGTAACAAACGAAATTAGCATATGTGTCCATCAATGGAAAGGAGTACAAAGCCAAGATGGCTGTTCTCATGGGCAGGTAGAATTTTGAGTCTCCATCCTAATGTTAGCCTACCCGCCCAAACATTTCAACATCAGAAAATTCAGCATCGTCAGTAAACTCTTAGTTTGTATGTAGTACTTGCGATGGTGAATTCTGTTAACTTCAGTGGGCCACAGGGCAACCAGGCATTTGTCAAAGATGATTCTGTCTGTATCCGTGAGGGTGTTACTGAATGAGATTACCGTTTGAATCGGTAGACTGACTACAGCAGATTGTCCTTCCTGATGTGGGGTGGGTCCTATCTAATCCATTGAAGATCTTAATAGAGCTAAAAGGCTGACCTTCCCTCAAGTAAGGGAAACTCCTCCTGCCTAACTGCCTTCAAGCTGGGACACCAGTCTGTTCCTGTCTTCAAACTCAAACTGAAATATCTGCTTTCTTTGTGTCTCTAACTTACCAGCCTTCTGACTAAAACTTCACCATTGGCTCTCCTGAGCCTCCAGTTTGCTAACTGCAGAACTTCGAACTTGTCAGCCTCCTTAATCATGCGAGCCAATTCCTTATAACAAATCTCTTTCTATGTATACATACATCCTATTGGTTCTGTTTCTCCTGACTAATATAGTGCTCTTGTACATGCTCTGTAAAGAAGAGTTAAAACATTGTAGAATTAATAATCTTCCCATCTGGAATTCATTAAACTCTCATTTTCTAAAAATTCAACAAAGTCAACTGAACCATGAGCAACTTGCTACGGGTTCAGTGGTCACTCCCTTGGAATGCTACTTTGTCTGATACCTCAGGTCTGTAGACCTCCTGGCACATTCAGCACATAAACAGAGTGCATGGAGCCAACTTGCTCTTGACCCTCTATAATAACACTTGACTTCTCTTAAATCCTAGATGTCTCTATGCTCTTTAAATAAATTATGGTAATAATTAATATCAGCCCAAGAATTGATGGTCAAAAATGAACCATTGATATTAAATATTTAGCAAATGTTGTGTATCAAATGTATCTTTATGATTACAGCAGTCCTGCTTAAAAATAAACACAACACATCATCTCCTATGATTAGAAAAACACTATTCTATTTAGAAAATCGTCCCATACATGTAGTAAAAGCAGGTTGCAGTCAAAAAATATTATATCTTTCCCTTATTTATGTACTCATGCTCAAATACACAATAAACAGGTAGGTCAAGCAGAAGCCTTTTCTATGAGTCCAGCCACATGGTCATGGTCAGAAAAATGGGCCAAGCATTAAGTCCAAGAGAAAGTTTAGAAATAAGACAGGAAGCTCCCCTGCCAGGCGATGGGAGGGTGGAAGGGGAAGAGATTAAAGAAGGAGGACAGGATGAGGAAGAGCTCAGCACTCAGTAGACAAACGGCAAGCTCGGGCTGCAACACACTCCCACCCCACTTCATACATTTATATCCATGGCGAGCTTTGTTAGAGCAGTGTTGCCATATAAAACCTCCATAGAAACAGACAAGTGGAATCACAGGTCCCTAGAACCAAATGGTGATGATAGGCCATAGTTGGAACAAAAAAACTTTGACCAGTAAAAGAACTCATCTCTCTCATTTCTCCAATGCAACACAGAGGCCTGCAAGTCCAGGAGCCAACAAATGGTCATTGCTGCCCGGGCTTGCCCTGTGTAAAACAGGCACTCCTCCCCAGGGCCTCAACCCGAAACGCCTCAGTGTTACAGATGTCGTTGTCACTAGTCATGTCCCGAAGTGAATAAGGTTAAAGTTCACTTTTAAGTCAAAATTTGCAAATTGTTTTCATATGCCCATTAGTTATAAATGGAATGCTTGCCTGAGGTAAGATCCTATGTGCTCAGGACGTTTTGATGCCAAAGATTTGGCCCAAATCCCCAAAGGCATTCCTCTGTAGTAGAGATCCTAATAGGTTTTGAGTGAGTGAAAAATATTTGACAACAACCTGAAACTTGCCCATATCAATATCTCCATGGCTGACAGCAAGAGACACACAGAAAGACAAGCAGGATTCATCCTGAGTGACATATGGCAAAGATAGTGCTTGGTCTGAAATTTCTCCTAGAGCCAGTGTGCTGTAACTTGTAAAGGGGGAAGAATGACAAGTAGCCAAAGCCCTTTGGGCTTGCTTTTCTAAATAAACAGATAAAAGGCCCAAGGCATTGATGTTACAAAAGATTAAAGATACTTAGACCTAAAAAAGAATCTAATGCAGCCTATTTTACCTAAAATCACCTGTATTTTTTACCCTTCTACACACTGTAGGGGGGTATACGAATTGTTTAAAGCCATTTCAGTCTTTTTTCTCTAAGCTTCCAATTATACCACCTATAGCACCAAATAGAGATGGAGTTTTAATCAATTTCTTAAATAAATTCATGTAAAATAAATTTAGACCCAAAGGATCTGAATAACAAAGCCATTTCATTCAACCAAGAAATCAGATTTTGACAGCCAAGACTTTTTTAAAAATTAAATCTATTTTCCAGAGAATTTATTCAAGTGCTCACTGCCTCCAGGCATCGTAACTGAACTATAATGAAACCACCATTCCCATATGGATAATATTTGTAACTTAAGAACACATTAGATAGATGAGTGACAGAGGTTTTCATCCCAACTTGACCACCAAGGAGCTGTAGACCTTGAGGAAGTCACTCCATCTCTAAGCCTTTGTTTCCATTCTTATAAAATGGGGTGCTGTTCATGCACAAATGGCCCTCTTCACCCCTCTTGTAGCCTCACCTTTTGCCAAGTAACTTGGTAATTCTCTCCCACTCTGACACTAGACTTAGCCATGTGACTCTGGTCAACAGAAATAAGAGTTCATTGGATCCAAATCTAGGCCAAGAAGCCTGGCCCATTTCTGCTTGCTTTCATGAGCTTCTGCCATCACCATGGAAGGGCCATGCCTGGGCAAGCCCCCTGAAGATGATGAGAGGCATGTGACCGGAGCCAAGTGTCCCAGCAAAATCTCTCCAACCAAGTTAAAACAACTTCCACTCCACGTGAGTAAATGCAGCAGAGATGAGCAAAGCCACTCAGCTGAACCATCTATGAGAATCAATAACTCAGAGTTGATTGTTACACAGCAAAAGCTAACTAGTATAGAGAAGATACCACCTGCCCCAACACCCTTACTGGGATGTTGGGAAGATCAATTAAAATCATATATAGAAAAGCACTTAAAAGACAACAAATCTACCTCCCAACCATGGGTAGGACCACATGCTCTAAAAGCCATCATGTTCTCTTCCTCCATCTTGGGTGGTCTGTCCAGGTGGACCCTCCATTGTGAACCTGGTTTTCCCACCCTTGTGACCCAATTTCTGTCCCATGCCTCAAACCAACAAGAAATAGGCGACCTGAAAATCCCCTATCAGCTCAGAAAGAACTACATACCTTAAAATTATTGAACCATTTTGTATAGAGCACGAGCCGAGCGGATTTTTTGGAGACCTTTGACAATCCAATATGGAGTTACTATCAGCCATAACAGTTATGTCACGTGTTATGTCAAGACTAAGGTAATGGGGTGTAATGGAAATGCCCTTAGAAGGGGCCCAGAACACCCCAAACCACAAGTCTGGACACTTGGATAAGGACTCCATCTGGACACCTACATGAGTGGGACCTCCACCCTTTGTGGGCTATAAAACCTCAGGGCTCCAACCACCCAATGCTCAAGCTTGACTGTACCACAGGTTATGCTCAGGGCCCTGCCAGGCTTCCCATACGCTGGAAACATGCCCCACTATGGCCGCCTGGCTTGAGACCAATGCCTGCCTCTCCACCTGTGGACACCTCCAGTGACCAGGACTTTGTGCTGGATGCTCACTCTGCTCACTTCTATCACATAAGCTTCCCCTCTCTGTGTGTAACCTACATGTGACTGTCTTGGCTTATTGGGGAGGCCTCCCCTAATAAACTTGGCATTGTGGAAAGACACAAACATGTGTAAGTGACTTCTTTCATAGATGTTCCATTGCTCATGACACATTTCAAACTATTGCTTGAAGCTAGTTGGTAGGCTTTGTGTTATCAAAGTCCCCATCCACCTCAAATAGAAAGATTCCCATAACATATATTTATTTTAGCAGGTTATGGTCAATAGGCAAGACCTGAGCAGATTGATGTTTTTCTGTCCTTGTATGAGTCACTGTATGGAAGTGCAAATTAAACCAATTGATAAAGGTTTATATCAGATGATAAATTGGATCCCATATTAGCTTAGCTGCCATGACAAAATACCACAGACTGGGTGGCTAAAACAATAGAAACTTATTTTCTCACAGTTCTGGAGGCTGGAAGTCCAAGAACAAAGTGTTGTCAAGGTTTCTGGTGAGAGCTTTCTTTCTGGCTTGTAGATGGCCACCTTCTCACTCTGTCCTCACATGGTCTCATCTCTGTACAACCATGAAAAGCAAGATCTCTTCTCTTCCTCTGCTTATAAGGGCACCAGCCCTATCGGATTAGGGCCCTGCCCTTGCAACTCCATTTAACCTTCATTACCTCCTCAAAGTACCCATCTTTAAAAACTCACATTGGAGGTTAGGGCTTTAACATATAAATTGGAAGAGTGGGGAGGGGGAACACAAGGTCCAAAGCATATTCCTAAGGAATACTCAGACAATACACATATATGCTGGTCAATCCACACCTTCCTGCCCTATAGGAGGCAAGTCACTAGGTTTAAATGCATTTTTTAAAACATGCATTTACTTACCAAACATATACTAAGTGTCCACCTGTGCTAAGCACTGTATACAACATGGTCCCACCCTCTCAGATCTTATAGTCTGGTGAAATAGGATTCTGCTCACAACCCAAGGACTGAATGGGGGGGGGGGGGTATGGAAAGAGGATGTGATGATCATCTCAGAAAGCTAGACCTTTCAAGTCCAGAACACAGTCATCATTTCACTCAACCTATGCCATTCTTATTCCTCCCCAATTACTCTCCAAAATAGCTGCCCCAGCCTACAGTCTCACCCACAGTACTCAAAGAGCTACCCACATTTAAGTCAATACTTGATATTTCCCAACTCTACTTTTTGACAGTTGAGTGGATCTTGATTTAATGCATTTCTCTGACTACTACTGAGATTTAGCATTTCTCCATATGCTTACAAGAATTTAGCTTTTCCCCCTGTGAACGGCCCTTTGCCATATTTCTATTGGTTTCCTGCCTTATTTCTTATTGACTTACAGGTACTCCTTAAATACTCTAAGAACTAATCATTCATTGGTTGTGTGTTTTACAAATACCTCTCTCAGTCTATTAATGCTGACTATGATGTCCAGGTATATATGTTCATTGCTACCCCCACCCTGAGGGGGTGTTACACACGACTGACCCATTGATAACAAGCTTTGCAAGTGACTTCTTTTGGCCAATAAAATATGAGCAGATGTACCATGTGACTTTTTCAACAGAAGTTTTAAGATTCATTGCTAAAACCAACATGTACTAAGTTAGGGGTTGTTCTTTTGGCCTGGATCCTGGAATTGAAGAACCATGGAGCAGACCCACAGCAAGCCCACAGAGATAAACCCTTGTCACTGTCAGCCACATGCTGGTTGTTCGATTTTGGTGTTGGTTTTCATGGTAGAATTGCTGAACAACTCAGACTGACACCAGAAGTGAGATGCCACCATAATAAAACACAAAACTTGTGTGGTCCTTGGGACAGAGTGGCATGTGGCGAGAAAACTGACATGAAAGGTTTTTTATGCAACAGTGAGGCATTTGATAAAACTATCACCTGTGATAACCTAGAAGGCAGAGAGTGTAACTAACAAACTTATGGTTTTAGCGAAGTGGGAAGGCAGAATGTTGGTAACATTGGGTATTGGATAATGGCTGTGTTTGACAAGGCACAATAAGAAAGAAATAAGCTCACAGAAGAAATGGCCATTTTGCAAGCAGAATTGAAAGAGTTTGGAGAGGCCATAAATTCCAGGATTTATAGGTTAGAAAATAGAACTGTTTCTCATCGCCAACCAATAAAAGATAAAACTAAGAAGGCCTTGAGCTACAAAGCTCTGTTAAGACTCACTCTTGGAACAAAGATGAAATCATGTAGCCTGGTCAGCCTATTGTTAAAACTCTAATGAAGTAAAAACAGGGAGAGAACAAGTGCTGTAAGGGAACTAACTCTTCACCCATCAGAGGAAGAAGGAAGTAGGATGCTTAAAATCAATAATTACATAAACGGCAACATAAGCACATTATTTAGAAATATGGAGGTGTAATTACTTTCTATTGCTGTGTCAAGAATACCACAAACTTAGTTGCCTAAAACAACACACACTATCTCACAATTTCCATGGGTCAGGTATCTTGGCATAGGTTAGCTGGGTCCTCTGCTCAGGGTCATATCAGGCTAAACCAAGGTGTTAGCCAGAACTGTGATCTTATCTGAGGCTTGGGATCTTCTTCCAAAATCACTGGTTATTGTCAGAATTCAGTTACTTGTGGCTGTAGGACTGAGATCCTCAGATCCCAGACACAATGTAAATTTCAGGTGCACTCATCACAATAAAAAAAAAAAAGATAACTATATGAGATGATATGTTAATTAGCTTGACTATAGTAAATCATTTCACCGTGTATATGTAATCAAATCAACATGTTGTACACATTATATAGAAACAAAAATATATAAATTTCAAAAAGCAAAATAGTATGGTTAAAATAGGCACATGGGAAGGTTTTTCATTGGATAAAGAGAGCTAGTTTATATTGATGAAAGGCAAAATTCACAGTGAACATGTTAGTCTTTGTATGTAGCCAGTCATGCAGAACTTAGTAGCCTGAAGCAACAACCATTTATCTAGCTCACTATTCTATTGGTTTGGACTCACCGAGGCAATTCTTCTGATGGTCTCAGCTGGGCTCACTGTTCATTTGTGATCTGATGCCATGGTTTTACAACGGAGGCTGGCTGACTGTCAGCAGGGCCAACAGCAGGAATTAAGCCATGTGTATCTCATCAATCAGCAGTAAGCCAGGGCTTGTCTATGTGGCAGTGGTGGCTGGAGTCCCCAGAGCAGTCAAAGAACAAGCCCCAGTGAACAGGTGCTTTCCAGTCTGTTCTTCTGCCATGTTTGCACGGAGAATGTTTATAAGTAACTTAGCATCAAATAAACCACACTAGAACTGTTGGAAATACAAGAAGAAACAAAAACCACAGTCAGCTTTATCTTGAGTTCTCAATCTTTAAATAGACAACAAGCAAATAAATAATTAGGATTCAAATAAAATAATGAATGAGCAGGTCAATGATACAAACTTGGTTTTCTACAGAGAATACACATCATTTTTCAATGTCTTTGGAACACTAACAAAAAATTGGTCATAACTTTTAGGCCATAAAAGAAAATCTCAGTAAATCTTTTTAAAAAGAAAAGAACAAAAAGCACCTTAAATAGCCATGGCAATCTTGAGAAAGAAAAACAAAGTTGGAGGGATCACAATACCAGATATCAAGTTATACTACAAAGCCACTGTAATCAAAACAGCCTGGTACTGGCACAAGAACAGACATATAGATCAGTGGAACAGAACAGAGAACCCAGAAATTGACCCACACCATTATGGTCAATTAATATTTGATAAAGGAGGCAAGAACATACATTGGAGTAAAGACAGTCACTTCAATAAATGGTGTTGGGAAAATTGGAAAGATACATGCAAAAAAATGAAACTGGACCACCACCTTACACTATAAACAAAAGTAAATTTAAAATGGATAAAAGACTTAAATGTAAGGCATGAACCCATAAAAATCCTAGAGGAAAACATAGGCAGTAAAATCTCAGACATCTCTCATAGCAATATGTTTGCTGATACATCTCGTAGGGCAAGAGAAACTAAGGAGAAAATAAACAAATGGGACTGCATCTAAATAAAAAGCTTCTGCACAGCAAAAGCAACCATCAACAAAACAAAAAGGGAGCCCACTGTATGGGAGAACATATTTGCCAAGGACACATTGGATAAAGGGTTAATATCCAAAATATATAAGGAACTCATACAACTTAACAAAAGGAAGACAAACAATCCAATTAAAAAATGGGCAATAGACCTAAATAGACACTTCTCCAAAGGGGACATACAAATGGCTAAGAGACATGAAAAAATGCTCAACGTCGCTAATCATCAGAGAGATGCAAATTAAAACCACAATGAGGTATCACTTCACACCTGTCAGAATGGCTACTATCAACAAATCAATGAATGACAAGTGCTGGCGAGGGTGTGGAGAAAAGGGCCCCCTAGTACACTGCTGGTGGGAATGCAGACTGGTGCAGCCACTATGGAAAGCAGTGTGGAGTTTCCTCAAAAGATTAAAAATTGACCTGCTATTTGACCCAGTGATCCCACTTCTAAGAATATATCCTAAGGAACCCCAAACACCAATCACAAAGAGCTTATGCACCTCTATGTTCATAGCAGCGCAATTCACAATAGCTAAGATCTGGAAACAGCCCAAGTGCCCATCAGTAGATGAGTGGATAAAAAAGCTGTGGCACATTTACACCATGGAGTACTATGCAGCTGTGAAGAGGAAGGACGTTTTGGCCTTTGGCACAGCATGGAGGGAACTAGAGAGTATTATGCTAAGTGAAATGAGCCAGTCAGAGAAGGACAAGTACCACAGGATCTCACTTATATGTGGAATATAATAAACAAAATAAACTGATGAACAAAGTGGATCCAAAGACATAGAAGCTTGGAACAAACTGAGGGATCTCAGAGGGAAGGCGAGAATGGGGCTGTGGGTGGGGAGAGATTAATCAGGGAACTTGCATGTTTATGGGCATGGCCCATGGACGGGGACATTGGTGTGGGGAGGGCCTGGGTGTGGGATGGATGTGGGGTGGAGGGGATCAGTGGGGTTAAAAGGGGGACATCGGTAATGGTATATTTTATTAAGGAGAAGTCTGATTAAATATATTTTTAAAAATAAATAATTTTTAAAAATTTTTAAAAGAAAAAGAAGAAGTTGTGAAGCCAACATTCTGTGGCCAAATGAAATAAAACTAGAAATTAACAAAGCTATAAACAAGAAAATTTGAACTACCTGGAAATTAAGACACTTTCCTAGATAACTTTTGGGGACTATAATTATACTATTTTAAAAATAAAATTAATGATAAAATTATCTGTCAAAAACTATGGAATGCTTTGAATCAGAAGTCAGCAAACTTTTTGTGTAAAGGGCCACAGAGTATTTTAGGCTTTGTAGAACACGTCTCTCTTGCAACAGAGTTCTGCCATGTGACAGCAACCATATATATATTGGACACATGAATGAATACAGATATGTTCCAATAAAACTTTATTTACCAAAACAGGCAGCAGACTGGTTTGTTCCATAACCTTAGTTTGTTGACCCTTACTTTATATTAATTAAATGTTAAGCACTGAGAGAGCGATTCCAGCTTTACATGTTTTTATTGCTAAACAAGGAGTAGAAATCAAAGAAATAAGCAATGTACTCTAGAAGCAAGAAAAACCATCCACAGCCAAACACAGAAAGCAGGAATTTTAAAATAATGATAAAAACAAAAATTAATGAAATAAAAGACAGAAAAGCAACAGCATTGATAAAGAAATTCAATATTTGAAAAGACCAATAAAATAAACAAACTGCATGCATAACCCATGGACACAGACAATAGTGTGGTGAAGGCCTGGGGTGTGGGGGAGTGGGGGTGGAGGGCCAGTGGGGGGGAAAAGGGGGACATCTGTAATACCTTCAACCATAAATAACTTTTTAAAATAATAATAAAACAAACAAACTGCAAACAAAACTAATCAAGAAAAAAGAGGGAAAAACACACATTACTAAGAATTAGAAAGGAACCGAAACCACAGGTGTAGAAAATGCTTTTAAAAATAGTAAGCAAACACCGTGAATGACTGTATGGCAATGTGTTCAACTCTCAGTGAAAAGGCTGATTGCCTAGACATAGTCTAGTTACTAAGACTGACTCCTGAAAGGAGAGCACATCTGAATAGGCCAAGAGTGAGAAAACGGCTAACGTTTATCCAGCACTTTCCAGTATCAGGGGCTTTATCACTAAGCGTGTTACTTTTATTGTCTCCACAACCTTATGATGTAGGTCCTGTTACTATTCTTGTTTGTTCAGATGATGACGGAGAAATTTAGAACGATTCAGAACTTTCCCCGCTCTCGAAACTGGGAACAGGCACCGTTTGCCCCGGGCGGTCCCGTGGCCAGCACATGGAGAAGAAACTGAATATCAAAGAGCAGCCCCCACAGAGACGGGGCAGCATGAGTTCCCCTGCAAGCTACTTCCAACTCGAGAAACTGATTGTTTCTATTAAATTTAATCGTTTCAGAAAAGAAAAAAGTGTTCCATTTTATTTTAAGAAGTTTAACCACCTAAAATCAAGACATGATAAAGATAACTGCAAACTAATTGCACAAATATAGATGAAAAAATCCTTGTTTAGCAAATCTAGAAATATATCAAAATAATAACATGCCCTAAATACAGATCGTTTGTAATAGGAATGTATAGATGGTTCATCATGAGAATTAAATTCTGGACATAAATTCATTATATTAACAGGTCAAGGGAGAAAAACGAGTCTTCTCAATAGATGCTGAGTGTAATCTCTTTTCTTATTTTTTAAAAAATTAGAAAAATAGGAATAGAACAATACTTCTTTAATATTTTAGATGTCTTCTTTTTAACCAACAGTCAGCGTGATGTTTACTGTTAAAATATTAGAGCGGCATTCCTCAAACTGCCCTTTATAGACTATCAGCCTCAGAAAAGAAAAATTCTTACTCTACTGTTGAAAGAATTCCATATTTCAACAAACACAGGAAATAATACATGTCATATCCCCATTTGGGAGATTCAAAATATATCTTACTGTATAAAATCTAGAAGAATAGCAGAAATAGCAAATAAATTCTGGAAAAGTAGGTACAAAAGGAAGATTATAAATATTCAGTATTAAAATATTGTGCTAATAATAACTGAAGGAACAGACACAATAAAGCATTTCAAAAAGAGTAAATAAAAGATTGTAACGTACGGTAAATATGCCATTTCAAAACAAATAACAAAGATCAGATTATTTGATAAAAGATACTGGAACAACTAGAAAAATATCTATCTGACCTCAATCTCATCTTTTACAAAAAAGTAAATGCCTGAGGGCTTAGTTTTATGTCAAAAGTGAAGTCAGAAAGGTTAAGAAAACAGAGACGGACTTTAAGTGTGAACATGTAAGTCTACATCTCTTGCCTTCTACACCTAGAAATAAATCACAAAAGCAACAAGAAGCTTTACCAAAACAATACAGAAATTCCATTCTCAGTGAGCTTGGGAGAAAAGTGTAATCGATGGACTTTAAAATTCATGTAAAGACTGACAAATGCAGCTGAAACTGAGCAGAAGCCACATGGAAAGAAGTAAAAAGAAAAATATAAAGGATGGAGAGAAGACGCAGTGTTGCCGGAACTCACAAAATGCCACCAAGATGCACCTTCTACACCTGGTGGGTCCCTTGTAAACAGCAGTAGTTGTGAGAGGTGGGAAGGGGGTAGAGCCAGTGGCAAAAGCCCTCCTTGATGGTGTTTGGTTGAAAGCAAAGAAGGGTTGACATTACAAATCACACAAAAAGCCACATCTGCAAGAAGCAGGCTGTCTCTGAAAAGGTGTCTTAGCGCCAAAGTACCCCATCCCCACACAAGAACCACTTATCAGCTGGCCAAGGAAAATATGATCATTCAATGATGATACATGAAAAGGGGTTAGTACAGCAGTAATACAAAAATGACTAGGAGATTATGGAAGAAAGAGAAACACAATGCATCATAGATGAAGCATGCTCACCAGAAAAAACAGTGACAGAGCAAGTAAAAAATGTAACTAAATATTTCACCATGAATTTTAGAATATTCATGTCGCTCTTATCTCTATAAAGGAAGATCAGAAACATAGAAACCTAGGAAAGATATGATCATTCAACAGAATGAAATAAAACATGAGCTGGTCTAGGGATAAATGAATAAATATGAAAGGATTGGAAATAAGTCTAGATACTCTAGAAGCTCATAAGAAACATAAAAAATAATGAGAAAAATAAACATTGTAAAACAAAATTAAAGAAATGTATGTGTTTTTTAATTAGAGAAAAACAACAGATCTGGAACACAGGTAGAGGAGATTCGACAACAAATAAGTAATTGGAATTCTTGAAGAATCCACAGCAATGAGCCAAGCAAATATTTAATGACATAATTCATGAGAATGTTCATGAAAAAACAAAAGAAGAACGTAATCTGCACAATCAGAAGGGTACACTGTGTACCGGGGGGAAAGTTGCTCTGGAAGGATTCACATCAAGACTTAACCATAGTAAAGTTCCTGGACTTTAAAAAAAAGACAAAAATTCTAGACAAAGAAATCAATCTGGTTTATCCATTCTAGACAATTCTAGACAAAGAAATCAATTCAGATTTATCCATCATTAAACACCAAAGATAATGGAACAGCGAATTTATGAAGTTCTTGTGGTAAAAGTATGACCTGTCCTTCAAGTATAAAGGGTGCATTTGTGTTTAATTGCAAGAAATGAGGGCATATTGTTACCAGGAAGTCTTCCTTGAGAAAGCTAGTAAAGGACCAACTTCAGCCCAACCAAAAGATAATTAGGAAAACCACAGGGCACAGGGCCTAATGGTGAGCATCAGATACAGTTAATGTAAGATAAGACCAAATGAATGTGTGCACTAGGGTCACAGAGCAGGAGATGGCATACGCCATGGCAATTCAGAAATGATATAAAAACAAAAGTCAGCAGAAGGAAGGGATGAGTAGGTAAAAGCCAGAGTAAGTTTGCCGATTGCCTCGTTTGCAAGAACCAAAAGACAACAAAGGTCATTACAGCTGACAGACAGGGTGGTAGAAGTACAAACATTGCTACCTTGCAAGGACGGATGGGTACTGTTGACGAAAACTGGGCATCGGGGAGGGAGAAAGAAGCTGACTTATCATTACTTTATTGAGGGGAACAAACATATACTGTGTAATAAACAGAGGGTCAAAGGTGTTAATTTTACAAAAGTAACCATTACAAAAAGTACAAGCTTTCCAAAACTTCAGGAAGATTTTTGAAGAAACAGACCACCTGGCAGATGACTTTACATACATGCATAAAATCGAAAACATAATATAAAATAATATGAAAAACTAAGATCAAACCCATATACCAGTAATAGAGGTAAATGAGCTTACCTGACCTATGATGGAAGAAAGGGAGGGAGGGAGGGAGGGAGGGAGGGAGGGAGGGAGGGAGGGAGGGAGGGAGGGAGGGAGGGAGGGAGGGAGGGAGGGAGGGAGGTGCCAAAGGAAAGCCCAGCTCTAAGCTGCACCCAAGAGCCATTCCAAAAACAAACTATTTCATGAAGATCTTAATCTTTATGAATAAAAGGCTTTTAAAACTCAAGCACCAAAAAAGGGGCATGGCTTGTGACCCTCAAATCACTCAAGACAGAGTGCAGACCACAAAGCATTTTTTTTTAAAGATAAAAATGGGCATTTTATTAAGTTAAGTGGTATAATTTCACAAAAGAGATGTAACAGCTCTGAATCTCTGTGCACCTCCCTCTGTCCTCGATACATAAAGTGGACCAAAGTAAATTCCAGAAGACCTAAGCAGCATAATGGAAAAAGCAGGTCTGGTTTAAACGTACGCAAACACACATACGCCTGCATTCACACACACACGGCTGGAAGAAAATATCTTCAGTTCACGTGCTCGTGAAGTGTCATAAAAACTGAACATGGTGAGGCCAAAATGAAAACAAACCTCCAGAAAGTAAAACAGGGCAGAAAAGTTTTCACAATCACACTGCAATAAAACTGGAAACTGAAAATGAAATCAAAACACAAAAGGACCTTGGAAGGGGGAAATGCCCTTAAATCATCCTTGAGTCAAGGAGGGCAAACAAACGGAAATACATAATGTCAGAAAACAATGATAAAATGGTCACAGGCAAGAATCCACAGGAGAAAGCTGAGCAAAGCTCAGCAGAAAACGTTCCAATTCCATGGATTAGAAAGTGAAGAAAAACAAAGAATAAATGGAAATAAATGAATTAAGCATCCAACTCAAAAGACTGGGCAAGCACAAAGTAAACTCGAGGAAAGCTACATGAAGAATTATAAGAAAGAGCAGAAGTTAATAAGTTCAAAGACAGAAAAATGGGAGAAAAATACATCGGAAAACTGGTTTTGCTCAGAGAAGGGTTTCTTTTGGCTGAGTAACTTTTTGTTGTAGTTAATCTTTACCTGAGGATATTTTTTCCATTGATTTTTTAAGAGAGAATAGAGGGAGGGAGGGAGGGAGGGAGGGAGGGAGGGAGGGAGGGAGGGAGGGAGGGAGGGAGGGAGGGAGGGAGGGAGGGAGGGAGGGAGGGAGGGGGAAGGGGAAAGAGAGAAAGAGAGAAACATGGATGTAAGAGAGACATACTGATTGGCTGCCTCCCACACTTGCCCCAGTCAGGGCGGGGGTCAAGCCTGCAACCCAGGTACATGCCCTTGACCAGGAATCAAACTCTCAACCCTTCAGTATGAGGGCTGATGCTCTAAGCACTGAGCACACCAGCCAGGGCTGGCTGAGTAACTTTTGATGGTAGTGGCTGGATTTAACTGTCCACACAATCTTAAATGGCCATGCAGTATAGCAGAAAGAGGGGAAGAAATTTTCAAATAAAAGGACTTCACTATTTATAAAAGTACAAGAGAATTTCCCAAGGAAGAACCAGTGTGGCCCAGGGAGAAAAAGAGAGGAATGATTTGCTTTGAATGATAAAGTGAAGGGGCTTCGTAGGGACCCTAAAATGAGGGGTTAGTGTTCTGAAGAAGGAAGAAAACAGGAAATAAGAGAAGTGAGGAGAGAGAGACAGAGATAGATAAAAAGAGACAGAGGCAGAAAGGGATGGAGACAGAGAGACAAAAACAGAGAGACAGCAATAATAACATAACAGAGGACTGAGGAAGGCTCAGCCTCTGGGTGCTCCACTGTCACTTACATTTTGCACCCACTTTGTTGCCTGCTTGCTCCTTACTCTTGGAGCACACCCTTTAGTAATTCTTGAACACAGGGAAGTAAATTATGTTCTTGTATGTCTGAAAATGTCTCTAAGTGTCCCTCAAGCTTGATAGATATTTTCAGCATAGAATTCTAGTGTAATTCTGGTGTGAAATCACTTTCTCCCAGGATTTTTCAAGGTATATTGTCCTATTTGTCTTCAGAACCTGCATTGAGCAGTTTAAAAAAAATAAAAATAAAAACAGTGGATCAATATGTACTAAAATGCATAGCTCTCCAAGGCACAGTGTTGAATGAAAACTACAAGTCTCAGAGTAATTTATAAGGTATGATACCTTTTATATCAAGAGAATCTAGAGGAGGATCTACCAGTGGCTTCTCTGGGGGCAGGGGAGGGGCACTGGGTTTGTGGGGCCCTGGTGCGTGTATTGCCTGTGTATTTTTCAATTTATCTTATAAATACAATTTCTCCACTAATCCAAAAAAAGTTTGAATAAAAATTTTCTCTCACCAGAAACTCTGTAAGTACACAATTCTATTTCCTTAAAGCTTACCACGTTTATCACTTTTTTATTTAACTTTTAATACAACTGGAATTTATTTAGTTGTTTGGTATGACTTGACATCCCACAATGATATTTCTTCCTATTACCTTACCGATTGTTCCCTCACCATGCATCATATATTCTTTGCCTTCTCTGCCGATTTAAAGTGCCTCCTGGAGGCATATATCCAGTTGAAAAATATATAATAGAGAACTCAGGTTTCCAGCCTGGCGATCATTCCACTACATCACCGAGTAGTTTTTAAATTACTTTTGTTTTAGACATTGTCTTTTTCTCAGTTTTTACGGTGTTTCACATTTCTAACTCTCTATTTTGTTCTTGGGTTTGATTCTAGTTAGATTTTTATTCTCTGTTTTGGGGGATGTTTTTCCAGGACATGGACGAGGGGCAGAGAGGAACACTTGAGTTCATTCATTTATTCATTCAGCAAACCTTTCTTGAGCTTTCACTATGTTCCAACTACGCTTCCCAATATTGAGATATTAGGAGATGAGGCAAGGACTTTCCTCTTACTTTTAAGTCTTGCCTTTTATTTCAAGCTATGTAGCCTTTCCCCAAGTCTTCGCAGTTCACTTCCTCACTCCATCCACCCTATGGCCACCATTTCATTGACCAGTAGCTGAAAATTCTTGCTCTTTGGTTTGGGATGATCAGTAGTTTTGATGCTTAGTGACTTTCCATTGGTTCCCCCATTGCCCCAAAAAGCTATTTTCACCCAGAACTTGCAAAGCCCAAAGCCAGCCCTGCTCCCAGAATGGGAATGAATTTCACTCTGTAGAAGTGGGGATACAAGATGCTGGCACCTGAATACTCATTCTTTTTCCCTCTGCCTCCACCAAAAACAAAAGGGAGCATTCACGAGATCTATTGTGCACTTTCCAAAGAAGGCGTGTTCCCTGAAGCATCAACAGCGGTCCAGGGGGGCACTTGGAAACCTTTTCCAGTCAGTTCTGGTTTATGACACAAACTCCAGGCCTCCCATACCACATGGTTCCATGGAACTCTCTGTGGTGTTCTGGATCCATAAGCCAATGAATAGATATTACATCTAACCACAGGAATCATCTCCTCAACTGTGGTGAGTGTAGCAGGGGCAATGTCCTCCATTTAATAAGCCATTTAGATGTAATAAGTGGAACTCTTTATTGTAGATTAACTCTTGCTTAGATGAACTAGGCTCAATGTAAATTAAAGCACTACAGTGTTTTGTGTTTGGATCCATGATGAATCTAAAAAATTAGCATGAAGAGTTGTATGTAGTGATCACACTTCATCGAGAAGCAGCTTTTCATTTTCCTTATGATTCTGATGGCGTACATTACTGCCTTACTAATAGATAGTGTTTGATACCAGGGTGCAGATTTTCCTAACAAAGATAATGATTCTTCTCTCGAGAAGAGAGCTTCCCAAGCAGGGTGCCACCCTAGTGGAGTTTGGCGAGTGGGTTAAACATAGTTGTGGGTTTCGCCTCCTCCAGAGCCCAAGCCCTCACACCCTGGCCCTGGGCAGCGCCTCCATTTACCCCAGTGTCTGAACCAATGCTGTCATTTTCTGCACCTGCCATGAGGTGATAAAGGTTATGACACACTGCTACAGTATAACTTAAGCCAAGAAAATCACTGTGTCAATTTTACAGAAAACAGAAATACTGTACTGTTTAGCTAGTTGTCAAAGCCCGGGACATTCCCAATCTTCAGCTGGTTTTCCTCCTTTCCTCTCTGTAGCAGGGGCACTAAGATGAAAACTCTCCTGCTTCAGATTGTCCGGAGTCTGGAGCTACAGTTAGACACCCACCCACCCACCCACCCCATTTGATAGACTCTCTTACCATCACTCCTTCCTGCTTCTGCTGAGAAACTTCTTCCCTTATTGCAGAAAATGCTTTCCCCTCACTCCAACCATGTGTTTCCAAAGCGGATGTCAGTTGCCTACAGGCCCCACCTCCTGTCTATGCTGACTGATCTGCAGTGGGCACCTAACCCAGAATGGGCAAATCCGACACCTCCCTGGCAAACTTGAGCCTGGTTCCAGGAGGAAATGAACAGGCACGTAAAAAAGTGTTCCATGGGCTTCTCATCATGTAACATTATCAACATGAGAGTTGAAAGTCAGGGACGCTGAAAGAAGCAAAGAGAAAGTTGAAAAGACTGTCGGACCTGGGGGCCCAACTGCATCTTGCTCTACTCACAGTGATATGAGGTCCCTAACAGTGATGGTAACAGGTGACACTTGCCAATATGGCCCCCCAGGGGGGAACAACACACTGTCCACCTGGGAGCCACAGTGGGACCAGCTCCATCTGCCAGTGGGAGTGACTTGCTCACTAACATGCCCTTCACTGGCTTCCCCAATTACCAGCTCCCTTCCTCACCCCTCGCTGTCTCTGGGACAAGTGGAATGAGACCAGAAGGGGATTCATCCTAGAACCTCCAGTAAGGAAGCAGCCCTTTCAACACCTTGATCTTGGACTTCTAACCTCCAGAATTGTGAGATAATAAATGGATGTGGTTTTAATCTGCTGAGTTTGTAGTAATCTGTTATTGCAGCAAAAGAAAACAAAGAATGACAAAAAATTCTCTCCCATGCTCCTTTTCTTAGAAAACTGTCCAAGGATGTGCTCTAGCAAAAAAAAAAAAGGAGGGGGGTAAACAAAGAAAGGGAAAAGATGCAGGGGCTAGGAAACAGTCTTCTACCAGGGACCGTGGAGAGCTCTGGTGACGGCTGTGTGGCACACGGGAGGGTAAGGTACAGTTGGAGCAGGGGGTCCAATGGAGCATTCTGGCAGCCATATGCCCAGGACACACCCAAAGCTGGAGAGGGCCCACTGAAAAGGAGCTGCCCTATTTGGCAGGCCCCAAAATACCAACCTGGGAAGAAAACCCAGGAAAGCAGAGGCTGCCTGACACCTCTTAGCCATAACTCTTAGCTGAAGGAGTGACAGCACAATCCTCACAAAAGAGTTCTTACATAAACTGTTTCAATCTTCTATTTGAATCCAGATAATGAAACACCTATGATGAGAGAGAGAGAAACAGCGAGAGAGAGGGAAAAGGAAGGAGAGAAAGAGTGTGTTTCTCGAGCTGATGGAACAAGAATTGGATGTTTAAATGTATTATTTAGAGTTCCACAGTTAAACAAAAGTGCAACTACATAAGTGATGTAGCCAAGGGGAGCAGGAAGCCAAGAGATGGTGTCTGGAGTTGATAAATCAAGATGGAGCCCAGTAAGTGCTTTGTGCAGGGGTGGGGAATGTCCAGCCCGCGGGCCATAAACGGAAATCACTTGCTCTGGCCCTGCCAAGGCAACCGCAGGCGGGACTTGAAATTCAATAAATCTAGGAGTTTTTTATCATAGCTAATTTTTAAGTTGATAATTTTGTATGGCCCACGAATGATGTTATAAATATCCAAGTGGCCCCTGGTGGAAAAAGTTTCCCCACCCCTGGTTTAGAGACTCAGAGGTAATCAGCAGAAGATCTAAACACAGAAACACCTCAAAGCAGTTTTGTTTGAAGAACTGAACTGAGGTGAGTAGGGCAGAGCAAGGGACTGTTACTTTTCATTACATGCCCCTTCATACTATTTGGTTTCCTAATCCTATGCACAAAATCCTTTTTATATATAGAAAATGAGAGAAAAGGAGAGATAGGGAGAAAGAGAGGAGAGAGGTAGAAGAGGGCATAGTTCTACCTGTGTTCAGAAACCACAGAATCCTTGTGACCTCATCCCACAAAGTAATTCACTGCTCCCTCTGCCTCTCCTGGCCATGCCCTGGGAGATGTTCCCTTCACACTAGAGCATTTTCCTTAGTAGCCAGCACTATTTAACAGCCTGCAGGTGCTCCAGCCTAGGAATTATCATGAAATACCTAGTCAAAGGGTATCGTCCACAAGATCGATTATGTGCTACTCAGGCACGGAGAATTTGTTTCACCGTAATTTATGGAAGTCACATCTACAAAGCTGTATTAATACTTTACCCAAAGTAAGGGGAGGGGGGCAAAAATATTTAGAGAGTGAATGGATAAATAAATGAATCAATTAAATATGGACTATCAGCCAAAACGTGGAAATAACCTCATTACTAAGAACTGAGTCTTTTAATGTTATTCATTAAATAGATTCTGTCTGTATTTGTGATATATGTGTGCTTAAAATTCATGCAGAAAATGAGCATTTTAATTACAAAATGCTGAAATCATTAATAATTTAAAGATCATCATTCAGCATCCCTTTCAAAGCAACCAAGTCTGCTACGCCCTTCTAGACTTATCAGACAGATAGAAGGCACAGCCAAAGGGCAGGTGCAAGGGGAAGGAGTAAGAGGCTTAAATCCAACAGACCAGAATGTGTGAGGCCCAGCGATGCTGTGGGAGAAGGGGAGAACTGGGGACCCCATGGGAACTACGACCCCCGGGTGATCCCACCTTCTGCTGAGAGGCTCTGGCCCTCCCCAACCCTGCAACTACCCCCAACCTAGACAGCCTCCCCCAATGCCAAGGGCAGCCAAATTCTCCACCTTGATTCCTTTGTAGACTTTGCCTCAATCACCAGAAGGAGCCTCTCCTCAATTCCCATCCACTAAATCAAACCCATCCCTTAGGACCCCGTCAAATGCCACATTCCTCAAGAAGCAAAAGGGTCCCCCCTCACCAGCCCAGTATTGATTTCGCTTCCTCTGTGCTCCCATGTTCTCTGTACTATCTCTGCTACTGTATATATTATATTCTCTTGTCTAAACAATCACGGAAGCCCAACAATCGGGATGTTTTGTGTCCTTGCTGGCTCCATTTCATCTACTCGGTGGCCCCATGAGGCACTGTGACTATGGCCATCCTGTTTTCACAGAACTGAGGCCAGAGAGTGTGTGACTTGCTCAAGGCCACACAACCAATGTTTGAAATACAGATGAATGCTGGGGAGTGACTGGTCCATGTGATGACCACGTGGAGTGAGGGGTGGTGGCTTTGTTAGGGAGGTCAAGGTGCCACTCCACGTCAGGACCAGTGGTATATTGCAGTTATACCTACTCAGCTACAGAGGTGTACAGATTATATGCCTTTAAATAGCAGAGTACATAATGAAATAAGGGACCAAAGATACCTTTTGTTACTTCACAGAGATCTGTTAGCGAAGGCAAGATACTTATAACAGTTGTCAAATATAAAGAGGTTAGTTACACTTTACTTGCACCAAAACAATAAGTTTTCCAAATTGGCTTGACTTTTTTTAAGACAACTAGTGAGTATTCCATTATCATAAAAATACTTTTGAAAAAAATACACACACTCCATCTGTCCCTTCAAAGTAAAGGTAACATTTTAATATGAGTATAAAAGAGAATTATATTATGCAGAGAGCTTCTGAATATATATATATGGAAATGTTTTCATTATTACATGACTTTGGTGCCCAAAACAAGATAAGATGTTATCTATTAAACTCTCATGTCTGCACACTTAAAACAGAATTTTCTAATTAGCTTAAATGATTAAAATGAATATTTTCAATGGATTTTTATTCCATATATTTTAGATTGCATAACTGGTGGGCAGAATGTTAAAAATTAGTTTTATCAAAGACATAAGCTCAATTTCTGAAATTTATCATAAAAAGGGATTTTTATGAATCTTTTCCAAAGTTATCCATTAACATCTTAAACATGACTTTTCCCTCTTTACATGATGAGATGATAAAGGGGTGCTCTTCAACTACAAGTGAAAACAGATAAACAAAGCTGGCTTTATTACATATTGAAAGGAAATATGCCAAGATCCAAATCTGTAAAAGTCATTGACAAACCTGAAGAAGTTCAGCTTAAGAACAGAAACTCTAATGTTAATATTTTGCCACTGCAAAACACACACACACACACACACACAAAAACCTAGTATGTCCATATAAGCTTTTTTTCCCTTTTTCCTAGAAATATACAAATGGAATGTTTTCTGTATAAATCCATAACTTTTTCATTTCTTACTATAATTTATTTTCATTTTTTTTAAAACTGTACTGAACTGATTATATAGACACAGTTCAATAAAGAAAAATTTTCACTGTCAAAAAAATAAGTTTCATGGTTTAGTAAGCACAGCCACTTGGTTGTACATATATTTGTGAAGTCTCACTCTCAGTTAAGACAATATTAAAACCCATATCAAAATAAACTGAATATGCATATATACACAACCCAAGGACATGGACAATGGTGGGGAGAGGGACTGAGGACGGGGAAGGAACGGGATAGAACGGGTCATTGGGGAGAAAAAGGGACATCTGTAATATTTTAAACAATAAAAAATAAATAAATAAAAAATAAGCTGAACTTAGAATCAAGCCTTCAGATAACCATATTATAATAGATTAATGAGATTTTTTTTTTAATATATCTTTATTGATTTCAGAGAGAGGAAAGGAGAGGAGGGGAGAGAGAGAGAGAGAGAAACATCAATGATGAGAGAGTCATTGATCGGCTGCCTCCTGCACAACCCCGACTTGGGGTCGAGCCCACAACCCGGGCATGTGCCCTGACCGGGAATCGAACCCCGATCACCTGGATCCTAAGTTGACGCTCAACTGCTGAGCCACGCCCGGCCAGGCGATTAATGAGATTTTTTGATACAGCATATTTGCTCATATTGCTATCATTAAAATTCATATCTTTCAATGACAGTAAAAATGGTACAGAAAAGTTCAGTACCATTATAAACAGAAATAAGTTGTTTTTAAACTATTGCATATTTTACCTCTAGCTCATTTTTAATTTCTATTTTCATATATTTTACTTTTTATTATTATTTTTTAAATTTTCACATATTTTTACATATGTGTATTGTCAATGTCTTCCAGCCAAAAGCCATCGGAAATACACTTGTTGTTGGACAAGTTTCACTTATTACTCACTGTGATGAAGAAAACCACACACAATGGGGAAATTAGAGGGGTTTGTCTGCAAGAGGATATTAGAAAGAACCTGTTACAGGATCTGGGCTTGATTTGGTGATTTAGACAAGGACCTAAAGGAGAGGTTCACTCTAGATTGGGTACTGTCAGGAAGAGGGGGCAAGTCTATATAGTTGGGTGTCTCCATACATCTTATCTGTGGGGAGGGCCAACCAGACAAAGCTGTAAGTAGTAAACTATCGACCATTCATTTTGGCTGGAGGGGGGGGGTTAGGTATTCTGTGGGCAGCACCGTGATCTTGTTTCCATCTGTGCTGAGACCGAATAATGAAGGGGGCTTGCTTGGTCACTTTACCGTGCTCTCAGAATAACCTTGACTGAGGCTGGTGCTCTGTGAGATTGTGTCCTGCAGGAGAACAGCATGCCTGCCGAGAGTGCCAGGCCACTTCTGATGTCAGCGCTGCTCTGCTTGCTTTCCTGGTATATTAAATCCATACTGTATATTACTACAGTAGTTCACATTGGTGACTATGAAAAATAAATATACATATTGCAGGTGCAGGCTCAAAATATTTTTACTCAAAGGGTACTTGATCAAAATATTTGGAGACTAGCTTCACTAAATCTTATTGAGAAGTAACTATTTCTTGATGATTTATAAATAAATACATTGGGCACTTACTACATACCAGGCTCTCAGCTTCATACTTTACATGATTTTATAGAAACTGCTCTATTGCAATGTAATTTACATACCATTATGTTCATCATTCAAAGTGTACAAGTTTTATACATGTTCTTGGGTCAGTTTTGATTATTTATATTATCTTAGGAAGTTTTTTATATCAGCCATGTTCTTAATGTATTAGAACAGAGATATTCAATTCTTTTATAGCTTTTAAAGGTCAAATGTATCTATATAGCTATAGATCCTTTTTTTCCCTCATGATATTTATGCTTACTTTCTTTTTTCTTGATTGTACATGCCAGAAGCTTGTCAATTTTATTAATCATTTCAAAGAGCTTGGTTTGGCTTTGTTAACTCTACTGGACTTCCTGGCTTCCTCTGTCACTAATTTCTGCTCTTATTTCTGTCCTTGCGCTTTCTTTGAATTTGGTGCATTGTCATTTTTTATTGTTCCTTAAGTTGAAAACTCAGCTAACTTCTTTTCAGTCTTTTTTTTTTTTCAACTTTTAATCGTTTTGAGTATTTTATTTTATTTTTTTTATTTTTTTTTTTATTTTTGTTTAAAGTATTACAGGTGTCCCTTTTTCTCCCCAATGACCCATCCCCCCCCATTCCTTCCCCCTCCCCAGTCACTCTCCCCACCATTGTCTGTATCCTTGGGTTGTGCATATATGCATATAAATTCTTTGGTTACTCTCTCCCCTTCCGCCCCCTCGCCCCCCTCCATCCCTCTTTCAGTCTTTCTTGTTTTCTAATAAATGCAATTTTGGCTCTAACTTCCCCTGTGAGCACCACTTGGTTTTATCTCAAAAATTTATATGTATAACTTTTATAGTCATTTGGGTTTAAGTACTGTTAGTTCCATTTTTATTTTCTCGTTAAAACATAAATTATTTAGAAGGTGTTTTCAACCCCGTGATGTCCATGGGGGATATTCTGCCCATCTTTTTGTTGGCCGTTACTACTTTTACTGCATTGCACCCAAAACACAAGGACTAGAGCACTTCAACCTTGGGAAATTACAGATATTTCGTTGTTGCCTAGGACATGGTTAATTTTTACAAATTTTCTTATGTTTTTAAAAAGAACAACTACACTTAGTTGGACCTAGTTAATTAATGTCTTCAAATCTTTGATGTTCTTTATCAACTATTCTTTCATTTGACCTGCTCGTTCCCAAGAACTGTATTTGTTTTCTGTGGCTGCCAAAACAAATTACCATAAACTTTGTGGCTTAAAACAACAGAAATCTGTTTTCTCACAGTTCTGGAGGCCAAAAATCCAATATCAAAGTGTCAGCAGGTCTACGCTCCCTCCTGAGACCCTGGGAGAGAGGCCTCTTCTGGCTCCGGCGGGCTGCCCACATTCCTTGGCTTGAGACCACATCACTCCAGTCTCTCCCCAGCTTCTTATCACCTTCTCCCCCGTGTGTGTCTAATTTCCCCCTGCTTCTCTCTTATAAGGACACTTGTGATGGCATTTAGGGCCCACCTGGATAATCCAGGATGATCTCATCTCCAGATTCCTAACTTAATTACATCTGAAATACTCTTTTTCCAAATAAAGTCATACTTAGCTGTTCTGGGAATTGGGACATGACCGTATCCTTAGGGCCACCAGTCAGCCCACTACAGCAAGGGCATGTTAAAATCTCCTCAAATCTGGGTTTGTCAATTTCTCTTTATAATTCAAAGAAATTTTGCTGTAAATATTTCAAAGATGTGATATTAGGTATGTACATTTCAAAACTATTATTTCTCCTTAGTGCATTTTCACTTTTATTAATATGGAATGTCTGTCTCTGCCCTCTTTAATACTTTTCATCTTGAGTTCTAATTTATCTGTATGAATATTGCTACATTATCTTTTTAAATGAAGTTTTAAACTTTTGGAGTCATTTTGTTTCAGTATGATTTTATTTCATTTTCATATCACAACTGTTAAATTTGGGCTTATCTCTGAAATTACAACATATTTTTTCTCTTCACCCTGCTTTCTCTAGTTTCCTCTCAACCCTACCTTCCCGAAATTTGACTTCCAGTTACTCCTCTGCACAGCTGAAACCACAGCCTCAGGTGTTTTCAAGTTCAATTACAATTTCCAGGGTAGGTTCAGGTTATAGGAAAAATGCCATAACTCTACCCAAGGGCACATATCATGTTTCTTTCTAGCATGAGCTCTGAGAGCTGAGTGAGTGACCAGTTACATTGTCATTTCGCCAGAACCACCATTACTTCTGGCCCCAACAATGAAACTTCTTGCTCGATAAGGTATTTCACGTGAAGTCACTATTTTAAAATTCATCTGGCCACACTGTTCTCTTGCTGAAAAATAATAAGTTTAAAAGTATCCTGAAGACACAGCCAAAGCACCCGCTGTGAGAGTAGCTGTGAAAGGTGCTCGGTTTCAAGGACAGCAAATGGAAGCTGAACAAACCCTGTCATTTGAAATTGTTTTGTCATCCACTGCCTTTTTTTTAAACCAAGCTATGGCAGAGTTGATTCTGAAAAGGACAGAGCTACATAAGGGGACCAGTGTGCTCAGAGAGAGAAGGACCACCGAGGCCAAGCTTGTGCGTCTCTTCGCCAACCAGAGCAACTATTCTTGGCTCAATTCAGCTGCAGCTGCTGAGCTAGTAAAATCCGAGAAAAGGAGGAACACTGTGAATAAAGAAGAAAGAAATGAAAGAAGAGAGCTCGGCCAAGAGGATCCCCAGATAAGGCAGAGGCATTAGAGAGAAAAGGAATTTATAACCCGGAGAATACACTTAGCTGGGCTTTCTCACATGTCTACTATCTGAGTTAAAATCATCTGGGTTCAAATAAAAGAATGCTCTGTCCCAGTCATTATTCATGGGGTTTTTTAAGGCACAAATTCCAGCATAGGCAATTTCGGGGGGAACTGAACTATTTATTTACTGGAGTCTTGCTTATGACCGTTTTATCCAGGCAAGCAGAAAAAGATCCAACACACCCAGAAAGCAGGGCTGCCTTCCTTCCTGCGACGACTCTGAAGGGGGCTCTGCCTGACCCAGAATGAGTGCTCGTTATAAAATCCCGGCAAGGCCAAGGGCAGAGGCAGTGCCGCTGGGCAAGGGAAGCCATAAACCAGACAGAAAGGCATCCTTGCCCTGCACTTTCTCAGAACATACCCTCAGGCCTGTGGTTTAAATCATATTATAAACCAGTTTTCACGTCTGTAAATAGGTCACTGGGCATCCACGAATTCAAGAACTGCTGGGAGGAAAAACCTGTGAGGTGATTTAAAACCCAGCCACAGGAAGTGCTGGGTTGGAACACAGCATCCCTCACCTGACACTGGGCGCCCGAGCCTCTGCTGCTGGGGGCTGGGGACAATAAGGGCTGCAGAGAAGAGGACTCTTGGGCAATTCAGGATGTGTCAAGGCTCCCAGTTGTCTGAGAATTCCTAGTGGACTGTCTCTGGAACAGCTCACAGAGGCTGTCTGCCAACCTACAGGTGGACATTTTTACAGAAGTAACAGTAAATATGGTGGAAATAGCTTACAGTTGTGTTCTCCTCGGTCAGACTTAAGCCCTGCAGGATGAAGAATGGATACTCCCTTCACCAACGGACAAGTCTTCTCACCCCAGCCCTGGGTTGTGGTGTGCGAAGGTGTCATCAGCGTTGAGAGAGTTCATATCCTAAGAATGTGGTGATGAGTGTCTATGGAGTTCAAGAAATGGTTGGGAAATATGCTATTCTACCTGTACGCTATAAAATCAGGGCATTCAACATGACCAGAAACATACGACCATTCACATTTTACTGCATTCTCTGGATCAGACTTGCATTTGTGGTCACTAATAAGGAAGCATAGTAACTACCTTCAAGAGACACCCTGGAAACCAGTGTGGGTAGGTGGATGGGTGGGTGGGTGGGTGGGTGGATGGGTGGATGGATGGATGGATGGATGGATGGATGGATGGATGGATGGATGATGCAGTGTCATAAGTAATGGTATAAGCAGCCCTCAGTAAACATAGTGGGGAACTGCAGGAGCAAGATGAGCAATATTGTTTCAGTACAGCTTCCAAAAAGCCATGGTGTTACAAGTGACAAGGCGGGAGATGTGGAATTATTGGGGAATGGTGCCTTTGGCAATAAAGACGATGAAGAGATGGTTCCTAAGCCTCATCAGGAAGAGACGGCACCTGGAGAGAAAGAAGAACCTCACCTACATTGACTGGAGAGTAAATAAGTACCTAAGTATCTCTTCAGTACCCATCATTCTAAATCTTCATTGATAAGTCAATATGCTTCAATGGGCCCATAGATTTTATAACACATTTTCAATCAAATTGTTAATATGGACAGGGGCCTCACAAAAGAATATTTACCCATGCTCTTGCACAACATAGGGGAGGCCCTGGTGAGTACCATAGTAAATACTGGTTAAGGAGGATCAGGAAAAGAAATTTATGGGCCGAAACATGAGAGCTGGGAGAAGCCAAGAGTGTACATCAGAAGGAAATGGGAGAAGGAGACAGTAGAAATGAGATAGTAAAAAAAAATTAAGAAAGAATTGATGGCATGCTTTGCATTTCAGAATAGTTATGTGTCTCTGTCTTACATTCCAGATAGAAGAAAAGAAAATCAATTCTAGTCTTGTCAGAAAATAAATACATTGAGATTTAGAAAGTAAACACATGGCTGGGACATTTTCTTTTCCAATAATACACCACTAACTTAGCCAACACAACCAATAGAGACATTAATATAGGTTTAAACAAGTGTATCACCTAGTCAGATCCTTAAATTTCTTTAATTTTACATTAGAATATAAAATCACTCATTCTAATGGGTTAGTAAATGCATAGTCCTTCAAAAGTCCCATTGATAAAAACACAGCATAGGCAGAGGGAAATATACTGTTATTTCTGCTCTAGCTGTTTTTCCATTTCCTAATAACAATAATGAACTTGAAGCATCGTATTTGCATACAGATAGGACTAGATTCCTGTTTTGCTGAGGCTGTACAGTTAAGCATGTCACTGATGAGCCCTTCCCAGCCTCAAAACACAATTTAAAGACCACTCTATGGAGAGTCAAATTACAGTAATGTGCTTAAGCATTAGGGCTGTGGCTTTTCCAAAAATTGCTAGCGACAAGGCAAAGTTCTATGGCACATAAGTCAATCACAAAGTTCTGAGCTGTTACAGCTCATTGATTCTGGTTGTTCTTTAAGTTTCTTAATGTCCCCGTCCATGCAATACTGCCACCCATTCAATCTCCCAAGCCTTGATTCTGCCCCTTCCTTCCACCCCCTCATTGCTTTCATATGTATAAAGGACGACAGGGCCATGCACAGCTCTGAGAACCAGTGCAAGCACAGTCATACACAGAACCTGCCTCCAGCAGCTCCAAGTCTCCTTAGGCCGAGAGGAAAACAAACAGGCACAATATAGTGTAAATATTGGTGTGTCCCAAAAGCCATGAAACACAGAGAAGGGAACATCTGCCACTGCCCTTTTGAATCTAGCCTTCGTGAATATGAGTTCAGTAAGCAGAGAAATGGCATCCCCGACCAGGTGAAAGCACAGAGGTGCACTGAAAAACCAAACAAACACACAAGTGCACAACTTTCTCAGGAAACAGGGGCATGGTGGCAGGTGATGTGGCTGGCCTGTAGACAGGGGAAGGGGCTGGAAAGTGAAGGGCAGATGATGAACATCCTTTCACATTAAGCAGGAGTCCATCTTATAGGCAACTGAGGGCCACCTAAGAAGTGGTATTGATTTGTTGCTTGGTTGGTTGTTGCTGTTCTTATTGTTGTTTCCTTGCATAGCAGGGAGAAATAATAACAGGTGTATTTTAAATGAGAGGCAGTATGGAAGATGGTTGTGATAGGGTAGAAAAGAGAGCGAGTGGAGGCAAGGAGACTCTCTAAAGGGTTGTCACCATACTTAGGCACAAGCCCCAAGTTCAGAGTGAAGGCAGTGGTAGGGAGGGCCGAGATCAGTGGACGGCTTTGAGTGATATTTAACAAGAGGATCCACCAAGGCTTTGGTATCCAAATGGATGTGAGGAAGAAGAGAGAAACAAATGGCCACAAGGTTCCTACCTTAAGCAAATACACAAAAGCTTGTGCCATTTTTTAAATTCAGGAATGTCAAAGAAAAAACATGCTGGGAGGATTGAAATAGTTTTGACTTTTGGACATCCACGTGAAGAGGTCCAGAGTGAAACTAAAGAAAACTAGGCTGCATGTGTGGAACTTGCATGGGTTCCAGGGAAGGGGTGGTGAGGACATAACACTGGGGCAATGGTCTTGCCAAAGGAAGCCAAAGCTGAACCCCCAAAGAGGAAGACTGGGTTAAAGGCCTGAAGGAATGACTATGAAAGTCAAGTGCTGTTGGCCAAGAGCTGAACCCAAAAGAAATCATTAGGAGTCATGGGCTTTGACAGAGCTGAGCCTTCCCCATAGAGGGTAAAAGCAAGGTCACAAGTGAAGAGAAGAGGTGCTGGTGCCAGTCACAAGTGGGGATGAAGGCCCTGAGTTTGGTTTTATCAACTAGGTATAAGTGGGATGAGCTCAACTGAAGATATGTCAACAAGATGGTTTCCTAAACAGCAAGTATAAGCATGAGTTTCGAATTCAGGAGAAAAGTCAGAGAAGTAGGGATGACTTTAGTAGTTGGCATAGTAATTGGAAAAAAGGCACACTGGATACAATGGGGTACCTCTAAGGGAAGGGAGTTTGGCCACCAGGAAGGCCCACAGGTGGCATTTCCCTTGGTGATTTCTCCCTGGTCTGGGGCTGGACTCTGGCTGGGCAGCCCAGAAGCTTGATCAGTGCAGCGACACGTGTCAGAGTTTAGAGCTGGGATGCTGACTCATGCTAACAAAGCAATAATGTATAAAACTAGACCCAGACTTACCAATTCACAATGAGAAACACAACTGTTAAGTGGCCTAACTCTCCTGTTTAGAGTGGCCATTGCATTTGTCTATGAGTAAACTGGGGAGAGGTTACCTGCTTTGCAGGGAATCAGCCCCCATGAGCTAAGTAACCTCCTGTATAGTGGAAACAGGCTGGTGGGCTGGTGGGCCACGGCCCCCAAGTCATCACCATCCTGCCATCCCACCTGGGCATACCTGACAAGGCACAATGAGCATTTGTCTTGCTATCTCCTTTCCCTTTTTCCCCCCTCCAGATGAGGTCTCTGTTTTCTCTCCACCAAATCACACTCCCTAAATCCTAACCTCTCATTCCCAGTGTGAAGAATTTTCCTTGGTCCCTAATACCAACAGAATGGAGCTCAGATGCTTTCATGAGGCTACTTGGGATCAGGCTACAGCCCACCTTTCCATATTCACTTTCTTCTGCATTACCACACATATTTGATTCACTACAGTCGTTGCAGTCAAGAAGACAGTCATTGCAACTTTGTCTCCTGCTCTCTCTGCAAGCCCTGAGTCCTCACTTCTGTGTACTGGTGGTGACAGTTCACATCAGTTGAGCACCTTCCCTGCTCCAGATACTGCGCTAAGGTCTGAATACCTACGTGTCCATCTAATCCTCACCCAGTGCATCTAGTACTCAACACTAGGAAGCTGGTATCATCAGACCCATTTTACAGACAGGAAAACAGAGATTTGAAGAACAAAGAAATTTGTCCAATGCCAAAAAGCTATCAAGCAATGGTGCAAGCCTTTTAACCCAGCCCCAAGCCTGGAGTTTACACTCTCAAAGATTCTGCCTTCCCAAGGCACTTCTATGGTCTGCACTGCAGATGTTTGCTAATCAATATGTAAATAGTTTACATTTGTCCTATGAGAAAATGTGGAGTAGAATCATGAAAGCAAGACCTTAAAATAAAATTTTATTATAAAAACCAGACATTTTCCTTTACAGTCAAATGAGATCCTCAATATTGCTTGTCTAATTTTAAAACCCTTATTTAATTTATTCTACACATATCTCCTTAGAAGTGTAAGATGGCATTTCTTTTCAAACATTCTGTCATTCACACTGGTCCTCACCCAGATCCCAAATTAGTCGGTATTGATGAGGTTTTAATACAGAGCAATCCCCAGCTGTAGTGCAGCATCGTGTAGGAGTTCAGTGTCTTCACTCCAGAGTTTGTCTACAAGTTGGCTCTACCATAAAACTTCTGGGTGGTCTTAGGCAAGTTAATTAACCTCTCTGGCCCACATTCCTGCATCTACCAAATGGGATGGTCTTTATGGACCATCCACCCTTCATCGGCCAGGTACACAGATGATCGGGGTATGGAATGGCACAAATAGACAATACCAGCCATTACTATTCTATACTATGTCCTAAAGACATTGTTAGAACATTTTATTTGTATTTGAAATGGGATGTAAGGCTGTCTTTGTTCAATTCTAACAGAAAGAAATTCTTGGGAAAGTTGTTAAAGAATAAATAAAATAAAAGTGCATGCTTGCTTGGACAGATGGCCCCTTTCCATTTCTCCTTTGTGGCTCTCTGGGAAGAAGGGAGCATCTGCGCCATTATCAGCAGCACTGACTCACTGCTAAGAGAGAGGAAAGCTCAGAGCTCTAACTTTGAAGCTTTCAGACAGTCCTACCACTTTCCAAACATTGCACCAACATCATGAAATATTTTAAAATCAATAAAAATGGATCTGGCAGCAGAAGGTGATCATTCATACATTACCTGAAAACAATAAGGTAAAATATATGTTCCATTCACCTTTCAGGATTATATGTATTACAGGTGAGTATTTATTTTTAGCTGACTTTCCCTCCTTTCTCTCTTTTTGCTCCAGTTGTTAGTTGCAGAGGGTCAGAGAGAGTTCAGTTGTATAGAAAAAGTACTAACTGCTGAATGGCTCTGTCAGGTTCCTGTATTTAAGGAGACGAAATTGCATATTACAAGAAAATGATTGTTCAGCTACCTTTTCATTAACAATTTGTCTAAAAGACGACAGACTTAACTGCTTCTATTGAAGTTGGGAAGCAACAAATCGAATGTGTTCCATAAGGATTATGTCATACTTCAAGCATATGGTGAGTTCCAGAAACCAAGATACCACATTCGGAAATGGTGGTGAGTCCACTGTCATTTGGTGGCTGTTTAATTGAATAGCCATAAATACTACTAAAAAAAGAGGGTGGGGGAATCGGTCATTATCTGAACAATAATCTCAAGTGAAATACTGCAATGATTTTTTTTATATATGTATTTGGTCCTTGACACATTAAAGAAATATTTTTGGGGGGGACCTGTACTGAAGGTTATCAAGGAAACATCAGCTACAAAATGCATCTCAGGTCAAGTCCAATAATGGGTTTCTATGTGAGAGCACAGAGAAGACATCCAAAAGTGAGACGGGAAAACTTCTGAATGATCCCAAGGTTAATGAAAAAACTTGGGGCTTCATCAAGTGTACCCCCAAAATTGAGGTCCCGGGGCAAATGGGTCAACCATTTGCTTCTATGTCTGTCAACAGAAAGCTCAGTCATTCCCATCATCATCTCATAATGATCTACCTTTTCATACACCAAATGATGGCATTAACCTGCGCTATCATTATACAGCCAACAAGTCCACAACATGTAAAAGCCCCAAAACCCCAACCATGGATTCAAGGGGTCCAGAATTATTCCACTGTGTCTGTGAGACAAGTGTCCACCAGGAAATCCTCTGTTGCTCAGTCATGGAAATATCATTCATTAATGCACATTTTGTATAAGTTCATGAGCTCAATGCCAAAACAGCTATTCTGTCCTCCTATTTAATAGAAAGAGATCACTCATTACTACAGAAGGAAAAACATAACCTGAAAAATACCTAATTGCTCACAGAACAAAGGAAAACCATAGAGGCCACACTGGGCAGAACTAGCCCCAAGTATCAGCTATGGGAGAAGCGAACATTGTTAGAAAGAAGGAAAGGGTTGTTTTCTAACCAATGTTTAAAGATAGTATATTGATATGACCATTGTTGAGACCATGAAGAAAGACACTAGAGCAGTTGTTCTCAACCTCTTTTGATAACAAATATTTTATAGCTACGCCTTTACTATCTTGAAATAGAATTCATATAAAATATAACCCAAACAACACCCATTAGGAAGGTTACTGTAAAAGAAAAACAACAGAAAATAACAAGTGTTGATGAGGATGTGGAGAAACTGGAACCTCTATGCACTGCTTGTGAGAATGCAAATGGTGTGACCACTATGGAAAACAGTATGGAGCTTCCTCAACAAAATTAAAAACAGAACTACCATATGATCCAGCAATTCCACTTCTAGGTATATATCCAAAGGAATTGAAAACAGGGTCTCTAAAAGATATCTGCACCTCCATGTTCATCACAGTATTGTTTATAACAGCCAAGAGGTGGAAAAAACCCAAGTGTCCATCAACAGATGAACAAAATGTGGTCTACACATAAAATGGAATATTATTCCACCTTAAAAGGGAAAGAAATCCAGTCACAGGCTACAATTCAGATAACCCTTGAAGGCACTGTGCTGAGTGAAATAAGCCACTCACAAACAAACAAATTCTGTGCCATTCCACTTGCATGAGGTATCTAAAGTAGTCGAATTCATGGGAACAGTAAGTAGAATGGTGGTTGCCAGGGACTGGGCTAAGGTAGGAATGGGGAGTTGTTTAATGGGTATAGAGTTTCAGATTTGCAACATGAAAAAGTTCTGGAGATCCATTTCACTACAATGGGAATGTATACTTAACACTATTTATTGTATACTTTAAAATGGTTATGATGGTAAAAAGGAAAAAGACAACCCTGGCTGGGTGGCTCAGCTGGTTGGAGAATCGTCTCGTACACCTAAAGGTTTCAGGTTTGATTCCCAGTCAGACACGTACAGAAGGCAAATGATTGATGCTTCTTTTTCACATCAATGTTTCCCTCTCTCTCTCTCTCCCTCCCTCTCTCCCTAAAATCTATAGAATCTATATATCCTTGAGGATTAACAAAAATAAAAAAGATATATATGTATTTCCTAACACAAACATAATTTAAAAAATAATCAACACAATGCCCTAACTGTACTAAAGGGGGAAATAAATTTGTAATAAAATGTACATATATTTCAACACAGAAATGCTCAGAGAATGCAACACTAGATGATGTAATGCAGTAGTCAGATGCTTACTGCTGTCCCCAGAAGAACATGAAAGCCAAAGAGGCAGATGGACAGAGATGGCCCACAAGGGTAAGTCAACCATAAGGGACTTTCCAACTCTCAGTAAAGTTCCAAGAAAAATTATTTACATGGTGGCTGCCTTCCTGGAAAATTTACGGTACATCACACCTGCACATATGGAAAACAGAATATTTTCACCCATATGAAAGTTCCATGGGATATTTGAAAGACTGGCAGGACACAGTGCAATTCTCCAGTGGGCAGTGCTGCCCCACACATTGCTCCTAGGCTATGCTCATTAAATGCTAACAGAGCCCCGCAGTCATTGTCACAGCCAAACATGCCCCCTCCATTTTCCATTATGTAGCATCCCCAGGGAAAACCACCCCGAGGGGACACAGTGAGAATTGCTCAACTAAACCATGAGACCCAGAGAGAAAAATCAAAGGATAGGGCCTCTTATTTGGAGCTCTGTCCCCTACCAATCAAACAGCTCAGGCCCCACACACCAGACTATTCCCACAGGCCTCCAAACAAACAAAAAATGATTCTGCCCTGGCCGGTGTTGCCCAGTGGTTAGAGAGCTGACCCGTGCACCAAAGGGCCACTGGTTCAATTCCCAGCCAAGGGCACATACCTGGGTTGCAGGTTCAATCCCTGGCCCTAGTCGGGGTGCATGTAGGAGGCAACCAATCGATGTGTCTCTCTCACATCAATGTTTCCCTCTCTCTCTCTCTCCCCCCCCCCCGCCCACACATGTCCCTGAAATAGAGTTTTATTTTACTTTGGGCTCTTAATCCCATGCCTGGAGCCACCCATTCTGCCAAAAGTTGGCATTGATCCTGGACTGAAGGTTAATGTCCGAGCATTTTCACTCTGTGATTGGCATCTTTATTCCTGCTGTGCTGAACTGTGTAGCTGCCTGGAGGCTGAACAGAACTGTCACAGCTACAGTGGCACCACCAGCCTCTCTGGTTCCAATAGCCCACAGCATTTATGAGTGTTTAGAGGAAGCAGAGACAAAGGGCCTATGAGGAGTTGTCAAGGGGAAAATAATAGTTGAAACGCCAATCAGACATTAGTTAACATCTTAACCACATGCCCTACACTTAAGGAGAGGGACAATGGGCTCCCTTACAGAGCTAAGGCCCCGTAAGAAGGATCTTTAGAGGTCCCTATGCCAGCCGGTTCTTTCTGCACTCACACGTTCAACATATATTTACTAAGCACCAATGGTGAGCTGCTACTAATGCTAAATACTTATTACTGAGATGAGACTCAGTCCCTACACCCAAGCAGTTCTAATTCAGGGTTCTGACTGCTGTTACAGAGGTTAAGTGCCACATCGTCGAGTGTAGGACACAGAGAGGAGTTGACAGCAGCCAGTGAAAACTTCCCCAAAACAAAATGCCTGAGACCCTGAAATGATTGGGGCAAATGATTTTCATATGCCTGAATGACCAAGAACATTAAAAACTGTGGGCAAGTTTTGTGTCTAGACAGAGCTGAGTCTAGGAACTGTTAGCTGATCCACAATTTTCTACTTAGCAGAGCAGGTACACAGAATTCAATTTGGGAGTGATCTGTATTCTATTCAGTTTCCACAACAGCATTCAAATGTAGGCAGGGATGGGAATTTATCTTCCTGCAAATTCACTCCCCAGGGGTCTGCTGGCTCCCAGCAGGTCTCACTGCCAGCGGGGTGGGCGGCAGAAGAGGCAACAGCAAGAAATTACAGCCACAAATTGCCCTGCATGAGCCACAGGCTCTGCCTGCTCCTGAAATTGTAGACCCAAACTACTGCCGGCAAAGGGATAACCAACCTGAAAAAACATGCTTCTCCTGCTACTGAAGGAGCTGGTCATGCTCCAGTTGACAGCAGAAAATCTTTTCTAACGTATTTCCTTCAGCCACAGTGTTTTACTATTTCATCACATTTTATCGTTTCTAAAATCTGCAATGTATTTTACAGTTAAATTGCACATTTTAAATGGCAGGACTTTGTTTTCCTCCACACACACAAAAATACTGTTATTAAATTGACAAAGTGTTTTTACAATTAGTGATATCTTAGAATCCATGATTTAAAATGTATTCTATGAGACAACTAAAAATGCAAAGCTGAGAGGCTATTACTTCACACACACACATCCATGTCATCAAATATCTTTTGTTGGAATCTCAGCAATCCAGCGGTTCCACTTTTGGAATCGCCGGGAGACAGCCTTCTGGTGAGGCCTGCTTGACACTGGGCCCCTGCAAGGTAAGGCCCCTGGCCACGCTCGCGCCAGGAAGGAGCAGCCAGGCTGTCACGGGTCTTAGGGAACACAAGCTTGAAAAGGCAGTGGAGACCTGAGAGCAGAGTCTTGGTGAAGCCATTTAAGGAGCCGTTAGTAGCCAAGGCAGTAACTCAGGACAACGGAGAAAACCGCCCGTCTGCGCAGGAGCCCGTGGAGCCAGGAATCTGTCGGAACACCTACAGAAGCGAACTCACGGCGGGGAATGAGAAGGGGGGCAGTGCAAAGAGACACTGTCAGGAAACGCAGTTTTACTGAAAAAAGGCTAAAGGAAAATATACGGCTAATCTGTGAGGGTCTGAAAAATGCATTGGTTCTCAGTTATTTTTTTGGAAGTAAAAAATGGAGACAAAAATTCCCTACATTAAGTTTTACAAACTTTGTTTTTTAAATGCAGTTAATAGCAAGCGTACCGAGGCAGAGTAAAAATATAAAAATGACCACGTGTGAGCACATCTGTGCATGTTCACAGGAAAAGGTAGGATTCCAGAATAATAAAAAGGCGTGAGCTTAGGTGGAAGCCAGCTAGATGCTCCAAGGTCCTGGAGAATAGCAGATCCATAAGATGGGAGGGCCCTGGGGACAAAAGTCACCCACCAACTAGGAAGCCCCAGTTGGGCTGTCCCATGAGTGAGAAAGAAAAGCCTGTGTCCAGCCCTGATTCTTACAGGTACACTTATGCAGCCACTACTGTGGCCCAGCGAACACCCCGCTCTGTCTCTGTTAATGTGTGATCATAACGACGCTTCCCAAGTTCTCGCAGCCCCAGTGTCAGCATCTATAAAATGAAACCAATAATCTCTCTTTACAGGTGTGTTCTAATTACACCGGCAAGGGGGTGAAAATATAAACCTGCACATTATATCTTCAATAACGGTTTATACTTATTTGTTTTTCTCCAATGAATAGAGATTGAGGATAACCAGGAACTGCAATGAGGTCGGTAAAATTTAACAACATCACGAATAACAAGGAATAGCTTACTAGAAACAGATATAAGGAGGAAATAAAAATGTTTAGTATGGTTTTGTGCCATGTAACAGGAGGTGTTGTGTTTCCAGCTCAGAGCTCTTTTCCTTTGAGCTGCTCTTAGTGTCGGCGCCGTTTATAACTGTAGAGTGCAGGATGTGAGGTAGAAAACCGATGGCTTCAGCCCTACTCCCCCTCTGCCTTTGGTTCACATGCTGATCTTACCCCATCAAGCTGAGCACATCCTGAGAGTGCAGACAGGAACTTTGTGGAAGGAAGGAAGTTAAGCAGAAGCAATGAGTGCCACTTCCAGGCCTGGCCCCTGAAACCCTGCATGTGTCCCCCCACATTCTTTTCTCCCTTCCTGCTGAGATTAGGGTGGCCTTGAAAGCCACATGTTGGAAAGTGCAGAGTCACTGTCAGCCAAAGTCCCTGAATGACCACACAGAGCAGAGCCGCTAACCGACCTGAAGGACTCCCCCAAGAAATGAAACAAAACCCTACTATGTGCAGCTCCTCTAGTCTGAGGTCTCCTTGTTACAGCAGCTAGTGTTACCATAACTAATACAGACTTTGTATCTCCAGTGCCTACAACAAAGCATAGCTGTGTTATTAATTGAATGACCCAGATGCAACATGTACACCTATGAAGCAGAGCTATCCAAAATTGCTACCAGTTCTAGGAAAAAAAAAATTAAATGTATATTCTTTATTATGAAAAGAAAAAGTGGTCATAAAGAAACAGAAAAATTCAGTCCAGCCATCTGTAGGTATATACAACCTAAAAAATATCTACATATGAAGTAGACAGCCATGACTTCTTCCCTCAGTATTATTTCCCTTTATTCAAGGTAGAAAATTCCAGAAATGTTTACAAACCTCCTCTCCACCACTCAGCTCTGCCCTACCCCTCTTCAAAGCCACTTTCCAACATGTGGCTTTCAAGTCCACCCTAATCTCAGCAGGAAGGGAGAAAAGAATGTGGAGGGACACATGCAGGGTTTCAGGTGCCCGACTAGCCAAAGTCAAATAGATTATTCCATACCCCTAACCATGGAGATTGATTTTGGCATGGTTTGGGGAGCTAGGCCAGACCACAATGTCTAGCCAGTGTATTAAGACTGACTAGAATTGAAAGCACTAATTCAGTCCACTTCAGTATACTGCTGAGTCAGCAAACAGTGCAAAAGATATTCCTGAGATTAGGTCACCTGCAGGAGAACAAGACATCCTGTGTGTTCCTGATGTCCCATCCTAGAGGGATATCAAGTGGAGGTTGATTGGTCCTTCTGGTTCCTCCATCATCATCTTCCCTGCTGAGGTCTCCACTGCATCCGCCCATCAGCGATGGGAAGGAGACGGCTACATGGTCCAACAAGCTGTCTGACTTCTCCAATGAGTGCAAAATTTAAATGATGCACTGGGGTCCAGAGTGGGTGAGGCCTTCCCCATGTTGCCTCTTACCAAATACTGTCATAACCAGATTTAACTCTGGGGGTGCCTTGAGCTACTCAAGCAGTAAAACTGGGGAAGGGGGAGCAGGGAGACAGGAATGCCCATGTAGAAACAGTCCACAGGGGATTCTGGCCACCACTCCTACATGAGCTATAGGGATGAAAGGCAAAATCTTACCTCCCTAACCTGTGCTTTATATTTTGGGGTTTTTTTTCTGATAATAGGAAATAATACATGTTCATTATGAATTTTAAAAATTAAATACAAAGTGAGTGAAGTAGAAAATGAAAAGCCTTCAAAATCTGCCCCCACCAAAAAAAAAAAAGAAAATAGGAAAAAAGAAAAACCTCAAGTAATAGGGGGATGTGTATCTCACAGAGCTCTCTATATCTATGTAAATACATGACTTTTCTAACCAACCGCTTAGCCAAGCTACCCTTGTGACTTACTGTTCCAGCAGTAACATGGGCTTACAATCCATAGGCAATGCACATTAATTATTACTGTACATTTAAGTGTGGATTGGTTTTTTATAATAATTTTCTGGCTTCTGATATTTCCCATGGTTTGTTGTTGTTTCTATCTTTTCTACCTATCTCCACTTGAAGCAAAATTCTCCCTGCTCTACACACAGTTTCATAACTTCCCTTGGGTCGAAGTGTACTAGGAAGATCACTGAAGGAAGAGAAACTAAGCTGATGAAACCACTCTCAGCAGGAGAACACCCCACCTAACACCCATCACAGGCAAGACGGCTTTCATCTATGTGGCTGGTGCTTATTTTTGTACCTCTGGTCATTTATCTGAACATAGTTTCCTTTTCATTTCCAGTCAGCATATGAAGAAAATTTTGGCTTCATAATGTAAATTGTTTGAACTTCTGGTATAACTGTATTAGTCCTGATGGTCTTGGGTTGAATCTTTCCCATAGCAGTAAATCTCCAGGGGAAAACAAAAGTAAAATGATGCATTATATGATCTCTGACTCCATACTATTCCTGCCTTAGCATTGATTTTTATGTCTTTAACAATTTTATCTAGCTTTGTGCAAATAGATGAAAAAATATCCAACGTGGTACAAAATATAACTGTGAAATAAAAGCGCTAGGTAAAGACATAAGGGGGAGTAATCAACTACAAAAAATACCTCTTGAGTTGAATAAAATAAAGTTTTAGCTGAACTATCAATTCTGAAGACAATTACAGCCCAGTAGTTAACAGATCACTCAGAAATGGATATTTTTAGTGTTCTACTTTTCAAATTACAATGTGGAACTTTCAGCAATAAAGGGCAGTTTGTAGAAGTGAAAAGTCATACAATGGGAGATGTAAGACATCTAGCTTGAACGTGGGGGAAGGAAGTGTGTGGAGCATTAAGTGGGACGGCTGGCCCTGTAACATTAGGGGCAGGAGCACCTCTGATCAGAAGTGAACCATAAGGGAAGGCTGGATGAATTGAGTTTAAAAACAATAGAGTGAGTACTCTGAAATAAGTATGGAGGAGGAAATTATAGACAGTGTCTGCTAAAATTAAAATCAGGGTTGCTAAATGGGAGTTATCAATAGCCGATTGCTGTGACAACTGCAACTTCAGGACTATTCACACTACCACACAAAAAAATGATTAAATACTCAAGAAAAGTTCATAGAGTGATTATTTACTTAAATTTAGTAAACTTCCTGTCTAAATGTTAATCCCTATGTTCCAAGCCAAAGAAGGCAAAGCTGGGCTCAAAACATGTCCCACCACAAACTGGGGGAGGGGGGATTAAAGCACTGAGTCAGCTGAACACCCTGAGGGAGATGCCATCCTAACTTCCAAAGAGCTGAACAAACCTACCACTTGCTCCAGAAGGAAACACCATCTCTGTCTCCCAAGGCTCTTTGCTCTACAAACATCCTTAAAAAGATGTTCAGAACAGTGGCTGTTAGTGCCTCCTTTACAAGACTTCAGAAACACAAATAATTACAGTGACACAGACTTCTCTCCAACAGCATTAGATGTCAGAAGACAGCCGGGTAAGAGCACTGACGTGATTAAAAATAATAATAGCCTAGAATTTTGTCGCCTCAAGAGTAAGGGCAAAATAAAAATATTCTCAGATAAACGTAACCTCTATGATGAACTTTCCAAATTCTGGGATATAGTCATAAAGCCAAGGAAATGTATTAACATCCACTTTCATCTCATTTTTGCTTTAAAACTGCTATTGGACAAGTTCCTCTTCTACTGCAAGATAGAGCTCAGTGCCATAAATGTTATGGTCACTGTTAGATTAAAAACATTTTAAAAACCTAAATCACAAAAGATCAATTCCACATTTTAAATAGCCATTCCCACATAAGCATTAAAATTCAAACCTTCATTCCAAGTTGAGGTTTCTCTACTTCCCCCAGGTCAGGCTGCTGCGGGTAAAATACCTACAGTTAGGCGAGGAGTTGCCATAGCCTCTTCTCTCTTCCCCCATTTGTGCTTCTACTCCTGCTTGCAAAATACAACTTCTGACCCCTCCAGGTCAAGCTGGAGGGAAGAGGCAAGGAGAGCAGGAAAGCTCTGACTGACTAGTAGGGAAGGTGAGCTACCATGAGTGCTCTTGGGGTTCAAGTACTTATATCTGACTCTTTATCTCATAGTGTATTATGAACTGAATGTTTGTCCCACCACCACCACACCCAAAAAATCATATGCTGAAATCCTAACCTGCAATGTGATGGCCTGAGAAGGCGGGGCCTTTGGGAAGCGGTTTGGTCATGACGGGTTAGTGCCAGGGGAGAGTGCAGTGAGAAGACGCGCATCAGATTGCTGGACGTAATGTATCACTCACATCCGTTAGGATGGCCATTCTCCAAAAGACAAGAGAAAACACGTATGGTGAGGGTGCGGAGAAAATGGGAACCCTGTGCATTGTTGGTCAGAATGTAAACTGGTATAGCCATTATGCAAAACAGTACAGAGATTCCTCAACAAATTAAAAATAGAACTACCACGTGTTCCAGCAATCCCACTTCTGGGTATATACCCAAAGGAAAGGAAATAAGTGTCTTGAAGTGATATCTGCACCCTCAGGCTCATTACAGCATTATTTATGATAGGCAAGGTATAGAAACAACCTAACACACACACACACACACACACACACACACATATATAGTTAGTAAAGGCTTACAAGTGGTTTTCTTGCTGTATTACTTAATGTAAAATATGTTATATATGTTATATATAATGCAATGTTATTCAGCCATAAAAAGAAGGAAATCCTGCCATTTCCAACAACATGGTAGATGGAAGGATGGTCGGACCTTGAAGGCATTCTTCTAAGTGAAGTAAGTCAGATAGAGAAAGACAAATACCAGATGATTTCACTTATATGTGGAATCTAAAAAAGCCAGACTCATAGAAACAGAGAGTACAGTGGTGGTTGTGAGCTGAGGGTAGGGGAAATGGGGAGATGCTGATCGAAGGATACAAATTTACAGTTAAAAGATGAGTAAGTTCTGGGGATCTAATATAATCAACTATAGTTGATATTACATAGTTGATAAAAGAATAAATCTTAAATGTTCTCACCACAGAAAAGGTAATTATGTGAGGTGGTGGGGTGCTAATTAATGCTATGGTGATAATCATTTTGCACCATGTAAGTGTATCAAATCATCACACCGTACACCTTAAACTTACACAATGTTTTATGTCAATTATATCTCAGTAAATCTGGGAAAACCCTATAAAACCTCAGTAGTTTACCAAAACAGACACCTGAGAAGTTATCTGGAAGGTTTGACCTTGAGGAAAATAGGAATAAAAGTTGGGAAAAAAGAGCTGGTTGAGGATGTGGTAAGATAATGTCAGAGAGGTAAAGAGACACAGAAAGGGGACAAGAAAAAATAATTTCTAATAGAAGGAACCAAAAAATGCACTGAACAGTGCCTCTGAACTACTATAATATTCTGCAAGACCTCTTTTTTAATATGTTTTTATTGATTTTTAGGGAAAGGGATAGAGATAGAAACATCCATGAGAGAGAAACATCATTGATCGGCTGCTTCTTGCACGCCCCCCCCCCGGATGGAGCCCACAACCCCTGCATGCACCCTGACTGGGAATCAAACAGTGACCTCTTGGTTCCTGGGTCGATGCTCAACCACGGCGCCACACCGGCCAGGCAGCAATACCTTTGATCATAGAGAATTTTTCACACTCGTGATTTTTGTATCTGCTCTGAGCTGGAATGTTTCGGATTTAAGTAAGCTTCGGTTTTGACAAACGCTGGGAGGACCATACATGGATCTCAGCCAGGAGTTTTTAAACTTTGCTCTATGGGACCCTGGAGGAAGGAGGGAAGGTGGTAGGAGGAAAGGCGGTATAGCAGTTGAGGCATCTCTGCTTCCACAAGTGTGGGTTTATTTTGTATGTTATCTCTTGGACTTCCGCAAATAATTTAATATGAACCAAGTTCAAAACCCACACACGTGAGTGCTATGTTGGTGCCAGGCTGTTGGGAGAAACAGGATCTGCTTGGGGACGCGGCCAATGTTCATGGACAGGTGCCATACATTACAAGATACCAAGAGCCTCAAGGAGACAGGTTCATGGATTCTCAGAAGATAAGCAAATGCAAATCTGGAGCAAAGGTCCCAGTTGCAAGCGTGGCTCTCTCATTTCTCTCAATAACAGCTCTGCGTCTTTAATTACAGGTTGTGGATGGTTATAGCAAGGAAGAGAGCAGGAAGGTTAGAAAGGTGCCTGTAGAGAGATGGAGGGTGGCAACCTATACAAAACCTTAACCAAATTTGCTTCTTGCACCGGGGCTTCTGATATTTCATCACCAGCCCTTAAGGTGCAAGCACAAACTGGAGGTCATTGAAGTATTCTATCCCAGTCTCTACAAGTATCCCTCTCCAGGCCATTTCGGGGAAGAACAACTACTTATTTTGAGGGACCCAGTGCAAAATGAAAATGCAAGGTTCCTTGTTCAAAACTATTCAGAATTTTAAGACAGTGAGAGCAGAGCATGAACCAAGCACAGAGCCCTTCAAATTGTGGGACCCCGTACCACCATCTGGGTGGAGTAGCCCTGTAGCCAGCCCTCATTCCAGACGACAGAGAGACCCTGTGAGTGAAGGGGAAAGAAACAGGCTGCTGGGAAAGTGCCTAGAGACTGAGTCCCCTCCCTTTTATGTAAATACGGTCAAACCCAGAACTTCGGTTTTCTTCTCAAATAATTGCATTTAAACTTCCACTCTCGTGAAAGGCATAGTCTCCCTTTAAAAGAATGCTGGGCATCTGCAGCATACCTACAGGCAGGTAGGTATTCTGGGAGGCAGAGAGGTTTTCCCCACAAAGAATTTCCTAAAATCCTTGTAGGCAGTTACCTGTTAGACTAGAATGAAGGTCAATAATTCACAGCTACTTCTTTGAACATCCCAATTGTTAGGTACATTTTTAGCTATAATGGCACAATTTATACATGAACATAAATCCTTTCCCTTTACTAATAACCAGTAGCAGAGAAAACCTTTTGTTGATGCTGTGTCACAGAGATATAACTTCAGAGCAGCTAACAGCTCCAGTTCTGGAGGCAGAAAGGCTCTTCTCCAGCCCAGTTCTACATTTTCAATACCTGTGACCTGAGTGAGTTGGTGGATTTTGTTAAGCCTCAGTTTCCTAACCTATGAAATGGGGCTAACAGCAGGTAAGGATTAAATGAAATAGTACATGTGAAATTCACTCACAGCCCAGCACATCGTAAACAACTCATGGGGACACTCTTTTTGATGTCAAGTTCTCGGGGGTCAACTCAGGAGCAGGAGTGAAACAGAAGGTCTCCAGGGCCCTGGGGATGCTCAGTTCTGGCTCCAGGAACCACACTGAGAGTCCTGACTTGAAACTTGCCCCTGGTCCTCAGCCTCCTACCCAGCCCTAAAAAATGTACAACAGACACTGGGCTCAGCCTGGAGCTATGACATCCGCCTCCACTTAGCCTCCCTGCTCTGTCCTCTGCCCCTCTAACCCTCTACCGGGCCAAAGCCCCAAAGCACAGAGACTGCAGATCTCTACTCACAACCTTGTTCTTATCGCCTTCGCCTGGTATTGAGGGGCTTCCATACATGACTCCCCCTGGGGGGCTCACCTTATTTCTTCCTCTGCTCCACAGCCTCAACCTCCCCTCCACAGGCCAGTCCTACTCGCTGCTGTGAACACACCAAGCTCGCCCCCGCCTCCAGCAGCGCCTCTATTGGAAAAGTCTTTCCCAGTCCTCTGCCTGCCCATCTGGACCTGGGACTGCTAGAACCTCTGGGTGGGACATTTGGAAATTGTAACTTCGAGAAATCATGGGAAAGAATGTAATTTATTCTAGAGCCCTCTGCTTTCCTTTGTTTCATGTGGAAAATATGAAATTGGACACCTAATGCACTCGTCATAACAAAATAAATTACAGATAGGTCAAGGATTTAAATTTTTAAAAATCTATAAATATTGTCAAAGAAAACTTGAACAAATTCCTTTATATTCTCACAGTAAGGAAGGTCTTTTTATGCATGACAAAATTCAAAAGCTATAAATAAAAGATTTTTTACATCTGAGTAAAGACTATTAAAATTTTCTGCATGGCAAAAAAAAAAAATAGCAGTACTGATATATGCTTGCAGCACTATGACAAAGGGCTCCTATAAATCAATAAGAAAAAGTACAGCCACATAATATAAAATGGACAAAGGACATAAACAGACAGGTCATGGAGGGGAAATGGCTCTTAAAACTATGAAAAATACTCAATCTCATCATTTAAAAATACAAATTACAAACTACAATTGAATATGATTTTCCACTATTAGTATAGCAAAGATAAAAATTTTATGTAATCCATTCTGTTGGCAAGAGTATAAGGAAAGAGGCATTCTCATAAATACTCTGTTATCCTCTCGACTGGAGATGCAAATTGGTACAACCTCTTTGAACAGCAATTAAGCACTAATCAATTAAAATGGCACATTCTCTGCACGTTGCTTGCACTGGATTGTCTGTTGTCAACTCTTCGTCACCACCACCCCCGTCTCAAGTCTCTGCATCATACGAAGAAAGCAAAGGGCCCCAGAAGTCCCAGCCCAGGTAACTCTGAGTCACTCCTCCTCCGAGAAGCCCTTGCAGGCCGGACGTAGAGAGGAGCCTCCGTTATTTCCCAAACACAGGCGGCGCCAGACACATTGGAAGATGAGAGGCGGGCTGATGCTCCTGGCGAGCTGCTGAGCCACCCGCGTTGCCCTGCACACAGAGCCTTGGCAAGAGCTCCGAGAGGCCTGGAAACCACAGCAGGTTCCCAGTGGCCTGTAGGGACCACCCCTCAGGTGCTTGTGGCCAAGGTTCCATCTACACCTTCCCTCATCTTCACCACCTGGGGTCTGCCGAGGATGGTTAGGCCCTCACCCCCTTTACTAAAACATTGAACACCATAACTACATGGGCTGGCTCCTGTTGTCCTGACCCACCCATCTGACACATTTATCCTTGAGGACTTCATTCGGTGGAGACAGTCACATGTATGTGCCCCCCAAAATTCATTGTTTCTGATAGCAAAAGATTGAAAACTACCTAAAAGGGTATCAGTGGTGGACAATTAAAAATATCATGACACATTCCTATGGCAAAGGTCCATTTCCCATTAAAAAGCACAGCGCTTCATGGTCCACAGGGACTGATCTTCCAGGTGAGAAGGAGTCAGGGCCACCATTTGAATAATGAAGATGTGCATAGCATATCACCAGGGGTATACATGAGAAACTGGGGCCGTGGGTGCCCTACAGGGAAAGTTAGGGAAACCCGAGTGGGAGGTGGAGCTACATTACCCCGGCTACCCTTTTTATGCTTGAATTTTCTATCATATACATATATTTTTAAAAAGAAACTGCTTATTAGTTAATAAGATTCCATAATCATTATAAAATGCCAGAGAGGTGTCAACAAACAAGGCACATGCTCTCTTCCCTTCTCCTCTCTTTCTGTTTTTTATTTCTTCCTGAAATTTAAAACAAATTAGAAATAGGGAACTTGACCTTTTCGTCAACGTACTTTAAAATACTGTCTATTTTGCCTTTTTGGAGATTAATTTCCTACACCCATCTACATTCATCTAGAGTCTAGAGCCCTCTCCTTATACCCCAAAAGATGAGGTAGAAACAGGATTGAGATTTTAAAGTTTCCTTGTGTTATTCTAATATAGGATTAAATTTCAGCTGAAGTGACGACTGTCTTTTGTTGATAAGTTCTAGAGATTGATTTGACTGTTCTCTGATCTTCTAATATAAATAAATAAATAAATAAATAAATAAATAAATAAATAGGGGGGCACTCTGACTGCTTGCAGATAAAATCCACATTCTTTCAGCTTGCCACCATGCTCTCCCTCATCTGGAAATTCGGAGTCTGAATGGATGCCCTCCACTGAAGGGTGACTATTTGAATTCCAATAACACAGCTGAAACTGGGGTTCAATATAATTAGCCCCCAAAATTCCAGCTTCATGTCACGATTCACCAAACATACTTGCTACTTTCACTCCTCCATGAAACCTTTCCTAACCCAGCAAAAAGTTCCTTCTTCCTTCTTTAGACCCCTATAATGCGGGTGGGGCAAAAGTAGCTTTACAGTTGTATGTGAAACACAGTTTATTCTTATATTATTTATTAATTTTTGTATTATTTTCCGTATGAACAACTGTTAACCTACTTTTGCCCCACCCTGTATTATGTATCATTTCAGTAATTATTTTAGTGTCATAACAGCATAAAAATTGGCCATCCACCAATATGTTCAAATATATTTGGGTGCCCTCTTTAAAATATTATTACTGCTACCATTAATTTCTAGACCTTGATAAAGGGAAATTTCCTAGCGCTTCCTGATATTTCCACGTAAAGACCAATGGTTGTGTTTTCATCTGCCTTGTGTATAATGTCTCCTTATCTTCCCAGTTACATGTGTCAGTGATTCCACCGCCCTTTTCTTACTTAAGCAGTTTTGTGCTGGATTTCTCTGCCTGCCGAAGCTGTGCAAGGGTCCCAACAGTGCTGATCACATATTACTGCAGAGCCAGTGGCATACACAGCTGCACTCGCCTCTCCTCTGAGCGATCCTTGTAACTCAGATCCTAATCGAGCCTTCCCTCCTGACACTGAGTGGTCCTCCACAGCTCGCTGCAGTGTCCCTGCCCTCACACTCACTCTGCCTTCGGGCCCTCATGTTCCACCTCAGGTGCCTCCCCTGATTACCCAAGTGAAACTTCAAGAGACAGAAATTACGTCCTAGAAGCTTAAGGAAAAAGATGTTACAAGGTATTATGGGTTGAATTATGTCTGCAGCACCTGTGAATGTGACCTTATTTGGAAACAGGGTCTGTGTGGATGTGATCCACTTAAGATGATGTCATCAGGGGCAGCCCTAATCCAATATGACTGGTGTCCTTATAACAAGAGAAGGGACACAGAGACACAGAAGGAGACACAGAAGACAAGGTGAAGAGATGCCCGGACAATGCCATGTAATCTCAGAGGCAGGAACTGGAGTCATGCATCTCCAAGTCAAGGAATTGCCACCGTCACCAGAAGCAAGGAGAGAAGTGTGGAAGATTCCCTCTCTCAGAGCCCTCAGAAGGACTCAGTCCTAACAACGTCTTGATCTTGGACTTCTGGCCTCCAGAACTTTGAGAAAATAAATGTCTGTTGTTTTAAGCCACCCAGTCTGTGGTACTTTGTTACTGCAACCACAGAACACTAATACACAAAGATACATACTCAAGGACATGACCATGTGAAGCCAGGCCGTTGAACACTGGCAGGCCTCTTCTTTTTTTTTTTAATTTATCTTTATTGTTGAAAGTATTACAGATATCTCCCTCTTTTTCTGCCCATTGATTCCCTCCACCCTGCATCCTCCACTTCCCCCAGGCCTTCCCCACACTATTGTCTCTGTCCCTGGGTTATGCATATATGCATATAAATTCTTTGATTAATCTCTCCCCACCCACTCCCCAACCCCCACCTTCCCTCTGAGATTTATCAGTCTGTTCCATGCTTCTGTGTCTCTGAATCTATTTTGTTCTTCAGTCTGTTTTGTTTATTAGATTCCACATATGAGTGAGATCAAGTAAAACTGAATCAGGAAGAATCAGGAAACCTGAATAGGCTAATGTCTGATGAAATTGAAGCAGTAATTTAAAAACTCTCAGCAAACAAAAGCCCTGGTCCAGATGGCTTCACAGGGAAGCTTTCTAATTCTTTAAGTTGTAGGGTTAGATAGTTTACTAAAAATTTTTCTTGCTTTTTGAGATAGCAGGCCTCTTTCTTTGGGTCCGTCTTTTCCCCTCTACACACCTGCTTTATTCTTCCTTCTCTCTGACGCTCCAGAGGGGCAAGACCACTCTGTCAGCAACTCCAAGCTTTGTCTCTTACAACTTCTGTCATCTGAGACTGGCTCAACTCTCTAGGCCAGGAGTGGGGAACGTCCAGCCCTCGGACCATATACGGCCTAAAAAATCATTTGGTCTGGCCCTGCAAAGGCAACCGCAGGTGGGACTCAAAATTCAATAAATCCAGGAGCTTTCTTCATAGCTAATTTTTAAGTTGATAATTTTCTATGGCTCATGAATGATATTATAAATATCCAAATGGCCCTTGGAAGAAAAAAGTTTCTCCACCCCTGCTGGGCCCTTGGTCAAAAATCCTGGGGAAGGGCCCAGTTTGGGTCAAGAGCTCCTTGTGGCAATCAGCTGTGGGCAGAGGAGGAAGGGTCACACTGCGCAAAATGACAGATTAAGCAAATAGGGCAGAAGAGTTTCCAGAAGAAAGGGACGATGCTTAGATTTAGACTAAAATTCCACCTTCTTCCTCATACGCAATTCTTTCCAAGGGTTTCTTCAAGATGTCTATCTGTCCCCCTCTCTCACACACACACACCCTTGAGAATCTGCTCTCTGAAATATTGTTAGAGAGCAAACACCCAACCGTACAACAGACAACAATTTGGTCTATTCTATAGAACATTTTAAGCTAGTCTTAACTCCCTATTATAACAATGCACCAGACAACACTCTTAGAGCTTATCAGTGAATTATTAGAATTGCATGTGGTAAAAGTTCCTTGGAAATCTTATTATTCCAAAAGGCATGCAGTAGGTATTCCTCAGGTCACTATACAGCTGGCCCTTGAATATACTGTTTCATTCAACGTCACTTCAATATAACATTAATGATATGCTGTGGGAACTTAACTCTTGCTTATATCAATTTGCCTATGGTAAAACTGGTTTCATATACATTATGTCGCTGAAGTTCCAACAGCCTAATGACACTAAGAGAGGACTTACTGTATCTTGGTTTTACAAATGTTCACACTCTGTGGGTTGCACATCCCTGTTCCTGGTTTGTGGTTCACTTTTAATCTAAACATGATCTAAAGATTCATTGATGATTCTGCCTTCTTGCAGTCAACTCTTCATGCCCATTTTTTGCAGCACCAAGTGAACACAACTGACATGGGTTTGAGGTACAGGCATGTTCTAATTGATGATTATATGTAACCCTTGCCTTACTAGAGGCAGCCAAGTGGAGAAGCATGAATGATTTTAGGAGAATCCATTACTACTACTGACAAATTAACTTATAACATGTTTCTCCAACAGCATCGCCTTTGAATACAAAGGACAGCTCAGTGATTAATGAGCATCCTCTGATGTCAGCTCTACTTCTTCATCTAAGTAAGGACAAGCTCCAGTATATTGAATTAACTGATCATATTGCACCATCAAATTCTATGAGAATTTTGGAAATTTTCCCTACCCTTATCATTGATTTGATCAGTCAAGATAAACTAGGTTATGTCACAATAATAAACAGTCCCCAAAATCTCAATGGCTGAAAACATTATTTCTCACCCATGCTCATGACTATTGTTGATTGACTAGGACCCTGCTCCATGTCATCTGCATTCAGGGACACAGTTTGACAGACATTCTACCACCTGAAACACCACAGAAGCTGTGGCAGAGGGAAGGGGAGATGGCCAATTGTGCATGAGCTCTAAGGGATTCTGCCTAAAAGAATCAACTTCTGCCACCTGAGAGAGACTGGCTTCTACTTCACTTTTACTTATGTTTCATTGGTCAAGTGAATCACATGACCATACCTATCTTCAAGGGGTCATGGATGTGCAATCCTACCATGCTAGAATATGGGTGAATAATATAGAGTTCTAATAATTAACTGGAATCCAAATAATCAGCTTAGTCTTCTTTGCTTAAACAAAATTCACTTATCTCCTCCCCAAAACAGACAACTCAAAAGTTCCATCCAGTCATGGATCAAGTACCTCTGGGTGATGCACAGTAGTCTCTTCATCAGGAGGTACATTAATCTACTCAGCCTGGCATAAAATAATTACAAAGATTGGGTGACTTAAACAACAGAAATTGATTTCACACAGTTCTGGAGGCTGGGCACCCAAGATCAAGGTGTCGGCAGGACTGGTTTCTCCTGAGGCCACTCTCCTTGGCTTGTAGATGCCACCTTCTCACTGTATTCCCACATGGACTTTTCTCTGGGCACATTCCTGGTGTCTCTTCCTCTTTCTATAAGAACACCAGTCCTACTGGATAGGGTCCCACCCTTATGACCTCCTTTAGCCTTAATCACCTCTTTAAAGGCTGTATCTCCAAGTATAGTCTAATTGGAAGTTAAGGCTTCAACATTTGAATTTGAGGGAATACAATTAGTATGTAACAGGAGGTGACACATAGTGACCAAAAGGGGCTTATTCTGGAAACTTATGAACTACTAAGACAAGTTATCTACTCCATAAAAACGCAATTTACGAGGAAGGAAAATAGAAGCTATACAGCAGACCCTGGCCTTTGCAATTCTGAAATCCCCTAGACAAATACCATGAGGTCTACCCTGGGTGTAGGGGGTTAACAGTCCTTAAATACACTTTCTGCAAGAAGCCTCACTCTCCATAATCCTCCAAGGCCCCCGGCTTCTTTTTACATTATGCTCTTTGGCATTCTGATATAAGCATAAGGGCATATGCTTTGCTTGAGGGCTGCACAGCTTCCTGCCCTAAATGTTTAGAGCCCAAGGGCCATTTTAAGCCTTTAGTAGTTACAGTCTCTTTTAGTGCAACCTAGTGATTTTTTTGGACTACACCTCTTGTAACAACTTAGCCTCTTATCTATTTGATTCCAGAAAACTCTGTCTGCCACAGTCACACCCACAGTTACCTTCAAGACATCTTATTTGGATCTTCACTCTGAGTCACCTTTGTCCTTGCATAGGGTAATAGTGGTGTGACAGAGAGGTCATGTCCTTTGCTGCAAGACTCAGATTTAACATTTTTTTATTACCATAAGGCTCCCCCAATTTATTTTCTGCTGTTTAGAATCTAAAATCAGTCAGCCTTCCCAAAATTTCAAAGCCTCAAATTTCGTATTAACTCCTGCTTGGAGTCCAGCTAATTCTCTTCTGATCTTGTCTCTTATGATACCTTGTCAAATGCAGCCAACAGAAACCAACATACATCATCAATATTCCGTTTTCCTGTCTCTTTCTCTAGAGCTACAAATTCATTAGGCCTTCCAAGTTACTGCGGGCAACAGTTTAACCAAATTTTTTTGCCACGGCATAACATGGTTGTCATCTTTCCAGGTTGTATAACAATGTTTTCACTGCCTACAACTTGTTCCTCATGCCAATAACAAATTATAATTTCCTTGCTCTGTTAGCACCCACTCCTGGTAGCAAATTTTGTTATCAGTCAGAATAAACTAAATTACACTACAGTAGAAAACCACCTCACAATTTCATGGCTAGAAAAATAAATAATTATTTCTCTCTTATGTGACATGTCCATTATGCATCAATTGGTGGGAGGGCAAAGAGCAGGATCTGCTCCATGTCATCTTCGCTAAGGAATATAGTGTGAAAAAGATTCCACCATCTGGAACTGTTGTGGCAAGAAGTGAATGGAGTAATTGATGCATTAAATCTTAGAGACTTCTGCCCACATTTTATTGACCAAATCAAGTCTCATGGCCATGCCTAACTTCAAGGGTTTATGGAAGTCCAATCCTACCATGTGCCTGGAAAGAAGAATGTCAAAATAATAGTAAACAGTCCTTATGATTATCACACTCAATTTGTTAGATCAAGATACCTAAGAATAAGCTCCAACAAACTTTCCAAAACACCACACCCAAAAAGAAGACACCAGTTTTTGTTTGTGTTTCTATATGTGTGAGAACACCTTAGGATCTTTCCCAGGCTAGTCTTCAAAATGCAACTTCCATTGGATTTTAAGAGATGCTATGTGCAAAAAACAACTGTGTTCCAATAAAGTTAAAAAAAAAAAAAAAGATGGATAAAAATGTTAACAGGTTTCTTCACTGCAGAACTTCTCAGGAGCATCGCAGGGAACTCATGTACCTTGAAATACACTTTGGGGGAAAATGGCTTTTATTTCTAAAAATATAATTCAGTAAGTGGATTTATTCTGTGTTGTGTCTAAGTTTTTGTGTCTCAGGTGAACTAACTCTAGGCTTGGTTATTTTAGAAGATATGAGCCGTGGCATCCAAAGAACTCCCTGTAAATAGAGAAGGGTATCTCTGTTAGGGAACCAGCTCTAGCATGCCAGAGTTTCATCTTCTGCACTTCCATGACTTAGGGAGGCATATGACAGCTCATCTGGAAAGATCTGGTATTTTGTATAGATAATTCTCCTATCACAGATGCTCTCTGCTCTCAACTTCTGCCCATTAATCAGCCGCAAAGGTATGAAGTTGTTCCTCTTTTCTTCAACACAATGCTCAGGTTGCCCTTTTAGGAGTTCCTTTCCTATAAAGACTCCCTTGTCATTCATCCTGGTTCAACTTTACACATTTAACAATAGAAGAAAGCTACACCTAGTTCCATAACCTCATGGGCCTGACCCAAACTTACCTGTGTAACCACTGATTCTGACCTATTTCACATATCTTACCCAACTACTACTGGAGATTTCTTTCCTTTTGGCCACAGTATAACTTCCATGCCCTGGTTTTCTCTTTGGAGTACAAGGAGGAGGCTACGTACCCATTTATATCTAGTTATACCCATTTATATTAGGTTTATGACTTTAGAAATGCAAGACTGATTCATCTCCTGATAGCAAACTGCATTATGAACAATTTAATCTTTGATACACTCTCAAGAACGAGTGTCCTCTCTTCCTGCTCTCTTGCCTTACTTACTTCGAGAACATTGGGAGCCTACTCAAGAAAGGTAACGCTCCATGGTTATGTCTTCTCTGGGAGTTGCAAACAAGACTCCATCAGCCCACCAAGCATATGCACGAGTATTACAGTGTGAAACAGAAGCTTCAGTGATCAGTGAACAGAACAAACCACAGCTGCTAGTTTAGTTCTGGCTCCAATCAGAAGCTGTGACTTATGCCATCTCCAAGGGCTGGTTAAAGCTCTGATTCACGCATGAGCTACCCAGTCCATATGGGGTAGGCAAGTCAGCCTGAATGGAAACTTTCTCTCAGAGTTTTATAGAGCTCAGGAAAACAGTGCTTCTGAAACCAATCCATTGACATTTTCTGATCATTGCTTGAATAGCATCACTTAAAGCCACACACTTTTTCATCTCTGAAGACACAATCTGACCTGCTCATAAGTAAAATTTGTGGAGAGCTGCTAATAGTTATCCTCCCAACCAAACTGCCATCTCCATCTCTAAATGAAGACGTTAGTCTCTAGAAGTCTCCCCATCCTGGCATTAGTATGCCCTCAGGAATAACTCATTAAGTCTATGCTCCTCAAACTTCCCACTAACAGAAGGCAATGAAGATGTCCAGAAGGGCATACAGAAGAAATTTCTGAAGAGATGTGAAATTCCTTTGAAGACATTCCTGCTTCACCTTTTAAATGTAAATAAAATTTCTGTTCTACTCCAGAGATTTTTGTAATTATTCTAATATAACAGAAAGTGCTGATTGAAGTGCTTGTATCAGTCAGGGTCTAATCAGAAAGCAGAAATCAGACCCATTATTTTAACAGAGAGTTTAACATAAAAAATTGATAACCAAGCATTGGTGACCTAAAAAAATGCTAATAGGGGACACTGAGGTTCACAGAGATCATAATTTATCAAACAATTAACACACCAGGAATGGGGAACAAAGGGAAGAAGCTGGGATTATTAAACCCTAGGAGCAGAGGGAGGAGCCCCATGGAGGACCGAGGTCTCTGAGGAGGGGGCATGAACCGCCAGTGTGGGTGCTTCTAAGGGCACTTCTAAGGAGACCAATGACACTGGTTCTGGGCACATAGGGAAAAAAACAAAAACTGAAAGCAATCATTGCTACTGAGACATCTGATGCAACAAGGTAAGAACCCATCACTGGGAGGTCAGTGACAGGAAACAAATGGGAGAAGTATGTCCCTCCTTCCTCCCCCAGCCTGTAGCCACCCTCTGTCGCTACCTCTTGGCAGAGCCTAAAAGGGGACAGTTTGACAAAGCAGCCCGAACACCACCACACTGAACATGGAAGGGTGAGGGGAACTGAAAGACAATAGTTTAATCAACACAATACTTATTTTCCAATAATAGTTGTAGTCGAATTGATGCTCTAAGAAGATGTACCATATTAATTCATCCAATGGCTTTATATACTCCTGCAAAACATTTTAGAGACTTGACAGTGAGTCAGCATTGGCTTTTACCTGCCTAGTGTGGATTAATTTACCAGGGACTTAGCAATGTCCAAGACATCTGCATTCCCATTCCAGTCCAGCCACTTTGGGTTTATTTTAATTCTTTAATCTTCACTCGAGGATATTTTTCCCATTGCTCTTTCAGGGAGAGTGGAAGGGAGAGAGAGAGAGAGACAAACATCAATGTGAGAGAGACACATCGATTGGTTGCCTCCCACACACGCCCCAACCAGGCCGAGCCTGCAACCAAGGTATATGCCCTGGCTGGAATCGAACCCGGGACCCTTAAGTCCTCAGGCTGACGATCTAACCACTGAGCCAAATGGGCCAGGGCTCCAGCCACTTTTTGTATGGCCTGGGCCACATCACTTCTCACTTGCCTCTCATCTAACATGCAGGAGTTGAATTAAATTTCCTTAAAGCCCATTCCAATTGTATAATTACTGTAGATTACTATGGGAAAGCGCACCTTTTGTGGAGAGAGGAATCTGCAGTGAGATTTCTAAGATATTGTTGGGCATTCAGAAGTGGCTTGAGGGTCCTGGGAGGAGGGGAGCCTTGGAGAAAGGATACAAGGGAGGAAGAAGCAAACCAGGAATGGAAGAGTACTGAGGAGACAGACATCTGTAAGGGGTGCTGAAGGAGAGCAGACAACTGAGCAGGACAGGGCACCTGGCATTTCTGTGATTCTGATTATTTGAATTTTCTCAGAGGTTCATTTTATGCTTTCTGGTGGTTGTGAAATGCAAGTTTTGTGTGCTCTATAATCCTGTGTGGAAACAAGATAGAACCGGCACAATTCCGGAAACTCAAGAATTAGAGTCCAAGGTTGAATACTTAATCCTGTATTCCCTTCAGGACTGTAAAAATGGAGGTGGGAGACCCATACATATTGCCATCTGGAACAAAGCAGTTCTTGACATCAAACTGCCTTCATACAGATGAAATGCTTTGTGCTTCTTGGCAGAATGGTGGTGTCATTTCAATGCAACATACATGGAACTCACTTCCTTGCAGAGGAAAGTGCTTGTAAGTGAATCACTGAAAAGCCAGGTGAGTATTAAAGGTGGACAACGTTTGTGGCTAGACTTTGTGTTTGTAGTGTTGATGTCAGATGCTTACAGTTCCTCTGTAACTCTCCATGAAGCTAGTTACAAATCACCCGGTAATTAAATATCCTCTTTGAAATATCTTGGCTAATTTAATGAGGGTCAAACCCATCACAACAGAGTTTTAATCTGAGCTGGTGGGGGTTTTTCCCTTTGTTTCATTTTCAAAGATTTTTATTATGGCAAGATATCTGGTAATATTCTTTATTAGACTGATAAGTTTTGAAATGCTTCTCATTTTATTATCACATCAGTTCCTTCTTAATGGTTTTACTAGAACTCCGAGGTCTCCCGAGTTTTAATAACCTCTCTTTTTTCAGTACTCGTAGTCATGAAATTAATTGTATAAAATCATGATCCTTCACTGAATGTGTCACTGAACCAAAAGGAGAAAATTCAGTAGGAAGAATTAGACCTTGAAGAGTGATTGACGATTCATCCTGCTACAGATTTTTCACTCTGAGACTTTCATTTGCTTCTCAGTGGCACAATTTCCTTTCTTTCCACCTCTAAGAATGTCCTTCAGATTGAGGAATACTTTGCAATTCTCTGAACTGGGGTTATTAAAATCAAACTTTTTAGAGATCAGTTTACTTTTTTATAGTATATGAGAGACCTGTTTTTATCCACCTAAGAATATTCTCTTTATGGTTGGCTTTGTTTCAAGGAGAGACAACAATAAAGTGAACTATAAGAAATTACCAAATTAGCAATTAGAAACTTTTCTTAGAGTCTATTTTCATGTTTATCTTCCTTGATCCATGGTGGTAGCAATTATCTTAAAAATAAATTCCTACTAATTAAAGTCCTGAGGTCAACTCACCTTTGTTAAATCATAATTAATGACTTAAAGAACAAAATGTGAGATATAACAAGCTCAGAAAGACCAGAAATTTTAAATAATCTTTTATCTTATATTTTGGCAAACAATGAGACTAGCAAGTGGAAAGTAGTAACCAGGTTTTCAAGAAGGAATAAATAATTAAACACCCAATAAGAAGATAAAGAGTAGGGCAAATTAAAATCATAACTTAAAAAAAAATTATCAAATGAACAATTATTTTGAGTGATCAAAACCTTCCACTTTTCCCCGGCCAGTGTGGCTCAGCAGTTGAGCATCAGCCTATGACCCAGGAGATCACTGTTCGATTCCCAGTCAGGGCACATGCCTGGGTTATGGGCTCTAGCCTCAGTAGGGGGCATGTAGGAGGCATCCAATCAATTACTCTCTCATCATTGAAGTTTCTCTCTCTTTCCCTCTCCCTTCCTCTCTCTGAAATCAATAAAGAGATATTTTTTTTAATCATATTTTAAAAACTTCCACTTTTACTAGTGCACAATTGATTATGTACATTACAGCTAAAGTCTCTCCAGCAGCAGCAAATTAGAACATTATCCTCATGTCAAAAGTTCTCTTCTAAATCTAACACATAATAGATGTGCAATAAATGTCTACTGAATGAATGGTTTTGCTCAATTAATCGTTTTAATCAGTTAAAAGAGAACTGAGTCTATCAAACATAACTCCTTGGTCTGACTAAATTTTGCAACTAGCCAGTCAGTGATGGATCTGATTTTTAAACAATTCATTTGGGAGATGAGTTATTTCTAAAGATAGTTAAATAAGCAAACTATTAAGGTGATAATCAAACTATGACACAATTAATATATTATTCCTTGATGTATGTAAAACTAAATACAGGTTTTATTATTTTCAAAAGCATCAGGTAACCAAATGGCTTCACTGGTAAATTCCACCAAATGTTTAAAAAAGAATTAATGTCAATCTTTCACAAACTCTACCAAAAAAACAGAAGAGCAGGAAACATTTTCCCAACTCATTCTAGGAATCTAGTATTGCCCCATACCAAAACCAGACAAAGACATCACAAGATAAGAAAACTACACACCAATATTCCTTAGGACTGTAAGCACAAGAATCCTCAACAAAATACTAGCAAACTGAACACAGTAACATTAAAAAATTATTCTAGGAAGGCAAGGTTGATTCAATATATGAAAATCAATCATTGTAAAACACCATAGTAATAGAATTAAAAGCAAAGACCAAAAAATCTCTTCCACATCCACTCACCCTGGGCTCCAGCAGAGGAAGGGCAGAGTAGACTTAATTGCATGAGGAGAGACTGAGATTTGTGGCTCTGGGGAGAGAGCTGAAGGGACAGCCACCAGGATCCTTGTGCTGAGTCCCTCTCCCATTCCACAGATGCCATCTTTCTTGGGTAGAACACTCCCCTCCTTACAGCATCAGCCTGGGGAAATGAAATTGCCCCACCCTCTAGACTTCCTGCCACCCCACTCTGCAGAGCTTTCACCCTGCTGAGGAGTCAGCTGCCTCAGCTGGGGTGTAGAGGTCCAGGCAGACTCAGGGGGTATCTGTGACTGAGTTGTATGGATCTGGGGCTAAGGCAACTACTCTCCCCTTCCCTCAAGCCTGACCCGTGCTCCCCCTCATGAGAGATCCACTAGCTACAACCTTCAGACTCCTGGAGGCCCTCCTCTGCTGAGCTGTGGCTCCTGGCAGAATCTGGGACATACCGAGTTGTGGGGCTCCAGGACAGAGGCCATTTTTCCCTCGCATGCCCAACCAGTGCAGAGCCTTCCCTTCACACGGCCAAATCTTGGTCTGCTTGGGCCTCATAAACTCTGCTGGCCTCACCCTGATGAAATCCTGAGACCTTGCCACACCACAAAGGCCTGCAGGTACCCTGTAGGTGGACGCTAGGCTTGGTATACCCTGAAACTTTTGCTGAGTGGCCTCAGACCCAGCACTGGCATCAAGAATGAACCTGTATCAATCCAGTGAACACCACTCGCCCGTACCTGGTGACTCACTGAGAACCTCCCTCATGCAACCCAAGTACCACCAGAGGCTCTTTCAGTGACTGAGCCTAACAACTGAATGGCAGGCAGAGGCAGGCAGAGGTAGATCTTAGGGTACCTTGTGCCTTTTGCTGACCTGCCCCTGAATTAGGTGCTGGTGGAAGCTGGCCTTGGTGCACAGCTTGCTCCTTCCCATGCACACCCAGGCCCAGAAGAGGCAGCCACAAACTATGTATCACTTTATAGCTCCAAAGAGGTTGCCCAGGGCCAGTCACAGGCAGCGTCTGACATTGAACTGCACCAGAGTCCCTTCAAGAGGCCCCAGAACCAATACACCCAGTGGTGAGCTTCAGAGAACATCAGAGCAAGACCCAATTAGTTTCATAAAGGGCACATACAAAAGGAGATCTCAAAAGGCTCCCAACCCTGCTAAGGTGAATTCTGCTTCATAGCAACTCATACACTGTGGTCTGAGTCAATCCTCACAGTCAGCCAACCTTAGGATCAACCCCACACACAAACAGACCAATAATAACCAAGACTAAATTACAACAGCAGGCCTCACATAACCTATACAAGGGACTTTTATGGAGCACCCACCTCAGGTGATCAAGCAGGCAGTGCCACTGGGTCCCACAGGACACCTACTACATAAGGCCACCCTACGACCAAGATTGGGAAACATAGCAGATCTACCTGATACACAGAGAAAAAGAAAATAAAAAAGAAGTAGCAGCAGCCAAAATGAGGAGACAAAGAAACATGTCCCAAATGAAGGAAAAGGAAGAATAGCAAGAAAAAGAATGAAATGAAATAAAGGCAAACAATCTACCAGATCCAGAGTTCAAAACAACGATTATAAGGATACTCAAGAAACTTAGAAGAATGGATGAAATCAATGAGAATTTAATTAAAGAGATAGTAAGCACGAAAAAAGTCATAAAAACCATAAAGAAGAACCAATGAGAAATGAAGAGTGCACTAAAAGGAATAAACAGTAGGTTAGATGAAGTAGAAGATCGAATCAGTGATTTGGGAGACAAGGTAGCAGAAAATAGTCAATCAGAGCAGAGAAGAAAAAAAAGAATTTTTTAAAATGTGGATAGCCCTGGTCAGTGTTTCTCAGTGGTTAGAGCATCATCCCGTGTACCAAAGGGGTTCGATTTCTGGTGCAGACACATACCCAGGTAGTGGGTTCAATCTCTGGTCAGGGCATGTGCGTGAGGCAACCAATCAATGTTTCTCTCTCACATCAACATTTTTATCTCTCCCTCTCCCTTCCTCTCTCTTTAGAATCAATGAAAAAAAACATATCCTCCAGTGAGGATTTTTTTTTTAATTTAAAAAATGAGGATAGTTTAAGGGACATTTGGGACAGCATGAAGTGTAACAATATCCACAACATAGGGGTAGGAGAAGAGAGAGAGAAGGGATCGAGAACCTGTTTGAAGAAATAATGACTGAAAACTTCCCCTACCTAGTGAAGGAAAAAGACGTACAAGTCCAGGAAGCACGGAAAGTTTCAAACAAGATGAACCCAAACAGGCCCACACTATGACACGTCATAATTAAAAGGGTAAAGATTAAAGACAAAGAATCTTAAAAGCATCAAGAGAAAGACAGTTAGTTGCCTACAAGAAAACTCCCTTAGACTGTCAGCTGATTTCTCATGAGAAACATGTCAGGCCAAAAGGAATTGACACAAAATATAGAAAGTGATGAAAGGCAAGGACCTACAACCATGACTACATTACCCAGCAAGGCTATCATTTAAAATTGAAGGAGATATGCTAAGTAAAAAAAGCCAGTCAGAGAAAGACAAGTACCATATGGTTTCACTCATACGTGGAATCTAATGAACAAAATAAACGAACAAACAAAATAGAAACAGACTCGTAGATGCAGAAAACAGCCGGACAGCTGTCAGAGGGGAGAGGGCTTGGAGGACTGCGTGAAAAAGGTGAGGGGATTAAACAGAAATAATACCTCACAGACGCAGATAACAGTATGGTGACTGCGAGGGGTAGAGGGGTAGAGCAGGTAAGAAGGGCAAAGGGGGACTAAAAGGTGATGGAGGGAGACTTGACTTGCGGTGATGAACACAAATACAATATACGGTTGATGTACTATAGAATTATACACCTGAAGCCTACATAATTTTATTAACCAATGTCACCCCAATAAATTCAATAAAAAAATTTTTTAAAACAATCCAGCTTTTAAAACAGGTAAAAGATTTGAACAGACCCTTCACCAAAGAAGACACATGGGTAGCAAATAAGATTACAGAAAAAATGCTCCACAAAATGCAAAATGATACCCTAATAAGAAACCGATACAAATCTATTAGAATGAAAGGGGGAAAACTGAGAAAGCCAGGTGCTGATGAGGAAGCAGAGCAACTGGAACCGTCACACGCTGTCGCTGGGGATGCCAATGGCACAGACACAGTCTGGCAGTTCCTTATAAAGTTAACATACAAGCCAGCAATCCTACTCCTAGGTATCCACCCAGCTTCAACAAAAATTTATGTTCACAAAAGAAAGCCTGTAAACAAATGTGTAGAGTGACTTCATTCATAATCATCAAAAACTGGGGAAAATCCAAATGGTTTTCTACTGCTGAATGATAAAGTCAGGTACATTCATACAGCCATACTCAGCAATGAACAGTAACAGACATGCAGCCTGGATGATCTCAAATGCATCCCACTAAGTAAGATTGGCCAACTCCCAGGGTTACATTCTGTGTGATTCCATCTATATGACACTCTGGAAAAGGCAAAATTATAGAGAGGAAACAGATCAATGATTGCCAGGGAGTAGGGTAGGGAGAAGGGATGACCACGAGGGGATTTTGCGGGTAATGGGACTATTCTATATCTTGATTGTGTAGTTGATGTGTGACTGACTGTGTTGTCAAAACATCACTGTAACCTAAAAAGGGTGAAATTTTCTGTATGTAAATTATACTCAAATTTTTCAAAGTCTATAGCTCTCATATTCTACCATTAACACCTTAAAACATTACATTAAAACATTTCTGCATAGTACTTATAGATGGTATCATGATCAGCCTATACTTGGAAGAAATTTCTCTTTTTGGAGGCCAGAATATTAGTTTTTCTGAACAAAGGACTGAAAATTGAAAGAAAAATACATCAAGCCCACTTTGAAACTTTCTGCTACTATGGGGAAAAATGTAAATAGCAAATCACTGTCCTTCATCATTTCCCTCCACATACAAATTGAACTGTAAAATTCTCTTTCTCATTTTAATTCCAGCAATAATTCATTTGATTCTGGGAAAGAATTCATCATAATCGGTCTGAACTATTTTCATCTTTGCTAGCAGTTTGCAGGACTTGACCAAGAGTCATATGGGTAATTGGAAATATTTGTTTGTTCATATCAGTCTAAACATAATCCATTATGTTCTGTAACAACGCAATTCTTTATGCCTGAAAAAAAATCAGAACCTTGTTTTAATGGAAATTCTCTTTATATATGATCAAAATTCATGTCTTTAAAAAACACTGAGTAAAAACCTGAACAAATAATCAGCAAACTACTGAAGATACAAAATGCCGACATGTGAACCAAACCATGAAGCAGAATAAAATGTAAATCCATCACGTACGTATCTCATCTCGGAGAACTGCTGAGCACTCAAGCTCTTTCCTTCCCTTTGCCTAACTACTAAGTGAGTGGAAATGTTTTCCTTTCATTTACTGGAAACAAAAGCGATGCTGCATCAGCAGATAGGTTACAAAATAAAACACAAAAAAACAAGAGGACGCCTACTTAAATGAGAACAAAACAAAATGACAAGAGGCTTTATTAGGGCATGAATTTTTCAATAGAAAATTGTATTCAAAAAAATTAAAATGTGGAAGGAAAGGGCCTAAAACCCCATCAAGGACAGAAAGAGTACATGACACAAGCTGGGACCCACAGGGCCCAGGATGCAAGAGAATCAGGACAGCAAAAAACATGAAGGTGAATGACAGCGGGAATAGGAGAAAAGTCATCCCAGCTGAATTGATGGGTGGAAAAAAACTATTAAATGGAAAATATTTTTTTTATTTAACGGTGATAAATGTGAAATTTATTGATAAATGTGAAATTCATTGCTCTATATTTGGAATTCACCATCCCCAACATGTGATAAATGTGAAATCCATTGTTTTATATTTGAAATTCACCATTCCTAAAAAACTTAGTTTTTAATTGACATAATATATATGCAAAATTATGAGTGGAAAGAAATGTTTCCTCAATGAGTGATTATGCTAAGAGAAAACTTTCTCATTAAAAATTACAAACTTAGATGCATTTACTCAGGAAGAAACCAGCACTGTAAGAATTTCACAGGCATAAAAAGCAAAAGGAAGTTTAAAAAAACAGAAGAGATAGTAAAATGTATTCCAACTTTGGGATTTTTAATCCACAGAGACAGCTGTGGCAGTTACCTGCTCTAAATGAGTCCAATCTCCAAGCATGTTTAGCATAAAATAATGCCCAGAAAACTGAGAAAATGAATAAATGAAACAGCCAAATTTTTACTGGGGGATACTGGAGATGCTTTGTAGAGCAGGAGAGGTGCCAGAGAGCTACAGCGGTATGCAAACATCAGTGTGAGTCTTGAAAAGGTGAGGGTGATCAATTCTGAAAACTATGGACTGGAGAGCATGGCATTACCTTGGGAGAGAGGCTGGCCTGGAAGGTTTCTGCAAGCCTGCAAAAAGGGAGCAAAGACTCCTGCACTATGTGACGACATGGGTGAACGGGGAGGACACGAGGCTGCGTGAAGTGTGCCGGTCACAAGAAACGCTGCGTGATCTCCCTTATGTGAAGATTCTGAAATAATCAGACTCATAGAAGCACAGAGTAGAATGCTGGTTGCCAGGGGCTGGGGGAGGAGAAATAGGGAGTTGATTAAGTTCTAGAGATCTGATGAACAATACAGCGCCTAGAGCGAACCATTCAGTATTGCACACTTCAAAATTTGTTAAGAGGGTAGATCTTACGTTAAGTGTTCTTTTCAACAAAAAACAATATCAAAAGGGCAGGAGGAAACTTTTGGAGGTGATGGACATGTTTATGACCTTGATTATGGCGATGGTTTCAGGGAGGTATGCTACGTTCAAATTCATCAAATTGTAGGTGTGTATGGTTTATAGGGTGGGGAGGTCTCGGAGCTCTGTCTCATTCAACATTTGTGGCTATTTCTTTCAAACAATGTGAATGTGGACACTGATAGCATAATTATTAAAGTTGTGTGTGGCGTAAAGTCCACAGGGACAACCACTTAGGATCCCAGAGTCCCTTAAAAACCCATAGTAGTAGGGAAAGTCTAACATAAAATTTATAAAGGAATATATTTAAGGTTTTTCATTTGCTTCAAAAACTTAAAACTCATTTGGGTCAAAAACAGTAACTCTACTGATGTGGTTTGTATTGGACTATGAGATGGGACAGATCACTTAGACACATAAGTAAAAATTCCATGTGAGTTCAGAGTAGCAATGTCGGTCTTATTTGAAGGCAAGTTCAAGAGCCAGAAAGATGTTTGCCTGTTCTCCTCTGCACTGGTTGCTGGTCCAACTACACCTGGGGGCTGTGTCTGGCTCCAGGAGCCACACTTCAGAAAGATAATTTAAAACCTACTTCTGTTAAGAGGAGAGTCAGCAGTCTGGGGAGGACTGGATTATATGAAGAACTGTGAGAATGGGAGATTCATAGGGGACAATAAACTTCAAATCTTTGCAGTTCTAGCCCATAGAGGAAGCACTGGGTTTGTTAAGGGTGGTTCCCAGGGCCCCGTGGGCAGGAAGCGCTAGGGAGCCAGGGTTCAGCCAGGTATACAGAAGGCATTTCCAACTGGGGTGCACCTGGGTAAAATGGGCTGCGTAAGGAGTTATTCTGATTCAAAGAGGCATGGGACCCAAGCTTCAGTTATTCAGACATTGCTAATGTCTACTCTAACTGGACAGATGGGATCAATTCCCGAGCAGGAGAGCTTTCCCCACAAATGTCCTATCTACAATGCAGAGCTAATATAAGCATTAAAAATAATGTACGTAAAAGACCTTCAACATGAGAGTCAATACATGAGAGCTTGCTGCTCTACCCAGTGTATCCTTTATTAGACAATATAAAAAGCAAAAGAGAAAGCGTCATGGCTTGTCTTCATTCCTCAGCTTCCCCAATATTCCGACTACAGGTTACCTGGGAGATGTGGGATCAGTTCCAGACAACCACAATAAAGTGAGTCTCACAATAAAGTGAATCATAATCATTTTGCTAGTGGGGGGGTCTTGCCTTCAAATTGTAAAAAACACATCTATGAAGCCCAATAAATGGAAGTGCAATAAAACAAGGTGTGCCTGTGCTTTGTTTTGCAATATCAGAGTCAACAGTTGCCACAGCCATCTGCTTGGTGATGCTAAGTTCTATTGGACACCTTACCGCTGAAGACAACTCTGAAGGCTCCCAGACCCAACAGGCTGAAAGGATGCAGGCAGGCAGCCCTGCCCAGGTTGGAAAGCTCACCGTCACCTCAGGTCATCTTAGGACTCGGCACCTGCTTACAGATGGATCCCTTCTACAACATCCCCACCCAGTGGCTGCCCAGCCTCTGCTCCAACATCTCCAGTGACAAGGAACTCACAATGTCCAGAAGCAATGCATTCTAACTTTAAATGACTTTACTAAGACTGCACTTTACTTTTTTAATTTATGTTTATTGTTGAAAGTATTACAGATGCCCCCTTTTTCCCCACTGATTCCCTCCGCCCCGCATCCATCCCACCCCCAGGCCTTGCTCATACCAATGTCTGCGTCCATAGGTTATGCAGTCTTAAGTGGATAAAAACGAGTGCCTGCCATCACACACTGCTGGGCAACCCTCGCCCCAATTCAGCCTCACACCCTCCTATCAGTGTCAAGGTGCTGCATGGGGCAAATAACACAACATCCAAGTCAAAGCAGATTAAAAACAACATGTGTTTATTACCTCACTTAACAAGATGTCTTGAAGTCAGAGGCTCCAGGTTGGTTCAGCAACTCAGTGGCATCATCAAAGACCCACAGTCTTTCCATCTTTCTGCTCCACCAGCCTTAGTAGCTTGGCATTCATCTTCACTTTCCCTGGTGGTTGCAAGGTAGCTGCTAAAACTTCAGGTGTTACCGCTCACTCCGCCAGCAGCTCCTTCTTCCATCAGCAACAAAACCTTTCTCAAAGCTCCCAGCAGATGTCCCTCAAACCTCACTGGCAAGAACTGGGTCACATGCCCACAACCCACTCTGATGCCCAAGAAAGGGGACCAAACAACCAGCAGAGCCCATCATTCCTGAACACATCAATGCCCGAAAAACTGGGTATTCTGTTACTAAGGAAGAGGGGCAATGACTGTTAGGTAGGAGGGAGCAGTGTCTGCACCCCTCCTTTGGCAGGCGCCCTGGTGTCCCCTGCTCCGGGACAGGTGGCCCGGGTCAGAGGCCTGCAGACTTCGCCACTGTGGCCTAGATCACATCAACATCTTAATGAAGAGCTGGGCACACTGTGGCCCTAATAAGTGAAAGACACACCACACAACCAAACTATGTGTTTCTTGTTTGTCTGTTGAGACTTAAGTAGACTCCTGTAGCATACACTGCAATGACTCAGAGGTCTTTCCTGGAATGCACTAAGCCAAGCCCGAGCTAGGAAATTCAGATTGTAGCACAAGCTTAGAAGACTCCTGGACTTGAGAACATTTATTTCTTTACAGCAGGTCTTTCATACATTCGGCCATCGGGGAAAGTACTTTGGCAGAGAGGAAGTACCTGGATATGTGGTTTAAATGTCAGGAATCTTGGATTTTTTCTATTCTGTTTGGTTAAAACTTGTCATGGTGTATGCCACTCACTCAGCAGTGGTAAACACAGTGTACATAGAAAAGAGTCTCATTTCTTAAATCTTTTAAACTTGGTTTCATGTACACATGTGAAGCTAAGCATTTCAAGGAATCTGAATGCCAGACTGACTGAGGGTCTCATGAGGCGCACCTGGAATACCTAGGTTGCAATCCTGGGGCCATACTTTTGGGAAAGACGCATTCAGATGGCAATGAGCTCAAGTCACTGACCTGAGCATGGATGGGCCCTGCAGGTCTCTGTTCACAATGGCTCCTGTCAGGCTGCATCACCTGAAGCTATATTTCTATTTCTGTTTGTTTTTTTCAATTTAAATTTTACCAGATTAGTACTCATCCCTGATTTCAATCTGCACAGACATTTCTGAGCCCTATTTTTGACATCAAACATGGTAGCTGCCATTCTCTTCCTTGTGTCATGTGCAAATTTGATCATATCCTCAACCTAGTAACTGATAAAAATTCAAACCAGCCAGTCAGGGAAGCCACAATAACCTCTACAGGAACAAACCTCATTGAATAGTTCTTACTTAAAGGCACAATTTTAAAAAACGGTTGAAGATATTGCAGGTTCCGTGAATCACAATACTTCTATGAAACTTTGAGGTTGCAGGATCAAGCATCATCTAATTCTTGAGAAACTGAAGGAGAAACCCCAAAAGTGGCAAATTATACATGACCCTGCATAGAACCTGATGCCTCTACAAATCCACCTGGAATACATCTGCGTCTGCCCACCACACCGCCCTGGCAGTGAGCTACAATGCATCTCTCTCCAAGCACGCCGGGCAAGTTTCAGGGCTGACCAGAGCAAGGTGACAGCGAGGGGCAGGCAGCAAAGCTGCACAGCAGAGCAGAGCATTCACCTGGTGAGAATGGGGGAGAGAGTGGTAGCCACGACCCTGACAGATGTCCACTACACCCCATCCCCTCACCCACAACCCACAGTTGCAGTTGCTCTCTGTACTATCACACTGCTACCTTTCCAAGAACTTCACACATACCAACATTTACTCACCTATTTCTTTGTCTCCCGCTTCCAGAATATAAATTCCCTAAGATTAGGGGCTTTGCCTGTCCATTCACCATTGAATCAGAAAAGCTATTACACAGTAGACACTCCGTATTTGCTGAGTGAATTAATGAGTTCCCAGTTACTTCTCATTTAAATAAAAATTATCAAATTGATCACATTTTTATCAGTTTAGTAAAAGACACAAACCATCAACTTTATCGGATCTCTAAGACAGTTTGGTATTTAGGTTACAAGTTGTATGGCTGGGAGTTCAATTCTTTTCTGTGATAAGCAGGGATTAGCCGAGCCACCATTCAATATTAATTTTTCAGATATATGAAGCCTGTCTACTCAAATTCAAAGGTTTTCCTTAACTTGTCTTTATCTAAATTTGGTCAAGTCTCTTCTCATAAATGTGATTAAATAAATGGCTGCTTTCATAAAATAGTGACTAGCAGAAATAATCTGCACCTTCTGTGAATAAGCTTTTCATCAGCATCTAAATTAATAATAAATATAATTTACATACCAAAGACTAAATACTGTGAGTTTTACAAATCAGTCCCCATGTTCAGTACATCATTATCCCAATGACAGGGATACTCAGGAAACCAAGGTTCTGAGAGCGCAAGTCACTGTCCAAGGCCTCCTGCTGAGGGTTCAGCAAGGATCTGAACCCAGGTCTGGCTTACCCCGAAGTTCACGATCATTTATTTTACTATTAAATCATTGCCAACCACTCCACTGCATCATGTATCTTCTCTGAAGGCTCTATTTCATCAAATCTGAGATTCTATCAATGGTAGTTGATTACGTACAACACTGTCCGTTACAGCTATAAAACACCATCAGCTGGAAGAAACCTCACAATTTCTTCAGAAATGTTAAAATATTTATACACACACATACACACACACACACACACACACACATATTCATCTTAGAGTCCATAAAATACAGTAATCCTCAAGCCTAGGAACAAAGTATTTCTAATAAATGCTATAAAATATAAATGTCTCTCTAAATCCCTTAGAAAATTAATTTTGTTGTGACCTATAGAGAAGAAAGAGATAAATCTTCAGTATGAAAAAGTTATAGGAAATTGCAAACACTAATACACACATCTTTAAAACTGTTTCTTCTCATCTGCGGCATTAAATCACATTCTCTATCATGTGAAGAGTTGTCCACATCTTTCCCACCCATCAACATCCATCACTTATGCCTATTTTCATACATCCAAGTGCATGAAAAGCTGTAAGCACATTTTTTACAATATATCATGAAAGGAGACTTTAAATCTACCTGCTGTTCTTAACTTGTTTTCTCCAAAAATTAAGGAAAATAACAGTAATTTCTCCGCCATGGCAAACAAAAATACACTCTTTGCTAAACACACAGCTACAAGTCTCCATAAAATCAAAAACCACCAACAGGACAGAAAAACACTCTCAATAACTTTTATATTCAAATGACAGACTGAAAATGCATCGACCTTCAGGGCCTCTTTTCACGCCTTCTCAAAGTGCTCACGTCATAAGCCCACACAGTGTCTATCCCCTCTCCGGTGACCTGGTCTGGGGTCCAGTGGGGGAAAGGGAACCGGCAAGCAATGACTCTAGCGTCACCCTCAAGTTCACGCTCAAGTTTCTTCTCCAACTGCAGCATCTGTGGAGAATGACAGTCACTATTTTAGTGGCGAGTCACAGAAAATGATTCTCAAATGTCCTTGTGTATTTGAGTCCCAGAAAATACCTGTGCAAAAAGTGCTAATTATAGAAAAGATCACTTACGGGCAGATATACATTATCAAACAATCCATCAATATACAGAAGTCATATTGACAATAGTTATAAGAACATCTTCTAGCATCAATGATGAAAATATGCCATTTTTAGCAGATGTATATTACAGATTTCTCATTTCTAGCTAAAATTATGATGTGGCAAGAATTAAAATGAGATGCAGATTTAAATTATTTACTTACCTAAACATTTCAATCTACTCTGTCTCAACTATTTAATATATTTTTCCACATTTTTAACATCTTACCATTGACAGTGTTTTAGAATTATAATTGGCAATTTTTTTCTTTCTCAATAGCAAAGATGCATCTTAAAATCAATAGCATCTAGATTCAATGAAATATAGAATGATAAGACTATAAAATAACACACATTCTACAGACTTGAAATATAATATTTCATACTTTTTAAAACATATATATCAATAATGTACTGATAATTGATTTCTTGATAGTCAACATAACTTATATAAACAGTAAAATCTATTATTTGTCACTTTTGTATCATTTTATTGCCAATCTACCTGTGGAGAAAGCATTTTGTTTGCTAAAAATATTGACACTATAATTACATCAGCACATTAACAACCCCTTAAAAATTATCTTCAGGTCCTAAAAACATATTACCACCTTCGCCTCCTAAGAATATTTTTTCCACTCTCTCCTTTTAATTTATTTTGAAACAATTTCAAACTTACAGAAAAGTTGCAAGACAAGTTTGTCATATTTGCTTTATCCAATTTGCTCCCTTCCCCTCTCTATGAACATATTTTCTAATTGGAGAATTGGTTGCATATAACATGCTCCTTTATTCCTTGATATTTCAGTGTTTTCTAAGGAAATATTTTCTAAGAAATAGCCCCAGCACAGTTACCACATTCAGGAAATTTAGCATTATATTCCAATAAAATAATTCCAATAGTAACATTCCTATTTTGTCAAATGTCTCCATAATAAAAGACCTTTGTAACACTTTCCCATAGTCTAGGATTCCATATTGCATTTAGCTGCAATGTTTCCTTGGTCTCTTTTAATCTGGAACAGTTCCTCCATCTTTCCTTGCCTCTCACAACAATTAACATCCCATACAATATGGGCTAGTTATTTTTCCGAACGGCCCTCACTGGGGTTCCTCTGATGTTTGCTCGTGATGACTCAGCATGTGAGTTCCTGGCAATGGCACATAAGTGAGGCTGTGAACATCTCAAGGACCCACAGTGAGACGCTCATGGGGTCCTCCTGCTTTGAGGGTGATGGTCACCACTCGGTTCACCACGTGGCTGAGGTGATATCTGGTGTCTCCATAGTGCGGTCACTATTTTTCCTTTGTAATAAATGATTTGTGGGGAAATTCCTTGAGAGGATGTACATATCCTGTTATTCATCAGGCTGTCCCCCTGCTAGATGAAGCATTCACTGGTGATTCTGGAGGGAGTCAATTTTTGCTCTAATGATTACAAAGTGTGGATTTGCTAATTCCATCATTCCTTCTAGATGAAATTCTACTATTACCAAAAAAACAAAATAAACAGCTTTCCGTTCTCTCCTTCTACCTAGCTAGCTATCATTGTAGGATGAACTCCTAGATTATTTCATTCAGTGAGTGATAATTCACCACTGTCCCACTTATTCTAAATGCTCAAATTGTCCCAGTTTGGCCCCTAGGAGCCTCTTCAAGTGGGCTTCTCTTTCCTTTGGATGTGCCCCCCATCAAATATTTTGAGCACTTCCTTATGTTCCAGCTCAACAAAATGTTCCAGGCTTTTGTATCTTCCCTTCCTCAGCCCTGAGATCAGCCATTTCTCAAACATTCCTGGTTCCTCTGAGTGGGACACGGTATTTAAAAACCAAGATCTGAGCAAAAACTACTCTTTTTACATGTACCAAAGTAAATCAAGACAGACAAATCGAGAGTATTTCTATGAAGATTTTATACCTTTAAAAAGTAGCCTGGAAAAATCCTCTACATGACCGAGGGCTACAGTGAGCCAGAATTCTGATTCTTCATTAGCATCAATACCAAGATAACAAAGAATAAATTCCATTAAGGATGAAATATTTCTATTCTTTTAACAGCCAGAAAAAGATGAGGTTTTTTTAAAAAAAAAGTTTTGTTCCTTGAGGGAAATATTAAATAAGCAAAGAATGTTTTTCCAACATATTAGGGGTTTCTTATGGTAATTTTGTTCATAAAAAGGGTAATTGTAAACATATTCATATTACAATTATTCTTTTCCCTTTTACAGTTTCTTTTATTTCCAAATGACTGTCATATGCTAAGTCAAGATAAACCTAAAAATGAAAAGGAGCTATTTCAATCATAAGAAATTAACTGACTAAATTACACATAAATATGCAACAAATCAGGGTCTTGATATCATACACAAGAGAAGCAGTGACGTGTCATGTATGTCTAATGGAATCCAAACTCATTCATACAATTATAGGTTTCAAAGTGACACGAACTCATCACATTCTAATTACATCCTCAGAACTTTAAACCTAAGTTGAAAGCAGCTCAAAGGCTTGTCAGGTAAATTAGCCATGGCCACCAGCAGCTTAGAGCCCTTCATCACGGCCTCCTCCCAAGGCGCTGGCTGCACTGGGCTTCTAGGGAGCCTCCCTTTCATCCTTCCCAGCTCCCCCTCTCCTGTCCTTTGCTGAGCATCCCCACCTGTCAGAGGCCAGGGCTCAGGCCCCAGATGGCTCTGCCCCTCTGCTGAGTGATCTCAGCCACCCCTCTGTTTCAACTCCTTCCGGGGGCTGATGCCTGAAAGCCTGATCTCCAGCCCTCTCCCCTGAGCCTCAGATCCCTCCACCCACCACCAACAACCTGGTATTCCCCACATACATCTCACACGTCACACGCCACCCGGAATTCCTGATCTTCTCCCAGCCCCTCCACTGCACCTTTCCCAGCGCACTAATGGCAACTCAAAATATTTCCAGTTGCTCAGGCTAAAAACCTGGGAGCCACCCTTCATGGCTATTTCTCTCGCCCCAGGGCAGCCTGTGATCCTTTTCAGCCCCAGACCATTCCATTCCTTCACTCCTCTGCTCAAACCCTCAAACCCACGCGGTGGCTCCTGCCTTACAAGGGCCCAGAGTTCTTCATGTCCCAGCCCTATTTTCTCTCTGACCTCACCTCTCCCCAGCTCCCCTCACTCACCCTTCCCGTTACACCCACCTCCTTGCAGCTCCTGGAACCCACCAGGCATACACACCCCAGCGCCTCCAAAGTAGCTGTTCCTGTCTGGAATGCTGTTCCCCCCTTCCTGACACAGACCCACACCTCCCTCCCCCACCTCCACAGATCCCCTTTACAGGGACACTGTCTCTGCCCCATCCCTCCCTTGCTTCAGCTTACCCCACAGCACATATCCCCTTCTCTCATTCAATATATTTTGTATAGGAATCTCATTAGTATCTGCTCTCCTCCCTAGCAAATAAGCACCTGGAACAGGTATGTTTTTCTCCTTTATTCACTAAAGTATTCCAAGTGAGCCCTGAATAAAAACTGGTCAAATGAATGAAGAAGAAATAATTCAATCATGAATGCTTTTTCTTCATCAGAACATGCTGATAACATTTTCATTCATTAATTCAAAACAGGATTCACAACTAAAATTAAATTAGTCATTCTTTGAAGTTATGAAATTTAATAGCCCACTGGGGAAACTGTACTTAATGGGTATGTTTATACCATATTTATTCATTCATTCAACAAATACGTACTTCCCGAGTGATTACTCTCTGCCGAGTGCTGCCATGCTGGAGGTCACGCAGCAAAGACAGGCCGGCCTTCGTTCTAGCACTCGTAGTACAGGGCCCACAGCAAACACTGCCAAAGCCATCACACAGGAAATGTGCTGTAACTCTTGTAAGGAGGGGGAAACAGGCACTGCACGAGTGAAAAATAGGGGGCACTGGAGCTTGTCCCATTGGGGGATCAGGGACGGTTCTCAGAGGAAAAGACATTGAAGCATGAGTAGTCAATAGGTGTTCACTGACTAGGCCCAGAGTTGGGGGACTGAAGTCAGAGAAAGGGCATGGTCCCACATACTGTGGAGCCCAGGGTGCAAGAGGAAAATGGGGGCTGGGCACAGGCAGCTCAGGGAAGCAGGAGTTGCTCCACGTCAGGCCTCAGGGCCGTGCAAAAGGTTTAAGCCTTATCTTCACTGCTTTTAAGCAGCAAGAAATCACAGAAGGGTTTTAAACAAGGATACAAATTATCTGTCCCACATTTTCAAAAGATGCTTGAGGTGGAGAGCTAGTCTTAAATATGGGTATTTATGCATGGCTGGTGTGGCTTAGTGGTTGAGCATCAACCCATGAACCAGAAGGTCACGGTCCGAGTCAGGGCGCATGCCCGGGTTGTGGGCTCACTCCTCATTTGGGGGTATGCAGGAGGCAGCTGATCAGTGATTCTCTCCCATCACTGATGTTGTTTCTATCCCTCTTTCCCTTTCCCTTCCTCTCTCTGAAATCAATTAATACACACACACACACACACACTTTTTTTTTTTAAGTGGGAATTTACAATCCTCCTACAGGATTTATCAGGTCCAATGGGATTCCTCATTCCTGTATGTCAGACACATGCCAGTGTTGAAATGTCAGGGCACTTCTAATTTCGAGCTACTACTGCAAAGAGCTATCAGGAATAATCAGTCCACTACCAGAAGCAGGGTGAGGATTTATAACACTGAGGTTTCTACTTTCGAAGTTCCCTAAGGTTCCTCCTAGCTCTCTCGTGCCATGTGTGCTTCCGCTGCCCCAGGAAACGTTTCACGCCACACTGGCTCATGGAGCCACCTAGGCATGACTGGAATACCAACCCATGCTCAGGGAAGGGAAATGCATTTTAATAGAACAGTGAATGATGAGGCCCAGGCACATAAAAGGGCTTTTCAGGACTCACCTCACTGAGGGCAGACCTGGCCCCTGGCTCCCCAGCCAGTGCTCTCCCTCCTGCTCACATCCTCCATGAAGGCGAAGCTTAGTAAGGGTAGAAAGCCAGAGCCCTCCACACCTGAAATTGGGCCTCTAGACCAACAGAAGCCACCTGGGCCCTCTGCACCTGTGATCAAGCCACCTGCGTGGAAAACTGCAAGGTGGCTGAATCCCTGCCATTCCAGGGAACGTGGGTGCTTCCCACATTTCTGCTGCTCCCCTTTTTCTTGGGAATAGTGAAATACTACAAGTTTCTTATTAAGAATTTCTTTTTTTATTTTTTGGCAATAATTGCGAAAGCATTCATCAAAATATTAGGACTCTTTTATTTCCCCTGAGTAAACAGCTACAAAAACTGACTATACTTCAAACATGGTAAGAGGGAAGTACAAGAAGTCAGAGCCCTCAGGTTACGTGGTGACAGTGACCACCAAAGGCCACTGCTGCCCCCCACTGGGACACAGCGGCTGTGGTTTCATAGTCCACATCTCAGGCCATCATCCAGCCTCTCAACACTGCCTGGAAGTCCCAATAAATATCAACTTTCTATTTTCAGAAAATATGGATTTCAAATTAAAGTTGTTTGCCCCAAAATGCTAGTTATTCTGAAGGAAAGCCCAAACAGTGTAACTAATAAATAACCATGAAATTCCATAGCACTTCTAAGGTCTTAAGTAATTTAGTTTTGTTTTTAATTGCCAAGGATCATGCCCTTCTACCTCTTTTCATTTCTATAACAAAAGTGTAGACACTCAGGTTTCAGCTAATCTTAGGTTTACAGAAAATTACAAACATATAGAATCCTGTTACTTTCAAGAATATGTAACAAAACACTTCTAAATCGACTTCTTAAAAATAAAATAGCATTGCACTGAAGGTTCAAGGGGTAAGAATAAATTTCTCAAACATTAAAACTTCCTGTACAAAAATTAAGATATGAACAAGAAAACAAAACAACAAAAAAGTACATTTCCCTTTTAAGTTGAAAACCATATCAGTTTTATAGTGGTATTTCAGGAAACATCCAATTTCACCAAGATTATTATGGCTAATTACAGGCTTTGAAAAGTGAAAAGGGATTTCTTTCCATGGTCTGTAAACCAACAATTACAACAAAAGCATCCCATTTTGGTCATCTTTCCAAAGGCTAAATTTAGGACTATTTTCAGTGCAATGCTGTGGTACTTTCACTTTTGAAAGCGGATAATCAAAGTTCAGTACAAATCAGTCATCTGAGGTCAACTGAAACTAGTCAGCGCTTGTCTGCCCTGAAAATTATCTTACTGCAAAACCAGAGGAATGATCAATTCAAAGCGAACATCCCATTAACTTTCCCAAGTGATCTCAGCTGGATGAAAGTGAGCGACCGTGAAAATCTGCAGCTACATTAGACAGCGGGAGCTCATAAAGCAGTTTTCAGACTGGAATTTTTAGGGCTTCGATAGATAATTGAGATTTTTATCTGAAGCAAAAGTTTAAAAATAAGACTGAATCTTTTATGATTAACCTTTTAAGGCCCTGAAGTATTTTGTTTAACCAATAAACTGAAATCCAGTGTCCCCTCAGAGTATCTGGGAGGCGTCATTTTGCACGTGGATGAGCAGGCCATAGAGAGGTGGCCTATAAGAGCTGGAAGGGCCTGAGAACCAGACAGGGGACAAGAGAATGCGTACTCACCATCTGAGGCACCCCAAAAATAACAACATTTGAGTACTGCGAAAAAGTAACCTAAAGGAGAGGAGGAAACAATTCATAGATTAATTTTTAAAAGTCAAACATCCAGCTTAACTTTTGTTTCAAAATGAGTATCAATTTTACATTTCATCAAATAGTAGATTTTCACAAAGAGTGGTCCCCTTTTAGATTTCACAAGGGGAAAAAATACCATGTGCACAGTTTTGTTCATTTTAGTTCAATCCATCAGTTTTCCAAATGCTTCCCCTAAGTCATCTCATCTCATCCTCACAACTGCTCCATGAAGGGCCTGCCTAAGGGTCACCTGTCAGAAATGCCAGTAACTCGTCCAACGACCAGCTGGGGGCTGAGCCATGGCCCTGGGCATCTGTGCCCCGGTCCACACTTTGCTGCTCTACACCAAAGTAGCTTTGCAAGAACTCAAGGGATCTCAGATTACCATTTTTTTTATGTTGAACCATCCTTAAAATTCTAGTCCCCTCCTCTTCTCTAAAATACTAAGTAAAAAATGCAATAAAATGGTCTTTAGTTGAAAAACTGGGAGGAAAAGTGCTTTGCCAGTCAAAATTCTTATCACCCAATAAAAGTCTTATTTACTCTACAGAGAGATCACTTATGTATATATGGCATAAAAAATGCAAGCAAAACTCAAGTGAATTTTTATAAGCTACTGATGACACCATTACAATGGAAAATCCTTATTTAAGAAAAAGCATTTTATGGAGTTTTCCTAAAGCAAAATTACTGAGCAATTTTTTGAGAGTACAAATAAATTTGGAAGTATCCTGTACTTTATGAAGACCATGGCAATCCATGACAGCACGGGTGGTGGATTCTTTTCTTTACATGTCTCTGCCTTTCTAAATGCATGCGCGAGCGCGCACGCACACACACACTCACACACAGAAAAGGCTACTATTTACCAAGAACAACATTAATAAAGTGAATGCCTACACTGTATCACAATTTATAAGATTTCCAAATGAGATAAATGTCGTTTTGTAATAAATAGAAATGAGAACTTTTTTAATTGCGCAAATTCTTGGAATTCACAGATCTATCATGTCATAAACCTTAAGCTTATACTCTAGTCAATTTGCATTTCATTATGCTAAAATATACACTTGTATTTTAATTCTTTTTCTTTTTATATATTTTTCAGTTCACAATCATACTAATTATGAGTTATAAAGTTTCGGTTGGTTTCCTAGGACTGTGGTCTGCTTTACATACCTTCCACAAATCTGAAATATAAAATTTGGCCAAGTGCTGTACCCCTTCTCGCCAGGCGCGGTACCTGGAGTACCAAACTAGCCATGGGTTTAATTCATAGCCAACAGCTGTGAATCCTTCCTTTGCAGCTGCTATCACCTGCAGAAAGAGGCCAGTATTTATTGAAGATAAAAAGAAAAACATCAACTTATCTGAGAAAATGATATGAATGCTTCCTATTTATGGTCTATAATCATAAAATGTCCAATCAAAAGGCACTCCCTTTGTTCAAGACACCATTTAAAGATAGATCTCTAAAGTTACGTAGCTTTGTGGACAAGATAATGCCAGCCAATTTTAATTCAGTTTTCACGTTTTTGTCAAAGATTCCACCTCAAGCATCAGAATAGTCAGGTTTGCTTAAGACAACTATGAAATTAATTCTGGATTGGCCAACCTCTGGGTCAGTCTGACAAAAAGTTACTGAAAACCCACAGTCCCTCTCCATCAGTGACAGCACAACAGCAGGAAAAATGAGTGTACCCGAGAGACTGTACTGTGAACTAGTTGTAATGTGCAATAAAAATAGTCTGTCAATAAAGAACCTACCATTGTTACATATTTCCTTAGTACTTAAGATTGTTCACTCAAAATTGAAAGCAGATAAAAGTAAAATAGAACAAGTCGGAATAAAGTCAACTGCAGAATGCCACCACCTACGTAAGGGGACTGGGAGAGTGGGCTGGTTCCTCTCGTGGGCTGCTCTCTGGGGTCTCTCTGCTTATCTGGTTTTGCCACCACTCTTGAAAGGAGCATTTCTGAAGGAGCTGTCCCACCTACAGTAATTTCCAGAATAACTATAGTGCCGCTGCTTGAGAAAGAACCATTTTCTGAGAAACCATAGAGATACTATTTGAATATGCAAAGCATTCATATCTGGATTTTAAAACTTCCTCCTGATTAATATATATATCTTCTGGTTTATTAAAACACAAGGCACTTTTTAATCCCTTCCTGATTATTCCAGGTCACCACGATGAAACTGCAGGGCCTAGGTGGTCAAGGGCCAGTGAAAACATCATGTCCTGCTGGTCTCCACACTAACTGTTTCCACAATACTAGCCTTGACTGCTACCACCTCATTTTTTAGCTCCTCGGTGAATAGAGGCCCAAATCCTTAGATGCCACCTTGTCCATGGAGGAACATGGTCTGGGACACCCGTTTGCCAGTCAGTGGCCTTAAGGAAGTAAAACAGCTTCCCAGTGGCGGGGAAGGTGTCAAAGTAAGTTGACGTCACTAAAAATCTGACCTTTCGAAAACGAGGGATTAATGCTGTTCCCTATTTTAACTCTATGTCACCCCACAGGAATTACACATGTGTAAGTACAGATAAATGTAGAAGCAAACATTTATGATGCGAAAATATAAACCAGTGAAACTCCATGAATTAACATGTTTCTTCCAATTATCCCACTTCTATTGGCCCGTTTCTTACCAGGCAATTTCATCATTACCAATTAATTGTTCCTTTTTACCTGACATTTCCACAGAGTACTTTCTGCTTTAAGAAAAAACTAAATCTGAGAAAATTATGTTCCAAATTCAAGCTGGAGGGTTTGATGGTTCAGCCAAACAAGCACAAAATGAAACGACCACTCTATTAAACTGTCAGGTTCTGCGAGTCTTTGCATAAACCTCATAAGAAACGTGAAAGAGAAATTTTAACAATTCTGGCACCAAACCTTAAAACGTCTTAGCATAACTCACAATCCGACCGTCGCCACTACCGATGTCCACCAGAGGTCCTCTTCTGCTTCGCAACATTGCCACAACATTTTCAATCTGCTTTGTAGTTGCAGGTACGAAAGGCAAGCAGATTTTCCGGAGGGCCGGTGTTATAAATGGAGTAGCCACGGCATACACAGCCACCAGTGTCCCACCAACAATCCCAGTAATTAAGAAGCCCCAGCTGCTCTTCTTCAAACCACTGGCTTCAAGACTTGTAGGTGGAACACATCCTGACCGACTTTCTTCTTTAAATATTTCTGGGGGTGTACCTAGATTGAGAGCAAGCAGAAAATATATAGGTAGCCCCAAATCTGAAATATAAGGTAGTATTTTTCTACAATTCTTATTGGCAAATAAACTCATGCTTTTTGAAGAAAGATAATTTAGCTGAATATAATTTAAATTACAAGTATAAGATTCCAGAATGAGTTCTAAATTCCATCAATTAAACTAAGGTGTTTTAGAGAAAATTATTTGATACTAATGAAAGACTAAATCTTTTCTTGGCAACATTTTATTTTTTGTGTCTGGAGTCATCCTTAGAAAACAATGCATTCATACCTATTCGGTATTTTATGAATTCAATATCTGTTAATACAAATGTTAACCATGAACTTTATACTTTCATGGTTCAGAACAAAGCCTCATAAACAAATAAGCATGAAAATATCTAATTATTACCCTATTTCAAAGAAGATGAAAGGATTTCACACCAAAATTGGTCAGGTACCTCTAATCCAGTTGTAAATACACAATTTGAAATAACAGAGGAGACAAGAATCAGATTTTACTAAAAATCTTAAATAAGTATGGTAATAATGAGATTTTTAAAGCAGATCTAAAAAGAACAAAATATAAAATTATCACTTCAATACTATCACTAGTATGGAATAAAGAAAATTCCAATCACTGATTACAGAGAAATGAATGGAATCTTAAATACCCTCCTCTTGAGTTTTATCCTTTAAAACACATTCTTAGTAAGATCTCAAGTTTTTTTAGATTGAAACTGATTTGAAATTAATTTTGAAACTGATTAACGATCACAGCACCACAGGTAAGAGCATAAGCCTGCCAAGGTTAGGACCCCAGCCTGGAATCTTGCTAAGGTGCGATCCTTCACCTCTCTGAACCTCGTTCTCCTCAACTGCAAAGTGGGATCTAGAGGTCATTGTGAGGATGAAATGAGTGGGTGCAGGTAAACCACTCGAAACAGTGCCTTGCATTTGAACCTGAGACAACACCATCCTGCCCAGAAGCAGTAAACCATCTAGCTGAGGAGCTAAGACCAAAGACAGGAATCCACAGGAAAGAGAGTACAAGGGGGCAGGAGGACAACAGATTCTTGTTACTCAAAAAACACTGATATTCAATTTCAGTAATTAGAAAGCCATTCAAAAGGCCCACTGGATTAGTTTCCTATTGCCACAAACATAGTGGGCTAAATCAACACACATTTATCATCATGCAGTTCTGGAAGTCAACTGTCTGAGATGGGTTTGCTTGCCTTTTCCTGCTTCTAAAGGCTGCTTACATTCCTTGGCCAGTGGCCCACATCACTCCAACATCTGCTTTCATCATGACATCTTCTCTGACCCTCCTGCCTCTCTCTTTCCTCCATAGGGACCCCTGTAATTACATCAGTCCCACCCAGATAATCTAGGATAATTTTCCCATCTCTAGGTCCTTAATTTAAGCCCATCTGCAAAAATCTCTCATGTAACATATTCACAGGTCCTGAGAATTAGGACATGGACCTCTTGCAGGGGAGGGGGTGATTATTCTACCTATCATACCTAGAAATGTGATGATCTGTTACAATTTTGGGAGGTACAAATTTGAACACATGACACACCGAAAGCTGGTTCACAGCAGTGAGACCCTGCTCCAGAGCAGCTGACCAACAGTCAGCACCTCCTTTGCAATGGAGCTTTGTTCTTCTTGATGCCTGAGGTCCCCTAAAGTGAATTTTAAAACTGGTTCATAGTAGAAACCAACTCAGAAACAAAAACAACAAAAGTCTACTGCTGGTGCTAGTGATGGAGATAAAATAAAAGTAAAGTTTAGGAAGGTGATGGTGTTTAATAGAAAGCAAGAGTTTTAAATACATTTCCAGTTATACTTTTCAGCAATGTTTGGAGGACCTTACGAGCTATAGTAGTCATGCATTTGATTATTTTTTTAATAGTAAAAGCACATCCACCATGTCTTATATAAAATTATCCCATGGACATCCCAAATGTACAGCAGAGAGGTTAAGAGGATTTGGAATCTCAGACTTAACTAGTTCTGTGACATTAGGTAAGTTGTAGTTAAGGCTGGGTTTCCTCACCTGTAGGATTTCAAAATAATACTATCACTTGACTTGGGGTGATGAACACACAATACAGGGTACAGATGATGTATTGTGGAATTGTGCACCTGAAACTTGTAAAATTTTGTTAACCAGTGTCACTCCAATAAATTCAATAAAAGGAAAAATATTTAAAATTTTAAAAATAAATAAAGAAATAATACTATCCTCACAGGGTTACTGATCAGTTAAATAAATAATGCATATAAAGCACTTAGCACAGGCTGGAAAGAGTGATGACTGTTAGCTGCTATTATTATTCTCAATACCATCATGGGAGGGGGGAGGGGAAATCAATAATTTTAACAACTTTCTTGAGATGTAACTCATATACCATACAGTTTAATGTACACAATTCAAGGTTTTTAGTATATTCATAGCTATGTCACAGTCAATTTTAGAACATTTTCAATACCTCAAGAAGAAACCCCTTAACCTTTCATTACCACCTCTCTACCCTCCCCCTCACTCCCTATCCCTAAGCAACCACTCATCTACTTTCTCTATCAAGTTCCTATTCTGGGCTTTCATAGGAGTGAAATCATACAGTATGTGGTCTTTTGTGACGGGCCCCTTTCACTTAGCATGTTTTTAAGATTCATCCACGGTGTACTGTGTATCAGCATTTTATTCCATTTTACAGACAAATAATATTCCATTGTATGGATATACCACATTTTGTTTATCCATTGGTCCATTAATGAAGAGTTTCTCTAATCGGCATACGCCAGTAGACAGTTAACTAGACAACCCAAGTTCTGCTTCACCTGTGTAGACTTGTACCCTGCAATTTAACTAGCAAAAGATATAACAAAGAGCTCCCGTCTTCAGGGCTCCTACCTAACCTGTGTGCATGATAGGTCCACTTGAGACACACACAAGGCAGGCTGTAAGAAATGCTATAAGGTGTGCAAAATGCTTTGGGAATACAGGGGGAGGTGGAACCAGGGAGATGTTGACAGAATGTGAGCAGTGCATGAGGTTGCTGGAAAGGGGGTATTAACAAAAGAAGGGAGCCTTGGAACTAAGGCATAGAAGGTGGGAAACCATTTGCTGAGCAGAGTGGCAGACAGCACAGGAAGGCAAATGTGAGACCTTGATGGCAGGCTAAATGTGTATTTTATTCTTATGCACTGGGATGAAACTTTTTGAGCAAAGTCATTACAATATCTGTAATTTAAGAAAGGAAACACAGGCAGCGGTGTCTCCCTTGATGAAATCACTGAATTTCCTGTCACAGGTTTTTACACCTGCAAGACTATTAACTTCACAAAAATTTGTATGAGCTTTTGAAGTTACTATGTAAACCCAATATATGACTATACTGTTACCTCCATTCGATGAAAAATGTTTTGACTTTTATCAGTGAAAAACAGTCCCTGAAGATTCAAAACTAAAATCAAAACTGTCTCTTAAAATTTCTAGTCCTTTCAATGGAACACATTTAGAGTCACAAGACTGTTTACTAAGATATAAATAAATGACAAAGACTTCTGTCAACTGTGCTGTTTGGAACACTGAGCCATTCCATTGGGTAAGAGCTGTGGTGGCCACTGGCTGTTTTTGTTGAGCACTTAAGAGGGAGTCAGTCCTTGAAAAGAAAGAACCCAAAGAGATGAACTTCTGTTGTCCCCTGCCTAGTTACTGACTTCTGACAATGACTGAAAACTCAATTTTCAGGGACAGAGCTGGGTCACCTAAAGATAGAGGCAGTGACTGAGAGGCACACAAAAAAGTAGACAGGGTTCTCATCCAAGTTCAAGCAAAAGGAAAAAGGCCAGAAAGAAAAAACAGGCCTGTTTGGAATTGTGGCGTGACACCTGAGTTTAAACTGAGGTTTATATTTTAATGTCACAGTATTTAAGGGCTACTGTGTACCTGCATTTACATACCAGCTGAAAAACTGCAGCATATTTTTATGTCCCTTTAACATATTTTTTGGTCCCTTAAGAAGCCTTTCTTATACTGGCCTAATGTCGTTTGTGTCCTTTTGATATACAGCACCTAATGATACTACGAAAAACCTTTGTTCCCCCAATGTTTTGACAGGAAATAAAAATAAACTGCATGAAGAATAGTAGACATTTCCTACACTTCACAACAATCTAATGAGCCACAGATACTGCAGAATTCACCATTTCAAATGAGAAAATGCTGACTTGGCCAAGTTAAAGTGAATGGAGTCCTGACTGCAAAATCTACAATGTCCCTGGGTCATCGCTCTGTCTTGAGAATAAGTGGGCCAAGCATTAGGAGAGATTAAATGGTCACCAACCCTCCAGTGACAAAGCCAGCTCTTGACTTTCAGGCCAGGGTTAACCATGTTATAACGCATGCATTCATTTCAATATTTGAGTACCTAATAAAGACTACGAAATAATACAACAGGGGTAAGCCCATGTTCTTTGGCAGCTGGGGTAGAGGGAGGCTGGAAACCCGTAACAAATACATAGCCCATAAAATACTTGGTCATGACCAGTGCTCTGAAGAAGGGATTTAGAGAACCAGGTAGTAGTTAGTTAGTTAGGGTTGCCAGGAGAGAGCTTTCCGAGGCAGCACAACGCAGGGCTTCAGAGGGGCACCCTTGGCGCAAGGCTATGCAATTCTGCTCTTTACTAGCTAGTTCTATAACGCTGGGCAACTTACTAAGCCATGTGCGCAAACTGGGCATTTCTTGAACAAACACTTAAACAGAACTGGCTAAGAGCCAGGCACTGCTCTCCCTGAATCTGAACAGTAGCTGTGTAAGGCAGATACTACATTACTGCCGTTTTTGCAGACAAGGAAACCGAGGTACAGAGGATTAAAGTCACTGTCCGAAGGACACAGCCAGTGACACGGCAGAGCCGTGATTCCCACCCAGGCAGTGACTCCAGTACCCATGTCACATTAAGGGCGTGCAAAGAACTGCGTACTTATTCGCCCGAAGGGCTTAGAACGCTTCCCGGCAGCTAGATGCCGTTACCAGCACACGCGCCCGCGGCCCGCTCCGGCGGCCCGCGACAGGGCACCCGGGCGAGCCCTGTGCACCCAGCGCCCGGCAGCTGTTGAACGGCGCCAGCGGCTCCCACTCCCGCCCGCCCCCACACGGACAGGCTGCGGGGAGGAGACCCGGCCGACCGAGGGGCCCACGGCGCGCCTGCTCCCAGGCCAGCACCCGAGGAGCCCGCCTCGCCGGGCCACCCTCACCTCCTCCTCCTTCCATCGCGAGACTTCAGGCAGTGGAAAATAAAACCCGGAAGTGGATTCTACCATCTTCTTGGAGTCGGGGTAGGAAGGAGGGACAAAAAACTCCGAGTTCCTAGTTGGGATCCTATCCAGAAACACGATATTGTATAACTTCACGAAATGACTAAATTCTCTCTATTCTTGGCTTGTGGGTTCTAAAGTTTCCGTCTGTGACTCCGAAGCCCCCCACACACAGCTCCCTAGATGATAGAAGTTTCCGAAGACCGCCGATTCCAGAAAGTACTGTCGGCGTTAAACTAGTCTCAAGTGAAAAATAAGTCTCACGCGGGTTGTGCTGCGCATGCGCGAGCTATTGACTCCTCCCACGAGCGGAAGGTGCGCGCTCGGTTGTTCCGGAGTGGTCTCCGCCGGTTGCGGGAGAATAATCACTGCTGCTGCACTATGGCGTCTGTGGGGACTCTCGCCTTCGATGAATATGGGCGCCCTTTCCTTATCATCAAGGATCAGGACCGCAAGACTCGTCTTATGGGACTGGAGGCTCTCAAGGTAACGGGACCCGGACACTGGCGGTGGGATGTGAGGAGGCGACCGAACCCAGTGGCTCTGCGCCTGCGCAAGCCCAGGAGCGGCTCTGCCATGTGCGCCGGGGAGAGGCCGAGGGAGTTTTTCTCGTGTACAGGCCCGCACCCCGCTCTTGGAACTGGGGAGAGGCAGTGTAAGCCTTTGGGGATTAGGGTGATCCGCAGGCGCCCTTCAGAGTTGGGTGGGGCAGCTGTAAATCTCCGGCGGGGGACCCGCGTTTCTCCAGCCTGGCAGCCTTACATTACAGCCCAGTGTTTTCGTCAGATGCGGAGGAAGTATCCTCAGGTCACCTGGACCTTTGAGACCCTGCTGCTTAATCTTCAGCTGCTGTACCTGCGACAGCCCTAAGAGAAGTGGAGGTCCATTTTGTCACTTCCTAAAGGCTGAGTCGCGTGCAAAGTACTTCATTTTTTTAGTGTCTTTATGCGTGGCGTTTTTCTGGATGCAGTGTCGTAAAAATTTTTAATGTAGACCCTTAAGGAAGAGAATGCTACCGTGACAATGTGAGACATGAACACCGGGAGCCAAAATACAAGGTGGTGTGTGACCAGAATCAGCACTTACTGGAGGGGATGCAGATAAAAGTTGGAGGGTGTCCTTCAGATATTTGATACAGGTGGCTTTTGAACAGGAATGGGGTCCTGTTTTGGTTGGGAGAGCAGCATTCTGGAAAGGGGAAGCAGTAAAAGCAAAGACCTGGGCAGGAAATGGCATGGCACCTTGGGGGAGACGCACCCTGGTTTTCGCGGAGCACAGTCTACTCAAGTTACACTAGTTTCCAAAGATGCAGGCCCTTGAATGCCCCACAGTCAAGATGTTATCCCGTGGGAAGGAAGGGGTTTTGAGCAGAGTCACAACGTAAGTAGAACTCTGCCTTAGGAAGTAGAGTTTGGGCTGGACTGAAGGGAACAAGGAAGACCACGGGAGTCAAATACACTATTGCAGGAGTCCACGTAAGGATGGGTCATCTGAGCACAGACATTGAAAGTACAGAGGAAGGGAAGCTTTGAGAGGGCACTGACTTTAGAGTTTCTTATAAAGTGAAGTAATGCACGACATTAAATATGCGTAGACCTTCCCACCAGGTCAGAGTGTCCCTGTTCACTTAATGTCTTGCAGTTTTACTTAAATTAAGAAACAGTATAGTTCTTCCACAGACTGTTTGACTTAAGACAACTTACACAACCTCTCGGAACCTCTTCTCAGTGGAGTTAATATACTTCTGTCAAGCTGAGAATGAGAATTAAGTGGGGTAACCTAAGGAGTGACTACACTCTAAAAGCGGCTAGCAGAGAAAGTAACATTCAGCACACACACCCAGTAAAACAGTACAATAGAATCTGCAGGTAGTTTTGCATCGGCCACTGTGTTAACTATGTGCGTTATTTCATGTAATCCTCATGCTCTGAGGCAGGTATTATTTTACAGAATTGGAAACTTGGCCCAGAGCAGTGATGTAATTGCTTAAGATCACAGAGCTAGTGAAGAACCAGGCCATAGTTGAAGCCCACCTTTGTCCTGCTCCAGAACCAGTGGTATAGACCTGGGTTCTCAGCCTTGGCACTGTATTTGGGGCCAGATTATTCTTTGTGGTGGGAGCTGGCTTGTGTGGGGTTTTAGCAGCATCCCTGGCTGACTTCTCTCTACCCACTGCCAATAATAGCCCCCTCCCCAGTTTTGACAACCAAAAATGTCTCCGATATTGCCAAATGTCTCCTGGGGGACAAAATCTCCCCTGCATTAGGAACTACCCCCCTATTATTATTATCCTTTAAAAATTCCATTATACAGACATATCAAAGTATATTTTAAGGATTACAGCATTTTCACAGATCTAATGAACTTTGTGTTTGGTTACCTGCCAGATGGGGTGACCAGGGAAAGAAGGCCTCACAGAACATGTGCATTTGAACTGCTTTAAAAGTTGGTCAGGATTTTGGTGGGTAATGAAAGGGCCTTTTGTGTCCCAGTAGTCCAGGAGTCAGAGGACATGTTTGGGAAACAGACATAGACCATCCTCACTGGAAGGGAACTAGGTCTCACATTGTGGAGAGCTTTGGAAAAGCTGAAGCTTTTAGACTTACATGTTGAAGCATGGGGCAGGAGCGTTTAAGGTTTGGGGACTGATAAGCGACAGAAATGGATGGCTTAGGTGGGTGTAGGATGAATCTGAAGGATAGGAGGTGAGATAAGAGACCCTGGATTTCTGGGTTAGGTTGTGACAGCAAGAATAGAAAGGAAACAACATGGAGGAAAAGTGGATCTAGTTATATGTGTGGAAATAGGAACGGATAATTTCAAGCTTCCATTGTTTTCAGTACTGAAAACCTTGGCAAGAGACATGCAAGGATGACTCTTTGTGTATGGGTTGTGTATTGGCTGGGCCATTTGAGAGAAGAGTATATTTCTGCAATAAACCATGTGTGATCATTCAAGGTACTGTATGTTTACAGCTGGACTCACATGAAGTTAGCATTGCAAAGTGCAGCTGTATGCTTTGAACTATTAAAATTATATGTAACTTGAATATATTTGCTTTTTTTCTGTTTCATTTAGTCTCACATAATGGCAGCAAAAGCTGTAGCAAATACAATGAGAACATCACTTGGACCAAATGGTAAGAGGCTAACATTGAGTTTTTTAACAAAAGTTTTAAATTAGAAACTAAACAGTAAAACCTCTTTACAGAATAGGGGAATGGAGGGGGGCCTTCCTACTCCCCTAATAGAGCCAAACTTTTGGTGTATTGCATACTCTAAACACAGTTATAGTATAACGTGTACAATCTTAGGTCAGATTTTTATTTTTTTTTCCATGTAACACCATTTCATTAGCATTTTCCAGATCATGTGTGTATGTTACATGCTGTTGAGTCAGCTCTGACTCCTGGTGACACTGTGAGTAGAGTGATGTCCACAACGTCCTGTCCTCACCTGCCCTGCTCGGCTCCTGTAGATTCATGCCTATGGCTTCTTTTATGGAGTCAGTCCATCTCATGTTCAGTCTTCCTTTTTTCCTTCTGCCTTCTATTTTACCCAGCATTATTGCCTTTTCCAAAGAAATCTGCTTTCTGGTGATGTGCCCAAAGTAGGACAGCTGCAGCTTTGCCATTTTTACCTCCAGTGATACATTTCAAGCTTAATTTGCTTAAGGACTCACTTGGTTCATCTTTCTGGCTGTCCAAGGTATCCATACAGCTTTTCAACACCACATTTCAGATTATTCCATTTTTTTCTTATCAGCCTTCTTCACTGTCCAACTTGCAACTTTCACCTTTCACATCTGTACATAGTAATTAGGAACGCGAGAATGTAAATGATCTTAACTTTAGTCTCTAAAGACACATCTTTGCTCTTGACAATCTTTCCTAATTCTTCCATTGCTACCCTTCTAGTCTCAGCTTTTTCCTGATTTCTTCATTTCTCCCATTTAAAAGCATTGTCTATGTTAAAGTTGTGCGTTTCTTCTCTGGTCATGATTTTTGTCGTCTCGGTGTTCAGATGCAGCCCTACTTTGGCACTTTCTTCTTTTACTTTCATCAGAAGTCTTCAAGTTATTGCTACTTTCTGCCAATAAGATGGTATCTTCTGCATATCTTAAGTTAATAAATCTTAATACAAATTTTCACTCCTTCTCCCTCTGAATCTAGCCCAGTTCTGAATCTAGCCCAGTTCTGTGTGCAGATTAAACAAATAGGGAGATAAAATGCACCCTTGCCTGACACCTTTGCCCATAGGAAACCTTCTGTCTTTCCATATTCTGTCCTGACAACCACTTCCTTTTCACAGTGCAGGTTATGCATCAGGATAATCAATTGCTGAGGCATGCCTGCTTCTTTCAGAGCAACTCGTACGTAGCTTTTCATGATCCACACAAAGTCTTTATGTAGTCTATAAAATGTGGACTAACCTTCTGAAATTCTTTGGAGCACTCCCAATATTCAACTCACAATTAAATCTCAAGTGCCTTTTTTCTGAATCCAGCTTGAACATCCAGCATTTCTTTTGCTCCATGCAGGGTAGAAGCCTTTGCTGCATCACCTTGAGCAAGATTTCACTTGTGTGGGAAATTAGAACAATGGTCCTGTAGTTAGTGCACTAGTGGGCATCACCTTTGTTGAAGACTGAGATGTATATTGAATGTTTCCAGTCTATAGGCTATTGTTTTGTTTTCCATGCTGATATTTTATTAGGATTTTGACAGATGCAGTCTCTGGCTTGAAATAAATCTATCGGTATCCCATCTACCCCTGGTGATTTATTTCTTCCCAACACGTTCAGGGCAGCGTTCACTTTGCTTTCTAGAATTACATGTTCTTTCTCATAGGAACCTTCTTTAGAAGTATCTTTCATCCTTCTTTCTCTTCTGTATAGATTTTCAGTAGACTGCTTCCACCTTTTCATTATTTTCTCCAGGTCAGATAATATGTTTCTGTGTTGGTAATGCAGCATTCCTAATCAGGATTTGAATTTCTCTCTTATTTCTTGAATTGTCTGGTAGAGATCTCTCGTTTTTACTTTTTTCTTCTATTTCCTTGCTACATTGACTGTTACAGTAGTTTTCTTTATATCTATATGACAGTCATTGAAAAACTGCATTCAGAATTCTAACCCTGCTTTTGTCACCTTTTGCCTCTCTCCTGTCTCTTAACAAATACAGGGGGTTTTTCTGTCATCCATCTCAAGGTGTTTTTTTCCTTTTTTACTTCCAGCATTGTCGCTTCACACTCGTCCCTAATAATATCTCTAGTTGCAATTCACAATTCTGACCCTCGATCAGTTAAGTTTAACAATGCAGATCTGTTCTTTATGGCACTTTAAATCCATAGTGAATGTTATTTGCATTATATTTTTGGCTGTGCAGGTCTTTTAGTGCTCTTCAGCTTTACCCTGATGTTTGATATTAACAATTCATGGTCATTATCAGTTCATGGACAGTCTTCTCTGGTCTTGTTTTAGCAGAGGGGATACAGCTTCTCCATCTCCTGTTTCCAATTACATAGTCTGTTTCATTTCCCTGTTGATCATCTGTGATGTCCATGTGTACAGTCACCTGTTCAGTTGTTTGAACCATGTGCTTGCGATAGATAAGCTTTGGCTTCACAGAAATCCACAAGTCAATCTCCTGCTTCATTTCTGACCCCTAGATAGAAATTTTCCAACAGCATTTGATTCTGTTTTATTTCCTACTTCTGTGTTCTAGTTACCTATAATTATCAGCATGTCTTGTTTTGATGTGTGATCAATTTCTTGAATATTTGCATAAAAGCTTTTAATTTCATCTTTAGCCTCTGTAATTGGAGTGTAGACTTGAATAATGGTTGTGTTCATAGGTTTTCCTAGGAGTCTGATTGATGTTATTGGTCAGACCTCAGGAAGTAACCCCTAATTGCCTGTGTTACATCTTGCCTCAGTATTAAAGCCACTTTGTTTCTTCTGAGCTTGTCATTTCCAGAGCAGAACACTGCTGGAAATGCCCCAGTCCAGTCCAGTCTAGCTTGCTAACCCCGAGCACTGCAGTGGTGAGACATTCCGTTTCTTGCTTTACAATTCCTGTTTACTTTGGCTTATGCTTCTTAACGTACCATGTTCCTATTAACTGAGGACTTGGAAGTCTCATCTTTCAGCACTGTCTTATATTTCATTTTGGAATGTCTCATCTTAGCGTTTTCAAGGTAAAACAAAAGCTTTCTTTTTAAAAAAGAATGAGGAGAAAAGTGCAGGTGTGGGCCTTTGGTCTCTGCTGCACAGTGTGTGGGACTCTAACCACAGGTACTGGAGTCCATGGTCTTGCAGCCTCCAGATGCCTGTGAAATCAGAGCAGTCATCTTTTGTGATACTACATTTAGTGATACTCCATAATTTTCTGACATTTCTCTGGTTTTAGCCATTTTAGATTAATTGCAATGTTTTACTTTGTATTAGCCTATCTAAAATGTCTTTGTGTATATTGAATATTTATGATAAATTCCTAGATAGGACCTGGGTCAAGACTTTTTCTCTATAGATTTTGGTATAGGCTGTTTTTTTCTGCCCCCCCTCAAAGCTATTCTAAGCATTGTTGTCTTTTTAGGACTTGATAAAATGATGGTTGATAAGGATGGTGATGTGACTGTAACTAATGATGGTGCCACCATTTTGAGCATGATGGATGTTGATCATCAGATTGCCAAGTTGATGGTTGAACTAGCCAAATCACAGGATGATGAAATTGGAGATGGAACCACAGGAGTGGTTGGTAAGAAAGGGCAAAATAGCTTTTCTCACTTACAAGGTGTTATTTAGAATCACAGGTCTAACATGCCTACCCAGAGTGTTTTCTTTGAATCAAATTACTAAGAGATAGACAAATCCAAGTTGATCATCAGATTTGAAGGACACCCTACAAAACAAGTGGCTCAGACCCTTCAAAACTCAGTATCATAAAAGAACAAGATGAGGGAGGTAGTTAGATTAATGGAGCTAAAGAGAAATTACAACCAGCTATAATGCGTAAAACTTGATCAGATGCCAGATTTTATTTAAGCCATGACGGGTGTTTGGGACATATAGGGGGATTTGGTTGTGGGTTGTGTATAACAACATACATAGTATTTTTTTCAGTGTTAAGTTTCCTGAGTAACAAATTGCATTGATGTAGAAAATGCCCTGGTTCTTAGGAGCTGTTTGTTCACATATTTAGGGGTGACATACCATGATTTCTGCAACAGTTCTCAGAATTGAACAGGAAAAAAGTGCATATACAGAGAAAACAAATGTGTGTGACAAGATGTTATTAATAAGTAGTGTTCATTTTACTGTTCTCACATTTTTTCTGAAATGTTAAAAAGTTAGGGAAGATTAGAGAGATAAATATTTTTAATGTTACTTTTTCTGCAGGCAGTATTTTAATTCATTTATTCAAAAATCTTAATTGGGTACCAAACAGTGTTCTAGATATGCTTGGAGTGTGGCGGTATTAAAACAGATAAAACTCTTCTTTGTGACACTAAAGGGAGGTGGGAGCGGAGGTTAAGTAATAAATTTTTATCATGAGCATGAATTTCATGGAATAGAAATCCCTGGCCTAGGAAACATAAGAGTTTTTCCCCTTATAAAAGTGTTTCCACATTATATTCTTTAATTACATTCTTTACATCACTGACAGTTGAACATCCATCTATAATGGGAGACCTATTAGACCTTTGCTAGAACTGAAACAAGAGGCTCTCTTTTTTAACATAGATTAGATGGTCTCAACCTCTAAGTTACTTCCAGCTTAATTCTGGAACCTTCAGAGTTCCAGGGCAAAGTTTTAATGTTTCCTGAACCTGTTGTCACTGTCTTGTCTGCAGTCCTGGCTGGGGCCTTGTTGGAAGAAGCCGAGCAGCTGCTGGATCGTGGCATTCACCCGATCAGGATCGCCGACGGCTATGAGCAAGCCGCCCGCATTGCTATCGAGTTCCTGGACAAGATCAGCGATAGTGTCCTTGTTGACGTAAAGGACACTGAGCCCCTGATTCAGACTGCTAAAACCACGCTGGGCTCCAAAGTGTATGTTCTCATGTTATAGGTTGCAAAGTTTGTTTGCCTGTTCCTAAAGGCAACAGGAAATGACCTCAGTGTCTTCATATTGATTTGATGAGTTTTTTCTGTTTTTGTTATTTTGGTTTGGTTTTGTTGTTAATGCAGGTGTGGACATAGTCAACGTAAAGCAAAGTATTGTAAATCACCTACTTAGGATACTAACAACTTTATTTCAAAATATGTGTTTATTGATTTTTAGAGAGAAGGGAAAGGAGAGGGATAGAGAGATAGAAACATCATTGATCAGCTGCCTCCTGCACACCCCCCTACAGGGGATTGAACCCAAAATCAGGGCATGTGCCCTGACCAGGACTAGAATCAGCGACCTCTTGTTTCATGGGTTGACACTCAACCACTGAGCTACACCAGCCAGGCATAACATTTTTAGTTTCATGATTATCTTTCTAAATGATGTAAGATTTCAGACACCATTTCAAGTACTAAATTTCCCTTGTGGTTCTTCCAGAATTAAAAGTGAATTTATTGAGTAGTCTATTCAGATGTTTCAAAGCTTTCAAAAAAGGTATCTCCCACCTGTAACCAGTATTGCAGTGGAAAGTTCTGCAAGGTACGACACCACACCAACTCACTTCTCAGTAAGTGCTACATCTCATTTAGATAAGGTTGGTTTTTCCTGGATGATTTCTTATCTTTCTGATTCTGTTTTGGACTTGTAAAATATTAATAGTATTCTTAAAAAGTAGCAGAGTCTTGGAAAAACCTTTGTTCTTGCCATACTTCAGTAGTCTCTTGTGTACATTCTAATGGAAGGAAATATTAAATTTTAGAGTTAGTGGAAATAAAGATGTAAATTTTTTTCCATCCAAGTTCCTGGTTGCCTTTGAATCCCTGTCCCACGCTGTTTGAAAGAACGGGTTGTGATGCCATTCATTTGTAAGACTCTGAACATCATTAGTTTTATAAAATATCTTTGAGTTATGATATGTTAACTTGTATTTGAGTTACCATATCACATTATATGGTTTACTTGGGTTTCAATAACTGTTCAGTGGAACAAACTGAGTGGTTTATTTGGCATATTTTCATCAGGGTTAACAGCTGTCACCGACAAATGGCTGAGATTGCTGTGAATGCTGTTCTCACTGTGGCCGATATGCAGCGCAGAGACGTTGACTTTGAGCTCATCAAAGTAGAAGGCAAAGTGGGTGGGAGGTTGGAGGACACTAAACTTATTAAGGGCGTGATTGTGGACAAGGATTTCAGTCACCCACAGATGCCAAAAGTAAGTCATTGCCTTTCACAGTTTCATGCTTTTTTAACTCTTAAAGCCACCAACTCAGATGTTCCTATCCTTCCCCACAGGAAGTAGAAAATGCCAAGATTGCAATTCTCACATGTCCATTTGAACCACCAAAACCAAAGACAAAGCATAAGCTGGACGTCACCTCTGTAGAAGACTATAAAGCCCTTCAGAAATACGAGAAGGAGAAGTTTGAAGAGATGATTCAGCAAGTAGGTCTTCCCATAGCACTTAGTGACATTTCTGCTCCTGAAGGAAGCAGTTAGGCAGCTGTAGGTAGTAAATGTATGTGGCACTGACCTGTACTATCTCGATATTTCATCACATGGCTATAACATGTAACCGGCATAGGCTTGTTTGCTTCACTTGATTTTTGGCTTAAAATGGTCATGTGTCTAGGATGCCTGCAAGAGTGGGCTCTTGAGCTGTGCTTTTGATTTTACATACTTGCTCTCCTGAACATATCTAAACTAGTAAGTTTAAGGTTTGGACAATTTTAATATGGCTTACCACATATTTGAGACCTCTAAATATTATTAAAGGAGTTACTGGATACCTGGAATTAAACCCAAATGCAATCATAGAAATCCCATCTCTTTGCTTATACAAATCAGAGTATTATTTTATAAAGACCTACTCTCTTTCTCCTCTGGCTGTTAACTACTTTACATGTACGTGCTCTGTGGCATAGCGGATCTTCTTTGGCACCCTGTCCTTGGGAATTTAAAGCAGCAGAACTCAAAGATACGTGAACATGGACATTATCATAGCAAGCAAAAACTAGAGGTCTGTTTTTTGAGGGGTATTGAATTCATTTAGTCCTTTACTGTTCCTACTTTATATGAGGCACTGAGATACAGCAAGGAACAAAGCAGAGCTCTTGCTGTTCCAGTGCAGAATCAGGGAAAAGTGGGAGGGGTTCTGTTACAGACAGTGGTCAGAGAGGGCCTCTAAGGTAATGTGTGGACAGAAACCTAACTGAAGTGAGAGCAGTTTATCTGGGTGAGGAGTTTTCCAGGCTGAGGTGGTGGGGCGTGGACAGCATGTATAAAGGTCCTGTGGCAGGAATGAGGTTGGCATGTGCAAAGAACATTAGGACTGAGGAGTTGGAGCATGCTGGCAGGAGTTTGTAAATAAAGGCCTGTTACCTGGGTGGCCATGGGAATGCTGGCCAAGATGCAATGGAGGAAAAGCATGGGAACTGAGAGGCCAAGGGAGTTGGATAGATTGCGTTGTTAGATGTGCGGTTGTCAGGAATGATAATGGGAATAGTGAGGGGGCTAGGTGCTACCATTTTAAAGAATGAGAGGGAGTGGCTCAAGAAACATAAGGGGTGGCTGTGAGGAGCAGGAAGGACCCCTCTCCTATTTTTAGCACATGGAAGAAAAAACAGCCATTTGAGTAGAAGGGCAAGGGAGAGCCAAGGTTTGTTTACAGCAAGAATGTAATGGAAACACTGCAAGGAGTTTTCTGTTGATGGACTTAGTTCCAGAGAGTTGGGGAAGGAAGGAGAGGTAGGAAGCCAGGCGTGGTAGGTGACCTGGGAGTCTTGGGTGAGGACAGAAGCGAAATGGCAGCTGTAGCACATGTATCACAGGTGATCATCAAGGGAAGGATGGACAGTCAACTATAATCATTGCCACCTTGGGACGCGTCATGAGGCATTTGCAAAGAGTAGGGGGTGTTTGTTAGAAGCAGGATCATCTTTATTGGTCTCTAAATAAGTCTGTATCCATAGATCCATAGAGGATATCCCATGTAGGTGAGAAAAGCAAGTTGCAGAGCAGTGTATGTCATAAAATGTTTTGTTGAAACACACACGAGTGAATGAAACTGCTTCATAGACGTTTGTGACAGGACAGAGCTGTTTACCTTGATTTCCTGAGAGCTAGCAAAATGCTTAGTTTTGTTGACTCTCTAGTTTTTCTTCACTATAACAATTGAGTTCAGTATGAATTACTAATTTTTAAAGCATAGTTTAAAAGTAAGGTGATTCCCATTGATATGTGTTCATTATTTAGAATATGGAGTTGACAGAAAGTAGACAGTTGTCTATTTCCTTTTCTGTGCTTTATTTCAGTGCACCCATCTTGCACGCATCTCACCTTTTTTTAAACATTAGAGCACAAAGAATACTTTTTCTTAACATGATTGTGGCATTTCTTTTCCCAGATTAAAGAAACTGGAGCTAACCTAGCTATTTGCCAGTGGGGCTTTGATGATGAAGCAAATCATTTACTACTTCAGAACAACTTGCCTGCAGTTCGTTGGGTAGGAGGACCTGAAATCGAGGTAGGAAGCTCTATGGAAAGAGACTTCTAAACAGCGGCGGGGCTTAACAATGCATTTATGTATTATGGGGCTGCTTTGATAACGCTTGTCTTAAATTACCAGGTCATGCTAAGGCTTTATAGGTTAGAGGAGGGTGAGCTGGGAGAGAGAAAAGTGCTAGGATATTTTTTATTGTTTTACTAATGCTGCCATCTATTTCCAGTGTTCTATAGCATATGGTTTCCATGTGTCATCTCATTTGGCCTCTCCTGAGCTCTCAAATGTGGTCTTACCCACTTCTGTGTCAGCCGAATACTTAATAGCCATCCTAGACATGGTCTGTACCTGGACCCACACAGCTTCATTGGTCCTCACTATATCCCATTTTGCAGAGGGACAGCTGTGCAGGACTCCAATTCAGTGGCACGCTCAGGAGATGAGGTCAAGAACTATGGGAACATGTGCAGGGTGACAGAGCCAGACCAAGACATTGAGCTTTTAAGAACCTGTTCATTTATCAAGGATTTTGGGGTTGAACTTGAATTTTTTAGCCAGAATGGGGCAGCTATTCTAGTAAAAAGGTGGTCATGGATCAAGTTCAGCTCATTGTGATCCAATTATGAACATTCATTGTTGACCAGCATTGTCTTTCTTCTCTGCCTGACCCACCCCAATTAGTTGATTGCCATTGCAACAGGAGGGCGGATCGTCCCGCGCTTCTCAGAGCTCACAGCTAAGAAGCTCGGCTTTGCTGGGATTGTAAAAGAGATCTCATTTGGGACAACTAAAGACAAGATGCTGGTCATCGAGCAGTGTAAGAACTCCAGAGCTGTAACCATTTTCATCAGAGGAGGAAATAAGATGGTGAGAGTTCAGTTATTTGTCCTACATTTTTTTCCAGTTTTGGTACATGGTTTGGCTTTGTCCATAACTAATATATTAATGGAGACACAGTTACCGTAAGTAAAACAGGATCATTTTTCTCAAAGAAACAATGACATTGTGGTATAAAATTACCGAAGACCATGTTCCGTTGTCAGTTCCACAAGGCACATTTGCTTTTCTTCAGTCCCTTAGGTAGAAATAGGGAACCCAAGTAAACATTGACAATCTCTCCATTTTCCTAGAATGAATTTTTAGTGCATTGTAATAAATGATTCATTGTGAGGTTTCTGTGTCAGTTTTGGGGTTTTTTTGACCCCTTTGCCTGGTTGTGTGTACTGGAATGAGTCACTGGCTGCCTGTTGCATGTTTTTTTACTACATTATAGGGAAAAGAGGTAAAGATAGAAGCCACCTGATAACAGATATTCTGGCAGGCTCTCTTCATTTGTTTTTACCAAGCTGGTTTTAATGGGGGAGTTAGGAATATTTTCAGCAAACACTTAGATTAAACCAGAGGTGCCAGGTATTTGGCTCTAAAATGAATAAATCATGATCACATTAATTTAGGCAGAACTGTTTCCCTAGATCATCGAGGAAGCAAAACGATCCCTTCACGATGCTTTGTGTGTCATCCGGAACCTCATCCGTGATAATCGTGTGGTGTATGGTGGAGGTGCTGCTGAAATTGCTTGTGCTTTGGCAGTTAGCCAAGCAGCAGATAAGGTAAAATGCTCATGGGGACTCACGAAGGACTAAGACAGCTCTGGCATGTGAGGCTGAGAATCAACGGGGTGCTAGACTCAAAGTGAACAAAAACATCAGAGTTTAACAGGTGTTCGATCTGAATTGATTCTCATGCCCATGTAGTCAGATTCAGGTTACCATAAGCTAGCATTTCTCAGCTTCATTCAGTCATTCCAGCCTTGCAAATTATTATTTTATGTAGATCTCTACATTTAATGTTATTTGAAATTCAAAATTAAATATCAATACAAACAGATCGGTAAGAGCCAGTTCTCAGACTTCTCTCACATGTATGCCTTCTCCATCCTTATTTTGCTGTGACATTTAATATTCTGGCAGATTGAAAATAATCAAGATAGCCTGTGCTTAGAATTCCTCGTGAGTTAGTTTGTTTGCTTTTTAAAGTATGTAATTTAATTGTTTCTAAATTGCTCCTGGGGATGTTTTTGCCAAGTACATTTACCATTTCCCTGTACCCTACAGTGCCCAACCTTGGAGCAGTATGCCATGCGAGCATTTGCCGATGCCCTGGAGGTCATCCCCATGGCCCTTGCCGAGAACAGTGGCATGAATCCCATTCAGACGATGTCCGAGGTCCGAGCCAGACAAGTGAAGGAAATGAACCCTGCTCTTGGGATTGACTGCATGCACAAGGGTACAAATGGTGAGGAGCTGTCATGACTGCGTGTGGGGCATGGTTTAATTTAAATTGAGTAATTACACCGTGCTTGGCTATATAGTAGGTAATGCTTATTGTGAGGTTATCATGTCTTTTTAAATACTTAAACACACTGAAGGTATTCACGTCCTGAATTTCAGATCTTTGATTTCATTTCAACTGTAGTGTGGTATTCACACCAAAGATGGCTTCCATTTTCATCTTTGGTTTTAGAAAATAATTCTTGTCTTCCCTTTTTTACACAAACGTCTGTCAAAGTGCTTTGGTTCTGCGTCTCTCATAAAGTAGCCCTGAAACTGACTTAATTCACAGCTTATTCTGTGCTTGTATCCCATAAGTTATGGTGTGTTTTATAAATGTGATGTACTGTAACCACCACGGCCACGTGAACAGTTAGTTCCCTTGCTGAAAAGGTAGTAAAGCATTTGAAACAGTGGTCCCAGTGGTTTCTGTACTGCTTCTGCTGTATCTGCAGTTTTGCAGTCAGTCCTGACGGCAGAATCGGACAGTTTGTTTTTACTTAGAAGTTTAGATATGTTCTGCTCTTCGTGTCAAAGCCCAAGGATGTTACAACGGCAACAATTCTTTTTCAGATATATAAATTTTTTTAAATTTGAATGCCTGGTTGTACTTAAATTTACCATTTTTAGGCCTTTCTTGGAATTATCTTACACTTCGAGTACAGTCAGATTTCACTTATTTCTTGTTTACTAAATTACATGGTATTGGATATTTTGTGAGGCGAGATGTCACTGAAAGGCCTCACCGTTGTTTTTTTAACTAAGTTTTTATTGATTTCAGAGAGGGGAAGGGAGAGGAAGAAATAGATAGAAACATCAGTGATGAGAGAGAATCATCCATCAGCTGCCTCCTGCACGCCCCCTACTGGGGGTCAAGCCTGAAACCCCGGGCATGTGGCCCTGACCAAGAATCAGACCTTGACCTCCTGGTTCATGGGCCGATGCTCATCCACTAAGCCATGCCATCTGGGCGAAAGGGTTCACCTTTTAGTTAGTTGCCTAGCGTTTTAGCTTATAACTGAAGAGAGGTGCCCCCTGTGCCCACCCCTCCCCCAGCTTTCTGGTTATACCAGGTTCAAATTCCAGAGTGTCCTTGGCAGTAATGACATTTATTCCTCAGAATAAAGTTAACTGGCTTCCAAATTTGTAATTCCTATGTTTTAGTCTGATTTCATTAATCAGAAGTTTCCAATATTAAATGTATGGTATTTTAGGATAATTTATTTGTATTTTTCAGATATGAAGCAACAACATGTCATAGAAACCTTGATTGGCAAAAAGCAACAAATCTCTCTTGCAACACAGATGGTTAGAATGATTTTGAAGATTGATGATATCCGTAAGCCTGGAGAATCTGAAGAATAAAGAAAAAATTTAGAGTAAAATGTAGTAGTAAGAACCACTATTGTGATTAAATAAAAGGGTGTCTTATGATACATCTACAGTTATTTATTATTATGTTCTTTTTCAGACACTATAGATGCTATAATAAAAATAGTTGTTTGGTAACCATAGTTTCACTTGTTCAAAGACATAAAATTGTAGTAGGAACAATGTCTCACAAGCTTTTGTATTCATTATATTAAAGAGATCTCTTTAAAAACCACCTTTATCTTTTGCTTTTTAAGATAAATAAGTATTCACTGTAATCAAATGCTGCCTTCATTCAAAGAGTTTGTTTTTTTAATAAGCTCTAGGAACTATTTTAACAGCTTAAACATTGAGATTGTTCTCGAGATTTAACATTGAGAGGAGTGTGGGCTTGATCCTATTAAATGTATTTAAATGCTGCGCCTGTCTAAATGGGTGGATCTTATGATTCTAGAGACCTGTCATAGGTGAGTGTTTCTACCACAGAATTTTGGGCTGTCTTAAGTGCTATTAGATTACACTGACTTAACCTAGGATATTATTACAGTGCTAATGAAACCAGTGTTGCAAGTTAAATCTTCACATAATCCCTCTTTATTCTGGTCCTAGCCCACCCTGAACACAAGCCAGCTTGTGTATGGAGAAGGTCAGAGTGGGCACAGGCTCCTACAGCACCTACAGATGCCTAGAAGGGCAAGTCAGAATACAATTGAGGTTTTCTTATCAGAGGGATAGAATAAGCATAGGTTAGAGTGAATTCTAGAAAATAAGGGAGAAATGGCTCTAGTGGGAGGAAATGCTTTGCAATTGCCATGAATGGGTGGATTGCTATTGAATTAATTCTGTACTAAAATAACACTGGCCAGCAGTGACTGCTGTTACCACGGCCAGGTCTTTCTCTGAAGACTTAAATTGTCTCAATTCTCATCATCCTGTGAAGGATAATTTATTACTCACACCCTACAGGTAAGATTAGATCATTTGCTAGACATCTCCTCGCCAGTAAGTTGTAGAGCCAGATCAAACCTAGGCAGTCTTAACTCGAGAGTTCTCCTCTCATCCCCTATGCTATTTTGCTTGTGTATGGTTCTCTAGATTTTCTAAAACAATGTTTCTTATAGAGAATCATGATGATAAAGTTCACTTATGTGCCACTAGGGGTAGAGGATTTGCTGATAAGACTTGTCACATTTCCTAAGATTAGGAAATAGTGATTCTTCCTGAGTTAAGTGTCAGGGTCACCTTCTGTGAACCTGGACATTGACCACTCTTAACCATTGGGTCATCGTGTTTTCTCTACATTGGTGCATTGGTTGTTTTGCTAAAAACTATATTGTTGATTTCAGAAAAAGTGCTAATATCAGTCTTCATAATTTTAGAATGTCTATGGAACTAAACAATTGAGTATTTCATCATACAATGGATTGTGAAGTTGCACTATTATAATTTGTGCTACTACATTTTGAGTGGCACATCAGGATGCATCTTTTCCAAGAGTAGGTTCCCGTCAGACATAAAGCTCTGCTTAAATAAGTGAGTGGTAGTTCAGATGAGTTGATTTACAAGGACTGATTCCAGCCCGCAAAGAGCATAGAGCAGCTTGCTTTGGACCAGAGCCTCTTGCCTGAAGTGGTTCTCAGCCCTGGAGTGCATCCTTTTTAGTGTTCTGTGATGTAAGTATTTAAAGATTTGTGCAACAAGTATGGTGGTTGTCTCAGCTGAACTAGCCCCTTGTGGAACACCATTTTTACTTCAAAGAATGATGAACTGGTTACTCAGATTTGGGTATGGAACAGACATTTTTTTCAAAAATGGTATCCCTGGCTGATGTGGCTCGGTTGGTTGAGTGTGGTCTCATGCACCTGGAGGTAACAACCGGTTGGATTTCTGGTCAGGCACGTGCCCAGAATGCCTGGGTTGGGTTGTGGGCTCAAACCCCAGTAGGGTGCATGCAGGAGGCGGCCAATTGATGTTTCTCTCCCTTTCTCTCAAGTCAGTAAAAACCTTTTTTTTAAGTGGCACAGACTGAGAGGTTAATAAACATTTCTCTCAGTTCTGGAGGCTAGACATCCAAGATAAAGGAGCTGGCAGATCCAATGTATCTTCACATGGCCCAGGGCGGGGCGGATCTCTTACCTCAGTGATTGTCTCCCCCCACCTTTTTTTTGCTTTTTGAAGCTCCTCCCGTGATTTTCATGGAGTCCTAGTTGTCCTCATGCATCCCTGGCTCCTCCATCTCCTCTCTGAAGGTATGTGAAGTCCTCACCACGACCCAAGTCAAAGTACGATGATGATACTTCTCATATGAGACCATTTCCCCCAACAGCCCTGTAAGTCATTTTCCTCATCCTACGTTGAGAAAAACAATTTAGGTGCCTGCCCAAAATTGACATGGTAGGCCCTGGACACCTTGAGCTCTTCACGCCCACTCTGCCTCACACGTTCTGCCCACACCTGGTGGGCTGCCTCCGCTGCACACCCACCAGACCTCCACGCTCCCCTTTCTTCACTGTACCCAGCCTGGGACCCAGTCAGTCCTGGCCATGGACTCCCCAACTAACCCATGGTTACTCCAGGCCTCTTTCATGACACGTGCCGTCACCAGCCGGAGGATTTCCAGGGAGTTTCTTCCCCCACAAAACTAGACACAAGAGCCCTTCCTGGCCTTGCTGCTGGGGCTGGTGTCTTGCGAGGCTGAGGAGTACCTGGAATGGCAGGCTCCTGACCATGTTCTGACATCAGGAAAGCCCTGAGCCACTTAGATCCATTTAGGGGTGTTGTGAAAGAGACTTCAATGTTACTCTCTTAGCCACCACTAGTCGGATACTGTTAGGCTTCCAGTTATCTGCAGCCCAAAAAAAACTGATATTCCCGGGTCAACCAAAACCAAACTTTCCTCCACAGTTCTCTTCCAGTATTCCCCGTGCTGGGTTATCTATGCCAGCCTCAGATACCGAGTTCACTGCTTCTAATGGCTCTGGAATCCCTCCTCTCCATTCCCCAGCCTGGGGTCAGGACACTCACTGCTCCCTGTCCCTCTGTCTCCCGAGGGGCCAATGTCACTCCTGCTGCTCTCAAAAAAATAACCTCAGCCAGCTGGGACTCTGCAGCCCAACCCAGCAATGAAAGAGGAGTCCGTGTGGCTCCCTGAGGCTGCGGGGCTCCTTGCTCCCCATCTTCTATAGGAGCCCCAGGGCTGACAAGGAACAGCCCCCCAAGTTGGCCCTGGCACATGGGATGAAATCCCCACCCTCCACCCAGGACCCAAGCAAGCCCCCTCCCCATTCTCCCACCCAGGGGAGGGAGCCTCCTGAGGGCCCAGGCCTGTGTGGGCTGGAAACTAAGCAGCCCTCTGGTGTCTGCAGACATGAGAGGGTCCAGTGGGAAGGCCAGCTCACTGGTCTAGGCTTGGTTGGTTTGCCAAGTAACCAAATTCTCGGCAGGGACTGAGGAAGATCAACCTCGGGGCTGTTACATGGGAGGTCACAGGATTAACAGAAAGTCAACAGGAGCAGCTAGAGGGTGCGAAGCACCTTCTAGTGTATGTGAGCACTGCCCAATATGGTTCCCACTGGCCACACACGGCTGTGGAGCGGCCAAGGTGTGGCAGGGCTACTCAGGAGCTGAACTTTTTATTTGATTTCATTTTCATTCTGATTAAATGCATGAGCGATTTTTAATGCATCTGCAGCCCCTGGGACCCAAAAATGCATAGGAGACAGCTGGATGGTAACTCCAACCCATCATTTTTTAATTAGCTTTTAGAAAAAGCCACAAATTCAAAAACTCAAAAAGTGTATTAGCTTGATATAATTTAGGCCCATGGACCCCCTATTTTAATCTCTCTCTCAGTGCAATATGTGAACATGAAATTCATTTGCATTAAGACAAAGATATCAGTCTAATTAAATTGGGCTTTTAATCTACCTACGTTTACAATTCATGTGTTCGTGGCTTTGCAACATTAGTCATTTTAAAAGATGTCCTCCATTAAAGACCAGAAAGGCCACACCTGAGACATCAGCTGGTCCAGAATAACCCCAGGTTTTTACTGTTAGGATATTACTCCATCAAGTCTTCAGGTACTAACCTATTTTTTAAATTTTTATTTAGGTACATATTAAAAAGTAAATTATCTAATACATTAACATTTCCTACTGAATCTATGTTTCAGATGAAATAATGAATTTCAGGATTCCTTGATTTATACAAAATGGAAATTAAATCAAAAGATCTAAGTATTTCAAAGCCAATTTCTGGACAAAACCTATCTTGAGAAAAGTTGGCACTGGCCACTGCTAAATGTACTTGTTTAGCCATTCGAGTAAATTCCTTCTTGCCTCGTCAATATAGGGCTTGTCTTCAGGTGAACAATCTTCTCTCTTTCGATGCACAAACCCATGAGTTTGCCCGGAGAAGGTTTTAATTTGGTATTCCACTTTGCAGTGTTCTTTCAACTTCTGGGTCAGCAAGGAGACCTGGTGTGCAAAGATTTTCATGATGAAATGATTCTAACCCTCTAGTTGTATTTTCCAATCACTAAATCTCCTGTGAATGCTCATAAAAGAGATTCAACATCAATACTTTAAATTGAGTTCCACAGCCATAATGAATTTTTTACTTTTAATGTTATAACCAACACAGTCCTTACCTTTGGCAAAGGAGAGAATTCAGGGCAATATAAAAATGATACAACATCAACTCTTTGAAATTGTATTAATACATCTTATATAATCCAAATACTGTATAATATGTAATATTCAATATACATATTCAATTAATTCAATGACAAATATGTAATATTCAATATATGTAATATAAAATTCCATTTATTCAAGTATAAACTATTTGAAATTTATGTTAACAAAGTATTGCTTATGAATAACAATAATTTCTAAATGACTGCTTTTGAACCACAGTTTTCGTCTGCATTTTCCTTACCAACCAGATTACACATGTGGGGTTGGGAGGCAGGGCTTCATCTATGCCTGGTAACCAGGACACTCCAAGAGCACTTTGGTGGGGTTACAATCCCTCTCTAAGTCCCCAATGAAACCCAACTTGAAAACTTAATGTTAAAAATTAAAAAATCAAATTTAAAAAACCTTAATGTTGAAAAATATTTGGAACAACCAATGAATCCTTTTAGTATGTTTTCCCCAAAATGTCAAATCGTGTTGTTAAATATAAAAGTGCGAAGAGGAAAGATGCCAACTTACTTGTTCAAGAGGGATCACAGCATCGTTTTCTGCAAAAATGAACAACGTGGGGTTCTTCAAACTGTGCACGTCTTCAGAATCCTTGATGATGCCTGCAGGGTGGGGACAGGGACACGGGGTATGATTTCCAGCCACACATGTGCTGCATAATGGATGGCTTCCCCCCCCCCATTTCCTGTTGGCAGCACAGCAAACCTGAGTAACCTAGAGAGCCTCCCGTCACCTATAAGTCCTCTCTAGGAGTCAGAGAGCCACAGGAAAGATGGGCACGGAGGCTCCCTGCCTCACCGCATGGCTGGACAGGTATTTGATGTCCCCAGGCCTCTTAGTCCTGCCATGCGCCACAACCCATGCACTGTGCAACAGCGGCCATAAGGGGGTGCCAGAGAGCCGTCCCTGCAGGAGCACCTTTTGCTAATTCACACAAAGGGACTGCAAGTTCTAGCAACCCCAGTGACAACTGGAAATGTATTCCTTTCATTTAAGTAAATACTTAAAGGGAATTTTTTAATGCTAAAAGTAAGTGAAAACACCACAGTGAGGAACTATTAAGCCAAATAAGCATCATTAGTATAACTGTATGATATATATTATGAAAGGTGGTCAAATTTCCTTTTTTTAAAACTATTTTTTATGGTCTAACTGCTTCTATTTCGTGAACTTAGTATGCCATTTCTACATGTGCTATTCTCAGTGCTGCGACACCTTTGGTTTGTTTGGGCTGACACGTTCATGTTGCTATTTACATTTTAGAGTGGGTTTTCCTTTTCTTCTTTAGAGTGTGTGTGTGTATGTGTGTGTGTGTGTGTACACACACGTGTGTGCAGTTGAGAATAATTTTTATCTTGGAAAAATCTTTTCTAAGATATTCCTCATGAAAATATTGCTTAGTATTATCCATTATCACAGAAGTAAATGTTATCCCCTTCATCCTAAGTGGAGAAACTGAGACGTCAGGTTAGGTGACTTTCCCAAAGCAACATTGTTGGGACCCAGGTCTCCCCACTCCCAGTGACATCCTCTGGTTACTGCAGTACAAGCCTTCACCTCGACTTCCAGATTTTTTAAAGCCAATTTCATGACGACTGTGTTGTGTTACACCTGGGACCCTTCGCTTGGGAAGAGGCTCATGGTATGGTCACCCACGAATCCTCCTGCTTTCACCGTGTAAGTCTGTGCAAGGCAGATTTACCGTAGACAGACACCCCTGCCCTGAATTCTGGGTATTTCATCATCACGTGATGGACAGCAACTCCTCCCCAGCAGAATCCCACGACACCAATTTTCTGGGCGTGACACTGTTGTTTCAGATACCTCAAGACGGCATCAACCTCTCTGGAACAGAAAGAATAGTTATTCAAGAATCAAGAGGTATTTTGTGAGGCCCCGGGAAGGGCACTGGGCAGGTAACAGGGTTTTATCAGCAGCTGTTCCTTGAGGTTCTGAGATTCTTACTTTCCGAGCTCCGCCATCCTCACTGCCTCCTGCCCAACTGATGAGTGATGCCTCTCCTGGCAAGTCCCCCTGCCAAGCCCAGCGCCTCCAACCACCTGACAGGGCTGCAGGCGGGCTCCTTCCCAAAGATCAGCAAATCCGACCAGCTTGCTTCCCAGCAAAAGCTGAGCGACAGCCTTCCCCAGCCTCGGCGTAAAGGCCAAAGGCCACAGCATGGCTCTAAGACCTGACCAGAAGATCTGCCCCTGCCCAGCACCCCAGTCTCCTCTCTCCTCTTGATGGGCACCAGTGGAAACTGGGCAGCTCCCCAAACTCTCTGCTTGGCACATTCATTCCCCCTGCCTGACACCCCACTCTGCACTGCCTGTCTCTTCCTATACTCAAAGAGCAGAGGAAGATTTGGAAAGCCACCAGGACTATTTAAGCCATGAAGAGATCAAGCACAGTGGCCCCTGCCTTGTAAACGGTTCATTTGCAAATTGGTTATTTGGAACAACTCAGAAGACATTTTCAACTAGAAGCAATATACTTAATTCCAGGGTCACGGCCATCCAAGTCCTACTTGGAGGAAGGCTAGATGTCTGAACAGTGATGCCAGAACCACCTCTCCCTCAGGACTCAGCTCTCCTTGGTGCCCTGGGGGATACCACAAACACAGCCACACCTGCCAATAACTTACTTATCGATCTTTCTGGCATTTCTTGTTTTCAACCACTCTGGAAAGGTGGACCAGTCCCCAGAGGGGTTCCATGGCTCTTGCCCTACAAAGAAGTCCGGAACGATGGTCCTGTAAATTAGGGACATTAATTGATCTCAGTTTCTGTTGCTGTTGGGACTCGGTGTTTACTTACATTCCTTAAGAAACTTGCTACGTTGGCGATCCTCACTCACAGGAAAAGAGAAGTCACCGCCACAGGGCCAACTTTGATCACAACAAAGAGGCCAACTGGCACTGGGCCAAACCATCTCAGATTTCACAACCAAAGGTGCGGGCCTCTCGCAGCCTGTGTATAACCCAGCCCATTTTAAATGACCAGGCAACTCAGCAGTGCACACACTCCTCCAGATATTACCACACAGGACAGAGGGACCCACCAGCGAGGGCCTGGAGCAAGGTGGGCCCTGCCTGTCCCCAAACCTCTCAGCTGGCCTTTCACATTAGCCTCAGGTCAGAAGGGCACGCCTGGTGAGCGTGTCCACTCACTATGACCAAGCAATTTTCCTTAGCTCCACCCCGCATTCCAACAGGGCACAATCTCCTGCCCACACAGTGTAGTCTAATGAGGGTTCTAAAAGGGGCTGCGACGAGAGAACAGCCAGCTTGCCTGAGTCCATGTCAACTGTAGGGGCAGAAAAAATTTCTCTCCTTCCCTTCTAGGTTCCTTGGCTAGTCTACTAATTATATTGATATAAGACAGATGAAAAGGTGAAAAACAAATTCAACTTTGTGGATGAGAAAAGGGGTTCTAGGGAAAGTAACCTCACGGTGATCTGATCATAAATTCCTAACTGGGCAGGTCGTGGTAGGCAGTCACACCCCAGACGTGTAATTTTTTGTAAGAGGTTTTTCTTTGCCTTAAGCAAGCCCTGTCCATTGTTTCTGGGCATCTAGGTTAACACACCTTTGAAACAAGCATAACCACCCTGGAGAAAGCACATAATCGTGTTAACTCTCCTGTAATTCAATCCCCGCCTTGTTTCTCCCACCTCCGTGTAATCTTCCATATTTTCCCTCCGAAACGTGCCACTTATTAATTCCTGTTATTCTCAGGAGCACTTGAGATCTTGCTCCCTGGTCTATGTCTTCAGTTTGGCTCAAATAAACTCTTATAAAAATTTTCTACAGATTTGAACGTTTCTTACATCAACAATGTCACATGTAGGGGAGCCTCATAAAAATATGAGACCCAAAGGCAGTCAGTCAGACAATTGAGGCTTATATGCCATTCTGAGCTGAGGACTGGGATAGGGCTTCGAAGGGAAGATGGGAGGGTAAGAACAGATGTTTGGTCATTAGATGTCTGTCCTGCCGTGCAGGTAGGCCGTTCGGGTAAACATTATTTCTGGTAATCACTCTCTTCCTGGGTGAGGCCCCCCTATCTAAACTCTTTTAGGTAGTTAAGGGAAAGATAAAAGTTTTTCTTGAGTCTGCTAGGTCTTGTTTGCCTTCAGCTCAAAACAATGCCCATGGCAACCGTCACATTGTGGGACGGTTTATTCTGCTCCCTTTCACAGTCTTCCGTGCAAGTCAACCCAGAAGGATGAGGCCAACACGGATCTGGCCAGAGACCTGTTTCCTATAATAAAGGGCCATCGCCACAGATGGGGGAACACAGCTCCTCCCACAGGGACAGGATAAAACGCTGAAATTTGGGTCAGAAGAATATAAATTTCATTTAACCACTTTTAGCCTCATTTTCTCCATCTGACAAAGTCTACGCCCAGCACCGCCCAACAGGCTTATTTCGAGGGGCAAAATGAGTCATACGGTGCGAAAGGGCTCAGTAAATCAGACGTCTTTACTCTGTTGTCAGCTAAAGGAACCGCCTGAAACAACAGAAGCCACATCCCGTTCACTCTGCGGGCTGCAGCGGGGTGACCTGAGGCAACCACAACTGTCTCCACGCCCCGGTTTCCCAAACTGCAAAGAGAAAACAAAGACGGTGCGGCCCTCGAGGGGTCGAGGGGTCACTGAGAGGACAGTAGGCCTGCCACAGCCTTCAGGCGGGTCTGGCTGAGCCAGAGGCAATCAGGGCTGTCACTCGCTTGTTTCATTACTGGGCTTGCTGCTGGGATGTTAAATTGCCTCATCATTAAACGAAACTGGGGGGCATGAAAAAGTGAAAAACTCAAGTGAAAGTCCTCTTTTCAGTCGGCACTCACAACAGGGAGTCTGCTTCCTTTAAGTCGGGCTTTCTACATAGGGAAAAAAGCAAAGTGCACCCTTTGATGTCCAGCTTCTCTTTTGGAGAAAACAAAAGAAATCAGGGTGCTCCAAACTCAGGCTTGCTGGGCTGATGATTTCTGAAGCTGGAGAGGAAAGAACAGTTCCTCTTCTCCTCCGTGCTTTACCGAAGCTGTTTCCAACACCAGGGCAGGTGGAAAGCATACAGGTGGCAGCATTGGCCGGGGACAGGACAAAGGTACAAGTGAGGAGCCGAGTGAGGTGTCGCTGTGCCACTTCTAGCTCAGACGGGGCCATGATCGTTTGTGTGGAGACCAGGGTGCCCTGCCTGTGAAATCTGACTCGAGGCTGACATGCTCTAAGAGCCGAGTAATGGGTCCCTTTCAGAGCTGGCGAGGTCTGCCAGGGACACGTGTCCTGTACCTGTGTCCGGCAGGGCCCCACACGCGGGCGCTCCCAGGAAGAACTGAAGCCCTGGGATTGGGCAGGAGCGGTGGCTTCGGGGGCACAGCAGGTGGGTGTTTTAAGTTTCCTAGGACATTTCCCGGTTACCCGAGCCCCAGAGAGATAAGGAAGCGGGTAATGTAAATTAGGGACTGGACGCAAGGACATACATGCACAACCGATGGACACAGACTGCAGTGTGGCGATGGCCAGAGGGAAGGGGCAGCGGGCGCTGGGTGGAGGTGGGCAACGGAGGGGGCGGAATGGGGGCCTCTGTAATCGTGACAACGAGAAAAATAAAGTTAAACATTTTTAAAAAGAATACAGTCAGGGGTTTTTTGGTGCTGTTTTTGTTTCCCCTGAGGAGAATAAAATATAGAGCACTGAAATTTACATGGATTTAAGCACAGGAACAACTTTATACGCACGTGTATCCGTTTCCTGAAATCATGTCAGCCATGTATCTGGTGTTGGGCAACTGCCAGCCAAATATATCTTGAATGACAATCACGGCTTTGCCGGCGTCAACAGGGGATCTGGTGACATAAGCCTTGATGTGCTCCACTTGAACTTCACGGCCCATCCCTCCATACTCCATCTTATGGCCAATGTCACAGGGACAAGGGTGGGCTTCGTTAGCCATTGGGGAGGTTTAAGCTGGGCTGCAGAGAGAGAAATATGCCTTATATTCCTTATGGTGCGAATCCGAAGATTATGAACAGTAAGTAAACTAAAATCAAGATTACAGAGAAATGTTAATTTTAACTCTACTCCTACTGTACTCATACAAGAAATCAATGATGATATTTGGTCCATCTGAAGACATTATAGGAAACAATTTTATATTAGCTTGATATGTTCTCATATACCTTTAATATGTGTAATATCTATTAGGCATACCTTTACAATCTATTTCCTGGAAGAAAAAAAAAATCAATGATGGCTAGTTCTGGCAATACCACAGATTGGGGCTAATAAGACTCTGTTCCCATGGCAAACACTAGAAATGCCAGAACGAATGTAACCATCAAATAAAAGCAAAATATGGTGGAGCTCATAGGAAGAAAGGAACAGCACCCTAGCCAGGAGAAGAAACTAAAACCAGGGTCAGCGTGGAGGGAACGTAGGCCCAGAGCTCGGCGAGGCTGGAGACAGGCCAAAGCCAGGACCCACTCTACCAGCCCCATTCTGCATCCAGCAAGGCCCTGGGACCCCGTAAGATAGGATCTGTAGCTGAGACCTCTCCAAGTAATGTAAGAGCCCTTCAAAGGTTCAGAGTTAGTGGAAAAAATAGAAAACAAACAACAACAAAAAAGAAAAACTCTACCAACCAGGACTAGGAAGATGGTAAAGAAGCCGAGGAAGGGGGAAGAAAGAAACCATCCCCCCCCCCCCCCCAAATTTACAAAGTCCTTTTCAAGTAGGAAAGCCTGGTCTGATACATTAACATAACAATTGGCCCTGGGCACCAGGCAGAAGGAAAAGCAAATCTACTTGATAGAGAGACTTTCACAATCCAGGCCAAAAACAATACCCATCAAAAAGGAACTCACTATAAAGCGCTACACGGAAGGAAGCGCTCCAAATAAACAACCTTCAGGAGAAATTATGGTGACAGCGTGGGGAGAAATGAGGAAGGAACCTAATAAGCCTCACCAAACAAACAAAGCAGGAAAGGGGAAGAAAGAAAAGTTAAAACCTATCAACTGCCAAGGAAGAAAGCAAGTGGCTGAAATAGATCCGAATAAATATAAATAGATTAGATCCACTATTTGAGACAGATTCTCAAATTGAATGTTTAAATGTCAAGGCACCATCAGAAAGGAGAACCTGGGAACACGGAACCCAAAGATGTCCGTACAGATAAAACGACCAGAAGTCTGGGGTTTGCTGGCTTCAGAATAGCCCAGCGGATGGAAGAGGTGGAAGGGAGTGTCCCCGTGTTGTCCCCGTGTCCCCGTGATGTCCCCGTGTCCCCGTGTTGTCCTCGTGTCCCCGTGATGTCCCCGTGTCCCCGTGTTGTCCTCGTGTTGGAACTGGGTGGTGAGTTCAGGAGCGTACTTTGTACTAGTCTCTCTACTTTTATATGTGATTAAGATTTTCCTCAACAACAACAAAAATTAATTTTCATTTAAATTTTTAAAACGATAAGATAAACATAGCGAGAAGACAAGATACGGACTAGAAGATACTATTCTCAAAGCAGAAGATTCTGTGTCTAGATTAAACTTATGAAGAATTCTTATAAATCAAGAAGAAAAAGACAACCCCAATAGAAAAAATGCTCCAAAGATATGAACAGGCAACTCACAAAAGGGAACACGTGAATGATATGAAAAGATAGTCAAAGTCACTAGTATTTAAGAAAATTATACAAAGAACATCAATGACATACCATTTTACATCTTACAGATGGTCAATAAGTCTGTTAACACCGAGAGACGGTGCCCGTGGAATGTAAACTGATACCAACTTTAGAAATAAGTCTCTCAAGGTCTAGCAGTGATGAAGCCACCCTGCAACCCAGAAATCCCATTACTCGGTTTATGCCCTAGAGAAATCCCCTAGAGAAATGTGTGTGTGTGTGCGTGTGTGTGCACCCATGCACACATGCAGTGGGTGGGTATGGAAGTATATTCTTGGTAGCATAGATGGGATGGCAAAAGTTGGAAGCAATCTAATCGACCATCAGGAGGAGAATGGAATAAACCGTGATTCATTCATTGTTGTGGGTCGAATTCTGTCCCCCAAAAAGGATAGGCCAAGTCTTAACCCCAGAACCTGTGAATGGGACCTTAGTAATTAATAGGGTCTTCGAAAAGGGTAATCACATTAAGGTTAGGTCATCCTGGATGAGAGTGGATGCTAATCTAATTAATGACTGGTGTCCTTATTCAGAAGAGGGAAATCTGGTATAGAGACACACAACAGAGAGAAGGTAGACAGAGGCAGGGGTCGGGGTGACGCATCTACAAACCAAGGAACACTAGGGAAGGCCAGCAACCACCACAAGCTGGGAGAGAGGCAAGGAAGGATTCTCCTTTAAAGGTTTGAGGAAGAGCAGGGTCCTACCAACACCTTCGTTTAGAACTTCAGGCCTCCACGACTGAATACATTTTGACAGAATAAATTTCTGGTGTCTTAAGTCACTCAGTTTATGATAATTGGTTATGGCAACACTAGGACACAAGAAAAGGCATGAAAAGAATATTGCGTAGCAGTTCAATGAACAAACTACATATATCAATATGATAAATTTCAAAAACATAATGCTATAACAAAGATAATGGCTTTTTTATGCTAAGTAAATATTAAAATTCCAAAATAATACATCTTTTATTAATAAATACAGTGTTTTTAAAGTATAACTCAAGAGAATAAAACACATCAACATTGGACAGTGGCTACTGGCAGGGGAAGGAGATTGCTGGCTTTCATTGTACTTGTTATATTTTATTTCCTTAAAAAGTTTTTATCTGAAGTACATAGGAAAAAAGATAATGTTTTTAAAAATCTGGGTCATGTGACTATGGGCAGCAGCTCTATTATATCGTGTACTTTACATAACATTCTAGGTGTTCATAACTAGAAATAACAATTTTAAGGAGACAGAAATTAAGAGCTAGCCATTTGATCAAATTTGGCTCTATTTTTTATGGGGTTTTTTGTTCGTAAGCTACATTATAGAATTATGATTAGTCAGAGAAGTCAGAACAGGTCCAATGTCAGTAGCAATGAACTTTATGTCCACTGCACTGTGTTGGAGAACTGATTCCTTGGACTGGTTTCTTACCTGGGCTGTCCTGAAGACACGGAGACCACAGAAAATCCTGTTGTTCCAAATTAGCCTTGAACCTGAATCTTTTAACTTTAGCTGCAGTTGATATCCACTTTCTAAAAAGAGTGTTCACAGCCAGGAGACCCACTTTCTGGACTGATCCTGCAAGGTTATCCTCCTGCTGAAAGGGGAGGTGGCCAGGACAGGCCTGGGTGTGCTGTGTGTGGAAGGCTGGGCTCCTGCCAGACCCGTCACGTGGTACAGCAGCCTGTGTGACCAGGGCCAAGGTCACAGTGGGCAGGGCAGTTTCTACGGACTGTACCCCCTAGTGGAGTGAGAGCCTCAGGGAACATACCCTTGACACTCTACTGACTGTACTAGAAAGAAACTTTCTATACATATACCTGTCAGGATTTTGGCTCTTTCCCCCCAAATGACACATTTGTTAAAAGATAATTTTAGGAAAAAAGTAAAACGATGACCCTCATAGATATGAAAATGAACACATTAAAGATTTTATTTTACACATACGATAGGAGGGAATGAGACAGATGTTATGTAACTGGTTAAAAAAAAAAAAGAACATAAATTTACATGTCATAAAGAAAGATTGAGATGAATCGCAAGTGGGGACAAAACTGATTTTCCACTGGAGGGGAAGAAGCCAATTAAATCTCTAGCAGGCAGGACAGGATCTCAAATCTATTAGTTACCCAGGACTTTCGAAGAATTGCAAACTCGTTCAAATACAATGAACAGAGTCAGAATCAGACAGCCCAGAAGGGTATGCTGTGGACAATGAATACTTTTCCACTGAAATAGTTTTTTCTATATGAACTTATAAGAGTCATCCACTGTGAGTGGTAAGGTTTCCAGTTTCCTCCTAGAAGGGGATGGGACTATGGGTCTGACATGTACCGTGAGGTCCTCATAAAATGTGTGTCCAGAAAGGCTTATCTGTATCACAGCAGGTGGACTTGGCAACACATCCTGGCCACCCTAAGGTCAGATCTTTGGTTCCCACTGGTGAAGCCTCTGGAAGTCAGGGGCCTCTTCATGGCACCAGACTTGGCAAAGACACGCTATGCTCCTGCAGAGGACATCCTGATGGGCACATTCATTGGCAATGCCAGACTAAATTCACACTAATGCTTGTGATTCCCCCATAATATTCAAGCAAGATGCCACATCTGTGTGAATGACTGCAAAGCCCACTCCCCTACATACTGATGGTCTCTTGACAAAGACTCTCTCCTTGACCAAACTCCTCTGAACACTATTCTCAACTAGGCCCTGACTTTTGGGCTTCCAAGTTTGTCTCTGCATTGCCCAGTTTTAGTAAGAAACCTGCTAAGTAGCTTAGTAGAATCCCCTACCCTCCATATCTGATCCAGACCCTCACCCTCTTCCAACCCCCCAGGTGATGTCTGATCACCTTGGCTTTGTCTTCTGCCAAAATCTTGTCAAGTCGGTTTAGCTAAATTCTCCTAACCCTAATGCTTCCTTAGTGATTTTCAATCCACTGACCCCCTACTCTGCTCCTTGGCTATAAATCTCCACTTTTCCTTGTTGTGTTCAGAGTTGAGCTCAATCTCTCTGCTGCTGCAAAAATCCCATTGCAGTGGCCCCTGCATCTGTCAAAATGGTCCTGAACAAGGTCTGTGTGCTATTCTGTAACAACTGTCATGAATAGGTGTTTTTTTTCCAGGACAGCCTCAAGCCCTGCTTCGCACAGCAAGTGCCTCCACAAAATTACAAGTCAAGACCCATGGAGATCACTGGTGTATGTCTGATCTGCAAATCTCAAGAAGCTGCCAGTCCTCACTCCTCTCTACGGTGTACCTTCCTGAAGCAGTCCTCTCTCTACTCCACATAAATTTGTGCTTCTTGACTTCTTTTTTCAACCATTTATAAAATCTGCTGGGTTCCCTCTTTAATAAATAAAACAGAACCTTTAACGCATGTTCATTTTTATACCTGTATGAGAGTCGTGACTTCACCTTTCACTGAAAATTGTCTTCTAACAGTATCCTCGAACAACATTCCCATTTCTCACCGGAAGTCAGAAAGGCGAGAAATGGGTGGTAAAGTGTGGTGAGCAAGTGTGGTTTTCCTGCTTTCACACCCCCAAGGATCTAAACAACTCCAAGTCATACTTCCCAGCGCCATCAAGATCTCAGCCAGAAATGCAGAAAACAGATTTTTGACTAGCGAAGGGGATTGGCGGAGATGGGGTTGTAACAAGCAAAGAAGTCTAGGAATAAATTTCTGGAGGCTTCAGAGATTTGGAAATAGAAACCATCTGCAAGCGCCACAAAAGCAACACTGAAAGATAATATGGGAAGGGCGGTGGCTACGGGGAAGGCTGAGCGACTTTCCTTTACTGGGGTAAACATAGTAGGAACGTGCCTGGGAACCGATTTTCAGTCTTACAGGGGAAGACAGGGCCCTCCTTCTCCTTAGATGATTCTATGAACGTCAGCTCCTCCAGTTGCGGACGATATTTTTCAGCAATCATGCTTGTATCTTCTATAGGGTACACGGTCCGGGCAGCATTAAGAAAGCCAGCCCTGAGCACACGCTGGCCTGGGCACCTGCCAGTCCCGCAGCTGCCTTTGACCTTTCCTTGGGCGGTTCCAGGCGGAGATAGGATTTCCCCAGATACTCGCAGGGCTCACTTCTGACCACCTCATTTTAAATGGGCTTTCAAGGCAACAGGTGGCACCTTCCATCAGCAAGAAACCTAACTGGCAGTACCCAATGTTGGCAAGGCCTGGGCAAGGCGACACTTGTGCTTCGCGACCCCCAGGGCCGTGGGTGCGCGCACCCTGCAGCCTTTCCTGGCAGCACGCACCCAGCGGCCGGGACCCCACACTCCTGACCCAGCACCTCCTCTCCTACCATCCACCCTTTTCAAAGCGCTGCCAAATGGGGACGGTGATCTTGATGCAAATATGCTCCCCCCCCCCCCGCCCCAGCTTTATATCAGTAAAAACCACACACCAAAACGTTTCGATGTAGGAAAATAGTTACAAAGAGTATCTACTGGCACGAAGGGAAGGCTTCTGACCAGCCTCTGGGGGGGAAAGAACGCAAGCGGATACACAGCACGATTTCCACTCTAAGATGCGTGGCTGAAAACGGGAGGACGCGGGCGGCCCTCCTGCGGCGACGGCGTCCCGCTCGACAGAAGCCGGGTGCTCACGGCGGGCTCGTCACCTGCGCCCCGCAAGGACCTGGCCTCGTGCAAACACCCCACGGACTCAGCGGAGCGGGGCTCGGCGCGTTTCTGCGCCCGGGAAGCGCACGTACCTCGTGGCCGCCTGGAAACCGTCTGCGGCGCGGAGGAGGCGAGGCCGGAGGGGCAGCGCCGCGGCCGGGCCGAGCGACCGTCGCGGCGGAGCCGAGGGGAGGCGCCTCCTTCCCGGGCGGAAGCGGACGCCGGCCCGGGATCCCGCGGGCCAGTGGCTTCCCGGTTCCCAGGCTCCCGGGGAGGCGGGGGGCAGGGGGGAGGAGGGGGAAAGGGGGGGAGAAGAAGGGGAGGGAGGGGGAGGAGGGAGGGGTGGGGGAGGGGAGAAGGAAGGGGAGGGGAGGGGGAGGGAGGGGAAGGGGAGGAGGGGGAGGAGGGAGGGGAGGGGAGGGGAGGAGGGGAGGAGAGGGGGAGGGGAGGAGGGGGAGGGAGGGGGAGGGGAAGAGGGGGAGGAGGGAGGGGAGGGGAGGGGGGGAGGGGGAGAAGAGGGGGAGGGAGGGGGAGGGGGGAGGGAGGGGGGAGGGGAGAAGGAAGGGGAGGGGAGGAGAGAGGGGAGGGGGAGGGGAGGAGGGGGAGGAGGGAGGGGGAGGGGAGGAGGGAGGGAGGGAGGGGGAGGGGAGAAAAGAGGGGGGAGGGGGGAGAGAGGGAGGGGGAAAGGGGGAGAAGAGGGGGAGGGAGGGGAAGGAGGGGAGAAGGGGTTTTTCCAAAATAATTGGTAGGTACTTTTGTTTGTTTGCTTGTTGGGTTTTGTTTTTGTTTGTTACATCTGAATAATTAAAAGAAGTCACCAGAGTGTTATCACCCAGAGCAAACTGAGAACCAGGAACAAATCCTTGTTTCTATCCTAAAATGCAGAAATTGCTTCAACACCCCAAATGGCAGTTTTTCAGCTTCACCTATTTTAATTCTAAACTCCTCTGGAAAATTCATCACACAAGTTAATATTTAACCCAGGCTCCAGAAAAAAAAAAAGAAAAATGAAAAGAATTAAAAGTTACATTCTTATAGAAACTCAGCGTAAGTGAACACTAGGATTTCATGGAGTTCCTTAATACATTAAAGAGCTGTGACTCAGCAGTCACAGCTGGTTTTCCCTCCAAAGTTGTTTTATTTTTCATTATGAAATAAGGAACTAAATTCCAGGGACTGAATGAGCCCAAGCTGAATTAACAAACAGAGCAAAGGCAAAGTTAAACAAAACCGCTGACTCTGCTAAAACCCTGTGATTAACACTGATCTTGAGGGCAAGGTCAGAAGTATTCCATGGAACTGGTCCTCTGAAGAAATTTTGGATCAAAATCAGAAAAAGTGCTGGTGTGTTTCAGAGCAGCTCAAAGTACCTGGAGGAGAACCTATTCCAGTTCATCTGTTACCACTTAGGGGTGATGGTGCTGACTCAGCCTCCCGCCCCTTGAGTACAGCGGTAGGTAGCCAGCAGGGAAAGCACTGAGTCTTATGTGCAGAGCAGGTATTGCTGGTGAAGGCAGGTCAGAGGCTGGATACAAAAGGAAGTAGCTGGTGTCTAGAAAATTCTTTTTTTCTTTTTTTTTTCCCCCCCTAGGAGATTCTTGAGCCAATAAGCCATCACCTCCAGACAGACAGAAAGCCTAAATTAGCTTTTTTCTCTTTTTTTAATGAAAATTTACAAATATATAGAAAAGTAGAAAGAGTACAATAAACTCCTATATACCCTAGACTTAGATATAATTATTATTAATAGCTTGCTAAATTTGCTTCATCAAATTCTTTTTTTGCTGAAGTATGTAAATTATAGACAACATGACATTTTGCCCATAAATAATTTTGTGGTAGTCAGACTTCCAGATCACTCACAATACTCCCTGCCTCTGGGAATCCACTCCCGTCCTACATTGTGCCAGGGCTGATTCTACTGTGGCCAGTAGAATCCAGAAATAGTGATGGTATGTCTCTTCTGGTATTAGGTTAAAACAGACACTGTGGCTCCCATATTACAATCTCTGTCTCTGTCTCTGTCTCTGTCTCTCTCTCATCACTTCCTCTGGGGGAAGTCAGCTGCCGTGTCATGAGTACCACCATAAAGGCCCATGGGGCAAAGAAAGCCTTTGACCTATAGCCATGTGCCTGGGCCGCCATGGACACGGATCCTCAGCCCCAATCAAGTTTCACATCACAGCAGCCCCAGCCATCTGAAATGTAACATTGATAGTAACCTTCTGAGAGACACCAGGCCAGAACCACCTGGCTGAGTCACTCAGATTCCTGACCCTCAGAAGCTGCAAGGTAATTTCTATTGTTTCAAGCTGCTAAATGTTGGGTTACATTGTGACACAGCAATTAAAGTGCCTTGGAGAAAATGTTAACAACAGAGTCAATGTCTTTAAAGATTCAGGTAAGAGCTTGCAGGAAAGTGAGGCAAATGCTCTTGGAACTGAAGGAAGGGTATCCTGGTAATGCTGTTGCCTGCAGTTATGTGGACAGAAGAAAACTCGAAGGGACTCGTAACTTTGAACCAGTGTGTTGAAAGTGCTGCCTAGTTTCTTCAGATTGCTTACAGGGGAGAGAGATAAATGAAAGGAAGGGCTGTTAAGAAGAAAGGAGCTACAACTGGATGGGCTTGAAAATTCTCAGCCTTTCCAGGTGGCAAATTATGCTAGAACTAAGGAATGGCTTCCAAGCAAAGATCAAATTGAGGGCTCTGCCAGGAAAACTATGCACCAGAGATAAACCCTAGAGTGTCCCCGTGAAATCGTTTTTAAGGATTCAGAAAGATATAAGGTAGTATCCCAGAGTACTGCTCAGTCAGACAGAAGGTCCTCTAAGGCGATCAGAGGTGTGCCTCACCACCACGGTCTGCATGCTTGTGTTCTTCCAAATTCCTATGTTCAATCCTAATCCCCAGTGTGATGGTTTTGGGAGGTGGGGACCTGGGGAAGTGATTAGGTCATGAGGATGGAGCCCCTCTGAATGAGATCCCAAAGAGCTCCCTTTCCCCTTTCTACCATGTGAGGAAACAAGAAGTCCGCAACCCAGAAGAGGGTCCTCACCCAACCATGCTAGCACCCTGATCTCAATCTTCCAGTCTCCAGAACTATGAGAAATAAATTTCCGTTGTATATATAAACTACCCAGTCTTTGGTATTTTGTTATAGCAGCCCAAGCTGCCTAAGACATTCCCAGGTCCTCTCAGTCAAAGGATAGTGCTCCTAGAAAGCTTAGCTTTATTGTCCCTCTGCTCTCTGCAGAAGCCCTACGCAGGGAAGGACTTATCTCAAAAAGAATTGTGGGCATTGTCTTCATCTATGGAGTGGATCCCAACGAGAGTCACAGAAAATCCATAAAGATTTAAAGAGAATTGTATGTACAGAACCATCCCCAGCTTGGACTGAAAGGGACAGTACCAAATAAAAAGAGGCCTTTGGGCCCTCAAAATTCTACTGACAAGAAGCAGACTGAGAAATTACTCAGCTGCAAACACATAACTTTTATGAAAAAGGACAAATGACCGGTAGGGAAGAACCAAGAGCCCAGGGAGCAGAGCCTGGGGCCTTGGAGTACAGTTCCCAAGCCTTGAGACATAACTAAGGAATTTACATTTGCCTGGCTAGATTCTAGAATCTATATGGACTACAACTTCCTCATGGCTCTCATTTTCTCCATTTTTGGCCAGAAGGGTCTAGAGTGGTTATTCTACCTCTGTCCCATTGTATGTCCAGTAGGGGAAGGTGTTATGGACTGAATGTTTGTGTCTCCTCAAAATTCATAAGTGGAAGCCCTACCCCCCAACGTGATATTTGGAGATGGAGCCGTTAGAGGTAATTAGGTTTAGATGAGGCCATGAAAGTGGGGTCCTGGCAACAGGATTAGTACCATTCTAAGCTAGCTCTTTCTTTGCCATGTCAGGATACATCAAATAGGCAGCCATCTCCAAACCAGGAAGAGAGTCCTCACCCAAACTTGACTGTGCTGATACCCTGATCTTGGACTCCCAGCCTCCAGCACTGTGAGAAATAAATGTCTGTTGTTTAAGCCCTCGAGTCTATGGTATTTTGTTATAGCAGCTTAAGCTGACTAATACAGAGTGGATGGTGGGGGAAAATAACTTGTCGAGAAGAACTGTACTATATTTAAGGAAATATAATTACATGTAGACCTGATTTAGATTAAAGATTCTGGACATTGAGCAGATGCTATAATAGGATGAGATTCTGGGGACTCTGGAAGAGGTTGACTATATTTTGCATGTGGGAAGGACATGGGTCTTTGGTGGACTGTGGTAGTCTTCCAGTTGGCTCACATTGATTCCCACCTCCTGGTATTCACACCCTGTATAGCCCTCCCCCACAACTGCACCATAGTTAGTCTCTGTGACCAATATCATACAGAGGAAGTGATGGTATGTCACTTCTATGTTAACTTATTTTTATAAGTGTGGTTTACCTCTGTGTGTGTCAGATCCCTTGCTTTAGGAGAAGCCAGCAACCTATAAAGAGGCACACGTAGTGAAGAACTGAGGCTGCTGGCCAAAGTCAGCAAAGAATGGAGGCTTCTTTCCAACAGCCATGTGCCTCGGACGCAGATCCTCCAGCCCCAATCAAGGTTCAGATGACTGCACTTCTGGCCAGATCTGGATGGTGAGCTCCTGAGAGATCCTGAGCCAGAACTACCTGGCTAAGCCACACTCAGATTCCTGACTCTCAGAAACTGTATAAAACACTAAAAAGTTTTTAAGTCACTATGTGTATCAATCATGTGATTCTGATGCTTTGACATCTGGGGCCTTGCTGACCCTGGAAAGACTGTCCCTTCCAGGGCCAACCAATTTCAGAGAGACAGCACATCTGCCTAGTCCAGAGCCCACACCCAACCACCTCCTTTATCAGACTCTCAGAGGGCTCTCACGCACTGGGACACTGCCTGCCTGCACTAATCACCCCCAGGGCCAGGTAGCAGACAACTAGAGACAGCCCCTGTGCCCTAGAGCCACTGAAATTATTCAGATCAGCCAATCCTAAACCCACCTACCCTGCCTCACCTGTTCCTCCCTGTGGAAACCACATTAAAGGCTCTTGCCCACATTTCCCCCTGACACTGGCTTTCCACCTGTAGCATGATGTGCCCCCTTCTCATGGGATGTGTGAGTATAATAAACTATCTTTTCAATGGCAGGCAACTCCTGATCTGTTGAACTCGCCAAACCTAAGTAATAATGAAGCCTACATTTAAAAGACTATGGTGATTTGGGATAACTTGTTACATAACACTAGGTAACTAATAAAGTAAATATACATATTTTTACTTCATACCACAATGCCATCTCCACACCTAACAGAATTAAGTCATTTCTTAGTAGCATCTAATACCTAGACCACCTTATAAATGTCTCCATCTCCCCAAAAATATCTTTGAAAATGGTTTGTTGGAAGACAGAGTCCAAATAGCACCCACATATTGTATTTGATGGTAAGTTTTTCAAGTCTCTTTTCAAAGTAGAATTTTTAAAAAAGACCAAACCTGCGTCTCCCATAAACATAAAGGAACCAGGGATCAAATATTTCATTAACTCAGGAGTGAGGGAAGCAGCAGGATAGCTAAGGTGGTTGAAGGGAACTTTGAGAAACTGAGTATTACACAGGCATTGGAAAATAACTGCTAAGTTCAATTTTTTTTTAAAGCCTGGTTAATAACCTGTAAGGTAATAAAACTGATCATCAAAACATTTTGATTTTTGCTACCAGACAGAAATCATTTGCATCCCTACCAGACAACATTAATCTCCCTTGCCCTAAGAAGCACACATCGCTGTCAGTTTTGTACATGCTATTGCCCTCCCTCACGGAATTGTGAAACATCTTAATTAACCTTAAATAACCTGAAGCGAAGCTGTCCCCCCCACCAGGGTGTTAGTGCCCCAGCACGATATTGAAAGGGCAGGACATTGAGTCATCCGTTTCTATTTCCAAGTTTTGAGAGTTTATTTTTTTATTAACGCTCTTCTAATCTAGAAACTGAGTTATCTTTTAGAAAGTCCCACATCCAGACCGGATTTGCTTGCTTCTCTCTGGTGGGCTTTAATCAAACATGATTTTAAAATCAATATCTGGTTGTTAAGAATAACACCACGTCATTAAATGGGTGAAATGATTGGCATCAATAGGATTTATTGAATCATGCAATAACGTCTTATTAATTTATTCCTTTCCATCACTAACCGTAAATTCTAATGTGCAGGGTTTCCTTTGGGCATTCTCCTGGAAAGGGGGTGGGCTTGCTTTGGAAGGCACAGTCCTGGGGCTTTCGGCTGCCCGCTGAGCTCAGACACAGTTCTCCGCTCCTGTGCCCTTCGGCATCCAATAGAGAGCGGATTCCGGGTGGTTTGCTTCAAAGCCCTGGGTTCTGAAACCATTTGAGGGGCTCCCCTTGCCCGCCTCTGCAGCTCACTCTCTCCCCTCAGACTTTCACTGGCCGTCCTGGAAGTTCTGACTTGTAAAGTCCACCGGCTTTTCCTCCCCACACCACTTCTGACCTGTTCTCCGCCCCAGGGTCTTTGATGTCTCCAGTGTGGCCTCGGGGCCTGATTAGCAGGGGTCCCTGCGAACAGGCCAGGAAGGTTTGCAGACTTCCCATGACTCCTTCAGGAAGAGCCCTGGAGGCTAATGTGACACCCACTCGCCGAGAATATTAGGTAAGAGAACATTTACTCAGAAGTAGAGGCTCTCACTTTCCTTATGGCCAAACCAAGGGTGATAACCTGATTCCTCAGCCTTGAATTTGAGACTTCACCCTGAATTTGGCCCCAAATTATCCTAATATATTTATCTGCTTTTTGTTTTGAAAGTATGAAAAAGTTAAGGGCTAGTGCAATGATCACATTTATACTCTCGGCTGAGACTCGAGTGTTGTTACTTTGCTTCCTTCGCTTTATCTCCCTTTTTCCCCCTGACCTGTTTGAAAATAAGTTGCAGGCATCTTGACATTTCTCTGCTAGTTACTCCGGTCTGTGTCCTCTAACAGGACCTTCCTCCACATCGCCACAGTGCCACGGTCACACCTGTGGAAATGACCAGTAATTCCCTAATTCATCTCATACTTACTTCATATTCAGGTTTCCTCGATTGTCCCCAAAATGATTTTTACGCCTTTTTTTAAAAATCCAGGATCCACCTGGCCCGGCGTGGCTCAGCGGTTGAGCATCGACCTAGGATCCAGCAGGTCAAGGTTCGATTCCCGTCAGGGCCCATGCCCAGGTTGGGGGCTCCATCCCCAGTGGGGGGTGTGCAGGAGGCAGCTGATCAACGACTCTCTCATCATTAATGTTTCCATCTCTCTCTCTCTCCCTCTCTCTTCCTCTCTCTGGAGTCAATAAAGATATATATTTAAAAATAAAAAATAAAAATAAAAATCCAGGATCCCATTAGTATTCCCACATTGCTTTTGGTTCCTTTACCTCTTTTAACCTAAAATAACCCCACTGGTGAATTTAAAGTTATGTCCACGAATGCTTTGGTTCTACCTATTCAAAAGGTGGAAGTTCCTCTTGAGTGTGGACTCTGCTTAGTGACTCATTTCTAATAAACAGAATGTGATGGCTTTTACCTTCTGAGACTAGGTTGTACAAGGCGCTGTGGCCTTCTCTTGGACCACCCTGTGAGATATTGTTCCTTGTTGCTTAAGTAGCTGTTTGGGGGCAATTTGTTACTCCCTTGGCTCAGAGAGCTGGTGGAAATGCTGAGGCCTGAAGGTCTGAGATGGCCTCATGCACTTGCCTGGAGCCTTGGTCTGGCTGTTCGCTTGGTGTGTCTCTCCACGTGGTATCCGGGTGTTCCAAGAGATTAACAACGGAATTTACAATGCCTCTTAATTTCGGAGGTTGCGCAATGTCACTTCTGCTGCATTCTGATAGCCACAGCAAGCCCAGAGTCTAAGGGATGGAGAAAAAGGTTGAATCTTTTGACTTAGGGAGGAGCAGCAAAGTCACACTGCAAGGGATTGGGGACGCAGGGGAACCATTTGTTGGGGGGCAATGACTTTAACAATGCACCACACTATTATTAATGATGTTTAATGCTCATATAAACATTAATTAAATTAGCTCTTGGTTCTGAAACTGTAAACTGAATGAAATTAGGCTAAAGTTACATTTTGGGTCAGAAGCTCGTAATCATTCCAGCTTAGATGTAATTAATCCTTATTTTAAAACTATCGGAAACCACTTCTCGACGAGTCAGAGCAATCTGACCCTGTGGTTTTTATGGGGATTTTAGCCATCAATGAAGAGAAAAGTAATATGGAATACATTATCTATTTTAAAATTCTCTATTATTATCTCATTGTATGTCAACTCCCTCCAGTTTCCTGATGTCTAAACATTTCACAACGATGTAGAATTATGAAAGGATCCAATTCCCAAGAGGATGTGGGCAAACCTGAACATGAATTTGAACTAGAGTTGGAAGACTGGCAGGTCCTTGGAGCAGCAGGCACAAAGGCCAGGATAACAACCCTTGTGCACACAGCTCCGACCTGGCCCTCTGCCACCACAGGCTGCCAAACCTGCCACACTCTGGCAATAGAGGGATGTTCAGATGGGGACCAGGGCCTTGCAGACATCTGACCACATCTGCAATCTGGGCTAATTCCAAGAACTCTCTGGGGAAGAAGTACCTATAGGTTCAAGTTCAAACTCCCTGGCATGGAAGCCAGGCCTCAGTTTACCCTCCTGGGCCTGTCTCCCCCTCTCCCAGCCCCCTCTTTTCAACACTGCTAAGTTCACCAAGCATTCTCCCAGGGCTGAGTTTTACCCCATGCTGTTCCCTGTTCCCTGCTGCAAAGTCTCTCAGATGTGGAGGTAAATATTGTTTCAGCTGTAAAGCTGTGCTCCTCCCCACACCCTCACCAGAGCCCCCACTCCAACCAGCCACAGCTGGGGGTTCCTGTGGACTTCTGCTCTCTGTGAAAAGCCTCTGGAACAGGTTATAGCTGAGAGTTGGGATGTGTGTCTCCCTTCTCACCTAGAGGATGTCCTCACTGGATCCAACCCTGCCTGAGCACTATCTGTTCTTCTCAATGTAGTGAGTAATTTCTCTCCTTAGTCTCCATATAGTAAGATTTCTGTATGGAAGGTTCTTTGTCAACACTTGGGTTGCAGATCCATTCAATTGCTTTTTGAACTGACCTCACCCCCCCACCTTTCCAGAATATCTAAAATTAGGTCTTTGATGGTTCCTTGAAATGCTAGGCTTGGAGTTACTATATAACGCAGCAATTCCACTCCCAGGTATATAGCCAAGAGAATTGAAAACATATGTCCACACAAATATTTATATATGAATGTTCATAGCTGCGTTAGTCAAAATAGCCAAAAAGTGGATACAACCCAAATGTCTATCAACTAACAAATGGAGAAATAAAATGTGCTATATCCAAACAATGGAATATTATTGGTGAATTTTTTTTAAAAAAGGAGTGAAGTCTTGATACATGCTACAACATAGATGAACTGTGGTAACATTATGCCCAGTGAAAGGAGGCAGCCACAAAATATCACATATTGTGTGATTTCATTTAGGGGCTGGTGGGGAGGAGGAAATGGGCAGTGACTGCTAATAGGTACAGGCTGGTTTTTACAGAGATAAGCGTCCTAAAATTCACTATGGTGATGACTGCACGCCCCTGTGATATACTAGACCATGGAGTTCTACACTAAGTGGACGAATGCTATGATGGTGAGTTAGAGCTCACTAAAGAGGTTAAAAATAGCTGCCTTTTGAGCCCTGTCCAAGGGTATCCGTATACTGTATATGATTCCTGTTCTAAGCGCCAGAAAATCGCCTTGGAAACCGCTTCTGGCTCTCGGCCCCTGTCGCCCTTTCTTCAAGCCTCCGTTTCCCTTTTCACTTCTTCCCCTTTCGAACCGGGCGGGGTGGGGTTTTCGGAGTCGCAGGAAATGGTGAGGAGCCTGTAGCGCGACAGGCCAGGGGAGACCGCCCCGGGGTCCGGCGCACGTGCGGCCAGGGCGCCCCCCGCGCGCACCCCGAGCGACCCTGCGACACGGGTCATCGGAAAAGGTTGGCACCTGACACTAACGGAGCTGTTTGGGTCAGATGCACACCAGCGGCCCCGGAAGATCCTGAAACCAACCGAAACGGAAGCCCCAGACCCGAGCGGGCGTTTCAGAGGGCGAGGGCGGCGGCCCCCAGCGCGCTCCTCCGCTGGGCACCCGGCACCTGGATCCTGTCCCCCCCGAGTCCCTGCGGACCTCAGGGAGAATGGGGGGGGCAGGCCCCGGCAGGGGACCAGGCCCGAGGTGTCCTTGGGTGAGCGTGATGCCCCCCTCGGCCGCCCGAGATTGGGGGGACCGGAGCCCGGAGCACGGACACGTGGCGCCGAGTCAGCGGAATCCGCGCGGCTCTCGCTGCGAGACCTGGCTCAGAATCGAAGGCACTGCAGGGGGCGGAGGCTTGACAAACGGCAATATTGTGTTAGGGAGAACAGCAAATAAGAGAGTCGGAGCAGCAGGGGTTGGGGGAGGGTCGGGAGGTAAGCAGAAACCGGGCGGCCGAGAGCTAGGGCGGGATCGCGAGGGACCCCCGCCCCGCAGGGTGGGCGCCGTGGGCAGGCTGCACGTGCGCCCAGAAGCTCAGGGGGTGCGGAGGGAGACAGCGGTGTAGCCGCCGGGTGCGTAAGCGCTCGGAGACGGGTTCACCACCGCCGCCGCCGCGGGCTGGCAATCCCGCTACTCGAAGGGACGCCGCGTCCCTGGCGCCCCATCGTGTCCGTCCTAGTTTTGCCTCTAAAAATCGTGCCAGCAGCAGGAATCGCAGAGACGGGCAAATAGGGGGCACCTTGCCCGCTGCCCAGCCCGAGCCGTTCACCCGGGCGGCTGGCCTTTGGGGTTTCCTTGGGCCGCTCCCTCTGCCGCGCTCCGGCCAGAGTGGCGGGGGTGCTTTCAGGAGCGCAGGGGTGAGCTCGAGGGCGGCTGTCCGTCTAGGCCGTCTTTCTTACCACTTTTTTCATTGCCAAAATAACTTACGTTCATTACTTAGCAATATACAAAATGCTTGTGATAGAATACATTGTGGCCCTCCAGAGGTGTCCACTTTATAATCCCCAGAACCTATAAATATGCTACATGGCCTAAGAAGGTGCCAGAGGCGTGCGGCGTGTGTAGCCGGCGCGGACAATGGGGGGATCCCAGCGGCTGCAGTGGTGAGTGAAATGGGTCCGACTCAAAAGGTCCTCGCTGTCTGACTCCATTCAGATGAAGTTCCAAAGCAGGACAAATTGATGGTGATGAAGTCACGCCCATGTCCACGGGATTGGGGGCTGAGTGGGAAGGGCAGGAGGGAATTCTGTGCGGCCCAGAGTGTTGTTACAGTTTATAAAGATGTGCACTTAGGCTTCGTGCATTTGTACAGCTTGTGTTAATCCCACATTTAGGAAGGTTTAGAGCCCCCTCCCCCATTGGCGCTGCAGCGCTGAGATTGCAACCACGTTAACAGGGCATTCATACAGATTCAATAGAGATTCGATTTACGTTGTTTGTTATTTTGTTGCTAAGCAACACAGTCTAAGCTGCACAACCAAGTGACGCCAACCATTAGCAAGTGAAGTGGGGGATGTGCTAAGCCAAGGATCCGAGAGCTGTGAACAGCCTCCAGCACCAACGCCTTTTTGCTCTGGAGGAGTGGGGATATAGGTGGGAAGACGTGGGAGGAGGGGGATGGGGGTGGGTGGGGGTGAAGGTGGGGGTGGGGGTTGAGCAGCTGGGACCAGCAGCAGGCCAGGCCTTTCCCTGACGTGGGCTGGCTGCAGTGAGCCTCTCTCCCACCCGCCTGCGGCATCTATCCCTATGGCAACTGCTCCCCAGTACTGGGGCTAAAATGAGGCTCAGTGGGTGTCAACGCAGTGATTGGAGATCTCACCAGCCCTGGAACACGGTGGCCTGATGAGGAAATTGATGAGTCACTGCAGGAAAAGGCTGATGCATGTTGGGCAGGGTCATTCTTGTCAAAATCAGACAGATTTGAGGATGGGGGCAGGCCTCAAAGAGTGATGAAGGTTATCTGATGGGCAGGGGTGGGCAGGGCACTACAGGAAGATCTAAGGACCAGTGAAAACTAAAAGGGTGTTGAAATAAGGACCACCCAAATGAGAAAAGCAAAGTCTGTTTACTCTGAGCTTGCTGTACAAAAGGAGTTAACCACCCTCTCCAGTTTGGCTGAGACCCAGAGGCAGGCAAAGGAGTGGGGGAAGCTTCAATGTGGAAAAAGGGATGGCTTCAGATGTGCAAATTGGTGGCTGTTGGGCTAACTAGAAGGAGAGGGGCATCCTACGTTACTGGTTAGGGGAGCACATTTGTCTTTCTCTGGTTGGTCCTAAATTGGAAACGGAGTAAAAAATTAAGGGAGCTGACAGTTATTAAGTGCTGACCATTCTGGGTCAATTGCTGCAGAGGTTGTGGTCTGGCTTTCTGGGCTGGCTGCAGCAGACTCTGGGTCGGAGTTCTGTTGTGACGTATGGTCTGGCCACTATCCATTTGAATATTCAGTCTTTCAGTGACTAGCTGAAAGTTATACAGGACAAGGCAGTGGTCCCCGTGGCCTTACTAACAAGGAGGTGAGGCACTGTACAGTGTAGGGGCACAGTTGTGAGCCCCATCCCCCAAGAAATGGGCCTTGGAGCATCACGGGGGTGGGGGGAATAAGGAGGGTAGGTGAGGTTAAACACCCATATAAACTCAGAAACACCGGGAACAGGGGCACCTCTGATGGAAACTCAGAGTTTCTCTTGTGAGCCAGGGAAGTGTTCCCAGCATAGCCTAGAGCCAGACACTGAATGCAGCCACTTCCGAGGTGTGGGAGCCAGCTAACTCACTGAACTTGCGTGCCTTCCTCCAGCTCCTACTCATCCGAGTGCTGAGAGTTGAATGAGTTAATATGCATCAAGTTCTTCAGACAGTGCCTGGCACTGAGCTAGCGCTCGGTCAATGTTAGCGATATTATTTTAGAGCTTTTAAATAACTGCCCAAAAATTTAGATTAAAATATTATTAGGACCAATGTCAAATTGTGTTGATGTAACAGTGAACTAAAGTGTCAGACACCTGGACTCAGAGTTGGGGTGGAGAAAGGTGTCGAGAGGATTGAAGGGGCTAGCAGTATAAACACAGCACTCATGGGCCCCGAGAATAAACATTTGGTCCAGCCCAGACTGCATGCCTTCCCGGGGCAGAGGAGGAAGGGGGGTGGGCCAGTGGGGAGACTGACAGCTCCTCTAGAACTCTGTGTTTGGGGTGAGGGAGAAGCAGTTCTCAAACAGAGAGGCAGACAGTGTTGCCAGGAGGAAGGGGGATGGAGGACTTCACAAACAAAAATAACATGTATGTGTATTCGTAGGCTTAACATTTGTTGTCTAAAAGAAGGTTTAAACCTAAGAAATCTAGAAATTATAGCTAGAGTTCAAAGTTCCATCCAAGCAGTCAGAATGGTAATCATTATGTGGGTTCCCCAAGTGAGAGTGTAAAAAAGATTATTTCTCAGTAAAATTAGGCAGTAGTTCCTAATTCAATGCTAACATTCTTTGGGGACAGGAATCAGGTCTTTCACTTGCCTGACCTGCTTATCTTCCAGGTCTAAGACAGCATATTGGACAGAATAAGCTCTCAGTAAATGTCTGATGATAATGAAGGCATACAAGAGCATAACAAAAGAAATTCAGCTTCAGAGCTTAATGGTTTTCATCAATACAGGAGTGAGAGATGCCAGATAATCCCTAAAGGTTCCTTTGGGTTCCATGCATCTAAAGATAAAACCTCTAAGGAAGAGCTTCCTTTTAAGGCAACTACACAATGTCAGGTTAGAAACCAAATATCAGATGGAAATGTACATTTCAAGAGACTCATCAGTAAGAGGCATGCCCTTGGGGCCCAGGAGCTGTCTCAAATGTGTCAGAGGGGGTTGAAACTGGAGATTCCTATGGCTGCTGGGACAAATGACCACAAACTGAATGGTTTCAAACAACAGGGTTTATTCTTTCACAGTTCTGGGGGCTGAGAAGTCTGATGTTAAGATGTAGGCAGGGTCCCATTTCCTACAGAGGCCCTAAGGAGAATCCTTCTTTGCTTCTTTACCTGTGGCTGCATCACTCCAATCTTTGCCTCCATCTGCACATGGCCTTCTCCTTCATGTCTCCCTTTGCCTCTCATAAGAACACCTGTCATTGGATCTATGGTCTATCTGGCTAATGCAGGATGATATTCTCAGCACAAGATCCTTAACTTAATTACATCAGCAAAGACTTTTTTTTTTTAAATTTACAAAAATTTATTTGGGCCAAATAGAGGATACACCTGGAAGAAAGATATAGACAGACTTAAAATAAATGTTTTTTCTTTTTCTTTTTTTTAAATCAGGTAACATTCAGGTTTCAAGGATTAAGGCATGGACATATCTGTTAGCAGGGGACCAGCATTTAGCCCACTACACCACATCCCAAAGGCAAGAACATTAAGAAATTCACTCTTAAAAATGCTTGTTGATGGCCATGGAGCTCCCATGACGTTCTAAATCTGAGCTCATGAGCTCACTTGGGTCAGCCTAGATTTCTCTCTCAGAGATGGAATTCACGCCAGCCTGTTGTGACCTGACTTTGCCTGGGAAATCCAACATAGTTCAAGACATTTCTAAGCTATAGGGTCCTCTGGACCTGGAGGTTCCATGGCCAGTTTAGCTTCTTTTCTACTTTCATGTGTGGACTTCTTATAAAGATTTTTTAAAAACTGATTTTTAGAGAGAGAGGAAGGGAGAGGGAGAGAGAGAAACATCGATGTGAGAGCAAAACATCGATCTGCTGCCTCCTGTATGTGCCTTATCGGGAATGGGTCCTGCAACCCAGGCATATGTCCTGCCTGGGAATCCAGCCCACAACCCTTTGGTTCTCAGGACGACACCCAACCAACTGAGCCACACTGGCCAGGGCAAGAGTGAACTTCTTGGTTCATTCATCCTTGGGGTCCATGGTGCTTGCATGATTCAGCATTTTGTGGAGTGCATGTTTGGGCACTTTGGCTATGTGAGATGGCCTTTTAGAGAAAGGTTCAGTGGCCAAGGACATGCAGACACCTCTGGTGACCATATTCCCCTCTTATAGATCCTCAACACATTTTTATAGATTAAGGTACCCAGAAATCCTATAGTAGAGAAGCCTAGTGTTACCCAGCTCTCCTGCAATCCTTTACAACTCAAATCACCCTTTACTTTGAAAGGGAGACCTCTGAAAAGGAAATGTATGGGCATATGTTTGCACTGTTTTCTTCCGGTTGGCAGAATGAGGGAAAGTCAGATTATGCCTCCTTCTGACCCAATTTGCAACCCCAGGGCTTGTGCCAACTGCTGACTCTAATGGGCTCTGGCCCTGGTAGGCACCCACTCAGTGGCTGATGTGTTGCTTGCTCACAGGGTTCATCTATGTTTGCTCAAGGCTTACAGATCTTGCTTGATGTTACAGCAGATAATTTGTGCTTGGTTCTACCAGATGCTTAGAGAGCCTAGCAGTCGAAGACAATTTTGAACTAAATTCACTCTGAGATTATTTGGTCACTGGAGTGACCTGAGTTTTGGCTGTAATCCATGCCAGGGTTGACCCATGGGTACAATTTTTCAATAAGTTTCAGCTAAGACAACTTTTCCTAGTAGTTTCATATTTACTTTTGGCTCATAATCCCTCTGAGATAGCAGCCCTGTTGGCCTTGGGGGAGGATCCTGGTGGAGGTTTCTTAATAAATGCCTCACCTTAGGCAGGCTCTGTGCTTTGATAATTATCCCTCTTGCCCCTGGAAGCCATCAAAACACAAGTTCAAGTTTGCCTGGATCAGCACAGTAAAAGAAATTTTCATGTTCTGTTTACCTCTTCTTGTCCTTAGATTTTGGCCAGGTAAGTGCTTTACTATTTTTGTCAACTCTTCTGTGCTTTTTATATTTTATCAAGTATTTTCAACCGTTGGTCTAAATAACCTAGCCTGCTATATTCTTGAAAAGGGAAATGAACATAATTTTTTTTTTTATCAGTACTTGAACTGAGTTTTTTTTTTTAACCTGGGGTTTGTGTGTAGACTTGCAGGCATCCACAAACTCCCCTGAAATTGTACACAACATTTTGTGTTTGTGAAATTTTTCTGGGAAAAAGTCCATTGATTTTATCAGCCTGTCAAAGGTGTTTATGACTGATCCTCCAAATCCAATTTGAGAACTATTGCTTTGGAGTTCCATCAGTACTTAGCAATTTTAATTTAAAAAATGATTTTAGAATAATTTTAAGCTCACAGAAAAACTGCAAGTACAGTACATAAAAACTCCCATATTACCTTCACTCGAATTTACCAACTTTTAGCTCTTTCTCTCTTTCTCCCTCTCCCTCCCCCCCCCCCCACACACCCCTTTTTCTTAACCATCAAGGACTCCCAAGAAGTCAGGCAATCAATATGAATACACTACCATTCAAAAACCCTGTTCAAACTTCAGTTTTGCCAATGGTCCCAAAAAAGTCTTTTTTAATTTTCAGGTCCAGGACCCCACCCAGGAACACACATTGCATTTTGTTGTCATATCTCTTTGGTCTCCTCCAATCTGGAACAGTTCTTTAGTTATTCTCTACCATGTCCTTGACAGTCGAAAAGAATGCAGGCCTTGACCCTCCACCTGAGTCCGTCTGATGTCTCCTCATGCCAAGACTCAGGCATGCATTCTTGGTAAGCTTTGCTTTTCTCATGTCAATCTGTTCCGTCACTGGTGATGCTACCCTTGATCATCTAGTCATGTTGACGTCTTCACTGTGAAGTTACTATTTTTCTTTTGTAACTATTGGAAACTATCTCAACAAGGTGCCAAAATCCTGTGCCACACTGAATTTTGCCCAGTTTTAGCCTCATTTGACAACTCCAGCCTGAATCACTATCATGTTTGGTAAATGATTTTCTTTCTATCATTCCTTTTACATTTGTTGGTTGACATTATATTGCAGAGGAAGAGCTTTTTCTTTCTCCTCACTCATTTGTAGCACTATAGATTCTTATTTTATTCCAGATATTATAATCTATTACTGTAAGTACTTATTTTCATGCTCAAATTGCCCCCAATTGGGCCAATGAGAGCCCACCTGATCTGGTTTCTGTGTTGTTTTAACATGTCCCTGTTAGTATTTCAGTACTTCCTTAATTTCTGTTACAAAATATTCTAGGCTCATCTTGTAGTTTTCCTGCTCTGGCCCTAAAATCTGATATTTCCACAGTCTTGGTTCCTTTTTTCCCATATAAGTGCTTTAAAAAATATATCAGACTTTATTTTTTCAGAGCAGTTTAAGGTTCAGAGCAAAATTGAAAGGAATAGATTCCCATATATATACCCTGCACCCACACATGCAGAGCCTCCCCCATTATCAACACCCCCCACAACAGTGGTACATTTGTTACAACTGGTGAACCTACATTGACACATCACGGTCACCCAAAGTCATAGTTTACATTATGGTTCACTCTTGTTATTGCATATTCTATGAGTTTGAACAAATGTATAATGACATGTTTCCATCATTATGGTATCATACAGTCTTGGTTCCTTTTAATGGAGCATGGTACTAGAAAGCAAAATCCATACACTCAGTGTGCTCAAAGCTACTGGGGTATCACTGCATCTAGATCCTGTCAGAAGACAGAACTAGGAAATTTATATATTTCCCATTATATATATTTAATATGTAATATATATTATATAATATATATATACACATGCATATATTTCTATATTTGTTATTATTTTTTAAGTGAGTTCATATGATACCTATATTTCTGATCCAATACCTCAGGGTTCTTTCTAGTTTTCCCCCTTTCCAGATTTCTCCAACAGTGGGAAATCTGGTCATCATTATTCTCAATATCTTTACTTATTTGTTCAATGTAGTTAACTGTCCAACAATACCAGTCTTTTCTTCTCTCTGCCACCTGCATGCCTCTCCCTTCAGCCCTCATGCTCTTGCCCACATCACTGTTGTGTCTAAGTGAAAAAAGGAGAGAGCCTGGCCATCATGGCTCAGCGGTTGAGCATCCACCTAGGATCCAGGAGATCAAGGTTTGATTGCCAGTCAGGGCACATGCCCGAGGTTGTGGGCTCGATACCCAGTAGGGGGCATGCAGGAGGCAGCCCATCAATAACTCTCATCATTGGTGGTTTTCTCTTTCTTTCCCTCTCCCTTCCTCTCTCTGAAATCAATAAAAACATATCAAAAAAAGAGAAAGAGAAATAGAAAAGGCGAAAGGAAAAGGAAGATGGAATGGGAAGGGAAGATAGGAAAAAAGGGAATATGAAAAGGAAACAGAAAATAGGAAGAGCTTAATATTAAGATAATGTCAGAAATTGCCTTCTGTAACTTGTTAATAATTTTAAGCTTATAGTAAGGCACTTTGCCTAATTAACATCTATGTTCAGCAGCAATTCTGTGCAACTGTTGCAAAGTTATAACTTCCTATATAAACACAGGCTCACAGTAAAATGTTGAGAGTTTAATGGCAGTGTTAAAAGGGTAGCTACTAATGGCAAACTGGTGAGGCTTAATAGTTGGAGCCCTGGAGTAGGACAGACTTGTGCTTTAATTCTGGTTCCTCTTTTACCTGTATGGTCAAGAGCTAGTTATCAGCTGTGAGTCTCAAATTCCTCATCTGTGAAATGGGTACAATATTTATTTCACAGGATTGCCATTGGTGTTTATTGGATAGAACAGGGAGTTTGGTTAATTATTGTTGTTTGTTATTGTTATAAGTAGTGCTCAAAAAATTATACCCTCTTGTTCATTTTATTGCTATATGAAACCCAGTATCCTCATGAGACAGTAAACACACACACACACACACGAGGCTGGAACATGTGTATGGTATACTTTTAAGTATCTCTTTTGATCAAATAACATTTTTTTTTTCAGATTGAAATTCTGTACCAGTTCTAATATTGGTTTTGTTGCATAAAAGTGTGTCAAATGAAAATATTTCTATGGAATATTGGTATTGTTTGAAAACAGTTCTTTTTATTTATTTATAAATTTATATTTATTGTTGAAAGTATTACAGATGTCCCCTTCCCCCCCACACTGTTGTCTGTGTCTGTGGGTTATGCATATATGCAAATAAGTTCTTTGATTAATCTCTTCCCACCCATTTCCCCACCTTCCCTGAAATTTGTCAGTCTGTTCCATGATTCTATGTCTCTTAATCTATTTTGCTTATCAGTTTATTTTGTTCATTAGATTCCACATATGAGTGAGATCATGTAAAACTGGATCGAAAAGAATCAGAAAACCTGAATAGGCCCAAAACAACGAGAATTCTAATATAATGGACATCTATTGTTTTGTCTTCTTTTCATGGGCTATGTTTTCTCCACCTCACTAATGTAGTTCAGTGGCAGTGTCCATGCTCTTACAGGTCTTAGTTCTTTGGCAAAATCATTTGGTTCAGGGATGGGCACCTCGCTGAACCAATTAACTGTCCTTCCCTGGGAATTTTTAAAAAAATCTTCACTCAATATGTTTTTATTGATTTTAGAGAGGAAGGGAGAGGGAGAGAGAAACATGATGTGAGGGAGAAACATTGATGGGTTGCCTTCTGTACACACTCCTCCTGGGGATTGAACCCAAAGCCTGGCTGCGTGCCCTGACCAGGAATCCAGCCCATGACCTTGCGGTGTACAGGACGATGCTCCAACCAACTGAGCCACACTGGCCAGGGATCTAATCTGTATTCTCTAAAGTTATTCACTTAGAGGAAAAGCCATGCTTACTGATGGAGGCAGAGCTCAACCTTTCATCAGCCAGAGCAATTTAGCTCTGGCCAGGTTAGCATCCACAGCTCGGTGCTGGATGCTAAGCCCTGTCCGCGTCTGAACTGATTTCTCGTAGGTTCATGTTTCAGCCTTAAGGCGTTTACTGATCTCCCTGGGTGGAATCCTGGTCAAGTTAGTACCTGTTTTACTTTCAGCGATACTTTAGCACTTCCTCTCACATTTCAGAGATATTTTAGTGCAGAGAAATCCAGTGTGCAAGAATTAAAAATTTATTGACTTTAGAGGAGGGGAGGGAGAGAGAGCAGGGGTAGAGAGAGGAACATGGAGTAGTTATTCCCCGTATTTGTGTATTCATTGGTTTACTCTGGCATGTGCCCTGACAGAGATCAAATCCTCCACCTTGGCATTTCAGGAGGACACTAACCAACTAAGGTACCTGGCTGGGGCTGCAATGATTTTTAAAACATGCAATACCTATTTAGTCAGGGGCACTGACCTCTTTTCCCTTAGATTGTCAAATAAAAAAAAACGACAACAGCCAACACAATAGCCGTCAGGTGTGACTGAATCAAAAGTACACCTTTTTTTTGTTAGATCTGCAAAAAAATATTTTTCGGTGTGCTGCAGAATTTTAGTAATTCTTTTATGTGTGACATGAGATGAAAAAGGTTGAAAATTGCTGTTTTAGAGCTTCAGAACTACCCAGGTGCCGAACAAAACACCTTCCTGGGCCACCTGCAGACCCAGCGCCAGAATCTGAGCGGGCAGGTGGGGGGATGGCATGAGGGTGCAGGGCCCACGTTTTCACACGCGCCCAGGGCATTCTGAAGCACGCCCCGTGTCTGTGGCGCACAGGTCCCGCTGGGTTCCCCGCCTCCCGGCGGGCGCCAACTCACGCTGCTCTCCCCCTCCGGTCTCTGCTGCCTCCCGACAGGGCCACCGGAGTTCAGCTCCTGCTTAGGTTACAGCCCCGCAGCCCAGAGCGGCCATCGGCACAAGGCCCACATGGCCCGGTTCCTTGCGCAGACCGCCACCCCTGCCCACCACCGGAGCACCCCGCCACCAGGCCTCCGCCGGAAGTGACGGCGCCTGTCGTTGGGAGCGTTCCCGCCCCTTCCGGCCCGCGCCCCGCCCAGGCCTCGCCCCTCCGGCCTCCCAGCCCCTCCCCCTCCCCGGCTCTCGCCCGCTTTCTGTCAGCCTCTCTCCCTCTCCCTCTCCCTTTCACTCCTTCCTCTCGCTTCATCGCTCGCACCTGAGCACAAGCCCCAGCCCGGCCGGGCTCCGCTCTCTCCTCCCTCTCTCACCCCCCCCACCCCGCCCCGCCCCAGACAGAAGGCTCTGGCCTCCGCCGCGGGAGCCTCGCGGCTGCGTCACCACCGCCCCGCCAGACAAGATGGACACCGCCGAGGAAGGTAAGTCGGCGGCGTCCGCGCCCTTGCACGAACGCCCGGGTTCCGGCCGTCCCGCACCCAGTCGGCGGCGCTCGAGGCGTGCGGCGGGGCTCGGGCGGCGCGCCGGGGCGCCTCCCCTCGGGGCCCGGGCGCGCGGTGACAGCGGCGGGGCCGGCGCCCGAGCCGTTTGCCCGCGGAGCAGTCGGCGCGAGGGGCGGTGGGCCGCGGCGGGCAGGGGAAGGTGACCCCTCGGCGCCCCCCGCTGTTTCCCGCCCGCGCGCGCAGAGGTCCCGACCCTGCGGGGCTGGGGGCGTCCGGGCTGCGGGAACTGCGGCTGGCCCGGCTCCCCCGCCCCCAGGATCCCGCCAGGCCCGGGGCTGGGGGACTAGGCGGTGGTGGCTGCGCTGAGTGTGGGGGCGTTTTCCACACCCTGCCCTCATTCGGTTTTGTCTTTCTGTCGTTTTGCCCATCGCTACACTGGCCCTACCCCCTCGCAACAAAACTTCTTTGTTGACTCTGAAACTTCGCGAAAAATACCCCGCCAGGTGACGGCCGAGTGGAGTGAACTTAACTGACCCCTGTTTGAAAACCTGGCCCTGTTTGCTTGCCCCAGTAGAATGTGTTTACTGAAGGAGGAAGAGGAAGGTCCAGCGAGGTTATGCGGACGAGGAAGGCTCTTTAGATTTCTTTTGTTTTGGTGTAGTTTGTATTTAATCCCTGACACCGAGACGCAGGCAGGGTTCGGTGTGTGTGTTTTGGATATGGTTGTTTTGGAACAGGCTGAGCCTTGTAAACGGAATACATAGGCATAAACGTCTGGGTATGGAAATGCGTTTGCTTCTCCGGATACAGAAGGTGATAGGGTATTTTTAAGCAGTTTTATCTTTTTAGAGTCTGTCAAGTAATTTAGTAAGTGTATAGAGAAAATTCCTAAATTATGCTGTTTCTTGATGTTTTGGTTATCAGTGAAGATACATTTATGTTTTGGGTATATTTACGTGGGGAAATGATAAATACCTTTCAACCTTATGAATTGCGATTTTGGTGGTTTTAGATGAAAATCATAGAGCACTGTCATGGCGTGCAATAATGAGTGATAAAAAGTTTGATATTGTCTAAATATGTCATGAGTTGATAGAACTCGAACTGTCTTCTTTTAAAGAAGTCTTTCCTTTGATAGTCAACGAGAACCTCAACTGTAATAACATTTGCATGTAACACTTGATGGTTTACAAAGCATACTCACATGCATTCACATTTGATCTTCATAAGAGCCCTGTGGAGTAGGTAGGTATTATCTTTTATAGACTTGGAAATTCAGGCTTAGTTATTTTAATAGGTTTTTCAAGTTTCACACCCTAGTAAGAGAGAGATTTGAAACTAGATATTCTGATTATAGAGTTTTCCTTTTATTATGCCTTAGTTATTTGACAGAATCTTGTTTTGTATTTGTTTTATGAAACTCGGTCATGAAATGAAAATGAATTATAATACTTCTCTTGCCTTCTTTTGCAAAATTCTAAATTGGAAATCTTCTGAAATTTTCAAAATTAATTTAAATTGAACTTGGAAAAATCCTGGAAGGAAAGGGAGGATTACAGAGAATTTCATGATAAAAATGTTAGTCAAGATGCAAAAACCTTGGAAACAACTGTTCTGTTTGCTAAATTATAGATTATTTCTTAAATTAAGAAAATGCAATTGGGTTCTTATCTGATTACAAAAAAAGCAGTCTTTCTGTAGGAGGCTTGGAAAATATGTCTAAACAAAGAAAATTTAAAAATATTTTAATCTTATCACACTTTATTAAAAACATAATATTGTTTACTTTTCTACTTTTTAATATGTTAACCTGAGCAAAGAGAATAAGAATGCTACTAAAGTATCAACCATGCAAACAGTGTAACTCCTCTCTTTTAAAAATAGCATTTGCTTGCCTCTAGTGGCACCATATATGATGTTATAATGCTAAGACTGTTTTGTATTTATAGTAAACAATACTGAATTTTGTTAGAAAATTGATTATTTGCCAGATGGATTTTGGCCTTTCATATTGTTTACTAGGTTTGAGAAATCTTTAAAGTGTTTAGTGTATTAAATTATATTTTTGTAAAATCAACAGGTTTATAATCTATTTTCATAGTAAGAGGATGGGTGAGTCATTCTTATGTTTGAATGAATGCAGATGTATTACATAAACTGTTATCCATAATCAAATCTTTGAACCTCAGAGTTGAGGAGATTATACATATGCAGCTTCCTCATTTCATGGATTAGGAGCCTTGTCCTGCTATGCATTGAGATTTTTCAGTTTCAGGAAAAAAAAAAATCTATCCTTTGCTCAAGGATATATATATTTTTAAATCAATAAAGATATATTAAAAAAATAAATAAATAAAAATAAATAAAAAGGAAAGCACCACCCTGTTGGAATAGATGTTGCAAGCTAGTATTGATATATGAAACTCTCAAACATTTTGCTACTGTAGAGTGCTCTCATTTCAGCGCAGTAATACATAGAACTGATTTTTTTTTTTTCCATTTTGCTAAATTATTCCTTTTGCTACCAGGACATAATAAAAAATCTTAGCAGTTTTTTTTTTGTTTTTTTTTTTTAAATGAATTGCCAAAGCAATTGTTCTTTGTGCTTTATGAAACATAGTCATTGGGAAGGTATGAAGCTAAAGTGTATTGCAATTGATCGTGCTCTGTATTTACTATGGGAAAACTTGAGGTGGCTTAGATTTGGATGAGTTAGAAGGATGAGAAGTTGTCAGAATCAGACAGCTATTTATCGTCTTTCTGGAACCACATGGTCTTTCATCTCTGCTTCCAGACATGTCTGCTTCATTCTTCTCACCACAGATCGACTTTAACTGCTTTGGCATGCTTATGATCAAGCAGATAAGCACTTATTTGACAAATGTTTATTGAGCACCTGTTACAAGCCAGGTGCACTATTTTATGCACTTGAGCTAGTCAGGGAAGAAAATACACAAAGTCCAAGACCAAAAAACAAAAATTCATGTAAGAAATTATATGGCATAACTAGAAGGCTATAAATGCTGTGGAGTAAATCAGGCAGGAATGAGGAGTGCCAGAATATGAGGATGGGTTCCAGTTTTAACTATGTCTCCTGCTCGGCCCCATGGCTTAGCTGTTGAGCATGGACCTAGGATCCAGGAGATGGTTCCATTCCTTGTCAGGGCATATGCCGGAGTTTCGGGCTAGATCCCCAGTAGGGGGCGTGCATGAGGCAGCTGATCAATGACTCTCTTATCATTGATGTTTCTTTCTCTCTCCCTTCCTCTCTCTGAAATCAATAAAGATATATAAAAAAACATAAATATGTCTCCTGCCCACTGAGAAGGAGCGAAGAATAAGAGGGAATTAGACATACAAATAAATGCTCTGTGGGCAAGGCATTCTAGGCAGAGTGAATGGCCAATGTGAAATCTCTTAAGTTGGGAATATGTCAGGAATTTTCAAGAAATAACCAAGAGGGCCTAGTAGTAAATGAGTTGGGGGAAGAGTAAGTAAAATATGAGGTCAGAGAGATCATAGGGCCAGTGGGGAGTATAGGAGGGGAGTGAGTAAGTAGGACTTAGTTGACTGGCTTTTGTGAGATAGGGAGCCATGCGAGGGTTTTGAGCAGAGGCAAGATAATTGGCTACTTCCTGAATATACCTCTTTCCTGATCCACTCTTAAACCCAACTTTCTGGGAGCTAGAATCTGATTGGCCCATCTTAGGTCAGGTGCATACCTATGATCCAGGTTGCTGGTTGGTAGTCAGAAAGATAAGAATAAAAATCATGTCCAAAGGTACAGATTTCAAGTTATGAATAAATCCTGGGGATATAATGTATAGCATGTTGACTACAGTTAATAACTAATACTATATTATGTATTTGAAAGTTAAGAGAGATCTTGAAAGTTCTCAGAACAAGATAAATTATTTGTAACTGTGGTAATGCATTTAACTAGACTTACTGCACAATATATACATATATTAAATCTTTATGTTGTACATTTGAAACTAGTGTAATATGTCAATTATATCTCAGTTAAAAAAAAGAATAAAATCATGGCTGGCTATGTCCATTCTTGATCTGGGCAGACATCCCAAAAGTTGTTTGCTACATTGTTGAATACCTTATAGGCTGGAATGCTGTGAGTGATTAATACCGGGCTTGCCCTGGCTGGTGTGGTTCAGTGGTTAGAGCATTAGCTCACACACTGAAGGGTCGAGGGTTCAATTCCCAGTCAAGGGTACATACGTGGGTTGAGGGTTTGCTCCCCGCCCCCAGTCGGGGCACATGTGTACGGGAGGCAACCGGCGGATGTGTCTCACATCAATGCTTCTTTCTCCCTCCCTCACCCCTTACTCCTCTACCCCTCCCTCCCTTCCTCTCTCTCTCTCTGAAAAGCAATGGAAAAAATATCCTCAGGTGAGGATTAACAAACAAACAAACAAACATATGGGGCTACTCTGGTATTCTCTTCCAGACAGGCTAATTTTAGTGGATTTTACTTCTCCTAAGAACATGAAGATTGCTTATTTTTAGTGTAATGCAGGTAGAATGGAAAGAGTTCTTAAAAAGGGAACAGGAAGTAAGACCCCAAAGAAGAAACTATTATTAATTCAGGCTGTATTTTAGAATACTATTTCAGTGAGCTAGTCAAGATATTACAGGCATATCTTGGAGATATTTTGGGATCTGTTCCAGACCACTTCAATAGAGCGAGTCTTGCAATAAAGAGAGTTGTAATCTTTTTGCTGGTGGAGGTTTTTGCCTTCACTTTGAATTTGAAGCACAATAAAAAGCATAATAAAACAAAGTGCAGTAAAATGAGGTATGCCTGTATAGGCATTTAAATTAAGGCAGTGGGAATAGAGAGAATGAGAAAGAAGAAACAGATCAAGGTAAATTAATAGAATAGTGATTGATAAGGTGATGTAGTTACAGGGGAGAGGAGCATTTAAAAATTGTTGATTTCTAGTGTAGTTTCATCAACTGTGAATGGGAAGACAGAAGTTCAGTTTTGGACATTGTATTAGTTTGCAAGGGTTGCCATAACAAAGTACCACAGACTGGGTGGCTTAAGTAGCAGAAAGTTATTTTCTCACAATTCTAGAAGGCTAGAAGTTTGAGATCAAGTGGATAAGGAGGAGACACAGCAATTCCACTTGAGGGAATATATTGGAAGAAATCCAAAACACTAATTCGAAAATATATATGCCACCCCTGTGTTCATTGCAGTGTTATTTACAATGGCCAAGATTTGGAAGCAGTCCAAGTGCCCATCAGTAGATGAGTGTATAAAAAAGCAGTGGTACATTTATACAACTGAAAATTTTAATTTAAAAAAATTAATCAACTTGAATTAAAAAAGAAAATCTTACCTTTAGCGACATCATGGGTAGACCTGGAGAGTATTATGTTAAGGGAAATAAGCCAGTTAGAGAAAGGCAAGTACGTATATGTGGAATCTCATGAACAAAATAAACAAAATAGAAACAGACTCATAGATACAGAGAGCAGGCTGACAGCTGTCAGAGTGGAGGGGGGCTTGGGAGGTTGGGTGAAAAAGGTGAAGGGATTAAGCAAAACAAAACAAAACCTCCTCATAGACACAGGCAACAGTATGGTGATTTCCAGAGAGGAATAGGGGTTGGGGGAGGTAGAAGAGGGTCTGTAGTGGTACTTACTGTGATTAAAAATTTTTTTGATTGTGGTAAAATATACATAAGATTTACCATCCAAACCATTTTAAGTGTATCATTCAATGACATTAAATATAGTCATGTTGTTGTGCAACCATCGCCATCTTACTGTGATTTAATTTGCATTTCCCTAGTGACTTCAGCAGTTTTTCATTTCTATACCTCCTTTTGATAAAGTGCCTGTTCAAATCTTTTGCTGATTATTATTTTTTGAACTGTTTTCTTGTTAAGACCTCAACTAGTAAGCTGGACAAAAGACTTTAACAAGTAATTCTTAAAGAGAGAATTTAATACAATGTGAAACTGGGATTCAAGATGGCAGTGGATTGAGTGGAAGCTACACTGACACTCTCCCAGGACAAACTGGAATTATAACTAAAATATAGAAAAACCACTCTGAATAACCAACTGCAACTGAAGGCTAGCTGTGGAGCACCCTCATAACCAAGGATGAAAACTGGAGACTGCATAGAGACTGCTGGGAAGTACGGAGGTGTGAGAGGGCTGACTGGGCTCCCACAGGCAGCAGCTGAAGGTGGAGTTTCTACAGCCTGAGGCTCCTAAAGAGACTGATAACAATCAGATGCTCCACCCTGTGGAGTTTCTACAGCCTGAGGCTCATTAAGAGACAGAATAACAGCCTCTGGGTACTCTGAGTCTGTGCCTGATTTTCTTCTGGACCCAACGCTTGGAAAAGCAGGTGGTGGTGCACATCTTGGTCCTGTCCAAACACACCCAGCCCCAGCAGAGGAAACCAGAAGCTGTGGAGTGTGGAAAACTTCACACAGGGTACTCAAGGCCAGTCACAAACAGCGTCTGACATTGGCCTGCACCAGAGACCATCCAAAAGACTGGGAGTCCTAGCACATCTACCTAATACATAGAAACAAATCTAAACAGGCAGCCAAAATGGGGAGGCAAAAAACAAGCCCCCAATGAAGGAACAAAAGAATTCTCCAGAAATAATGGTAGAAAACTTCCCTAACCTGGTGAAGGAAAAAGTCACACAAGTTCAGGAGGCACAGAGAGTCCCAAGCAAGAAGAACCCAAAGAGGCCCACGCCCAGACATATCATAATTAAAATGCCAGAAATCCAAGACAGAGAATCATAAAGGCAGCAAGAGAAAAACATTCTGTTACCTACAAAGGAGCTCCCATAAGGCTGTCAATTGATTTCTCATCAGAAACTCTACAGGCCAAAAGAGAATGGCATGAAGTATTCAAGGTTATGCAAAACAAGGATCTGAAACCAAGACTGCTCTATCCAGCAATACTGTCATTCAAAAGAGATGGTGAAATGAAGAGCTTTCCAGACAAAGAAAGGCTGAAGGAATTTATCACCACCAAACCAGCATTGCAAAAAATGTTAAAGGGACTGCTGTAATAAGTTGAAATAGAATGAAAAACATAGGCATAAAGAAATAAAGTGGCAATAGATAAGTACTCATCAATAATAACTTTAAATATAAAGGGATTAAATGTCCCAATCAAAAGACATAGGGTAGCTGAATGGATAAGAAAACGACCCAAATATATGCTGTCTACAAGAGAGCCACCTCAGAACAAAATACTCACACAGGAGGTCTTTAAAGGAGAGATTGGCGGAGGACTTAAAGGAGAGATTGACGGCAATACAGTAATAGTAGGGGACTTTAACACCCACTGACTTTACTGGGTAGATCTTCCAGACAAAAAATCAACAAGAAAACTGTGACTCTAAATGACACACTAGATCAGATGGATTTAATTGACATTTATAGAACATTCACTCCAAAGCTGCAGAATAGGCATTCTCCTCAAGTGCACATGGGACATTCTCAAAGATAGACCACATATTAGGACACAAAACAAGTCTCTACAAGTTCAAGAAGATTAAAATCATATCAAGCATCTTCTTGGACATTTACACCATGGAGTACTCTGCACCTGTAAAAACAAAGGATCCCTTACCCTTTGAGACAGCATGGTGGGACCTGGAGAGTATTATGCTAAGCGAAATAAGTCAGTCAGAGAAAGATAAGTGTCACGTGATCTTACTCATATGTGGAATCTAATGAATAAAGTAACCCCATGAACAATAGATCCAGAGACATAGAAGCATGGAACAGACTGACGAATCTCAGAGGGAAGGTGGGGGTCAGGGGACGGGGAGAGTAACGTAAGAATTTATATGCGTATATGCATAACCCATGGACACAGACAATAGTGTGGTGAAGGCCTGGGGGGAGGGGTACAGAGTGGAGGGGATCAGTGGGAGGAAAAAGGGGACATTTGTAATACTTTTAACAATAAAGATAAATTTAAAAAAAAAGTGAAACTGTCCAGCTTCACTAGTGATAAAACTGCTTTTAAAAAAAAATCCTCACCCAAGGATTGTTTTTTTAATTGATTTAAGAGAGACAGGAAGGGGGAGAGAGATGGAGAGAAACATCTGTGTGAGAGAGAAACATTGATTGGTTGCCTCCCCTGTGTGTCCCGACTGGAATCAAACCTGCAGCCTTTTGATGGGAAGATACTCCAACCAACTGAACTATCCAGCCAGGGCCATAAAACTGCTTTTAAATTAGCTAATATATTACCTAGTTATTTTTAGCCTTATTTCAGTAGTGCAATGTATTTGGGAGAATATAAAGTTGGAGTAAAGATATAGAGTAAAGATACGTAGAATACTGACATTAAATTGTGGGGAAAAATTCAAGAAAACTTGATAACACAACCAAGGTGGTTGGAGAGGAAGTAGATAAAGTTGAAAGGAATACTCTTGGATTGGAAGTTAGGTTTGATTCCTCATTCCCTCATTAACCTGCTTGATAATTAGTTGGGTCTCAGTAACTGAAATAGAGTTAGCTAATCTAAGTCTACTCTTAACTCAGCCTTGGCTGACAGAGGTGATGTTGGGGCCACGTTGTTTTTTCCCCCTTGTTTTTTTGGGGTTTTTTTTGTAGTGTTTGGATGGGGTATAGCGATGGTTATTGTCTAAAGATTTTCTCTCTTGCAAGGCTGCACCTTTCCTGGTCCTGTGGTTAGAGAGAGCTTACCTTTAGGGGAAACTTTTCTGTTGTTCTTGGTGTTTCTAGGTTGCCAATTTCTCCATCTCTGCCACCAGTCCAGGATATATGAAGCAAAACACAAACCAAGAGAACTAACTGCCATTGGGTCCCTAGCTCCCTTGCTTGTCTGTCTTCTCTTTACCTTTTAGAGTAGTCTTATGTTTGTTTTATATATAATGTCCTGGGTTTTTAGCTGTACCTGGCAGAATGAATAGGACACACTGCAGCCTTCAGTCCTCTTGTGTAGTCTTTACTGTCTCCTTCCCCTAGAGTAACCACTATTCTGATTTCTAATGGTATATGTTAAGTTTTTCCTGTTTTTGAACTTTTTACATGTGGATTTGTATAGTAGGTATTCTTTGTGTGATAAATCCAAATTGTTGTTTGTTGTTTTATTTGGTTTATTTTCATGCCATATAGTATTGTATGAATATACCAAGATTTATTTATCCATTCTTACTGTTGATGAGCAATTTGGGTAGTTTCCATTTTGGAGGTATTATTATGAATAGTGCTGCTATGAACATCCTTGTACACGTTTTTGAACATAACTATATAGGAAACTTGATTTTAAAAGCAGTATATGCCCAGCCGGTGTGACTCAGTGATTAAATGTGGACCCATGGATCAGGAGGTCACGGTTCCATTCTGGACAGGGCACATGCTTGAGTTTCAGGCTTGATACCCAGTAGGGGGCGTGAAGGAGGCAGCCAATCAGTGACTTTCTCATTGATGTTTCCCTTTCTTCTCTCCCTTCCTCTTTCTGAAATCAATAAAAACATATAAAAAATAAAAATATAAAAGATACTAGCAGAGTACTACACAGTTATATACTATAGACATCACACATATAAAATAAGGACTTTTTCCCCCTCAACTCTAATCCACCAAAGGTAGCAATAGTTTTTTACGTATCCTTCCAGAATGAATGTTTAGTTCTGCAAACTTATGCCTTGTTTCAGATTTTTCTGCTGGAATGTGGATTGGCAGGGGAGAAGCTTTCATTCCTTCTAGACTACACACAGATTAGCTAAAGAAATTTAGCTGAGGATATAGAGCAAGAGCAGGTGCAGCCTCTCTTTGGCAGCTTTTCCTGGTCTCCAGCTCCCTAATAAGGTGTGGAAATGCCCATGACACAGTCTAAGCAGGGATTGGGGCCTGCTACACAGCCGAATGTTTGCCTTACAAAAATTTTATAGCTAGGGCTTAGCACCATTCTAGTTGATTTACACCAACAATTTTTGTGTTTCTATTTAGGGGAACATTCATATATAAAGTGCTCTTGAACAAAACTCGGTTAGCCACATCATCATGTGGGGAAAAACAGTCGATCCTGCAAAAGAGATTTGTGATATTGTTCTTTAGAACAAATTCCATATTTGAGACACTTAGATTAAATGGTTTTGAATTGGAATTGGGTTGTTGATTGAGCAGCTTTCAGGAATGTTGAGACAGATATTATTTAAATCTGATTCTATTTTCTTCCCCTGATGAAGATACAGCCAGTGAAAGTTTTATCACATTTTAAAAAACATGACTGGTGAAATAAGAAAATTGTTATCATGAATTTTCAAATTTGTGTGTGTGTTATATAAATCACATACTCAACTCTCTTACTAAAGAACTTCAGTGATAAAATGGACTTGGTAGTGTCAGTAAAATAAGAGTTGAGCTGTGATATTTGCAAATTGCACATTTAACCTTTGCTTATTTAAAAAAGTTTTATGTAAAATTTCTAACACAAAATAGGCTAAATTAATAAATCTTCATATAACTGGCATCTAGATTCAATGGATACAAGCATATGTCTGATAATTCTCTCATCTCACTGTCTGTCCCCCCCCCCCCCCTTTGGAGTATTTTCAGCAAATCCCAGATACGCTATCTTTTCATTTGTAAGTAGGTATGTATTTTAAAAAATAACTTCTTAAACACATAACCACAACACGACCATCATATTGCTTAATGCCTGTATCCTTCAAGTTTTAAAATGACTCAGTGTTATTAATATGATAATTACTGAATTCTGTTCACAATCTCTTTGCAGTTTCTTCTAGCTTAGGATATAGCCTACTAGGGGTGTATGATAGATCATATTATTGTTTTAAAGTCTCTAAAATAATTGTTTTCTGTGTTTAAGCTTGATATACATAGATTCATTTGTTTTTGATTTAGGGTTGCTTATTTTCCATTTTGATAAAATTTTGTTTTATAATTATGCAAAAGATTTCTGTGGTTCTATAGCAAGGTGATTCAGATGTCTAATGTTCCCTTATCTTTCCTTTTATAGGCTCGATGGAGGCTTATGAAGCCCCTGATAAAATAATGAAAAATTTGTGTATGTGTGTATTTTGAGAGAACCATAGTTATTCTCTGATTTTTTTCCCCAAAGGTTCCAAGGGCAAAAAAATATTGGAACCATTACTATAGAGCAGTAGTTCTTGAACTTCTTTTGGTTTCAGGAGCCCTTTACATTCTTAAAAACATGAAAAGTAAGAAGAGCTTTTATTTTCTATTTAAGAAAAAACAAAAATTGAAAATATTTATTAATTCACTTAACATACACATTATGTGTTAACATAAACTTTTTTCATGAAAATAACTTGTAAACCGAAAATATTGGTGAGAAGAGTGGGTTTGTTTTCTATTTGCAAACCTCGTGAATGTCTGGTTTAATGGGAGGCAGCTGAATTTCTTTTCATCTATGGCTTCATTCAATCTGTTGTCTCATGTAGCACCTGGAAAACTCCACTGTACACTGGCAAGACTATGACAGTAAAAGACATACAATGTCTTATGGTTAAAATGAAAATAGTTTTGATCTTGGAGAGGCCGGGTGAGTTCCCAGTTCTCTGAGCTGGACTTGATTAGGCAGAGCCTGGGGGCTTGATTTAGATTTGTTGTGTTTGCTTAGTTTTGTGTTTGTTGATTTGTCATTCAGAAGGATGGGGTCTTCTGAAAATCTGTGTCCCCTCATACTCAAGTGTGTTCCTTAGTCCCCCTAAGTGGAGATCCAGTGTCTCCAACCTCTTCCCCCCAAGCTGTCCACTGTGGGTTCGTGCCACAATTCCCTCTAGCCTCATGGGGCTGGGTCGCCTTCATGGTGCGGGTCCACATCATAGGAGGAGCCCACCGGGATCTGGTTCACACCCACATTGCTCTCAGTATAGCCCTTTCATCCTGCTGGCAGTAGAATGCCAACAAGGACAGTCCCTGCCCTACCCCAGTACATAGCTGCATTTGCAGTTTCCCCTGGGTTACCTGTTTATGGAGGGCTATGTGGCGACTCTAATTCCGGTGACAGAGGTGTCCCACTGCCTTCCTGTGCACTGTGCTCCACCTTGCCACGCTGTGGCTGCAGTGCTCTTACTTTCTACATCCACAGCTGCCTGAGAGCTGGCTGGAGAAACAGGACAAGGTGGAACCACTTCCCCACATGTTTGACTGGCCCACCCACATTTGCACCCAACCTACCATACATTGCCAATCTTGGCAGTAGTAGCATGTGCCTATCGCTAAAGTTAACTCCCAGCATCCAAATTCTTGTGGCTGGTTGGGTATGGCTTTGAGTGCTTGTTCCACTCCTACCTGGATAACTGTGGTGATTCTAGAACTAATCCAAGCCCACAGGTACCAGTGGCTCTGGTGATTTTAGATAATCAAGATATAGAGTCCCAGGTTCCTATCAACTACTTTAGGTGGAAGTCTGTAGTCGGGCACCCAGGTGATAGAGATTGGTTCCATTCCATAGAGGGAGCCTGATAATCGACTATCCCAGTCAAGGTAGGCAGCAGAGGCGCAAATTACCTACTCGCGACGAGAGAGAGAGAGAGAGAGAGAGAGAGAGAGAGAGAGAGAGAGAGAGAGAGGGAGGGAGGGAGGGAGGGAGGGAGGGAGAGAAAGGGGGGGGAGAAGGGGGAGAGAGAGGGGGAGGGGGAGGGAGGGAGAGAGGGAGAGAGGGAGAAGGAGGAGAGAGCTCGCGACGGTGAAAACAATACTGGACTCCTTTGAGATCCTGTAATTGGAATGAGTCCACTTTAAATCTTTTAAGGAAGATCCATTGCAGGGCAAATCTGGTGCTGGCAGCTGGGGTTATTTTGGCTTCAGTGCAGGGTATTGAATTTGGTGTGAATTGTCGTGCTTGGATCTCTGGCACGATGCAAGGCGGGAGAACCTTGGTCGCAGTCCCCGCCCCCTGCCTCTTCGCCCTCCTGGCTCTTAGTGGAGTTTCCTTGTGCTGAAGTGTGCACTTGGAGAAAATGAGAGTGCTCAAAGCAGACGCGAGCTGCCTGGATGCTGCCGCTGGGTATCGTGGAATACTAGTGCTTCTATTTTTTCTGTGTCGGAACTTCGCAGAGGCAGGATGGCGGGGTTGTTTGTTCCTATTGCATGACCGGAGTTCAGAGTCTAAGACCAGTGTACGATGAACTAGAGTGAAAGCTTTTTGCCAAGAATGCTTTAATTAACAAGGATGAAGGTGAAAGAAGGAGGTTTGAAGAGAGACAGATCTCCCGTAGCTCTGACTATGATCTATGCAAACCGCGCCAGTATTATTCCCGTGACCCGCAAGCAGCGTCCAGTAAACTAAAGTCCATCAAGTGGTGGTAGCTGGGGGGGCATCTGGTTCCAAACCTGAACTGAAAGGCATGGCAATGGAGTCCACTCTTAATTTGACTTAGTCTCGGGAACCCCACCGTACTCTTACAGGGACAGGTTTGGCGCATGGACAGCTTTTCCATGGGTAGCTTTTCGTTTGTGGAGTGATTTGTCTGGCTTATTGATAACCGGTTTCGGTTGGTGATCCTGCAGGAGGAACATTAAGGAGCTAGTGAGAATGATGGATCTGTTGTGATTACTCTTCCTGTGTGTATTGGGCCACCCCTGGCGAGAAGACAAAAGACGCTTTCTCAACAGGGGTGGCCCGATGTTCCCGAGAGCTACTTGGTGCTGTGGTTGGGAGGGTGAGGGATGAGCTGCTGCCCTTTGGCTGCAGACCTGGTAGCCCTGTACTCCGGTGGTTTTGCCTAAGGTGGACTCTGGCTCCCCTCTCCCTGTTCTGACGTCTTCTTGGTGTTGGGGTAATTCCACCCCCCCACCCCCGAAATCGCGTGTGCTCACGTGTGTCTCTCACTGTGGTGGAAGCAAGGCAAAGCCAAAGGGAAGTCCGTGCTGCCCACTGCTATTACTATGTTAAGTCCTTAGATGTATTTCTGTAGTGTAAACTGTTGGGACAGGACTTGGGACTTTTAACTTTTATTTTGACTTTTAGTTTTATGGTGTTGGATCCTTTTTCTATTTTGTTTTGTTTTGTTGTTGACACTATTACAGGTGTCCCCCACCCTTCCCCTTTGCCCACCTCCACACAGCCCTCACCACCCCTCCTCCCCTGGCCTTCACCACTCTGTTGTCTGTGTCCGTGGGCTATGTATATATGTTCTTTGGCTACTCTCTTCACCTTCTTTTATCCAATCCCCCCTCCCTCCCCTCTGATATCTGTGGACTTTAAACTGTTTGGACACTAATGGTGACTTGATTTTGCATATTTCTATTTAGCATTTGTTATTTATGGAAGAGTACAGTTTAAAATAAAAATGTTATTTTCAAGTTTGATATACTTACAGAGCTCTTATACAAAGGAACAATTGACCTTTTTTGTGTTAGGAAAATTTTAAGTTTCTCATATATATTTGATTATCATACTAATCACACTTTTTTGGTTTTCCATGCTGTTGATTAATGTTTTACCAAGTGATAGGTTCTTTAACATGCAATATTTTAATTTTTGGTGGTCTGTTATTTTTTTAAAATTATAACCAAAGATAATTCAAATTTTCTTTTTTATTAACAGACATATGTAGAGTATGTCGGTCAGAAGGAACACCTGAGAAACCTCTTTATCATCCTTGTGTATGTACTGGCAGTATTAAATTTATCCATCAAGAATGGTGAGTCATTCTTTTAGAAAATTTTATGTCTGAGCTTCAGTTTTGTCATCTATATATGTAAGGGGGATTGTTTGAATGAACTTTCTCTATAATTAGTTATTTAAAACAAATTTGTTGTGAAAATTTGGAAATTACCCATATTCCTTACTGTTATGTCATGTCATTTGATATATTGTTTTCCAGGTGTATGTGAGTCCTCTTTGTTTATTTCTACTATGGAGGGCTTATGTTATTCATTGGCAGTGTTAAGGTTTTCTAGTTTTGCTTGGCATGGTTATAGCTTACATTATGAAATGCTTTGTGTCAGGTAGTGCTCAGTGCTTTTACACGTCTTTACTCATTTAATCCTTACAACAAAACCATGAAGTGGAGTTGTTATTATTATTATTATGCAGATGAGGAACTTGAAGCATAGAAAGGTTAACTAACTTGTCCTAGGTCACATAGCCAGCAAATTTGTGACAGAACCAGGATTCAGACCTAGCCCCCAGGGTAGCAGTATTAATCAGACCAGTATTAGAACTGATGTTGATGTTTGGAAATTCTTTTATATTCGGTTAGCTTTGAGGAGAGTACAATTTAAATTAATCTAACCATTTTAATAGTAGGCGTACATATTGTTTTATCTTTACTGTTACGGTTCTCTACCTCAGAAGACATCTGTTATTAAAAGTTTGGAATATTTTAAATTTGAAATTGGCAAAATTGTAAAAGCTCTATGAAATGTAACGTTTTAATAAAACAGAACATTAGTTTTCAATGAAACCTTAAACGTTTTCTTGTTATAAATACTGTACTTATGAGTGTATTTGTAATTGCAGCTTAGTTCAGTGGCTGAAACACAGTCGAAAAGAATACTGTGAATTATGCAAGCACAGATTTGCTTTCACACCAAGTAAGTTCATTTATAAGTTTTTACTGCATTTTTGGGCTAAAACTGGCCACATGAAAGTGTTTAAAGAGTATAAAACAACTATTTTCAATTAATTTGTCTTTGATGGTAATGGAAAGTATTGCTATAGCATTTTAGAAAATATTTAAAAAAATACATGCCAGCTTTTAACACACATACGAGAGAGAGATTTATTTGTGTGATATTTCTCTTTTTATTTTTTAAATTATGGGCAGATTCAAATGTATGCAAAGGTATAATGAGCCCACACGTACACATCACTCAGTTTGACCCATTTTCAAGTCATGGTCTTTACATGGCATTACTTGTGCTCTTGTTCTCCACCCCTTCATCCTTTTCAAAGCAAATGGCATTATTTATAATTTCATCAGTACATATTTTAGTATGTATCTTTAAAAAGTAAAGGTTCCTTTAAAAAGAAAAAAACTATAATAACATTTACCCAGCAAAATTAATAATGATGCCTCGGATTTTATCAAATATCATACACTGTTCAAATTTGGGATATCTTTTGAGTTAAAAGTCTTTAGGTTGGAATAATAATAATAAAGACAAAGTTTTAACTCACTTTTTAAAATAAGGTTTTTTAAGCTCAATATTTTATAAGCCTCTAGTACATATTTTGCAGGTCTTTAAAATTTTAGTTGTATTTTATAATTCCTGTACCCTATTGATTGATATTTAATGTTGTTCATTGTGAACAATTAGAGGACCATACTGGCAAATTGTTAAGAATTTGAAGTATAATTTTTATTCTGGGATCCTAGTACATTACCCTTCTTCTCCAAAGGTTTTTTGGGTTTTAAGTAGTTGTTTTTTGTTTTTTAAGTATCTTGAGCTGCTGAGTATAAATGCTATAAATTAGTATTAGTTTTCCTTTTTTTTATATGATGAGTAAAATTTATTTTTTATTTATTGATTTTAGAGAGAGAGGGAGAGAAACACTGATTTGTTCCACTTATTTATGCATTCATTGGTTGATTCTTGTATGTGCCCTGACTGGGGATTAAACCCGAAACCTTGGCGTATTGGGAGGACTCTCTAACCAACTGAGCTATCCAGCCAGGGCCAGAGTACAGTTTATTAAACTCATTACAGCTTCACTTTTGGAGCTTTATATTTATCACCATGAAAATGTCAATTCTGTTGTTTTCGTAGTCTTTAATTTTTTGTAGGGCATAAAAACTCAACAGCTTAGTTATATAGCAAACTGTAAGACTAAAGAATATCTTCATGAAGTTTGATTAGAAATACTTGTGAGGTTTTTACTTTGAGGCCAGTAAATTTTAGTTTTCATTTGATAGTCATATGCTGTATTCTTTATATTTCTCAAAAACTCTTATTTACTGGTTAATGACTTGTCGTGTATCAAATATCTTCTTAAAGTAAGTGGTCTTTGTGTGTGTGTGTTGTAAAAAGTTGCTGTTTGTTAATTGTTTGTTTCTTAATGCTTGTAGCTGGAAACAGTTTTGTCATAGTGTTTTCATAAATTATAGACATTGTTTTAAAAGTTTATACATCATAATTATTGTTTTGGCCTCACTGGAGAAAGAGGCATTCTTCTATGTTCTTTTGGAGATACCTGTGGTGGAGCAGTGGTTTACATTGGAAATCTTTCTAAAACACGGTACAATCTCTTTTTCTGAGTGTATTGAACAACATATTACAGAAGAAGACCTGAATTTATCATTTAGCACAATAATTATTGTGCCAAACATGAGGAGTGGGTGGCTAAAAAAAAAATGCCAGTTGTTTCTGCTTCATATAAAATGGACCTGCAGATTGTTGTGCTTTTTTGAGTACTAGTTCTAAGGCCTGTATTTAGAAGGAGGGTTTATTCTTGATGACATGTCATCAGCCTCACCTTTTTCTCCTGTTTGCTTTATCTGATCTTGTATAACCTGGGAAACCAGATAGTTATATTGTTTGAATGCTAAAATATGTGTAAATTAGCTTTTCATGAAGTTTATGGCCATGAGTGAGAGATGCAAACTTCTCTTGAATCTTTTTCCTGCTCAGAGGTCTTTTTTGCTGCCTTCTACATAAATGTGATATTATTATAAGTATTTGATTCGTTTTCTTATAGGAAAAATATTTAATATTGAAAGTTAAGATAACTTTACTTGCCTATTTTATATTTATGAATTAAACTATTTTTTAATCTTCATGAAATTAAATGTACTTTTTTCCTATAATAGTTTATTCCCCAGATATGCCTTCACGGCTTCCAATCCAAGACATATTTGCTGGACTGGTTACAAGTATTGGCACTGCAATACGATATTGGTTTCATTATACACTTGTGGCCTTCGCATGGTTGGGAGTTGTCCCTCTCACAGCATGTGAGTACTCACTCGTTCCTCTGTGGTTGGAGTTAGTTAAACATTGTTTAACTATTTAATATTATAATGTCGCATCATGTTTTTGTTTGATATTTAATTATTTGATATTATTATGTCATATATTAGTAAAGTCTCACTTAGGAAACAATATTCACCTGAATTAAGAAGTATTTTTTAACATGTCAGTTTCTTGAATGAATGTGGGAAAGAAAAATATAGCATACAGAGGCTAATGAGAGTTCATGAAAGAATTGAAAAAACAAAATCAAACCACAGTTGGAAAAAACTTGAATTTTATTCCTTGGAGTTTGTTAGAGCTTTTAAGGATTGTAAAAGATGGGTTCTTTTGAGGTCCCTCCCGTTTTAAAAGTCATTCACATAAAAGATGGTCCTGAATAATTGGGAGGTTTATCTTTCAAATACAGGAGGCTCTTAGGGAGGTTGGTATACTAACCGTTAATTGATACTTTTTGGGTTCTTCGTTGTTTTTAAAGACATGGAGAGGGGTATATTGTGCCAGAGTATATAGATATGACTTTTTTTAGTTAAATGCAAGCAACATTTTTGAATGAATAGAATTAATATTCTTATGTCTTCTTAAAATAAACTTACTTGTTTATGAAAATGAATTATCTTGGGAGATACACCAAATAGAGTAGGTACTGTAGAAAAGTGAATTAGTGAACTAGAAGATTGAGCAGGGAGTATGAGATAAAAACTGAGAGAGGCTACATGAAGTTCTTTCAGTATCTGTCTAATAAGTAGTTATAGAAGGTACAAGAGATAATGGGAGAGGAAATGATAGTCATCTTATAGATTGAAAGACAGAGAGCTGACCATGAGGAAAGAGACTCAAAAACCTAAATAGATTCTAAAGTTTTCCAGTGCTGACTACAGTGTTATATAGATGTTACGCTTCCAGATTTTCCCACAAAGTAACAAAAATCAGGCTAACATCAGACTTAAAATCAGCAAATATTTTGCTGAAACTAGAAGACAGCAGAAATTTCAAATTGAATACTAGAAGGCAAACTTCAAAATTTGACAAAATTTTTGAACCTAAAATCCACCCTTACATTATTATCAGATGGAAGGGCAATATACAGACATTTCAATAATCCAAGGGCTGAGAAAGTGTATCACCTCGAACTATGAAAAACGTGTTTGAGAATATACTTGCATAAAATGAGCAAGGAATCAAAGAGAAAGAAAGTGAGCTACAAAGAAAAAGAAACAAGTACCTCTAATGGCTAATTTGTAATTATTCTTAATCTACAATGATTGATAATTCTAGGTAACAGCCTGGAACTAAAATTCTAGATGATCTTAACATGAAAGACATTGTGAGAGGAAGATAGAAATGAGAGCTTTTTAAATTGTTTGTGTTATTTGTGGGAGATTATAGATGTGCTAGATGTAGATAGGAAAATACAGTGTAACTATGCATTAAAAATATAGGGGTAACCAAACAGAGTCCAGAACTAGATCCATACCTGCATCGTTACCTGATTAATAACAGAGGTGCTACCGCTATTCATGGCATTGGAGCATGTACTCTATTGAAAAGTTCTCTTAATTTCAAAAATGTGTACTCCCAAAACTGAAACCCTTTAATTTCATGAACAGACTCAATAATTTTAGAATTTCTGGGTTAAAAAAATTCTCCATATTGTAATTTTGGAGATACCTTCATTTTAGATTTTTTTTCTCTTTTAGGCATCTAAGCTCATTTAGTAAAAACAAGCAAGCGAATCCAGAGTCTAAACTTTAAACATTTTTGAGTAACTTACTCTTCACTATCATTATTTTATGATTGACCATAAAAATTCTAAAAATTTATTTGATTTTTTAGAGAGAGAAGGGAACAAAAATTGATCTGCTGTTCCACCCATTTTATGCATTCATTGGTTGATTCCTGTATGTGCCCTGACTGGTGATCCAACCTACAGCCTTGGCTCATTGGTACACACTTCCTGGCCAGGGTCTTGACTTTTTTTTGGTTAATCCTCACCTGAGGATATTTTTTTTCATTGATTTTTTTTTTTAGAGAATGGAAGGGAGGGAAGGTGGTTGGGGGGCGGAGAGAGAAAAAAAAACATCAATGTGAGAGAGACACGTGGATTGGTTGCCTCCTAGTCACACCCTGAACAAGGCCGGGGACCAAACCTGCAACCCAGGTACATGCCCTTTGCTGGGAATCAAACCTGAGAGCCTTCCATCCACAGGCCGATGCTCTAACCACTGTGCTACACTGGCCAGGGCTTAACTTTTTTTTTAAATTTAATATTTTGAGATTCAGCCCTGCAAAGACTAAATGTTTATTCTAGTGGCATCCATGGTATTTCTACTTTACCTCTGTTTAATTGAACAACTGTGTGATTCATGACGAGAATTGTGACTGTGTGCCATTGTGCCCTTTTTTGGTAGGCCGCATCTACAAGTGCTTGTTTACTGGCTCCGTGAGCTCATTACTGACACTGCCACTGGACATGCTGTCTACGTGAGTACTAACCTTGTGATGGTGGAAGGCTGCGTAATCCACATTTTTTTTTAATCCTCGTCTGGGGACATGTTCATTGATTTTTAGAGAGAGGGGATGGAAGAGAGATAAAGAGAGAAACATTGATCGGTTGCCTCCTGTGTGTGTCCCAGCTGCAGCCAGGGATCAAGCCTGCAACCTAGGTATGTGCCCTGACCAGGAATCTAACCCACGTCCTTTCAGTGTACGGGACAATGCTCCACTGAACTGAGCCACGCTGGCCAGGGCTTCTCCACATATTTACTTTTGTTATAATTTGAGAAGTTTTTCCATTCTGAGGACAAATAATAATTTATATCTCTTATTCAGCAGTTATAGTTACAGCTGACATATATATACAAATGCTGTCTGTTTTAAAACATACCTTTCTTAAAGGACTGTCTTGTAACTGTGAGATGACTTGTTAAATAGGCTGTGATGTATTGTGGGATATATACTATGTTCATATGCTGAAGTTCATTTAAATATGTTTTTTGCAATATAGATATTTGAATTCAAATTTATTTTTAAAATGTTTCTCATGATTATTAGAGTATGAATTCTAAAAACTTGTTCCCTTACTGTATCTTAAGTGGACATTAAGCATTGTAATTACGTATTTCTTGGGGAAGACGTATTAGATGTGTTTTATTCATTACTGATGTCAGAATTAGAAATGCTGTAAATGATTAACTATATCAAAGTCATTAGAATATTAAGCCTGCAAAAGATTATATTTGCTAAATCTTCTTTTGTGCCCAGCTGCCCTTAGGGTTCTGATCCTTTTGTTAGTAAAGGCAAAGAACAATGTTAGACTCTCTTGTGGAACAAGAGCATTCAGAGTATATCAGCATCAAAATAAGCCATGTGGCAACAGAAGAGACAGGAAAGCGTGTTACATAGGACATAAATTGAGGAGGAGGTCTTTTAAGTCTCCTTTTTGTGTCATTTTAATTATGGTTGAAAATACGTAGAAACATTAGATGTATCCGCAACACATCTACTTGCTGGTTATACCTCTTTTTGGATAGAACAGGCGAGTTATGTCTGTTTCTTTGGCAGTGTAGGGAGTAGATAACATAAAAGATTTTGAACTGAACCTTATTTACGTTAGACTTGTTTTTTGTTTTCATTATTGATGAACAGCTTTGATTTACCAAGGCCTTGAAATTAGGGCACTAACGGCTGTGGCCATGACAAAAAGGAGCAGCAGTAATTCAACACACCTCTAAGACTGGAAATGGTGTAAAAAGATAACCCTTTGTATAAAAATATAGGCCTTCTGTGAAGTGAAGTGATGCAGTAGAAGCAAATTGCATAACATTCCTATTTCTGGACATCAGATTTTCATCTCGGCCATCCAGAACGCACTCTTAGTATAGAAGCAAGAAAAATCAGGCCTAAATGGCTCAGCTGTTTATTCATTGAGTCTCTGTGTATATGACATAGTTCATCTCTGGCTTTGATCTAAGAATTGTATATAAAACAAAGATGCATATTAGAGGTAGTGATGAGGGTGGTCAAAAAAAAAGCAAGGGTGACTGCTGAGAGTTATGGAAGTTATATTTTAACATCTATAAACCAATAAAAGAACCATTTCATACTTGCCTGATGGGAGAAACCATAATCATGAAGGTGGTTTTCCCAGAGCAAGGGAAAAACCTTATCCATTGCATTCCAGATTTGCTGACCCCTGCGATTTCCCCAAATGTGGAAACTCGACTGCATAATCTGTGGTGGTGGGGGACTGTGTTTGACCCTCCCCTAGAAAAAAACAACACCATTTCATCAGTTCAAACAGGGCAGTTGTGTTCCATTTTGTTCAGGGCTAAAATTCCAAGTATTATTGTAGTTTTTGAGAGTACAGTGTAGTAGCAAGTCAATATCTCAGTTGTCTAGAAAAGGTGACTTGAGTTCCCATTGGTGTTGCTTAATAAAGCAGAAGTATATTACTTCTGTAATGGTTTCTGTTTTAAATGGGTAAATATGTTAGTATTTACCACAGCTTAAATTGGTAGGCTTTGGCTATGTGAAAGTAGGTGTTTATGGAAGCCATATCAGTGAAAGTGCCTGTTTCACTTTCCTACCACCTTTACTTCTTGGTGGAACCATTCAACATCAGTTGTTTGGCAGAGATTATCACTGGGGTGATGCAATGAAGTAGCTGGTTGTTTGTAACAGAAGGAACCTTGGCTTTGGAATAAAAAAGTTTCTGCATCTGCCAGTTTTTAGTGACTTTGGGTGAATTATTGACCTTTCTGAATCCCAATTTCCTGTTCTTTAAAATGAGAATGATTATGCCTCAGGGATTTGGGTGGGCCATTCAAAGACTAAATTCACAAATTTGTGTAAAAACTGTGTGTGAATTTTGAGTACCTGTTAAAGTATAGCAAGATTACCATGGAAGCTCACTGTTTTTTGCCTTATGTTGGCCAGCATCCCTTTTCTCTGTGACTTGATTGGTTAGTGGGCCACCGAATTGCCTTTATGACACTACTCTTTCACATGGGAGGACTGCTGGAGGCATGGTGGGAGTAGATTAAAGAAGTTATAAACATGGTTTGGTTTTAGAAGCCCATGATGCTGTTCACAGTTTGAAGTATTGAGCCAGTTTTTTCTGAAAATACTTGTAACCAAACTACTTTTTTTTTCTGAGTAATGTTTTATTTTCTCTATATTATTAATTTTATTTTTGAAATTTTACTTTCAATTTCTTAATAGCATAGCAGCTGCTATGTATTCTGTAGCTCAGTTCTTCAGGTCATCTCTAGAAACAGCATATCAGTTAATAATTGCTTCAAAATATGCTATCCCTAAAACTTAATGGCTTAAAACAATAACCATTTTATTTGTTCATAATTCTGGAGGTCAACAATTGGGGCTGGGCTCAGCTGATCAGTTAATTTGTTGGGCTTGCCTCGGTACTCATGTGTTTCACTGGGGTTGGATGGTCTAAGGTGGCCCCAGCTGGAGTGCCTCAGTTCTCTTCCATGTGTTCTCTCATCTTCCAGAAGGCTAGTAGGGCATTTTTTACATCATGTCTCAGGGAAGCATTTTGAAAGGGTGAGAGTGGAAGCTAGCAAGCTCTCCTCTAGGCTTTGGAACATGGGCAACATCGTCTCTGGTCCAGGCCATTCACAAAACCAGCCCAGATTTAAGGTGTGAGGGAAAAGAGTGCTACCAAGAGTTTGTCACTTAAAATCTGCAACAAGCAGTTGTTATTCTTATTGCTGAGGACAAGGAAGGGGTAGAGAAGGGAGTAATTTAGTCCCAACCTAATGGTTTGGAGGGTTAATGGTTTGGAGGGTTTCACAGCAAGGGAGTGGTTATGATTCCTTTTTTGATCAGGGTATATGCCAGATAATGCCTGAGGGCCACATCAGTTAAGTTTGGAGCTACTAGGCCGAGGTCTCCCAAATTGACCCCTCCTTAGGTTTTCCATGGAGGAAAAAAGCCATTCTGTTATTATAGTGGATTTCCAAAGACTACCAAGATTCCTGAGTTATCCTTGACTTATTTTGGAATCAGACATGGACTACGGAAAGAAAAGAACAAAGAGCTCTTCAGTATTATAATACTCCACATATTTTCATGTATGATTATAAGGGAACCACACTTTTTCTATCTGAATTTGTTAAGGAACTAGTATACTTTTGGTGTACTTTCAGTTAGCATCAAAATTGAATCTGCTTTCTTTGTTTCTTTTTTTTCTTAATATTTTTATTGATTTTTAGAGAGAGAAACATTGATGTGAGAGTAGAACATCGATTGGCTGCCTCCTGCACCCCCCCGGGGGGGGATCGAGCCCACCACCCTTGGCATGTGTCCTGAGTGAGAACTGAACTGGCAATCTTTTGGTGCATGGATGACGCCCAACCAACTGAGCCACACTGGCCAGGGTGAATCTGCTTTCTAAAGTGTGTTACAGACTTCTTTGTCTTATACTTAACATACTGAATAGTTTTTGGCCTTCCTTTCTTTACATTGTCATTAGGCCTTTCTGGAGGTGCTTTTCCTCCTTTCTGATTCACTAATTTTCTTCATTTGTATGGGCTCAGGTATAAGCTAACCATGTTTGTTTTTTTGTGTTTTTTTTTTTAATTTTTTTTTTGTTTTTTTTAAAAAATATATCTTTATTGATTTCAGAGAGAAGAAGGGAGAGGGAGAGAGAGAGATAGAAACATCAATGACGAGAGAGTCATTGATCGGCTGCAGCCCGCAACCTGGGTATGTGCCCTGACCGGGAATCGAACCCTGATCGCCTGGATCCTAGGTCGACGCTCAACCGCTGAGCCATGCCTGGCCGGGCGCTAACCATATTTGTTAAACTTGTGTGTAAAATAAGGACAAGGAAAGTCTTAGCATTGGGCAGTCACTAACCTTTAGTAAATTACATACATTCTTGGTCTTTGTCTAGTTTTGGCTGCTTTTGAGTTTTTGCTTGCCACCTTCCCGTTTCTAAGCCATATTCAAAGAGAGGCCATGATGGATAGCTAATTTCTGTAGTTATGATGTTATTCTTTGTCTACTATAACATAAACACATAAATACAAATATATAAGTAAGTATATTTGACCAACTTACAGATTTTCACCATCCTCAAAAGTAATTATTTTTGAGAAACTGATTTTCACCTAGAAAATTACCAGTTTTCTGGCTGTTTTTTCCTGAGATTTTAATGTAAAATGAAATGTTGTTATCTTTGGTTTCTTTGGTTTCCTTAGGTGTTCTTTGGAGTAATTCCATATAATTTTTAAATTTTTTACTAGGGACAACTTATTGGCGGATTGTTTGCAGGGTTGTTTTGTGGTAACTTGCACATTGTGCGCATTCATCAGCCTGGTGTGGTTGCGAGAGCAGATCGTCCATGGGGGAGCACCAATTTGGTTGGAACATGCTGCTCCGCCCTTCAATGCTGCTGGACACCACCAAAATGAGGTAACTCCCCCTCAAATTCCTTTTACTGGGGCAGGATATGAGAGTTGTTGTCACCCTCTAAGTCCCAAGCTTTCCCAAGTCCCTCTTTGCAAAGCAGAATAGCGAAAAGGAGTGGGAGAAGATTAAGGGAGATGTGAAAAATCGAAAGAATGCTTCTGTGTCTTGGCCTCTTAATTTTCTAGCAAGATTGGGAGCAATATTAAAGTATACTAAAGGGCTCTTCCATCGCTTTTGCCTGGGTTAACTGCTTAACACTGGCCTGGAAGTTAAGGTACAAACTTTTTGCAGGTGCTTCTGATGTGCTACATAACATTAAGGAGGCAACTTACTCTCTTTGCTCATCAGTTTCTTTGTATGTAAAACGTGTGCCGCCTCCCTCCCTCTGCTCCCAGCAGGAACATTACCAAAAGTAGAAACACTGGAACACTATAACAATGTGCAATTTTACCTTTTCTTTATGAGAGGTGACCTGCTTAGATGCAAGAGCATTTGCTAGAACTATTAAGAAAAGCGACATAAATTATTTTTAGTATTTTGCTTGCTGAAAAATTAGGGGGCTGAAAGTGTCAAAAAATTAGTTACATATGAAAACAATTCACAAACTTCATAAAATTTTGTTATGAAAAAATTGTAAGAATGAAAATTAACTTAATTTTTCATGTAATGACCTACTTTTATCAGTTTGTAGATTGATTTAATCAAATTCTGCCATATTTTTTTCTCTGCAGAATTAAAAGTACAACTTCTTTGAAAACCACACATGTGAAAAATGGGACTGTAAAGAAAGGATACTGTTCTTATCTAGCATTAATACTTTTATCATTGTATCTCATGTTTTGAAGCATTTAATGTAGTCCTTTTTGAATCTTCATTAACTCCATGGCAGTTGAGTGTTTTAATTAACTACAACTACGTCTTTGGTTGGTAGGTAGCTGTACTCATGAAGATCCAGAGGAAGATGCATGTGGGAACTGACAGTCTATATTGACAGGCTTACCTACAGGGCAGAAATTGGCCGTTTTCCTCAAGTGTTTAAATGATAACTGAGAATTAAGTTTTATATCTGTATATGTATAAACAAACAGATGCATAAATAAATATATTTTTATCCCTGAGGTAGTCATTAAAGACAGGAGTTGTCTTTTAAAGGATTATGTATGGAATGATGTATTCAAGATAGCCATATTGTTAACCTATTATCTATAATGCTTTATGAAATGGTAATCCCTAAATTATCCTGAATGAATATATACACTGTGAAGTGAGTTTATGTCCTTATATACCAAGTTGATCTAAAATAAGATAACGTTTAGAAAATATGACTTTGAGAGGTGTGTTTTGGAATTTCAGTAGTTTGTGTTTGTGTCCTAGTTTGGTTTTTTTAAGAAGGGAGAGCTTGGTTTGGAAATAGAGCAAAACTGAGGCAAATTAGCTAAATGTCTGAGCTCTTCTGTCATTTTAGGCTCCAGCGGGAGGAAATGGTGCTGAAAATGTTGCCCCTGACCAGCCTGCCAACCCACCAGCTGAGAATGCGGTGGTGGGGGAGAACCCTGAGGCCCAGGATGATCAGGCAGAAGAGGAGGAGGAGGAGAATGAGGAGGAAGATGAGGCAGCCGGGGAAGATGCAGCGGATGCCAACAATGGGGCCCAGGGTAATGACTGTTTGCTTGTCCCTACTGCTCCTTCTCTGAGTCCATTCCCAGCTTGCCTTGGGGAGAAGGACTGGAGTTTTCAAAATTTAATGGGTTTAAAATCATATTTCTAACTTTTTATGTTATTTTGGCAAACTTGCATGTATGGATATACATGTGTGTACATTTTTTTTCTATGAAGCAGGGCACATTTTGTGTTTTAAAACCCTGGTTGTTTATGCAGCACTTTTGTAGGATGGATAGGAAGAAATTATTTGTAAGTTGGCATAGATCCTAGTTGTTGTTTTTTTTAAAAAAAAGAATTTAATAAAGATTTATCTTATTTTTTTGCCATTCTATTGAGCCAGTACTTTTACTGTCAAAAAAGAATTCTTGAAGGGTACACTGTAGACCAGATGCTATCCAAAGAAATCAATATCTCTCTCTTTTTAAAAAAAAATTTATTTACTGATTTTCGGGGGAGGGAGGGAGAGAGAAAAAGAAACATCATTTTGCCCGGCCAGGGTGGCTCAGTGGTTGAGCATTGACCTAGAATCCAGGAGATCGAGGTTTGATTCCTGGTCAGGGCACATGCCTGGGTTGCGGGCTCGATCCCCAGTTGGGGGCGTGCAGGAGGCAGCTGACCAATGATGACTCGCTCATCATTGATGTTTCAACACTCTCTCTCCTTTCCTCTCTCTGAGATCAATAAAGATACATACCCCCCCCCCAAAAAAAAACCCACATCAATTTGTTGTTCCACTTATTTATGCATTTGTTGGTTGCTTCTTGTATGTGCACTGACAGGGAATTGAACCCACAACCTTGGTGTATCCGGACAATGCTCTAACCAACCTGAGCTACCCAGTCAGGGCTTGATTTCTCCCTTTCTACCATTGTAACTACAATGTAAAAGATGATCTGAGACTGGGCCTCCCAATCAGCTGTCAGTAGCTCAGTGCCTCCTTTACTCTCTTCCCATCTCAGAGTTTTCCTGTTAGGCACTGCACTGTATCTAGGTCAACTTGACATTGCTAATATCGGAGTATATCCTGTGTGCCAGGCACTCACACACCAGGGCTTTGCCTTCATGGAGGTTCTGGTCTAAGTGAAGAATACTCAAGTGAGCAAATTTATCGTTACACATTGTGATAAACATTGTGCAGGTTGCTCTGAGGATGCTGTTGGGGACTTATTTGAACAAGATGCCCCCCGTAGCTCAGAATAAGTGCTATTTGAGCTATGACCTGAAGGATGAGAAGTGAGTTGTGTAATGGGGCCTTGCCAGGGAGAGGCAAGTATCTGTTCAAAGACTCTGAGAATGAAGCCTACTGCTATCTTAGTGCTAGCCACCATTTCTATCTCAGTCTAATGTATTAGCTTCTAACTGGTCTTCCTTCTTTTATTCTTGCTCCACATAGTATTTGGATTGCTCTCCTGCTTTTAAAAACCTTTCAGTGGTTTTTCCATGATACTGAAGAACAAAATAAAATTCAGGCTTCACATTCCTTTTGTATGATCTAATTCCTGTCTGCCTTTCATACTATATCTTCTACCTCTTCCTCACCCAGAGAATTCTAGTCCCCTGCCTTCCTTACTTTCCTCAGTTCCATTGGAGTCATCCTTCAGAGCTGTTGAATTTCTTTCACATAACCCTATTTCTTTCTTTTCTAGTACTACCACATACTAGAACCACTTTATTTATTTTATATGTTATATTTATGTATATATACTTATTGCCTAACAAGCAAATGCTTGTATAGAAAAATTTTAAATGTGGTCTAGCTTCTCAACAACAGCTTACAAAACACCGAATTAAGAGGGTACATTTTATTATTTATAGTTCAAGTTATGTCAGTAATCTTTAAACTACAATTTTATTTCCAGACGACATGAACTGGAATGCTTTAGAATGGGACAGAGCTGCAGAAGAGCTTACATGGGAAAGAGTGAGTAAGCCTTCATTCATTAAGCATCAGTGTTTTAATTCTAAAGTACATTTTAAAATTGAGCATATTTAGATGTACACACTAATTTTGTACTTACATTTGATGAAAACTTTAATAGAACTTTATTTTTAGACAAAATTAAGTGATGTTTGTGTTGAAAAAATATATATATATTTTTAAATTTTGTATGTTTTTACTTATTTCAGAGAGAGGAAGGGAGAGGGAGAGAGAGCTAGAAACAGTAATGATGAGAGAGTCATCAAGCGGCTGCCTTCCGCATGCCCCCTACTGGGGATCCAGCCTGCAACCCGGGTTCTTGCCCTGACCAGGAATTGAAACCAAGATCTCCTGGTTCGTACTTCGATGCTTAACTGCTTAGCCACACCTGGCCCTGCATGTATTGAAAATATTTTAAAAATGGTGAAGTTCTTCTGATAACTGTTTTTCTATCTTCTGGCGTTTAAAACAAATTGCGCTCTATTTAGGGAATGTTTAACCTGAAATTGTGGACTTTCAAAAAATGAAGTAACAATTTAAGTATTATTCTGTTGCTCCAGTTGACAATATAGTGGTATCATGAAGTCTTGACTGACTCCATAGCTAATGTAAGAATGAAGCCCAAGATGGAATTTCTTTTTACTTTCAAACCATGATTTGGAATAAAAGGAGAGCCAAAATATAAAACTCCCATAAACAGGAGTTTTTTACTCTGAAAATGATAGGCTATATGGGAAAGTAGTGGGTAAGGATTATGTTTAAAGATATTGAAAGGAAAATGAGCCTTTTTAATAAATAGAATTTAAAAATCCTGTTTTATCTTGAATTAATGCATATTATTATTCATTTTAGATGCTAGGCCTTGATGGATCACTAGTTTTTCTAGTAAGTAAAGCTAATATGTTTTTAATTGAATTATTTGTCTTAGTGATTCAGTGTTTTCAGATTTACAGTATGTGCTGACTTTTTACTAAAGATCAAATGTCCTTTGATTTTTGATTAGTTGATATGTTGAAGTAAGTTTGTTATATGTATTGAAAATATTGGCAAAACATAAAGGTAATACTATTTAAAGAGAAATTATTAAATACTAGATTTTTAGGAAAGAAAAGGAAATACAAAATTAATAGTAGCTAAGAAGTTAGTCTTTTAAAGTTATACCTTGTGATGTTTAAATACCTGAATTGGTGAAAATAGAGCAGCTTTGTAATGTTCACAGTGATAGCCCTAGCCTCATCATAGGTTTCTATTTTTTGCTGAATCCCACCTATCTTTACCTTATTAGTAAAGAGTACCGCTCAAAGGTGAGGAACAATTCTTCAAAGAACCTGTTCTTTAAAGGAGAAATGATACTATTTTAAGATTCTATAATATAAAATCACTTGCCATTTGAGATTTTAAATGGCTTTGGGTATTAAGAAAACTTTGGCTGCAGGTAGAAGAAACCCTAGTGACCAAGACAATAACATAAGTCCAAAGAAGGATGAGCTTGAGGAGGGCTTGATCCAGAGGCCCCCCCAACAGTGTCATCAAAGACTCAGATAAGTCCCGTCCGTCTCCTCCACTGTCCACAGTGTTGGCTTCTTCCTTAGGATGGCTCCAGATGGGAGCCAGAATAGGAAATTGAGGTCAGTAGTTATACTTAGGAATGTATCTGGTGGTAATTCACAGATTAGTGAGAAAGTGATGTTACCGAGCTTCTAATCAAAGTTTGATCACAGTCAGTATAGAAGGTATTATTTGGCTACATACTCATTTATATCTCTTACCTCATCAGTCCCTCATAGATGAGTGACAGAAGTCATTGAGTCAGTGGTGGTAACTCAAATGCATTCTAATTATTGGGAAAAACTCTTTATAGGATGACTTAATTCATGAAAAGATATTTTTAGTATCTATCATGTGCCAGCTAATGTGATAGTTACTGGGAGGTTCAGAGATGAATGAAATAGGATCCCTGTTCTCAAAGATGCTTTATAGTTAGTAGAGAGAAATGAACATGTGAGTAAGGAACTTTAGAGGCATACTATCTGGTAAAGACTCAATGACAGAAGGTGTGCATAGGACACAAGAGGTACAGAAGGGGCCTTGGTTAGATATTTCTTAGTGGAGTTTTTGAGCAGGGAATTTTTAAAGAAGATAATTTAGAGGTTGAGGCACAAAAGATATTGGAGGTAAGGACAAACAATTTGGGAGCCTGTAAGGCAGAGAAGCTGAAAAAATTCAAGTGATAGGAGGTGGTATGGTGAGTAGGAAAGTAGCAGTCATCTCTTAGACAAACTAATCACTCTTTTTCCATTTGGATTGTAGCAGATTGGGGACCTGATCGGATTAATCTTTCTAAGAAGAAAATCATACAATGTTGGCCCTTTTGGAAGAATCATTTAACTCGATGGGGGAGGAGGTGGTGGGCCTAGACAAATGGGATTGGTCTTTCTAGTGTCAGCATGGAGCGTGACTGAAGTATTTGTGACATGGCTGGAGGAATAGATGATAGCAGTCACCTTGGAGATGATAATGCATAATTGTGGAAGTGGATCAATGGCCAAATGAGAATGAGTATTCTGGGGCATGAACAAAGATAGCCAGTACACCATAGGGAGACAAGGGACCACACAAGATAAAGTGACCTTGCAGAAGACATGAGAACAAAATGGACACTGAAAGAAGCACTGTGCATTTTTACATTAAAATGTTGGGAATTAATGTAGTTTTCAAATTTTTCTCTATTTGGAATTTTTCAGTGTCATTTGATTTAATGCAATCTGGCAGTCATTTATGAGAATCTGTGTAGTTTGGGGTGAATTATTAATTTCTGAAGAGGAAATGTTTACGGATTAACTTTGATTTTTTTTTCCCCTCCACATAACATTATGAACGAGTTTTATTAGGTTTATTTTTATGAGCTATCTAATGAAAAATTTAAAGTTGTACATAATTTTTTGAAATGAAATCTCAATTATAGAGTGAGAATTTCAGTCTTCTAATTAAATAAGTGGAGTAGTCTAAGCATATATCAAATAGGAATTAAATATGTTTTATTAATATTCTTTTCCTTTAGGAACATGTCTTCTGGGTGGTGTCTTTAAATACACTGTTCATTCTTGTTTTTGGTAAGTGGTGTTTATGCTTTTGTTTATTATGGTAGTTTAGTTTTCTAGGAACCTTCTTATATAGGTTTTTGTTTTGTTTTTAAACAGGAATATATGGAACAGTTTTAGATAGTAATCCTGTATAGTAATCCGGTACAGATACCTTCTTTCCTAAGCAACAGTGACTTCAGTAACCTGTAGTTACCTACCACCTCTGCTTTTGTTGGGCATTTCTGTCTCTTTGTGGAAGCTGATTTTAGATTGACTTGAGAATATACAGTATTCCATCTCTGGAATTAACTTTTTGCTGATTATCTGTGTGCTCTTCCCTATGGTAGAAAGATCTCGTTGCCATCTGTCAAAATCCTGACCAAGGCCTTACCAGAGACCCTGGCTTGGGAACTGTCATGAGAAATGGATGTAGGCTTTAGGGAAGACAGTGATCCTTTCCCAAGTTTGAATTCCCCTTAGAACCAGATTCCAGTAAATGCAAAGTCACTTCCAGACACTTTCACAACTACAGCTGTGAGATTTCTGTGACAACACACACAAGTCCCTCCCTTTGGAAGTAATTAGAGAAAGGAAGGCAGAGTTGAGGAGGTGCAGTTGACAGGTTTTTCTGCCTTGGGAAAGATAATGTAAACTGAATCAAGAAAACCAAGACCTTAGAATTCAATTCCTGCATCTCTCAAGGGAGAGAAGGTGGAGTTTGATAAAATCAGGTTATTGTTGGGCTGGGCTATGATTTGGATCTCTTATAGAGACCTTAGGCTACAGATCTCTCCATAGGGATGATCTTTGAGAAATTCCTTCCTTTAATGCTTGTGAGTTACCCTTAGTTCTACTGAGGAGGGAAGGGTAGATTTCCCAATGTTCTTCCACTGAATTCCAAGTTATTGCTCTGTGTTGTGGACTACTTTGTAACCTAGAAAGCAGTTGTCTTCAACAGGAAGGAAGCCATGTGGTCAAAAAGACACTGAATATGGCCTTGGCCGGTATGGCTCAGTTGGTTGGGCATCATCCCGTACACTGAAAGGTTGCCCCCGATTTGTTTCCGTCAGGGCACATGCCCGGATTGTGGGCTCAGTCCCCAGTAGGGGGCCTGCAGGAAGCAGCCGAATGATGTTTTGCTCTCACATCAATGTCTCTCTCCCTCTCCCTTCCTCTCTCTGAAAAAAAAATCAATAAAAAAAAGACTGAATATGTAGATTGAGGATGAGACAAAAATTAATTTCTGAATATTTTTGGTAAAGAGCAAAAGAAAATTACAGGTAACTTGTTGACATGAAATATCTTGTAAAAAAGATGACACAAATTAGCAGGAAGCCCATTTTTTGTTATTTCCCCTTGCATATGGGGGTGAAAATTTGCAGATTAGTCTGCATTTATTTTTCATATGTAAAATTATTGATATGTAGAGTGTGAAACTGTATTGATTTTTACCAAGTTTTATTTGAGAGAAAAAATTATATGTAGAGCCTTTGCTCTTGCAAGAAAAGCTTAATGCTAAATTAATGTTCGAAGGAACAAGTCACCTTTAAAACGTGAATTTACTTATATAAAGGAAATATTATCTAAGTAGTTTTCTAATCCAATCTCCTAACTTATATAAGCTTATGAAAAAAATTTGTCTTAGTAAACTTACATACATTAACTTAGGATCCCTTGAAATGAAACAAGAAGTTTTTTTTCTTTCTAAGAAATATTATTTTCCTTTTAGATGAATATGGTCATTGGAATTAAGCACACATGCTTCTTTACTACTTGGGTTGCTCTACTGCAGTTTTTCTCTGGCATTTTTTTACTCTTGTGGTCATGTAATTTGCAGAAATACAACATTATAGCACTGCTGTCTCTAGTAGAAGGGATTCTGAGAAACTGACCTTAATTTCAGGATACCTATATAGTAGTTGCTGCAGAATAGGATAGAAATTGATTGTTACAACTGATGCTCAGGTTAGTATTTACATATAAAAATAGAGTTGAAACTTGAAAGTTTGCCTTCCCTAGCGACCTCAGAGTTGGGTATGAGAATTAGGAAAAAAATCTGTGCTGCTTTTTTTATCATTTAAAAATTTCTTGTGCTTTATAATATACATAATAGATTAGTAAAATATACATTGTGTATTTCTAAATTCTAAATAGATCTTAAACCCATAAATAAATTTCTACCCATAGAATACTTGATCAAAACTGTTTGGCAGCCAGATTCCTGTAGCTTCATTCTCACTTATCTAAATGATTGAGTTCCCCTCCACCCTTCCCTGATCTGTGCTGTTCATTCTTTTGACATAAGTAAAAGATAATCAAATTTTATTATTAAGAACAAATTAAAATTTTATTAACATGGCAAGAAAGGCTTGAGGAAAAGAGACTTTAAAAAGTCTTACTATGAAATACTTAAGGATATTTCTTATTTAACCATAATGTCATTATCACACCTTAGAAAATCACCAGAATTTAATATTTCTTAGTAATCCAACATATTAAAAGTTCCTAGATTGTCTCCTTAAATGCCATTTTATAGTTGGTTGGTTTGAATGAGGATCCAGATAAGGTCCAGACATTACTTTTAGTTGTTAATCCTTTTGATTTAGAATATTCTTCTGTTGGTCCCCCCCTTTTTGCCATTGATTTGTTGAAGAGACTTAGGTCAGCTTTCCTGTAAGTGCCTCACATTCTACTCCCTGATGATGTCTGCTACCTTGCTTCTTTGTCTCCAAGGGCCTGATTAGATTCAGGTTCAATATGTTTGGGACAAATCCTTCACTGGTTGTGCTTTGCCTAGTAATGTGACATATCAGGAGACAGATGATGTCTGGTTCTCCACCTTTCTCGGTTCAGTGATAGCATCTTAAAGTCTCTATTGGTAGGTTTCATTTTTCCCTTAACTGTCAGAAAGTAATGTGTGGGCATTTTAGTATCATGCAAATATCTAGTGTTTCATCAACATTTCGCCTAACGATTTTATTATCCCTTGCTACTTGCCTGAAATAATTTATTTTATTAGGCATTGCAAAATGATTCTTTTCAAATTGTCATTTTTTACACTTACTGGCTGGCTTTTCTATAAAGAACAACTTACTACCAGCTAGAGCTATTTTGTTAACTTGAACTTGTACAGAAGCAGCAGGACAGATGTGCAGTGCTTTCCCTTTAATTATCAGTTCGCAGGGTAAGGAATTGATGAGCTAACTCCTTTCATTGTTGATAAAAGTTTTCTGTGATGTTGCTTTTGATTTTGGCCTACCACTTTTGGAGTATAATGAACTTGTGGATTTGTATGTATTTACTGTGTTTCCATCAGTTTGGGTCATTATTCTTTTTGATGCTCATATCTTTTCTTTGGCCCATGAGACCCTGTTCACAATGGTTTCTGGGTCCTTTTGCCGTTAGCCTATTAGACCTTGATTACTTTGTTGTTGTCTGGTTACAGAGAATGTCCCAAGAAATACATTTTTAGCTCTGGAATGTTCCATTTCTTGAAAAAGCCCTGGTTCCTTTCAGTGGGAGATGGTACTAGGAGTGTTCATTGTTTTGATTTCGAAGTTTTCATTGAGTTTTTTCCTCCCTTTTAGCATTTTGCCCTTACCACATTGGTCATTTCTCCCTTGTTGGTTTGGGATTTGAAGAACATGTGAGTATAATACTTTTACAAACTTATTTTCATTGATTCCCCCACCCCCCAAACTTGATATTTGTTGAGTAATTAATAATGTTGTAAAGAGTTACTTCATTTCTCTATCTGCCTTATACAAAGGAATAGTTATCCAACACCGTCTTACTGTTTTCTTTGAAAACTGACAGTGGTTCAAGTAGTAGATTATGTTGCCAGCTAAGGAAGATAAGTTCTGAAATCCCATGATGCACTATATTCCTTCATGTTGGGTGGGCCAAAGGCATACTATGGGAAAATTTTCTTGCAGGCTGACTTATGACCTGTTTCATTGAACCTTGCGCCCTTCCCTTCCTTTTTGTCAGATGCCCCCTAGTGCATTTAGAAAAGTAACAATATATCAATAGATTTTAAAAAAGGTTAGTTGATCTTGGAATGATGTGCTGTAGTGTTTTCTAAAGAATTTGCTTTAATTTTGACATTTTATCATTGTCAGAGGTGGATGAATATTTGGATGGAAAGCTGCTAGTTTTAGGGGGCGCAGAAAGAATTAATTTTTAAGGAAAAGCTGACATATCTGGATACTCTGTTCAGTTTGTGTATGTGAATCCTGAGAGAGCACATTTTGAAGTGTTCTGAAAGGACAGAGAGTTGTATTTCAATATTTGATACAGCTCTCCAGATTCTTACTAGTTGAATGCCAGAACTTGAAAAGTTAGGATAAATTCTTTGATAAATTTTGACTTTCCAAACTATCCCCACTTGCTGTCTGGAACTCAGGAACCAAAAAGATGGGCATTATTTAAACTCTTGTTCTGTCTGTTGTAAGCTGAGAATGGGACAGATTTGGAAAGCAGTCACTTCTAGTGGTAGGAAATGAGGTGGCTGGGATGCACTGGACAGGTGGAGAGCTTTGTGCTCAGCCTTTAGGAAGTCTACTTTAGAATGGAGCAGAGTACAGACTATTGCATTACAACTTTTTTCTGATTTTTGTAAAATTTAATTCACTCTATTTTGTGTGCTGGAATAAAGTGTTATTCTTTAATTTTTCCTCACCTTTCATAATATATAAGTCATTGGGAGAATCTGGTTTTCAAAGACATCATCCAAAGGGGATTTTATGGTTGTTTTCTAGTTGTAAATTACCTAGATAGTTCACTTCCAGTCTACTTGAATTGTTTAATACATTGTTAAACTGGGGCGGAGGCCATGTGGTGCAATTAAAGTTTATTTTTTCTTATTTCCAGGTTCAAGCATCTCATTTTGAAGGCCTAATCACAACCATAGTTGGGTATATACTTTTAGCAATAACACTGATCATTTGTCATGTATCCTTTAATGCAGCAACTTGGGTGTTTAGTAATATTATTCATACCAAGAGTTGTTCCTATTACTGAGAAAACTTATTTTCTCTCCCCCCTTGTCTTCTAAGTAAAAGTTGTAGGCACTTGTAGTGAGGATAAGGGCAGACAAAATATGAAATAAATTCTGTCTGCTAAGTAAAGTTAAATGTTTCCTAAATTATTATGTGTTCTCTTGCAACTTGAAATGCTCAGTTTTTCCTTGACGAGATGCTGTAGGGCTTGGCAACTCTTGTTAAATTTCATAGGTCTCGTCGCTTGCTGGGAGTCTGCTATATTGTTGTTAAGGTAATTCTTGTTATAAGTTAAAACTGGAAATAATTTCTCCCCATTTGGGTGATATTGATGACCTTTATTTTTGCTTAAGGTCTCTTTGCTAGTGGTGGTAGAAATTGGAGTGTTCCCTCTCATTTGTGGCTGGTGGCTGGATATCTGTTCCCTGGTGAGTTTATTATTCATTATCATACAATCTAATAATTTAAAGGCTTCCGAAAAGACATCTTTAGAATGGGTTTCTTTTAAAGGAAAGTCAGTATTTGATAATTGCTTGCTTTTTTCTGAGAATGTATCTCTGTGGAATCTTAATGTTGCTAATTTTTCATGAGTACCTGATTTTTTTGAGGCTTTGTGCAGATTTCTGATGTCAGAGTATTTTGACTGGAACCTTTCTAATAACCAGTGGAGAATTTTCTTACTGACTTTACTCTCCTAAATTTTACAATAATGCCAAGACATTATATACATCAAAAGAGCAATCTGATAAGAATTTGGTCTTTGTAATAATAAATTCAAGCCTAACCATTTGCTCTAACTAGGACACTCATTTTTTATTATAATCTTTAATGGCTGTCAGTGATAATCATTTTTCTATTTTTCAAAAATATTTTATATGTAGAAAAGCTACCTTTGGTTCTGAGATATCATTCTCTCCCATACCTTTACTATTAAAACTTGTCATGAATGCAGACCTGTAACCAGGAAAAGAAGGTATTATGTTAACCAAAAATGGTTCTTTTTACTTAACAATTGGTTTATCAGAATTGCTGCTTATATTTAAAAATTTAAAGTGACATACACATCTTTGAAATAGTGTCTAACCTTATATCATTTATATTTCTGTGGTGCTATGAAATGGTTTTAAGAGAACTATAATCCTAGAACATCGTAACTTATATGCATAGTGATTTTTATTCACTTTCCAGAAGATGGAGATGTTATTTTTGGCAAATGTAGGTGCTACAACTCTTGTTTACCTGTTCTTTTTTGATTTAGGAAATGTTTGATGCAACTCTGAAAGATCGAGAACTGAGCTTTCAATCAGCTCCAGGTACTACCATGTTTCTGCACTGGCTGGTGGGAATGGTGTACGTGTTCTACTTTGCCTCCTTCATTCTTTTACTGAGAGAGGTAAGTTCTACAGGAAGTTCTGATGTTATACATTCATGAAAAAGACTTTTGTTTAACCATAAGGTGTACCTCAAAGGTTATTACGATTTCCTAATTAAATAATTTTCTCTATTTTATTCTAAAAGGAAATAACTGATATATGAGTTTGGCTTAACTGCTTTAAGCTGTTTTCAGTCATTTGTCTTAAAAATTGACAAGTTTTTGTATTTCTGACTATAATGAGTTACGAGTTTGAAAGATGAGTAGATTGAGGGGAAAAAATTAAGTAAAAGCACTTATTTTACATGTAGCCATCCTCTAATACAAATTCTTGGACTTTTATGTGATCTGAGCCTGTCTTGGACTTGATTCAAGGAAATATAATGCTGGAAATACCCCAAATTTATCGTTTTGCAGGATCAAGTATGTAAAATAGTCTTGAAGCGGCCACCTCAAGCTTAGAATAGAATGAAGGTCCTTTATGATTCCAGTTCACTTGCCAGATGGGTACCTTACTAACCCTGTTTTTGGAATACAGTCTTTACTGATTTGAAGACAGACAGTAGGGTCAATATTTAATTAGTATACATCTCAGGCTCTGTTATTCTGGTGCACTAGGAAGTATAAAACTGGCAAGTGTACTTGATGCTGTGCATCCTTTCCTTCAGTATTACTGCATACTCACTCTGTGTTAGTCACTGTGCCATCTGTTGGGGTAATAATAAGTGAGAAACAAAGACATGATATCACCCCATTCTCCTTGATTTTGCATCCTGGGAAGGAATACAGCCATTGACAAGCCAGCTTACTCCTTTAGAGTGCTTTGAGAGTGGTGATGGAGATGTGCAGGGACCTGAAGGAGCAGGCCAACTAATCCAGTGTTAATGGAATCCAAAAGCACAGAGGCTTAATGCTATTCTTGTACTTCGCCTTTTGAGAGTTTTGAGGAGTTGGGGAGGGGGTTGGAGGCCAACATATTCTTCCGAGTAATAGAGTGTAAGTTCAATAAATTCTGTTTGTAAATTAAGCTTGTATTCTTTCTTTGAGACAAGTGATTGTGACTAAATTAATGTGTTTTTAAAAATTATAATTATACATGACCTGAATTAAGTGATAAAATGTGTATGCTGAATTTTTAAAATTTATGTGGTTTTTTTGTTGATACAGAATCCTAGTATTTGGGAGTTAGATAGACCCTTAGAAGTTATACAGTATAACCCCCTTGTTTAGAAGAGGGAGAAATCGAATTTGGGCAGATAAGATGCTTTATACAGGGTAATTCAGTGAGTTGGCATCACCAGGACTAATACCTAGACTCATCCATTGCCCCATCACCCACAGACTCTTGAGTTGATGATTTCTACTGAGGGGGGGAAAAAGATATAGGTAGTAAAATGAAGATATATACTGAGAAGTTGTAGGGTTTCTTAATTAAAATGTTGTTATAAAATAATTCTCAGGAAGTGTAAGACTGAAATCAGATCTTCTATTTAGGACATTTATAAATTATAACCTAATTCTTTCGCTAGATGATACAATATAGTGACAATTTTCATTTTTATTTATTTATTGATTTTAGAGAGAGAGAGAAACATCAATTTGTTTTTTCACTTATCCATTCATTGGTTGATTCTTACATGTGCCCTGACTGGAGGTCGAACCCCCAACCTTGGCATATTGTGATGATGTTCTAACCAGCAGTTTTCAAAAATTATTTATTTCTGCCTGACTTTCATGGCTCAGTGATTGACCATCAACCTATGAACCAGGAGATCATGGTTCGATTCCCGGTGAGGGCACATGCCCAGGTTGCAGGCTGATCCTCAGTTGGGGGCATGCAGGAGGCAGCCAGTCAGTGACTCTCATCATTGATATTTCTGTCTCTGCCTCTCCCTTCCTTTCTCTGAAATCAATAAAAACATTTAACAAAATATTTCTCATCTAGGAGATTTAGATATGACAAATTGTCCATTAATACATTTATTTTTCATTAACTGATTAAAAGCATCAAAGGATATCAGCTACAGGATAGTTTTCATAAAGATTCTGATTTAGGAACTTACTTTCCCAGGAAAGCTATGTATGAATTTTTTGGGTCCCATAATTAATTAATTAATTAATTATGGTTTCAGAGAGAGGAAGGGAGAGGGGAGAGAGAGAAACATCAATGGTGAGTCATTGATCAACTGCCTCCTGCATGCCCCCTCCTGGGGATCGAGCCTGCAACTTGGGCATGCACCCTGACGGGGAATTGAACCTCGATCTCCTGGATCATAGGTTGATGTTCAACTACTGAGCCATGCCGGCTGGGCGATGCCAAAATAATTTTAAGGTCTTATTTTTCTGTTAATGTTTTAGCTCATATACAGAGCTTTGAAGATGTTGGTGAGTATGTACAGCATTTAAAATACATTTTGCAGGTACTTCGACCTGGTGTCTTGTGGTTTCTAAGGAATTTGAATGATCCAGATTTTAATCCAGTACAAGAAATGATCCATTTGCCCATTTATAGACATCTTCGAAGATTTATTTTGTCAGTGGTAAGCGTATCTTTTTATTGTTTTTGAAGTAAAGTGTGCTACCCTTTAGATGTATTTTTTTTGGTTAGGGGTACTGGTACAGTAGATTTAGTAACTTATGTTTAAGCCTTTGGAACTTAGTTGTTAAGTAGCAGTTTTATTGGTTACTTTGATAAAATAAATAAAATGCATACTGAAACAAAAATGCCTTCTATTACTTCAGCATTATAATTGATTGCCAAATTGTGAGTTTCTGAATTATGATTAATTTGCATTAAACCAATAGAGACTTGTTAATAGCTTCTAAATTAAACTGTTAACAGAGGGTCTCAAAGTTTCTTCTCCACCTAGAAGAAATTACCTAGTTAAATCTAAATTTTTCCAAAATAAAATTCTAAAAGAAATAATGTACCCTTTAGAAACTTCTGTATCTGTTAATATGGGTCATGTCTTAAAATGATTGCAGGTGATTTATTAAGTTGCAGACAATTCTGATCCCTCACTGTGAGGTTCCAGCTCTCTCCTGTTTGAGCCCTTGTGTCCGAGAGAGAGAGAGAGATAAGCCATCTCAGGAATGCATTCTTTACACAGAGTGATACAAGTATAGTGTGTTGAGTGGGAACACTCTGGGCCCTGGATGAGTATAGACTTGTGTTGTGTATTGGTTGAGTATGTTCAGAAGTCAGCCTCTCTCTCACAGGAGTCGTTTACAATGGTGTCATGCCCTTTTTCTTACTGCAGATTGTGTTTGGCTCCATTGTCCTTCTGATGCTTTGGCTTCCTATACGTATAATTAAGAGTCTGCTGCCTAATTTTCTGCCATACAATGTCATGCTCTACAGGTAAGTTTTTGAAATTTGGAAGCTTTACTAATTTAGTTCTGTTAGGGATTTGATATTCAGAGTACATATATTTAAAACATACATTTCTTACAGATATTGGAAATTATCTGAGAGTTAAATTTTGCCATGTTCTGGATCACATAAACATTAGTTGAGCAGTTACGTTTTCCAAAGGAAGACAGACTTTTATTTTTCTGCAAATGAAGTTTGCCTTTGTTTTGCATTGAAATGTTTGCCATACCTAATGATAGTGTGTTAGTAGCATCATCTATATGAAAAGCACATCATAAGGAATATAGTCATAGATGCACATTTAATTATGAATGAAAAATAGGATATAAGGCTTATAGATGGAAAATCCTTTTTGATTTACAAACGGAAGTCACCTGGAAACATAGTCTTTCATCCCTCCTACATCTCCTTTTTCAGTGGTTTGCATTACCCCTTCAGTCATCTAAAGCAGAAATCTGCCAGGCAAATTGTATTTCTTTCTCACTTTTACTTCTAATTAGTCTTTAAATATTGTCAATTTTAATTCTTTAAGACTTTATCTACTCCAACTCCATTTACCACTTACTACTTGAGACCTTCCTCTTGTTCTCTATTTATAATCCATCCTTAACGTTCTTCCCCCCTTTCTCTGTAATCTACATGAAAATATCCTGATCAGGATGAAGAAGGGGAACCACGGCATTTAAGAAGGTGTGTTGAGCCCTGGCTGGTGTGGCTCATTTGGTTGAGCTAGTCCCCTGGTCCAAGAGATCACCAGTTGGATTCTGAGGTCAGGGCACACGCCCAGGTTGTGAGCTCAGTCTTCAGTAGGGGGTGTGTAGGAGGAAGCCAATCAGTGTTTCTCTCTCACATCAATGTTTCTCTCTCTCTTTCTCTCTCCCTCTCTCTCTAAAAAAAAAAAAAAAAATCAATAAAAATATATTTAAAAAAAAGTTGTGTTGAGGAGCAAGGAGTGACCAATCGTGTAACATACTACTAATACAGCAAATGAGGTGAAGACTAAGACCTCACCATCAGATTTAACCACACAAAGGTCATTGGTAACATTTGTAAGGAATGGTTTTGTGGAATTTGAGAGGGGGAAGCCTTGCTGGCCTTTAGAGAGAATGGAGGAGAGGTGATAAAGATAGTGAAGTGGGTTCATTCAACTCTTTAAGGAGTTCTGCTGTCAGCCCTTTACATATTTAATATAATATAGTTTATAATGGAAAATAGAATGCACATTATAAGTTATGGCTCTTTGTATTTGCCTTAGTGATGCTCCGGTGAGTGAACTGTCCCTTGAGCTGCTTCTGCTTCAGGTTGTCCTGCCAGCATTACTTGAACAGGGACACACACGGCAGTGGCTGAAGGGGCTTGTGCGAGCCTGGACTGTTACTGCTGGATACTTGCTGTAAGTATAGGGAGGTGACTCATAGGCATATTATATGTATCAGTGTAAGTAAACTTTCTGAAAAAATATGGCCCATGCCCCACTCAGTAAAAATGAGTTTTTATAAGAGAGAGTTTAGTGATAGCTGCAGGTATATATAATTCTAAAAATTCTTAATTAAATTTTAAAAAAAATCATTATGCATCCTTTTTTGGAGAATGTATACATGTTCTTATCCTCTTATAGAGGTTTGCTGGTGGCCCAGGTTCATTTCATTACACAGGGTAAAAAAATAAAATTCTTTTTAGTGCATTAAAAACAAACCAACATACTCGTATTTTAAAAGTCTTAACCTGAAATGTTAAATATAACCTGTTTTGTTAAATATAATAATAAAGCCTTGTTAAAAATTTAACCAGTATTATTGATAGCCAGACCTCTATGAAAGCTAAAGATTGCTAATGTAAAATATTTTCAAATAGTAGCCAAAGTTGACATACGGTCTGTTGTAAATTACATCCCCTGTGATCTTGGAAAGAAAAAATTATTAACAGAAGTAGTATTTATATAACTGCATTTAGAAAAATAAAACAGTTCTTACAATGTAAGCCTTAAGTTGGCAGAATATTTCCTTTATATTATTCTCTTATTTTAGACTATTTATAAAAGAGAACAAACAAATTGCCAAGTGTCTTTTTGTCAGATCAGTAGTTATTTAATTCCACTCACATTACATGCAAGTTTAAATGAATGCTGTAAAACCTTAAGTCTCTAGCCTGGGTGTGCTTTTCCCCTGAATTCTTCTATTGAGAATTCTTGATGAAAAATATATTGGTAGTTTACCTTAATCTGCTCATTAAATAATGTGTTGGTGTGAGATATCAGGAATGTCTTATGATGATCATGTTTACCATTTCTGCTGTTTGCAGCCATATTCTATTAACAGACAAAACAGTCATTTTGCATATAGTTCACTCTCACCTAGTTTAGTCCATGATGTATGTACTTGTGAGAGCATATCCAGATGCTGTGTTCTCTATTTAAAACAGTATTGTCCAGTCAGAAATGTGTGACCCTTCATTTATGCATATTGAATATATGTAATGCAGTGCTAGCCCAATATTTTCAATAAAGGAATTTATGCATTAAAAAAATATATAAGCTCTTCTCAGATTTGTTTTTTCGGTCATTTATTTAGTCAGCATGTTGTATTTTTTTCAAGCTTTATATGTTATATACTTTTTTAAAAGCCGAATCTTTGCAATTTAAACCATCCCCCCCCCCCAGAAAATACATGGCATTCTGTAGATACCTTAATGTGACATGTGTTTGGCTGTGCTATGCTTTTCTGTTTGCCCTATGCCTTGCCCTGAGCTGCCTCCTCCCAACTCATTTTTGCCTTAAATGATCTCTGGATTGGAGGTTTTAGTTGAGATACATGTCATGGCAGACACAGTAGCCATCTATAGAGAGGAAAAAAAGTAGTTTTTTTCCTTAAGATCTTCACATAGAGTATCTTGTACATTGTAGTTTTTTTTTCTTTTTCCAGTTACTGATTTCTTCTCAGATACTGGCTGAAGAAAAGAGAAAATAAATGGAATTTATGGGATATTCTGTATGTTAATTAACATTAAATTTAGAAAGGTTTAATTTAAAGTGGGCACCAACATTTAGAGTAAATTGAGGTAATAGTACCATATACAGATTCTATTTGTACATTTTCTACCCTAAATAATAATTAGTATTAAGAAAGTAAATCTCATGCTTGCTGTTTACTCTGATGCTGAAGTGAGAATTTTCACTGATGTAATTTTTACATAGGGATCTTCATTCCTATTTATTGGGCGACCAGGAAGAAAATGAGAACAGTGCAAACCAACAAGTTAACAATAACCAGCATGCTCGAAATAACAACGCTATTCCTGTGGTGGGGGAAGGCCTGCATGCAGCCCACCAAGCCATACTCCAGCAGGGAGGGCCTGTTGGCTTTCAGCCTTATCGCCGGCCTTTAAATTTTCCACTCAGGGTAGGTACTGTACAGACAACCGAAAGTCAAGGTTTTTCAAATTTTATCAAGAAATTTTGATGCTGTTTTTGTTGCTGTTAGCATGTAGTCCTCTGTGTAAATGTCTTACAGTGTCCTGATAAGAACTCATGTTTTATTCCTCTCATTCTGCAACATGTTAATGTCAGGTAAGTTTATCAAATGTTAGAGATAGATCATAGAGTTGGGATTCCATGCACTGTTGCTCCAGCCTGTTTGAAAGGAATGATTAAAAGACTCTAGAGTAAGTAAGAAATTAACATTATTGATAGGTTTCAACTATGTATCAGGAACTGGAGTGGGCAGGTTAATGTTTTTCTCTCATTTAATTCTGGTCCAAATACTTAAAGACTTGAGTGGTAATCTCAGTTTACGTCTGATGAAACTGAAGACCAGATTGGTTAAGAAAAAAAACGTTTGGTCCGAGTGAGACATTCCCCACAAACCACCAAAAGTGTTCTTGACAAAGGTCCCCAATGTTATTAAATCCTATGGTCAGGCTTGGGTCCTTATCTCACTTGCTATATTAGTAGCATGTTATATGATTAGTCATTCCTTGTTCCACAAAGTAATTTTTTGGAAGGTGTTCAGGAATCTTCATGGAGGTAATGCCTGACCTAAGTCTTCAAAGCTAGGAGGCCAGACAGAGAGAAAGATGTAAAGGAGGAAGGGCATTTCAGGTAGGTGTCAGGACAAGAGGCAGGAGAGACTTGGTAGGTTTGAAGCTACAGGGAATTATATGTGTTTAGAGGTATGTAGGCAAGTGGTGAGAGATGGGGGGAGCCAGGAGAGATAAGAGGGAGCTGGGAGAGATGAGGCTCTTGGATTGGCAAAAAGTACTTTCTGGCCTAGATCAGAGAGAGAATTATTAATGGGTTTCTCAAGCAGTGAAATCTGACCAAGCCTCACAGCCTCCTCTTGGAGCATTCTCACCTGTCCTTTTCAGTCTTCCCACCAGAGCTCTGCCTAATGGGCTTGTGAAGGCTTGTCTGGTAGAAGGCAAGCTGTAGTCACTATCTTTCTGCTCAGGGAGCTGTGTACCATTTTTATCTTCTTAGTACAGAAACCAGTAGCTGTACGGAGCTATTTACATTTAAATCTAATTAAAAGTGAATACAGTTTTTAAATATAATTTTATTTGTCAACCATACTTCCATAAAGCTGAAAAAAGAAAAAAAAATTTTTTTGTAGGCAACACACACACACACTAAATACAACTTAAAATTCCGTTACTCGTGCCCATTGACCCCATGTCAAGTGCTCAGTGGCCACGCTCCTTTGTTGGGCAGCACACTACTTTTAAGAGAGAAACTTTCCCATCATGAATAGTTGTTTTTGAGAATTTGATTTTATAAAAGTGAATATTTTAACTTTTAATTAACAGCGAGGGAAAATTCAAGCTGATTATATTTTGTTTTTGTGCTCTCTGATAAAAAAAATATATTTACCTGTTACTTGTTGATGTATCTGATTGTGTGAAAATGGACATTCATTTTCCTTTTGGCTGAAATTATAGGTAATTTTATCTAAAATAAAAATTTCTGTATAAAATGGAAGGAATCCTAAAAATACCAATTGAGATCATTTTTTTTTTTTACTGGGAGAATTGTGTTGATTCTTTGAAGGGTATCATAAAATGCATGGAGCTCATATGAACCATTTATGCACTCTCATGTTTTGCCTTGCAGATATTTTTGTTGATTGTCTTCATGTGCATAACCTTACTGATTGCCAGCCTCATCTGCCTTACTCTACCAGGTATGAGCTTATCCTAGCTCTCCACTAATGAGGTCATGAAAAGGTGCTATGTTTTAAAAGGGCATATCTTGCTGAGATGTGACCATCAGATATAAAGTTAAAATAGTTTTCCCTTCATTTCTGATTGAATATGGGATATTCATCTATTTAGGGTTCTCCATCTCATTGAACTCCTCTGTATTGGAGTAGAGGGGGACAAGGTCAGGATATAATTTGTGATTCATTTTTGGGGGTAAAGTACTTGTGGCCATTCCGTTTTCATGGACATTGTCTTATTATATGGATGTTCAAAAAGTCATCTGTGTGGCTTAAGTAATTTTTTCAAGCCACTCTTTAGATGTTAATTTATGTTTGCTCTCATCATGTAATTATCTTTTCAGTCCACTGCATGCTCTTGCTAGAGACCTTCATGAAGCCAGACTGTTTCCTTTTTATCATCTGGTATTCACAAATACTCACCTTTAAATTTCAGTTAAACATAATTTCTTTATCGTACAAGCAGCTGTGTATGAATATAGTAGTTTGTCATCTCCAGAGGTCAAGGGTAAATGAGGGTGGAGCCCAAAGCCAGTGATAAAGTAGCAGGAACAGCTTGCTGCCCCTACCCTCCCAGTTAGTGTTTATAGAGAGCCAGAAAATTCTTAATTATACTGATATGTGTTAGCCACTGAAATAATTGTTAAGTGGAAGATAATTTGGGGCTCTTATAAAGCATATAAATTTATGCTGAGTTAGTAGTGTCTTGATTATAATACCAATCAGTATAATTTTATAAATCAAATTTGTATTAATAAGTACTTGAGCCCTGACCAGTTTGGTTCAGTGGTTAGAGCATCGGCCCCAGGGTTGAAGGGTCTCAGGTTCGATTCCAGTCAGGTGCATGTACCTTGGTTGCAGGCTCCATCCCTGGCCCCAGTTGGGGTGCATGTGGGAGGCAGCCAACTGATGTGTCTCTCTCACATCGATGCTTCTCTCTTTCTTCCACTCTCTGAAAAGCAGTGGGGGAAAAAAAAGTCCTTGGGTGAAGATTTAAAAAAAAAAAGTTTTCCCATGAGGACTAAGGCCATGAAGGAGCAATTAGGAAATTTTAATTTCAAGAGAGGTTTCTAAATATATATATATATTTTCTAATCTGTAGGAATTGTGATTTACCTTAAACTGGTAAAAATAAAGATTTTTCTTTTACTATTTCTGTACAATAATTTTCGACTTGAGAACTTTGCTCTTAAGCTCACTACTCATTACAGCTGTTAAAATGACAATTAACCATTGAGTGTAAGGTAGTAAACATATTGCTGAGAAAACTTAGTTTTTGAACTTTGCTCAGTTTTACATTTATCATTTTTATGTTCCATTTTCACGTTTTTATCAGAAATACTAAGAAAAATTTAATAAAAGAGGGAAACCTAGTTTAGTACTTTAATTTGGCAATAAAAGTACTTTTAATTTCATTGAAGATTTTTAACTAAATACTTCCCTGTTAATCCAATCCCACCATCTAGTGGAAAGAATGCAGTTATGTTTAATCATAGAATTACTGTGTCATAGTACACATTTAAGGTGGTGAGGGTGCTCTTTCCATCATAGATTACTTTTTTGTAGATGCAGTTTAATTGTTGATAAGTACAAACTAAAACCTAACCCTGTCCTCTCAAAAACACTTTTGACTAGAAGTATATGAAATATGGAATAGAAAATGGCCTTTGAATTTTAAAAAATCAAACAAAACCTAAAACAAAACAAATAAAAATCTTGGAGTAGAAATATATATCTATATAAACACTAGACATTTTTACATAATTATCAGTGGTGATTATTATATCTTCAAATTAACATGCACGTGTTCATACCATGTAACATTTACATGTACTTATCTTTAGAGGTGAAATTATCTTCCCACCCAAGCCATTTGTAAGGCTGCAAAGTTGTTTATCAGCATTATGTCCTATAAGACTTGACAGTTGAACTGGTTTAGTTTAATTGGAGACAATGTGGTTTCGGTGATAAAGAGCATGTAGACATGAGTTCAAATTCAGCCTCTACCCGTGTGTGACCTTGTTTGGGCAAACTTCTGTTGCTGAGCCTAGATTCCTTAATCTTCAAAATGGAAGTAGTAGCTACATTGAGGGATTGTAAGGAGGATTAATGAAATAGTATATGGAAATTGCTTAGTACAGCCACTAACTCCTTTTTAGGTATTCAAAAATAACAGTTCTATATTAAGGAGAAATCAGTTCATAGAAAAATGCATTGTTAATTTGGGTCTAGCTGTTCTCTCTAGCCTTGTTAAGAAGTAACCATATAAACAACATTACTAAATAAATGATCTTGCCTGAGAGTTAGGTGTTTTCTGTGAGTACATTGTAGAATTTATTTGTAATAACTATCTGAGGCTATTTAGACAACTTTCAAATCTGTTTCCTAAGTTTCAGTATATTTAGATCCTAATTTTTTCCAAGAAAATTAATATATTCTTTGGTTGTTATGTTTTCAAATGTTATTGTGCCCCACTTCTTATTAAAATAAGCTTAGTTTTCTGTCTAGATGAACAAGTCATTTTAAAGAAAATTATTCTAAATTATTTGTAGTGCTTCTAAATATTATAAGTATTGACAGCACAAATAAGAGAAAATAAATTCCCCAACTTTTGTCTTATATTCATAACCATTTCATTTTGTGATTAAAAACGGTGAAAACAACAACCCCCTTAAGCTTTTTCAGTCCTGAAAGAACAAGTAATTGGCATGGCGAGTCAGAATGCATGTCACAGGAGAGTGTATCCTCAGTGATTAGCTGTTTTTTAGTTGTGTTTTAATCAGATAATTGTGTTCTTTAGACTTTGTGAGGTTTTTGGGGTTTTTTTTTTTTTTTTAGATTGTTTGCTTTTAATGAAGACAATGATATATCAAAATATGCTAACTTTTGGCTAATTGCTTTAAAATGATTGAAAATATGAATAAAATAACATTAACATTAAGATTGTAGTTCTCTTTTTGTAGCCAAGCGTCTTATTTATCAGCCTTTCTATTTTCAGTATTTGCTGGCCGCTGGTTAATGTCATTTTGGACAGGGACTGCCAAAATTCATGAGCTCTACACAGCTGCTTGTGGTCTGTATGTTTGCTGGCTCACCATAAGGGCAGTGACAGTGCTGGTGGCATGGATGCCCCAAGGACGAAGAGTGATCTTCCAGAAGGTTAAAGAGTGGTCCCTCATGGTAGGTTTTTCTAATAAAGACTGATCTTGTCTGATAGGATTAGTGGATATTTTTTTAGTTATTTTAAAAAAATCTTTTTACCTTCTTTATCCTGCTAGTGTGTCAAGAGAGTTATTTTTTTAATTATAAGTGATAGTCCTCGAAGACAGTAGCTTTCTGGTTCATTCTAATTAGAAAACTTATTTTGGAGATTGATTCTATTTTTAAGGAATAAGATATTCTGTAGAATTTAAAATGTATTTGTTTAAATAGAAATTTTCTTTAATATTTTTTTCTAAAATTTGATTTTTTGATCTATTTGAATATGTAAAATCTTGATTTCAGGATTGAGTCAGTGCTTTTCATATAAATTGGATTCCTTTAATTACACAGTATATTGCTAATTTGAGAATATCTTGGCTAATGTGAAAGTGTAGTAAGTAATGGAAATTTTTATTCTCAATAAAGAACTTAATTGCCACAAAGGTCGGGGAAAATGTTGCTGTAAGACAGTGGTTCAAGTGTGGCAATTTATTGATTGTAATGTTGGCCATGACTGGTAAAGTATGTTTAGGTAACTGCTTTCATTTGTATAACCAACTCTTGTTTTGTATCTGAATTTGTATTTTGGTTTCAGTGAAGGTTTAATATCCATTTAATATTAATGTCGAAAGGAAAACATAAGAGATTCATTGTATATTATGAGTGGAGGGAGGGGTTTAATTGCTATTTAACCCATAAGATAATGAGATACTTAACTATATTTAAAATACAGAAACCAGCTAATTCTAGTTTTCATTTGATGATCTTTCATATCAATTTGCCATTTAAAGGAACAAGTACTGCGTCTTCATGCACACCATAATTATCTCTGTTGTTGAAACACATGTACTCACGGAGGCTATCTTAAGACAAGCGAGGTCATCAGACATCAAGGCCACTTTAAAGACTGATTCTTTTGTCAAGATTTCATTATGGCTCTTTCATCCCATCTCTTCTTTTCTCTTTGTGTATACTTCATTTTCATCTTACTGCTTTGTCCAAATTCTAGAGCTGCACTGTTGAATACAGTAGCCATGTGACTGATGGCTACCATACTGGACAAGACAGATATAGGACATTTCTAGTATAGTAAATTCTGTTGGCCCACACTGTTCTAGAGGGAGCCACTTGGATCAGCTTGATTATTTACCTCAATTAGGACTATGCAGAGTCCTATACCAGTCCACCCATAGGTCAGCTTGTGGGTGGGTTATCATTGGATCAGAGGCCTGGGACAATGAGTAGCTTTTCTTGGATAAACAAAAGCCTATTACTGAGAATGAGATTGAGTAAAACAGCACACCCACCTAGTTAATATATGTAATAAAATGAAATTTCTATAATTTTGTAGCAGCAAAGCATAGTAATATTCACATTTTTGTTATAGCTTGAGCTCTTATAGTTATATATTCAAGTCTCATTTAAACATGTAGCATAAGGTGTGTGTAAGTTGTTTAAGGTAATATATTCATTCTGTTAGACATAAGGTCAAAGAAAAAAAAAAGCCTTCCAAATGGAATGAAGAGTTGACTCTCATTAATGACATGGCCTCTGGTTTCCTAATAGATAATGAAGACTTTGATAGTTGCGGTGCTGCTGGCTGGAGTTGTCCCGCTCCTTCTGGGACTCCTGTTTGAGCTGGTTATTGTTGCTCCCCTGCGGGTTCCCTTGGATCAGACTCCTCTTTTTTACCCATGGCAGGTAAGTGCGTGTCTTTTGCACATGATGCTTCTGTACAGATTTGGCATCAGACAAATCCTTAATTTTTAAAGTGATTTTAAGCAGTTTGTTTAGAAAGACTCTTTAATTTTTTCTATTTCTGGAACCTTTGTAAAATTGATTAAATAATGCATTTTAATCTATGGCTTTCAAAGTTTGTAGGTTATATAAGTCCTTTCGACCTTATTTTATAGGTTAAAATGTCACTCACTATTCACTGAGGCTTCACCAATGTTTAAACATACAAACCAACATGTGTTGATCTTTAGGCCAAACGTGGCTCCACATGTTGACATAATCAGCTCAGCTAAAGCCAGTAGAACAGCCTAAGAGTGGTTTGATGAAATAAAATCATGGCACTATTTTATTTATTTGCTCCATGAGATCTCCATTAATGTTCATACTTTTCCTCTTTCTCTCGGAAAAATAATGTAGATTTCTGAAAGATATAAGAATGATTTTTGATAGAAATATTGAACTTGAGGTGTTGAGGAAAAAAATTCCCTGTATTTTCCAGCATCTGTTAGTCTTCTGTAAAACTCTTTAATCATCCTGTAGGACTTCTGTTTTGAAATGAAATAATTAAGAAAATTATATAGCCTCTATGTTGGGTTTATTGCTAAAAAGAACAACCAATTTGTTAAATATTTTTTATTAACCTAGGACTGGGCACTGGGAGTCTTGCACGCCAAAATCATTGCAGCTATAACATTGATGGGTCCTCAGTGGTGGTTGAAAACTGTGATTGAGCAGGTAAGCAAAATCATTTTTCAGAAAAGGCTGGGAGTAATAGTGATTACGTTTAGCTCATGGGACTCATTTTTCAACTTTTCTGAGTTTTCTATATTTCTTTACTGAGCATATATAACCCTTTTTTAAAAAGGAGAAGTCAATTTGCTCTTCTTTCACCATGAATTTTCATCATCCACTCTTAAGAGTTCCCTTCTTTGAAGGTTATCCAGTAGCTTAAAACACCTAGAACCTTATCCAAAGTAAAGGCAAAAATTAGCATATGTGCCTTTTTTCACGGCAAGAGTTCTGACGCAGGCTTGTTGTTTAGGTTTCTAAACCTGTAATAGGAAAAAAGGTATTGTTCAAGGCAGTAAATAAAAGGCAGAAAAAATAGATTAAAAAAGCAGAGCTGTTTGGGAATATTCTAGCTATGTAGCACCTAAGAGTATTATATTGTGGAATCATCAGATAATTTGGTCATTGTGGTGATAAAACCTTGAAAAAGAGATTGTGTTTCTGTATTCTGATAATAAGATTAGGAAATACACAATTCATTTTAGGAAGATTTCTATCCAAATTAGCCAACATAACAGATTTTGGCACTTATTTAAGTTTATGTATGTATGTATGTATTTATTTATCTTTCCTCACCTGAGGATATTTTTTCCATTGATTTTTAGAGAGAATAGAAGGGAGTAGGGAGGGAAAGAGAGAGAGGAGAGAGAGAGAAACACTGATGTGAGAGAAACACATCAATTTGTTGCCTCCTGCACTGGGGCCAGGGATTGAACCTGCAACCCAGATACTTCCCCTTTACCAGGAATGGAATCTGCAACCCTTTAGTTCGTGGGCCAGTGCTCTAACCACTGAGCAATTCCTGCAACCCTTTAGTTCGTGGGCCAGTGCTCTAACCACTGAGCAATTCCGTCCAGGTGGTACTTATTTAAGTTTCAGTTATCTAGAAAATGTTCTTGTGGAAAATCCTCTTATCCTTACCCAGTGCCAAATACATAAGGTGTTAACAGTTCTGTAGCAGTAAAGGTACACCCCCGTTTGATGTATAGGAAATAAAGGCAGTAGTTTTCAGCCCAATCTGCATAAGAAAATGGTCAAAAAATTCCTTTAGCTGGAGATTTGTGGGGATGGAGAGAACCAGGGACTTGCTGTGAGTTTGTATGCATCTCTCAAGTGCTGGCTTATTCTGTAAGTTCTCTAAAGTGAAGTGGATTGTGGGGTACATGGCAGCATATCCATCTGTTCATGGTAGGGGTGCGGGCCACTCCATTCTAGAGTCTCCAGGTAAGACTCCTTTGCCCTTGCAAAGGAGTATGGAGAATAAGGGTTCAGTCACAGCTGGAGGCTGTGAAACATTGTTGATCTTTGTAATATTTTGCTCTCTGATGCACTTTCCTCATACATATGTGTAAGTTTAAAATGGCTGAGAAACACTGGGATGCCTTCTGTACGACTGTAGACGCTTTTGGGTTAACCAGGTTTCTTTGGGATCAGAAGCTGCCTGTGGGGGGTTAAGCCAGTTTGTCCTTGTCTCTGGCCCTCTCCTTGGGTGGGGTGAGTTGTACCATGAGGTGTGGCTGTGGGCTAGGTAAGGTAGAAGTGCTGGGAAACAAGAACAGCGCTCTAGCCTTTTACCCTCCTCTGCGCACCATCGTTATCTCCCCTATTTCCAAGGTTTCCCACTTTCTTCTGTTCTTTCCTCTGCAGTACTGTCCAGTAGAACTTCCCGGGTAACGTTATGGAAATGCTCTAGACATTTTTAAATTAAAAAATATTCATTGTAGAATTCTTTTATACTACATTTTTACATAAAATACTTTTGGTTTGTTAAAATTTGAGTTATGCAAGTTTTTCAGAAATATGTTCAACATTTTGTTTATAATGTCTTTTATATTCAGATAAAATGAATGCAATCTTAAGTAGTAACAGATGACTTATGAAGTTACTTCAAGTTAATGTGGTCTTAAACTAATATTATTGGACTTCATCTGGTATTGTATAGATCAAGGCTAGTATAATTATGATTCTAGATTAGTGTCTTATTTATCTCTTAGCAGAGTTAATTGCAACGTGTAAGGAGGTAAATGCATTTCTTTAAAAACTTGTGGGCACCACTCCTACGTTTGTGTTCCAGAATTTTCCTTGACTTTAGAAAAATAACCAGTTTGAATCCTTTGGGGCTGGTAGATTCAACTCTGCTGCATGGATTCGGTAGATCTTGTTCTGTTAACTTGGAGGAATTGTTTTGTATCCTTGTTCTGATATTTCCCCCCATTTTCCAGGTTTATGCAAATGGCATCCGAAACATTGATCTTCACTATATCATTCGTAAACTGGCAGCGCCTGTGATTTCTGTTCTCTTGCTTTCCCTGTGTGTACCTTATGTCATTGCATCTGGTGTTGTTCCTCTACTAGGTGAGTAATGCTGGCTGGAGAACTTGAGAGAGCACCTTTATTGACATTGTTACATTATTGTTACTTCTGGTATTGTAGGTTGGCTGGCCCCAAATGCTTTATTTGTAAATATAAATCCAGCTAAAACAATGATTTCGAAAAACCATTTTTCTTAGATTTGACTACTCAGAGCAGGATTAAGAGGATCATAATAAAGCCTTTGGTACAGTTTTTTTCTCTAGACAGGTGAGAAAGTATTGACATTTACACTCTCCCCAAAATAGGCAGGAACAGATTTCCTTCAAGTTGTCTTCTGATTAGAAGTGCTGTGATCACATACTTATAAAATTAAGGACATGTTATAATTAATTTTAAAAATGTTCTTTAGCATAAAAGGAAAATCCAAGAGGAGATGCTAATTTGTGACACTTCATCAACTAGAAATGATCCATTTTGTACTGAAGAACCCTCACAGGACCTTAAACCCAGCATGTGTTCAAAATTATAAGCATGAAGTTTTCCTCTCCAAATCTTTTTCTTCTGAATTCACTCACACTGACTAGTGCTATCATCCAACCAGTTGCATGAGTCAGAAACCTTGAAGAACATTCATGTTACCTGAGGCTCTGATCTCCATACTCGAATGGTCTTCAAGTCCCACTGACACGACCTCTGGAACCCATTCTCTGATTTCTGGCACCCTTCACCATTGCTTGCTGAGCTGCACATCGTCTCTCACGTTTAACATCAACAGCCTCCTGTCTAGTTTCCTTGCTCGGCCACAATGACCTTTCAAAACAATGAATCTCATTGTTTCTTCTTAGTGAACAGCCTGTCTTTGGTTCCTCTGTGGCCTTTAGAACATAATCCAGCTCCTAGGCTTAGTTCAAAGGTTCCTTCTCATGCTCCAGTTTGACCTCACTTGTTGCCTCACTTCATTTCATATGCAACAAGTTTTAGTTAAGTACCACCAACCAGTCCCCTCTTCTTAGTGAAAGGACATCTTTTTATTTCACTGCCGTTCCATATACACTTAGAGTTTTCCTTTTTGGTTTTATAGGTGTTACTGCGGAAATGCAAAACTTGGTCCACCGGCGGATTTATCCATTCTTACTGATGGTTGTGGTGTTGATGGGGATCTTGTCCTTCCAGGTCCGCCAGTTTAAGCGCCTTTATGAACATATTAAAAATGACAAGTAAGTCTATACTTCCATTCATCTAGCCACTCTTGTTAAGACTTCTTATTTGTTAATATTTGTGTCTAATGTGATAAATCACAGGAGGGAAAATTGCTCAGATTCTGGAGGTAGAATTAATAGAATTTGGTAACAGATTGGATGAGGGTGTGAAAGAGAGGGTTGTCAAAGACACTATTGGGCTGAGTAACTGGTAATATGGAGTTGTCATTTATGGAGATCAACGATTTTCAAACACTGTACTGCAGGAATTTTTGAAACATACAGTACCTGACTATTTAGTCAGGGGCACTGACCTCTTTTCCCTTAGATTGCCAAATAAAAAAATGACAACAGCCAACATAACAATAGCCGTTTGGTGTGAATGAATAAAAATTATACCTATTTTTCTTGTCAGATCGGCAAAAACTTTAATGTATTTTTTGGTGTACTGCAGAATTTTAGTAATTAGTTTATATGTGCTGTGAGATGAAAAAGGTTGAAAATCACTGATATACATACATGAAAAGACTGGGAGAAGCTGGTTTGGGGAGGAAGATTTTTTAATGCCCATTTCACATAGTTTTCAAATGCTTTGATCTGACAATATATTAGTTTGAGATAAAAAGAAGCCTACGTTAAGAATTAGCAATAGCCCAGCCAGGCGTGGCTCAGCAGTTGAGCGTTGACCTAGGATCCAGGCGATCGGGGTTCGATTCCTGGTCAGGGCACATGCCCAGGTTGCGGGCTCAATCAATGACTCTCTCATCATTGATGTTTCTCTCTCTCTCCCCCTCTCCCTGAAATCAATAAAGAGATATTAAAAAATAAATAAATAAAAGCTTTAAAAAAAAAAAAGAATTAGCAATAGTTGCCTGAGCCTTTCTTGCAATCCAGGGCCATTAGGTTACTCTGACCACTCCTGCAAGGTTATGCAAAAGTGTCGAGCCCTCTGTTTTGAGGAAACCGTGACCTCACCTCATTGAGAGACTGAGGATAGCCAAGGATAACAGCTTCTGTGGATAACAGCCATTTGACTTTCCATGTCCTTAACTGAAGGCTGAGTCTTACTCTGCTTCAGTGGTGTCTAGCAAAAAAAGTGAATTTATAACTATACATGGTGGTTTGCCCAGTAGAGTCCCAGTTTATACATGCTACCTTTGTGTTGTTATTAACAGCACCCCCAGTTTGGACAACAAATTATATGCTCACCTTATTTACTCTGAGGACTTGTAAGAGTAATATATGTTTTTGTAATGCATCTTTTTATTGATTTCAGAGAGAGGAAGGGAGAAGGGAGAGAGAGAGAGAATCATCAATGACGAAAGCCGTCATTGATCAGCTGCCTCCTGCACTGCCCCTGCTAAGGATTGCGCCCACAACCCAGGCATGTCCTCTGACTAGGAATCGAACCCTGATCTCCTGGTTCATAGGTCAGTGCTCAACCACTGAGCCACGCTGGCCAGGCAAGAGTAATATTTTTAAGAATGAAATTCAGATTGTTCAAGACTTCTCCAAAGCATTTACTGACAGTAGAAAACACAAGTGTACTTTTAGTTGGTCAGGGTACAGAGTTCTGTCAAACGTGAAAGAAGGGGGAGGGAGTTTCAGTGATAAAAGTCTGTTTTCTCACTTCACTTGTTTTGGCAAGGTCTTACTAGGCACTCCTTGATCTGTATTGATGCTTCCAAATGGTACGGTACTTGCACACTTGTACCCCAGTCCCCTCCAGCTCGTTGCCATCAGTTTTGTCACCCACTGGCTTCCAGGGGTCAAGCTCCTCATATTTAGTGAGGGACATCACTGCTTCTTTTTGGCAATTCCTGCCCATGTCATGGGGATGCAGTTTCCTGGTGGAAGAACTCCAGTCTTGTCATTTCAACCACAATTACTTCTGTCTCTCTCTGCCATCCTGCACTCTTGGCCATAACCTCCCCGTTAGCATGTCACATGAGTAGGAAAACTTCATATTCTGCTCTTGGACCATAACCCCCTAACCTTCTGTCATGTGCATACACTCACTCCTCTGCCATCTCCCCTTTGATACCATTGAAATCATTGTCCTTTGATAACGTCTTTCCTTTAGAACTAGAGCTGTTCAGGTTCTACTGGAAAAGGTAGGGTAGGTTCTACCTACCCAGCTTTCTGATTATTGTATTTCCAGTCTTTTTCTTCAGATCTGCCCACTAAGCTACTTTATAAAATACTATGCATACAGATAAATCTCCTGCATAAGTTTACCTTACCCTCCTCTGGCGTCTCTGAGTGTATGAGTTCATGAGAAGCCCTAATCTACAAACAGGAGCATGTGCCCCATTGTACACATCTGAGGCCTTTTGACCTTTGCCACTCAGGTCTTCCCACACATCTGCCCCTCTCTATAAGGTGCCTGCTTTTGTGCCTTTGGCAGGTGTTCATTCTAGACTCCCCTTCTATCGAACTAACCATGGAAGTAGAAGTGAAGTGATCTGATTTGCATTTTTAAAAATGTGTCACTGCTTTTTGGAAGAATATTTTAATATGTAAGATCATATAAGAGAGTAACCACTCTGCTTTTACATCCTAGGTACCTTGTGGGCCAACGCCTTGTGAACTATGAACGGAAATCTGGCAAACAAGGCACGTCTTCGCCACCTCCACAGTCGTCCCAAGAATAAAGTGGTTGTCTCGACTACCTTGACCTTCCCCTTGCCTTTACGTGTCCTTTTCTGTGGACTTCTCTCTTTGGAGATTTTCTCCAGTGATCTCTCAGCATTGTTTTTAAGTTAAATGTATTTGACTTGTGTTCTCAGCATTTGGAGAAAGCAGCAGGTTAAGTTGCTGCCTTCCTGCATCTTCTGACATCACTGCTGTCTGAGATCTGTATATGTGTAAATAGAAGTTCCTGGATACCCTAAAACCTTGGATTAAACAGAATGTGCATTGTACATCTTTAAACAAATGTATATTAATTTATTAAATCTAGTTGTCACTTTATTTTGGACCTGCTGTGATTTTGACAGGAAACGTGCCACAGAGCCACAGTGCAGAGGTGAGACTTGTCTCTTGGAGCACAGTGTCATGGTGTTCCTAGCAGTTCTTATTAAGGGAACTGGACATTCTGTCTTGGCTGTTGAGACCTTACCAAGAACGTAAAAGGAAACAGAAATCAGCAGTGGAATGTCTGTGGTAAGAAAACATGAACTTTGTGCTTCACTGTCAATCGTTTTTGGAAGTTATTTTGTATAACACCAAAGCTGTTGTACATTTTCTACTGCCTGATTTTTTTCATGTGTCTGTGTTTGTACTATTGTATAGTATCTTGTGCTAGGTGAGGAAATTATTTTTAATTTTGATAATTTAATATTCCTAGTGATTAGCATTGGGAGTTGGGTTTCTGTGCTTGTTAGGGGCATGCCTATACTTAGAGGGAAAAAAGTCCAAAAGATTTTCATTCTCACCCTCCTTTTTCCCACACACAGCTCCCTTTTTTCTGTTTTGGCAGCAGTGGCCAAAAGTCATGCAAGGTCATAAGTCTTACAGAATAACATCACCAATGACACTGCATCTTACTGGAGTTAGGACGTATTGAGGTCTTCCTTAAATGTAGACGTGGTTTGTAGTCTGAGATCGACAGCATTAGAAAAGACTGGTTAGAACACAGTCCTGCTGATTAGTGCATCATTGGGTAAGGATTAGGGAGTACATTTCTCCTAGTTTTCCATGAGTAAATCCCAAGGTTTCCAAAGCTTTTTGTTTACAGAATAAAACTACAAACAAAACCAACTTGATTTTATTTGTTCAGAAGGAATCTGGCTGAGTTGGCAGTTTAATAGAGGAGTGCTATAAAAATCTCAGAGAACTGAACACACAAACTTGGTTTCCCTTATAACCAAAGCTTCAAGTAGAAATTGAGAGAAATAAAACTGTTGGGCACATGATCCAAGTATTTAATGTACTTGTCCATGTAATGTCATGGCTTAATGTAAGGATAGTATTTGTTTTATAATAATAACCTAAAAGTTCTCAGAGAAAATGAACAGCATATGTCTTCAGAAACCATACAAGAATTTCCATTATAGTATTAAAACCCATAGACTCAAATCTGAGGATTTTTAAAATATGAAAGTCAGCCAAACATAAGCTACCAAAATCTAAAGCAACATGTTCTGGTTGTTTTATAATTCAACAGTTTTTCCCAAAGTGGTAAGCAATTACTTTACTCTATTTTAAAACATCAGTATAAAAAAAAAAAAAAAAAAGCTTGACATAGGATTCAGTGTTACACTTTTTGGCACTTTGCAGTAGGCCTTTCTTGTATTTAAAATAAGGTCTTTGAGAGCTCTGCCTTCACTTAGAAATTTACAGTCCGACTGTAAAAAATGAGCATTTTAAAACATAATGCCACCTGTCATGCTATATGTCTATACGAATAGAGAAATACACCATCAAATTTGGCATATAACTTGATTATATTAGCTTAGGTTTCTTTTTTAATCTGTCAGAGAATTTGTAGATCTTGATATAAAGTCATTGGAACATTTATCTGTTTTACCACAAAGATATAGGCAGATACCACAAAAGATTAAAAACTGTTATTCTACAAAATTTTAAATGAATCTTATCAGATATTTTGTAAACTTACATATATGAATGGCCAAGCAGTTGCCCTCCATTTCACTTGCAGATAACTTTATCTTAATGACTTCCTCTAGTTTTAAGTTGCGCTTTGTCCTATTTTCAAAAAGATGAGTACTTTCATAAGGAAAGCATCTGTTGGCAAACTATTTACGTGGGTAGCATCAAGATTTTATTAACCAGTTGTCTTACAGATATTTAAAATCTCTAGTTCATAAAGTGCTAGTATTGCTGCCCTACATGTAGAATTTATTTTTAATGATAGTTTGCTTCATTTTACATTGGGTTAAAATAGTCTTCAAGGAAGTTAATTAGGAAAGAAGACCTTTTTGCTTTCCTTTTACTGTTTATAAAGTAAAGACAAATCAACATTTAGGGTTAGTTTTACATGACCAGTTACCAAATGGCCATAGGATGAGGTGTGCAGTTGTTTATTATTAGCAAATTATGTTTGGTTTTTAAACTATTGAGTACTCGAAGTTGAGATGAAAACTGAAGAAAAATGCCAATGTGAAGTTTGTGTATAGCTAGCTTTAAAAAAGCTACAACATGTTCTTAGGTGATCTTTTCCTGTTAGTTTAGTTCTTTGGAGAAACAGTCGGGATTGGACATCTCAATTCAGATGTAAACAAAAGTAATTTTTATTTTAACATTTAATATAACTGTTGTTACTGTGGATTCTTGTCTTGTGTTTTTTTCCCCTTGCCCTTTTTCAAGTAATAGAAAGTAACTTTTTCTCAAATGATTTGATCTTAGATATGTAATTTCTGTATTGGCAAAATGCTATCAATTAAAGTGTAAGTCTTGAATTTAGGTTGAAATGATGACTTTTTAAAACAATACAAAGAAGCACTGGATATTTTCTCATTGTATTGCATTTACACACACACACTCACACACGAGAACGGTAGCGCCAGTATAGGAACACTGGCACAAAATTCACAAATTAGCTGCTTATTCTCAAGTTCAGGATTATTTTAAGCTCTTTACGTACTGTGATAAGTTTTTACATTGTAAAAGTAAATGATTATGTTTAAAATAGTCCTTTAGAATGGTACCTAATGAGTCACAGTTAAAAAAAAGACAAAAATAAAATGCCTTACCACTGAAGTATTATTAAAAGCCTCATTTATGGGGATTCTCTGACTTTCTGGAGCTGTCTTGGATCTTTTTATTTAATTTGCTCCCTCAGATGTTTTCCCTTCAGCCCATTTACTGCCCTATGTCTTGTGTTTTGTTTTTTTTTAATAGCCAGCATGAGCAAGGGCTACTTTCAAATAATCCCTGGCAATATTTCAGCATTAATACAGCATGAAGATAAGACAGAATGTATCTGTTTTTGTTGCCACCTGTTTCTTAAGAGTGCCTCATTTTTAGTCATGGAAGTAATACAGTACTTTAAATATGTAATGACTGTAAAGCCTGGGCATGACTACCATAGACGCTAAATAGAACACTTTGTTATTTGGGACGCCAATTTTCTATTAAAGCGAACACCTTAGATACCCAGACCAATTTTATGTATATATTCTGAAATGCTCCCTTTTTTATGTGGCCATTTGTTGTCTTCTGAATTGAGAGAACAAAATTGAATAAAGTGAATGTTAGTTGTAGCCTAGTTTTTTTCATTGGTTTTTGCTTCATTGTAAGATTGCTACAAAATTACAGAAATGTGTATGATTAGCATCAATAGGTAACGCAGCTATTTTTAACATAATTATAGAAGAAAAAGAATTCACTCAAGTTATGTGTGATGACGACCCCTCTGTTCCAATTATAAATTTAAAATGATAGTTGCAAAGGCCACACCCTCCCCTCCCCCTCACTGTAGTAATAGACTGTCTTCACCAGGAAGAATAAAGCCCCTCATCTGTGCTGCCCACCTCTGTGCCTCAGCTATAAGATTGGAATGTCAGAGCTTCACCAGGTTGCTTCTTTTAGGTGGATATTTGGATAGAGTAAAATCAAATGTTTTTATGTAATTGACCTTAAGTCTCAGAAAAAAGGATTGCATGAGGATTTTTTCCTCCTAAGTGTTCTGTATGAAGAGATCCTTTTGGTTCTAATTTTTGTTTGTTTCTAGGTTCAATATTTTCTATGATTGTTTTTTCCTTTTTGAATTTCTTGGGGGTGATGGTAACAAAATTATGCATGTTTCAGGTGCACAGTTCTACAAAGCATCATGTGTACTCTGTACTGTTCACCACCCTAAGCTAAATCTCCATCCATCACCATTTATCCCCCTTATGATTTTTTTAATCAAGTGCATTTTTATTTTATTTTAAATGTGGTGGTAGGTGAAATACAGTTTGAACTATAGAGCATCTTTAATCTCTGAAGTTGAAATTTTACAGCAAAGGAAATTGCATGGTGAATCTCACAAAGGGACCATTAATACCCCCGTCCCACCCTGAAGTTTCAGCCCTTCTTGTTGCAAACATAGAACCCATACCACAAAGTGGATTAAGGGTCTGAGGAGGTAACATTCTCCCCTCCTACCCCCCCCATGTTGTTCTGGTGTCTGTTTTGTTTCCCCTGACTGTACTTAACACTGTAGTTGAATGACATATGGGGTCTGCCTTCGAGGAGCAGTTAGAGTGGGAAAGAACAGAAAAATGAGCAAAAGATTCTATTAGACGAATAAAATGCCACGAGCAACATAGAGAAAGGATCTACCTGGGGGAAGTCTGTGATGACCTAGGTACGTCCTTAATTACTCTTTGGTATATACAGGCACCCTCCCCCAACACCTCCACAATTCCTCTTTCAACTTCCTGCAGTCTACTTCCACTCAGTCCCACACTTCACTAAAACCGTCCATATGTCCACAGCCAGTTACCTGGTGAAGGTCCCTTTTTGCACTTTACATTGTTTAATCATCTTTCTGAAATTTTATTTCACGTAGGTAACAGTGTTGTGTCTTTCTGCTGCTTGTTCTTCCAGTAACTTCTGTTGGGCAAGAAGCTTCATGCCAAGAAGCCCATTCATTCACTTTTTTTTGCCCAAATGGATGAACCCCTTCTGCTGGCTGCACAAATCCATTGGTCTGATGGAGCAGAATAGAGGGTCCAGAAATAGGCCCACATGTATATGGACAGCTGATTTTTGTCAAAGGTACAAAAGCTGAACAAGTGGTGCTGGAATAATTGGACATCCAGATGCAAAAATTAAAAATTGATCCATATATCAACATGTGCAAAAATTAACTCAATATGGATTATAATCAAGTATAAAACTCCACACTGTATAACTTCTAGAAGGAAAAAAAGGAAAATGTTCAGCCTTGGGTTAATCACAGATTTAGATAGAACCGCAAAAGCAGTCCATAGAAGAACAATTTGATAATTGGATTTGATCCAAATTGAAAATAAAGAAAATACCTGCTCTTTGAAGTATACTGCTTAGAGAACAAAGACAAGCCATGGAGTGGCAGGAGATATTTGCCAAACATTTCTGAAAAAGGACATGCATTCAGGATAAAGAAGTCTCAAAATGCTATAGTAAGAAAACCTATTTGTCGATTTTAAAAATGGGTAAAATATTCAGAAAGACTAAGGATGGTATACAGATGGTAAAGAAGCACATGCAAAGCTGTTCATCATTAGTCATCAGGAAAATGCATATTCAAACCTCAATATGATACCACATCTATTAAAAAGGCGAAAACTGAAAATATTGATAGTACCATGGGTTGATGAGGTTGTAGAGGAACTGGGGCCCCCACCCATACTCTGCTGGAGGGAACATAAAATGGTACAACTACTTCGGAAAATAGTTGAACATTTCTTAAAAGTTAAAATATGTACTTACCACTCCTTAGTAATTTACCAAGAAAAGAAAGTGTAAGTCCATATGAAGACTTGTACATGAGTGTTCATAGTACCTTTATTTGTAATAGCCCAAAGATGGAAACCTTGTGCCCATCAACAGGTGAATGAATAAGTGATTATCAATACAATGAAAAGCAATTGATACACGCAACATGTACAAAGCTCCAAATATGCTGGGTGAAAGTAGACCAAAAATGTACTGTATGCCTTCATTTATATAAAATTATAGAAAATGCAAAGTAACCTCCAGTAGTCTATAGAATAAAGATCAGTTTGGGTGTCGAGAAGGAACTTGGATTTCAAAGGGGCATGAAGAAATGGGGGTGATGAACGTGTTCACTCTCTTAATGGGGTTCTGGTATGACATGTCCACATAAGTCAAAACTTACCAAATTGTACTCTTCAAATTTGTACAATTTATTGCATGATAAATGCACTTCGATTTCAAAAAATAATACTATGTTCATATTGGCTCTGTTGGACCCTTTCATACCTTTTTTTCTCAAAGTGCCACTTTCCTATTTTCTCATTTTTGGCTGATGACTTTTATTCCTATTTCACTGAGAAGATAGAATCAGTCAGAACAGAACTTTTCACAAGTTCACACCCTCTCTGACCCATCACACTCTGTGTTTACGGCTTCAGCCTCTTTCTCTAAAACAGGTCAAACCTCAGGGTCCTTTGCGCTTGTTTGCTGTGCCTTCATATTGTTTATCCAGGCTCTCCCCAACCTCATTTATTTACTAAAGCGTCATTCTTAGGCTTATCTAAAGTTGCAGCTACTGGGGCATTCCTGTCTCCTGCTGTATTTTTCTCATATTTATTAATGTACTATAGGATTTACCTATTTTGTTGATATTTTCATATTTTCCCTCACATGGATGTAAGCTCCAGAGGTTAAAAAACAGCTATTTGGGAATTACTCCTGTATTCCAAAACAGCCCTTGTGACATTCAATATTGTTTAAGTAGAGCAGAATCAAAATTATATATGGTTAAAATGAAACCTGAAAGCCCTGTGCCCTTCTCCAGAGAGAACCAGTCAGTGGTTTAGCATACGTTTCCAGTCCATGCCCTGCATATAAACATACATTCACAGACCCCTTTATCACAGTGCAGGTGACATGCTCCACAGACGCTCCGCAGGGTGCTTGCTTTATATTTCTGAAACACCTTTTTTATGTCGGCACATAAGTAGCCACCCCATTTTAAAATTTTGTATTCTGTGGATGAGACTATGATTTAACTTTTCTGAAAGAACCCACTTTGTTGTATGCTGTAGTAACCATTTTTGTCCATATTACTTTATATATTCAGGCTAGAACTTCTGTAGGACAAATTCCTTAAAGTAAGATTGCTAAACCATCGAAAGTGCCAAATTAACACTCCTCTCTCATCAGTGTGAGATTCCTTGTTTTCCCATATCGTCGTCATCAGTGACTAGTTTCAGTTTTTGCTGATGCTGTTCATTTGAAACCGTGTGTGGAGGAGTCACGGCTGGGGCTTGAAGCCTTTAGGGGGAAGGGGGCTTGTCCCTGGCGGCCCCTGAACGCGGCTCGCTCAGGTTTTCCACCTTCCTGTCCAGGGGAGATGGTCTCGGGGCCTCTCGCGGTCAGTGTGGGTGTCGGGGGCAGCTGGGCTGCCAGCCAGGATGCCCCCCACCAGGGCCCCACCCAGCCTGCTGCCGGTCCGCGCCCCCAGGAGGGAACAGTTCCTTCTCGCCTCCACCCGGAGCTGCTGCATCGGAAGGCGGCTTATTTTCTCCTGCGCTCAACCAGCCGGGCTCAGCGCCCGCCTTAGTTAGGAAACAAGTTAGTCTTTTGGCTGGAAATCCCCCGCTGTCTAAACTCTGAGCTTTTAAACGGAGATCTGAAGGATCAGTTCTCAAGGGGAAACGGTAGGATGAGCGAGGCGGCTGAGGGAGGCAGGGGCCAGATTCCTTCGGGGGCTCGTGCTGGAGGACGGGTCGCCCCGCGATTGTAACCGTGTCCAACGTGGGCGGACCCGCCACCCCTCCCTAAGGCCGAGCTTCACGTAGCTGGAGCAGGGAAGAGGGGGGCGGCCATTGTGAATTCGCCGTTCACAGTCGGCAGTGGAAAAGCGATCAAAAGGCCCCTTCTCTTTTTATTAAAATATTGCTTTATTTTTTATTTTTATTGGGGTGCCATTGGTTAATACCATTACATAGGTTGCAGGTGTGGGTTTCCATGTTACAAGATCCGTATATTGCACTGTGTGCCCACCACCCAAAATCAAATCTGAAAGGCCCTTTTCTACGCCAAACGGTCAGCTCGTGCAGCTCTAAACTATCAACGGTAAAGTTGGGGGGGTGGGGGGTCCGAGTCAGGCTGCGCAGGCGCACTGCCTCCCGAACGCGCACGGGCGACGGCCCACCCTCGGCCCGCGGCGTGGGCGCGTGCGCGGCGCTAGGGGGCGGGGCCCGCGCGCGTCCCGGTTGCCTGGATACTGCCGCGCAACAATAGCGCCGGCGTGCGCTCCCCAGCGGCTGCGTCTGGGCCGCTAGCGGGGGCGGTTGGCCCTCGTTTCGCCAGGAGGCGGGAGAGAAGCGGGTAAGACCACCCGCGGGCCTCCCCGGACCGGCGAAACCCGCCTCTCGACCCGCTCCCAAACCGGGGACAGCGGCCTGCGCCCGGACGCCTGCTCCGGCCCCGTTCCCCCCGCCCGGTCCCAAACCTGGGGGCGGCGGGCGGCCCCAGGCTGACTGCCCGCCCTTCCTGCCCCGCAGCCCCTCGGTCTTCCCAGCGGGTCCCGGTCTGTGGAGAGCGATGCCGCTGCCCGACACCTTGTTCTGCGCGCAGCAGATCCACATTCCCCCGGAGCTGCCGGACATCCTGAAGCAGTTCACCAAGGCGGCGATCCGCACGCAGCCCGCCGACGTGCTGCAGTGGTCCGCGGGGTAAGCCCGGGGCGCGGGGCGGCGCCGGGGGGGCGCCGGGAGGCCGCTTGGCTCCGCGTTGGCGGCGTGGCGGCGACGCCGCAGCGCCTGGGAGCAGCGCCGCCCATTGACCGTGACCGGGAGCGACCGCAGGGTGCGCGCTCACCTCCAAGGAACAGGTCCGTTGTTGGGCGGTGTCTGTGCAGGGAGACTGGATTTAGACAGCAAGGGCATCGGGTGTAAAGTTTCCGCCCCGTGCTGTGTGAAGCTACGACTGCAGCCCCTCTGTTTTACGTGTGAAGTGATAGTGGGGGGCTCAGCCAGAACCCCCCAAGTCGTGCTGGGGGCCTCGGCCCGAGGCTGCGGCGGCTGAGCGCGGCCCAGCGTGGTGCCCAGAGAATGAGCCTTCACGGTTTCTTGCGGCAAACATTGTACTTCCAGGAGCAGACAGGCCTAGTTCTAAAGTTACGGTCAACAGACCTTACACCGTTAATAAAACCTTTTGATTTTACAGGTAAGCGCTTTGCCTTTTTTCGGTAAACAGCCTTCGAAGCTCAATTTTATGATCACAACGATCAGTATAAATTTAAATAAAATGTTTTAGTAACTAGCATATAAAATTTTGCTGACCTCTAAACTATATATATATATACACACATATATATATGTATATATATCTCCAAGGTGAATTATTTTCCTATGACTGCTGTACAAAATCCCATAAAATTTGATGTCGTTAAACAACAGACATGTATTCTCTTACCAGTTCTGGTGGCAGGAAGTGCAAAATTAATTTCACCAGGCTTAAGTCAAGATGTTGGCCAGGCCTTGCTCTGCCGGGGGCTGCAAGGGGAATCCGCCTGTGTGCTCGCCTTGCCCAGCTTGTGGAGCTGCATTCCTCCTGTTTGGCTCCTGGCCCCTCTCCGCCTTTAAAGCCAGTAGGGTGGCTTCTTCAAGTCTCCCTGGGTCTCCCTCATCTAAGGACCTTTGTGATTGCATTTAGGACCCATCCAGATAACACAGGGTAACTTTCCCATCTCAAAATCCTTACATCGTAGGCAAAGTCCCTATTATCACTCAAAATGCAACCCACAATTCCGGGATTAGGACCTAGATATCCTACTGAATCTCCCCTACAAGCTACTACTTGTTAACTGCCCCTTGCCTCTGACAAACACTTTAGTCAATTGCTTCTGAAATAACCGCTCAAGGTTCTTCCAAAAAACTCATGGCCCCTGGTTTTAACCATTATTCAAGCCTAAAAGAAGGTCGTCAGGAAACAAGCAAACAGACAAAGGATAGTCAGGACTCGTAAGATTTATTTGTATTCCAGAAAACACTCTAAGATTTAATCATTTTTATTGGAACATTAAATTATATTTGATAACGCTTTAGAGATAACTATTTTAAACTTCACTTTAATTTAAAAGGCTTAGTGGAGAACTTTCTGAATGTTCCACGCCACTCATTTCTAGAACAGTTTCAGAGTTTAAGAGAAAAAGCAAGCATTGCTCATGAAGCAGTGTGTGTGTCATGGACTCGAGTGTGTTCCAGCTCTCAGAAGATAACCTGTTAGGGTGTTATTCAGAAGAAGGTGAGTTGGTCTTTGAAGGATGTCGTAGGCAGAGATGGGGTAAGACAAGGTGGAGGGTTTTCCGGGAGGAAGACACAGCATATGAACAAAGGGGCTGTGGCAGGAAGAAGAAAATGAAAAATAAGAACAGAGCGGAAAACCAGGGTGCATATGGGAGCGAGTGTGCCGTGGGAGACTCGGGGACATGCAGGTTAGCATTCTTTTCAAATGAGGCTTTCCAGCGGCAAAGGTGGTCCAGCCCCCCCCCCCCCACCACCACCTGTGTGCTGTGCTGTGATGTCGCAGCTAGTCAGCTGTGCCTTATTGCATCATGGAGCAGTTGTGCGTCACGCAGCACGATGGAGGCCAGCATTGGTTAAGTACCAAAAGGCCGTTTTCACTCACATATGCCTCCAGAGAACTAGCAGAGTCTTGCCACTAATGCAGGCCTCAGCTCACTTGACATTATGGAGGGGACAACTTTTGGGTGGTGTATGAGGGAGGTGGGGCCGTAGGATCCTTAGCAGCATCCTGGTTTGTGCCCACTAGATGGCAGTAACATCATCCACCTCCCGTGGTGACGACCAGAAGAGCTCTGGAAAGTGCCAGTGCCTTCTTGGGAAGGGGAAGGACCCTGTTGAGAACCACTGTTCTACAGGCTCTGTCAAGCTTGGGGATGGGTTCGATAGGCTATGAAGAATGAAGCCCCTGTAGTAGGGGAAAATCTTAATTAGGAACAATGTGGCAGAACTTAGCACCCATCCTTCAGCCTGGCGCTTTTGGTCTTAAGGTTCACATTTGTCTTAACTCACTGCTGCCGTCATTTTGACTCTCCCTCAGACCATTAAATAAACAAGACAGGACTGGAGTTGTCTTAAAAGGATGAAAGCAAAGTTGAGTTTGAGAGGTGGAGAAAAAAGGGGTGAGGTATCAAATTTGTTTTGTTTTAGCCTATCAGAAACCTTTCCATGCTTCCTTACCTATTCAGAGATGTTTCCAGTTACTCATATCTTTTAAATTATTACCTGTGGCCCTGGTGGATGATCTAGTGTTCCTTTTCCTGGATATATTGGTTTTCTCGTGGTGTTAGGCATTAGAGGTGCCGCTGATGGGGCTCAGAAGCTGGCCACCTCTGGCATGCTGGCCCAAAGGGGAGTAAGTTTTGCAGAAGAACTTGTCTGTCAACCCCTCCCCCTCCCCACCAGCCAGAGGCTGGGTGTATGCCCCCTCTTGACTTGTTGCCCCAGAACATTTCTGTGCCGTTGCTTGCCCTCAATATAAGCAGCAATATTTGGGGCCCAGAAGGGAACAATTAAGGTAAAAAATATGAAAAAAAACACCCAAAACCAAACCAGGCAGGACTAGTGGGGGTTGGGGAGGGGCGGCCTCTGACTTAGCAGAGTGTCGCAGCCCATTCCCAGTGGAGCTAACAGGACATCCCTGATCTGGGTGCCTTGGAGTTGAATAGGCAGAGATGGCTGCTCTCAAGCCCCTGGAAAAGTAGCAAGGCCCAGTAAAGGGAAGACCAAGATCAGCTGTTAAAGTGGAATGACTAGACCATGACATTGCCCTTGGATACTGTATCCCTCATCTTCCAGCTCCTCTGGCCACATTTCAGGACCACTCGTGATGTTTGCTTGATAAGAACAGCATGTGTGGTGTCTGCTCAGTACTCACAAGACCCCTAAGACAGGGACTGTCATCCCCGGTTGGCAGACAGAGACGCTGAGGCAGCAGAGAGGGTTCAGTAGGAGAGCTGAGTGGAGGAACCGGGACTGACCTGGGCCTCCGGACTCTAGGGCTCTCCTCCCTAATCACTGTTGGACTCAGGGGTTGTTTAAGAAAGCACAGTGATTATTACTAATTTGCTTTTTGTGTATTGATGAGTCTTCAGATATGTCTGTCGTTCTTAGGTATTTTTCAGCTTTGTCAAGAGGAGATCCACTTCCTATAAAGGACAGAATCGAAATGCCCGTGGCCACTCAGAAAACAGACACTGGCCTGACTCAAGGATTGCTTAAAGTGCTGCACAAGCAGGTATGAGGCCGTTTCCGCCAGCTGAGCCCGAGGGAGCCCGGCCTGCCAGAAGCCAGCGCCTCAACCTCCTCGCAAGCTGCGCTCCCTGCCATAAACCTTTGCGCTTCGCTCAAAGGGGAACTCGTTTGGTGCCTTTCTCGAGCTGAAAGAATCCAAAATAGCTGTTCACGATTAGATTGTAGAAAAGTGAAATGTAATGTCTTTTAAGTACCAAATTAAGACGCTTAGATGCTGCTGGGCTGAAAAAAAAGTCTAAAAATATGAAAGCATGACACTTTAGACTTAGCGGTTGCAAATCATTTTTGACTACATGTTTATGAAAGCTCTGTACTTGCTGCGGTGACAGTTGCCCTCAGGAGGCTAGTTTCCAACCCTCCAGACAGCCTGGGCCTGGCCCTGCCCAGACAGCCCTTGTCGAGTCTTCTCCTGCCCCACCTGCTCGTTTTTAGGAAAACGAATTAATAGGAAGTACATCACCCCGCTTGAGGCTTGGCATTCATGGTGATTGGCCTGTATTGCTGAAAATGACACCGATGACATAACCTTGATTTTTAAAGTGACTGGTCCCCATTATACACTAAAAACAATTTATAGTTGCCATACAATATTATGTTAGTTTCAGGTGTACAACATAGTGCCCACCATGCATCTGGAAGTACTGTGCTTCTGTGCCGGATACATCGATTTCTGAAACTAGGATTCTCCATGGCTCTCTGTTAACAGGGAAACAAATACCCATTGAAAGGGGGTAGCTTGGGGAAGGGCATGCGAGTGCCGCCAGAGCCCATCACACAGCCTAGTACTAGCAGATTGCAGAAGTTATCCATTTTCTTAGACTGTTTTAAAACAGTAGAAAAAATAAATTTATTTTTAATTTTAAGATTTCTCCCATGTAGAACTGTTAACATGTTTGTGGGCTTGGAGTTTAAAAGTTTTTATTTTATTTATTGAGGTTAGTTTTTTATTGCAAAGCTTTATAGTCAGATAATAGAGGATCACATGCCCAGCATCGGCATGCCTGTTTTTAAAGCTATAACACTATGCTATATTTGCTTCACAGCCCTTAGTTAAGAAGTAAATTGCTGTCAGGATTGTTGTCAAGCTCTCTGCCCCCCTCCTGGCATGTGTGTCCCTCTGCTGCTCATGTCCACCCTTCCTTCCACAGGGCTAACTGAAACTTGAATTCAGAGCTTACCTGTCCCTGCTTGGGGTGGGGTACTTGGGATATGTTCAAGCATTCATAGCATTATAGTATTTCCTGGATTTTAAAACTTATGTAAATTGTATTATACTGTGTTTTCTAAACAGTGTAGCCACAAGCAATATGTGGGATTAGCCGACCTTGAGCAGAAATGGAAAAATTTGTGCCTGCCAATCGAAAAATTCAGAGCTGTCTTGCAGTTGGATCCTTGTGAACACAAAATAGAGTGGATAAAGTTTTTAGCCCTTGGATGTAGCATGCTTGGTGGGGTACGTACCTAGAAATAGCATATTGATAATTCTGTGTAATCATAGGCCTGGCTGGGAAATAACTTAGGGGTTTCAGTCACTGAAGAAAACTCATTACTTTAGTAACTTTGTGTCAGAAAAGCAATATTTTTCAGATACCTATTGTATTTTTAGGCTTATAGTTATTTTAATTTACAGAAGTTAAATACTTCTAATACCTCAATTTAAAAGATGTTAACAGGAGATAAAACATATGGATACCACTGAAATATATTTAGGTTTTATTAAACCACACATCATTTGGTAAATGGATAATATCTGTTTTCCTAATCTGTGGAGAGAGGCACAGAATTATTTTATACTTTAGTTAAAACCTATTATTAGTAACTAACAGATACAGTACAGCTTTGCTGATGTTAAAATGTAACCCAAGCACTTAGGAGTGAAGATTCAGATGATCCTGCTGTTTCTGAGGTGAGAAGGTTCATGTGCCCAGGAGGTGGGGGTGGGAGGGAGGGGCTGGAGCTGTGAGGACATTGGCAGGACTCCCTGTGGAAGTCCAGAGTCTCTTCAGCTCACGTGTTTGAGTCAATTTGTGAGACACAGGTCGAGTGAAGGGACAGTTACCACTTTAAGCTCTTAAGAGAGGAGGTTGAGAACAGAGAATTTGCTTTACTGAGAGATGAGCAATTTTTTTTTTTTACCCTCACTTCAGTCTTTGGACCCCAGAGTACATAACCGGATAATTCATATCCCTTACTTAATGGTGCACAATCACCTTGGGGCCATGCTTGAGCCTCTCGGATTCAGTTTTAATTTTAATTTTATTTTAAATATACCTTTATTGATTTCAGAGGGAAGGAAGGAGAGGGAGGGAGAGAGATAGAAACATCAATGATGAGAGAGTCATTGATCGGCTGCCTCCTGCGTGTCCCCGACTGGGGATCGAGCCGCAACCTGGGCATGTGTCCTGACCGGGAGTCCAACCCCAATCGCCTGGATCCTGGGTCGACGCTCAACCGCTGAGCCACGCCTGGCTGGGCCAGTTTTGACTTTTAAAAAGTACTTTATGTAATATTACCTGACATGATCACTAACTGACAGTAACCTACCTCACCTGAAGCCAGCTCTCCTGAATCTCACCCTTCCCTGTTATCACATACAGGCCCTGAGAAATGCCTTATTTAATTGCAGTTGGTTTTATCTTTATGAAAAGATAATTGTGTTGTTGTTAATCTTCTGGAATCTTTTTTCATTCCCAATTAGATTTCCGCATTTGTTCATCTGTATCATTACAGACTGCTGCAGATCATCTCCTCTGATGTTTAATGCCCACTGTGGGGGGACACTGCAGTTTACTGCCCATTAATGGCCCCAGCGAGAAACCCTGAAAGCCCAGGAAGCTCAGGTGTCGGGCTGGTGGCTGCCTAATGTTTGCTTCTGTTGTGTAACTGCCCAAAGGCTGTGTTTCTGTCAGCCACAGAGAGGGGGGTCAGCCCTGGTCTAACGATGCTGAGGGCTAGACCCTGGTTGATCAAGTAGGAAAGACCGGCTCAGGTGTCACTGGGAGAGGAGTGGCTCAGTGGGGTGTTACAGGGAAGGCCAAGACGAGTAAATTTAATTACTGGAGAAAATTTCATGTAGCTTTGTTCCTCTAGAACTCTGTGAAATCAAGATACAAAGTTAATATGGAATATTTGAATTAATGTTTTAATTAATGTTTGTGCCTCTAAACTTAGTTGTAAAATTTAGATTTTAATAATGAGAAAGCAGAATATTTCATATTTTGGTATCCATCTTTGTAATTCTATCTTCCTACTGGTAAAAGTGAAGCACTGGATTTAAAACCATAGGAATCTGTTTTGGAAGATGAGGCTCTTATCCAGCTGTAGCGTGGCGCTAGATGGAGGCGTTGTTGAGGATGGAGCCTCAGCTTCTAAACTGCGTGAAGGGACAGGAAACAGCACACAGCCTCTCTTCTTCCTGCGGTAGGTTATGTGGGGTCTAGCTCTGTCCCTTGACTGAGCCACCTCTGCGGGAGTGTTTGCTGTTGGCCCTGGCCTTGCCTCTCTCTGGGCCCCTTCCTGCTGTGGGAAGCCATGGCCACAGCTGTCTGCCAGGACGAGGGTCAGGTGTGCAAGACTCAGGATGGTGGGGGGGTGCTGGCTCCGCCTGGGCCTGCCCCGGCCCACAAGCTGCAGGGCCTCAGTTAACAGCATTGGCGCCCGGGCTGCAGGGCAGGGATGCCCTGGGAGCCAGCTCCCGTGTGGATGCGGAGATTTGCCTACTGATGCCACTGTCCCCTGTTGGCGGGTGGCTTGAAGGTGCTCTAACTTGAAGCTGTGACTTCCAGGAGACGATTCTTGGTGTAGTTTGGCATCTTAGCATTTATCTTTATGCTTTAAAAAAACACCTTTGAAACGGAGGGAATGGAGAAGCGAAGCGAGGTGAATGAGCAGTTTAGAAGGACTGCTGCCTCTTGCGCTGAGGGTTTCTGTAAAGCTGGAATATTGTCTCTCTGCTTCCACGGTGGGCGCTCTTCCTGCTCCTGCGTCCATGGCACCCGCCTGGTGCGTGGCTGATACATTCTCCGTGCTCTGAAATCTCTTAAAAGTCACTCCAGCAGATGAAAAGAATTTAAGGTTCTATAAAGACTAGAGCCCATTCCTTCATTCCTCCATAAATGTGTATGAAGCAGCGCTTTGTGCTGGGCCCTGCTCTGGGTGCTGGTGATTCCAGAGTCCACAAAAGAGGTCAAAGTCCTGCGCCCTGGGAGCGGACCGCTATTATCTCCTCAAGCTCTGAGCTCTGCTCTGGTCATTGCGCTGAAAGCCGCAGGTGGGGGTCAAGGACCTCGTGGGCTGCCCCAGGCAGGTCGGGTGCAGGTGTGCATGCAGTAGTGATAGTGATTCCTTTCCCCTTCCCCAGTGCCTGGTACGCTCACCTGGCCAAATGATCACATATATATGTCACAACCTGTGTCTTTACCTGTCTGCAACACCATCAATGCTCCTATAAAGTCATCATGGACTTTCTTGGTCAGTGAGAAATGGGGGACTTGGTTTGCAATTTTTTGAAGCTCAAAAAATGATCCCCATGCTTAAAAAAACAAAACAAAAAACTTTTGATCTGCTTTAATGCTTAGGATCACTGATGGTGTCACCTGTCCTGGTGGTGGAGACAGTGTCCTGTCTTCCCCATCGCCTTCCATTCAGGTTTCCCCAGTTGGCCTCTGAAGCCTCTTCTGCGATGGCCAAGAAGATTCCTTTACCCCCCTAGGCCAGTGACAAAATACAACTGCCCCCATAAGTGAGGGCCTACAGCCCAGAGGTGTTTGGTAACTGCTCCCCCAGAAGAAGGGGCTGCTCTTGGGTTTCTAGGCTCCCCTGCCCCCAGCACCACTTACCCCATTACTGGGTCTGAGTCTCTTCCTCTGTGGCGAAGAGGAGAGAAGGTGGGGTGTGCTTTCCACTGGACAGTCGACACGTCAGCAGATGCTGGACATCGTGGCCCCTTCATCCCTCTCCTGGGCAATGCCAAGGGCAGTGCGGGCCTGAACAGGCTGGCTTCACTCTGGGATCGTGTCCCAGCCACCTGGAGAATGCGGGTCTCCCAACCTCACCTCCTGCAAGCCCCAGAACCGAATTTTAAATGAGAAATCTTGTGAGGATAAGAAAATGAGATGTAAAGACTGGCAGGCTTTCTAAAAATGAGATTGGGGTTAATTCCACTGTTTGATATTAAGTCTGTCGGCCTCCTGAGCACATCAGGCCACCCCTCAGGAAGCAAGAACTTCTCTGTTCTTATTCTATCTGAAGGGGTCAAAGTATTGTTCTCATTTCTATTTCCATGCTCGATAAAAGGGACCCTTGGGGGTGTGTGTGTGAGGTGGCTCTGTGTGTCGTCATGATAGCAGCTAAAATTCTGAGACTGAAAAATTTCACAGAACTGGCACATGGAAGATGCTCAGGAAATACAGGTGCCTCCACGCCGTGTTTCTCACATGTCAGATGAGGGCTCAGACTCAGCGCTTGGCTAAAAACAAAGTGAGCATGCCAGTCCCCCCCACCCGGGAAGGCTTAGGTACCCAAGAGTGAACCCGCCACGGCAGGAGGGAAGAGGGGGCCACCTGCCAAGGCAGTGAGCAAGCAGCCTGACTACCTCCCGTTTTTTGGAGTTGAGAAATCCGTTTATAGGAAACAACTCACAGTGCAAAACCATGCAAGTTGCTTTATGAATTCTTTACTGCAAATCTTACTGTCAGAACTGTTAACACTGTCATCACACGTTTGCAGGAGGCATCGATGCTAGAATGTTTTGATGTATTTTTTCCTTAAATACCTCCCATCACACAGACCTCATCTGCCTGCTCCTCGCCAGCTGCTGCTTCCTGTCGTCCTTGCTGGGCTCTCACACTTGGCGGCAGGACCTCCTTCCACTTGGGTCAGATATAAAAGCAAGATCCAACATAATGTCTTTGCAAAGTTTCAAGCAAGAAACATGTATTGTGCAACACTTCAGTTTTACCAGGTCCTCTCAGGGAAGTGCAGAAAACAAGGGACCCTTCCGCTGGAGCATCGTGGGGACTGCTCTACACCCAGCATTCCGTCCCTGCCGGCCAGCGGCCAGCATGGGTCCCAGCTGTCGGCCATGGGGGAGCCGCTCTCTCAGGCCTTCATCTCCTTAGGCCCAGTGCCTGGAATCCTGGGAATGTGGCAGCGTGTCTGCCCGTCACTCCCTGCCTGGGTCAGTGAGGTGGAATGTGCTGGTCAGCACTGCCTGCTTCTGGTCCCAGCTGGCTCACTGTAGGCAAGTAACAGCCTCTCTGGGCCCCACTGTCCTCATCTCACGTGATGACCGAGGAGGAAAGGATATGCCATCGGGCTCTCAGACGTGCATTCTGAGCAAGAGCCTCACTTCTGTCGCGCCTTTTCTGCTCCCCCTGCCGAAAGCACAGGTGATTTTCTCGCATGTTTCCTGCGAGAACATGGTTGAGCTCCCGGAGTGTTGGAGAAACAAGCTGCATGGTGTGAGAGGGCCATATGTCCAGGACCTGCAGGCGGCCTTAGGAGCCAAGGGTGGCTGCCAGCCAACACGAGCCAGAAGTGAGGCCCGTCAGTCCCTCAGCAGCAAGGAGATGAGTTCTGCCAACACCCAGTGAAGCTGCAGTTCTCTCAGCACTGGGGCCTCTGGACGAAAACCAGGCCTGGCTCACACCTGGACGAGCCCGACAGGAGGACCAGCTAAGCTGTGCCTGGTCTCCTGACTCACAGAAACTGGCAGATAATGTGTGGTTTTTTGCTTTTTTTTTTTTAAAAAAAAAGGCCCTGGCCTTTTAGGCTCAGTGGTTAGAGTGTTGGTCCCTGGACTGAAAGGTCTCTGGTTAGATTCTGGCTGAGGGCACGTACCTCGGTTACAGGCTCTGTCCCCAGCGGGAGGCAACCAATCGATGTATCTCTCTCACATCGATGTCTCTCTCTCTCCCTTCCATTCTCTCTGAAAAGCAACAGAAAATATAACCTCGGGTGAAGATTAAAAAAAAGACCTGGCTCCAGCCCTTTGCATGTCCCGGAGGACGTCAGAGTGCTGTCCCCAGAGTCACTGCTCCAGTCCAGCAGGTCTGTGTGACCTTCCCTCCACCTGCGGCTTCCCCCGGGACTGCCCTTCGTGCCCATTGCACTGGTTTTCTTCTTGCTCTAAGTGCAGCCCAGAGTCTTCCCTCAGGAGCTTCCCTGGGAGGAAGGCCCCAGTTTGCAGCGTTTGCCCATGAATGTGGTGTAACTGCTACCTCCATGGCTGAGTTCAACCTACCAACATATGATCAACCATCTCACCAAACTCCTGGAAATTTAGCAGCCAGGTCTCAGGAGCCACTTTTGCACTCTGCTGCCAAGCTCTGCGTACGCAGGCTGGACCCTGCTGCTTCTCCAAGGTGCTCTTGTGAAGCCACCAGGGTTGGGACAATTCTAGTACTGAAACCAGCCCTAGTCTTCAACACAGGCGATGGCTCCCAACCCCCAATGCATCTCCTTATTTGGTCATGGCTTGAATGGCTTGAAGGGGAGGGTGGACAGGTCACATGCTCTGGAGGCTTAGTGGTGTAGGTGGAAGGCTTCCCGGAAGATGGGCATTTGGGCTGAAAGTTGAGAATGTCTGCCAGGGTGGGGTGAGAATGACCGATACAAGCAGAGGGAGGGAGCATGAGCGAGATGCATAGTGTGCTGGGGAGGGGGGTATTGTGTTTTCCAGAATTGAGACAAGGCCAGAGCAAGGGCAGGCCCTGTACAGAGCCCAATGGGCAGGTGGGCATCAGCTGGACCCTGCCAACACCCCCTTCCACAGATGGCACCTCTAGTCGATAACAGTTTGCTTCATCCTAGCCAAAGGGTCCAAGGAGACTGAGGACTCTACATTGGCTTAAGAAGTGTGTCTTTAAGGAGGTCAGTTGGTAGAGCATCGTCCCATGCACCGGGAGGTCGCTGGTTCCATTCCTGGTCAGGGCACATGTTTAGGTTTCCGGCTCAATCCCCAGTGGGGGGCATGCGAGAGGCTGCTGGTCAGTGATTCTCATTAATGTTTCTCTCTCTCTCCCTCTCCCCTCCTCTCTCTAAAATCAATAAAAGACTTTTTAAAAGCTCAGTTACAGAACTGACTCTTTAAAAAAAAATTCATTCCCATTTTGATATAAAACCTGTGGATTAAAAATATTTTCAGACCACTTGCATCCTGATGAGACCTTTGCTTTTTAATTCTTTTAAAAAAAAATTTATCTTTATTGTTGAAAGTATTACAGATGTCCCCCTTTTCCCCCATTTATCCTCTCCATCCCCCCTTACCCCCCCTTTTATGTCAAGTATACATTCACCCAGTTCTTAATTTAGATCAAGAACATACTGTACTTTTGGGAGAATTTCTGTAAAATATAATCAAGTGTCTTTTCTGCTGGTATCTTTGCTTCCGATTTTAGCAATTTCAAGCAGTAATTGTCCCCCCTGCCCCTGTTTGTGATGTTTCTAGTCCTTGAATACTGCGATGAAGCACCTGTGCGAGATCCTGACCCAAGATCCGGAGGGGGGTCCTGCGCGAATCCCCTTTAAGACTTTCTCCTACGTCTACCAGTACCTGTCCAGACTAGACTCGGATCTTTCCGTTTCCGACACGGAATCCTACCTCACCTCTCTGAAGGAGAACATGTGAGTATAGCCGCTCCCCGGCACGAGGGCGCACCGACCCCGAGGGAGCTTTCTCCCCCTCACCCTGCACCTCTGATGCATCTTTGATACCGTGGCCCCAGCTCACCCTGCTGTGACGGGAGGGAGAGGCTCCCACACCGGGATGAGATGTCTCCAGGTTGCGTTAAGGAAGCTATGGCAGGAGGCAGCTTTCCTTCTGGGGGATCCGGGGTAGTGTGGGGGTTAAGTTCAGTTCTCTTCACACTTCAAAGGGAGAACATTTATCCTGTCTTTAAGAAAAGTTTATCCAAATTTCTCTCAATTCTTAAGTACAGTATGTCAATTGGTTAAAAATAATAGCATGTTAGAAAATAAGAAAGAATTCATTCCTCAACAATGAAACACAGAAATGGATTTCTGCAGGTGCGGGACATGACTGCAGCCATGGACAGTTTCATTCTCTGTTCCTTACACATCTGTCGGGTGTTGACTGTGCCCCAAACTCTGCTACCTAGGGGGTGCAGAGGAAGAGCAGCCTGGGGAGCAGTGGTGGCACCCCCCACCTGGGATTGTGGCTCTGCAGAGGAGGCTCCCTGAGGGTGGTGTCGATGCCCCTCATTAGCTTAGGGCCAGGAAGCCTGGTGATTATAGAGGAGGGGGCTCTGGGTGAGGCAGGATGGAGCCTGGCTCCCACAGGCTTTCAGCAGGGAGAGAGAGAGAGAGAGAGAGGGAGAGAGAGACTGACTGACACTGACTGATCAAGGCCTTCTTGCACCTCCTGAGCCACCACCCCCAAGTGCCTGTGTGAGGTGTTGTCCCCAAGCCTCACACCTGCCATCTAGAGCTGTATGTCCCCAGCACATGTTCATGCAGTGCCTACTCTGTGCCAGGGAAGCAGTTTATGGATCAGATCACCCTGGGCCCATGGAATTGCAATCCTGGGGACAGCACACGCACAGATACCCAGACAGCCAGCGGGCTTGAGGGCTGTGAGGATGAGAGAGCCCGGGGCTGGGGCCTGGACTAGGAGGAGACGTCCCCTTGGGCTGCTGAGAAGCCCTACCTGGCAGGCCCATCATCACCGCCCAGATGTTCGTCTCTTCCTACTCTCCCTAACCTTCCACGTCTGGGATACTAGAGTGGGCCCAGGACCAACTCCTGTCTTGCTTCCCGCCCTACAGAACCCTGGTTGCCCCCACAGCCCTCACTCCTTGTCCCTTCCAAGCCATTCTCTTTGCTCCGTCCTTCAAAATCGCATCCCCTCTGAGGCCCCTGCCACCTGACTGTGCCTCCAGACTCCATAGTCCACTGTCTTTCCTCTAGTCTGTCATCCACCAGCTTCCTAACCACTCCCTGTGACTCTTCAGGTACTCTGTTCCTCTCCATGTCACTTCTGACACCGTCTGGCCCTTGCATGGCCCAACACTGCCCTCTCGGATCTCTCTCTTGTCTCTTCCTCTGCAGCCACGGTTCCTTCAGTCCTCCCTGAGCCCCCTCACCCCACACCCGTCCCACAGCCACTCCTGCCTTCCTGGGGCCACCCCCAGGCCCTCAGCAGACGCAGCCCAGCCTGCAGCACAGGGCATTGCCAGAGGCATTTGCACCCTGCCCAGCATGTCACCAATGCCTCCAGCCCACCCTTCACACCAGTGACAAGCCACAGGAGGAGGACTGGCATCATCCTACCACCAGACCTGTCAGCCTCCCACATCTGACTTGGGGTCCATCCCCTCTGCCACTTCCCTCCTCTTAAGTGGTGGGAGCAGTCCCCACCCTCATGGAGAGCTCCCTTCACTTGCCTGCCCTGGGATAGCACTGGCTTCCTCCTCCTGGCTGGGCGGACAACTGGGAGCACTGGCTGATGAGATTCCTGGGGGGTGACCATGGGGTAGCGTTGCCAGGACCTACTGGGAGGCTTGGGAAGGCCCTGGAAGGTTAGAGCAGCCCCTCTTTGTTGCCAGAAGGACCCTGGTCTGGTGTGTTCATGGCAAAGTATGTTCTCAAGCCACGGGACTCTACTAAGGTGAAAGTCCAAATAAAATTCTGCTCGCAGATATTTTTTCTTCACTTGGTTAACGGTTCTTCCCCAGTTGTGGACATGAGCTCCAGTGGCCTCCATTCTCCTGCAGCTTGAGGGCAGCAAGGGGTCAGGTGACAGGTGTCTTTCCCCAGCATTCCACTCTTCTCTAGGCGGCCACAGTGTAACTCCCCTGGACCTGTGAGGGATGGTCGCTTTTAACAGTGAAATACGGCTTAGAACCACTACTAACTTGTGCCCCCTTTTGTTTTTAAATATGAGCTCTAAAGACATCTCACTTTCCCCACTGACACTGAAAATCAATGTTGTCAGAGGTCCGTGTTTTTACAGCACATCTACTGATGTTGACAGAAGTTTACTCATGTTCACCATTTTTTAAGAAATAAAAATATCTGTAGATAAAGAGAAAAACCAAAAGATACTATTGTCAGTGCGAAAGTTTCATAGACTTAAGACAGTCTTTGAATTTCACCTGGCCAACTTTTTAAATGGAAGGGTACTTTTGTTAACTAGTGACTAAAATCTGAAGTTGTCAATAAAGAAAAATCTTTAAATATAGTACTGATTTTTTCACCTAGAAATAAATGCTCATTTTTGTACAAAAAATACAATGCTTTAATTTTTGAGATAGAAATTATTGATTAGAGACCATAAATAATTAATTTTGAAGCTAAAACTTTTAAATTATATTGCATTTAAATTAAATTTAAATTAAATTATACTAAATCATATTGTTTCATAAAATTTGTATTGTGTGTTGTGAGAAATTACTAAGTGTGTTTATCTGTTTCCATTTTAGAAACACTAGAAAGAATGGCATGATAGGACTTGCGGATTTCTTTGTTCTAAAGAGGAAAATTTAAAAAAACCTCAAACAGAAAACTCAGAAGACATGCCATTAACACAGAGAAAAACACATTTTAATGTCAAAAGTGCTTTTTAAAACCTTGGCATCAATTACAACTTGTCATTAACCACATGCCCACGTTGTGTGAGTTTTTCTGGTAAGGGAGACTGAGTGTGACCAGTGCGTCCGGGGGGCCTATTTAGTAATTGCTCTTCACTGTGTCCTTGTAAGAACCTTCAAGGCTAATCTTTCCTACTAGTAAATGATCCATTTGAGTAAAACAATCTATTTGGAAGCTACAGAGTAGGGAGGGAGATGGGCAGCTTAAAACTGGCAGCCCTTTTCTTTAATCATTGGAAACTCTTGACCAGCAGGATGCAGGCGCTCTTTACATAGGGCGTTTGCATTTTATGAAGATGCTCTGGCCTATCAGGAGACAGAAAAGGGAGAATTAATATAGTGAATTAGCAGCTTCCCCTCAGATGGGACAGTGAAGGAACAGAGGACTTAGGAGAGCCTCCCCGATCCCAAGGCGGGACCTGGACTTCACGGTGCAGAGATGTCCTGGAACCCTCGAGGTCTGCTGGGCTCCCCGGGTGAACAAAAAGTGGGGCCAGAAGCTGGAAGTGACGTGTGTTCTGCCCCTCTCCCCTTGAGTGCCCTTCAAGTGCTAGACTGTTGCCAAAGACGAACATGGAACTAGCTGGCAAGGAGCTGTGAGGTATAAAGGCCACGAAGAAGCTTGTTTGAACACGCAAGTCCGCGGGGAATGTGGACCCTGGGTGGTGGTGTGTGGGTGCAGGTTCATCGGTGGTGGCATTCACCTCCCTGGTGGGGAATGTTGACAGCCGGGGAGGCTGTGCATGTGTCTGCAGGGGGTGTAGAGAATGAAGAAGGAATACGTGCCACCGTGCGAGTACCCACCCCGTTGTGAACAGGCTCTGGTGTCTGTCCCTTGTCTCAAAAGGCAGATCTTTTTTTTTTTAAATATATCTTTTATTGATTTCAGAGAGAGGAAGGGAGAGAGAGAAACATCAGTCATGAGAGAGTCATTGATCGGCTGCCTCCTGCACACCCCCAACTGGGGATCGAGCCCGCAACCCCGGGCACGTGCCCTGACCGGGAATCGAACCGTGATCTCCTGGACCCTAAGTGGATGCTCAACCGCTGAGCCACGCCCGGCCGGGTGAAAAGGCGGATCTTAAGAGTGACTGTCATGGAATTGGAAATAGAATTCCCTTAAAAAAACTGTAGTCCCCAAAATTATTTTTGTTTGATTTAAGGTCCCGTGAGGGTCCTAAAGTCCAAACAGAGAACTGACAGAAACATGAACTGGCCTTTGTTTAGTTGGTGCGACCTGAACACAGTATGTCATCTCTCGGGGGGTGGAGGGTGGGGGAGGGTGCTGACTTGCAAATTCTATTTCTGAGGGTGAACATACATTGCAACAGATAGATCCAAGCTGCGTTTCCAGAATATTTCGCCTCAGCTCTGAATCAGCAGAGTTGGAGGTGGATGTCCACCCCATTCCTGTCCCCTTCATGCTGGCCCGGTAAAGAGGGAGTGAAGAAAACCAGATGGAGTTGGTAGAGCTGAGCTGGCTTACGGTGGAGTCTGTACAGTCAAGCTGGCAAAACTGGTTCAGACCAAATGTGCCAAAGCACCAGGAAATGATTTTATTCTGCTTTAGCCTGAGGACTTAAAAGTCTGAACTTTTCAGTTGTGCAGCAATGCCTGGGGATATATAAATTCCTGTAGATTACCCTCTGAAGGGTTTGGAAAGAGTGTTCAAGTGTCCAGACCACCTGACATCCATTATTTAGACCACTGGCCACCTGGAAGATCACCATCTCAGACCAACCCCGAGGCTAAGCAGGACTGACTCTTGCCAATGATGTGCTTTTTACTACAAGGACCCTCAGCTTTTTTCTTCAGACTACTCTGGGTGTTACCTGGTGGTAGTTTTGATTTGCAAATCCTAAGACCTCTGAATAAAACTCATTTTTTTTGTCCATTGAGGTGTGTTATTTGCACGTATGTATTACATCCCCAGAAAAAGAGCCCAGGATCTTCCCTCCCGTGTGTGTGCGTCTTGCTTCCTCATGGTCCATGATGCCTGCGGAGGCTGCCAGTGCAGTGAAACCAAGCTGATGGGATGGAAGCAGGCTGTTCTGCCATTTTTCTAGATCTTTGAGCTGCACCTCAAATCTGGGGCGGATGACTCCGCACTTGTCCAACCTGCCTGTGAGGTTCACAATTTCCCCAGCTCTGTGGTCATCAATGATTTCAAATTCACCAATGTAACCAGGCTTCATCATCACAGTTGGAAACCAGATCATGACTTTGGAGCACAGCCTAGTAAGAACCTGGCGTTTGCCTCTCTCTTCGGCATTGTTGATACTCTTCAGAGCATCAGCGAGGACATTCATGGGCACCATTCTGGTGGCACAGAGAGATGTACATAGGAGGAACTCTGTCATTTTCGAGTTTAGCAAAGCTGCCTAATTCATTTCACTTGGTCAACACCAGCGAGGGATACGGAGGCAGCCCTTCAGGTCTGACCCCACATGGAGATCTTGGTGCTCTGTTTCTGTGGAGTCTTCCTCTGGGTCACTCAGCTCAGCTGTAGCCCAGAGGCTCTGTCCCTCTGCTGACTGCCACCACTGTGGTCCCAAGTACCCAGAGAGGCTGGGCTCCGTGGAGGTGGAAATGAACCAAGCAGAAGGGGGGAGGCACTCTTCTGTTCCATTTGTGTCAGGAGCCTCCAGGATCTTGCTGTAGCGCCTAATTAAGGCACTATGCTGCTCTGTGCCCAAACTGGATAATTTGCTCTCCATCAACTAGATTTTCAATATTCAGACAGAGGGCCTCACCTCATTAAAAAGAACACGTTTCCTTTCTCATGCTGAGTTGGATTCTTCCTGTGATATAGTCGAATCATTTTTGTTCTCCTTTAGACCCAGTTTTTCTTTTAAAAAGAGCCATAGGAAGTTTGGCTTTCAATTGGATTGTTACCTGTCTTTGGGGAGCTCACTCAAATGGTTTAATAACTACAAGCTTTGTTGCAAGTATCATTAACTAGTCAATGTGTTGGATAAAATAAAGCATTCAAGTGACTGGGTTGTTTGAACAAAGGAGCTTGAGAGGGAGGCCAGCAGAAACACTCCTTTGCTGCAGGGAGACTGGGGTGGGGTCCACTAGGACCCGATGGGACTGTTAGGGGCTCGGGTATGAGGGACCAAGCCCTGCACACACACCGAGAGGAGACAGATGGCCCACAGGGATTCAGCACCTCAAGATACAAAGATTTTTCTAATTAAAGGGACTTGAAAAATAGACTTTGACAATGATGGAGATTGAGCATTAAAAAAAAAATTCCCTGGCATTTGTGAGGTGTGGGTTTGGAAAATATCTGCTTTTTCTTGATTCAGGGGAGTGAATTGGGGGAAAACAGGACTGGAAAAGCCAGAAGATGCTAATCAGCCGATAGTGACCTTGGCCTCATGACTTTAAGAATTGTCTGTCCCATTGAAGTTCATGTCCAAAGTCCTTGTCCCTGCAGGGGCAACTGACAAATTATTTGGTTTTCAACCTAACTCTTTGTCAACTTCTGTATTTTTCACCTTTAAAGAAACAATTAATGAATGATTATATAAATTAATCATCAAGTTTGATTTTGCTGTTTCCGTAATTTGCAGCCTATGATGGGTTTTCAATCCTTAAACATTTCATAGGTCTTTGAAACACTTGTTAGACCTGAGGCTCTGAGTCTTAGCATTTAAAAAAATGAAAGGCATTCAGACATTCCCTAAGGAAAATCCTGACTCCATCATGTTGTTTTGCAGAATTTGTTCTCCTTGGTTATTGAAGTGGATTCTCACCAGAGGCCCAGGAGGTGGGCTGCAGAAGCATAATTAATCCCCTGTTCTGAGGGACTGAACCAGAACTAAGGGGGTTCAGTCCTTCCCCAGAGCTCAGGCCACCCACCTAGCCTCACACTTCTGTTCCTCTGGACTCTCCCCACATCAAACAACATTCCTAGTGTCTGTTCCATTTTCCTGGCGCTGGCTGCCCATGAGGTCGGAAGACCCAACAGGTGAAATAAACTGAATGGGTGCTGGTGTGTTAATGTGCCCTCTTTCCATGAATGGCTGGGTTTTTCCAGATGCCTCATGGATAGTTGGTATGTGACCCCACTAAGATGGAGCAGAGGTCCCCTACTTCTCAGTGCTGAGATGGAGCCAGCTGACCTGGGATAGAGGATGGCTCCCTTCTGGGCATATGTTCCACTTAGTCACCACCCCAAACACCAACCCCGTGCTCGAACCAAATCTGAAGTGGAGTTACCAGGGACACGACCAAGGTGGCCAGACAGCGACACAAAGTGCCCTGGCTATGCAGGGTCGTTTGCGTTGGAATAACATTCTGGCTTAGATGAAAATGCATTTATCCAGCATCAGTTAAGCCTGGGCCCTGTGGTGAGGGCTTTACAGCTCATTCAGTTCTCACACCAACCGCACACAGGGTACTATTATTACCTGCCTTTTACAGGTGAAGACACTCAGAAAGTGGAGAACAGTAACGAACAGTCTGACTTCACAGCCTGGGGAGCCTGTAGTCTAATGAAAGGCAAAGAGGATGTCTGTTCTTCTGGGGACAGGACAGTAATGAGAGGGAGAATTCATTTCTTGATTTTCAAGTGGAAAGTATATAGAGTAGACTGCCTGTGTGGGACACTCACGTGGTGTTTGAGAGGAAGGTTTCATAAGAGACTCTTTACTCAAGTGTGGGAGAGGCTAAGGGAAACCCACACGGGAGGTGTAGGGCTCTGGGCCAGCCGTATGGGGCTTTATGACCTTAGGCCTGAAAGGGTAGGGGGGAGCTGAGAGATGGCTGGAGTTCAGAGAGATGGCTGGAGCTGGGGGGAGGGCTCTGGCAGAAGCTGTGGATTTGGGAGAGGGGTAGACACTCCCGCGACCCCACAGGGAGGCAGCTGGGGGAATAATTACCAGCCCCTCTCATTTGCCTTCTGCCCTCTGAGCTTCTGCCAGGGCCTCCTGTTGGCTCAGCACAGCAAGAAGCCAGAGGGAAGGAAGCCTCATAATACAGAGGTCAGCTGCCTTGGGCTTGGAGCTGGGTTGAGCAAGGAGAGGAATGCTTCGGACTAAGAAGCGGAAAATATTCAGCACACGATCATCTGCGTGAAAACAAGTGAGCAGATTCATACCTGTATCTCTACATATTCATATACATGCTTGCAAATGCTCAAGTTATTTCTGGAATGATATGCACGCAAAAGAATGATATGCGGGTCTAGAGATGTACATAATAGTAGCTAACAATTATATGATACTTACATTCTGTTGAAACACATAAGTTACTGATAGACTCCAGTTTTTCATCCCCAGAAGGAAATTTCATCTGGTTCAACCTATACATGCCAGACTTCAAGGAGAGTGGTTTATGAGAGTCTGTTCACCAGCAGGGTGGGGATTTGGGGGCTTTCTTAGAATTCTGCCTACTTTATGTATATTAACTCATCTTCATAGCAACCCCATAAAGTAGGAATTATTGTCATTAACATCATACTATAAATATGACAACTGAGAAAGAGAGAAGTTAAGTAACTTGTCCAACATGGCACAGTGGACTGCAGAGGCCGCCACTGTGCACCCGAGTTCCCCTCTGTTGGGTGCCTCCGTGTAGAGGACCCTCACTAGACTGGGGAATAGGGGGCCTGCAGAGGAGAAGCCAAGCAGCAGGGTCCTGAGAGGTTAGGATCCTGGCCCTAAAGTCAGCACCACCTCAGCTAGGCTCTCAAATTAGTTATACTCAGCTTTTGCAAGGTCAGGGAGAATATTGGGCCTTTGCAATGATGTAACTGGACTCCTACACAATACCTTCCCCCATGTAATTGGTTGAATAGTGGCCCTCCAAAAGATATGTCCAAGTCTTAACCTTGAACCTATGAATGGCACTTTGGAAAAAGGGCTTTGCAGATGTAATTAAGGATCTTGGATTTAGGATGTGCCCTAAGTCCAATGGCTGGTGTCCTTATAAGAGAAAGACAAAGGGAAATTTAAGACATCGACACAAAGACAGGGGAGAAGGCCATATGAAGATGGAGGCAGAGAGCGGAGTGATGCTGCCACAAGCCAAGGACCTGCTGGCGACCACTCGGAGCTGCAAGAGGCAAGGACGGATTCTCCACTAGAGCCCTTAGAGGGAGCATGGCCTGGCTGACACCAGAATTATGAGAGAATCAACTGTTGTTGTTTTAAGCCACTCAGTTTGTGGTAATTTGTTCTAGCAACTCTCAGGTATCAATACACCCCATTTCCTCTTTTCTTGCAAACTGCGTACAAAGGGGAATAAAAAATGGAGTAGAGCTCTGTTTGATCCAAAACAAGATCTAGATTTGGCTTTCTATTGATCCCAAAGAAGAAAGCCCTTTAAGGAATCCAGAGGTGAGGAGAGAGGTTTCGAGGATGGTGGAAGTGGAAGTTTAGCAAGGGAATCTTGGCTCATTTAGAAGATCAGAGATATTTCTAGTGTGGGAAGAAGATACATTTGCTCTCGATAAATTTTCTAATTTTCACAGTCTTTCTGAGTTTCTGTGGCAGGCAGAATTCTGACACAGCTTCCAAGATTCTAAGCCCCGGCTATATACACTCTGTATAATCTCCTGTCCTTGAGTGTGGGTAAACCTGTGAATATAATGGGATAGTTACACCCTTGATTGTGTTACCTTATGTAAGATCCAGCAGTAGCAGACTAGGGAGAGATTTTTCTGCTGGCTTTGAAGAACTCAGCTGTCATTGTGAGAGGGCCAGGTGTCAAAGACCCATAGGTGGCCTCTGGGAGTTGAGAGCCACCTCCAGCTGAGAGCCAGCAAATAAATAGGAACCTCAGCTTTATGACTGTAAGAAACTGAATCCTGCCAACAGTCTGGCTGATTTGGAAGTGAACCCTGACTGTCAGATGAGCTCGAAGCCTCAGCCCACGTCCTGGACTCAGCTTGACCTCCCGACCCACAGAAACATTGAGATCATGAATGTAGACTATTTTAAGTGCTAAGTTTGTGATAATGTGTTATGCAGCAGTTTCTGACCAACGGCTTCCCAAATTGTAACTGAATAGAGACCACTGAGCTTGAGCCTTGATTTTATGTTTTTTTATGACCCAGTATTAAAAATGGGTGTGTATTTTTGAGTTGTATTTTTAGATGAATCACACATTAGTTTTAAAAAGTTTGAAAGTCTCTAAAGAAAATAGAGAAAAGATGAGCAAAAGTGGATCACTGTGTACACATAAATGTGTCCTAATGTCCTTGGAAATTGCCTGCTCACTGTGCTTTGTGTGACCAGCAGCTTCCCCCCAAATTCCCCTGTGGTTGCACAACAAGGTGCCTCCAGTGAGCTGTCTCTCCACAAAGAGCTTTTCCCGACACCCTCCAGGGCAGATTTCCAGCAAGTTCTGCTAGCTCGGCACCACAGCCACTTCTCGGCCATTCCATTAACCACAGCCATGCCCTCCCCAGAGAGGCCTGGATCGCAGCCCTTGGGTGCACCATCCCCGTCCTTGAGGTTCATGGCTGCTCCTTATGCAGGTATCAGATGTTCTTTAGAGTTCCCTTTACTTCTTACCAGCCAATTCCTCGCACGCCAGTCCTATTATAGTTACTGATTCCTACATTAGACTTTTCCTGTGTGACTTCCTGTGTGGCTTCTCTCTCTGACTGGAAGCAGACTGATGCGCTGTTCCCAGCAGCACGTGGGCACCAAGTGCCACGCGCTGAGCAGAGAACTGCAGAGAACTGAGGTGACAGGGGCCCGTCTCCAATGAGCACACATGATGCCCCCGTGAAGTGGACAGAGCACAGGACGCTGAGGTGAGAGGCTGTTTCTAGACCTGGTTCTGTAGGTGATTATGGATTAGGGGGATCACCTACTCAGTTCCCTCATCTGCGACCTGAAGGTAGTGGACTGCATGGCCTTGTGTTAGGGTACAAGCTAAGCTGCTGTGACAAAGTGACTTAAAGAATACAGATGTTTACTTCTTTTCAAATAAGTGTCCTTTCATGAGGGTCCAAGGTGACAGGCTGTTCTGCTCCACATGGTCATTCAGGGACCCAGGTTCTGTCCATCTTGTTGCCTTGCCATCACTTAGGGTATCACCCTCACCCATGTGGTTGCAATTCACGGGAAGATGGATACTCAGTGCCTTAAAGTTCAGACTCAGAAGTGGTGCCTGTCGCCTCCATTTGAATCCCAGCAAGGTGCACTCAGTCACGTGACCCGCTGCAGTGCACAGGACATTGGGATACAGAGTCATGCCCAGCCACAGTCATGACATGGAAGAAGTGAGGGGATGGTGGGGCATAATGATCTATGCCCACCAGGCCCGGTCCAGCGCCACCAGGCCCCCCCCCCACGTCACCCAGCCACCGGCGGTTAGAGCAGGAAAGCATGCTTGTCCACGTGGGAGAGCTGGGCTCAGTGTTCTGCTTTTGCTTTTGGAGTCAAGATTCTTAGCGCTTGCAAAAAAGTCTAATGCTGAAAAGTGAGAAGGTGGCAGATGTGACGAACAACACAGTCCTTGTGCATCTGCTAGGGAATACAGTTTTTTTTCCTACAACGTAGCAAATTAGAACCCATCTGGGACTTGAGAAGTCTGAGCTAAGGTTTCCTGGATCTGTTTGCTTACGAAGCAATAGTGAAAAGTGAAGGAAATGAAGTGAAGAAATGATAAGTTTAATGCACCCCCGTGTGTCAAGTAGGACAAAGGCTTGTGAATTTTTATACATTTTACTCCGACGATGCTGTTTAAGGATCTGGGGAGACTGAGGATTAAAATAAAGACCTTATAAGAAAAGGAGAGGAAACAGACACATACACCGGGGAGAAGTCCAGATGAAGACTGAGGCGGAGATCAGAGTGATGTGGCCACAAGCCAAGGAACACCCAGAGCCCCCAAGAGCTGGCAGAGGCAGGAAGGCTCCTCACCTAGAGCTTTCCAGAGGGAGCACAGCCCTGCGGACACCTGGATTCCAAACTGTAAAAGTTCTGGCCTCCAAACTGTAAAAGAATAAGTTCCTGCTGTTTTAAACCTCCCAGGGTCAAGAATCCTGGCTTAGCCAGTTGTGCAAAACAGATAATTTATTGGCTCCTGTAGGTGAACTGGCCAGTGGGTGTCGGCTTTAGGAGTGGCTGGAGCTGGTCATTCAGAAAAAGTCATTCCTTTCTCCATCTCTTAGCTCAACTTGAAAGTCTGGTAACCTCAGGAGCCTCTCTGTAGCCTGGCTTTGGGGACCTACCCATCCAGGGGGGTCACAGCAGAAGGGAGGTGGAGCTTTTGAGTGGCTAGACCTGGGTCCCACTCACACCCTTGGATGGACACAGGGATGGGGGTTTCCCCAAAGAAAATTAGGATTCTGTTACTAAGAGAAACAGAAATAAGGGCAGGCAAAAATATCAGAAGCATGTGACTGGGAGGTCCTCCACATCTCTGCCTCATGCCTCTCCCGATGGCAGCAGGCTTCCCTTCCTGAGTGACAGCACTAAGTGTCATTTTGAATACTCAGTGTGGTGAGATTCAGCAGAATGACCCTACTGTGAAAAAGCAACATTCTAGGTGTCCTGTCTGCTGCTGACCTTGGGGGTCCAGCAGGAGGGCCACCCCGTCCAGTGCCCTGACCCAGGGGTCCCGGGTGACAATTTAATGACTCACCTTGCTTCTCACAGAGTAAATCCAGAGGGTAGCAGCGGCTATTCTTATGTTAATATTTAGAAAGTGAATGTGATTGGAGCATACAGTAGTCAGAGCAGAAAGATGCTGTGCAGAAGAAAATGCATCTTCACACTTTTCAAGGAAAGATCTTACTCAGGGACCAGGGGCACCCTATGCCGATTCCCGGGACACCACAGCTGCTGAGCTTCTGTCACACGTCTTAGGCCTGCCAATCCCAGGGGATAAATGGGGGATTATGTCTAGAGGATAAGGGCCTCAGTGCCCTGGGTCACCTGGCTGGAAATAGGCTCTAAATGGGGGACGAGGGGCGGGGATGGACTGAAGCAAGCAGAATGGACAGAGTTGTGGGGGTGTTTCTTCCTATTTGGGGGGCACTTCAAATCTCAGCTGCCAAATAGGCAGCCCCCAGTATTTCTTCGTGGCAGGGATGGGTGCCCATGGTGTCTAGTAATGGCCTCTGCCGAGAGACAGGGAAAGGGTGTGAAGAAATAATAGAGAAGTTGAGAAAAAAGAAGAGGAATTGGGGGGAGGAGAGAAAATGTAAGTAACCAAGAAAATGCCCTTAGAGGCTTACAGTGGCTGCCAGGCACCGTCCTGAAGGCTTCATGGGCACAGGGACTCCTCCTGACAAGCCCATGATGTGGGAGCATGAGCTCCCCCTTTTCATAGATGTGGGGACTGAGGCATAGAGGCAGCATAGAGCCTTCCTGAGTGTATTCACGAATGTTCGCTGAGATGCAGTGTGTTCACAGACACGGAGTTCAAGAGCCACATACTGGGTTTGGATGTTCTATCCACAATATTTGCTAAGCAAGTTCTGTGATTCCAAAATCCATTGGCCCCCAGGGCTACGAGGCCCAGTGTCCCTCCAGGATGCTCATAGCCTAGGGAGGGGAGACATGCACATCACGGCACTGCTGCTGTCCAGGTGCAGACACGGAAATATTGGGGGAAAAAGAGGGCTTGCAATTTCCCATCAGATGCCCGAAACTTTGAAGAGTTCCGAGGGTGGGAGCTTAGCTCCATGGGAGGAAGTGAAGGACCTGGAGTTAGATGGGAGGGTCTCTGAGTGCCACCATGAGGGGTGTGACCCTGTCCCCCAGCATGGCAGTCATTAAGAGGTTTCAAGATGAGAATGTGTTAGTCAGGTCTTTTTCAGTTGCAAAGAACAGAAACCAAATTCAAACTAGTTTAGACAGAAAAACGAATGCGGTAGAAGGACTCTGGGAAGTGGCCTCAGGACTAGAATGGGACTTTGGGTGGAGCCAGGAATCATGACCTGGGTCATGAGGTGGGCGCAGGGAGAGAGGTGAGTTTGCTGTAATTGCCGTCTTCCTCCGGTAGTGGGAGGCCTTTTCTAGAGAACAGGAAAGAGATACTAGTGGATAAACAACAGATGTTCCCAGCAGGGAGGGCCCGAATCAGATTAGTTTTAGAGGTTACTGGCAGGCTGCTGGGGAGGCTGAGTCTGCTGCTCTGAGAGCCTGCATGCACTCAGGAGAAACATCTCTCAACTTTGTTAAACACATGGATGCCTGCCTCACCCCTCCATAAGAATAACAACCCGAGCCAAGTTTTAGAATGTTATTTGAAATTCAAAATAGATTTAAGTGTCAGGAAAAGAAACCGAGTCCCCTGCCTCTTCCCCAGGGAGCCAGCAGTCCACACCCCTGATGCAAGAGGAAAGACCCGAACTTATGAGAAGGGAACGATTCTAGGGTTTACACCAGTGCTTTTCTCACTGTAACTTGCTCAGGACTCTCCCAGGGATCCTGACAGATTGCAGATTCTGATGCAGGAGGTCTGGGACAGGGCCTGAGATTCTGCTTTCCCAGCAAGCCCCCGGGTGATGGGCCCCACACCTCACTGTGAGCCTGAGGACTTAGAGTGTAGAGTCGGACTGAATGAGAGGGGGAGGAAGCTGCGCCTGGCTCTTGTGGAAGCCACCAAGATGGCCAGCTCGTGATTCACTGACAGGTGGAGATGGGAGTGCTGGAGCCAGGCAGATGGGAGGACCTTCTCTGAGCCTGTGACAGTCTGATTTCCGGGCCACTCAAACCCCCTCTGGACACACAGAGAACTTCTGGAGAGCCAGCAGGGAAGGGAGGTGATCAGCTCTCACTCTCTGATTAGAGTCTCAGTGGGGTGCCCCTGGGTACCTGCTGGGGATGAAAGGAGGGGCAGAGCAGCCGGAGCTGCTACCTGTCAGCTCTTCCTGGCAACAAGAGTGGGTGCCTTAATCCCACTGTGGGAGGGTGAATAACGTCCCCAAGAGATATCAGGTTTTAATCCATGGAACCTGTAAATGTGACTGTATATGGCAAAGTCTCTGCAGATGCAGTTAAATTAAGGATCTCGATATGGGGAGATTATCCTGGATTACCCAGATGGGCCCTGAATTCCATTACATGTGTTTTTATAAGAAGAAAGCAAAGGGATATTTGACACAGAGGAGGAGAAGGTGATGTGACCACGGAGGCAGAGTTCAGAGTGATGCAGCCACAAGCCAAGGAATGCAGGTAGCCACCCAAAGCTGCAGGAGGCAAGGAACAGGTTAGGTTCTCCCCCAGAGCTTCTGGAGGGGGTGTGGCCCTCTGACACTTCATTTCAGATTTCTGGCATCCAGAATGGTAAGAAACTATATCTTTGTTGTTTTAAGCCATCCAATCTGTGGTACTTGGTTACGGCAGCCACAGGAGACCAGTGCGGTGGTATCTGCCGCTTCTTTGCTGACCCTTTACTACTTGCCCCAGGGGTGACCCTCTGTTTCTCCTTGGCGCCCACCGCAGCCTCCTACACGGTGCTTGATATGGATAATCACCGTTAGCGAGCTGAGGTGAGGGTGGGAGTTAGATAAAGGAAACATGACAATTAGGGACCTGCTTTGCCCTTTGAAAGAGATGCCTGAGAAACTCCAGGCTTTTCTCAATGCTGCTGTACCTGCTTAAATCCACATTGGGACTTCCATAAGGCACCCCCTGTAGGACCAGGTGACAACCTACATGAGGAAACCAGGAATGTCACCTATGACCACGTTTTGGATTTGTCTCCTAAAGTGAAACTGAGTTTGGTTACCCACCTCAACCACCTGATTTGATTCTGAGTAACTTTTGGCCACTTCCAAAAATCAACTCCAGGCTGGAAAGGTGAAGGGCTGCCCTTTAAGAGACATTAAAACAGTCACCACCTTTTTCTGGCAGCTCCCATGGGGCCACTGACTCTGACTAATCAGCCTCAGCTCTGTTCTGCACATCCCTGTGGTCTTAGAAATAGAAGAAATGGGACTTTCCATTTGGTTAATGCCCTTTTCACCGCCAGGCTGAAACTAGCCTATCCTGAGGGAGGCAAAGGAAGCTCGTATTTTTTCCCCTGGGCTGGGTTAACTTCCTGATCATGTTTCCAACAAGAGTGACCCAGAACTTCCCACTAAACTTCCCCTCCTCTGTGTTTCTTGAGTCACCACTGCAGGCCTCCAGTTAACAGAGCTTTATAATCAGAGACAGGTGAAAGATACACCTTGCCTCTGTCCTGTTTTTATATCTTCCCCATCCTGTTCCTGCTCTGGCTCCCCTACATTTTCGGGTTTTGTTTGGTTTTGTGCCCAAATTAAATGCAATAGGAGAGGGAAATTTTATACATTGCCTGAAATCATAATTGGTAAAGAAGTAAATGCTCCTTACTAAGCTCATTGCGTGGTGGGATGGCAGGCAAGCATGGGTTCCTAGAACATTTTGTATAAAGTAGCTGTGGGGAGCTGGGCCCTTCCCTTGTTCTCTCTTCTCCATTAGCAAAGACAAGCCTTGGGTTGGAGCCCAGTGTCTCAAACATGAGTGTGCCCTGGACTCCCCTGTGCCAGGTTAAAATGTAGATTCTGATTCGTAGGTAAGTCCTGGGCAGGGCCTGAGATTCTGCAGGTTTAATCAGCTCTCAGGTGATAACCATCCACACATTTCACTTTGCTCTAAGCTCAGGAGCTTGCCCAACATGCAGAATCTCAGGCTCACCCCAACCTCCTGACTCAGGACTCGCATTTTCACCAGATCCCTGGGTCATTTGAATGCACATTAGAATGCGGGGCTCAGTGCTGGACCACAGAGGAAGGAGACCCCTGCACGCTGGCATCAGTGGGGAATTTGAAAGCACTGATGCCAGGGCTCCGCCACGGGGGTCCTAATTTAATCAGTGAGGAGCGGCTTGGGCATCAGGAATTGTTCCAGCTCCCAGGTGACTCAACTGGGCAGCAAAGTTTGAGGACCACTGGATTGGAAGGTTGTTAGGCTTTAATCCATGATGCCATTGACTTCACTGAGGTGAGTCTGCCTGGCAAAAATGGTCCAGGAAATGCACCTGAGCAATATAGAAGTGTCGGTGGAATGCTGCTTCTGAATTGCCCATGCTCTCTCAAAATGGCCCTGGTTTACAGCAAGTACAGGGCCAGCCCTTGGCAATACCACAAAATACACATGCACCATCCCTAGTTTCCTTTGTCTGTGGTTCCCGTCAACCTTCGGGAGTCCAGTGGTCCCTGCTCTGTGCTCTAGCCTGACCTCAGGAGACCCTCTAGCAGGAGGGGATCTCATGGCATCACTTACACCATGGTGAGAATTTAAGTCAGTGGGCTTATCCTTCTCTGGGAGGGGGGTCCATAAGAGGGCACAGTGGGAAGCAAACGGTCTGGAATCTGCCAGGTTGGATTTGCAGTTTGGATGATGATGAGACATGTGGCCCTGAGTATGTCACAGCAACTGGGCGAGAGGCTCAGTGTCCTGATGCCTAATGCCACTCTCATGGCTTTGGGAGGGCGGACTGAGCGGACAGTGGGCCGTCAGTGATAGCCGCTTCATTCACCCCCGTACCTAAGACTCATTCTGGCTTTAAATCACTTGAAGTGGTGTCCTGGAAGGAAAGGAGGACTGCTGGGACCATTTTCTAAGAGAAACAAGGGTTTAATTGATTCCCAGTAGCAAACACATTAACTAGGGGAACATTGAAGGTGGGAATGTCTCTATTCAGGAGACTGTTTCAGCCTAGAGCACACTTTTTCTTTGAAGAGTTTTATTTCTGGTGTTATAACTACTGTTTCCAGGCAAAACCTTCACTGGTCAAAAGTGAATCACTTGCTTACTCCATTACAGACCTATGGAGTGATGAGTTTGGAGGCTGTGAGAGCAGTGGGTCTCAGCCCGGGTGACTTGGGCTTTGCCTGGAGACATTTTGGTTGTCACAACTGGGGAAGAGAACTGTTACTCGCATCTTGTGGGTGGAGGCCAGAGATGCTGCTAAGTATCTTATAATGCACAGGATAGCCCTTGCCACAAAGAATTATCCAATCCAAAGGGTCAGTAGTGCTGAGAGCCCTACTTTAGACCTGGGGAAAGAGTAATTAGATTGTTTGTTTATATCTGCTTTCCTGTCCATTCAGTCAAGAAATTAACAGCTTGAATGATTATTTAATCAACTGATGATTATTCCATCAGGAGAGATCTCTGAGACTCCACAGGTACCTGGGAGACTAACAGAAGGCCCAGGACTGTTAGGTGCCTACGTGGGAAGGCCCTGAAATGCCCTGGTTGACCAACTGCTTGTACTCTAAGGCAGTGGTCCTCAGAGAGCTATGTGCGCTCTCTAGAGGCTGGACAACACTGTTACTGTGCAGAGGAAGATATTAGAACTTCCCCTAATCAGGGTTCAAACAACCGGTATGCTCCCCCACCACCCCTGCCTAACACTATCTCCCTGCAGCATTCAAAAGAAGGAGGCTGCTCTATATGGACCCACTCGGAAGAACTCCAGGGCATGTCGATGGTGGGAGATACAAGGTGCAGAACAGTGGACCTGGGCTCCGCAAGGGCTGCCACTTAGTAAGAAGCAGAAGGTGCCCTTCCGAGGATGCCCGTGAAGCTAGGGGTGGCCGTTGACTCCAGAGTCAGAGAGGGGCTTGGAAACAAGGCATGGGGTGGGCAAGCAGCAGAGGTGAGAGTGTGCACTCAAGAGTGTGTGCGTCTGTGTGTGTGTGTGTGTGTGTGTGTGTGTGAGAGAGAGAGAGAGAGAGAGAGAGAGAGAGCGTGAGAGAGAGAGAGGAAGCTGCCCCCACTGTTGGGGACCTCTGCTTCCCAGCCCTGGAGATGGCTCTATATCTCTACTTCCTTCCCCATGCAGGGGCTCTCCCTTCTCTGTGAAGCAGGTTGGTATAGAGTCTTCTTCACTGGCACCCAGTCTTAGAGACACATCCACTGAAGGGTTGCTGGGTAGAATGCAGGACATCCAGTTAAATTTGGATTCCAGATAACGAATTATGTTCTAGATGCATCATGAATTTTTAGTGTAAGTACATCCCAAATATTGTATGGGACAGACTTACACAAAAAATTATTCCTTGTTGATCTGAAGTTCACATTGAATAGGTGTCCTGTATTTCCAGCTGCTAAATCTGACACTTCTGCCCACTGGGCGTTCTCCCTTCCCCAGGCCCATGGCACGCGCACAGGGGCAGGGGGAAGACTCTGTCCCTGGAGAAGCAGCTGGTGTCTGGGCAAGTCTCTGGGGCCCTGGTGTTGTGGCTGTGTCAGGTCTGCTCACAGAAATCGCTGGGGCAGGGTGGCCTGTGATTTGGTGGGAATTGCAGTGTCTGTTTATTTAAATCCTGGGAGGTACTTTCCATTTCCTTTCCAATTTTCAAGTCTCTGTAGAGTTGGAAACATTGCCAAATACTGAAAAAATGTGCCTGGAGCTTGTGCAAATGATCTGATTTCTAACTGCAGAAGAACACTTTACATCATTCACATGATGATGATGACAATATAGGGGTCCAACTCCTTTTCCAAACTCTGAAATCCAAAACACTCTAAAAAGACATTTTTCGGTAGGTTTGGATATGAAACCCATCTTCCTGTGGCCTGGGCTGATTAATGGGCATCCACCCATTGGGTCAGGTTCTAGAAGCAGCCACAGCGAGGAATAGCAGATGAGTGTGTCTGGCCTTTCATGAAGTTCATCTTCCAGGCCACCTGTCTCACCCTACCACACAGACCACTGCAGAGGGCAACCAAACAGTCTTCAAGGGCAATTAGGCCTTGGCTGGCAGCCTTGGCAGAGAGCTTGTCTGCCCTGGAGTCTCCTGGCAACCCAGTCCCGAGAGGATTTCTCTGGAAGGCTGAGAGGAGGAGGGGTCTGTGCACACAGCCTCCAGCAGGAAGCATAAACTCAGGGTGATGGCTTCCTAAGAGCACATGGCCCAGAACTGGGCTAAAAATAGTACAATTTCTTGAAATTACATGAAGCTTTGATTACAGAGTATATTAGTTTACTGTGGCTGCTGTAACAAAGTACCACAATCCGGGTGGCCTAAAACAACATTCATTCCGGCACAGTTCTTGAGGTGAGATGTCCGAAATGAAGGTATTAGCAGAGCCACACTCCCTCTGAAAGTTCTCAGAAAGATCCTCCCTTCCCTCTTCTAATTCTGGTGGCCCTGGCCGTCCTTAATGTTCTTTGATTTAATCTGCATCACATCAATCTCTGCCTGTGTCTTCCCATGGCCTTCTCTTCTGAGTGTCTGTGTCACTGTGTCCAAATTTCTCTCTTTTCATAAGGCCACCAGTCATGTGGGGTTCAGGCCCCACCCTCCAGATGAGCTCATCTTAACTTCATTACATCTGCAAAGACTCTATTTCCAAATAAGGTCTTATTCTGAGGTCCTAGGGGGGCATGAACTTTGGGGAGACATTATTCAACTCAGTACATAGAGTATCCCCTGTTTTGAAGTAATTTTTTTGCTCAATTAAATTTACCACATTTAAGAATCTTCTATTCCACTGTCTTGAACTTGGATAGTTTATAAATTCAGGGAACATGTATGTATTAGTTGGGGTAATCTCTTTATCTTACTGGATTAGCTAAATGTAAGTTTATTTCTCACTCATGTGAAGTTCAAACTGAGTGATCCTGATAGTAGGTGAGATCCACTTGAGCAGTGATTAGGGGACCTAAGGCCCTTGCATCTCTCAGGTGGGGCTCCAAGGTCCCCGAGCTCATCTGCGTCAGTTCATGGAGGGGAAAAGCATGGAAACCACGTGGGCAGTTCTGCGGGATCAGGCCTTGGAAGCATTGCCCATCACGTCCGCAAGCATCCTCCCGGCCAGAGCTCGGACACAGGCCACACCGAAAAGCAATGGGAGCTGATAGTGTAGGGTGGCCGTGGGCAGGAGGAGGAGTGGGCTGGGAAGAACCACGGCTGGACTGGCAGCTCAGAATGGCACCTGAGGGAGACTCATCCCAGAAGGAAATTTTCTTAATTTCTTCTTCCCTCTGTTCTCCTCTCCATCTTACTAAGCACCGGCCAGTCTCCCTACTTTGTAGTACTAATCCCTTCAACACCAAGATGCAAACAGAAAGGAGCATCTCCAATGTAAAGGGGACTCTGAATGAAGATAAAACCCTAAAGAAACGTGTTCTTGGACATGGCCTGAGCGAATCTGGACGACCCAGCCTGGCAGGCACACATGGGGGTCCTGGAGATGGGCTTTATGAGCTTCCTGCTAAAGCTGCCTCTGGTCCCCACCTGGAGCCCCATGACCTTGCATCTCAGGACTGGGATCTTGGAGGGAGAAGCTGGTGCTGGGGAGTCGGTGCCCAGGTAACCCAGAGGGAGCTCTCAGGATCACATCTGAGCAGCACTGCTCAAAAGGGGACACTCACTCTCTCACCTGGCCAGTGGTTTTTAACCTGCCATGCCAGACCTCGCTCAAACCAGCTCTTAAAAATAAAATGAAATAGGACCTAATAGAAAAATACCAGGGTGCACAGGACATGGTAAGAGAAAGTCTTCTTTCGGGAAACTTTGATTTCTCTCTTCTACTTAGCTGTTCTGGGCTGTGATGTAAAACATTTCTAAGCAACGTTTGCAATCAAAACCATTTGAAAGCCACCAGTCTTTGTGGAAGAACTGAACATGCACCAGGGAGGTAATAAGATGTCTGGGTCTCAGAAGGCTTTGTGCCTCTTGGTGGCAGGAGAGACGGTGTGATGAGGAGGAGCCCGGCCCGGGTTTGAATGGTGGCCAAACCATGTTCCCGCAGGAGGTGCTTGGCAGGGTCACTTCATTTCCCTGACCCTCCATTTTCTTGCCTGTGAAATGGGCTCAACAGCTACCTTGTGGAAGAAGAGGCGGAGGAGAATAGCTGCTCACACCTATGGAGCGCCTCCCGTCCCAGCCTTGTGGTGAGTACCTGTGTGTTACCTCTGGGCTTCTTTACAAGTCCCTCTGGTTACGGATTCGTGTCATTGGGTTTATTTGTACAGATAGGAAACTCAGGCACTGAGAGGCCAGGTAACTTGCCCAGGTGAATTGTTGTATATGAAAACACCCGATACAGTGCTTGGCACAGAGCACTGAACACATTTTCATTTCCTTACCATTAATTTGCTTCAAATGCTTTAAAGGATCCTTGACTATCGGCAGATGGACAAGCCGGTGGGTGACAGTAGGAGATGAAGGCTAGCAAACTGCCAGCAAGCGGCTTTACGAGGGTCCTGGAGGTGTGAGTTAGCCGCCCCCCAGAGGGACTTAGGCTGCTCACAGCAGGGGCGCAGCGGGAGAAGCCTGGTTTTCAGCATCAGAGGAACCCTGTGGAGAACTGGAGGAGGGGCGCTCCCCTCTGGCCCTTAGTGGAAGAGTCAGCAGTGGCTGCCAGAAGGAAAGACACAGTGGGCCTGGCTGCCATATAAGCTGGTTTATTACAGGTTTATAAGATTAGAGACCCAGTCTTTATGCCCCAAGTCCCCGAAATCAACACTAACTCTAAGAAGTCAACACTGCCTCTAAGAAAAAAATTGCAACACCGCCAAGTCCTTTCCTCTCCGCCCACAGTGGCCACCTTCAGCTCCTCCAGGAGAGACTGCGGCCTCTCCATGGACAACAGAGTTGGCCTCCCTCTGGAGGCATCAGATGAATCATTAGACCAACCTGCAAGAGGCAATTATGTCTTTGTTTCACAGAAATTATAAACAGAGAGCAAAGAAAGTTCACGTCTCTGTCTCAGGGGCACTGGGACATTTGCTCTGAAAGCAACAGGTCGGTTGTATTTAAATCCAGGTGGGACCATGGAAATGTTTCATCAACAATTACTGGTGCTGTGCAGAAGAAATCTGAGCGAGATGTTTCCATTCAAGGAGGTTCCTCCTTTCCTTGTTCCAACACTGGCTTCTTCCAAGTAGTCTTTCTGTATCGTTTAATTATAGAAGGTACCTTATGCCATGTTTTCATACAGTTTTTAAAAATATATACATAACTCATGGTTTGGTTTAGCTTCATCAGCAAAACTCAATAATTCATCTTGCTCAGTGCCTGGCACATATTGGGCATGAAATGAATGTGGAATAAAAAGTGATGATAACTATAATAAAATGCATAATTACATAAAAATAATAATAAAATCAAAGCTAACTAGTTGGAGCACATTCTTCTGCCTCCTGTCTTGCCCATGGGGACGTCCAGTGGGTATTTCTGTCTTGAGAGGGCTGCCTCCCCGGTTCACCCGGAAAGAGTATCACCGCAAACAGTGCCCTCTGGACAGGAGGGCAGGTGGAAGTAGAGGCTAGATGGGGAAGGAAATCTAAGGGGCCTCCTGTGAGCACCCTGAGTCTGCGTCTCAGGGAAGAGAAGGGCAGGGGTGCTGGACCTGAGTGAGGCCCGTGTCCCCCGACCCCAATGGAGAAGAGATTTGAGGGCCCAGGTGCACTCTAGCTGCCGCAGGACCACAGGCTCCGGAGGTTGGGGCCCAAGGTCCCCAGAAGGTAGAATGGTGCTGGACACACTGGTTGCTGAGGGAAGTGGGCAGGCTCCTTGGGGCAGGTCAGAGGGACGCAGGCTGGGCTGAGGTGGCAGGAAAACAAGCTCTCCGTCTGCTCAGCAGGGGTAACATCTCCATCCTGGCTGTGACTGTCCCCTCTGGCTCATCTACCCTTGGGTGGGAGTTCATCCAGCCTTTACCACTTCATGGCATATTACCAATTTGCGTAACTATAGTACAGTGCTCAACGCCAGGCAATCAGCCTTGGTCCGAGACTATTAACTAAGCTACAGGCTTGTTTGGATTTTATCCGTTTTCGCCCTAAGCAGAGGGCTAACTCAGCAGGCTGGAAGGCGCTCACCTCCTGAATATTCCAGAGAGAGGACTGGGCCTCATTCCCCCGTCCCACCCCCTCCCACTCACCAGGTCTCCCTATAAACTAGAATCTCCCCCTTTTAGGCCCCTCCGGGAAGCCAGTTCCTCATCTGTCTTCACTGCTCCTCGGGGCTCTAAACCGGGATGAAGCCTTCCTGGGACCCGGGTGGGAACGGGAGGCGCTGGCGCTCCCTCGGGGTCAGCAGGGGCCCTGTGCGCTGGGGGAGGTGCGGGGGTTCTCCCTGCTCCCCAGCCCTCCCCGCGGAGGGGCTCCCCCTGCTGGAGCAGGGCGGCGGTGGGCCTTGGCCATGGCTCTTTATTTTTTATTTTTTAATTTTTTTTTACTGAGGATAACATGCACCTTCTGAGAAATGGGCTTCTTTCTACCACAACCACGAGGTACCAGGGGAGTGACCACGACCTTGACGACTCCACCCATGCGACCACCACTGACGGGTCAGAATAGACCCCGACCCCGGCTGGCCAGTCAGAGCCCTTCCCTGGGGCCCTCGGGTGGGAGAGCCGGGCGGGCGCACCCTCGGGTGCCCGGGAGCCCCGCTGCCCGCGCCCTTCCTGGGCGGCGCCCGCGTCAGCCCGACGCCCTCGCGGGGGCGACCACGTCTCCTCCCCGCAGCTCCGGCGGGGGCACGCGCCCGGCTCCTAGGCGTCTCCCGTGACCGCGGGGAGAAAGCCGGCAGAGCTCTGCGGGGACAGCGGCAGCCCCGGCTGTTCTCCGGGCCCTGAACTCGCCCGAGCAGAGCCCTATCGAGTCGTTTCAAACTCCTTGAGCGGCACTGGTGGGGACAGGCACGGTCCAGCCTGTCGGGGTGGCCTGCGGGAACAGCCTGGGCCTGGTGAAGTCAGCAGCCCGCTTTTCCGTCCTGAGCTCGCGGACTGGAGGAAAAGCCGGTGTAAGCAGGGCGGGCTTCCCGGCTGCGGAGGCGCCGGGAGCGATGGCCCCGCGCAGCACAGCGCGGCCGGAAAGTCAGCCAGGACACAGCCCAGGCGGCAGACAGAAAGGAAAAATGAGGTCCAGGTTTTATTTCCCAAACTCATCTTAATTTTATTTCTCAGCTTCTCAGCTCATCCTAAAAACAATAAATAATTCAAGACAGAATAAATTGGTTGGACAATGTTATTCAGACTCTACGGCTGCGGCCACACCAGGGGTAGAAATAGGCAACTGGTACATATTTAGGCAAAATGAGAATCTATTGTTTGTTCATTTAAAATAAAATTGTATTTTGATTATAAAACATAGAAGTCCATTTATGGAAAATTTGCAAAATATGGAAAATTACAAAGTGTACAGGACTGGGGCATGTGAGGAGGGTTAGGGTGGAAAGTGGGTAGGGGGTTAGCCAGGCTCACAAGCACCCCGTGAGGGCAGCGACCAGGGGCCTGGCAGGGTGGTTGGGGCGATGGGGGCTCCTGGAGAAGAGAGCCTTGTACTAAAGCCTGGTCCTTAAGTTCTCTGTCTTTGGGGCATTGAGGAACCTCTGCAAGTCTGTAGAGCAGAGGGCAAGACACCCATCTTGGGAAGGGGATCCCATTTCTGGCGGTGGAGAGTGGTCCAATGGGACCTTACCAGGCGTAAGTGGGAGTCAGGGCAGCACCCATGGTGACAGTGGCCTCAGAGGAGAGACTTGGAGGGGCGCATGGTTTTAGATTATCGCCCAGCTTTGGCATGTTAAGGCTCTGGCCTCAGTTCTAGCAGCAACGGGCCTTGGGGTCCCAGACTCTGGTGGCTCTAGAACGCAGAGTCTGTGCCAAGAGTAATTCTTTGGGGGGACCAGAGGCAGTGGCTTGGGTGGGGTCGCGTTGCTGAATATACAGCCCTCTGTTAGAAGTCACACAGCACCCTGTGTGTCTCCCTCGCAGCCCTGACAACAATTCAGATGAGTAGTCAGCAGTAAAGCGCATTGCTTAGTATCTGTGTCAGTAGTCAGTGACCAGTTGTCTGTGACCAACCTGTCTAGTTTGTTCAGGATTTTACCAATTTTAGGGCTGAAATTACTTCATTCCAGGAACCTCTTAGTCCTGGGCAAACCAGGACAGTTGGTCACCCTACTTAGCAGACAGATGGCAATATCCATGGCAGGACCCCAGTATCTGTCATTAGCTATCTTGCCTGTCCCTACTCACACACTGTGCTTGCACAGATATGTGTCCATTAAATATTTGCTGAACATTAATTCTCATTGTTACTGGAAATATACTAAGTATTTGCTGAATAAATGACCCCCTGCCAGTAGATGAATTGTTTTCAGTATCATAATGCATTACCAATAAATGGGACGAGCTGGATTTACAGACTGTTCCAGAAAGGAATAAAGATTTTTGTGCAAGGAGAAAGTGCCAAGTAGGGTAAGTTTAGCAGAGAGAAATCCTCTAAGAAAAGTCAGCAGATGGCCTCAAGGGGTTTGGGGCTGATTCTTGAATCAGTCTTAAATGGGAATTAAGGATTGCCAGATCCTCTCAGATAAGAGGGGCCAGCAGAAAAGACAGATGTTGGACAAATGTGACAATTAGTAAGAGTAAGATCTTACATGGCATGTCACATAACATAGTAATCTCACAAACATTCCCTTGGTCAGGAGGCATGAGACCTTAGGCTTGGAGAGGTGACATAATTTTCTTAAGGACACACACACATAGTAGAGATTTAAAACCAGGCCATCTATGTGCTTTTTTGTGTTAGTCTGCCGTTTTACATTGACCAGGGCCACAATAATAAAGCCCAAGGGCCAGTAAATGGTTTCCTGAGGCTCTCCAAGTCATCTAGGTGCATCTGCAGCTGTAGGCTGATGACCACTTAGACAGTGTGAAACGTACAGAAAGGTCTGGTTGCTTGCTCCTTGAATGTCTCCAAGGAAACCTGGAGGCATGACCCACCCCTGGCCAACCCTTGGGAATGTGGCTTGAGGAAGGTTTGTCATGTCAGTGATTGATGGTTTTATTGTGTGTACCTGGGCAACGGACCAAGTCCCACTAGCCTGCCAGGATGGTTCAGCACAAACTGCAAGACTGATAACGTGCCCCTGGTTTCACTGCTGGGGTCTTGAATTTTGGTTGCCATGGCTGATTGAGAGCAGGATGTGTCTATTCGTTCAACTCCCCATGAACACCTTGGACCCGGAGACTTGCATGGGTTTCCCTGGGCAGGGGCCTTCCATACATGACCCTGCAGTTTTCTGCCAGAGAAAATACATGTGTGGGCTCCGACGAGGAGGCACAGAAGGGGAGCCTGGGTGCCGTGCATACCTTTTCTTGCTGCTTTTGCTCTGCACCTTTTGCTGTAATAAGTCTTAGCCCCGAGTACAAATCCCTATCGTGTCTTGTCAGTCATTCTAGCAAATCACCAAAACTTACACATAAAAGGAAATGATGAAGCCTAGTCCCTCTTTAACCCTGCTGGCTGCTGCCCGACCCCGAGATCCAGACCATCCACACTCCCCAGCCCAACCCCTTCCAGGTTTGAATGACAGCTGTGAGAAACAAGGGTTAGAAGAGTGACAGGCAAGCCAGGGGCTCGAGTCATAATCCCCTTTGGGGGGGTCCACCCCCAGGAATATGTGGCAGGGAAGCATGATGCGTGGACAGAAAGGGGCAGGGAGGGTGAAGGTCCCTGGAGGACAAATTTCAGGCTGATTGCCCCTTGGAATCTCTGGGATTTGTGCACTCAGTTTAATTTACACAACTGAGGCAAAGCCACGAGGGTCTTCCCCAGACCTCTGTTTCTTGTTACTGGCTCAGCCAGGCAAGCAATTGGGTCAAAGAATCCTCCAACCCTATAAACCCCCTCTATGTATGCACATCTCTGTTTCACAGTCCAGAGCACATTATATATCTCCTATCCTATCTATCTATCTATCTATCTATCTATCTATCTATCTATCTATCTATCATCTATCTATCTATCATCTATCTATCTATCATCTATCTATCTATATCTATCTATCTATCTATCTATCTATCTATCTATCTATCTATCTATCTATCTATCTATCATCTATCTATCTATCTATCTATCATCTATCTATCTATCATCTATCTATCTATCTATCTATCTATCTATCTATCATCTATCTATCTATCATCTATCTATCTCTATCATCTATCTATCTATCTATCTATCATCTATCTATCTATCTATCATCTATCTATCTATCTATCTATCTATCTATCTATCTATCTATCTATATCTATCATCTATCATCTGTCTATCATCTATCTATCTATCTATCTATCATCTATCTATCTATCATCTATCTATCTCTATCATCTATCTATCTATCATCTATCTATCTATCTATCTATCTATCATCTATATCTATCATCTATCATCTGTCTATCATCTATCTATCTATCTATCTATCATCTATCTATCTATCATCTATCTATCTCTATCATCTATCTATCTATCATCTATCTATCTATCTATCTATCTATCTATCTATCTATCTATCATCTATCATCTATCTGTCTATCATCTATCTCTATCATCTTTAAGCTATTTATATGTATAAACTTGAGTACAATCATAGACACAAATACCAATTAAACAATTAAAAAGTAAAATAACTGAACAATTACACATACACTTGCTATTCAAAGAAAATCCCAGCATCGGCATTGCATCAAAACTGAATGGCCAGTCCTGGCTGGTTTGGCTCAGCAGGTAGAGTGTCATGTCGGCCTGCAGACCAAAGGGTCTCTGGTTCAATTCCCAGCCCAGGGCACCCTGCCTCGGTTGCAGGCTCCATCCCCTGCCCCGGCTGGGAGGAGACCAGTCGAAGTGTCTCTCTCACATTGATGTTTCTCTCTCTCTCCCCCCCTCCTCCCTCCCCTCCACTCTCTCTAAAAATCAATGGAAAAATGTCCTCAGGTGAGGATAAAAATAATAAAAAAGAATGGCCAATCCAGAATAGCCTAAATAGTCTTGAAAAAGATCAGAATAAGAGGATTCACACTTTCCTATTTCAAAACATACTCTAAAGAATGGTAATCAAGACAGTGTGGTTCTTGCATAGAATAAACATACAGACCAGTAGAATAGAATTGAGAGTCTAGAAATAAACCCATGTGTGTATGTCAACTGATTTTCAAGAGCATTCAATGGGAGAAAGAATATCTTTCCAACAAACGGTGCTGAAACAAATGAATGGCCACATGTGAAGCAATACATTTTGACTCTTAACCGATACAAAAATTAACTTAGAGTGGGTCAAAGATCTAAGTGTAAGAGCTAACACTACAAAACTTTTAGAAGAAAACATATGAGAAAACTTTTGTCAATGTTTTCTTAGATATGACACCATAAGCACAAGGAACCAAGGGGGAAAAAATAGATAAATTGCACTTCATCACAATGAAAAAGGGTATCACTAAGAAAGCGAAAAAACACTCAGAATGGGAGAAAATATATCACATATCTGAGATGAGTCTAATATCCAGAATATATAGAGAACTACAACTCAATAAGACAAACAACCCAATTTAAAACTCAGCAAAGTACTTGCATAGACATTTCCCCACAAATAATATACAAATAGCCAACAAGCACATGAAAAGATGTGATTTAAACTTGTCAACATTACAATAAATGGGACAAAATTGACATCATGACTCCAGATGGGAGGCACTGAGACAGTCACTTCAGTATATACTCTTACCAAAAATGCATAACCTGAGTCTAGTGAGGCGGAAACCTCAGATAAACCCAAACTTCAGGGAATCTGGGTGAAGGTATATGAGAATTTTTATATTTTTCTCTTACAACTCTTTTGTAGCAACTTATGTATCCCCTTCAAAAATATCAATGTCACTCAAGACAAAAAAAAAAGCTAAAAAATGATGTCAGATTAAAGGAGACCAAAGAGAACTGGCAATCCAATATGATGTGTGATCCAGGTTTGGATCCTGGACTGGGAGAAACATGCTATAGAGACATCATTGGGGCATTTGGTGATTAGTAATCAGCGATTCATTTGGCTCAGATAACTGCACTGCGGTTACATGAGAGACTGTTCCTGTTCTTAAGAGATGCATGTGAGAATATTTAGAGGTAAAGGGACCTGATGTCTGCAACCTACTCTTAAATGAACCAGGGAAAAAGTAACATGTATATTTATCTAGAGAAAGAAAGGTAGAAAGGTGATGTAGCAAAATAAGGCAAAATATTAATAATGAGTGTATGGGAATTTTAAAAATACAACCCTTGCAATTCTTCTGTAAGTTTGCCGTTATTTAAAAATAAAAAGTTAAAACAAATTAATATAGCCCTGGCCAATGTGGTTCAGTTGGTTGGGCACTGTCCCATGCACCAAAAGGTTGCTGGTTGGATTCCTAGTTAGGGCATATGCCCAGGTTTTGGGCTCTATCCCCAGTGGGGGGCATGCAGGAGGCAGCTGATTGATGTTGCCTTCTCACGCCCATGTTTCTCTCTGTCTCTCTCCCTTCGTCTCTCTCCAAAAATCAATAAAAGAATAAATAAAAATAAAACAAATTAACATATTATAATACAAAATAATTTTAAATCTTTTAATAAAAATATTTATAATACATAGAAAAACAAAAGAATCTCTAGGGGAAGTGGGGTGGAGGAAAGGTGACATGGGGAAAGGGGCTGAATGTATGGTGACAGATGTAAACTAGATTGTTGGTGGGGAGCACAATGTAGCATACACAGATGTCAGATTATAATGTTGCACACCCAAAACTTTATATGATATAAACCAATGTTACTTCAATTTAAAAAACAGCCCCTAGGAGGCAGTGCAGCCCTCAGCTGTCACTCAACCCTGCCAGGTGGGCTGGGAATGGAGCAAACAGCCTCTTGGCACCAACTGACAGTCCCTGAGGCCTGGAGTCTGTCAGGGAGAGGAGAGCATTATTTACTGGAAGAAGCTGAGGAGGAGCAGAAAACCACTTCTGAGACTGAGTAAGCTTCCAGAAGAATTCAAGATCCCAGAAGCTCCACTGTGTCCTCAGGGTTAGCAGGCCAGCTATGACCCTTCCTGCCTCCAGGTCGGCCAGGGCACCAAGACTACTCCTTCCTGCCCAGGAGATCAGAGCCACGTGCTCTCAGGCCAGGGTGCACGGACTGAGTGAAGATCGAGGGGCCCTCAGCGCAGGCGCTTGCTTGCGTGAACACAAGTTCAAGGTGGGCTGTCGAAAGCTGACAGAGTTTTGCAGCAATGCTGTGGGTTATTATTCAATGGGTGGTGACATACGACCTCATTCCCCTGAAAAACCTGTGTAATGGTAATTTCCATGGCAAAACATGGATTGATGGTTAATTTCACCCGCATTAACTCACGACCCTCACAGGAACAAACCCAGGGATACATATCCCTGCGGTCTCCTAGTTTACAGATAGGAGGTTATATAACTTGCTCAAGGCCACACAGCCAGTGACAGCTGCAACCAAGATCCAAGGCCCTTGGTCAATCTGAGGTGGCCTGCCTAGCACTTGAATACACAACTCTTTCTGATCTGGAAAATAAGCTGAGTCACCCATAGGCAGCCGCTCTAAGGAAACAATGAGGGTGTTCTTATCAGGCTGAGCGACGAGCCAACAGTCTTGCAACAGTAGGGCATGTTCACGCACATGAGTTATGGCCCCATCCCTTCCTGTGTGTGGGATTCTCTTGTCATGGCTTATCGCTCAGTTATGAATAAATGGCTTCAACTTGGCATTTGTGAGTTTTACACCAAATTGGAAAAAAAGATTGGTTCAGACAGTTGGCATTTTAGAAATATCTAAAATATTTAAAGGTACTAATTCAAGCTTTTGTGCATTCCCATTTTAAAAATAAAGGTGCTACCGTACATATTTTGAGCACCACTTGTAAGGACAAGTTGCTCTGTCCATACTGCCTGAGGGCAGGGAAAAGAATTAGAGGGGACTTTCTCCTTCTGGAGGATCACTGGAAGGCAAGTCGTCCTTTGGGAAATCCTCTGACCTTGTTCCTTGAGTTATTATAAAGAATTATAGCCACATAACAAGTCTGCATCTCGGCCCACCCCCTACCCACCACCACAAAGGAACAGAGTACCTAAACAAGTTAATGTACATCCCCCCCCCCAGCACAAATAGCTACTTGTTCTTGGTCTATGGGCAAGTAACAACCTGGATGCTCAGATTCTTTAGAAAGAGTATGTTGCGTCCATGAACTAGTGAAAGCATGACTCACCTGCTTCGCTTCTGGACATGGAAGGTAGTCTAGTCCAGTGGTCACAAGAGTCTTCATCTAACAAGGGTGTCCTCAGACTCAGATGAACAATACCTGGGGACCCTGTGAAAAATACTAATGCTGCCCAATCCAACTGAACTTCAGACCAATCCAACTGAACTTCGTGGGAGGGCCCCTGGAATCCGTGTTCTCAACAAGATTCCCAAGCAGTGGCCATTGGAGAATGGGTTTGGATTGGAAGAGCAGAGCTGATGAAAGGCAGTGGCATTGATGTCTCGTATTATCCAACTACCAGGAAAGACACCAGGACAATGCAAAGAAGAGGCCACTGTCAGGCGCAGCTGGGCTTTCTCTGATTAGGACCCACTTTTGTGCCCAGTAGCCTAATCCACCAGAAATTGTTCATATGTGACACACCAGTGGTGGTTTCCCATCACCGGGACGACAAGATAATAGAAGTGAGAAGTTAACACCTTGGAACCTGAGGGTAGACTATAATTGGACTAGGCAGGTATGTGACAGACTGTGTTTTCCAAAGGTGGCCACAGTGCCTCCTCCCAAACCTCATGCTCTTCTGCAATGTGACCTTTCTCTCCCCCTTCAAGAAGTGGAGTCTCTTTCTCCATCCCCTGGAACCTGGGCTGCCTGTGGCTCACTTGTGATTAATAGGATTTGGCAGAATTGAGGCCACATAACTTCTGAGAGTAGGTCAGGACAGGTCTGAAACTTCTGCCCAGTTCTCTCGGAATGTTTCCTCTCAAGACGCACCTGCTCAGATCCCAGCTGCCGTGCTGGGAGAAGCCCAAGCCACGTGCAGGTGCTCCCTACACAGCTGAATCCAGCTTTTAAGTAATCCCTGCCCAGGTGCTGAGTTGAGAAGCCTCCAGATGGCCCCAGCCCCAAGCTATTTATGTCTTCCCAGCTGAGGCTTTCAACCATCTCCACTCTGCCCTGCCCAAATTCCTGACCCACAGAACCCCGGGGCATGATAAAATGGTCTTCTTTGATGCCATTAAGGTGGGATCTTTGTTACCCAGCATGGATAACTGGAACAGCAGGGCATATCCAGTGTCATGACGCTTGTTGGGTGATGGAAGCCTGGGAATGGGGACTCCTGGTGAGGCAAGCCCCTCCGGAGTCTGGTTAAAAGACTAAGCTCTAGAGCTGCCTGAGTTTAAATCCAGTCTCTGCCACCAGCTCTGTGACCTCAGGAAAGTTACTTAACCTCTCTGTGCCACTCAGTTCTTCATCTTTGTAGTGGAGATAGTAGTACCCACTTGAGTGAGTTGTTATGAAGATTAAATGTGCTAATGTATGAACAGTATCTGGCTCACTGGAGCACTCTATAAGTTTTTTTTATCATTTCTGATTTGCACAGGCCTCTGCCCAAATTTGATCACAGAGGATTTTGTTCTGGTCTGGAGGGCACTTATACTTGGAAAGCAATCCTGTTTCTTTGTCACAGTGCCTCAGGGGGAAGAAAGACAGGTTACTGTCTCCCGTTGTCCATGAGCTGGGAACTTAGGCATAAAGAAAGATGCTGTATTTGACTGGAAGGAGTTGGAGGACTTGGAGATAAAGTCAAGTAGGTGAAGAAGTTGGAGAGGAAGAGAGCCTGGCCTGGGCCAGTGGTTGGTGTTTTTTTGGGGGGGGGGTAGAGGAAGATGACCCTAGGACCAGGTGGGAGATTACCCTGAGAAAGTGAGCAGGTTTAGACAATGAAGGGCCATGAAGGGCATGCTAGGTCTTAGGGATGCCCCCTGAAGTTTATCAGTAAGGGATTTGGAGCGAAGCTATGGCAGGGACTGTGATCAAAAGTCCATCTAGAAGGGTCTCTGGCAGCAGGGTGGCGGGGTGGTGGAGGCACAGGAAAGGCACAGAACGAAGTGGAGGCAGGACAACCAAGATGCTTCCCTAGGGCACGGTGGCACCAGGCCCTCCGCTCATGCCAGGAGAACCCTCTCCATGTCTTGCAAGATGGAGGGACTGAATCCAGTTCTCTGCACACAAATATACATGGACACATGACTCAGGTCCCAGGTTAATTTTTCTCTTGGCCTCTTTCTTCCTGGGTGAGTGAGCCGGCTTCACTTTCCTGGTTATGGAATCACAACAGTCCCCGTCGCCAGGGTCCCCTTAACATCTGCTCATGGCTGACTGCACCGGGCACCAGGCAAGTGTTATTCAGGCATGTGAACTGCTGAACCAAGGAACTGTTACAATCGGGTTAAAGACCTTGAAATTCCTGTGATGAAAGTGCTGCTTATGACAAACTCATATCGGGCTGCAAATCTGTGTATTTCATCTGCCTTTGTAAAAGGCGGGGGGTTTGATGGTGTTCCCACAAAGGTCCCCAGCCGCACTCTGAGGCTCAGCCAAAAAAAGAGATTTATGTTGCAATCACTTCGGTTCCCAAATGGTTAAGCATCACTGTGCTAAGGTTGGCACACAGTGGGCACTTAATAAATGTTTGTGGGATCAGGGTGAATAAATAACTGAATAAGAGGCACTGGCAGTTATGAAGACTAATTAAAATCTTTCTATTTGAATCTCCCAGCCTGGAGCAGCTGTGACTTCCAACGCACCCATGCAAGGCGCATGCTTGCTCAGTACCTAGCTTTTACAAGAAGGGAGAAAAAGACCAGAACAAGGGACAGAGGAAAGCTGCCTGCCCCCGTTAACAACTAAACCTGCCTGTCCCGGCCAGCAACTGCCACCTTCCCCATCATTAGTGGCAGGCCCCCACGTGCGGGCCAGGGGCTCTGATTGTCTTAAAACGCGACTATGGAATAACAGAGGAAACTCATGCCCCTGGAGACAGCAGGAGAGCGGCAGACGTGGCCTCTCGGGGGTGCTACCATGGCTGATGTCACCTGGCCATGGGCCCCACGCGCAGGCAGCTCCTGCCACCAGGTGGGCCGCGTTGCCGAGCCCCATTGCTTGTGCAGGGAGGTACTTTAGCTCATCACTTTCCACCTTGGCGCCTGTCAGGACCCAGCCTGCTGACAAGAGTGCTCACTTCTTTCAGGTTTCATTTGGGAATAATTTCGAGCCTCAAGGCACCGATTTACCCTCTGACTGCTGCTCCTGAGGGAGTGTGGGCCTCCCCTGCAGGGAGCCTCCTCCAGACTGGAGGATGCATCCTGCTTATGCAATGGTCCACCGCCTCCAGGACCCCCAGGTCTCCAGAAGGAGTCACCTTGTGAGGTGAGATGCATATGTCAGTGTCCCTAACACCTGAACTGCTTTCAAACCTTGTGACAAATTGTTTTGAATATATTCCCATTAATAATAATAATAATAATAATAATAATAATAAACCTTCAAACTCTGAGGGTTGATTTGAATTCTAGAAAGAGCTGAGTCACTCAGAGCTGAGTCTGGAGAGCGAGGCGAGTGATCAAATTTGTATAAACAAGGCATTTTTAGGTGGAAAATGAGGGCTGCCTGTAAAGCAACCAAACTGGTTTTCATACATGAATATTGACCTGAATTTTGTAAGCACCACATAGATATCTTGGACAAAGGCAGCTGGATTATTTAAAAGTATTTTTTCCCTAGATAGCCATGACAGCCTTCATTTAAATGAGCAAATTTAGGCATATTCTTTTTTTTTTTTTAAGCCAATTGAACTCATTTATTTTCACAGGTAGTGTTTAAAAAACAAATATGAATACATTAGAATAGATTTGTGTGTGTATAATGACTATTTCCCACTTTCACAGACACCAAATTAGGCTACCTACCAGCCTCTCCTAAATGGCTGCACTCAGGCCACTCTGAGTTTCGATGGCAGACTCATGAGCAACCCACCTGACATCCACCTCTCCTCTCCGCCTTATTAGGAAAGAACCACCATTCAACCCAGTTAAATAATATTCCTTGCAGCTGGAGCCCCACTGAATGAAAGCAGAAGTCACCTGGCTACTGCAAAACCTTCAGCTTTTCTAATAAAAGGCACAGATGTGGCCATGATCTTCTTTTCTCCCCCTTCATGATGTCTAGAGCTGCAGCAGCCCTTTTGAAACCCAGAGGAAACAACTGAGGATGAAGAGCCAACCTGAAAAGGACAGGAATGACCCGGGCCCCCTAAGGCATTGCCCAGCCACCGAAACAGGTCAGAAATCTCAGACTTCGGGGCTTCTTAGCCCACAGGAGCCACAAGGCTATTTGCTATGGCAGCCAGGCTCTCTGCTCTTAGCAACAGACACAGCCTGACCCAACACACAGCCAGTCCTTCATTCAACAAACGCGTGGCAAGCACAGCTGTGCGGCAGGCAGTCGGGGTAGGAGGAACCATAGATGAAACTTTGAGGTGGACAGTTCTTGTCTTGAGAGAATTCTGGAATCAATAGTTGTAACAATTTTTAGTTTCTTATGTAAAATGCACAAAAGCAATTGTATATTAATAGTTTAATTTGCAAATAACTCATGCTTGGGAGGCCAAATCTTCTCATAGGTAGTGGGGGAGGGGATTAGATGCTTATTAAGACCTCTATGAGCGCAGTGTGTGTGTGTGTGTATGTGTATGTGTATGTGTATGTGTATGTGTATGTGTATGTGTATGAAAGGAACCTGGTATTTAGCATATGTCTGCTCTGTGCCCACGCTGTACAAGAGACTCTACCTAGATCATTTCATTTAATTCCCATATCCACCTTGATAAGGAGGTCTTATTCTCTCTCTTTTATATATTTTGAACATGAGTCTCAGAGAGGTTGAGCAATTTGCCCAAAGCCACACAGCAGGTGGAGCAGATCTCTCCTACAGACCTAACCCCATGCCTCCTGCTTGATTAGACTTGAGTCACAAGTTCTTGATCTGTATCTGTCAGAGAAGAGCCCAGTCCCAAACTTAGAAGCACTTTTGTAGAGCAAGGGGCAAAATTCATAACTTTCGGGGTTCCTGAATTTCTCTTTGTTGTATTAGCTTATGGAAATTGATGTGTTGCTCTCTGGAATATTTAGGGAGACTGTGAATTAGGAATGGTTGAAAGAGACATTAATAGATGTGAAATTTTCATCATGATTAAACTAATGCTGTGTTCATAAGAAACAGACTGAAGGGCCCATCTGTTTAATCCCCTCTCTTCTTGAGAGGCTATAGCAGAATTATGATGAAGTCACACAAGGACGGTTCCACCACAGTCTTTCTCATGGCAAATGTGTGGTAAGATAGCTGAAGGTCAGAGTCTTAGGTATTGCATGACCCTGTCTTAAATATCCATGACCCTGTCTTTTAAATTAGCTTCATTGCCACAAAGAAAAGAAAAGAAAAGAAAAAATCCTGCAAGCTGTAATGTGGCCAAGTGACTGGATTTAGGGTGTGTCTGTTGGTCAGTTGGTGGACTGGGAAGAGCTGGGCAAGTCTAAACTGGTGTCTTATGGTGTTATCTCAAATGCATGCCTCAGAAGCAGCAGCAGCAGCAGAAATAATACTAGATTGCTCCACATTGTGGGTTGAACTGTGTCTCCCCAAATTCACATGTTGAAGTCCTAATCCCTCAGTACCGAACCCCCCGAACATGACCTTACTTGGCAATAGGATTTTTGCAGATGTAATTAATTCAACCCTACTGGAGCAGGGTTGGCCCCTCAGCCAGTAAGACTGGTGTCCTTACAAAAATGGGACATTTGGACACAGACACACACAGGGAGAATGTCATGTGGAGATGAAGATAGAGTTTGGGGTGGAGCGTCCACATGCTGGGGAACATCAGAGGTGGCCAGCGAGTCCCCAGAAGCCAGGGGAGAGTGTGGGACAGATTCTCTCCCCAGCCTCGGAAGGCACCAAAGCTGCTGAGAACACTTTCCGCCTCTTCACAGACCTTCCGATTTGCATGGAAAATGAGTCCTTGCTAATCAATGTGGAGGGCACCCCATCAGAGGTGATCCCCTCAACTCACTGCACAAAAGAGGAAGAAAGGGAAAGAAAAGAAGCCTAGATATGCAAAACAAGCTGTTAACTCAGCAGGTATTTCCCTGGGACAGTGGGCGAAGGGGCACCTGCCCCCCTGAGGCTCAGTCTCCGCCTCCCCAGCTCTTTCCTTCCCCCCAGCTTGTCAGGGATGATAGGTGACACGAAGCCCTAACCCAGCAGCTGAATGGTCCCTTCAGAACGAGGCGGGCAGAAGATTAAGGGTTGCTAATTTGGAACCAGGGACTGATGTTCTATAAAAAGCAGAGGCTTTGGGATCTGTTTAGTTTTTAAGAGTAAGCCATTTTAGAAACTCTTCCTACACAAAAATGATGAAGTCAGTGGAATCGTCTGCTTTGCTCACGCATTTCTTCTCCTGTGAACCCTCTTTTCCAGCTTCCTCTCCCACTCCTTCCGCAGATGCCCCTGCCCCGAGCTCGGGTGCAGAGGGGACCACCGAGACACTTCCAGGCCGGGGGGCAGTGCCTTTAAAGAGATGCCCCGTCCTTTTAGGAGTCTAGGTACTGAGAGGAGATGGGAGGAGAGGACCCTCTTACTGTCCTGGGGTGGGGGGTCCAGGGCTTCTGCAGTGAGGGGCCAGTGGTGACAGAGGGGCTGTGGAGTGGGTGACTAGCCCAAGGGACTGTGTCAGTCGAGACTTCCCTGCCAGGAGTGTCTGCATTTCAGAAAAGGCTGCAGGGAGGATCTGGGCATCATCTGCTCATGTTGGAAGCTGAGTCCAGCGAGTGGAGAACCTGTGGTCAGAAGCCTTCCTGGGACCCCTAGGGTTATGCTGTGGAGGCCTGTGGAAATCTCCCTAAGTTCCTGCTCAGGATGTACAGGGAATCTTTGCCTTTCCTGAAGCCAAGCTGAGGAGGCACCGGAGCATCCCAAATCCTCCCTTACTTCACTTGCAGCCGAAATCTGAGGATGAAGCAGCTCCATGCTGCAAAAATTCAGAATGTGGAAGCTGGACAGAAAGAGGAAATGCACTGGCTTTCTTATTAGAATCCACTAAAAAGCAAGACAGCCAGCAAGGCAACTTTGAAAAGCAGCTGCGTGAACACACAGGTACACACACACACACACACACACACACACCCCCAAGAGAAAATGTGTGGTTTCCTCAGCTCCAATGTGAGCGAGTTATGTAGAATCCAGAGCCCTGAGTGGACCAATTTCAGCTCCTCTCTGGTGGTAGAAAACATGTAGTCATTTTTTCCTTCTTGTTTTTGAGAGTCACCCGGAACTTGTTTTTCTGCCCCATCATAAAACAATTAACACATAAGCCAAACCATTCCCCCTGGTAGCTCAAGCCCTGTGAAAATAAAGAGGCCTTTATTTTCTCCCTGAGAAATTTCAGGAAGTTCCTTGGGGGCATAACTCCTGTGTGCAGCTATTGAGAGAAATTTTGAAATTATGAAAAGCCCTCAGGGCAGGAGGAAACAGACCGAGTGATGAGGGAAGGGGGGAAGTGGGAGCACAGAATTACAGGCAGATCCTTCACGGTTACTCCAGGGTTCATTGTCATCATCATAACTAGGAGCAGGAACTTTGGGCCGGGGCGGTGGGGCTCTTCGCTCCCAGACCTCACTGTGATGGAAGTGAGACGTCCTGCCCCTGGCCAGGCCCAGACTGGAGGCTGCATCTTCCCCTCTGACACAGGCCTGGCAAGGGCTCCATCACAGGGTGGGGACAGGAGGCCACAGAGCCAGGGCAGGAACCTAGCACAGTGTTTGGCTCTCAGAAAAGGCACCGCCCTGTGTGTCAGCCCCACCTCAGCTTCTGATGTCATGTTTCAGTTCAATCTAGTTATTCTTTATACAGTATAATAGAATTTATAGAATGGTGAGAGTATAATATAGTATTGTACATGGTGTAATAATTACACAGTATAATTTATAAATACATAATACATATTTATATATAGTAGACATAGTACAATACTTATATAGTACAGTGTAATTTATAGTATTATATAATATATGTTCTATGCTGGTCTATGATTTTTGACAAATGTATATAATAATGTAATCACCATCATAATCAAGCTATAGAACAGCTCCATCACTTCCCCAAACTCTGCATAATTATCTCCATTAGAGGGTGGTCTTCCCCACCCCAGTCCTCAAGGCCCCTGCTCTGTTTTCTGCCCCATCTGCCCACCACCTTCAGAGTCTGGCTTCTTCACAGAGCAGGAGACCAACGAGATTGCCCCTGTTGGGGCCGCACCATCTCTGACGAGTGGCTTTCTCAGTACGCCTGTCCCTCCCTTAGTGATGTGTTTTTTTGTTTGTTTGTTTTTGTTTTTTAAGTTTAAACATATTATTTATACCCAAACCAGATTTTATTTTAATTTTACTTTATAGGCTTTAAGAGAAACAAACTTAGCCATAATACCTGAAAATATACTTCTGAGCTTACTGAGTTTTCAATAGGGAAAATGGCCATGTTTGACAATTTGTCATAACCTGGCGATGATCTTAAATAATTGCTAATGTGTTTCAGTTTGCTAAAATGTGTTCTGCAGGACCTCCCTGTGAATGGGATTATTAAAACAAACAAACAAAAAACACTGAGGCCCGTGTCCAAGTCTAGATCAGGCCACACTAAGCACAATTCCTGAGTGGTCTATTGTCTTTCCACCCCAGACCTGACCAGCACAGGAATGAGTCCTTCCAGTAACCATCACTGTAACTGCACGGGCCCCCTCTGGAAGAAGGGCCCCTCAGCCACGTGGCAGACGTGGGGAGACTGGAAGGGATGAGGGCTGCATCGCTGCTAATTAAAGATCCACATGCCACACCAACGTAACCGAAAGGCACGGAGCGCCCATCCCGCTGACGCTTCCCCCCTTGTCCTTTTTAAGCAAACACTTATATAATGCAGCTTGCTCTGCACACGGCCCGTTCTGAGCTTTTCTCAGCTCACTCATGAGTCCTCATCAGAGAAGCAGGGTGACAGCTCACCCAGGGCTCCAGGGGGACAGAGGGAAGCAAACAGCCTCTGGGATTCTGAGTTTGCTGTGGCCTCAAACAACAGTCCCAGTGGGAAATTCTTTTTAGTCCAAAATCTCTTCCTGGGCACTCTAGGCCCCCAATCCTGCTGCCCCCAGGCCTGGGAGGGGGTTGCTGCTTGTAGGGTGAAGCCAAGTCCATCCCCCTCAAGGGAGGGCTAGCCCAAGCTACCCTGGGGGCTGGTCTCTGGCTCCAAGCTGCTGCTTTTGGTGACGACACCCACTTCCCGGATCCGGCTGGAGCTCCTCCCACAGCTCTCCCGCCCCACAACCCCATGTCTTTCCCAAAGGTCCTACTTTTGTTTGCAAACCAGAGCTCAGCCTCTTCCTGCCCCCTCCATGTCTGTCCTGGAGCCCTGAGCTGGGCTGAGAGGATGATTGAATTTTGGGTGTCGAAGCCTAGAAGGAGAAAATTCCAGGTGAAAGGAATGGCAGGCAGAGGGGTAGGAGAAGGGACATGGTGTGTTCAGATGCTTGTGACTCAGGGAGTTTGGCTGGAGCAGCGAGGTGAGGAGAGGGGAGAGGAGGGGAGTGGGAGGGGAAGGGTGGGGAGGGGAGAGGAGGCCGGTGCTGGGCCTAGTTGGAGGGAGCTCTAGGGTGGGCTGAAGAGTTAGGGCATAGATCATGTCTGTCCCCTACTCCTGAGTCTTTTTAATTCTCCATTGTCTAATGAACTTAAGGAAGTTTTCAAGAGGTGGAAGTGTGGTTACAGGGGAAGAGCCCAGACATGGAAGTCTAGCAGAGAAGGGCTCAGACAGGTGGTGATCAGAATGTCCCAGAAGGAAGCATTGACCCACCTGGTGACCGCCTGTGATCCTGTACACAAGATCCTGGGAGAGAGGGTGTCAGGGGTGTGTGTGTGTGTGTGTGTATGTGTCTGTGTGTGTGTGTGTGTGTGTACACACCCAGTGGAGGGATTGTGAGGGTTGGGGCTTTAGGTGCCTGGGTCAGGGTCAGGAGCTGGGCTGTCTCCACCCTGACTAGGGCAGCTGGCCCCTCTCCAGCACTTTCCTGGTCTCTCTCCTACAGGGAGGGAGCAGTAAGTGAGTACACTGACTCCATGGCTGCACCCACAATGATCCCAGTTCTAAGATGGGAATAAATTACTTGATAGAAGAACATGCTGTGCAAGGTGGAAAGGAACAAACAGACGCTCCCCTGCCACCCACATAGCTCTGCAGGCTTCTGGCAGGAAAAGGGGTGAGGGAGGCTGAGGCTGAGGCACAGGCGCGGTGCTGAAAAGCCCAAACCACCACTGCGCTTCGTGCCATTTAATCAACTTATTACTTTCTATACTCTGCTGCTTCCAAGGAGTCACTGTAAACATTAGCTACAGGATTGCTTCGGGTTCCCCCACCCCCTCAACATGTAAAGCTACTCATTTAAAAATAGACTGATAAAACGCAGTCTGGAGACACAGTTGACAATTAGCATAGGTTAATTTTATAAGAGCTTGTTCTGGTGAGTAAAGTTGACCTGAGTGTAACTTTTACATAAGGAAAACTGAGGGATTGGGACTGGAGGCGAGGCATTTGCAGGCAGGACCTCATCAAGTCCCCCCATGCTGGTCCGAGATTCCTTCCTGGCCGTGTTTCAGGGCAAGACTGTTTCCATGTCTTCTGGTTGATGCCTAAACCCTGCTGCCGGGCATGTCTCGGGAACTTGCCCCACTCCCAGGCCCTGCTGGCTGCCCTCGGGGCCTCAGCTGAGTTGGCGAAGGGTGGCTGGACTCCCATCCCAAGAGAAATCCATACAGTAGCCTGCAAAAGGGACTGGCACGGAGAGTCTTGACCGATGAGGAGAGGACTGGGCCAATCCGTGTCGTGGTTTCCAGGATTCATCAGGTAGGAGCAAAAAGGTAAAGTCAAAGGCGTCATTTGCAGGTAGTGCACGGGCCATGGTGGTCACAGGCTTGTCAGATCTGTGGGTAGAAGATGTGAGACCAAGATCAAGGACGTGGGGTAGAGGGTAAAGCAGCCAGCACAGTGGATGGCCACAGAGAGACCGGTCAGAGGTGGCCTGCCCTTTAGCAGACAAGCCCTGAGTCCAGTTCAGGATGCCTTAGACCCATGGGATGTTCAGTTTCAGTTTTGCCAAGGCCTGGCCCAACCACATGTCATGGTCTTGAACTTTTAGGAGATTCTGTCATCTTGACACTCCTGTGACAATAACTCCACCCCTTAACTTGAAGGCCCTGGGTGAACCTCTGCCATTTGGAGAAAAACAAACAAACCCACATGACTAAATCCGCTTCTGCCAAGTAGGTTTTTAAAATACAGAATGGGACAAGGTCAGGGTCAGAGCCCTAGGGCCTGGCCACTCCTGTGGGTGGGTGTTCACCAGCCAAGCCACTCTCCCCTTCTATAGCCTTTACCCTCACTCGCCTACCGGTATCCCGTGGGTGATTTTTATTAACTATCAGGTGAATCTCAATTCCATCCAAAGCCCTTAAAAATATCAAGTGCCTGCTGTGTTCAGGGCACTGTGCAGGAGCCTGTGGAGGATGCCCGGTGATGGAGATATGATGCTCACCTCCCGTCAGGAAGGAGGCAGCAGGGGCTGACCAGGGGTCCCTGAGGCTCTTAGTGATCACACCCCATTATCTCGGCAGTTCTCTGATCTGCTGCTCTGGAAACAGACTAGATAAGCCTGGCAGTGCATGGTGGAAGGGGGGACGGGAAAGAGTCACATTACAGTGGAAAAACCTGGCAAATGCTACTTCCACCAAACAATCAAGGTCAACATCAGCAGGGGTAAGTCATGTTGATAATGTGGACCCTTGATAAGATGGGATGAAAATAGAATTTTCCTCTATGGTCTTCCTCCCAAAAGCCATCCTCCTCATCTAATCATGAGAAAAGCATCAGGCAAATTCTGACAGAAGAGCCTCCTACAATATACCTGACATTTTCCTCAAAACTGTCAAGGTCATTAAAAACAAGGAGAGCCTGAGAAACTGTCACAACCAAGAATAGCCTAAGGAGACAGGACAACTAAATGCAACGTGGAAGCCTGGATGGGATCCTTCACAGAAAATGAATGGTAGATAAAAACTGAAGAACTCTAAATAATCTATGGACTTTATAATAATAAAGTTAATAATGATTTATCTTTTTTGGTTTGTCATTTGTAACAAATGTACCATAATAATGTTAGATATTAATAACAGGGGAAACTGGGTGCTGAACATATATAAATGCTCTGTACTATCTGCTCAGTATTTCTATAAATCTAAAACTGTTCTAAAAATAAAGTCTATTAAAAAAACCCCTGCAGCAATGAGGTTTGGGGTGGCCAGCCTGTGAACCCGAATCTCTGGCTCTCCAGGCATCTTGGTGAGCTATTCTATATTTTTTAATAAATCCCTTTTCTGCTTAAACTAGCTGCGGAGGGAGCTCTGCTGTTTGCAAGCAAGAACCTAGACTGATGCGCCCTATAAATATTTACATACAGCATTTAAGAAAAGATCTGTAGGAGATTTGGTGTCATTGTCACTTTCCATTTCAAGTTCCAATCATTTTACAAACGCAGGCTAATGTGCATAAAGTATCTGGGGATAGAATCGAGGCTAATGAGATGACATGTGGAAAATGCTCTGAGCTCCCTGGAGCTCCTTAAAGGCAAGGTACACGTATTATCATCATGAGACAAAACACGCTTTGAAAACTTTGCAGGAAGAAGGGAAAAGTGGAAATCAATTCAATTATTCTTGCCTTTCAAAATAGACAAGTTCTACAGGAGTTCAAGTGATTTTTTTGGGGGGTAAATTAAATTCCTCCTTACTTTCTCTGTCAAATGTCACTGTTCTATAGTCTTTCAATTATTTTTGTTGGGCTCCCTTTGACAATATATCCCAGCAGCTTCCAGATTCACCAGCAGAATATTCTCAAACTTCAAAATCTATCTCCATTTTGAGAAAATAAATTATTTGCTTTTCTTTAACGTTATCGCGGAATTACAAATAACATGATAAAAAACCAAATCCATATAGTGGTAACAATAGGAGGAAATGATATTTTTATCTGTAAAGATACATTTTAAAAAATTGTCAGCTCATAGAAACATTGAGTGGGTTTGAAGTTTACATCTGTCCCTTGTAAAGAGGAGGCAGGATGGAGCTCACCATGACCCTTTCTATATCTGGTCTGTTGGGCTGTTTTGTTTTCGAAGTCCACAGTAAGGAAACCATCAAATATATGTGGAAAATATGAGATAACAATAAGAATGCTTTCTCCCTTGTTTTAAGGTGAGATATTTTACCTAGAAATTCTCCTAAGTGATTTTATCAGTTAAGATTCCATTGTGTTAACAGGGATTGTTGACTCTGGTTCCTCTTGGGCCACCTTCAACACAACTTGTTGGTTTTTTTTCTTTTAAAACCCTACAAAAAACTATAAAAATGAGCCAACACATTCTAGAACATTTCCTACCAAGTCCCCTAATACTGTCTTGGTGGATACATGGCCTATTTCCTAAGACATAATTGGAGACAGCTTAACTAATCATTTTGCAAGCACGTAGCAAGAATTGCCCGTTTCAAAGCTGGGTTGAAGGTGTCCTCACTGCTCCCCAGGTAGGCCAGCATTTTAGGGCTTTTTGATTTGCCACACCTACCTCCTGGCACCAAATTCAGATTTGGCAAAGATTCCTTCTGTGGCAAGTCATTAGAAATGCTACTTCAGTGACAGAGGGGATTCAGGGGCTCCCATAACTGAAGTGTGGAGGTGGGCAGGTTCCCCAGAAGTTTCACCCAGTGACTCAGTAGTGATGCAGGAACCCTGGCTGTCACCTTTTGCGTGGAGGATTTTACCCTGAGGCCTGTTCCCCTTGTGGACCTGCAGAAGTCACAGCCGTCCACTTCCTCCTCCACATTCGGCAGGAGACAGAGGGGTCTGTCTGCAAATCCTGGAGAAGTCTGAGGGTCACTTGATTGGCCAGCTTTCGTCATAACGTCACCCCTGGACCAACAATGTGACCAGGACACTGCTGCAGCAAGGTCAGGTGCAGTCCCGCTGCTGGCGCTGGAGGTGGTCCCAGGGCAGAGGGTGTGCACCCCAAGGGAAATCTGCTTACCCTTTGGAAGGGGGAACCATCAACAGCTACACCCAGCAGCCCATTCTACGAGGACTTCAGTGATTTTCTGGAATTTTCTTTGGCAAAAGCCTAAAATGTGAACTTTCTTCTTAGAGATGTTTTCCAGCACACACTGAATATTAGGGGAAAGCAGTTTCTTTTTTTAGAAAAAATATATCTTCAGTGATTTCAGAGAGAGGAGGAGAGAGGGAGAGAGAGACAGAAACATCAGTGATGAGAGAGTCACTGACAGATCGGCTGCCTCCTGCACCAACCTGGGCATGTGCCCTGGCCGGGAACTGAACCACCATCTCCTGGATTCTCGGTCGTCAATGCTCCACCGCTGAGCCACTCCCGGCTGGGCCACAAAGCAGTTTCTTGATAAGCTCTGAAATGAGATCCTTCAGCCATGACATCTAGAGAATAGTTCCTAAATTCAGGCTGTGCATACACTGGATGCACACTTCCTTTTTCTATGAAATTCATTTAGAGAACCTTGTCCTTGAAAGTTTTAATAGAAAAAAAATGTATAAAAAGACAATGTTAGCAATTTAATTTGGGTTCTAAATGTTTATTAAGGGGAAGTTTATGTTTAAACTTTCAAATATAGTTGTCGAATATGGTAAGCTTTGCAGAAAGAGATCATTTTAAGAAGTCTAAAGCCAAATGTCTTTCTTCTAGTTTCCAAAAATAGGACACCTGGCTGCCTCTTGCCGCAAGTAAAAATGTTTATTTATTTCCCTTTGCCAATCAACAAACCTCAGGGAAGCAGAACCTCCTGATCGCCATTCAGATCTTTACACAGAGCAAAGTGGGTGGATTGACACTTAGCCTTTCATATCATTGATTACCATTAGTTGAGGTTTTTCTTATCAGTTCCCAGGCAGAGTTTTGAAAGGCGCTGCTGGTGAGGCATGGCGAAGCGAATTCCAGAAATGAGTGTTTTCGTTTGACTTTTCACTCAGTATCTGCAAAGCCCAACATTTTTGGAGCGGTCACAGGGCACAACTCCATTAATATTTTCCTCCCATTGGCCAATTTCCTTTGAAGAATTTTCACGCGGCTTTTAAAATATCATCAGCTTTCTTGATGATCTCTGAGACCTGAGAAAACCACACTTCTTTTCCACCAGTATCTTGAGCCATGTGCTTAGTCAAATATTAGGCTCAATTCTCTCGATTGGTTTATTTATCACAAGTGATAGGGAAAAGGGGTGTTAAATCAATTATTTTGTGCAAAACTTAAAGTTTGCTTTCCTAAGCTAATTCAGCTAATCATTATTTGATTGAAAAGTTGGACAGGCTTAAATTACAAACTGATACTTTTTTGAGACTCTTCTCCAAAGGAAACTTTGGCAGCTGGCAGAATGCAAATTTTCACACGAGTTTCTCCATCATGAAAGTTTGGCCTTTGGTGTTGGCATTTTAATCATGCTGATGGAAAAGCTGACTCATACAAAACCTTCAGCGTTTTGTAGATTCCTGATATTCTGTCCAATCCTTTATGCCACAAAAAAATTGTCCTTTGCAGGAAAAACAAATATATAAACAAACAAAAAGTGCTCTTAAAATATTTTGACTAAAATATCATTTAAATCAAGAATTTCTGTCATAATTCCACAACATTTTTGGAACTCCAACATACTGAAACAAACAAACAAATACCACTCCATCCTTTTGGCATGAAACCATAACTGACATTGTCAAAAATTTTTGATGCCATTTTTAACTACCCAAAAAGGAAAACAAGGTAACTAAAAATGAATGGTTTTGACATAAGCACTTGGCCCCACACTTGTAGAATGATGAAGGCTATGGTGGCTGGTCCAGGCACCAGGTATGTCTGACACTCGGAAGGCTGAGACCACTTTTGATTTCAAAACACTGTGTCTTTGGCCTGACTCCAATCCAGTTAATGGCACCTGAGAAGATTTAAATCATTTTTCTTCACAACAGCCTAATGCGACCTATACAGGGTACAGGGCAAGTGCTAACCTATACAGACAGAAGATAGTTCCTGGTGTCTATTTTTATATTTTATTACAGGATATATAACATTCAATATTATTTTAAAAATATGTGCATATTTATATTTAAAGGGAAAACTCATGTACTGTGCAGGAGGACACAGCAGAACAAATTAGATTTTATAGCCCAGGGGAACGAAATGCATTACCTTACTATACAAGTTTCCACTAAAGGCTTTCTTGCTTTATTTTCTGCCTATCCCCACCATTCAGGGGACTTGTTATTTATCTGCTGTAGTTTACACTATAAAATAAATGTGTATTTTTAATTTTCCAAATATAACATTAGATCAGGATAATTAATGTTTCGCCAAATCTTACACACCGGCCACCCGTATTCTGCCATCCTCTCCCACCAAATCCTTTCCTAAGAGGTGCTTAACAGAAAGTGACCTAGCAATGAATCGCAGAGAAGCAAGACTGAAACACATCTATGCTGATTTTCTTAATGTAAAACCAAAATATTTAAATAGGCAGTTCTCAGGTTATGAATAAAGATGTGTATTAAAATGCTGTTTGTCAGTTGTTTAGAGCAGTGATTTTCAACCTTTTTCATCTCATGGCACACATAAACTAATTACTAAAATTCTGCAGCACACCAAAAAATATATTTTTTGTTGATCTGACAAAAAAAAAGGTACAATTTTGATTCATTCACAATAGACAGCTATTGTTGTGTTGGCTGTTGTCATTTTTTTATTTGACAATCTAAGGGAAAAGAGGTCAGTGACCCTGACTAAATAGTCAGGTATTGCATGTTTTAAAAATTCTTGCAACACATGGGTTGAAAATCACTGGTTTAGAATATAGAATCATGTCTCTATTAAACAAAATGTTATAAATAAGGGCTCACAAAGGTCCTATATCCATGTAAATGGAATTATAGTGATGAATTATAATTCAATACATACAAACTCGTGTAGATAAAAACCAGCCCACCCTCAAGTCTGGACGATGGGGGTAGGGAACTCTAATGTGTTATAGTCAAAGCCTGTGCTTCAGTAGAAAACTATGCATTGTTTACCTACAGAAAAACCTTCCAGTTGTCCCATTGTAGTCTTTCATTGTCTTTGAGCTATTTCTATCTCAGTAAGTTGTGGGTAACTGTGTTAGTTTCCTAGGGCTGTGGTAACTAAGGGCCACACACTAAGCAGCTTAGAACAACAGAAATTTATTGTCTCGGTGTTGGAGGCTAGAAGTCTGGAATCAAGGTGTCAACAGAAACACACTCTTTCTGAAGCCTCTAGGAGAGAATCCTTCCCCACTATTCCAGCTTCTGGTGGTTGCCTCCATGTCGCCACATGTGTGTCTGTCTCTGTGTCCAAATTTCCCTCTTATAGGGATTGCAGTCATATTGAATTAAGGATGACCTCCTCTTAACTTGATTACATCTGCAAAGACCCTATTTCCAAGCAAGGTCCCATTCACAGGTGGACATGCATTTTTGGTGGACACTCTCCAATTCAGTATAGTAACTGATAGCAATGCAAACCAGTTCTTGTTTATAGACATGCAATTACTGTCCTGTTCAGAAGAGGTTCAATTGGCTTCTCTCCCTCTCGCCTGGAAAAACGAGTATTGCCTTCATCTGCACATTCATTTCAATATTCCTGATCTATAAATGTGTTTGCTCTTAACATTCTCTTTTAAATGAGTTGGAACAGCTACCTGGTTCCTTCATTTGTTGAATAACATCTTTAACATGAGTTCATCTGAAAGTCTGTGTGAGGGTCATAATTTTCCCTTTTTAAAAAAAAAATCTTTTAACAGTAAAAAGGGAAGGAAAAAATGCACAAGGGAATTCCCTTTGCCTTCCATGGGCCCTGGGCCAGCCCCAAGCAAACCACTTAAGTAGGTCAAAGCTGTCTTGAGCAAGTTCTGCTTCCACTCATCACCTGCTTCAAACTCCCAGGAGATGTCTTCTTAGGTTCTCTGTCTTGCACCCCAAGTAGTTGGCCTTCACCTGGGGTCTGAGCACTGATTCTAATGCTTCCTCCTGAATTCAACCCACCTTTCCCCATCCAAAGGCCCACCTTCCTCATGGCTCCCATGTGAGCTACAGTTGGGTATAACTGACCCTCTTCCCCTCCAAACACCCCCCCAGCATCTCCCACCTTTTAAAAAGTCAGTGCCTGCTGACCCAGTTTAACCACTATTCAGTATGATTTCAAGCAATGTAATTGAAATTCTGTTCCTACTGTCCCCAGTTTCTTCCTCTTTTACCTCTGAATTCACATACTGCCTAATCTTTTTATTTTATTTTAGATAATTGCTTCCTATGGCATAATGACATGTGGATAGCTAGAAAGTCAGCTCTTATAAATTGGGAAAGTTTTAAGCTAGAACATGTGTTTCTATCCTTAAATTGCTTATTTTTTAGAAATAGGCAATTCATTTCTTAAAAATTTTTCTTATTTATAAATTTTTGTATTCCCTTTTTGTTTGGTGATTTGGTCTAAATTTTCAAAAGCCTTGAAAGGTATACAAATAATTCCACTTTTAGTAATAATTACAAGGATATAAAGAGACATTTGGACCAAGATATATATACACACACACACACGTATGTGTATACACATATATACACATACATACATATATATATACATATATACACACAACACACAGATATATAAAAACACACAAGGATGTGCACTATACTTTGGTCTAAAGTAGTGACCCCTGGAAATAAATGAAGGGCTCATCCGCCCTGGACTGTTTAAATAAATTATAGTGTGACTATACAATTCAGTGCTAGACATCCACTAAGAAGGATGTAGGTTTGTATTTGTTAATGTGTGCGTTAGTGTGATGGGGCTGCTGTGACAAAGTACCTTAAATCAAGTACCTTCAAACAACAGAAATGTACTGGAGGCCAGAAGTCTGTTTGTAACCTGTAGGGGAGGGTCCTTATGCCTCTTCCAGCTTCTGGCGTGGCCAGCAATCCTTGGTGCTCCTTGCTTGCAGCTTCAACCTCTGCCTCTCTTCATAAGGCCTTCTCCTCGTGTGTCTCTCTTCATCTCTTAAAAGGACGCTGGTCATAATGGATTAAGGTTCACCTACTCCTGTATGACCTCATTTTAACTAATTCCATTTGCAATGACTCTGTTTCCAAATAAGGTCACATTCAGAGACACTGGGGGTTAGGCCTGCAACATATGCATTTTAAGAGGACACAATTCAACCCACAACACCAAGTAAAGATATCTACAACTTATTTTTAAGTAGAAAGAGCTGGTAAGAAGATAACATGCATAGTACTATTTCATTTAACTGTGGGAGAAAGTCTGGTGGAATCCCACAGGTTGGTGGGATATTGTGTCAACTTCCAGGGACAACCAGAAGCCCAGCTGTGTTTAAGAACTAGTTCTAATTGAGGAGCTTTTTGAAGTTAGATTTTTCAGTATTTCATGATATTCACCCAAAAAGGGTTGAAGTCGTGTAAATGGACTTTGGTTCTGGAAGGTTTCACAGATAAGAATACTCACTTGAGATTAGGGAATGTCCATGGCTTTGCCTTGTGTGGCTCTTGCACCTTCAGGGTTGGGAGGTGGCAACTCTGGCAGGAAAGATTGGGCCTGCCCCAGGAAGGGGTAAGTGGGGCGAGGGGGGGGGGAGGTTCTAGGAGACCAACTTGCCCCACTTGTTGCTGAGGGTAGGAATTCAATGGGGCTGCTGTGTCATGATGGAAGGGTGCTGGCAACTCCAGATCAGGCCTATGGTTGCAGAAGTCTGTGTAGTTCTGGTAGCTTTCTCATGTTTGTTTTTCCTGTGCTTCTGTCCCAGGCCATGGGGAAGAAGGCTGGCAGATGGGAGGTGATGGTTCCCACTGCACAACTGGAGAATGGCCACAGGTGTGGAAGGGTTAGCAGTGGTTGTGTTAAAGAAGTTGTGTCGCCTGCTCAAGGAAGGCGACATTGCCGCCAGAGCTGCTGGGAGGCTGGGCAGTGGCCCTGGGCATCCTGGAGATGGCCTGAGATGGGTCCACCAATGCCTTCACTTGGTGGCACCTAGTGGCACTGGAGGCTTGGAGAGTATCTTGACTCCACCTCTGTTTAATCTCTTTTCCATCTCTCACTGTTTCCATTTTTCATCTTTCAGAATGATACCTGGGTGTCAGGGACTGGTACTTTCTTCAGGAATCTGGTATAATTGGAGGCTACACAGAGCAAATAAAGACCACAGCTCATCCACGAGGCCAGTTAAATTGGAGAAACAACGTGCTTGTCTTCTAAAGAACAGAGACAGTAATGCCGATCCTAACACTTCTGTAATGCTTATTGGGTGCGGGCCTCTGTTTTAAGCATTTACATAAATGAGCTCATTTGAGCCTCATTAACCAAACTACGAAGAAGACACTACTACTCTTCCCATCTTTACAGAGAAATGGAAACATAAAGAGGTTCAACAGTGGCTGAAACACTATTCTACTCGCCAAGAAAAGTCCACGTTTCCTATGAATTGGGGTGAAAGGGGGGACGAGGGTTACTAACATCCCTAAAGAAGGCTTGTTGGGGATTGGGATCTCCTGGCACACTTGTCATCATTGATATCATTCTGTGGGTTAAAATGTTCAGTGATAGGCCTGAGGGACACACAGGGTGGGCACTCCCCAGTGGGTCACCTGACCGAGGGGAATTTCTCATAAACAATGGTATGAGTAATTGTTAAGTTCCTGAGCCAACAAAAATGCCTGAACCATGAGTAATCCTAGTGACAGTCCTGAATTCCAGAGCAGGAGAGGGTCTGGAGTCAGCAGTCCCGCTCTCCTCACACCGTGGGTGGGTGGAGGCAGGAATTCACTGGCAGTGGGAGGTTGGAGGGGGGGCTCTAGGACAGAGGTTTCCCAGGGTGCCTTTGGTAGGGCTGGAGCCTCCAGATACAGAGATTAGAGGAATATCTGGGGGTAGAAAGAGAGCTGGGACTCTGGGCTTAGCCTTCCTTCTGCAAATGTTTACTGAGCGCTGATTAATAATAATAGCTAATATTAATCAAGTGCTTATTCAGTTACAGGTTCTATGTTAAACTTTTCCCATGTGTTGTTTTTCTCAATCTTCTCTTACAATTCTGTAAGGCGGATGTTGCTGTCCCTAGAGAGGGATATTTATCTTACCCAAACTAAAAAGAGCTGAGCTTTTAAAACCTTTTAAACAAAGGGCCTCCAGGTGGCGTTATCCAGGGCGCTGCCTGACTGCTTTTAGAGCTTATCTCGGGAGCCCTCCGTGTGAGGAAGGCCAGGGGTGAGAGGAGATGGCCAGGGAAGGGTGGACACAGAGAGAAGGGCCCTGTGGACCACTGACATTGGAGAAGGGAAGGGTGGACACAGAGAGAAGAGCCCTGTAGACCACTGCCTGCTAAGACCAAGTGGGGTGGGAGCAGGTGCAAGCGGTGAGCATCTAGAAGGCGAGAACCAGAACAGGTACCAGGATTCTCACTAGGCCTAAGAACTCCTGAGTGTGGAGACCACACCCATATTTTTAGGAAGTTTTTTTTAGCAGGCATGATTTTCCGGGGCAGTACTCAGTAGCCTGGGTGATAGTGCCAGGAAGTGCAGTCATAGGCATGACCCCAGAGGGGAGGTTAGCTGGCTGTGAGTGATGGGAGGTCAGGGGTAAGGCCTGGAGGCAGAGAGGAATTTAGGTGAGACCTCATAAAATTACCCAAAGAAAGGGAAGGAAGACAGAAACTGGGATGGGATACTGGGTGATAAAAGGGATGGAGGATTAGAGGACTTGGCATGGCCTAGGGGCAAGGTCAAAAGATGCACAGATCCACTAAGAGTCTGCATCTTGGTGAGAAATGTGTAGTCCAGGAAGCTGCTGGCAGGGCCTTCAGGTAGAACAAAACAAAGCCAGTCTTTTCCAAATTCACTGAAAAGTGCCAGATGTGTAGAATTCTACCATCTCTCTTTCAAGGGTCATTTATACCAACATTTTTCTTTACCCTTTAGTGCTTGCTATGGTTGAGTGGCAAATGTTCACAGGTGACCACAAGGGTGAACAAGTGGCAAGTAAACATTATTGAAAGTCCTTACAAAGACACAATCACACTTTATTCGAGAGCTCTGTGCTCTTGTACGTTGGATGGGGGTGGGGGACACTTGTGATTTTTATGGTGTAGGGATATAGTCATGCTTTTTGCTGGTAAGAATAATAGTCATTCATGCGGTGGAATTAAATGAATACTTAATTTTTTTTTTTTTTAATATATCTTTATTGATTCCAGAGAGAGAAAATGAGAGGGAGAGAGAGAGAGATAGAAACATCCATGATGAGAGAGTCATTGATCTGCTGCAGCCCACAACCCGGGCATGTGCCCTGACCGGGAATCAAACCCTGATCGCCTGGATCCTAGGTCAAGGCTTAACCGCTGAGCCACGCCCAGCTGGGTAAGTCTGAGAAATAAAGATAGGAGGCAGGTAAGGAGGTGGTGAGAGAATGACTGAAGCAAAGAGCCCTAGGAGGCTTGGTTTGGGGAAGAGAGAAACTAAGTTCATTTTGAGATATTTTTGGGATTTGGGGAAAACTTCTTAAAAAATAGACTGATATAGTTCAGAAATCTTTCAAGGGTAGATGATCTGGCCAGATGGAGAATGATTTGGTTTTGTTCCTCTGACAATCTGTTACCGGACTAAAGAGGTCCATTTGCCTGCATGCATCAAAGCCCAATAAAATGGGAACAGGAGTTTGCAGCAAAGAAAGCAGAGGTTCATTAAAGGGAATGGCGCCAAGTCCGGAGACACAGGTGAGGTAATGCTTTCAGACTTGGCTCCCGATGGCCCCCACAGCGGCAGATTGTATACAGGGAAAATCATTAATCATGGGTGCTAATGGAGTTGGGGTCATGGGCTCTACTGCTAGGTTGGGGCCAGGGTAGGAAGTAGTTGATCATTGTATCAGGTCCTGATGTCAGCCACGGTGTCCTTCTGTCTAGTTTCCTGAGGGTGTGGTTGGTAGGCCATTCCACTTTCATGGGCCTGGGACTGAAACACAACCAAGGTTGAGGCGTTATCTCCAGTTTGACTGAAACTCTCTTCCTTTGATCAACAGACCTGAGGCTTTATTCTTAAGACAGTTTGACTCTCACCAGAACCTGATGTCTTAAGGATTTAATGATTAAGGGAATGGATGTGCAATATGTCATGGTGCTATTAGACTGAACAGCACTAGCTTGAATTAAGGAAAAAGTCATATTAAAGAACTGAAGTTCCTGCGCGGTTACAAATTTAAGAAAGGGGTATTTAGGCCCAAGAATCTGGTGCTCAAAGAGAGAGTGGAGAGTGTCATGGTGAGCAGTGAAACACTGTATGTAATAGAGAGCTAGGGACATTATAAGCCAAACCGCTGTGATCCTCTGTCCCCTGCGGTGTGAGACTTATTCCTGCTAGTTCCACACTAAAGCATATGGAGATACAGCCTGGGAGATGAGATTCAGGTAGCAACTTGAATTGTGTTCCCCCAAGACAAAGGGGATGCCACCTTGTATAGTGAAAGTTCCCACCCAGGTTTCCAATTAGGTCCTTTTTATAAAAATGTATTTAAATCGTGCAGTTCTGATTGAATGGGGCAGGTCTCAGTTCGTTGGTAGAAAGACACAAAACCAGGACTGCCCTACAGGGGTTGACTCAGATGGTGAAAACAAGCGGGCAGAGCTTGGGAGGCCAAGAGTTCACTCTGAGGTTCTTCCTTGTATAGGGAGTGTGCCAGGAAACCCTGTCGCAAATGCCCACTAGACTCTTGTTAAAACATTTAATAAGGCTGTCCTTGGTTGACCATCGGGAGTCCATCCCAGCAGATAAATTCCTTCTCAGGGTTCCCATCAAATAAATCTTTTGTTTTGGGGTCCACGGTGACAAGACAACAATGATCAGAGTAGCCTTGACTACACCCCAGCACCCCTGTGTGCACACATCATTAGGCTTGAATGAGAGTTGAAACCTGTTGAAATATTGACTTTTATATGTTCTTCCAGTTCTACTGCCAACACATTCAACCAGCTGGCAAGAGCAGCCACTGTCCATCCAAAGCACCTCATGTTTTGGGTCATTAAGACTGGTTTGGCTGCTCCATTCAACAGAAGTTTTCTTCCTGTGTCACTGTCTAAATTTGAGAACTTTAAAGATGTCCTGTTGTGTTTAGTGACATTGTTCAAACCTTCTGATTTGAGTGGCCTGTAGCCTCAGTGGTTGGCAGCTCTCAAGGGACAATCGCGAGCACATGGGCAGGCACAGGATCGTCGCTGAGAGTAATCGCCAGCTTTTCAGTGCAGGACCATGCTGAAATGCTTTTCTATCCCTCTGTGAAATTAATACTTAATTCAAAAATACTGTCGAGGAGAATGTCTGTGAAGGATGGGAGAGGAAGAGGTGTGTGCTGAGGTCTCAAAGGGGAAATGATGCCTGAAGCCTCTTTGCAGTCTGGTGAGGGGGGCTCAGAAGCCAGCTGCCACCGCAGAGTAAGTGGGCATGAGTCACTGGGGGCCGGGGGAGGATCCTGTGGAGGAAGTCTGTGATAAAATGTGCATATTGAGGCATTGATTGTGCATCTGGGGGTATTTTTGGTCCAAAAATGGAATGCCAAAATGTTCTGGTGAATTGTTGAGAGAATCTATACCCCTACAGGCATGGAACTAGAGGCAGTCATATTCAAGTGTGAAAAACGTGCCACTGAAAAGAGTAACTGTTGTCTCAGTCATGGTCTGAGTTGTAAAGGGGTGGACATAGTTCCTGTAAACTCTGTGCCAGGGTTGGTCTTCAGAACTTACGAGCTAATCACTTCTAGGCTGGGTAGGACGGGGAGGGTGCTTTAGATTTAGGATCATGAGAAAGCTGGGATTGCTCAGCCATCTACATTGATTTATCCAGGAGTGTTTCCTGAGCATAGTCTAGACCATGTGCTGTGGTAGAGCATAGCCCAGAATGCTCTCTGTTCTTGAAGTTCAGTCTAGTTCACAGGCCTTCAGCCTTGCCCCTCTGTAGGCTGTGTGGGCAGAAATTCCACCTCCTGCCCCTTCCTGGAGCCTCAGGGCCCTGGGGGTGTGGAATATGGGGTGGTGGATCCTGGATTCCCAGCTCTGCACTGGAGAGCTGGGGGGTTAGCATATGGGCAGCCAGGGTGAGTCCTAGTGACAATATCTGTGTCTCCTATAGATGGTCACTGTTCAGGCAGAGGATTTGGGTCAAGGCTGGAGATGTCTATTGAATTTAATAGAAAAGAAGCCTCTGCAGACCCTTGGAGAGGCAGTGGGGAGGGTATGGAGAAGCAGGTTATAGTGATTCACAGAGGAACAGGGAAGATGGGGGGTAGACACGGCCGTCTCACTTTATAGGCTCGGGGTTTTTGGGGGGTTTGTCCAAGAAGCATGCACTACTTTTGTAACTTAAAAAAAGCAACCCATATATTTTAAAAATGAGCAAATGAAGGATGAAAAGTGGAATTGTTGAAGGAGTTCTTTCTTGCAGAAGGTTTGACAGTGAAGGCAAGGAGGGGTGTGGGCAGGTGGAGGAGGGTCGGAGCATCGGAGTCTGCTTTAAGGTGGAGATCTCAGTGAGGTTGCTGATGTCAGAGGACAAGTGCCAGACAATGACATGAGGATCCTGGAGGGGGGGCATCCAGAGTCCCCAGGGAAGAGGGCTCCAGGTTTACCTGTAGGGGAGGGGGCTTCTTCCACAGGAGACTGAGACGTCACAAAGGTCAGGGTGCAGACAACACTCAGCTAGGGGCCAGGAGGGGGATCCCAGTCTCAGCAGATGGGGCCCATTCTCGCTGTAGAGCAGGAGGTGAGGGCTTTTGAGGAGGGTGGTGAGTTGGGTTTGAGAGTAGTGGGAGAAAACTTGAGGTCGCTGTGGGGACTGGAAGTAGGATGTGGTGGCAGGCGCAGCATCCCAGAAGCCCATATTGCTGTAGCAGGGTTGGGGCAGGGAGAGGACAAGAGGCTTGCAGCTCCTGGGCTGGTAGGAGGATTAAACACACATGGGCCCAGCTCAGAGCCGTGTGCGACGCCCATCCCTCCTGTTTCACAAGATGTTCCCCTAGAAGCAGCACCACCAGCACTGAGCAAGCCCTGGAGTCTCCTTGGGTTGTGTCCCCAGCAGTCTGAATATGGTGGTTACACACCACAAGACAGGAACCATGAATGGTCAGAATCTGGACATCCCTGGGGTCCTGTGTCTTCCTGCCTCTGGTGATGTGTTTTTTAAAACAAATTCCAGAAGATCCATAGACTTGGAAGTGTAAGTAGCTAAAGGAAGTTCAGGTTCCTGCTCTGTGCTTGCTGTTGTATAAATCCAGAAGTTCTGAGACACAGCTGAGGCCTGGTCCAACTGGCTGTGCCTTCTCTTTCTTATAACAGGGAATTGTTGAGGATCAACCAAGATGGTGAGACACTCAGAAGCTGGGGATTAAAAAAACCCTAATAATACCTGGTTGTTGTGTTTGGTGAGCTTTCAGTACATAAGAAGGAAGATTATTCTGCAAAAAATTATTGGAAAACAGGATAATAAGAGCTATTATAGGGGCTTGAACAAAGGGGCAGTGATGGGGAAAAGGGGTGCCCTGTACTTGGGATGGGAGACCAGGGTCACGGAGAAGCCTTCTGTTGGGTAGGTCTTTCAACAGTTTTTCACATCTCATGTGGTTCCCTAGATTGGCTTTAACAATCCAACCACCTTTATTCAGATGATGACCCAAGGAATTTTATCCTTGGAGTAAACATGGGTTCTCTAGTTATAGCCCATTATTGCTAATTCCCATCAAAAGCAGGAAAAAGGCAGAATCGGCAGTTAGGTGCACACGTGCATATACTCCTCCCAAATATTTAACCACGAAGGCAAGAGTCCTCAGATTACACTAGGAGGGATCTAGTTGCTGTCAACAGAATTGAATTAGAGCCAAATAGCAGATAATCTCTTTAATGGGGAGATCCAAAAATACACACAGAGATTTGTCTTTGTATATCTAAGCAGATCAGAAAGGTAACCTGACTAGCAATTCTGTAGATGACTTCAGGATGCTTTCGGTTCCTTCTCCTTTTTGCAATCAATGCCGGAAAATTTGCAAAAACTCCCATCCCCTACTCACTTCTGTAGGGGTCAGGAGAGCTGGAGGAGCCTGCTGCAAACCTCAGAAGGTAATGAGCTTCTCCAGACTCCACCCTTGAAGATGACTTCTGAGGGAAAGTGGGGGTGAGAAAATGAAACATCCATGGTATGGCTCTGCATTGATTCATGTCTCTTTCCCTTAGGACAGTTTTTATACATTTCTTGGGGTTCTTTCTCCATCATCTAGACTTTGGTTACCATTTGAATACGGCAATGAAGAAAATGCTGGAGTTTAAAAAGTTTAGGCCACTTGACATGGGAGTTTCTTGTAAGGAAATACCCGGACAAGGGTGCATTAGAAATACCTGGACAGTGGGTACAGTAAGAAAATGCTGGAAAGACCCTAAATATCAAGAGTAGATGATTGGTCAGATAAACACTGGTATACCCACAGTAATAGACATAACCATTATGGTTGTAGCTCAACAGTGGTAGAGCCAAGCCACACTGCCTTCCATACGGAAAAAATGAAAGGCATTTCTCAGTCACCTCCTAAGGCCTAGTTTCCTCTGCAAACAGGGTGACAAATTTGGAGAAGCAGCTTCTGCAAAGCAGTGTTTATATCATCGAGGTGAATGGAGATACTTTAACTTTAATAATAATGAAAGTTAACACTATGGTGTGCTAAATTCCAAACGTTGAGCAAAGGTTTAAAACCACTCTCCCATTCAATTCTCACTCTAGCCCTGGAGGTGGGACCCTGGTATTTTATGAATAGTGGGGTGGGCTTGGGTTTGCTCTACCATTTGGAACCCCTCTCCCACTTTGCTTTCTAAACAAAGTTTTGTGTGTTTTTTTTGGGGGGGAGGGGGTAGTGAGCACTACAGGGGTGTTCACTTTTCAGTCCTCAAACACACTGCTTGTAATTTTGAAAGATCCTCCTGTTGTAGGTAGTACACTTAGGTGGGCTGCTCCAGAAATGCAACTGAAGTAGTGGATCTTTTAAATGGCCCATAGACAAAATTTTCAATTAAACTGTGTAATTGAGACTTTAAATGTATGAGACCTTAAAAAATCATAAATTAAAATAGTTTGTTGAAACTAAAAAATTTTAGATAAAATAGTTTTTCAAAATGTTGATTTAAAAGTTATCCCGAGTATTTGGCAATTTTGATAAACTACTTTCTCCTATGTAGATTTTGTACACACAGTGAATAAATGTGGCCTTTACTATATATGCCTGATTTTGTGTTCTTTCAGCAAGGCTGAAACTCTGTAGTCTTTGTGGTGCAATTCCCCCTGGGGTGGTGGAGGAGGTGGCCAGAGTTGTGACCTGGAGGCCTCTTGAGCCTCTGGCGTCATGGGCGCTGGGAGGGGTGGGGGTTGGGTGGTCACCAGGTGCGTTTCTGAAGAAGGAAAACGATCGGCTTGGGTTTGGAGTCGGATCACTTACAAGCCACTAGCTCTTGCTTGGAGAGGGCCGTTTCAGAAGTTTGTCTTTAACGAGAAAACCATATCTGGACTCAAGTGTCTAAGAAGAAAAGGGGGAAGTGGTGCGCTCTGAAGATAGGCCTGAGCTCCGCGGCCTCGTGCCCCGTCCTTACAGGGCTCCCCTTCGGGCTGCAGCCGCCCAGGACCCCAGCCCACCCCGGGCCGGTCACTGCCCGCTGAGGCTCCCACTTTATACCACACGCGGCCCCGCCTGGCTGGGGAGGGGCAGCAAGCCCAGAGGCGCCCTGGGGGAGGGGCCCTGCCACGGTCAATCCCCAGCCTCTGGAAACGCCCGCCAGCCTTGAAAGGGGGAAACTCCCAGCGGGAATTTACGTAAACGCGGCCCGTTACAGAAGAAAGTATAAAAAGCCAACCAAGGCTGGGGCTATTTTTGGCTTCCGAAAGAAAGCCCTGAGAACAGAAGGAAGGGCGGGCGCCCAAGTTCACTTCCAGCTCAGGGTGCGCTCAGGCACGGTCGTGTTTTCACCGAAAATCGCCGTCCTCCGGAGCCCCGGGGATGCCAGGTTGCGGGCCGGCCCAGGGGACACTGAGGCCCGAGTGACCGTCACGCTGGCCGGTCCAGCGCCGAGGAAGCCAGAGGCCGGAGGCCTCGCAGTCACTCCCGGGCTCTCGCCCCCTCCCCCTGCCCGCTCTCGCCCGGCGCCCGGGGGTGGGGGGTATTTTTGACGGTGTTTCCCCGCTGAGCCCCTCAGCTTGCCCACCCAGGCCTGGGTTCCTCCAGTTTGTCCCCAGAGGCCCGCTTCTGTTTAACTTTGGGCCCCAGGGCTGGCAGCTGGTGGGCATGCTGCCGAGGGCGTGGGGGGAAGGAAGGAGAGCGGGAGAGGGCAGGGGGGTGTTTCCCCCGCGGTCGCATCGCCCCTGGACGGGCGCAATGCTTCCCGTCGAGGATGCAGCACCCCCAGGGCAGGCTGGGCGTGCGCCCTCACCGCCGCGCCTCCACGCACGGCCTTTCCACGAGGATTTGGCCCGGGGATCGGGGGCTCCCTGCGGGAAACCCCCACCCCTAGCGCCGGGGAGGGCGGGAGGAGCCAGGCCCCAGGCTCCCTGCTGGAGCCTCGGTCCGTCAGTCCGTCTCCACTTCCAGTTCCAAGCGCGGGGGCACTGGGCAGGGCGAGGGAGGGGGTCCATCACAGCTCTGGCCTGGCGCAGACTCTTCTCACGCAAACATTCCCCCCTTAGGCTAGTGGACGACTCTCCCGGGTGGGTCTTTTAGGATCCACGTGCAGACCACAGTTGGTGCGGCTTCTGCGTGACCTGGGGACTCCGCGGACCGTCTCCCCGGAGTTGGGGCCTCACCGCGGCAGCGCGGAGCTCTCAGCTCGGAGAGGCGCCGTCCGCCGCGCGCCCCGGCCTGGCTCCCCCCCCTCTTGGGCTTCACCTCCCCCGCCACTTGTCCTCGGTGCCCGGGGTGCTTCCGGGGTTCCGGGGTCTTACGCTGGGACTGGAGATGGCCCCGAAGCCCAGACTCCTGGGGAGGTGACCAATGGGTTCGACCCCAAGAAACTACCCCCCCTCCTGGAGGCCAGGAGCCCTGGGTCGCGCGGGGCTCGGGGTTTGACGTTCCCGACGCGCGCGCAGGCTCGGCCGGCGGCGACCCGCGACCGCACCACGGTCCTCGCCCCGCGCCGAGGGAGCGCGCGGCAGCCCCTGCCCGCGCCCTGGCGTTCGGCTTCTTCAGTTACCGCCGCTGCTTCTCCGGCGCCCGCATTTCTCAGCTCCGGGCAAGGCAGCCGGGGCTCGGTCCCGGCCGTGCGGAGAAACCAAGTCTTCTCGGTTCTTAACTTTTCCGAGGAACCCGCGGCGGGGCCGGGGACTCCGGGGGCGCGGCGGCCCCGCCCCCTCCCGCGGGTCCCCGCCCCCTGCCTCCGGCGCGCTCCGGCGTCCGCCCGCCGCGCTCGGAAAGCCCCCGCGCTCCTCCCAGCGCCCAGGGGCTCTCTCCAGCCTCCCGCGACTTTCCTCCGCCAGCGCAGCCGCCGCGCGCGGTTTCCACGCGCCTGGAGCCCGCAGAGCCCTGCTTTCCTGGAGCCGCAGGGACACGGGGCGGTGACCTCGGTGCGCGCCCAGAGGCGCCGTCTCCGCCCGCGCCCGGGCCGATAGCATGGTGCTGCTGGCCGGGCCCGGGCCGGAGGGCGGGGGGGCGCTCTGCGTGTCTCCGCAGCCGCCGTCCCCGCCTCGGGACCCGAAGGCCGGGGGAGACCCCGCTGAGTACGAGGACTACGAGGACTTCTCGCGTCTGCCCGACACCCGCAGCATCGCCTCGGACGACTCCTTCTACCCCGCCCTAAGCGAGGAGGAGTACGGCGCCGGGAGCGGGCAGGGCGTCCCGGAGCGAGTCCCCGAGGGCATCCCGGAGGCGGCGACCCTCCTGCGCGCCGCCAGCGCCAACGACGTGGGGCTGCTGAAGGCGCTGGTGCGGCGGGGGCCGCGCGTGGAGGAGGTGCGGGAGACCGATCCCAACGGCCGGGTAAGCGGGCGTCTGCGCGGGGCTCGGGGCCCCTCCCCGCGCCTCCCATTCCCCCACCGCACGCATCCCGAGCCTCTCCGGCCCCTCGGGGACCTGACGACTGCAAAGAGCGCCTTCTCCTCGCTCCCTGGCGTGGGCGCGCGTGGAGCCTCGGGTCCCGGGCCGGGGCGGGAGGAGTTTGACTAGTCCGGGGTCACAGCCCTGCGGGAGGCGCGCCTGGTCCCGGGGCCTCGTTTCCCGCCCCGGCGCCCTCCTAATTCAAGTCCTGGGGCCCGCGCCGGGGTTGGGGCTGGAAGCCTGTGGCTGGATGTCTCCGACCGTCACTTTCCCGGCCTGTGGGGCACAGCCCCTTCCTCCCGGCGCTCCAGTTGCCCCCTCTGCCCCTCGCGCCGCCCCTGCCCTTCCCTTCGGGCTCCTTCCCAGATCCCCTGCTAATTCTCCCCACCCCGCGCCCCGCGGCCATCGTGATCTCCGACTTGGTGGCCCCAGTGCCATCTCCCTCCCCCCCGCCCCGCCCGGGCCTGGGGACCTGGTAGGGCGGGCGCGGGGGGAGAGGGGCACAGCGCATCTGTCCGTTAGTCGTGTCACTCAGCGCCGGCAAGAAACGTTTAGAAAAGAAGAAGTTAGCGCGCACAGACTTGGGGAATGGCTCGCCGAGAACAGCCCGCCAAGCGCTCGGAGGGAAAATGTGCGGAGTGATCCCCGGTGCCGGGTAGTCTGTGCTGTGTGGACAAGCAGCGGGCGCGCGCGGTTGTCACGTTCCCCAGGTCCCGAGGGAGAGCTGCAGCCTCAGCCTGGCACAAACCAGCAATGCCAGTGTTTTTGCTCAGGAGCCCACAGCCGAGAGAAGATAATGTGCTTTTCCTTGGGAACTGCTGGGACCCCTGTGCCTTTGATTTATCTCAGGAGGCAGGGAGGGCTTTGGCATGGAGGAGCTGGGAGGGCCACACCTCTGTGTCTAACTTGAACTTGGGGAAGGGTCTGTGCTTGTAATGTGTCAGACATCTCTGGCCCCAAGTTTCCTAGGGCTGGAGGGGCTAAGGTGGGGCCCTCCTGGAAGCATCACGGTGGTCCTGCTGGGACACCAGGCAGTGCCCACACCCCAGCCCTCCATCCTGGGGTTTTGGGCTTCTGTTTCTCCAGTTCTACTTTCACTTTTTCAAGGTGATTTTTCACATACAGATGTTTATATCAGAGACTTCTTTCCTGGAGCCCAGAAGGATGGGGAAGAACACTGGTGGAGTAGGTCTCTCCCATGTCCTGCGCAGCCTTGGGTCTCCAGCGGGCTGGGGGGTGGGGGCCACTGGCAGGGCCCGGCTCGCCCTGCCCCCACCCTGAGGCTCCACTGGGCTCAGGTTTATTATGTTTGGGGGTCAAAAAAAAAATGTTTGAAAACAGCTTCATCGGAACCACCTGAGAAAACCAGAAACCATTCCCAAGGGGCTTGGGCCTCACAGACCCAGTTTTGAAAGTCCCACCCTCAGCATACAGTGAGGAGAGAGCAATGGAAAGGAGAGGCTGGCTGCAGCCTCCAGGAGGCTCTCTGCCTCTGTTTTCTCCTTGTAAATAGGGCTAAGGACAGCTTCTACATCCTGGGGCTGTGAGCATGACGTGCCCTAGGACATGGCCCTTGTTTACTATCTTGTCCTGTTTCTCACTCACCTGCCTTCTCCTTAAAAGTGCATCCCCCACTTTGTTTTTTCTTCTGCCAGGCAAAGAGTTTTCTCTTGGGTTTTCTCTTTGCTTGAGAGCCCTTTGTTTCTCTGCTTTGCACCTGCTCCGCACCAAATTGGGATGAAGAAATGACATATGACCGCCAACCTCAGGACTCTTGGGGTCTTTTACTTCCTGGTCAGAAGGAGAAAGTCCTGTGTTCTGTGCTCTGAATGGGGCAGGAGAGAGCTTCGGCTTTTCCCATGACTTCTAGGTGCTGTTGCTCAAACTGTATCCATCTTCCTGAAAAACAGAAAGAAGAAAATGTGCCAAAGTGCAAATGCATGACCCTCTGGCAAATAGAGTAGTGAGTCACTGCATAGGTGTTCACTGCAGACCTACTGTGTGCAAGGCACTGGTTAGTACTCTAGGAGACTCAAAGATGAGCCAGTCTTGCCTTTTAGTTAAGGAGAGAAGAACTCGGAGAGCTCCTCCATGCTAAAGCCCAGACCACAGTCAGAGACGAACTTCCCTGCCCCCTGAGATAAACCAAAGGCACAGGGCCTCACCACTTCCCAAGTAAAAGCACATATCTTCTTTTATTTTATTTATTTAAAAAAAATATATCTTTATTGATTTCAGAGAGAGGAAAGGGAGACAGAGATAGAAACATCAATGATGAGAGGGTCATTGATTGAGCCCTGGGCATGTGCCCTGACCAGGAATCGAACCCTGATCGCCTGGATCCTAGGTCGATGCTCAACCACTGAGCCGCGCCCTGCCGGGCAGCACATATCTTCTGTCAGCTGTGCCCGGTCCAGAGGCAGGATGGGAAAAGATATGTGGGACAAGTGTCTTGGATGCAAGCAGCTGAGAACAGTCCTGGAAACCTCGTGAGGGGAGACTTTTGGAGACAGTGACAGGCAGGTGCGGCGTGGTTGGTTGTGGTGCAGCACAGAACAGGGAAATGTGGGAGCTTAAACTCTAGAGGCTGACCTGGGCCAGGTGGTGAGGGGCCAGCCTGTTGGTTGGGCATTGTCCCTGTGCTGAAAGGTTGCTGGTTCAGTTCCTGGTCAAGGCACATGCCCAGGTTTCATGCTCGATCTCCGGTAGGGGGTGTGCAGGAGGCAGCCAATCCATGTTTCTTTCTCTCCCTTCCTCTTTCTCTAAAAAAAGTCAGTAAAAAATATCTTTAGAAATACTAAGTGACATTTGAGTAAAGAAGTAGAGGAGATATCTTGGGGAGAGCACTCTAGGAAGAGGGAATGGCAAGTGCAAAGGCCCTGAGGCACTAGCCCTTTGGGCCTGGTCTACAGGTTACCATGATTAGTAACAGTAAAAACCTCATAGAACACCCTAGAGCTTTGGCAGAGTAGAGGGGTAGTTAATTGCATTAACTGCAGAGTGAACAGTTCACAGGTGCAGCCCACAGCCAGCTTCCCGGAAGAAAAATGTCTCTAAAGCCTTCGAAAGGTTTTCTGAGCTGTGTTTGTTGAGCTGCTGGTCTCCGGTCAGTTAAGAAGATGTTTTGTTTGGTTTGAGTAACTAAGGATCACATGTGTTTTGTTTTAGAAAATATGTTCTTTCCTGACTCCTGAGATTGGTAGAATATTGGTTGTGGCTCAGCACGTAATTTTGCTTCTAAAATAGTTATTGCTCTAAAAGGATTGCATAATTTAGTATGCAACATATAAATATTTGTCAAGTAATTCTCCAGTGACAGTTGAAGTGTGCTCTCGCTGTCTTTTAGATTTATGGTTGTTTTCTTCCCTCTGAATTAGGGACAGTGAAAGCTGCTGTAATTCTTTTTCTTAATTCTTCTCGTCTACTTATTATCTCTGGAGGTTCACCTTTATGGTGGTGATGGCTCTGGAGATAGCACTTCCACCGAAGGAAGTGTGTGTCCCGTCTTCATTGTTCAGAAGGACAGTTGAAATGTCAGCCCTTGAACCAAATTAGGCCCAATTATGCTAAATTTAAAATGTTGCACTCCTTTCTTGATGTAATTCTTCTCAGGCATGGATAGATTGCAGGGTCTCCGTGACATTTTTCAAAGGCCCCCTCCACCCTTTGCTCTACCGACTAGCAAAGCCCACCATGCACCCAGGATGGGGGTGTCTCCCTTTACTCTTGAGGGGCTTCCATGTTTTATTGATTTGTAGTGGTGATCGGTACCTTTATAGTGACAGATACATGATAAATTTTTTGTTGGTAGTGGTTTTTCAAAGGCTACAGAAGATGTATAAACTTTGGACTCACCTTTCCCTAAAATAAGAACCAAGTTGTGTGGAGCTCATACCTCGCCTTTCCGCATTTTCCAGGCCTCAGTACTGATGGCCTGTGTGCTCACTAGTTAGTAGAGAAAGTGAGTTCTGGCCTCACGCCTCCATACATATGTTGAGGGCCATCAAGCACAGGGAAAGGGTTGAGAAGGGAGACTGGGGCCCAAGGGGCTGGTGCAGAGAAGTGTGTCAGCTGAAGTGAGCCTGGCAAAACCTGGGCTTGTGGTGGGCAGGCTGACAGATATCTGCTTCTTCTTCCTCCACTGACCGTGGCCCGGTGCTCTGGGCCCAGCAGTAGTGGAAAGACCCATGTGTGTTTTGTTTTTTTAAAGGACTTAATTTTTTTCTAGAGCAGTTTTAGTTTCACAACAAAAGTCAGGGGAAAGTACACAGATTTCCTATATGCCCCCACCCCCACACATGCACAGCCTCCCCATGATCAACATTCCCACCAGAGGGGTACATTTGTTACAATCAGTGAATCTACATCCACACATCATTATCACCCAAAGTCCGTAGTTTGTATTGCGTTTCACTCTTGGTGTTGTACATTCCACTGGCTTGGGCAAATGTATAACCTATATTCATCATTAGATCATAAAAAATATCCCGTGTGTTTTCATATAAGTGTATGAGTTATCTACGGCCACAGCAATGCTGCATAACAAATAACTGAAACCTCATGGATGTATACAACAGCAAACATTTTGCTAAGGGTGGCCCAGCTCAACTGATCCTGGCTGGACTTGGATTCAGCTGGGGTCAGCTGCAGATGGCAGGACCAGGAAGGGCTTGGCTGGGGTCACTGCTCTGTGTGGTCTCCCCTCCTCCAGCAGGCTGGCCTGGGCTCATTCTCCATGGCAGGAGCAGGGTTTCTAGACAGCAGGTAGAGCCAATAAGGTTCAGTGTCACCTTGGCTGAAGCAAGTTACAAGGCCAAGCCCAGATTTACCCTCTTAAGTGTGAATTTGCTTTTATTTGTATAGGATGTTATTCACTAACCATACGTGTTTATTTTAAATTTATGTTTATTAAGGAAAATTTTAGTTAGGTACCTGAGTAGGGGGTACCAAGATCTTTCCTGTCCCAATCATCTAGCACCAACAAGCACCAGCTCCCAAAGGCTTCTTTTAATTTTAATGGGAAGGGTTACATTAAATGCTGCTTTTTGTGTGTTTTTGTGGATGAAGGCTTTAGAAGTTTGAAAGAACCACTCTCACTGGATTTTGTGGCTGGAAGGGATTTTAGAGGTTATTGGCCCCCATCATTTTGTAGTTGAAGAAAGTGGGGCTCAGAGAAGAGGGCATGTAGAGTATCAGGAGAGCTGGGTTCTAGAATGACCCTGAAACTACTCACAATGCTCCTTTAAACCCGCATGGGTCTCTCCCAGGGGCTTCTGAGCTTTCCACCTTTGCCTCCTGGCTGCACTTGAGAAATGGGCTAGCTAGAAATTCGGTGGGATGGTTGGGTGATTTTGAACATCTGATTTCTTTTCCACCCTATGCTTGTAAAGGAAGACTAATGGGAGAGGTGTTATAAAAATCTAAAACAATAATAGGGAATCTCACTTATTCATCTGACATTCATAGCAATATAATATGCAGGCTATTATTCAAAGCTATTTTGAATTACAACTTCTGGTAGATATGGCTACAATATAGGAAAAGCTATAAATATTATTTAATTGACTGTAAATTACTGAAATTCAAGCCCTCCTATCAGAGCCTTAGGTCAGTAACTCTTTAAGAGTTACAGGATTATTCAGAGAAATCTTCCCGAGTCTGTTATGATAACCTTTATTTTTCTAGGAAACTGTCCCATTTTTTCTAAGTTTTAAAGGTTAATAGTATGACATTTTTATAGTTCTCTTTTTAATATCTGCTATAACTGTATCATATCCTGTTTTTCTATAGTTTTGAAATTGTGCTGTTTCTCTTTTGTGACAGATATTGTCAAAAATATCTATTTTATTCATTTTTTCCTTCGGATCTATTTCTTTTTTCACTATGTCATCAATTTCTGCTTTTCTTTTTATTATTATTTTCTTTGAGGTTAATTTTACCTATAATTTTTTCTCAGAGTACCACTTCTGCTTTTCAAGTTTTGATATGTAGTATTTTATTATTGTTTTGTTCTAATTTACATTATGATTTGCTCTTTTTTTGACCTAGAAGTTATTTAGAATTATGTTTAAAAATTTTAATATGTATTTTTAAGCTTTATTAAAATAATTTTTAACCTAATTCAGAGAATATGGTCTGTGTGATATTCTATGATATTTCTTGAGACTGGCTTTACAGCCTATTTGGGCCAGGGATTCTAAATCTTAACCACACAGTATTCTATGGTTTCTCCAAATTAAGTCAAAACAGTTACATATGTAAAGCAATATGTAATTCCCTTTTTTAAAAGAAATAAGAAGGATGTAGAGAAATTATTGAAATATGTAAACAAAGAAAATTTAGACAGCCTTGTGGAATGATGGTGGATGTGTGTGTGTGTATGTGAGAGACAGAGAGAGACAATGGGGTTAGATTTTAAGATGAAGTAGGATATTAAGAATCCTTGATGTCATTCAGAGTGTGTGTGTGTGTGTGTGTGTGTGTGTACATAAAAGAATGTGAAAGAGACTATTTTTAAATGGTGTTCCTGAATTTGAAAGACAGTTGAAGGTGGATTTTGCTTATTTCTACTAAATCAGAGATATGGAAATTAGGGTAGACATGAAATCCCTAATGACGGTTGGGTTGATGGCAAAATTGGATTGGAGTGGTGGGATTTGAGAGCAATTTCAAAGTAACAGTAAGACAAATGTATGCTTCCAAAGGTATAGTTATGTCAGCTCTGAATATTCAGATCCCAAGTAGGTATGTGATGGGATGGAGAATTGAACATTTGTCTCTGGTTTCTGTTTCTGAGATTTAACTCTTGAATGAGAGGCCACACCTGGCAAGGGACAGTCCAACTGAGAGGCATAGTCGGGGGCCCGGAGGGAGGTTGATGCAGAGGCAAAAGCAGTGCTCATGGGAGGTGCCCGGTAAAGGGCGCTAAATAAATTAATAATTGCACATTTTCTGAGACCAGGGACGGTGCATGAAGTTGGTTTAAAAATAAAGGAAGACGGGAATTAGGCTGAGTGAAAAAAGTGTGTCTCAAAGGATTATTTGCTGTATGATTCTATTTATGTAACGTTCTTGAACTGATGCAGTTGTAGAGATGGTGAACAGATTCAAGGTTGCCCAGGTTAGGGCTTAGGGGAGAGGAGTGGGTGTTAGTTACTCTAACAGGGTAGCAGGAAAGGAGGGGGCCTTGTGGTGATGCAACAGCCCTGTATCTAGATTGTGGAGGTGGCTACAGGGAGCTATACATGGTTTAAAATGGCATAGAACTACACACACGCACGAGGTAACATCTGAACCAGCTCTGGATTGCAGCAATGCCCATTTCATGGCCATGCTCGTGTACTGTCAATTTTGCAGGAAGTTGGTGTTGGGGAGGATAGCTGAAGGAGGCAACTTCCTGTGGGTCTATCCCTATTTCAAAATCAAAAGTTTAATAAAAATGAAGGAAGACAACTATTTAAAAAAATATATTTATTTATTTTAAAGAGGGAGGGGGGAGAGAGAGTGAGTGATTTGTTGTTTTGCCTATTTATGTATTCACTGGTTGCTTCTTGTATGTGCCCTGACTGAGGATTGAACTGGCAACCTTAGTGTATCGGGACCATGGTCTAACCAAATGAGCCACCTGGCCAGGGCAGAAGGCAACTCTGGTTAAGGTGGTAAATTGTATGTTATGCGTATTTTACCACAATGCATGTATTACCTTTTATCTGTAGCCTTACTATCATGAATAGATCTCCTTTTGGAAACTAAAGCCTGATCAGACCTGGTTAATATGTGGGACTGGGACCCGCCAGGATTATTGGCTATTTGAACCATTGCTACTAAGCATTACCCAGGAGCTTTTCCCAAATGCAGGATCCCAGGCTCCTCCCTAGACAGACTGGACCAGAATCAGCACTTAATGCAGGTTTGAGGTGATCCCAGACATGTCACATGATCTTTGGATCCACAGTTTCCTCTAGATTACCATCTAGAAAATGGGAATACTTATTATGAGGATAACAATACCTCACAGCAGTTCCAGACGGAATAAACTAGTAACTTACATATACAGTCCACACCACAGCATAGGCACTCAGTGAGTGGAGCTGTTGTGTCTGTGGGTGAATTAATCTCAGATGATTTTCCAGTACTGCTGTTTCCATTTCAGCCAAGGGAAAAGGCGGAAACCAATGTTTAACCAAAGAACAGTCATCAAGAAAACGTCATGTCCACTTGGTGAGGAACCTTTTGTAACCATAAAAATGTGTTGGGAGGTTAGATCTCAAGTTAGGTGTTCAGACTACAGTGAAAGTGGCTGTTGATGCCCTGGGTGTGGATGAAGCCAGGGAGTGAGGAGAGGTGCGAGGGGGCAGAGAAGGGTGCTGGGGCCACATCTTGGCCTATCTTGGGGGCACCTTTGATTACAGTGGGTGGAGGCCAGGATGCTGCCTTAGAAACGGAAGCGGTCTGAGGCTTGGAGGAGGGTGAGAAGGTCCAGATTCTGGAATGTTGAGGAGGGAGAACATTTTGAGGAGGGAAGGATGGCTCTTAGGCCAGGGATTGTCACAAGCCTCTTCTCTTGCAAGCCTTTTTCCTTCCTTCAACATTTTCTGTGAGTACGAGAGCCCTGTAGTCAGAGCCCCAGCCCGCCCTGGGACTTTCTGGGACAGATTCTGTCACTTGCTCTGCTGTAAACAAGCAGTGCAGTGGGTTTCCCAAGTTTGCTTCCATTTCCTTTCTTGATGTTGCCAAGCCAGGCATTCCTATGGGCCTGACCCTCCCTCTTACTATAGGAAGATCAGTTTGTATGTCTCCCTTCTAGACCTTCCTTCCAGTTTTTGTGTTTGAAAACACCAGGGGTAAGAGTCATGTGCTAAAAATAGTGGTGTGACATAGCTCCTGGTTCCGTTTTGCAGGCACTGTGAGTAAGGCTTTTTTCGTTGCTGTTAGATAATGGGAGGGTTTCTGGGAAATAAATCCATTTACAGCAGCACCAGGGCACAGTTGGACTCCGCTGAAGAGATTTCGAAGCCACTTTCCTGCATCATGGAGTCCCTTTGTTACCTGGAGACGCATCTCCCTGCTCTCACCATTCTGTTTCAGAGGATCCAGGTCGCTGAGGGACCTGTTTCATCTGCAGTGAAAAGGGACAGAAGAGGCACCATGGAGCAGAGGACCAGCGACTGTTGTGTCTTGTCACCTGCCCATCCTCCTCTGTTGAAGGGTGGGCTGCAACAGGCCACCTCTGAGGTCACTAGCCTCATGCTCCATGCACTGGGATGGGTGGGGAGGCTTTTCCCGCAGGCACGTGATGGCCTTATAGGGGCACCCACTCATTCCAGCCTGCCCAGGACTGAGTCCTGCATCCTGGGAAACTCCTGTGCAAACCAGGGTGGTTGGTCACCCTGCCTGTGAAGGCTGCTTCTGTGTTGGGACCACACACAAAGTGTCACCTCAGTGAAGCTGAAAGACCCACAGACCACAGAATTGCTTTTTTAGCAGAAGCTGGAACCCTGCTTTGGAGGAAAGCTGTTGAGTTGTATCATCTGGGGGCATACCCACTGGGACAGAAGCATTGGCCTTAGTTGCTTAGAGTGGACTCTTTTATCACAGGGGAGCTGTCACTCAAGCAGACACAGGACAGACACATTTGGTGTGTGTGGAGGGGGGTGGAAGTCAGGGAGCACTTGATCAGGGAGGACCCATGGGGGAGGGTCCAGAGTGGGGGCTTAGTCTCCACTGCTATACATGAAAAGCAAAATAAATACATTTCTCTAAAACATTTAGTCACTTAAAATGCACCAGGGAGGCTGTGGTAAATTTGTTTTTAATAGAAGTCATTAAAAAATTTTTTTTGGTGTAAACAAATCTAAATCCATTGGGTTGGTTTAGAATGAGGCACAAGTGTACTGAGTTATTAAAAAAACCCCATCTCATTTGTTAAAGACAGTGACTTACAGTGACACTACTAACAGTTTTATTGGATCCAAAAATATTTAAGATGCTATTAACTTAATTTCCTAATATTAATTCAATGAAAATAACTAAAAACATATCAACCTTTCTTTTGCATCTGGCAGGATTACCGATTTGCAAGTGGCTTGATTTTGACATTAGAGTTTTTAGCAAATACGTAGAGGCTTGTTTTTCTTATTGATAACATGGGTACTTTAGAAAAATGCCTCTGTAGAAAGGAAAAAGGCCTTTTCCCTCCAAAGAATGGATTTCCCTGAATGTTTGCTATTAAAACATATTTTAGCCCTTTCGGGCTGCTATGACAGAATACCATACACTGGGTGGCTTATAAACGAAAAGTATTTCTTTCCCTTAGTTCTAAGGGTTGAGAAGTCTAAGATAAGGGCTTTGGACATCCCTTGTCTGGTGAGAGCTGGCTTCCTGGTTCATAGATGGTCATCATCTCTCAGTGTCTTCACATGGCCGGAGAGTGTTAAGCGTTTAAAGTTCTAAGTGATGGGAAATGCCCCACATGCAACGTGAAAGGAAGTGATTTGAAAGGGAAAGTGGCCCCATCATGGGGGCTCCACCTCCATGACTCAATCACCCCCAAAGGCCACACCTCCTAACATCACATTGGGGTTAGGATTTCAACATGTGCATTGGGGGGTGGGGCACAGATGTTCAGTCTATAGCAAAACAATATCAAATGCTGAAGGCATAATAAAAAATTATGTATTTGAAATACCTTTCCAGTTGCAGAAGAGGCATATACTTTTTCAGTATTTGAATAGAACTACATGTGCATGATTTTCACTCAAAAAATCCCAAGAGCTGTACCTGGGAAATTGGGTGGGTTGACATATAGATGACCTCCATCTCTAAAAATATGGAATTCTACTGTTCTGTGATTTTTAAAAAATGTCTAGATGAATAAAATTAAATAATTAAAGTAAAGTAGTCATAGGATGCCTAGAAATAGAAAAAATTTTTTTTGAAGAAAGCTAATTTAAGCCTTTAAAGTTCTAAGTGACAGGAAATGCCCAAATGCAAAGTAAAAGGAAATAATTTGAAAGGGAAAGTAAAGGAAAACAAATGTTTTCAAAACAGCTGTTTTGCTATATAATTTACATACCATGCAATTCACCCTTTTAAAGTGTGCAGTTCAGTGGTTTTTAGCGTATTCACAGACACGTGTGAGCATCAGCACCGTCGGTTTTAGAACACTCATGGCCCGAGAAAGGAACCCTGTAGCCTGCCTTCAGCTATCACCCCCTGTCCCCCAGCCCCTCCTGCCCTGAGCAACCACAAATCTACTTTTTCTATTTCTTTTTACATTATTTATAACAAGATTTCTTATGAAAGAACTAGATCTTTGTAACTTCACGTCAACCTCTCTTGACCTTTTACTCAATAAATGAATAAATGCAGGAATTGCCGGCCACGTGCATGACAGTGTCACCCATGCCGGTTCTACCTTCAAGTGTCTTACCATAAATTTCCTATAAATTACAATGTATGATAAGGAATTAAGTTTTTAAAACAGTGTGTGAAGCCCTAAGCCTGACCCATTTCACCTCGAGCGCTGGGCCCAGTGGTCGTCCTGGGCATCTCTACGCGGGCACCTGGGAACTCACCCCAGACCTTGAATCTGAAACCCTGGGGTGGGGTCAGCACTCTGTTCAGCACACGCTCCAGGGGTTCCGATGCAGCTCACCTTTGAGACCCTCTGGTGGATTGCATTTATATCTTCTGGTTAATGGTTCAGCTCAACCTGGGAGGCTTTCTCTTCCTCCTAGGGAGTCCTGGCTTTCTGTTTTGAAGAGAAGGTGGAGGTCAGCGTCCTGCAGCTTGTTTGACCTCCTGGCTCTGTTCCTGCTCCTGCTTGTGTTTTGGGAGTGGGGGTGGGTAGCTGTGTTGACTGCAGGGCCTGGCTGGTTTTGCCCTTGACTGGGTCTTGGGCAGGGGGCTTGGGAAGTGCCCCGTAATGGCTCTTTATGTCTGTATCTCCTGTTGGTTCTGTCTCCCTGGAGAACCCTGATTCACACATTCCCTTGAATATTACCTGCTGGCAGAGCCCCACAGCTTGCACAGCTGATGCTGGCTCTTGGCTCTGAACCACTTTCCTGAACCTGCATTCGAGGTCAAGTGCAGGGTCCCCCCTGCTAACCTCCCAGCATGTCATACTAACATGTTAGAAGCACAGCTCATTGCTACCCCCTCCCACACACTTTCCGGCATTGTTTCTGTTGCCTCCAGGGCTGCCTCTGTGGGTTTGCAACCTGTGCAGTCCCCTGGCCCTGTGCTGAAAAGCACCAGCCATTGGCATGATGCTGCGCTGTTGCTGCCTTGAAATTAATGATTTTGAACTGGGCGCCCTGCATTTTCATTTTGTGCAGGGGCTGCAAATCACAGAGCCAACCCTGGTTGCCCCCATGCCTCTAGTTGCTCCTATTTGTCACCCTGGAGTTGGCCCAGCCTCCCTCATCTCTTGCATCCTGTCACTTTCCAAACACTGGACAGTTTCTGGTGATGGCCCCTCACTTTTCATTGGGGTCTCACTGCCTCTCTAATTTGGAGCTTCGAGATATCTCACTTAAACAGATGCTGTACTTCCTCTCTGGTTTCCTGCATCTGGTTGCTTTCCAGTCTATCCTGCTACTACTTCTGGATTATTTTTACACGTGTGACTTGTATTACAACAATATCTTCAAAAACTCTTCTTTCTAGGCCCCCGCAGTAGAGCTCCAAATGCCTGATTTTCTACTGCTTCCCTCTATGTTGCAGAAGCCAGCTGACTTGCGGTCCCCACAGCCTTGGCAGGTCCTTATTCTCCCTGGAACTCATATACTCCCCCTCTCTCTACTGCTGGCCTGTCTCATATGTCACCTTCCCTGTGGATTTCTCTTCTGCCCTTCTCTGGATGTCTTCTCTGACTTTGGACTCCCATTTGCAACTTGTTTAGGAAACTCCTTTCCTTCTCTCTGGTTTTTATAATGATTGTTTGATATTCTCTCTCTCTGAACTTGATAAGCTCTATGAGCAAAGATCCTTAGCATCATTGTTTATGTTTTCTTCAGTCTAGTAGAGTTTGTTGCACACAGTAGGTGGTTTTGTACCTGCTTGTTGGATAAAATAGGGATATTATGTCTTGCTGCTAGTTATATATACTTGATTTTAAAAATAATAATACAGTTTTAGGTCTTACATTTAATTGTTTTGACTTGATTTTTGGGGATAGTGTCAGATATGGGTCCAATTTTATTCTTCTGCATATGGATATATACTTTTCTCAGTACCATTTAGTGAAGATACTATCCTTTCCCCATTGTGTATTCTTGGTGCCTTTGTCTAAAATTGGTTGACAGTACATTCTTGGGTTTACTTCTGGGCTCTCTATTCTGTTCCATTGATCTGTGTCAAAAGTAGTTTTGAATGGAACTGGTGAGAGTGGTCATCCTTGCCGTGTACCAGATGTTAGAGAAAAGGCTTTCAGTGTTTCCTCACTAGTTATGATATTGGCTGTGGGATTCTCTAAATGGCCTTTATTTTGTTGAGACTTCTCAACCTTGGCTATACTAACGTTTGTTGGCTGGATAATTCTTTGCTGTGGGCATTTGTCCTGTGCACTGTAGGGTGTTGAGCAGCATCCCTGGTCTCTACCCAAGAGATGCCAGTAGCAACTCTCCCCATCCCCCCTTGTGAAAACCAAAAATGTCTCCAGACATTGCCAAATGTAACTTTGGGTGGGTGGACTGGGGCAAAATCGCCTCCCTGATTGAAAAATCACTGAAACTGAGAATAAAATCAGCAAAATTGTTTGAGTTGTGGATGTGAGTGCTTTTTTACATGGAGAAATTCCTGAGGTCATAAAAGGATCTAGAGTGTTTGGCATGCCTGCTTGCTCTCTTCTGCCTCTTCTCACTAAAAGTTTTGTCAGGCGTTCTTATTAATTAATTAATTTTGAGGTCGAGTAGTATAATGTTAACATCCAAGAAGGTAAAACAAATCGTCACCTCTGCAGTGGCTCATTAACAACTGGTGACACATAGAGCTTGAAGCACCAGAGCTTAAAAAGAAATCAGTACAATTGGGGACCCCTCCACTATAGAATGGGGAGCTGTACCCATATTACCAACAATAATTGCCCCAAGAAAGAAGAAGCTACATCCACCTTCCTCAGAGGGTAGATCCACGGTACTTGTCATGTAGATCAGCTACGTTATCACTGGAGACTCAGATCCAGCCATTCTTAGAAGTGGTAGCGGTGGACCGCACCTCCCGAGTAAGTGGCTGGATGGGCCAGATCATAGGCCTGTTCCACCTCTAGCTCATAGGAATAACCCTGATACATGACCGCATGTGCATATACACAGAGCCAGAACCTACAGAGAAGGCGGCCCCTGAGATCCGGCTTCCTTCACTGTCCATGTGGTAGAGGACAGGGGGTCACTTATCCCAGCCATGATCGTGGTGCCCGTGGGCAGCCTCATGCCTTTACACTGATACACCGGGGTGGTGAGCGGCTTGGAGGCAGCTGCTACTGAGATGCGTTCCTTGTTTTGAAGCTTGTAGATTCTACGTTGCTGAGCCAATAGCTGCTCCCAGAAGCTGCAGTTCGCTGCACCCCTAGCCATGGTGCCCAGCAGGTAGGGGTTGATGTCTGTTAACTTCTTTATTGTCTGGGAGGCAATGTAGGCACCCGCTCTGGCCCGGAGTCCGCTGCAACAATGACTCCACATTGAAACTTGAAGGCCAGGGTGGTGGTTCCATGAGGTATTTTGATTCTTGGCTCCTCTGGGGCACCCCAGATGGCTGCTGCCAGGCTCAGCCCATCAGTGGGACTACCTGGACCCAGGTCCAACAGGTCCAACAGGTCCAACGATCCCTGAGTCTGAAAAACCTGTGCTTGTTAACCGGTAGTGAGCTCTCCCACACATTGGCCAGCGCCAGGTCTTGTCAGGTGTTTTTTAAAGTTAAAGAATTTATGCAGCTTAGTAGGAAATTTTATCTACCAGCTCCTCTGAGACTTTCCTATTCCATAAAATGAGAAAAACCCATAATTAGAGTTCCCAGTGCTGCAAACACTTCTCATTTGGAGTATTTGTTGCTAGAATCTTAACATGTGACTGTATTTCCCTCTGGGAAAATACTCATAATAGGACAAGCTGTGCTTTTAACAATGTAATATGAGGTTAGCCCAAGGGACATGACACATTCTCTCTGAATTTCAGAGTATGCCTTTCATGATTTATCACTCATCTTTATCCAGAGCCAGGGGGTCGAGAGGAGGCGGCCACCACGTGCTCAGTGGAAGTTTAATTGATAATGAAACTAACGAGGAGTCAGAGGTGACCCATTCCGTGCCTGGCAAGACTGAGCAATGCGCAGTCTACCAAAAACTGTGCATACGTTTTGATTGCAAAGGGATTTTTATTAACTAGTAACACTCAAGCAGACACTGTACTGCCATTCTTCCTTTAAAAAGAAATAACACAGAATACGATTTGCGTTAAACACACCTCTCGATTCTGCATGAAGTTGCCTTCTTTTCAGCTTAATGGGTCCATTTATTTGCAAATATTTATTGAGAGTTTGTGCCCTGCACCACCCACTCGTGCTGAACACTATAGAAATTCCTGCTCAAGTAAACAGTCAATGAGGTGGTTGAGTAAAACATGTGAAGTCCTTAGCCAGTGAGGGAGTGTCCAGCACCGAGGGGAAGTGGTGAAGCAGCCCAGGCAGGTGTCGCCAGTGTTGGGCTGATGCTGAAATTTCCCTCCTCATTGAGGAGGCGGCCTCCAGGAGGGACTGGAAGTCTTGCCTTGCTGTGTGGCTGTTCCGGGGAGAGTAGTCCAGATGGAGCAAAAGGCAATGAGGGAGAGTGCCTGGAATGTTCTGGAACAGCCAGGAGGCCAGAGGGGCTAGAGCAGAATGAAGGGAGGGAGTTCGCAGGAGAAGAGGGCAGAGGTGTCTGTCACTAATGAGGAAAGGACAGACTTGGGCAAGGAGAGTTAGAGGGAAGCAAAGAATACCCAGTTCCACTCGGAAGCAAAAGGGTTAGGAAGTGACAGGGTTAGTAACGTCTTGAAACTGGTGCTCTTTCCAGCGGACAGGTGTTTAAGGCCACAGGTTCTTAAGCACGGGTTGTGGTAAATTCCTCCGCCTCTTACATTCCACTTAATTGGATTAATGTCTCTCCAGTATTCTTGTAACTAAACCATCAGGTATTCCATGGATGCACAGTGTTGGAAACTGAGGTCCTCAGTGGACAGATGCGTATTTGGGCTGCTCATCTAGTGTCCTTAAGCGTCAGTGTTTTAGCTCTGAATTCACGCGTGGGTAGGCATTTCCACCTGACATGGGAAATTTCAGAATGTGGTTCTGCGAATCTGTAGAGCACGAGGCTTTGCCCTTGTGAAAGGAAACCCTGAGAGAAACCCCTAGAATTAGAAAGCACTTCCTGGGGTGCTCGTGGCTTCCTCTGTCAGCTCTGTGGCCTGCCTGGCTAATAACAGTTTGGGGGTGTCCCCGAGGAAGGGGAGGTGCTAGCCTGTGATGTTTGATGGTTTCCCCGTGGTGTTGAGGGCACCACATGGGCCATGTGTAAAGCCGAGCCGTGGTTCTGGGGTCAGATACAGGACTGCGCCTCTGAGCTGCACTGCTGTGGCCCTGCCCTGCCTTCCTCACCTGGAGCAGGTGCTCCATCAACCCACCCTTCCCTGATCTTTACCGATGGCTTCTCCATGCCAGGCTCCTGCAGGACAAGCCCTGAGGCTCTGTCCCCGAAGGAACTCACAGTTGGCAACACAGTCTGTGATAAAGACCCTGAATTCTGGATTAACATGGGTCGTGGGAGTTTCTCCATCAGCTGTGCTCCCTGCCATGTTGAGTAGTATGTCTTTCTTTTATCATGTGACAATAAGAAATACAGAAACACAGCCCTCTCTGAGGGACAAAGGAGGGCTGGTGCTGGTGTCACAGCCAGCGGCTCTTTACCGTGTTGGAAATCATTGTTTGAATCTGATGTACTAAAAATACAATGCGCTTTGGGGCCCTGTAACTCAGTGTGCATGTGTGTGTGTGTGTCTCTGTGTGTGTCTCTGTGTGTGTCTCTGTGTGTGTCTCTGTGTGTGTGTGTTTAGTACTTTTTTTCTCTCTTCCATATAGTTCATAAAAATATTTAGGCCAACAGAATGGTTCTCCTCTTCAGTTTTGTCATGCTTAATTTTTGTCATGCCTTATTTTTCTTGTGCGTTATCTTAATGCATAATTTAGGAAATTGTTATTAGTTCCTGTAGTCAGTGGAGATTCAAATGGGGAAAGATCTTTCCAGTGCAACACATTTTCCAACACATTTATGTGTCCCAGGTCATTACTCATTTGCTTCTAGCTTTTAACTTAACAGCAGTGCAAATGCAGGCCTTGTGCAATGCCTTTCCATTATCAGGACATTATTCATGTGTTCCCTGGCTCAGCAGCGGCATCTGCTCTGCTAAGAGGCTGGGCGAATCTTTTCTTGCTGAATTTCAAGGGGCAATGAAGTTGGGGCATGTGGCGTTTTCACTGAAGCAGAATGTTTCTGATTTGAATGATTTGTGAAGATCCTCTGGATAGAGCTCGATTTTCCCTGTGGACAATTGCACCACCCTCTGACCCTTACTCCTTTACTCTGACATTGAACAGTAATATCTAGTAGATACTGTTTTCTTGCTTCCAATAGAAATATTTATGTGTGTGTTTTAATTTTTTTACGGAAAAATGGACCAAAAATAGAAAGGTATTTAACTGCAATAAAGTGGCCCCATGTGGCCCTGCCTTGTCAAAAAAAGAAATATTTAGGTGTTGAAATTAATAAAAAGGGAACCAAGTACAAAGAAGGAAATAAAAGCAAGACAACTACACTACTGGTAACTGGAGGTAATGAAGTTAGCATTTGATGTGATGTCAGTCTCTTTACCTATTTCTAAAGTTTATCCTGTAAATAGTTTGGATTCTGCTTTTTTTTCACTTACAGGCACACTTTGAGCTCATTTCTGTGTTTAGAATATTGATTTTCAAAACCCATTTCTGCATACATCATCATTTATTTAATCATTTGTTAGACATTTTGCTTGTTTCTGAAATTTTGCTGCAGACATAATGCCTGATGAATGGGTGTCCTGGTTTATCAGAACATTCCTTTTTAGATTAATTCTTAGAAGGCATATTATTGAATTTAAGAGTATAAGTATTTTAAAGGCCATCTTGCTTTTTAGGAAGATTGTACTAATTTCTCTTTCCATCAGCAGACTATGAAATTGCCTGTTTTGCTGTATCCCCATCACACTGTACATTAATTATTGAGAATATTAAAATGGCTTTGTTGGTCTTTGAAACATTAGAAGTCATGCTTACTTACTGTAAAATACTCAGGTAACATAGAAAGGTAAAATGTGAAAGTAAAAATCACCTATCTTAGAGATAATTAAATTTTTAGGTGTAAATTCAGAGTCATTTAATATAATATAGTACATGTAATTTGCTTTTTTTCTTTACAACTTTTTGAGGACATCTTTTCATGTTAGCAAGTACACACCATTATTTTTAATTATTGCAATATATTCTATTTTCTGGATATTTTCATTTATTTAACTTATGATTTCTTTTTAATATATCTTTTTATTAATTTCAGAGGAAGGGAGAGGGAGAGAGAGAGAGAAACATCAGTGATGTGAGAGAATCATTGATCGGCTGCCTCCTGCACGCCCCCTACTGGGGATCGAGCCCACAACCCCGGCATGTGCCCTGACCAGAATTGAACTGTGACCTCCTGGTTCATAGGCTGATGCTCAACCACTGAGCCAGGCCAGCTGGGCTAACTTATGATTTCTTGGTCGGCACTGAGGTTATTTCTAGTTTATGTGTATTGATCTAATTATTAGGAGAATGTTAGGTCTTGAGTTTGGATCCATGAGGTGGTCCTGTTATTTTCATAAATAATTCTGCTTCTCTCTGGAGCAGGAGTAGGTTTTCTCTCTGTAGCATCACACTTAGCCATGCCACGTTCTCTGGCAAATTCAGTATGAGAAGTGACTTGTGTAACTTTGGCTATAAGTTTTAAGCCCCAGTATGTGTTTTGCGATACTGTCTTTTCCCTCTGTGATGAGACTCACAATAATCCAGGTAGAGGTTCCTCCATCAACCTAAATCCTAGAGGAAAAACAACATGGAAAAGACCTGCAGCCCACCTGCAATGGACATATCAAGTGAACAAGTAGACATTTATCATAAGCCATTGGGGATTGCTTGTTACTTCTGCACAAAATAACTTATCTTGCCTGACATAATTCATAACAAATTACCCTCTAGAAAGAGTGAACCTACTTATGCTTACTAGCAAGATATTAGAGTGCTTTTCCTTCCACACTTTTCCAAGGCTGGCTATTTTTCACTGTTTTTAATCTTTTCTAACTCATGGCCAAAAAATGATACCTCACTTTTAGTATGTGTGAATTTGATTAGTAATGTTTCATATTATATGTTTTATATAACAGGTTTATGAACCATTTAGTTTTTTCTTCCTTTAATTTTCTTCTTCATATCCTTTGCCCGTTTTTTTTTTTTTATTAGTCTGTATTTTCTTCTTGAGTTTTAAGAATGTTTTAAATATGCTAAAGATATTCTTTATCTAGCATATGTTCCACGTTCTTTTTCCAGTGTGCGTTTATTTTTAAAATCTTGTTTGGGGTTTGTAAAATTTCTTGAATTTATGGCTTGCTATCTTTTGTCAGTCTGGGAAAATTCTCTGCCACTATCTTGTCAAATATTTTTTTGTCCCACCCTCTTTTTCTTCCCATTCAGTGATACCAAATTCACATGTATTAGATCCTTTCCACCATGCTCCATGTGTCTTTCATTTTTTCCCCTATCTTTTCCATCTTTTTTTTCTGCCTGTGTATTTTTGGTTAACTCATTTTCCAGTTCACCTATTATCTCTTTAGCCTAGTTTGCTTCTTAACTCGTTTTTAAATCTTTAATTTCAGTTTTTATGTATTTTATTTCTAAAATTTTTATTTGATTCTTCTTTATAGATTCCAGTTTTCTGCTAAAATTCTCCATTTGTCATTATTTTCTGTCACATATTAATCACAGTTATTGAAGAGTCCAATAACTCTAGTATCTGTATCTCATGGAGATGTTTTCTATTGTCTGTTTTTCTCTTGGTCCCATCTCCTGATATGTCTGGTAATTTTTTTTTGAATGCTAGACATTTTATATGAAAAATTGAAGTAGCTCTAGATGGTGCTATCTTCTTCCAAAGAGGATTTAATTTGCTTCTGGCAGACAGTGGGGCAGATGATAGTAGGTAGGCTATAGTCTCTGTAAGGTCTGGTCTATTTCCACCTTACTCAGAGGAACTAGCCCTTTGGGTTTCCTAAAAAAAATGTGTCACGTTTAATAGGCCCTGGCAGGCCATGAACTTCAATTTTGCCTTCTTAACCCTGAGACTGTGATAGACTCTGCTTGATGCCTGTGACCTTTATCTACTGTGCTCTGCTTGGTTTCTCAGTCTTTCAGCTGTATGAATCAGCAATACTATGAGGAGGAAAGTGATGAGACTAGAGGGTCATCTCAGGGCTTTTACCTTCTTTCTAGTATATTGGGCCTGCAAGTCCTGGTTTTCTTGGAAATCTGATGCCTCCAAATAAATTAATAAAAAAATCATTCAGTCTTGCTCTCAGTGGAAAAGTAGGTGTGATTAAAGCTAGTTTTATATAGCTGAAAGTGAAAGTTACTATCATTTGTCTTTTTACTTTGTTTATACTATTGTTTTGCTGAGAAGGTATAGATTTTTGTATAGTCAGATTTATCTTTTTCTTTATGGTTTCTAGCTTTGCTGTCAGGCTTCGAAATGCTTTTTTAAAGCCAAGTTTATGGAAATAATCATCTAAATTTTCTTCCAGTGTTTTTATGGCTGTATATTTAATGATTCATTTTGGCATGAAACATGAGGTAAAGATCCAACCTTACGTTTTCCATATGGTTAGGGCATTTGTCCAACACCACTAATTGAGTGATTACTCAATCTTCTGTGAATATCAGAAGTATAATCTTTTTTGTTAAGTACATGGTGTCTCATTAATATTTTAATTTTCACTACCTTGCTTACTAGTAAACTTATATCCAACACCACTAATTGAGTGATTACTCAATCTTCTGTGAATATCAGAAGTATAATCTTTTTTGTTAAGTACATGGTGTCTCATTAATATTTTAATTTTCACTACCTTGCTTACTAGTAAACTTATATACCTTTCACATATATTTATTGATTCTTTGCTTTTCTTCTTTATCTGATTTTATCTGTTTAAAAAATTGTAGTTGTGAATTTAACATTACTGTTTGTATTTAAATAATCCTGTGTATATCATTAACTTTTCACATTTGTTGTTTCAATGCCTTATTATTTTGTGGTGTTCTCAGCTTATCAGTAGTGATGCTATAGACTGGAAATGCCTGGGACACTCACTTGGGCCTATACTACCTATGGTGAGCCCTGGCCAGAGCCAGGGTTGTGGTTGGATTGGCCCTATGGTTCTTAGTATGATTATGAGATGCACCTCAGCAGCAACTATCAGGGAACTTTGAAATAACAAGATTTATTAGTCTCAGACTCTGGAGGTATACTTTATGCCTGGGGCCACACAGCAGAAGTTGTATGGGGCAGGGGCGTGGAACTTGAGGTTCTGTAATGATGCTCATGTGTATTTTGACTTTATCTGTTGTTTGATTCTGAGAGCTGAAAACAGGTAACATTTATATCACTATCACAATGTGACTAATGTTAGTTGAAGAATCAACTAGTGTGCTAGGACTACCATTTTCTTTGTAATAACACATTTTTAAATATTATTGTATATAGTCACTCTCTCTCTGCCTCCCCTTTCCCCCCTTTGTAAAGCTTTATCTATTAGCCCATTATGCTCTTAAAAAAAAAGACTAGTCTTTTATAGTTCTACTGTTGAAATTTGATTATAGCGTAGGCCTTACTTTGCTCTGGACATCATTTCACGTATTAAAACTTTGCAGGCGGGGCAATCTCTGTACTTTCTACTCAATTTATCTATTTTTCTGTGAACCTAAAACTGCTCTGAGCCGGCCGGGCGTGGCTCAGCGGTTGAGCGTCGACCTAGGATCCAGGCGATCGGGGTTCGATTCCCGGTAAGGGCACATGCCCGGGTTGTGGGTTCAATCAGTGACTCTCTCCTCATTGATGTTTCTGTCTCTCTCTCTCTCTCTCTCTCCTTCCTTCCTCTCTCTGAAATCAATAAAGATATTAAAACAAAACAAAACAAAACAAAACCAAAAAACTGCTCTGAAAAATAAAGCCATATTAAAACAACAATGCAATTTTGTAGGTGGATGTTTAGAGCCTTTGATCGACTTACATGCTGATTTTGGAAAGAGCAAAGAGGCACATTACCTCTAAATAACATATCTGAAACCGGAATGAATTAGAGGCAGTGCAGAGCAGTAGCGAATGCCCTTTGGTGGTGGTAGCCGCTCAGATGGTTTCTTTCTTTTGCGTTGCGTTTAGTTGTTTTGAAGGAATAGCGTTTGTATCGCAGGGCTCTGTTTGTGGAGTGTTCATCCCGTTCATTTCCGTAACCAGCTATATTTTTCCATTTATTAAAAGTTGAGGCTACGGGTGGCTGGAGGAATTAAAGGTAAGCAAATTAGCAAGCATTTTGAGTATTTTAGGGCACAGCACGGCTGGATCTTATTTTTACACATGCATCAAACGATCTTTGATATATTGACACAACAGGCTTCAATGACATAATGCCCACTGAGACTGTGGGTGGGGGCAGGGGCGGCCCCCGGCACTCCTTCCTGGGAGTAACTAGGGAGTTGCAGGAAGGGACGTTTCTAATCGGGGAGAGCACGTGAGTGTGAAGGACAGAGGGAGTCAGGCCAGGAAGCAGGTGATCTAGTGCAGGCTTTCGTTACTATTGCAGGACAGTGAGGGCCAGACCCAAGGGTGACATCCTGAGCAGGAGACGAGGGAGAAGGCCAGGGGGTGGAGATGCTTGGAGGACATGGGGTGAGTGTGGTGCTGGAGTGTGGATGTGTTAGTCTCCAAGGCTGATGTGACAAATTAGCACAAATTTGGTGATTTAAACAACAGGAATTTATTCTCTCACCGTTCTAAAGCCTAGAAATTCAAAGTCAAGGTGACAGCAGGCATGTCTCCCTCTGAAGACCTGAGGGGAGGATACTTCGCCCCTCTTCCAGCCTCTGGTGGCCTCAGGTGTTCTTGGTGTGTGGCTGCGTCACTCCAGTCTCTGCCTCCATCTGTATATGGCCTCCCCCTTCTGTGTGTCTGTATCTCAAATCTCCAAGATGACCTCATCTCAAGATCCTTAACTTGTTATATCTGCAAAGACTGTTTCCAGATAAGGTCACATTCACAAGTACCAGGAATTAAGACTTGGACATATCTTCTTTGGGGACACAAGTCAACACACAACAGGCAGTTAGTGGGTAGGTGAGGGAGAGAGGGTTGTGGCTGAGACACCTGAGTAGAGGGGATCCTTCTCAGAAGGAGGGCTCTAGGGGGCAGGGTGTGCCGAGGGGAGGCCCTGAGCAGCTTTCAGAGATGAAACCAATCTTTCGAGGTTCATCATTGCCTGCGGTGCCATCTTTCTGGGTTCATCCCTGCACCCCAACTGGACATTTTGTCTGGTCTGCTAGTCACCACCATCTAGGTGATTATGCCTCTGGAAATCTCTGTCCATTTTCTGCATTTTGCCTTCTTAATGAACAGGCAGGTTTGACAGGATGAATTGAAGAGAGGCAATGTAGCTTGCTGGGAGGGAGAAGCCCTTCCCCCAATTCTGTTACTAGGTTAAAAGAAATTGCATTCACTGACTCATGGAGGAGCTCAAGGAGATCTTGTCTTGTGTGTGCCTGGGGGAAAGATTGCCTTTGACTGAGGCCAGCCAGAATAAAAACAACCCCAAACCAAACAACCCAATGACTTAAATACGCACCAGTACACTTTAAAATTAACTGTGCTTTCTACCATGAGCCTCTGGTTCAAGTTGAATCTGTCTAGTGTGTACGGGTGATTCTCCTTTCAATTGGTTTAGATTTCTGGGCCTTCATTTGTTTACCAAGATTACTGGATCTTCTTGCTGTGTTTCTTTTCTTGGCAGATGACTTTGCTATTTTCCTAGGGGCCATGTCAGAAGCCCACTGCCTCTTCTGACCTCACCCTGACGTCCTTGGGTCTATTGTGCCTAATCATTTGTGAGCACCACTTTTCTCAGTGGCATTATCTCTACTTGGTGACTGATCAGATCAGAGCCTTTAATTGGTTTCCCACTATGGCCCTGCTCTTTCCACACCTGATGCGTCCTATCAAGGCCTTGTTGCTTTTAAGCCACACTTTATGGTAATTGTGGTTTATTGCAGTATAATTTACATATAGTAACGTGCACAAATTCTAAATAAACAGCTGGATGATTTTTGAGAAATTCACACACCTGTGCAGTCATTCCCGCTCAAGAGAGAGAGCATTTTATCACCATGGTGAGTTTCCTCTTACTTCTTTCCACCTAGTCCCTGCCCATCAGAGGCAGCCACTGCTCAGATTTCTGTCCCCACGGCTTAGTGTAGCCAGCACTGGGACCTTGGTGGAGCCACGCAGTTCGTGCTCTGGTGCTTAACTTCTTTCACACGATGTAATGGTTTTGAGATCTATCCTTGTTATGTGTGTATCACTAAGATGCTTTCCCCCCCCATTTTTAACAGCTTTATTGAGGTATAATTCTAATATCATATAATCTGTCCATTTAAATTTAGAACTAAATGGTTTTGGCATATTCCATTATGAATTTTTTAATGTGGTAAAATATATATAATAGAATTCCCCATTTTAACCATTGTAACCAGCGTACAATTCAGTGGTGAGCATTACATTCGCAGTGTGGTACAAACATCACTGCTGTCTAGTTCTAAAACTTTTTCATCACCTAACAACCAGTAGCCATTAAGCAATAACTTCTCAATTCCTCCTCCTGTTAGTCCCAGTAACCTCCAACCTACTTTCTTGTCTCTATGAATCTGCCTAGTCTACATATTTCACATAAGTGGAATCATACAATATTTGTCCTTTTGTGTCTGGCTTCCTCACTTAGCGTAGTGTCTTCAAGGTTCATCCACATTGTAGCATGTGGCAAAATTTCATTCTTTATTTTAAAGGAATAATATTCCATTGTATGCATGTACCCCATTTTGTGTATCCATTCCTCTGTTGACTGATACATTGGTTGTTTCTACCTTTTGGCTAGTAGAAATAATGCTGATGCTATACGTGGGTGTGCAAATATCTGTTCAGGTCCCTGCTTTAAATTGCTTTGTGTATATAACTACTGGTGTAATTATTGCATCATATGGTAATTTTATGTTTAGGTTTTTGAGCCAAAAAACCACCAAATTGTTTTCCATAGTGGTTGCACCATTTTACATTCCCACTGACAATGCACAGGGTTCCAATTTCTTCACATTCTTGCCAACACTTTAATGTCTCATTTTTTTCCAAATCCTCACCCAAGGACATTTGTTGATTTTTTAGAGAGAGAGGAAGGGAGAGAGAGAGAGAGAAACATTGATGTGAGAAAAATGTCAGTCAGTTGCCTCCTGTATGGGCCCCAACTGGAGATCGAACCTGCAACCCCTTTGTTATCATCATAACGAGCTAGTTTATTAATATTAATAATAGGAAGAGAGCAAAGGGGAGGCCAGACATTATAAGCATTGTCACCTGGGCAGCTTCACCAGGAAGCTACAGCTTCACACTCCCCAGGGAAGCACTGGTCCATTCCCTGCACATCACTGGGGGAAAGGATTGAATAAAGGAGAGATGGGCACATGCGCAGTGAAGTCGGGGTAACACAGGGAAGGTGCTTGCCTGGGGAACACTTCACTAACTAGGGGGTAGTCCTCATCAGAAGCATGTGGAATCTTGGAAAGTTGATCGATCAGTTTGAGGAAACTCCTGGTTAAAATCCCCAGACAAAGAGTGTCTTCTCTCTTGCTTTCTCTTGCTCCATGACCCACACTTGTCTGTGTGTTTGCCTGTTCTCTCTCCATAGCCATGTGGCCTTAAGCAGCTGCACGGCCAGTGGCTATTCAGATCCCACACGCAGTGGACTGCAGCTGGGAACACAAGCTAAGCTAGCCAGGTGCTGGACTGGACTTTAATATGGAGCAGAAATTCTGGGCAGTGGCCTTTATTCTGGTCCTGCTAGAGACAAGATTGGACTTCTTCCATGGTGAGTTAGACAGAGATGGGACGTTGGAGGGGAACCCCCTTAATTTTACATCATCAATAAAAGTTCCCATGAAATCCCATCCTCCCATGGGAGCCTTAGGAAATTCTTTTCCTTGAGGCACCCCAAGAACTCCACTTACAATGATAACAACTTGGTGTACAGGACAATGCTCCAACCAACTGATCCACCTGGCCAGGGCATCTGCTTTTTTAAAAAAAATAAACATTCCTGTAGGTGTGCGGTGTTTTCTCATTGTGGTTTAGATTTGGGGTTCCCTCTTGACTAATGATGTTGAGCATCTTTTCATATTAGTCATTTGTACGCCTTCGGCTAAGTTGATTTTTATTCTGTCAGTAGTAGATGAGTAGTACATTTGGTGAAATACACAACTCTTAAGAGTCTAGCTCAATGAATTTTGACAAATGAATATACACCTATAAATATCACCTGGATAAGACGTATGGTGTTTCCATTACCCTAGAAAGTTCTCTAATACCCTTTTCCAAAATCCCCTTCACTGTGTTTTTTTTCACTATAGATTAACTTTGCCTGGCCTTGGATTTCATTAAATGGAACCAAACAGCATGTACTTTTTTGGGTCTGGCTTATTTCACTCAATGTACTGTGTTTGAGATCTGTTGGTGTTGCATGTGTCAGGATTTTGTTCTTTGTGGTTGCCGAATGGTATTCCTAAGTTTGGGTTTGGCAGAGGGTTCTTACCTAGTCTCTCGATGAACATTTGTTTGTTTGTAACTTTTGGCTGTTATGAGTAAAGCTACCCCAGCATTCCTGTACTCCTCTTTATTTGGATATAGACTTCTTTCTCTCAGGAATATACCTGCGAGGGGAATTGCTGAGTAATAGGCAGGCATGTGCTGAACTTTATCAGAAACTGGCGGCTTTCCGGTACTGCTGCTTCATTTCACTCTCCCATCTGCCGGGAACACACGTTTTCCACACCCTTGCCGTCGTTAGGTATTATCAGTCTTTTTAATTTTAGTCATTCTGGTGGGTGTGCGGTGGTATCTCAGTGTGGGTTTAATTTGCATTCCCTGATGACTAATGATATCAAGAGCCTTCACATTTGAAAAAGGTTATAATTTAAATTTTTACATAAAAAAAAAAAAATCAAGTTAGAAGACGTTAATGGACACCTGGAGAACAGACATTCTAAGCGAGGAATGTCACATTGAAGCCCTCTGCCCTGACAGCTATGAGTCAGACACACACGTCAGTTTCAGTTTCATCTTAGGCCTGAAAGGAGTTGTCAAATCAGTTAAGAGGCTGAGTGTGTGTGTGTGGCGGGGTGCGGGCACCCATATTTAACAAATATTTTGAAAATAGAAGAAAGGCAGGGTTTTAGAAGGAAAATTTGGTCATGGTGTATCCAGTTTAAGACCTTCAGTGGTTCTCTACTGGCTTCAGACACAATCCAGACTCCTTAGCCCCTCTGTGTCAACCTGTGACTTCATGACCCATCCCTTCCTGTGTGAGGAGCCGGCTGGATCTACTTTCCTACCTGTCATCAGCCTTTGCACATGTTTGTCTGATGCTTGGATGCCATCCCCACCCTCCCGGCACCACTGGGGCTCCTGTCTAAGGTCTGGCTAACAAGGCTCAGCTGAGTCAGGGCCAGCCCCTCCCCCAGACTGGTCCAGTTTCCAGTCCTCCTCTCCCCAGTCCCCTGGAGCGGGGCTGGCTGACCTGTTTACTTCCCTGTCTCTGTCCCCAGATGGGGAGGGGATGTCTGGTTTCAAAGTTCATCTTTGTCTTCTTAATACCCAGCCGAGGTACCTGACGACCAACAGCACCAGCTCATGGGTACCTGTCAACCATCAGTGCCAGCTGGATGGTGGTGAATGCTCATGGGTTGGTGAAGAGAGGGCTCTAAAAGCAGTGTGATCCTCTTGCCCTGGGAACCTGATTTCCGCTGGGTTTGTTTTGTCACACACATTATAGAGCTAACATTCCTAAATCTGTAAGGCAGATACAAACCATAGAGTCTTGTGATCTTACCTACTCTCTGTGACCCCTCCATCCCAGCCTATGACAGGAGGCTGCCGTTAGCCCCAGTGGGACCAGGGATGACTCATGGTGAAGGATTAGGGAGCTGGTGGCAAACAAGACCAATTAATTGTCATTTGATGGGGTGCTGTAGGCATCTGGGCCAGAACTAGGTAAGAATATGATACCTGTATTACAGAGACCAGGCATGCCAAGAAAGAAGACGTACCTTCCCCTTAAAAGAAAAACTAGTGAAAGCAAAAGTTTACAAGAAAAGCAAGCTGAGCTCTGTTTCTGGCATCTCTGAGGAGTAACTGAGGATCCCAGGTACAGTGACAGCCATTGATTGTCACTGTCCATCTGACAGCCCACCCTGCTAGTTGGCATGCCTCACACTTCATGCCCTGTAGACCAGCTGGAGCTGGTGAAAATGCAGGATCTGACTCAGCAGGTCTGGCCTGGGGCCCAGGGTTCTGCATTCCTAATGCATTTTCAGGCGATGCTACTGCTGGCCCCTGGACCCCACTGAACCAATCAGAACACAGTAATGAGGTTGTTTGGGAAATGATTAATCAGGACGTTTGTTCTCTATCCACTGGATTGGGTCATACTAATTTATGCCACACCCTGCGACACAAACTAGTAGTTGTGCCTTATAGACCCAACATTTGTGAAGAAATTGCCCTGAAAAAAGCTGTAGAGTTTGATTTATATGAGAGGAACACGCTGTTGCCTGAGAGCCTGCAGCAGACCAGCTGATGGGAACTTGGAGTGGGAGACACTTGGCAGAGTGGGTGAAACGTCCAACAAGGGTTTCAACCTTTGATGCTGACGTAATGGGCAACTTGGATGTCTTTATTGAAACTTTACAGGGCGTTTCTGCAAGAAATTCATAAAGCTGATTATAACTTATAGATCCTGAAAGGTCCAATTTGTTATTCATTTATTGATTACATACTTGATTAAAAATTTATGCCCTCTCCGCCTCTTTCCACGAAAGGATAAGCATAGCTTTATCTTTTTTGTGTTGTTTCCTCCCAAACTACAAACTTGTAGTCTTCTTTTCATGCAGCTGAACAAGCAAAAGACTGGGAAGCTTTATCTGGATTTTCTTCCTTAAAAATTTAAAAAATTTTGATTATTAAATAAAAGTAAGTGTTCACAAAAAGAAAAACTGGGACTTTTTACTACAGGAAAGTATGAAGAAAGTCACCTATGATACCAGCATTCAGAATCAGCCACCACAGAAATCTTGGCACATTTCTTCCTAGTTTTTTATGCATTGTTGATAATTTTATAAACTTGTTTACTTTAACATATAGGTTTTCATTTTATATTATAATTAAGCCTTTCCTCATGACTCAACTTCTTCATATACCTCTTTTTTGTTACTATATCATATAAGATGATATAGTAGAAAATGTTCTTTAGCTTTTTTTAATTCTAATTTTAAAAGGAGAAGATTTTTGAAAAAAGGAAAAAGTAGCATAGGACTCATGCCTTCTGAGAATATAGCGAGTCCTGGTTTAAGCTGAAAGGGGAAATTTCCTTAGCTGTTTGTGGCATTAATTATATCTCACTGTTCCTACCATATTATCACAGTAGTTGATTATTAATGAAATGCCAGTACAGTCTATTTAATTGTGTATTTCTTCATATAAGCACATACTCAACCTTAATCTGAGGGTCAGTTGTCAAGACGGAAACATAAATTTCCTGTTAATATGTATGAGTTTCAGAAGACTGCGATAGCGAGTTGTCAGTAGTCTGTCCTTATGGCTCATTGCATTATCTAATGCTGCCTTAATCTCTCTCACTGTCTCTGGCTCAGGAATTCAGGAGCAGCTGGGCTGGGCAGTCCAGAGTCTCATGAGGTTGCCGTGGTCTGAGGGCTCGACTGGGGCTGGAGGACCGGCGTCTGTGGTGTGGAGACACGCTCTGTGCTCCTTGCTGTGTCGCACACCCCTGCACGAGCTCTTCCTCAGGGGGAGGGGGTTCTGTTCCATTTGGTTTTCCTGTATTTTGCTCTTCTAGCTATTCTCTCTCTTTAAAGCTCTCTGTTGAGCTTTGTATATCCATCATAAAAATTCCAGTCTTCACTTCAGATAGGTTAAGTGGATGAATGGTGAGAGGAACATGCCATTATTGACAATTGCTGCCTTCAGGTGACTTGTTAGTAAACCCGTGTGTTTTCCTATCAGTGAATGCTTGCAAGATGACTATGTGGAAACCATTGCCAGTCCTGGGAAAATTAGATAAGCCCTTCCCTCCCTCCCTCCCTCCCTCCCTCCCTCCCTCCCTCCCTCCCTCCCTCCCTCCCTCCCTCCCTCCCCCCCATCTCTCTCTCTCACACACACACACTGGATTTGAAGACAGACTGTAGTTGAACAAAGTTTCCTAAGATGATAATCTAAAATTACAGACCCAAACAAGAGGTTTGCAGTAATAATAAAATTCACATTTTATGCAAAATTTAGTCTGAAGCGAAATTTTTCTGAATCATGACAACCCTGAATTTATCCCCTCATCCAGGGTCTGCTAAGTGAGCCCTGCCTCCATAAGAATTCTCCTAACATATTGTGTACATTTTATCTTTCATAATGCTTCTTTTTTTAAATTTAAAACAACTTATTAGACATTTATTTATTTGATGCAGAAAAGCATGAATAAAAATATAAATATCACCTATAACCCCATTGCCGAAATAACTTTATTTATATAATGAAAAAATGTATGTGCCTTAAAAGGACATTGAGACAGATCCAAAGTATACAATAAACCCTTAAAGCCTCCTCTCTTCTGTGCCTTGAAGGTGGCCAGTTAAAATTTTTCATCTCCCTTTAGAAAAATAGAAGATCTTTCGTGAACATAGCCATTGCAGGAGCCATGCACACATTTTAGAATTTCACACAAAAAGAGGCCGTGTCATGTACACTATTCTGACCTGCGGTTATTATTTTTTTTTACTTAATATCTGGCAAAGATCTTTTCACATCAACGCCTGCATTCCAGCCTCACCCCTGTTGGAGGTGACATAGTGTCCCTCAGCGTGTATTTAGCCAGTCATCTCTTGATGTATATTTGGGTTGTTCTCAGGTTTTTGCAATTGTGGATCTTTATTTAGATCTCTTGATATACTTTTGATGTCCCTAAAGTGAGTTCCTCGGGGTGGACTTCTTGAGCCCACTTTCGTTTCTTTGCATTTGATTGTTGCTTTCGCATGTATATTACTCAGCCTCAGATCTGTCGTCGACCTACAGTGATACCACACGAAAGGCAATTCTTTTCTTTGAGGTTTCCCTGGGACCTTAGGTAATTTCCTGACTTGAATATGGAAGTCAGATAAACAAGCTCAAAGCTCAGGTCACCGTGTGTCAGCTCCACAGTGTAGAGTAAGTTGAGCCCTGTGTGAGGTGGGTGGTATGGAAACATTTCAGGGGAGTTTCATTCATCCAACAAATGCTTATCCAGTGTCTTGTAGACACCAGGCACCAGGGGAACAAAGTTAAAAAGATGTGCTCACCTTCCAGGGAGGAGTGGTGTGTGCCAGGCAGCCCAATGAAAGCATCAGAAAATGGGCAAAAAGGGGCTTGAACCTAGGCCTGCAGGAGACCAGACATGTGCCAGGCAGACTATCTGCTGAAGGCCCTGGGGTGGGAGGAAGGGCGTCCCAAGCAGAGGCCGCTGCACACGCACAGGCTTGGAGGCCTGGAAAACTGGGCCAGGGACTGGCGCTGGGGAGAATTCAGACCATAGAGAAGTGTGGCCGTGTTGGAGTGATTGAAACTATGCTTAACCCACTCTGTCCGATAAATTGTGCTCGTGCTGGTGGTGATGCTTGGCCGCCTTTGAGAAATACAGTGCATATCTTTGGAGGACTAGATTTCCTAAATTCTTCCATAAAACCACATAGACATTTCCCCCTCCCTGTCACTGGTATTACGGAGAAAGATGTTTTATAGAAATGGATTTTCAAGTAACTGAAGCTTACTCTCTTGGTTCCGAACTTTAAAAAAATTATATGACGAATGTTGGGTTTTTTTTAGCACATGTGAACATGGGTAATATCCTCTCCCTTCTGGATGATCAGGACTAATTACTTGTATTGTACCATCTGCCTATGGGTTTGTGTGCGCTTCTTGGTGCCTCAGTCTCTTCCCTTGTCTGCTTTCCTTTCTTCTGCCCATCGCCCCCCCTGCTCTTCACAGTCGTTTGCATGGTGGTTCTAAAACCGTGTTTCCTAATGAGAATGTTATTAATGTAAACATCATGTTCGCTGACTTGGTCTTCACTGTGAATCAAAGTCATGTAAGTTCCCTGTAAATAAAGCTTTGTTTTAAAGCATTCTAACTGTACAGAAACAGAGAGTAAAAAATGAAAATTGTCCTTCCAGTGTTCCTTCCACACCTACCCTGTATTGATCAGGGGCCTCCAGAGAAGTAGAACCAATAGGATGTGCATGTGTATACGTCCAACTGTAGATATCTATAGATATACATGTGCACAGATTTATTTTAAGGAATTGGTTCATGCAATTTTGGAGGCTTAGCAAGTTCAAAGTCTTCAGGGTGGGCTGGCAGGCTGGATACTCAGGGGAGGGCTGCAGCTCAAGCCCAGAGGCAGAATTCCTTCTTGCTCTGTTCTTTTCAGATTCTCAGCTGATTGGATGAAGCTTATCCACATCAGGCAGAACAATCTGCTTTACTCAGCATCTACTGATTTAAATGTTAATCTCATCTCAAAAGTACTTTCACAGAAACACCTAGAATGATATTTGACCAAATATCTGGGTACATTGAAAACTGTGACACATAAAATTAACCACCACATGCCCTCTGTTCCCATTCCTTCTACAGAGGATAGTACTCTTAATGCGTGTGTGTGTGTGTGTGTGTGTGTGTGTGTGTGTGTTTAGAGCTGTAACCCACTTAGATGATGGTCATTTTTTTCCTCCCCCGCCCCTTTAATCTGTTAATATAATAAATGATGTCATTAGAATCTTGGTGTTGTATCATCCTTCTTGCACGATTGGGGCTTTGGTTCGTTTATTTTTGGTTTTTGATGTACAAACACAAATTTTAAGTAGAATCATCTCACTTTTTTTTTCTTTTTTGTGTTGCTCTGACTTTTCTATGGTGTGCAGACTTTGAAAGTTGGGTTGTGTTTTGAGGGCCTAGACTTTCTAGCTGACCTCCAAATAGGGGCTTCCATTTGTAGGTAGCTTATATTTTCTTAATAATATTACTTTATTTTTATGAATGTTTTGCTTAAAATTTAAAAAACAAACCATTTGTGGCTTCGGCATGGGAACCATCTGCAAGTGGGCTTCTGTGGGTACAGCGAGTAGACAATATTTGCCTTTGTGATAAATCTTTTGTAATAGTTTTTCTTGGGAAACCATGGTTGGAGGTTGCCAAAAATTGGATCTCCCCTTCCACCTTCCTGTTGGGGGCACCAAGATGCACCAGCTAAAACCCTCTAATCAGGTGGAAGGTTTTTCTAGACACTAGCCCCCATCCTGAAGCAACCTACCCGCCCACCATGAGGCATCTCATTAGCATATAAGAGCAGAGAATTCTAAGGTTTGGAGGAACTCTAAGCCAGGAACTGGGGGCAAAGACCAAATACTTACTATTATGTGCATCCCCTGTCCATCTGGTCTCTCTCTTTCCATCCTGGTCTCCTAGGGTCTGTTTCCCACCCAGCAGCCAGAGTCATGAAGACAAGTGGCAGCTGACCGCTCAGAGCACTCCTGTCACACTGGTATGGACCCCAGCATCCTGTTCTGGCCTCCCAGGATAGAATAGCTTTCTATTCTGCTTCCTGACTTCCTCCTTGCTCACTCTGCTCCATGGCTTCCTGGCTGGTCCCGGAAGAGCCAGGCGTGTCCTCTGCCTGGACCTTTCTGCCTTGTCCCCTCGAGTTGTTCCCTTACCTCCTTCTCATCTCCCCCGCGTCTCCCTGGTGGGCCCACCCCAGCACCCTGTTTGGGACAGAGCTACACCTGCCTGCACTCAGTCTCCTCTCTTAGCCTAGTGTACATTCTAACACACTTACACGTTAGGCCTAGAGTTTATGTTGCAGTGTCCCCCATCCTGTGCCCCCCGTGAAGGCGGGGAACTTGGTCTCTGATGTTTCCCGGGCAAGATGCCTCACTCGTAGTCGGTGCTCAATGAACATTTAAGGATGAACTGATGGCTGGCTTGCTCTAAACTGCCACTGAGAACCGGGACTCGGGGTCCTCCTTGTTCCCTCTGCTGCTGGTCCAACCCCTGGGGACAGTGGTGATGCTCGGGTTCTGCCTCTCTGACCAGCTTCTCTCTTTATTTCTAGACCGGCCTTATTGTCGCCTGCTACCACGGCTTTGTGGATGTTGTGGTGGTCTTAGCAGAGTGTCCCCACGTTGATGTCAACTGGCAGGACAGCGAGGGGAACACGGCCCTAATCACAGCTGCGCAGGCAGGTAAGACCCAGCTTTTCCTCCCCCCAGAATCCAGGCTGCCAGAGAGGGTGTGTGTGGGGCCCTGTGCATGACCTCAGCTCGTGACATTAATTTAAGGACAAAAAATGAGCAGAAATCTTGTTCTGCTGCTAAGAGGTACAAGAAAAGGGCAATGGGAGATGTGTAAGCACATTTTCCGTGCTTTTGGGACAGTGCAGAGTTTACCCATCAGTGCAGAGCTCAGTATTAGGCAAATCTAACCCTGAGACTCCCCAAAGCTTTTGAGTAGGAAGTCCAATCTCGTTGTCACTTCACCTAGACCCTAGGTCCTAGAACATCACACCCCATCCTTGTGGGAGACATAACCATGTATTAGTGACAGTTAACGTATAAAAGTGGACATATTTACGTACACACTTGGCCTGGAGATGTAAGGAAGAGCCAGGAGCTACTTGCTGGGCATGTGTCAGTGTGACAAGGTGGGACTATTTGTCACCTCAGGAGGGCTACTTATGATGACACTGCCCAGTGTACTGCGGCTTTCTTCCAGAACGGCACTCAGACATTTTTGAGACAAACATGACAGCTATGCGTGTCGCTTCAGGGCCACACTTCATTTGCAACCATGGTATTAACTGGTTTTGTTACCGCTTTCCAAATTCTTGGCTTCCAAGATGACATCCACTGCATCACGTTAGCTTCTCAATTGCAAGGAAGCTGCTTCTGGCTGAGCTGGAAAGAACAGGCGTGGGAGCCTCCGTTGTAGGGAGTTGTTGGGAATCTGACTCGGTCAGGGCCGAGAGGCTGGAGAAAATGCCCTGAACCACACTGCATGCTGATTATGGAAAGTAAACATCTGCTGCTGCCCCCAAAGACAGACCTGCCTGTCCTGTCTTGCACCACCGGCTCCTGTGTCAAAGCCAGGAGGGTGACTGAGCAGGAAGCCCAGGGAGCTGGAAAAGCCAGCGTCTGCAGTTTCACTCTCCGAAATGAGAAGCAGCCTGTGCACACAGCTTTTCATTCAGGGAGTGTGAGGTGGAGAAGGCCCCCAGCTTAGAGAAGGGCCAGGGCTCTGCTGATACATGTTCACCTCATCAGGTTTCAGGGTGTGAAGCTTTGCCCCCACAGAGGGCTTTGAAAGCCCAGGTGCGCAACTTCCTGAGCTGCGAGAGTGTGAATGGACATCGTGAGGCACGCAGTGACCATGGGCTATCATTCAGCACCGCCTGCTGGCCAGGAACCAGGTCAGGGACCAGGGGTGTGGGACTCAAGGACAGTTCTGTTCTTGAGTAATTCTCCAGTTAAATAGCCATCGGATGGAGCTCTGATGGAGGGTGCCCTGGGTGCCATGGGCTGAGGACACCCCATCTAGCCTGGTGGTTTCGGACAGGGGTTGTGAAAGAGGGAGGCTTGAGCTGGGTGGTGAAGAAGTCAGAGGCAGGCTGGTCCAGCCAATACATCCCAAAGCCACAGGGCTAACAGGGAGCCCGGTGCGTCTTAGGAATGGCGTAGGTTGGTGTGGCTGGAGGACTGCTTGTGTCTAAGACAGATGGGGAGTGTGGAGCGTTTCAACAAGTTTGCAGGTGACACTGGTGCTGCTGGTCCGGGGACCCCTCTTTAGAGGCTCTCGTTTTAAATGGTGGCTTGGGGGGTCTCTCAGTGGACATTAAAGCCGGGGGAGTCATGGACTCACATGAGATGTCAGAAAGACACAGCTATCATTAAATCAAAGCGCGAATAAAGGAAAGCCACTGAGGGTGTGTTCTTGGCCTTTATGTGCTGTTCTACCAGAGCCTGTTTAGGCTTTTCGCTGCTAGAATCAGATGATGTCTCATTTAAATCCAATTCCATAACCAGTTGTATTTATTCGATGGTTTCTTAATTTCAAAAGAAGTTTAGTAATATGTGCTTACTGTAAAAAAGCATTGTAAAAGTATTAAAAAAAACAAACAAACCAGTTCATTCTCCCAATGCTCCCTCTCCCAAATTGACCAAGTTCCAGCTACTAGCCTTTTCAGGCCTCTCCTTTCAAACACAGGGTGTGCTTCCACTGTGATTTATAAGAAGTTAATACTGCTGAGGTTGTGATTTTATTTTTTTTATTATTTAATAGATCTATAACTTTCTGCGCTGACCGACACACACAAGATTTACCTCCTTCTTACAGGGCAGATTCCTGAGAGTGATTGTGTGTTCATGGCTGTATCTCCGTGCCCAGTATCTGTGAGACAGTTCAATAAACAGTGGTCCATCCATTTTACACAAGATTCTTATATAAAACAAATATTTATTTAGCAGTTACTTCATGTCCAACGGCTGCACCAAATGCTGGGCCTACCACAGAGAACAAAAACACACCTACTCCTGCCTCCCAAGCTTGAAGTCCAGGGCACATGGGGAAGGGGAAGTCATGTGTGTCTGGGGGGTACATTGCTGAGGAGGGTGTACCTGGTGGGGTCCTGACTGGGAACAGGAGCTGATCAACGGACTATTAGTGGAGGGGGTGGGGCAGAGTTAAGGGGCAGGACCTTGGAGAGAGTTACCCTGGAAGAGGGCTGCCTCTCAGGGCCTGTGACCTGACATCTGAGTGAGCAGGCCCTTGGGGTGGATGGTAGATGGGGAGGCTGGAGTAAGTACACCCCTCTGTTAACTTCCACCCCAGTCCCCTGCTGAGCCACACCGGAGACTTTGGGTTAAGGAACAGGGCAGGGTTTGGAGGTCACCCGTCGTGCAAAAGCAGGGCAGAGAAGGAAAGAGAAGTAATGCGTGGATAGAGTCTTAGAACTCATCATAGGGCGTGCACATTTTAAATGTGCACATTTACGTGGCTGCTGCTACATGGCCTTAGAAAAAGCTTCCCACTTAGTTCCCAAGGGTGTTCTTGCCAGCTGTGGACATGAACATTTTTCAGTATTTGCCAATCCCAAATGGACGTTCTTATTTTTGCAGTTGTGTTTGACTGATTCTCATCAGGGCCTAGGATCTTTTATGATGTTTTGGGTGCAATTTACTGAGTATCCAACGAAACAGCTTCAACATGAGGAAATTGCCTTCCCTTGCAACATCATACATCTGAAGGCGATAGTTGGAGAGTTGCTTCATTGGGTGGCTCTGTGATGTCATGACCTGGGGCCAGCTTCTCAGAAATACTGTTGACCGTTCCCTCATGATCCCAAGAAGGCCCCAGCAGCTCCAAGAACCATGGCTTCCTTTTGCCACACACAGAGGCCTCAAAAAGGAGGAGCAGATCCCGGTCATGTTTTGCTCTCTAAGATGGAAAAACAGTTCCAGAAGCCTCCAGCACAGTTTCTCTTACATCTCATGGCCAGGTCACATGGCCCAAGACAAAACAAGTGGCTGGCAGGGGCGTCCGAATGACCTCAGTTGACTTGGTCTAGTCAATCTAGTCAACAACACTGGCCCCAGCAGAATCTGTGTGGTTAAGGAAAGCTTCAAACAACCACATGCTAATATTATTTGCTGTTGCAACTGGGTTGGACGTCTGAGGCTTGGCAGTCCTGGCTTTCTACGGGACTCACTCGGCGTCTGTGCGAATAAATTAGGATGCAAACGCCGTGATCTGCCTGTTAGATATTCTCTGCAAAGTCTAACTTCCTTGTCTACTTAATGCACAATAAAAATACAGCCAGATTTGTATTAGGCCTTACAACAGAAAGGAGAATGTATGACAACAAATCTTCAAATAATCCCTAAATCTCATTTAGGCAGTAATTTCAATTTTTGCCATACCTCCCTAACAAGAATGAAATACAAGGTAAGATAACCAAAGGAGTGACTGGTAAGTCCCGGGCATGGAGTTGTGTTTCCTGATCCTTTTTAACAAATGGCAGGAGTGCTGCGCAGTGAGAAGGCAGAGGGAGCTTTTTGAACTGGTGATAAAACAGTCGTCGGTTGGATATAAGTAATCTTTGATGCACCCTTGAAAACTTGTTATTTCTTGAACTTATTTTAAAGTTTCTGAAGGAATTGTACCGAGAGCCAGCCAGCCTGGCATTATTTACTCCTGCTGCGGGGGACCCCGTGGCAGTGAGGCTCCCGGGGTGGCCAGGGGTGAGCTCAGGCTGCCTGTGGGAGGCCTGGCTCTGAACTGGTTTGGGGAGGGTTTCACTTCAGAGGAGAATTTATGCCATGGCCAGAAGCCAGGAATAAATGTGTCTTCATTTTATTTGTCTTATTTATTATCACTGCCCAGGCTCAGAATTTCTGTCTGACATCACTGTGATTTTTACGATTTTGAAATGTTTTCCTTTTTCTTGGTTTTTACTCTTTCACTTAAGAAGTTAGAACTTGGTAAGTCTCTGGAGTTTCCTAGCATTTCCTTGCCTTTCCTGTAAACTCCAGTTTTTGGAGCCCTTCTGACTGACCACTGCAATGCCAGCCCCCGCCCTCTGGCTAGGCAGGAGTGAGCCTGGACCAGTGCCAACGGCTCACCCTGCTCCTCAGTCAGACACCTGCTCGCCCCACAGACCCACAGACCCACAGACCCTCAGACTGGGAGGGAGGCCTGTCTGAGCTCCCCATCTGCATTTCATCTTCAGGATGTGGCCAGTGTTTTCTCTGGCAGGGCCTGTGGGATGTGATATTTCCAAAGTCAACACTTCCCTCTGCTGGCCTCATTTGGAAAACAACATTTTGAGTACCGAGTGTCAAATCAACCAAGTCTTTAGACAACCCAAATTCTGTGACATTTTTCCATTTTTAGAGCACTATGGGTTTATTGTCTATTTTCTTTCTTTGAATGAAGGAGTAAACAAGATTCTTAGCCCAGTAAAATGTTTGATTAATCAATAATTAATCATTGTGATGGCCTTTAGTCTCAGATAATGTGGGTTATGGCTTGAAAACTTACAACCTTTATGATAAGTGTACTTTTTTCAAAGGAGAAGTAGGAATCCTTTGACCTTTTTATTGAATAAATATTTGTCGAACTTGTGGTAAGTTGGAAGTTTTGGACTCATGAGCAGACTCTTGAGGACTGTGGTGGCCACATGAGAATGTGGGTTATGTGACATTATGGTTCAGTTGCCTAATCCACCTTTGGGGGACCAGAGCAGAACTTGCGTCAGTAGGGATGGCTCATCAGGTAGCTGGGTAAGAGGGAAGGAAGAATATTCCAGGCAGAGAGGCTGGCATGCGCAAAGGCCACCAGGTTGGTGAAAGAATGGCACGCAGCTGAGTTAAAAGGAGAGTTGAGTGAGTACAAAGCAGAGTGGACAGGCTTTGGTTCCAGAGCTGAGGATGAAGAAGGGCTTTAGGGGAGGAAAAGAATTTCCCCTCTGCCATTCTGAGTTTTTGACTGAGACCCCTGTAGTAAAAGGCAGATTAACAAGAGAAAACCAGACTCCTATAAACATGCATACATGGGAGATTCCAAGGGAAAAATCAGTAACTCAAGGAGGTGGCTTAGATCTCTAGCTTATATGGCATCTTCACCGAAGAACAATACATTTGTGGAGAAATTTCAGGAAAAAAGAAAGCAGCAGACTATGGAAGGGAAACTAATGGTAGATAAAGGCTAGTTAGTAAAATTTGTTATGTAGATTTCTCTGGTGCCATCTCCAGGCTGATGGTGTCTAAAAAACAACATTTTCCCTCTCTTCTTTTTGTACCTATATGAGATGATGGATGCTAGCTAAACTTATTGTGGTAATTATTTCACAATATATTTAAGTCTAGTCATGCTGTATGCTTGAAACTTGTAGAGTGCTGTATGTTAATTATATCTCAATAAAACTGTGAGGAAAGTAATTAAATAAAAAAAATGTATGTCCTGCTTTTAGACAAATGGGAGAGGGCAGGGAGCTTTTCTTGTGTCTGCTTTTTCTCAGTTGCCTTCAGGTCAAAATCCATATGTTATGCCAGAATACCCAAGTGATGGTATTAGCAGGTGGGGCTTTTTCGAGGTGGCTATGTCATGAGGGTGGAGCCCTCATGAATAGAATTAGTGCCCTTATAAGAGACTCCAGAGAGCTCCCTCACCCCTTTTGCCATGGAAGGACACAGTGAGAAGATGACCACTTATGAACCACGAAGCAGACCTTTAATGAACCTGCTGGCATGAACTTCCCAGCCTCCAGAACTGTGAGAAATGTTTGTTGTTTAAGCACCCCAGGCTATGGTAGTTTGTTAATAAAGCCTGAATGGACTAAGACAGTCATATATACATTAAGTTGTGAAACCGTTGAGCATGCATATCAGCATATTGCTGTATAACAAGCAAACAAACCCCAGACTCTAAACTATGGTTATTGTTCAGGCATCTGTGTGTGGGCTGGCATCTGTAGATCTTGACTGCTTTTGCTTGTGTGTCTGTGGTGAGCTGAACCCTGTTCTAGGGGGTGCTTGGGCACTTCGTCTGGGGCAGCTTCGCTCATGCATTTCTCGTCCTGTTCCTGGGACTGTCAAGTTAGCCCCGACACGCCCTTCTTAGGGAGATAGCTGAGGCACAAACGTGACAGGGAGTCCAGATGAGTAAGTGGACTTCAGGATTCTGCTTGCATCATGCTGGCAAACGTCCTAGTTCTTGACAGGAGAATTTTGAAGTCACATGGAAAAGAGCAAGGTAAAGAATTTGGGTCATGAATGCAATCTGATGGATTTGCAAGGAAGCAGAGGTTGAGCAGAAAGAAGAGGTAATTGGTAGGTAACACAAGTACTGGAGGGGAGGAGAGATTAGCATCTTTAGGGAAAGCATCACCCTCCCTTTTCAGTAGGAGGGAAGGAGGAGAGACTGCTCATGGATGTGGCATGTTGGTGGGGTTACTGGGGAAAGCTGAGGAAGTTTCCTCCTTGTGTTTTCTGTTCCTTTTGTGAAGTAAGAGGTGTGTCATCTCCTGGGAAAGGGGTTTTTTGTGAGGTAGGTGACTTAAGAGTGGGAAAGTTTAAAATTTCTCACATGGGGAATGAGGGAGAGTCAATAGGAAACACAGCAGTGTTGTTGGGCCTGGTTGAAAATCCAGTCAAACTTGGGTACCATGGATTTCTACCCCATACACTCTCAGCAAAGACACCATTGGCCATCCAAAGTGGAGCCAGGAACCAGGACTGTGGTGGTACCAGGGTCACCTTTGGCTTTTCTCTTTTCTCTTAGCCAATCACCGAGACCTGCCTATTCACTTCTACAGGAACACTCTGAGTCAAACACTTCTGTCCATTGTCCTGCTCTCCCAAGGACCCGGCAACTATCTTCTGTCCATTGCATGTCCTTCATAGCCTCCCGGTGAGCTCCCCCCCATCATCAGAAAGCTTGGGGACAGTGTGGAGGCGAGCCACACCTGGTAGCCAGCCAAGAGTCGTCATCTCTACCTTGTATTCTTGTCAGGTGGCCCCATGCTAAATCTCCCTTTTATAAAATAAACCTTGTTTTTAGATAGTTTAGACTTACAGAAAAACTGCAAAGATTATACAGAGAAGTCCCGTAAACACTGTGTCCATTTCCCCTGTTAATAGGATCTGACATCAGTATGATACATTTGGCACAACGAATGAATCAATAACCATGCATTTTTATTATTAACTCAAGTTCATTCTTTATTCCAGCTTCTTCAGTTTTTTCCTAATGTCCTTTTTGTTGTTGTTCCGGGATGCCACATAGGATCCCATATCACATTTAATTGTCACGTCCCCTTAGGCTCCTCTTGGCTATGAAGTTTCTCAGACTTTATGACTTTGCCAGTTTGGGGGGTACTTGTCAGGTAGTTTGTAGAACGTCCTTCAACTGGGATTTTCCTGATGTTTTTCTCATGATTAGACTGGAGTTACTGGTTTTGAGGAGGAGGGCCACAGAGGAAAGGGCTATTCTCATCACATCGCATCAAGGGTACTGTTAAAGAAAAAATATTCAGTGACATTTGTTACAGACGGTAAGGTAGACCCTATGCAGGATTGTCTTGATAGGTGTAGAGACCGCTGCAGTGGGGTTTTGCAATGGGGGGAAAGATTGGGTTCAACTCCAAATACAACAAGGAACACTGGGGACTTATAGCCAAGGAGCAGGGTGAAAGTCAGTGGATGGAAAATTAAAAGGAGACATTAGGGGTAAGGGAGATTCTAGCTAACCCAACCTAACAGGATTGTTGCTTAAGACAGGTCAGCGTGACCAGTCATCACCTGGGGATGGTGGGGGAAGAGGCGCTTGATCAGATATCAAGTGTGGGGGATTTTTGCTGAAACTAGATGTTACAGGGAGGTGTACTGATGGGCCTAGGAGAAGGTTCAGGAGCCTGACTAAAGTTCGGTCAAACAAAGACTGTTAGTACATGTTATCAGTGTGACTTGTCACTGTTGATGTTGACCTTGATCACCTGGCTGAGGTTGTGTCTGCTGGTTTCTCTATTGTAAAGTTTTCTCCCCTCCCACCTTTCCATGTTCTACTCTCTGGAGGGAACCCACAAGTTGAGGAGTGCATTGTTGTGCTTCACCTCTTTGAAAGTATAGCACCTGCATAAATTATTTGAAATTTTTCTGCCCAGAAATTTGTCTATTATATCAGGCACTTTTTATATAACACAGCATCTCTTGTAATTTTCACAATTGTGAGGTTGATATTACCTCCTATTTTCCAGATGCAGAAACAGGGGCTCAGTGAAGTCGACTCACCTTCCCAGCGTCACCCAGATTTTAAGTGGCAGACTGGGGACTTGGACTTGGGTGTTCTCAGAGCCAACTCTCTTAAGTACTAAGCTCTCTCTCTACACTGTTGTTTAGTCACCCCACTGAAGGTATTTCACATGGATTTATTCCATGGGTCATCTGTATCTTTCTCTTAGGCAGGGTAAGCACCATTGGGGGGCAAGATGTTCTTGGGGTCTGCATGGTGTGCCTGCCCTTTAAAAGGTCTTCTTCTGAGGACTTTAGGAGATCCTAGTCTATAAACCCTACTCTAAGTCGGACTGGGCTCAAACTATTTTTCATTGTGGTACATGTTTGAGTTTTGTTATGCAAGGAAGACGGTGCTCTATTCCATTTCTAGCCCCCCCCCCCCCCCCCAAGAAAAGGAAAGCTTCCTTTGGTTAACTGTCATGGTTTTTAAGAAGAAATGTTAATATATACACATTCTTAGAAGCAGGTCCACCCTGATTTCACTGTATGAGGTTGTCTGTGGTATAAGAGGCATTATTCAGCTATTCTGGGAAAGTCGGTGGGGAGCCAAGAGTGATTATATATGGGTTATTAAAAGCTGTAGTCAGAATGTGTTGGCCACATGTTGGTTTTTCTGAGCTCACCATAATACGCAGAACAGATCTGTATAATGGGCCATTTGCTTTGTGGATTTTCAGTCTTTCCTCTCCCCACCTGTTCAAAGTGTTTAGAATATATCAGTGCAAAGGACATCGTGCTGAAAATTGCGACAGATAAGTTCTTTCAGGTCTTTAAAGAAATGGCTCTGAACCAATTGCAATTTGTTTCACTAGGACCCTGGCTAAATCTGACAGGTGCCACAGAGCATTTAACTGGACGACAGACCTAAGACCAAAGGACTCTTCCCCCCACAGTTTAGAGCAATTAAGCTGCTTAGGGCACCTGACTGCTAGCATTAGCCCCTCCCCTGGCACTGTGAATGGCAGTGGAGGGCCAGTGGCTGAAATGCATCAAAAAGCATCAGGTTCTGTGGGAACCTGTGAGTCACAGAGCTGGAGGGTGGCACCCACCTGTTGCTGGCTTGTTAACCCACAACAGGGTCACATTAGTCAGTGTACCTCTCCCAGAAAAGCTACATGTTTCACTTTTTAATTTTTGCAGTGAGTTCAGGAGATAGGCTGAGGTCAATAGTAGACAGACAGCAATGTTTCTGGAAGAGTCCCCGCTCTAATATTTCTTCCTTGTTTGTTTTTAACCTTGAAGTTGATGAGAAGGATTTGATCTTGCTTGGGCAGCAGCCCCCCAAGGAAGGAAACAAGGAAGGAAGTGGGATGGGAGGGCCGCCCCCTGGGTGCTGCTGTGGGTGGAAATAATGTTGGATGACACTGGCTGTGGGCCTCAGCTCACTCAGCCTTGTCAACTGCAGGGCAATCGGGTGACCCCGAGGTCTCCAGGCTGCCCATCCTCAGGAGGAGGCCTCCCTCCTGCCACATCCCAGATCTACCTAGTGCCCTTCCTGATGTTCTCCTTTTCACCCCTACTTCAGGGGGTGAGAATGAGCAGAAAATCAGGTGTTTTGGAGACTGTGACACGGTAAGGGGGTGAAACCTATATTCTCAAATGAGGATTCTTACCTGCTTGGGTTTCTGGCTGAGGATCTTGGTAGCAACACTGCCTGGGGTCCCTGCACATGCATGTGTGTGCGTGTGTGTCTGTGTGTAATCGTGCGTGTGTGTATGAGAGACAGAGACGGACACTTTTGAGCAGTAACAGAGGGTGGCAGTGTGCACTGGCTTATCTTCCCGCTGCAAAGATGTCTTTCTCCTCCCTGAAGCCTGGGAGCCCTGGGAAGTGGCCCTGAGACTCATTCTTGGGTTTGCATCTGTGCACCGGTGTCCGTGCTGGGCGCTGACAGCACCAGGACCTTCCCCTGACCAGCAGTGCCTGCTGAGGCTAGCGCAGCATTTCTGGGCGCCACCCCCAGCAGCCTGGCTACTCGCCGTCCCTCCTTCACAGTGTGAGGGGACAGCTGCGCTCCCAGGGCGTCGGCGAAGGGAGCAAGAACGAACCGGCAGAGAGCAGCGCCGTGGCTGGGAATTCTTCCTTGCTGTCTGAGGGGCAGACTCACACGCACCGACGGGTGGGCCCTGGAGGTGACCCTGCGATGTTCCTCTCTCTCCAGGAAGACCTCACTGGAATGAGCACTCTTCGTGGAGTGTGGTCAATTCATGTGTGCAAATCTCTTTGCAGGGCATACCACCATCACCAACTATTTGTTGAACTACTTCCCTGGCCTTGACCTTGAAAGGAGGAACGTGTTTGGGTTCACGGCCCTGATGAAAGCTGCCATGCAGGGCCGAACGGAGTGCATCCGAGCCCTGATGCTAGCAGGTACGTCCCCACCTGTCCGGCGTGGTCCCGGGACTGGGAAATGCAGATTTTGCTTCCTTAAAGAGGACGTGCTGAAGGGATGAATCAGTCCTTTGAAAAAAGACTAGTGGGTGCATCAAAGAACAGCTTATTTGAGGTTCGTGGCTGTCATCAGCCGAGGTGAAACTGAGAAAGGCAGCCACCTTCAGGGTGGCCTGGGACGTCACCGCACTGGTCACCCCTGTAGGACACCCCCCTTGCCCACTGAAGAGCTCTCTGTCCTTCCTCAGATGTGTGCGTTCTGGTCTTGGCTCTGAATGGCAAGGCTGTCCTGTTGGAGGTGGGCACAGGGGTGGCAGGTGAGCCCAGCTGCCATCCTAGATCTCTGCTTGGTGGTTGGAGTCACATGCTGATGTGTGTGGCGGCTCCCTTTCCTGTGAGTTGTCACAGAGTGGGAAGGTCTCAGTCTGTGACTTTGGAGGAAGCGCCTTCATCTCTGAACCTTCCTGTCTCCGTTTATGAAATGGGAGCGGAGCGGTGGCTTCTTTCTCACCTCCCTGAGGATGAGATGGGACAATTCTTTGTAAACTCTCCAAGCCTACGCAGATTTAATGAATTACTAAGCTAAATTCCATGTGACTAATCCCTAGTTCATGCCCCCACTCTAAAATGGAATCACGATCATCATTAGCACAACCTTATGGGATTATTTTAGGAATTAAATGAGAAAATATGAGTAAAGTACACCCCAGGGTCCGGCACAGGGTGAGCCTCTAACGTCTCAATCAGTGTGAGATGCTGCTGTCAACATTATTTAATTTCATTATTTTAACTTACTTTTTTTGTTCTTGGCCCTGGGCTCAGCCAATCCCACTTGGTCTGTGGCTCCCGGAGAGGTGGCATTTCCCCTCCCATCTTTGTATCCCAAGGATAGCAACCAAACTCTTCCAGCCCTCAGCCTAGGCTAGTCATTCTGTTTAGGCAACTTACTTTTTAAAAAATAAACGTTTATTTTGGAATCATTTCAGTTGCATGGAAAAGTGACAAAGATAGGACAGAGTCCCCACACAGCCCTCACTCGTCTCCCCATGTGTTAGCATCTCACCGAGAGGCTGACACTGGTACGTGATTATTCACCAAACTCCAGACTTGATCACGTTTTGCCAGTTCTTCCATGAATGCCCCTCTCTGTTCCAGGGTCCCATCCAGGCTTCCATATTTAGTTGTCACGGGTCCCCAGTTCCCCCTGGCCTGTGGCGGTTTCTCAGTCTTGGCCATGCCTTGGCCGTGTCCATACTGGCCACTGTGAAGTGTCCTCCAGCCTGAGCCTGTCCGTTTTCCTTGTGGTTAGGTTGCGTTGTAAGATTCGCAACTTGATTTAGGTTCTTTCCCTCCTGCTTTAGCCTGAGTATTTCAGGGGATGCTGTAAGAAGAGTAAATTCAGTAGATGAAGACAGAGGCTTCGAAGATGAAAACTTTCTTGGAAATAAAAAAGATGATACTTAAAATTAACCCCATTGGCTGTGCTTTTGACTCAGTGATAGTTTCGGAAGAGAGACATCAGTTTTGACAAACCCTGCCTGTCCTGTGTCAGGGAGAGATGCTGCTCCTGATTAAATGGCAGTCAAGGTGCTTCTGTGTTGGGGGGAAGCTTCATCTGCTTTTACTCTGGATTTAGTTATAATGGAGTGTAGATTGTTAGCAATTTACTTTTTCAACCAAAAATGTGTGGTGTCCGTCACATCTGTGCATTTTCCCCAGTGAGTTAATTTGAATCCTGAACCCTTTTGTTTGTGGGTCAGTTGCCCTCCAATCTCTCTGGCAAATGCCCGGGTTCTGCTGTTGTTCTGCTTTCCTCCCGGGCCTGGGGGAGGTTTCAGGCAATGGTTCCACATTCACAGGGCTACAGAAACACCTTTGGGGGCTCTCTCGAGAGGGGCCTGCTTACAGGCAGTGTGTTCATTGCTGATGTTGTTTCCCCCCCCACTCAGTTATCTGGATAACAAGTTTGGCATTAGGTCTTATGTACTCTCCTTTTCCTGTCTCCTCCCCCATGAGCCCTGCACCATTAGAGTCTAGAAGAATCCGCACGAGTACAGACCTTGAGTGTGTTCTTTCCTGAACTCTATGGGGTCAGAACAGAATGGTCAACAGAATGTGCTCAGAAGTCAGGACCCCTGGTTTAAAATTCTAGTTCCTTCACTTATCCTGTCTGTACCAGCGGTCAGTCACCTAATGTTCTAAGCCTCAGTTTCCCCTTCTATAAAATGAGATGAATGACAGTAGCTACTGCAGGAAGTCATGATGGGGATCAAGTGAGTTTACATGTGAAAAGCCCTTGGACTCGTGCCTGGAATGGAGGAAGCCTTCAGTCAGTGTTGGTTATTATTGTTGTTATTGTTTTTGGTGAACTTATGTGTTCAATAATTATCTGTTAAATGAATGAAAAAATATGGAATATTATTCCCTTTGAAAAATATCCTTGTGATGAGGCACTTAAGCTTTCTTACTGAGGGCAATAAGCATGTAACTTGTGGTTTCTCAGTCTTGGCACTATTGACATTTTGGGCCAGGTGATTGTGGCTGGGGGTGTCCTGGGAATTGTAGGATGCTCAGCAGCCTCCCTGGCCTCTGACAACAGGTGACTGTAGCATCCCCCAGGATTGACAACCAAAATTGTCCCCAGACATTGCCAAGCATCCCTTGAGGGTGGTACAGTTGCCACCTAACGAGAACCACTTATGTAACTGGTGTAAATGGGAAAAGGTGGAAAATGTGAAAAGAGACCTGCCCCCCCCCCCCCCCCCGCCATATACTTTCTTCTTTCCATCTTGTCCTAGATTCCTTCTTAAAATAAAAACCTGGCACCTTTTCAGGGAGCTTTTCCCCACCCTCTGAGGCTTTGGTTGTAGTGTCTCACTTCTAGAATGTTTTCGTTTTCTAGAGTTACTACTAAGTTTGCTTCAGTTTTTTATTCCCAGGAAAGGGAGTTTAGAGTTTCATTTGCCCTTTATAGTAGATGCGTATATATGTTTTAAAAGAAGCAAAATGTGATGGAATGTCTTCCCTGGGTTTGGTGGACAGCAATCAGGATACTTGTTGAGATATTTTTAAAATTTGCACAAGTATTTTTTTCTTCTTATTTCCATTGAATATATTAATATTAGGTAAAGCAAAAGCTTTTAACTGTACGAGGATTGGCATTTATGTACAGCTGTGAAAGGTACCTTGAGAGCTGATCACAGGATGGTCGTCCTGTGGCCATTTCAAAGCAAAAGGCATCAGCATTATTACACATTGATGGTTGGGGTGAAAATGTGCATCTCACCCTCATTTTGTCAAGGGCAGTGTATTTCTGCTCCTGAGTTTGAATTTCTGAGTTGCGTTGTCATTATATTCAATAGGAACCATTTCCTTTTAGAAATAATGAGTCATTGAACTGGATCTCCCTCGCTCCCCCAGCCCCCCGCCTCAAAACTATATATTTTTTCCAATAGTTTAGAACTTACAGACACTTATCAGCTCTTATCTGATGTCAGGCAGAACAAGATAATGTTAGAAAGATCAGAACCTTGGATTTTAATAAAATTATAACCAGGTTCTGAAAAACTGATTTCTTGGCTCTTTGGTTTCTGACTTCCCAAGGAGTAACATCAGCTCTGCTGATGGGAATCGCAGGGAAGGCTGCAGAACCATGTTAATTCAGTGGAATATTAATGCCCCAAAGTGACAGGCCTATTTAAATACGGCTCTTGGAAGCCGTGTGGAGGACTCTGTCGTCTCTGAAGAGACAGAACTCGGCGAGGTCAGCAGGTTCCAGACTTGCTTACGGGAGCTGGCTTTACACCCGGGGCTGGTGGTCATCGCTGCCATAGCTGGGAAGCAAACAGGACACTCAGAGTCTTTTGTGATTCCAGGGAGCAGAGCAGAAGGTGCGGAGGCTGTTTCGAGGAACTGGGAGCAGAGGCACCCACGTTATGGCATTGACCGTATGTTCGTGCCGTCCTAGGCTGGCCCTGACTGTGTACTTCTGGAAAAACCAAAGGGGATGATATCACTAAGAGCTTTCGTTCTGTTTATAAGGAAAGCGTGAATTTCCCATCAACTGAGAATTTGCCCAATTGGAATAGTTTCAAGTTGTTAAGCAGAAAAGGGGCTAAAAACTAGGCATTCCATAGCACCCAGGGCCATGTCTGAGCTTGGGTACCCATGAAAGCAAACCCAGAGGCAAGGACTTGGGGGCAAGTCCTTTTCCTGGAAGATGACCTTGGGAAGTGGTGTGAAGGACAGGGAAATGAGACCAGGACAACTGGAAAGCTAATACATTGTGTTGATGAGCTGGTGACCCTTGTGGAGCCAGCCCTTCCCAGAACCTCTGAAAGATATAATACAGGTCATCTCAGGAATGCCTTGCGGGGGTAGGCCAGGGAAGCCGGGGTATATTTGCTCTAACTCCCATCCCTTGGGGAAGGGGAGCTCTTGGGCACATTAAATCTTCAGCAGTTCCCCTCCCTGTGCTGTGGGCTGGAATTTGGATGATCTGATGCCCATCAGGGGCTCTTTCCTGTGACCCTGCATCCCGACTTGTCATACTGATTATACCTCGATGCAGGTCGGAGGGGGCACAGGAGGGGAGCTTCAAGGACTGGTCCACAGGGGTCCTGTGTGACCAGAAAGGCCTCTGGGTAGGAGGGAGACAGAGTTGGGCTTTGAAGGGTGGATAACATGGGGATGGGGGCTGGGAGAAACAGGGAAGAAAGTGATGCTCCTGGGCTCTGCCCGTCTCCTGCTGGCCCCATGGACCTGCCATGACTCCCTGGGAAAAGCATCCTGAGAATGAGTGATGGAAGGTAGCTTGTTTTCCTTCAGGACCTGTGTAGGATGTTTTTGCTGTGAGGAACAGAAACCCTGACTTGACTGTGGTTTAAAGAAGATAGGCGTATGTTTTTCTCACTTCACTAGAAGTTTTGAGGTAGGCAGTCACCACGCACAACTGGCCCTGGTCCATGAGGGCATCACAGACCCAGGTTCCTTCCCCTGGTCCACTTAGCGCACCTCCTCTCCCAGCTGCTGACCGGTCACCTCAGGTTTGCAGTATGGCCATCAAGCTCCAGGCTGCAGATTTATGCTTCAGACAGAAAGCAGCAGCCCCAGCCACATGGTCTCTTTCAGCAGAATGCAATAGCCTTCTCTTTGGGGTTCAGATGGGGAACAGGATTGTATTAGGCAAGGTCCAGGACATTTTTAGTTTTCACAGCTGGTGGGATTCCATTGGCATCTGGTGGGTAGAGTCCAGGGATGCTGTTAAAAGCCCTACAGTGCACAGGACAGCCCCCACAACATATAATGATCTGGCTGAAAATGTCAATAGTGCCAAGGTTGTGAAACCCTAGGTTAGACCAATCATGGTGCTTTGCTTAGAACTGAGTATGTTGCTCCCTTGAATAAAAGAGAGGATTTTGTGTAGACAACTCACAGCACTCAACAATGGTAGCAAATGGACCCCCTGGCAGGAGCCCAACTCTTGTCTGCCTGGCTGGCGCCCTGGGCGAAACAACAGTGAGTAGGAGGCCAGGAGGCCAATAGCCTCATGGGGAGAAGATGGATACAGTAGTGTTTCGGAAGTTTTCCATATTCTCTGAAAGGTATACAGTATGTACAAAGTGTGAACTATCAGTTCTTGTCTTTTATGATTTAATCACTATGTCCAGGCCATTAATATCACCCTTAACAGTAATTTCTTAAGAAGTGATTCCCTGATTTATAACAGGAATCAGATCCTTGGGCTATTATAGTCAGAATGGCCTTTGTTCTTCAGATGTCTGTTTTTCCAAGACTGTCTTGCAAAGGTGCAAGAGGAACAGAAAGAGGCGTGCTAAACTTTGGACAGCTGCTCCTTTAGTTTTCCATTAGCATTTGAAAAATGTCTCTTTCAAGCAGTGTTCATTAAGATTTAAATTTTGCAGTTTGTTCCTTTTTAAGTGACATGCAATTAATTAAGGTTTAATGTGTCATCTATTTTTGCAATGACACTTTTACTGCCCCCTTTTCATTTCAGTCCGTTTATAAATTGTGCTCTAGCTAATGAGTTCCATCCTGATTTCCAGTTCCAAATAATTACCACTCTTTTAGTATGGCTGTTCTTTAATGCGTCACAGAATTAGAAGCATTGCCAGGTGAAATCAGGTGAGCTGGACTTGCCTGGGCCGTAGGGCCCCTGGGGGCTGCTGGGCTCCCCTGCTGTTCTCAGTTCATCACCTATTGACCAGTCACCACGTGTCAGGCACCTGGGTCTGTGTGGGATGGAAACCCCCACCAGCCTGGCCCCTGGGGAGCTTGCAGACTAGATAATTGCCCCACTTCTCCACATTGCTTTGCCAGTGGAAACATGACTAATGGGACTTGAAATCCTGAATGATTTTTAACTGTATATGGGGTTGAGATTGGACCAAGATGAATTGAACAGCAGTTCCTTATTAATTCTTATTTTACTACCAAGCTGAAATTTATGAAATATTAGGAGGGGCCAGCGGGTGGTATGGGGGAGATTTATTAAGAAGTGACTAGTGTAAGTGAGACTGTGAGGATGTAGGAGTCAGGGTTCCCCAGAGAAACAGAACCAATGAATGATATATATTAAGAGGTTTATTTTATTAAAAGAGATTTGTTTTAAGGAATCGGCTTACATGGTTTGGGAGTTAGCAAGCTTGAGATCTGTAGGGCAAGCCAACGAGCTACACACTTGTATAGGAGCTGATGCTAGAGTCTTCTCCAGAAATTCAGCTTTTGTTTTTAAGACTGTCAGCTCGTTGGACAAGGCCCACCCACATTATTTCAGGTAGTCTCCTTGACTTCAAGTCAACTGATTGTGGATGTTAACCATACCTACAAAATACCTTCACAGCACAGCTGCTTTTTGTTTGATTAAATCCCCAAGTACTAGAGCCTGACCATGTTGACACAGAAAACTGTCACTGAGGAAGGGGCTGCCCTGTGGGGAGGTGGGAAGTGCATGGGGCCGAGGGTCAGGAGACCTTCTCTCTTACCAGCTTTGAGACCTCAGGCAGGTCTCCCGGCCTCAGTGACTACCATCCATCCTGTAACAAACCTTTATTAAATGCATGCCTCCTACCAGCCAGGATGATATGTGTTGAGGAAACAAAAGCAAGTGAGACTTGGCCTCTGTACTGGAGAAGCGCACTGTCTGGTAAAGACAGAGCCACAATCAACTAACCGCCCATTGTGAGGGGTAGATGGCCTCCCGTTTCTGCAATATCACAACGGTAGCATTCTCACAGAGATCTGTGAGGTAGGGAGATAATAGATGCAAAGGCCTGTACTGTTAGAATTTTTAGAATATTCTAGCCGCGTCAGTCAAGTGTTCACAGAGCACCTGTGTTGTCTTCAACTCTCCGTTGCTGGGAAGCCAAGAAATCTCATTTCTTCAAATATTCTAAGATTTCGGTGCTGAGTTCAGGTGGTTTTACTTAGGAAAGAGAAGCCCGTAAATGGAGCACTTAAAGGTGGGGTGCCTAATAATAGTAAACACAGCAGGTGACAGTCAGAGGCAGGTTCATCCACCTGGCTGGGGGTGGAGTCTGTGATTAGGTTTTAGAAGTTTGACCTTTGTTTCATGCCACTGAATTTTGGCTCCTGCCTGTGGGAGGGGAAGGCTCTTGTTGCTTCCACTCATAACTGTGTTTTTCAGGGGCAGATGTCCACGCCAGGGACCCCCACCGGGGGATGTCACCCCAGGAGTGGGCCACTTACACGGGGCGATCCGAGGCGGTGCGCCTCATCCAGAGGCTGCTGGAGAGACCCTGCCCGGAGCAGTTTGGGGAGAAGTACAAGCTCGAGCTGCCGCTGCCCTTCGAGGGGGTCCCGAAGCCAGCGAGCTCCAAAAGCTGCTTGCAGAGGCTCGCCGAGTTCGCGCGCGCCACGCTCACCTCCCGCCGGCGCCGGGGCCTGGAGGACGGGGGTGTCCTGGACCGCATGGTCAGGATGACCACGAGTCTCTACAGCCCAGCTGTGGCCGTCGCCTGCCAGACCGTGTGCCCCGAGGACCTCCCCTGCGTGGGGAAAAGGCGGCTGGCGGTGCAGGAAATCCTGGAGGCCCCCGGCACACGCGCCCAGGAGGGGGGCAAGGTGGAGGGCACCCAGCAGCAGCTTCGGACCTCGCAGGCGGTGGGCCTCTCCCGGGAGGGGCCCCTGAGGGCCAGCCTCCCGGGCGCCCCGCCGCCGGGCGCCCCGCGGAAGGCCAGCCTGCTGTCCCTGCCGCTGCTGCGGGGGAGCAGCGTGCGGCCCGCCGCGGTCGTCCCCCGGGTGCGCGTCACCAAGGCGCCCACGCCCACCTTCCAGCCCGAGCGCGCGCCCGCCAAGGGCGGCGCCAAGGACGACGGCCACCTGCAGCTCCCCAAGTGGCGGTACAAGGAGGCCAAGGAGGAGAAGCGCAAGGCGGAGGAGGCGGAGAAGCAGCGGGCGGCCAAGGCGCGGAGGGAGCGGCGGGCGGCGCCCTGGAGGAAGCGGACGTGAGGCGCGCGGGGCGCGGGGCGCGGCCCGGGGCGGCTGCGGGAGGCCCTGGCCGCCGCGCCCGCCAGGGGGCGCCCCCTCCCGCCCTCCGCGCCCGGACAGCGCCCCCGGGGCCCCAGAAAGCGGCCGCGTGGGCTCGGGCTGCGCGCGGGAGGGATGCGGGCCGAGCGCCGGCCGGTTTGCCCGAAACCGGCTCCCCGCGGCCGGAGCGCCTCGCGGGCGGTTTGCGGGGAAGTCTGCCTCTGGAGCCTCGGGGCACTTTTAAGACCAATTTGTCAAAGGGCCTTTTCTGTACCGTTTTGTATTCTAATCATGACCAAATCTGCGGCGTTTGACCGGGGCGGGCTGTTTGTATTCAAAACAGTTTTAATGCTTTTATCTGAAGCCCCTTTGTTTAAAATACTGTTCCCAGCAGGAACGCCTTGTGGCATCTCTACGGTTTCCTACGGAATTTGTGAAATTCCCCCTTTTTTTTTTTTGCTGTCAGGGTTTGGTCTCACCTTTCCTTCTCCTTGTGGGGACGCAGGGAGCCCCGTATATTCCTGCTGATTGGACTAAGTGATGCCAAGCATGTGTTTCTATTTGATAGAGACCTTTTTACAGCAAAATGACCAAGTGAGCAGCCTCGGGGTTCCTCGCATCATTTTTTAAGCTCTTACACGGTAACAGCAGTGGCGAAAACCCTGTCCTCAGAGTGTGAAACCGTGCCTGGAGAATCACGGGGTCATTGCTAGAACTACACTCATTTTAAGCAAGGGATAAACGGGGCAAATCTAATACATTATTATTATTAGAAATGCAAAATTAAGTCCTATGTGCTCTTGGATAAATTGAATTCAGATGTTGTTAAAATGTAAAAAAGATGCGGAAAGGATAAGGAACCCAGAGGGAAGACCACTGAGATGGGGAGAGGGGTGATTGTTAGGGAAACAGGGATTAGAGCTGACTGTGAAGCAGCCTTGTTTTAGGCAAACGCCCCTGGAGAGGGCCGGGCGGCTGCCTCCCCCAGGCCCAGTTCCAGAGGTCCCCCGGGTGGGCTTCCTTTCCTTTTCCTTGCTAGCTGCCCCGATGTTCACTTTACCCTCACGGGCTCTGTGGAATTTCCAGGGTGTGGGAACGTTGGCCGAGCATGGATGTGACTCGCCCTGGGCCCTGAACTCTCAGAGGGCGTTTTCTGTCCATACTTTTTTTTTTTTTTTTTTAAATCTGCAAAGCACTGAGAAATTCTCATGAATCTCTGGCCATCTGGGTTGTAGAGTACGTATCACATATGCACTACTGACATCCTTACAGCACTTTATTTAAATTGCATCCTGCTTGGGAGCTATAGATTAAAAATATTACAGACCGAGTTAGAAGCTCTTTCCTTCACAGGTCAGATGGTGCTCCTTGCTACATCGGGACCAGAGCCCGGCTGTCCCATGCTGTGGGTGGGGTGGCACTGGCCTCTCTCTGTTCCCTCCCACTCAGCACCGTGAGGCATTGGGCAATCAGGGGTGTCATCCTCTCGAAAACCCTCCATATTGCACACTGCATCTGAACTGACGAGGGATAGGTGTGGTGATAATTCAACTTTGAAAGCCAGATTGTAGTGAGTCCCTCCCTCATCCCAGAAAGGCACGAGAAGAATGTCACAGAGGGCGGGCCCACTTTGAGCATCACTGCTAGTAGCTGGCTGCAGGTCAGCCTTCTGCCTAAGAGCTGGGATTGGCCAAGTCCCCTTGGATGGGATGAGGGCTGGTCCCCAAGGTGGGAGTGGTCTCCCTGACGGTCTCATCTGGATTCCTTTAAGATCATTTTTTGTGTTTATATATATTTGTTGCTTTGAATGGGAGGGCTGCATTATCTCACTCAGGGGTCATTCCCTGCCCCTGTCCTCCAGGGTCAGGGTCAGGGGCACTGATGGCCCCTTCTGATTTTCACATCTCTCCTTGGCCCTGTCACATTCGTTCCCTGCCTTCCCTTCACCTCCTCTTTTTGCCTCACTTATCTTTTCACCCTCTGCCCATTTCTTCTCCAAGTTTGGCTGATTCCTAGCCCCACCACTCTGAGGTCTAAAATGGGCAGAAAAGCAAGGCCGTTAAGAGAGGCAACGTGGCGTCCATCCCTGCTGAAGGACCGCGTCATGACCACCAAAGCCCCAACAGTGAGCCAAGGCTAGATTTCTCTGCGGTGGTTTAGAATTCTCGCACCCCCCCCCCCTTATAGGGAGGGAACCCTAGGTTTCTCTCCCTACAGATGACAACCCACCCCTGCTCAATGTACAGAGGGGGGAGGGTCTGGTGTCTGCTTGCACCCCTAATGTTTATTAACTATAAATAGTAAATTTCAAGTTGACAGGTACCTTCTCAGGGATTTATATATAAACATAGGGGCAAATTTGAAGTATATTTTAATACTTTTTAGGTTTGTGTGAACTATGATCAAACTAGACAGAAGAAATGTATCTAAGACGTTATTGCTGCTGTTTTCCAGGGAGATGCCTGGGGGTTGCCCCTCGGTCGAGATTTCCTGGTTATTGGAAACCCAGGACCCTGGAGCCTGAAATGACTCTGGGGTGGACATGGAGTCATTTCAGCACCTCTCAGTGGCCTCTGTGGATTTGAACCTTTGTATTAAACTCACCCGCTGTGTGAGTAGCACGGGCTGTGATAACACAGATGGGCCATTTGTGCTTTGACCTCTGGAACGGGCTCCTCCCCATCTGCTATTGGAGTGTGGGGTGGGAAAGGACTCAGTTTTCTATGTGCTCATGGGGATCGAGTATGAGACCCCTAGTCTGGCACCATGCTTGTGCTGGGAGGGAGGGAAAAGAGGGGAGGTCATGCGGAGTGGCCTGATGTTCAGAGACCGCACCTCCACGGCTTTGGCTGCACTAGGGAAACGCGGCGCGTAGCATCAGGGCCTTTGCTTTCCGATGCCCCCCCCACCGGGCAGCATGAGACACCTCAGGAATATGAAGACGGGAGATTGCAATACCTCCGTCATCTCAACTGCGGGCCCTCCTAAGACTCGAGGCTCATTTTGCTGAAAAGGGTACATTTCATGACGTCTGCTGGAAAATGGGCCTTGTGGGCCAGAGGGACCGTCCCAGGCTGCCTCTGCCCACCCCCTCTGCTGTCGGGGCGAGCAGGTCTCTGGGGGCCCAGCGAGCGCGGAGACGAGGCTGCTGTCTGTGAAACTGAATTGCATGGGGTGCGGCCAGACCCTGGCCCTGCGAGGGAAGGGAAGCCTGCTGTCCCCAGGGAAGAATCGTGGGCACTGAGTTATGAAGAAGGCATCCCTGAGAGGTAAATAAATGAGCCAAGACTAAAGAGTGGGTCTGATTGGTGGCTGCAGCCTCTGGCAAGAGCGCTGCCTTCCCCCTTCCCGCTCACATGGAGAGAAGACGGCCTTTTCATGATTTCGCTCCGTTTGCTCTGGGAGCTGAGTTACAGCCCTGCTCTTCGGTGTTTTCCTTTCCCCGGGTTCACCTGGAGATTCACGTTCGCTCATTTTTCCATTTTAATACAACATGGTTGTTCCTGGTAGTATTAAGATTTATCACAAACTATTGGAAGCTCCTAGTACCAACCAGTCCTTTACATGACAAAACACTAGCACTTTTTCTTGTTTACGGTGTTGGGAAATTCTAACATGCTCAGCACCCTTTCTGTCCATGGTGGGGAGCTGTTTGGATTCTGCACCCAGCTGGGGTATTCCACACACACAACCTCAGGGCCCTGGCCCTGTGGACCTGGGCCTCAGTTTCCCGTGCAGCAGGCTCAAGTTAGCCCTGTCTCATCTGGGCAACTGCCACGAGGGCCAGGGTGTCCTGGGGAAGGAGAGGTGGAGGTCAGGCCCAATCGCTCCTTATAAGATGACAAAGCCATGTTTATGACAGCACCTGTACGGGGTAGAAAACCATCCAGCAGGGTTGTCAGCCACAGAGCACTAAACACAAGAACGGTTCTTCCCAACACCCAGATTGCTCTCTCCTCGATCTTGCGCCCCAGTGCATTTAGAACTTGTTTTGGGCATCTGTATAACACTTGAATAGGTGCTCACTTCTGTGCCCTTGAATTCACAGGGTTCTTCCTAAACATTTAAAATAAGTGGCTAAAGACATTCCTCTGGAGGTTGTTTTTTGAAAGAACTAGAAAACCCTACAACTAGCTGGATTGATGAACTAATTTTTGAGTGACTCAGGTGAATGGCAATGCTGCATACACAGTTTCCTTGCTCTGACCCAGCCTGAAAGAAGACCTGCCTGACAGGTGTGGCCCCTGCAGTGCAGTGAGAGCCCTCAGCAGTAAGCTGTGCCAAGGTGGGCAGTGTGTGATAAGGTGTGAGTGTGCGTGTGTGTGTGACCTGAAAGGAGACCTGGCTTTATGCTCACAAAGGTGACTGCTCCTGTGGCTTCACTGTGGCTCCTGGAGAATGTCAGGGTGACCTGCTTGGATGGTGTGTGTTCAGGAGGACTGGACAGCCTAAGGCCAACTGGGGGCACTCTGGCCAATGGGATGTGTAACACAGCCAGTGTGTCATAATGCAGGTCTTTTTCTTCAGTGGTAATGTTTGCCCAGGCGACTCCTACGGGGCTCCTCTCAAGGTCCTATAGCAGGATCTGGGTCATCTCTCGGCCTTTGACGCTTGTCATGAAAGGACCCTGATCAGAGAGGACTCTGCTTGGAGAGCTCTGCTGAGCGGTCAGCCCGTGGCCCCAGGGTGGGAGCTGACTTCTCTGAGACTTGGTACCAGGCTAACCATAGAATCCACATTTAACCCTTATAAGTGCAAGGTTTCCCCAAGTCTGCCTCAGTGTTAGATACCCTGATCAAAGGTAGCACAATTTGGGTTTTGAGAGAAATTGTTTCATCATAATGTGACACTTTTGTATTATTTTTAAGGAAAATGTAGGGGAGAGACAAGAATGGGCCAGCCATCCCAGGTAGAGCAGGGCCTGTGTTGACCTGATGTGTTGTGAAGTTTTGGGGGGTCACGTGGAAGCACTTTAACACCATTTGGGGAACAGACGTTCTAGAAGCTCGTTTGGAACTGCACATCTATGTTGAATTTGATGAAAACCACACAAGGAAGCTATACACCCAGAAATGTTACCAGCAGCCCTGAGAGCCTTCAGAACATCCGAAGGAATTTGAGTAATACCCCCATTCAGAGAATCCAGAACAGCTAATTTTATTTTATTAACTCTCAATTCATTCAGGTCTTCCTGCCTGGCGTTTATCGGGGGTCTGGGGATGTGTGTGATCAGACTGCACAGGGTGCCGGGTTTCCAGTGATGTTTCATCTTGGTATAAGCTCTGTTTTTTGAATGTAAAGCTATTTTCATTGTTGTTTCTAAAAATCCGATAAGTTTCTGGATATTAAAAAATGTGGAGTACAGATATAATTCTGTAAATTTCAGTGTTTTATTTCGAAGGGAGAACTTTTCCTATTTAGACCTCAGGGCTATTTTGGGACCTCCAAATAAATGTGACCCCAGCAGCTTCAGTTCTTGATATCTAAAAGGTTAATAATCTTTAAGTTAAATATGATATATTATTCAACAGAAAGAATGTGTCTTTCCTTTTTAACTTCTAGCAAATTCTATACTTAATATTTGAAAAGTGTAGAAAAAAGATGTGATAATGTAAAAATATGGGGAATAAACATTCTTATGGTAAAATAGTGTAATAGTTGAATAAACCTAAGTGTATATAAATTAGAAAATGAAAAATGTAATATACCAGTATTTTTAATGTCACTTATTTTGACGGAATAAATGTGCACTTTTTCCTTCTGACACACTTTTACTTTATTTTTCAAAGGTAACATTTTAAAAATGTTTCAAGTAATCGATGAGTACTTTCTCATTCATTAAAATAACCTCTTTGCAGGCCACCTCTTCTCAGACTGCACTTCATAGGCATCCTTCAGTCATGTTTCCAAGTATTTGCACAATTCGAAACAAAAATATAGCTTTGTTTTTCCGAGCGTTCCTTTACCTAAATGGTGCAATGCAAATGTTGGTCTTTAGTTTCTTTACTTAGAACATGACTCTGGAAAGCTATTTAAGGAATTTAAAAATTAATTTTCTTTTAACAGCTAAAATAGTAATGTTCAAACACAGGAGAAATCAACCAAACACTACTAAAGGGTCTCAGGGGAAAAGTGACTCACTCTCCCCTGGGGCAGTCCCTCAGCCAATTACTTGTGGGTGTTTCTGGAAATACCTTCCTCTGTGTTCTTCCCGTGAGGTGTAGTCCAAATGAGACGGCGCCGTGTACACGTTTCTTTGGCCCGGGCTGGGGAGAGCATGCTCTAGTTCCTTCCACCTTGCTGATTCCTGCACAGTGTTCCTCGGGAGAGGTGCATCGCGGCTCGTTTGACCGTTTCTTCATGTTGGACTATTACAGCATTTCTGCTTCTTATTTCGTACAAGTCAGGAAGAGCCTTGAACTTACCTATTTGTATACACAAGCGAATCTTTTCCTAAGACAGGAGTGCAAAAGTGGAATTTGCCAGGCAGAAGGGAAGACACAGTTTAATTTCAGTGGTCCCTGCTGTGTTGAGGCTGCTGAGTACGTGCCCACTGGCGATGGACAAAGGAGGTCATTTCGCACCTGCAGCAACACTTGCTGTTCATCAGACTTTCTAAATTTTTGCCAATCCGATAGTTAAACAAAACTATCTCGTTTTCATTTTCATTTCCCCCAATTATTGGCAAGGTTGAGCATCTTTTCATGTGTCTTTAGGCTACTTTTATTTCCTGTTATAAAACTTTCTTATTTATATCTGTTTCTCAATTTTTCTTCTATTTTTTGGATGTAATTTTTACTGATTTGTAGGAGTTTGCTACAAGTTTTGGATCATAGATCTTTGACACACATTGTGTTTATTTTCTCCCATTTTATCACTTATCTTTCAAGTGTCTCATCTAACAGTTTTATGATTTAAAACTTGTCAAACTAAGTTTTAAAAATATTCACATTTTGTATTTCTTTAAGACAGTTTTTTCCTACCCCCAAATTAACATTTCTATATTTTCTTCTGATTTATAGAAACTTTGTTTTTTCTTTTTAGCTCTGAAAAATTACATTCACACACGATTCGTCATTTAGGTTATATTTGATAGGACTGAAAACAAACAGCTCCTATTTATTTGGAAAGTTCTCTACATTTAGGAAATCTGAAGTCTGATGCATTAAAAATCAAAAATTAAAATTATTAAGGAAGGCCCTAACTAAGAAGTCAAATTTAAAAAAAAAACTAGGTCAAGATTGTTACTGGAGATTATTTGTATTTGTTGTTTGTGAAAGAGCAAATGATGTGTGTATGTGATGGGTGGAAATACTGGTAAATAGGCAGGTAACATACAAGGGATAGGCCTGTTCAAAAAGCCTGAGAACTGGGACATGAAAAGTAAGTGGAGGAGGGGGATGGTGGTCTATTTCCCCAGCTGATAGTGCACAACCTTGCCCTTCACATGGTCACTGGCTCCCAGCAGGTCACTCCTGCTGTCTCCCTTGATGGTGACTGGGCTGGCTTCCAGCAGTGGGGACATTAAAAATGGCCTGGAAACCTCCAGTCTGCTGACAAAACAAACTGATGCACAAACTGTTCAGGTAAATTGTCAGCTGCCTGCAGCATCCCATCTTGGATCACATTGTCCCTGCAGCAAAGTCACCAGATCCCAGGTCTCACAGGTCACTGCTCTCCCTTAGGTTTTCCTGGCTAAAAATATATATAAAAAATAAAATATAAAAATAAAAGAATAAAAAATAATAAAATATAAAATAAATGACTCCAAGGCAAATCTGCCTTGGTACTTCTAAATGTTATTTAAAAAATAGGCTATCAAGAAGTCAGCTGTAAGGATATGACTTCAATTTGTCATTAACTCTTATTGAAAAAATAAGCTTTATTAGTGTAAGAGCCTAGTTGGGAAGCTGGATAGGGCTGCTCTGTGGGCCACCAGAGACAGGAGGGTTCAGGGACCCCTCTCCCTGGGCTGCCCACTGGAAAGGACCAACTTTCAACCTGCTAACTGTCCTGAGTGGTCATTGAAAGGTGGAAACTTGACCTCCTTCTTGGCCAAACCCATTGGCGGCTCCCATCCCCGCCTCCTCCCTTGGCTGAAGTGCATGATGCTCTTTGAGGGGTGAGAGGTCATAGGTTGGGGGTGGGAAAGGCAACCACTTCCTCTTTCCCTCCCACTGCTGTGCAGGGCTGGGCCCGCTGACCCACCCCATCCCCAGTGCCAGCCGGTGTTTCTCTAACTCTACACACTCATTTTGGTCCCGGACTCAGGCCCTTGAGATACTGCTGGGTCATAGGGTAGTTCTAGTTTTGATTTTTTTGAGGCACCTCCATCCCGCTTTCCAGATGGCCCTCGATTTCCTCCTCAACCTGTTTCTGTTGCTTTGTTTTCAGTTTCCTCATCAGGCGCATGGCCTCACCATCTGCCCAGGTGCTCGAGCCAAGAGCTCGGCTTTCGTGACCCTTCCTCCTGCTCTCCTTCCTGCGGCCCCATCTCCTGAAAATCCCATTGCTTCCTAGTTTTGATGGCCTCTCATCTACCTCACTGATGGAGGGATTCTTGCCCTGGGGCTAAGGGGGTGGCCGAACACAGGACATCCCACACTGGACAATTGAGATGTCCAGAGGCCATTCCCGGGGGCCGAGCTCTGTTCCTGGAGAGGAGCGGCAGTGGGAGGAGGCCCAAAGCTCTCCTGGGCTGTGATCTGCCTCCTCAGTCGGTCAGCCCGGGAGCCAGAAAACTGTCCCACCACCAGCTGCTTCCCACTGGCCGAGGGGGTGGCGATGGCTGTCTTACTACCAAATGGCTCTCAGGGCATTGCCGATTAGGCCGTGTTGATGAAGGCGTTGGTGTTTGACGAGCAGGACATTAAATGACAATGGAAACCAGCTAAATCAGCTCGGTGGAAACACAGTGTGGAAGATACTCCGCTTTATTAGACTCAGCCTGGCTCTTCTCCCAGAAAAGCATACGGGGAAGTGGATGCTTGGCTAGCTTAATTAAACCAAACGACAATACACATCTTCTGAGCTGTGTGGGGAAAGGTCTTTGGAGACAGACAGACAGACGGGGTCCAGGCCTGGCTTTGCTACGTTTTCTCTGTGATCCTGGCAGTCGTACGCGTTTCTTTGAAGAAGAGGCCTCTGAATGAGTGCTGCACACCCTGTCTGTGCCGGTGCGGACAGGGAGATGCTGGGGCCCGCTCTGGGCACAGGCTCCCTGCTCACTACCTTGAGTGACAGTCCTTAGGGGACTGTCAGCTCTTCTCTGCTTCCATGCCCTCCAGGTGATCAGGAATGCCTCTCAAGAACCCCAGCGATCCTCACGGGAGAGAGATCAGCGCAACACGGCTGCAGTGGTGATGAGGACACGTGTGTTTCAAAGAGCCGAGTTGCAGCGCCCTCCACTAGGGAGTCTCGCCAGGGACAGCCGGGCGGAGCCTTCCGCCCCCGGCCCCGTGCCACCCCGGTCTGGCGAGCGCCTTGGCCCACACCGGGCCTTCCGCAGGTGGAGAGGTGCCCGCTCCTGGCCCCGGGGCTGCACTGCGGTCACGCTTTAGTGAACTCTGTCATCTGTGCTCGCTTAGCTGCGGTGATGTCCTCAGCGCCAGGAGCAGTGACCCAGACTGACGGGGTCAAGGTCTTTCCGGCCCCGATCAGCAGAAGGGCAGCCCCGAGGAGGAGCCCATCGTGTCTCCCGAGCCCAGGGCGGAGCCGCCTAAGAGGCCCGTTCGCAGACCCTCTGAGAGGTGACACAGGTCAGGATGTGCGTTTCTCACCCCGCCCTGGTTTCCGGTTTGCCTGTTCGGTTCCTGTGTGACACAACATCTGATAGCCGTTCACTTGGCTGACCGGAATTCGGATGAGTCTTAACCTAACCGGAAGTGGGGATCACTGAGCCCGAACCACTTCTGTAGTCACACAGGCCTTCCCCAGCGAGCGACGGCCCCGGAAACAGCGCTTTTCAGGTGACTCAGCCCGGGTCTCCACCCCGACACGAGGCAGAGGCATCACTGACACTGAAGGTAGGAACTGTATGCTAAGCTCGTGACTTCCGCAGACCTTTGCTCCCTCTCATGCTCTGTGCTTTATGTCCCGTGTGACGTCACCTAGTTGTATATGCTGCAGCCAAAACCCCCAGTGTCCGAGGGGAAGGAAGATGTGAGAATCTCCAGCCTGGGCTCCAGGCAGTGGAGAGGTCACAGCTGGCCTCTCATTCCTCCTCCTGGGATGGAAAGGGGGGCTTGTGGAGGGGAGCTGCGGGAGGGGGCCGTGCCAGGGGGCAGGGATGCCAGGTGAGCTGACGCCCTGGCCTTCCCCTCGCGCTTAGCTGCTCGCTCTGCAGAGAGGGGCCCATTTTCCTCTTTTGCTCTTCACTCCGTGGAGTTGGGTTAATCAGCTTTAGACACATGGTTCATTTTGGAAAACAGGCTTTAATCGTTTGGAAAGAGGCTTCCAGACCTTCTTTTGGGAATGAGACAAAAACCTGGGTGCCTGGCAGGCCTGTCTAGGTGAGTGTGCTCGGGAAGCCACCGGGAGGCATTTATCTCTGCTCTTCTTTGTATCGGTGACTGAGAAAACAACCCTGATGCTGTAGATGCGTCGCACGCCTCCCTGCAGGAAAAGGCTTGCTTTATCTGGAAACTTCCACTGCATCCAGGAGCAAATCTGCATCAGAGCAATTTGCTATTTTCTGCTCCAGGGACTGAAAAGCGGACACAGCTTGAGCCTTAGCTGCTTCCACTGGGTATCCTTGCCACTGGAACACATATATTGTTTTATTTTCAAGATTCCAGCAGGAGGGGAATTGGCCTTTAATAGTTTAGCTGCAATATGGTAAGTATGGACTTCTAGAACAGGGTCATTAGGGTTTCTGAGCCTCGGCACTGCTGACATTCGGATTGGATAATACCTTGTGGTGGGGGCTGTCCTGTGGATTGTCAGGTTTTTAGCAGCATCCTTGGCCTTTGCTCCCTAGATGCTACTCACTAGCATCCCTCCCAAACCCTCAGTTGTGACAACCAAAGATGTCTCCAGACATTGCCAAATGTCCTCTGAGGGCAACATCGCCCCCAGGTGGGAAGACTGTTCTAGAGATGATGAACTTCATTATCAGAACTCTAAGCACAGTCCATGTTCTCAAACCATCGCTAGTTAAAGAATGACACAAGTCAGTTTCTGGCAATTTGTACAGAAACAGCCTTTGTGCTACAAAAAGTCGGGCTCTCTCTTTTAGGTGACCCTTGGCAGCGCGGATGACAATGCGGAAATGCAATCAAAAAGCTCATTCAGGGCTTCTGGGTAGAGTTCCAAATCCCCCAGATTATATCAGTTCATTATGTCCTATCATGCTGGGTCTTTTCCAGGTGACAAATTGGATTTTTTTGAAAGCACAGCAGTTGGATTTATAATAATATTTAGGATTAAAGGGGAAGATGAGAAAAATTTTATTTTCTCGTCTTAAGCGCCCTCCCTTAATTGAATTTTAGAAAGTCTGTTTGGAAGAGGAAGTTTAACGTCAGACAAAATGTCGAGACGTTTGGATGCTTCAACGTGGTCAAAGTGAAAACAGATCCCAGATGCTTTGAAGGTCTCAAGAAAAATGAGCATCGATGAACTCATGTGATGATTTGTTCATTTCATGTGTCAACTTGGCTAGGCCAGTGCCCAGATAGTTGGTCAAACATTATTCTGGATGTTTCTGTGAGGGTGTTTTTGGTTGACATTTATATTTAAATCAGTGGGCTTTGAGTGAGGTACAGTGCCCTCCATAACGTGGCTGGACCTCATCAAATCAGCTGATGGCCTTTAATAGAACAAAGACTGACCTGACCCTGTCCCTGTTTCCAACTAAGAGGGAATTCTGTCAGTAAATGCCTTTGGACTTGAATTGCAACATTGGCTCTTCTCTGGGTCTCCAGCTTGCTGGCCCACCCTGTAGATTTGGGACTTGCCAGCTTCCAGAATCACGTGAGCCAGTTCCTTAAAACAAATACCTATCTACCTACCTACCTTACCTACTATTCACATCCTATTGGCTGTTTCTCTGGAGAACCCTGGCTAATATAACTACAGAAGAGAGAAATCCAAGTACTCAAAGTTTCCTGGTTAACTGTCACCACCCACTCAGCCTGTTTTTCAGGAACATATGGTATAGACGCGTCCTGGGAGGGTTACGCAATGCCTGGTTTTGTTTTGTTTTGTTTTGATACTGCAGAGGCCAGCAGGATGCCAGGTCTTGGGGGGGAAAAGGTTTACTTTGGGTTTGTAAGAAGAAGCATTTAAGCAGCACAGCAGATGTGAAGTTGGAAAAAGCTGCAGAACAGCAGAAGAGCGCCACGGTGCCGGGGCAGGTGGCAGGTGTTTTCAAAATAATTAATTAATTAAAAACCTGCTGGGTCTGGCAGAGTCTCCCCCCACCAGACCCTCCCGCAGCCCTGCCCAGTTTTGCTCCCTGGGCTCATGTGCATCCACACCGAGCTTGTGGAAAGAACCGGGACCGACAGGCAGCAGTACTGCTCTGCTTCGGGCATGTGCTCGCGTGCACAGGAGTCACATTCCAGATCACAGCACATCCCAGGTCCTCGCCTGGCCAATGAGGACCTCCCAGCCCAAAGCTGGGATTTGATTCTGTGATCTGTGACCTCAAGTTTGAATAGTTGTGATTATTTTTGTATTCTACTCATACAGGTTACAGGAGACCTTTAGAGAAAAGCAAACGTCTTGTCAAAAGCTGCTCAGAGCGACCCTGAGCTTCCTGCTAGTAATTCCTTCCTAAGTCTGCTCCCAAAGGACCCCCAGCACAGGGCCAGCTGCTAGGCCCAAATAAGATGCTTTAATCAACTGCCTTAAGCCTTTCCATTTTAGGACATTTTAAAGTAGATGATTAGACTCGAGGTGCCACATGTCCAATAGTTTGACTTTGTGTCTGTGAAACAGTTTGTGAAAATACCCATCATGCATGAATGTCTGTGTTTCTATAGAAACCATCTGGCAACCCTAGTAAAATGTAAAAGAAAAATCTCTGAAATGTAAGAAAAAGCAAACCATGAGAAGAAATGCAGGGGCTTTATTATAATCAGTATTATTCTTGAAGTTAACAATTGATACACTCATTCAGGAAAACATTATACTTTCAATGACCTGGAGCCCACAGGTACAAGCCAGATGCAGCTACAAGTACACGAAATACGCCCCCTGGGAAACAGCATGGCGCTTCTGGCTGCAAAACCAAGTGTCAACAACGCGTCTGAATTTTGTAGCGGAGGGTGCAATGGTCTGCACAGGCCTGACCTAGAGCTGCCTGCTCTCAGCATCCCTTCTGAGATGCCAACTCTGGGAGGTGGGGGTGGGGAGCTGCTTGCTCTGTGTGTCTCACCACAGTGCTGCCCACCAAGTGTACCTTTCCAAAAGCCAGCCTCAGTGTATACCAACCTCTCAGAAATTGAGAAATACCAGATGTGATCATATGGTACCTTGAAGGTTAGATGTCAGCTTCCTCAAGTCAGTGGGGCAGGAAACCAAACACTGCCTTCAGAATGCCAGCGTGGTGCTTCTCCCTCGGGGGAGGGCAAGGTGGGCCTGACTAGGTCTGCGCCACTTCTACCAGTCGCAGCCATGGATTTGATAACGGTATCGAGAGGATAGTGGGGTGCACGCTGCTCACAGCACAGTGCTAGCCTGCGGCAAAAGCCACTGTTGGCCAGTGGGGCGGTAGGGGCCGTGCCCTCTCCAAGAGCATCTGCTTGGGAAGATCTGAACATCTCAGTGAAGGAGCCCTTTGGCTTTTCAGAAAAGTAGGGCACTCCACAGCCGAGAGCCAGAGAGCAGTCTAGGGTGGCTCTGGGAAGGAAACGCGTGCAGAAATGGGACCATCTGATGTGCCCAAGTGAACGTGGGCCAGGCAACTGTGCACTCAGGCAGAAGGAATTCTGGACAGTTGGACTGATTGACAAGAGGCTTTTCTAGCTCAAATGGGCTGTGGTATTTCTAGCTTTCCCAGGGAGACAAAGGGCAGGTTTTGGCCTGGTTCTCTATGTATTCAATTCTCCCTCGAGGCATTCTATACTCTTGCTGTGGAGTTCCAGAATTGCTATACATCTACGTGGTCAGTGATCACTTCCATAACTCAAAACTGCTACAGAGGTGAGTAATGACAAATGCAGGTCTGCCTCAATTTCTCTGGCATAGCCTGTCTCAATGGCAAGGCAGTGCCGGACTTGGGACCCACACTGAGATCTCATTCCAGAAGTACTATCTTTGGGCAAACGACCTACATTCTAATTTTTCAGCAAGATGACTCCTGGAATAAAAGAGCCATTTTAGAGATGCAAGCTTTTCTTTCATTGTCCTGGTACTGCCTGGTGTCACCCTGCACAGGGACCCCTTGTCACACAGGGAGTGACATTCAGGGTTTCTGTGGTCTGTTTTAAGTCTTTCTGCTCTTTCTGAAACCCATCCCCGTAATTAACAGCTGCATTTCTAATGCTCCTGTGGGTTTGAAGATTTTAATGCCCTAGTACTAAAAAGCATGAAATGATTGAGTTTTCCCCCTAATCCTACTCTAACCCTCCCAAATTTGTGCCCTCTTGTTTTAGGGACCACGGGCAGGAATTTTAGCCAATGGCTGAAACAGATCTAAAGTTAAACCCTGAGCAACTTCATTTTGCTCAGGGCTCAGCAAGTTCTGCTAATGGCACAGTGACCTTCAGTCACTGAACAGGACTCCCTGGGGACAAGGTTTGGGGTCTGTTTCTAGCTTCAATATGGAAATGTAAGGCAAAGAAAGGTGCTTTGCTTTGCCTTAGATTTCCCAGTGGAAAAGTGTTTGGAAGAAAATGCAGTTCACTTTGCTGGGGAAATACCAAATGTCGGGAACCAGGCACGGCTGGGGAGGGTGCTGGTCCTCGCTGGTCACTTGCGAGGCTGCTGGATGTGCTGGGTTCTTGGGGATGAATGCTTGTCTATGGAGGCATGGGGCTTCTGGTGAGCCACCTGGGCAGCCGCCGGGGGGAAGTCTTTGTCACCCTGTGGGAGACATAGAAGGAAAGTCTGGGTTCATCAACACTGAATAGCTGGGTTTGTGCAGGAGCAAGGCCCCAACCCGGGTTCACCGTGTCCCTGCAGCACAGGTGATGGAATGGGCAGGCAGAAGCCTATCTCCTGGGGCTGTGGGAGTCCTGAAGCTCTCTGGGGAGCTAAGGGGCACGGAGGGCCAGGTACCACCCAGGTGAGGACGCTCGCTGTCTCTGTCCCCACACCATGTGACTCACTGGGAACTAAGTGTGTTTGGTTCTTTCTTCTGCTAGAACTGCTCTTATAATCTTTTGAACTAGGGGCCACACAGAACCAAATCCAAGGTCTTAAATTCAGACTTGCCGCCACAGCTGAGAGCTGGGAAGGAAACACAGGGCAGGGCTGAAGTGTGAGATAGCACCTGACTCGATCTGCCGAGACTCGGAGAAGGTACTGGCTGTTTTCAGGGAAAATCACTGTGTGCCAACTGTGCCTGTGTAATAGGAGCAGGGCCCATCCACCTTGGGCAGGCTGGAGCATGGCTGCTCTGGCTGAGCCAACTGGCCATGCTTGACCTCGAATTTGTGTCTGCATTTAATTTTCTCACAAGTAGTAAATGTGCCACTCGTCTGTCCCAGCATCTCTGGATGGCTGTGGTGAGCTGTCCCTGGCAGTGACATTTTTTTGCACACCATATGCTAAGTCCTCAGATGTACTGTGAGCCACAGAAATGTGGGTGGTGTTAGTGCGTCCCCCTCACAAAGGGAGTTAGCTGTTGGGAGGTCCATAGTTACAAAATGCTGGGTCTCACCACAAGAGGGGGCTCTTGAAATGTAAAGAGTATGATGAACACCCTTGAGTTTAGTCCAGGGGTTGGCAAGCATTTTCTGTAATGTCAGAGAGTAAATATTTCAGGCGTTGAGACTCATACTCTCTGCCTCAAATATTCGGTTCAGCCACTGCAGCCTGAAAGCAGTCACAGGTGATGCATACTTGCTGGGCGTGGCTGTGCGCCACAAAAACTTCACCCATGCACACTGAAGTCTGAATTGCATATACTTTTCACATGTCAAGACACAGAATTCTTATTTAAACTTTTTTCAACCATTTAAAAATGTAAAAATTCTCAGCTCACAGGTCTTCCAGAGGCACTTGGCCCATGGGTAGCTGTGACCCCGCCGAGGAGTCTAAAGAGAAGGGAGACAGGTGAGGGAAGAGGAGAGGCAGCTGCTCCCGCTCCCGCTGTGTGCTCCGTGTTGTCACACTTCCTAATTCCTCACTATATGCTCCATGGACAGGAGATGACAAAGCAAAGACACAAGGGACCCAAAGACCGCATGCTGAGGCCTGTGTGATGAAGGCTCTTACCCGGGCGATGACACCAGAGATGAACACAGTGGGTTTCGGTGGACTGCAAGACAAGAGGGGAAAAGAAGATTCAGCAGAACAACTCAAAAGGGGACTGTGGCAGGCGCTGACAGGGTGGGTGAGGTTAGTTTGTTGTTTTTTAAGTATATATTTATTGATTTCAGAGAGAGGAAGGGAGAGGGAGAGAGAGATAGGAACATCCATGATGAGACAGTCATTGATCAGCTGCCTCCCGCACGCCCCCCACTGGGGATCGAGCCCACGACCCGGGCATGTGCCCTGACCGGGAATCAAACCCCGATCGCCTGGATCCTAGGTCGATGCTCAACCTCTGAGACATGCCTGGCTGGGCGGATGAGGTTAGTTTTAAGGGAGGGGAATAAGCAATGGCTGAGGAGGGACGAGGAAGAAGGATGCAAGTCTCTTCCTCAGTATTATTTCGTCACAACCAGCAGCTGGCAGCTGGGCTCAGGATACCTGTGGAAACCGCCCCCCTTCCCCTGCATCCCCAGGTGAGGTCAGGCAAAGGGTGAGAGAGGAAAACAGATTGTAGCAACAGCAGGTGAGTTGCTGGAAAGCACTTTCTTTTTGTTTTTGTTCTTTGGCTCATCCTCAGTTTGTAACTATGGGCAAGCCCAGTGGTTTTGGTTTCAGGAGATTACAGACATAGACACTTCTTGAAGCAGTAAATCAGGTCACACTGGATGAACTCAGAGACTAACTCCCTGTCCTGTAGGCTGAGGGTCCCCTTCCACAAGTCTTGTGGAGCCCATGGCTTCCAACGGCTTCTAACGGGTGAGCTCCCAGAGCCAATGCGAAGCTCCTGGCCCCAATGGGACGCCAAATAGTAGAAATGTAAGGTCCTTCTGAAGCTATGGTCATTTTTAACATCTTATATCATACTGAGCTTGCCCATTGTCACCAAAACTGAGGGGATGGACACAGGACCAAAGTAAGACATGTTCATTGTTGAGAAACAGACAAACCAAAACATGTTACAATCACCTGTAGTTCTACCACCTGGAGCTCTCACTGTTAACATGTTGGCTATCCTTCCAGTCTATGGATAGGTGGACACTCTCGTTTTATTAAATTTTTTTTGTTTTTCTTACAAAAGAGTCATACTGTTTTGTAATCTGCTTTCTATACCTCCATGTTATTATATGCTCTTCTATGCATTTTTAAATGGCTGCACATGTCATAGTTTTAAAATGTCAGAACACAGTGCTAAGCAGTACACAAGGGCACACATTTCCACAATGGCCTGAGCAGAGGTAAGGAAACCTGGGAGCGGCAGGTGGTAAGGCCAGCCCGGCAGGGAGAGTGTGACGGGGCAGCTTGAGGAGGCAGGCAGATGTGCTCAAGGCTGGTCCTGCTGGGCAGAAAGAATGGGACCCATTCGTGAGCTGCCCCACTTGCCTCCCGCCAGCTCTGCTGCTGGTCCTTCCAAGGCAACTGCTTGCCTTAGCTTGTGTTGCTGCAGGCAAAAGTCCCGTGTTCAGAAAGGTTGCTGTTTAAATCCCAAAGAGTTGAGCACAAACACCCAAAATTCCCCCAAGTAACTTCTGTTACTCCATGAAATTAAGAAACCTCGTCTTCCTGAGCAGCACAGAAACGTCCCCGCATGACCATGGTTTTATTTAGCATTTGTTGTGTGGTTAACTGACTTGGATTTTTTTCCTTCTACACAAATATGATTTGGCCACAGGATCAATGGCCAGGCAGAGGTGAATGAGCTCAGCTCAAGGGTAAACCCCTCTTGTAGAATGTCTGGATTTGTTTGCATCGAAACATACCTTCAGGGACTGCCCCACAGCACCCACAGGGGAGGTCTGCCAGGGTACTCATGCTGAGCGTTTTGCATCCAAAGCTTGGGAAAGGTGTTCTGGATTCTCATATGGTATAAATGTTTTGGAAATAAATATGGAAATGGTAGCACAAACATTTCTTCACTGTTGAATGCTCCTTTAAAAATATAGGAGGAGCCTGAAATAGGGATAGTTCTGTTCTGACAACTAATTACACAGCATCACCTTCTACTAAGGCCCAGCCATCTGTAGGAGCGCGTGACCACTTCCATCATCTCCACTTTTTATTGGTTTTGTAACCTAAGTCTGGGCTCTGAAGGCAGAAACAGAGACACTCCCTCCTAGCCAGCGAGGTAGAGAGTGAATCTGGTCAGAAGAGATACACAATAGAGATGAGCTCCTCCCCACAGTGAGCCCTGAAGGCTGGCGGAGGAAGCTTGGGTCATTTTATACATGTGTGTATACATATATACACACACACATATATAAAATATATATCCTCTCTACATACACACACACACACATATGTTCAATGTATTGTTGAAAAGCAGACAAGCAAAGAAAGTTAAAATCACTTCTAATTCTATGTTACTATGTGTATAAAACACACACAGTTATGCACAGAACTGAACTATAAATAATTGTAACTAAATTAGCAAATTATGCTCTAAGGAGGTGGTGCGGCTGGCTCCTGGGAGAAGAGGTGGTCCTGTTGCAGGCAGAACACCAGCCTGCAGTGGCCACCACAGTGGTCTGTTCCCAGCACCTGTTCCCCTCTGTGTGCGTGGAGAAAGGGTCTCCAGACCTCAGAACCCTGTCATCAGGAATCACACTTTCACTCGACGGCCTCAGTGTGCCTCAGAGGTGACCCTCCCCACTCCAGCTCTGGGTGTTTACTATGTTAAACACAACAAGGCTGGGTTCTAGGTCTTGACTCGAGTATGACTCTCCTCGCTTGACCCCACGCTCTGACTCGTCAGTACTTAAGCTATTGAGTTTGGAGGGGTTTTTGGATTCTGCTCATCAAAGGACAGTATACTAGAGAAAATCCTGTTGGACTCAGAGTAAAGGAAATAGCCCTGCGGATCCAGCATGTCGGAGAAGAGGTTCTTGCTGCAAGAACGCACCATTTTTGTATTTTTTTTAAAACAACATAAAAGAATTGTGCTGTACCTGCAAAGTCTCATCCACACTGGAGGGGAGACTCCAGCCTGTGTTAGCTCTGCTAAATGACCTTCCTACAGAGTACAAACTCTCTCCTCCTTTCCAAGTTTGCTTCAAACCCCAGCTAGCTCAGCAACTAATTAACATTTAAAAAAAATTTACTGTTTAAGCCATTTTAAACTGTACAATTCGGTGCCATTAAGTACATTCATATTGTTATACAACCATCACCACAATCCATTTCCAGAACTTTTTCATCACCCTTAACAGAAACTCTACCTCATAAACAATAAACCCTGGTAACTGCTGTTCTACTTTTTGTCCTGAGAATTCAACTAGTCTAGTACCTCATATAAGTGGAATAACACAATGATTGTCCTTTTGTGTCTGGCTTATTTCACTGAGCATAGTGTCTTCAAGGTTCATCCATATTGTGGCATATGCCAGAATTTCCTTGCTTTTGTAAGGCTGAGTAGTATTCCATTGTGTGGATAGACCACACTTTGTTTATCTGTTCATCTGCGGTGGACACCTGAGTTGTTTCCGTCTTTTGGACTATTGTGATTAATGGCTATGTACATGGGTGTACCAGTATCTGAGACCCTGCTTTCAATTCTTCCAGAGGACCTCAGAGTGGAATTGCTGGACCATGTGTTAGTCCTATGTTTAATCTGAGGAGCCGCCATGCTGATTTCCATGGCATTCTCACCATTTCAGACTCCCACCAGCAATGAGCAGGGTTTCAATGTCTCACATCCCCACTTACACTTGTTATTGTCTGTCTTTTTGATGGTAGTCATTCTAATGCATGTGAAGTGGTATCTCACTGTGGTTTAGATTTAGCACATACATTTAATAAGCTTCTCTGCATCAAGAAATAATGAATATCAATCTGTACTGATCGTTCATTCAAGGTCTTTATGACACAAACTCCCCCCACCCCAAAGTTGTCTTCTCTTCTCTAAAACTGAAGAGGCTGTAACCCATGGAGAGGGTCAGGGCAGCCCCAGTGAGTAGCAGACAGGCAGCTGGCTTCTTGTGTAACACTGACAGTGATGCCTGTTTCCACACGGCTCTCACTCTGGAGGAGTGTGTGCTGCAGCGCACGTTTCCATCGGCTTGGCCAAGGGCCCTGAGCTCACTGCCTTTTCCATTTACAATTAATAGCATCTCAAATTGATAAACATTTATTACATTTACACAGTAAGAACTCTCAACTCCTTGAGCTATGGTAGCTTAAACCCAAATTCACAAACAAGAAACCCTGGTAAAGCGTCTGCTTGCAAAGCTGTGTTTGCAAAAACATGCGTATCTTAAATTCCATTAGGGCTCCATGCAAAGCATAACCTACATTTCCAAGATTCTAGAAACTGTGATCGCGGCTTTGAGGATTTATTTAATCTGATGAAAATCATTCTGACAGCTGTTGTTTTAAAGATGCAACATTACTTTCTCTCAGGAAACAGAGTGAAAAATATCGCTCCTGCCCTCCCCCATCCTCAGGCCTCTCGTTTTAAAAACCACACTTATTTAAAATTAAAGAAACTACGAGTGAGGCAGAATTAGTGGGGATTAGAGCTAGGTAACACTTCCTGTACATCAATGGAAACTGCAGCTTCGTCACACCTGGCCTGAATGGCCCGAGTGTTTGATCCATGCAGGTTTCCAGGGTTCCCCTGTTAAGGACCATGCCAAAGTCTTACTAGGGTCATCTGTCCTGAAGAAACATTTCTTATAATTTATTATGTAAATTTCCTCGACAGATAAGGTTTATGCCTTATTGACATTCCAGACAGGCTGGATTAAAATGCCAGAAAATGATCTGTGAATGCCTGGCCCTGGGGGAAGGCAGATGTCCTCAGGACCAATTTGACGATCTCATCTTTAAATGGAAATCCTCAGGGCTGAGAAACGGAATTCATATTTATAAATGTCCCCTGAACTCTAAAACAGCAATTATTGAAATATATGTCAATATATGTTATTCAACTCAACATACCTAAAACACTACCAGTCCAACATGTAATCAGTAGAAAAATTACTGGCATCACAGAACTTGACATTTTTGTTTGTCCTAAGACTTTACGACCTGGGCTGTCAGTGCAGGCCCTGGGCAATGTGACTGACGCTTTCTGCCCAGCTCTGAGCAGTCTAAATTGACCTTGGCTAGTCCCCCTTCCCTCCCACATGGTTATCAGTAGCACTGAGGTGTCCAGAAAAGGCTACATGGGGACCTAGTAGGTGGTCATTATATGACACTCCCTTTCCTCTTGGTAAGAAAGCACATGAGTTCTCAGAAAGGGATTTTCCCCTAAAAATCTCCCTAATAGTCCACATTGCCTGTGAGTCAGGGAGCACAATCAGGGCCAGAGAGCTGTGTCAGAGTCTCGATTTCATTTTCCAACAGGCAGCTCACAGTTCCGTGAGAAGGGGCCTGTCTCTCCTGACACCCAAGACAGAAGCACCCCATTTAACCTGCAGCCTGCTCACTAGGCGCACTGTGCTGCCCCCAGACTGTGCAGCCTGCAGGGAATCTGTGCACGGCCACAAGGGGATGGGGAGGCAGCTGATTCGCCCAAATCCAGCCCCACGAATGGAAACACAGTGCATCCAGCCACTGACGGGCTTATGGCGAAGGGCTTCCCTGTGCCTGGAGGAGGTGCAATGTCACACACAGAGCTTGACAGTGGTGACCGAGCTCCTCCTATAGCCGGAGAGGGAGCAGCAGCAGTGCCACTGTCCTCAGCAAGCTCACTCCAGTGTAGGAGTCGGGGGGGGGGGGGGCAGCGCTGACATGTAAAATTTTAAACGGGTGCCAGGAAAGAAATGAGCAGGGTGCTCTGCTAAAATATACTCAGGATACTCGGGGGCCCTAATACATAAAGGGGAGACAACGCAGATCCCCAAAGGTGAAGTTTAAGCTGAGTGCATGTGCATGCACGCGTACACACAAGTGTGACAGGAAGAGGGGCACAATGCTAGGACAAGGAAGGACAGGGTACGATTTAACTTGCTTTTGTTAGCACAAAGTCAATGAGGTCTAAGGGGGCCTCTTCTCTTACAATATGGGGGTGTGGCCTGGTTCACATGATGAATACCTGGGAAAAGCCATCCTCTTTCGGACCCTCCCTCTGAAAGGATAGAGCCCTAACCTAGAAGCAGATTCTGCTACTATTTTTTTGACTTTGCTTTAAACCTGTGGTTTTGGGTTTTCATGCAATTCACGGAAAAATATCTTCCCACCTGCGGTGATTTTAAATACGTTTCCTAGTGAATAGATGAAAAGCAAATCCTTTCTAGCCATTTTAGTTTCTGCAACAGCTTTCTGGCTTGGTGTTCATTTATTTGGGTTATTAATTTTCTAGACACGGAAATAATAATTAGCGTGACTGGTGACCAGAGAGGAACATCTCACTCGACTGCCTCCACACATTTCTTCGCAATGTCATTCTCCCAAGTTTGACAGTCAAGGTTGTTTCTCTTCTCCAGCCGATTTCAGAGCTGAGAGCTTTCCCACAAGATGGCACTGCGGGTCCTTTTACTGGTGGCTCTTGGGCTGGCAGAGCTCGCACGCTGAGGATAATGAGTGCTGGCGTTCTCTGTGGGCAGGGGCTGCTGGCACCTTAGGAAAAGTGTGTCTGTCCCCTTTTCCCCTAAGGAATATGTAATTGCCCAGTGAGTCTGACTAAAGGTAAATAAAACACAACTCAAGTGCTTTACATTCTAAATCCAAGAAAATAACTTGGACCCCAATTCCTTCTAGATTTGGTACACAGTTTATAATATTTCTTTTAAGGGCATGAACAAAGAAAGGTACTCTCCTGGGGAGAACATCTGAGCTCGTGTTCAAACTGGTCTTGTAACAAAGGACTGAACCCGTCGTCAGGGTCAGCGATGGCTTTCTCTGCTCCCTTATTCAGACCTGGCTGTGTGACTTCAGGGCAAAACCTTAGTCCAGGCTGTTCTAAGTCTGTTCCAGAGATGAGTGGCCTGTCTGAGCCTCAGTGTCCATCTGTAAAATGGGAACAATCCCTATTTCATGGAACAGTTGGGAGTTCAGTGAAACTAAACAGGATGCACTGTGCTTAGAATGCTACCTCCACTGACAAAATCACACTTAGTTGTAATAAGTACTGAATTAAATGCCTATATAAGGGCAGTACAGAAGTAGCTATTTTGTCTTCTAAAGTGTAATGTAAGAATTCTTGTCTTTTTTTAAAGACTAGAGAATTCTACGGCCTCTCAGAGCTTCTTTAGGGAATGACCGGGTGTCCACCTTAAGTTTCCTCATCCCTGTTCTAACACAGACAGCACCACGGGGCAGGATTTGAGGGCATTAGAGAGAGAGAAGGTCATCCCAGTGCCAAAGAATGTGGACCCATGCCCACCCCACTCCCAGAAAACTGTGTAGGGCAAGAAAACTGACGGCCTCCTTTACGTTGCTAAATGTTCCTGAAAAGATACCTCTTAGGAAGAATGTAGGTTATCATTACAGGAAAGGGCTAAGCTTTAAAAAAATTAATATGTTTGTGTGTGCGTGCGCTTTACCATGTGGCAATGTAGAAGATGATGGGAAAAAACAAAAACAAAAACCATCCTGCCTGCTGGTTAGGTCCAAAGCTACACTGTTGGAAGACAGTGGCTGTAGGTGGGCCAGCTCAAAATACGCTAAATTAGGCAATACTTGGTGATATTCGGAGAGGCTTCTAGGCTGAGCCTGGGAAGTGCCTGTTCACAGTGAGTTCCTTACAGCAGGGAAAGCCTCTGTTCTCCCATGTAGCTCACAAACGCTGTGTATAATTATCAGACAACCTGTGTAACTGCCATATATGTATTAGAAATTCTAAATGTTACTCCGTTTCAGTAAGTAGCATTTACACTTAAAACTGTCCTATCTTTGAACACATTTGTTTCAGTGTCTTCCTCTCGAATTTCAATTAAAAAGAAAGTGCCAGTGAATAGTTAATGCTGATCAGACAGGTGCTACAATATCAATGTATTTATCATCTATATTGTGAAACCAAATCTAGTGGGCTGTCTGCAGGGCCAAAGATCATGTCTTACAATGGGTTGATTTTGGGGAGGAGGGTGTCCTTGGTTCAAAGTACAAAGGATGTATTTCTAGAGAACATGTATGACAACTTTAAAAAAGGAAAATGATTGTGTAAGTAGAAAAAAATCTGACAACTGCTAATAGAATTCCTATTACAAAGAAGTACATGTTAATATTAAATCAAATTACAAATTATCTGGTCTGGGTCTACTTCTATCTCTGCAAGTCCAGGTGGCTGACCTTAAATGGGACCAGTGTCCGCTAGGATGGGTTTGTGGAGAATCCAGCAATAAAAGAGGAGAGATGCCAGATTTAATTTGCTCTCAAGGACTTTCAGTGGGGTCCCTCTTAGGGAGCTTTGCATCTAGCAAAAGTCCAAAGTCCTGGGAGGACTACACAGCTTAGGTTAAAGTCAAGCACCGGAATGATTGACAAGAGCGTCTGGACTTCTCTGGTGTGGGATTCATCAGTAATTACACTCTTAATCCACCCTCCAAACTCACGGGAGGGAGGGATTTAGTCATCTGATAGCCACAGTCCCTCCCCAGCCAGCCAGGCAGACATGGCAAGCTGCCCTCTCAGTGGTCCCCAGATTTGTAAATTCAGCTGCTGCCTGGCTGTGGACCCTCCTCAGATCACACTACATCCTCTTGCCTTTTCTGGGAATTAAAAGAAAGAGAGGAGCCAAGTCAAGTATGTAGAAAACAAAACCCACTACCAATTCTACTTCTTAAACTAGCCAGTGAGGTAGGATGACTTCCATTCAATCCAAGAACTCCACCCCCACCCCAGGTTCAGAGCAGGCACTTCAGAATATTCGGACAGCATGGGATACAACAGGACAGACTGTGCTGCAGACTAACATCAGTCACTCGAGGCTGTGACAAAGGCACCATGAGCACTGATTCAAGTCTTCATTCACTGTACTGAATAGTCAGATGCTCCGATCTTCTCCAATGACCAGGTCACTTCCTGGGAAAATTAATACTAAGGGCCCCAGGGTTTATTTGTTTATTAGTTGGTTTCATTTATTTGTTCACCATATATCAACAGCTATTAAGTGCCAAGCATGCCTCAAAACTAGGAAGCATTTTGTTACATCTGGAGGGCCTCCTGCTTTCTCCCTGTTCAGTGGCTGCAGGCACACTTGACCCCACTCCTCACCACTGTCATCCCCTTCCTCCGGTCCACTAACAAACACTTGGCATTCACCCACTGTACTGGGTTCTGGGTTAGGGGTGAGGTGAAGACAAGAGACATCAGAGAGCTGGTCCCAGAGGCCAGCGAGGTCTGCGAGAAGCTAACACGGAAAACAGAGACAAATGGTCTGTGTTTCAACGTGGCCAGGGTTTGTGGCAACCACAAGAAAACCGAGCAGGTCCTTATCGACAGGAAGAACTGCCATAGGCGGATCCTCTGTTGGGGATGTGAATTATCCCAGGGTTGCTCCTGATGTCATGCAGAGAACCCAAGACTCTGTGAACTTGGCAAGTGAAGAACAGCAGAGCAGGAGCACAAGGTAAGGGAGCATCCAAGGCGGCCGCACCAGGCCCCATGCCCAGCGCGCTCATCACCACGCCTTCCTGCCAAATGTTCCCTTTGGGTGTCTGCTTCCTTAGGGGACAGGCAGATAATCTGCTTTTAATAACAGATCACCTGTTATTAAAGGCCAGGCAGATAAACCAATGGTGGTGAGGCAGTTTCTTGGGACTGAGAGGGAACAGGGCCACAGACAACATGCATTCTGAGAACCAGGTGGCCATGGGCGCTACAGCTGGACTCTGAACCTCAGTGTCCTTCCCTGAGACGAGGAACTAATTACCCCTTTGCAGCTCACAGGAATTCGAGGAAGATAAGCAAGTGCCACCTTCGAGGCACTCTGCACATACAGGGTGTGGCTCAGGAGAGAACTGAGAGGTCAGCATGTAAACTGAGCAGATTCGCCCAGGCCACATCCACATCCACATCCACATCCACAGGATGGTGGTTATACTTGTGAAAAAAAGAGCAGAGAAGCTCATCTCTGTGTCTGGAGGATGGCTTCCATCTGTAACCTGAGGCCACACTCAAGGACCACATGTGCACCTTGCGTGGGCCTTGGGAAAGACTGAACACGGAGCAACCTGAGGTTTCCCTATGCACCTGGAGAGACTGTCCCATGGCCATGGCCACAAAGTGGGGGACCAGGAGTAGACATCCTGGGCTGAGCTCTCAGCAGGATGGACATGACATGCTTTGAGGAATGTTAGGACTAAATATAAACTTAATGTTTAAGAAATCAAAGGAGAGCTGGTATTTCATAGTTCTCACTTTGGATGGCACTCATGAACAGACCCTCACACCAGAGCCTCCCTTCTTCCATGTGGGTGGGCAAGTAAGTCCATACCTAAGGCCCATTTAGTCTAAGAGTGATGGGAAGTGTAGGAGTGTGAGAACCTCCAGGGTCAACTACAGTGGTAAACACCACAATAAATGTAAATGGTTCAGAATGCCAGGTGAGGTTGGGGGAAAGGAGGAACTGGGGGCCTTTTTCTTCCTTTTATTACCTATTGGCACTGCAGGGAGTGTTTTGTTAGACTGGAAGAGGAAAATATCTCAGTTGAAGAGTTGGTTCTGGTTGGGGAATTCGACTGGCACAGCTAAGATCCAGGGCAGCACAAATGCCCGGGGCATGGCGGGTCCGTATATGTGGATCCCTGCATGTCGACACCGTGCCTGTGCCTGTGAATGGAATAAATATTTACTGAGCAACTGCTGATGCCAGCCACAGGGCTGGGTATTGGAGAGCCAGCATGACCAATGCAGAAGGGAATGCCCTCCTGGAGCCTAAGTGAATGAGGGTGCTGGGCTCCGCAGGGTGGACTGGGACTTAAGACAGACTCAAGGTCTTTGCTAATGGACCCAGGACCCTTGCTTCTCTGGGTCACATGAAGGAGGTAAGATAAGCCTATTGTTTTGTATTTTGTTATCCAGAACCAGATACACTGCCTGACAAACAGGTGTCCTTGTGTGGACAAGGGGAAGGAATATTTGAAACCAGAACTATTCCAGAAAACTTCACCACATTGTGGCCCCTGCTCTGGAGAAGTGGGTGTCAATCACCTGTGCTCGCACTGTTCCATCCCCCAGGTTAAAGCAGCTGATTACTGAGCTGTCACCTTGAAGACCAGAGGGAAGGACCCCAAGGAACAGTGACACCCAGGAGGAAACCTGGAAAGGTCTGAGGCACGAAGTCTGCCTGGGGCAAGTGGATGCACAGTCTCCCTTTGCTAGGAGGCTTTCTCTAGGAAACCAAGAATGCAGCATTTCAAATGAGGTAGGAGAAAGAAGCACCTGGATAAAAATCATCTGCACCTCTGCTGCTTGTCTGAGAGAGGCAGGTGGAGATGGAGTGGGAGTGCTAGCTGGGAACAGTCTTAAAAGAAGTTCTATCATGAACCCTGAACAGGAGTTCTTAAACTCAAGAGGCAATCTGTTACTTTTCCTCGGCATGTGCCTCAAAAAGGTGCTGATTTGAATATAAAGAAAAGCCATCATCCTTATGGTTCAGTTACAGGGTTGTGGTGGAGTCCTAAAACTAGAATTGGTGACACAAGTACAAACATTTTCTGCACTGCAGGCTTCAAAAATCATTGCAGCAGCAGACGGCATCGTATTTGTCTTCCTACCCTTTCCTGGGCCCCCCCAAAAAAAGTCAACCCCTGCTGCCTCTTCTCTGACCAGTTACCCTGGGATGGTCATGTGTCCCTGACTCCTTGAGGACCATCAGAGTTTAGGCCCCGGTCTCTATATAATTACTAACAGTGCCTCCTTTCATTCTCAAAAGCACACCAGCTTACACACAGAGCAGTCACTCCAAGCTGAGACACAGGATTCTAGAATGATCCCCACTGTTCCTGGGGTTCCTAGAGTTTCATCTTGCAGAGGAGAAATGCTGGTACTCCCTCTGTCTGGTACAGCCTTATGCTTAGCCAGTCAGTAAGCGCCACCTCAGAGGGAGCCCATGTGTTCTCTTTCCCCGACTCTGTGGCCTGAACTGACTTCCCCAGCTGTGTTTCCACAAGAACTTCCCACTTATCACACTATGTGCAGGCTCTTGCACACCTACCTCCCCTTCAAGGTCAAGGTCGATGGCTGAATTTGTTGTGTTAGCAGCACCTGGCATAGTGTCTGGAACACTGAGAGGCTCAGCAAACGCCACTGAGTGGGCGTTACCAGCACAGTCTGTGCAGGGAGTGAATGAACCCAGGTGATTAACTGGGGTGGTTTATGGCTCGCGTCTTAGAAATGCTGGTCACTCCTTGTGCATGGAGAGCCTCAAAGGCTTGCAAAGGAGTGATCAGAGATATGTGGATTCACTTTTGTTACCTGCCAATCTGGCTGGGCAGGATCTGCTGGTGATGGGAAATAACCTGGAGTTCCCAAGCCCACGGGCTTGTCTCCATTGTTGGCCAGACTGACCTTGAAAGCTAGTAAACAGTTTTTCTCCCTATTAAGAGAGAGATCAGGCTAAGATGTACTTCTTCCGATTGTCTCAAGTCAAACGCAAATGGTGATGGAACCACAAATTGAACCTTAAATGTTAAGGAGAAAGGGAGGAGGCCTTATTAAAACCACTTTCGAGAGTCTGAGTTAACAAACTTAACAGGCAACAAACCCCATCAACCTTCTCTAACTGCTTGCAATTCCTGGAAGCTACCAATAAGGGCTGGATTTCTCTGCAGGACTCTTGCCATATTTCCCTACATATCTGAATGGTTCCAAAAGTAAAGGTGACCAGACTGAGGCCCAGGCTCAAAGGAAGCCAACCTGATGAAGAAGCCGATGCCCCTCCCCCCCTTTTTTTTAAATAAAGCGTGACTTCACTCATGATAAAAAAACAACTCAACACAAAAGGGACCTTAATGTTCAAGGCATTTCCTCCGGAGCTTGGGGAAGATAAACACAGTGTATCATGCTTTGCCTCTTCAGCTGGATTCTCAATACCTGGGGGATCCAGGTCTTTTATTAGAAACTTCCTTCTGTTTACCTGTGGCTATCCCTGATTCCCGGCTTTGGTCATCTGCAGGTGAACATGAGGAAACAGGGCTGCTTCATTTGCGTCCATGTAACACAAGCACCTAAGAGCACAAGTGAGGACAGGGCTTGGAGGGCAGAGAACGACCCCCTCGAGCGCAGCAGGCCACACCTCACAAGGAAGAGTGCTCCAAAAGCAGGGCGGTCTCCTGTTTAGACACAGGATTTGTTTCCCCTTAGAAACTATATGAATGATGCTTAGGTCCCTATACTGTCTCATAATCCATGCAACCCAGTGTGGGACACTAAATGTCAGATCCCGAATCTTAGGGCTGGCTGGTTTCTAGAGCCTAGTTGGCCCTGGAGCCCGGGAAGGGGAGGTAAGCACCGGGCCCCAGGTAGGCTGGTCAATTTGCTGCCAACTAGGCACTTCAGACCTAGGAATAGGTAGGTGGGATTCAGAAATTCAGGAAGCATCACAGAGTACTGGAATACCCCAGTGAGGTTAAACGTTCTGAAAGGACTCTTTTCCCTAACAATTTAAAGAAATATCCCAAAGGATCCATAGGGATGAGTAAATTATTAAACTATTAAGATGTTGCTATAAGTATACAGTGCTAATTCAATAATTCATAATGGACTGGTACAACAAGATTGCTAAGGCTCATAAAATACTGCTGGCTTTTGGCGGTAGTTAGCTTCCCAGGTGCATGCCAATCGCTCCTTTACTGGCAGCCTGGGAGCCTTCTGCGGCCCTGGTGGAGGAGAGAGCAGGCCCCAGGGTGCGATGGGCCAGGCACTGGCTTGTCTCTGGGAGGGAGGAGGCGGGAGGGGCTCTGCAGCAACCATGAGGCTTCCCGCCAGGTGCCAGGGCAGTGATTAGCAGTCACAGGGTGTGGCAACTTCTCCTCTGAACCCAGTAACAGAACAGCCTGTTCCTCAAACCTCTGGGCCAGTGAGGGTGACATTTACTTTCACATGTGCCTCAGAGTTTCCATAAGAGCCCTGACCTCTCACCTGGAACCCTTGGGGTTAGACAGGTTTCTGAATGCTGGTTTTCTCAAATATTACAAAAGCAATGGACACCCCCAGAGGGGTGTGGGGCAGCACCCCATATTCAAACCCATTAATGTTTTGCACAGCAAAATGTACAGATTCCACTAAGCAGCATAAGTAAGGACTAAAATAGCCTCACATCAGTTCAATTTTTGCCAGTTTATGGGTTTTAGCAGGAAAATATGAAAGCCTTTGCACTTTTCCGAGCCCTCTGGATTGGGCATGGCTTGCCCTGGGGACACTCGGGCACTTTTTTCTTCCTGCCTCCTCCAAGGCTCTGACTACAGCTCTGTCCAACACCAAGAAAGAAATGGATTTGGACTAAACAGGACAGTACAGCTGTCAAGGTGCAAGACGAGTCCTAGGCATTACTCTGGGATTACAGCGATGCTGCGGTCGGCTCTGTCCATTTATCTGTACAGAGTAGAATTTGATTCATGCATTTAGACAAAACCTTTGGCAAGACAAAAGAAAACAAAGGCAAACGGAATGTCTTCCCAGTTGTGGGCTCCCCTCAGCCTTCCTGGGTTAAGAGGGCTGGGTACTGACAGCCGTGTCTTACACTTGCAGGCGTCCCGACTTCAGGGCCGTTTGTCCAGGTTCCGGTGACCTTCTCCGCGAGTGCGGGGCAGGCAGACACAGGCCGCAGCTCAGGGACAGAGACGGCCTGTCGCCTGTGGTCATGGGCTGGGAGGAAGTGGAGTCAGCGCAGGAACCAGGATCCTCAAATTCTCCGGCAAACTGTCCTCCTTACATCTGCCAGAGGCACAATCCTCAGGACTGTGGCCCCAAAACCCGTTCCACCCAAACTCTAGCCCTGCCACGTGATCTGAGTAACCGCAGTCCAATGAGTTTCAGAAGCACTGCTGCTTGGATCCTCTTCTGGAGGTTCAAATGCCCCTCAGTGTATGAGGGCCCTGAGACACCGTAAGGAAACCAGATTAACTTCGTTTAACCCATGTTACTAAGTGTGTTTGCACATGGAACCCTTTGGGTCAGAGCCCACCAGCATCGACACATTCTGGGGCACTGATGGAAGGAAAGGCAGTTTCAATTGTGTTCCAGATTTTACATTGAGTTGGAAGCGGCTGATCCATCTGGACAGCGCTTTACCTCGATGGCTGGAAGGGAAATCACAGTGAATTACCAGGAGGCGCTGTCCAGGGATCACTTTTCCACTCTCCTCCTGCTCGCCTCCGCCAGTCACCGGGAGCCACTGGCTCCACAGCCTGCGCTCACCACTGCCGCCTGTGAGCAAGACTGTGAACTGGTCACACTGTCAATGCCTTGTCATTCCTGGTGAGGCAGGAACACCCACCTAGGGCCCAATGCCCTCACCAGCACAGGCATGGCCTGTGCAAAGCCTGGTGGACCATGGGCGTTTTTGGAGAAAGGGGAACTTTGGTCTAAGACTCTCATGCTCCTTTGCAGTTCAGTATAACCTTTCACGAGGAGAGTCACGAGGGGAGAGCGGCAGCTTTACAAGTACAGTGGACTCATGCCTTTGAGTGCTGATTTCTGTGGAACTGTTTGATGCACTTACATGTTGGGAAATTCTAGAAATTATGAAATCCTCAGTCAGGTGAAAGAGCTGGACCAAGTGTCCTTGATGGAACATTAGTTCCATGAGCCATAACAGTGACATTCATTTGGGCAATTACTGCCCTTGAAGTCCTGTGCCATCCCTAGAAACAAAGCATTTCCCAATCATGTGTTATTAGGTGTGACAGGAGTCACCACTGTAACCTCCAAATTCTGGACTGGGGAGCTGAGGTGAGCTCCTAACACACTGGGCCTTAAACATTCTATAACAACCAGGGACATCCTCTTACAGAGTTTGAGGATTCCTTTAAGTTCTAGGTTTCTGACTGTAAAATAAGGAGATACAGAGTAATAACAAACATACTCTAATAAGAGCTCATACTCTTACTCGGTGCCAGGAACTATTCTAGGTGCAACGAACTCATGCAACCTTCACGACAGCCTGACCATCAATTGCAATTTACAGATGAGGATGCTTAGGCACAGAGAGGTTTTGTAAGCTGCCCAAGGCTACACAGCTAGTAAGGGGGAACCAGGATCCAAACTCACAAGCCTGGGCCCCTAATAGCAGCTAATGCTTTTCTTTTTTCTTTTTCTTTTTTTTTTATATCTTTATTGATTTCAGAGAGAGGAAAGGAGAAGGAGAGAGAGAGAGAAACATCAATGATGAGAGTCATTGATCGGCTGTGAGCCTGCAACCCGGGCATGTGCCCTGACCGGGAATCGAACCCTGATCGCCTGGATCCCAGGTCGACGCTCAACCGCTGAGCCACGCCGGGCTGGGCGTAGCTAATGCTTTTCAAAGTCCAAACCTTTTGTAGCTATGGCACAATTTTGTGAACTTACCCAAATGTTTGGTTTATAAGAAAATCAGATACAGACAGACAGACTTGTTAAGACTAACTCACTTTACTAATCAATGACTAGGTAGTTGAGAAACATTTTGCTAGGAGGGATTTCTTGAAACAGTGTGTAAGGCAAAATTATGAGGGGATTTTTATCAAAGACAAACTTTTACTAACTTAACAATAGTACCCAGGGTCATGAAATGCTTGTCTGAATTTAATACATTAAGTTGCACCTAAGAGGTTGACAGGTGTGTGCATGCAAACCCTGCACCGTAGATCAGAGGACAGTGTGGAGAAAGCAGGTGAGGCTCAGAGCATTGAGAGGTCAGTGTGCCAGGGAACCCCAATGCATGTATAGTATTCTGTTCTTCAGGAACAGTGCAAACCTGTCTTCCCCTAACCACATAACCTTCGCCAAGTGACTTCTCCTTTCCCGATCTGGATCCCCACAACTCTAAGATGCAATGAGAGCAGGCTAAGTCCCAACCCCACATGGAGAAGTCAGAGGGGATCAGCTTTAAAGAGAAGCCAGTGGTCTGTCTTTGAGGCAGCTGGCCAGCCTGTAGCTGTCTGAGGCAGCTAGGGCCCAGTGTGAAACAAGTGATGAGAAATTCATCGAAGGCCTATGTTTAGGCAAAGAGCTGTTATGGGAGAGGACATGGCGCTGGAGGAGTATGTACAGCAGAGGGATGAGCAGGACCAGTGAGGTTTTGGCTGAGCTCTGGAAGGTGAGCAGTTTGCTGGGCACAGATGGACATCTATCCAGTGGAATTTCAGAAACATGAGCACATGACACATAGTGGGGCAGGGGCCACAGAGAAGGGACCAGGGCTGTTTCTGTCCTCTCAACAGCAGTGTTCTGGGATGCACCTGAATAATTTCAAGTTCAATATTCAAAATACTTAATATGGTATCCAGTGCTGATCAAAGTGGGTAGAATGCTGCTGGCATATGGCACTGGAGGCACCAGCGCCACTCACAGCCCCTTCTCGCTTGGGCTAAATCTCCACGAATTGCACCAGTCTGGTGCCATCGCTACCTTGAGCCACCACTACCTCCAAGGGGCTCCAACTCTTATTCAGTCCTAAGAACTGGATGACACCCTGAGAACTGAGTCACCCTTGAACAGTGCAAGGAAGTTTCATGGGGATGCCAACTGGAGCGCGGCTGCCACTCTCTACAGTTAGAGGCAGATTACTGAGGGCGAGGCCAGAGCACAGAAGTGCCTTGGGGGTGGGTAAGGCCAAAGTATAACTTTAAGGGGGAAAAGCTTAATCTTAATTTAGTAATTCTTCTGTACTCTGAAACTGCTTAAAATATTTCCTACCAAATGGCTTTCCCACATTTTGACCATGAGCCACAATAAAAACTTGGGTCATTTAACATGGTGACTCAGTGCATGCACACAGACATACAGATACACAGACACATAAAGACACACCTAGAACAAACAATTCTGACTCTTACACCCTGGGACACACTGCAATATATTCTGCTCGGTTCTATTCCATTAAAAGTAATGTTGGTCTCTGAACCGACTTTTATGACCCACCTATGGGCCACAATGTACAGTTTGGAAAAACCCTAACCCTAACTAACCTAACGTTAAGAAAACAGTAAACAATAAACTTTCCTGAGCTGCCACTTCTCTCTGTAATCAGAAACAGGGCATGAAAGCCACCATCGGGCTCTGCAGGCCAACTCCTACACTGCAGGTCAGTCCAGGAGGGGTTTAGAGACAAACAGTTAAGTAAGGCTCTGACCACGATCAGATGTCCTCTGGGCAGATATGTAGGGCACTGGAGGGTGGCTGGTGTCTGTTATTGGGTGAATAATTTTCCAAAGGATGAAAACCTTTTTAGTTAGATTTCACTAATTTAAAGTTTATGTTCCTTAGGAGAAAGGAGAACATAGCAACATAAATATGGTAGAAAGTATATTAAAGCCGCTTAAGAAAATAAGCTTTTGGGAGGAAACCCCAAACACCCTACAATGAAAATATTATACAAACTATTGGTGTTGGTACGTTTATTACAAATAATTTTTATGTTTGCATTGAATCATGTCTCCTCTATGAGGAATTTTACTGGCCACCCTCTCGTTAGACAAGTCTGAGTGACAGTATGGTCACAAAAGTAACATCACCACATTTCTTTACAAATACTTTATAATTCTGAATTTTAAAAAGTGTGTCACGCTACCACTCCCTAGAATGAGAACACACTGAAGGGCTACCGCGTGAGTTTATACTGTGTAAGTTCTCTTAGGTTTGCTATTCAGATACGTGCACACCCTCATGTAACGAGCCAGGCCGATTACTTGGCATGGCAGACAGCAGAAGTACCTCGAGAGGCCTGAGGTAGGAAAGTGAGGTGTTAAAGATATCCCAGCACTGCAGGTACCACATCACCTCCTCGCCCAGGGGTGTTAATGAACTTCCTGTGCGCTGGGCAGAGGGCTGCGGAGGGGCTTGGCAAATGCTGGGTTACATGGGATTGTGTGGCTTTCTCTGTGGCACGGCCTCCCTGTCCAGGTCACAGGCTGCACTGGGAACTCCCCGGAGGGGGCCACAGGAGGGTGTGTGCCAGGCTTCTCTTACCACAGGACTCTTTATCAGAGAGTACTTCATAGACATGCTAGAAAGCAGGCTTTAGAAATGCTCCCACATCTCACAGTGGCATTGAAAATGTGGCCGATGTAAAATAAGCTGACACTGAGCTACTTGTAACATGTCCCCAAGGAAGCCTCAAAAGGGGAGAGTGGCTGTCTGTGCTAAACACAATTTATCAATGTCTCTCTCATAGACTTTAGGGCAGTGCTCAGTGTGTGGTTCCCACATAGCAGCCTCAGTTTACCTGGGAACTGGCTGGAAATGGGCCCACCCCACCAGAAACTCCGGGGGCCAGGCTGCCAATCTGTTTCACCCACCCCTAGGAGATGCTGACGTGATAATCAAGGCTGAGGATAGGGCTGTGCTCGGAGGCGGCAGTGCTCTGGGGGACAGGGCCAGCCCCACCCCGGGGTCCAGCCACCTCCACCTTCTGAAACAGATTAGGGAAAAATCACTACCACATGTGGAGGTGGCTAAAATACACAAGGAAACACTTTTAATCTTAATTCACGCGTGTGCGCGCACACCCACACCCACACCCACTGTTAAAACTGTCTCCCTTCCTCTCCCCAGGTCCATCTGAAATGACTCGGTCCTAAGGCCATAGATAGAGCAGAGCGAGCTGGTGTCCCGAGGGTCTGCTACCCACCAGGCACCATGCAGAAGCCTTAACCAGCCTTTATCATATTAAATCCTCTGAATGAGATATTACTGCCTCATCTCCAAGATGGGAAACTGAGGCTCAGGGTGTTGCAGGTATGTAGCCAAAATGGCAGAGCAGCTTTGGGCCTTACCTTGTACAAAGTCGGTGTCTTTTCAGCCTCTGAGGGATTATTTTTGCCCCTATTTTATTCCATGAAGCCGAGGCTCTAAAAAATTAAGTTTTTCCCACAATCTCAAAGGCAGTAAGTCACAAAGCTGGGACTGAAACCCAAGGTTTCTGCCCCAAACTCTGTGCTCCCTGCACCCCTTCCCACTGCAGAGGTGAGATAAAGCTGAGCACCCTTTGGTGCTGTCCCTGCAGCCAGAGGGCAGCCTTTGTGTTTTCTGGACAGGAGCAGAGCCCTTGCTGGGGTGGTGACTAAGGCAGGAAGACATGCAAGTTCTCTAAGAAAAGTGAGTGGAAAAAGCACAGAGAGGTCTGAGGGCTGAGCATCAGGGAAAAGACACTGTAGGAAGGGAATCGCCTCTTCTGCCCATGTGTGTTCCTGTTACATGTGAAAAATGAAAAGGGGAATTAGGACTGGGAGCCATGCAGACTTGCAATCGCATCACTTTCACTAATCTGTGTGTTCTTTCCACATTGGAGGCCATGTGTTCTTTCCACATTGGAAGCATGAGAATCACACTGGAATCCAGACCCTTGAAAAGTGATGTGATGTAATGGAAAATCAGAGTGAAACTGACACCCATTTAGACATTATGTTTGATATCATACGGCTCTCAGAGGAATAGGATGAGGCTTCTTAACTTGAGGGGCCTGCAAACAGAAATCAGGGTACCCATGAGCTAGACGAGGGAAAAAACAAACCAATCAACACTGCAACTTTATTTTCATGCATGTCTAACTGATATTTATTTATTTATTTATTTATTTTAAATATATCTTTATTGATTTCAGAGAGAGGAAAGGAGAGAGAGAGAGAGACAGAAACATCAATGATGAGAGAGTCATTGATCGGCTGCCTCCTGCACGCCCCCAACTGGGGATCGAGCCCGCAACCTGGGCATGTGCCCTGACCGGGAATCGAACCCCGATCGCCTGGATACTAGGTCGACGCTAAACCACTGAGCCACGCCCGGCTGGGCCTAACTGATATTTAGTAACATCTTGCCTTTGGGATTCAGGCAACAAATCACAGTTGCATTAGCAGTACCTGAGGCAACCAAGACACACAAGGAAACAGTTTTATATTGCATTATCATTGTTGCAGGTATTTTGAAATGTTTACACTCATCACTACTTCAAAGTGACAGCAGTGATTAGACCTATCATGAAATCTTGTTATTAAATCTTTAAAGAAATAAATATATCATAATGTAACATCTTGATAACTAGATTTCATACTTCTAATGCCAAGAAAAGCTGCAATTAGTCCACAAAAGTAAAACCAGGAAAAAAAAATAAAGGAAAAAATTCAAAAGGATTTGAAAAATAAGGGCATATAAGCCACAGCATGCAGGCTGTCCACTGTCTTGAGCTATCCTAAAATCTCACACAGTAATTCTTAGTAAAAGCTTTAAAAAGCTTTTTTTAATCCTCACTTGAGGATACATTTTTATTGATGAGAGGGAGAGAGAGAGAGAGAGGGAGAAGCATTTATGTGGGAGAGAAACATCAATTGGTTGCTTCCTCTGTGAGCCCGACCAGGAATTGAACCCACAACCTTTTGGTATACGGGAGGATGCTCCAACCAACTGAGCCACCTGGCCAGGGAAAAACTTTAAAAAGACTGAAAAGCACAGAATTTGATCTTGTTTAAGGCTGAGATGTCTTACAATCACCCACCCAGGAACACTCTACCACCAAGGAATGCAGACAGCCTCAGTGAGGATGGAGCCATCTCCCCTGGGACTCACCTATGTTTTGTCAGCATCTCTAGGGTCTAGCAATGTTCCAGCTATATAACAGGAACTATGTAACTGTGTGACTGTTATTAATTCAAGTGTGCTTTTAAATCATTCAGAGAAATAGTCTTGGCTACAAATCGCACGCTACATATGAGAAGACAGGCCAGGAGCCATGAACCAGGACTCACGCAGGGCCCGCTCTACCCCCAGCTCGGCACTTTCCTACGCTAAGCTGCTTTACCCACATTTCAGGTCAGCAATGGAAGGCTGATTCTTGGGGATGATGGATACCTAAATTGTTTGATTTTGTAGTCATAAATATGGTCTAGGATGAAAAAGAAAGCTAAGAAACTTAACAGATAAACAGACAAAAAGCCTGGACTGAGTTGAGTCAAACTCAAGCTTTAAGGGAAAACACTCTCCTTTCTGATTCCCAGTCCCCTAAGGGACATCGACGCAGTGACTCAGAGCGGGGAGCCCTCACGCTCACCCCCAGGCCTGGGTTTCCAATGCCTCTCATCAGGATGACAGCCATCTGGGCACAAAGTCATGAGCTCTACAGGCCTAGAAGATGCTCAGGGCAGATTCCCTCCTCTCAGGAGAAGAGGTGGGTATTCGGTGGACACTTGCTGACTTGAGCCTCTCTCCTCTCCAGCTCCTCTCAGACCCAACAAAGGCAACAAAAGCATCTCTCATACAAACCCACCCCGCAGGTTCAGCCTCTCCAGAGTTGGAAAGGGTTTGCATTTGTTTCTATGTATAATCACGTTCGTTCGGAACCTCTGGCAAAATGAAAACAGACTCTTCCCTTCTTTAACAGTATTTGTTTTGTGCCCAGGAGGGACCACCCTTCCCATTTAAGACATTCTTTTTTCCACTTAAAGTCCCAATGAATTTAGTAGCCATGAGTCATTGGTTTTATACTGATGCCAACTTCCTCTTATTGTACTTTTCTGGCCTGATTTCCTTTCTTTGCAGCTGATTTTGGCAATCCCCAACCTATGGCTCCTGAAACTGAGTTGGACCCTGTCTTTGTCCTCCGTGTCTCCCACACACTGGGCTTGGTGATTCCCGAGGGGAGAGTCATTTTGGCTCTGTGACTCCTGCCACAGAGATCTGAGGACTTGCGGGAGTAGTGGATGCCATTATTCAGGAAGTTGGGAGTACTGGTGATGGTGGGGATGCCCCCAGCACCCATGCCACTGCAGAGCTACTCCAACACAGTGCCTTGTAAGACCGAAAAGTGGAGCTGACAATTGGGGTAGAAGGAAACTCACAGAAACTCTTCTATCTTAAATGAGCTTGGATGGAAACCAGTATCTAGTAATACAATCCTAGTGCAGAAAATATGTCTCTGAACTTTAAAATTCAAAACCGAAATTTTAGGCTCTCTTTTCCATAATTTCTCCCCAACTCTTTGGGAAAAGAAGGCTGGTTGCAGAACATAAGCAGTGGGCAGCAGAGTGGCAAGAGTCTTCAGAACCAGATAGACAGGATTCAAAGCCAACTTCTATCAGTTCCAATCAGAATGACCTTGGGCCTGATAGCCTTTCTCAGCAGATTTCCTCATCCATAAACTGAGGGTCCATCGCCTCTGTTGAAGGCTGTGAAGGTGAAATAAGACTATATACTAAGCACCTAGTCTAACGGTGGCTTGTGTTTGTCATTATTTGGCTGCTAGACTTTCTGAATGAGGCGGAATTGCTTGCTTGATAGCAGGGACAATCTTCCAAATTTCTCATTCCCAAGGCCAACTGAGAGGAGACATGATCATACACTCAAAGGCTGAATGACAGACACTTTCAAAACAGATTAAAGTGCCATGAAAAAACTGTTCACTCCTGCCCTAAGGACAGTTCTCACTTAAACTGTCCCTGTCCTCCTCTCTGGAGTACTTACAAATATGGTGGTCAGTTAAGAAGTTATAATTACTTACCAATAGCTAGAGGGTAAATTATCTATATAACATTTTCTGCCTTTTACATACTGTTGACCCATTTTAGAGAAGCAAATAGACTTAGTTAGCATTACAGAGACTTGGATAGTGTCTAGCTACTCAAAGTGTGGTAGGAGCAAGCACCACAGCCCCTGGGAGCCTTGGGAAATGCAGTCTCAGGCCCCACCTCAGACCTGCTGATACAAAATCTGCATTTTGACAAGATTCCCTAGAGCAAAGTGCAAGTGCATTAAAATCAGGGAGGCTCTGCACACTCCTCAGTCACTGGGATGAAATGGACCATGGGATGGTAAAGGTGTGGCCCCAGGACTCAGGGGACCAAGACTGTCCTGGATGCTGCTCAGCCACTTCTGCTTAGCTAAGCATCATTGGGCAAGTCACATCACTGTCCACCCTTCTTCCCTTCATGGCCCTTGTTAAAATGGAAACTGTGAAGGATCTGCGGTTTTACCTTACTCGGCAACTAACCAGTTAGCTTCCCACTGTGTGTGTGTGTGTGTGTGTGTGTGTGTATGTGAGAGAGAGAGGGAGAGTGTATGCATTTATGAGTGCATAGAAGATACAAGACCTCTGGGACAAACCCACAGCTAACATAATACTCAATGGTGAAAGGCTGAAAGCTTTCCTGCTAAGATCAGGAACAAGACAAGGGTATTGTTCTCAAAACTCCCATTCAACATAGTCCTGGAAGTCCTAGCCAGAGCAATTAGGCAAGAAAACAACAGACATCTAAGTTAGAAAGGAAGAAAAAAAAACTGCTCTGTTTGTAGATGATATGATCTTAAAAAATCCTAAAGGCTCCACCAAAAAAATCAGAATTGATAAATGAATTCAGTAAAGACGTAGGCTAAAAACACAACATACAGATGTCAGTTATATTTCTATACAGTAACAAAGTATCTGAATGTATTTTCAATAGCATAAAAAATAATAAAATACTTGGGAATAAATTTAGGAGGTGGAAGATTTGAAAACAATAAAACACTGATAAAGGAAATTAAAGAATGCACAAATAATTGGAAAGATATCTCATGTTCCTAGATCAGAATAATTAATATTGTTAAAATGTTCGTACTACCCAATGTGATCCACAGATTCAATGTAATCCTTATCAAAATTCCAATGACACTTTTTACAGAAATAGAAAAAAAAAATCCTAAAATTGGTATAGAACCACAAAAGACCCTGAATAGCCACAGCAATTCTGAGAAAGAAGAACAAAGTTAGAGGTATCACATTTCCTAATTTCAAGCTATATTATAAAGCTATTATAATCAAAACAGTAAGGTACTGACATAAAAACAGACACATAGACCAATGGAACAGAATGGAGAGCCCAGAAATAAACCTCTGCATCTATTGTCAACTACACTCAATGGGGAAAAAGTAGTTTGTTCAAAAAATGATGCTGGGAAAATTGGATATTCACACACAAGAGAATGAAATTGTGCCCCTATCTTACACCACTCACAAATATTAATTCAAAATGGATTAAAGACTTAAAATGTAAGACCCAAACTATAAAACTTCTAGAAGAAAACATAGGGGAAAAGCTCCTTGACAATGGTCTTAACAATAATTTTTTAGCTATGACATCAAAAGTGCAAGCAACCAAGCAAAAATAAACAAGTGAGACCACATCAAACTAAAAAGCTTTTGCACAGCAAATAAATAATTAACAAAGTGAAACAGCAACCTATAAGTGAGAGAAAATATTTGCAAGTCATATATTTGATAAGAGTTAGTATCCAAATACAAAGAACTCATACAACTTAAAAACAACAACAGAAAACAATACAAATGGCCAACAGGTAATATGAAAAGGTGCTCAACATTATTAACCACGAGGGAAATGCTGATCACAACCACAATAAGATATACCTCACACCTGTTAGAATGGTTATTATAAAAAAGACAAGAAATAACAAATGTTGGCAAGGATGTGGAGAAAAGGGATTCCCTGTACAATGCTGGTGGGGATGGAAATTGGTTTGGCCACTGCGAAAAACAGTCTGGAGGTTCCTCAATTTAAAGCAGAACCAGCATGTGATCTAGCAATCCCACTTCTGAATTATATCTGAAAAAAATAAAATCACTATCTTGAAGAGATATGCACCCCCACATTCACTGCAACATTATTTACAACAGACAACACATGGAAACAACCGAAGTGTCTATCAATGGATGAATGGATGGAGAAAATGTGGTATATCTATAGAGTGGACTACTACTCAGCCATAAAAAGATGGAAAATTTGACTTTTGTAACAACAGAAATGGACCTTGAGGGGCTTATGCTAAGTGAAATAAGTCAGGCAGAGAAAGACAACTATTGTAAATTCTCACATACAATATGTGGAATCTAAAAATGCTGAACCCATAGAAATAGAGTAGAATGGTGGCTGCCAGTGGCTGGGGCATGGGGGAAATGGGAGACGCTGGTTAAAGGGTAGAAACTTCCAGGTGTAAGATGAATGAGTTCTGGAGATCTAATGTACAGATAAGGAACAATACTGTATTATATACTTGCAAGTTTTTGAGAGAGTGAATCTTCAATGCTATCATCATAAGAAACGTTAATTATGTGAGGGGATGGAGGTGTTAACTGACCTTGCTGGGCTGACCGTTTCTCAGTATATATGTGTATCACACCATGCTGTCTGTACACCTTAAACTTACATATGTTATATGTTCAATAATACTTCAATAAAGCTGGGAAAAACAATGAGATAAAAAAGCCAGGAGATCAAAGTTTGGGGAAAGAAAATGATGCATTCAAATCTGTAGGCAATGTGAAACATTTTAAAAAACATAGTTTGAGATATCCAATCAATATATAATGAACAGGCAATAAAACATAACATTGAGGCAGTTTTAGTTTACCTTTTTTTGGACATTAGAAAGTAAAATTTTATTCTGTATTTGTTTACTAATAATATTTGTTTACAAGTATTTAATTACTCTTGTGAATTGTTTGTTCATGTTCTTTTTATTGGGAATTTGATGTTTTTCTTCTTTTTTACTTATTTATTCTCATTTATTTTTTTAATTTTATTTTTCAATTACAGTTTATATGCAATATCATTTTATATTAGTTTCAGGTGTATAACATAGTGGTTGGACAATCATATACTTTAAAAAGTGTTCCCCACGGTATTTCCAGTATCCACCTGGCACCATACATAGTTAGTACAATATTATTGACTATATTCCCTATGCTGTACTTTATAGGAATCTGACATTTATTTTCACAGTCTGTATTAGGTTTTTAATTATCACTGCTATTTTTTTTTTTTCGAACATACATATAGAGTTACTTAAAACATTGGGGAAAGGATTCAGACTTAGTACAGGGACAGGCAGAAAACACAGCAATGGAGACCTCCAATGGACCAACACTCCATTTCTTTGACTTATTTTTCAGAGTTTCAGGGAAATGAGATATAAATTGATGTACAGAGTGGTAGATTCTGGGTTCAAGAAATTAAAGCAGTGCTACTGATTTATAATCTAATTGGTCCATGAGTATTAGTTAGAAAACTGTCCTGCCAGTAAGTCCAGGTAAATGGATATACTCATCAAACTCCTAGGTTGAAATTAATTGCAAACCAGGAGGAACATATGTTGCCTGAAGATAGGAGTTTTTGGCCATGACCCACATGGAGAGGTATCCTCCACATGGAGCCCTTATGCCAAAGAGTAAGTGATGAGGGGGGAACATGGAGAGCACACGGCAGGGGACAGAGGCCCAGCCAGCCCTCCCTCCAGCATCAGCACATTTGCTCTGCCTTTTCCAAAGTGCCCATCCACCAGTCGAGTCTCCCATATGTCTGTCTATCAGAGGGTCTCAACTTCTCCTTGTTAATTAAACAGCATGTTAATTAACAACATTCATGTTGTTAATTGTCCTACTTTTTCCCTCAACCCACAGAACTTACCAATACTGCAGTATATCAACAACCCTTTCTCCAATAGAGTGTCTGCTTTACTGAACCCATGTGTAGCAAAAGTTAACCTTAGCTGCAGAAGTCAAGCTGTTCTAAAGGAGGGAATGTTGTTAAATAAATGGAACCAATTAGCACTCCTATAATCAAACAAACTTTATACTCAACTGCTACCTTCGAAAATAGGTGCCCACATCCGAACTTGCATATTTCTACTCTATCATCTTAGCTTTCCTTCCCTTCCCTTCATTTCCCACCTCCCACGATGCCCCCAAAAGAGTAAACAGCAATTACTTCTCTATATTCAGTTAGACTGGCCCAAGATGCTCTAAATTTCATCACCACATTGAGAGAACCTGCTACAAAGGAACACTTAACAGTTGTCTTTTATAATCTTCACTCTCACACTTTTAATCTTTAGTCTTGACATATAAATTCCAAGTTATCCAGAATAAAAGGTTAGTAGCAGTAGTCCAACTGTTTGGACAAATTCTTGTAAGACCCCAGACACACTTTTTTCTCCAGTGCCTTGCAGCCCTCCCTGTACGGCACTGCTCTGCAGAATGCCAGGGAAGCCACAGCCTACCACCTTCCCGAACAACCCATAATGATTGTGCCTTACAAAATCCTTAGCCTCAGTCTTGACCATAATTCTTGAAGCCATTTCCACACAGATCCTACTCTGGCTTCCCCTCAGTAGAAAACTCATCTTTCCAGTGACCCCATGTCAACAGTGGAGAAAAAGTGCTTGGTTCTCCTGGTGATCAGCATGAGCATGACTAAGCAAACTTAAACACACTTGTGGGCTCGTGAGGACTGTCTGACAAGGGTGCCCATGACAGCAGCCCCAGCCCCAGCCCCAGCATTCTCCTTCATTTCCTCTCTTCCCCACTGTGAATGCCTCAGGCCACTCACTCAGCAGAGGGCCTTGGCTGCATCAACGGGGGTTAAGGACATTCTGTTGGGCTGTCCTCCATGTGTGGTTTCCTAGAAGATGAGGAACACTCCAGTCCCTTTTCCTGCTTTGTTTTTCTTCACGCACTGCTAACTCTACTTGTGCAGCATATACATGTATTCAATTGTCTATGTGTGCATCATCTGGCGCCCTCACCTGACTGTAAGCTCTGTGAGAAGAGGGATTGGGTTTTGTTCACTGTGTCCCAAATGTGGCGCAGCGTGCCTGGCACACAGTAGGTGCTTTTAGATACCGGGTGAATAAATGAATGGCCACGAGCAGGGAAGTGGAACACTGGGATGTGTGTGCCCTGGGAAATCAGCTAAAGGCTGCCATTTGAAAAAATTATTGGGGCACAAAAACGCTCTGTTCCATAAAAATCTACTAGGAGAATGGGGGAGTTCTGATGGTGCCTGTATGGACTCACCTTTAAGAAAATTTTATCTTACTTAAAAATATCTCTTTGAGATCTCTCTTTCAGTTCTTTTGGAGCTATACCCACAAGGGGTCAAAGACTTCTTTTTAACACAAAAATTTTTGTGGCTCTCTACCCATCAGGTGTTTTGCCCCACCTGTTTCCCCCTGGGATGTGAACCATCCCTGTGTCCAGTGTCTTCGTGCTGTATGCTGTAGATGCTCCCACCCGTTAGTCACTTAGCAGCCATCCCACTTATCAGGTCGACTGAGGTGGTGTCACAGTGCTTGTGTATAAGTCACTCTTATTTTACTTAATAATGGCCCCAAAGCCATTCACACAACTTTTATTACATTATATTATAATTGTTCTATTTTATTATTAGTTATTGCTGTTAATCTCTTACTGTACCCATAAATTAAGCTTTTTAAGGTTGTAGAGGAAAAAACATAGTGTCTATAGAGTTCGGTACTATCTGCAGTTTCAGGCATCCACTGGGGGTCTTGGAACGTGTCCCCTGCAGATAAGGGGGGGGGGACTAGTACTGCATTTTCCGAATGCTCTGCATTCTGAAACAGTTGAAGTCAATGGAGTTCATTTAAATAGAGGGTTTAAAATTTTCAGGCATAGTAATTGTAATGTAATAAACTCAATAAAGGGCTCTTGTTTCTATGTAGTTATTCTTATACGTAGCATTATTCTATGAAGTTATCACGTGTTTCATTCTATAAAATCCAAGCACTGAAGAGTTGATTTAAATTCAGTTCACATATTTATGTAATAAGGAAACACTGCTGATAAATAGTGCAACCCTTTGAGTAACACCATAAAAACAAAGGAGTCATCTGTTGCAGAGGCTGCCGCCAGGCTGACTCACAGAGCAGAGTCTGGAGGGGAAAATTGATAGCTCCATTTCCTTCCTCGCCTCTTTCCATCTGATAAGAGGAGCTCTCCCAGTGTGGAGGGGAGCGTGACAGTCTTGTAAGGAGGCTCGAGGCCAGGGGAGAGGGAGCAGGAATGGGGTGCTCAGAAGCTCATCAATCACACCTGATTTCCACATCTGTTCAGGAACCAGATGTTGTGCCAACACTGCCTCCAAGCCAGTTACCAGCAGCCTGGGCTCTGGAGAAAAGCTGGGCCTTCAGCACTTTCCTCCTCCCTCCCAAACTAAAGGTGTCCAGCCTGGCTCCTGTGACATATGGAGGCCCATATGCTCCCTCCCTTGGTGGAGCAGCGAGCCTCTGATTCGCTACCTGTCAGACTTGTGCCTTCCTCTGGTGCCCACCTTTGTGAAAGGCGAACTCAGATTCTGGGTTCCTGGCAAGGCTAATGCCCATGACGTCTAGGACACAGGGTGTCTGGTCATATGTTGTGTTCATTGGGCGGTTCTGGGAAAAACTTCTTAAAATGCACATGGTTGTGTTCATATGGATCATCCTAATACACACACAGCCGCAGGTCTTAGAGGAAATATTTAACTTACACTACACACAAAGGAAAACTGGCACTGGAGCCACAACTGAGCAATGAAGAACGAAGGTGGTGACTTGGGCAAATGAGATGAACATGCAAATCTCATCCATTTACATTTATTTTTCATCTCACAAGACAAAACCAAATGAATTAAGTTTTATCACTATTTACTATATGGACTGTTTTGCTTGTCTGCCTCATGGTCCTCAGGGCTCTGGAGGAAGGAGTGGGGTTACCACCTACAGGGCACTGTGCCCCTTCAGTTGATTCCAGTGTCTGGCAACATTTATATGACACTGTCTGGCTAATGGGGTAGTGAATTAAATTCTTTACTTTTATCCTTGATCTATCCCAAGCACCTAAAACTGTGCTCAAATGTATTATGAAGGAATGTAAACTTTTACAGAATGGACAAGTAGCTTAAAAAGATTCCTGCACAACAAACCTTCAGAGGCTCAAGTTAACACCAGTACAAGCAGAAACTAGCAGCCTCTCAGGAAAGGATTAGTTAATAACAGTGAAGCCTATTGCTCTTCTTGGATATGAAGAGACACAGGTAACTGAAACTCAGCTGGACAGAAATTCTGGAGCAACATTTTCAAATCTCTGCTATACCCCCTCCCCTTCTTTAAAACTGTAGCACTCAAAACAATTTGAAAACACAGGAAATTATTTGTAAATCTCTGAAAAATTATAAGATTAAAGGGATTAAGAGTAATATAAATATTTGCAATAAAAATAATTACAAGCAAGAGTTGTGGTTTTTGGTATTTTTGGTCACATAACCACCTTTTAAATGCTCTAGTTGTTCATTTCCCCTGTAATCAGTGCTTGATTATCAGATTAATGAGGAAGGAAGCCACCAGAGACGAGTCAGAAACATAAAGCCAGTTGAAAAAACTTTGGGAAGGAAAGCAATGTGTTTTGCAAGGGAGGAAACTGGTACCTGAGACCATGCACATACTTTCATATCCAGAAAACACTTGAATACAGACACAAAAACATATAAATCTCAGGATTAGAGTAATGTGGATGTGGAAGTCACACACCATGACATTTCCAAGAGAATAATTAAATGTTTGACAAATTCTGTAAAAAAGATAGGCCTTTCCATCTGTGAAGTATTCTTGGTCACCGGAAACCTTGTTTTACACTGGTAATCAGACCATCCACTGGTGGTGAGGCCGCGTGGGTAGGATTATGGGCTGGAGGAATATGGAAACAGTTATGGGCAACCCCAGAATCAATTCATTTATTTTATAGGGGGATCCAGATTTATAGTCTGTGTTGAGCCTAGAAATACTCTGCCAATTCAGGGGACTTTTGTAGCGTATTAGAGGCAGGGGTGTCCAAGTCAAGACAGACTCAAGGCTGAATCCTGGCCTAGCCGCTGACTAGCTATGTATCCTTGGGCCGGAGAGCCTCCTAAGCCTTGGTTTCTTCATCTCTCTCATGGTCATAGTCATGTCAATTCATAGGTGGTGTGAGCTTTAAACGCTATGTGAAGCATTCAGCATATAAAGGCATACAAGTGGCAGGCACAGCCTTGCAGCTAAGAGTGAGGCCTCTGGACCCAGCCGCTGCTGCTAGAATGCTGGCCACCAAGAACATGCACGTCCTTTTCAGGGGCACAAGCTTGTGGGAAAATTCCAATTGGAAGCCTGGCGTGCTCTGGACCCTGTTAGACTGGGGTTTAAATTCCTGCCCCATTAACTTGCTAGGCACACAACATGGGCAAGTTTATAGTCTCTCTGGACTTGAGTTCCACATGCATAAATCAGGAGAATAGCATCTCCTATTAAGGACTACCAGACTGAAATTAAATAATGTGCCCGATCCACAGAAATACAGGTTAGCTGCTTTCCACACCCTTTCTACATTTTCCTCCTCTGGTAGAAACACCATCTAGGGAGGAGGTAAGGTAGAAAGCTCAGGGTTCACATTCTATTTGAACAAGCTCAGGGAGGCGTGTGCATTTGTGGCGCATGTTTGTATTATGAGGCAGGAGGAAATGGATTGGTACCAAGGTCCTTGAACTAAATTGACATCAGAACCTCTGAGGAAAACAGTTAATGAACAAGATGGGGAAATGCAGGGAGAAGAGTTGTTCAGGACCCAGGGGGCTGGGGACAGAGGTGTCATTTAAGGACACCTGGGTGTGGCCATGCTGAATCTTGATTTGGCTGAAGAACTGGGAAAGCCCAGATGCTTGTGGATATTTTCAAAACCAATAGTTCTCGCCCACCTGGCATGGCTCAGTGGTTGAGCATCGACCTATGATTCAGGAGATCTAGGTTCGACTCCCAGTCAGGGCACATGTCCGGGCTGTGGGCTCGATCCCCAGTAGGGGCGTGCAGGAGGCAGCCAATCAATGATGTTTCTATCTCTCTCTTCCCCTCCCTTCCTCTCTCTGAAATCAATAAAGACATATTTAAAAACAATAAAAAAATAAAACCAATATTTCTCTACCCTGACTGCATAGAACACAGGCCCACCCCAGAGATTCAACTGTGTGGCATTTTTAAAGGTCTCCAAGCTACTGCCCACAGATCAACAGCACATGCTCAGACACAGTCAGGAAAGAGGGCATGTTCTAGATACCCCGTTTCTCCCCTGTCTGAGAACAGAACCCCCACCTCACTGATTAGAAAAGGAAAAATACACAGCAGGAACCCAAAACAGCTCAGGAGTTACCAGCAGCTCAGAGCAGAGAACACACACTTATGTTTAACTGAATAGTGGTTATTTGCGCGTCATGCCCGAGATCCACCAGCACTCTCCTACCTGGGCTCAGTCTCCCATTCTTCGTCGTCTTTGTCTTTCTCTTCTTTGGTGTCTCCAGTATGCGGGTGTTTCTGCACGATTCGCATTCCACCGGCTTTCACTAGAAGGAAAAGGAAGGAGAGTATGATCAGTGTGGAAATGGATCAGCCAGAGGACTAGGGGAACTAGCTGGAAAGGTTTTGGTTGCTCCATGGCCACAAGTTAGTCCAGATAACCTGGCATCAACAGTGATTAATAGGTTAGTGTTGTTGGGGGAAGAGTCAATATGATACGGCACACAGTGCTTCTTACTCCAGATCCACTTAGAAATTCCCATGGCTCTTGTTTGTTTTTGGTCTCATAAGTATTTCACAAGAGAAGTAGTATAACCAGAGTACAAACCATTGGACAAAGTGGCTGCTTGCTTTAGGGTCTGCAAGTCTTCTTCATGCAACAAGGTTTCACTGAATCCCTGCCCTATGATGTTTTCTCAAATGCTGAGGATGCTTTTTAAAAACATTCTGAATAGCCCTGCATTATGTTTTATTTTTCAATTATAGTTGACACACAATATTATGTTAATTTCAGGTGTACATCATAGTGATTCAACATTTATAAGCTTTATACAAAGTGGTCACCATGATAAATCTAGTGATCATCTTACAATATTACAATATTGTCACAATATTACAATATTCTTACAATATTATTGACTACGTTCCCTGTGCTGCACTTTACATCCCTGACTTATTTTATAACTGGAATTTTGTATTTCTCAATCCCCTTGCCCCCTGCTGTCCACCCCCTACCCTCTCCCCTTTGGCAACCATCAGTTTGTTCTCTGTATCTATGAGTTTGTTTCTGTTTCATTTCGTTTGTTCATTAGTTTTGTTTTTAGATTCCACATGTAAGTGAATTCATACAGTACTTGTCTCCAACGATGCTTCTGATGGGGTGATCAGCAGCAGGTGACATGGGACAGTTGCTGTGTCATGGTCACTGAGGCTGCTAAGGTGGTAGCCAAGACATCTGCTGCAGCCCTTCCCAAACTGTGCTGTGAAGCCTAAGTGCTGGCAGATGCAATTTAGTTTTTTAAAACAGCCTTGACATATAATTCACATACAATATGGTTCACCTGTTTAGAGCATTCAATTCAACGGTGTTTAAGTGTATTCAGAGTTGTACAACCATCGACACAATCAACTTGAGAACATTTTCATCACTCCAAACCCAAAATCACGGATGGTCACTCCCTAATCCTTCCTCTCCCCTAGCAACCAGTCATCTGGATTTGCCTATTCTGGACATTTGACATAAATGAAATCACAAAATATGTGGCCTTTGGTGGCTGGCTTCTTTCACTTGACATAATGTTTTCAAGGTTCATCCATGTTGTGGCATGTGTCAGTACTCCATTCCTTTTGATAACTGAATAGTATTCCATTGCATGGGTAGACCGTGTTTAATTCATCCATTCATCTGTTGATGGACATTTAGGTTGTTTCTACTCTTTGGCTGTTAAAAATGATGCAACCATGAACAACTTGCGTACAAGTTTCTGTGTGGATACATGAACACACACCTTCATTTTCTTGGGTATATACCTAGTGGTGGACTAGCTGGGTCACACAGTAACTCTATGTTTACCATTTTGAGAAACTCATTTTCTATTCCAACCAGCTTGAGGGTTCTATTTTTTCCACATGCTCACCAACACTGGTTATCACGTATCTTTTACACTACAGCCATACTAGTGGGTCAGAAGTGGTATCTTATTGTAGTTCGATCTCTATTTCCTCAAGAGCTAATATATTAATACTGTTTTGCAAGAAAAAACAAAAAATGCGGACTCTAGGATCTGTTAAATGTGAGAAATGCTAGGTTAAACAGAATTAAATAGGTTTCTTGAAGCCAGGTTTTCTCGCCCTTTAGCATGCGTTATGAAGCTCTATGAGGGGTACAGATTGTGCCATCTTTCCCAAATGTATTTGACCACAGAAATTTTATTCCCCCATCCCAGTAATTCAGGTTATCATCCGTTAGGACTACATTGTTCCACAGGAGAGAGTTAATGGTGGCCTTATATCCAAAAAACCAGCCTCATGTGGTCACTAGCACATGCTTTGTGGTCAGCAAGCTCCTCCATGTGCTCAGCTATGTGGTCTCAGACATCCCCTCAAAGCCTTGCTGTTTCATCTGCAAAAAGGGGAGGAGAGCAGCATCCTAAGATCTAGAAGTTTAAATGAGAAGAGAGGCTGTTGAAATCCTAACCCTCAATGTGATGGTGTTTAGAGGCGGGGCCTCTGGGAGGTGATTAGGTCATGAGGGTGGAGCCCTTATAAGGAGACCCCAGAGAGCTTCCTTGCCCCTTCCACCATGTGAGGACACAGAGAAGACAGTTGTCTAGGTACCAGGAAACCAACCCTCACTAGACACCGAATGTGCTGGTACCTCAATCTGGGACTTGCAACCTGAAAAACTGCTGTTTATAAGCCACCAGTCTGGTAGTCTGTTACAGCAGCCCAAATGGCTAAGACAGAGGCATTTGGTGGTCTTGGCACAGGTGAGTCCATGGTAGAAAGTAGAGCCACGTCAGCTGCACTCAGACTCAGCACGCCTCACCCCCTCCAGGGGACAGTCACTCCCAGTGTTCTGTCACGGTTCAGCTCCCATCACAACACAGTCCCCTTGTTAGGCCATGTCCTCTGGCATTTCAAATCCGGTTGGACCCTGCTGCATTAGGAAAGTCCAGAACAAATGACTTTCGGATTCTAAGAACAGGAAAAAGGATGTGAAATACCCCCTCCGGCCCACATGCTTCGAGGTTATTAGTTTTCAGTCTCCCTGGGAGAGTTGGCCGGCCCCGGCCTTGGGAAGCTGACCATGCCTGTTTCATGGACAACATTACGTAGCAGTATCCATTAGAAAAAGGCTAAGCAGGGTTTTATTCATTTCTCATGTTTTAATTCTTTTATATATTTAATCATTTTAGACATACTTGTCTTATAGTTGTCTATCCAATTATTTCATTACCTGAGGTCCTTGGGAGTCTAACCTCCTGTTTGTCTGCTGACTCTCTTGTTGGGTGACTGTGGATCATGAGCTTGTTTCCGGCGGGGCTTTATCTGTGGGGATCCTCTGGGGCCAGGCGTGCAGGCAGCATCCTTTTGGAGAGATGCTACAGGTGCGCTGTCGGGCCAGGAGTACAGGAGCCTGGAAACCCTTTGCCTGTCAGATTCCTCAGGGATTGCCAGTGTGAATTTGAACCTAGAGCCCATGCAAAGGCAGGCTCGCATTCACAAATTCTCAAGGATGCTTTCTCCATCCAGGCATGGGCTGAAGCAGGGCAGCTTTCTCACCATCCCCTGGCCATATTTCATTTCTCCACCCTTTCTCCATGGGTTTGGCCTCTGAGCACCCAGCTTTCTGCTGGGGTCTTGGGTTAAGTGAGGCTGTTGGGGGGGCCCTAGCCCAGTATGACTGGTGTCCTTATAAGAAAACGAAGAGACATCATGTCACTCTCTGCCTCATGTGGGACCAAGGTTCATATTGTTATAAACTTCCGTTTCTTTTTTGGGTGTGGTTCCCTCACTTTAGGGGATTTCCCTCACTTTGGGCTCAGATTACAGAAAACAAAAATACCATTTGCAGGTGGCTTATCAAAATTTCCCAGTTATGTAGTATGCCAAACCTTAAGAAATGGAGACTGAAAATAAAATTCTGTAGTATGTTTAAGATAATTTACCACTCTATTGAAATATATATTTTTATTTTGCCAAAGGAGGCTAGAAGAAGTGTCCCACTAAATTTTTTTAAAAATTCATTTTTCTCCCCTATCTATCCCACCCCTATCCCATGTCCAATAGAAGTTGATTAAGAGTGCTGTTATGGGCTGAACTGTGGTCTCTCCAAATTCCTATGTTGAAGCCCCAACCCCCATAACCTCAGAATGTGACTGTATTTGGAGATAGGGCCTTTAGAGAGGTGACTAGGTTAAAAAAAGGCTGTGAGGTGGGGCCCTAATCTAATGGCACTGTTGTTCTTATAAGAAGGAGAAAAGAGAAAGGGATGCAGGTACACAGAGGAAAGGTCCCATGAGGATATAGTGAGAAGGTGGCGGTCTGCAAGCCAAGGAGAGAGGCCCCAGGAGAAACCAGACCCACCAGCACCTTTATCTTGGACTTCTAGCCTCCAGAACTGTGAGAAAATAAATGTCTGTTGTTTAAGTCACCCAATCTTGGTATTTTGTTATAGCAGCCTGAGCAAACTAATACAGTTGCCCATTTAAAAATGATCTCTGAATCATTTCAACTTTGCAGACATAAAACTTTAAAACTGTAACTCACAGATGTTTTCTATAAACTAAAAGAGAAAAGGGCTGTGCAAGTGACTACAAAGAAAACACAATGCATGTGAAGGTGACATTTGAAATAACAGTCACCTGAAGCTCTTGAGGAGCGGCCTGTCCACTGCTCTGTTGAAATAAGTCCCCATGGCAGAGTTCAGTCACTCTGCACTAGCCCTTCCTTTTAGTTTATAAAATCAATTAACTTCCTCCATCCCTCACGGTGTGTGTGGTAATTAATGCGGCCATAAAAAGTGGCAATAATAATAATAACTCAAGGCTGAGGCTGATTTGTTTTAACTTGCAACCCTGCCAAAAAATGTGACAGCACATGTTTATTGGGATTGTTTTATCGTTGTCACTAGAACTGTTCCTTTGTGAAAATACAAAAGCAGAATTATTCTTGCAGAAATCTTTGTGGAATATTTGCAAATACAAGTTTTTTTTATGAGAGACATTAGAAAAACTCTTGGATTTTTGTCGTGGTTGCTATTCAAACGAGAGCCTTGAATGTAAACAACAAGCTTCCTCTGAGCAGAAGTGCCATGCAGGGGCTCAGGGCATGGAGCCCTGAGCCAGACTCCTGGGTTCCAATCCCAGCTCTGCTTGTGTGCTTGCGTGCTCATGTGCATGCATGTGTCTGGGTGGGTTGCTCACTCTCTCTGTGCTACAGGGTCCTCTGTCTATGAAGAAAGGGTGACAATGCTCTCCCCCGGCCTCAAGGGGTTCATTGAGGACTAAATGAAATAGCACACGTGAAACACCTCCAATGGGTCCTGGCAAAAGGCAAATAAATGCTCAACTGTCATCTACTCTTATTACATGGGTTTTAACAGTTGGTATCTAGTACTTGGAGAGACCTTCAGTCTTCGAGTCCCTGGTGTGTCAATGTCTCTTCATTGCTGTTTTCTCATATGTAAAATGAGGATGCTACTACGACTCATGGGGCTGTGGAGGAGTGACACTTTATAGAGTGCTCCCCACCTGGCTCTCCACTGATATGGTCAGCTAACCCTTGCCAGGACAGTCGTCAGCACCATCTTAGTAAGGAAGTTTCTGGAGAATCGCAGATCCCGGATAACTCTAACTTTGCTGCCTTCATCTCACTGTGTGCGAGGCACTGTTCTAGCCACTAGCCACGTGTCCTCACACTTCACAGTAACCCTATGGAGTAGGTCCCCACGCATGAAGATGGGGAAGCCAGTGGCCCCAGTCACACAATCAGGGATTGCAGAGCTGAATTTGACTCCAGCAGCCAGTGCCCTGAATCCCACCCTGCAGGCCTTTCCTTGCTCAGACCTTCCAGGAAACAGAACATCATTGCTCCTCAGAGAAACACAAAGTGATGGCCTGTGGGCAGGTTCTGGGTACTCTACCACCCAGGTGGGGAAAGAAGATGCCTTTGATGTTAAAAGTTCTCAGTGGGGCAGCTTGCTGCCCAAAGAGCAAAGGGAATGAAGGAAGCAGCCTCCACAGTCAGACTCGGCTGGGTAAGAAATAATGAGGAAGCAACTGACTACATATTCTCCCATGGCTGGGCATCCCCTCAGGTGTCAGGATGCTTGCTGTGAGAGGAAGTCATAGCTTGCTCTCTACTCATGCTCAACAGGCTAGAAAGACACACCACTGGAAGATGGCAGGGGGATGAGAGGGGTCTCCCCAGGGTCGCTCATAACTCTAAGCACCCCACGAACCAGGATGTGCGTTCTAGCAGAGAGTGGAAGGGGCTGTTAATTCACACAAATGTCCCAAAAGCACTGACTTCAGGTGCTGGCGCAAGTGTATGCCGTCTTCATTCCCGCCTGAGAGGAGCTACTGGAATGTCACGCAAAGGAAGGCCAATCCACCTAACAGTTGAGGACTGTTCAGGTGAGAACAAAACAGAAAACACCAGAGCTATAGTGCAGAAGTAAACCTAATCATCTCTGGTAGATCCACGCAGTGGCAGCTAAGCAAAGGGGAAAGGGAGCTGGCCACCCTGGGACCGGTGAAATGATGTGGGATAAGGGCAAAGGTCCATCTCAGTGAAGAGAAATGGCTGTACCAGGAGAGGGGAGACCCCTAGGCAAGCAAAAATTTCACTCATGTGTTATAGGGAACCCAAGGAAAGCCCTGCCCGAGAATGACCGCGTGGAGGCCTGACGGGCTTTCAGGTCCATAGGTGGCGAGAGGAATGGCTTGTGCTAAAAAACGAGCCCTGGATAAGTTCTTAAACTTGTACCCGACAGTTCATGCCTCGGGAGCTGAGGATGAAGGAAGGGGACTGCTGCTCTGCACTTGGAATCAGGGCTTGTTAAGGCAGGAGGCCATGTCATCTCACAGGGGCAGACCTACTCACTTCCAGAGGCAGACGAAGTTCAGAGCCAGGACAGATCCATGCCTAGACATGCTCTGGAGAGGCCTGGCCCTGAGGACTGGTGAGGTGTTCACCCATCCCAGTCCCAGCCTCCCTTGCAGAGGCCATTTACCTGGGTGGTGGCCAAGTAGGAAGAAAAGAGCCCGTGGTAGGCAGTGTGATGTCCTCCACCCCAAAGATGTCCAGACCCAAGTCCCTGGGACCTGGGAATGTGCTGGGCTCCATGGCAAGGGGGAATTAAGGTTGCTAACCAGCTGACCCTAAAATAAGATTATTTTGGATTATCTAGGTGAACCCACTATCATCAAAAGGGTCCTGAAATGTGAGAGGGGGGCAGAAGAATCAGGGTCAGAGCATGTGACATGAGAAAGACTTGACCAGCCACTGCTGGCTCTGAGGATGGAGGAAGGGGCCACACACCAAGGGTAGGGCAGCCTTTGGAAGCTGACAAGGCAAGAAAATGGATTCTTCTCTTGAGCTTTCAGAAGGAACCAACCCTGCAGACACCTTGATTTTAGCCTGGTGAGACCCATTTTGGACTTTTCACCTCGAGAACTGTAAGATAATAAAGCTGTTCTACTTAGCCTCTGTTTATTGTGCTTTGCTACCGCAGCCATAGGAGACTAACAGTGACTCATGCCACTCACAGGCCGTTCTACACTTGCTGTCCTCTCTGCAGGGACCATGCAGAGATGGCAGAGTTATGTGGCAGGAGGGGCCCGGGCCTCTGCCCTGGGACATATTGAAGGTGCCACCTGAGAAAGAAAGAAACCCTTACTTGTTCAGCCATTGACTTTTTGGGTTATTTGTTAAAATGGCGAGTATAACTAACTAATATAGTATTGTATCCAGAAGTGAATATTCCCTATAGAAACAAAAAGATTTCTAAGTTGGGAAGGGGGAAGCATTCAAAAACCAAGTAAGAATGTACTGGGCATTGTTTGAAAAAGGGCATGCACAGGAGAGAGGGAACTAGAGAACACAAGAGAGTCTAAAACACAGGTTAGAAATGCTCCAGTCCACCCTGACCAGAAGCTTTTGAAAAAAATGCAGTGACTAAAGGGTCTCTCTTTTTTCTTGGCATGGTCAGAGCAAAGGCAAACCTCTTTCCTGTATCCTCAATCACTGATCAGTGATTGGGTTGAGGACACTGAGGGCATGCTTATCAAGCCTGTGGCCATAGGGTTAACACTAATTAGTCTTCCATTTCTAGCAGAAGAGTGGCCTCGAAGATATAAAAACCTTTCTGCAGAAGATAATTCAGGAAGAATTATCATCCACAACCTTTTAAATGCATCTTTACTCCTGTCTGATTGATTACTATAACAAAGAATTATTTTAAAATTAGTAAAAAAATTAAAGTGATCTATTTCTCATTTTACTTTCAAAAAATGCAATTGTTTTCTATTTCCATTTGACTCAGTTCTGGAAGGGATGTGAAGCCTACTTTTCATAGCCATAAGTAAAGATATTAATGCTCAACACTATCCCATATTATATTTATGAGAACTTTACTGACACATGGCTCTGGTTCCCCTGGGAAATGGAGAGGACCGGGGCCAGCAAAGTGTATTTAACAGAGATGTTAGCCACATCACTGCCACCAACTTACAAAGACTGGCAGAAATGAGTAATCATGAGGCTTATAATTAGGTCCTTCTTCTGCAGAGGCACCCTAGCACTATTAGACGGAACACAACTTCACTAATTCTGCACTGCTAATCTGTATTTGCAGTAACTCTCACAGAACAAGCAGTCTCACTCCACTTTTCTGCAGGTATCTGTAGTCAAGAGCAGTAGAGAGGTCTGAGATCACTGACTTGATTACTTTCACCGAGGACTGGCTGACAGCACATGGCCAGGCCGTAGTTCCAGTGCCATCCCCACTCATCAGTAATGTGCCCTGTATTTGCACAGCCCCTGTCCTTCACATCTGCAGAAGCCCGTGTGAAGAGCCTCATTAATCCCACTCCTTGGGAGGAGACACATGGTGAGCGATGGAGCCCCTTGTCGAGAAGGGCTGCTGAGGTTCCAAGAGGCAAAGGGCTTACGGGCTGGTCCTCCTGAACTTGCCACCTCTGAAAGGAGACACAACAAAAGGTCTGGCCAGTGTTTAGAAAGGAGTCGTCCCCTTGATCCCAAATGTAAGGTGACAGTTAGTTACATGAGTAAATAAGAACCAAGGGCTTAAAACCCATGCCAGTGAAGGGGAGCAGAATATGCTACCTCAAAATGCGCCTCTTTGGCATATGGTTATTTTGAGCTGATTAAGAAACAGCAGACAAGGAAAAGTTCAGAAAACTGAGAAGCTGCCATTTTGTATGGGAGGTTTACATTTATAATGGAAATTTCCACTTGTGTCTCCCTCTCTGTAATAGAAAGGGAACGATTACTAAATCCCAAGAGAACCTTAAATCTGTACAATAACCTTACCCTGGCTTACCTGGCTTTTCCTGGAAATCTCCTATAACTGGCTCCCCACTCCCCAACGTTTTTCTTTTGTCTTTAGTTGAAGTTGGTATTTAAGGTGGTGGCTTGGGCCATTTGGGGGAGTTACTCAGTTTTCCTGGGTCTCTCCCATGTACAGAGGTATTCCTGTTATTAAACTTGTTTGTTTTTCTCTTATTAATCTGCTTCTATTATGGGGACTGGGGAGGGGTGTCTCAGCCAGGAACCTAGAAGGGTGGAGAGAAAATTATTTTCCCTCCACTACACCAGGCACACTGTAACACTCAGCAAATGTTAGTTACCACTTGCACTGTTATGATGCTACCTAAACTGGCTGAGAGTCAAACCTGCATCACTACTGCACAGTGAAGACAGTGCAGAAGTAGAGAACACTGCAGGCCCCATATGCTGTGGGGAAGTGAGAGGTGCTAAGAGGCTCTGAAGAAACTCACTCAGGAGCTATTTATTGAGTATTTTGTGCCAGGCACTGTGCCAGCCCCTGGGGATAAAGTTATCAATAAGGCCCAACCCTGGAAGCAAGAAGAAGAGAGGCAGACAGGTAGAGGTAAGTGTAATGAGGAGACACGATTATTTTGTGGGAATGCACAGGCTACCTGGCTCAGACAGCAATAACGAGCAAACACAAAAGAACATGAAGATAGTCACGAAAGAGAATTTTATTGTTTCCAATTGAGGATTTAAGCACATGTCTGTGTTCCCAAAGTTTTCAAGGCTGTTATTTTGATTTATGAACTGTGCTCTTCGCTACCCTTGATGATTATCCTTTATTATAGTGAGTTGCCTTTTTTTTCCTTTCAATTTTAAACATCAGCTCTGCAGAAAGGCCTACTCTCTGGCCATGCCAGAGTAAACAAGAATACCCAAATACCCTCAGCTGTCTGCTAAGAAAGCTTTCCCTTAGGGGCCTCTATTCCACAGGGGAAGTGGATCTGAGGGGCACTGCTATGAGGAAAATACTGCAATTGACAAAAAGCCCCTTTCTAACCTGTACCTCTGGATCAGGATGCCAGTTCTACCTCCAACTCTGGGCAAGTATGGCTGACTTTGGAAAATCGGGAATGACAATGACATTTCCTTAAGCAGCTCCTGCAGGATTGGGACCCCAAAGGAAAAAGGGCCTGTCTTGAAGTCACTTGAAGAGTTTATCCTTGGAATTAACAGCCCTTGAACTTGGGATCCTGGTAAATGGAAGGGATGGAATTCCAGTGAGAGTTACAGTGGCAAAGGTAGCCCCGCTCTACGACACCCCCAGATCATCTGGCCCAAATCTCCCACTTCATAGATTCGAAAAACTGAACCCTAGAGATGTGACTGTTCTCAAAACTTAGAACCCAAGTTCACTGCTACACCAGCACAAGTAAGTTTGCTCCACTCTCTTCTAGCACAGATAAGCTATTTCATTTGTAATTCACAAAGCCTAGCTGTTTACAATTCAAAGAAAACCAAAGTCCTTCATGGAATTTCTCCCAGAGTGTTAATATGCACAGTTCATGTCTGCTATCGTAAAAATCTCCATATGGGTATGTCTCTATATGCAATTTGAGTTACTACTACTTTGATTTGGTATCATTCCAACATATATGCTTTACTGCTCTTCACTACCCCAGGACAGGGGAGCCTAAGAAAGGTGTTCCTTCCTGCAGTGCCGCTCAGGTCCTCAGGCAGCTGGGCATGGGCCCACAGACGTAGAAATTAAAGGTCAGGTTATCTTTAAAGGAAATCTCTTTCTTTTTTCAAAACTAATGCAACACAAAGGCCCCCAAGGCCTATTTTCCACGACAGTGGACCTACTTTCTAAAATCCCATGGGAAGTCCCCAGGCGTCTGTTAGCCATTTTCTTCCCTAGTCCAGGCTAGTGTGCCACACAAAGCGGCACGTTCCCGGAGGCTTCTGTCACCAGGAGACTGAGTTTATAGCACTGACGTGTGCAACCAAGACCCTAAGAGAACCCCACACGTCGAGGGGACTCGGCTTCTAGGACCCAGGCGCCTTTCATTCTCCCCCAGTGTCCTTCCATATGTATGTGCTGTCATTCCAAAGGTGAGCAGAAATGGAAACTGACCAGCTGGAACAGAGGGAAGGAGCAAACAGGAACTGTCCTCAGAAGGCGGGGAGGCGGCGGGGACAGCTCAGATTCAGATCTTCTACGAAAGGTGGCTCTTTTTCCTGGATTTAACTTCCTTGGCTCAGAATTTAGAATTTGAAAAAAACACACACCAAAAAAATCCAAACACGCAACCCCCCCTCTCCCCCCCGCCACTTTTGAGAAAAAGCTGGATGTGAAAGAAACAGGGGGGAAAAATCATATTAAGTGAGTAATGATTCTTTTGGTTCTTTTTTCAGTATGAAATGTTGTCAGCTGACAATTAGTCACCACGCTGTCATTAAAAACGCTGACTTTTAATTGTGTCGGGTACTCGTTTTTCCAAAACATCTGTACGTTAAGTGCTCACCACCTCCATTTTTTTTTTTTTTGCAAGTTGTGCCACTGGGCTTATTCAAGTCATTCTAATTTGCACGCAACTGACACAGGCTGGGGATGTTTCCTTCCGCGTAAAGAAATGGGTTTCGCCAAACGCGGGGCCGTTTAACCGAAAACCCCGCGAGCGGACAGGTCCCAGGCTGGTTAACAAGTCCCCGCGCCTCGCGCCCGGGCAGTGCGCCGGGCCTGCCCGCTCCGCGCCCCGCTCCGCGCCCGCAACCGCGGGTTCGAGCCCGCCCTCGGGACCCGCGAGTGGAGAGAAAGTGGAAACGAGTCAGTACCGGCGGGCGGGTGTCCAGCTTTCGTCTCCGGCTTCTCCTCGGGAGGCGAAGACATGGTGCGACCGGGGCGGCTGGGGCGGCAGCTGCGGCGACGGCGGGTTCGCGGGCCGGGAGGACGTGCGCGCAGCGAGGCAGGAGCGCGCGTGGGGTGCTGGGGCCGCTCGCCGCGGGGCCGAGCGCAGCCGTCGGAGGGGGCGCGGCCGCTGCGCGCCGACGTGGCGGAACCCTGCCCGCGCTCGCCTGCGCGTTGACGTCACTGCGCCCGGCCCGCCCCGCCGGCCTCGGAGCGCCCCGTGGACTGAGCCTGCGCAGTCGGCAGCGCCACGCTGGAAGTTGTGGCCGCGGGCGGAGGTGGCGGGCGGAGGTGGCGGGAGGGAGGCCGGGAGGAGGGAGGGGACGGAGGGCGGGGAGCTCGCGGTCAGGAGAGGTGGGGGCCGGGGCGGGCGAGGCGGTCGCGGGAGGCTGAAAGCGCCCTGCAGGGAGAGGGTGGCTGCTTCCTGGGCCGGGCTCAAGCAGCCCCGCTGGTGCACGGTTTCAGCGGCGGGGACGCTGAGCCGCCATAGCGGCCGCCTCGGGGCCTGAGGTACGTGGTCAGGGCCCGACTGCCAGGTGCCCACGCGCAGCTCACACTTGGGGCGACTGATTAGATGCGGAATTGAGACCCCAGGTGGGACCCACCAGGGCCTGAGGAGAGCAGGGGTTTGTTGAAAGTGAGGAGGGCGGCGCCGTGAGGCCGGGAAGCCTGGACGGCTCTCGGAAGGCGACGGCTCTCGGAGGGCGACGGGCGGGCCCCTCCCCTCCCTCTGCCGGCCTCCTGTCCTGACGGGTGGTGATTCTGTCCTAAGCGCTTTGCCCGCCTGCCCTGGATCGCATACCTTTTCGCCCTGTCAAGCACTCTGCAACTACAGTTACCCTTTCCTGACCCCACAGCCTCGTGCTGCTGGATTAGCGTTCAAACGAGCCTAATGTCTTTAGAAGAGGAAACACAACCGCCCCTCTTGCTGGACCTTTGGCAGTGCCGCTGCCCAGAGAGGTGGACACGTCCCGTCCTCTCCTCCTCAGCCTAGTCCAGCCCGCCTGGCTGCCATCCCGGTAGCTGCACGGAGGCGGCCCCAACCAGGGACACAGGCTGTCAGGGTGGCTCGTGACCTCCGTGCTATCCAATCCAGTGGGCACCTTCCACCCGCCTGCCACTGGACCTCAGCAGCATTTGACCCAGCTGACTGTCTCCCACCTCCTTAGTTTCAGGGATGCCCCGTAACCACCTTGACACCCAGTGTTGGAGCTCCCTTGGCTGCTGACTCTCAGTCCGGCTGGTTGGCTCCTGGTCTAGATTTCTGAACCTTTGAGTATCCCAAGGCTCAACACCAGCCCTCTTCTCTGTTTAGACTTTGCTTCAGGCGTCACGTGCAGACCTGTGGGTATGACTGTCATCCAAATGCTTATGGATGCCAAATCTGCAAACCCCTTTCAATATCCCTGCCCCAAGCCTAAGCTCCAGACTCACACCAAACCCCGCCCCCCTGACCTCTCCACCTGGGTGTCTAATACAGCTTTGCGACCTGCATCAAGGTGCACATAGAAATGGACATACCATGCATTGATCTTGGACTTTTCCTCTCACATTTAGATATTATTAGTGGCAGGAAAGCTGTTGGCCAGGTGACAATAATGATAACAATCATCACTGTTTTGCACTCACATAAAAACTTACAGGTACAACAGCTTGGAAAAAAATCCTGAAGTCAATAGTGGGACACTCTTAAGAGACACTGCATGACCAACATTCTTGAAGGGGCAGAGCAAGAAAATTTACAGACACTGACCTGGATTCTGAATGGAAAGCAGCTTTAAGAATACCTAAGCAATTAATCTTACGAATATTATTTAATCTATGTGCAATAGCGCTGTATGGTTAAAAAGTTATGTCTTAATAAGTCTAAAAGAACTATTTCTAAGAAGTATAAAGTAAAAATTCTATGTTAGAAAACATTGTGTTATTGTTTATTTGGCAGTATTTTTCCCCAGTGGCACATAAAGTTGCATGTTACGAGTGATGGCATCCTCTACTTAATAACATACGGTATTGCTAGGGAACCTTAGGATAAAAGAAGGAGCTTTCTGAGAAAGGAGCCAAGCTATCCAAAGGCCCTGGTGGCCCCAATACCCCTGGGCTGCCCTGAGGCACGAGAGGACCAGTATCTTTGCCTGAGACCTGTTCTGGGACTATAGTGATGGGGACACTGGTGTAACAGCCATGTTTAGTTTTACAAGTTCAAAGCAGAACTCCTAATTCACCCACCAACCCACAAATACCTTCCCATCTAGAATAGATTTCAAACGTCTCATTACAGTGTATAGCACCTGTGTAACATTCCTACTGAAGAAAATACTGTTGTTTAAAGAATGTAGCTTGAAAAAACCCCCGTATTTCCCTGTCTCCTTTGCAGCTAGGGGTGGCTAAGTGACACAGTTCTGGCCATTGAAATGTAAGTTGAAGTTTGTCAGGAGATATCTGAGGAAATTTTGTATCCTGGGTATGAGGATCCTCCTTCCTCATGTTTATTATTCATTATTTATACCACCTTGACTTCAGGCAGAAGGCAGAGGCAGAGCAATCATTGCAACCACCAGGCAACCAAAGGCATGAAAGCCATATGCTAAAGGTGACAGAGCAGAAAGTTCAGAGGCTGGTGGGATTTTGAGGTTCTGTGGAGGCTCTGAAGAGCAGTAGGCCCCACCTTGAGGCTGTTCTGTTATGTGGAAAACAAACTCCTATTAGATTAACTCCCTGTGGTTGGTCTTTACATGCAGCCAAATGCACTTCCTAAGACCAGTGGCCTACCAGGCCCTGCATGGTGGGGCCCTGCCTGCCTCGAGGAGCTCATGTCTCATGGCTCCTCTGGCCATAATGGCCTTCCTGATGTTCCTGAGGGTGACGAGCTGATTCTTCCCTTTGAGTCTTAGCATCATCCATTCCCTCTGTCTGGAACTGTCTCCCCAGATTCTTGTGTGGTTAACTCCTCATTCTGGAATCAGCCTTTAAAAGGACCTACTCTGACCACCAAATCTGAAGAAGCCAGCCCAGGCACTAGACTCCCATCACTGTGTCTTCACAGCACTTGACCTTCATCTGGAATTCCTCATCTATCATCTTGGCGTTATTGTCTTTCTTCTCTGACTAGCACTGGTTGAATGTCAGCCCCACTAGGGGAGAGACCTTGTCCATCTTGCCCATTGTGTTCACAGCAACCAAAACTAGAGGGGGCACAGAAGAAACATTCAGTAGATGTTCTCCCCCACAATTCTGGAGCACGGATACATTTAATTTCTCACAACTGTTCCCTAATGTGAGAGCAGCAAATAAGGACAGAGAATGAAAAATACGGTACCTAGTATGTAGATAGTATTAATACAGACGGCCACAACTCCTAACATTTACTTTCACTTGCGAGCATGTTTGTGTGTATATATGCGTGTGTGGGGGTGGTGGTGGTGGTGGTGGTGGTGTGTGTCTGGCCCCACCAGTCCTAGACGCTGAGGATAAATGTCAGGCACCACCCATTGGAAGCTTTCTATTCAGACGTACACACTCAATAGATAGTATCAGAATTGCTGAGTGAATAATCTTATTTGAAGCTCACTATAACTCTGAAAGCAAGGCAGGTTAACTCATTTTACCAAGAAAAACAAAAGAAAACAAAAGGGAGAAAAAAGAATTGGACTTATGTGGGACACAACTTCTGAGACCAGAAGATGGATTTCCAAGTCCTGATCCCATTTTCCCCACTGTTGGCTGCCTTCTAAGTACAGTTTTGGGAGCCATTTCCCCTTCTTCTCTATGTAGGCTGTTTTATAATCCCAAATGGGCTGAAAAGCATGGTGCTGAATTTAAGCTACTACTTAATGTGAATGCTGTAAGGACTGGAAAAAGTATTCAAAGAAGCAGCTGAAAATGCAGGTTCTCTTTCCCATGTGTATATTTTGTAACCTTGACTACATAACTAAAGCTTTCTGAGCCTCAGTTTCCTTACCTAACTTCCTTCAGGGCTGGTATGAGAACTCAGGACCGACTAAGTGCTGAATATAAGCTCCTACAGTCTGCAACATCCCATTTATTCTCCATGAGATCCTGAGATACCAGGGCTTCTCTGCTTTCACCGATGGAGGAACGGAGCCTGTGAAAAGGCATGCACAGGGTCTGCTAGCCAGTGTGGGAGACCAGAGAGAACCAGCTCTCTCCACCATCCCAGCTGCACATTTGGAAGTGCTTTGTAAACCACAGTATATTATAGAATGTACTGTTATTACTGCAAAGGGAGTTTTCATCAACATTCATGAAATACACACATTGGTCCATGGCTTATTAAAATAACCCCAATGATGAACATTGCTTTCCTATTCCAGCCTGGCCCATATGTTCTGTTCTCTTGTGCTGTTTTCTGATGGATAAGAATTTTTATATTCCTATTAACAACACAAAATTCTCCCCCATTGTTGATACTGCTCAGAAAGGGAGGGCAGCAGTCATTCTTGACTTGGCTTGGTAACACTCAGGATATTTCTTATTATGTTATGGAAGTTTTAAGTAATGTCGTAGTAAATATAACTTATTTAACAGCCACACATGGACTTACAACATTTGAACAGGATACGCATGTCCCAAAGTCAAATAGAAATGATGGAATATCACACGTCTTGCGTGCACATGCGTGGGCACACACACACACACACACACACACACACAGACATGAGGAATCCTTTGGGTTTCACTGGGCTTCACCTTGTCAGTCAGTCACAGGGTAACTGAGGAGCACTTTGAGGCATTTTTAAAAAGAAACTCAACACCTCATAAAGGACATGGAGGTCAAGTTTATCACATAGGTTAGTAATTCTTAAGCTAAGGGTATTTGAAGAAAAATATAACCAGCCTAAATTGTGGGAAAATATTCATCTTATCTTTATCTGGAAGTTAGAAACTATAAAGAAAGATGAGAGTATTACAACCGTCACTACTGATTTCCTAAAGAATTGCAAACGCTATGTGTTATTTATAAAAAGTGTGTTTTAGCAGAGAAATGGGGGTGGGGTAGAGATCATTTTATCCTAGCTCTTTTGCTGAGTCATTATTGGACCTCGTGCAGGCTACTTCCACACTGATTAGAGTCCCATTGTGGAGGCAATAATACCGATCGTATGACGGATTCGAGTAGTTATTCAATATTATGTCTTAGCATTTATCTCCTTGTATAAAATTTCTTACAAGAGTATATGAATTGCTGTAAGCATAAAACATAAACATGACAAAAACATCAAGAATAAGAGGCTTTCAGAAAGATAAAATCATCTCAAAGGAGTCATCTGAAATTGAAAAACAACATATTTTTGTTATTTTTTTTTTTTTTAAAGAATCTATCCAGGATTCAGTGGTACTAGAACATTATTTTACCTCTTTCCCTTTAAAATTTTCCCAAAGGCTCTTTAGGAATGTGAAAATGAACAGGTTTCAAGGGAGGGGGAGTATGGACTTGAGCCTTGAAGGTTGAGCAGGAAGCAGGAGGAGGGTGTTCCGTGTAGATGAAGAGCAGGGGGGGAGCTTGGAGGTAGGAGACAGTGGCCCACGTGCCCAAAGCAGTGACTCGTGGGCCTGACTTGAGGGCGGGATGAGCATAGAAAGGTCACGGAGGACCAGGAGGTCCTGGTTTAAGGTCTGGCTGAAGAGAGCCCATTTTGTTCTTGCTCAAGTTTTAGAAAAGGTTCAAGCTTGGGAAACACAGTTGCTGTTAATTCAGATGAGAAGAAATCCCAGGCCCATCCTTCAGGTTTGGAGGAGCCCTCTGTGGCACCCTTCAGGGCTTTTTCACTGACATAAACTAAAAAACTGCCTTTGGCCATGGAAAAGGTAAAGGAAAATATACAAGCTTCAGCAGCTTGCTGGAGGCTTACGACGTGACCATTCATCCCCTTAACAAAGAGCCATGGAGCATCTGGGTAAAGAGAAGTTATACTCAAGCAATTCCTTGCAGGGTCCGTGGGAAAGGTAAAACTTGATGTGACATTGCTCCCACAAATATGGGAGAGTAACAGGCCAGGCCTGGATAGGGTGGGGTTTGGCTTATTTACTGCTCCCTGTCACTTAAGGATGTTTTCTCCTCCCCTCCCACTCCTTCTCTCCTCTCTTTTTTTAGACCGAGTAGAGAACTCTCAGTATCTACTGGAATATTTGCAAAATACGGGAGGAGCTCACAGAATTAAGGGAGGGCTCCTGCAGCCTCAGGAAGGAGGGAAACACCAGTAACTGACCTTCTCTCTCTAGCTCGCTGTCACAGTGTGACTCCCCATGACGGTTTATCTTATGTGTTGACTTGGCTAGGACACCATGCCCCAATATTTGGTCAAACATTATTCTTGATGTTTCTGTGAAGGTGTCTTTTGGATGAGATTAACATTTAAGTCAGTGGACTTCAAGTAAAGTGGTTACCCTCCATGATGGGCCTTATCCAATTAGCTGAGGCCTTAATAGAAAAAGTCTGAACTCCTGGAGAAAGAGAATTCTGAGAGCAGAATTCCTTCAGACTCAAACTAACTCTTGCCTGGGTTCCAGCCTGCTGGCCTACCCTGCAGATTTTGGACTTTCCAGTCTGTGTAAATGCATGAGCCAATTCCTTAAAATAAATCTCTTTGTCTCTCTGTAGATTCTATATCTCTATCTATCTATATCATCTATCTATCTATCTATCTATCTATCTATCTATCTATCTATCTATCTATCATCTATCTATCTATCTATCATCTATATCTATCTATCTATCATCATCTATCTATCATCTATCTACCATCTATCATCATCATGACTGTCATCCATCCATCCATCCATCCATCCATCCATCCATCCATCCATCCATCCATCCACTTATCTATCTATAATTGGTTCTGCTTCTCTGGAGAACCCTAATGCCCTCAGCTACAACTGTTTTCACTCCCCTGGATCTCCATTGAAAATCTGATTCAGAAGCGTGAAATATCCTAGGGCTTCAATCTTTAATTCAGATGCTATGCTCTAACTGACCCTTCTGGGTGCTGATAAGTACAGTGAAATGGATAGAACATTTACAACCCAGTAAGCTAAATGAGGAGCCCTGTTAATTGAGTAATCAGTATGAGAAGACCTCAAGTAACATTAAATTTGACTATCTCTGTTATTTATTGTAAAATGTTACTGATCTGTTCTGTCAGCTTTTTCCAAAATTTGATGTCAAGAGATGAGCACACTCCTGTTGTCTCTTGTTTTCTCATTGGGAATGTAATCCTTTAACCCCATTCCTTGTGTAACTCCAAGTTGTAAAATACAGTTAAGAGAATTGCATCAGGTATAAAACCTACCCTTTGTAGGGAGTAGCATTAGTTCATAAATAGTGCTGACTGTTAATGACTTAAGCTGCAAAATGACCTCACTGGCCTTGTATTAAATTAACTCACCACCATAGATTATATATCTTATGTAAATTATCTTGCTTGTCAGAAGCTTCTCAGACCTTCCCAGTCTAGTTTTTCTTCTTGCACACTTGCAAACTGTACATAAATAAAAAGCAATACCTCTATTGGATTCACGACACAGCAGGAAATTTTGGTTTCCCCTCCCCTTCTCCCCTGGCCACCCCCCTTTCTGATTCTACCTTGCTGGCCTTTCTGATACTATAGTCTGCTCTGTCCCATCAGAGCCAACATTCCCTGCAGGCCTCTCCACAAACTGCCCTAGGTGCTCTGCTTTTACCCAGGCTCCCTAATGTTCATTCCTTATTTCCCCAACTTTCACTGAGCTGGCTGGAGAACTGAGTGGTCCTTGAGATTCCAGGGAGCAAGCTGGTGCTGCTACTATAACTGAGAGATGGAAAGGAACCCTGTCTTTACCATCTACTCATGTGAGGTGGTCCTGGTGGACTTATGTTGGCCCTGAACCTTCCTTCTGGAGCCTCTGTCTTGTCCTACAACCCAGGGTTGTAGTGGAAGGAAGAGGAAGTCACAGTTGGCTGCCAGGATCCGAGGGTAAATCTAGAAATCTTAAGACTAGCAAGGGGTTTATTGATTTTATAGACTTCATTTCAATGAACAAAGCTTTTTGAGGTTCTACCCTATGCCAGGCACTTTTCTAGAAGTTGAAGATAAAGTCTCAGCTTTCTGAGTGCTTACCTTCTGGTCTACTGAAGGCCAAAACTGCATGTTGGCAAGTGACAGAAGCAGGCTTCTGATATTCTCCTCTAAAAGAAACTGAAATGCTGGCTAATTCCCCAGTTTCTGAATCTTTAGGATGTTCATATGTGTGCTGTTTCTACAGAAATGCTACACAGAATTCCTTGGGACACATTTTAAAAGATAAAATTCAGGTTTCATGGCATTTCTTGCTCCCTCTTCATGGGCAGGCAAGATCCTTCAGGGGGAAACTTGGGGTGGGGAGTGATTGTCTTGCACATGCCTAATCCCTTCAGATATTGTGCATGCCTTGGGAGCTAGGGCAAGGCTGGTGGTGAGAGTTGCTATCCTCTGGAGCAGGAGTGGGCCAACTGTGTGTGCACCAACCAAGTCCAGCCCACCACCTGCTGTGCAATGAAGTTTTATTGAAACTGCCACGTGCATCTGCCTGTCATCTATGGCTGCTTTCATGCTATAGTGGCAGAGCTGAATTGCTGCAACAGATATGATATGGGCTGCTGAGCTAAACTTTTATTATTTGTTCCTTTAACAAAAGTGTGCAGACTCCTTCACCAGAACAATGGTTCTCAAAGTGTGGTCTCTGGATCAGTGGCATCTGCATCACCTGCAACCTTGTAAAGAAATGCAAATTCTGCCCTGGCCAGTGTGGTTCAGTTGGTTGAGTGTCATCACATGCATCAAAAGGTCACCGGTTCAATTCTGGATCAGGGCACATACCCATGCTGTGGACTCGATCCCTAGTAGGGGACATGTAGGAGGCAGCCAATCAATGTTTCTCTCTCACATAGATGTTTCTCCCTCTCCCTTTCCCTTCCTCTCTCTCTAAAATCAATAAAACATATTTTTAAAAAAATGCAAGTTCTCATTCTATCATATGTCTATACAATCAGAGACTCTGGGGTGGGGCCTAGCAAGCTGTGATTCTGATTCATGCCAAACTTTAAAAACCACTGAGCATATAATTTTTTCTTCTCATTTTTAAGGAACTGTAGCCTACCAGGAAGTCAAAAGCTACAGTAGCTTTTGATTCCTAATATCTCCTTATTAGAAAGTGATTGTTGCATGTTGAGATGCATTGGCTGAGCCTTTTAAGAGAAGCCGTACATAATGGCATTAATGATTAAGAATTGTGTTCACTGCAGAAAGGATCATTAGCTGATTTTATAACACTTATGAGGGCTAATATTTAGCTCATTGATTTATGAACATCACATCAATGTCCCTTTTAAAGTTAAATCTCTTTAAATTAATTTTTGATCACAGCTGGGGGGAAGACGTTGACTGATGATGTGTATCCGTGTGCTGTGATTACAAATAACTTTCTGTGTGGTCCCAGGAGGACAGGAAGGAGTCTGATTACAGATTCCCAAGCAAGTCAGGAGAAAGGCATGGAGATAGCTATGCCTTCTTCCCTGGGGTCAGTTGTGATGCTGCCTCTGGGGCTGCTGACTCTTGCCCACTATTGCCCACCTTTAAAGAGTAAGAAAATCTGAATTTGGGGCACAGTGGATTTGAATGTTTGAATTTCTGAAATGCGGTGTAAATGATGATATGAAAGGTAAACACTAAGAGCCTTCAGCCTATTGCTTGAAATAATATATTTCCTTGGTTATGTGGGTGAATTATGAGTGAAAAGGTTCCACCAAACTCTTTTTTTGGCAGTTCATTGAGATATCATTGACATCCAGCACTGTATAAATTTAATGTGTACCGCATAATGATTTGACTTACATATATTGTAAAGTGATTACTACGATATGTTTAGTTAACATCCATCATCTCATATAGGTACCAAAAAGGAAAAAAAAAAGAAAAACTAACTTTTTCCCTTGCGATGAGAACTCTTAGACTCTGTTCTCTTAACAACATTCAGGTACACCATAGAAGAGTGTTGACTATGGTCATCGTAGTGTACGTTTCATTAAACTTCTTTAAACTTGCGACTTTCCTGACTATGTTTCTAGGATTCAGATTTGAAAAACCCTCATGACCAAGCCTCTTCCTCTACCTTCATTTCAGATTTAATAGTTATTATTATGAGCTTTTTCTTTCATTTACATTACCTATGTCCCCAAAACAGATGGGGTTTTCATGGTCAGCCCAGTTCTTTTGTTGTGTCATTAACAAAAGAAATGAATGGCACCACTGTTGTAGGTGATTAGGTAGAAATTCATCATTAGGATGGCAAAGGAAAGATTTCAGGCAATTTCAGGTCTTACTGCCCTCATTCTACTGATTCGATAGTCACACAATTTATAATGTGATTATAGGCAACAGGAGAATCCACAGGTCATACATTCTCTACTTGGATCATGATTGTCAATATGGACTCTATTTAACTCTCAGTCATTAACGTTTTATCACATCTACTTCAAATTCACATTTTTAAAAGTGATAAAGCAATTAAGCAATTAAGTCCAAGCACCTTTTGCCCTCCCATCATCAATCCTGTTTCCCCTCTTCCCACCCAGCTGTCAACACTTATGAATTTGGTATTTGTGTTTTAATACTATTTACAAAATTTATGTCTCCATAAGCAATACAGTATTGCACTGTGCACTTTAAAATTTTACATAAATAGTTTCGGGCTATCCATATGTAAATAAATTATTATTGCATAATATATGTTTATAATATACAGTATATTACTTTGCAACTTGTTTTTTTCACTCAAGTAAAACATAGGTCCAGTTCATTTCCTGTAGCTGCTATGTAGGACTTGATTTTGGGACTATACCGTGTTTTATTTATCCATTTACTTATCAAGAAATGTCCACACATTATCCAATTTCACACTATGACAATGGTGCAGTTAACATCTTAGTACATTCTCCTTGTGCACATGTTGGAGAAATAACCCCACAATAACTACTTGTCATCCGTGCCTATTTGTCATGGGGTAGATAATACTTATGCACATAAAAAAAGGCCTACTTAACTTCGAGGCAAGTTTTATTCAGTTTCAGAGTCAAATCTGGCTCGCAGGTGTCCCACCTTCCTGGTGTGTTGCTCAGTAGCCTGGTCTAAAAAGCAAGTAGAAAGACAGCAGCTGGTAATGAACATGGAAGGGACACCCCACCAGGGACATTTTATCAAATAAGCTACTTGTGTTTCCTCTTTTTCATAGTTGACACATCATGAAAAAATTGAGTGGAAACAAAAATTTGTTGTCATATAGTATTTCAAATGCCCTTCAAGATCTGTCTCTAAAATATGCATTCTCAAATGGGGTGATATTATACTCAAGGGGGTAAAAAATACCATACTCTTTTATACATCATTTATACGGCTTTTTATGTCTAAAGCATTGATATATAAATAATATATAAGTAGATATACAGTATGTGTTTAATATTAAAATTTCTTTGGGGAGTGATTAGGGCATAAATGTCTAAAAAGGCTTGTTGGGGGGTGGGGGTGAGGGCAATGATTAAAAAAAAGGTTGAGAAACACCGCTCAATGGATGCTTTTGTGAGGGTCTTCTATTTCAAAGTATTACCTCCTAATTAATTTTTTAAATAGAAATCTAGAGTTTTACATCTTGAGATTGCTTAAAGTAAGACAGATCTATAGGAAGTCCATTACTGCTAGAAGGCAACATTCATCCATCTCAGCCGCTGCACAGAGGCTCCCTGGAGAGTCTTCCAGTCGGGAAATCCGTGTCGTGCTGTTATAAAATAATAAGGCTGCTATTGTCCACAGCTCGCGGAAGCAGGCTCATAATTATTTCCTGATCAGATCTCTCTGATGATAATTGTACTGATAATTACAACACCATATTTTATAAAACCAAGACTCCATTGGTTGTTAAGACGTGCCATTAAAATTTGACACAATGCTAGGAGGCCTTAGGCTATCAGATGATCTGAAGAAATGTTAAAATGTGGGGAGAAGTGCATCTTTGGATCAACAAAATGCAGAAATCATAGCCAGACACCCACTGAGCCTTCTCCACATGCCTGGTTAATCTACCTCATTGAATACTTTCAGCCGTGATGCCTATTACATATGATGATACTTCTTATTTCCATTTTTCAAATGAGGACAACTGAGATTCAGAGAAGTTAAGTAACTTGCCAAAGATTGCACAGTTCCAAAATGGTGGCAGGAGCAATCAACTCGAAGAACCTGGGATCTTTACACCTCAGCCTTCTGGTGAACATGAGGCTGCATCTTTCTCTACCCCTGTTCTATCCCCGCTTCCCGGAAAAGCAGATTCACCTCAGTTCATCAAAGGTCCCAGTTTCTAGAACGTGCAGAGAATAGAATGCTTGTCTCTTTCAAATTCCCAAGGGGCAAGTTATTTTTTAAAGAAATGCTATGGAAAGAATGCTTTGCTAATGTGTTATTCCCCACAGCCTCCTGACCCGGTGGAAAGAGCCTTGATCTTGGAGCTGGAGGACTTGGGTTTGGTCCTGACCACTCCACGTTCCTGGGGTGGGAATGTGGCTGGAAGTTCACCTGTCTGAGTTCTGTTGTCTAGGTGAGTCCTGAAACCTGTGTCTTGTGAATCTGGGCTCTGAGAGTCCCATGGCTTCACTAATGAACTTCTCGAGGATGAGATGCTGAACCCATGTTTCTCGTAGCTTTATAGCTTTCTGTTTGGGGGTTACTGTCAGGAGGAGATGTTTTACTTTTCTACCCTCTTTGCCTTGTTTCCCTGGTTGTTCTGTAAAGGACCTTTTCTATCTGGAGTATGTTTAGTTCATTCGGCTGGGACTCTCTCTTAATGGGATAGAGATAACCAATTGTAGAGTTTATATTGTAATTGAAAATTTTGCTTCCCTCAAGAATATTATAATCTTAACTTATCATTTGAGGCTCCATTGCCTTTGGATAAATACAGAAATGTGCTTTCTCTTCCCCTACTCCAGTGGGCACTTTTTCAAATGGACTGTAACAGACACTTTCTCTGTTTGCATTGGGAGTCATCTCAGGTTTACATTCAGAAAACCTAATAAAATGTGAGCTGCAAACAACCGGGCGAAAGCAGAGGAATGAAAAAAGTTGTTTGACGAGGGTTTTGCAGAACAATGGTACAAGGCTGTGGCTTGCAGAGGACTTAGTGATTTCTTAGGACACAAAGTTTGCTTCTGCCCACCCCAGACGTCATTCCTGAGAGTTCAATGACCCTTAATCCTTCATGCAAAACTGTCCTACACATACGAGGCAGAGAATCCTTCCCCACTGGCCTCACTTAGATTGGGGTGCATTTCTAGTAAGTTCTTTGCTGACTTATTGTGACATGAGGCTGTTTGAAATTACTTTAAACCAAACCCAAGCAAAATAAACAAAAATTTTATGAGGTCATGTCTCTCAGAGTTTACCCAGTAATATTTATTCTGCCAATTTTTGAACAGAAAAAAAAACACTACATTTGTTAACTATACATTTTGCGAAAAGTCAGAAGGAAGTTTCTTCTTCCTAAGATTTCTCTCTGGTTTTCATTGAGTAAATACTGTCATCTAAACAAATCCTTTTGGGCTAGGAGCTGGGGTGGTGTCAGTTCTGTTTCTTATTGGGGTTTGGTGTCAATGGTCTTTTGACTGAGAAAGCCACTCGTGTAAGTCACATGACTTGTGACTCCCTAGGACCTGAATTGGCCAGTGCTCTCATGAGACCTGATTGTCAATGTCTTTTCCCAACTTCTCTTTCAGAGACATCATGTTGGTGGCTTAAAATCGACCCTGTGAGAATATTTATACCATGGAAATTGGTAAGCCCTACAAATCAGGGCCTCCCCACCAACCCTAACCCAGAGAGCCCATTGTTAAACATTTACAGCTCTCCAGTGTCTGTGGTGTCAAATCTCAGTGACACAAACCCTAGAAGACAGGCTACAAATGTCGGACAGAAAGTCATTGTCCTGAAATCTAGTCTGGAGCTTCACCAACGGATGAGCAAGCTGGACATTCCTGCTGACAGCACCTCTGCCATCACTCAGCTGGGAGTTGTAGCTGTTGTACTTGCGTGCGTGTGTGTGCATGTGCACCTGTGTATGTGAGAACCTGTGTGTGCATGTGTGTGCCTGTGTGTGTGCACGTACACCCTGAAGCTCCTGCAGCAAGTACCCACAGCAGCCCTGCTCTCCTGCACAGCTTGTCTTTCCTCCTCTCGTGTTTTTCTCTCCTACCTGAGCCCATCAGACTTGGCTGGACATTCATTAGCCCGGGCAAAGGGGCAAATAGCCACTCAGAGCCATGCATGGCCTGTGAGAGGGAGGAATGGCTCTCCAGCAGAATACAAAGATCAGAACTCCGGTCACGTCCTTCCCCTTCCCTGTCCTCTGTTCCTTCCTATCCATTAACCCTAACGTTCAGGAAGGCTGGCAGGGATGAGGAAGGAGGGAGAGCTAGCGCTGCCTGTCTGGCGGTGTGGTCGGGGGTTGTGTATGCCCTGGCCACATGTCAGGGCCTCAGGCGTCTCTTGGGTTTTCTGGCATTCCCTTCTTCCTCACCAAAAAAAACTTAGGCTGACCTCAAGGACCTGAGCCTTTGTCCAGCTCTTGGTTTTTGTCTGGCCTCCGTAGCTACTGCTTAGGCTATTATGGGTGGAGGCCTGACTCACTACCCAGAGTTAGAGAAGTGGGTGGGACCACAGTCTCTTTGTGCCCTGAGGCTGGGCTGCTCCTGCTTTACAGGTGCTTATGGTTTCCCTACATTGTTCCACAATCTTATACATAATAGCTGCTCCAGACCTCACAAGGATCCACTGGGATAGGCCCTTCAAATTCTCATTTCAGTGCTGGGTAGACTGAGGTTTCAAAACCTGAAGTAACTTGTCCCAGTTCTCACAGCCAGTAAGCGGCAGAAGCAGAAGCAGAATTGGAATCCAACATTGCAGGCTCCCAGCCACACTTATTCAGGCTGAGGGCAGAAGCAATTGTTCAGTTTATTTGCCAGTTTATTTGCCAGTTTCTGTGATTTCGAACGTGATTGTCTCCTCAACCAATAAAATCTCAAATGTAACCATAAAACTGCTACCTTTCCAGGCCAGGTGAGGGTCTTGGTGTAGGATCCATTATCACAGGGGCTGCTCCCCTGTGGGATCTTTACCTCTCACTGTGCTCCACGCCCCTGACTTAGCTGGATCTAGGAGATGCCCCATATTCAGGCTCAGCAAGGAAGCTGGAGGAAGGTGCTCTTCCCTGGATCCAGCCCCTTTGATGGGAAGCTCAAGAAGTTAACAAATTTAGCTTAAGATACGTAGCTAATAGGCTTGGTAATTAATGCATGGAGAAAGCTATTGTTTCAGGGACTGGAATGTATGACTGGACCTGCCCTGATTTCAGGAAACCCACAAGCAATTCAACCCTTGGGCCCCAGGAGGACTGCAAACAACCAAGATGGTATCTGAGTCCTTGTGCTCCAGGGAGAGGAAGTCTGAAGCCCAGATGCAGAACTGCCAGTCAGCAAATGAAGGAACTCGGAAAATCACCAGACTGCAGCTTTTATCTGATTAACTTTTCCCCTGAATTCCAAGCCCCTTACCTATTTGCTCCTGAATTCCAAACCCTTTACCTACACTTTTCTTCTCATTTCAAAAAGGGTCTCTTGAGCTGAGATGTAAGATGGTCTTTTTAAGGTACATGATCTGCCATCTGAATAAAGTGCCCATAAAGATTCAATCCTTGTCTTTACTTATTGGTTCTGGTAGTGACGGGCAGCAGGAACACCCACTTTTCTGGTTTTGCCTTGTTCTGTTCTGGGGGAACTAAAGCGGAGAGAGTAGAGATTTGTTGAGGGTGGACTTCAGGCTTAACCAGGCGAGATCAGGCCTGTCCTGTACTCTTCCCTCCACCTGAGGGTGCAGACTGGGCCCTGCTGAGGGTGGAGACAGTGGCTTCATGAGAATCCTTTGAAAGACGACAGGTGACCATTGCTGTGAGCCACCAGGAGGAGCTGCAGATGTGGACAGATGCAAAAATGTCCCAGGTGCACAATGGCGGTGTGGGACTATGTAAGTGCAGGCATCAGAGCAGTGTCCTGAAAACCTGTCACTGCTGGGATGGGGGCCCCCTGTTCTCCCAACAGACCCCAGACTTACAAAACTATGGCAGGGCTAGAGGGAGATTTTTAAAGCAAACAGACCTAAACAGCAGGGTGTTGATGGCTCACCTGTTTGACTGTCTTCGGCAGCTTCCTCTCCCAGAGCAGGCTTCTTCAAGGGGTCTAACCTCAGCACTGATCAAACAGGCCTCAGTTATATCCCTTTTCTTAATGGGAACTGCTTGCTTGAGCATGGCTGTTGCTCTGCTGCTTGCCAGTAAAAGGGAATATGCTCAGATTTTACAAGTTAATGATTTTCATAAATTTTTGATTGTTAGCAGGGATTCCAGGCTGATTCCACATCTCTCCCCTAGCGACATTTGTTCTAAAGGTAGCAGTTCTTAATCATAAAAATATCCTTCATAATAGAACTATCCCCACGATTGGATTCATTGAGAGATGTCTATATTTATCCCAACTGTTTACTATTAAAAAGTGGTAAGTCATCCTGGTCTTTAGCACTCATAAAAATTTGACTATTAGTATTTAGATAATTACAAAAATATATGCAAGGTAATATATTTCCGATATTGTATTTTCTAACAGTGCGTTTTGGTTTTAAATAGAAGAATGTAAAGCCTTAAAATATTCTACGGCTCTCAGGAGCCAGCTTGGAAATAATGATGTTCCTTTTGTGTCACACAAAGTATAGAAGAAAGGTTCTTTCCGTCTTTGCTTCAGAAGGAGAGGTGTTCTCATGCAGTACGTCTCAGAGGCACCTGGCACCTGCTCTGTCAATCAGAGTTCTCAAAAGCATGCTGAATAAAACTCAGTAACACATCGCGGAGTTTTCCTTACTTTCAGGTGTTATGCAGACTGTGTTCAACACAGTGTGTAAAGTCCTCTTTATGGGGCGAGTATGAGACACATCTGGATATGGTGAGTGATCCAACCTCCCAAATGGCACTGTCCCAGGTGGTGCTAACAGCCCTGATCTTGACCAAAGTCACCCATTGTCCTTGATCTACAATTTCATTTGTTAGGTGTATAGACTGCTAGCTACCCTTTCTCATGCAAAACCATCCCCTTGACCTCGTAATCATCAAAGAAGACTAAAATGATGCTTTTCCGGTGTCCTACTCAGTGAGCATCCACAGGTCATAGAGCCAACCTAGAGTTATTTTCCACATGGAAGAGCAAGACAATCTTACTAATGGTTTTCTCTCAGTCCTCAAAATTCTATACCTGTAATGGGCCCCCATTCTCCACCCTTCCCTCTTTCCAAGCCCTGTATCAAGTGACTTTGCAGCTCTGATTATCAAGAGGTGACATCTATTTCCCCACTGCTGGGTGTGGGCCGCCCCGTGACTTGCATTGGCCCACAAACTGCATTGGACGTGATAGTGTGGCAAGTCTGAGCCTGGGTCTCCAGAAACTCCGTGCACTTCTGCTCCTCTCAGGCTTCTCAGCTCCGCCATGAGAACATGCCTAGGCTGGCATATTTGAGGATGAAAGAGCGTGCCGTAGAGCCAAGGCCATCCTAGACCAGCCCGTCCTCAGCCACCCCGCCTGCTAATTAGGCTCGTGAGCATGACAAGCCGAGAACACCGAGCCCAGCTCTGGTCTTCAGAACCATCCAACCAACTCAGAAATGATACGTGGTTGTGGTTTTAAGGCACTAGCTTTTGAAGCATTTTCCCCCCCACTCATCAATAGCTAATTGATACACCTGGAGCACAGTGAGTGGTAAACCTAGGTAATAATTTTAGTTTTTATTCAGATCATCAAATAAGCCCTGGTTGCACCATTCTGAGCCCCCCTTCCCACGTGCCTCTCCTCTCCAGGCCCCGTTGGCCTTCACTCTGCGTGCTAAGCCCGTGTATCCGTCTGCCTCATAGAACTGAACGCCCTCTACTACCTGCCTTTTATTTCCCATTATAGAGTCCAAGAAAGGACAAACCAAAGGGGTTCTTGCTAGTGGAAGGAAGGACAGAGTCTATGAAATTCCTGGAACCACATTAGATTCACACAACAAATATAAAGCGAGGGGCGACTCTACTCCAGGCGCTGCTGTCTGGCATCTATCTGAACTGCTACTTCTTTAAGCAGCGGTGTTTACAGCAGTCCTTACCCTCACAGTCGCCCCAGGTGAACCCCAAAGTGCTGAGCACAGAGGCAAGACTGAGTACTTGCGTGTGGAGTGAACTGAATTAGATGGAGAGAAACTCTGCCTCATTCTGGATTTGTTTCCTACCTGTGCCTGCTGTCTGCTGTTTGACCTTGACCCAACCAGTCGTCGTCTCTAAACGTATTTCTTCTTCTGCAAAATAGGAATAATTTTGTCTGCTCTGCTTATCCCATACCTCATTGCAAGGACTAAATTAGGCGGCATGTGTGGAGATGCACTGTAAACGATCGAGACTCTGTTGTGCGATGTGAGGCATTGTGACGATTGCTACCATTTTACATCCAGCAGGGGAGATTAGATCTGGGAAGACTGGCAGACAGCCCAGGGCTGCGAGGCTGACGCCTTTCTTTACCAGCAGATAAAGTAGGAAAAGCACTGTGACTCATATCAGAGAAAAGGCCTGGCAAACACAGAGAAAATAGCCTGGGGAAAGCTGATGGGCCCACAGTTGGAATTCTGCATTAGGGTTTAGAAACAGGAACACCAGGATGCTGAAAACATTGGAGGGAGTCCAGGGAAAAGTGATGCTCTCACTGCAAAACAAAAGGCTCAGCTTGGGAGGGAGTCAAGGGAAAATGTGTGGGCTTTGGCTACCAGGAAATTTTACTTGTTTTTCCAGGATCTTCCAAGGAGGAGATGCTTCAGGGGTATGTAATGTGCTCTGGCTTGGAGAGTGCTGGGCTACAGGGCTTTGCACAGGGACCTTGAAACTCTACCCTGACTCCAGGTGAAGAAAACAGTGAGAGATGCACCAGGTGAAGGGGAGCCAAACTTTCTCATATGAACCAAAGAGAGTTTATACGGATTAGGGTGCTTTTGGCTATAAGTAACAGACAAGCTAACAAGATTGAGGTAATTATTACCCCTTTAATGAGAAATCCTGAGATGAGGCAGTACCAGGATTGATCAAATCAGTAGCTCAACAAAATGTCTAGGACTCAATTCATCCCACTTCCCTTCCCTGCTATCCTTGGTGACTTGGTTCCTCCTTTTAGGCTGACTTCTCTCATGGTTCGAAGATGGCTTCTACAAGTTCAGGCATACCACACAGATGACAGCATATCTGTCTCTTTTGAAGAGTGGAGAATAATTTCCCAGATATTTCACAGCAGATTATACTTCCCATTGCCCTTGACCATGACTGCAGCCCCTTCCCAAACTTAAATCAGTCACCCACAGGGGAGTGAAATGGCAGTGACTGGCTTAGACCAATCAAGATTCATCCTGTGGCTTGAGGGACAATCTGGTCCCCAGAAACACAAGGCCTTCAAATCCCTGAACACAATTGGAATTTTATTGGTAAGTAAGGAAAGGAAGAGCTGTCAGAGCATCCACCAAGAACTGCATCGCTTTGTCCATGTGACCCATAGACCCAGGCTTCTCAAAAAGTGACACATAGCAGACAGGATGTTGTCAGTGCCGTGATGATAGCTAGCACATACTGGGCAGGCACTCCGCACTAGGTAGGATGCTAAGCACTTCCTGGCTATCATCTCAACAGCCTGAAGCCCCCTTGTAAAGAGATATTTGAGGTGAAGTAGGAGGGACCTTTAGTAATTGAATCTCCTTGGAAAAGTCCAAGGCTAATTCTTATATCAGATTGCTCTCTCTAAATAACTGTTTTGCCATAGTTCTAGTGAACTTCAACTTCTTTTTTAGTGGTTGAATTCACCTTAGGCCATTGTAATTTCTTCCCTGTGTTGTTTTCTCAGTTGGTATCCTGAACATACATCCCCAGGGAACAGAAAGAGAGTTCAATAATATGAAAAGCCAACCTCAAAAGGAAAGCCTTTGAAGTTCCAAAATTATTTATTTTGATTTTTGATTCTTTAAATTGGCACACAGAATTTTTAAAAAATTCAAGCAATACAAAAGTACTGTTAAAAGCAAATTTGCTTCCACCCTAGTCCATGCCCAAATCATCTCTTCCATTCCTTCCTTCTTTCCTTATTAATTGATGAGCTATTATACACAAAGGTTCATGTCAGTTTCAAGCTGGCTCAAGGAGAGTTATGGGGCTATCTTTAGCTCTCCCCCTTATATCCCCAACATCCATCAATGCCATGTTCTAAGTATCCATCTTTACAAAATCTCAAGTCCTCATTTCCTGTCCACTCATTGCTTCTCACTGGTCCCATTGGGGCGGTTTCCACTGGCCTCCCAGACTCAACTGCCTTCCTGCTCTGTTCTATCTCTGTCTCTTTAAGGATTGAAGTACTAACCTTAGTACCTCAGAATGTGACTATATTTGGACATAGGGTCTTTAAAGAGGTGACTAAGTTAACATGAAGTGATTAAATGGGCCCTAATCCAATATGATTGGTGTCTTTATAAGAAGAGTAAATTAGGACACAGAGATGTGCCTACAAGGAAGACCTTGTGAAGAAACACAGGGAGCAGACATCCATCTGGGGCTAGAGAGAGGCTACAGGGAGAGGTCTCAGAAGATATCAACCCTGTGAACACCTTGATCTTGAACTTCTGGCCTCCAGAACTGTGAGAAATAAATTTCTATTGTTTAAGCCACCCAGTCTCTGGTCCGTTACTATGAAAGCCCTAGCAAACTAGCACAGACCACCTATAATCAAATCACCCGTTTGTTCAAAACCTTATAATTGCATCTAGTTTCTTACCATTAAGGCAGAATTTTTCTCCCAGGCCTTTATGGGACCTTATGATCTGCTGCTAACCTAGCCTTACTGTCTTCACAGCTTATGTACTCATACTGGCCTGATTTGCAGACAGTGAGCATGGCCTGTATTTCCAGGCCTCTGCCTCTGCACAGGTGTTCCCTTCATGGAAAATATTTTTGCATTCCCATACCATGCCCCTTCCATTTCTAACTATAGAGATCACGTCCATTCCTCAAACCCTGCCCGAATGCCACCTACCTCATAAAGCCACGAGCTCTCCCAAACCTGCAGTGACGCGGGTGGGCTTGCTCTTCCCCTCCCCTGCATCAGTGTAAAGTCCTGATGATGGGCATTTATTGTGCTCCACATTCTATGTAGGTGCGTTCCTGGTTGTCCTGTAAAATTCTACGTCTTGCTCACCTTTCCATCTTCAATCAAAGATGGTTAGACAAGTGGTAGGTACGTTGTCACAAAGATGAGAATGGAACTAAAATGACAGGCCAGATTGAAAAATAGGATAAAAAACAGGGCAAAACAAAACAAAAAACAATGTCCATAAAAAATAGGAAAGATGGATGAAAAGTGTGTCAGTTCTGGGGTGACCCAGAAGAAGATGTGTAACCCTGGGTGGGAGAAACCCAGAATGGAAGACTTAACTACTTCCGTACTTTTGCAGCTACATTTTAAAATATAAGCTACTTTGGAGGAATATTCTGGAATATTTTCTGAAGGGAAAACATTTGATCCCTGGAGACACCTCCACAGAAGCTTTGCCTTGGAGAGCTGGCCCACCGAGGGGCTTTGGAAGCCTTGTACTCTGAATTTGGTTGCCTTTGAGATGCTTTGGGAGAGGGTGGGCAGCGGTGTTCACCAGGCGCAGGCTTCCCAGCCCAAACACACACCCTTAAAACCATCTGCTGTGCAAACAAGTGCAAACCATTAATGAGTTGTACCCAGACCTGCTGAAACATGATCAAAGACAAAATGATTTATAGGATCTCTCCCTTCCCATTTGCCCTCTGGGCTGTCATTAGGGTGAGGAACCCAATCAGAGGTAAAACAAAACAAAACAAACAACCCCCCAAAAAATCAAAACACAAAAATACTACCTCTTCCTTAAAACATCCGCAAAATATGGAAAAAACCACCTTTCTTCTCATTGCTGCACAAGAGAATGGAGTGCTGAAACTGTTAGCAATGCAAAATCTAGTGGGGAGACAGGTGGATTTTCCTTCTAGTGAATCTTAAAACAGTAAGATTTTTTTCTCCCTTTCTCCCCCCCCCTTCTGTCACATTAGGGAGGCTTTCTGACAAGGACTTGAATGGGTTCTATAATGATTCCCAGCACAGGGGCACATTAAAATGCGTTGAGGAGCTGTGTAAAAGGGGAGGGAGGCACTGCAGCGGCATAAAAATTCATGGGAGAATAAAATTGCTGGTGTCCCTGGGGCTCTGCCTTGCTGCTCACTGGAGAGGAGGGGACTTCATGTCCCTCTAGCCTGCCTGCTGGCGTTGGCTACCTGGGGTGCCCCAGTGTCCCAGCTGTCAAAGCCATGAACTCTCAGGGAGGAAGGACATCCAGCTGGAGACATGGAGATGGGGGTGAAGTTAGGACCTGCCTCTCTGTGTGGGGAAGGGATGGTGGGACCCAGGAAGGTCTCCACCCACCCAGATACTTTCTTACTCAGATGTGGACTGTCTTAAATTGAGATTCCCAGAAGCAAAGACTAAGGCAGGAAAGTTTGTACAAGAGGTTTATTGAGAAAGTGCTCCCAGCATCAGGAGAGGATGGGATGGGGGTGTGCATGGAGGAGCTAAGCAGGGGGGTGGGCTCTGCTTTGGTCTGGAGCATGACTCACACAACACAGTGGGTCCCTTTTGTATTTCCATGTTTGGTCATTCATCACTGGCCTTCGGGTCGAGTGAGAGTGGAGTAACTTTCACTAGAATAAGAAGAATGCCCAGGAGAAAGGGGCAGTAGCACAGCAGCCCCCCATTATCCATGGGGCAAATGTTCCAAGGCCCCCAGTGGATGCCTGAAACCGCAGATTGTGCCAATCCCCACATATACCATATTTTTTCCTATCCATACATACCTATGATAAAGTTTAATTTACAAATTAGGCACAATAAGAGAGTAACAACAACAACAATAAAATAGGACAATTATAATGCACTGTAATAAAAATTATATGAATGTGGTGTCTCTCTCTCTGATAACTGATCTGATGACTGAGAGGGCTACTAAGTGCCAAACTAAGTGTCCCAGGTGGTACAGAGCAGAACGGCATGACATTTCATCAACACACTACTCAGACCATTGTTCAATTTAAAATTTATGAATTGTTTATTTCTGGAATTTTCCATTTAATATTTTCAGACTGAGATTGACAGTGGGTAACTGAAACTGAGGAAAGCGAAACCGTGGATAAGGGGGGACCACTGTCTTAGTTTGCTCAAACTGTCATAACAAACTACACAGACTGGGGGTTTCAACAACAGAAATTTACTATCTCACAGTCCTAGTGCCATAAGTCCAAGGTCGAGCTGACAGCAGGGTTGGTTCCTTCTGAGGGATGTGAGGAAAGACCTGTATCAGCCTCTCTCCTTGGCCTGTAGATGGCCTCCTTCTCCCTGTGTTCTTCGCATCGTCTTCTATGTGTGTCTGTGTCCACATTCCCCTTTTTAGTAAGGACATCAATCATATTGGATTAGGGCCCAGCCTAATGACCTCTTCTTAACCTATGACATTGGCAATGACCTTATTTTCAAATAAAGTCACAATATGAGTTACTGAGGGTTAGGATTTCAACATATACATATTTTTTTGTGGGTGTCATGGAGCACAATTCAACCCATAACACCAGCTGAAGTCTTTCAGCAGCTGGGGGGTGGCTGCACCAACCAGCAGGTGGCAAAGAGGATCCGGGCAGGGGGCCACCAGCCTCCACTCTGCCTTAAACCTGACCAGCAAGCACCAGACTTGAGCCATTTTAGTTGTAACCATTGGCTCCTCTGGCATCTTCTTTTCAAATGCAGTAGGCTCTTGGGTGGACAAGTCCAAAACAGCACTAATCATGGCTGTTAAACACTAAATCTTAGCACAGATTAATTCTGGAAAAGCACTTCTCTCTACAAAGGCATTGTGCTGTGGATAAAGTGTATGAATTCTCAACCTCATTGAGCTTACATTCTAGGAGAAAGATAGAACATAAGTGAAATCAATCAATCAATCAAATATATAGGAACTAGTTTGGCTCTACTCCTCTCAAAAGTAGAGGTTGGAGCCAGACTGGGGAGAATGTTCTTGTAAGGATAGTGGCTTTTATTTGGAGGGAGGTCTTAGAGCAGAGGATTGACATACTCTGGCTATGTTGTCACAGGATCATGACAACCCTAAAAAGTCAGTAATTTAGGATCAAGAAATGGACTAATTTCCTGATGGTGGCACAGAGAGAAGGTGGTGGAGACAAGAGTTGAACCCAGGTCCTCTTATTCTAAAGTCCTTGCTCTATCTTACTAGGGTTATTTCCTTCCAAATATATTGGTTGCAAAATTTTTATTCTATGTATGTCTTTTATGCCTCCTTTCAGGCCTGTACATTTTCTGCTTGTTGGGAAGTTATGCTGTTAGGTATGTATCATTTCACTCATACTAAAAATATTTATTCACTCCCTGCTGTGTGCATGGCACCAGAACTTATACCGTGGGGAGTAAAAGAAGTGGAGAACAGGGTCTCTACCCTGAAGCAGTTTATAGACAAGCTCTAAAGAGAAGGCAGGGTTCGTATTTAAATTATTTAAATCCAATGACTTTTACTTTTGGCGAGTAGTCACTTGTTTCATTTAAACATCTGAAAGAAAATTGTTATTTCTTTTTAAAGAACAGCCCTACCTGAGAAGTGGAAGCAGACAGAATATGAGATTCCCTTTTCGATTTTATGGATTTTGATTTCCAGCTTGACTGTTCAGTTGGCACATTAAAAGATGACTCCCTCCCTTCCCTACCCTAAGCCTTGCAAACCCAACCTGTGATCAGAAAACCCAGCTGTGCACTTGCTATTTCTCGCCTCATTGCCAGGAATAAAGATTCAGCAATCTCTGCTCAACTGACTGTCGCCAGTGACACCTGAGGCAAAGTAAAAAACAGCTCAGCAGTTCTGTCTCAGCTGAGCCTCTGTGACAGAGCGTTAGTCAAAGCAAGACGATTCCTGGGCCACCTCCCCTTCCCAACTATTATTGGACATGGGGGGCTTCTAAGGCAGTGGGAAGAAATGTTCAATACAGAATCTGCCCTCTCACTTTAAGTAGGAGATGTGACAAGGCTAAAGGGAGAGTGTTGAGTCAAATGACTGTTCTGTTTACCTTTGGCCACTGTATTAGGTATTTTCAGGACTTGAGTCTATCAGTCGTACCCTTGGCCTTTGGGTTGGAGACTCAGGAAGGTGTCATGTTTTAGGAGAACTAGCTCTGGGTATAAACTGAGACTACAAGGACTTGGGGGGTCTATCTCTGCTGCAGTCTGTCCATGGGCTGTGCAATCGCCAATAAATGATTCACGAAGTCATCTAATTTTCTAGGTAACCCACATGAGCTTTATTTGGGTCTTGCTAGGTCCACAGTGGGAAGCCAACAGAGCAATACTTGGGGCTCTTTAGCTCTTAAAATATCCCAGTTTAGAAAGCCCATCTGTATTCTGCCTAAGTTTGCCTCTCTGCTCTCTGTGAACATGCACAATCTCTCTGGCTCTACAGATCAGAATAAATCATGACCCCTCCAGGAAATAAACAATGACCTCCATTTTAGCTAACTTGTTCTCAGATAATGTGTTCTGTTAGCCAGTTCTTCAGACTGGTTTCTTATCGTTGGTCTTCAATGTTCTATAGTCCTTTGCTTATCATAGCTTCTTACATGGTGATGCAAGTCATCCATCCATCCATCCATCCATCCATCCATCCATCCATCCATCCATCCATCCATCCAATGAATAAATGCTTATTAACAGCCTGTTACATGCCAGGTGCTATGAAACCAGCATCCACCCCCCTCCTTTGGGAAGCTGATGGTGCAGGGGGTTCATATTTACACCTTTTGCTTTCCTATTTGAGTATTTTGTTGTGATAAGCCTACAAAAGAGGGAGTTTTCCAAGGAACTATAGTTTCTTTACTGATCAAGTTTCCAGACCCTAGAAGTTCTCTGAGATTCAGTATTAGATGTCATTACAATTAGGAAATTTTGATTTATTTGTATGGAAACTCTACTTAGTAATAGTGAACTTTTTCCCTCCAGGGAGCCAAGAAAGATAGAAAAGATTTTTTAAAAAGTTACTTTAAATTTTTTAAGAAAAGTTGTTTGGGCAGGTTTCTCTGGGCTACAAAATAAGCAATAGTAGTGTGAGTTTCAGAAATAAGACTGCAGATATGACTGCTGTATTAACTGACTTTATTCTACCAAAGAGTACGCAGCCTCCCACGGGTACTCGGGACACAGTGGTGAGGAGGGATGAGGCGTCCGCTCCGCTGGAAGCGCAGTTCTAGAATGCTGGCGTAAGGCAGTAGGAGCACCAGTGCAACGCCCAGCACCCGGTGGGTGTGCACGAGTGTGTTCATTCCTTGCCTCCCAGGCAGAGTTCACAATCGAGAAATGGCAGTGAGGCCCTGACTCTCTCCCCGTGCCCTAAAGTCTCAACTAGTCCTCCAGGCCCCGGTGTCGCTTGCTGTCTGGGTACACTGCCAGAAGGAGAAGAGCCTGGCTGGAAGGAGCTGCAGCCGGCATCCTTACACATTAGAGTCTAAGAAAGTGTCCCCAATCTTTTAAGAAAACCATCACTTGGCTCACTAATTGCATTTGTTCAGTTGTTGTGAAAATGGATGCAGATGTGATGAAGAAGCTAAGAAACACCTCACCGTTAAATCAGAAATCAAGCCACTGGCTCAGGATACACTATGGCCCAGGATGAGGTTTTCACCAAGAAGCAGGAAATTGTTTGGTAAATTTCTCTTTTCTGCATAACTCTTTTAAGTAATTATTACTGCCCTACTCCTCCTTTAGTAGAGAGGTGTGGTGCTAGAAAGAATTGAGCTTGGTGACAGTACCTGCCAGAGTTAAAAAGTAAAGATGAAGGACGTGAATTTGGTTTGTCTTTCAGGCTGGGACAAAACTTTGTTGTGTTAGAATCTGCAACTTTGATAATGAGCTGCAATGAATGCAATGTAGTCTTAATTTATTTCTATGTTGGTGTGATAAGAGCTTAATTTTTAAATAAAATACCATCATGGGATTAATAGCAAAAAAAAAAAAAAAAAAAAGAGAGAGAGAGATCAAATTTTAGTGGGAAGGGGTATATAACATTATAATAAAAATGTGTGCCCTTCTATTTGAAGGAGACAGGTTATAACTGCAGCATAGTTTCCTCTATCACATAAAGCCTTACTATTTACTTGTTTGTTTAAGTGATGCCATAGTGCTCTCTTTTCTTTAGTAATTACATAGAAAGGTGCAGTGTCATTTGGTAACTTCCTTCCATGTGGCAGAAATTCTAATTGGTGTCAGAGTTTGGGGGGAGATGTTAATTTTCATTATTAGGGGAATAAATGCTCTAGAAAACCGTGGTTCACTAACCTTATCATCTGTATGGAAACATATCAGTAGCCTGAAGAAAAATGTCCTAATGTTATTGCCTCATGTTGCCCAATGTCTGAGACACACAAGCTTATGAAGCTTATTAGAGAGAAGTGGGGTTAACGCCATGTAGGTGGGAAAGGGAAAGAGAGTCGGATATCTGGAAGGAGAAAGCCAGCCCAACCCACCCGTTGGCTGGTCAAACTGTTGGCTGATCAACCACGTAGGTGAAGTGACTTACCCAAGGTTACATAGCTACTCAGAGCAGTACCAGGACAAGAACCTAGGTCTCCCAAATTGGCAGGGTTGCTTCCACTTTCTTGAGGGAATCTTATCAAAGCTTCTTACACGGAAAGAACAACTGGAAGTCTTGTTAACTCCTAAGTTTCTTTGTGGGGCAGGTTTTATGAATTCCATTTTTCATCTTCCATGGTTTGATTTCCAGTTCCAAGTGGAAAGTAAGTCAGATGCCAGTGTCTTATGTTAGAATCAGGGGAGAAATGGGTTCTCACGGCTCTTCAAGGTACCAGGGTCTTTTACCAAGTAAAAAGGCTCTACTGTGAATAATGCTGTGATAAACGTGGGCATGCAGATGCCTCCTTGATATCCTGTTTTCATTTCCTTTGGATATGTACCTAGGAGTGGAATTGCTGGATCTTTGGTAGTTCGATTTTTAACTTTTTGAAGGTAACACGGATGGTCCTAGAAGACATTATGCTAAGTGAAATAAGTCAGACACAGAAAGGCAAATACTATATGATATCACTTATATGTAGAATCTAAAAAAGCCACACTCATAGAGACAGTAGATTGGTGGTTACCAGGGGCAGAGGGGTGGAGGAAATGGGGAGATGTTGGTCAAAAAGTACAAACTTCCAGTTAGATGATAAATAGGTTCTGGGGATCAAATGCAGATGGATAGCAATACTGTGTTACATACTTGAGAGTTGCTAAGAGATACACCTTAAATATTCCCACCCCAAAAAGGAAATGGTAACTATGTGATGTAATAGAGGAGTTAGCTAATGCTATGGTGGTGATCATATTGCAGTATATGAATGTGCCAAACCAACACCCTGTACACCTTAAACTTATCCAGTGTTGTGACAATAATATCTCAATAAAGTTGGAAAAGGGAAAGAAAAAAAGACTCTGCTATAATTTATTGTAGCATCTGAAAGCATTGAGGCTAAGGCTCCTGTGGCTAGGGTAATTAACTGTCTTGGTTTGCCTAGGTTTGAGGAATTTCCCAGGGAACTGAAAATTTCCAATGCTAAAACAGGGAAAGTTCTGAACAAACCTGAGCAAATTGCTCACCCATCTGTGGCAGGATGGAAATCTATCCATTGCATAGCTGAAATCACACATGCATACACACATGCATAAGCATGCACGCACATGCACACACATGCATACACATAATATATGATTCATTGGTCTGAACTTAAAAATGTGAGCCACCTCACAAGCACCCTGGGTACTTGCTCACAAAAAGATAAGATTCTAAAATACTTTCGCCAAAATCGTATTCAAAGTTCGCAAATTTATAAATGTCCATTCTCTGTATCATAACTTGACAACGGTCTGATGCTGTTGACCACATGGGACATACAGCACGTTTCTGAAGCGAAAGGGCAATTTTATCATCATTCATGCTTTTTGGAGTTTTAATGAGTCAGTGAAGGGCGATGATAGACTCTCCAAATCACAGTGCGTCTAAAAATTCCTTCTTCCCAGGTAGCAGAGCCCATCTGTTTGAAAACTGTGAGGGAGCTGCTGACACTCTATTAAGCTGTTGTTTGACTTAAATTGCAGTTATCTGAAGCCACACTGCCCCTCCGCTCCTGCTTTCCAAAGCGCAGTAACCATGGCTGCTTCTCTGGGAAGTTGCATGCGGCCGTTCCTCCCCTCGATTAATGCATGGAGTGAATATTTTTGCTTTATTTTAAAGCATTGAAGCGTGCATTGTGTTTCTTGGCTGTTCAGTTTCTCTTTCTCTCTTCTTCCCCTTTTCTCCTGCTATATGAGTGGATACACTGAAATTCTATTTGTCACAGGAGGAAGAACCTTGTGTTTGGAGGAAGCCTTGTTTGCTGGTTATTTAGAAATTTCTGTTGGTCACAACCTGCAGCATCTGTAGACACCTTTGTCACTGCAGGTGTCAAGATGATACAGAACAAGGGAACCTAGACCTGATTACTTGACTCTTTAGTGGAGAAAACTTCTTTCTGAAATTCAGCTCCCTTCTTTTTTCTCACTTGCTGGTTTTCCTGCACATCAATCTACCTTGCCCTGGGTCATGAACCTGTATCCCCCTTTCTCTCTTACCTCTGTGGGTGAACACAGTGATGGGTACGTTAAATGTCACGGTGTGGCTAAACCGCTGGGTCTATGGGAACATCTGTGAGAAACAGTTTTCAAAGGAATCCTCAGATTCTAGAGGTGGAGTCTCAGTTCCTCTTGGTACTTATTCAGGTGTTTTCACTTCATGTTATATATCTTACATTTTCTCAGTTTACTTTCAGCCGTTGTGCTCAGAAGAAAAATGAGAGACATAAGATAAAGTGGAGTAGCCCTGAAAGGGTCAGGAGATCAGCATTCTGCATCTCCAAGTGTCTGAGGCCTTTCTGTCTCTCCCTCTCCTGAGAGTCATGATTTCCTTTTCATTCACCTAGTCAAGCCAACACTCGCTCTGCTGGTAGTGGAGCCCTGAACACTGGTGGCAGTTAGGGATGCTCCAGGTAAGAGAATGAAGAGGAAGGATGTGAGGATCTGGGCATGTGAAGGCTGAGACTTGGGGGTCCAGGACAGAACCCAGGAAATCTCATGGAGCAGGGGAAGCTGATTTTCAGGAAAAGGAAACTCTGGTTGCACAGAGCTAATTCCCTGAGTGTGTTTGGAGGAATAGGATTGTGTGTGGGCGAGAAGTAATAGTGCAAAAAAGCAGGGAAAATTGTTAACTGGAGAAACCAGAGGGCCAGCAAAGTGAAAAGTCCCAAAACAAATGCAGCTAAACCATGGACTTCTTATTGTTTATTCCTAGTTACTGTGAAGCCCAGATAACTCTTAGGTATAGTATGTCAGGTTTACCTTGCAGCAACTTTTACTTGTCTGCAATAGAACACTCTACACAAGCCTGGCTCCTGCATGTGGACTCTCAAATGGGTGGACCCAGGGATGATGTATTTTTCAGTTCAGGCTCCAACGGCAAAGAGCTTCTTCATGTGTTCAGGTCCCCAGAACACTGCCCACATGTCCTATTGTTTCAGGCCTCTTTTTGGAAAGAAATGAGATTAAGAGAATGGAGGGCAGGGAAGGGGGAGAGCAGGCAATCCTCCATATTTCCTCTTTTGACCCAACATAGCAGACTTCCTGAAATGACTCCAGCCAGATTACCCACAAGACAAAGCTTAGCAAGAGCTGAAAGGACATTCTGGTTCCACATCAAATCTCTATCTTGGCTTTGGCTGAAACTTCGTTCATCTGGACAACTGTAGACTCAAAGGCTTGCTATGTAAGTATTATGGGAGAGAATAGGTTTGGTATAAAAGGTTTTTTGACAAAGTCCAGGTGATGGAATCAGACCCTATCCTACCTAATGGGGATAAAGTTATGGCACAGCCTGGACAGAAAAGAAAAGCTAGAGATTCTAAGGATCTTAGTTAAGCTTTAGGGATTTACCTATTTTCTTTTCATCTGGACTGGTTTATTGAAGTTCAAGGCAAAACAGTGACCTTAAAGTTCAGCACAGTCATTCTACTAAGGAGGATCATGAGCCCCAGAGGTTAATGCATTGCCAAGGGTCATCCAGCTGGTCAGTGGCAGAAGTGGGTCTAGGACCAGGTATCCTGATTTGCTATCTGGATTCTTTCCATTGCAACACACTGTTCCCAATGTCCAGGAGGGTGAAATGAAAACCATGGGCCATAGTCCCTACCAAAACTCTACACAGAGGGTAAGAGCAGGAATGAGGGGGGAGTGCAATGAGTGGGGAAGCCTTAACAAAGGATTGGGGAGCAGCCTCCTCAGCTGTCCCCTAATTCTACCTCTCCCTGTGAATTTCCCCAAGGTCCAGCGTCTGTATCTCCTCCATGGGCAGAATGTGGCCCCATTTGCAAATGTTCGAGTTTTTAGTACTTTAGTTGTTGCCTAAATTGATGAATTTGGGAATATTGATTCTAGCTGGAATTTTTAAAAAATTCTGATTTTGTCTGAACAATTGGGTTCTGCCTTGTCTTCCCTATGCTTCTTTTTTTTTGAGATTTTTCTGTTAGGCTCCACTTTTCTTTCCAACTTTTCCCAAGCTTCTCATTTCCTCCTGTCTCTGTTGAGTAGCAGAACCTGACTGCCATGGAGCCTATGGAGAAAATGCCTCTCCTGTCCACATAGTCACTTGGTTGCATGATGGATGTAGAATCCCACGGTGGAGTTCTTGTCGGTGCTGTTTGGTCATGTAATCCGAGGCAATTAGCCTAGATCTCTTCATCTAAGAATGATAACAGCCCAAATAGCCATTGAACTCACAGTGTTGTGAAAATCACATGCAGAAAACAAAACATGACCGTAGGCTTACAAGTGCTGTACAAATATCAGGTACAGCATAAGTGGACCCTACATTTTTATTCTTTGAGAATCTCAAATGTCTGTTGAAAATGATTAAATTTAACCCAGATTCTATTTTAGAAAACAAATTAATTTTTTAAATAACACATGTTCTTAAGAAATGAGATATCTAATTATTTCAAGCAAAGAAAAATGGTTCTGTTTTGGGAATTCCCTAGAATTCTCTTCCTTCTTGAAGTATAATCTAGGTTAGAATACTGTTTATTGCTCTATAGTCCTCTGGGTGCCGCAGTATATTTAGCAAATTGATAGAGTGTTAGAGAGTAGATGGGTGGCCCATTCTCTGGACTGCAAATGAGAGGAACAGCAGCTGCCCTCAGTCTTCACTGACCATTCATTCCAGGAGCTCCCTTTATGGGGCCATTTCAAGAAGTCCATCAAACCGGGGTCCTGGTGGAGTAGGGAGCTCCAATTTGTGCCTAAGAAACACACCACTTTTGGGTATCCACCCTCAAAAACATTTCCATGTATTTGGGAATAATGTAATTTCAGAGGTCGTAAATCCTCAGGTCCTACACAATTGGCTTTCATTTTAATTTTAAACCTTATTCAGTTGGGAAGACAGAGGTGTAGAGAGACTCAGAGTCCTGTGCAGACCACAGAGGCCATGGTCCTGATCCCTGAGCCCATTTCCTGACCTCTGTTCTGCCGGCTCAAGGAGAGGGCTGTGGCAGTTAGTCTGGGGTTAGAGAGACGGTTAGGGTCGGGATTGGACCTAGGGTTAGGGTTATGTTGAGGGCGAGGGTTAGAGAGATGGTTAGGGTGGGGATTGGACCTAGGGTTAGGGTTATGTTGAGGGCTAGGGTTAGAGAGACGGTTCAGGTTGGGATTGGACCTAGGGTTAGGGTTATGTTGAGGGCTAGGGTTAGAGAGATGGTTCGGTTTGGGATTGGACTTAGGGATAGGGTTATGTTGAGAGCTAGGGTTAGAGAGACGGTTCGGGTTGGGATTGGACCTAGGGTTAGGGTTATGTTGAGGGCTAGGGTTAGAGAGAAGGTTCGGGTTGGGATTGGACCTAGGGTTAGGGTTATGTTGAGGGCTAGGGTTAGAGAGACGGTTCGGGTTGGGATTGGACCTAGGGTTAGGGTTATGTTGAGGGCTAGGGTTAGAGAGACGGTTCGGGTTGGGATTGGACCTAGGGTTAGGGTTATGTTGAGGGCTAGGGTTAGAGAGACGGTTAGGGTTGGGATTGGACCTAGGGTTAGGGTTATGTTGAGGGCGAGGGTTAGAGAGACGGTTCGGGTTGGGATTGGACCTAGGGTTAGGGTTATGTTGAGGGCGAGGGTTAGAGAGACGGTTCGGGTTGGGATTGGACCTAGGGTTAGGGTTATGTTGAGGGCTAGGGTTGGAGAGACGGTTAGGGTTGGGATTGGACCTAGGGTTAGGGTTATGTTGAGGGCTAGGGTTGGAGAGACGGTTAGGGTTGGGATTGGACCTAGGGTTAGGGTTATGTTGAGGGCTAGGGTTAGAGAGACGGTTCGGGTTGGGATTGGACCTAGGGTTAGGGTTATGTTGAGGGCTAGGGTTAGAGAGACGGTTAGGGTTGGGATTGGACCTAGGGTTAGGGTTATGTTGAGGGCTAGGGTTAGAGAGACGGTTGGGGTTGGGATTGGACCTAGGGTTAGGGTTATGTTGAGGGCGAGGGTTAGAGAGACGGTTCGGGGTGGGATTGGACCTAGGGTTAGGGTTATGTTGAGGGCTAGGGTTGGAGAGACGGTTAGGGTTGGGATTGGACCTAGGGTTAGGGTTATGTTGAGGGCTAGGGTTGGAGAGACGGTTAGGGTTGGGATTGGACCTAGGGTTAGGGTTATGTTGAGGGCTAGGGTTAGAGAGACGGCTGGTTTGGGATTGGACCTAGGGTTAGGGTTATGTTGAGGGCTAGGGTTAGAGAGACGGCTGGTTTGGGATTGGACCTAGGGTTAGGGTTATGTTGAGGGCTAGGGTTAGAGAGACGGTTAGGGTTGGGATTGGACCTAGGGTTAGGGTTATGTTGAGGGCTAGGGTTGGAGAGACGGTTAGGGTTGGAATTGGAAGTAGGGTTAGGGATATGTTGAAGGCTAGGCTTAGAGAGATGGTTAGGGTTGGGATTGGACCTAGGGTTAGGGTTATGTTGAGGGCTAGGGTTAGAGAGTCGCTTAGGGTGGGGATTGGACCTAGGGTTAGGGTTATGTTGAGGGCTAGGGTTAGAGAGACGGTTAGGGTTGGGATTGGACCTAGGGTTAAGGTTTTGTTGAGGGCTAGTGTTAGAGAGACGGTGAGGGTTGGCATTGGACCTAGGGTTAGGGTTATGTTGAGGGCTAGTTGTAGAGAGACGGTTTGGTTTGGGATTGGACCTAGGTTCAGGGTTATGTTGAGGGCTAGGGTTAGAGAGAGGGTTAGGGTTGGGATTGGACCTAGGTTTGGGGTTTTTTGAGGCCTAGGGTTAGTGAAACAGTTAGGGTTGGGATTGGACCTAGGGTTAGGGTTATGTTGAGGGCTAGTGTTAGAGAGTCGGTCAGGGTGAGGATTGGTCCTAGGGTCAGGGTTATGTTGAGGGCTGGGGTTAGAGAGACGGTTAGGGTTGGGATTGGACCTAGGGTTAGGGTTATGTTGAGGGCTAGGGTTAGAGAGACGGTTGGGGTTGGGATTGGACCTAGGGTTAGGGTTATGTTGAGGGCGAGGGTTAGAGAGATGGTTCGGGTTGGGATTGGACCTAGGGTTAGGGTTATGTTGAGGGCGAGGGTTAGAGAGACGGTTCGGGTTGGGATTGGACCTAGGGTTAGGGTTATGTTGAGGGCTAGTGTTAGAGAGTCGGTCAGGGTGAGGATTGGTCCTAGGGTCAGGGTTATGTTGAGGGCTGGGGTTAGAGAGACGGTTAGGGTGGGGATTGGATCTAGGTTTAAGGTTATGTTGAGGGCTAGGGTTAGAGAGACGGTTCGGGTTGGGATTGGACGTAGGGTTAGGGTTATGTTGAGGGCTAGGTTTAGAGAGATGGTTAAGGTTGGGATTGGACCTAGGTTTAAGGTTATGTTGAGGGCTAGGGTTAGAGAGACGGTTAGGGTTGGGAGTGTACCTAGGGTTAGGGTTATGTTGAGGGCCAGAGTAGTGGCTCAACCAGTGAGGTGGATCTTGGCTGCTAATGTTCTCAGTGTCAAATGCAGGAAGGCGCAGTGGCTCATCTTGCAATGTGCACAACTTCAAGTACCGCCTCAGTTCTTAGCATGGTCCTTGTCTAAAGTTTCCCTGGGGTTTGCTGAATCCAGACTCCCTCTGGTTCAACTTCTCCAGAACATTTTCTGGTAGGGATGAGAGGGGAACTGGACCCAGCCTTCACTCACTGTTTTCCAGCCAGTTCTATTTAGAATTCTGTGCACACCCTTGCTCTCAAATGTGCCAGCATAAATCGTCTGGCTTTAAGGTTTGTCTTTGTTTGGCTTAAGTTTGAGCTTTCTCTGGGAAAAATATTTATTACTAATGTTTTATTACTGCATCTCTCCTCTCCCATTCCATTTGTTCTTTTGGGTCTCTGCCTTTTTAATTTCACTTTTATTTTTTTACCACTATCACTTTGGTGGAATTTTCAGGAAAGAGGAGTAATAAATGTTCATGTTAAAGGTGCCATGTTTAACTAGAAACCTCGTTTTAAAAAGACACCTCTTTATCTCTCCGTTCTGCATTCTGGATAATTTGTTCAGATCAAGAGCCATCAGTTGGATAACTCTGTCATCAATTTTGTCTAATCTACTGTTTAAATTTTTCATTTTAACGGGCATAGTTTGCTCTTCTAGATGTTCTGTTTTACCTGTTAGAAAAAATATGTCTCTTTCCCCCATGTTTTCTTATTCTTTCATTATGATTATTTTCTTTTATCTTTCCGTCATTTTAAACACGTACTTTGTTTTTCTAATCTTTCAAGCCCTTGACTATGCTACTTCTGTTCTTTCTTTTCCTCTGGTTTTGTGATGGCTGACTCACCATTCTGGTGAATCATTTCCTCTGCTGTTTTTTAATTTTTGATAATGAGCTCATCTTTAGTGGAGATTTCTTTCTTTCTGCGGGAGACACATGTGTCCTGAGTTATAGATGGGCCCTGGCAGAGGGTTTTTGCATTTGCTCCTGCTGGTAACCACAGGGGTTCACTTGTCTGGAATTTGTTGTTGTTTTTTGAGATTTCTAAATTTTTGGGATAGTGTAAATTTAGACTCCACACCTATGCTGTGACAGACCTCTGAACAATATTCAACAATGATCCGAGGTTCTCAGGCCAACAGCACATGTGGAACGAAATCCTGCCAACAGTCACATGAGTGAGCTTGGAAGCAGATCCAGCCTCAGTTGACACCCTGATTGCAGTCTTGTGGGGGACTCAGAGACCCCAGCTAAGTCACATTCAGATACCTGACTCACTGAAACTGTGAGATAATAAATGCTTTAAGCTGAGAAGTTTCGGGGCAATCTGTTACACATCAATAGGTAGCTAATACTACCTTACTTCTAATAACAGAAAAACTTTTTGATAGAGACAGAAGATCTTTAAAGGGACTGACTTGATGTAGAGCCAACAAGGTCTAAGAACTCTAACTTTATCTCCCAAGGGTCCAAGACCTCACCACCTGTCCCAACATGGACATTATAACTGTGGCCCTCAGCCGTTAGGGCTCAGGTCCAGGATGTCCATCTCACAGAATCATGTCCTAATGAGCTAGCTCCCTCTTAGTTTTTGGCTACATGGAAAAATTTCCCTTATTTTTTTAACTTGATTATGTACTTTAAACATTCTGTAACATTTACCCAAGATTCGTCTGTGTTTGAGGAAGAAACAGACATCTCCATCCGCCCAGTTCCTCTCATTGCCAGGAATCCAAAGTCAAGCAGAAGACTCAGGATATCCATACACAACATCAGGAAGTGTCTGTATATTCATTCTCAATATTTAAACAGATTGATCTTTACCGGTTGTTAAAACACAAATTCTAGTTCATAATAGGAATGATCTCCCAGGATGAATGCCATTAGGACAATCTGGTGGCTTAATTGCTTCCTCACTGATGACTTATGACTTGGAACAGCTAGAAAAGTAGGGTATCAAAACAAACACTTGAAGGCCAAGAATAAAAAATGTTAATAATTAGTAACAGCTAGAAGCAAAGTTAATTCTCAGTGGGCCCATCACCCCAAGTATTTAATGCAAATTAACAAATGGCATTTTAATGTAAAGAACTTGAAAGCTAATATCCCAATTTTCCAAGTAAGATTAATATTTCAACAAACAGTAATGTGTTGGAGGAAGGAATTTAGAACTAGAGCAATAACTTTATTTCAGAGATAAGTGAAGTGCTATGTGAAGTTTATATTTGTGGATCCAAAATTAAACCAGATAGGAGTTTGGTGCCACATAAAAATGAAAGGTGCAAGCAATAGCTAATTGCAAAATAGTAAAATTGATCCTACAACACTATATAATGAGGCGATCTCTTACTTTTTTGAAGGATTATGAAGGACCATTCTGAATTAAAATGGTGTTGCCTTGAATTCTTAGACCCTGTGTTGTAGATAAAAGTTTAATAAACAAGGAAACAGCATTTCAGTTTCTGGCACTGATTTGCTCTGGATGTATAATTTTCACTTGAAGTATAACAATGCACCCCTGTATTCAGACTGTAGCCTCACTGTGGCCAGGAGTAACATTATTTTTGTGGCTGGTTTACATAAAATGATGAAAAAAGAAAACCGCCACTCAAAGCTGATAGTTTCATTTGTGTAGGGCCTTGCACTTGGCAAACAAACTCCCACACTCTCATTTGATCCCCAAAACAAGCCTGTTTGGTAGGTATTTTTAGCCTCATTTGATAGATGAGGAAACTGAGAATTTACAACTTGCCTGGGGTCATGTAATTTGCCAATGCAGGGTTCCTCCCTGACCTCCAGAGCTCAGAGTGATCTCTGTTGTCTCACTCACTCGGTCCTTTCAGGGGTGTCTGGGTTTTGGTCTCTGTAATGACTAGCGAAGCCAAATGAGTGGTCTCCCTTCTCACTGTTTACCATTTTAAAGCTGTCCTAGCATTTGTGAACAGTCTTTTATTTGAATTTGTTCTTTATTAGACAGAATTCTAATGCAACTTCAAGACAGTGAACTAAAACACCTCCTTCTGTGCTAAGTTCTGTACTGTTTTTATATGCGTGTTATTTTCTTATTCCAACTTAAGAAAGAAAAATGTTTTCTTGAAGTGTACTCTGCATACAGAAAAAAATCCATGCAGTAAGTTTTTAACAATGGCCCATGCCCATGTGTTCAGGGCCTGAGCAAGAAACAGGAAGTTTCCAGCCCTTCAGAACTAACCTCATGTCCCCTCTCAGTTCACCACTCTTTCAAAAGGTAACTGCTGGCCTCACTTCTAATGACATATGTTGGCTTTGTCTGTTTTCATACTTTTTATAAATGAAATTTCTTCTGTCTGACTTCTTCTGCTCATACATGTTATAGAATGTTTGTTTTCAATGCTGCATAATATTCCATTGTGTGGGCTTTATTATTTTATTACAATATTATAATTATAAATAAAGGGTCATCCAAGGAATGATAAAAAAGGAAGTGAGCTTTTTCCTTAATGTGAATATCTGTAGGGTCAATTTGGATATAAATCTATTTTTATATATTTGGGAAAAATTTTCTCAGACACAGCTTGCATTCAAAGGTTATTTACATCATCAAAATGCATTCAGATTTGCAAATCAGTGAGGACCGCAGCAACACTAATGTAAACAGGGAACAGGTGCAGGATGCTGTGAGCAATGATAACCAGAGGCAAGCGGCTCCACAACACTGAATGACAAATGGGAGGGTGATAAAGTGAAAGCAGAAGAAGAAAGCCTGGCTATTAAGTCCTATGTGTATCAGTCAAAGTTCAATCAAAGAAGCAGAATGTGGGAGATGTATACACATGTGTGTATATATGTATGTGCATGTCAGTATATGTACATGTAAAATATTACATATTATATGTCATTTATCTTATGCCAGATACCATATATATTATACTTTTTATATTATGTTTTATATATTTTATTATATAATGAAGAGTTATATATTATATAAAATATATTTTATATTGTAGACAAGGATTTGACCTCAGGCTGTTGTGGGAGCCGGCTCAGCAGCTTCTGTAAAGCTGTGGTCCCAGAGGCTGATGCTGGAGCTTGGTCCACTGAGCAGCAGTCAGGATGCTTATAAACCAGAAGGGGCCACCGTCAAGCTGGTACCCACAGCACAGCCTAGATCCCATCACGTGTCAGTTCCTGTCGCCTCTGACCTTAGTGGTGATAGAGGCGTCCTGAAGAAGTCTGGCCCTTCATCATGGAGCTAAACACATACTAGCCCAAAATAGCAGATGCAGGCCCAGGGCTGCCTCAGGCCAAAGAGCCCTCAGATCAGCAACAAGGGGTGCCAGCTACAAATGGCTGCCACCCTCCAAATCTTCCAGGAGAATCTCTTCTGTGGCCCACCCTGACGGGAAACATACAGGGAAGGGAATTCTTCACATTGCAAATGACCTCACCGTGGCTATGTGATAACCTACCCTAAAGCTCAGTGGTGTAAAGCAACCATTTGTCATGCTCATGTACTAAGTGAGTCAGGAATTCAGATGAGGCCCAGCGGCCACAGTTCGTCCCTGCTCCATGACGTCTGAAGTCTCGAAGGCTGGGACCGTCTGCAGCCTGTTCACTCACATGTCTGGTGGGTGATGCTGGCCAGAGGCTGGGAGCCTGGCTCCTCTCCACGCAGGCGTCTCCTTGTTGGCCTCCTTCACAGAGTGGTAACCGGGTTCCAAGGGCAAACATCTGAGACAGTGCCAGGTGACAGGGACATTCTTCACATGACCTAGCCTTGGGGTCACAGAGAATCATTTTGTCTCGGTCGGAGCAGTCCCCAGGCTCAGCCAGCTTCACTGGGAGGAAACACAGGTGCCACCTCTCAGGGGAAAGACAGGCAATTGTGTTGAAACACAACCTGCCACAATGATGTTGGTGAACAGACTGTGAACTTCCCACATTATACAGGAAACCTCCTAGCGTCATTTTGTTTAATTTGGACATCAATTTTATTCTGACAATGCACGAAAAAAAATGCAGTCAGCTCTTACTGAGGGCTCACTATGCTCCAGAAAGTTCCAGCACAGGACCAACCCAAGGCTTCCATAGGCCACGAGGGGGCAAAAAGTGAGTCAAGATTACAATTTGTAGGAGAATTAAGACTTTTTTTTGGGTCTTTTTTTAAAATTCTCACCGAGGATATTTTTTCCGTTGCTTTTTCAGAGAGAGTGGAGGGGAGAGAGAGAGAGGGAGAAACATCGATTGGATGCCTCCTGCACTTGCCCCACCTGGGGCCGGGGATCAAGCCTGCAACCTAGGTACGTATGTGCCCTTGGCCAGAATCAAACCCAGGCCGACGCTCTAACCACTGAGCCAAACTGGCCAGGGCAAGACACTTTTTATTACAAGTGTCAAATACCCAACTCAAACTGGCTTAAAGTACAAAAGAGAAGATTTTGGCTCACACTATGAAAATTCCAAAGAATATTTCTGATTACAGGTATAGTTTATCAGGGAATAAGAATTTTGACTGACCCTGTATCTCCTCCCAGCTTGTCTTCATAACTTTCAGTGAGACTTCCATCCCAGAATAGAAGTCTGCACTGACCTTAGGATTTCTAATACCTGATAATGGAGCATTTTTCTGATCATTCTGGTAAGTTCTGGGGAATGAGCTGATTGGTGTAGCTTGGGTTATATGCTCACTGCTGAACCAATCAAATGACCAGAGAAGTGGAAAACTCTTACTGGCCATCCCTGGGGCTATCTAGAAGTCATGGTCAGTTTTATGCACACCACATGACCAGAGTAGAGATTCTACTGTGGTTCAGGAATATTTCTAAGGTGAGACGTGGAGCAGACCAAGAATATTCCACTTCACCGCCCAAAGGAGAAAGATGTAATCATTGCTGAGATTTCAGTGGTCACAGCTAATCACTTGTGTTCTCTCACTAAATTTTCATGTGGATATCCACTTGATTTGATTTTAAATAAAAGAGCCAAAAGAACTCAAGAGAAAAGGCTCTGTAAGTAAATATAGGGAATACTATTTAGTTCCCTGAAGGAAATTTTATACTGACATTAGTTGTAACTTAGTCACTGAGGACACACACACACACACACGCATCATCTCAAGAACTTGGCCTGGGTATTGGTCTCATAGGGCTGCAGTAACAGAATACCACAGCTGGAGGGGCTTAAACGACAGGCATTTATCCTTTCACACTTCTGGAGGCCAGAAGTCTGACACCAAGATGTCAGCAGGCCTGGTTCCTTAGGAGGTGGCTGTCAGAATCTGTTCCATGCCTCTCTCTAAGCTTCTGGTGGTTTGCTTGAAATCTCTGACATTCCTTGACTTGTAAAAGAATCACTGTGATCTCTGCTTTTGTCTTCACGTGGCATTCTCCCTGGGCATGTGACTGTGTCTAAATTTCCTCTTTTTATAAGGACACCACCTTAATGACCTCATTTTTACTCAATTACCTCTATAAAGACCCTATTTCCCAAAAAGATCACATTCTGACATCCTAGGGCTTGGGGTTTCAATGTGGCCTTTTGGAGGGACACAGCTCAACCACAGCAGCCTGGTTTCACATTAGGTATTTTAAATCAATTTTAAATCTAGTTGCTATTTCCTAACTTTCACATCTTGTGATGGCTTTTTAGCAAAGATCATTATTTCCTTCAGGAACACCTCTTGCTCTCATTAATAGTTCAGTTTCTCCATGAAAGTAGAAATGATTTCTCTGAATGTTAACACAATAAGGTTATTGAATATTTCTTGGTTATTTGTATTCTTGTGTATTACATAACATTTTCCTCTATTCACAAGAGCCTGGAATGACCAAGCATGGTCCCAAACCTGACACTGAAGAAGCAAACACCATCCCCATCATAGGCAGGCTAACATTACTCATTATGGTCCAAGTAATAAAAAATGCCCCAACATTCACAACAAAATAGTCAGGCAACTGAACCAAATACAACCAAATACGTGGGGAAAACCTAGTGTTAGAAAACTACACCAACATGAGAAGTCTTGAAACACTAATCGGGTTGAAGGAAATAAATATGAAGCAAAGTTTGCATGCTATTTTTAATTTCTTTTTTATTGCATATATTGGGGTGACAGTGGTTAATAAAAGTATATAGGTTTCAGGTGTACAATTCTATAATACACCATCTGTATATTGTACTGTGTGTTCAGCACCCCAAGTAGTCTCCTTCCATCACCTTTACCTTTCCCCTCTCCTACCCCCCCATATTCCCCTTTCCCCTCTCCTACCCCCCATATTCCCCTTCCCCTCTCCTACCCCCCCATATTCCCCTTCCCCTCTCCTACCCCCCCATATTCCCCTTCCCCTCTCCTACCCCCCCATATTCCCCTTTCCCCTCTCCTACCCCCCCATATTCCCCTTTCCCCTCTCCTACCCCCCCATATTCCCCTTTCCCCTCTCCTACCCCCCCATATTCCCCTTTCCCCTCTCCTACCCCCCATATTCCCCTTTCCCCTCTTCTACCCCCCATATTCCCCTTCCCCTCTCCTACCCCCCCATATTCCCCTTCCCCTCTCCTACCCCCCCATATTCCCCTTTCCCCTCTCCTACCCCCCATATTCCCCTTCCCCTCTCCTACCCCCCCATATTCCCCTTCCCCTCTCCTACCCCCCCATATTCCCCTTTCCCCTCTCCTACCCCCCATATTCCCCTTTCCCCTCTCCTACCCCCCATATTCCCCTTTCCCCTCTCCTACCCCCCATATTCCCCTTCCCCTCTCCTACCCCCCCATATTCCCCTTTCCCCTCTCCTACCCCCCATATTCCCCTTTCCCTCTCCTACCCCCCATATTCCCCTTCCCCTCTCCTACCCCCCCATATTCCCCTTTCCCCTCTTCTACCCCCCATATTCCCCTTCCCCTCTCCTACCCCCCCATATTCCCCTTTCCCCTCTCCTACCCCCCCATATTCCCCTTCCCCTCTCCTACCCCCCCATATTCCCCTTTCCCCTCTCCTACCCCCCCATATTCCCCTTTCCCCTCTCCTACCCCCCCATATTCCCCTTTCCCCTCTCCTACCCCCCATATTCCCCTTCCCCTCTCCTACCCCCCATATTCCCCTTTCCCCTCTCCTACCCCCCATATTCCCCTTCCCCTCTGGCAGTCACCATACTGTTGTCTGTGTCTATGAGGTTTTTTTTTGCTTAATCCCTTCACCTTTTTCACCTAATTTCACTTAGCATAATACTCTCCAGGTCCATCCATGCTGTTGCAAAAAGTAAGATTTCCTTCTTTTTACAGCTGAGTAGTATTCCATGGTGTACAAGTATCACAGCTTTTTTATCCACTCATCTACTGATGGGCACTTGGGCTGCGTCCAGACCTTGGCTATTGTAAATAATGCTGCAATGAACATAGGGGTTTATATATTCTGTCATTATTTTTTTCAAGATTTTTAAAGTTACAGTTTTCTGTAGTCAGCAAAAATAGTGATTTCCCCCCCCATAAATCGGAAATGAAAGCCATAATCTGTCACTAGCTCACTCATGTAATTGGATCCTTGGCTAGTGCACACTCTTGAAAATGGAGGTTGAAGTCCCATCTATTAACTGTTTCATTTTGGACCTACATATGGTTTCTTGTTCATTAAACTGTGAAATCCTCTGGTTGGAGGTTGCATCTCTGAATTATTGATTAGCTCTAAATTTAACTGGAATTTTTTGGGAAACATCCAGAGTTCTAACCCATTGAGGCTGAAACTATTTATCTATAATGTTTAGCCTTAGTTTCCCCAATTATGCCAGGGGAATGTTCACATTTACATTATTAAGAAAGTGAGTTTTAACCTTCGAAGTATTTTTTTAAAAATTGTCTCTCCCCATAAAAGGAGCAAAGGCTTTCCAAGAAAGAAGAAAAACTAACTTGTAGCATTTACAGATAACCAAAGGGTATGGAACATTAGAGTGTTAGAACACAAATGCAAAATGTTTTCTTTTATTGCATTTTTATTGGTCAAATAGCGATGGAGGGAAAAGGCAAGCATATTCAATTTTACTGTTAATTTTCTCAGCTGTGATAACAGTGTTGTGGTTATGTATGAGATTGCCCTCATTTTAAGATGTGCATGCTGCATCTTAGGGATGAAATGTCAGTATGTCATCAACTTACTTTCAAGTGATTCAGCAAACACACACACACACACACGTATATATATTCTTGAGCTTAGAATTTAGATCTTGTACTATTTTTTACACTTTTCTGTGTATTTGAAAATTTTATAAAAAGCCATAGAGAAAAAGGGATGGTGAAGACGAAGAAAGTTTTCTTCCACTGGTAAGTTTGTCACGTAACACTTATCCTGCGCCTACCACATCCAAGGTTCAGCTCGTTGCTCCCCCATCTACCACCCCAACAGAACATAGGCTCAAAGACTTTTAAAATATTGTTGGGGAATAAAAACATTTCCATTTACAAATTATTGTCTGCTTAATGGAGTGTTTTGAGGGTTAAATGAGCTATTTATTCTGAGTAAGGCGTTATTCTGACTGAGCTTGGCACAAAGTATTTTGCTATAACAACCCAAACGGACTAACAGAAATAGGGAAACAGGTTTATATTACTTGGACCAATGAGATGAACTAATCAGAATAGCTCATCTGTGCTCATAAGTCTGGGGTGGAAAACAAATGGAGTCTGCTAGCCCCAGGAACAATCTGTCTGTCTTGGAAGAAAAAGTGACTAAACTGTGTGCCATAATCAGAGACAGAGCACTACACACTTGTTGTTTCTGCCCCAGCACCCTCCTCTTGCTCTGTAGAACCATTGCCCCAGCATTCTTCAAGGTTGCATTTGGGGTCAAGCTTACACAATGACTTCATGTGTAGACCAACCAACTTCCATCCTTCTGACCAGAGTGATTGGCTTCCTGATGTCACAGGACAGAAATTCCATCCTTCGCAGTTAAGGAGATTCAATTAGAAAGCTTTTGCTCTTATCAGGGAAGCATGCATATGGAAAGATAACGGGGCTGGAATTGTGGCAGACATCTCAAGAGCACTTGGGTCTGGAGCAAGGACTGAGCACCAAGGAAGCAGAACTGAGAAGTCCAGAGACAGAAGCTCCTTCCCAATGAAATCATTTGAGCCTGGATCAAACCATACCTAAAGTAAGAGCTCCTTCTGGATAGGTCAGTTTTGTGAGCAAATAAATTCCTTTTCCTTTTCTTATTGATTTGAGTCAGGGGTTTTGTCACTTGCAGAAGCAAGAATCATAAGTAACACAGTTATGGGAAGTTGGGTTTGAGGAAAGGTGTCAGGTAAGCCATAAGATGGAAGGGCTGAGTTACAGAGACAGGTTCTAAAACTCCAGTAAGCACATGTCCTCCTTTCTTTGAAATCATAAAACACTTTGCTTCTACAATTGATATGGCATGTATCACATATTGCCTTGAATTGCAATTACAGTTCTTGTATGATGGGTACAAATTTCATAACCATAAAACTCCTGTATGCAGAAATGTAACTTTCTTTATTGTTTTATAATTGAGCTTAATTTAGCTCAGAAGCCCTCATTTCTGCTAATGGCAGAGAACTTAATCTTGCTGATTCAAGGCAATTCTGTCAGTCCTGGTTTAAAACAGTTTCTTTTTGGGAAATACTTAGTTAATTCAGGATTCCTAATCCCTTCACCCCTAACCTTTCCTCTGGGGGCAATCTATGTCCTAGTGGGTGTGGCCAGGAGGCAAATGTCTGGTCTGAGAGCCAGCCTCTGACCGTACTGGGGACCTCTGATTGACTCACTGGAACTGGGTAGTCATTACTGCTGGCCCTCTCCACACCCAGCTCTCAGCTCAGCTCCTAGAACTCAGCCACACCCTCCATCTATCTAGTCCCCAGCCTGGGCTGCCCACATAGTACCTGGCCGCATAGCACAGTTATTTCCCTGACAGGTGCACCAGCTCTTAAGTCTCAGCTCTTCTTGGCATCCCGCTGCAACATTTGGGGGCCCTGGAGTCCCCCACATCCTGCAGGAGTGAGGGACACCAGGGGATGGGGATCTCAGCATCCCATGGCCCTAACCCAGCTCTGTTCCCATATCTATGCTACAAGAACCACCCCATGTGCCCCCAGGCTGGCTCTTGATATTACTTGAAATAATGACAAAAACACTGTCCTCTCTCACCTGTCCAGCTCTTCAACAGAAAATTGTGGTTTCCAAGACCACGTCTCTACCCCAACTCCCAGAAGTTCACCCCAGAGCCCCCTGTAGGAGAGTTCTGAGACTTATTCTGGCTTCCTCTTTGGGGCCAGATCCTCCCTGAGGCCCCACTGTGTGGTTTTAGGGGAGGAAGTGCTGTGGGGCAAAATACAAAACTATGAAACAGAATTACTGGAATGGAAAGTGCTGTGGGACAGTGAGACCTGGCTGTTCCTCCAGCCACTGAAAGCACCCGGTCTGGTTCCCCCTGTGGGCACGGGATAGTCATGGGCTACTGTCTGCTGGCCTTTCGACACCCTTGCAAGGGCCAAGCTACACCTACTGTACTGAGAAGCACAACCTGAAAAGGAACTTTCTGGGCTGTGTGAATGCTCATTTTCTTTAGGCCAGCTGGTCCCTGGGTGTTTGCTGTTCTGTTAGCCTCTGGGAGTTCGCCTTAGTATTTTCTTATAGAAAATACTAAGGAACTGACATTGAGTCCCCTGGTGAGTTGGCTTGGGGTGTAGTGACCTCTGTGGCACTCTGCCATCCTCAGTGTCAAGGGTTAAATTGTGTCCCCAAAAGGTCAGCGGACGACCTAGCCCTTGGTACCTGTGAAGGTGGCTTTGTTTGGAAAGAGAGTCCTTGCAGATGTAAGTAGTTAGTGATCAGATGAGATGATACTACAGCAGGGTGACCTTTAAACTCTATGACTAGTGTTCTCATAGGAAATGGAGAGGGCATTCATGGACACAGACACACAAAGGGAAGGCCATGTGATGATGGTGACAGAGACTGGACTGATGTGTCTACGATCCAGAAATACCAAGGATTGTGGGAAGCCACCAAAAACTAGGAAGAAGCAAGAAGGATCCTCCTCTGGATATTTCACAGGGAACACGGCCCTACAGACACGTTGATTGTGGACTCTGGCCTACAGAACTGTGAGAGAGTAAGTTTCTGTCATTTAAAGCACCCAGTTTGTGTCACTTTATAGCAGCCCTGGGAAAGTAATACATCCAGAAACCTCACTCCTACCCCATGCATCTCTCCTCAGTGCTAGGGCTGGATATCCTGAGGGCTGTGACTTTGCAAGGATCCAGGGAGGATGTTTCCAGCTCAGTCCCTTTATTGCACTGGTTCCCAGGCTGCTCTGAGTCTGGGCTGTTGACAGCCCAGATTTCCTCTCCTCTCTGAGAATTCTACCTGTGTCCTCCAGCCAGTCCTGCTTTCCCCTTCCCCAGTCCTGAGTGTAGCACTCCAGTCCCACTCTGCCCCGTTTCAAGCTTGGCTTCCCGGGAAGCAGACTGAGACACTAGATTTTGACTCCCAGAGGGTGGATACTCTTTTCCTGGCTCTGTCCATCGCCCTGGGTAAGGCATGACCTAGGCAGGGATTCTTAACCTCTAGAACTCATTTAAACACAGCTTCCTGGGCCTAACTCCAGAGATTCTGATTCAGTGAGTCTAGGTGGAGCCTGAGAACTAGCATTTCTGACAAGCTCTCTGGCACTGCTTCTCCTGTTCCAAGGACCACACCATGAGGCTTGCTGGTCTAAGTTACGCTATTGATGGGATCTGGTGGGGTCTGGCAAGCCTGATGACCCCAGAGGGCAAGCCTGCCAGGAGAGGTTTGTGGAAATTAATTTCATGTGAGATTTTTGAGGTTTGGCAAAGAATGGAAAGAATCTGTGTGATGGGCTGAGGGTTGAAAAAGCCAGGCTGGTGTGTTTGCCAAGGTTGGTTTCTGGGCCTTGGCCTGTGCTAAGCTGGAAGAGTGAACAGCTATGGGCAGAAGCCCCCAGGAGTTGTTTACCCTAAAGTCTCTAAGAGACAGAGGGGTCCCCCAAGCCATTCTAATGGCAAAGGAGACAAAGCTTGACTCAGAGAAGAGGAGCAGGACATTTTCTTGTGTGCACCTAAATGTGTGAATGCGTGTGTGTGCAAGAGTGTACATGTCTGCACATTCATTTGGTCACGGGCTTGTTGAGTGCTTTATCTGTGCAAGACAGAGCCGCCTCCACCAGCAGCAGCTTCCAATACAAAGGCCAAGATAGCCCCACCCCAGCCCAGCACACACACACACGCACACACGCATGCACACACGCACACACACACGCACGCACACACGCACGCACACATGCATGCACACACGCACGATGTGAGCTTTTCCCTCTATCGTGCAGCAGTCTGCTTTGTATGCGCAGTTCCTGACCCTTTGGGGCTGACTGTTTCCAGCCTTCTCCCCCCCCCAGCCAAGTCCAGCATGTCGCCTGGCTCTGCCTTTTCCGGGTCAATGACACGGAAGGAAGGTTTGAACCTTCTCTGCCCTGGGTGCTCCACTCACCTCTGATCATGTCTGTGACTACAGATATTCTGCTTCGCAGAGAGGGGACTGGACGCCCTGCTCTTTGTTCACAGACAGACCCAGGCCTGGAGATACCACCTTCGTGCAGCCTACAGCGGGCCGTGCCGCCTGCCAGCAGGTGGCAGGGTGCCCACCCTTCTCTTCCTCATAAAGATTCTAGGGGTATGCCAGGTGCCAGTCCATCCCGTGCCCGTGTGCGGCTTCCGCTCTTACGTGAGTTAATCGCATTCCCATTTGCGGCATTCCCACTGTCACTCTGTCAGATGCCGCTCTCGCTCCGCCTGCCCTCTTTCCATCTCCTCGTCCGCCATAGGTCCCCCCAACCTGCTCAATAAGTGTGTCTGCAGGAGATGCTAATGGCACCCTACCCGCACCCCTTCCCGGTGCTGTACCTGATCCCCGGCCGCTGGTGGCTGCTGACAGCTCCTCTGCCCTGGGTCAGGATGGTGACGGCCACTCACTGCAGGGAGCTTCCTGGCTGAGACTCACCCCCCGCGGGGTGGCGGCAGTCCCAATGGCTGGTGGATAAAGGATACAAAGGGTCAGCCCCGCCTCACGGTGGGGTTAATGCCCAGAGCCCCTGCGGATCTTCCAGGCTGTCCCCAGCCCACCCCAGGTGAGCATCTTCCTCTGCCTGTCCTGCTTCCTTGCCCCCTCTCTCCTGAAAGCCCCCTCTCAAAGCATCACGTACATCTGACTCTTGTTTCAGGCTCTGCTTCTAGGAGCCCAAACTAAGATGGTATCACATAGAATGTGCAGTGTTGTCTGTGTGTGTGTGTGGGGGGGGGGGTTAGACACTTTAAGGGTGTTACTCTATGAACTTGCAGCCTTTCTCTCCCTTCCCATGTAGCCCTGTCGGCCCAAGGCCCATCCCTCATGCTCTCAGTTCACTCACCAGTCTGCTTTCAATAAGTTCTTTAAAGAACTGTCCCTTCTTTCTGCCATGAGTGCATTTCACAGTGTGTGCCACCACACTTGACTAGCCACCTCCCCAGTTAAGATCGCCTCTTCTGCGTGGCCACTGGCAAGACCTTATTGGACATCCTTGTACGTGGCCCCTGGGACGCGTGCGGTGATTTCTCTGAATGGACAGTCGGGATGGGTCCTGAGCCCCAGGCATGTTCAGATGTAGCTTCGCGGAACCCTACCCACTGCTCCCCAGGCACTGCATCAGCCCAGAGCAACACACCTGTCTTCACGCATCCTCTCCAACATCGGGGAAGGTCTTCCTTTCCATTTTTCTGCCATTCTGGCATTGGTTTTCCATCACCACTTTGTTTTCTTCTCCATTGCTAATGACTCAGCATCTCTGCATGTACTTGTTGGTTATTGGTGCCTCCCCTTTTTGCAAACCAACTATTAGCTTTTTTAAAAAAAAATTTAAAGAACTTCTTTGTTTATTCTACACATTAATCCCTTGTTGTTTTATACAGTGAAACTATCTTCTTTGAGTGAGCCATCTGCCTCTTTTCTTTGTTGACGGCATCTTTTACTAAGCAGAAATACTTAAGAGCTGCTGCCTTATGCTCTCATTGTTGTAGAGAGATATTGATGAAATAGCTCGTTTATATTTCACTTGCCCTTTATTGCAGTCCTCCGACCAGGACTCAGGCATGAGCCCACAGGGACCCGGGTTAAGGGGCACGTAGAGTTACAGAGACCAGTTTCACACGATCATGCTCACTTTTCCTACGGAGCCATTAATCCAGTCTTTATCCCCTGGCTCTCTTTTCCACAAGCTTGAGTTCCTTTCCTGGAGTTTTTTAATCCCTCATGCACAAGGACACCTTGTGGGCCTTCCCCCAAACTTGAGAGGTGCCTCGACTTGCTTGAGCTGCACAAAAAACACATGTTAGCATGCCAAACTGGTCCCCAAACTACAACGTAAACAGCACGAGTTTAATTCCTCGGCAGAACCTCCTGAGAGGAACTTTTCATTTTTGTGCGTCTCAGTAGGTCCCCAGTCATACACTGCTGCTCTTACAGTTATCAAACAATATCATAGCAAGTGCCCAGGTGGATAGGCAATGCTGAACAGCATGATCTACATTCCAAGGGCTGGGAAGGAAGGTTTTTGCTTTTTTAAAAAAAATTATTTACTGGGTTCCTTTGGGGACTCCTGGTGGGATCTCAAAAGATGATTGGGTACACTGGTAGCAGAAGCTCCGAGGAATGAGACTTCAGAGGATGACCATGGTTTCCTACATGGACAATTGTGAGAGGCCCACATAGTAGGTTCTCAGGGTAGTGAACACAGATACTTGGACTTTTTATTTCTTTGAGCAGGTAGTTCTTCTAAGGCTTAAACCTTAGAAGATCCCCCAAATGTTCCTGAAATCTGTTATAAGTTATAAGGAACATCTGTAGAAGTAGGGTATTGGAGGTCATGGAGAGGATCTTCCTACAGTTCATTTTGACTGAAATGGTCATTGAAATGTGATGACTCCAATCCTTGACATGACAGTAAGGCTTTCTTTTGCTCTTCAGTACTATTTCTCTGTCACTTAAGTTGGTGTCTCTGGTTCCATTTTTCCAACATTCAGCTAGTGTCCCAGCACCTCCTCTCTCCAGTTTGCTGCCCCATGTCCACCAGGGAGCCAGGCAGCCCAATCCCACCATGTTTCTGGAGGAACTGATGGCCACTTCTGACCACCACAGAGCCCCTAACAGGGTAGGGACTGGGTGAGGCATGTGAGGCTGTTATTAAAATTTTAATATTTTATTCATCATGAGGTCTTTTTTAATATTCATTTTTACTTTTCAAAAAATTGCATTAGGACATTATTTATCTTGATTACTGAATTTTTGGCACTTTGATAAATTTGATAGCAAGTCCCTTCCTTGCTACAAATAGAGGGAAGATAAAAACATCACAGCTTTGACTGAAATTCTGTTTTCATGTTAGAGCCTTAGAGAGAAGCAGTATCTTGAGAGAGGTAAGGGTATCATGAACATCTACATAAATATTGACAGAAAAAGGAAATAGTGAGAAACACACTCTAAGGGGAAAGAGAAGATACAAAGGAGGTCGGTTTGAGAGAGAAGTTTCTGAGCGGTGTGTTGTCCGAAGCCTTCCTGTGTCAGCAGTGCATGGGAAACATCCTGTGTGCAGTTTCCCCAGTGGCCTTCCAGGTACATTATGAACACAGTTAAAACCCAGATCCCCGAACTACAAGTTTTCAGTGATTGGGCTAAAGTTAGTCAGTGCAAATCGAATGAAACAGCTTGTTCAAGCAAAATCGACTGGAATCTTGATGAACAAAAGTGGAAAGTTTGGCCGCCAGTCTTTACTTCCTTTCCTGAGGAACTCTGTTGTGTAAGAGTTCCCTCACTCCTCCACGCTAGAGTTTTATAGATGAGTTAGAAAGGTGCAATTGGCAATTAATGCCGAATTTACACTGTGGATATGATGGTTTATAAGTCCATGATTTGTATTTTGCTGTATAGAGTTATTCTTAAGTAATTACTCAATGATAAATAGTTCATTCAAACTGTGAATTGAGTTCTTTTCAACGAATCCATTGGTGGCTCTTATATAATTCTAAATTATTGAAATTCTTCAGTATTGATCCATGAAAAACGAAAGTAATATGATCCAACAATGTAAAGAAAAAAAATAAAAAGAAGCTTATTATGTTGTGAACAACAACAAAAAATAAAGTATACTAGAATCCCATGGCAGCTTCTGTAAGACGCCGAGGAAATCGATTTGGGTAAAGGGACCTAGAATATTTTCCATTTATCGAACTGTAAACAGAGAGCAATTTAATTTATTTTGATAATATGATTTTTCTTTTAACTAGTCTTTCCCCAAATTTGTACCTATGTGGATTTCATGTGAGTGTGAATCTATAAAATTGACCCAGACTCCCTCTCAGCAGTAGAATTGATCTTTTCTTTTCTATGTGCCTTGTAACACACATCTGTGAACTTGCCTGATATAATTGAAAAGAAATTCTTCAGAGGCCAGGATTATTTGCTAAATGTGTTTCTCTTAGAACATCAGTGGATTATACACCTAAATGTGGGGCGAAAGGGAAAAAATTTTCTTGACCGTGATGTGGCTTTAATCTTTGCTGTTTTATATTCTTTAGAAAACCCCAACATCCCTGGAGCATCCTCACAATGGATACTATCACTACACAATTATCTATAAACATAAGAGAAGCCCAGGTTTTTGAGAAACTTTCTTTATAAGAGTCTTGATGCATAATGTGTTATTTTCTGAACAATGCTCTTTGTTATGTGAAGTCAAGTTTCCTTAGGAATTTGTTCCTATGGTTCTCTCTGTGTCTTCTGAAGAATGACTTGGCAAACAAACTTGACTGTAGCTGGCAGTCATTTAGTAAATGGCTACATTAGCAAACCACAGCTGGTGGGCCAGCGTTTCCCCACTGCCTCCCTGGGGATAATTAGGGTCTTGGAGAGATGTGTTAATATCTGTTCCCTGGGATCAAACTTATTAATCAGGAGCCCCATTGGCTCTTGGGGAAAGAGTCCTTCCCTTGTAATGACAAATGCTACTCTAGAAGGATATTACAGGTAAAGGAAGAGACTGAAAGAGGAGGTTTCCCAGTTGGGTTACCAGCTGTCAGGGAATGTGTCACTAACTCTTGCACAGGGTTTTGAGGGATGACAGGAGTTCTGTGGCAGCGAGGACCTCTATCCAGCTCAGTGATCCCAGTGCCAGCAATCTCGTCCTTCACAGCTAAGGCTGATCAGTGACCTTTAGATGACTGCCCCCTGGCACCTGCCTTCCTTCTCCATAAACAAAGTCAGGAGTTCCTGGCATGTTTAAGCTGCCCTCACCTCTCACAAGGATGGCTCCTTGTACAAAAACCAGTCTCCTTTGCTGAAAGGTGGGACCAACCCTGCGGTACAATGTGCACTCCAGAGCCCCTCTTGGAATCAGGTTGAGTCTGAGATTTCTCCTGAAATTGCCCCCTTGCTTGGCTTCTGTTTCTGCCTGATTGGCCCTACCAGCATCATGCCCACCTCAGGGAATCACTGGGCTTAATCTTTGGCTTGGGGTGTCCCGGGAGAACCCACCTCAGACAGTATATATCCAAAGAGAAACTCTGGGAGGGGCTGCAACAGCTGAGGGCGTCAGAAATCTTAAGTGCCAGGTCAAATGAATTTATACTACATGTGAAAATACTTTGTAAAGTGTTTTACTATGTTAACAATTATATCACGCTTTCCATTTATAATTGTTTTTCAAAGCAGGCCTTGGAAAAGCATTCTCAGCATCACTTCCTCCTTCCCCTGTCGTCAGCACCCTGAGTGACATTCTGTGGCTCCAGTGAGGGGAAAAGTGGCGCGGTGCCAACGGAAAGAGATGCTTAAATATCTACGTGACAAATTATTCCTCTACTTTCTTTGATTCATGGCTCTCACTTGGCCCTCTGGAGATTTTTCGGAGCTTGTATCCTTCCACTCTGCTTTCTATCAGAGTTCTTTGTTTTATAAACTCACCTCCTAACTACTCCCCAAACCAATTTCTTCAAAGCAGCTTTTTTCATGCTGTGGATATACAAAAAACAGTGGTAAATCAGGAACTCCTCCTCTCCGATAGTTGTTTTACCTTTTGGCTCTGGCCCTTGGAGATCGGGGCCAGACTCAGATAGAGCATCTTGTCCTTCTGGAGCCTTTCAACACTCACGGAGCATCCTAAGGCGGTTGCAGGTCGGCCACGGCCTTGATTTAATGCTCTTCTTCGCTCTAGTCCATTTGCCCCAGGCTCAGTGAGCCATAAAAAATAGATCCTCTGGCAAGTCGACAGCCTCCGCTTCAGAGATGTAAGGTCAATGGGAAAACCCACAACGGATGATTCTCCTTTTATTAGTGTATTACGAGGAATGATCATCAGAATTAGTGACCCATTTTAGGTGAAGGTGGGTAGAAACTCGGGCCCTTTACAGAATTTCCCTGGGTTTAAAATCACAATTACTCTAAACTCCCCCACCCTTCCTCTCTCCCTCTCTCCCTCCTTTCCTCCCTTTCTCTCCCCTCCCTCCCTCCCTCACTTCCCTCTCTTCCTATCTTGAATTTAACTAAAGCGTTACAATTTGTTTAGTGTGAATTCAGAAGAGAACTTACAAAAATTCTATAAAAATTTAAAAAATCAATTGGCAGCACAGGTCTATAAACTCTTCCATACAAGCCATTCTGGGGCACTGCTTACCTGCTGTAGGCGAGGCTGTTAAAGGCCCATAGTTTCGGGGGAGAACACAGGTGCTGGCCATTCAGTTGCAAACTGTCTGCCTTTGAGCAAATTTAATCCCATAAGTCTCAGTTTTCTCAGATGCAAAAAGGAGAAAATTATGCCTCCAGTGCTGGGTGGTGGAAAAGAAAGAGATATTGCTCTAGCACAGTGACTAGCATATAATCAGAGCTTAATAAATGTTAGGTACTCTCATTAGGCAAACATACGAACAATACGTTAGGGCTGGGAACAGGGAAGGAAAAGGAAATCTTTGGGGAAAATGGGGTTTAAAAAAATGTAGTCTTTTGGAAGTGGGGTTTAAATGATTTCTTTGAGTGTGTTGTCTGGAAAGAACTGCGTGTAGACATGGGTGTGAAAGCGGGAGGAGTGGGGGTGACAGACCAGAGCCAGATCAGAGGGTTGGGGTTGTTTTGAGAGCCTTTGCCGTGAAGGTGTCAAGGGTCAACAGTTCAGGGGTGTTGGGGAATCCCCCCAGTGTACATGGGACTCCCCCCTAGCAATGCCCATCTGAACTGAATGGGAAAACGGGAGTCAACATTAACAACAGCTCTCTTCATCTCAACACAGCTTTCTCCCCGGTTCAGTTTCTTCTCCCCCTCCTCTGCCTTCTGGATATAACCCTCTACATTAGGGAACTATTTAAAAAATGCTTCTCCCTGTCAAAAATAGATCCAAAAAGTGCTTATTGGGGCATGTTAAGCAGAGAGTGTTCCTGAGGCCAGGATACAAGTGTTATTGTTGCTGCTGTTTTATTGACCCCATTCCATGCTGTCTGCAGAGGGAGACTGGTCTCTGAAAATGCAGATGATGTTAGAGGGCCCCTTATGGGGATTTAGCCTGAGTTGAGATGTCTTGAGCTGGAGGCAAGGACAGTAAAGACCTAAGAAGGCGAAAGGATGCAGGAGAAGGAGCTGTGTTGCATCTGTGGAAGCTGCATGAAAATTAAAACTCTCGCACAAACCTTTCCAACACACGTGTTCTGATCCTCACGGTGGTTGTCATAAGTGTTGGTGGAGTGATTTCTTGACAGACTTCTCCCTACTTTAACCCTACCTTACAGAGACCCCTCTGCTTCCCTTTTATAAAAATCAGAGCCTTTCCAGAGGGGGCACCCTGGAAACTCACATGTTCTCTCCTCATTTAGGGAGACATTTGCAAATACTAAAATACCCATGAGAGAGGGAGAGAGAGAGAGAGAACTTGAAAACCAATCACTGAGAAAATGGTAAGAATTCACCACTAGAGAGTCTGGCTTTTTAAGCTGCTCCCTTTCCTGGATTTAACTTTTTAACAAGTGAGGTTAAAACATGATACTTTAAAAGGAGAATCTACGAACTAAGTTGGTAGGATAATCCTAGTGTGTTTATGCATCCTTCCCCTCAGCAGCTACACCTGAGACAATGTTTTGAATAAATGTAAGTAGGTATTGCATCTCTGGACAACTTTATGTTAGGGTGAAAGGTCACCTAGGGTTAGTATCACAAACTGGACAATGATTAGTAATCCTCAAAATGATCTATACTGCCAGACGCAGAGTAATTTTAGTAACGTGCAACTGCTTACGTCCCACGTATCTGAAGATTCTGCTACTTATTTTTCATTAACTTGTAGTGAATATGGTAATAATATAAGATTTCAGTCTGAACACAAAGGTGACTTTAGTTAATATTAAAAAATAGCCTTATTAAGACCTATATTTGTTAATGACCTAACCCGTCACAGACACTGGCCAAAGTTTGATCTTGAGTCGCAGTGTGTATGTGCTGATTTATGAGCCTGTGTTGGATTGTTTTCCAAGCAGAGAAATTGTATTCAGCTGCAGAATTCAATCTTTGAATTCCAAAACTTTGCACCAAGCATCCAGTGAATGTCAGTGGTGAAGGTAATGAGCCAGAGAAATAAATCCCCATCACAGGAGAATGGGCAACACGATCTAGCAGTATCCGGACCTTGTGAGTTTGGTTTACATCAGACGCTCCGATTCTCCGTGTGGCAAGGCTCTGCCTACACAGCCACGTTTAGAAAGAGTGGACTTTTTTATTTCTAGCACTTGAAAATCTTATCTTATGCTATGAATGTTATAACAAATTATCACAGACTCGGTGGCTTAAAGTGATGCAAATGTATTGTCTTACAGTTTTAGAGGCTGGAAGTCTGAAATGGGTTTCAGCAGGTTGAAATCAAGTGTGGGCAGGATCTTTCGAGGCTCCTCTAGGGGAGAATTTGTTTCCTTGCCTTTTCCGGTTTCTAGTGGCCACCCTAACCCCTCTGCCTGTGGCCTTGTGGCTCCTGTCTCCACCTTCAAAGAGTGTCACTCTAGTCCAGGCGTCGGTTATTTCCTCGCCTTCCTCTCAGAAGGACACTGTGATTATCTTTAGAGCTCACTCAGCAAATCCAAATGATATCCCCATCTCAAGATCCTTAACTTAATCCCATCTGCAGTCACTTTTTTTCATAGAAGATGACATTCACAGGTTCCAGGGGTTAAGAGTTGCATATCATTGGGGCCATTATTTAGTTTACCACAAAACTAAATTTTTTGGAACTCAAAATACTAAATTTGATCAGGATTACCACTGTGACCTTTTTTTTTTTTTTTTTTTTTAAAAAAAAGTAATTATAGAGACCTTTACATTTTATTTAATTAAAAATTTTAAACTAAGAAAATAATATGCTCATGATAAAAAAAAATTTAAGGAGTACAAAAGGTACATAAAGAAAAGTGAGGGGGCTTTCACTCCAGACTAGTTTGGCCTCAGTGGCTGTTGGTCACCTACTCCAGCCCCAGACCCTTCCGCAGAGCTCACCATAGTTACCTGTTTTCTGGGTGCCCTTCCAGAAAGTTTTCACATATATGGTATATATTTTCAACATGAATGAAAAATGCTGTACATGTTGTTCTGTTCTTGAACTTTCCAGGTACTTTGTCTTGGCCTTCTTTCCTGGTCAATACATCCAATTTTATCTTATTTTTTTTAACCATTGTGTAGTAAGTAGTCCATTGAATGGATGTACCATAATTTAAACATTTAAAAGAAAAGTAAACATTTAGATTATTTCCAGAATTCTCTTTGCAATTACAATGTAATCTACATCATCGTACGTGTATTTCTTTCCCTATACATTATTTTTTCTCCTGTTAGTAGACATTTGTTTCCAGGTTTTGGCTATTATAAATAATGCTGCTATACAATTTGAAAATAAATCTTTGTATGAACATGTTTTCGTTTCTTTTTGGCAAATACTGGGAGTAATTGGAATGTTTCAGTCATGGGATTTGTGGATGGTCAGCTTTAGCAAATCATGTCAAACAGTTTTCAGAAGAGGCTGTATAAAGTTACTCTCCTGCCAGCACTGTGCGAGAACATGGTTGTTCCATATTCTTGCTAACACATGGCACTGAATCTTCCCCATTAGCCACTCTGACGGATGTGTTGTAGTATCTCATTGACCTTTCATTAGCATTTACCTGATCACTAATGCATCTGAGTGACTCTTCTTGTGTTCCCTGGCCACTTGGTTATCCTCTGAATGAATAAGCTGCCTTTTCTTATGGTGCTGTTGGTTTTTCTGTCTTATTCTTACTGTCTTGAAGCGGTTCTTTACATATTGTGGGTACAACTTCTTTATTAGCCATACACATTGAAAATGATCTCCCTCTGTGAGTTCACATTCACTCTCTTAATGGTGCCTTTTAATGAACCAAAGCTCTTAATTTAATTAATTCCAGTTTATGAAACTTCTTCTTCATTGTCACGGTGCTGTTGTACTATTTAATAAAATCTTTACCTGTTCCAAGGCCGGACTGATATCCTCTTATCTGATCTTCTAGGTATGTAACTACCTGGAATTGGCTTTTGTGTATGATGTGAGAGGGTGAGATTCGTTTTTGAAAATATAACTATCCAACTGACCCTACGCCACTTAAGAAAAGGACCATCTTTTTTGTGTGACTGCATTACCTCTGTCAATGAAATGAACACCTATCTGTGGGTCTGTTTCTAGACCCTCTATTCTGTCTAACTAGATGTAATTTGATTTAGGAAAAATAAACAGTGTGACCTTTCTCTCATCTGAGTGACCTTCAGCACATGAGCATCAGTAGAATAATTTTGTTTTGGCTGGGATATGCTGTGAGAGTTATTTTGAGTTCCTCAGTAAGATGAAGTGCTTAAGTTAATCCTAGTTAGATTCCCAGATCCTTTTTCTAGATCTTTGGAGGAAATCATCTAGTAACAACTTTGGGGGAGAATGTCCTGTGAGAGGTTCTGCTGGAGAGAAATGAGGGGTGGGCCTCTGTCAGTAAGTAAGGGGCCTCCTCCAGTGGGTGTCGGACTGTTTCCACAGCATCTCTCCTCCTGTGAAGTCCCAGAATATTTCTCCCTCGCTTAAGATAACCTTGATGGTTATCCAAGCAGGTTTCAAAACCCCATCTGCTCATTTTCATCTTGGCTTGTTCCGTGTGCCTCTCCCTTGCTTTTGGTCTCTAGAAAGTGTATCCCTCCTCTGATACCTGCTAGAAAGCCTCTCCTAATCCTGTCAGCCTTATTGATCTTCCTCTTCTCTGAACCAACGGCTGCTATTATTTCTGAATCACTTGTTTTGGCCTTTGTCTCATTACTAAATATTTCAAAGGTGCTTGTCTTGTCTTTCAAGCGGAAAGCGCAGCTCTGCAGGAGGTCGAGGCCTGCTCTTACTCAAAGCAGTTGCTCAATAAATATTTCATCTTAGATTAAGGGCTTGGCGGGTGTGGAGGCAGCAATGGAGGCAACTGGGAGTGACCTGCTTTGGGACAGGGAGAAGAGAAACAGATGAAGGTCTGATGCCTTTGGGGGCATTGGAAGCCCCCGCCCAGGTAGGATGCCTGGGGATTTTATGCCCCTAATGTTGGGGTCAGATTACTGAGAATTACCCTAAACACTTGCTTCATGTTTCCAAATGTTTGGATCAGAAAAGATACCCGCTTTCACATGGGCAGAGCGGGGCATGATCGGGGTGAGGAGAGGACAACTCGGGTTTGAGTCAGAACTTCTTTTTGTTTTCAGCTGAAAATGGAAGCAACACTGACGTTCCCCTCTCTGGAATCAAGCAAGCCGGCAACCAGGGAAGCTGTCGAAATATGAGGGACAGGACGACACCGCCATCTCCAGGCTGTGCAAAGCTGCGTCATCTGAACAGACAAGGCCACACACCTGCCGGATGGGGCATCCTTTTAAATAGACGCTAAACAGGATCTGTGTCATGTGCCTTCAGCGTAATGTCACAGCTGCACCTGCTGGCTGATGTACTCGAAAAAGCTGATGAGTTGAGGTTAAGTGAGACAAATATGGAAAGACATTGTGGTTGTTTGGGGATTTTTGTCACTTGCTCCTGACAGATGTTCTTCCCTGAGGTTCTGGCAGAATGGAAGGAATGACCTGATACTTGAAAAGTTGAGAAAATAAATATTGCCACCCCAGTCTCCTCTTATTTGGTGATTTCTAACAAGCGTGCAGTGTAAAAATAACCCCCAGGTCTGGTTTTTGGGAGCAATTGGAATCATTTGTAGTGACTGGTCTGCTGATGGTGGGTTTGCTGTTTGCTTGGGGAACATTCCAAGGAACCCACTAATCATTCTTTGTGGATACCCCTTAGGTCCCAAACAGAAATGAATAGAAAGAGAGCTTATGGCATAATGCAGCTCTGATAACAAAAACCTGAGGACTCAACAGCCTGAACCTTAAATTCTCCCCAGCTTTCTCTGAGTAGAGAGGTATTTCACCCCACAAGGATCCCAGGCCATGCAAGTCTTCTTGATCTTTAAAAGCCTTGTTAGAACCTTCCATACTTCCCACTGAAGCTATAAACTCCTCTCCCTTCCTGAGTCCCATTAAACTGGCTTATAAACCTTTCCCCCCTAGCAGCTCAGGGCACCACTCCTAGATTGCTCCTGCGTGCATTCAGTTAATTTGCCTGTTAATTAATTTGCAGCCCCCCAACCATTCAAACATAATTTGATATAGGAAAAGCTTTCCTTCCAACAGAAGGAAATGCAAAATCCAGTGGGACAGTATTTCAGTGACAATATGGTTGTGCTGAGGGGTAAAATCAACAGCATCTATTCAAGTAGCGACGGAAGTAGCTGGTATATAGTCCTTTCCTGTACAAATCCCATCTCTCATTACCCTTGTCCTTTGCCACCGTGGAGCACTCATCAGCCTCTGACAATACCTTCAACTGTGCTTTTTCTCCTATTGGTCCTTTTTCAAAAGCTCCAAACCCTTCTTTCTGCTAAGGATCTCCTTCTGATAACTTGTAATGGCTTTATCTTGAAGTTCTTTGTATTGTCTTCTGCCGGATGGTATTAAGCACTCTTGTCTGTGTTCCCTTAACGATGGAACCATGCTATTGGCCCATCTTTGCTTTCCTATCTTCGGCCACCCTCTCATTTAGCCATCTCCCTATTTTTCATGTAGCTGCTGGCCCATCCATCTGCTTATTTTTCATTCATCCAACACTCCTTCCATCTATGCACAGAAGAAATATTTATCTAAACCCTATATGTGCCTAAGCCCTGATTTGACCTTCGCATAGATCAGATTGATTTCATTTGGTTCCAAGGCCACAGGGTAGACAGCCAATTCCAGAAAACACCTCCAGAATATGGCTCTCCATCCCATGTCAGGTTTGTTTTTTAATCCTTGCCTGAGGAAATATTTTTTTAAAAATTGATTTTAGAGATAGAGGAAGGGAGAGAGAGAGAAACATTGAAGTGAGAGAGAAACACTGATAGGTTGCCTCCTGTAAGCACCAAACCAGGGATTGAACCCACAACTGGGGTATGTGCCCTGACTGGGAATTGAACCTACAGCCTTGTGGTGTATGGGACAATGCTCCAACCAACTGAGCCACCTGGCCAGGGCTCATGTCAGGTTTTATGTTGGATTGAAAGAACCCATCCTTAGAACCAGCTCTGGTCACTTGCCCTCTTAACCAAGGGGGAGCTGAGGAATGTTCAGTTTGAATTTTGTATTAAGAATCCAGGAATTCTAGGCCCTGTTTCTTCTGAACTAGAGAACACCCAGAATCAGTGCAGTGGTGCCTGGGTCAGAACAATCAACGGGATGCTGTTATACCCACTGATTTTAGCTTTAGGATGGTAATAAATGAGCAGAATCATGGATATTTTACCACCAAACTGATATTCAATTACCTTTTTTTTGTAGTCTCAAGAACAAACGGACTGTGGTAAGATGGAATGAGAACAAAAAGCTTCAGAAAGGGAAACCAGCACTCGGACACAGAAAAACAACAAACTCCCAGTGGTTTCTCACTCAGAGATCTTCCCTAGGGGCACTCCATCATGGAGATAAAAAGAGCACAAAAGAGTTTTTGACTCTGCTTTGAAATTTTCTTTATAGGAAGGGGCTTGAGCTCTAACTCAAATGGTGACACCTTAACCACCATGGTCCTCGTAAAACATTTGCTGGCTCCTGTTAACACTTGTCAAGCCAGAAAGGTCCCGGCTCAGAGTAGAACTGGAGCTTCCCCCCTGCTAATTTCCACACTCCATGTGGCAATTGGATGCTCCTGGTTGCTATGAATAAAAGGTCCCGCCTCTGTAGCAGTAATTTCAGCCTGTGTTAACACACATACACATTTTCACTAGAAGGCAGGTGTTTTTATTTGTTGAGGAATCAGGGCTCCTTTCTCTGACTCTGGCACCCATTACTTACAGCCCGTAAATCAAGTGATGTGCAGCTCATTTCTCTCTCCTCAATGGAGGCTGACTCTCTGACTGTTCCATTCATTAGATGTGGAGTGAGAGAAATGCACACTTCATTTTCTTTGTGGCCACAACCTTATTTTCCCTCTTTGGGTCTGAAGAAAACCAATAAACCTTCTATCTTCAGATTTTCAGAGGAGTGCTTTCCATCTAGCTGATTCTCAAATGCTTTTAAATGGAAAGGAGAACTGAAAACAGGCTGCTGTTTGGGTGATTTGCAAGCTCTCTGAAATTACTGTTTTTCTGCTTCGCAGGCTTAGTGATTGACAGTGCCTTCCCCCAGATAGTCAAACAGCTGGCACGGGCCAGGATGATGCCTCTCGAAATTGCTCGTCTTTTTTTTTTTTAAATGTCAGTTACCACTGAATGCAAACTAGAATTAATTTTTCATGGGCTAATGGTCTTGCATAGCTACAGTGTACCTGCTGGGTTTATGGACTTTGCAAATAACATTCATTCCCCCACCCCCCTTTTTTTGCCATCTTTGGTCTCTTGGGAATTTTTGTTTTTCATGCTTTTAGCCCTTCCTCATATCTGGTTTATTTTGATAAGAGCAGATCAACTAGCCAATCTGGGATGTGAGAAAACTCTTTGCGGATGGGGTCCAGTGGTCATAGTCAGTGACTGGTGCCTTGGACTAGAGCTCAAGGTTTCACACAATCTCCTCTGTCCCCTAGCTGTGTCCAGGGTGAGAAGCCATAGGCCTGAGGCCCCTGCAGCCCATCGTCCTTACCTGTAAACCAAGGTTTCTCAACCTGGACACTATTAATATTTTGGCTTGAAATAATTCATTGTTGTGAGAGGGGGCTGTCAGGGTTCATTGTAGTATGTTTAGCAGCATCCCTGGCTTTTATCCACTTCTTCCCCATGATTGACAACCAAAAATGCCTCTAGAAATAGCCAAATGTCACTTGAGTGGGGAGGGGATTGTCCCCAATTAAAAACCATGACTGTAGATACTCTACCCTTGTGCTCTTTAAGTGGAAGTCTGCAGAGAAAGTTGGGATGAATGGGAAAAGAGGAGAAGGAGATGGGGAAGGTTCTGTAATACTTTCCAGAATAATAACTAGGTCATATAAAGTGTAAATCTCCCCAATTCTGGGAATCTGATTTACTTTATGGCTCAAGCTAATGAATGGTAAGAATCAGGAAACCAGAGACAGTGAGGGTGACAGGGAATCAGGGATGGCATGCATGACCATAATGCAGAGAGTTCTAAAAAGTATTCAATTAATACCAACCACAATAAGAAAGAAGGAACAGAGGAACCAAAAAACAGATGGGACAAGCAGAAAGCATAGCAAAATGGTGGACCTGAATTCTATCTTATCAAAAAGTATACTAAATGTAAATGAACTAAACACTCCAATTAAGAGGCAGAGGTTGTCAGAATGAAGATAAAAGCAAAACCCAATCTCTCAAAAGCATGATGTACTTTAAATATAAAACTATAGATAGGTTGAAAGTAAGTGGATGGTAAACGTGGTGCCATGTGAAACAGCATGAGAATACTGGAACAGCTGTGTTACTATAGGCCTTATTCTCCTTTCTTTCACTTAACCTACACTTAGCACAATTACTCCCTTGGTACAATGCACCCCTTCATGTCCGTGGTCCCCAATCTTGATGACATAAGCAATTGACTGGAAAATTTACATAAAATGCCAATGTCTGAGCCCCACCCTAAGAGGATCTGTTTCCACAGGTCTGGAAGGGGGGCTTGGGAGCCCATAGGTGAACCAGCTTGATGGTCCTTCTGATTTGTCCTGAAGTTCAAGGACCACAACTCCAGGAGACTGGGGAGGTAATTAGCTCTTTATAGGCAAACCAATCACAGAGAACACATTAGCTAACTCATCAGCAACCATCCTAGAAAACAAAAACCTCCTTGTCCCGATTAACAAGCCCCAGGACCTTCAGGAGTGGGTTAAGTTGGACACTTCAGCCATGGTGTTTGGGGCAGTACAGAGGGATGCCTGACAGGCCTGAAGAGCTTCACTCTTTTCCACTAAGCAGTTTATCTATGAGGTGTAGATGGTCACATCATGGGGACATCATGGCCATTTCTGGATGTAATTCTGTGTGTGTTTATATTCACCCTTTCCCCTGTCTCTCAGTGGCCCTGGGCAGCAGGAAGTAGAAATTCAGGAAACTTTGGTATCTGCTGGGTATGGGATAAGATGAAGTATGGGTAACATTTTAGCCATCCATTCATTTTAAATGGAAATAAGAGTTAAGTGAAACTCCTTTAGGAATAAGTTGGGAAATTCTCATTAATAAAAAACAACTTTGTGTTTTTGACTTTCATTTCTGTACTGAAAATATAATTGACAGTGAGACAGTGAAGTATGATTTTGTTGACCCAGGCAACCCCCCTAACTCCAAAATCTCTCTCCATCCAGCCTAGTACCACACCAGCAATGCTGTTATTAAATACTGAATACTGTCATTGATGCTGCCTATTTATTCACTTAAACATTGCATCTGAGTCAGGGCAGCAGGGCCCATATGCTGGCGAGGAACCCTGGATTACTGATCTCTACAGCCCAGTTTGCTCATCTCTATAAACCACAGAGGCGCCTGGGGGCTCCTAGTGTGTGACTGTGCCAGCTCCTTCTCTCAGACTGCTCCTGGTACCTGCCAACAGCCCACAACCCCATGTCTTGATTCTATTTTGAAATCCATGATTACCACAAATGGTACAGAACAGAATGTGTATTTCTAGACTTCACCTCCTATCACAAAATGAGTAGCTGAAAAATTTCTGAAAGTGCAGTCTCTCTTAAAGGGCAGAGGTGGTGTTCATGCTTGGTGGCAGCCTTATTTATTTTTCCAGGAGGCCATGTAACACACCTGACACTCTCCCTTCCTTAACTGATTTGCCACACTTCCCACACATTGTCTTTGTATTTATTTTTTTAACCCAAAAGAATACTATGTTCTTTGCTCTCCTCCTATTCACATTGGAGGAGCAACAGCATGTTGTTGGACAGAGGTAGCTATTAATAAATCCTGGATAACAAGCACACAGCTCAACCCAGGGCTTCCTCAGGAATTAGAAGGCATAGAAGAAATAATGCCATGCTGGGAGGCTGGGGGAAGGACACCTCTTCACATAAACATTAAAAATAAAATTATAACAGACAACCCATGATTCCTCAGCTAGGCAGAAGCAAAATAAATTGCAAATATTATCCCTAAGTTCTCAAAGCTTGCCTTTAAGGAATGACCTCTTTCCTTCCATCTGATTGCAGCAACCTCCCCAAAGGTCACCCTTGTAGGTATCCAGAACTAAGATCTGAAGGGACTCAGTTCCTCTCCCTCAGGCCAGGTGGACAATTACATCAACCAGACCATTTGGCCTCAAACTGTCAGGGGTTAATGATAAGGATCAGTTCCCAGGGCTCATCCTGGGAAACGGTGGCAGGAAATTCTGGAATAGGTAGGATTGATTGAACTTGCTGCTGGGATGCCTAGCACCAATTTTTGTTTAAGGTTCTATGGTGTCGTACGCAGAGCCCAGACCCAGGAGAAAACCTGCCTAGTTTCAAAGTTCAGTCTACCACTGGACTTATGACACTCATAAGTTGAATAACCTCTTGTTGCCTCAGTTTGCTCATCTGAGGATGAGTAGAATGGGGGTAAAGTAGAATCTACTGTACAGATTTGTTGAGAGGTTTAAGGAAGTTAATGCACATAAAGACTTAGAACAATGCTGAGCACAGAGATGTTATGACTGTTAGTTACTGTTATTCTTTTTACTATTTTAGAAGACCTGCACCCTTTTTATTAAGAAGCAATGTGATTCAGTGGAAAGAAGTTTGGGGCAGGACACTGGGCATTTGCAGCCCCAGTGTTCACTCTCCCTGATGTTCTGGTTGAGTGTGGGTGTGTTCCCCAAACGTCAGGACCCCATGTTGTCAGTCTGTAAACTGGGAGTGGTGATGCCTGCTGTATGTGTGGATTTCTTTGGATCGCTGGGAAGACAGCTTTAGATGCAAAAGGCCCATGGTCTAAGCAGACCTAGCAAGGCCTAATTTTTTGACTACCACTCTCTATTCAACTTTCTCTCCTTCCTGCCAAGGGGATCAAATCCAATTCAGGCGTCAAATTGGATTGCAGAAGGTCAGACACCGCGATGTTAACTCATCAGACCTCACCACCCAGCTCACTGGGCCAGCATTGGCTGAATTATTAGCAATCTCATGAGTTTATTACAGAATCCCATTTTAAATTTATGTGGCTTGACTTGGCACCTGTGCTGTGACATATCTCAAACATCAAATATATCACTTGTCACCACCTGACACAATGTACTGTTTGTCAGTGTGTGACAAACACACCCCTCCTCGGTGCTCTGGAATGGAAACGCCATCGAGTCCAGGGATTTGTGGGGCTGGGGTGTAGCGGGGAGTCGGGGCTGGAGATTAGAACTGATCCTTTCCTGGAGATGGGAACAGAGTACCACATTTACAGCAGGGCCATTGGCTGAGCTGAGCAAAAAGAAGAGAGAAAAAGGTAAAATGCTACCCTGGCCTGTTGACACGGCGCGCACACGGGGAGAGAGCATGTACACAGCCGACGCGGCCCACGGCGCAGGGCCGGCCACGGACAATCCTGCTTGTCTCGAGGCAGGTTGGGTCCAGTTCATCTGGTGAGGTTTCCAGCCCCCACGAGGGCTGTCAATGTGCCTTCTATCTCTCCTTCATCAGCTTATTCCCTGCAGGTGCTGTGTCCTGGACTTGCTTTGTTCAAAATACATCTTTCTTTCCCCCTCAGCAAAATAGAGCAGAGTTGACAAGAAGTTCTGATAACTGGTCCCCAAACAATAAATCACTGCAGCTGAACTGTGGTAACTCCGCGTGGGGCATGAATGCATTTCAAAGGAACCCTCTCAAGACAAATGGCATCAAATGCTGTGATTACAGCTAAACAGGCACGCAGGCAGGGCTGTTCGAGCCCGGTGCTGACTGCCGGGCTGCGGGAGCTTTCTCGAGCCGCCACTGTGGGGATGCTGGTTAGAGAGAGGGAACTTGAGCCTGTCAGAGAGAGGCTGTTAGTCCTTGGAAGAAGTGCAGAGAATAAGCACAGGAAGGAGGGTTTTCAGTTTCATTCATTCATTCATTCATTCATGGATTCATCAGACCCCAGCTGGTGTTTGGCCAGCACATGTCCACGTGGGTGACCAGTGTTTCCTGCCAGCCTGTCTGACGGGTCTGCCCTGGCTGTTGCTGCCTTTGCTGTACCCCGTGTTAATTGTGAGTATTGCCTCATTAATCAAGTTGAGCAGCCACTGTTCTCTAAGCACACTGGAAAGTACTGGAAATATAAAAAGGAATGGTTCTTGTCCTCAAGGAATATATAAACTAGTGGGAGTAACATAGCTGCTTAAAGAAAAAACACACACCTCAATTTAATCTAAGTAGAAGCAGCACCAGGGTGCAGTGTTTGAAGAACTGAGGGAGGCTCGTAGAGCAGGACAGGATGAGTGAGACCTGACGAAGGAGGAGGCAGATTCCGAGAGAGCACAGCCCACCTGAGAAAGGGCAGTTGTGGAGCGTGGATTAGTGCAGGGGTACCGAATGGCATGAGCTGTGCCTGGGAAATGGCAAATAGCATAGAAGAGCCTGAATTGATTCTTGCTAAAACTTTTAAGCAGCAGAGATCATACATGCAACTTAGAAAGTCCTGTTTAGCTCAAGAATGAAATAACAGTTAAACTGGCCAAGAGACAGAAACCAGTTAGAAAATGCCGTTCATTCATTCATTCATTCAACAAATATCTTTTGGATGTCATGTGATAGGGTAGGTGCTACTGACCAAAACAGTTTACAATTAAACGGGAGAGTTGGGTTTAAAGAAATAGACAAGAAATTAAATAAATATGTACAAATGGTAGCAAGTGCAATTAATGAAATTCCATGTAAGCAAATATGGAGGGAGGGGCTTTAGTTCCATGGTGGGCAAGGGAAGTCTTCCTTAAGGGAGTGACATTTATTCTGACACCAAAAGGATAAGTTGGGTTGATCCTGGCTCCTCTGCAAAGCAAGACAGGGAGCAGGGAAACCTATTGGGCAGCTGGTTCAGTTGCCACTGGCAGGGATGAGGCGGTGGACTGGAAACGTGGGGAATAAAGCTAATTTGAGATGTATTGTGGAAATAAAGTTGGCAGGACAGCTGTAGTCTGGCCGAGAAGAGACGAGGCAATCAATCAGTTCAGTGGGAGGCAGCATGGATTTAAAAGAAGTTTAGAAAGGAAAAACCTCGGGGCTTGGTGATGAATAGTGTGGGGAGTGGGTCCAGGAGGGTAGAGCCTGGGATGATTTCTGCTTTTCTGGCTCAGTAACTTGGGTAGACAGAGGCATGATGAAGCATAAATGGGGTGGGGGGAAGCGGGCTGATGATTGCTTCAGTCTCAAGATGTACCTGAGTTGTCAATGGCACATCTAGAGAGACATATCTATCCAGTAGGGAGGCAAGGCATGGGCTGGGAGCTGCAGCATGTAGGAACCAAAGTATGAGGGTGAATGATTTCAACCAGAGTATGTGTATGATTTGGGCAAAACCACTGCTGAGCCATGTGTACGATTCCGGCAAAACCGCCTGAAACTGACCCCGTGGTGCTAAGCATGAAGGCGAGACAAGAAGGTGGTGAGTTAACAACTGCATCGCGACATCTTCTTTTACTTCCCAAGCAACCCAAAGTTAGGGGACAGTCTCGATTTAAGGCAATTTCATTTTTTTCATTGAAAGCCCATTCCTAGTTAGCAATGGTTATCTCTGGAGAATGAGATTAGGAACAGATGGTTGAGGGGAGAATTTTACTTATGTGATAAAATCTGTATTTTTAAAAAAATTTGTTTTGCAGCAACAAAATGTTACATATTTTTTATAGATAACAAGTAAATAGTGTGCTTTTGAGTACTTGATTACAGTAGAATCGGGCTTCCCCTAGGATGTTATACAAAACTTATCTGCCACAAAACTTAAAAGCTGATACTGTCATAAGACTTTCATACGTATAAATTCTTTTTTTAGCTTTACCCCTCTGACAGCCGTCAGTCTGTTCCATGTAAACATGCCTCTAGTTCTTTTTTGCTCATCAGTTTATTTTGTTCATTAGATTCCACATATGAGTGAGATCATGTGGTACTTGTCTTTCTCTGACTGGCTTATTTCACTTAGCCTAATGACCTCCAGGTCCATCCATGCTATCACAAAAGGTAAGAGATCCTTTTTTACACTCATGTAGTATAAGAACAAAAATTACTCTGCCCACCACATCAGAGGTTTAGTTCATTAATTGGCCAGTAGGTGAGGTCTGGAAAATTGGATGTGACCAGGGAAGAAAGGACCAGGACACAGCAGCACCCCATGGCCTTTGCCCACAGCTGAGGGCTTTTCAGGGTCATCTGTTCATCCCAGAAATGGACTGAGATGTTCTCCACACATGGAGGGGTTTCTCTGAAGCCACTGATTGTAGAATTCTTTGAGTGGAGATGGAATGGGTGGAAGTAGAGGGGGGAATAGAAGCCTTGCAAACTGTGATCAATGCTGAGATGCCACCTGGCCTTGGACCAATGGATGTCAGCTGCATGTGGACGGTGGACAGTGCCTTGGTAAACAACGTTTCCCTGCTGTCTCTGTGTGTTTAAATGGCCCATTGAAAATCAAGAAAAGAGGCTGTAATGTTTTCTTTCCCAATGAATTTTGGAGAACGGTAGGACCTTTTCATCTTTAATGGAGGATCATTGATTTGTTTATGACTCAGGGAAATTTAACCACCAGACTCCCTTCTCCAACTCAGCTCAGGCTGCCTGTTGTTTCCTTCCTGGGGTCAAGGATTGTTTTGGTGATTTCATTCCCCTCTGAATAATTCAGAGACTGTGGCTGATTACAGAGTTCCTTTTGCTATGCCTAACACTCAGTAACGTTCTAAGAGAAAGACAAAATGTGCTAATGATATTCTTTTACGAAGCAAGATAAAAGGAGTTTTTGCAGAAAGGAATTTAAAGAGTTGGATTTACCATTGAATAAAAGAGATAAGAGCAGCAGGTGGGATCAGCCCCAGCTTCAACTAGAGTCTAGAATTCTCAGATGTGATCGTTAATACTGCTCTGATTTAGTTCAATTGCATGTTTTATTCTTAAACAAGAAAGAAAATGAAAGAAGCCACTTTAAAAGTAGATCAGGGTAAGAAAAAGGTGTTAATTCCAATAAAAGCTGACTTTTCTCTTTGAGTCAGCACTTGCTTGCTTTGTGCCTTCTTGCTGTATAGGGCCCCACCTACAGGCCTTGCAGGTTAGTAGTGGGAGGAGCAACTGAATTAAATGAGGCAAAAGAAAAACTGAGCAATTGGTTAACTGATATTTGTGTGCATTTGTGCCTTCGCCATATGATTTGTCATACCTCAGATGCACGTTAATAAGTTAGGAAATCTCTGCTGTCTGTGTGCTACTGCGCTGGAAAACCGAGAAAAGAGAGGAAAAACAAGTCAAAGAAAATGTCCTTCCCTTCATTTACTAGAGAGATAAATTCACTCAAGATGTTTTTAGACATTTCTGACCTTATTGCAAATGAAGTGAGCTGCTCAGTAAATGAAGGAGATAAATTTAGAAGACTAGAAAGGGAGTAAATCTGGACACTCTTTATTTTATAAATGCACATAGGAGTCAAGGGTTGGGTCCTCACTTTTGAGGGGTGGGCAGGTTGTATTGAATAAGTTCAACCAAATGGGTAAGGCATTAATTCCCTTCTGATGATCCTGAATTAGTGCCACATTGCTTGATCCTGAATCCACAAAAGCTTGCTCAACTGCGTAGCCTGTTCTGGAAGCCCCCAGGTCTAGGTTTAATGTAATGGCTAGTTGCCAAGTCACTAGCCTGGGGAACTGCAGGTCCATTTAGTGCTGTAAACACTTACTGGATGTCTCCTATCTGGCAAGCAATCTGTTGCATGCTACAGATACAGATAGTCCTGCATGTACAGGTCTCACTATACTACATATGTTTTTCAAATTATCATCACTTGAACCCTCATCCTGCTCAGTTGCATGAAAATCCTTTTTTTCCCCTCCAAGTATATGTAGGAAGCCTTAGGAATTTTTTAGATGTTTCCCAGTCTCTGTTGGTTGTCAGGTCAGCTACCACCTAGCTCAGGACCATTTGCAATCTGCTCTGTCCACATGCTTTGTGTTTGTATAACCAAGAGAAGTTTGGGGGTGGTTACCCTGCAACAAAGGACTGCATTGCCTCAGTAGTATGGATTCCAGTTGGCATCTCTTTTAAGACAGAGAACTTCTCAGTCTTCTCATTTCAGTCTCTCAAGAGTCCCAACAATGAAGTCTTGGTCAGAGGTTACAAATGGCCCCCACAGAGTCCAACGGGTTCATGTGCTTGACCACTCCCAGCTTACTTCACTTACCCACATATCTGGTATGGAGCCTGATATGGGTAACTAAGTCATAGGTATGGCCCTGAGAGTGTTCATGGTCAAGGGTATGGGTTCATTGGCCTCCTCCCCCCTCCTCCTCCACCCCCTCCACAGGCTTTCACTATACTATTGTCTCTGTCCATGGGTTGTGCATAGATGCATATAAGTTTTTTGGTTAATCTCTCCCCCACCTTTTCCCTCTGCTATACATCAGTCTGTTCCATGCTTCTATGTCTCTGGGTCTATTTTGTTTATCAGTTTATTTTGTTCATTGGATTCCACATAAAAGTGAGATCATGTAATATTTGTCTTTCTCTGTCTTGCTTATTTCACTTAGCATAATACTCTTCAGGTCCCTCCATTCTGTCTCAAAGGGTAAGATATTCTTTTTTTACAGCTGCATAGTATTCCACTGTATAAATATATCACAGTTTTTTTTATCCATTCTTTATTGATGGGCACTTGAGCTATTTCCAGATCTTAGCTATCCAGCACTTATTTTAAATCTACCATGAACCAACCAAGAGGTAAGGAGGGTGAAATATATTTGAGACATGGTTCTTATCTTCTAGTAGCTTCCAATCTAGATGGCCAAGTTCACACTGAAATATTTGACACCATTCCTACTCTTATTCTCACTAGCTGAGTGACCTTGGGAAAATATTTGACAGTCTCTGAGCCTCAGTTTTCTCAGAGAAATGGAGATTAAAAACACCTATCATGAGCATTTCCCTGAATTGTTGGGTAGAATGTGTTCAAATCAGTCCACAGCAGAGAGTGGAACAGGGCTAAATGGGGCAAAAGGGCAGATTTTCCAGTATAGTCTCAGGAGGGGCTTCTTAACCATCCAAGATGACTATCACAAGTGTGCAGGCTCACCCTACAGTGAGCTCTTGATCTTCTGGGCATTCAAGCTTGGACCATGTGGGTCTTGGTGAAGATATTACCATGAGGCTACAGAACTCACCCCAACCCCCAAAATGCTGTGAAAAACATGAACAGATGAATTAACAATACAGAGTGGTCTTGGTCTTGAGTTGGGCTCTTGTTAACTAATAGACATTCACTGGGCACCTGCTACGTGCAGAACATGGTTGTGCTGCCTGGAGGTAGTGAACGGGTAAGGAGAGCATTGTCCCTGTCCTCGCTAAGGTGAACATTTTGTTGAGGAGATGGACACATACGTAGTATAAGGAAGTAAATCAAAAGGCAAAGAAAAGTACTGAGAGGGTCAGTGAGGACAACTGAAATCCAACACTCTGGGAGTCTGCCCTAGAGCATGGGTAATGTGTTCTTCCATATTATTTTAGGGCCAAGGTTTGTGAGAAGAAAAGGAATTCTACTGGGCCTTAGAGCAGGAGAGACTTTGTAAGTGCCAAAGTGAGTGAGCTAGATAAGAAATGTTATACCACGGTATCCTTAAACTTGAGATAGATGGACCCTATAAAAACAATTTGACCTTCCAGTGTTGACAAACTTCTGTTATAAAGCTATTTAAATACAAACTAAAAACTAAGTATACATTTCTTGAGATTATAGCATGACATATTTCTAAATTATATATGAACTAAACTGTAAAACCAATAACATCCTCATATAATTTAATTTTCTTTGATGGGTGTTTTCTTTAAACTAAATTGTTTACAAAGGACTTAAAAATAGACTTATGGTTTTTTTCTTGTCAACTTGTGTTATGATTTTCCCCAAGATGAACCATTATTTGATGACTCATTGTGCAAGGTCTACTGTGTGGTGGTTAAAATCATGGAACTTAGAGCCTGAGGTTGCTACTCAGGAGTTATTTGGCCTTGGTCAAGTTACTTAACTTTTCTGTCTCATGCTGTCCTCACCTATAAAATGAGGATAGGACCGTAGTAGGATTTTAATGTTTTAGTAGGAATTAAAGAACGTGATGTATGTATGAATAAACGAGGTACATAAAGCACTTAGAAGAGTATAGTATATTGTATAAAGCACATGCATTATGAATGTCAGTTATGATTTTTAAGTGTCCCTTTTAATTGTGATCTAATATGCATTATTTTGACAGGCCAGTTAATGTAAAAGTGGCCCCCAAATATAATGATGAGAAGTAAAAATGCCTTTACATGAAAAAATCATCACTGCATAATTGCCACTAAGCTCATTGCCCATGAATTGTCCCAAGACGGTGGACCTGACCTACTAGTGGCCTGAATGCGGATAAACTATCGCAGCTGAATGGGCACAACAATTTTGGATTACAAGTGAGAAAAAAAATAATGGTATTTTATAACTTTATCTTAAAGTCATAAAACCTAAGAAACTAAAAGTTTTGAGAAATTGTGTATTTTATTTTTAACCAAATTTTTTAAAATAATGAATCCCAAGCTATGTTGGCATAGTTTTCCTTACAAAGTGTGTGTGGACAACAACTATTATGCACTTACTCTATCGCATTTGTGGGAACAGAGGATACCGCAAAAAGTGGACAAAACTAAAGCTTACCTGGGGCTCACTTTCTAGAGGGGAAAGACAGATGGGAACAAGCAGCTGGTGCCAGAGGGAAAACAGATCCAGGGGAAGGATAATAGAGAGTCACTGGGGAGGTAAGAGGAGACCTGTAGAAAGTGGGATGGTTGCCCGAGGGAAGGGTGCTCTGGGAAGAGGGAACAGCTGGTGCAAAGACCAGGGGCAGGATTAAGCCTGACATGTTTGATGGTCAACAATGGTGCTCATGTGTCTGGACCAGGTCTGGGAGACGTGGAGGAACACACACAATCAGCTGAGACATAGGGATGGGTCTGTGAGAAGAGAAAAACCAAGAGAGAATAGCAACCTGGATTCCAAGTGGAGGAAGTGACTCAGGGAGGGAGAGATGACTTTGTGCTAAAAGATGTAATAAGGGAAGGACTGAGGCAGACTACTGGATTTGCCACCACGAAGTCACTGGACAAGGGCAACCTCCCCAGAGAGGAGGTGAGGAAAGTCTTATTGCAGTGAGAGAGGGAGAGGAGAAAGAGTCGACAGTTCTTTTAATGAGTTTCCTTATGAAAAGAAGCAGAGAAATGAGACAGATCTAGAGATAAGAGTGAGTGAAGGAAAGTGTTTGGGGGGAAGGGGAGATGGGAGAAATAGCAGGATGTTTAAGTCATACTGATGGGAGTGGTCAGGTAGAGAGAGGAAAATTGCTGATGTTGGGAGCCCCATCCTGGAGCAGCGAGAGGACCAGTGTGGGCTGGCCTTAGCTGGCATCATGGACAGTCTACCTACTCATTTTTCTCAAGCCTGGCTGCCTATCAGAATCACCTGGGAAACTTCTTTGGTGGCTGTTAGTTACGGTATTTATTTTCTTTTAAAATATTTTGACTACAAGAAATCAGGTAATAAACTGGGAAAATATGTAAAATCTGAAGGCAATGTGCTACAGTAACATTAGTTTTTGCTGGGTAGAGGGATTAACAGTCATATTCACTTTCCACTTTTGACAGCTTTTGCCATGAGAATATATAAGTTTCACTGCCAAAATACAACACAAATCTAATTTAATTAAAAGGAAAGAAGAAGGTTTGGAAAACAGTATGGAAGTTTCTCTAAAAATTAAAAATAGAATTATGTGATTGAGCCCATTTCACTTCTGGGTATTTATCCAAAAGAATTGAAAGCAGGGTCTCAAAGAGATATTAGTATACCATGTTCATAGCACGACTCACAATGGGCAAAAGGTGGAATCAACCCAGGTGTCCATCAGTGGATGAATGGATAAATAAAAGGTGGTCTAGACATACAATGGAGTATTTTTCAACTTCAGAAAGGAAAAAAATTCTGATACATGCTACTACATGGATAAACCTTGAAGACATTATGCTCAGTGAAATAAGCAAGGACAAAATATTGTATGAATCCACTTAGATAAGGTATCTAGAGCAGTAAAACTCATAGAAACAGAAAGTAGAATGGTGGTTGTCATGGGCTGGGGTGGGGAGGGGAAATGAGGAGCTATAGTTTAACAAGTACAGAGTTTCAGTTTAGCAAGATAAAATAATCCTGGAGATTGGTTGTCCAACAATATGAATATACTTAACATTATGATCTGTACACATAAAATGGTAAGTTTTATATTATGTGTGTTTTACCACAATTAAAAATCTAAAAAGGAAAGGAGAAGGAGAAGATTGGCTAGCTGTGTTTCTGAAGGGTGACTGTGCCTGAAGATCCAGTGGATGTTGGGATGAGGTGATTCTACAGATGTCCTCTGAAGATCACTTTAGTTCTGTGGATCTGTACTCACACTCAAAAAGAATTCAGTTCCCTAAGAGGGTTTTATACTATGATTTGTGGCCTATATTTTGAGTTTAGACCAAGAGTACTTCAAGAGCCCAATATGAATACAAGTTTTAAAATGTTGGCAAGATCAGTCAGAGGAAAAAAGTGGATTTTTTTGGATTCATTTTCAGTGTAATCTATTTTTCCAGTCTCAGGTGCACAGTGTAATTCATTTCTAAGGGGCTCTATTACGGGCAATGTGGCTTTAAGTAGGACATACAGAAAATGAAGCCACTGCATCTAATTCATCATCCAGGAACCCACACATTGTAATTATGTGGCTAACCATTTCCAATCATTACTCAGTTGTGAATCTAAATAGGATGGTTCACCCACTGCAATGACCTATGTCCCTCTTGTTGGGAAGGTCGTGATTACTTCGGTATTCCTCATCATTTTCTCTCATCTTCTAGAGGGAACTTCTCTTGAGATGTGCAGTGTACCTCCAGGCTCTGCAGCCTGCTTACTAGCTCTGTCCTGGACAGGGTGAGCCACCTCAGGACTGGAATCACAGGGCACTTTCCTATGCAGGCGTGAGGATGAGACATCTACTGCTCCCCCCCCCCCCCCCCCATGGTACTCGGAGCATAGACATTATTCAGCTGCTGCTCTTTAAGAAGCACATTCTCAAGAGACCAAATCCCCAGGGTGGAATATATTGGAATTGCATACTAGCTGGGAATGAGCAGTACAGTTGTGGATTATAGGTTCATGTGTGTGTGTTTTAAGTCAGTTATGGAAAATTCAAAAGTAATACATGCTCCTAGTAAAAGTTCAAACACTACAGAAGAGCCTGAAGTCAAATTAAAAATGTTCCCATAGCCCCTTCTGACTCTACCCCTGATATAATCATCATCAACAATTCGATGCATTTTTCCCCCTGTAATCTTTTCTCTGGTCATACAAACACGTGGGCATAACCTTCTTATGTTTCCCACATCATACTAAACATGGCATTCATTAATTTGCTTTTTGCACTTGACCACATCATAGCCATGTCCTATGGACTGAATGGTGTTGTCCTCCTAAAAATTATATGTTGAAGCCCCAATCCCCAATGTGATAGTATTTGGTAGGTAAGTAGGTTTGGATGAGATCGTGAGGGTGGAGCCCCCATGATGGGACCATAGCGTTCTCTTTCCAACATGTGAGGACACAGAAGGTATGTGAACCAGGAAGAGGGCTTTTTCCAAGAACCTCACCATGCTGGCACCCTGACCACAGACCTTCAGCCTCTAGGCTCTGAGAAATCAATGTTTGTTGTCTAAGCCACCTATCTATGGCATTCTGCTACAGCTGACTGAGCTGGCTGAGGCAGCATCCTTGGAATATATGTGTTGATGACCTCAGATGACCTCATTCTTAACAGTTGCATAGAAGCCCACCGCAGGGAGGTTCCATAGGACCCTGAGTCATTCAGGTTTTAGGAATATGTCCCTAGTTTGCCATTTCAGACAAAGTTGCAATGATCACCTATTTGCCTACATTCCTGTATATCAACTTTTTATTTCCAACAGATAATGTCCAGAAGTGATGATGCTGGCTCAAAGATATGTGCTTTTTTTTTTTTTTTTTTTTAACAAACACTTTCATGTGCATTTTGAACTTGTTTTCCCTTTTGGCAAATACTGAGGACTTGACATGGGCAAATATGGAAACACCAAGGGTGTTTGTGGAAGAGAATCTCCCTTGGCTTGAGCTAATGGATAAATATTTCCAAACATGATACCAATGTTTTAGAAAATACAAAGCTGTGTAAGACATGATTTCTCCTCATGGGCTTCATACTTTTTTTTTAAATCTAATAGTAATTTAGCTGCTAAACTATAAAGAAGTTTACTGGGAGCCTAGAGAAATAAGGAGATGTGATGGGTTGGTACATACTGATGATGATGATGATGATGATGACGATAGCATTAGCAGCCTGGGCTGACTTCGTCTGGGACGCACTGCGACAGACATTTCAGGTTCTTTATGGCTGATGTTCTTTCTGACTGATTAGTGCCTGTGCTAATCTGGTTGTCAAATATTTTTTAATATCACTCCTGAAAATAATAGCTTCCATTTATTTTAATTGAGCACAATTATCTCATTTGAAGCTCACAACCCCAGATGGAAGATTCGGTTACATTTCACAGATAAGAAAACTGAAGCTCAGAGATTGAGTGATTGTCCAAGTAAGTGACAGGGCAGCCCAGGCTGGTTGAACACATGGCACTGATGGCTGCAGTGGAGCATTTGTTGGAGTAGTTAGAAAGCACTGTAAGGTCCAAAGTCAGCAGCGGGAGACAGAGGGCATCCTGGGCATGGTTTCAACAAAGCCTCTGGGCTGGGAATGAACATGCTGGCCACTGGTCTCCTTCATTAGAAGACAAGTGTGGGGCTCTTTGGGACGTGGCCCCAACCTGCTTCCCTAAATTTGTTCCTCACTGCTGTGCTTCAGGTTCTCTATTCAGCCCACCTGGACTGTAGAATTCATTACTCTACATATACACTTTTATACTTTAATGTTATTGGCCACACTGGTCCTCTTTTCAAATTTTTGTCTGCCCACATCTTAGTCACCCTTCAAAGCATATTCAAAATACTATATCCCTCCCAGAGCTTACCGCCATCCTCAGAGCCACAGATATGATCTCCCTTTTGGAACCTTATTGGTCTGATGCTTTCCCTCTCCTAAAGTACTGATTATTTTCATCTTAAATCAGTTATCTCTGTGTGTGTGTGTGTGTGTGTGTGTGTGTGTGTGTGTGTGTTATGGCATTAGTTTAGTTTAAGTTCCTGTCTTACTCACCTTCTTATCACTCATGGCATGTAGACCTTAGCACATACTGCACAGTCATAATAACAACAAATCTGATTATTTCAGAATAAAGAAAAGTATGTTTTGAGAGGAAATCTTGGACATAAGAGTCAGTCCGAAAACCTTTGGACATATGCAAACTCCTGATTACTGGGTCATTGTTGATTTTTATCAAGGCTGATAAATGCAAGTGTTAGTAACATAATTGTGGTGCACAGGGTAAATTCCAAAGGAAAATTCTATTGCCTAGAAGGAGTGGAGTAACAAGAATTGTTATATTGGAAAGTATTTAGAATTCATATGGTTGAGAGACAGTCATGAGGAATGGGCAGAGGGACAGCCTTCAAGGCAGGAGGCTGAGACCCAGGAGGGGGCTGGAAAGAAGGGAGATGAGGCACTGATGACTTGAGTTGTAACAGAGGAAACTGTCATATAGAGAAATTGGGACTAGAGAAAAGAAGATAGAGAAGTGGGTTTTCCAATTTTCATGCTTTCCCCCCCCAATTTTCAGAACATGGCCATCATCCCTTAGCACTGTGTGGAGACATATGCCACAGAAGTTACAGATAAATCTGCCCGAAATTTCTGGGGAGTTCATTTTGATCAAAGATTGGGAAAAATACATTGTTATTCTATTACAGTCACAAATACCTTAGGAGCATGAAATGTTCATATAAAATACCGGACTAAGAAAAATTTTGTATTCTAAACTCAGACTACCAGGGGTTATAGATTCACTCTGTTCCGCAATAAGGACATAATGGAGTAGCATTTGATTGGTGTTATGCTAACCTTGATGTGGTGCTGGGACATCCAGGTGGAATAAGGGGTGATAGGAAAAGGCCTCTTGAAGGGCCTTTTCCCAAGGTGTATATAGTGTGGTTTATATTAATAAAACTATGTATTGGTCCTAAGTCCCTATTCCTGGCACAGAGCACCTAAAGCCCTTGAAATTTACTAAATGATGTGTTTTGTTATGTTTATGGGGCAACTTTTGGAATGCTCCTAGGTCACCTAAGGATGGGGTCTGGGAGCCAACCATATGATTAGAGGGCTAGAACTTGCAGTCTTAACCTGTGACCTCCTGGAGGGAAGAGGGACTGGAGATTGAGTTCAATCACCAATGCCAATAATTTAATCAACCATGCCTATGTAATGAAGCCTCCATAAAACCCCAAAAGGATGGGGCTTGGAGTGCTTCTAGGTTGGAGATTTAGGGAGTGCGACACGCTCTGAGAGGGCATGAAAGCTCCACAGTCTTTCCCCATACCTTGCCCTATGTATCTTTTCCATCTGGCTGTTTCTGAGTTATATCCCTTCATAATAAATTGGTAATCTAGTAAGTAAAATGTTTCTCTGAGTTCTGTGAACTACTCTAATAAATTACTTGACACTGAAGAAGGATTGAACTATATAGCCCATTGATCAAAAGGACAGGTGGCAACCTGGGCTTGCAATAGGCCTCTGAAATGGGGGAGTCTTGTAGAGCTGAGCACTTAACCTGTGGAATTAGATATTATCTCCAGGTAGATAGAGTCAGAATTGAGTTAATTGCTCGGTAATACTGGAAAAAACAAACATTGGAATGGGTCCAAAGAGACTTCCCCTAATAAAATCCTTGCATGTTATGCTTGCCTTGGCATCAACTTCTCAGAGGACCTGAGTGCACCATCCTTCATCGAGTTTCCCAAGTCTGTATTAACCAGAATGAGCAGGCCCAATTCCTTCTTCAGTTCTTCATATTTACTCCCGTGCACCACTCATTAATATTTATTTAATCCTCAACATGCCTGTCATGGTCTGAATGATCTTATTGGTTCTTTCCCTGAATGTCTCCTGTCTTGTCTGTACTGCTCCTAAAAAGTGCATCTAAAAGTGAACCCAGTCCTCCCTGAATAGAGAATTCTCTAAAGAGGACATACAGATTGGCCAATAGACATGTGAAAAGAATTCACCACACTAATTCTCAGGGAAATGCAAATTAAAACCACAATGAGATATCACCTCACAGCTGTCAGATGGCTCCCATCAATAAATCAACAAACAACAACTGTTGGCGAGGGTGTGGAGAAAGGGAACCCCAGTGCACTGTTGGTGGGAATGCAGGCTGGTGCAACCACTATGGAAAACAGTATGGAGTTTCCTCAAAAAATTAAAAATGTAACTGCCTTATGACCCAGCAATTCCATTTCTGGGTATATATTCAAAGAAACCAAAACACTAATTCGAAAGAATATATGCATCCCTATGTTCATTGCAGCATTATTTACAATAGCTAAACTATGGAAGCAACCCAAGTACCCAGCCATAAAAGAACAAAATCTTACCATTTGTGGCAGCATGGATGGACCTGGAGGGTACTGTGCTAAGTGAAATCAATCAGTCAGAGAAAGACAAATATCATACTATTTTACTTATATGTGGAATCTAAACAATATAAACTAACAAACAAAACAGAAGTAGATTCATACAGAGAACAGGCTAATGGTTGTCAGACAGAAGAGGGTTTGAGGGACTGGATTAAAAGGTGCGGGGATTGAGAAGTACAGATTGGTAGTTACAACATGGTCATGGGATGTAAAGCACACATAGGAAATATAGTCAATAATAGTGTAATAACTATATATGGGGCCAGGTGCGTACTGGAAATATTAGGGGAACACTTGGTAAAGCATATGATTGTCCAACCATTATGCTCTATAACTGAAACTAATAAAAAATAATATTGATTATAAATTGTAATTGAGAAACAAGTGAACCGAGTCCTCAAGTATAGGTTGGACAAGTGATATTAGGAAAGAACACTTGCCTTTGTGTTGGCTCACAGGGAGCTGCCTCTTACTGTGATTTCACTGTTGACTAGAAACCTCAGATTTTCCCCCTCACTTACTCCTGTGGATTCATGTGTTCTTATTCTGTACTTGAACAATTGTTCTTTTGGAGAGTTGGAGCTTTTATTTATCCATTTGGCAGCTCACCCTGTTAGTGGTCTTACCCTGATGTGGTCTCTTTGGCTCTTGTTTTGGATACAAATATATTTGCTCTCATCCCTGGCTTGATGAGCAGGCTTTGTACGTCTGCCACCCCAGGTAGGAGCAGTGAAAGGTAGTTGATAAGCAGAACAGGAAGCACAGTAGAGTGTGTTCCTTTCTCCTAGGTTTTAATTATCTATAGGAACTGCTTTTTGGTGAAAATGGAGCACATTGAGTATGAGCAGATTCTGAGCGTTCTGCCAGTGACAATGGGAAGAGCATGGAGGGAGCCCACTGAATTTTTATGAGGGCAATGACTTTTTTAGAGGTAGGTGAAGCACGGATGAAATGGGTCATTTCACAGATAACTGACTCTAACCATGTTTGTGTGCGTTTTTAATTCAATACAAGCTTAAATTAATTTTTTACTTGCATTAAAAATCTCATCCATTACCAAAAATAAAAGTTCTTTTAGTTTCAGAGAAAGCTAAAAAAGATTGGGGATATATAGTAATTTATAAGTTACCCTGTCTCTGATCCTAGGCCTTCAACAAGATATTAATAAACAACAGCTGACAAATGGTCAGACAATTCTGCCTTATTATGTTGGGAGGCTGGCATAGCAGAAAGAGCACCAGGAATAGGAAACATCAAGCAGCCACAAACCTTCCTGAACCTCACTTTCTCCGATGGCTCCCTTGTCTATTTCATATGGTTATAGTGAAAATCAAATAACATATTAGGTGTGAAAGTACCTTACAAAGTGCAACCTGCTATTCAAATGTCAAGGATTATTATTTAGAAACTCCAGGAAAACTTATTCAGAGACCCTACTCACTCACATGTGATTGACACCTGAGTTTACAAAAGAGCATTTTAAATGGATGACGTGTTCAGCTCAGGTATACAGAAGAAACAAATTCAAATAGAAGACAAAGAAGAGACTGGTAATTAGAAAAAATTACAAGAATGAGCAATCAGAAGCCCTTGAATTACTCAGCTTAGGGCATCAGAAACCCAAGTGCTGGAAAGTGTCTTTGATTACATTTCAGTGAGACAAAGAAGAAGGGTATTGGTTGTAGGGACAAAGGACAGGATTGTTTGTCTCTCTTCCTGACGCTCAAATAGACTGCTACTTTCCCTTTCCTTTGAACTTGGTCAATTAACCTTCCCCAGTGCTCACTAATTTAGCTTGCTCACTCACTAGTTATCCTCGAAACACCTACATAAACCTTTAACAACCGAATGCTTGCAGAAAAAAGAACCCAGATAAAAGGGCATAAGAGATAGGGTCATTGTAAATGAAGAGCTGAAGCCAACACGTAGAAAATGACCAGAGCCATATGTGTGGCTTGTCCACAGGTCTTTGGCATCTATTTTTCTATTGAGTTTCTGTTTGTCCATATGGCACAAAGTGATTGAGTATCTGTCCCCGTACCTCATTCTCTTTAACTAGAGAGATCCCAAGAGTCCACAAGGAAAGCACAGGAAAAGCATATCCAAACTGTGAAGCTATAATTTAGGTGTGTTTCTCCCCTTTCTTTAACTCCAGGGATGATGAAAGAAAAGTGGGACAGATTGAACTATAAATATACTCACAAAGTGAATGCCTTCATCACAACAAGTATCATAGTTTGATATTTTATAGGCCCCAAGCTACGAGATGGCATAAGGGCCCCGTTTTTCATTCTGTTGACTTTAATTAGGTTCACGAGTTTGACAATTTATTGCTATTATCAGTATTGCTTTTCAAACTGTTAAGCACCCCCAAACTCATCCAGCTCAACTTCACAAATTTTAAGAGAAGATACAAGCATATATTTTTCTGACAGTTTCTAGTAAAAAATCAACACTGTGGCCATAATATGATATAGTGGAACAATAACATATAAAAGGTTCTTTATAAAATGGCTCTTTCAGAAATTCATATAACACTTGAAAATGAGCCAAAAGGTTTAAGACTATGGAGGAAGTGAAATATGGCTCCAAAGGATGCATTTCAGCACAAATTGGTGGATTTAAATGAGTAGACCAGAAATTCCTGATCATCTCTCTTATTTGTCTGCTGGTTATTTCAATGAAAGTTCTTATCATTTATTCAGATTTCTGATTTCCTCCCCAATCTGTGTGCTAAAGATCATACTGTAAAAGCAAAGACCCATGAAAAGAGGGTACAGTGGTCAAATGTGGGAACAAGTCACTCCAGTCTTTCCACCCTTTCTCTCTACCCTGTACTCTAAGTCTTAGAGATTGCACATGTCTTGCCAGTGGTACCCAGAACCCAACAGAATTTGTGGACACATTGGAAGGGATTCTTCTTGCCAGGGATATACCTGGTCTTCTAGGCAACTACTTGGGATCTCAAAAACACACACCTAGAGTAGGCATCAAAGAGCAAGGTTGGATCTGAGGTCATCCTTACGATGTGTGAAATACCTCTGCCACATTGTCCCACTCATCTAATGGGGCCCAAGGAGTTTATAGCTTCAGTCTTTTAGTTTCAATTCAGTCCTTGGCTGACTCCTTGGTTGGGGAGAAGGCTGGGGGCGGGGTGGGGGTGGGGGACGGAATTAGTCATTGGCTGGCTTTTGTTCTCTGTTTTTGAAATCCTCTGGCTTTTCTTTTTTTGAAATCTTTTTTATGGTTTCTTTTTTCCCCCCCCCGGGGAGTTTTTTTGTTCTACTTAATGTTTACACATGGAGACTTTTTCAGAACATGGCCCTCATCCATGATCACTTAGCACCCATTGTGTTTTCCGAACTGGGGTCATTGAGCATTTTCACCTGCCCTGACTGTATTATGCCACATCACCAACACTGACAGTTCATGCTGACCCAGGATGGTGTGTAATCCCAGCTTAAAAAGGGCATCAGATGGGGCACAAATAATATCATAAGAGGGAAATCTGGAGCATACAAATTTCTTCAGATCTCCTGAAAAATAATTCAGCTTTACCATGTTTTACTTTCACATATTGTGATCATTGGGCTGACAGATAGTGGAAAGAAAGTTTTATAGGCATCTTCTGTATAAGAAATAATCTGATTATTGGAAAAGCTGCCAGGTAGCTGAAAGTAGAGTGAGTCGGCTTACTTGTATTTGTAGATGCCCACTGGAATCAGAGAGGCTGGAAAAGTTAAACTTGCTTTTCCACTGCGGTATTTCCTACCATATTGTTAACACATTGCTTTCTTTGGGGTACGAGTTGAGACTTTCTGGTTTCTCTTACTCTCAACAGGTATCTGTCTTTATGCCGATTTCTGGAATAAGAGGAAAAACAAAACAGAGAGGTCTGAGCTTCTCCCCAAGCCTGCACTGAAGGAGGCTCTTGTTTGTGGTGGGCATATCTTTAGACTCAACCACAGAGAAAACCACAAACAATATAAAAATGATCCTTTGTTTTACTTACCCATTCCATTCTAGGTGAGGATTCTTTAAAAGCATTTTAATATTGTTTCAGTCATGACATGTTCTCCTATGTTGTGTCTGGTTACACGGGGCCAGTGGGGTTCTCAATCAGTCCTTACTCACAACTCGTAGCCAAAGACAGGCTTTGCCTCTTATCTTGCTTTAGGCTAACATGCTTTTTATTTATTCAATTCCCTCGGGTACTGTTAGTTAGGCTAGGCGAGGTGAGGCGAGGCTGCAACAGCAAAGTAACCCCTGTAATCTCAGTGCCTGAACAACATAAGGTTTGTTTCTTGCTCTGATCAAGGCCACTGGGAATCAAGTGACTTTTCAGGGAAGCTTTTGCTCTGGATCCTCAGTGACCCGGCTGCTTCCATCTTGCAGCTCTGCCACCTTAACCCATGGCCCCCTAGATTGCTGCATCAGAGAGGAGCTAGCTAGAGGGTCACACGTGTCCACCCAGAAGTGGGCTTTCTGCTCACAGCCCATAGACCAGATCCAGACCCCTGAGGGACATGCGGATGTCTAGTGAGTCTCCAGGGTGTCTGCCTTAGGTCCCATTTACATTTTGTCCTGATCTGCTTTAATGCTAGTTTTATACCCCTCCCCCCCATAAGCTAAGCTCCCTTTTCTCCTCCCCTGACCCTCATTTTCTTCCATTCTTTCATCTCTGTTTCTTAGACTTTGCCTGATGCAGTTACAGCTCCCTGTTCATGAGGTGCCCTCTACCTTTACCAGGATAGGAGGTGCGGTCAGTGAAGTTCACACTGATTGACAAACCTCAACAGGTGGGTCTGGATAAGTTGATCACCTTTTTAAAACCTGTTAACTTCAACCTTGGTTCTCACATTTGAATTTGCATCAGAATCACGCAGAGGGTTTATTCAAACATGGAATTCTGATTCAATAGGTTTGAGGTGGAACTGGACAATTTATTTTTAAAATAAATTCCCACATGATGTTGATTCTGTTGGTCTGAGGACCACATTTTGAGAACCACCGACTTAAATAAAATTAAACCTGCATTTGAGAAACAGCTTGTTTCTGGACTAAGTATTTTTAGAAGCCCACACTTTCTGCATACTAACACAGCTAGGGCAGTGTGGTGGGAAAGGAAATAAAATTATATTTTGGTAGGAAAGGTGAGATGGGAGCTATTCATTGTTAGGTCCATGATGTGATATATCCTTTTTGTTCCTCTTTTCTCTCCTTACCTCTTTGTTTTTCCTGTCCCGAATTTGGAAAGCTCTCTTTTCAATAAGCGTCTTCAGTGTCACTGCCTTTGACCTCTCTGGTGACGGTGTTGAATCAAGAGCAGGAGGCGGTCAGGCTGCAGCAGGCGCGTCTGGTGGGGCTGGGAGGACGGGAAGAGCTCACCCGCAGTGTCTGATGGGATGGCCTCAGGCTCCCCATGGAGTCTTCAGTAAGATCTCATTGCTCACTAACACCTCCTGCAGCCAATTTTCTTTTTGGAGACTTGAGCACTGATACAACTGTAGGCCAGCACCAGATGACCCTGAGGGACCACAGCCACATTGACTCAGGGGTACATCCAGTCTCAGGAGTCCTTTTGGACCAAACCGTAGGATCAGCAATTCTGGGGGATTCTGTATATTGGATCGATTATCATTCTCATGAAATATTTCCCTGTGTTTCTTTCCTGTTTGTTCACATTTAAGTTCATTTAACAGACATTTATTGAGGCTTTGCTGTGCATTAGGTGTTGAAGGGATGATAAATGTAGCTAATACTTGTATTTTTCTTTAGATTCTAAAAATGCTGTAGCATATATTAATCTTTTGAATACAACATGGGCTTTGTTCTCAAATAAATTATGGTGACATAATAAAAACGACTCATGTAACTCAAGTTAGGAGTTTGAGCTAAATAAAAGTATTGAGAGGTGTAGGTGTTAGCCTTACCATGAGAGCAGGCTTTTAAATGAACAGAAGTTAGTGCTTTAAAATGGCAGATGGATTAGACCTAATACCTCCCATTAATGAAGGGATTCCAAGTGACTGGGCATGTGGTTTTTAAAAGACCAAGAAAAATATTCTATTCCGAAAAAATGAAGAATTAAAATGACTGGCAGCTTTACTTGCCTATTTTTGTCCTACCTAAATTCACCTCAGTATGAAGAGGAGAGTGGTGATGACAACCCACAGAAGTGATGGGTGGTGGGGTCTCAGGTCTGCCGTGGGGCTGCCAGGAGAGCTTTTGCTTGCATTTGCTGCATGGCCTGCAGCAAAGTGAGTCTAATTTTTATCTCAAAATAGTGTTCAGTTCAAGGTAAGTAAAAAAAATTAAGCCTCTGTCTCTTCTGAAAACATTGTTTTTGACAAACTCTTCTCAGTTTTGTTTTTCAGATGTGCTTAAGCTGCATGGAACTCCATCACATTTCTTGATATTAACTCTTAAATTAAGCCTCTCAGGAAAAATGGGTTGATGTTGAAATGAGGACAGTATAGTAAGACTATGTCGTCAGGGGTACTTAAGATACAAAGAGTAGTTTTTGGCAATACAAATGAGACAGAACATGATGCTATTTTTGTGTAACTATATGGTACTATATTTCAATTTTTAATTCTTCATGAGATGCTGGTCACAGGCTCCTAGGCAGAAATGGATGTGCCAAGGAGGGCTCTGGAATTGCTTGGCTGCTTGGTAGTCCAAGAAAAACCTTCATCGCAACCAGCTCTGACAATTTACAGAAGATTCTTCAAATTCAGTTGAGTCTGTTGAATAGAAAAAAGGAGGAACAAAATCAACTCTTCCATAGAGGGGATCACTCTCATATTAACAGTGTAGAAAAAATGCCATTTATGCATTCTCTGTTGACCTTTAGAATTCTTCCAGCTCCAGTATAGCAGCAAGGAGAGCAGTTGGTTTGAGTCAATCACAAAGGCAATCAGCCACAGGTTTTGCTCTTTTAGTTTGTCCCTTCTGTCACATAAATGTGCAGTTACACATCAGTGCAAAGGGACAGTGCCAGATTGCTTGTTAACATTTGTTTATCCTGGCCAAGCAGTCAACACACACCAAGAGCCAACAATACACTAGACACTGTGCTGGGGTCACTGTGGTGCCTGCAAAGGCCACAGCCCCTGCCTTCATGGAATCTACAGAACAATACCACTTGTCTTACTTACCTGTAGTAGATAATTAAACATCTTCATTTTGTGGGATGAGTTCAATAATACGGGAGGAGCAGACCTACATATGATGAGCACCTAGTGGAGCAGGGTTTCTCAGAGGGTGTGCTAATGCCAGGTTGGAGAGGTACCATGGCATTGATCTCCCCACCTTTGGAGTGGCCAAGAAAATCCTTTGGTGACCTCTCAATCTATTCATTACTTGGTGCCATTCGAGTCTCATCATTTCTCTGGGTGTCTGACATGGTGTCAGGAAGCATCATGGTGGAGGGTGGATCCCTGGAGAAGAGGATGGTTAATCCAAGGCTTCAAGTTCAAGAAAGAGAATTCCAGGCAGAGGTTACAGCATCTGAAAAGGACAGGAGACCAGGACTATCATGACGTCTAGAGCAATGGTCAGTGTTTGGTGCAGCTGGAGAAAGGGGGGAGAGGGGAGGATGGTAGGATTGGAATGGTGTGAACAAGGGGATCAAGAACTCTGTAAGGTAGTTCAACTTCCTCCCCCAGTCTGGGCAGAGCTAATAAAGGACTGAGCAGGGCGGCCACTCAGTCTGGTGTGTTACAGGGAGGAGAGGAACTGGCCAGCGTGTGAACTGAGTGAGCAGCGTGGGAGAGCCTGTAATGATGCAGGGGAGATGCAATAAAGGTTTTAACCAAGGCAAAAACAATTGTGAGCTAAAAAAAACATCTTTTTTGCAAATCGCACAGCAAACTATCAAAGCTGACTTTAAAATATGCTGGAGGAGATTTTCTGTATGAATTGAAGATAAGATCTGTGACTACCAACTAGGGCAATGGAATGTATTATTGATTCTTTAATTTCAGGTGACAAAGAAATCATGACATGAAGTTATGAGAGTTTAGGCTAAATTTAAAGAGATCTTCTTTGTATATATATTTTTTAACAGAGTGGAGTTGGTTCATCAAAGGAGAATGCTTCTCTGGAGCTACTTAGAAATATCTCCAATGGACATCAACGGAGATGGTTAGGACAGTAAAACTAGGAGAGGGGAAGAGGAGACCTATCTGCCTGTTGTTTCTGTCTTTGGAGACTTTATCCTCAGAGTTGACTGTTAGTCTCCTATCTTGGGATTTGTTCATCAGTCATCAGCCTCCATGATGTTCTCCTTCACTCTTTGGGGATCAATAATTCCAGTGTGGTAGACTGAAGTTTACCAATCCCCACTGAGGCTCTGGACACCACTGACGTTCGGATGGATGTTATGGTTTTACAATTGAGGCTATTCTTGAACTTTTATGTTCCAGAAGCTAAGGCTTGGACTGTATAGTCTCTCTGATTCTGAACCTTGTTGTAGTGGAATTTTACTGAATCCTAGTGAATGTCTCACATACACAATAATGAATGGCCCTAGTCTGGTAGCATTTGGAGTTTTCATGACCAGTTACAGTGCCTAAACCAAAGAGGGTTGGGCCAAAAGAGATGGTTGGGCTTGACTTTGATGAGAGAAATACTGTCCTAACTATGAGTGCTGGGAGAGAGTTGTGGTGCGCTCTCCTCTAAAGATCTTTAAAATCACACGGAGTCCAACCCTGCATGCACAAAGACTAAAATGGGTCTTACTGAAGGAAAGGGGATGGACCTCATGACTTCTTAGATATTTTCCAGCCCTATTATTCCATTTCTTATGAGCCTTTTATGGAGCCTCACACAACATCCAATAAAATAAGGTTTTTGAGAATGAACTTTTGAAATTAATATGTTGGGATATTGCTAGAAGCTTTGTGAATAATGAGATTTTTCATTATTTTATTTCAACAGCCAGGAGTGAAACACTCATCAACATATTACTTCCAGGTGAAGTCGCAGCTCTACAATTGTTAGTCTTACAGTTACTTGAAGGCAGTTTTAATTACTAACTAATTAGGGGGTGGAAATGGATGCTTATCATTTTCATTATTCTCCTGGCACATATTGTTCATCATATTTTGTCTTTTAGCATAGTGGGAGGCATAGGTCTTTTTCTACTCCTAGCATCTCCTTCCCCTTTGTAGCATCAGTTTTCACCAGTGGCCAAAGCTGCGCTGGACCATCCCTCAAGATGGAGTCAGGGTTAGACTGCTGTGCTTTAGAAACCTCAATCTAGTCTTGGCAGGCTCTGCTTAACTCACTGATGACCTGGAAAGGGCATGAACCAACAGGACTAGACATGGAGTGGTCTTCTTCACTCCCACTCTTACTCTTGCCTCTGATTCCACTTGTCCAAGATGGGCAGGGGAGAAAAGTGATGTTCTGCAGCCTGAAGGCTGAGGCCTCTTCCACCACCACCCATCAGGAACTGAGGGGTGCTTTGCATTGAAATGAGGTCAGATGCAGAAAAACCGTCACAGTGCCTGAACACCTGAGCTTAGGCATTCAAGGTCATCTATCTCTATATACTTACTGATCTGGTGTGCTGGTTTTGGGGATGTAGACCGTGGAAGGACAGGCCTTCTAGGATGCACTATCTTTCTAGGTTCTGGAAGAGGAAATAGGATAGAAGGGTGTTGGCTCCTTGGATGGGTTTCAACATGGACTCTTGTGTGGCTCTTTGAAATAGTTCTGAGCCCCACAGAGGGGAGACAGGGGAGGTCTACAGGAGGCTCAGGGGCTAGAGAGAGATCAAAACTCCTTTAGCAACCTCCAGATTGCACAAGGATTGTATATTCTCCCAAACCTATAAGCTCACCTTGCTTAACTAAATGAGGTATCTTATAAAGAAAATTTGACATAATTTTCAAATGTCTTTTGAACTGTTTTTGTACATTCAACCTAATTTCAATTCAAAGGGCAATTTACTTCAAGTATACTAAGACAGTATTGCTCCTATGAGAACACTGACTCCAACTGTTACTATTCCTCACAAGGCAGCATCAAATATGGGAAAATCCACAATAATTTACCTCTGAACCCATCTCTCAACCTTCTAATTTTTAAAAAATATGTTTTTATTGATTTCAAAGAGTACAAGGGAGAGAGAGACAGAAACACCAATGATGAGAGAGAATCATTGATTGGCTGCCTCCCACTGGGGGGATCGAGCCCGCAACCCGGGCATGTGCTCTTACGGGGAATTGAATAGCAATCGCCTGGATCATAAGTCGATGCTCAACCTCTGAGCCACACCAGCTAGGCCCAACCTTCCAATTTTTATCACAAACAGCGATAGAAGAGGAAAGGGAATGAAAAGTGAATTAAGGGACAGATCAGTACAAAAGTGGAGATCAGAAAGCAATGGAATGGAAGAGAAGACAGATCTCTCTTGGGGCCATGGGAGACTGAAGAGATTGCTGGTTGGAAAGAAACTGAACTGCGTTCTCTCTGATCTGCCTCAGTTTTCATCATAGGTCCTTTTCCTGGTCACCCCTCCTACAAAAACTCATTTTCATGGGGTCACATTCTTTCCTTTCTTTCTTTTTTCTTTTTAAGAGCAGCACAGAGCAATCCTGTGATGGTAGAGAGGAAGGAGGCAGAATTGCTAAGGGCTTTGATTGTTTAATCGTCAGGCTACTTCAGGTATTTCACTGTTTCTATATCAGCAGTTCTGAGTACATGTTGCTGTTCTCACCAGAAGCTGTTTTTTAATTAAGTTAAAGTTGTCCACTGTCTCACTGTTAACTTCCATTTTTTTAACTGTGCAAGACCTTCCTATAAGCAACTTCAGGATACCCTCTTTCACATTTAAGACGCATTAATTAGCCCCGATTTGCTGAGCCGGTGGGAATCTTACAACCAAAGGGATCTTAATGGCACTTTAATGTCCGAACTCTTCTATTCTTATGTGTAAGGTTACCAACTGGATAAAAGAAGTGGCTTTGACATCCCAGTGCTTATTGGAGTTTGGAAAATGCCCTGGGAGGGTGGAAGGTTTGTGAGCTTTTCTCCACTAAATGAGAAACAGTTAAACCATCGAACCTGTATCAGTACCCACAGTGCTTTAGGGTTCTTTTTTTTGTCTCTACAAACTTTATGTACGTTGAGATATTGTTCGGTAAATGCTTATGTCAGAGGAAATAAAGATCTCAAGGATGACAATAGTTTGTAAGTCAGGAAACAGTGGGAAAAAAAGGGGACATTTTCAGTGGTCTATAATAGGAGAGACCTTGTGTCAAAGAGAGGCCTAGTAGTTTTAGGGGATGATTTGAGAAGACTTCACGTAAGGTTTATTTATGACTTTATAGAGTCTTATACGACACTCACTTCATACACTAGATGTCACTTTTATTGGTGTTACTTCCTCATAGAATTTCTGATCAATAATTTGAGTAAAATGGAGAATGAGCCCAAGGAAATTAACCAAAGTATTAAATCACAATTTTTTTAGATCTTTACTTTGCTTAAAATCTCTTCTAATTTAGGGGTACAAGCTAACTTGTCTCAATCATTGCTTAACATTGTACTTGTTTTCACACAAGTTCATGAAGGATTCTGTCACTCTGATACGACTTTATTCCTCAGCACTTGTCTTTTTTGAGTGACCCTTAAGCCAGTTTTTCCAGGTGTCAATTCTCTTGTAACCTTTTCTTTGTCCCTAGTTTTAGTATGTTGGGGGAATTCTGATTATACATTGCGAACTCCTTGAGAACAGGTACCATTCTTTTATTTCTTTGCATTTATCTAACCTCTCTATGGGAAATGATGAATATATATTGACAAATTCATTGGTAAGTTGACTGACAACTTATCTGGAAAATGGCTGGTTGCCCTCCCAAGATTCCAACTCTGTCTGCTAGTTGGTTCACTTTTAGACCCAGCAGGAATGAAATAACAAAACTATATGCTAAAATAAAACAGGTTTATGTGAACATAGCAAGAAAATCTCTTTCCAATGAGAAAGGAGCCTCACACAAATTTTACTAATTGTTATAAGGTTTTCTCTCTCATTGGGCATTTTAGAACACTGTGTAATGTTGACTTCATCTTTGAAACCTGCTGTTTTTGGATAGAGAACTGACTTGAGAAGCTGCCTTATTTGAAAAATAGTTTCATTGCTTTTAGAAAACTTGTCCTTTAAAGGTATTTAACATAAGCAGAGTGAATTAAATAAAATTTGAAATATACATGTAAAACTATTTTCTGCGATTACTTAGTGTGTTTTAACATCATCTAGGTGAATTATTAATTAAAATGGGCAGGCATGAGAGGAGGTCTAGTGAGCCCAGATGGAACAGAGTCTGTTTTAGTTTCCTGTCGCTGCTACAACAAATCACCACAAGCTTAGTGGCTGAAAACAATTCGAATTTATGATCTTACAGGTCTGGAGATCAGAAACCTGTGGTGAGTCTTACAGGGAATAAATGTGTTCCTTTTGGAGGCTTTAGGAGAGAATTCATTGCCCCCCCTTTTCTAGCTTCTAGAAGCCAAGTATATTCTCATGTCTCCCCTCTTCTGCCTTCTTCTTTGCACATGCCCTATTCTTACTCAGTCATTTTTAATTGAATTTATTGGGGTGACATTGGTCAATAAAATTACATAGGTTTCAGGTGTACAATTCTATATATATCATCCGTTTATTGTATTGTGTGTTCACCACCCCAAATCAAGTCTCCTTCTGTCACCATATATCCCGCTATCCCCTCTCCTACCCTTATGCAGTCATTTTTAAAGGGCTGAAGCAGGAGTAATGATTATATACCTTTAATATGTCAAGGGAATATACAGCCTGTACTTGATAACACGAGCTCTCAATTCTGGATGACTTATGAGACAAGATAGGGGAGGACACAAGGGATCCTGGTAGCCTGAAAAATGCCCCATTGTGCGCTCGGCAGCTGGCGTGATAAGTAGCATAACTCCACGTCTCCATCGCTGCCCCAGAGCAAATGCATTTTATTGATTTTTTTTATGTTTAAAAGTCTCATCTGTTCAAGTAGCATATTTTATGTTACAAGTACAACCAAAATAAGTTAAAACTTCAACAGACATAAATGAGTCCTAGAGTATATTGAAAAAGCTATAGCAAATTGTGTAACTGCAAGTTTGTTTATAAATTAGTTGGCTTCTCAGTTATCCTTCTTGCTTTGCCATCTTTTAGAAAACAATATAAGTGCTCTGGTCCACTTTAAGGATAATCACTTTCAAAATCATGCAAAAGCTTGATAGTGGGGGAGTTTCTTCCCACAGTGATTGTTTGAAAGCACCAACTCTGTGACAAGAGTTTTTCTTGGAGGGAGAAAGAATTCTGTTATAAATGTTTTTTAAAGTCGTTTAAATCCAAACTGACAGATGCTTATCCTATTATCAATAATTTTTTATTGAATAAGTAAATCTCCATTCATCTGTTGTTCGCAAGGTTTGTTCTGAGCATGGCGTGAAGTGTTCGCATGCCTCCTTTTCCTGCTCTTTCTGACCCTTTGCTCACCCTACTTCCCCTTCACCAGGTCTCAACGTTACTAGCCAGCTCCCAGGCTCTTCAAAGACCCCTGACACAGAGCCTCACCTGGGCTTTCCCTCCTTACCCTTCTTCTGTCTTCCAGCATCTTCCATGAAACTTTGAAGATCTTTTCTTGAGAGCAATGTCATCAAATTCCTTCCAGTTACCACAAATCTGATAACCTAGTTCCTGTGAAGGATCCACATTCCGTTATTCTCTCTGGATGGCTGAAACACAATGCTTTAGCTAGAATTCCTTAAAACAAGTTTCCTAGCAGGTAGTTGCCACGTGGAAGATACATTCGGTTGCCAGGGTCATAATGCACATTGACCTTGGAAATTCATAATGCACATGAATGAAAGCAAAACACCTCAAGTAACTTATCTAATGTTATTCACTATTTCCTATCATAGTGTTTACAGAACCAGGAATGATCTGAGACAACTTCCCCTGTAAAAGGAATTTTTGAAAATGAGCTCTCTTCCCCAGTGATGAGCAGGCAGTAAAGCATTTGGGGAGAATTGGCACAAAGTGAAGGAGTAAAGTGACTCAGCTGGTACCTCCATTAGAAGGACTTTTGATTGTTGTTAATCTTCACAAGAGGATATTTTTTTCATTGATTTTTAGAGAGAGTGGAAAGGAGGAAGGGAGGGGGAGAGAGAAACAAACATCGATGTGAGAGATGTTTCAGGGAAAGAACTTTTCAGGATCAACTGGAGAGGGGTCTTGTCCAACTTAACTCAGTGCAGCTTCCCTCTTTCCTGTATCCATCCTACAAATTTGAGCCTCTTTGCCTTCCCACACTTCTAGCTCTCCTCAATCCCACCAGCCTCTGTCCCTCTCCCTGTCCCCAGGGTGTGCTGGTGAAATTGCCAGGCTCATCTTGTTTATTTCCTTTCATGGACTACAATCCCATGCAGCCCTTTGTCCAAACCCTTGTTGCATGTATTTTGTCCAGTCTTCCAGGTATTTACAGTGGGAGGGTAAACCTGGCCTCTGTTACTCTTTCTGGGCCCTGAATCTGTTGCATCTGTCTGGGAGTGAGGTCCTACCTAAGGAGAACACGTGGGACTAGACAGAGGAATCTCGTTGGCTACGGAGTTCTGACTCTTGGATGTCTCTCTCACTGTTCCTCCTGCTTCTCTGATGAAAGGCAATGGTTACATGTAATTTTAATCCCTGAGGAAGCCTTAGTGAGTATTGTCATGTCTAAGTCCAGCCCTCCCAAGACAGACTGCAGCATTTGGGTCCTGGGCTATCTTTGAGGCATCAATGCAGATAGGTCACCTAGGTCCAGCCCACCACCCTCTGCCTTGTGATATTTCAGTTGGGAAGTGAATGATTCGAAGAAGGAAGTTCGAGCAGAATTCAGTCTCAGAGCAGGTGGCTGCACAGATCCCTCCCTGGTGCAGCCTCAGTGCACCTGGGCGACTCGGGGCTTTCCTCTGTGCCCAGAGGTAGCTGCAGGAGCACCAGTTCCTCCTCTGGCAGCTCTGCGGCCGGGTTTTAGGCATTGTGCTCGAGCCCTAACCTCAATTCTGTTTCACTAGCCCTCCTTGTAAATACCACCTTCTTCTCTCTTATCAGCCAGAGTCAGCTACTCTTATTTGGAAAACTCATTGTCTTGGTTGTGTTATTATGATGGAGTAGCAGATTATCATCAAAGAAGCACATGAAAAATTGAACATGACTTTATCAATTAAAGAAAAGCTAAATTCAAATAGCTTCTTCCAAGTAGATCAGAGTCCTTACTTATATGCCATCTGTGTATGTCATGGAGGGATGCCGAAGACCAGAAAAAAGGGAAGGCATTATTTAGTCTGGATTTTATCTCTCACTCTTGTCAGCTGTATTAATTTTTCTGTTTGAAATAAAATCTCCTCTTAGTCTGGTGATTGTTATTGGATATTTTAATGGCCTGTGTCAGCACTGTAAGTCATTTATTTTCTGAATAAGTTTCCAGGCTTCATCAACATTTGCATGGATGGACATTTGTAATTAAGGTATAGGATGTATTCAGTTGACAAATGGTTCACTCTAATAGGAGACTTGGAAACAGCATCTGGTTTCATTAATTTTATAACTTCTCATTCCTTTACGTGCCTAAGCTAAACATGTCCCCACTACACTTGTAATTCATTCTTTTGAAAGACGAGCGCACTTGGCATGGTGCAGAGTCGAGGGCAGTTTTATGGATAAATGCTCACGCTTTCAAAGCAGCATGGGTGGTGGTGGCTCGTCGCGGGCATCCTGATAGACTCGTTAGTGCGTCTACTGAGCTAAGAGGCCCGCAGAAAGAGCAGTTCCCAGGAGTCAGCTAGACAAGAAGTGGTCATGGAAGACAGGAAATGCCGTTTTAATAAAGTAGCATTAACTCTTTGTCTTTTAAACAGAAAATAACCTATTCCTGGCTTGTAATTGAAAACCTATCACTTGGACTTTCTGGGGAGAATTCTTTAGGGTAGAGGTATACCTGCAAATATCTGAGTGGCACATCGAAACCACGAGTAACCTTGTGAGATTTTTACTGACAGGCAAGAAGCTACAGTGTTGTGCAAACCTGTGAAAGGGGTGAAAGAGAATTAAAAAATCAACAAGCAAATAAATGAACGGGCGATGAACGTAAGAGGTGAGACATTGAACTAGCTGCTGCTTATCCTGGCAGGAAATTGAGGGTGCTTTAAAAATAGCATCTAAAGTCAAAACCAAGCCATTATAAGAAGTGAAAGCTTTGTTGAGCTTTTTGTTGCATGAGAAGCAAAACTGTAGATATCAGGAACCTTAGAAATCCATCTAGCCCAGCCGGGCGTGGCTCAATTGTTGAGCGTCTACCTAGGATCCAGGCGATCAGGGTTCGGTTCCCTGTCAGGGCACATGCCCGGGTTGCGGGCTCGATCAATGACTCTCATCATTGACATTTCTGCCTCTCTCTCCCTCTCCTTTCCTCTCTCTGAAATCAATAAAGATATATTTAAAAAAAAAAAAGAAATCCATCTAGTATAACACTCTTATTTTGCCAATAGGGGAAACTGAGGCCCTCGAGGTTACTTATTAGGTAGTTAGAGAGTGCAAGTTTAGAAGGCCACCTCATAAAGGGCAGAGCAACTGTGACATTAAGAACGTGTTGTTAACACCTCTATGATCTGTCCACCGAGATGGGTAAAATCTGGAAGATACTTTACAAGCCAAGGAGCACCTGGCTCCTCTAGGCTGCAAACAGCAAGTTGACCCATGTTCTCCGCTGGTCAAATTGTTAGACTCTGAAAAGTTGCCTGGGTTTCCACAGCCCTGAACAGGCTCTCTCGCCTTAACATTGCGCCTTAACGAAGGCCTGCAGCATCATGCGGGGTTGAAACAAATGCGATGAAGTCCAAGTGCAATTGAAAAGATCAAATGCATAGATGCAAAAACAGAGGATAACTCATACCTCCAAAAACAAAAACAAACAAAACCCTCCAAAACAAAACCGACCTAGAGTTTTAGTTCATTGAGCATAGGCTGTTCAAGAGTGTGATGTGACTATTGAACAAACTAAAAGAAAACTTAGGCTGAATTAATCAGGCTCAGTGTCCAAGAGACCTAGGGAAAGGACCAACCAGGGTGGATAGGTGCAAGTTCAATAGGTGCAAGAGGGAAATTTCTCGCTACTTTATTAGATTAGGTTGTCTTAATTTGGTGTGTGTTTCTGGAAGGTTGTGAGCATCTCGGGGAATATTTGTCAGGGATGCTGTAAACTTGATTCTGCTTTGGACTAGATGGCCCCTAAGCCTCACCATAAGTAAAGTGTATGAGTCCAAAGGCCAGCAAAACTCTTCAATTCCCACGACTTACTGTGTGACCTTAGACAAGTTATTTTACCTCTCTGAGCCTATCTTTCTCTGGCTCTAAGAACAAATATTTAAAAATATTTAAAAATATATTTTTTAATATCAGGATTTTAAAAAGTCAATTTAAGAAATGCACAGCAAAGCCCCTTGTGTGGTCTTTGGTACAAAATAATTTTTCAAAGTTTGTGTCTTCAGAGCTTTCCATTCCTCCAGTATAATAACTCATTCAGGGATGAGCATGTGACCCCATAACGACTAATGAGATGCCCTGAGGCTTTGGCTGATGCTTCTTGGAGTTATTCTTGCTTAATGGATTTAAGCTGAGATGACAAACTTTCTGGTGATTTTATTACATCTGCACCTGGATATTACAGCCAGGACAGCTGGAGATGGAATTGAGAGATGGAGAGAAATAGGCTCGTGATGACTTTATCTGGCTCCTGAATCTAGCCATGCCTGAAGCCTGCTGGCTTCTGGACTTTTCATTTGCATAGTAAATTAATTCCATCTTGCTAACTGCAGTCTGGGTCAGGTTTTCACTCCTGTGCAACCAAAGTATTGGGACAGATGCCGTCCTGGAGAGAGACATTCTCACATCTTTATAGATTTCTTATTAGTGTTTAATGTGAAGACTCTACCGGGCAGCTACTCCTGCCTTCCATGCATGAAGCTATTGAGCCACTGAGAGCACCGCTTTCCTTCATCATCTCTGCTTCGAGTGCAGGGCAACCAACTGTGCTACATCAAGGGCGTGCTGACCTAAAAAGTTTACTTGTTCTTCTTGGTGGCTCCCAGCTTAGAGACAGTACGTTTAACACCCCAGCTGCTGCTTCTTTAATTCTCCCTCCAGGTGCCAAAACCCTGATCAATAATGAACATCTCAAATGTCTTTAAACTTAATTTAGCATCTGGCCTGAGGAGGTACATGCCAGGTGTGGGTCCTGCGGCAAGCAAAAGTTGGAAGCAAAACAGAAATGCTGAGAAATGCTTAGTCACAGAGTAGATTCACAGGAGTTTTTCTTTTTCTTTTTTTTAATGTAATGGCGCTGCCCTCATCTGCTTGCTAATTAAGTCAACCTTGTCAAACCTGAGAAAAATTGGGTTAAGCTGAAGTAAGATGACACCAAATCTGTGGTGCTGATTGACGAGGTTGTCAAAGTCCCTGCTGGCTCTTTCTGATGGTAGCTTGTCTTAGAGACCTCTGGAATTTCAGGAACTTGGAGGAAAGAGGGAGTTCTGTTGATGGTCTAGGTGCTGGAGGAAGAGACTTAGGGTCCTGCTGGATTCTGTAGATTGCATCATTCAACACTGGTGTCTCCCCAGAGGAGCCTCCTCCGTCTGGTAGTGTTGTAGAGTCCTCTGTGCAAACAGCAAGCAGCCCCATTCAAATTTGGTTCAGATATTGAGGCTGATGATTCTCTATGCACCAGAGAATTTGAGAGAAGGCTTGTTACTCAGGGACTTTCTGAAGAGCTGGGAGGGCACAAGCAGGTCCAGGTTGACTTGAGCAGAGTAGAGGGAGTGAGTTTGGGGCTTTATAATAAGTGGCTAAAGGGTGGGACTGTGGAAAAGTTCCCTAGTCTGGGCGGTTTAAGTTTCCTGCTGCCACCAAAAAGGACATGAACTCAGGTCTTCTTAGCAATCTCTCCACATTCAGGGCCAAAGTGGAAGGGGGAGTGAGGCTTAAAAGAAGTCAGCAGTGAAAGATCAAGGATGACGCCAGACTCTTTATTAAAATTATATATAATCTTACTTAAACAAAGGGTATTAGTTTTCCACGGCTGCTGTAACAAATTACCCAAACTGAATGCCTCAAAACAACAGAAACATATTCTCTCATGGTTCCGGAGGCTAGAGTTAGAAATCTAGGTGTTGGTAGGGTTGGTTCCTTCTGGATGCTCTGAGGAAGAATTTATTTCACGTCTCCTTAAGTTTTGAGGCTATAGGCATTCTTTGGCTTGTGGGTGCATCACTCCAATCTCTGTCTGCATCTTCACCTGGCCTTCTTCTCTGTGTTTCTTTTAAAAGGACATGCTTATTGGATTCCTAATTTCGTTTGACGTCATCTTGATCCTTACTTTGATTACATCTTCGAAGACCCTACTTTTAAATAAGGTTACATTAAGAGCTTCAGATGAACATGAATTTTGGGGACACTATTCAACTCAGTTCACAAAGTTAAGGCACTTTGTTACCACATTTTAAAAAGTATATTCTTTATCACATTGATCAGATTGCTGAATTTCTGTACCCCAAATGAGACTAGAGAGAAATTTCACTAAGCTCATGGGATCACCAGGAAAGACATGATTTTTAAAAGAGGGTTGAGACCTAATGGAAAGCTTAGCACAGAGGTGGAGTGGAAAGGGAAGGGAAGAGACAGGGATGCCATCCACTTGGCACTCACCTGGGCAGTGGGTGGGGAGCATCAGTGACCTCACTGGCCTATTTTCTCAGCAAGGACATGGGCTGCGTCAGGCTGTGATGTTTGGGGGAGCATCATAAAGCCCAGTTTGGAGGCTGGGATCTTTCTGATGTCTTCTAAATGGCCTCAAGATGGGTGGTCATCAGTGCTTTAAATACAATTTTATGTGGCTACTTTGGCTGCCGTAATAAAGTAGCACAGACCAGGTGGCTTAAACAACAGAAATCTATTTCTATTTCCTCACAGTTCTGGAGGCTGGGATTTCTAGATCATGGTGTAAGCAGAGCTGGTTTATTCTGAGGCTTCTCTTCTTGGCTTGTAGGTTTTCATCTCCCTATGTCTTCGCATCATCTTTCCTCTGTGCATGCCCGTGTTCTATCTAAGCTTTTCCTGTTTTAAGAACAGCAGTCCTACTGGACTAGGGTTGTCCCTAATGACCTTATTTGACTTCATAACCTTTTAAACAATCCTATCTTCAAAACTGGGGATTAGGGCTTCAATAGGTGGATTTGGGGGTCATATTTCAGCCCCAAACAATCTGTTCCACACTTTGGTGCTGACTGAGCAAAGCATGTGCCCTTCTTTGTTGACACATTTCTCTATCTCTGAAAGTTATGACTGTCTTTCAAGGAAGTGATGAGACATGAGGTGGCAGGGCCATGAGGCAAAGCCAGAATGAGACCTCAGAATCGTGACTCAATTCAGAAGGTGTGGGCCACTGTGAATGGTGAGGGGGTGGGATTAGCTGGGGCACTATGAGAACAGCTTCTCACCGCCTTCCCTTAGAGAGTCTCAGTCTTCAGGTGTCCCCTCTGGACATTTATACTTTGACTCCCACCCATATTGGGAACTTCCATCCACCTCTGCCAAAGAAACCAATTTCTTTGTATGAGATTTAAAAATAGAAGGACCCGCATTATGATTGTAATTCCAGTTATTGAGTAGAGTTTAACCTAAGCTATGCTAGTTAACTGGATGGGGGAATGCTTTCACAATGTATTCGTATATCAAATGACCACATTGTACACTTTAAATATCCTACAATCTCATGTGTCAATTATACCTCAATAAAATTGAAAAAATTTTCAAACACTTGACCTTTTGTTACACATATTCCTTCCACTTCCTATTCCTTTTGTTTCATGTGTATTTAATCTTTTCTTGCCCCCACCTCAAGATGCATAAATATTATCAACATAAATAAATTCAGGAAAAAATTTTAATCAGAAATATGTATGAAAATTGCCACCTGTTCAGAGACTCTTGAAGAGTACTACTATAGGAAAAAATGAGTTTTATTCTCACCCCCAAAAGAATTTAATATAAGCTAGGTTATTTTAGGGCCTTATGCTAGGAAGTTAGATATAGATAGAGCAAAAAACTATTTTAAGACTGTTTTTTGCCTGGACTCTATGATAATGCTATAGCAAAAGCCAGACATGGTAGACAGAATGGAGCCCCCCCCCCCCCCAAGATGTCCACATCCTAATCCCCAGGCCTGGTGAACACGTTACCTTACCTGGCAAAACTGACTTTGCAGGTGTGATTACACTAAGGAGCTTGAGATGGGGAGATTGTCAATGTATTACATGGGTCCTTATGAGAGAAAAGAGGGAAGCAGGAGGCTGAAGGAGTGGGGGAGAGATTCGATTGAAGATGCTACCTTGCTGGCCTTAAATATGGTTCCAATGAATACAGGTGGCCTGTAGAAACTGGAAAGATGAAAGAAGCAAATTCTCCCCTAAAGCCCCGAAGGAACACAACTCTGCTGGCCCATCTTAGATGTCTGACCTACAGAGCTACTCAATTTCTGGCTTTTTAAGCCATTATATTGGTGACAATTTGTTATAATGGCCATAGGAAACTAATACACACCAGGGTTTTACTTGAAGCTGCCAGAAGCAACTGTGCAACATTACCGTTGGGACAAAGGAACCATGGCCTCAACACAACCAAGTTTGCAACCAGTGTTCTGCTTCTTCATTTTTCTAAAATAAAATATGCAGTATAGGTCATTTGTATGGCTGCCTTCCCCTGCTTTGGGCTATTCTGGGCTCAGTGGGTGACGGCCAGCACTACCCTCCACCCCTTAGAAAACAGTTTCCTTCACATGGACCTGACCTGCCACCTTAGAAAGCTACCAGTGTTTATAAACAGCACTGTTTTCCTTGTTATATGTGTTTTCCAAGAATTTTTGTATTGTTCCTTTTACAGGATAACTTCTGTAAATGTGGGTCGAATGAGTGAATCTTAATTACACATTTGTATGGCAGTTTACAAAGGCTAGTGCTGGCCTTTATCAGCTTGCAAGTGCTGATTGTTAAGTTTCCAGAAATTTGCAAGCTGGTTGTTAAATGCAGCCATTATTAAGTATTAAATTATATAAACTTACAATGAAAGGAATTATAGTGAAAATAAAGGTAACAAATACTCAGAACCCATCACAACCTAATTATTTCACTGCATTTTACTATTACCTATGCTCTTGAAGTTATTTATGTCTATTTTATCTGTATCCTGGAAAGAGAATATTGGTCTGTTACTGAGCATCACTTCTAATGCTGAATCACTAACATCATATTGGTAGCTTGAAAATGGTGTGTGCACTGACAGCACAGAAATTGGCAAATGCTATAAACCAAGAGTTTTTTTCTTTGAGTCAGTTGTTAAATGTTCACCAGTATAACACTGGTCATAAAAGTCATCTGATCTTCACAAAAACTGCCAGATGGCATTATTTCCCCCAATTTACCAACAGGGAAAGAGAGATCCAGAAGTTACCTAGCTTACCCAATCAGGGCTTCTGGGTCCTACCCCCATATTTCCACCATATATGCCACATCTACATTAATTGAATTGCTTCTCGGCCTGTTGGCTGAGTGTAGTATGATAATTGAGGCTAATCAAGTAATGAATTCTTGAATTGATTTTTACTTTTTCTATAAAGCATTACTGCTTAGAAAAATAATGCAAAAATATAGGTTAACTGAAGGGCTGCCAGGTAAAATACAGGAAAATTTGAGTTAAATTTGGATTTTAGAAAACAATAAAAATAATTTCTAGTGTGAAAATGTTCCAATATTGCATGGGACATACTTATATTTTAAAAATATGGGCTGTTTCACTAAAATTTAATTTTAACTGGATGTCTAGCATTTTCATTTGCTGAATCTGGCAACCTCAATGAAATACTATCTATGTTTACACATTAACAAATATGAAGAGTTCTTGCTCTAGTCCTATTATTTTTTAAAATATCTGTTCTCTTTACCACTTAGTCAGCTATAATCTAGTCAGCTATCTCAACTTTTACTAAGGTCAAAATTAATTGCATAAAGTTGCTTACAATAACCTAGTAACTGAGCTAGTGACTTTGAACTCCCAATGAACCTCTACCTAAAAGGGACTGCCAGTCTCCACTCTGACTTTTTAGGCATCTCTAGAGCAGTCTAAAACAAAATAGAACCATTTAAAAATATAATTTTCTGTGTCCATTCGTGCCCATTTCATAACATAGTTGAGCAGCCATTTCTTCCCAGGTCCTAACAGCACACTTGATGCCACAAGCACACTCTGGCACCAGGTCTGTTATCTCCAAGAGCCTTTTTTTTTTTTTTTTTTAAGAGTTACAATTTCTTGAGCAAGTAAGTAAGGCTGTCCTTCCGATCTTAAGTCTTGAGTGAACAGAATATCTGGTTGGGATATTTCCCTAATGGAGCTCATGAATGGGTCTGGGCCAGTAAAGCAGTTGTTTGCCAACCCACTATAGCACCTGTCCTTGGACATCTGGCAATTGGAAGCTGGAGCTATTCATTTGTAGCAATGTGTCATTTGCCACAAATGCTCTTAGGTGCTCTTTGTCTTCAGCAGGACGTAGGGACTGATGTCAATGAGTTCCTCAGGAGGTGTGGGCTGGGAGTTGTGGCTCAGAGAAGGCAGTAATTATGTACTTATGTTTCTTCTACCTCTACCTCTGATGCCAAAGGCTCCAGGCTGAATTAGTCCATCCCAGCCTGGCACAATGCTCGCAAAGTATCACAGGCAGCAGAGACATCCTGGCCTTCAAGGGTTGCAAATGTAAGGCATGCACACACTCAGAATCATAAAGGAAATGTGAAGTTCCTGCCAGGAGAGGGAATTTTTAACACATGCATTAATTTCCCTCTCCACAACTCAAACTAGGGAACATGTCCTATTGTTAATTTTGGACAAGGTAAACCAGCTATTCGGTTATTGACAGTAACGTCTATACCACAATCTCTACCACAATGAACTTCGCTATTTCATTCTATGACAAGGATGAAGTAGAAACATTGTGCTTGATGCTACATATTTATCTCTTTCTCTAGAGACTGAAGCATTCCTGGGAGGGAATCCAGAAACGTAGAGTCCTATAGTAAACAGCCCAACAGGGTCCAGCGTGTAGGTAATTTGTAGTACAATTCATATGGAAATTTCTGTCAACTGCTGTATTCTGGAAATTAGCTTTTCATTCACAAAAATATGCATGAACCAAAGAATCTTTTGGTTGCTTTTAAATTTGGAGGAAACAGTGATTTTAGACTTTGAGCTGAATTAAACTCTGGAGAGTGAAGGGGAACAAGTTTTAAAGGAAGATGGCAGCCAATTTCTTTTGTTATTTAATTTTTTATTTTTTCCAAGAACAGTTAACATTTACTAGGCACCTATTGGCCTCAGTCACTTGCATCTAAAGAGCAAAGCTAATTTACCCACAGCCCGTGTTCTTTTAAATGGTTAGTCTTAATTCTTAGCTCTGTTAACCACTATCCTAACATTCGCTTCAAGTTCAGTTTTAATACTCTAACCCATCATTGTCTACTGCTCCCTGCCACATGAACAAAAACGTTTGGGGAGTAATAAGGCGAGCAGTTTACATTTTCTGTGGATACTTCAAGTAATTGGCCCCAAAGTGAAATTATTGAGTTGGCCATGGTTTATCGTGTTCTGAGGGCATAAAACATGGAGGGAAATGGACCTGTAGAAAGAGTTGGTATCCGAGAATGTGTGAATGTGTGAAAATCCTATAACTTCACTTCAACTGGCCTAATATCCTGAGTCACTAGATGGTCAGAAGAATAGATAGAGTACGAAAGGAACAAACTGATGTACATTTACACTAAAAACCAAAAACAAAGTTTGTACAAGATGAACAGCAATGAAATCGCTTCTGTCAAAATAAAATCTCACACAGGTCGTTTTTATACACACGTGGACATACACACACCCACACACGCACAGACGCACGAGCAAGAATGTGTATTTTGTAAGATAGGTCCTTGGAAATAGACATTCTTAGCAAATATGGATGACAGATCAATTGTAATTTATTTTCTTTTAACACTGTATCATCATAAAGAAAATTGGTATAAATGAAAAAAATCTATTTCAAATATCTACATCTAAAATTTTAGGCAGTGAAAAAGCACTTTGTTGACAAGGAGTGTGGAATGATGTGTGTTAATTGTCAGAAACTGCTGAATGCCTTGCTTAGTTGCCACAAACAAGTTCACATATCAGAACGAACAATACTGCTAAATATTCCTTTTTTTCCCATTTTTTTTGTTTTGTTCTGTTTTGTTAAAACATACTGAGAGAAAGAAAAGAAAAGAAGAACTGGAAATCCATACATCTTTCAAAAGTCTGAGATTGAAGCAATATTTAGAACCATAGATGAGGAAACACTGCGGCATCGGTGTAATATACACAACGCGCTTCTCTTCTTTAATCTGTAATGTACATCAAATACTTTACAACAATGCATTAACAAAAGGCAAGAAACACCTTGCTGTACAGAGGAACCCAATGCAACCGGAAGCCTAGAATCACAACGGATGACGAGAGTAAAGAAAGCGTGAGAAGCCGTCCCTCTGAAGCGTGTGACCCTCGCTGCCTGCCTCTGTGCTTATCACCTTCGCGTCCCCGGCCCCGCCCGGCCACCTGCTGTGCCTTCTGCAGCCACATTCCTTGCACAGCACTTCTCATGCCCTACAGCTGGCGCTAGAAAGGTGTCCCGCGATGCCAGCTTTAGGGTCGCTTTAGCTCTCTATTGACGTCCAAGTTACCTTCCGACTCACTTAGCTGTCTAAAATAGCTCTCAAGGTTTCCTTACCGGTTATCACAGCCTTCCTACGGAACAGGCTTTAGCGAACTAAATTTGCAGGGAAGAAATGAAAAAAAAGCAATGTCTCGTGGTATGCATGCACATGCACTGTTCCCGGAGCGCCTGGTGCCGCCCGCCTCACACCCAGGAGTCGGGCGAGGCGGGGTAGTGGCTCGTTTCATAGTTCAGTTCGCTGTAGGGCCGGGCAGCCGAGTAGAAGTCGACATAGTTGCCGGTGGACTTGAGGCCCAGGTGCATGGTGTACTCGCTGGCTGGAGGGCGATGGTGGACCTGGTCCTCGAAGAAGGACTCGTCGTAATTTCTCGTGGCATTCTGAAACGGCTGGTAGGTCTCGTAATCTTTTCTGCTGGGCTCCTGGGGGACTGGCTGTGCTGAAACCTGCACGGGAGAGAAGACCCACCTGGGTTAGTTCGTTTCTCCCTGATCCAGCCTCCTCCATGGTCAAGGCACTCTGCCCTTCCTCAAAGTCAAGGCTGTGAGTTACCTAGCATTCACCAGCATGGCATGTCCCCAATACCGCCAACTACTGATTTCCCTTCTTTAAAAAAGAATTGGTTACAGGGTCCACACACTACCATTCTAGATCATCTTTTTTGAAAAATTATTATTGGGGTAAAATATACTTAACATGAAATTTACCATTTTAACCATTTTTAAGTGTATAATTCAGTGGCATTAAGTACATTCACAGTATTGTACAACCATCACCACCATCCATTTCCTGAACTTTCATTACCCCCAACCGAAACTCTGTCCCCACTAAGCATAACTCCCCCTCCCCCCTCCCCTAACCCATGGCCACTACCATTCTACTTTCTGTCTCTATGAATTTCAATATCCTAGATACCTCATAAAAGTGGACTCATATACTAGTTGTCCTTTTGTGCCTGGCTTCTTTCACTAGGCATAATGGCCTTAAAGTTCATCCATGATGTAGCATGTGACAGGATTTCCTTGTTTTAAGGCTGAGGAGTATTCCAGGGATGGAGATACCACCTTTGTTTATCCCGTCACCTGTGGATGGACACTTGGGTTGTTTCCATATTTGGACTATTGTGAATAGTGCTGCAATGAACACGTGTACCAGTATCTGTCTGAGTCCTTTCTTTCAAGTTTTTTTGGTACCTAGAAATGGAATTGCTGGATCTTGTGGTGATTCTGTTTAACTTTTTAAAAAATATATCTTTGTTGATTTCAGAGAGAGGGAGAGAGAGAGAAACATCAGTGGTGAACGAGTCACTGATCGGCTGCCTCCTGCACGCCCCCGACTGGGGATCAAGCCTGCAACCTGGTCATGTGGCCTGACTGGGAATCGAACCTCAATCTCCTGAATCCCGGGTGGTGCTCAACCGCTGAGCCACGCCCAGCCAGGCCTGTTTAACTTCTTGAGGAACTGCCATATTGCCACAGCAGCTAAAGCATTTTACTAGATAAGCTTTTTAAGTTAGAGGTATACACGAGACGCTATAGGGCACAGTAGCTGATTTTCCTCCTCCCTGCATTTTCTCTGTTATACGTAGGTTTGGCAACCCCAGACAAAGAGACAGTGGAGATGTACAAGGTCTCATGATCACTCAGGCATCCTCCTGCCAGGGCAGAGGTCTGTGATCAGTACTTCTCAGGAGGAACAGGCTTCCTGGTAGTGGGGCCATTCCATCACACCTGCCTACGTGACCAGATGCCACAGCCTTAGAAAGATACACAGAAAAGCACATAATGAAAAGAGAGAATCCACTCCAAATATTATATGCTCTGGAGGACCAAAATGTTTCTAACTTGGTTCAATTAAGACCTGATGGAACTTGAGAAAGCTATGGAATTCTGAAGCCTTTGGTTAGTGGGGAGGAATCTTCAGAATTGCCTGGTGTCCCCAGCCCACTGCTCCCCGTTTGCACTCTTGTCTGATTTAGGGGACCTTAAAGGTTAAAGGTATCACAGGAGCCTTCAAGATATCTGAAGTCAAGAATTAGTTCCCTCTGCTTGGCGTGTGCACAGGCTGGTAATTAGCATTTGTGTGTGTGTGTGTGTGTGGGGGGGGTGTCTAGCTATCCCCTTCCCTTCTGGGGTCCCTTTCCAAGACCAAGCCCCTGAAGTGAGCAAAGCCTCCCAAGGCGTGGGGAGAGGGCCAGCCCCACAGCCAGTGCACACAGGCATGCACAAAGCTCTGCTCATGTGCAATAATCAGGGAGGAGGCCTGCTGTGAATGATAAAACACTCTTAAAGAAACACAGTTTCATCACTTTCAAGCCAATTCAGTAATTCCCCATTAATTTAACTAAGGTTCAGCATGGAAACATCCTCTAGAAATTGGTCTTAGTTAATAGATAATGATTTGTAATTAGCACGTTGTGTGTAAATGAATGCTTCTAATGGCCTGCACATAACTCTTCTCTCAAGTACATGAAACTCCCTCTTATATGTAATTGATTTATACTAGTAATCAACCTGTTCTTCAAAGAAGGGTGAGCTTCATCACAGCTGCCGTCCAGGACCTGCCCCACTTCTAGTGAGGGGTGGTTGAATGAATGAGGTTTCTGTCTACCTGTGCAAGTGCACAGGCCGTAGACATTTGTTAGCCTAAGAGCCTGGCTATGAGAGGACATTTGGAACTGATCTGCAACATGTACAATTAAATGTTGCTAAGACCAGGTCTACCAAGTGACTTGGACACGCTAAGGTGCACTCTGCTGTTCTTTGAAGAGCTGTGTGCTGATGTTGAGCTTCACCACTCCAACACTGTGCTGCCACCCAAGCACTGAGCACATGAAGGGTTAGGACTGGGGGGTTTGAAAAGATTGTACCAGAAGGGAACTAGAATTTACTGTGTTCCTATTTCAGTGGGCACTATATTCAATATTTAACAGAGTCTTCTTTGTTTAATTTTCAAATAGTCATAAACATATATGTATGCATGTATGTTTATATCTCTCTATATCCCCTCCCTCCCTCCCTCCCTCCCTCCCTCCCTCCCTCCCTCCCTCCCTCCCTCCCTCCCTCCCTCCCTCCCTCGTGTCTGACTCATGCTCAAATTAGAGAATCATTGGTATAGAGCAGGGAAAACGAGATAAGAAGGCAGGAGAAGGGCGTTGGAGTCTTTACCTCTTCCTAGCTGGGTGACCAAAGGCAAACCTTATCCACCTGGAATGTCAATTTCCTCATTTCTGGGGACAATTTTTTCTGTCCTGCCCACTTGGCAGTGAGACTGAGGAAACCAAGTAGGAACTCCAGATGCTGTTCTGTTGTCATCAGTAATAATTTGAATCAAAACACCAAATCCCTTTGTTTCTAGTTTATGAACAAAAATTCTGTTGCTATCTGGATATATACACCTCAGTATGCTACTTTTCTTTATAAGGATGGAATGGATTGCTAGAAGTTCAGGAGAATTTTTGGAGTGTTTGAGTAGTTAACCCTTAAAATGATCCCTGTAACCTGTTGACTCCAAACATAAAAACCAAGGATCACAAACCTTATTTCACATTAATGGTTATTTTTCCTAGAAGCTTGGAATTCACTGAAAAATGAGACTGGAGTTCCAGGCAGTCACATGGGGAGAGTCACAGCTGAGTGGCAACCTGGCTCTTTTTCCTCTGAGTCATGGAAAGCCTGGGTCACAACTGTTGCCCAGCCCCCTACCTCACTGGTCCATGCATTGCTGTTGCCCATTCTCAGCTCATTGTTTTTTGCCTTATTTCATGGATCAACCTGAAACCAGTTTCCATTAGGGAATCACTTCTTCTCTGAGATGAGTCGCTGTCCAGCCACCTCTGTGAAGCTCTTGAAGCCTGGTTGGTGACTAGGACACTCAGGAGCCTAGAATGCTCAGCAGAGGACAAGCTTTGACACTGCAACTGAATGAACCCAGAGCATCCCTCCTGGTTAAATTGTTCAAGCTGGATTTTTACCAGCTGAGAGATCGTGAGGTCACGTTTGGCTCAGAAAAGTTCCCCAAATAAGAACATTCCATCTGGAATGGTCGGCCATGCCCACGTGGCCAGAGAATCCAAATTGTGAATGAAGTCTATGAGGTGGTCTCTAGACCCACCCAACTGGAAGAGAGCCAGACTGTCTCTCCTTTCAAATGGTTAGGATGGTGAAACTTAATTCAGTTCCCAAATGGGCACTGCAGGTACAGCCAATGTTTATTCCAGTAACAAAGTCTGAAATAAGTAAAACACCTTATTCTCTTCTCAAGTTCACTGACGTGTCATAATGATCTCCTTGAAAATTTTTAAGGAAAAACAACAATTTTCTTTGGTTGACATTTTAAAATGTTTCTTGATACTAGAATGGCATAACAATCTAATTGCCTCCTTCCCTTTGCTGGACCTGCTCAGGGAGTAATGATCACATTAAGCTATGGCCACAGGACTCAGCTCTGCCAGTGGCCTGCTGACAGCATCTTCCCTGGGCTGACAAGTGGTGCAGGGCTTGGTATCCACCCCTGCTGGGTTTCAGCAGCATTCACCTGAGACACTGTGGCCTTGATGTTCACACAGAGGCTGAGAGGAGTACATTCTGGGGCACCCTGTGGAAAAGGCTACAGTAGGCTGTGCTCTCTCTTGCAGTAGAGATGCCACATTGGCACATTAATTCTAATTTGTTTAAGTGCTCAGAAGAGGCTTAGGTGAAAAGAATGTGCCCCTAGAACCATTATGGACTGTCCTCTAAATCTAGATTGCAAGTAGTCCTTTGGAACCTCCTACAGCCACACTGTAAGATGCCGAGGACCTCTGGGCCACAGCAGGGCATTTCTTCATTGCCAACAATAGCAGAATTCCATGAGAGAAGGGCTGGTACAGAATAAGCTGATTCTGGTGACAAACTTCTCTTGAGCTACCTAACTTAAAGACCAGTCTTCTCTTGGATGCAAATCAGGGTCCTATTACATCCTACAAATATCTTTAAAAGCTGGGAACAGTTTACTCACAGTACCTGATATTTGCTAAAGGAAAAAGGATTGCTTTCCATAAACAGAGTTGGCATTTCCAGTACATTTTGTTTCTATTTTCTGCTATGCTTAGGCAGGCATGTTGACATGTGAATAATTGGAAGCAACCCCTGGTGATCTCTCCTCTAGAGCCCATACCCCGACTTATTTATTCAATTTATTCACTGGATTTTTTGCTTTTAGCAACAACTAGAACTGAGGGAGGCCGAGTAGATGTTAGCAATGTGTCAGGCAGCCTGGAGGGTCCGGGCAGTCATCAGGGGTTGCAAACAACACCAGATGTTTCAGGAGTGGCTGTGCATGAACTGGAAAATTGAGGGCAAAAGGATAACTCCTCTACCTACTCTCACTTCTACTGTTAATGGTTGATTAGAGCAAAAAATAATTTCAGGTCTAGGAGATACTTCTCATGTCCTCCTACTTCTTCCCTTAGAAATGGTCCTGCCCAGGACATTCTACCTGCTAGAAGGGGGTCGCTTTCCTTTTTAGAGATGCTGCCCTGCTGGGTGTTGAGAAATGTTCAAAACAGCCCACTGCCCTTCCACGTTGGCTTTCATCTGGACACTGTGATCAAGCAAACAGGTGTCAGCTTCATCCTTTCAGCTCAAATTTCCTGATGCACGAGAGGAATCTAGAGCCTCAGCAAGAAGCTAGTTCCAGCAATGGGTATTAGTAGCCAACAGCTACAAGGAATACTATTCTTTCCAAGATGACTGCCAAAGAGGGGAGAAAAATATGAATTTTCCCATTAATGAAGGGGCAGGGGCTGTCCCTTTTGGCTTTTATAGTCCCCATAGAACCACGGAGAAAAAGGGCTTCGGTGAATGTTTGCCAGAAAAAACACATACACACAAAGTTAGATCAGCTCCTTAAACCTGAATAGACCCCAAAATCACCTGGACATCTTGATAAAATGTGAGTCTGATGTAAACGACCTCTTGGTTGGGGGTTGGGACACAGAAGAATATCCTCTGCATTTCTAACAAGCTCCCCGTGATGTTGGGCTGCTGGTCCTTCAACTAAACTTTGAGTTGCAAGGTACTTTAAAATGTATTCTATTTAGTTGTTCATATTGAAGCTGATATGTCTATCTTATCAGTAACTATTACTCATAATGAATGCTTTCTTCTGAATGAGAGTTGGCTGGGTTATAGGAGCTACTTAATTCCCTGCCTAATAATTAGACAATTTGTCTAGTAACCAGCATCTTACACTTGTGTCCCTGGGGCTTGCCTTCTTTCCTTTTAGTTTTGCATCATAGTAGGAAACTTGCATTCTACCACAAAACAAAGTGTGTGGCTGTGGTGAAATCTAAGGCTTTCCAAATCTGAGGCTGTTCTAGGGACTTCCACCAGCCACATGGATGCTGGCTGACGTCTGAGGAAGAACAGCAGGGAACCATACTTTCTTTTATTACTGTTCTTTATCCATGTGAGATAGGTTAACTACCAACGTTCTGTATCTCTTTTACCTGGTTATGTTTGATGTCTTCAGTGGGCGCACCATATGAATTCCTATACAAAGTTGAAATTCCAGTATTTTGAGCTGAAAGCAAAGGGAAACAAACGTATTAGCAAAGAGAGCAAGATTTCGAATGGAGAACTAATGTTATCGAGGCAAGTTCTTGCCCTAACAAGCTTGGTTTTCCGTGGACCCTTCCAAGTGGAAGACATTCTCTGGCCCTGAACACCTCACTTTGCATACAAATATTAAGAAAGAAGCAGAGTTCTTCTATAAAATCCTCATAGCATGTCAGCCTCCTGCAATAACGTTCAGATAGCAGACAGGGTCAGAGCAGGTGCGGCAAACAGATGGTCATTTTGCAAGTTTTATGGCCTTCTTTTCTGGTGGAAACTGGCAGATAATAAAGGCTTGTCACTTGCACTGAAGCATGCCGGAATCTGTACCAGCACCTTAGTTTTTAGCAGGAGAGTGACAAGAATGAAATTTCTAATTTGAGTTCACAGAAGTGCTGGGTCATGTTTCAGACTGTTCACTTCTCGAAGGCCGGAAGGCCAGGCAGGAAGCACCACCTGTGAGTGCCCTGCGTGTCTGCGTGGCTGTGGCTGTGGCATCCTGTTAGACAGACTGGAGCCCCCCACTGTCCTGAGATCAGCCTGAGGTCTAGTTAAAAGGAAGGAAAGTCTCTCCCAGTTACCAGCAGCTTCCAAAGGCCTGGGTAGGGTACTCATTTGCCCACTTCCTCACTGGGAACCCTTGAGGCTCACGTCATATGCCCAGAGCAAGGGCCGGGAACACCACTCCCTTCATAGAAACTATAAAGTCATGATTAAATCAAGTATTTGAAATGTTTTTTGTAGAGTTTCTTTGGGGTATAAAACAGTCTAGAAATAAAGAAGGGCTTATCTTTTGCTTCCAGTATCTATGGGATAATGAAATAGGATGACACACCATCTCTTCTGTCATAGAGACAGGCCAGTCAGCATGACCTGTCATCTCACCTGTGATTATTACTAAAAAGCACATAATAGCTGTACAATAAAACTCCGCTTGGGAAATTTTACTTGAGAAGTAAAATAGGGCTGAGAGCCTATTTTCAACTTTAAACACCACTCAGATAGACTCTGGTTGAACACACACCACTCCCGTCTCTGTATGACCATGGAAGTCACCATCCCTTGCCTGGACTGATGCTACAGAATCCCCCTTGAGGGCCCAGCTTCCACTCTGCCCAAACCTGATCCTCTGTCCATCCTGTTCCCAAGAGCTGAGCAATCATCTTGTTAGACAAATTGGATTATGGTAAAAGCCAAGCTCCTTATGGTCTATGAGGCTCCGAGCAATCTGGCCTCTGCCTAACTTTCTGAAGCGTCTCCCAATCTTCTTCCCTTGTTCAGGGAGCCCTAGCTATGCTGGCCCGCTTTCCTCGCTCAAGCCTGCCAAGTCTATTTTGCTTCAGGGATGTTGTACTTGCTGATCCATGCTGCTGGAACTCCCTTCCCCCAGACTCTGGACTGCCTCTTCCTGCTGGCGGTTAAGTTTTGGCACAAACGTCTCCTCCTTGACCTTGTCAATTAAAGTAACCCTGCCCAGCTGGCATCCTCTACCTCATTACCATTTATTTTCTTCATCATGCCCAACACCATGTGCTATTACTTTGTTGGTGAGCTTGTTCTGTTGTTTACCTTGCGTATTACCTGCCTTTGCTTATGAGAGCAGAAGCTCCGTGAGCTGACACCTTTGAAGGTATCCCCAGCATCTGGGACAGTGCCTGGCCTCGATGGATGAGTGCTTTATTTGTTGAATGAATGAATGAATGAATGAACCTAAGAAAACCTGCCTTCAGAGCTGTAATATGATGGAAAATGTCACTTCAAGAATAAAGCAAACATTTTTCCCCCTGCTAGAATAAAATGCAATATTATTTGGTAGACCATGCACTTATAGCTTTGGCCTCCCTCCCTGTCATATTTGTGGCTTTTCTAAGCTAAAGCTGTCCCTGCTGGCAGATCTCTCCTCCTGCTCTTTCGCCACTTCACCTGTTTAGAGGAGACTGTGTAGCTGAGATTGAACCTGTGGTCTTTGCAGACACATGAAGCACGGTCTTCATGAATGCTCTGCCCCTGTATGTGGAGCTCAGGATAGACTCATAGGAAAATGCCTTTCCTTTTTTTATGGGCCCCAATTTCCAACTGAATCAATATATTAAAGATTAGAATGGCTTCAAAAGGCATAAGAGAGACACTGACAAAAACAGAATAGACCATTTGATGTAAAGGCATTTGGGAAGCTTAGGGTAGGGGCAAAATCCCCTGGTGAATTTTCAAGTCAGGCTGTGTAGCTGCCAGGATTGCACAGCCCTCCTGTGATGCGTGCCTCTGAATACGTAATGTCCCCAGGGAGTTATGACCACCAGACAAAGCTATCAGTTCTGCACGCCTGAATGAACAGCCGACTTTGGCTTTCAGAGGGCTCCTCAGTGGCAAAGAAACACTAAAGACAGAGACATTTTAAGAGACTCCATCTAGGCTAGAAAATGAATCCAGCAAAGGTGGGTGGTGGAGGGAGGCCTGGAAGAAAAGCCTAAATGGGTCTGTAGTTCTAGGACCTAGTAGAGGAGATTATAACCCAGGCAAGGAACAGCTTTCACTTTAAGCTTTGCCATATTGCAGTTTGAGGGTGAAGCTTCCCATGGTTTTCCCACAGCAGAGGGAACACTTCCTTTGGGGGAAACAGTAGGACACCCTCTGATGCCTTAGAAACAAGGAAGTGGCAGTTTTTCAGATATTTTTCAATGCAATGAATTTTAAGTGTCCCCTGGATTTATCGGTGAATGAGAAAAAGTACTGCTCTTGATGTGGAGGTCACAAGAAATCTGATCTGCAAGTAAATGCTGGAATGATGAGAACTTGCTAAAGTGTTGCAGGGAGGCGGTCAGCAATTCATCCTTTCCATTCCTATATGATTTGTTGGCTCTCACTCGGCTTGGCTGGGGACTTATTCATACCACTATAGAAAGTGGCAAATGCCACCACCAGTCTCACCACAACACCATTATCTCCACCACCCTAATTACCAATACTCCTCCATCACCACATCTTCTGTCACCACCACCATCACTGCACATCACCACCATCACCATCACCTCCACCTCTACCACCATGACCACCACCACCATCAATCACCTCCACCTCCACCATCACCATCACCATCACTGCACACCACCACTTTCACCATCACCATCATCACCACTACCATCATCACTGCACCACCATCACCATAATCATCACCACCATCACCATCATCACCACCACCATCACTGCATGTCACCACCTCCACCTCCACCACCACACCACCACCATCACCATCACCATCATCACCATCATCACCACTACCATCAATGTGATAATAACTATCTTTTACACAGTACTTGTTGGCTTTAAGGGAACCTTCCTGTATAAATGTATCATTCAATAAAGATCTCAATGTTCTTCCAGGCTTGCTACATGATTGATGGTGTAGTATTAAATTGCATTTTTAAATAAATTAGAGCAAAGCTGTTTAAGCCTCTATAGAAGTTTGAAAATTTACATATATCTTAATACTGGAGTTGTCAAGATTCCTGTCGTTTTCTAGGGACACTAAAAACATCAGAAACACATTAGATTTTATTTTTATTTTATTATGTGTGCAGGGCATGATCATGTACCATTGGAACTATTTCAACATAAACACCCACATTTAAAAACCTTTTGAACGATTCCACTGGGCAAGAAAGTTAAAGAGAAAAGTTAAACTTAAATAACAATGCAGTCAGTTTCACAATTTTTCTTGTAATTATAATCTCAATTTATCACCCCAGACTGCCAGTGAGGTGGCTAATCACAAAATGAATGGGTCCGGTGGATTCGGTGTCACTATCACTCTGGAGTAATCAGGAAAAATTAGATTCTCTGCTGAATGTGTTGACTCTAGGGACTCAGCATCTAAATTCACAACTTTCTTTGCTCATGCTCATTGATAACTGCGGTGACATTGATGGTGAAAAAAGCCAGTGAATGAGAATAATAAGGTATGTCCTACGTAATGAGCTCAGTTTTCCCATTCGGGAGACGTTTCAGGGGTGAGGGCGAGACGTTCCCTTGTAGGGTCTGTACGTGGAGGCCGAGTGCTGACCTAGGAGAGGGGATCATGGGCCGCTGTTTACTATGCCTCGCTCTATGCAGTGTGCAGAATTATCACTCAAACACCGCCTCTGGGGGAAACACATTGACCATTAAATCTTCATAAATCACCAATTTGTCTGTTCTGCTTCCCTACAGGTCTACACCTAAATAATATTAGAGAAATGCACCCCATGCTTTTAAAAATTTTCTGATAAGAGGGCCTCAGTGTGCGTTTAGGGCTGTGCTCTTCCCACTCCAGTTTAATGACTGGCCCAGTCTGGCCCTGTTCTATTAAAGGACCCATCTCTATATCCATGTGGCAAAGAAGGGTGTGAGTTTTTAGAGATCCTGGTGACTTTGGCAGTTGTTTCCAAGCATAACCCTCTACATCAACGTCTCCAAGTCTTTGGAGGAGGGGCACTGGGGCAGAGGGAGGTGTGTGGAGAGCCTAGAGGGGACGGTGAGTATGAAAGGCGAACCCCGCCCATGGAGTCCTACAGATAAAAGGAGGGCTGAGCCAAGTCTGGTTATTAAACAGGCTGGGCAGGGCACACTGGAGGGGTGGGGAAGGGCCCCATTTTGGCCTCCACAGAGTCCCAGCTGGTGAGAAAGGAGAGGCACCGGGTGATCCGGGCAGTGAAGGACGAGCAACATAAATGATCGATTTTTCCTTAGGGAAATGGTGGTCACCGTTCTAATGAATCACACTGGGAGTTTGGTTTCAAGGTAAGAGAAGAAAGGGTCTCAGCAGAAGTTCTGTGGGTTTCCCTGAAATTCTCTTCCTTTGCTGCCTTCCCCATCTTTCCCCATCTCTCCCGGTCTCTCCCCGTCTCTCCCCTCCCCTCCGCTCCCCTCCCCTCCCCTCCTTTTCTTGCCCTCTCTCCACTCCTAACAGGCAAAGCTTGATATGCCAACTAAGAAGAAAGCTACAGCGACTCGTCTCTCTAATCAGAGAGAATATTAAGAGCTGGGCAAGTGAGGGGAACGGGTAGGTGAAGCAAGGCCGAGGGGAGCGCGTGCAGAGGACATCTTCTCTTAGCTATTTTCAGGAATAAGACGCTAAGTCTTTGCACCCCTCGCTTAATCTCTCCAGCTCCTGGGGGCGGTCACTGTCAAGCTCTCCAGGGACCCGCTAGCTCTCAGTCCTGCTGAGTTGTCAAGCACAGCTTGAAGCCCGATGTCCCTGCCCCTTGCCCTGTCCCAGACCCAGTCGCCAGCTCCGAGGGGGAAATGCACGAAGCTGAGCTCACCTGTCATGGTGTCTTTCCTGGAAGCGTGTTCTCCTTTAGTCCCGTGGTAAGTGGCATTGCTGCCAGTGGACTCATAGTCCGTTTTCCTTTCTTTGAGGCTGATCATTTCCCGAGGTGAAGCTGGGGCACTTGCTACATAAAGAAATGAAAAGGACGGCTTTCTGAGTCATTCCACAGCACGGACAGCGTTTCACACACACAGTTAAGGTCATAAGTACACCTGACTCAACACATGTCAACATGTGTGCATGGACCTGTTGATTTTCTTGTTCTTTGGCTCCTGCCTTTACCCATTCCCTTACCCTGTGTCACCTGGTGCTTTGTAGCTAAGGGGACACATGGCTTGAAGGCAAGTAAGTAAGGACTATATATCCTGGGGCCATCCTTATTAGAGACATCATGGTGGGAGCATGACCTACCCAAGGCGTATGGGGCAGTTTTAAGAACGAGATAGGTCTTGGTTTCTTTCTCTTTCTTCTCATTCCCTCCCACCCTCTCTTCCTCCCTTCTTTCCTTCTTTTCTTCCACCTCCCTCCCTTTTTAAAAAATTAGATGTGTTTCAGAAGAACTATTACTGATATTGAAGAATCTCTGATTAAATCTCTGATTAAATCTCAGTTTTACTTAAATACCAAGTCATCAGAAACTCCCCTAAAGGAAGGCAGAGGAGGCAACTCTCCACACAGGATAATCTTTGGGGCCAAAATAATCCAACCAGCAAAGACCAGCCTGCTGGGGTGCGCTGGGGGCAGGGTATGAGGACAGCTCCTTCTTCCCGGTGGGGTGTCCTGCTCCAGCTCTTTTGATGAATGACCCCAACAATCTTTCACCCACACCTTGCACCTTGGACCTCCCTGACTGTTGGACCTCAGGGAGCGAGCCCTGTTGGAACCTGGGGAGTGAGCCCTGCCATTCCTTTGTGTCTCTATTTCTATAACGATGGGTTGTAATGAGAGAAGTCCCCATGATTCTTTAACAAACTGGTCCCAGAACACAGATAAGGCTGAACTTGGAGGTAAGGAAGCAAACAAAGAAGTTTAGTTTTCTCGAGAGATGGGATGAACTGGGAGGAACTAAACAGCCTTGTCAATGCAGAGATGTGATGCAAGATGTAAAATAATAACTGTGTGTGCTGACAACGAGGTAGCTAGCCATGCACCCCACCCTGTGGTTGCCCTCACATTGGCCTCCATGCTCCTCAAGATGCCACTCATAGCTGGAGCTTAGTCAGTTGCCTCTAACTCAGTATGAGCTCAGCATAGTACTGTTCTGCCTCAAAGCCTCCCCCAGCTTCCTGTGCTCGGGGCAATGCTTCAGAAGCTCATCTAATCTTGAGACTCACCTGAGAACTTAGGGATTCCAGGACTCAGCCCTGGACCTTTTGAGTCTGAATTTTCAGGGGATGGGCCTAGGAATGCATATTTAACAAGCAAACTTGGCGATTATTAAGGCTAGAGAACTCTGGGAACTTTGATTTTTAGGATAAAGCCCTCTTTACTTGGTTAGTGTCCAAGCTCCTCCCCAATCAAGCTTCAGTTTACCCTGCAGCTTATTACTCACACCCTCAGTTCCAGCCCACTGGGTAAGCTTGATCCCTGAACATATCCCTATTTTCACTGTCTGAACCTTTGTATCTTCTATGTGAAAATCCCTGTTCTAGACACTGGGTGACAGAAACATGAATGCATCACACTTTCTGAACCAGAGGAGCCCTCAGTCAGGTGAGGAAATGGACGGGCAGATAAACCAGAATGAGAGGCTGGGTGTTCTAGGATGGTAAGCAAAGGGGCCTTTCCATCGCTTCTTGTCTCCCATTAAGCCCCCACCCATGTCTCAAACCTATTAAAATAAAATCGAGACTCCCTGCTCAGCTCCTGAAACTCTCTGAGGTTGCCAATCCTGGCTGCCCATCAGAATTAACTACTTGGAATACTTTAAAAATACACATGCTGAGTTCCACCCAAAGCCAGCTGGACCAGAACCTCTGGGTGTAAAGCCAATGGGAAGACAGGGAAGCAAACCATGTCTGCTCCATGTCACTCAGCCAGACTGTCCAGGTGCTGTGTGTTCCCAGAGCACCCTGCCCTGTGTCCCGCCCACCTCCTCCACCCGCTGCCCCTCTCCCCTATGCTCCAGCCTTCTTCCCGGGGACAGTCCCTTTTCTCCTCTTGCTCCTTTGCTTCTAGGTCTTTCTGCATCAAGGCTAGCCTTTTATTAGTCACTGCCAGGCAATCATGAAGAGAGGACATTTTGGAGCCTCTTGACCAAAGCTTTCAAAATTAGAATCTAATGTTGCACAGATGGTGGTGTTTATTAAACTACATCAAGTGTGTAATTATCTCCTGAGACCTCATGCACAGTGGTCTCCTGTAACCCTAGGGGATGCTCTGGGAAAAATCCTATCACACAAACAAGTGTTTATTAGGTGTCTTTGATGTGCCTCTCCTGGGAAATACCAGGTAGCACCTTAGCTAAGTGGCTGTGATGTTAACACCCTGATAGAGTGCTGCTGCTCCTCCCAGAACTTTCCAGTGTATTATATCATTTCATCATCCTAACACTGATTAGTTCTTAGTAATTGGAGCTTTTAAAAAGACACCATCCTTGTGCTTGCCAGACTCATTTCTCTTTAACTTTTTAAGGATTATGAAAATAATGCATAAAAGGCGATCTCCATGCTTCTGAGACAAGCGAAGTTCCTCCAGTCACACAGAATGGGATCCTGACTCATCTAGTGTGGGACTAAATGTTACAAGCAGTAAGACCACACTAAAAAAAATAAGCTTTCACGGGGCTGGGGGAAGGTCATGTATTTCAGTCACATATTTCCCATTCATTTCTGATTTTCTTCATCATCTTGACAGTACTGTGTGGGGCAAAGTTTTATGACAAACGTTCTCAAGGACAGAGGGGCCTCTGCTGGGGCATGCTCTTGGTCATGCCCTCTGAGTTGCAGTTCCAGAAAATATTATTTCCTCAGCGGTGAGAGGGCAGCGAAGAGCACGGAGAAACTTTCTTAAATAGAGGCCTGTGCAGGTGTGTGTGTGTGTGTGCATGAGTATGTGTATGCACATATAATTATTTATCCATCCTTCTCAGAACAAAAACCAAAATGCAGAAATCCAAAGGAAAATTTTAAAAACGTATACTTTGAGTAAAACCACAACAAGACCTATGCCACATATATACTGACCAATGTGCTTACATTTTGCCTTTAATTTCTTTCTCTAATCTTTGGCATTATATGACATGACTGCCGAAGGGCGTGAAAGTAAAGTCTCTCTACAAGTAAATAAGAGAATTTCGTTCAAAAGTTAAGCAATGAGAAGGTAACAAAATCAGAACAACATAAATGACTTAAAAGTGATGGTTGGTTGTAACAAGAATTTATCAATGATTTATCCACTGGTTTAAAGGTAATAATAAAAAGCTAATCAGATATGGAATAGTAATGAAATCCTCATTGATGGAGTCCAAATGTATGTCTTTCTAAATGAAGAGCTAGCACGTCCTCTCTACCCTACTGTGTTATTCCAATTATAATTAATAAAATGCAACCCAAACTATTTCAAGTTGGAAAAACATCCCTGGAAAACGCTGACTGCAAACACCTGGCAGTTTTCTTTATCTTTGCTCCTCACTGAATGTGGGTCTGCGACATGCATTTCATGACACGACACCTGTTAGAGATTTTTAGAAACCTGTTCGAGATTTGTTCTGAATCTGTGTAACACACAGTCCCACTGTAATAAAAAGGAAAGAGTCCTTTGATATTTCCAGCAAACGTTGGGATGGGGCTGCCTCTCCTCTCTGTGGGGTCAGCTAAGGGGCCAGGGAGGGGGGAAATCAGGCTCGGCTGGCTCCGGGTGTCTCTTACCTGAGCGGTTGTTGGGAGACACGCGCACCGGGGAGATGGAGGGCGTGCGGGAGGAAGAGTAGGGCCTTTGCCGATCCCTCTCGATGGTTGAAGATGAGGCTACAAAGTGATACTGTGACCATCCATCCTGCAAACACAGCACGCTCTTATTAAGCGGAGAAGGCAGAGTGATTCTTCACTTCCTGACATTTCCAACTTCCGAGCATTTAAATTTGTAAAACATTTCTACAGTCTGTCAGATGAGATCATGGAGCTCGGTGCCATCGTCAAGGTTAACAGAGATGAGTGTGAATTGGGACCCACCTCCTGTTCCCTCCACACAGGCTGACATGGGAGGGCCAGCTTTTAGTGCTTGCTTTCCTTCCCAAATGTGGAATAAATGGTCTCTTGACAAACTAGCTTTGGCCAGAAGCTTTTATTTAAATGAAAATACCAGCACTCAAACTCAGAATGTGGAATGGCCCTGATGCTGTCGGTTCTTGGCCTAGCTGGTTCCAACTCTTATCCGGCCCTCTCTTCAACAACCTTCCCAAAGTGTTTACACTTTTGTTCACAGCACCAGGTGCCCAGCAGCATCCTCCCTCCTGGTTTATCTCCCTTACATTGTTTTGAACTCCCTTCCCTGCCACCAATGCCCAATTGCCACCCGCTTGAGGACTTCAGCATGTATTCACTCTGAGTCTTCACGCCTTCAGCTCAGTAATCATGCCTAGACTCATATGTTCTCTGTTTCCCCCAGAAATTATATTTTTCAATTTAGAGCATATCCAAAATGCATCATACCAAATTAACCCTCCAGTAAGCCTTCTAATATCTACTTACTACATGAAAAGCATATATACTATTTTTCGTTAAAAACCCACATAAATACATTATGCATACTTGTATGAATTTAGAAAGCATAAAGAAAATAAAAATAGCCACTAATTCCCCCCATCTTCCCTGAGATGTCCTGATAGCGTGTCATGGTATTTCCTTCCAGTCTTTTTTCTGTTTTAAGTCAAGTTTATTTCTATCAGAGTAATCTGTCAAATAGCACTGGCAGTCTAACAAAGAAAAGCAGACACCTGCCCCACCCCCAATTCCTGCTTCACAGAGGCAACCATTTTCAACTTTTAGCCTTTTCTTTTTATGAAAGTATTTATACATTTAAGGGACCCAGTGGGATATACTTTAAGACTATATGTAGTGGCTCAGAAAATTGTTTGTCAGAAGTGTGGCCACTTTGGTCATGAATAAGTAATAATATCGCATAGGTCATTAAAGGTGAGCAGGGTACTTTACGATATGAAAGAATATTGGCTAATACCTGATCTCTTCGAAGACTGAAGGACACAACTAGATATAGATGCAACACAACCCTAGGCTTGGTATTATTGGCGAAATATCAGTGGATTACTGAGCACTGCTGTCCTGTGCAGGTTTTTGGAGCTGTGTTTTGCTCAGCAGTTCAGATTTCATGATGCTTAGATTGCTATGGGACCACATAAGTACTTACATCTCTGGAAATGTCAAGAATGTGGAAGTAATAATAAAACTATATATGAAGGAAGGCACTCTTCTAAGGACACAACCCAAAAGCTTTCAAATCCTTCATAAGACCCAATTCTGAGAATGCTAACGCATGACAGTAATGTGATCTTGCTGGTAGCTTGTCTATGGGGGATGGGATTGACAGATACCAGAGGACGAGGAGTGTGTTAGAGGCACTGAGGATGCCATCCCTGAGGCACAGCCCCCTGCACATGGCCAGCGATGGTGTGCATGTGGGCACAGAAGCTCTGAATGGAGCTGGGAGAGGAGGAGCTTAGGGAACAGGGCAGAGCGGTAACCCAACCAAGGCTCTTGATTAGAGCAGTTTCCTGAGCCGCAGCTTAGGAGCCCCTGGAGGCCCAAGAAGAGGAGCTCTGGTTCCTTCCCCATCTGCATCTTCCTCTCACTCACAGATGCAGAGTGAAAGGTGCGACGCAATGACCGAAACAAAGAGCTCTAACATGGCTACATTCAGCAATGCCTACAAGGGACCTTACGGTTCTGATCGCGACGGTGGTACCTACTTCCAAATGTCCTGGAAAACAGTGTAACATGGATGCTCAAGGCCAGGGTGAAGATCAATTAACACCCCTTTTAGTTATGCGGAATAATCAGTTATGTTGAGGATAAATGTCTTGCCCTTCCACATCTTTTTATTGCATGAAATTTTTCATCATTCAATTGAAAAACATGTTTTGCTTTCTAAAGAAGAAAAAGTTATTGCTAAGCTGACACTTCCTTTACCCAAATAGCCATGGAATGCTTGTTACCTAGACAGCTTGCAATCAATTTATTATTCATTTACTTCCCATGGTCACTCAGAAAGGCTTAAAAGTGGTTCACATAAACACATACTACTTGGACATGCAGCTTTTAAATCATTATTTTTCTCTCTGATTACTACTTTTTCTTCTTGAAGTCTTAACTCATTGTAACCAGAGGCGTTTTCCTGAGTTCTACTTTACTGGGTGCTTACCCGTAGTTCCCTTTTGCATCAACCCTTTGGGTTCTAGGGGTTAGATTAAAAACAGCGCAGGGAAGAGAAACAGAATGAAGAATAGCCAAAGTGATCAGGGAAGGGCCGTTAGTCCTTAACATGGACGGTAAGAACTCTTTCAATGTCTACAGGTCACTTCCAGTAGAATGACCCAGAAGTTGTGCCCTTCAGCTCAACACCCCACCAAGCTGTCAAAATGTGATATGATATCTGCGCCTCAGATTGGTTTTTATTTTTAATGCATTAAACTTAAAACTTGAGGTTGTTAAATTGTTCCAAGTATACTGAAATAGAAATCCAAAAGAAAAGGGCAGTTCAAAGTCATTGAACTCTAAATCGCCACAAGGAATAATCTGATTTTCTTTATCTTACCCTTTTACTGTCCTTCTGCCAGTTCAGCTTCTGTGCTAAAGCGCCTGACGTGTTCCTTTATGACTCTGTACCATTCCCCAAAGCTACCAGCATCCACACTGTACGTTCAATGGTCCAGAATGCTGAGAATGAAGTAATGTTCTTCACAGCCTCACGGCCATTGGTCTTCATGGTATGTCTACGCGGTGGTCGCTCTTAGTTCTTATGGATCTTCCCCTTGAGTATTTTGAAGTGTCCCTAAATTTATAACAGTCTCCATTTTATATTTTTGACCATTCTGTAATCAGCTTTAAGAAAACTGTTACTGGAGAGACTTCCACTAATAGACTGCAGATGGAATGACTAAGGAAGTGGTTTTCAGACTGGTTTATGTGAGGTGTGGATAACATGTACTCACCCCATAGCTTCTTATTCTGGAAATTGTGTACGAGTTTCAATTAAGATCAGCACATGCATTAGTTAGGTTTGTGTGCAAAGGATGAGCTAGAGCTGTTTGTCAAGGCTCAAAACTGTTCGCCTTGGGTCTCTGTCAATAGAGAGGTGAAATGAGCAAGCTATCAGGAGTCAGCTCTTCTCTCCAGTATATGCTAGTCTCATAATTACTGGTAAGCTCTTGTCAGTTGCTTTTCCATAGATAAAGGTCAACATGACTTAGTCAGCTTGGGGAGTTTTAAAAATAGTAATGTCTTGGCCACCGGCCCTGAGATTCTGTTTAAACTGTTCTGAGTCGGGCCTGGCCACTGGTGTTTTTCAAAGCCCCCGGGTGATGTTAATGAACAGCATGGCTGGAACCGCTGGCTTGGCATTTCTACGCAGAGGCAGCAGTGACTAATAGGGATATAGAATACATTTTTAAAGTGCTAACTCCTAGGAGGCCCTACAGTCACCGACTTCATTTGGGGATGTCAGATAAGGCATTCTTAAGGTTGACTTTCACCGGAACAAAATTAGGCCCCAACCTCAGGGCAGAGAGGGGCCACACACACACTGAGCCCCAATCACACCCGATTAACTGCTACTCACTGGCTATGTGATTCAATTTCACATGTCTATACCTCAGATCAGTCAGCTCCACGGCCTGGCACAGCACCTTCCCTTTTTATACCAGTCCGATCTAACTTCTGCCCAGTTTTGTGCTAGGGAAACAGGAGGCAGGCACTACAGGTTCATTAAACCACTATTGCTAAATGAGTTATGCCCCAGAGCTTTGGAGGAGCTTTGAGCGATGGTATTTAGCATTATTTCCCCCCCCCTGCTGCAAACAAATGCTATGACATCACAGTACAGAAACGTTGCAATCCTGTCCAGCTCCCCAGCTGGAGGCAGTGCTGCGGCCTTGTTGAATTCTGGAGCCCTGGGTCCTAGCATAGACCCTGCGATGCAGAGGTGCCTAATATATGCTAGCAGGATCCAGTGATTCCAGATGACTATGTTAATTACTGTAAAATGAAATGCTGACCAATGTCATGGGCTTTACTGCTAGCCTCTAAGTTCTTACACTTTATTATTCTATAACAAATGAAGGTTATCAGAGCTTTATGATCTTTAAAAAATTTTAGCTTAGAGCAATCTCATCAGTGTCATTTTCTGGTTGGCATATTCGTTTTTATGGCACACTTACAGCTACGCTGAAGGCAGTGTTAGTTTAGGTAAAATGGTACCAAAAAAAAAAAAAAAAAAAAGGCCCATGGCTGCCTGCTCCATTTAAAATGAATTTTTCTTAGCTGCCCATGTTTCAGTGTGAGGTATGTAAAATTGCCTCCCCTTTAACCAATCTTGTAAACAATTCTGAAGCATCATTATACCTGGGCACATCTGCTTCAGGACTGCAGCTGATTCCTTTCACAGCTCTCAGAGCACGACTTTGCCAGCCACCCCTGCCTCACCTCTACTGTTCCCTGCATCCTGCAGTTCAGAAAATCATGCACCTGTCCACAGCGAACACAGAGATCTCCCCAAGCACAAACCTAAGGAGGGGAGCCAGGAAAAAAGGAGAGCACGTCGATGTCTTACTAGATGTGCTCCAGTGTTTTTTAGGGTTGGGCACTGGAGCACATACCTACTTCTGGAATGTGCCCACCAGACGGAAGGGGCTGGTTTCTGCAAGGGAACGTTACTGGGCAGGGAACAGTGGTGACTGGAGCAGGGGACAGTGCATGCCGGCAGGTGTGGAGAGTATTTAGGGGTGAATGACACTGAGAAGGTGGGAGTGTTCACAGACTTCCTCCTCCCTGACTGCCCAGAACATCCTGTGAGCCAGCTGAGCTCTGGAGTGCACCTCTCCTCCACCAAATGTAGAATCAGAGCTGGGATGAGGGGCACTGCCAGCTGGGAAGGAAGGAAAGAAGAGGAGCTGTTCCATTTGGAGAGAAAAGGTGACAAGGAATTGTAAACATCTCGAGGGCTGTTTGGAGGATCTGGTGATTAGGGAGAAAGAAAGGGGGTTAAATACCAAATCCTCATTAATGGGCTTCAGGAAATGAGATGAATAGGACATGGACTTTCACATTGCTTCTATTGTGACCTCTGACCTCTGGAAGAAGGCCTATTTTAGAGAACAGTCAACAGGTGAGTGGAGGGGGACAGTGCGAGTGAATGTCACAGCTCTGACAGGGATGTTCCCACTTACAGATCTGGTTCCAGAGCATGTTTTGTAAGTTTCATCTTCTAAACTTCAAATTTAGATTTAACAAATCTTTTCTAATGATAAGTGGCATTTGTGACTTAGACAAAAACTTTAATAAATAATTAACCATGAAAATGGAGACTAGTGGAAACTGGGCATATCAGTCAGAACTCAAAGTATGTACTAACATGCTGTTAGTGCATGGTCACTGGCGTTTTTTCTCCCTTTTAAAAACAGCTCTGGAAATTCTGCATCTGATAAGATTTGTCTGGTCTCTGAACAAGGATCTCTCAGTAGGTATACAGAGGCTATTTGGCTCTGAAGTAACAAACACAAGTTTTTTGCTTTAGCTGTTCTTGAGAGCTCGCAGCCATAAAGCTTGTCAATTCTACTTTGCTTTGAGTGACTTGAGATGTAAAGCAAGTGTGGTGAAAACCCTTTGGGCCTTTAGCCACCCTCGTTCATCTACTCATTCAGCTTAGGACACTTACAGCTTGTTATCTGCATTCACTAACAGCAGTTCTTCATCAAGGACCTATCTTTCAAATGACAGTCAAGGCACGAATTGTTGCCATGCACTGAAAATGGTACCCAGCTAAGATGTTACTATTCACTCATGAGAAATTTGATTGCTCAAAACTATACCAGTTTTCCAGTCATTTTTAAATGGAATAAACCTATTAATATAATCACGTGAAGCAGAGAAAGAAAAGATTGCAAATTAGTGGTAGCTATACATACATCCTCATTTCAATAAAAGGTATTTTGTGAATGAAAAGGAACTCTGCAATACATGTGACAAGGTCAGGGGCCAAAAGTATCCTCGCAGGGTGATTTATTTATTTATTTTTAAAAATATGTTTTTATTGATTTCAGAGAGAGAAAGGGAGAGGGAGAGAGTAGAAACATCAATGATGAGAGAGTCATTGATCGGCTGCTTCCTGCCCGCCCCCTACAGGGGATCAAGCTGCAACCCAGGAATGTGCCCTGAGTGGGAATCGAACCTTGATCTCTAGATCATAGGTCAATGCTCAACCACTAAGTCATGCCAGCCAGCTTCATGGGGTGATTTAATCATAAATTCCTAACTGAGCATTTCATGATAGGTAGTCATGCCTTAGGCCTACAACTTTCCTGGTAAAAGGTCAATCTTTGCCTTAAGCAAGCCTTGTCCATTGTTCTTATGTATCTGGGTTAACGCACCTTTGAAATGCCAGAATAATTCTCTTTTTCAGAACCCCTCAAAGGAATAATCACCCTCAAGGGATCTTGCTTTCTCTGTCTCCTAAATTTATCACTAATGGATTTCATGTAATCTTCCCTATGTTCCCTCTGATTCTAAATGTATAAAAAGAACCAAGAGACTGCCATTCTCTTGAGCATTTACTCAGTCTGTTGAGATCTTGTTCCTGGGCATGTCCTTAGTTTGGCTCAAATAAACTCTTATACAATTTTCTATAGGTTTGGATGTTCTTACTTCAAAAATATAGAGAAAAAGGACCTAAAATATTCATAGTCTGTGTGGTTGAAGGCCCAGCCAGGTTTTACATGTAAATGAAATCTCAGTTCCTCTTCATGTAATGAAACAAGCTTCCATCTATTTTTAAGGCAAACTGTTTGTTAAAGGTCATTAAAACTAATTCCATCAACAATTCCAAAAGCTATTAGAGTTAAACATTTAAACTATATTGTAAGGGCCAAAAGGGAGTATCTGCAGTTTGTTGCAGAAATAAATACCACCTTGATTACATAACAGTTGCTTTCACTAGTTTGTTTTGGCTTTGGTGTTCTTAATAAGATTTAATTAAATTGGTTTAGATACTTAAAGTTACAGTATATATAAGGATAAGAATCTTCAGCAGTACCATATTTTGAAAGCAAATACCGAGTAAATCCACTTCATAAATTCAATTTACTGCATTGGCCTAATTCTAAAGAACCAATATCAAGAGGAAGATTTGACAAGTTGTAAAGTTATATAATTTGGTTGAAGAAAGTGTAACATTGTTAACTATTAGTAGTTAACTGGTACCAAGGCAATGCAGAAAACCCACTCAAAAAATTGAAATAAGACCAGATTAGTCCTCTCTTTTCCTGGCATCACTTTTGAGGTCTTAAAACAAAGATCTGTCGTGAACGGTCTTTATCAATGACCTTTGTGTTCCAAGCAGGGTTGCAAAGTTAAATTCAGGGTAAAACTGAGCAAAGTCCAGTTTTCAGGTTTGCTGATCCAAATGTCTGGCTTCTGGTCTAAAAGTCATTTCGACATTTGAAAAGCCAGGTATTTTACCTAGATAAGCAACAGCACTCAATAAGTTCAAGTCTTACCCTGGGTCCTAACATCAAGGTCTCCACATTCCACCCCATTTTAAATGCTTCAGACCATGGGAATGGAAGCAGAGTCAGTGAATCACCCTCTGCGAAGCTTAAACTCTGGGGTAGCTACACCATTGCATTTATTTAATAAGCATTAATAAGTAGCTCATACTATGCTAGACACAAAGGCAAGAACAGGGAAAGGGGTAGGCATGGCTCCTGAGCAGGAGATTGACATTTAAAAATGATCACATCACATTTGTAGTGAGAGCCATGAAGGAAAAGTACAGGCTATTATGAGCAATTTTTACTAGCCCTAGAGTTGGAGAGAGTCAGGCAGGTTTCCTTGAGGAAGTGACAGTTATACTGAGATGGAAGCAGCCAGGGTTGGTGGGAGAGAGGGAAAGCATTTATTTCTGGCTGAGGAATCAATCTGTGCCCATGTGGTGCAATGACTCTGAGGCTGGCACAGCATTATGCCTCCAAGGAAGAACAAGGAAGATCTGGGAGGCCAGTGCTGCTGAGGCAAACTGATTGTAAGAGAACTGGAAGCTACTGAAGAGTTTTAATCAGGGGACTGACAAGGTTAGATCCAAATTTATAAGTGTATCCTGAATGCTTAAAGGAAAATAGATTGAAGATGGTAAAGTGGATTCCCAGCTGATATGTATTTTATTTCATATTTTTGATGCTACATATTGTACTAGTCACAAATCTGTCATCTGGCTCTCAGTGGAGAGCATGGGCACTGTGAGGTCCTCAGTTTCATCACGGGGACTGCTGACAGCCTGCCACGGGCACCATGCTATGACAGGGCAAGGAGCAACATGAAGCAGCACTGAGCTGTCTCCACATCCTGTGCCGTCCCCACTTCTTCCCTTGGGTTCTATCAATGTTCCTGGTATTGCTGGAGCTACAAAAAGGAGTCTGGAAACTTACAGTCCTTCCTCTTTTCCCACTGGGCTGGCCCTTCTCACAGGACTGGAATAGTTTTCAAAATTGAAGCCAACTGGTAATTATTGTAGAAGCATTTCAATTCATGGAAGCACTGTGGGCTCTCAAGAAAGTGGCTCTTATAGAAAATGGGCAGAGATATCAGAAGGAGAACTGGTGTTGGTGTGTACACCACATGGATGTGTGGGTGCAAACATCTCGGTAGCCTTTCCATTCATTTCTCCACTTTGTAATGGAAACTCTGCTTTTCAGTTGTGCCCATTTCTCAGCCTCCCTTGCAGGGAGATTTGGCTGTGCCACTAAGGTCTGGAAGTATTTCCAAAGGCCTGCTCCTAAAAAGCAGAAGCATGTCCTTCCCTGGCCCTTTCCATTCCGAATTCCTGGGATGTGGACAGACTGAGGGCTCCTGTAGAGAATGCAGGTGAGGGCAACACTCTGGAAGTGGAAGCACTGAGCGAGGGCCCAAGACCCTGGGCTGGGTGGTGCGATAACAGACTGGGACCCCTGTACTCAGACTCTGATGTGAGAGGGTGTGGTCGGCTGAATAATGGCCTCCCGAAGATGTCCTTGTCCTAATCCCCAGAACCTGTGACTATGCTACCTTCATGGCAAAAGGGACTTTGCAGATGTGATTAAGTTAGAGATTTTGAAAGGGGGAGATTATTGTGAATTATCTAACTGGGTCCAATGTAACCACAAGAGCTCTTTTAAGAGAGATGTGGAGGGTCTCAGGGAAGGTGAGGTGACCATGGAAGCAGAGAGAGAGACTGAAAGATCCTAGGCTGCTGGCTTAGGTGATGGAGGGAGAGGCCACTGACCAAAGAGAGTGGCAGCTTCTAGAAGCTGAACAAGGCAAGGAAATGGATTCTCTGGTGAGCTTCCAGAGGGAGCATGTCCATGCCAACACTTTTTTAGCCCAGTGAAACCCATTCTGGACTTTTGATTTGTAGAACTGTGAGGTCATGAATGTGTTTTTTAAGCCACTAAGTTTGTCATAATTGATTCATGCAGCAAGAGGAAACTAATGCAGAGAGCAGTACATTTCTAACTTTTTAAAAGCCGTGTTTATTTTGGGTTTACCAGACATAATTAGTTAGAACTGTGGACACCTTGCAGATGATTAAATTACATGCCACAGGGTGTTCATGTGCTTTCCCCCCATGGTCTCCATTTTGGCAGAGGAATGAGGCAGAGAATAAAAGATGCCCCATTGTCCCACTCCGCTAAATAGAGCCCTAGGCCACCCCTTCACAGCTGCGAAGGTGTAGGACAAAACAGAGTTCTGGAGCATTCCCCACCCTCCCCCACCGGAGCCCAGTTAGTGAACTACTTGCTCAGCTTGCCCACGGGCTCTCTAGAGTCTGGGGCTGCAGTTGCAGGGACTGGTATCTTCAGTGACTTGAGCAGGGTGATACATAGACTCAGTGCCAGGTACAGACTGATCATGGAGCTCAGGAAGCTTAAGTTTTAGGTCTGTCCACCACATCAGCCCCTTCTGAGGCCTGTACTGAATTTTATATTCCTAAAGTGTACTCTTCTTAAACAGGGCTTTCAAAATGACCTAAGCTGCGGGGCACAAAATCTGTATCCACTCTGGGCTATGCAGAATGGAGGAACAGAAGCCTGAGGCTGCTGGAGAGTTCAGGGCGGTTAGCCGGTGGAGGTCAAGTCCTGCCAGGGGTCCTCAGTCAGGGGCTGGTACCACTGACAAACACACCACTGCCCCACAAGAGGAGCTAGAGCCTGGGCATCACCCATTGGCAGAGTGGACCAACGCCAGGCTACAACCCCACTGGTCAGGTTCCCCTCCCCTCCCCTCTCCTCTCTTCCCCCTTCCCTGGTACAGCCTGGTGGGTGGGGGGGCATTGGGACACAGGAAGGGACAGCTTATGAGAGGGGGAAGAGATGGAGATGGAAAGAGAAGAAACTGACCAGGCCCTTTCCGTCCAAGCAAATTAAGACTCTCATAGACATAACATCATCCCATCTACTGGGATCCACTGAGAAAGGAGGGCCAGGTTTGAGTTAAATAACGTTGGCAGTAAATTGACATTAAACAGAGGGAGTTTTCTAGTTCCCGATCTAATGCCTTTCCCCTGCCTTTCATCTCTGGGGTATTTCTGTAGGTTTTGATTTAAAATGTCATGGGTAAAGCCTCAGGAAGGAGTAAAGCACAGAGGAAACGTTTAGTTTGGGCACTGCTCAGCAGGACTCCCCTGACTTGGGGATCTGTCCCACCAACAGCTATAACTTAGTCACTTCTTGTTTAGCAGCTGCCATGGGCATCGATTTCCACTTTTCCACAATTGATTTTTGCTTCTGTTCCCATTTGTGCCTGTTTTTGGACAGATTTCACATGATGAGTGTCTGAGAATTGTCTTAGAGAGGTCAGGGAACCTCATGAAGGAAGACCTCATTTGTCAATACAACATCCGAGAGCAAATGCCTAGAATTGTGGAGGAGACAGTATCATGGCTGAGTTAACCTCCTCCTTTCCCTTTCTCCCCCAACTTGACATCAAGTGGTTTAAAAAAGAAAGAACTTGAGAAGCTAAAATTGTAAGTCTTGATGACACTAGACTTGGGGTTGTTTTGGAATCTGGCCAGAAGGTCTTCCGTCCTTCCAGTCATTTCTTTGTGAAGAATTTTCTGGCAGAGCAGAAAGGTTAATAAATCCCCGATAAGTAATTTCCTCGATAAAATGACAGTTCTACATTAAGTAGTTCCATTTATTTCTACAGAGGATTCACTGCTTTTCTATCATCTCAGATACTGCAAAGTAAAATCTATTAATTCTCAAAATGGTAACATGCTAATGAGAATATTAAAGTATTTCCCGCTCCTCTCACTGTAAGACTTAAAGATCAAAATTTAAAATTTTGACTGTGTTGTGCTTTTATTTTTCTTGACAGTATTTCAAAATATCTTCCCAGCTCTTACTGGAATCCCGTTTTGATGATGAAATGTCCAGCAGATGAGGGTGATGAAGGGCTGTTAAGCATGAGCCCAGGACTCCAGTTTGCAGAAAGCAGGACTGTGGGCTCATCACCGGCCAGTGGCCAGTGTCCTGAAAGCAGTGAAGGACAACTCGAGGGCTATGTCCACTCCCCCACTATGGCTTGGACATTCGAGGACATCTGCTGGCATCCCTCACCTATCCATGATTACTTATTGATCTCTTGTTTTTTGTGAGTGCTGTGGTGGCCGAAGCCAACGCCATGACTCCAGCGGCAGTAAGCAACGAGCCCTGAGTGAGGCAGGCCGTGAAGGGCACGGCTCCTCTCCTGTCCTGGCTCAGTATTTACTGGCAGAATGGCACGTGCGGCCTGAGAGTCTGTTTCCCGACAACAAAAGGAAGGACGTTTAAAGATTAGTTTTCTGTTTGTTTCTCTCATCCACATAGCAGTAGGGAATGCAGGCTCTGTGTCTGGAGAAACGTGACCTTAGCAGTTTCAGGCACAAGCAGCCTGGCATTCTCTAGGACACCAGCTCACTGTGGCAAGGCACTGCTATTGCACTCAGCGGGTGGCAGGGCGCGTGCACTACAGGAACACAGCTGAGAAACTCGGGCCACGAATACCGGGGTGGGAAATAAGTCTGGCTCCTGGCCCTGCTGACTATCAACAAGAGTTGGGCTCTGGCATTTGGTCTGTCTTTGGTTTGATCCCTGCCTCTATGAACTAAGGATTTTAATGACTCAGAGAGGCTGAACAGATGTTCTCTCTGAAGCCTTTGAAATACTTAGAGCAAAGTAATGAGGCTCAGTATCATAGCTAAACACTGGAAGGGTCGTCTCCTCCCACCTGACAGCAGGGACTGCCCTGTCCATTTCCACGGCAACTTCGTAGGGTCTGTCTTAAGGGCTCGGCATGTTTTCTTGTCAAGGGACTGAAAGGACAGAGGTGGCGTCCCCTCAGTTCCCATGGCCTTCTTTCAGTGCCCATGCCCAGAGGCATTTTCATCACAGTGCCCTAGGCTTCCTCTACTTCTTCCTCTCCATCGCTGGACGTGCCTGTGCCTCAGAGGACACGGCAGGTTCAATGTACCTGGAACTCCATGATTTCCCGGAGATCAATTGCCCTGGGAATTGCTATAGATCAGCTGCCATGATCCCGTAGCATCACAGGGATGGTTCATTGTGGCTTTCCTAGGAACCCTCCAAGGTTGCCTGGAGTTTGCAGGGGGCTTTGCTGGGCAGGTGGAAATTGGGGAGTAATGAGGAGCTGCTGTGTTGACCTGGTGTGTTCACTCCAGGAATCTAGAAATGAGTCCCACACAAAACTAATGCCATGGGAGCTGACAGGGGAATCTTCTGCTGGCAGCTTGGCCTGGGGGCCAACCACAACCAGGCAGGAACTGATCACTAGCCCAAAAAACATTCAGGCATGCTAGCTGTAATCCTTTAATAAGAATTTATTATGTCCCAACTTGAGAGAAAACATGAAGATCTTGTTTGCATTATTAATGATTAAACATTAACATAGTACTGTTTTACTATAATTGAAGAAAGATTTTGATCCAAAGCCTAAAAACTATGTGTTATATCTTGTTTGATTCTGAGTGCAACTGATAAACAAACTAACATTTTAAGTGACTGCTAAATAAATAACACTTGGAAGCAAAATGTGCCACGTGAATTTTAAAACCAAGGCTTGTTACTGAGTTTGTATTCAGGAAGCTCCATGAAATTGGTCTTGAACCTAATGTGTCATGAAGAGCAATAAAACAGTGGTCAGTATTGTCTGGGGAGTGGATAAAGTTTGATTTTCCTTGTCGTTAAGCTGAGGTTACAATGAAAGCCTTCACTGACACTGGTGGCCAAAAGCAGAATTTAGGACTTTGGGAATCAGGGAAATCAAAGCAGTTCAAGTAAAATGAGAACTGCAATTTAAAAAAAAGTTAAAAACCATCTACTTTATGTTTGCCAAAGATATAGAGATGATTTATTTCACTTATTTCTTTACTTCATTTGTATTTTCTACCAAAGAGTAATGCAGCCTCTTTCAAGCAGCATTTGTATATTTTAGGACATACATTTATGCTGCCCCTTCATTCAGAATTCTATTCATTAGGAGTTGATATTAATTGCACTCAAGTTGGAGGCAAGTCTCACTGCAATGTCTATGATGAAATGACTTCTAATGTAAGTTCCTAATGGAAATCCTCCCACAATTAATATTTGAACCAAGAACGAAAGTGGTTTTCTATAAAAGTACAAATAAATCTTATCTAGATATTAAATATTATAGCACTTAATGCTGCAACACTTCCAGCAGTAGGCTCCAGCTATTCATGATGCTTAAAAGTCATTCTTTAAAAGTTTGAATTAAAATTTTTTATTCATTCAAATTAATTTGCCCTATAATTATTTCAGACTAGTAAGAAATGACCTTAATGCAGATTTGAGGAAGAGGTCAGGGAGATGTTTTTCAGGGAAGGTGATATAAAAAATGTGGAGGAAATGAGGAAGGTTTAGATGGGCAAGTAGGGTAGAGAACGGAGTACAGCCTTGTGGAAAGTGGAGGGGGTGGTGAGCTGAGAACACTGAAGTCAGGTGCACCGGGGGGCCAGGGCATAGGAGAGCAGGCACGGGCTAGGGAGCTGGGCTGAGGCTGTTCCCGAAAGGTCTCATGTGCTAAGGTGTGTTAAGATGTTTGGACTCTGTCCTGAGGGCAGTGGGAGCCACTGAAAGGCATGGCTCTGAGGACTAATTTAATCAGGCAGAGTTCCAGAGAAAACATAAGACCCGGGATGCAGCTACTGTGGGTGAAAATGAAATATGGAACAATTATTGGCATGGCTTTGTCTCGGGAAAACATGGCATGCTGTTTACGGGGCTGGAACTCACATCGACATATCCCAATCCCAGACTTCTCCACGGTCCTCAAGCCAACATTAGTCTGCAGCATACCTGACCTGCCGTATTGTCCACAAATTCAGCACTAAAATAAAATAAAACCATTCAAACCACTTCTAAAACCAAAGTAGCTCTCATCATCATTAATAGCCTTCCTATAAAACCTAATTTGTTTTACCTAAACCCCACTGTGCAAGATCCTTCCTTCTGGGACTGTTTACAATGCAAATACCCTTGGCAGGCACAGCTGCTGGAGAGATGACTGTGGGAGAGGACACTGGATAAGGCATCTAGGGGCTGGGAGGAGAAAGGTTGAGGAACCGAGGGAAAGAGAGCTGTGAAAATGTAGGTGGCAGTGAATGATGATAATGATGGTGAAGACAAAATGAACTTCTTGGACCCACATGTCCAGCTGCCTGTGGACAGGATGGCAGGGAGCGTCTGTCAGCCAAACAGCATGAACAAATGCTTTAGAACTGACAGCAGTGATCTCACCGGTATGTGCCTCTCCAGTTTACAGAGCTCTTTGATGACGGCTGTCGCACTGGGGACAGTGATCTGGGGAAGCTGCTGTTATGCTGTTTACTTCGTGGATGAGAAACTCAAGGGACTGGGATTGGACTGATGGAGAGATGCCTGCAGTCTCCATGAAAGGATGTGAAGGTTCCATGAAACAAGGGTTCAGGAAAGTTCTGGACTCTGGTATACAAACATCTAGGGCTCTGCAGTCATGACCAGCAGTCTGGAGAAAGCATTCTGCCAGGTATGAGAACTGCCATAGACCATTTTAAGAGGTTATTTAGTCATCTGGAGACTGTCAGGAAGGGCTGCTCACCAGGTTTGGAACACTGGAGACAGAACAAGCCCAGCACATCTCCGAGCCCTGACCAAGAGGCCTGGTGAATCGGAGGTCTCCTCGCTGCCTCTCGGGGAGAGGGCCACAGGGCTGCCCAAAGTCAATTCTGCACTGATGGCAAAGAGGCTCAAGAAAATGTGCCCAAGCTCACCCTGCCTGTCAGTGGCAGGCTGTGCCTTTAATCTCTGGCCATTTGGCTCCAGTGCCGTGCTCTTTGTACTTCACCAAGTAGTAAAATAAGCCTCTCGGGCGCTAATTCGCTCCCTAGCTTCGCTGGCAGTTGGGATCTCAGCACCAGGGAAGCAAAATCTCACTCTCTTTCTTCTGCTTCAAATACACTTGGAGGGGCAGATACATTTTGGGCGCTACACTGCAGAAGGCATGCTGACCAACCTGCATGCACGTGGGGAAAAGTGACAGCGATGGTAAAGGCCACAGCAACGCTGGTGTATTAGAACTGAACATGTCTGGCCTGGGAAGGGACGAGCTCATGGGGACAGGTGGCTAGTGTCGAAAACGGGAAGGCTTTTAGAGGGGAGAGACATTTGACTTTTGCTGAACGGTGCTGGAGGGCAGACGTTGCAGATACAGAGTTTTGCTTAACACAAGTTAGAGGTGCCGCATAACCACAGCCACCCTAAATGGAATAATATGCCTCGTTAGATAGTAATTGCAGCTGACAGTAAAGGTATTTGAACAAAACGAAATGACTCCTTGAGAAGATACTGCCTTTCTTCCTCTGGTACAATAACTACCTTCCTCCTGCCACAACGGTCTGGCCTAGCTGCCCCTTTGCCCTTCGATGGCTCCCTCACAGCAGGGTGGCACAGTATGGCTGAGTTCTTGGTCCTGGGATGAGAGCAGGAGTTTGACGACGTTTGTATCACTTGCTTAAGAGGACATCACTTCTCCTCCATTCCTATGGGCTGGAACGAGGGGGGGAAGGGCTAGGGAGCTTTGCCCACGCAGGCAAGGACAGCGCCCTGGTGCCAGGCAAAGCAACAGGACGGATCCCAGGACCACATGTTGGTCCGGGCCACCTGCCTAACCAGGTACCATGAGATGGAAAGAGATACCTGTGCAGCTTGAGCTTCTGAACTTTTGAGTCTGTCTGCTAGAATGCTTGTGTTTAGACCGATACAACTATTCCTTAGAGATGTACAGGTTATTAAGGTATTACGTAAGGATTTGTAAGCCATGTTTCCATAATTTTATAATTCTATGTCCACCACCCCCAGATTCATCTGCTTTTTTCCAAAACCAGCTGTCCCAACAGTCCCCACCATATTCAAACATAAACACTCCATTATGTCAGTGACCCTGATCTTTATAAAAGTACCAAGGTTCAAAAAGGTCAAGGACTTTTCACTTCCTGAGTCTCTTTTATCCCCATATCAAGTCTGCTCCTAGGGCTTATATTTTCCTTTAGAAAACATCTTCTGCAATGATACAGGTGATAAAGGCATTTGAAAGTTCTATTTGCGGTTATCTAAATGTGAGGACTGGCTTATTTATTTAGTTTTTAAAGTGATGCATTATTTAGACTGCATGTGATAACATTCTTCTGAACTTGCTTTCCTTCGGGGAGGAACCAGAAGTCCAGGCCTCCCTGAAGTTGAAGGTCTGGCTCAAAGAAATCGAACATAATTTTGTATTGGTCAACACACCCACATTCTGATGCATCAAATGTATCTTTAAGTAAAATAAAGGAGTTGAGCTAATAAAATGAGATGCTAGCCTCCTTGCCTGGGTTCTAGGAAGAAATAAGCCAATGACAGATGGGCCTTTAATTCTGCCCCACAGATCTGCCATTTTTATTTCAAATTTCATCTCTTTACTCACGTTTTTCCTCTTACACATAATGCCCTTACCTCTTTTCTCCTAATTTACTCAAACTCCGTGAGTTTTTCAAGATTTTGCTCGATGATTTTCCCACCCTTAATTCATCCCTTAAAATCTCTGGTATATAATTCCAAACCAAATAAAGTTGCCAATAGTTGTTCCATATTTCATTTGTACCCACAGTAGATGCATCCCAGGTCTTAGGTTTTCTCTGGAACTCTGCCTGTTCTAAGCCTGTATTAGGTGTTTAATAAATAGATCTGAAGCACAGATAATTAAAAGATATGGGTCATTTTTTTCAATGATATGAAAACTGTCAATGAAGAACAAAAGGGAAATCCATTCCCCCACCGATTAAACACAATTCACGAGGATGAATGAATTTGGCTTCCTCGTGAATGGACTTTTCCAAAAGAAACATTTTGAATTTTGTACTTTGCTATTAGCAGCACTTATGATACTGAGCACAGAGGTCCTCATTTCATTTCACCACTGCGTAATCTGAAAATTATTACCATCAGCTCGTTCTCAATCCTTTCTAATCATGGGTCAATTAAAAACATCGCCAACAGTTTCTCCAGCTCCTGCTTCTCAAATCTCCTCACATGAAACACATTTTAAACCATCTTTGACTTTTAAGTTTTAGCTCCATTAAATTCCTGTCAACGCATTCTGGTTTTTTTTCATGGAAACAGAAAGACAATGATACTTTTTGAGCCCTACCGCCGACAAAGACAAACACTAGGAGGGAAAACTCATACTACTCAACAACAAAGAACTTGCAGAGTCTCCCGAAGCATTTTCCCTCCAGTGCACATAGGAGAAGGAGCATTTCAGCCAAGTATCGGATGTAAAGGGGAGTGTATTTGAGGCACTAATAATTCACAGAGCTTCTGGAACCACTGATTTAGAATGACTGGCTCCTTTCTGATTTATGGCAAGTTTTTCACGTCCCGCTGCCTGTTTGGCTGAAGGGTCCTGCCCTGCGAGAGAATTCAGGCGGCTGCTGGGGGAGGCCGTGAAGGACCCTAATAGGGGTGCCGGGATGTGAATTTCGGGTAAAACAAAATGGAACCCACACCATTGAGAGGAAGGGCTTATCCTAAGATGCAGAATACGTAGGAGAGGGTATAATTAATCTAGAATGCTCCTCTCATGCTGGATTTTGCAATCTCTGTTTCAACTTAAATATACTTTCTTTTAGGGACTAAGAAAATCTTGAAAGAGAAATACATACTTCATAAACTTGAAGTGCAAAGTATCAACAGTTAAGGGAGATAGGAAGGCCTTAAGAAGATTTAGAAATAGACTATCAGTTAGTAGAACCAGTTATTAAATATTTACATTTTCCCGTTGGCTTAGAAAAAGACCAATTTTCTCTCTGGCACAATGATGGGTTTTGCTTCCCCTGATGTAGCTTCTTGCTGCTGCCGGTCACCCCCAGCCTAGGCCTGGCGGGCTGGGGAGGAAGGCAGAGGCCTGGGCTCCCTCTCCTCCTCCAGGCAGGCAGCCGGGGGGCCGCAAGGAGGCACCTCGGGCAGTTGCTGGTGGAAGCCCATGCTTCTCCTCCAGCCCTGTTTATGCGTTCCGAATCCCCACTCCTGTTTATTAACTCACATCTATCACGCGGTCACCAATCATTCAAACTACCCATGTTTGCTGGTCTGGTAACAACTAAACAACAACTTCTGGGAACCGCTGTTGAAGAATTCTCCCCTCCTAACCGAAAAAGAGAAGTTATGCAGACCTTATTAGCAGTACTTGGAAGTGAGGTATCGAATCCCAGTTTCTAGATGTGACATTTTTGTCTTCAGGCTTTATTTTTAAACCATTTGGGGGAGGAAGACTCCTTTGCAATGTATGCTAAAAACTCCTGCCTGCCTTGAGCGAGGGCACTGAACGCCCAGCCTCATCATGCTCTGTGGCCGGCCGTTGGCAGGACTGGCAGCCCCTTCACTCCTTGCAGGAACCCGGTGAGGGTCGGGCCGGGAACACGGGCCAGGCTGCGGGGCCTTCCCCTCAGTGTTCCTGGACTTCCTGAGTTGCTTTTTCTATTTCTTTCTGTCTCCTCTCTGCAATTACTTGATGCTTGTTGGTTCTTTTTTTTCTTTGCAAAAATCCCTGAGTTCATTAATTTTTAGTTGATCAAAAAATATGGAAGCTCAGAAAAACAAGCTTATTTTCTTTCCTATAAGAAGATGTAGGGTGAGGCCCTATGAGTGCGGGTCTGTCCAACCCGAAAGTGCATGGCTCTCAGTGTATGCTCAGGGGACACTGAGTGACTATTTCTCCTGCGTCATCATCAATTCTCCTGTTTCACTTACTCAGACTGTTGGACAAGTGCCCCCTACATCTAGGATGCATCTTGTTGGGACCCAATAGTGTGTCTTTGGGCTGAGGGCCTGTGTATCGCTCGTGAGCCGGGGCGGTAAAGCAAACCTTACCTTTTTGTAGAGACTCCTCAGGTCTCGGTACTGCCACATGCTGTTTAGGACCTGAGATGCGGCCTTGACCACTTTTGGAGAATGTCTGGTAAAGAAAAGACAGGACAGGCGTGATGGTGAGTGGGCTCCAACCTGTCGGCCAGTGGCGAGAATAAACCTCCTGGCTTCCTGGCTGCTCCGCTCAGCCTGCGGAGCTCAAGGGAGAGGTCACCGGTCCCCAACCCCATTCTCATCCACACACCCGAGGGACACAGACAGGAGCAATCACAATGTGGCAGAGAACGTTCAAAATGCAAACAGAAGGGTCAGGGTGCAAGGCTAGCATCTGACTGCAGAAGAGAACAGAAGAGAGAGCGGCGAGGAAGGGCCAGGCCCAGGGGTGTTCAGGGCAGCGCCGTGCAACCCGCGCAGTGAGAGGGACAGTGGCGCTCAGTGTCACTGGGACAGCGTCGCCAGCGTTGGCTCCACACGCCTGCGGGCTGCAGGGCCTTGCTCTCCGCCTGCTGCTGATGCCCAGACAAGAGCCTGGCATCTGCCACACACGCTCTCACAGGTGCCCGGAGGAAGAGAGAAGCATCTATAAGGAAAACCCTTCATGCAGTTAACGTTCCACCCTCTGGGCCATAGTGAGAAAGTCAAGTCACATCAGCCTTTTGACTAGTGGTTCTGACCATTATTTTGAGTCATGGCTTTGAAAAGCCTGTGAAGCTATGACTAAATATTTTACCTTTTGGTTCAGTGCCAGTCTGCATCACAAAACAGATACTAGATCAATAAATCTGTGTTGACATAATTCTATGAAATTCTTGGACTTCACTTATACTAGAGGTGAGGGGAAACTACTAGTTGCCTTTGGACTCTTCATTCTACCAGGCTGGTTCCACAACCAGCTGCCCAAGTCTAGCATCTGCCATGGACCCTGTGCCCATGTCAGGAGCTGGCACACTTTTTCTATAAAGGGTGCTCTAATAAATATTTTTTGCTTTGGGGGCCATTGGTCTTGGTCACAGCTCCTCAACTCTGCCATTGTAGCATGAGAGGAGTCATAAATAATACATAAACAAATGACGTGGCTGTGTTCCAATCAAGTGCAATTTGCAAAGGCAGATGGTGGGCGGGATCTGGCCCATGGGCCATAGGTTGCCAACCCTGGTCTATCTGGATGGTGACTCCTGGAGCTGCACAGGATATAACCATTCCTGAGGACTCCAGTGGGAAGACCTGAAGCTGGTCCATGATGTAATGGTCCACACATACCCTGAGAGAAAAGATCCGAATCAAGAACAAAAATGCCTTTGAAATAAAACGGCCTTTGGAATAGAAAGTGAGCAGATAAGGTTAGATGGGATCAGTTCGAGGTTGGAATTGAGAAGCAGAGTAAATGGATGCTGCGAGGACAAGCATTTTGTAATGAAATTATGGGATGATAATACATGGTCAATTAAATGTGTGCTATTTCCCTGGATCTTCACTTTTGTAATTTAGACCAACTAAGGTTAAGGTTTCTTCAGCCATTTATTTTCTGGTAACAGTAACAATCACTCTTACTATTATTATAACTGAGCTGGAATTCAGCCTGTGTTAGGAAATCTATTAGTTATATCACATGCTTTTAAAAGAAAAAAAATATAGAGTTTTTATAAATTTCAAATTATTTTTCTCTATGAGAGATGAATTATATTCAAGTAACAGATGTATTTTCTTTTTACTAAAATAGATGCCTGCTAAATGATTTCATGATTTATGCCAGTACCATACTCTAAATGTAATATTAAATCCCTTTGACTTAAAGGCAGGGAATTTTAGATCTTTTTGTGGATACAAATATAGGTACATTTTAATCTTACACAATCAATGCTGAACAAAGATAAAATGCTGTGTTTTGCAGTGTTTTATCATTGTTAGCTAGATATTTATCCACTACAATAATCCAACTCTAGAGAAACATATATTAATATTCAGGTAGTGATAATGTAGTTGAAACATATGTATTACCTATGCAAAAATTCCTCTGACAATTTTTTGTTTCTACTTCTTGCTTCGTTACAAAATAGAGACTGTGAATGTGTAATGATAGCAGGTTTTAACCTCTCAATTAAAATGCCAATACAAGCTCAGTGTTATAATAACATGCGAAGGTCAAAGAAACATTGCTTTCTTTTAGCCTTTAACTTTAATCCATCCACTGAACTGGCACCATAGCAACTTCTACTTGAAGAACTATAACTATTGACTGAAGGACTTGAACAATTGAGTGTTTTTAATGTGACAAGTGATTATAACCTCAGCCACGATACACACTTCCTTACTGACAAGTAACAGTTGAGACTGTTAATGGCTTTTCCGTCTTATGACAAAATACAGTGGCACATTCAACACTATTTCCTACATAACTGTTAAAATTAGAAAAAAACAAATGTACTTTTAAAAGAGATGGATGTGACAGAATGTCCATAATGGGTGTTTAAAGTGATGTGAACAGAATAATACAGGTTATCAAGACTTCAAAATGGCAAGTGTACAACTCCTGTAAGAGTCATTAACAATTACGCAGCCTGATCTTCACCGGAGTTGTGAAATGAGGGGTGGCTGAAGATTTCAGTGGGTTCAATTGATCGTGGGTGTTCAACACAACCATTCCAGCAGCAGGAACCCAGACCACTGCTTCCAGTGGTTGTGTTAACAAGACATGGTGTGTTGTGCAGTTCAGACAGATTGTGATTGGCACCTTGACCGTGTGACTCATTAATATCACCCACGTTTAAGCCTGTAAATATTTAGAAATAAAACTTATAGATATGTAAAATGGAGAACCATAGCTAGGCCCGTATTTTACCTGTGTTTTCCCATGCTATCTCAAATTTAAAAATCAGGTTTGAATCAAGTTTATTTCTATAAATGCTTTTTAAAGGACAACTTAAGGAGGACAGATTTGTAAGCATTTTATTGATTAGCTAGAGTTAATTGATATTCCTCCGCTTTCCAATGATAAAATCACCCCCGAGTTCAACAATTTTATTTTCAATAAAGAATTTCTATCTTATTAAAACGTGTCTAGAAGGCCATGGGGAGGTCTCACTGACTGTTGTCATGATAGAGTTGAATGATGAACAGTAAGTTTAGTGCTAAGATTCAGAGAAACTTTTCTGGATTCATTTTAAGAGCAGTGAGAGGTAATAACCAAATATAGGTGCGGATCAGGATATCTGAAGCTATAGAAACCTGTTTTGATCCCCAAATTAGTCACTATATAAAAAAGAGGTAAATTCCATGAAAGAATGGATGAAACTGACTATAACCTGGAAAATGCTTGACTCAACTCAGTTCAACATTTCTTATTAACACATAAATCCAGACTGTTAACACTGAAAAAGAAAGATAAAGGAACACTGAGATGCAAGAAGTGAAATTCCATAAAGAAATTTCTTTCCATTAAAGAACATTTATGAGATCATCTGTAGTGAAAGCAACTTCCCATTAACAATGAAGACCTAATAGGGCCATTTTCTGGATTGGCAATGTGGATACACACTATTTCATAAATGGTTTCCTCAAAAGATTTTTAAAATTAGATTCACCAAATAATTTTCTTTAACCATGGGACTGATAAAAGCATCTTGTCACAAAACCATGTGGCTTCCTGCCTATGTAGAATAGCATTTTATTGTAAGTACGATATCATAAGGTATAATTCAAGCCAACTATCTACACTGCACAATTATTACCCGAGTCTAATGGGGCTTCTCTATTTGATGTGGAAAATTATTCCAATTCTAGTACTGAATTGTTGATTGGAACTATTTGGAGGTCTCAGGGTACTTAAACAGAAGCCCTGAAACTTCTTTTAGAATACAATGGTAATATCCTGAATTAAATGAAATAACGAGAGAATTTTCAAAAAGTCTCAAAGTGTATCTCTCACAGCATTTAATAACAAAAGATAAATTATTAGCATTTAGATGTAAAGGAAGGGGGAGAGGGTCAGGGGATGAAAAGTGGAGAAATAGGCCCTTGGTAACAAAAGGTTTACCCTTTTAATCTTATTTGATTCCATTGAGGAACTTCCAGGAAGCAAAATTTAATTAAGTTTAGTGAATGTTCTTGTACAATTGACAGCTCTGATCCACTGGCTCTCTGACTCGTGATGATATTTTTCAGTCACATACAGTAAGATAGCATTGATTCTGAAATCAAGCTGGGGACATCCCTATTTGTGGTGCTGTAGTTGCTTTTACATGAAGTCTCACCTCTCTTCTTTCCATTTGCATAAATGTCTTCCTTCCTCACCACTATCCCCTCTACCTCAGGGTACATTCTTTTAAGAAGTTATTATCATTTTTTCCAGGATATATATTAGGACAACTCCTTCCCCAGTTTTAGATTGGACAGTAGGCAGAGCGACATATTAAATTCAATACTTTGCCCCAAATGCACAGCTAGCAAGGGAGGGTGCTGGGTTAGCACTGAGTTCTCTCTGACTCCATCACACTGTTTTCTCCCCCTACTGGCCCTGAAGAGCTGAAGAGGCAAAGAGCAAAAGGACGGAGTTACATCATAACACTTGGACCTAAACCCCAGAGGAACCACCACCACAGAATACCTGCATGTATCCAGGTTAGGCTGGCTGTCTCTTCCATGCTGGAGGAACATTCTAGTGTATGCACGCTGAACTGTCAAGTCTACCTTACCAATATCACAGTAGTCAACCAAGTCATGACTTATTAATCAAATTGAAATTACCAGTGAGACCAGCCTTCACTGTGGGGTAGGAAGACTGGAAACCATTTGCTGTTTTTGTTCTCTTGATTATCAGAGACAAATGCTTTTCAGTGACATTCAATAGTGTTACCCATGACCAAGGCCATTGGGCACACTTGGAGCCATTCTACCAATGCCGATTCTATGGTGATATGAAGTCACCATCTGACTTACTTATCTCCTTTGCTTTTGGAGATGCCAACCAACTTCTCGATGCCGCCAGCATCCCGTAAGGCCTTGGCGTTCTCCATGTTCTTGGTGATCACTTCGTGTAGGGTGCAGCAGACGGCTGTCACCGTGTCATCCGACATGGCCTTGCTTGCTGCGCTGTTGCTGTTGTTTCCGCCCGGAAGCCTGTGGACCAGGTCTCGCATGGCGTATTTGCCTTTGGAAAAAATAAAGGGAAGAGTTGAAATGAGGTCGAAATGGAGGAAGAAGGCGAAGGGAGAGGTAGGTGCAGGGGAGAAAAAAACCCCAAGAGGCAAGATTAATGCAGTATCGTCTGTTTCCCATCACTGACTAGTCTCCATGGGGTAACTGTGAACACATACAGAGAACACAGTATTTCCTCATGACGAAAGCGTGGTCTTGGGTTCTAGGTGGACGTGGGAATGAACCTGTGGGCCTGTTATTTCATTGCCTCTAAGCCTCAGCTTTTCACATCTGTAAAGCAAGAAGAATGATGGTATATATCTCACAAGATTGTTGTAAAGATCAAGTCAGTAAGTATGTGGAAAGCATTTAACACAAAAGGATTACTGAGGATGTAGGCATTGATAGATGTTAACGATCAGGAGCTTCCTACTTGGCATTCAGAGGAGTCAAGAAAACATACGGGAATTCTTTTTTTTTTTTTTTTTTTAATATATCTTTGTTGATTTCAGAGAGAGGAAAGGAGAGGGAGAGAGAGAGGGATAGAAACATCAATGATGAGAGAGTCATTGATCAAGCCCACAACCCAGGCATGTGCCCTGACCGGGAATCGAACCCCAATCGCCTGGATCCTAGGTCGACGCTCAACCGCCGAGCCACGCCCGGCCGGGCCATATGGGAATTTTAACACATAACCTCAAAAATGCTTTGATGGGCGCTAGGGTGGGACTTGTATTATTTAACAAGAGTCAAATCACAAATATGTGGAGAGCATGATCATATATGTTACTTGTGTTCTGGCCTCTATGAAGCAAAGAGAAACACTTAAAGTGAGGGAGAGAAGCTTTACAAATAATATATAACTAGGTGCCCTTTGAACTAGAGAACTGGATAACCTGCTCTTCTCCAGGATAGGGTTTCATTGTTTGGTTCTACCCTATAACATTTCCTAACTTGACATTTTCCTTCATGTGAAAATAAAATAAAATCCAACTTTGCTTCCTTAATTTGCTTTATCATTATTGATCTTGCTACTCCCAATGATAAAGGTGCTTATAGTAACATCTTTATGGAGTGCTTCTAGTTTACAAAGCGCTTTAGGCATTACCAATACCCCTGCAAGACAATTAATTGATCCCACCTGAAGCTGCCAGTTCTGTTCCATTCTTTTTCTTCTGGAACTAAGTAAATGAGGGCCTGTAGCAAAGCTGGCCGTGCTTGAATTTTTCAGATGGCCCGTGTCCAAAGTTAAATCCCTTCCTTGTCTTCCATTCCCCATTAGACATATTTAGCTAACACCTAAAAACTATTTGAAATATTTCCCTTCTCACATGTCTGTAAGGGATAGCCTCTTTTAGCTGTTTAATTCTCTTGTGCTTGGTGCCTGGGGGTAGGAAAAGGAACCCCTTGGGAGGAAGCAACAATATCTTCATTCCAGGCAGGAAAAAATAAAACACAGGCCCTTGTAATTTTGGTATCTGCTCTTGTCCTATCTATGTATAGGTGGCTTATTTTAGCTTGGACAAAAAATGCTGATGTCTAAATTACTGAGATAAGAAAATGTCTTCATTCACTTTTGAGAGCTGAGAAATGTGCAACAGAACGGTCTGCCTGAAAACCCCTAAGTGCAGCATATTTATTTTCTAATGACAGCACTTAAAATAGTTTGGAGAGGATCCTTTGTACAGGGGCAGTCCTCTGAGCAACTTGCTTTATCTATTTATCATTAAATCACACTCAACTCTGGCTAATGGTTTATTTTGTTGAGCTCAGCATGCTGGTGAGTTAATCAGTTCATTTACCCCCACAAGCCATTGTAAGACAAACCTGAGTTCCACAGGAGCTAAAGATGGGTGGGTTCTCTTTTCTTTTTCTTGATAAGGGAAGTGATGGAGAAAAGCATCAGAAAACTATTTCAATTATTATATACACAGGGGCATTCACGCTCCTGACGGCATAGGGAAGACTGGTTTTGTGACCTTGGACATTGCCAAGGTTGAAAGCAACAATAAGGAGAGGGAGATGGTTTGGCTACAGCATTAAAAAATTTTTGTTGTTACTGTCATTTTTTTTAAGTGACAGCAGATAGATTTGAAGATGTGGTTTCATCCTGCACGGCTTTCTAACCAGTTGAGCTCTTAATGAGATACAAGGTGTCCCTGTAACATTCGGGTGGCAGAGAGAGTCACTTCCTCCAGAACGGCCCCAGCGTGCTGGGTAAACACTATCATTTTCCTGTGCTCCACGGCCTGGAAAACAGCAGGAGTCACTGCCATATATAACCTTCCACAACCTGTCGAGGAAACCCATTGGAATGATTTCACTTCTATTATTTCCAATATAGTTCACTGACATTTTACTAGGCAGCTGAAGAGTTTTCATTTAGTCTATTTATTAGCCTATTTGGAGGGATACATTTTAGTCTATATTTTGACCATCCAAGTGGAGAAACAAATCAAGTAAAATTATCCCAAAGGGCAGAAGACCGCTGAGCAAAATCTGTTAATTCTTTTAAGGGCAGGACATACAGTTGTTTTAGACTTGCATTATGCTGCTGAGAAAAGCCATCGTCTCACCCTTGAATTACCTATCTTCATGTGAAATTTGGGTGGCAAGAAGAGTTTTTTAGCTTTTTCTTGTGTTTAGAAGCTTTGAGGCTTATTGGTAGGGGGAGGGGTGGGGAGAAAAAAAGGAACATAGGAGAATTACAGCCACAAGTGACCTCGAGTGGCCTGCCAATGACAGGAGTTCAGAGAAATCCGGTCGGACTGGGTTGTATGGGAAGTAGACATCTACGATTTCTCCCATAGATCAGGGGAACCACAAGATATTTTACAAAGGAGATTCTTATGCATCAAGAAGGAAGTTTCAGAATAATGACACTGAAGGTGGAAGAAACAGATAGTCTTTTTCTTGACAATGAAGCTGTCTCTCTGAACTTCTATTGCAATTATAAGCATTACAACTCAAGGTAGCTTGTGCCTATAATTGTTCTATGTCCCATATTTTCTTTGTCCCCTAAGTTTCTAAACAATAGAAAGAGTAAAAAAGCTACACTTGTTGGAATGTCATCTTGATACGCCAAGGTTGCAGTTTTGATCCCCGGTCGGGGCACATATAAGAAACAACCAATGAATGAGTCAATAAGTGGAACAACAATGTTCCTCTCCCCCTCTCCTCTAAAAAAATCAATTAAAAATAATAAAATAAAAATTAAAAATATATACAAATAGATTAAACCCTCCAATCAAAAGACAGAGATCAGCAGAATAGATTTTAAAAAAAAATCACATGATTCAACTATATGCTGTCTACAAGAGACTCACTTTATAGCCAAAGACACATAGCTTGAAAGTGAAAGGATATCTGTACACCCATGTTCACGGTGGCATTAAAATAGCTAAAGTGAGGAAGCAACTCAAGTGTCCATCAGCAGGTGAATGGATAAGCAAAATGTGGTCTATCCACACACTGGAATATTTAGACTTAAAAAGGGAAATTCTGATATGTGACAATATGGATGAAGCTTGATATTATGCTAAACAAAATGATTAGTCACATAAAGACATATACTGTATGGTCCCACTTATATGAGGTATTTTGAGTAGTGGAAATCATAGAGATAGGAAGTTGAGTGTTGGCTGTTAGGGGCTGGGAGCAGGGAGTTAATGTTTAATGGCCTAGAGTTTCAGCTTTGCGAGATGAAGGGTTCTGGAGCTGGAAGTGGTGATGGTGGCACAGATTGATTTTACTTACTGTCACTAAACTGTACACTTAAAATGGGTGAGATGGTAAGTTTATGTTATGTGTATTTGAACACAACTTAAAATTGAAGAAAAAAGTAAATTAAGAGCATCTGAGCAAAAATTCACAGGTCATTTTTAGCAGCTCCAGAAACAGGGAAGCTAAGAGGGGGTAAGATTTCAGGACAGAGGAGTGGTGGTGTCCCTGATTCAGGGCTGCTGGCATTTCAGCTGACTTTTAAAAAAAAAATCTTTTCTCTAAAGTTGGTTTGAGAGATTTGAGTTTATAATGGTGCATCACAAAGGCCAGCTCTATGGGGGACTCTATCAATGATCCAAAGGATAATAATCGGTGTAGGTAGGGACTCGAGTGACTTGTCTGTGGTCGCCACCTTACAGAGTGCAGGTGGTTAGACCATAAAGCCACTACTCAATATTGCCGCCACCAAAGGGGAAGCCGTGTGGAAGTCAATACCAGAAACAGGCTTAGTTCTGGAATAGATATAGAAAGAGAGTCAGTCATAAGCAAACAACACAGAAGCAGAAGTCGTCAGCAAGAGCAAAGCTGTTACCCATCATGAGATTCCCACCAGCTTTTGTCTGTATAGGAGCTCAGCAAGGAGTGCCCGTTTCGGATGACAGTTTGCTAGGTCTCCTGAGTCTATCTGGGCACCTTCATACGCCCAACTACTCCAAACAGGAGGCTCCCCAGAAAGAAACATTATAAAGAGGAAATCATTTTGACTTGCAACGTTTACTTGCAATCCTTTATACACACATGCAGGAGGAAAGGGTGGCAAAGTTACAAGGTTGCAGTACATCTATCATTGATGGAAACAGTAGGTGTTTTTTTTTTTACACAATTATAATAACTCCCATAGTCCTCTCATGTCAGTACTGCAAAAGTCAGAAGTGAAGTTATTTTTATTAGAGACTAACAACTTAGAAGAAATGGCCCAAGGATTCATTTCTAATGGGAACTAGAGCAAAACAGAGTGACCTGTTTGTTAGTGGTGATGGTGAGTTGTGTTTTCTTTGCTTTCATCTCTGGGAGAACGTGCTTTCTTTTATAACATGTGATTCCATGACGGTGGACAATGGGAAGGACACTGATTCCAAGTGAAGGCAGGGCCAGATAACCACTTTGCTTTCACAAACCTAATGAGCTGCTTTTCTCTCCGATGGGGCTTCCATATGATGTTTACTAAATGTGCATGTTTTTCTTTGTGTGAAAAAGTGAAATACAAATCCAACTTGTCCATTATTATTAAACATCAATGATGAGAGAGTCATTGATCGGCTGCCTCCTGCACGCCCCCTACTGGGAATCGAGCCCGCAACCCCAGGTGTGTGCCCTGACCGGGAATCGAACCGTGACCTCCAGGTTCATGGGTTGATGCTCAACCCCTGAGCAACACCAGCTGGGCTTAAAAGTGTCTTTTACATCTAAACCATCTTTGGGGGTTCTCAGGCTGCTGCTGGGTAACATCAAAGAGTTTCCTCACTTGATGAAATAAGTGTCCAAGAACTAATTAGGTATGCTTGGCATTCTGTTGGTTTTATTTGGTTTAATACTACTGTGAAAGCTGTCCTGTTTATCAAGCCTCCGATATGGAAAGACCTGGCAAATGAATAAAAGATAAGTTCAACCTCCACTTAATTACGACAAGTTCTATGATTCTGCTCCGGGAATTATGAACCTTTCTGTTTGCTTAGAAGCACGCTTCCTTTCATGTTAAAGAATGGCATACTGATGGGCAAGTTTTCAAAGGAAAGCATCCATTTCTAGGTTTAAAAGAGCCTTTTTACTCGGTGGTAATCCTAACACACTCTTTGTGGAGTAAATGAAACGGTCCTCGAGGTTTTTCAGGGCCCTCACTGTCCATAATAGGTACTTACTTTCATGGCAGTCATCAGCTAACTCCTTCTAAAACTAAACTTGTCTCAGTTGTGCTATTATTGATTGGGATGAGTAAGTGCTCAGAGCTATTCAGCCTTATCATCAATAGGTGGCTTCTGATTTTCTCTCGGGCTCACCTCAAGACCCCTGCCAGAGCCACAGGTCAGTAATTGGGGTCTGCTGGAAGAAACATCAAAACAGCCTGATTAAAGAACTCCAACAGGTACGCGACATTTGACGCTACAGAAAATAGGTCATTGGTTACGGGCACCCCGTAAATCTGGTAGCATTACCACATATGAATACTGCAGATGACCAAGGGGTTGAATCCAATTTCCAGAACTTATTCACCCTGAGAATCTGGACTGCTAACTAATCCAGTAGTAACAGAACAAAGATTAATCACCTAGACGAAAGAATACAAATTTAAATGTGGTTAACCTACTATTTTGAATTGGCTATGTTATAAAAACCTTGTTCCTTCTATTTCCTCTGCCTTTAATGCTTGATTTAATAAGTCATGGTTATCAAAACTAGAATAAAACACTCTTTTAAATGGAATCTTGTTCTAATTGGCCCTTCATAATTTAGAAAAAGGAAATCCTTTGAAATGTCTTAAAATAGATATGATACATGATCGGGAAAGGTTAATAATAATAATCCTGTAAATATAACAACACATGTTGATTGGTCTTGCCTATACATTTACAAGAGGAGTTAAATAATATAGAAAATGCCTTGAATAATGTTTACTTTCTTTGACCATGGGCTTTCATAGACTGAATTAGAATCTGTTCTCCTTTCTAACAGAACAATGAAAAAAGTCAAATCTTTATCCATGCTAGAGATGCCACATTTAAAGGAAAATATAATTTAATTAGGCAGGACAAGCCTATTAAAAAACAGTGTATGTCCTGTGTGGACCTCATGCTCTGACATCCACCAGGACACTGACTTGGCCTGTGCTGCATGGCTTGAGGAACCCAATTCCACAGGCCGCGTGGCTAGTAACACTGAAAAGTCGGAGCTCAGAGGGATGGAATCATCTTTGAATTACAGGTGATGGAGGTGACGCCTGAGAGAAGTGACTGACAGTCTTGGCGAAAGGGAACAAAATACTTCTGCTCCATAAAGGCACCAAAACTACAATCTTAGGAGCTATACCAACAAAACAAACCCTCAAGGTTTATTATCATATAGCTCTAGTTTTGATAACCGTACAAAGAAGTCTTTGCGAATGAATCCACACGGCTGGTTATACCTATGTCTGCACAACTGGTGAAACAAGGTAAAACCATTAAGTGGGTAGTCACAAATAAGAACAGGACTAGACAGATGTCTGTGGTTCAATCTGCATCTCAGGGGCAGGGCGTCAGCCCTGGGAGGGGCCGGGAAGGAAAACTGGCACTTGTTCTGCCTCCGTCACGACTGTGTGCATATCACGTGTGTGACAGCCCAGAGTCAGGAGAGCAAAACAAACTCTAGATCAGCCCAGGGAAGCAAATCAAAGAAAGAAAAAAGAAAAAGAAATAAAGGATTGCCCTTCTAGGCCTAGTCCCAAATAATGAATTCCTGGGCGATTCCTCCCAGTTACTGACCCCCAAATCAACTTTATCTCCAACATCTGCAATACCAAGAGGTGATGGATGATATGATTATCTTGTGAAAAAAACTGCTGTTTGTCGATTTCTGAAGTTTGGCTCCCTTGCAACAATTTGTAGGTTAAAAACCCCATTCTGCTGATGCTTTTGTCTTCAGGTCATCCTTTCACAGATTGGAAAGTGGTTGTGGTGACACCGACCCTATGGTCTAGTCTTGCCAGTCCCTCGTTCCCAGAATGGGACCTGTTCACCTCCACACCCCTCTGCTTCTGCTGGAGTAGAATAAATTTTAATGAGATGCACCAATTTTTTTTTAAAAAATAATGAACCTTCTTTTATGTATATGCCATTGGCTTTAATTGATTAAAGTTTATCTAAATAGAGAGAGAAAGAGAAGAAGAGGGAAAAAAGGCAGAGTAAGACATCGGGATCCACGGGAGCCCAGGATCAGTGGTTGCTGTCTGCAGAGGTTAGGTCAAATTCTAGAAGAAACACTAAAGTTCCTTATGCTTTTTTTCTGTTAACTTTATGACTTAAAAAAACAAAACCACGCACAGTCTATAACACATAGAGGAACCTATTTCACATGCCAGGATTGGTAAGCAGTTGGCCTGAGACAATGATTCCGACAGTAACTCGACCTTCCAAATGGAAATCATATAAAGCAGAATCTTACAGGTTTACAATATATGGTAGGCAATTCTTTCAAGAGTTATTACCTTCAAATAAATAACCTACTTCATATGTTTGACAGACAAAAGGAATTGTATTTTTGGCACCTTGAGACTTTATCCAGAGGATTTCACAGAATTAGATGCTGAGAAACTCCCACAATGTTGAGTTGTGAAGAAAGAAGGTAATGAAGAGAAATATGGACAGGAAGGAGGCTAAACTCTGCGTATTTAATTTGTATAAGAGTCAATCGCAAAAGGAAAATGGCAGTTAATTAACAGGTTTGCTGCAGCACCTTTTTGAAACAGAAATAAACTGATATTTGAGAAATATTGAAAATGAGGCAGGCAATGGACTGATATAATACATTTTAAAAGGATTTAAATAATTTGATTAAATAATAAGCATGATAGAAAAAATATATTATCTCAATTCACTGCCTAATTTTAGCAGAAAGGAAATGAAGGTAAAAATTTAAACACTGATTCTAGTTTCAGAGGGGAAACCTAGGAAGGTTTTTATTTTTTGGTCAAGCCTGCTAACTAACAAAGACCCAAGAACTCGCCTAGGACAAACATTACAGGAGACAACAGAGTGTCTGAGACAAGATGAGATCAGTATCTCTGTAAGAAAAGTTTGTTGTCAGGAACAGAATTCGAAGTTAGTCCTCTGACCTGATATTAGCACGCTGGGATGACAGTAACACCCTGAGTAATGCACACAGTCTAAGGGTGACTTATACCACTGCATTCCCTTACTCTTGCTTTCTCGTTGATCTACCTCACTGTCGAAACCATAGTCTCGCTAAAGGGCACAGAAAGGGAATCAGCTCTAAGTTTTCTTCATGTGTCTACTCACAGATTACGTCACAGAGTGGTTTAACTTTTTCAAGAAAAGTCACATCTATTGTTTCAGTTGCTGCTTTGAAACTCCCCGGGGGTATAAAAAAGGCAGGTGCAATTTCTGATCTACATAGAAGACGAATGCAGTCCAAAGAGAGTAAATGAGGCGTGTAAGGTCTCAGAGCTGTCTCCTGGTACATTTCTGTGAGCCTCTTGGCCAGAAACTCCTCTCTCCAACTCAGCCCTCTTCACTCCTCCTCTGAGCTCTTTTCACGGGTATAATCTTGACCACCTACAGGACACCCACCCTGTGAGTCATTTTTCCACTCATTCTATAGACATTCACCAAAGTTGTGTCTAGTTAGCTTCTGTATACAACTGATCTTTCCAGCAGTAATATCAACTGAAGACAGGATGACATCTGATACCCTTATGTTTACTAATAAATCCATAAGCAATTTACATGGGCTCTCTGACTACAGAATGCAAGAAGATGCAGCAACAGCCCTTCAATGAGAACTGCATCCACATTATCCTCCTGCTGCTGTTACCCATCTCTGTGACAGATCTCAGATACGTGGGATATTGGTTCTATAGGATGCTGTATTCTAACAAGGGTTTCACTGTAGCCTAAGTGTGGGAAATGCTGCCCTTGACACCCAACTCAGAGATTTACAATGTATATTAGGAAAGTAAGGTCTGTTGCACTAAATGAGTCTCCTCCAATCTCTACTTCTAAGAAGTAGCTATGAACAAACCAACCAACTAACCAACCAGAACCCCACCCAAACCCAACCACTGCAAACACGTCAGCATCCCAAGATAGAATTTAAAACTGAAGTATAAGCTACATTCTCCAAGTAGAGGTACTTGTTTTCAGAGATTTGAAGATCTCTAATGTTAGTCCTAAATTTAATGTTATGTTGTTTTATTTTCACCATAAAATCTTGCATGCACACATCTTTCAGTAATGCATTTGGTTGCCTGGGAAACAAGAGGGTCTGTGTGGAGAGAGAGATAAATGGTTTGGAGAGAAGTGGCCTCAGAAGTGTTTCTGGGCCATCCTCTCATGTGCAGTCATCCACCCCAGTCAGACCCCCTGAGCTGCTGGAACTCACCCACCCACACCGCTCCCCTGGTGAGCTGACGGGGGGGGGGGGGGTGACTCAAGCACAGATGAGAGGACACAGTGCGATCATTTGTATGGAGGGTCACACCTGTGCTGTTTACAGCTGATTTCACTGGCCACCAAGAGCGTTGCTTTGATGGGTTTCCTAAATGTGATGATTTTCAGAATTATCAGAAAGAGATAGGAAAGAATAAAGCCGTTGGGGGAGGTGGGGTTGGTCAGGTTTCCAGGGCTTCTTGAGAGATATCTGCACAGGATCCAGGGCAGGTCTCCTCAACTTTGGCACTCTTGATATTTTGGGTTGGATCCTGCTTCACTGTGGGGCGCTGTCCTGAACACTGTGGGGTGGTTTGCAGCATCCCTGGTCTCTGCCCACTACATGCCAGTAGCAAGTCCACCACCCATACTGGGTGTAATGAGAAAAATCATCTCCAGAATTGCCAAATATCCTCTGGGGGGCAAACTGCCCCTTGTTGAGAGTCACTGCCCTAGAGAGTCACAGTAAGGAGAGATTAGAAGTCTTCGCTTGGGCTACTATAACCAAATACCACTGCCTGTGTGGCTTAACCAACAGGCATTTGATTCTCACAGATCTAGAGGCTGGAAGTCCAAGATCAAGACGCCGGTGGACTAGGTCCCTGGTGTTCCAGGCTTGTAGACAGCTCTTTCTGTGTGTGCGCATGTGGCCTTCCCTGTTGCATGTATAGGGAGAGAAAAGTCTCTCTCTCTTCCTCTTCTTATAAGGGGAACTCTCATAAGGGTCACCTTTCAAAGGCGCCACCTCCAACTACCATCACATCAGGGGTTAGGGCTTTGCCATATACATTTTGGGGGAAGACATAAATATTCACCTCATGACACCAGGTAGCTACTAGAAATGGTGAAGTCAATCACTTTCTGAAAGTCATAGGACAGTCGTGTCAAGGAGCTGAAGGGGAGATTCTTTTTGCTAAGGTCTCCTCACGTCTACTCTGTTCTTCTCACTTTGCCTCAGTAACCTCGTAAGCCCTGGGAACTTCACGCCTCGTGGGCTTTAGGAGGCTTTTGTGTGATTAGAGGGGCAGAGGAGGGATGCGAGTTGGTGTAACTGACATAATACAAATTGCTTGTCAAATCTCCCCTCTCGCTTGTCTTCAGAGTGCAATGGTGGGAACATGCACGCAGAAAACAATAAATGTCTAAACATGCACTGGCATGGACAGTGTATTAACTTTCAACCTGACAAATGAAAATGTAAGACTTGCTGAATGTGTTATGATAACTTCCTTGCTCACCAGCAGCAAGGAAACAGCACCCTCCCCAAGGAGGCCCTGGCATCCTTGAGTTTATACTAGGAGGTGCGTTTACCATCTACTGATGCACTGCAGGCCTATGTATCTATCCCTTAGCTATAGTCTTGTTGAAATTCCTCCAGGCTTGGAAATACTTTCTATTTTCCAGACACCGACCCAGTCCCTTGTGCATGGTATGTGATCAACAAGTAATTGGTTTCAATGATACCACTGTGCAAAAGTAACACAGAGAGTGCTCTTTCCGTAAGGAGGTAATATCTCGTCATTTTTATCTCCTGGTAGTCATTTTAGTTAAGTACTAAATTTGTAAGACACAAGCTATTCATTCTCTTAGTAAAGATATGTACTGTTTTCCCTGTGAGGTTGCAGACAACTGTTAACAAATAATAATGGAGATTTCCAGCTCTAAGCTCATAGTGGTACCTAATAAATGTTCAGTGAAAAAGTCTGTGAGTTGAATAAAAGGACTACTTCAATAATCCAGTCTTAGCAATCTGTTATTTCAATAGTTTAGACCATACAATGATTTAGCCCATGGAATTCTAACGGATGTTCTTTCTTCTCTCCTCCTTACCAATCTGATAGATTTCTTCCCTCTTTCAAGCCATGTTCTGTCTCCACTCTGATCTGCTGGTCCCTAGACCTTTAGACCTAGAGCTCGTGAATATTTTCTTGAAAGAGACAAACTCAGGTATCCATCAACTCAGGTCCCAGTGGAAAATAGATCCAATGAGACACCAAGTCATGTTGTATCTTTCTCATTCGCTAACTCCCTGGTTCTTATATTTCTGCAAGGCTTTCCTTTATAATTAGTGCCTGCTGCCATAGACTAGCCTGGATATTTAACACTGACGGGAGGAAAAATCTGCAGTAGGTAATTCACTCCAATAATTCACTGCCTGGCTATGTTTAGTTTTATTACAACTGTAACTAAAAACCCATTTAAAATAAGGTGTATTTTAGAATCAGAGATCCCTGTTATATTATAACTTTCACAGGTATCCCTACTGGGAGACCGAATATACAGATGTCAGACCCTGTGTAAAAGCAGAATTTTGATCCAAAACCTTCAGCAACCTGCCCAGGAAACCTACGTCTACCTACTAGAAACCCAGGAAGCCAGCCTGGTGTGAATCAGACTTGCAGGAAACCCGATTGCTATCTCTAGTGACAATCCAGGAAGCTAGGCAACTTCTGTAAAAATTGGCCCCAACTGGCCAGGACTTGATTAATAACTGGAATCTTCCCTAATTTAGGAACCAACTTAGGACCAACCAGAGAAAGCCAAATGTGCTCCCCTTACCAATCCCACAGGACTCCCTGCTTCTAGTTAGCCCTTGGCCTGCTTCCCCAGGCCAGCAGGCTCCCCTCAGGGCAGCCCTGAGCCTTCCCTGTTCTCTGCTGCGGAGCTTCCCCACTCCTCTGCCTGCCTATGAGTCTCTGCCAAACACAAGAGATGGTGGCCGACTCCCCTGCTATAGGAAGCTCAGAATAGACAGCCTTTGTCTTTCTCATTTGGTTGGTCTCTGTTTATACCCACACCACCCACCCATGGTCCAGCATGAGAACATGTACAGTCTTAAGTAAACTGCCCAGATTGGCTAGTGGCTTTCTCTAGGGTCTCAACCAGGCTCTTCACTTAAAAATGCTGCCATCCACAGCACCTGGGTGGTGGTTAAGAGCAGCAGTGGGCACTCACAAAGAGTAGAACATGCAGGTATAAGAGTTAATTGAAGTTGAAGAGAATTCTGGATGGAGGACAAGCAATCAGCCATACTGAAATTTGGCCAGGGCAACAAGCATGTGGAAACTGGAGAGGTGTCTCCTGGTTAATGCCACTAATCTTGGTAGTGGGAGTGGAGATGAATTGACCAGAACCTTGGCCCTGACAGGAGCTGTGGCCACATCATGAGCCGCTGGTGCAATCTCACACATTTGGAACGTCTCTTGGCATGTCTACCGACAGTAAGAAAGAAGAAACAGAAAAATACAGATATTTGACATTAATAAAGAAGTTTGTAGGGTATATGAAAATTTTCTAATAACTGAGAAATCAGAATTGCAAAACATTCTTTTTATGAAAATTGAGATATTTCCCTTCACCTTTTTAGAATTAGATTTTTTATAGATATAGATCCTGTAATATCTGCTCTCTATGAATTTAAAGTGTGAAAACCAACTGTTTGTTCTTTCAACAAATATTTACTGATAGTCTGAGATTTTGCTGACTTTGGATGTATTTGAAAGACAAACAGGAGTGACATGATCAGACTTGTGTCCTAAATCAACGGAGAAGAAACTTCAAACTAAATTTTCCTTTAAAAATACTCAATTTTAACTTATTATTTATTCACAACTTAAAGCTATGTATTTAATCAGCATGTCACTCAGTTATGTTTATTTTCTGGGAATTCCCACAGCCCTTAGAGGATGCACTGTAATACAAACGTCTGTGGATATGTAAGTGTGGTTTCAAATCGGCTGGTGCTCATCTCCAGTGGAAGGACCCACTCCCTGAGAGCAGAGATCCCCCGTCATACTTTCCATGCCAACTTGGGAGGTAGTACTTGAGTGTGGGTGCAGAGGTGGAGACACTAGAGCCAAATGCTGTTAAAATTAAATAAAAGCAAATTGCGGTAATTGATAGCTTTGTATTACTTGAACCTCTATTTCCTCGCAATGTCATCAGTCTACCTGTCCATGATGAAAGAGAACATTTCTGGAGATGCATGTCTCCTTGCAGGCCTTGGAGAACCGAAACCCCCACCCCCCACTCCCAACTCCCCACCATCCCTTCCTACATGCACACAGCTTGGACAGCAAGGACACAGCACAGCCTCCTGTCTTCATTAACATCACTTTATTATCTCACTGTCTTCATGACCAGCACCTCCTATTCCAGGAGATTCTTGCCCAGCAAGTAACTTCATTGTTCAATGTAGAAATTTGTGGAAAGGCCCATCAAGTCTTTAGTAGAACGAATGAACCACCCATTTGTACCCTATGACTTTGAATTCCTGCTCCTATCACTCCTGAAACTGTCTTAAAGCAGATCAAGTTCTCAATAAAATCTGATGTCCCCTCACTCAAGACACTGACAAAGCTCTCTTGAATGGCGCTGTCCCTTGCCATGGTGAGCAATAAATACAGCTTTGTTTTAGTAACAGGCCATGTGGGGAGCCAGCATTAGGCTTCACAGGAACCACTGTTTTCCTACTAGAAACTGAAGTTGAGAAGGCTGTCAGGGAGGAAGAATTTTTCCTCTACCCTTCTAGGTTGTTCTAACAAACTTACATGAGAAAAATTAACAGGAAAAAAACAAATTTAATTACATATGTACAGGGGCCCCATAAGCATATGAGAACCACAAGCAGTCAGGCAACTGAGGCTTATGCCATCCTGAGCTAAGGAGAAGGGATTAGGAGTCTGTGACTTTACAGGGGAGGAAGACAATTTACAGGGAGATGGGTGAAGCAAATGATTGGTATACAAATGTTTGTCATGCCATGCGGAGACAAGGGGACACAGAGAGGGCTGTGGACAAACAGGCCCTGCTGAGCTCCCCACACCCTGCCCATATTCTTTGTAGTTATCTCTGGTAATAGCTCTCTTCCTGGACTGTGCCCTCTTTCTAAATTTTGCTAGGCAGTTAGGAAGGAGGTAAACGCTCTTCCTGAATCCTTTGGGCTTCAACTGTCATTAACTCAAAATAATCCATATACTGAAGTGGCACTTTCTGGGGAGGCTTGTTCTGAACCCATTCAAGGGCACGTGAGGCAACAAGCCTTTTGCGCTTGCCCTTCATTAGATATGCTATAAAAATCACTGCGTAGCACTTAAGGTTTGTATATGTTAATTAAGAAGGCATTATTTTTTTGGTCTGTGCCTATAATGCCCTTTTCCCATGAGTTACTTTCTTTCTTATAATTTAGAATAAACAAGACTTAAATAGGGCAGTGGCTGGCTTCCTTTCAGATTGAATTGGCCATTCGGAAAGAGGACTGAAAGCAGGCAATTTATGGAAAGTCTCAGAGATAAATCAGAATAAGAAGAGGCCTTGCTGTAAGCTCACCAACAGGCCAACTTACTCTCAGATGACTAATCAATTTGGTCTCATTTGAAACTTAAACCGAAGGTGCTTTTCTTTCCTCTCCTCTAAGAATTTCTTTCAAGGCTTTGATGTTTTTGTAAGTGGAGGCAAGCTTATCAGAGAAGTTCCAGAGGGGGTTAAAAAAAGGCTTAAAATGGTGCCACGAGTGAAATAGATGAATTTCAATGTCTGTAGGAAGAGGCTGAGCTCTTTAGTATAAAGCAAAGCATATTCAATACAAGAAGGAATTCACCTACACTGGATAATGCACTCAAATCCTTCCTGAGAATCATCTCAAAGGATTTGCCTAAAAATGTACTTTTTTCCTGAGATTCTTTATGGTGCACTGAAGACACCACGAACTGGCCCTTTTTGGGGAACACCATTTAGACAGTGCAGCGTTAGTGGCATATCAAAGGGAGACACGCTTACCCAGAAAGACAGAACCCTGTGGAGAGTGTACATGCTCTGGGTCACAAAATGTATTTGGTCTTCTAGTTCGCGTTCATGTGTCTGAATTGGTCTCAGGCGAGCTTGTTTCAGTAATTAAAGCCGAGAGTTCTTGACAGTTTTTTCCTCTTAAAATTAAGGAATAATAGAACAGGCTCTCTCTTTTTATCAAACTCTACACATGTGTAGCATATAATTATAGGTCCTTGGGATTCCAGCTACTCGTGTCATTTGCAGATAGCTCTTTATTGCCAACACCTTCCCCCACTGTTCTAGTATTTACCAGTGGGCTTCTTGGAAGACTAGTGATATGATGCCCACAAAGAGAATCTTGGAGACAGGAGTACATTTCTTATTGGGAAAAGTTAAGCATCTTCATAAAAAAAAAGATGTGTGCCTGCAATAAAGTGAGAAATATGATTTGGGAAAAAAGGCCTCATCACAGTAAGCTGGGGATAACTTTAAATCCTACGCTGAAAGTTTTTAATCTCTTCCTCACAGAACAGAGGCCTCCCCTGAACCAAGAGCAATCTAGGAAGGAGCAGAAGCAAGTAAAAAACTTTTACCAGAACTAGTATTAGAACTAGTACTGCCACTATTACTCTGGGGCATGAGAGTAACCACAGCAATGAACATCAACTCAGGGCCCGCCATGTCCCAAGTATTGTTCTAAGTCTTCTGTGTGTCTTTATTTATTTTCCAGGATAGTCCTAGGAGGTCAACACTATCATTATCTCTATTTCATACTTAAAGAAACAAAGGCACAAGGAAGGCAAATAGTTTAAGGGATCCAAGCTAGAAAATGCACAACACACCCATCAAGAGAGAAAGGTAAACAAGGGGAAAATATACTGAAAGGGTTATCAAAGTACCAAGGGCAGGGTGAAAAACACACTTCCTGTTACCTTGTCAGTGGTTCCCTGCAAATCCCAACTCAGAGTCTGGCCCCCTTGTCTCGCCTCTCAGCCCCCAACCTCACAGCAAATCCCAGTCCTTGCCTCCCGACTCCTTGACTCACATCTCCAGCTTTTCCTCGACAGAGCACTTGCCTTTTGCCTGGCACATTGTCACTGAAGTTCTGGAGCATTTTCAGTGTAAAAGTTGAAGGCTTGCTATACAGTCAACGTAATTAAACACTTTCTGGATGACTCAGGGCCTTTTGTCAGGGTACCACTGATTTTTCTGTATTATAATAATATTCTCATGAAGAGCTGTTTGCCCCACACAAAGTGGGCCCAGATGGTTCTATTTATATGCATTCAAAGAGCAGCTACATTTCCATCCTCTAAAATATTGCCTGTTTATTTCTGTTTTTTTTCCTTCTAATATACTCTCTGATGTCAAGCAGCAGAATGAGAGCCCTGACATGCTTTCTGAGAACAGCGCATGGGCTTCATGGCTGTTATTTGCCTTGCTGAAGCTTAGTGATGCGAAGGGGCAGATTTCCCACCTGTACTGTGAATTCTTGCTTGAGGTCCAGCAAGGCCTAAATAATTTCTCTTATACCACAGGCTCAAGGTATATAAAATGATTTCTTTTATGGCACAGGCTTGAGGAAAGAAAAAAGTAAAAGGGCCTGAGAAAGTAGGGTCAAGGACATAGGAGCTGTAGCCATAAATAAAGCTAAACAAATACTCCTGAGTGGGTGAAGGGACTCAACAGAATGGCTTGAAGATGACTTTAAAATAGGGGCACTGGAGACACAGCCGACGCAGAGAGGAGACTTTTCTGAGCTTCCCTTATCTGACTAAAGGCAGAGCTTCTGAAAAGGAAGATGCCATAAGTCCTTTCTCTGGGGAACTTCCAGCCAAGAAGGAAATTGACCATTAGCACTGGGATGAGAAATCACATAAATAAACTTGATAGAAACTGCCATACCTTCCATATGTGTCCCTTCAAAGCCCTACCTCCCACTGCTCCCTATTAAGCTGATATATAAACCATTACTCCTAGCTATTCAGTGAATTACTCAGGTTATTGAGCATCCTGTAGGCACATGGATAAACTTTGTTTTTCTCCCTGTTAATTTGTCTTTTGTCAATAATTCTCACCCCCACCCCCATCACTACATCACTAGGACCTAAGTTGGTGAAGAAAAGTTTTCATCTCAACAATATGAAGCCAGGAGCTGGGTGTGCCAGGACATGCATGGCTCAAGGTAGCCGGTGATGGGTTGTTTGAGAGGAAAGCTATGCTTGGTGGTGCTGTGGACTAAGTGGACTTTGGCTTTAGGGAGAGAAAACACATGTAGGGAAGAGCAAAGAATGAGTTGAACAGCTATTGACCTACGTTTGAGATTGTGGTGGACAGTGACGTGTGACAGAAACCACAGTAGGGAGTGCCACAAGTCACATGGCTACACAGGATTGACTCAAGGTGGGTTATCTGTGTGTGCTGAAGACAGAGGTGATGGAGGGGGGTTAACCTGCAATATAAAGTTGGGTGTGAGCTGGTTTCCTGGCTGCAGGAATAAGTCAGCTCCCATATTCACAGCCTACATGTAGTGGGGGGTCTTAGCTACACCCACTCATGAGGACTGAGTTCCATGCTGGGACCCTGGACACTCAGATCTTTGCTAAGTACATGTATGAGTCAAAATTAAATGTTTGAATAACAGCTCTCATTTCTGAGAATAGGTCCTTCACAACTAAACTCTATTTGCGAATCTTCTTCTGAGAATCTAAATAAACACCTGCCATTGAATCATAGCACCTAGCATGATGCCTTGAATATGGTAATCACTCAGTTAATGTTCACTGACTGAATTAACTTAAATCATTACTGAAGAAATATTGACAAGCGAGATGCAGAATACATGAATTTAAATGAATCTGGGAAAAATTGTTTCATTCCTATTTTTAGTGTCTAACAGAGCCTGATATAGTTCACATAACTTATTTCAAAATAATGACATTGTTTCCCCTCCAAGTTGCTTATGTATTTTACATTCATGAGTTCATTGCACAATCTAAATGGCACTTGAGTCTTTTGAAGGTGTTAATACACTTTGTAAATAATAATTTAAAGCTCAGTAAGAAGTATCCCAGTAAGAATGAAAAAGGCAGTATGCATTCATGAGAGGAAATGGTTGATCTAGTAAGAACAAGCACAACACAATATACATGATGCCCAACCCTGATTGTGTATCAGAATCACCTGCAAAGCTTTGGAAACAGAGATGCTCAGGCTCCATGCCAGAGACCCAGACTCAGGTGGTTTGGGGTCAGGTCCAGGCATGTGTCATTCTAAGTATTTTTGAAGTTGATTACATGTTAGTGAGCACATCACACTTAATTACTGTGTATGGAATCCCTGCCTTGTGCTCTATTGCTGTTGACATATGTCTCTCTATATAATTATGCCTGTCCTTTAATCTGCATTATAGAAAGTCATATGCCTTTGCCATATCCTTCCTCTAATTCAAATGCTTCTAAGTACAGGACAGCTGTCTGAGGACTGATTTCAAAACCAGGGCTATCAAAACCAGAAAATGACTTCATTGACAGAGTAGCTAGGAAACTAGAGGAAACAGGAAGCTAACAGGGGGTATATTGATTGATTAATGGGGTAGGTTGTGTGGATCATCAATATTACAGAGCTGGTCTCAGTTATGAGCAAAAAAACCCATAAAAAATTTGTTGGGAATTTGAAAGCAGACCCACCATGATTTTCTGTTTCACACGAGTCACATAAATCTCTAAAAATGTCTTGTGACAAAAATCACATTGCTTATAAAAACGCTGGTGGCATACAGGGATCCAGTTATATGTAAGATTAAGAAAATCATTAATTCATAGCCAACTAAAACTCAAATGAAAAAAGCATTCAATATATAAGAAAGAGTATTACAGAAACTCTCTGCTTCCAATACCTATATCTATACTTATATCTGTATCCACACCTATAAATAGAAATAGAAATAGAATTGTTATTTTGAGGAGCCTTACCTAGGATTGAAAACAGAGGAGGAAGCAAAATATTTTTTCCTGCAAAATAAGGCGAGCTTGACTACAAGGTGCCTCTAAGGGTCCTCTATCAATTAGATTTATATCTCCTGAAGCATTTGCCTCACCGCAGGCTATTCTCACTTCTAAATGTTTGACAAAGTCTCCTGCCAAGACCTGCACACAGCTGAAAAACGGAAGATAAGTTCACTATCAGAGCATCTGTATGAGTAGTGTCAAGGGGAGGTAGCTACCCCTGCCGTGTTTATAAATGTACTAGCAAAGAAGCATTTCCATTTATTTTCATTATAATATATTCCATGGGTAAATTACCTGGAACTTCATGCATAGACCCCTAAAACAATTTCTGCCACATGGAAAACTGAACAAGACAGAATGAGTAGGTATGCTGTCCTGTTCACAGAAATTCATCTATTCCCTGAAGCTCTGTAAGAAGGGATGACTACACACACACACAAATTACCTGACAGATAAAAATTTCAGTAGTAAAGCGTGACCATGGCAAATAATGAGACTTAGGAAATAAAAGTAAAATAAATAATATCCAACAAGGGTCTAGACCAGTGGGTGGAAATCTAGACTGTTTATCAGTCTCAGCTGACTGGCCCTCTTCCCACCCCACCCCCACACCATACCTCTTCCCGGGGTGGCCAACAGGCAAGATGCCCCAACTGTATTGTGTGCATAGGTTGCTCTTTTCGATACTAAACAAGACAAATCTAAAAGTGCTTCACAAGATGACCTATAGATAATTCTCAAATTATTTCAACATATTCGGTCTTCTTATTTTCCAGTAGCATTCAAACAAAGAAACAACATTGTCTCTTGTCCGCTTTATTCAAAGGGAAAAAAATTAAGAAGAGGAAAATTATGTAAGAAACCTATCTTTGGTTAATGAGCCAAGAAATGCTTGTCTACCTGTGGCTAGGCATTTTAATTTAAGATTAGGCTTTCGGTAGCTGTTTCTGTGTTTAGAGAATTAAAACAATTGGACCATGACTTTAAGTATCTTTTTCCCCTCGATAATACACAGATTAATATATCAGCCCTGAGATTCAAAACAATATTTCCAACTTCCTGCTGGGTATCTCCCCTTTCATGTCTAATAGATATTTCAAACTTTCCGTTGAAAACCGAACTCTGGCTTCTACCAGCCTGTCTCCTCTGTCAGGTTCCTAGTTACAGCAATTTGTACTCTATCCATCAGCAAGTCCTGCTTCAAAATACTTTCCCCACTCTTCTGCAGCGGCTGTGGTCCAGCACAGTGTGGTCTCCTCAGACTTCTCAAATCAAGCCCTCCCTGGCCTTCCTGCTTCCCTGTAATCTAAGTCTCCAACCAGCAGCCAGAGAGGACTTGAAGTAATGTAAATCCCAATGCTCTTCCTTCCCAAATACTTCAGGGTCCTTATCCAGGCTTAAGGCATCTCTCACTCACCGTCACGATCTCCAGCCTTTCCCCTCTCCTCCACTGGCCTCAGCATTGGCGTTGTCACTGTTTCTGCCACATGCTAGGCTCCCTCCTGCACTGGGGATTTTGCTCTTGCTGCTCCATGTGCCTAGAAAGCTCTGTATCCAGATGGTTTAATATCTGCCTAAAGTCTCTCACTCCATCACTCAGGATTGCTCAATGTTACGTCCTCAGAGAGGCCTTTCCTGACCAACACATTCAAGATTCTCCTCCCCTTGTCACTTTCTAATCCCTAAAGCTATTTTATTCATATCCAAAGCAGAAAGTAAATACAGTTTCTTTATTGAAACTTTCCACCACCAGACCATTACCACCAGGAAGTAGATACTTTGATGATCTCCTGAGATTGGCACATAGTAGGCACTCAGTAAATATTGGTCAAATGAATGAATGAAATAATTTCACACCTTGGAAGTTGATAGACAAGAAGAAAATTATGCTAAACGTGTGAAATATCCAATTATTTCTAATTACAATATCTTGACAACTGTATTAAACAATCACATTAGATTTTTATGGTATGAGAACTGAATTGTGGAACTTCTAGTCTGAAAGCTAGACTTCTTTATATTTAATTATTTCCTGGGAACTTTTAAATACTCTACTCATTGTCCCCAAAATGATATTTTATATGTAGATAAGAAATTATGATCTAGCATAAAATTGGTACTGTAGTCTTAATAAGATTCAAATGTAATCCTTAAATCTTGCCTGGTGTTTCTTACCACGCAGTTGGCTGCTTTTCTCCATGTGGAAAGCTCTCTCTGGGGAGTGGCAGCTCAAGAATGGTACGTGTAAAAATACAGCAAGTTCATCAGAGAAGCACGTTCTTCTAATATCAACCACTGGCACGTGGGAGCAACGCAGAGGTCACAGCTTGTCAGGCTGCCCTGGAGCAGTGGTCTCCAGACTGGCTCCCATGGGCTACATGAAGACTTGTCACAGGGATGCAGGGCTTGGGGTTTTAAGGGAATCCATTCTTAGATCCTCAATTTTCCCATGCAGTCTGAAAGGAAAACTGACCTGCGTGAAAACACTCCCATGTGCACTTTCCTGGCCTCCCTTCTCTGACTGTGCAAAACCAAGGCAAGCCCTTCCCTGCTCCTGAGTGGAAATCGACCTCTGAGTCCAACCCCAGGCCTCTGAGAAGTGCTAGTGTCTGGGCTGAGAGGGGAGCAACTGTAATAATGGGCAGTTCATCTTTTAAAAAAATTTTTTTTAGTAAGGTGGTTTCTAATTCTTTTTTTTCTCCAACATTGAAGGAGACCCTAATCAAGGTATTATTTGGTAGATAATTAAAAATAACTTCTGCTAATGGATCCCAAAGAGATGTGGAAATAAAATGCATAACTTTAAAGAATCAAGTGCTGTCACTACAAGGAAAGATCTATTTCCTTCAGCTTATATATGTGAATGATGTTTCTCAGTATTTAAACCTATAAAACCAAAAAACTGAGAAATGAATGATACAGAATCATGTTCATTCAAGCACTAAATAATAATCCTTTTTGACTACATTAATTGATTGGGATGAAAGGGCTCATCCATCTAAGGAATACATTTCCAATACAATATTAATTTTTATATTTAAAATTTTAATCAAGATGTATGATACATATGCTATTTTGATCAACTGTATCCTACTAATAACTACAGTAATAACTTAATCCATAAGACAGTTTTAATTTAAAGTCTAATGCCATAAAATATTTTAAAAAGAAGTTTTTATTTGTATATATCTTGTTTGCAATTAGCTATTATGTACAATAACGCAAGGAGGAAGTAAGTGTCTTAGTTATAAAAGAAGGAATCTCAGAGTTTCCACTAAGTTTCTTGAAAGAACTTGTAGGTATTTTGATAGGTGCGGTCAAGAACTCCCTGATTCTACCCCTCTCTCCTCCTGCCTCTTTGACTCCAGTCTGGCTGAACAGACAGGCTTCTCTGGGAGAACAATCTGCTCTTGCTGCTTGTGCCATTTCGCAGGCCAGCCCCCTGGGTCCTGTCTCCCGGCTGCAGAGGTGTGAGAGGGCTGGCCTCCAGGCCTCCCTCTGCCCCCTGGGTCCTGTCTCCTGGCTGCAGAGGTGCGAGGGGGCTGGCCTCCAGGCCTCCCTCTGCCCCCTGGGACCCTGGCCTCTCGCCTAGGGTTGGCTCTGTCCTTGTTCTCCGCTGACTGCCTCAGGTGTCCTCCAGGGAAGAACCGCTGGCCCATTCAGTTTATGGCATCAGCCTACCTCCATTTTTTAGCAGAACCCCCAAATACGGCCATCCTTCCCTGCTCTGTAATTCCTCATGATCCAGCATAACAGATACAACCTAACGTAAGCCTAAGCAGCTAAGAGTATTCATCTGTAAACTTTTCCATTATTTTCTAATCCAGTATTTTTAGTATCAGGGAGTAAAAAGAACAATTTCTTCCCACATGATTAAAACTTTGTTTGGCAAAGGGAAAAGATGGCAGTCAACACGCAGAAGGAATACAATTTAAAAACAGCCTGCTAAAAACCTCTTTTCTATTTTTAGATTCTCAAGATTTGGGGTATTTGAGAAGAGCCATTTCATTTCTCACGCATTCTCTTCCCTAAAGCTTTTATTCTGAAACTGTTTGGCCAGCCGTAAAATGAATACCTAAAAGTTAAATTAAGGTAAGTGGTTTTTTTTTTCTCTCTCTCTCTCTCTCGTTTTCTGAGGTCTTCAAGCAGAGGCCCTGAATCTGAAAACGCTGGAAATCTTTCAGCTTTGCCTGCTCCCCACATGGAGTACTTCCAAGGGGTGAGTCATTGTCTCGTTTAATAAAATAATTATTGGCTGTTTGATTTATTTACAAGTCACCTTTCCAAGGAATTTTTATCTGCCAGGCCCAGCCACCAAAATTCCCCAACAGGTGCCTGAAGTTAATTAATGAGAAGCCCATGGCTGCGTGGGAAAGGGAGGCAGCATTCATGAGGGTAGGTTCCTGGGTCTGGGAGATAAGCGTGAGAACACAGGCACTTAGTCTGAAGGTACCATGTTCTGGGGAGAGCACTCAGCTTTGCCACTGCCCACGATTTGGTTGTGAAATCCAGTTACTGGAGTGAGAGGGCAAAGAGTGCTTGACACATCACCTTGTCTGGGAAACCACGGTTCTTTTTAAAACACTAATTGAAACTGCATGTGTTTTAATTAAAACAACATCTGCTAGGGTCTGAAGAAACATGTTTCGAAAAGCAGAGAAGGCATGTCACCAAAATATCCTCAAACTGAATTAATAAAGTGAAGCTTTCAGTTCCCAGGAATAAAAACACACAGCGTCCCCGGGCTGCAACGAGAAGGGTTCCAGAACCTCCGTCTGTCCCTGGGCTCAGGTGGGACAGCTTCCCCAGGGTCAACAAGGCAGGCAGAGCAGGTGCCCGTGGTGCTGCGTGATGAGCCGCCTGGGAGAGGCCTGCCTCTAGAATGGGGTGCTGCATGCCAGGGGCCCCGCACTGGCACGAGAGGGGACAATAACAACACACACATAGACACACACACTCTCACACATATTTTAACTGATGGTGTGCCATGCATTTCTAGAGCCCTCTATTCCCTGGGTTTGCTGGGAGACACTGGGTGTAGAGCAGCATTCTGAGCGCCCAGAGGATGGTGACCAGAATACGTCTCAATCCTAGGCTGCAGAAACTTTGAGAAATGATCTGAGTAGCATTTGAAATGCTGCTTCATGAAGACAGATACCCAGCTTTAGGTATATCTTTATTCCCCAGAGAAAATGCTCTTATGACTAGAGAACTGGGTAAAAATGTACCCCGAAGTCTGGATGAAGATCAGCATTTACAGGTCTAGAATTCCGTGGGTATGCCGCTGGGGGATCGCTAAATGCAAAAGAATGCTTAGGGAATATATACAATGGTGTATGATTTAACAGAAAGAATGAAATCTTGCATCTGCAACAACGTGGATGGACCTAAGGGCGCTGTGCTAAGTGAGGCAAGTCAGACAGAGGAAGACAAATGCCAGATGACTTCACTTACATGTGGAATCTAAGAAACAAAATAAATGAACAAGCAGAGCAGAAACAGACTCATAGATACAGAGAACATTTTGTCAGTTGCCAGGTGGGAGGGGGTTGCAGGGATGGGTGAAGGGATTAAGAAGCACAAATTGTTAGTTACAGAACAGTCATGGGGATGTGAAGGACAGCGCAGGGAATACAGTCAATAATATTGTAATAACTACCTATGGTGCCAGGAGGGTACTAGGCTTATCAGGGCGATCATTTCAAGTTATATAAATGTCTAATCACTGGGTGTACACCTGAAACTAATATAATATTGTACATCAACTGTAATTGAAAAATATATATATAAAAAAAGAGAAAATGCTTACAAAGAAATGTAACATTCAGGACAGTGTGGATACAATGAAGGCTTTCCCCTCCAGTTCTCCAAAGAAAAAACTTATCACTAAATAAAGATCTGGCATGGGGGATAGGGGTGGGAAGGAGGAGTGACTGCCATTCTACTGACAACATTATTTTTATTTATTTATTCAGTCTTTATTTTCACTTTAAGACTAATCATTTATATTTACTTAAAAACAATATAATTAATTTATGAAAGAACATTGCCCTTTAAGGATAACCAGGAATCCCCGTCTAGAGAATGGCCAGATGAAATCTTTCATCTGAATATTTAAAGCAGAGTGCAGCAAGGAGCTGGGAATCCCCTCTACTCCTTCCAGCCCCTGTACTCCCCAGAATGAATGAAAGGGGTGATCTGAAAACCACGTGAGGGGAGACAAATGGCACTGGACTTCCTGCTTAAATCATAACTAACTCCCAGGTCAAAAATCACCCTTATCTTGTTCATGGATCATTAATACGGGAAAGTACGAAATGGGCACTGCTAAGTACACCTAGAGATTTGGATCTCCTCTCTCTTTCGTCTCTCCTGGGGTAGCTGTGTTTGGGAGCCAGCAGACTCTCCTAGGAAACGGCCCTCCCTGACTCCAGAGAGTGGTCAGGTTCTCTCTGGTGCTCCCTTTGAGGCTGGACTGGATCGAGAAGGTCTTGTCTGGACAGAGGCTCAGCTAGCTGTCGATGTGAAAAGGTTGGGCAAATGCGAAGAATGGGTCAGATAATATGAATGTGTGGAAGCATCAAAGAAGGATTCTTATAGTTCCTTCCAAATGTGGTGACTCAACCATCCAACTGAGAACAGAGACAGGGAGAGGGTCAGGCAAAGCAGAGAGGTCGAGGAGAAAGGATTGTGGCAAACTGGGGAGGCGCCAGGCCTATGTGGCAGGGGAAGGTCCTTCTCTGTAGTCCAGGGAGGGGCTTCAAGAGTGGGGAGGATGCTTCCAGCATCCCAGCCCTGGCTCACCTGAGAGAAAGTGTGGCAAGCAGCCAGCACCCAGGGAAGTGAAGGGAGGGTACTCAGCTAGCTTTGCTGATACCACCTGCAGGGTGCAGCAGCTCTGCCAGTCTTTGGCAAAGATCGAGGCACACAGAAAAAAAGCATTACTATTTCCTACCCAGTCTCGAAGCTCTTCCAATGTGGCAGCAGAACAAGTGAGTGTGAGTAGTCCTGGATTTCAGTGAATATCTAAGCTGTCCATCTTTCCTCTCCTCCCTGGATGCTGTGGCGGAAACAGACACCCCGCCATGCCTTCCTCGCTTTATTTGGGGTTCCCCAAACCTCCTCTAGATCCATCCTTCAGAATAATCAACCCTTGTTATTCACCCACCAGTGAATTATTATGGCACAAAGGTACTGAACAGGCATCCAAGTAGAGCCATGTGCTGGGCACTGTAGGACATGAAAATAAATAGGGCACCAGGTTCCTGCCTATTCGGTCATTGGGAGGAGTTGTGATGCATGCACATAAAAGTAAAACACAAAACAAGAATGAAACTGCACAATGGAAATCTAAGACGAATGGGAAGATTTCGTATCAAGTGGATGCTACCCATCTCCACTCTGAGTTCAAAGAGCAACCTTCAGCAGGAAGGCCACCCGGAGCTGGGCATTGAGTGGTGGGTGGGGGTCAGTGAGTAAAGAGCTAGGAAGAAACAGCTGGGGCAGAGGTTTGTGAGCGGGAATGATGGTACAGACACTGGTGTGGCTGGAGAAGTCATGAAAAGCACAGTTAGAGATAAGGGGCAGTATGGGGGAGCATGGAGAGCACCTCCAGGGTGATGCCAAGGCATTCAGGGAACAGATCATCTACATATTGGGAAAGTGTACGTGTGGTGCCCGTGTTCTACTTTGTAGCTACTTTGATACAGTCTTGATTGTCTATGCTGTCTGCAAATGCACAAAACAGCACACAGGATGAAACTGCTCTCTTTAGGATTATTTTCCATGGATGGGTAGCCATAGGTTATCGACCAATGCTTGGAGAGTGTTAGATATTTCTCCTCTCTATTGTTTATACGTGCTTTAAGGTTTTTAAATAAATTTTATTGGAGTTTTGTTTGTTTTGTTGGCAGAGAGGGTGGGGATTTGGCTAAAATAAATATCTGCCATTTTCATCAGGAACTGTCAACTTGCTGAAATGGGTGGCATTTTGCTAAACTGGTTAAAATGATATAATATTGTTAGCTCTTTTTACTGAAGCTAATTATTACCATTAATTTAAAAACAAACAACAAAAAACTTCTTTCTGATGACGAGATGACACTCAGAAGGATAATTAATATTTTCAGAAGGTCACAAAAAAAGTATGGATGTGCATTAAGCTGTACAATTGCGCCAAGTCACTCAGTACACAAGGATCTATCTATAGACTCACCGCCCACCCAATAGCTGGGACATGCACAGAATCATGGGAACAGGCAAAGTTGGAAGACACAGGAGAGGCAGAAAGTGTGACATTCCTCTTAGTGCTACTATATGATCCTCATTAGAGCTGGTGAGGTAGGGTGATGATTGTTCAACAGCTTATCTGGAGTTTTCCTGATAATGGAGTCCAAGAAGATAAGCCATTCGCTAACCCGGGTGTGGTAGCTGCTCCTCCCCCACCCCAAACTAAAAGAATGACCTAAGAAGAGATGTGATTTAAACTGAAACCCCAGAACCAGTGATGGGAAGACCTGGGTTCCTCCTGAAAGCCCGAGTGTCTGCGTACATCTGGTAAACTTCAGTAGGAAAATGAACTGGTGTTTCGATGATTTCCTTCATTGGTATAAACTCCTTTCCTTCAGTTGATGTTTTATGTAATTTGCCTACTTAATTTGCTGATTTGGAATTCATTTCAAAATGATGGTAAGACAGGAAAAATTTTAGTTCAGTCATTCGGCAAATATTTATGATGTTCCCACTGTGGATCAAGTGCTCTTCTAGGTACATGGGTTACATCACTGAACAAATGAGACGGAACTTCCCGCCCTTAACGGGCTTCCATTCTAGTGGGGAGATGGACAGGTAACAAGATAAGTAAATAATATGTTGTATATTAGAAGGTGACCAGTACTGTGGGAAAAAATAAAGCAGAAAAGGAGTTGGAGGTAGAATTTTAAATATGGAGGCCAGAAAAGGTTCTGTTGGGAAATTGGCACTTGAGTAAAGACCTGAGTGGGGTAAGAACTGAGGCGCATAGATACCTGGAGAAAGAGGAGTCTAGATGGAGGGAACAGCAAGTTCAAAGGCCCTGAGGCAGGATGGATTGTACTCATGTCATAAGGGAACCATAGTGACCCAGTGGCCTCAGCCAAGTTAGTGACAGCGAGGGGTAAGAGGGTGAGGTTAGAGGGGGAACAGAGAGTTGTATCATGCAGAGTTGTATTTTCCTTAAAAGCCTTCATTTTACACTGAGAGAGATGAGGAACTACTGGGGCTTTTCATTGCAGAAATGACATGTTCTAAGGTTTTAACAGGAACACCCTGGTTTCTGCATTGAGAGTAGACTGTAGGGGGTGAGAGTAGGAGCATGGAGACAGGTAGATGGCCATGGTAATAATCCTGGTGAGAGGCGATAGGAGGTTGGGGAAAAAAGCAATGAAGGTGAGAAGTGACAGATTCTGAGAAAATACAGAAGGAAGATGAGATTTGTTGATGGACTGGATCTAAGGGTGAGGAGTCAAAGGGGACTGCAAGGTGCCTGGCCTGGACCACTGCAAGGACAAATGGCTATTCGCTGTTGTAGGGAAGACTATGGAAGGATCAGGTTTGGGGAGAAGATAAGGAACTCGGGTCTGGAGATGTTATACTTGAGATGCCTGTCAGACATCCAGTGCAGATATTAGGCACGGAGATGTGGGATTCATGCCAGAGATATCTATTTGGAGTTGTCAGGATATAGATGATCTTCAACACCATGAAGTTATATCAAGTCACCAAAGCTTTGAGTGAGATTTGGTAGAAAAGAGAAGATATAGAAGTTTATTGTTTTTGTTCTTGGTTCAAAGTCATTGCAACTTTCTTTTCAATATATAAATTCTATGTAGCATTTTTCTATAAAAATCACTACTTTGACAGAATATCTAAAGTAAAAGAATTATCAAAGCTCACATTTCCTTTCTCCTAGATAGAATATAATGGTGCGCTTTTTGTTGTTAATTTCTGCTTTTCTCATTCAAGAAAAAAGTTATTAATTCCATAAAGCCTGTGACTTAGATATTGTCACTTCTATTTTTAATTGATTGGCTTCATTTCCTGTCTGGTGACATTTAATAGTAAATGCTTAATTTAATGTGGGCAATATGGAGCTCCAAATGTTCCTGCCCCCGACAGAGTGCTAGATAACTGGCTTCTGAGAAAGGAGGGATGCCTAGAAGCTAGAAAACCAATTAATAGTTCCCTATTTTGTAATATTTTAATCCACCAAAAGAAATAAAACACTCAAACTTACAATATCAAGTAGTGAGTATCCAGGCAGTACACACTGATTAGCTATTGATTTTCCCTCCATTTTTCTAGAGGAACAGCGGGATTTTATCAGAAACAACTATGTAAGGAAAAGAAGAGTAGACGGGGAGAGAATATTCTGACCTTTTGAGCTAATGGCCTAGTTTCAATACTTTACAAAATCCACAAGTATTTAAATTAAATTCAAATTAAACATAAATATCAAACTGTGTTTGCTTCATGCAAGTATAACAAATAATTTGATGTATTAGATACCAATTTTGAAGTCTGGTTTTCTTGTGAATAAGTACATGGCTGGTGACCTGCAAAAACTTTGTTTTTTATTGGAAGATATGATGACTACTGTGATATGGCAGGAAAAAAAATGCAAAGGGCCTACGCTCAGGAATTTGAATAGCAAAAGTGGACTCATGTATCTGTGTAAAATTTGTGTATGAAATTTGGTTCCACACCTAGTATTACAACTGCCCCAGAAATGAAATCTTGCCCCTTTGTGCACTCACCTGCTTTCTCCCAGATCTCCAGAGGCTATATACTCTGAACCCTTAGCACAGTGGGTGGTCTAGCTCCCTGCTTGACCTCCATTGACGCCTGTTACCTGCATTCAGGCTTGCCAGGCTTCCTGCTGCACTGACTGACCAATGACCCTTTGGAATGATCTCTTTGATCCCAGATGCCTATATTAGGACCATGGTCTGTGGAAGACTTGTGCCTCTTCCCAGGTAGGTTCCTGTGGTTCATTAGTTCTCTAGGCATCAACCAGCCTTGGCCTACACATCTTCCCACTTATGGAGGGAGGAACCAGGAGTCCTCTCCAGCCTGGGCTCCTACCACTGACTCTGTCCCAGGCACATGAGGTCCCTTGAAGGCCTTGAACCCTCTGGCTTGCTTCCAGCTCCCCTTCTAGGGGGCCTTCTGCAAAGGCAGCTCCTTCGACTTACATGTTCTTTCCCCCAAATATCCACGTCTCACTCTCACCTCCTTCAAGTATAGGCTCAAATGTTACCTTCCCAACAACTCCTCTCTTGACCTCGACCTCCCATTTAAAATCACAACTCCTTATGCTAAGTGAAAGAAGCCAAACACATAACCTCATATATTACATAATTCCATTTGCACGAAACTTCCCGAATAGGAAAATCCACAGAAACAGAACACACACTGGTGAGTGCCGCAGCTGGGAGGAGGGGGAAGGAGGGTGACCGCTCAACGGGTACAGGATAGTCCTTAGGATGATGAACATGTTTTGGAATCCAGTGACGACGCAGTGTTGTTTGTACAACACTGCGAAAATAATGCCACCAAAGTGGTATACTTTAAAATGGTTAATTTTATGTTCTGGGAACTTCACTACAATTAAAAAATTGGCAACCTCACCAATTATTGTCCTTTTTACCCAGATCCATTCCTCCCCATAGAACGTCCCTAACACACAATGGGATTCATGTGTGGATTTTGTTTATTGTACATATCCCCTCTCCTGAAGGTAAACTCTACAAGGGCAAGACTTCCTGTCTGTTTTGCTCATTGATGAAATAATCTCTGGGCCTAGAACAGGCCTGGAACATTGTAGTTCATGGATATATATTTGCTGAATATCTAGATGAACGTATGACCTTTTTAATGTTCATTAATAAAAGATCCTTCCTGTTTCTTAAATACCGAATTCAAGAAAGAAGATTCTCTAAACAATAGGATTAAAGAGCCAGTATGGTCTCATCCAAAATAAATTAAAAAATCGAGAGGAGAAGCAAAGTGGTGTGGATCCCATTACAATCCCTGCTCACCATGTGGGAAGCAAACAAAGAACTCTACAGGAATTTAAAGGATGGGAAGATGGTATCCAGTGCTGAGCATTGTGGTCGTTTGTAATTTGCGGGGATAAGAAATGCTAACAAACATCACATTTTCCTATGAATTCTGAAAAAGAAATCAGGTCCTTAGATTTAAACTAGGAGAACTGGGGAAAAACGCAGCCCCTAATAAATGCACTACTTCTGCATGCACATATGTTCTGCATGTGGATTCAACCACGTGGACCCCACCGGGAAATATTCTCGTTTTTAAAAATAGGGACTCTATGAATCGGACAGAACATACCAATGAGCTCCTTATTTCGGACGTCCAGGGCCATGTTGCGGAGCGCCGTGGCCACGGCGCACACCACGCGGTCGTTGTCTATCCGGAGCAGCTCCACGAGGATGGGCAGGCCTTTCTCCTTCCGGACGGCGGCTCGGATGTACACTGACCACTGCGAAAAAGACGGGAGGCAAAGGCCTTAGACGCGCAGGAGGAAAACCCTGTGGGCAAGTAGCACGTTCGGGTTTTCAGACTGTCGTTTGCAGGAACCAAAAAGGTTGAATTATCAAGACCTAGTTGCAGAATAGGTTGAATAGGTTAGACATGCGTTTTAACTTTATTTTTTGCCTTCAACATACGATAAAGGTTTTAGGGTGAGTCAGTTAACCACACTTTGCTCCTCTGGTACCAGCGTTTCCTTTACTTAGATTGGAAAGTCATTTGTAGCCATTGGTGTGACGCCTTGAGATGTGAAGGCTCGGGGCAGGAAGGGCTGGCTACTGACATTAGGGGGAATAAAAAAATGAACTCTGGAAAAAGTAGAAAATGACAAAAGATTGAGTGTGGGTGATTGTTTAAAAACAGAGATTTAATTTGGAGGTGGGGCATGGGAATGAGTAGCCAAACATATCACCAACAAGTTGTTTGCTGAATAATAAAGACTAAATAAGTCAGAAAAAGGTAGGGGTGAGGAGAGATAAATATGACAATGAAAATCAATAGTAAAAATTATAAACTTAAAAACCCCCACACATTTAGATAAAAATGTATTGTGTCTAGGGCCACAATTCCTGTCTAATTTATAAAATAAGATACACCATTTGTTCTGGGTTGGCGACTGTTGATCTTAATGGAACACACCTAATCTGACTATTGAAATGTACTTGTAATATCAGAATGATAAAGCATTCCAACTCATTTCACAGATTCATTTCAACTCATTTCACAGGGAGGCCCAGATTCCTCAGACATTTGCATATACACTTTATACTCTTGTACGGTGTTCCAGAGAAGAGGTGCACTATAAAAAATCAACCCATATAAGGGTTTAATTGGTAGCAATTTAATTTATGATGTAAGAAAATGCCATTCATGACAGGAAGTTTTGGATTCTGTGGTTGAGTCCTCCTAGGGACCACCAAGGTGACACAAAGTCCCCATCCCTCCCCCGCCGGGCCCCTCCACCCCCCTTCCCCTTGGGGCAGACACCCCAGAGCTGGCTCTCACCTGTGGCAGGCAGGGAGCCCCCTCTGGCAGTGAACGTAGGGCATACGCCATGCCTGCCACATCCTCAGCCCAGCCCTGCATGAAATATGAGATTAAAAACACACACAACTTCATCCCATCCTAAGTCAGAAGTCACATTCACAGTTTCTTATCACCATCAACTCATACCATAAACTTTTCTCTTGCCCCCACTCTAGGAACCCTGAGGGGATGGGAAGCAGAATTACTAAAGCATCTCTTGATTGCAGTGAACTATTTCACAGCCCTGCTCTCAGGGAGCAGAGAAATGGATGGTCCGGGAGTTTTAGACATGGAAAAACATCCAGGTTTGGAAGCTGTTCCTTGGAATTTGGAGGGAGGTGCTCGGTAAACACAGTACAAAACTTCCTTCCTGCCCACTGGAAATTTCACTTGCAATTTGACATGCTGAGACACGATTTTCATCTACCTCCTCCACTACCTGTAAATCTCTGGTCTCCAGGGCCCAGGAAAGATGGGAAACCTGAGCTTAGGCCACGCATGCATTGTTGGGTTCGTCCTTAAAGCTAAGGAGGGAAGTTAGAGAAAGGAAGAAAATGGAAATCAGAGTGTGGGATCGTTGTTTACCAATTGTGAAATGAACATCAACAATAGATTTTATACTGGGGAGATATTCTGGATCTTTTGAGAGACAGTGGGAACTTGAGCAGGCTGATGTATGGGCCCAGAGATGGACTCTGTCCCAGTACCACCTCATTCCAGCCCAGGATGCGGTTTGTACATTAGAGACCTCTTCTAATTCCCCAAGCCTCTGGGATGTGGTATTAGTATTCTTATTTTATAGATGAGGAAATCTAGACACAAAAGTGTTAAATCAACTGTGCCCCTGACCCCCAGTCCTCTTACTCCAAATCTGCATCTCTTTATGATGCTGACAACCTTCCCTCCCCCACCAGTAATCTCATTATCTCTCCCTAATCCTCCCTGCTCAGTCTCCCACACTTCCTTGACCTCCCCTCCATCCTTCCAAACACTGACAGAGAAGAACTTGGCCATATTTGAAATGAGCCAAGAAGGGAAGGCTATGATTTTATCTTCTTAGAAGTCCAGCTATTATATCCTTCCCATGTTGGATGGAAAGATGATTTGGTGTTTGGAAAATAAGGAGAGTCCTTTGGCTTTGTTGGGAACTGATTTGAGAGTCAAAATAAAAGGCTATATATGGCCCAACATATGGATGAGTTGCAATACACCTTTTCGGTATGATAAAATGGTCAACCATGATATGTGTTCCCTAAGTGAAAGGGGATAACAGACAACAGATTTGAACTCATATTATTGCTATTGCTGCATAAAAAATAAATTTTATTTTGAAACTTTTAGTTGTGCATATGTTTGTGTGTGTATGGAAAATTCCCAATATTAGTTTAGTATAAGACAACTCAGAATAAACTGTTTATATTTCACTCCAAAAATGTTGCAAGTTTCTACCAGTTTTCTTGACATGCAAAGATATGTGATAGTGATGCTTTTTAAGCGGCAGCCAACCGATGGACCAGTCTCAGAGGCCATGTGTAACCAAAGTGTAACCCACCAAGGAGTAAAACACCAGGCAGAGGTGGAAAGGAGAAAGGCCCCATACAGACAAAGTTATTGGGAAATGAGGAATGTTTCCCAGGTACACTCAGCACAGAACCACAAGGTTCCTACAGAGCTTTCCAAAAGAGAAGTGAATTGCCTTGGAATCACAGCAGGCCCTGTGGTGGTTAGAAAGGTGTATGGGTTGCCAAGAGTTTTGTAATCTAAACAAAAGTAAGAGTACCACGGGCATAAAAACATAAACAAGAGAGAAACATGTAACATCAACCCATTGTAGTTGAGGAGAAGTCTTTGGGCAGAATGAGAGCACTGTGCACTGAGCATGTTTGTACAGGGAAGGAAGAAATCAAGCATGGACCTTCGAGTACTGTCAATGGAGGTCCTGGACATTCCAATCTAACCTTGAGGGCAACTTGCCTGGATTTAGCGAACCTCATACAAGAAGTTGAGAAGTGTATAACTGGAATCACATAGGGAATGGCCTTGTTTGTGTCAGGAAAGGACTGCCTCTATTTGCATGTGATAGAAAAACAATTCCAAATAGTAAATGCTGTTCCTTCTCTTCCTCCTGATCCTCTACACGTTAAAAGGTCTCTTGCTTTAAAAGTATACTCTGTGATTAAATGGTTTTGTTATGTGATTGTTTTCCCATTGACTTCCATTATTGAATTAGCCATTTCCCCACTTTTTCTATTGATAGGGTAAAGAAAAGTCCTATTTTTCAAGCCAAATTCTTCCTAACACAATTTCATCTTTCAGAAGGATTTCAGCACCTTGTAGTGTCACAGGGCCAGCAAGTCCTACAGCTGTGAAGTAATACATTGTAATGAATTTAGTACAGATTGAGTGAGATTCTGAAATTTGTTCGGAATTAATTTACAGTGCCATGTTACTTACGAAGGTATCTCGTTCTCATGACAAGAGGGCAGAAAGTACCCCCCCCCCCCAAAAAAAAATAATAAAATCAGAAACCATGTGGCTTCTGCTGCATGTCTCCATTATTTTCTCCAGTGTGGATTGTATCTGAATTACCAAGTTCATCCAGCTGTAGAACAGCTCTGGTTAGCAGCAAGAGGATGAAGATTTATGAAACAACGGGGATGGGCAGTGTTAGCACAAAGCCCTTCAGACGGTGGGGTTCCTTTGCAATGGACATAGATTTAGGTGTCAGGTCTTTAAATTCAGAGCTATATTACAGGATTATATAGTTTTGTTTTTAAAATCTATTTTGAAAAGAGGTATCTCTAATCCAGAGGACTAGTGAAGAATTGCCTTATGTTAGTAAAGCAAAAATCAATTTAATAAAATTTTTGGTTAAAGTAATGGCAGCTATTGCATATTTAAAATGTCTTCTGTTTATATTTTCAGAATGTAAGTCAGGTTAATGCAGAGACTATGTGTTACTGCATCTCTTCATGTGATTCTGAAAATATGAATGTCCAAGTGGGAGATTTTCCTGGGGAAAAAGTATTTAGGTAGTCTTTTGTAGTAAGAACAAATAAAAAAGGTCAAGGTCAAGTAAAAGTGACATAGAGGAAGCATTCACTAAACCAACAGTAGTAAGTAGCCCTCCCCCCCCCCCCCCCCCGTGCCAACTCTTAGGCTATCTCAAGGATCAGCAATTTTTGATGGAACATGAATCTTTCTAAACATAATATTTTTTTTATGATGAACGTTATAAGACAGGTTCAGCCCTTGCTGTCTAACTTAGGTTTTATGGATAAGAAATCACTAAGTCATGTGTGCTTAGGGCCAATGACTTGGTTATGACCCTGATCCTCTCCATCTCCTTCTCCCTAGGTTGGACCCATCCATCCTTGTCATGTGTCAGGCTGGTCAACTGAGTGTGTCGTCTCCAGGAGCAGGATGATTGGGCAGAGTCCTCAGATAACCTTTGTCTTTATTCTGGCCCGATTTCTAACCCATTAGGCATCATGCTTCATGCCCCATTTTCATTACAATCTTTCAAAATTTTGTTTCTTTTCATTTAAACTTTATACTTTATATCATACCATTAACTAGGACAAAGCCAATTCTCTTTGTCTTAGATGGCAAACCATGATGTTGCACTCCACTAATCTGCCCTGGTTCACTTGTATGATACACTAACTGATGCTAAATTCAGTGTCTTTCTCAAGGCTGTTGACCCTGTCTCTAGGGAAAAGTCTCAAATTTCTCATTCTCTTATTTTTTATTCATTTGGGCCACGTGGCAGAAGATTCTGTTTCCTCTTCATTACATCTATGTTGCTATCATGTTAGCTCATTAAATATTAACAGGTTAATAGCCAAGTATCTATTTAGTCTATCTTATTTTAAAAGTAAATAACAAGATAATACAGTCTTGAGAATTGTCACATTTTAGGGGGAAAGTTGACTAAACAGAGATGTCTAAACTGTTCGGTTTAACAGCAACTACAGATGTACTTCTATAGTTGAAATCCTGAGTTTTCACAAAGTTCAATTACAATAGAAATAATGCATAAGTGGGAGTTCAAAGAACATTAGGTCACATTTTTGGAAATCTTTATCCTACTATATCCACTTGTTTTATTATTCTGTGACAAAAATGTCACTGTACTGTAAATGAGGAAAAGGTAACTGAATTCCATGTTGGCTATGAAGACATTTATCACTTTGCTTCTGCCATACTGCTATTATGTTTTTCTGATGCTCATAAACCAAGTAATGAGGGTTTTAAAGTTTAAAAAGCATTTAGGTCATTAGGAAGATCTAGTTTGCTAGTGAATTTGTCACATAAAAAGAGTGTGCACGATCTCCCTATAAAGAGTAATTATTGTTTCAGATGATGAGGTCTATAAAAAGCCATCTCTATGCAAAATTCTGGTGTTTTACCTTCACATTTCTGCTTTTGTTTGGGTCATAAAAAGTTAAGGACACTAAAAAAAGTCACTAAATTTCAACAGTTGCTATAAAATCACATTCTTGGAACTATACATTTCAGATAGTAACACATATGAAACTTGATGCTATTGTGTATCGTAAATTAATCTTTTACTTAATCAAGATTTTTTTATTAAATTGAATCTTTTTTAAAAGTAAGAATTTATTTTTTGTACAGGTTGTTCTCAATCTTCTAAACATTCTAACAGTTTATCAGTGTTTGGCTTATGACTATTTTCCCAAATCATCCCTATGGATTATCATCTTTTCCCATGTACTCCCTTGCTATTTAATGTGGTAAATGAATAAATGTGATCAGCTTTTATGCATGCTGTGCATTTACATTTTGATAAGAAAGCTCTTATGCAAGTATATATATTTTTAACTACACACAAATATTCCTTAGCAGTCCCTTGCTCTGCCTGAGGACCATCCCATTTGTCTAAAGTTACAGAATTAGGAAGGCAAATGCTTCTCATAAGTAAGGTTGACATTCTGAGAGTCAAAGTTTTACTTCAGTCATTGGGAAGTAAATCTTTTTAAAATGCTTTCTTTTAAAATTATTAGTAATAATTAAGCATTTTCTTGATTATCAGGTATTAGGGTATATACAACGGCCAAGACACTGAATGGCCTCTGACAGTTTCTCTCTCTTGCATCCTTGTAGTTACCTTTTCTAATTCTTCTGTCTTTTCTCTTTGCCATCAGAGTATTTACTCTCTTTTTACGGCAGATCAGTATGCCTGTTTAGAAGAGGCACTCCTTGCATTTTTTAATCTGCTGCTTGAAATCTGATGTGGACTGGGAAATCTGATGGTCATAGTTGTTAAACTCTGTTGAAAATGCAGAATAATTTTTGTGATGTTGACTTCATCTGCCCCAGACCCTTTTGCCTCATAATTAGTCTCTACTCTATGAGTAATAGAAAAAATTACCAAATAAATGTCTCAATATGTGGGGATAAATTTCACACTGGGGATAACTGTGCTGAACTAATGGGCGGGTTTATGCACTAAACACAGTCAGCAAGATAGTTACTGCCAGGAAATATTGAAAATTTGTATCATACTTCATCCATAATTCTTATTTTATAATCCAAAGTAGAAGAGAATTTTTGAATATTAAAATGGTATAAAATTTTTAATCTCAGCATTTTCTTATTCCAAACACCTATCGACCCAGGCATACCTCCACAGCTCTCCCAGCTGACCTGGTTACCTCTGAGATAGAGAGCCTGATCATTTAAATAGAAAGTTCAACCCTTTGGGAACTATGGGGTTGGGAAATGCTATCAAAATCTACAGCTGCAAAGCACAGATGAGTTTGGGAATGGAAAAGGTTATAACTTTCCCATAACTCCTTTCTATCACAGGGCTGAGCAGTGGGATACAAAGAGATAAATGGGACTTGGATTCTGTCCTTAAAGGGTTTACAGACCACATTCCTGTCTACAGGACATTCTTAGTAGGTCAGCAGAGACTGCTATTTATAAACGAATAATTGGTGACACTGATCCTTAATTTTGGAGTTTACATGTGGTGCAGTTCTTAGTACATAACATGTCTTTTTGTCTCTGGCTGCTTTTAAGATTTTCTCTTTACTACTGATTTTGAGCAATCTGATTATGATATACCTTGATACAGTTTCTTGATATTTCTTATGCTTGGGGTCACTTAAGTGGCTTGAATTTGTGAGTTGAAGTTTTTCATTAAATTTGAAAAATTTTCAACCATTAATTTTTCAAATAATTTTTTTCTGCTTTCTTCTTCCTTTATCTCTCCCTTCATTTGGGGACAGCAATTACACATACAACAGGCCACTGTACATTTTTTTTTTCTTTTTTCTCTGTGTTTCATTTTGTATAGTTACCACTGCTGTTTTCCAGTTCACTAATCTTTTCTTCTGCATTGTCTAATATGCTGTTAATTCCCATTTCCATGTATTTTTTGTTCTAAACATTGTACAGTAACTTTAGCAGTTTTATTTGCATCTTTAATATGTTTCCATGGTTCCAATTAACTTTTTGAATATGTGAAATACAGAATTTAACTTTCAAAGCAGAGGTTGTAGTCTTACACTTAAAATCCTCTAGACCTCAAAGATATGTCTCCATTTTAAATTGTTTTAAGAACCCAAGCATTTCTTAGAGAAAATAATTCACTAAAACATCATAGTTCAAGATGGCATACTTGATTTGCTACCATCTAGATGGAGTTGTGTTTCAGGTCAGATTGATGCCCTCAGGCCAGAGCCTACTTTCCCATGCCCATCTGGTCAGTCCTCCAACTCAGGGGAGCTGGGTGGGGACTTGCAGCAACTAAGTGCTCTTGTCTATGTAGACTGACAACCACTTGGCCAATGATATCCTGCTCTCATCTTTGCATCCAGTGTCCTGATTGGCTTACATGCTGTGATGTGAAGCAGCCACAGTCTTCTCTGTTTAAAGATGACACACATGAGAACATAATGAGCTGCCATAATTTGCCCAGGGCCACAAAGCTCAAAAGAGGTAGAGTCTAGGTTTGAATTGTAATTTGAGTCAAAGCCTCCTAAATTTAGAGGGAGATAAGATCTAAGGGTCAGTTCAAGGAAATTATTTCCATTATCTCTTTCCTATTCATACAAGACTATTCTCTAGAATTCTGCCTGGTATGGCTCTGCTTTTGAAACTTTTGTATGGTTGAAAGCAAGCGACAACTTCATCTGACAACTGCATTTCCCCTGGCCCAGCCTGAATTCTTTTAGTACAACATTAGGGATGCCTATGAGCAGGGGAAGAAAGGACAATATGTTCATTCCTAAGACTCTCAAAAAGGGTGGGCCTGCCCAGGCATCAATAGCCAGATCCTGGGAAATATTGTCAGGGACTAGGCCCCAAAAGTTGGGATGTCTTACCTGAGAAAGAAGGCAGTGCTACTGCCGAGACTGTAGCAATGGAAACAAAGGATCACACACATACACATACACACACATAGAGACAGAGAGAGAGAGAGAGAAAGAGAGAGAGAAAGAGAGAGAGGGGTGACAAGAAGGCAGATGTTGGAAAGTATAAGAAGAAGAGAGGGTGTGGCTGCAAGACAAGGCTGAGGCTAGCACGTGTGGTGTCTATGGTATTGAGCTTCTGAGAATTATCTGTAGTATGTGCCTATATTAACACTGATTTAAAGAACATGTTAAAAGAAGGAGTGATTTCTCATATTCCAAACCCAGGCTTTAATATTAAATTAATGGAAAATGGATGGCAGACATCTATACTTCCTCTCTTGATATTTTCCCTCATATGTGCTCATTCATCTAAGAGGTTACACTTTTTTATGCAATAAGGCATGTTAGCTCACGTACGATTAGTGATCAAACTCAAGAATTCTTTGCTATGGTGAATCCCTTTCTACCCAAAATGAGGGTCATGGAAATTTTCCATGAAAGCCAATCAGGGATGGTGTGTGTTTATAAGGATTCTAATATTCCCAATCATATATTTTACTTTAACATTTTTGCCAAAGATAACTAGCAATAATACTCTTCTCTGTAAGCCAGTAATTTAAAAATTCAAGAGGTCCTTTTCTTCTGGGAACAGGACCACCTACAACATTATAACAATTCAATGGGTCTTTATACAGGACGTTTGGGTATTAGCTCCCTTAACAGTCAACAACAGTGCTTCGAAGAGCATCGGCATGTCACAATCTCCTCTGAAAACAAAGTAACTCAGCTACACAAGTAGAATGGAAAGCATCTCTCAGCATTTTCAATGACTACAATTACATCTATCCATCTGTGTTTTGTACTGATCTTCAAGGACCTCTGAGCCCTGAAGAAGAATTTTTCAAAGGAATACCTTTCCTAAGTCCAACAGTTCAATGTAACTGGTCTTTTGACATCCTCAAAAACGTCATTAGAACTACATTACTCAAAACTGGACTTCTGTGACTTTCTAAGGTCGTGCTTATAATCCCAGACTTCTTTTTTATGGTAACGAACTAGTCATACCTTCCAGCTCCCTGCAGCCAAGTTCTGTAGGGCGCCTGCTGCCCCTTCCAGCGTGTCTGCATTTGAGCACTCAGAGAGCAGTGTGAGGTAGGGTTTGACTATTGATGGGTGCCACAGCATCTGGATCCCTTTTGGTGGTTCTGCACAGTCTGGAAGAGGTCCTACTCCATCCCACTGGAGGAAGAAAAATGAGAGAGTAAACATCTGTAACATCATTACACTTCCCAATACTGCCCTCTGCAAATGTTACCGATGATAACAAAAGCAGGGTGTCACAACGTTTGGTGAGTATGTCCTGCATGTAGGGTAGTGCAATAGCCTTCCAAAAACAGGAGAGCCAATCCTGCCCACTGAGAGCTTACGCTGGAGAGTGGAGGGGGTTGGAGCATGGACATAACTGGCAATAGAATGGATAAGCCTCCTGAGAACAATTCTAGGTCATTGCTATAGGAAGGAAGGAGAAGAAATGGGTTGACTTTGATTGGGCAGGGAGGCTAAACATCAAGGAGGCATATTTTATAGTTAGCATGCTATTGACATAACATAGTCACAACAATCAAATGCCTTTGCTTCCTTTGCAGAAGTGTGAACTCTGATAAATTCCTACATAACTTGTGAAACACGTTTGCTTGATTTTGAGCACTATCATTCTATCTATGGGCTTCAAATGACAGCATGAACTATGAGAAAACTGCTGTGGTTTATTAGGTGCATTGACATAGTATAGGCACACTAGATCTTACAGCAGTTCTGGCAGTTAAGTTTGCTTTGGATTGAATCTAATAGCAGAAGAATGTATAACTGAAAATTAATTACAAATAATTTAGAATTTATGGCTTATTGCCAAAGGAGTATCAGTAGGCCATCCATTAAAAAGAATCGTTTTGAAGACCTTGTAGCAACTTGGGCAATGATTATAATAAAAGTGAACTGAACAAAGCAGGATACAAACTGATATGGGGTTTGTGCTTTATAGCACATAAAATACATCATAAAAAACATGTAATGATAATAAAAACTTATTAATAAACTGTTTATGTTTTTCATCTTTTTACATTTCAAATTTTCTGTTCTATTACTTTTACTAAAAATACTAAAAACTGTAAATTGATTCTGATATTTGCTCATACTTAGCCTTTGTCTTTTGTGAAAAATAAAGACAATGAGTATATGAGGGGAGAAATGAAGCAAACTGTACACATAGAAAAAATAGTCCTGGATTCGCTTTTGAGGAGGATCACAGAAAAACAAAATTACCTTACTTTTAGGGTGAAAGTACTAAGTTCTTTAACTGCTTTATTTGTGTTTATTAAGGGTTTCTTAAAATAAAGGTAGTCTGAATGTCATATACTAAGCTTTCTCACAGGTATTTCATGTACATATATATGTGCATGTGTGTATATATACATGTATGTATGACTACAAAACCACGACTATATTTCAGAATCTGTGTAAGTTCTGAAAATTTTACTGGAAGAAAATATAGGATTACTTCATATCCTTGTAACATAAAAATGGAAGTGTTGATAGAGAGAGTGTGAAGTTATTTCACTGTCACAAATAATTTCAAGAATTTCATCATTTACTTTCCAAAAAAACCCAACCCTGAAAATTCAAGCTTTCTTTTTCTCACTTATGACACAGCTTAGTTTAAGTCAAGGCTAAGTCTCAGAGATGAGTGACATCCCACAGATGGCTGTTGGACATCCCATTAGAGGTCATTTTCAATGAGAGTGTCACTCAATTTCAACTTTCTAACATGAACACTCAATGTGGGAATCTTCTTGTGTTGTTTTTTTTCCCAACCAAAGTGACTTCTAAACCATTCAAAGATGACTCTGCATCTGTGTACAGCCTATCAATGAAAACAGCACGTCTTTTAAATACATTTTTAAAAAACTGAAAGTGAACCAGCCTTGTCACATTGCACCTGGTCCATTATTTGAGACGGGCCCACTCCACTGGATAGAAAGACAGCGCGAGGCAAAGAGCACTGTCGTTCTGTAGGCTTGCTGACATCAATGATGCAGCCGGGGTGATACTGACTTCTCGGAGGACACCAGCTTGGGGTACTCAATCTATCTGCCCATGCAATAGGAAAATTATTTTACTTGGGTTTATTTTTTATTTTGTCATTTCCTTCTATCTTTTAAGGTCTCATTTTCATACAAAGATTTAATAATACTGAGACAAACCAGACTATGAAATTTAGAACTCAGCATGGATGAAATTTCCCTCTCATGGAAGAGCTAACACAGCGGTGGCGAAAGGTATTCAGTATTTGCACGCTCATTACATGTGAAAGCCGAACTGTACTAAGAGCAAAAGGCAGCTGGGTCGTTTGCTGGGTTCCATCTTGTTCTCCTTTCCTAACTTCTGTGCAATAAAACAGGATAAACGGCTAAATCAGCAGACAAATCCTTCTGCTCTGACATGCGATCTATGCAGCTCTTAGATACCTTTTATTACAATCTTTTCTTTTTTTAAAATCTATTTTTTTTTATTGATTTCAGAGAGAGGAAGGGAGAGGGAGATAGAGATAGAAACATCAATGATGAGAGAGTCATCCATCGGCTGCCACCTGCACGCCCCCTACTGGGGATCGAACTCGAAACCTGGGCATGTGCCCTGACCAGCGATCAAACCCTGACCTCCTGGTTCATGGGTCGATGCTCAACCACTGATCCATGCTGGCCAGGCGTGATTATAATCCTTTCTTTATGGTTACATAGAGAATCTGAAGACAATAAAAGGAAAACTGGTATGATATGGATAATCTTTGATGGCAGGTAGAGATGGAGTTCAAGGCGATTCTCTATTTCATAATGTTGGTGGCACCCCTGCCTGTCAATACTGAAGAAAAAAAACTGTTTCAAATCAGTCAGTGTATCTGGCCTTTATCTGGGTACTTTATTCAAACTTTTGAATTAATAGGGAAATAAGTATCAGTTACCCATTAAGAAATTTATTTTCATCACTCATAAAAAGAACAGAAGTTTTAAGAGCTGTGCTAACATTTGATGTTATGTTGCCTAGATAATCAACATAACAGGACTATAGGGTGATGGTGACATCAGGATCGGTCTAAAGTCATGAAACAGCTCTGCACATGGAAACTTTTACTGCTAACATTCTTCTAGAGTGAGGAGCCACGAGAAATCACAGGCTATGCCACTGTTTTACTAAAAAGGAAATATGTCATTTATAAACGTAAACACAATGTATCTATCGTAAAATTTCTACAAAACAGACCCATGGACTGAAGGCAAGCAGTGGCTAAATCTTTACCACGGTCAGAATACTAATCATTCAGCTATTTGGACCTAAGAACACAAGACTAAATTAATAAACCTGATGCAAACTGCTTACTTTGGACTATACCTTGAGGGCATATTATCAAAATTCCTTAAGAGCTTGAAATATGAAAATAATATCAAGTCAGGAGAGAGAAGTTTCTATGTAATAAAGACAGGGCACAACCAAGGGGTCAAAGTATTTCCAAAAAACCAACAGGGGCAATGCTAGCAGAGTATTTTTGATTATATTATCTGCATTATTGCCAAGCCATCTGACATACACACACACCCACTTACACATCAACATATAACTGTGTGTTTATATATCTCAATATATCAGGTTTAAATTTAAATATCATGCTGAGATGAAGGGAGTGCAAAAGAGAAAGGAGAAAGGCACTTGTGATTGTAAGAAGTTTTACTACAGCTTGGGGTAAATTTTCAGTGACAATATCCCTTTCTTCTCATAGTTCACTCTTCACACTTGATAGTTAAATAAACGCTCCTCAATTTTGCGCACATTTTTGATTTTCATTTGTTACATTCCAACCAATAAAATTTGCCACATTTCTAGCAACTCTTGATTTTTAAATGTTCAAATGATATCTTGTTTAAGTCATTCCTATGTTGTTAAATAGGAAAAAAATAACAGAATATATTTTTAGCTTTAAAGTTCCTCTTATTCATTCTCTTGATTATAGGAATTTAGGATATTACACATGTATTTAAAGTTCATGAAGCTACAGATTAAGCAGGTAATAGAGAGCTTTGAGATGTTTTATGGATAACACTATGGACTGACTGCTAGCACCTGCCCAAGAGTCACATCAAGGCCCTAATCTCCAACATGATGGTGTTTGGAGGTGGGGATTTTGGGAGGTGATTAGGTTTAGATGAGGTTGGAGGGTGAAGCCCCCATGATAGGACTAGTGTCCTTGTCATGAGATGAAGGGACCAAGTTTTCCCTTCCTGCCTATAAGAACACAGTAAGAAGGTGACCATCTGTGAACTAGGAAAAAGGCCTCAACAGACACTGCTGGTCCCTCGATCTCGACTTCCAGCCTCCAGAACTGGGATAAACGAATGTGTGTTGTTTAGGCCGCCCAGTCTACGGTATTTTGTTATAGCAGCCCAAGCTGGCTAGGACAGTAACCAGAGCGAAGACTAAGAAAACTTGGTATTGGGAGGGCCCCTCGCTGCACCATGACTTTTCTGCCGTGGCGCTCCCCTGGGGGCAGGTTGGCAGCAAACCAAAGAAACAGGATTACGTTGCCAGTAGGTCACAGAGCAAAGCAACAGACTGATTTGTCTTCCCAAATAGTGCCACACTCAGGAACATACTATCAGTACTTTTCTCACTGACTTTAAACGCATGACTGCATGACTGGAGCCAATAATCGAATCAGTGAACACTTTATATCACTCACTTTCAAAACTTGTATGAAATTGAAAATATAAATTATTTCTCCAAGAAGGTAATGCTCAAACATTTTTTAAAAAAGAGAAGAGCATGCCCCTGATTTAGAAGCCAGGGGGCTGCTGAAATTTGGACACAATACTTTCTGATGTGGTCCCAGGCAGGCAAAGGGAGACAGACACGCTGGAGACAGACACTGCAAGAAATGTCTGCTTAGGAAGAAAACCCCATAGGTGTGGGGATGTGTTCAATGTGTGGGTTAAAAAAGAAAAGAAAAAAAGCTTTCCTTTGATTTGCTTTTAATACTTTTGCTTCCCTCTAGGGCTTAAATTCTATTTAAAAGATTTCTATCTTAGTTGGCTTGAGGATGGAATAGTGGAAGCCATTTGCTCCTTATAGAAAGAGAAAGATGTGACTTAGGGATAAAAATCAGAAAGTTCAAAAACTAGAAAGTAAAGATGTCTAAACACTTGACAATGAGACTTCGTAAATGAGGTTCTTTAAGGGATGGAAGCTCACGAGACCACTGGGACGGTCACATTCATCAAAGCCCCTGTTGAATGAGAATTACCAAGAGGACCGCAGCTCCGCCCCGTGAAGGAGCACACACCTGCCCCAGTCTCCATCTCCAATGCACAGGGCTGGGCACCTTGGAGGTGCAAACAGGAAGGCTTTACATTTCAGGAGAAATGCTAAAACACACCGCTCCCACTTGCATAGGTCACGACCACTTAAGTCCATATAAAGAAAAGAGCTTTTACTTTTACTGATGAGCTGTATCCTTGAAACACAAACAGAAAGCCTAATTCATCTCTATTGCGTAGATTTCTCTGCCGAGGAGGGGGCCTTGCAGTTAATACACATGGGCAGGCTTTTATTTTTCAGGGGTTTCAGTGAAACAAACCATAGTCCTGTGATACTGCAAGATACAGGGAGTGGCTCTGCAGTCCTAGGAAGCACTGTGATTTTAAATCCCACTCTTTCCTCCCAGGTGAAGCCACACGTCACAAAGAAAAGGTGGCCTAAGATGGTCCTAAGGAGGTAAGCTGTCAGGGGATATTTCTCACATGCAGGGTTTGGGCTAATTAGGCCAAAACCAGTACTAAGTACTTTAAAAAGCAATGACCTAAACACAAGTCCATGTGCTGTTTGCCATTTTTGCTCGACTTGGTCTGAACAGCAGTGACTAATTGATTTTGCCTTTATAGTGTTTCATTATCACTTCCAGCTTTTTTGGAGGGGGTGGGGGAAGGGAGATGGGGAATAGAAGTTATGGTTATTAAAAAACTCCAAGCAACTGTAAAAAGCCAGAATAAATAATGATTTTTGTGTTGACTGTTGGGGATTTCAAGGGAAAGGGTAGCTCAGGTGTCTGAATTCCCCTAGGAGCTGTTCAGAAGATGTTAGCTGCAGGGGGGTGCTGCTGTGCAAAGAGCAGAGAAAGATGCAGGTGAGAGGATGGCCAATTAGCTGTATTTATGTGGCACATGTTGTCTCCAGGCTGGCCTTGCAGAAGACAGGAGGGGGTTTGCATTTGCAAGATTAGAAACCTGTATGAAAGCAGAGGCAGGGTATGTGTTTTCTGAACAAAGGCTTCAGAAGAAAAAATTCAGAGATAGCTTTGCTAAGGGGCCATGTGGGCACACTGTTCCCTAAGGAAGAGGTGGGGGGGAGGCTGGTAGTGCTGCCTACTCCAGACACTGGCACAACCAGGCCCCTGTGCTGTGCCCCAAGGAGGAGTGCTATCAGGGCTGGTCCGCATCACGGGGCTGACCTGCCCCTTCTCCTTCCCCAAGTCATCATGATGAAACCAACTGGAACGCCAGGAATGCTCACCTAGGATTCTCCCTGCTCCTGACTTCCCATCCACTTGGGCCATGACCCTCTCCATCACCTGCCTTTTAGAGGGGGTTCTGTCCGTGACCTCCTTCAGGTAATCTCGAAGTCTCCTTTGTTTACATCTTTGATGATATGTCCCTCAAAGATAATCTAATACAGTTAACTGGAATGATTTTACCACCTAAGGGGACAGATGGCAATGTCTGGAGACATTTTTGGTTGTCACATCTGGGGGTGGGGGGAGCGCTATTGGCATCTACTGGGTAGAGACCACGGATGCTGCTCAACAGCCTACAATGCACAGGAAAAACCCCACAACATAGAATTATCCAGCTTAAAATGTCAACAGTGCAGGTTGAGAAGCCATGGTCTAGTAGTACAAGACAGACAGCATTTATTAATGGGTGGAGCACTGCATGGTAAAATGTAAATAAGGAAACCAAATGAGACCCCCAAAATAGTTTTAAGTCTGCAAACTCATTGAAGTTAGAAGAGCAGCAATTCTAGGTGATAGGATATGTTTCACATGATGCAGAAGCAGCAGAGGGGTCTCGTTCATTCCTGGGCGCGGCAGAGGAGCCACCGCATGGAAACGCGCAGCCACAATCTTTGCAGGCTCCTGCGACTTGCTGCTTTGGGGACATTAAATACCATGTCTTGACTCACCAAGCTCCCGGCATATGGTGAGTGAGACTCTACTGGAACCGGTCGTGAGGCATGAGCAGCAGCTGACATCAGCAGATGGTGAGAAAGGAAATGGTATTAAGCAGCAAAAGAAAAAAAAAGGATGGTTACTAATTAAGAAAATGAAAACTGTCTGGAAGGAAGAAAAACAACCTGTGATATTAGGCAAGGCATCAAGAACGCCATGACGGACGGCTCCATCAGGCGCTGATAAATCAGATCGGAATGTGTTTCAACTCTCCCTGGTACCTAGAGTGATTAAGGTAAACGTTGGCCGATGTATCAGCCTTAAAAACATCCATTCGCTAGATATTTCACGTTTAAGGATTTATGCTTGAGAAGTGATTAAGGGTGTAGGTGAGATTTAAGTACCCAGATGTCTGTGACAGTTTACATTAGTTGAAATTTAGAAGCACTCCAACTTTCTCATAGTTGGGGATTGGTTCGCACATCGCGGCTCAGGGATACACTGGAACTCTTGGCAGCCCTGCCACATTCCAGTATGAACAGCTATTTACAGGCAAGGAAAGGGGTCACCCCGAGTCGGGATAAACTGTCCTACAACTGTGTGCAGAGTGAGAGAGTGGGTGTTGCACCCACGCCTGTTCCCACCTTCAGTGATGCGCCAGGGTGGCAGCGGGTGCAGCTACCTGGGGGCAGGTAATGAGGGGCCGCCCTGTTTGTAGAGTATTTGCACACAGTAAAATGAATCAAAGTGGGTCTCTTTTATTACTATGTGCAGATGATTCTAAACAATTTCAACAATAAAACGTCTTTCATCACAGGGATGGAGAGCTCTTACTGCACCCTCTAAGTGTGCCTTTCACTCCTTTAGTGGGCATGGCAGCTTAGCATGCACTGTACCCCCTTAATGTACACTGCACCGCTTTTAAGAAAATGCCCTGAGGTGGTGGCTGCCCCACACAAACACTACACTTCCCAGCCTTTCTTGCAGCTAATGTAATCCATAGAGACCAAAGGGGATTGAACAACAGTGACATAAGTAACGTTCGGTTGGACCCCAAAAGAAAGGGCACTCTCCCCTGCCTTGTCTGGCCCATTTCTGCTCCTGAACTACACAAGTGAAGAGCCTTCTTGGGCCCTGAGGAGGAGGGAGCATCTTAAAGAGGAGACGTGACAGATCCAAGGAGCCTCTGGAGACTGCAGAGCAGGGCTGCTGCAGCGCCGACCTTCACTTACCTCGTCTAAGAGCCTATGCACTTGGCTGTCTGATATGGCCCCACGCTCACACTCTAACCAGAGTAGTACAAATGGATTGTGAAGGGTTAAGCAAAGCTGCGCCTAAATATGGAGAGAGAAAAAGACCTGAAAGGCTGTATGTCCAGGTATAAATTGCAACTGTGGCTCTTTCTGGGAGGGGTGGGAGATGGTGGAGGTATGTGTATTATTTTCTCCTTGTAGATTATTGCTATTTTATTCACATAATATTTACATGTTATGTGTGCATATGTACCTATGTTTATATTTATAAGTAGCTTCCATTTTGTCTGAAGTAAGGAGTAGGCTAGAGAGTGATTTTTTTGTCTGGAAGTAGGCTAGAGAGTGATTTTTTTACTTGAGGAAGTCTTGAAACGGTGGAGATGATGTTTTATTTGGTTTTATAGGATAATTTTCCAAGTAGCGGAAGAAGAGGACGGGAAGGCCAGCCAGAGGAGCAGCGTGAGCGAAAGCCTGGAGGCTGGCCTGAGCCAGGGATGCGTGCAGGGAAAAGCCTTCGAGGCTCTGCCAAGATGTGTCTATTATCATGGAAAAAATAAGGGGACATCGAAGGCACAAACAATACTATAAATGGAGCCGCTTACAAATGATGCCGGAGCTGCCATGCAGGAGGAGCTGCCTTACAGGTCCTATACCTCAAACTTGGAATGTTAGAAACAGGACAAAAGAACCTTCAACTGGGCATAGGACAACACTGTGTCCCGAAGAACTGTTTGCCAAGGTAACGAGAAGGCAGTTATTATAACTACTGGACTGATGATTAACAGGGTGAAATTAAAAACATCGTTTACAATGAGCATCACTATGCTATGTTATCTGCGCCAACAGAAACGCTTTCCTCTACTGATGTCATTGTCCCCCTTCCCTTTCTCATAAACACCCATTGCCTTTGTGTCCTAATCGGAACACTATTTGGGCTTCGTTTGGAATCAATGATTCCCAAATAGTTATTCTTACCGATTTCAAATAAATGCTTGTTTGCCTCTCATCTGGAAAGGCCCTTTCATTTTCAAGTTAACAAAGGTTTTACGGAGGCATGCGGCTCTTGCTTTTCTATATAAAGTACCATGGTGATGTCATAAGTGACACTTGCTGCTAGCTATGCATACGGCATCTATAATGTAAGAACAAGTTGGAAAAGAACAATAGCACTTGCTTTTAAACTGACCACGACTCAGTGAACTGTGGAACAGAGGCGATCAGGAGAGACAGTCCACCACAGAACAGGCCTGGATCAGAATCACCTTTGAATTCTGATGGGTCAAAGCCTTCACCCATGTAGATGGATATATATTGTGTGAATCAAAAAATTCACGAATGAAATGCAAGAGGAAAAGAGAAATTTTGAATTCTAGGGGACTTCCCTTGTTCTGTATTTTACACTGTCAAGTTCACATTGAGTGGGTCTTGAAGACCCAGGTCTGCTCTGAAGAGCAGCCAGCATCTAATCCATGTCTGAGCACCATCAATCCCAGGGCCCCATTGCAGGAGCCTTGGCCATATACCAAATTGAAAAACAAAATGGAAAAATGTTTATTTCTACAAAATGTGGGAAAGTAAATAAATCAATTTTGTCTATTTCTATTTCCCTGGACCCAAACCTGAATCTCTGGATTGCTACCCCTGCACTGCTGTCCTCGGCGGCTGGCACGAAGCCCTGCTAGGCAGTGAGCACCTTTCCAGGTGAGATGTGCTTCTTGGCACCTGACACGCAGACTGCTTTGGCGGGAGTTCTGCCCAAAAAGAGCTAGAGAAACTAGCAATTTGTTATAATTCAGCAGTAGGCTCTGAACACAGACTCAATGAATTTGCAAAGCCCTTTTGGACCAGAACATGGTGCACAGAATTGTCAAGTACGTCACACACAGCGGCTCATAGTCTGATAATTTCAGTACATTTCAACAGCAACCATTTTTGAAATAAAGTATGAATGAAGCATATCTTTGTATCACATATTTTCTTGAATTATCCCTACCAGGGATCTAAAAGAAAATGTTTTTGAGCTTTTTATTATAACTAAATATGACCTAAAGAATATTATAGCATTTTCCTTAGGTATAGAATATCAATGCCAAAAAGAGGAGTCAACATAAATTTTTGGAATACAGAAAGCTCCAGAGGCAATCATTAAACCAATGATTTTCATCACTTTTGCTTCCTGGTAAAATCTTTGGCTCCTATGTCGTAGGACGTCTTTGTTATGGATTAGATAACTTTTCATTTTACAAAGCCCCTGTGCCTTTCTCTGAGGCATCTTAAATTTAAAAGAAGGACCTTATACATTCTTAAAAGCAAACATTGACTTAGAGCAGTTAGTGCCTTTATAAATATTATTTTTTAAATGGTGTTTGAAAAGATTACAAATGTAAGGTCCATTGTAGAAAATTAATAATGGATAAGCACAAAAAGAATCAATCACAATCTTCTATCTTTGATGCTACTGCACTTTTTCTAGAAACACATACTTTTTTTTGTACATGCATATATTTTATATTTGCATATGTCGCATATTTTACAAAACTGGCCAGGTTTAATCTACATCTTATCTGTACCTGTGCACGCACCTACTTTTGTATTTCTTACTTCACTTCACTTTGTATTATATATTTTCTCGCATCACTACAAATTTTTTTAAACTTGACTTTTTAAGCCCTAGAGATCCCAGGGGATGGTTGATATCCGACCATCTTTAAAACTGTAAAACTAGAACTCTCTAGAAGCTTCTAGATGGGTTAAATCACTTTACAGGCTCCGAAAGTAACCTGCTGATCTGGTTGTTGGCAAAGATGGATGTCCCAGAGAGGCCTGGGAACAACACCCATTTCTCACCTTGCTGCGACCTGTTGACAGTGCTGACTCGGGGATTGGCTCCATCTCTCACTTGAAGCAGGAGCCTTTAATTTCTGTAGACTCCTTGACCCCTTTGCTGGAATGGTGGCCTGCTTTCCCCAAGTGCAAACCCCTGGAGGAAATCCTCAGGGTGAAGCACTTTTTTCTGCTGAGACCCTCAGGCTGGTTCAAATGCCAATCTTTCCCAGCAGGTGGCGCTATCTTGATTCACTTCTCTCCCTGGGCCTGGCCACCAGGCCAGGAGGCCCCAGGATTTGCCAGCGGTCTCCTGCTCCCCTCCTTCAGCTCATCTTAGGTCCTGCCTGCACTCTCCTCTCACAGCTCTCCTCTCACATCCGGGCCCTTCCGCTTCTACTCCCTTCCATTGGTCTTTAAAGGCAAAAGAGATTTTATTTTTGACTGTCTTTAAATATGTTGAACTTGACGAAACGTACCCAAATGACTTTTCAAAAAGGCATAATTGTTACCCGTTTACATCCTCGTTAGGTTTGATACTTCAGTTTTGGGCACTTCAAACTGGTTTTGTATTATAGAGAACCCAGTTAAAAAGGCTTTTAAAAACTGATCACTTGGTTGGAACCCTAACTTTGAAGCTTCCTTATAAACAACAACATCCACTGTATTTAACTCACAGTAATTTCAGCAAAACTTAAACTTCTTTTTTCTTAAAGAATAGTGTAAGAAAAAATGAGACAAACGAACCATATACATTTGCATTTAGACTGACAAAAATCATAAAATTAATCACTTCACTTTACTCAACTCAGGAAAGAGCTCATTGATGTGATAAAATATGGTTCAAAGGACAGCTCTCCAAGCCTAGAGAGTTGCTCACCATAAAGTTTCACGATGCAGCTAACTGCTTGAAAGTAGGGCTCTATTTTGGGGTAAAGTCCAGGACATTCTTTTCCAACCTCTGATTCCTCTGGACCCAGACAACTCCTAATCTCATCTGTCACCTGCAAGCCAGGTGACTACACCTTGGCAAAGGTGGAGAAGGGGTCAGGGTTCTGGGCAAAGTCTTACTAAATGAGACACCAGTGACAGGCACTAGGGACATCAGAAGGAAGCACTTTAGAATCCAAGCAACGTACTAGAGAGAAAACCTTGAAATCAGAATGACTGCAGTCTCAGTTTGAAGTACTTTTAGTTAAGGCAAAAATTGTATTAAGGCGATTTCCCAAATCTGCCTTGTGAAGTTGTCGGGGCCTATCCAGAGGTTCTGAGTCCTTAGGTGGTACGAGGGCCCCCAGGATTATGATCACCAGGCAGATGGGGAAGAATCAGATTCCTGCCCACATTTCAATCATGATTGTGCCTGTTCAGTTTCCAGAATAAAGCAGAGCAGGGACTGGGCCCCCTGGGATCAAGGTCTTGCAGCAGGAAACCATGAGAAGAACCACTATGCCTTTGTTAGGCCATGTTTAGTTTATTTGATATTAAAAATGTTCAGAACCCATAATTACCTGGCTCCCTTAAGTACAGGTAGGAGAACCGAGGTATCTGAAATCACTTAGTGTAATGCCTGTCACATGGTAGATGTTTAATAAATACCTGCTGGCTGACCATTTATTCCCCTAGTGGGACGGCTGTAAGTGGCTGAATGAAGAAGCACAGCTCAGTCCTCTTACAAGGCTCCTCGGATTCAGGGAGAAGATGAAAGACTCATGCACTGACCCGCCACAGCAGAAAAGGCGGGGCTGGAAATCTAGTCCTGAGAGCAGAGGATCGTCATCAAAGAAGCGGCTCGCTGTCTCCTAAACTACAGGAGCGTTTAAATAGGAACATTCAGGTCTAGTTGTAGAAGTACCTGGGGCAGCCCTCAGGGCCCCCAAACAGCTAGAGAACTGCAACCTATAAAAATGCTAACGCTGATGCATTCAAGTCAAATTTTGGGATTCTATTTAAAAATGCATTCCCATCAATCTGTACTCTTAATAAAGCAGTTCCTTTAACCCTTACTCAAGGTGAAATGATTTCCAAAATAGTTTAAAAATGGTGCGCCATGATCTAAACATACTTGGCATATTTATTTTGATTGTTAACCTAGCAAGAGAGAGTGTTGTGGGTTCTGTTCCATTTTCTGTCATCTGAGCTCAAGGACAGTCAGATCTTGAGTCTGTATAACCCTTAGCAGCTGGGATATGAGTACCGTGGCCAGGGGAAAGTTGGACATGTGATCACAATGTCCAGGGGAAGCTGGACACATGACCACAGTGCCCAGGGGAGATGGGGGGAACCTGGTGTCAGGGGTGTCTAGTCAGTAGCAGGATGGGCATTTCTTTGCATTACTCCCTTACCTGGGGGGTCGGTGGGGGAGGGGCGCAGCCTCCCAGAGGCTCCTGGGAGAGGAATAGAGGCTGCTGTGATTCCACCAAGCCTACTGGCCTTACTTCTCTTCAGGGCAACCTACTTACAGCTGCTCAAGATAAAGGCCGTTCATTTTGCAGAGGCCTCTCCAGCTGTCTGGCTTTCTAATTCATGGGAATTGCCCCCAAAACCAAGCTTCTGATGTCACTCTGCTGGAAGGACTGCGTCTCAGTTTGCCACCCCATTTTCCCCAGTAAGTGCAAGATTGCATGCCCCAACATGTCAGAATGTGGGGTGCAACAGGTGCTGAAGCTTCGGGCATCTCTCCTCAGCTCCCTTTCCCAGACCACACCTATTTCGTGCATCTGAACCACCTGCTTGTCACTGCACCTGGACCCCACCGGGCCCCCGTCAATGTGCGAATCCACGTGGGGAAGCAGCGGCGCCTGGGTCACTCTATGAGCTGGCACCTTACAGTCCGCCCGGGGCCCGAGTGGCTCTTTCTGTTTTTGAAATTCCCCATCTCGGCTCACAGGACAGGGGGAGGCATTTAACGTCCCACTGCCTCAGCTGTGACCCTCCCACAGGAAAATCGAGGACGCGTCAGCGACGGTGCCCCGTGCTGATGCTACCCTGTACCTACACGGCCGACGACATCTAAGTGCTGCAATTAGGGAGGGGGTGGCTGCATGCAGCTGCGAGGCGCCCGCGTCACCTGGTCTTGGGACTTCTTTTTCTTCTTTTTCTTTCCCCAGCATCCGGAGCTCTCGGCATCCTTGCCACCGGCCTCCCCACAGAGCAGCCCGTCCAGCTCATCCGTGCCCATGTGCTGTCCCTGAGACGTTTCCGCCGCCAGCCGGTATGAGAGGTTCCTTAAAATGCACACACAGTTTTCAACGGTCTGCAGGGCCCAGGAAAAGGAAACAGAGGAGGGATGAGTGAACACTAACCAGCACTCCACCCAGAAAAGCAACCAGTCTCCTCGTACACACGTCTCCTTGGGCGCAGTTTGAGAAGCTTAGAAAGGTCCTAAGCTCCTTTCTCCCCATGAAGATACTAGTTACAAAAAAATAGATACTTCTATAAAAGCTGTCACTGTTGACTGACAAACCCTTGGAGTGGGAAAGAACCTACAACCACAAGAGGTCCCAGGTGTTGTCCATTTACAGACACCTGGGGACTGGGGCTCAGAATCACCAAAAGCATGGTTAATCAGATTTCCATCAGCTCTGGGAGGGTGGCACTAATATTTACCAGACACAAGGGCACTTTCTGGAAGTAAAATGGGGCAGGAGGTGCAAACTAGAGTTGTCCCAGGAGAGCCAGGGGCTACCATCACCTGGAGGCATATTACCAAGCTACTGATTTTCTCTGAGATGGCTGATATTCCTATTTTCTTAGCATGGAGGTTAAACAGTGGTCAAGGACACATGCTGTAGAGCTGGACACCTGTAGAATGCCAGGTCTCTGAATATTGCCTGTGTGACGTGGACAAGGCACCCAACATCTCCATGGCTCCATAATCTCCTCCGTAAGATGGTCATAATTATACCCACGTTTCAGTTTGCTGTGTGGATTAGGTGAGCCAGAGGATGTAAGTGTCGTAGGCAGAATAATGTCCCTTCAAGATGTCTGCATCTGCATCTCTGGGGCCTGTGAACATGTTAGGTTATGTGATGGGGGGATTGAGGTGGCAGATGGAATTAGGGTTGCCAATCAGATGACCTTGAGATAGGGAGATGATCCTGGGTTATCCTGGGGGACCCATGCAATCATGAGTCTCCTGTAAGTGAAAAAGGGAGGCAGAGGAGTTAGAGTGAAGTGATGTGAGAGGGACATGACCTGCCATTGCTGGCTGTAGGGATAGTGGAAGGGGCCACGAGCCAAGGAATGCCTGCAGCCTCTAGAAGCTGTAAAAGGCAAGGAAACAGCTTCTTCCCTGCAACCTCCAGAAGGATCACAGCCCTGTCAACAAATTGATTTTAGCCCATCAAGACTCATTTGGGACTCCTGACCTAAATGGTAAGATAACAAATTTGTGTTTTTAAGTCATCATGCTTGTGGCCATTTGTTACAGCAGCAGCAGGAAACAGACCCTTTGTGTACATACTGAGAAGCGTGCCTGGCACACAGTAAAGGCTACACGAGGCCTGGGGGACCCATGGTGGAACAGCGCTGAGGGGCGGTCCAGGGCATGCGGCCTGGAGCTGGTTGGTCTGCATCTGAGTCCTGGCTCTGCCGTTTAAGGAGCTGTGACCTTGCTGTGTGCACAGAGCTAAACCTCTCTGTGATTCTACTTCCTCCCAAAGGCCCCACCACCAAACACTGGGGATTAGGTTTCAATTTATGAATTTGGGGTGGGGGCATATTTAGCCCAAGGCATCAACCTTTTGACCTTTGTTCTGGGTTTGAAGAACCGTGGGCCGAGGGAAAAAATACCCAATATAAAAAAAGAACAAAATAATGGTGGAAAATAATAGAATTGAAGTGTTATTTAATCATTCTTAAGGCACCTACTGTGTGGCAGCCACAGTTCAAGCAAAGAACTTGGTTCCTTTTATAGGTGAAGGCAGCAAGATCCGAAGCTGCTGGTAACTCACAGCAGACTGTGCCCCTTCTCTCTAGTTCTGGGTTTGGGCCGAAAGGGGGGGACCAGGGTCCGGAGTCTGCACTGCTCCCCTCTATGGCTGAAATCTGGTCAGAGGTAGTATGTCTTTGACTTAACTGTGGGGGTGTGAAAATCAACCAGGGAAACTGGTTTTCAGGATCTGTCTTCGGAGCCTTTGCCATCTTAGTGAAGGCTTTCTTGTCGGCTTTTCAAGGTTTCCTGGCTGCTAATCCCACAGGCTTTGAGTCAACTTGATTTTCTATTTCAAGCATTCTCTCAGCATCAAAACAAAAAGGCACCAGCATGAAAGCAGGTAAACACGGGACGATGCATGAAAGAGAGGAGAGGCCCTCCCCGGAAGGAAAACGTTGAGGCATTAAGTCAGAACGATTTTCAAATCAGCTCAAACTGATTCTCCTTACATCAAAGACTTGGGAGAATACACTTTTCTCTTCTTCCTGTTCGTCTTCCCCGGGGCATCTCGGGGCTTCTGTTTAACAAATGACAACTGGAGAGTACATCTACATACATCTGCATGCATCTGCGGCAGCTTCGGGAAGGGCTTTATCAGGGGCCTGTGGCCAGGCGGTGATTTGGGGAGAGGCTGGACTGGGAGAGAGAACTTGGGGATGGGGAGGGTGGGGAGGGGAGAGAGGAGGTGGGTAGAGAGATCCGGGGGGCAAGGGAGGTCACAGGGGCTCAATCTCTCTCTCCTCCCTCTCTCTCTCTCTCTCTCTCTCTCTGAGGTCACAGGGGCTCAATCTCTCTCTCCCCCCCCCCCCCCCCCTCTGTCTCTGTCTCTCTCGTTTAGTTTGATTCAGGAGGGTTACAATTCAAGCGCTTTTCTCTAAAGGGACAGCTAAAATAAAAGAAAAACAAGACAGCCACTGCCTTTCTTGGGGACACCAGCAGAAGGCGTGCGGCAGCTGGTGGTTTTGCTTTGACATCCGTTGCTGTCAACAGTGCTTTTAGCAGTTCCTTTTGGTCACCAGGGTCATTTTGACTCCTTATTTTCTATTAGAAACAGCTAATTTGGAAGTTGTCCAGAGACTGCTCTACCATATGTTACCCATTCAACAAACTGTCCCAATTACAGGAGCCGGGCTGATAGTGCGCATGAAATCCAGGCTCTTTTGTTCATTAACTTCACCGGCCGTCAAGAGAACGTGTACTCATTTTTTTCTCTCCTCTAACTTGTCATTGTGAAAGCTCAGAGGTGGCCAAGCAGAGGGATGAGTGGGAAACTATGGGACAATAATAATAATATGGCAAAACTCAATAGCATAATCGGACCAGCAACGCACTGCCGGACAACTGATCACATCTGATCTTCTCAGCAGCTCTGATGATCCCCCTTGTCACAGCGCTGAGGTCACTGGCCAGTGGGAGGTAGGGATGGCTTACCCACCAACACGTCCTGTACCAATTCCAGTGCTCTGGCTACTCCATCAGGAATATCTGCTTATTCAAATCTTAGGTAGTTTATTGTCCCAATTATTCCAATTTCCTTTTTTGGGAGAAAATATGGAATTTAAAAGAGAATCGCAACAGTCTTCCAAGAGTTTCAGGAGTCTCATCATCTGATTCGCCAGAAAAAAGGTGTGTGCATCTCACAGCACTCTGGTTTTGAACATACTCCTGAAGGCTGCTGTCCCCACCAGCAATGGTGGCGTGGGGCTTGCCAAGGCAAGAGGCTGTTGACTTTCTATTTTCAACTGCAAGGCTCAGACTGTATTAGAATTCTTTTGGTCCCTATTATGATAAGAGGCTTAGTGTCCCAATGCCTTAGTCTTTACTGATCTGTATATTGAGATCCTGGCACTGGGGCTTCAGTGAATTGCCTTCGGTGAATTGCCTATTTTTCTTTAAAATCACATGTCTATTATGTTAACAGGTATCTGTAAATACTTGAGACATCTTGACTGGGTGCTTCTGTAGGGACTCAATATTCCTGTCAATGATATTAAAAGATCTAAAATGGCATGTTTACAAGAGGGGATAATTAAATCTTTATTACATCGTATTCTGTCTTGGAAACGGATATGCAACCATAACTGAGTGGCAGTCCTAAGATGATAAGCAGTGTTCATAAATGGAGTGAACAAGTACTCCAAGGGCTGGAGTCCCAGGAGACACTATCGGTCCTAAACTTAGGGAGTAGGGCTCAGGCATTTTCTAAATTTCTAAATTTCTCAGTCACCCTAATGTGAAGTTATGTTGAGAAGCACTCTGTTAAATCACCCCCATGCCAGTTAGTAACTAAATGGATAAAATCACTATTATTTGTTCTTTATCTGACTTCACAACTAACTTACACTATACCATATTCCCACTTAGAGCCCATTCAAAGTTGCATCTACTAAGGCGGGCTCTCAATCCAAGATGCACTTCAAATCACTGGTAAATTTTTAAAGGTACAAAAATCAGAGACCAGAGTTAGATACTTAGATGCAGAAAGCTGTGGTGGGGTCTAGGCACATGTGTTCATTAAATGCTCCGAAGGCAATTCTGTTGAGTCAGCATTGAAAACCATGGGATTAATGCTGTGGTTCATAATCAGGGCCAGTTCTGCCTCCCATGGGACCAAATGTGGCAATGTCTGGAGACATTTTTGTTTGTAACACAAGCGGGGATAAGGGGAGGATGCTACTGGCATCTGGTGAGTAAAGGCCAGAGATGCTGCTTAATGTCCTTACAGTGCTCCGGACCATCTCCCCCACCACAAAGAATTAATCAGCCCAAATGTCAATAGTGGGGCTCTTGAGAAACTCTTATTAAGGACCACACTTATCACACATATTACTTTAAAAGCGCCAGTGAAGTCTGTGTTTATATCAGGATATTATGAAATTACAAATTTATATTTGGAGTGGATAAAAACTAATCAAAAGACAAAACAAAAATAATTCAAACACTGGAAAAGCCCACCCAGTTCTATTTTGATTTGTGAACGAAAACTGCATAGACACGGATGATTAACGTGTTGATGGCATTTAGATTTCATCTGGCACTTTTAAATGGCATTTGATACAATTAACAATTGTTAAAATGCTAACTTATAGGAATATAGGATTATTCAAATCTCAGGTAGTTTTAACATTTCTCTTTCTTTTGAAAGTTGATTTCATAAAATAAAGCTAGACGCTTGTGGTTAATGTAGCATGCAAATACTTATGCACTCATCTGTTTTGTGTGTGTGTTTGAACATGTGTGGTTTGAGTAACTTAGAACAATCTACATTTCTACCCATTGCTAATCAAGAGTTAAGTGTCTAGTTCTAGGCTGGGCTTAGAGTAGGAAATGTTGGATTCATACAGAGAGATCAAGATATATTTCAGAGTGAAAGTATTAAACAGCTCTCTACTGGTGTCAGTCATTGCTTAGTCCTTTGGGCATCTTTACTGTCTAAGGAGCTTAGTCTATGTGAATACAACAAACCTTGCTGTCGATCTCACTGCTCCCCAGCGCAGACTGGATTACGAAGAGCAGGGCATCCGTGAGCCCCTCACATTCCCGCATCCTCCTGCGGGCCTCCTCTCCGGCCGAACTAACATTCCTGCAAAGCAAAAGGACCCATTAGCAACCTTCAAGGTGGTCACCAAGAGAATGCTCTTCCTAACACGCCTCCTCTCTTAGTTTCAAAGAATATACTTTGTTTTCCTTTTCAGAATGTTTATCAAAAATATAGTTTTACTGAGTAGGGATGGCTTCAACCAATTCTACTAATTCATCAAATGCATCCTAGAACTGGGAAAGTCACAGATACCTGTAATGCAACTAGAGAAATGAAGAGTGCAGAATTGGAACTTGTGATCTGTCAGTGTCCCATGACCACTGAGAACGGGAGACTTTCAGAAAGTCTTCAAAGCTTACTTCCTTTACCATCGATGAAGGAATCAGAAGCTCTTTGGTTCAAAGGATTCTTCTTTGGGAAGTGTGAAACATTTTTCAAAGACAGAACTTCCAACTTACTGAAAAACTGCCTAAAAAATATACCTACTTTGGTCCAGCCAGAGTAAACTAAAAATTTACTCTAAGAACATAGTGAGGGATTCCTGTGAAAATTTAGCCATGGGGATGCCCATGGCACCTTTTAAAGGCAGGAATTAAGCAAACTCCTTCCTGTACTGGAACATGCCAGTACATGGAATAGAGCCAAGAGAAGGAGCCAGTTGTAATGAAATGCACAGCTAGGAAGCAGAGAGATATAAAAAACATGAGACAATCCTAGTCGCCAGACCTATAAAAAGCATCAGATTACCCTAGTCAAAGATGAACCTTTGGAATGCTTTTAGGTACTCCACCACCTATAAGAGTGTTCTTGGTCTCCTAACCATGGATAGGATTGGGTTCCAGTTGAGAATTTCTGCAGTGACTGACTTACCAACACCACAGCCTCTGGGAGGGATTCTGGAGGTGGGTTTGGGGAAGGAAAGGACAAAAGGACTGAAAGAATTTAGAAGCCGTGGGGAAGGAAGAGAATGATCTAGGTTGGGCAATGGCTCTCCAACGCTGGCTACCAGCAGGAGCACCTGGAGGACCTGTTCATGTAGATTGCTGGGCCCCACCCTGGGGTCTCTGGTGGAGTTGGGGAATTTGCATATTTGGGGGTGCTGGTGTTGAGAATTTCTACTGCTCTAGTTCTAGTCTAGGGGGAGGTTTGGTTGGGGAGGGTAATGCCCTTTGTTGAGAGCCCCAGACAGTCACCTGGCAGATCCCAAGAATCTGTGGCCTCGGATAGAGCCTACAGGAGAAGTTGAATGGGGTGACTCTCCACTCCCACACTGTAATTGACACACAAATTCGCATTTCATTTTCACAACATCCGTCATTGTTACACTTCATTCTATTTTATAGATGAGAAAACTGAGGCTCAGAGCCGTTGTCCAAAGCCACCTATAAAAGTGTTCTTGGTCTCCTAACCATGGATAGAGCAGCAAGTGGAGAAGCTAGAAGCAGCCCAGGTCTGTAAAGAAGAAAGCAAGGGCCTGATGCACGACATAGATGGACTAGGTGTTTTTTTTAAGGAATTAACATAAATGCTACTGAACATAAATGTTTCCTTTGATATCTAAAAAGTTCTGCAGAACATGTATTAAATAGGATTTATCAGCATTTTAATGTAATACTGGGAAAGGTTATTCAATTCAAATTAGTATTTTTGGCATTTACTGATCTTAAAATATAAACAAAATCCCTCGGCTCCTTAGATACTACAACTGGGCAAATATTGACAGCACTTTTATGTGAAGTGTTACAGCTTCTGCTTTGGGGTGGTGAACCCTCCTTCCTGACAGGATCTAACTTCCCGGTAGGAAAAAGTGGTAAGATATATCCTGGTATTATTCTAAACCAGGTCAATGTCTTCTGTAAGAGAGAACTTTTAGGCAATTCTCCTTGAAGTGATTTTCACCAGAAAGAACTTTGAGGCTGTTATAGAAATAGGTTTGTTCAAAAATTCCAATCAGACCTCTTTGGCCAGAAGATTGCTGGACGGCAGTGGTTGTATCTTAAATCTTGCCTCTTTGTACTTTGATGAGGTCATATCTCCAAAGAAAGAGTGATAGAATTTAGACTTGAGAGACTTTAGGACAGCTCATGAACACCCTGGTCTGAAATTCTCTATATTCTTCTTGCACCCATGAACGCTCAGTCTTTCTTTTGAGTAGCTTTGCCACGGGGATGGGCTGCCTCTTGATTCACACAAATAAACTTTATAATCATCAGCCTATCTTTACTGGTAATCAATAAATGGGTAGGGCCAACCAATGAACCAATTGGAAAGATCAGGAATTAACAACTTTGTCAACATTATAAGTTGTCAATATTAATCTAAGCATTTTTCTTTATTTTAATTTCTGTTCTATTCCAGTCTAGTCTCCTCTGAAATTAAAAAAAGTTATTAACTGGCTATTATATTAACATATTTAAGATATTGAGAAATGAGAAAGACTTATAAGTTAGGGTCCCTACAGGGGAAATGACTGGGACACACACACACACACACCTCTACGATACAGCAGGTAGGATGGAGTTACTACAGTGTCTGCAGGTAGGATGAAAATCAATATAAATTTTTAAACAGAGTGATACATGCACATGCCTCTTTTTCAGTGGGGTGCAGTGTCATACAAGCCTTTGGGGTTGGGTTTCCACTCTTACTCAACTATTCCTGAATGAGCGAAACACAGCATGAGTACCTTTGGTTTTTCATTCTGGAGGAAAGGAGGGCCTTCTTTTTCTCCCTTTCTCCCCAAACACAAGATGTACCATACTGTGCATGCTTCACTGTTTAAAAATTTTTTAAAAAGGCAATAACACTGTGTGTTGGTCACTGCACAGTTAGTTGTAATTATGGTCTTTCATGTTCAACAAAGAGCCAATGTTCAACCCACAGAGTTCCATCCTCTCCTTGGACTTAGACCACCCTCTGTCCCCCTTGAGGAGGGGATTTCCACATCTGGCTAGAAACTGGTACAGCAAAATTCTATGCATTAATGTGACATTGAAACAAATACTTGTAGGTTATTTATAAAAACCACAATGATGGTATAACACCTATCCCTTAGAAATAATCTTTATAATCTGTATTGAAATGTCAGTAGATAGATCATTTGGAAATTTCTGCTCAAAGTAGATTCTATATACTTTTTATTTAATAGATAAAATTGAAACAATTTATTTTTATATTTCACCATTGTCAAGGAAACAGAGACCTCAGTCCTACAGCCACAGGAACTGGATTCTGGTCACAACCTGAAGGAGCTTGGAACCAGATTCTCCCAGGAACCATTAGTAAGAAACACAACTCTGTTGACACCTTGATTTTAAACTGATGAGACTGATGTCTAATTTGTAACCAACAGAAGCTGCAGCACAATAAATCTGTTTTGTTCTAAGTCACTAAGTCTGTGGTAATTTGTCACAGTAGCAATAGGAAACAAATACAAAGCTTGTTTTATTCAAGGGTAAATGGAACTTTTCTCAACATCATCCCTAAATATTTCACAAGCCACTCCTTCCCTGAAAACTGCTTATCTACAGTGGGCTCATACAAGTTTTTAGAAGGTATTTCTAGATGATCAACTAGAAAATATAAACAAAATCCATCGATTCCTTAGATACTACAACTGGGCAAATACCGACAACACTTTTATGTGAAGTGTTACAGCTTCTGCCTTGGGGTGGTGAACCCTCCTTCCTGACAGGATCCCTGGGACAGGGAAGATCTAACTTCCCAGTAGGAAAAAGTGGTAAGAGAGTCCCTGAGTCCCACCCCCTGCTTCTCCCCCCTAGACTCAGAAATTGTACCCAAAGCCCCTTCTCTCTCAGAACAAATCTGTCACATGTATAAGAAAATTAAAAATTCTTCCTAGGGGCATGTGTGTCGAGGAGGGGTGTGGCTTATGAAGCATCTTCCCTCAACTATGCAAGGAACACTGATGAGATGTGATGATGCACTGTTTTGTTTGTCCCATTGCTAATCTGATTGAGTCACATGAGTGCCACTAAATATGTGGCTATCAGCTTGGTCCAGATTGCTCTCTTGCCTGGTTGACATCTTGCACTTCGGCCAGTCCTCTTTCAGGCAGAAGAGGCCCCTAAAAACCTCAGTCTTCACAGCTTCCAGTGAATAGGAACTGCAGCTGTTGGTATCCTATGATGTGGGAGGGGAGGACACTGGATACAAGGGAGAGGACCAGGCAGTTTCCTAGCTCTGCTGGAGTGAAGTCTGTATTATGGCCTCATTACTTTGAGGGACTTTCTGGAACATCATCTGAAACACCACCCTTAAGGACCCAGTGCGGTGACCAGTATTGATTAGCTACACCCCTGGAAAGTTTTATTGGGTATAAATAACAGAAGACTGAATTTACTTGAAAGGCTCTTGACTTCTCTCTTGATATTTGTGTTTTTAAAATAAATTTTTAAAGAATAGTTTATTGATTTTTATAGAGTGAGGAAGGGAGAGAGAGAGAGAGAAACACTGATGTGAGAGTGTAACATCAATCGGCTGCCTCCTGCATGTGTCTTGACAGGGAATCTAACCAGCAACCTTTCAGTGCACAGGATGAAGTCCAAGCAACTGAGTCACACTGGCCTGGGCAGGACATTTGTGTTTTTAAAACGGGTCCGTCATTACAGCCAAGTCCAGAACAATTTCCAGAGGAATAAATTTCTCCTTCTTTTCTTTCCTTTTTAAGACCAGCAGTCTTGCCATTTAGACTCTTGCTGTGCAACTTACTGTCTTCTCCCAAGGAATGTAATTTCTTTATAAATCAGGACAGTGATGCCTTGGTAATTACTTTGCTGAGCTGCAGGGACAGGATGCTCCAGGGGCCTAAAGACCAGCTACCTCGTGGGGCCGGCAGTGAACGCGGCCGTGTGCTGTCCTCTGATCGGTAGCCCCATCCTGACACCCTCCTGCACTCATAAACGGAAACCAGTAGACAGATGGAGGAGCTCCTCTTGCATCGACTAGTCAACACCGGCCCTGTTTAGATCTGCAGAGATCCGTGTCTTCCAGAGTCAGCTCTGCATTAGGGCACATTGTTCCAGAGAAGCCGAGAGCGGAACCAGGAATACCTGTGTTAAAAGACACCCTATCGCTTTCAAGTACTACCCAGGGTTTTAGCTACACGATTCCAATTAAAATTGATGGATGCCACAGAGTTAACTGCTCTATGAAATGTCTGCTGAAAGTTTCCCATTGGGCTAAATTAGAGGGAAAAAAGAGCGAATGCTGTGTGGCTAACACCGTTAACTGAACTTAATTGTGCTGGTGGCTCTTTGTGCTCCCTGACCATCCACAGTTGTCGTTTCCTAACTTGTACGCGGGGAATGAGCTGTACTCACAGCGCCTCGAGTTACCAGACCATATCTCAAGCTTAGAGCATTGCCATGGGGCCCAGTCCCCTGGCTGCCCTCCACCTGCCCTGTGTTTCATTAACGTCTAAAACATTTCACTCTGGCACATTTGTGGTGGGGTCTCCTTTCAACTGTGCTGACTCCGAATCGGGGTGCATCTCACATTGGGAGCTGCCACATCCAACCTGGCACGTCTGCTCCGCAAGTGGACTTCCCATCCAGCTCACCCATTGCCACCACCTCTGTGGCAAGCGTTCCCCTAGAAACAAATCCATTCCCCGGCCACGGCCCTAATACAGATGCAACAGCAGCAGAAAGAAAATGTCATGGGTCAAAATGCCACTTCAGTTTAAAAATGAATAGAAACCTATGTTTTCTTCCTTCTTGGCTAAACCAAATTATTTCTTATTAACCAGGCACAACCTAATGTACATATGAAATACATATAATAAATTAATATGCTAGGAAACACTGCAAAACAGAAATTCAATATTCGCTTCACCGAGCAGGCAGCTTCCAGGAAAACAGGCAGCGTGGCTAAATAAAAATGAGCAACACCGAGGCCCTCCAATTCCTCGTACTTTGAATCCGCCGTCTTCTAAGAGGTAGGAGAACAAAACTGACTAATCAAGGGATTATAGGTAATTGCCCACTTGTCTTCTAAATGTCAGATTGTGGGTTTGAAGAATTTCAAGACTTGGCCTTATGTTCTGGGTTGTTAATAGCTATTACTCAAACAACCCCTCCAACTCTGATTTCAATTCATCACCTAATTCTCCACATGTGGTCATGTAATCTTTCAATTTATTTACTTGCAGGAACTTTTAACAAATCATACTTCAAAGACTTATTGAAGCTGGGAATCTGTTAAAAGCTCACTTATCTAGGTGATGTTTCCTCGAGGTGCGTTTCTTATTTTCATGATTGCTTTGAGTGCTCACTGAGACCTTACTAGACACCAGTAAGAACAATCGAGAAAATGTCTTCAGAGGAAACAACTGCATTAGCTCTGTGTCCTGTCCCCTCTCTTCTACCCCATTATACTCTGTGCAATTTCCAGGCCTTCCCAGATGGGTTTATTCTGGTTCACTGTCACGTTAACCACCCATGAACCTTGCCCAGTGTGGAAGGGTTGAGTGGTTAGAACAGGCAGCCACCAGGGAGGGAAGGAGGGAGAGAGAGCCCCCGTCGCTCTGCTGTTCCCGCCAGCTGCCTGCTGGTATCCGTCCCATCCCTCTTTGCTCTTTTTTTTCCCTGAATATATCTTTATTGATTTCAGAGAGAGGAAAGGAGAGGGAAGAGAGAGAGATAGAAACATCAACGATGAGACAGTCATTGATCGGCTGCCTCCTGCACGCCTCCTGCAGGGGATCGAGCCCACAACCCGAGCATGTGCCCTGACCAGGAATTGAACCCCAATCGCCTGGATCCTAGGTCGACGCTCAACTGCTGAGCCACGCCTGTCCGGGCTCCTTAAATTTCTTTCTTGGAAAAAGTCCTCTTAAATTTGTGGCGACAATGCTAAAATAGTCCCTGCATCAAAACAATTTAAGCCCCATGTCCAAATGGGAAGGAAATGATCAAAAATAAAAACCACATTTCCTTTAATCTCTTAGATTACCCATCTCTCCTAACTGCTATCTCATAAATTTGGAAGTTTTGATGACTCACTTGGTAGTCTTTTTTTGGGCCAAAGAAAACCCAGACTTCAGGTAATCTGGTCAGAGGTTATTGTGTAGTTCTGGCTGGGTGAAACAGAGGAACAGAGCCAATCTTTGTTTAATGAAAGATTAATTAAGACAGTGAAGGCGTCTGTAGACCACCCTCCTGCCATCTTGTTTTAGGATGAAAATATCTAGGGTAGGGGTGGTGGGTGGGAAAAAGGGGAGAAATCGTAAGAATACAAATATACTTTGTATAAGGAAAGATATGTACAGAAAACACAGTAAAACTAAGATCATTTGTCCTTCTCATTTTTTTTTTTTCCCCTGGAAGGGAGAAAGTATACATTCAATTGTAATTATTAAAATGTATTTTACATTTCTGGGAGAAATTTCTGACTTCTTGAAAGCAAGCAGGGGTTGGCTCTGTAAGAGGAGCCTCAGTGTGGTCCTTCCAGTTAATGCGCTGGCCTCAATAGCAATTCTGGCACAATGTTGGAAACGTCGGTATCAGGGCAGTTCTAAGAGCCTTTGCCTTTTAAAATCAAGGCCACTGTCGCACTTACGCAGATGAACTGTCTACCTCCATTATTGTCAGGACTGGGATTTGAAAGATGTCCCCACAAGATTCCTGCCCCCTGGCGGTTCAATCAAACACTAACCTAGGCACTGCTGTGAAGGGGCTTTGCAGACGGAATTGAGGTTACCAGTCAGCTGGATAGGGAGAAAATCCTGAATTATTCTGCCGGGCCCAGTGTCACCTCATGAGCCCCTCGAAGTGAAGAGGAAGGCAGAGGAGTCAGTCTGAGAGACGTGGCTGCAGAGGAAGAGGGACTGGCATTGCTGTTTTTGAGGAAGGTGGCCGGGAACCAGAGCATGTGGCAGCCTCTGGAGCTGAGGGCAACTCCCAGCCGGCAGCCAGCAGCCAGCAGCCAGCAGCCGGCAGCCAGCAGCCAGCAGCCAGCAAATGAAGCCCTCAATCTACAAACACTGGGAACAGAATGTGTCTAACAACCTGAATGAGCCAGGAAGCAGGTTCTTCCCAGAGCTTCCTGAGAAGGGTCCCCGGCAGACACCTTGATTTTGGACAAGAGAGACTTCAAGCTCAGAAACCAGCCCTGCCCCCGGGACTTCTGCCCTACACGGTTCTGAGATACGCATCTTGAGCTGTTGAACCCACTAGGTTTGTGGTGATTTGTTCCAGTAGCTGTGAAAAATGACTATATTCACATGTCCACTTAAGACGGAAAAATAAACCTACCATGACATTGTTCATAAAAGTTCACTTTAGCGTTTCTGCTGAAGAATTTCGAAACTTTTAGATAAACTTTCTGTATCTTCCGATGGAGGCATTTTAGATGCTCTGAATGATAAGATGCTGTCGTCAGAATTTTTAGATGCCTCCTGTTGCAGGAATGGTAACCTGAGTGAGTTTCTCACCAGCTCCAGGTAACCTAAGAGTGACTTTTCTTGGTTTACTGCCACCGAATGGCTGGCACTCAACATGTGTAGAGGATAACTGCACCGCTGGGTGCACAGTTTCCTTTCGCTGCTTTACTTGTGAGGGGAGCAATGCTTCAAAAATCCAAGAAGCACAATGCTGCATGGAAAGGTCACAGACCACAGACACTTTGAGGAGCCACAGAGCTTCATTAAAAACAGGTCACAAGTTGGCCACGAAGAGCTGCATTTCATTGTCTCCCCTCGACACGCTAAGTAAGGGCTGCAACCAAAGGGATTCTCACCTGTTACGGTACTTGTGTCACTGTCTTGAGGTTGAGCAAGGGGCAAGGTTTTATTTAAAAACTGTTCACTGAACCAGCTCAGTGGCCACCCTGAGAATAACTGGAAAACAGAAGAGAAGGCCCGTGCCCTCCCCCACGGGCCCAGGGCGCATATGTCGTTCTGGCCTCACGGCTCTCTGTAAATGATAATGGTTGGCGAAACTCTGGCACAAACTGAAGAAAACGACTTCATGGCAAAAATGTCAAGGCAGCAATGCACCATAAAAATAATCCAGAAATCATAATCCAGAAACAAAAGGTTTTTCTAATGCTCAACTTAATACAATAACTCTTAATAGCAACCTTTTTATACGTGCTGATATGCAAAGGTTTTGGAGATCCCTTAATCAGGAAAGAAAGAACAGTTACAGAAAAGACAGTGGAATGATTCCATTTTTGTACAAAAGGGAAGCAGGGAGAGGATCCTTATACACTATACAAATGCACCAGTTATTAGACCAGTAGATCCAGGGATCAATGGCTTCACTTAGTCCAATATTTCCCTAAAATTATCCAAGAAGCACCATATACTATTACAAACACAAGTACTCACCATTACAGCATGTACTAAAAATCAAATATGTAGTATCAGTTCATTCCATTGGCAAGTCTTAGAGCAAGTCCTCTGTTTTTCCCACATGGACATAGCTCAAGGAGAGTGTGCTCGTGACTGATACCGTCCTATGAGCACTGGCCACTCATAGGGCAGTGAGGTGGGTAGGCTGTGGGTTATGAGTTATGAGCCAGCCAGTCACAGTCTCACTCCCACTTTCCATCTGTCTGCATCAGAGTGGGTGGGTGGAGACACTTACTTCCATACTCCTGTTGGTTAACTTTTTCTTGTTTGGTTTTAATTCTGAATTTCTATTACCACAGAGACCCTAGCGCAGTGCTAACTGGAACCTGCTTTGCGGGTTTCCCTAAAGGCTATTTTCTTGTACACAAGGAAGGTTGATCAACTTGCCCTATAAGTATGTTGTCCTTCATCCCGACTCCTGTCTCTCCCTCACACCTATATCCAATAGTGGGCACGTCCAGTCAGCTCCAGGCACATTCAAAACATCTCCAGGATCACCAGCCATGGCCACTGCCAGGTCCATACCACCACTATCTCCTATCTCTTAACGGGTCTCTCTGCTTCTGCCCTCACTCTCCCCACCTCCCAGGAAAGCTCTGTGATTCTTCTAAAATGCACACCAGAACGAGAGTCCTCCATTCCAAGACCTTCCATTCCTCTCAGTCAAACTCAAGGTCCTGCCCATGGCACATGCCTGAGACACTCTTCTTTCCTCTGCACTTGGCCAACTCCTACTCATCTTCCACATATTTTTCACAAGAAGGTTTTGCCTGTTCCCCTGAGCAGGTTACGTCCATTGGTTCTATGCTCGTTCCAGGTTCCTTTTCATAATTCTCACCCCACTTATATTACCTGCTTACCTCCCACCAGAATTCCTCACTCAGGTCACAGAGCGTCAAGCTGCTTTGGGGAGAGGCTGGAGGCTGGGCAACTGGCCTGCAAGAAGGCAAGTTGTGGGAAGAATGGGAAGCCGTGCAGGCTGACAAAGTGAGGACAAACTCCAATTAAATTAGGAGAAACCAGGCAGGTGCCCTGGCCAGCTGCACCTACACTCAGGAGCCCAGGCTGGCAGCAGGCAGCCCTCAGTGGTTCCACGTCTCCACCCAGGGCCAGTTTTGGTCTGTGACTAACTATGTACGGCTGCTTTTAATTGATTTCTTTGCTTGTCAAATAGATGATAATTTGCTAGCATGGAAAGTAGACAAAAAGACTAAGTGACATCAATGCTAATGTACTCTAGCTAAAGAAAGGAGATAAAACTGAAAGCCAGCAACTGAATAGCCTCCTACTGCCTTCTCCCCCTCTAGTTCTATTCCATTGAAAGTTCAGAGACAGACCAGGTGACATTCGTATCTCAAGCATGTCTAAAGAATTTCAAGCAAGAGACTATGCAGTTGAAGGCAATAGGGCTTCGTGGAGAGCCTGGGAGAAAGAGATGAACAGTAGAAACACACCAGAAATCCAGAAATTCCACCACAGCCCTACCTTGGCAGGTCCTGATTTGTGTAGTATATCATTTAGAATATTGACATTCATTTGTAGAGAACGGAAGTATTTTATACTCCAAAAGATAGTCTAGGGGAAGAGAAAAGCTTTGGTGTCAAATTTCAACTTTGTTATTACCTGCCTGACCTTCAGCAACACATTTAACCTCTCTGACCCTCAGTTTCTCCATCTGTAAAGCGGGCTAATGTTTTGGGAGGATGAGACAAGATGAAGTCTATGAAGTACATAGGAGCCAGACCTACAGTCACACCTCCTCTTTCCCCTTAACATCTGCTCACCCGGGCATGTATGTAGCTGAGCAAGAGAGAGATGAGAACAATACATGTAAAGAACCTTGAACAGTACACAGAAAACTGTTACATTAACTGAACTAATGCCCCAGTTGCTTTTGGGGGAGATGAACCTCTTTGCCTGTCTTCTTTTTTCCATGGCACTCTCTAGAACTTCCCCTCCCCTTCTTGCAGGCTTTCTCCCTATATTTGTCTGCTCAGGCTGCTGTAACAGAGCACTATGGATGAGTGACTTAAACAACAGAAACGAGTTCTCTCAATTCTGGAGGGCAGAAGTGCAGGACCATGGTGTCAGCAGGCTGGTTCCTTCTTAGGCTGTGAGGGAGAGTCTGTTCCATGCTCTCCCCTGGCTTCTGGTGGACTGTTGATAATGTCTGGCATTCCCTGGCTTGCAGAAGCATCATCCATCTCTGTCTTTATTTTCATGTGGTGTTCTCCCAGTGTGTGTCTGTGTCCAAACTTCCCCTTTTAAGAGGGACGCCAGTCATCTTCGATTAGAGTCCACCCTAATCACCTCATGAAAACTCAGTACATCAACAGTGACCCTATTTCCAAATAAAGTCATGTTCTAACATACTGGGGGTTCAGACTTCAGTATATGAATTTGGGGGAGCATACAATTTTAAACAGTAATACCCCCAACAGGGAGAGCGAATTGTCTGACTGGCAGGTGAGAAAGCTCTGCCATCCACTGGTTGGGATTTCTCACCTGATGGAGCTAATCCATCAACAGGCCTCCCTGGGACTGTGGGGGGGTGTGGTACCGGGTGGGTTGTCAGCTCTACAGATCCCGACGTTTCCATGGTGCAGGCCCAAGGTCTGCACTGGCAAGACAGTTCCATGAGCAGATCCTTAGCCTGCCTTTTGGCTGCAGATAAGAAGCCATGATCTACACTTGGTGTTCTCAGTGGTAACGACTATTTGGCTTTCATCCATTCATCAGTTTACTTTGTCTAATTTTCCAATTGGTTAAGAACTTGGGTAGAAAGAGTTATGTTTATCAGGCCCTCATATTCTAACATAAGCCTGCATGGAGGCATCTAAGAGGCAACAGAGGCTTGGAGAAGCTTGTGACAGTTCAAGAAGGTTGAAGAAGTGACCAGAGGTCCCACTGCCTCTCGTCCAACTCCAGGCTGCCAGACAGAGGCCCAGTTCTCCCCACTGGGATGTGTTGGCTGTGGCTTCCTTTTGGGGTACCTTCCTTGTGTCTGGGATAGGAGGGGTTGAATGAGACAGGGTAAGGGTTACTGCGGGGAACCGACATATGAGATGTTGAAACCCTGGGGCTCATCCTTTTGGGCTAAATGGAAGCAGAGGAGGAGGTCTTAGGGAACACCAGGTGTCTTTCAGGTGGTAGAAAGGGACGTTTCTCTCAAGGGACTGCCTCCCTGCTCCTTCCCTGAGAGGCAGGATCAAAGTGACAAACAGGTTGTTTCACTGGGATACCTAGCCAGTGATGGTGGGCAGATTTTCCCAAGGAAAGAGATGTCTGTAGGATCCGATATCCAAGGTGCATAAGGGGAGCCAAGGCTTAGCCCCTAACTCCGCTGTGATCATTCCCAGCAGCTCTCAAGACACTCCTTACAATAGCACGGTGGCTGCAGAAAGGCAGTGGTCCAGACTCAGCTGCCATCAGCTAAAGGGAGTTTCCTGTGGGCCAGGCCCTGGGTCAATCAATTTATGTGCATGACCTCAGGGCCAGCATGGGGGTGAGGTAAGAGAGACCTTCACTTAGTGCAAAATGGAAGGTGGTGCCATAAAACTAATTATCGTAAATGATATACACTTTTAAATTGTAAAATGTACATAACATTTGCTACCTTAACCATTTTCAGTGTATAGTTGTTCAGTAGTGTTAAGAACCTTCAATTATTGTGCTAGATAATATTTTAATGTAATATTTTTTATCAAAATTAATAGAAAAATCCATTATAAACAAAATATGAAAGTTTTGAATAAAGGCGGGATCCAACCCTGCACAGCTCAGTTTCTCATCTGCCTCATCCTTGTTCCAGCCCTGCATCACCACTACCATCCCTATTTACAGGTGGAGAAACTGAGGCTGGAGAGGCTAATTCCATCATCTAAGATCATGCAACTTGTGATTTCCAGTCAGATCTGGATTTGAACGCTAGCTCTTCTTGGTTTGGATTTTGCACTCACAGTGACATCCCATACAGCATCACAGTCTTGGCAAAGACAGAGCATCTGCAGCTCCTAGTGTGATGCTGGGACACAGTGTGGGCTCAGCAAACACAGCCGGTTCTGCCAAGGATTCCATGTGCCCTCTGTCTGCTCTGTGACCCGTGGGCATGGCTGTGTCTCTACGGCATAGGGGACATGGTGTCTCCACCTGCTTACCAAGCTTCCATGGCCTACAAAGATAAAGAAACTTCCTCGAACTGACCCTTTTCCCCCAACACTCTTTCCCCCCCCATTTTATTGAATCTATTGGGGTGACATGGGTTAATAAAATTATATAGGTTTCAGTTGCACAATTCTGCAACACATCATCTGTACACTGCATTGTGTGTTCACCACCCCGTCAGGTATCCGTCCACCACCATTCATCTCCCCTATACTATCCTCCCTCCACCCAATACTCTTGACAATCAGCTCCCGGGAGACCTTTCCCTCTCAGGTCCCTCCCTTCCAGCCATGCCCTGGCCAGCCACACTTGCTCGTCCCCAAACATGCACGTGGATCTTTGGGTGTGGGCCACACATTTCCTCTGCCCCTTCCCCTGCAAACCTCCCTCATCCCATTGAAGCCTCTGGGCCATCTTCCTGGAGTCTTCAAGTGGAATTTATGACTCCTTCATGCAGAGGCCTTCCAGAAATTCTTTGTGGACTTTTTTTTTTTTTTTTTTTAAGGCACAAAGTGCATACATTATGCACCATGGCTCAGATTCCCTTCTACCTTTTAGGCTATAACTATCATGTCTCATTAATTTTTGTTCCTCTGGTACCTAGCAGAGTTCTGAGCACATCCTAGAAATTGAATATATGTTTCTGCGGAATAAGAGACACCATCTATTTTCTCTAAGCTGTTGATTTATTTCTTGACCAAGGAGAAGATGATGAGATGGTTATGGCTGTTCTAATTATTAACAAGCAGGGAAGACAGGCTTCACTGTTTAGTGCTAACAGGCCAACTCCAAAGCAATGACATCACAGGGAAGCATTCTATTTGGATTCTGAAAGCACAGGTTTGAACCTTGGTTCACTTTCCACCATGACCTCTAGGACAAATTGTTCAGCCTCTCCAGTTTCAGTTTCTTCGTATTTAAAATTGGAAAAAATGTAGTAATCTGTCCTTTATAAAGCTGTCATGAGAATTAAGTGATGATTAGAGGTATTAAAGAGATCCTTGATCGTAAAGCACTATAGTGAGTTTATTTTTGCTTATTTAACTGTGCTGATAAGCTGATAGACCAACAGCTTCCTTCACTTGAGATGGATGAGGAATTCAGTATCATAAGAATCAAGGGCAATATGAGCAAACTCCAAGGACAAAATGTACTAACCAGGCCAGAGAAAACTGTCCAAGAGAAAGATATTCTGCTGTTTGGTAAAACTGACATGTTCATTTTATCTAGTAGAAATATCACAAACACCCACACCAGACACTGGGAAACAGTAGGTATGGGGCTCTGAGAAATTAACCTCATGCAAAAACTAGTGATCATGCAAGTAATGCTAGCTCTGCAACTGGGAAGATTTTATGAGTACCCAGGAGAGTTAACAGGTTCATTACTTTGGTGAAAATTAGTACACGACAGTTATTAGCCAGCAAAGCAGCAAGAGAAGGGCCGTTCACTGATTGATTCATTCAGTTAAGAGCTATTTATCAAGGGTCTACCAGGTGCCCGATGTTGTTCTAGGGTTTGGAAATCTATTATGATTCTCATGCAGATAAGAATGTAGCATGGGGAGCAACTGGCTTTAAATGCACAAGCACACAGGCAAGGACATCACTCCAAACTCTTGGAAGATCTGATCAAAAGTCCAGAATGCTTTGAAAAGGCATTAGGAAAGGCCTAATTTATATGGGAGGGGAGGGTGTTGAAGAAGGTCTCTCTGAATAGGAGACATTTAAGCTGAGATATACAGAGGAGAGAATATAGTCCTCCTGGCACTGGGAGTCACGTGTGAAGATCCTGAGCTAGAAAAATTCTCAGTGTATAGAGCAACAAAAAGGAGGCCAGTACTGCAAACAGTGAGGGCAGAGGGCCCAGCACGGGACTGGAGACTTGGAGGGTCTGGCCAGCTTTGTCCACATAGTTGCAATGAGTTGATATCAGACCTGAGTTTTAAAATAAAAACTGTACAATTGAGGGGGGGGGGGGAGGAATGGGACACCTGAAATACTTTCAACAATAAAGATAAATTAAAAAAATAAAAAATAAAAAATAATAAAATAAAAACTGTAATATTCACATAGTCTCTTTCTTTTAAGCACTCATGCAGAGGGATATAAAGACAAATGGCCTTAATAATCCAGAAGTTGGAGAGAAAAATTCTATGGAATGAAAAGACAAAAGGCAAATAATGTGAGAAAAAGAGAATAGTCTGGGCCAGAAAATGTAATGGAGATGGACAGACATAAAATAGGTAAAGAAGGGTTATAGAAAATAGGTTGACTGTTCCTCAAAAAGTTAGACACAGAGGTACCATCTGATGCAGAAATTGTATTCCTAAGTGTATACTCCAAAGAACAGAAAACAGGTACTTAACCAAATACATGTATATGAATGTCAGTAGCAGCATCAGTCACAACATTCAAAGGATGGGTACAGCCTAAATGTCCATCTATAAGTGAATGGATACACAAAATGTAGTATATCCATACAATGGAATACTGTTCCCCTCCAGAAAGGAATGGACTACTAATACATGCTACACAATGAAAACATTGTGCTAAGTGAAGAAGCTGGTCACCAAAGACCATATATTGCATGATTCCATTTAAATGAAATATTCAAAGTACATAAACTCACAAAGACAGAAAAAAGGCTGGTGATTGCCAGAGCTTGCAGGAGGGATGATGGGGAACAACTACTTAGTGGGTACAAAGTTTCCTTTTGGGGTGATGAGAATATGTTGGAACTAGATAGAGGAGGTTGCACTATGTTGTGAATGTACTAAATGCCGCAACATGGTTCACTTTTAAATGGTTACTTTTATGTTATGTGTATTTCATCTGAACTTTTTAAAAATGAAAGATAGAGAAAGAAATACTGAGGAGGTGGGTAGTCATGCTGAAGTTCAAGTTGAAGGTGCCCACTGGGTAGAGGGACACATTTGTGCTGCTGATCGGACTGACACATGGCTGGGTTAATCTTATTTCCGTGGTTCCTTGTGCTTCTTGACCTTTGGCTACACTTGAATTAAACCCCTTGGAGTGTAAAAAAGTTTCTAAAGAAAGAGGTGTGAGAGGTGAGAGGCTCTTTTTCTCCAATGGTATTCCTGTCCCCACGCAGCTGTGCCTTTCTGAGCTGTTGTCCCCTGTGGGCTCTGTAGGAGTATGCGCAAAGATCTATTTTAAACTCGAAGGGGATTCTGGCTGGGTGCTTGAGAGGAAAAAGTAAGATCATTTGTCTCAATCATCTCCCTTCAAATAGGAATGAGCCCTGGAAAATCGTAACAGACCCCAGTATAAGTTCCTTTGTGAGCCTGTTCCTGCAGGTCCCGGCTGAGGACACTCTGCTCCATCTTATTCAAGCAGCACTGGCCTCTTCATGTATTTCTGCTGCTTAAGAGTGACAGGGGTCAAGGACAAATGACATTGAGTTATGTTTGCTATCAGGAGAGGATAAGTAAATAAAGTTCCTTTGTGTTCTAGAAAGAGACTTATCAGCACTGCTTTCATACATGCTAAGGGGACTTACTGCCCTTCAGGTCCTATTGTGACTCTAAGCAAAGGCCCAAAACCATTTTCTTCTAAAACATGAGGGAATGCACTCCATGAGACAGACCACAGCCATGCTTCCTGGCAGCCTTCAAAAGACATAATGCTTTTTCTTACTTGAAATAATTATTTTTTGCATTAAGCTTCATTGGTTCCAACCACTTGACCCACAAACTTGTACAGAATAGAGAGCTCTTAGAGCTCTTAGAGCAATCACGGTGACAGTGCTTTCATTTAGCAGGGCCCTTGTTTGTTTATATAAATTAGTCTGCAATTACCAGTTACATTGTTGGTCTCAAATAAGGTCAGGGCTGAATGTAACCCAGGCAAGAACAATAGTCGGAATACAAAAGTCCAGACAGGACTATTATGGAGAATTATGGGGGGGTGATTAATCAGCTGGCTTCTTCCTGGGTATTGCCATTCGCACATAAAATCTTTGTGCTAACATAGCTACTCTCTGGTCCTAAGTTACCTTAAAAGAAATGTAATTAGTTGTTAGGATTCATTAGCTCCGGTTAGTACATCCACGGCACAGCATCTTCTTTGCTGGTTGAGTGCTTGCTAATGGGAAATAATGATGTATTTGTTCCTCTATGGGACAATAATGAAGGACGTAAGGTTAATCTGAAGTCCTGGCATGTCTGTCCTTTTACTTACCAGACTGAAAATGAATTTCCAACACAGGCAGGAAAACAGAATGTTTTAAAAATCCAGTGTTGAAGGTTGCCAATCTGTTAGCACCTGTTATTACTGTTGCTCCTTTTGCTCAAACCTTTCAAGAGGAAAGAATGTAGACCATGCATAAAATCTGAGCAGAGCCATCCTCTCTTTGGCTCTTCTCTGCTTAAGGAAAACATTTTAGTTGGTACTTCCAGAAGCTTCTGCCAGTTCAGAACAAGAATTTTCTTACAAAAACGAAGGAATAAGTTCTACTTTCAGTAACTTCCCCAATTCTCAGTTTCCAGAATGAGCAATGAGATGAGAAATTCTATGAGATGATGAAGATCCCATCACAGGGAGGCCACTGGGAGCTGCAAGATGCAGAGCAGGAAATCAAGCACATTCTCCCATTCACCCCACCTGTACCTCTTCTTCCTATGACCCTCATGCTGCCATAGCTCTCCATATTCAGAGACCTCATTTCTCATTCCTCCCTATCACAGCTCCCAAAGGCATGGAGAGAAACTAGGGAATCAGGTGTCCCACTCAGCCTTCCCCCACAGTGGTCGGTCAAATGCCCTTAAGTGAACAGTCATGGACATCTCTGCATGACACCAGGAAGTCATTAACCCAAGAAAGTGGTCCGTGAGACTGGCATGACACACTGAACCTTTTCTACTCTTTTATTTCAAATTTTCTTGGTCAACTAAGGAAGAAATAGAACTTATTTCAAAAATGCTTGGTTAAGTGAGGAACAACCAGACTCAAGAAAAAGAGAATGAGGCAGGTAACAGAATCTGCATGCATAGGATGGGCAGGAGGCACAGTCTCTGAATTGGTGTCTCTGAAAAATGTTATTTGTGGCTCTCACTGGTTATGTTTCTCTTTCCTCCAAAAGCAACCATAGCTGCAAGGGGGAGATCTTCATTTAATGTTAGTGAACATGGGCTAGCCTCCATGCCTGCTCTGCTTGTTCTTTTATGAGTTGTACTCATCTCCTTGGTTGGTTTGTCCCAACTCTGGTAAATGCTGGCTCTCTTTATTTTCAAATAAGTGCCACTTTGGAAAGGGAGAGGAGAAATGGTATGAAAACAGATGTGTTAAAATACCGGAGAGGTTTAGTATGTAAGCAGTAAATGAAACTGCTCGGTGAGTTCTTTCTTCCTCAATTTATGGTTAATAAACTTGTTTCTTTGCTTCTTCTCCAGGGATGCTATTTCTGATGCAATGTAATATAATTTGGGAGGCAGCAGGAGGAAAAATTATATTTTTAATATCAAGAAATTATGAAGGATTTTAAGGATAAACCATCTCTTAAAATTTGGTTTTTATTTATCAGGGAGTTAACATCCTACAAACCAATGTTTTATTGGGATAAATATTAAACACCATTGTGTACCAATTGGGAATTAACTAAGCTTTTTCATTTAATCTTTTATCAAAGGAAGTAATTTGTTCATACTAATGGAAATATTTGAATATTCATATTTTAATAGGAAAATGACTACTCATATTGAAAAGATAAAATTTAATATTTCCTTGTCCTTTTAAAAGCAGCCCATATTTGCAACCAAATTATAGGATAAATAATTTAAAACAAGTTTTAGTTAGATCCTGCAAATTTTCATAATTAAATAGATCAAATTTTGCAGAAATAAGTGATGGAAACTTAAGGAATAGAATGATGGGATATTTTATATTAATCATTTATATTTTAGGTGAATCATTATACTCTCACTTTTTCTTGCTTAGGGAAACAAAATAATGCTTGGGGAGAAATGATACCAATTACTATTTAATTGAACATAACTGCCAGGAAGAACTTTGCGAAATTATAGATAGTCCTGTTGGGGAATAGAAAGGTCTTCTCAAAGAATTGAAAATAAAAGTTTGTTTTTTCAGACTATTCCTAATAGAAAAGATAAGAGAAATGAAAAATCTTGAAGAGATAGAAAGCTTCAGGGCTACGAGATGTAGCAGTGAACCAAGTAAAGGTAAAAAAGCTTTTTATGTGTAAAGAATTAATGTATCAGTAAGAGGGAGTTGGTCAGCCATGAAAATACTGAAAAAAGCATATTTCCTATGGAGGCATTATTTAGGAAAAATACACTCCAGCTTGTCCAGTCTTGGGGCAGCCTAATGGGACTTATGGTATATTAAGTTGTCTTAATGACATTATGCGTTACTTTTGACAGCAAACTCCACAGACTGTGTCCATTTGCTCTTCATCATAACCTTCATGCCTACCACAGGTCTGAGCATACAGCAAGGACTTGAATAAATGTTGAGAGAATAAATCTTTCAGTAAATATAACTCCTATTATTTGGATACCAACAAGCAACTTTCTGATTATAATGTGATTTTTAATAGTTAGCCTACAGAGAATGACAGTGCTGTTGAAAGAGTAGGCTTATGGATTGTCCATGAAAATGCACCCACTCAAATCTCTGAGTGTAGGAGTGTCACTGACTGATGGTTCTGCTGCTGAGCCCAAAATCTGTCACTGTATCTGCCTTCATGCCAAGGCCTCATTTCCCATGGAGGTTCTCAGCCAGTGACTGAGCTCGAGAGCAGTGATAAGGCAACCCAGTCCTGGGGGACAAGGGACTCCTTGGAAGGACAGCTTGGGCTCAAGAACTCTCCAGTGGTCTTGATGAACATCCTTGGAGTCTAAGACATTTTTACCCAACCTTCCCTTCTCATCCCCTCACCTTCTTTCTCCTCCTTTCCCCACCCCTCCCTCCCTTCCTTCACTTGGGGTCAGACCTGCATCATGGTTTGAGGGTTCTACCAGTTCCTCTGGCTCCCTTCCATTTTTCCTGTCGAGTGTTGCCCTAATTTAATATCTTGCATGGATTGCTAATTCTCTCTTGGTGTCTGCTTCTCATAGGATCTGATCTGAGCCACCATCCTGTCCTCAGCGTAAATAAACACATGTGTTCTTGGGCTGCTTCTTGTCTCTGTCTAATGGAACATGGTAGAATGGGAGGAACCCAGGTTGGCATCACATAATCACACATTTATATCACCCTTCCTTCTCTTACTTGCTATATGACTTGGGGCAAATTACTCTTATCCTTATAAGCATTAGCTTCTTGATCTCTAAAATGGAACAGAAACTCCTACCTTACTAGATTACTGAGACAATTGCAGTGAACAGCACACCTATTAAAGAAGCAGAGCATTATAATAATGCTAAACTAAAGCTAATTTCCTCCTGATGGTATTGTAGCTTCAAGGTCCATTTTATGACCAGGTAAGGCCAAAGGCCAGGCTCTATACCTGTGGTGCTCAAGGGCGATGCCTCACTTTGGGTGTCCTCAATTGGGGATCCCAAGTAACAGAACACTTGGGGTCAGCTAATGAATACTCTAACCATGCTTTACATTTTCTTTTATATCTAATCAGGGACATCTAGGCCAAACCTCTTACTTATAGCCCAAGAACTTAAGGCCAAGGTAATATAGCCCAGTTTCCCTCAAGATGTATCAAATTTGGGGCTCAAATGAAGATCTGATTCCAAATGCAAGATCACTTCAAATACATTCACTGTTTAGATTTTAAGAGAAATATGAATAGAGATTTTCTAAGAGCCTTCCTTTATTGTTAAATCATTATTGATTTCATCAAACTACAAGACTTTAACACAGGTAACTATGCAAACCCCAATTCAAGAACAAATTTATTAGTTGGCCTTTATAATTCTTATGTTGTTGTATAGAGAATTTCTTTAAGTTCCATTAGTGACTACCGTTCCTTGGAGGTAAGAAAAGGAAGTATCACTTCTACTTGAAAATAAAGAGATTAAAAATTAACAATAGCTAAAATTAGGGAATAAGTAAAGTTTTGGTTTCTACTATATAATAAATCAAAATATGCCTCATACTGGTCACCATGATGTTACAAGAATGCTGTAAGTTTTAAAAAAATATTTCCCAAAGTGAAAACAAATGGTGAAAGCGAACTATTATAGTACTGTTATGGCCTAAATTGTGTCCCTCCTCCCCCCAATTCCTATGTCAAGGTCCTAAATGCCATTACCTCAGGATGTGACTATATTAGGAAACAGTGTCTTTAAAGAGGTAATTAAGATAAAGGAGGTCTTTAGCATGGGCCTAATCCAACATGACAGGTGTCCTTATAAGAAGATAAGATTCGGACAGAGATGCACAGAGGGAAGAGCATGTGAGGACAGTGAGAAGGTGACTGTCGACAAGCCAATGAGAGAGGCCTCTGAGAATCAGCCCTGCTTACATCTTGATCTCAGACATCTACCCACCAGAACTGTGAGACAATACAATTCTGTTGTTCAAGTCATCCCATCTGTGGTGCTTTTCTATGATAGCCCTAACAAATGAATTCAGTATAAGCCATCACGTCATTCTGTTTGGGTGGGAAGAAGTGAGCTAGAGCAGTGCACCATGGGAGGTCAGAGCCCTCGTCAACAGTGGAGTTGCTGACGGGGAGCCCATCCATCCTCTCTGATGGGTCCTAAGACTCCCTACTCCTTCTGCTCTCTCAAACTCTGTTCCCTTCCTTTGAAGAAGATCTTCATTGCTGAGTTATGACCCCCAGAAACATTCACTTTGCTTCCATAATAGACGCACTGCTCAGACGTGGAGAACTGCTTGGGCGAGGAGCATCTTCTGCTTTTGGACCAGGTGTGGGAAAATGGGTGTGAGTGGGGTGAGGGGTCTCCTCTGTTCAGAGCATCCACACACACGAGGCCATTCCCTTTTGAAGGACCTGGATAAGAGTGTTCAATTCAGCTGCCACACAAGACTGGCATAACTCCAGAGAGCTCATTGGATAAGACTTAAAAAATACTTTTTAAAAAAGATTCTTCTTAGGTGAATAATACTGGAAACCAACTGAACATAACGTAAAAACAATACTAATTCCTCTTACCTATGGTTAATGCACGATGAACCCCATAAAATACGTGTCCTCGGGGCTTTCCAGCCAGAGTGATTATCACTAGTATTACTTTGTGACAGTGTTTTCTCAAGGTCACTCTGGAATTAGTGGCTCCAGGGGACCAAGCACTCATCCATTATATGGGTTAAAATGACTAATTGAGGGTGTGGGTTTAATTGTATTCATAAGCAAAGGCGCAGTGCAGCTCCTTTGGCAGGCTTAATAACATCCTCGTGTACATAAAGATCGATGGAAAAAATTAGGGTTGTATGTTGTCCTTCAGGACAAGATGCTGAAATGGGAATAGAATAATAAAAATAAATAAATGACTCAACAGCAGCAGGAAATGAGCTGTGGAAGTCAGCAAAGCCCGCCTTATGCAAATACTTCAGCTAGAGATAAAGTCCTAAGTACGCATGACTAAATGGAATCCAGCGATTCAGTAAAGGGGAGCTGAGCTGCCTTATTGAGCTGGGAGATTAAAACATGCAAAGGGGGCTCAGCAAGGGCTTCCCCTACAGTTCTCTCTAAAGTGATGATCATGGCGCGACAGGGATCTTCACAATATTGATTTGTGATACTGTAATTGGGCAACACGGTCATGTTTCACATTAAATTGAGAAAGCATCCATTCCATATCCAGCTGCTGGAGCCAGCTTCCTTAAACGATACTGGTGTCCTGTCACATGCCCAGCATGAGACCCTACAATGACTTCTAGCCCTCTGTTGTATCAAACAAATCCATGCAACTTTCAGAAGCTAGTTCAAAGTTGGGGAGGCTCATCCACAGGAGCAGGAAACACAAATCGGATCCACACATGGGGATGCTAATTTCACAGCCACCAGGGGAGGAGCTGGGATTTGAACTTTCTCCAGCTGGGGCAGCCATGTCTGGTTACAGAGCCTGATCCTTGCTGTAAGTGATGTCTTGCTTTGCACCTGAGCTACGGAGGGGAATGGTCTTGTGCGTGGAGAAAACCAGCCCCTATCTGGGGCCACTGCAGTGTGTGGCCACTGTTTGGGGACAGGCAGCTTCTTAGAGTATTTACCCTTTTTTTGGTTCTGGGCTGTGTTCTCCAGTGGCCCCCTGGCTTTGCAGGTCCCCTCTGGGTTACTTACTAGGGGGACTATATTAGATCCCTAGGCTGCCAGAAGCTGGGTGGCTGAAAACAACAGAAGTTTATTCTCTCATAGTTCTGGAGGTTAGAAGTCCAAAACCAAGGTGTCAGCAGGGCCACACTCCTTGTGAAGGCTCTAGAGAAAAATCCTTCTTTGCCTTTTCCTAGTTTCTAGGAGCTTTCCGCAATCCTTGGAGCTCCTTACCTTGTGGCTGCATCACTCCAATCTCTGCCTGTGTCCTCATATGGCCTCCTCCATGCATCTCTGTGTGTTCCCTTCTTATAAGGATGCCTTTCATTGGATTTATTATGGTCACCCTAATTCAATATGACCTCATCTTCACTGAAATAATTATGCTTGCAAAGGGCTTAATTCCAAATATGGTCACATGCTGAGGTTCCTGCTGGACATAAATTTTGAAGGAACAGTTATTTGACCCACTACAGTGACCTCAGCCAAGATAAGCTTGTCCACAGGCTGAGCCAGACTAACCTGTACTGAGCAGCATTCAGGCCATGGCTTGTTAACACAAGTGTTTGGTTGGAGGTGATGATTATTCTAGTCAAAGGTTAAGGGAAGTATTCAATGACACATTGTGCAATGAAACACTCATGAGTAGGAAACTGACTCTATTTCCAAGTCTGAATTGCCTGGCTGAGGCCACAGGAAAGCGTTTCCCTGGAGGGCCCCTTGGTCACAAAGTGAAGGGAAAAAAGACTATCACGACCACTTCATGCACTCCACGTCCTATGCCTTTCTAACTGTTAGCACATTTATTTTAGGGCATGCTTTAAAATAACTTTTACTAACAACTAAAGTTCTAATCAGGCAGAATTGGAGCAAAAGACAAAATTTAGGAAGGGGAAAGAAATGAGGATGATGGTATTAGTGAGGGTCTGGGCTGGGGCAGGGGAGAGTGTGGGTGAAAGAAAGTCTGTGGAGATGAGCCCCACCCCCTGAGAACTCCCCCCCCAGCACCCCTCCCCCACTGGCCACTCGAAGGCCCACTGTCCTCATCTGACATTGCTTCCTGAATCCCACAATCTAGCCACCACCATTTTATCAACATGCTCCTCCAACAAAATTTAAGAGATTTTTAAAATATTTTTTGCATTTCTATCCTGTTTCCTCAGTGACAGAGAGATACTCCAGGAACAAATAGATAGATCTGCTTTTGAAAAACTTCACTTACTACAACAAAATGAATTTTGAAGGGAAAAGGCCCAGGGGCATTAACTTTTCATTTTATATTTCATGTGTTTCAATTTTTGCCCAGTCAACATAAGACATCTTCCTATGAAAATGTACTCTGCCTTTTTAATTTTTAAAAAATATGTTTTTATTGATTTTTAGAGAGAGAGGAAGGGAGAGGGAGGGAGAGACAGAAAGGGATCGAGCCCGCAACCCAGGCACGTGTCCTAATTGGGAGTCGAACTGGCGACCTCTTGGTGCATGGGATGACACTCAGCCACTGAGCCACACCGACCGGGCCCATGCCTTCTTAGAGAAGGCAAAAGCAAAAGGTGCTTCCCTTTAGAATGTCCCCATGAGCATGCCTTGTGCTCCAGGCCTGGGGGATCTGCCACTACCACCGATATTGGTACAACATCTACTATCAAACAGAAAGATTGAGAAACTGGACAAAAGAATGTGCCGAATTGTCTGAAGGCTGCACAGTGTTAGCGTTCCAGGTTTTAGCTTACTAAGTAAGGCTCTGGCCTATTTTTTAATTTACATTGTACTCTGATAAGCTTTTAGAAGTGGTAAAATTTGCATTTATAACTTTATTTTTTTCTGAAAATTCAAAAGGTGATCTACTTTAGAATAGTAAATGCTTAAATCCTTAACCTCATCTTCCCACCCTAAAACAACATAAACAAGTTTGAATCCTGCTAGGAACCAAAAACAAGAGTAATGATTTCCGATAATGATTGGATAAACCTACTTTTACTTACCATAAGCTCTTTCTATTGGCGTTGTGACTCACACTGGGTTAGGCAATACTATCCTATGAAAAGTTTCACTTTCTTTTGCATATTATTGCAAATATATATTACATATATTCTTTTACATATTAAAATATTTACACATTTTCTTTATATAGTCTTGAATCTACAGTTACAAAAAACAAGCCAAAATTATCAACTCATGTTAAGTCATCAGTAAAGGAATGAAGGAATCTGAGTACTGGACAAATAATGGCAACATTTTTATCTAGGATATGCCTTAAAATATAGTCTTATCTTAAAAAAAACACCCAAAAACCATTGCTCTGATTGTCTAAATTGAGAATTAAGACATTACTGGAGAGAAGGACTTGCCCATGGGGTACATGACTAACCTGGACGCCTGCCCACTCCATACTTGAGGCCTTAGGATAGCAGAAGGGAAGGGAGGAGGGAGAAGACAGGGGCAAGGAGGGGGAGGGAGAAGACAGGGGCAATCAAAGGCAAAAGGTATGCTGAGTGAGTGGATGCTGCTCAGTAAATGTCAAGAAGCAAATTAAAGCAACTAACATGAAGAGTGCTGTCCATTCGTAGGCTGTGGGACAGCAGGGAGCTGTGCATCCCATCTCATAACATCTTTTCCCTTCTGTGGGGTGTAGTGGGGATAGTCTGGATCAGGAGTCAGGGTGTGGGTGCAAGTACTGGCTTCATAATTTGCTAGACATGTGCAATTGAACGTATAATAAATTCAAGAATAAACAATGTACTGACAGTCCCGACTTACAATGTTCTAATTTATGATATTTTGACTTTATGTTGGTTCAAAAGCTATATGCATTCAATCAAAACTGTACTTCAAATTTTGAATTTGTGGCATGCGGTACACCACCTCTCTCGTGATGCTGGGCAGCAGCAGTGAGCCACAGCTCCAACTCCGCAATCACCAGGGTAAACAACAGATACTCTACAGTGTATAGTGTGGGTAGCACTTTTTAGAAATTGTATTTTGTGATTTTGCATCCCATCATGTCTACAAAATTCCCATCTGTGTCTCTTGCTTCTGGTGAGAAAGAATAGAAAAGCAATTACTCTTGAGATGAAACTCAAGGTAACTGCCTAGTGGTAGGCTAACGTAAATGTCCTGAGCATGTTGAAGGTGGGCTAGGCTAAGCTATGATGTTTGGTAGGTTAGGCGTATTTCATGTAAAGACCTATGGAAATAGTACAAAGCTACAGATCAGTGACAGTTAAATTTAATCAAGTGGAAGAAAACATTGATATTCACTATTGTCCACAGGATGTATCTTAAAAATCAGGCATACAGGGTATTCCTGGTAAATTCACAGCCCCACTCTTACTGTCACTTCTCCCCACCTGCCCCTACTCTGTCTTGCATAACTGCTCCCACACACAGCTGACCATTGTGTTCTCTTGGTCAAGATTCACCATAGCTTTCTACTCCTATAGACTTGGGTCAATGTTCCTTACTTCTGCTTTGAAGGCCCTTCATTACTTGGAATGGAACAACCATGCCAACTGCATTTCCTGAAGGCCCCTAGGGTCCCAGGCCACCTACAGATCCTGGATCCCCCCTTTCTGCGTCAGAACCTGCCTGCCACTCTTTCTGGCCACAGTGCTCTCCCACTGTATTGACTGGTGAAGTTCTTTCTCGGTTTGGCCCCAATATCCCCTGATTCTTGAAGACTTTTTTGACCATACTGGCTAATTTAGTCACCCTCTCCCAGGCTAGCCTTCTGAACACCTTCATATAAGAGAGGGAAAATTATATTTCTTTCTGTAGAAGGGCAGACATTAAATTAAGGAAGAGTGAAATATTCACTGTACACTGGTGTGTTTGGCTTTGCTGCTCATGTGTTAAACTAAGAAAAGTGGGAAAACCCTACACCTGGTTGTGTCTGGATGAAGGAAAGTCAATGCGGTTCTATGAAACCCTTCTAAATCCGATGTCCTGTTTTTGCTTCCTATGACGTGGTCACTCCCAGCCAGCTGCAGAAGCAGCACTTGTGTATGAATGGAGAGGAGTGGACAGCCATCCCACTCTGATCTCTCTGCTCTAGGTCACATCCCAGACCCAAGCTCAGCTAGATGACCTACAAAAGGGACCCATGAACCCACACTGGTCTAGCTCTTCATCTGACTTTTCATCTAATGATACTGAATGTATGCTCACAATGGCAGTGGCCTACGTCCTTAGCTCAAACATCATGCATATGTAATTATGGTACTATATTATTCAGGGCGGATTTTAACTGATGGAGCTAAGCGGGTTTTTGTTGACTACTTCTACAGTTGATTCTAAGAGACTTCCTTCCATGATCTTTGTTAGGCACGATGGCAGTCTTTACAAGTGAAAGATGCTCTGCAGGAAAAAATTATTTTAATAGTTGCAAATAACTAAAATAGAAAAATCAGGTATAAAGGGATAGAGTGCCCACAGTTTTAGCTTTGGGAGAGTTTGATTTCTTATGCTGACACAGGAGGCTTCAGGAAGGTAATAGACTTTAAGAGATTATAAAATAGATGGCTCAACAGGGGGTTTGGAGAACTGTACATTTGGCTTTTGATGGAGCCTATCCAGAGAAACCGTGTCAAAAGATCATTATTTTGTGACCTTGAGGGGAAACAAAATCGTCAGAGGATTTCCTATTCCTGCCCATGAATGCACATCGATGTTTATGGAGACAGACTCTCTTTATCTCCCTTTATGCATGCAGACTTCACACAAGCACACACATCCCTCTCAAGACTAGAGGCTGAAAGCGCCGTTATTAATATTCATGAGGTAATTATTATTAATGTCACCAAGGTGATTCTGTTCCTTCTCAGTAGAGACGGGTTTTTGCACCTAGAAACCAATCGACTGTAGGAGAAATGGCAGCTCTGAGGCAGCCTGGCAAAAGCAATCCTGTACATTTTACTTTTGAAATATAGATTATTTGACTTAGGTATTTTAGGCACCTTTTGCACCCACCCCATCATTAACTTTATCCAGCAGAGATTTCCAACTCTGGTCCACAATGCAAGATCCTTGGGAGTATAGTTTCTGGAGTTTGGAAAAACTTGATTATTAGGGTTTTTTTTCTAAGAGCAAAAATTAAACAAACATAAGGATGATTCAAAGATATCTTGAGAGGTTTCTGGGAAATGATTTTTGTGAAAGTGCATTGGGAGAAAATCACAGCACATTTATTATTTAAAAAAATTCATACAACAGGCCTTATTAAAGAGCTATTCTAAGAATTATAGGTTCTTGCAATCACAGAGAAAATTTTAAAAAAGCTACTGGCAACAGTTAACCAGATCCTTATGCATCTGTCATGGACCCTCCCCCAACCAACTGGCCAGCCGAGGTATTCTATGTACATGATATGTCATAAGAAATTACTGGAAAATTCTGTTTTCCTATCCAGAGAAAATCATAGAAAATGAACTGTTTTTGGTTGAAATGAAAATGTTTATTTTTTGCCCAAGACCTAAGAAAACATGTTAAATAAGTTGAATACTGGTGTAGGTACAGGATAGTGGGAGATGCCTAGACCTCTTTAGTACCTCATTAGAAATGTTTTTACTAACTTCTCATACTCCACTGCCATATCAACAGTCATCTTTCCACACATTCTGATCTTTAGGAAAACAGTAATTACAGTTACAGAAACAGAGAGAGCGTATGAGAACAGCAGGAGGTGGCAATGACATAGGACTCACCTTAGGCATCCAGTGGCATTTCGCAGCACCTGTGAGGAATGCAGTTGTATTTTTCGGTCGTCCTGAAGAGGTGAATTTTCCCAGCCCGAATGGGGAATAATCACGGCGTTGGTCAACACCGCCAGGGTGTCCTGTATGATTGGCATTTTGAGAGCATCACAGGATGAGAGGTTCCAAAGGACTCCTGCAAGATAGACACAAACAGAGCTTTTGGATGGGCATTGTTTTTTTCATCTCAAAACTGTGTCCCTAATCAGGTTAACAGCACGAGCAGAGGGATTAAGATAGCGTGAGCACGTGTCCTAGAGCACACCTTTAATTTTAGAACATCTATGTGAACCCATTAAAAGAGTTTTGTGAAGCCCGGCTGCCGTGGCTCAGTAGCTGAGCCTCGACCCATGAACTAGGAGGTCGCGGGTTGATTCCCTGTCAGGACACACGTCTGGGCTGCAGGCTTGGTCCCCAGTAGGGGGCGTGCAGGAGGCAGCCAATTGATGATTCTCTCTCATCATTGATGTTTCCTCTTTCTGAATTCATTAAAAACATATTTTTAAAAAAAGAGTGCTGTGAATATCTGACAAGTGGGCAGAAAAACTGTGACATGATTATCTTTGTTTCATCATGGAGACCAACCAAGGTTGAGAGATCTGACTGAATTGAGATACCAATACAATGGACCCAGGTACCCAAATTCTAACCAAGACCAAAGAGCAGTGAAAGTTGTCTGAAATGGGCTACTAGGCCATGCTAGTTTTATCCAAGACCTCCCTATGCACACGTGGTCTATTCGATTCACTTAGCTTCCATGGGGAACCGGCCACCATCACAAAGGACCTTATGAGAATCCTGAATCAGGTCTGATGACAAAAGGCTCAACAAGAAATTCAAATTTCCTGTCACTTGTGACAGTTTTGTCAGCTTTTCTCTGAAAGCAGTGCTCAAGGAGGACCTACAGATTGTTATTTCTTATATAACGACAAAGGGCAGTAGAAAGCGGAGGGCGTGTCTGCCAAGGACAGAGTATAACAGTAATGATGAAGGCAGAGCCAAAGAAAACATTTTTGGACAGAAGAAATGTTTCAGGCTTCCAAATATTTTTTAAAGAGACTTTAAAATGAGATTAATCTTAGAAAAGTCATAGGTACTGCATATATATATATGTATATATTATAATATCATTTGAAAATGCCTTCAAAATAATTATTCTTTTTGTTGTTCAAAACAGTTTACATTTAGGTAAAAGACACAGAAAGTGCTATTCCATTTTCCTATAAAAAGACTGCATTCTCCCTCCAGACTAATCTAACAGGCATCATCATTGCAGATACTGGGGATAAAACGCATGGTTGCCTTCAGAAACACAACTTTGAACTTACTTGTTTAATAAGTTTTCAATAATTTTAAACATGAGATTGTACTTTTTCTACTCATAATGAACAGACCATATATTTCTGAAATTTGCTTTGCTGGTTCCTTGAGTGCGCATATTGAACTATCAAAGCACATTAATAACACTAAACTGAAAGTCAATAATGTTAGACTGTTAACAACTAAAGTAGTTAACAGTTTTAGATCAATTCTACAAAAATGTGACTTTAGAGACAAACTCATCCAACCATTTTTCAAAGTAACATCTGCTGGGCATTTTAGTTAAGTAAATGCAAAGGAAACAAAATAGTGCCTTGTATGTACCAGTCAATCCTTTAGCATAGGGGGCTGGCTTGAGGGCAATTCTGGCCTGCCTGTCTTTTGTAAATAAAGTTTTATGGGAACACAGTCATGCCTGTTCATTTACATATTGTCTATGGCTGCTTTGTCCTATAGGGAAGAGCTGAGCATACGAAAAATTCTCAACAGTGCACAGAAGGTGCTAAAAAATATATTGGGATTTGGACTGATTTGAGATACTAGAAATATTATCATGCACATTTATTTTGTTTTAAATAATATATGAACCTGTTTCTTTATTCAACCCATTAAGAAATGTTTTATGAAATTTTGGGTAATCAAAATGATTACCTTTGTTCATTTGCAGTCTCACAAAAATATTCTTTTTTTAAGTAAAATAATTAGCTTTTCAGTTTTAAAAATTACATTAAAATGAAATTAATATCTACCCTACAATTTGAGGATAACTGTAAAACATCACATTAACGAGGCTGAGTCTGTTCTTCTAACTATAGAATGCAAACATACAGAAACAAAAAGAAATTCTTTTTTCATTCCCAAATCCTGATTTCAAAATACCAATACATGAAAATTGAGGTTTGTAAATGTTTTACAATATTGTTGACATGCTGTGCTATAAAGCATACTTCCTCTAAAAACTAAATAGTAAAAGAAACTTTTGTATTTTTACATGCAACAAATTTAAAGAATATAAAGGCATTTTATGATAATACCGTAATTTTTACTGTTTCCTAACAATCAGAAAAGAGGTCAGAAGAGGGGAAAATTAAAAAAAAAAAAAAAAAGTGAAGGCCTAATCTAATATCTTACAAGAGAAAAGTTGGAAAAGAAGATGGGATCCAAAGTAAGTCTTTATTGGGCTTTTCTCTCCTTTCCTTTCTCATTAATTCATTAAGTAGTGTAACCCAATTCAGAATTGTGCTGGCACAGATGTTTCCTGGTTCACATTCATTCCACCTTCCCGGCTGGCTCCATCTGTGCTTCACATTCCAATGAACTTATCCGAATGCCTGACCCACACCTCCGAACTTTCCATCTTAATTTCTATCTGCAGCGCACAGTGCTTCCTGCGCCTATGAGAACTATAATGGGTCTCTGATCCCAGGCAGCCTTTCCACCTCTGTTTCGATGAGGACTTGGCAAAGTGGATGTCATGTGGCAGAATTCAGCAAACTAGTTGCAGGGGGCCCTCAAAACTTTGAATCTTGGTTAGATTATGTGGACACCAGAGATAAGCTTGAGTGTATAATCAGCAGCCTCTGGGGACATTTGAGATAAAGGTAGACATGTCTGGTAGGAGTCAAAAGTGGGAAACAGCTGGGAACTCCACATCTGTCTTGCTGAAGACACACACACACAGGCCATTAGTCCTGGCCAAAGGGAGAGAGATTAGGAGATTAGGACAAAAATGAACATAATTAGACATTCTCTGTGAACAAACAAGAAATAGGTGTTTTGCTCAAATTTGTCTTCACTCATATCTCTTTCTTCTGTGCTGGTCTAAATGCCCAAACATTTCTGACATTCCTTTCAAATGGAATGAGTGATTCACTCTGAGCAACAGAATATGGTGGAGGTGACTGTGAGTGGCTTCTGAGACTAGGTCATACAAAAGGTACTGTGGCATCCTCCAGGCTGTCTCAAATGACCTGACTGAAGGAAGCCTGTTGTCGTGCTGTGAAAACCCAAAGCAGCCCTATGGATGGGCCCATGTGGCTAAGAACTGAGGCCTCCAGCCAACAGTTACACAGTTACAGTCAACTGTGTAACTAAATTTAAAATAAATTTAATTTAGATTGCAAACGATTTCCAACTTTTAAAAATGTATCCTTCTTCATGTTTGAAAGTTATACATGGCTAAACACTTTCTTTAATTTGGAATAATCCTGTATTAGTTTCCCATTGCTGCTGTAACAAGTTACCACAAGTGTAGTGGCTTAAAACAACACAGATTTACTATCGTACCATCCTGGAGGTCTGAGTCTAAAATGGAACAGCAGGGCTGCGCTCCTTCCGGAGGCACTAAGGGAGAGTGCCCTTGTCTTTTTAAGCTTCTAAAGGCTGCCTGGGTTCCTTGGCTTGAGGTTGGCATTGCTTTGACCTCAGCATCTATTATCAGTCTCCTTCTCTGATCCTGATCCTGTTATAAGGACACTTGTGATTACACTGAGCCCACCTGGATAACCCAGGACAACCTCCTCATCTCAAGATCCTTCACTTGATCCCACGTGCAAGTTCCCTTTTACTATGTAAGAAAACATTCACAGAATCTGAGAATTAGGACGTCCTCAGGGGGCCATTATTCAGTCTACCACACATCCTCTTAAAGTATTCTGTCACGCTTAAAATAAAATTAAACCTCTAATTGTAGCTTCATGATCAGGCCTTTCCCTAAACCTCTAAATTTACCTTCGATCAGATCCTTTCATCGCCCCTTTGTTCACTCCGTGCACACTAAGGACCTGCTGTGCGGCAGGTTCTGTTCGATGCAGTGGGCGCACCAGCGAATGCCCTCATGGCCCTTCCATTACCGTGACTCTAGGCATCACGCTCTAGCCATCAGGGCCTCATTTCCTCTCCTTGATCACACAAGCTCCTCCGTAACACAGACCTCCTGGGCTCGATGCTCTATTTCCCGAACATTCCCCTCCAGGACTTTCCAAGGTTGACCCTTCTTACGGCTCACCTGGCACCTTCAACGTGCCAAACTCAGAGAAACTTTTCTGGATGAGTCTAAAGTACTGTCCCAGACACTTGCTACCAGATCTCCTAGTTTAATTTTCAGCAGAGACCTCATCACTAACACATACTTCCTCTGCCTTTTCATCACCTGATTTTCTGTCATTCACTCACTGTCCTTCCTCACAAGGTCCCAGCCATGAAATGAAAGCAAGGACCCTGTCCGAGCGCTCACAGCATACAGAACACATACAGCACATGGACCATGCTCTGTCACACAGTAGGTGCTCAGCAAACAGATGCAAGTAAGTACAAGAATTAACAAATGGATAACATGAACCTTACAGGATGTCGTGCTTCTAGCATCAAACATCCTTTATGTATGATAGTACTGGCAAAATGAAGTAACAACTTGAAAGAATAAAATAGTAGATGCAAGATGTAATGTTACAAATAATAAATCCAAATAGGAATACAAAAATGTCATTTCAATGGGTTATAACCCTTGACTCTACAGAAATTCTACATTTAGCTAGTAGAAAAAAATTATATCACTAAACGGCATTAATCAGTTTAGCATTAGAAGGCTTATCTCCAGTGCTTCATTTGGGTAATTTTCTTATATTAACTCCCTCATAATTCAAATTAGCCAAGGCAATACAAAAAACCAATTCGTGGAAAAACTGTGAAATAAATTGAATTCACAGTGGTATTCAGCAGGCATAGCGAGCTACCCCATTTATTCTTATCTGGAAGTAAAATAAAAATGTTTTAGCATTTTGGTTGATGGTCACTAGCAAATTTTAATTTACCTGATGAAAATACGCTAATATCTTCCAGATTATAATCTCTAATAAAATTGTTTTATGGCATCTTTCCTTAAATTATATGTATTCAATAGCTATCCTTTATCAGTATAAAATTATTACTGTTTCCAAATATAATTCTGACAGTAGGTTTAGTTGAGAAGACATTTAAATAACTAATTATTTCAAATATAGTTTATTTTAATTTCAGGCACAGGGTGGCTCTTTTCCTTGAGATTATCCATATTCATGAGCAGTAATTGGTTTATTAAAATTTCTTTAATAAAATCTTAATTACTTTTATTGGCTTCTTTACTTTGTTTTAATAGAGGGTGATTGTGGGTTTTTTTTTCCTAAAAAGAGATGCAGATTATCAAGAAAAAAAGAAACTCAGATTGACAAAAGGAAGTATTTTAATAATTGCAAGTCTTAACTCACGGTAAAATCAAGCATTGCCTGTGGCTATGCAAGACTTTCCTATGACCCTCTCAGTTGCTATTAATCTTTAGACCTAAAAGTAAATCCCTGAACATGGGTGAAGCTCAAACCAAAGAAAAGTTGGGTTGAATTCATTTTAAATCAATGTTTAAAAATTTTTTAAATTAATTAAAAATTAACTTAATGTATACATGAAGATTTATTTTAAACAAATCTATCATTTATTTTCCTCTGAAAGTGGAAGTTTGTGAACCTGGGGAAGGGAGAGAAGAATGGGGACATGCACGTTTATTTTTTAAAAAGTCCAGGTCAGCCCTGGTTGGGGGTGGGAGTGGGATGGGATTTAGGGGATGCCCATCATCACCTTCTCCATTCCCACCCATTTACACCTTGAGTCAGGGGTGGGTAGAGTGCAACTTATCAAAATATGGAGGCTCATGACATCCTGAACTCATGCAAAGTGCATGTGTGCACATGTGCACAGTGAATGGATACATATGCATATGCTTGTGAGTGTACATGTAAGTATATGCATGTAAGATGAGTGTGCACTCATGCATACGTGCAAGTGTATTCACAAGTATATGTATGGGCACGTGGAAATGTGTACTGTGAACAGGCGTGTTTGCACCTGTGTTTATGTGTGTGTGCATGTGTGTGTGTGCATGTGTGTATTTGAATGCATCACATAAATACTCCCAGCCTGTCCCTGAGAAGTCATGATACTCAAAGTGCGATTGTAAATTAGGATTGTTTTGAGAACCTTTCCAGATGGTGTATGTGATAACTTCAAAAAGATTCACACACTATACTGATTTAATGTTTTTAAAAATAAAACTGTTGATCTTGATTTGATGATAAAGTTTACCAAAATGTTGATACAATAATGGATAGTTCAAAGCAAGATCAACAAGTGGAACTACATTGAATTAAAAAGCTTCTGCCCTGCAAAAGAAACAACCAGCAAAATGAAAAGGCAACGTATGGGATGGGAGAAAATATTTGCATACCACAGACTGGATAAGTGGTCTTAATTTAGATTTATTTTAAATTGTGGTGGGATCACTTTTGTCAAAGAATGAATTGCTCTCGAGGGAAGGTTTACAAAAGTAAGACAAAGCTTCAGATTTTAACATAGACTTTATTTTCCTGACATACATGCTAGAAATACTGATGTTCTATTGATAAAATCCATTAAGGCTCTGTCACAATATCCATCATTCTGTTATCAGTGGAAGTGTAGTTCTTGGGGTGCTGCGAGGAAAAGAACTTCCTGAGAACCTCCCAGGAAGACAGGGTTTCCTGGAAAGCTTTATTGATGACTGCTCTGGGTGACTCTCCCTGGGTGCTCCCGTGTATGAGCGATGAACGTGCCCATGAACTTCTGCCTGTTTTTCTCGTTGTCTTTTGCCTGTCTGAACTGCAGGACCCCAGCTGCAGAGCCTAAGATGGGCAAGGGATGGGCTGCGCAGAACCAATGACCTCTGAGTTCTCCGCTTCGATATTCCAGCGGAGGAAACTGCAGTGACCCTGGGACTTAGGCGAAGGTCAGTCCTTTTGGAATCTGACTCACTGAATCCTCCTAAATAGAGAGTCTCACTGAGATGGCTACGAAAGTGCTTCAGGGCTGACAAATGTGTGGAGTAAGCTGGAGGAGAATTGGATCGTCACAGTCAGTAACTGTAAACTGTCGCCCCACTAGAAATACAGACAGAAGCTGGTTAACTCCAGAATGGATGAAGAGTGAGTTGGTCTTTACATTGGAAAGCAAATCAGATCTTTGTTAACACACCAGACAAATTCTGGTTTATGCTGAATTTGAATTTGGGCCTCCATGAGACACTTCAATTCTTGAAATTTTTACACAGTTCTGTTACAAGATACAGCCATGGTGAGATGCTGCCTTGTTCCAAAGCCAAAACTGGTCCCACAACGCTCTGATGGCAAACATCAGGAGTTTAGACGAGGCTGGTACAGATTAGTATAAGCAAGAGGCTCATAGTCGCTTACACTTTTTATTAGTACTTAAAAAAATGGTCTTCACTGTTGTTTTCAGGGCCCAAGTGAATTTAATTTAAAACTAGGTAAATTTATAGACAAAAGAGGATGACTTTTTTTTGAAGAATCAAAACTCAGGTGTGTCCCTGATCGCTCTTCCATTCTAAGTTGGAGCCTGAAGATTCTAGTTTCATTAGAATTTTTCTTTCAAATTCTTGTAATACAGGCTATCAGGCCAGATTGCAGTTATGAGAAACAAGGCTTGTTTCAATCCAAACAAGGCAACTCAGTTCTTATCTTAGAGAGAAAGCTTGTCCCATGGTAATTTTTAAAAAAACAAATTGTATTAAAATCAATTTGCATGTGAAGGGTACCAGCCACCCCCAAATATGCCTCTAGTTTATGGGTAATTTTGAGCTAACAGAGGCAGGAAAAGCTCTAAAAACAGGGTACAGGTTGTCCTTTTGTACAATTAAAAACAATTTTATTTGTGATTTTAGAGAGAGAGGAATGGAGAGAGAGAGGGAGAGGAGAGGGAGAGACAGAGATTTGTGTTTCTACTTATTTATGCATTCATTTGTTGACTCTTCTATGTGCCCTGACCAGGGATGGAACCCTCAACCTTGGGGTATCAGGATGATGCTCTAAACAACTAAGCAACCCAGAGGGTGTCTCTCTTTCTTGACTTAAATATGCATAACAAACGTTACTAAACAATCTATTTACCATACTTCCCAGCTGCCTTCCCATAACTAGCTTCAACTGACATACAAGCCTAAATCCAGCCACAACTCTGGGTGACTCTTCACTGGGTACCCCCGTGTATGAGCGATGAACGTGCCAATGAACTTGTTTTTCTCGTGTTAATTTGTCTTTTGCCTGGACCCCAGCTGGAGAACCTGAGATGGGGAGAGGAAAACTTTTTTTTTCCTCCCCTACTGAGATGTCAGTGTCGAATAGTAACCATGTGTGAAAGTCACGGGTTTGTGTTTGACCACAGCATTTTATAAATGAAACATGGGATTCTGTATTTCTCAATTCCCAGGAGATCAACAGTTAGGAAGATAAAATTGGGTTTGCTTGAAACTACAGTTTTCCTCAATGACCTTGGGCATTCCAGAACCTTGAAAAAATGTCACCAAAGCACCACATTGAGTTTTATAATATATGGAAACTCTTCCTAAAAGTGACTGAAGTTAAAGGTTATGTCCTCTGATCTGAAAATTGTCATATTCTCATATGTGCTAATAAAAATGATTTGCTTATACTTTGGTTGTGTTTCTCTGTAGTTTTGTGCCTCCTGAATTATATGTATTAAGTAAAGTAACTTAAGTTTGCTCCTTTCATAAATGATGGGTGGGAGTAGGGAGAGACATAGATAGATAGAGATTCAAAGACAAACATTCCCATTATCTGATGATTTTAAACAAATAAGCATGAAAGGTGAAGTCACCATAGTTTCTGGCCTTGGGTTAAATGATACTGGGACAAACTAATCTGTTTGCTCCAGGAAACACCTGCCTCTGAAGTTCAGACTGTGAATTAATCAGCTTGCTTCCCAAAAGTAAGCCTGTTCATCAGAACGCATGTCAAATCTCCTGCCTCACTGTTCCACGGATCCACAGCTAGTACGTTATAAACTCTGCCGCATCCCAATGGTTTCCTATATTGCAATACCCACCTTAAAATCACCCAGCCAAGGACCCATGGCCTTATAAATACCCTGCCCAATTTTTCCTACTAACACCATTGTCTCTTTCAAGGTAGTACTCCCTTACTTAAGTCTAATACTTAGCTAGATCTACAGGTTTTCCTGGTGGTCTTTGAGGGAGCTGGCAGGTGACCAATCACGTGAATTATTAGTCAATAGCTAACTTCATCTCTGGTAAACACAGAGCCTGGAAAGTGCCTGAACCTGCAGGGCATCCGTTGACCATAATCATGACTTAGTGTGAGCAATAATGGGCGTTAAGCTGTTTGCAGCTCTACTAAGTACTATAACCCAGAAGGTACACAGCCCACACACTAGTCATAGGGCTCAAGCTGCCACTGCGGACCTCTGGATGGGCTGAGGGGAGGAGGCCCATGTGTAACCTTGTATGGAGACAGGGAGGGTTCCCCTTGGGGGTTTCTTCCTTAGGCTCCAGGTAGTGCATTCTCCTCATTCCTCCCATGGGAGTCAACATCAGGACTCAAACTGAGTTTGTTGGAGCACCCTTAGCTAAGAACCCCTGAAAAGAGGACAGCTGGGGACACTCTTCTGTACGGGGGCCATTTTAAAGTGTACCCTCGGTCCCTATGGCTCTCAAAGAAAAGCAGCCTTGATGAAGACATGGTGGCAGAGCGAAGTGTGACAGCTGGGAACCAGAGTCTGAGGTGCTCACTCAGCCCTCACCTAGGGGCTTACTGAATGGATGAACAATCCAATGAATAAACAAATGAATGAATGAAGTTGTTGGATCGAGGACCTCAAATCTTCACTGGGAATCCAAAATAAGATCACACTGGGGAAAAAAAAAATCCCAAAATATGTAACATCTTTGGGATGAGTTCTTGTGCACTGGGATCTCTGCTAATCACCTTGCACGCATTAACCCATGTAAAGCTTCCACCCTTCCATTCCAGATGAGAAAACTGAGACATAGGGATGCTGAGCCACTCATGCAATGGCCTTTCCCTTGTACGTGAAAATGAAGGTCAGGCAAGAGTCTAACTAGGACACGTGAACAATCAGGCAAACATCAGGCACGTGAATTTGCTACGTGAACTTGGAGGGAGCGGACGTGCCTGGCAGTGCTTTGAAGCTCAGTGTAGGTGAGCACAGGAGAATGTTCTGATTGTCATCTGTTGCCAGTCTCTTTTCAACCCCAGGTCAGGTAGCTTGATAAATTTCAAGAAGTCATTTGAATTCATAGAACGAAGAACATTCAGTTTTGAAACACCTTTTACAAATACATTTTTCTTGCAAATATTTAATTCTGCTGACCTCGATTAAAAAAATACACAGCCATAATCTTCCATAGAGAATGCTGAAGAAAAACCAGTTTGAGATGCAGGGTAATTTTAAGACTAAATTCTTCCTCTAGCCACCACACTGATTTCCAAACTAGGTCTTATTTTCAGTTAAGTCAAAATTGCCTGATTCTGTCACTCTGCTATAATAAAACCAATGGTGATCATAATCCTCATTTACTGAGTTATTACTGTGTCACATGCACTGTTTTACTAAATCCCTACCCCAACCCTGGGAGAAAGGTGCTGCCATTGAGTTCATTTTACAGATTCATGATTAAAGATTTAAGAGGTTACAAAACTCTCCCAAGGACAGGTAACAAACAAAAGAGACAAAGCTGGGATATAAATACAGGCTCTCACACTCCAAATTATCTTGTCTCTTAGAGACAGTCTATTCAGAGGTTTATTTTTCATGGAAAATATAACAACAGTAGATAAGAGCATGAAGAAGATTCAACTATAATCTCTGGTGATCATTCTCAAAGTTATATTTCTGAGTTTCATTTTCATAACAACTCCAAATGTGAACATTTGCTTTGCATATTTTCTTCCCCTCATATTCCCCAGGCTAATCTGTTACTCAAATCAGAGATTTAGGGAAACTTCCCTTTCCTTGTGCCATTTTTATGGTTTTAAATTTTCAGCAGATATTTTGTGAGTGCCTATGAAAACAAAGTATTGCTAGGCACTCTGGGTAATATATAGAAAATTAAGGAGAATCTACTTGGGGAGATAAAACATGTCTTTGTGTAATGAAAGATAAAATTTATAGTATAGGGCTGTATATGACAGAATCCATTAACTGTTAGAGATGATGTGCCATGACATTCAGGTAACAAAAGATCACCAATGGAGGAGATCACAGGAGGCCATATGGGACAAGGGGGTCTTTGGTTGGCCCTTGAGGGATGAGAAGAATTAGCCAGGGAATGGGAGTGAAGCACTGAGGCATCCAGAGAGAGCAAAGGCTTGCAGATATGAATAGGTAACAGGCGATAGTGCTAATGTCCACAGGTCCAGTTGTAGAGTAGATGCTCCCTAAAATGTTAATTGAATAAAAAATACACTTCTCAACAATCAAAAGGATACTTATCATTTGGACAGTCATCATTTTACACTAGATTATCCTATCAGCCATGGGGAAATTAAGAAAAATACCTCTGCACAGGCTCCATTTCTGTAAATTCTGATGTAAGTGGTCTGCGGTGGGCCCTGACACCAGTATTTTTGTTTTAATTAGCCAGAGTGAAGAACCAGTGGAAGTTCTTATATCTCAGCCCTGGCAAATTTAAGTGAGTTTGTCAGAGTCAGCTTCTCCCACGGTGACTTGTTCTGATGAACACAGAAAAACTATCTGTTATGACCAAAGGAAAGTGACTAGTGAGCTTCATAATTGGAGATCTTTGTACTTGAATGTCATCATGACGCAACAACTTCATTCAATCCTTTATGTGTTCATTTATTTGATCATTCATTTATTCATTCAGTAGATACAATATTCATTATCTAGCAGAACTATTTCCATTCTTAGCATGAGCAATTCACCTAAGAATTTAATTCCATAAACCCTGGACAATTTTGGTGCAGTTCCTCTGCACAGCTGGGGAGACACTGGTGAAAAAGGGTCAGCAGTGGTCTCCCGCCCCAAGGAGCTTTAGTTGGGCTACGGAGATCAGGATGTCAAAAGCTCTTGCAAAAGTCAAATCAGGCAGAGAGAATGACCTATTTAGAAAAATTCAAGGAAGGTCTGTATGGCTAGACAGTGTTTGGGTAGTATAATGGGCACCCCACCCTCCACTCTTAGCTGAATTTTCAGCAAGAACTGTATAAATGACATTAGGACTTCAAGAAGAGAGTGGATTATAGACATTCTCCTAGCTTCAGACTCAAGAGAAACCCCTGTGCTTTTGTTTCTAGTTGTCTAGACAGGAAAAGTGATGTTCCATTATAAATCCAAGGCATTTCTACTGCATTATGATGGCTAACACTGAGTGTAGAGTGGACTCCCATTGCTCTTGGAAAAAAAACTATGCCCTGTGCTGAATCTTCCAGACACTCAAGCCCTCCAGTTTGCAGTTGGGTTCAGCCAATGGAGGAACTGGTGGGAGAGGAGAGGGCAGGAGGAGAGAGAGCTGGGATGCTTCTGCTCCCCAGGCTCCGCATTAGTTACACCTGTTGGGCTGATACCCTCTGTGGTGAGAGCACCCACTCTCCTGATCTCCTGGGCTCTGGAAATACCGTTTTCTTCCACTGTTTCCACTGATGACAGTTACCAGCTGCCTGACCATGCAGGCTCAGTCCCTTAGCTCTGCCCACACCTTGGGAAAGCAGTCCTTCATTAAACTCTCTCCAGATTCTTAGCGGAGTGTGCCCATGTGTCCTTCTGAAACCCTGAATAGGCTGTGTAAGCAGGGGGCACATGCTAAAAAGTTTCCTTTTTATCTGTAAGTACAGTGGGACATCATTACGCAGGTAACTGTCATAACATGTTTTATAATGCTTCATTCCTCCCTGGCACAGCCACAGCACTAAAACATAAACAAGATAAATCCCCAACTGGTCACTCAATTACTAGGGTAACTTTTTAAAATCTTTTTTTGAATAACAATGAAATTTGTATAACACGCAATTAACCATTTTAACACATACAAATCGGTGACATTTAGTATATTGCCAATGATGTGCGACCATCATGTCTATCTAGCTCCAAAACATTTCCATCACCCCAAAAAGACATTTCATTGATTTTTAAAGACAGCAGTCTGGGAGCTTTTAGTAGAAAATGGGCTGAAATGAGGAGAGAAGTGAGCAGACCAGTAAGGAGGCTACTTCTGAATTCCAGGGGAGAAATAATCAGGTCAGCAGAGATGGAAGTGGTCAAGTCTGATGCACAATGTCTGGCCCGGCAGATGGACTAGGTGTAGAATGGTGGGGGGGGGGAATGGAGATGCCTGGCCCTGAACGACAGAGGTGGGAAGGCCTGGCGGGGAATGTGCACTGGGGTTCGGATGTGTGAACTTCCAGATGCCAGTGAGACAGCCAATGAGATGCCAAGAGGCAGCCGGGCGCAAGACTCTGGGGCACAGCATTAGGGATACAAATTTAGAGCCCTCCGCATTTAGATGGTATTTAAAGCTGCAGGACTGGATGAAAGTCACAGAATTAGAGTTTAAATAAAAATCTGAATGCCCAGGGCGGGTCCTAAGCACGCCTACATCTAGAGTCTGGTGGAGAAGGCAGCTTGGCATAAAGAAGAAAAGCACTATAAAAATTTTAGCTACACAAACTGTTAACCTTGGGAAACATGACTCCTCCTGAGTCTGAGCTGATGCCTCTTCTGTTAGTTGCTGAGGTTTTTTAATATATATAAATATATCACAGGTAACCTGAACATTCAAGTTCTCCTTTTATTATGGTCACTAATGAAAAGCCGAGCCGCCGTTCCCACTTAATAGCATCTGTTTCAGGCCCATCATTGGGTGATTGAGGACAAGTGAAAACGAATTATTCGGCTGATCATTATGGCACGTAGTCAGTGACTATAAGCAGAACAAATGACGCGAGGGAATAAAATCACTTATTCTAGGTATTTCCCGAATCAAAGCAGTTGCAACATAACCCGAGCGCAGCAAAGCAGGCGTGATGACAGAGCCTCTATTATGACGGGAATGTAAAGTGTAATAGGGTTTTCAGAAAGCACTTTAGGAAACGTGACAATCTTGCTTATTCAAACGCTAGGTGACAATTGGCACTTCTTCTTCCGGTAAAATTACAGAACGAATAAAATGACTTGTAGAAATATTGTCGAATGTGCAGAACACATGTAGTGCATTTGTCTGTTGACTAACCCTTAGGTTAGTATAAAAATACATTATTTCCTGAGAACTGAAGGCGACTTTCACTGAGTCATTCTGCCAACACTTTGAAGTTTCTACGCTTTGTTTATTTCAGGCCAAATTTCAGAAAGTGTCTATTTCTTGACATTAGCGATTTCTCTGTATGAATATATAGCATATAAAATAAACTCCCTTTTACATTATAGTTAATTTTTATCATATGTTAAGCTCTGACCCCCACCCTGAAATGCATGTTGTTATATATTTTAAAGTTTTCTAGGATAATAATAGTATTATATTTTCTGATCATAGCATTAACACATGGTGACCTTAAAATCATCAGTCTATTAAAAAGGGGTAAAGGATAATGTAGAACATCCGCCCAGAGATAATCCGATTTGGGGAAACTGCTTCACGCAGTCACTTTACAGAAATAGACCCACAGCACATGCTGGCTAACTGGCTCTTTGCATTCAATATATGTCATGGATATATTTTGGTATCAGCAAACGTCGAGCTGCATCGTAATTTTTAATGCCTGGTAGTGTTCTTGTTGATGAGCTGTTTTCATCCAGCTGTATACTGATGGACATTAGGTTTTTTTCCAGACGTTGGCTCTTACTGGGCAATGTTTTAAACACTTTCCATATATAATAACTCGTTTGCTCTGAAGATTTTTAAAAATAGCTCCTCAATACAAATCCCTGAAACCTGAATTGCTGGAAGAAGAGTTTGCACATTTTAAACAGTGAGGCAGACTGCCAGATGCTCTCCAGGAAGGCAGGACCCCGACCCTGTCGCCGGCAGTGCCCGTTTGGCGGCCCCCCGCCCAGCACTGCAGGCCAGCGGTCAGCTTCACCTTCAGAGACCTGAGCCCAGGCACTGTCTCTTTCCCACGGGCGCTCCTCTTAATTAAACTTCTTATAAGCATTCTGGCGGATTGCTGGTGTTTTCTGAAAAGCCAGTTCATATGTTTTGTTACTTTATTTCCCAGTTGGGCCGTGCAGGAACTAAGCACACAAAGAAAGCTACTAGAACTAAACACACAAAGAAAGCTACTAACAGCTGCAAGCCGAGAAGACCCTGAGGAGCTCAGGAGGTATCAGAAGCAGCACTGATGCCCACAGTCACCATTTACTTTTCTTATTTCTAATCTCTACTTTTTATAACCCTTAGTCTACTGACCCCGACGTTGCACTTTTAAAAAATGGAGTTTATTGGGGTGACATTGCTTAACAAAACCATACAGGTTTGAAGTGCACAACTCAACAAAACATCACCTGTATGCTGCACGTGACTACCCAAAGCAAAGTCTCTTTCTGTCTCAGTTCAGACCCTCTTTTGCCCTCTCCTGCCTCCCTCCCCCCTTCCCCCGGCCAGCACCATGCTGCTGTGAGATACATGTATCTATCTTAATTAATCCCTTTGACTTTTTTCACCCAGCCCCCAACCACTTTCACTTTTAATGGCATCTTTTAATTCATTTGTTTCCTACTACTAATTCTTTTAAAAATCCAGGTGACATCTGTCTTTGTTATAGTTTCCCACTGCCATACTATTCTACCTTGTGCCCTGGTGGGAGCAAGCTTCAACAGTTATAAATAGAACATGTAAAAAGGCTTTGGGAACCTGTAGTCAAAATACATACACACTGTTGACAATGGATATTAACATTTGCGCACTGTTTCAATGGCAAACTCATTTCTCTGTTGCCAGAGTCCAAGGGCATAGCTCTAGACACCCACTTGACTAAATATATCCATTGTATTGTGTTCGTAGGTTGAGGACAGCAGCATTGATGTGACTGAAAAGCAGGATGAATTCACTCATGAAATGAGCTCCCACTTACTGAGCGAGTAATTTATACCCCTCTCCATACCACTCTGTGAAGCCCAATTACAATAGTGGGAACGCAGGATTGGTATCTTCATCCTAATTGGACTCTATTAAATAACAGAGTCCATCCTAAATAATGACTCAGATTCATTATTTCTAGCTTAAATTACCACATTGTCTCCAGCTTGAAATACCACAGTAACATTGCTGTTCTTACCACCTCTATTTATCCCAAACCAGGCTAAAAATTCTTCATATATTCAAGGATCTATGGTACTACTTATTTGAGATTCGAGTTTTACAACAAAATATTAATCAAAATACACACATGAATATGTGTACAAAATATATGCATTGCAAATGCTTAAGAACAGCTTTTACCTATCATCTCCTGGAAGTTAAAAAATATATTTACGGGAAGTGAGATTTTGAGGGGTATCATTCTTTTGATTTTGCTCAGAGCTATTAGATATATATATGCCCTCCTGAAACTGTATGAAATGTTTATATCATCCATTCAAGTTCTGAAAAATACCTTGCAGAGGAAACCTTTGAAACATTTGCTATTGAGTTGCTCTTTATGGCAATAATTAAATAGCATTATCGATTATTTCTTTGGATGAATTATGGTTTGCGATGATAAAATCGTATCATTAGATGGAGGTATCCTCAATTCCACTACAGGAAAATATGTATCAATTAATTTAAAAACTATGTCATATTGTTTATATCAGATAAATATATATACATTAATCCCTAGTAACTACTGGTATGGTAGTGGTGATGATGATGATGGTGGTGATGGTGGTAGTGGTGATGATGGTGATGGTGGTGGTGGTGATGACGGTGATGGTGGTGATGGTGGTAGTGGTGATGATGGTGATGGTGGTGGTGGTGATGATGGTGATGCTGGTGGTGATGATGGTGATGGTGGTGATGGTGGTGGTGGTGGTGATGATGGTGATGGTGGTGGTGGTGGTGATGGTGGTGGAGGTGATGGTGGTGGTGGTGGTGATGATGGTGGTGGAGGTAGTAGAGATGTTGGTGGTTAGGGGTTGTAGAGGTGGTGGCGAAGGTAATAAAGCAGAAAAGCAAGAGTTGAAAAACACAAAATGATGGCCTAGAATTCAAGCTGTGATTTTGTTTGTGATGGAATTGAGATCTCCCATTGCCCATTCCAATCCTTGCAACAGTATCCTGGTGTTGCTGCGGAGACGTTAACACCATCACCCTGGACAACTCACACAGCAAGCTCCACTATGAAGCCAGACAAATGAGCAGTCAGTGAAGAGGAGCGAGTCTGCCACTGTTCCAACCCTCCGCTCAGGGAGCTAAGAGGACAGAACAGTGGTTATTAGGTGACGACTATGGCTGAGGCTTAGATATGCAGCTTAATAAGGAGATTCCAATGAATTATCCAGGAGGATTCACAGCGCTCCAACTATGTGCTGAGTGGAGCATCATGGATACAGAGATGACCATGACCCTGTCTCCACCCTCAGGGAGCTTGTGGATTAATGTCCACAACGGAGGCCGAAACAGCCCATCTCTGCTTTAGGGTGTGAATGGCAAGTCTGTCATAGCAACAGGGGAGGGGACTGTGATTACTAACACCTCACGGTGGGAGACTGTACAGGCGAAATGACGGGAGGGGCAGACGAGGAAGCCGGGAATATCTGAGATGAGAGAAGTCAGTAAAACCTAGCAGAATTCTACTATTTTTAAAAGTGTGTACAAAATTAGAAATTTATAGTATATAGATTTTTGTTGTTAAGATGAATTAGAATGAGAGGAATCACAACATTTAATCCTTTCAACCTGGAAAAAATATAATTGTTATTAATTTATTAAAATATATTTGGATCTTATTTAAATTTAGCCTTTAGCAAGACCTATCTCTTTAAAAAAAGAAAGACACAACTATGTCTTACTGCTCTTTTTGAGATTACACAACAATAATAGTTCATAAATTCAAGATTCTTTTTTTTAAAAAAATTTTTATATATCTTTATTGATTTCAGAGAGAGGGCAGCAGAGGGAGAGAGAGATAGAAACAGCAATGATGAGAGAGTCATTGATCGAGCCCGCAACCCGGGCGTGTGCCCTGACCAGGAATCGAACCCCGATCGCCTGGATCCTAGGTCGACGCTCAACCGCTGAGCCACGCTCGGCCGGGCAATTCAAGATTCTTAATTAAAATTAGCCCAGACAGATGACTCATATGTTTTACAATTATGGAGTTGGTCTATTTGGTAATAAGCAATTTCGCATAGCTTGATTACTTTTTCTTAATTTCAGATGGTCAGATTTTCCTAGATGGAAACATTTTAACATAAATCACAGGACATTTTTTAAAGATCAAAGCAGTACACTGTACTCCATTCCCTAAAACAAGACTATCTTTTAAAATATGAACTTTGCCTTAAATATATGTATTTACAAATACAGACATTCTATAATACCTCTAATTCTTTTCACAGAGAGATGTTTTGTTATAGGAGATGTGGTTTTAAAAAATTATATTCTGACCTCCATTCCTAAAAGTTAGTAAGTTTGAGGTCTGAGGACATTTCACTTAATTTACACATTCCCAATAAGGCTTAAATTATTCCCAGAATAGGTGAACCTAGATAATATCTATCTATCTATCTATCTATCTATCTATCTATCTATCTATCTATCTATCTATCTATCTATCATCTATCTATCTATCTATCTATCTATCTATCTATCTATCTATCATCTATATCTATCATCTGTCTATCTAGTTGCCATGGGGAAAGCATGTATTTGTATTCCAACTTGATTCTGTTTAAGCAAAGAAGAAGTCTAGGTTTGGGACATGTGATGTTAGCCTTTTAATGTTCCCTTCTCATCCCAATGTAGGGGTAGTGACAGTGACACACTTTCCCTGCTGGGAATGATGAATTAAGGACTATGCTCTTTGAGGAAATAATTTACAACACTGACCATGGAAAGAAGGCTGAGCACAGACCATGAATTATGTAACTAGCAAAGAAAGTAGGCTAATGTGAGCTTAAACTGTAACACATTTATTGTGAAGGCAGAATTCTAACTTAATATTTAAAGCACTGAAAGAAAAAAGATAACTGTGACTGGTTGAGAACTCACTTTTAAACTTTACACACTGAAGCATAAATGCTGCTTGTGTGCCGGACACATCAGGGAACCTCTGCTTCCTGGTGCCTGCAGGAGGTGGAAGGATCCGTCAATGTCCCTGACCCTCAGGCAGGTGACACGAGTCCCTTCTCCATCTCTGCCCAAGGGCTCAGCTGGGCAGGACTCTGTTGGTCCCGCTACTCCCCAGCAAACATGGAAAGTGAGCTGGCTCCTCAGAGGACCATCCTTCATAAGGATGGAACTGGCAACTACGAAGGGTTCCTGTGCAGCGGGGATGCCGGGTTGCATCTGAGCTGACGCTTCTGTCCTCTGCTGAGCTCGGACAGGACTGGGACTCCTGGAAGCCTGCAGACACAGGCTGGCAGAGTCTGTTAGGATGTGGGCCCAGGAGGTGGTCTGGGGAAGAGCCCTTGCCCTGTGCCTGGTGGGGACCTACATGTGTCTGAGGAGGGAGGAGAGCTAGGCAGTGACTGACAAATGGTGCAGGAAATTTTCCAAGGAGAGAACTGATGTGAGTGAAAACCAGGCACCAGGTACCGTGAGCAGGATGCAGTAATGGGGAGCGTGGCCTCAAGGGCCATAGTGGGAGCCATGACTTGAATGTGTCCCCAGCCCAGCAATCAGAAAGGTACCAGGTAACGATGGAAAACAACTATTTTTTGTAATGCCTGGGGAATCAGCAGCACTGTTAAGGGACTCCAGAACACACTGTAATGCAAAGGGCAGCAGGCCATTTTCCCTTTCTGGGCTGAAAACTTCCCCTTGGGGGTTCAGGGCAGACACCTGTGGGGGCACTTTGCTCAGGGAGCAGCAGGTGAGGCTGTGACAACCAGCAGAGCAGTGCACGCCATGCTCAGGGGAGTAGTGGCAACCAGCGGGGGGGCTGCAAAGCCTTGTGGAAGCACTGTGGAGGTTCATGCTAGGCCCAGAGTTAAAACAGATACACAAAGAAGGCTGGGCATAGCAGTTCTAATGCAGAATGCACCTGGCAGAGTGTCAGACAGGACTGTGTGAGGGACATAAATGTGCTACAAACCCAGGGGCTCCTTGAATGATGCGGGTGTGTAAGCATGTCTCTGTGTGTGTGCATGCAGGCATGTGCATGTCTCTGTGTGCATGCCAGCATGGCACAGGAATGCTTGTGCGTGTGTGCATGCCTCTGTGTGTATGCCTATGCGTGCATGTGTACACCTGTGTGTGGGTGTGCATGCCTCTGTGCGTATGCCTATGCATGCATGTGTACACCTGTGTGTGGGTGTGCATGCCTCTGTGTGTATGCCTATGCATGCATGTGTACACCTGTGTGTGGGTGTGCATGCCTCTGTGCGTATGCCTATGCGTGCATGTGTACACCTGTGTGTGGGTGTGCATGCTACTGCCTTTTATTTTTCAGAGGAGAGGGGTGAACGGGAGATAGTTGGCATTTTAAGTAGATTATTTTCCTTAACTTTAGTCTCTTTCTTCCCCCATCCACCTGTAGGTAAATTTATATTTCCACAACCCACAGATGCCCTCAAAACTCTGAATGCATGTGACTGCCCTCAACTTACCTCCTTCAACTCTACTGCTGGTGCTCTCTCCCAAGGATTCAGCAGTATTTGCATAAAACAGATACAGCAAAAGAAACTGGGTCATACATGACCCAGCTATCCCTGTTCTGGGTACCAATCCCCCAAAATTGAAAATATTCATTTATAAAGATATATATATCTTACGTTCATTGCAGCATTATTCACGGTATCCAAGACATGAACACAACCTAAATGTCCTTCGATGGACAATTGGATAAAGAAGAGGTGATACATCTATGCAATGGAATACTATTCAGGCATAAAAACGAATGACACCATTTGCAACAACCTGCATGGACCTTAAGAGTATTATGCTAAGTGAAATAATTCAGATAGGAAAGGGCAAAAACCATATAATTTTACTCATAATTGTAATATAAAACAGAAACCAACGATCAAAACCAACAAACTCATAGACACAGACACCAGTATGGTAGTTACCAGGGGGGAAGGGGGATGGGGGCATGTAGAAGGGGGTAAAGGGGACAAACAGGTAACGGAAGACTAGACTTTGGGTGGTGAACACACAAAGCAATATGCAGATGATGTATTACAGAATTGTACACTTGAAACTTATATAATGTTATTAACCAATGTTACCCGAATATATTTAATTTTTAAAGAAAATTTTTTTAATAAAGTAAAAAAAGAAAGAAATTGAGAACAGTTAGAGGGGAGACACAATGTCAAGAGCAGCTGTGGGCTGGAGGCCTTGCAAATTTCATGTCAGACAGATTTTCTGTGGCCTAATAATTTTTTAAAAAGTAATTTGCATAGATATAGCTGTTTCCATAGCAACTCAAATAGTGTTATATTACATCACAGCCCTAATGGAAGCTTTAGCAAAGCTACCTAGACATGGCGAGGGGACTCCCTGGAGGTAAAAGGACTTTTAATAAGACCCTGGTGTTTGAAGGTTCATCAGCAAACTGCAAAGAGGTATTCCTTTCCTTTCAAGAACTGTGTGGTTTATTAATCAGACTGGGGGTTTGCTTTTGGGAGAGTTCTCATCCTGGAATCATATGATCATTTATTTCTTTTCAATCCCATTTTCATCAGGTTCAAGTTAAAAATACCCAGTCAAGTCTGGCCAGAGTGGCTCAGTTGGTTGAGGGTCATCCTGTGCACTGAAAGGTTGCTGGTTCGATTCCTTTTCAGGGCACATACCTGGGTTGCAGGTTCGATCCCTGGTTGGGACACACAACTGATTGATGTCTCTCTCTCTCTCTCTCCCCCCCTTCCTCTCTCTCTAAGCATGTTCTTCAGTGAAGATTAAAAAATAAAAACTTAGTCATGATCAATGTGAAGTTTATAGATGACAATAAAAATTCACATCTGTGTTTACACACTCCAATAGCCAAGTTAATAGCAAGGGCAGTTTTGCAGAAAATTATTAAATTGACAAACTGATTGAAAATCCTAAATGATCCGTGTTCATCGCATAACCACAACTGTGTGTTAAACACAAATTTCTACTTCCTGTTCATTTAACAAGGCATTAGGAAGTCTCCTGAAAGTGACATGGAAGGTAAAGCAAATTAACACCATCCTGCCTATAAATGTCCTTAATGCAGGCTCGTGGTCCGTGGTCCAGCAAGCATAAGTGATCACACATACCAGCAAACACCTCCAGGGACAAGAGCAAAGAGGAAGGCATCTCCTTCACCCTCTATCTGGGAAAGTAGCCTGAAGCTGAGGCTCCACTGCCAGAGAAATACAATTGTATTCAGCTTTCTTCTCTCTTTTTAACTCTCTCTTTTCCTTCATTGCCCTGGGCATGCTTGGAACCAATATAAAATTAAACATCTACTCCATCCAGACTAGGAAAGCACTTCAAGAGCAAATAAAGAACTAGGACAAAGCAAAAACTGCTGCAGTTAAAATCCAAGACCTCTTTGGATTAATAAACCCGTTTCTTGGCTGCTTGGAATCCCCATTTCTCAGCCTTAGATTTCCAAGCATATTACTACCTCTCGCTCAATTTAGAGGGAAAGAATTTTAGAACGAAGAATAAAAGATGAAGGACAATGTTTTTTCATCTTAAAAAAAAATCTCTTAACATAAAATGTGAGGAATGGAAGTCGTCTTTTTGCTTCTGATACTAATGAATATCAAATACGGTTAAATAATAAATATGCACCTGTTGTTTGACTTATGATGGGGTTATGTCCTGATAAACCCATCCTAAGTTGAAAATAACCTAAGTCAAAAGTGCACTTAGTACATGTAACCTAACAAACCTCAGAGCTTAGCCTAGCCTACCTTAAATGTATTCAGAACACAATATCCAAATAATACTGGCAACACGGTCCACTGTAGAGGACATGTTCATCCTCAGGGTCACACGCTGAATGCAGCTGCGGCTCCCTGCTGCCCAGCATCACGAGACTACCTACCACATAGAGCTGGCCTGGGAAAGATCAAAATTCAAAACTCAAAGTATAGTCTCCTGTGAATGCATATAACTTTCACACCATCAAAGAGTCGAAAAATCATAAGTTGAACCATCGTAAGCCGGGAGCCACCTGTATCTGGAAACCCCACCAGAGCGCACACTCGTGTTTGCTTTTAGCTAAATAACTTTGAAGACAAGCTTCAGAAACTATATTTGTGGACAGATGGGCATGCCCCTTGAAAATGGAGTTGAGTTAATGAATTAAAATCCATTTCCTCAAAAACAAAAATCCAACATTCATGAAAGCCAAATGATACGTAGGGCGAGTGGCTCTTTTGGCTAACAAGTACCATTACTTTAAGCACTACATGTGTTTGTCCTGGGACTGCTGTATGTGAAGTACTGAATAATTTTATGTTCAAGTTTCCATGTTTTAAAAACAGTTATTTGAAAAAAATTCCCAAATTCTAAGTTGGACGACTGTCATTTACACAACAAATTAATAGTATTTGCCAGTTTTCTCTCATCAAAGAGAACAGTGCTGACCCTGGGAGCACCTCTGCCAATATCTTTGTGAAGCAAACCAAGTTGTGTAGAGAATTACAAACCAAACCACCTTCCTCAGGGTTCCCTTCCCCCAAGGCGCTGGCTTCCAGAAGGATATTAGATTAAAAGGCAAATACGGACGGAGAGAGAGTAGAACTGTTTGAAGCACTCAGCCTTAACCTTGATGCAAGGAAGGTGGAAACAGTAACACTGAGAAGGGGCCTACTCCGTGTGAGGGTGTGTGCAGGTGTGCACACGCTCAGCCACACGTGCGTAAGAACAACACAACCAAATTCATCCTAATGAGAGGAGCAGTGATTCTGAGGATGTACGGGGACCTTACCCCCACTGCTCTCTTCACTCATGAATCATTGTCTTGCTCCCATCGCCTGAAAGCCAGACTCATGTCCACCTTTAAAACCATTCCACAGGTGACTTTCTTCTTTAAGTCATTCCTGCCCTCCAGTGGGAAGTCTCTTCCCTGAGCTCTCCTGGCCCTTTCTCAGTGCTTACTTTGTAGAACAGTTATTCATGTGCATCCTCTCTCCCACTTGACTGACAGCTCCTTGGGGACAGAGCTCATGCCTACATCATTTTTATATTTACATCGCCCACTCCACCTTACACAGTGTCGCTCAGACACAGAGTGGAGAGCACAGGAAAGAAAGAAGGTGGGCACAAAAGCCAGCTGCTAAGGATGCCTAGCTATTGGCACACGGCTGCTGTGATGGCAAATAAACCATCAGTCATGATGGGCAGCCCACTGGAAGGGAGAGTCACTGAGCGAAACAAACACAGCTGAAGTTTCATCCTTTAAGGGACAGCCAGGAAGGAAGTTTATTTTGAACATTTCATCAGGAATAACAAATAAAAACATCTGCTGGAAAGGAAACCAGGTGTCAGGCAGGAGATGCCGACATTCTCTAATTCTCCCCTCTCCTCCAGGATCCAGTGGGGATTTCCGTGTTGCGTTTGTTAACGCTGGTTAATGTAATTTTTGTGATAATTGTAGAGCAAATAGAGCAAACCCTCAAACGTAATTAGGGAAAAGTGTTCCTAATTAACTTGTAACTAGCGAGTCACAAAGTAGAGCTGCAAATGGGTTGTGCATTGTCAGACCTAAGGAATAAAACGCACTGCACGTTTCCATTGGGCAAATAAAACAGAATAAACTGCTCTTGGCGATACTTCCCTTTGAACCTTTACAACTTTGGGCACACTCTGAACTTAACTGCAGGTAAGCACAGGCATGCTTCATGTCACCAGCACCAGTGATCGTGGAGATGAAAATGAAGGCAGCCTGATGGCACCACATTTAAGATGCCCGGATGGGTACACTGAGGCTCTGATGAAACCCCAAGGGGATTGTCGGGAAGAGAAGACTATGAGAGTTGCCCGTTTCAACCCAGGGAATAGTCCCATCAATAACTTGCTCACTGCTGGCCGGGTTAGGGACTGTTCCACGCAACTTCTGCTACATTTGCTGGAAGTCACTCCACTTTTTCTCGCTCATGCAAGCAAGCACACGTGACTACGAGGTAACCTTAAATTCATTCTAACATGCAAAAATGATAAGTGAGGCACATTTTTTGGATAATTCAGCTGCTATCAGCAACGACTTATTTTGGCATCTTTCAAAACACGTCCATGCCTCCTGACCTCCCCCCGCCACTAGATGGCCCACCATGGTTACTGCTGTCCTGGAGGAAGCAGAAAGTGAGATTCTTCAAACGTTCATGGTCAGAGGGCCTTGGTAAAGATGTGGATTCCCAGGCGATTACTATTGAGATTTGGGGCCCAGAACTCTGGATTTGGTTAGAGGGAATTGGAAAATCATTGTGTAAGGCAGACAGACTATGGAAATAGGTCTAGGGGATGCATCACACAAGAGCTGTGACACTGAGCACCCTCCTTTAAATCTGGCCTCGGGACCACTGGGTGCATTCAGGGCACCCAGCACAATGACTGATAAGTGGTGAGTGTTCAGGAATGTTTGTTAATCCTTTCTTAGGATACAAGAATGCAGAGAACACTCTCAGGTTAGGCACTTTGGGGAACAATAAGAATATAAAAGGCAGGAAATAATGTGACATACTAGTTCTAGAGACATCTACAGGTGTCCTACTCTCTGGAAGTTGGAGTAAAGAAGGGTCACAAACTGAGAGACACAGTCAACAAGTCAGTATCTTACCAAATCATAAACTAGAGCAAACTACCACCCCCTTAAAAACATTTTATATCAAAATGCCTTGCTCACTAGAACACAGGTGCCACCATCTTGGTCATTAGTAAGAGAGCTATGCCCTGGGGAAGGGTGATCTGTCACTGGAAGGAGGCTGGGTTACTGAAGACTATGGGACAGAGGCAATATCACCCTGGAACACTAATCTCCATACTTCATTTACAGGAGAGAGAAAGAAACTCCCATCCAAGTTAACACACTGTTATTTGGGTCTTTTCATTTATTTAAGCTGAGTTCCAGTCCCATCACTTTCTCATCTCCTTAGCCTGCTTCATTTGTCATCACACCACTGGCCACTCCCTGAAATGACAGGTTTATTTTTTGTCTTATTCACCACAGCACAGCCTCCATGAGGGCAGGTCTCTGAGTTTTAGGCATGAAACATTCCATAATGGCTCTGCTAATGGATATTGATATTGTACTTAACGTCTTCACATAGTTCACTTCTTTTTATATAAATTAACTGAAACCCAAGACCCCTCCCAACTGTGCCCTTTCTTTCTTTCTCCACCTTGGCCATTAGGAAGAGTACTCTAGGGATGATCTACAGCTAGAAGGTACCTGGGTGTTCACCCCTGTATTCTAAGCCTCTACTCAGTGCCACATAGCAGACACTCATCCCATCATAGCAATGAAAAGAGGGGACAGAAAGATGAGGATCTCAGGGCCTGAGCATGAACAAGCAGACTGTGACCTGAGGAGCATGGAGCACAGGTGCTCCTGGATACACAGGTTTCCACACCAACAGCAGCTTTAGTTAGGGAATCTGTTGAGGTGATTCTGCATCTTTTATAGGGACAGGTGGTCTCATGATTTCACAGTACAAAGCAGAGAAATAGCTGTTGTAACACAGCATGGAGGGATGCCTGTTAACAAGTGATAGTGGAAGGCGTGTCACACCCTCCATGCAGCAAAGAGGCTGCCAGCCTCTAAATGTTACAAGATGACAGCAATGTTTACAATTCTGTTTTCCCAAAGAGCAGATAATATGCATGGATGGACTCATCTTCCCTTCAACTGGTAAATGCATTATACCAAAATTAACATTTTCCTGGGATTCTTTCTCCTGATTCAATGTAAGTTCATAAATTGTAGACCTGGAAGCCCGGCACCATCAGCCTGGCCTCACCTGACTGACTAAATCCAAGGAGATCTCCATTTACTCAACTTCCTTCTGATACTGTGGTAGATGGAATAGTGGTCCTCCAAAAATGTCCCCATCCTAATCTTCAGAACCTGCTGATATGTTGCCTTATAGGGCAAAATTAACTTTGAAGATGTAATTTAAGGATCCTGACATGGGGAGATTATCCTGAGATTATTCTGAATTATCTAGGTGAACCCAACCTAATCCCATGGCTCCTTAAAAGCAGAGAACCATTCCTGGCAGCAGTCTGAGGGAAATATGACTGTGGAAGATTTATCAGAGATGCAATGCTGCTGGCCTTGAAGACAGTGGAAGTGGGTCACAAGTCAAGGAATGTGGGTAGCTTCTAGAAGCTGAAAAAGGCAAGGGCTCTCCATTAACGTGCCCAGAAAGGAACACAGCTCTGTTGACATCTTGATTGTAGCCCAGTGAGACTGGTGTTGGATTTCTAACCTCCAGAACTGGAAGAAAATTAATTTGCTTTTTTTTTTTTAAGCAGCTAAATGTGTGGGAATTTGTTGTAGCGGCAATAGGTCACCCATGCAGGCTTCACTGAGTGGCTGCCATGGCCTCAGCTAGGACTGGTGTCTGGGGACCCTGTATCTAGGGTATCTGCTCTTAGGGTTTGGGATGGCTTATTAACTAAAGGCGATGGGCATGGGCCAGGGCTCATGAATGCCTTTGAACAGTGAATTCAGTGGGAGTTGACGCTGAAATAATGTATCTTTTGAGGCCCTGAAAGTATGGCACCAATTCCAGTGTGAGGTGGCCCCACTTTCTGAAGAAACCAGACCCCAAGAGGCATGGAGAATCCTTCTGGTGAGGACTGTGCAGAATAAAGCAGTTGGGAAAAGTGGTTTTTGCACTTTAGTTAACTTAAGAATTGTGGACTTTGAACTTAAACACACAATGGTGAGAGATATTGATTTTTTAGACTGTAATTCCTTTGAACTTTAATGTCTTTGGACTTCAACAGGAAAGTGGATTTAGACTTTGGTTTTTAATTCCTCCTTGGAAATTTGATATTTGGTGGGGCTGACATTAAAATCCGAAGCATCTCCACATTGCTGGTGCTTCACTACTTGTATGTCTCTATTAGCTTATATCTTTCTGATGGTGTTTAATCTTTTTGCAGAACCTCTGATATGCCACGTTGGACATGTGGGGTAAGAAATATATTTGGGATTTAATTTTAAATTTTGGGAATACATTGACCCTGGACTTTAGATAAGGTGCTATTCGATCCACTTCAGCACCTCTTGGTATAATACAGAACATGCCCACCAGGACTCTCAGGTCATCACCAAAAAGCCCCATGAAGATGGAGGAAAGGCTATCTTGACAACTGCTCAGTTCCAGCTTTGGAGAGGTGAGCCAGGCCTCTCGTGATCATAACAAATGGGAAAAGAGAGAACGACAGGCTAGAGGATGTTAATGAGGAAAATGCTTCTCTGTTCCAACGTTTCATTCCATGAAGGGTGTTTCATTAATGTTACACCCAAGACTCTGAAATAGTAAGCCTATACTTGGCTAACAAACCTAGAGCAATGCCTCCAACCTGGCTTCTATGAGCCACAGACGTAATACTTAGTAATATTTACACTCTGTCTTATCAAACTGTTCGGAACTCACGCAGGGAATGTATTCCTTATTAGGGACATAATGGAATAAAGAGGAGAATGGAAGGAGTAATTCAGTAGATGAAAAACTTCATCACATTTCTGCAAGATGCAAAAACAGATGGAGGTGAGTTGGCAGGTAAAACTGAGGGGAAGCCAGCATGGCCCAGTATATGCAGAGAGGCGACTCTGTCCTGATGGCCCAGCGAGGTGGCTGGCTGTCCTAGTGGAACCCTAGGAAAGGCTCATGCTTAGAGAAGGCAGGTACGTGGTATGTAGAAATGAGAAGGAAGACTACTGGAGGGTGACTGATTGAAGAAAACAATAGTCTGCCTTCTCACTCTCCATCTCTGCCTCAGTGGAGAGCACACCCCACTGCCAGAAAATAACGACTCCTTCCTCCAAATAAATAAACACAACACTCAGAAGAATATTTTGAAAGAGGTTGACTGCACTGGGGGAGAATTAAAAAGTTACTGTGGGTATCTGAGCATTAGAGAAGAGTCTTCCTCATTAGGATACTTCAAGGACTCATCATTACACAGCTCACTCCTGCCTGCTCACCTGGAGTTGAGCTCACAGTTAACAAGCTTCACCAACGTGTACAGACTTCAAACTCTCTATGTCTCTTGTCTTAAAAATGAGGCAAGAACTGAGAGGGTCTACACCTTGAAAGTAAACTTGCAAAAACAGTGAGAAAGACTCCTATCAGAACAAGTTGAAAAAAATGACACCAGAGAAAAGTGAAATGATTCATGATAAAGAGACAAACAAACCTTAGTTCTAAATAACATTCTTAGAGAAACTGAAGAATAGTTTATATTCATAAAATAAGAACAGAGGCTACCAAAAAATAACGCAGAGTTCTTAGAACTAAACTAATGATGATGATATCTCCCTAGATCCCTGCCCCCGCAAATCCCTTATAGATAAGTTGAGGGAAATGTTGAATACTGGAAAAATCTCTCAGAATGTATGATTAAAAAAAGGCAAAGGGCTCCAAATTATATAACAAAGTATAACAGAGTGAAAAAAATCCAAGAGGTTAAAAATCTAACAAATAATAATTCCAGAAAGAGGGGACAGAGGAAATGAGCAAATTTTTAACAAAATAACAAGGCAATTTTCTAACACTGAAGCCGTGACTCTTTAAATTGGAAGTGTCTGATACCAATGACTTTTTTTTTTTTTAAAGGCACAGACCTAGATATATCATCATGGACTTTTATAGTATAAGATTAAAATTAAGTTACAAAAAATATTACTAGAAAAATAATTGTCTATCCATCCACATCCAATATCAGTCATGTATAAAGATTTAATATTGACACTTTTAGAATTTCATCTTCTAAGCACCTTTTTAAAGAAACTATAAGAGAGTAAACCAAGAAAGAGGAGGGCATGGAATCTAAGAGATAGAAGTTCCAAATCAGGAGAGCTGTGCAGCAGGGTGTAGAGAGGAATCATCCAAATCTGTTATAAACAGAAGATTCTGGCGGTGAGATTCTTTGGAACTGATGATGATTGAAATCATGGACAAAGCTGAGTTGATGGGCATCATAGCTGATGGAGGATCCATTCAGATACGATGCTAGAAATGTACTTTTTTGACAGGTATCGCATTAGACTCACTGGGGGAAAATGTGACTGCTGAGTCCCACATGGATCTGCTCTTCTACTATAATGAGGCAAAGGCTGATCTCTGGCTTTCGAGTCCTTGAATCAAGCTATAGAAAACCTTGGAAGACTGACTATGGTCACAGAAGAGATGGCAAATATAGTCAACCCTGATAATGTAAAAGTCAAGCAAGATGACAGGTTGTGAATGTGAAGGGTGAAAACACAGGAACACTAATACCCTTATCTTACAAATGAGTGATAAGAGATAATATCTGTGTTAGATGGAAAAAAATGGAGACTTTAAAGTTACTGATTAAATTTGCAAAGATAATGATCTCACCATTCTGGTAAGAAGAGGAAGACATGAGTGATGAAAATGAAAAAAAACCCTCCTCCATCATAATAGAGTCAGTATGAAAAGCCTATGGTAATTGATTTACATAGAGTAAAAAAGAAGCAAATTATTTCAAGACATGGAAAAACCATGAGAAAACTAAAAACCAAAGGAACACAAAGCATAAGTTAAGGCCGAATGCCTCTGAGGGATCTGAGAGGGCAGATGAGGCAGGGGACTGGTGTTTTCATTATAAGCATTTTTATACCATTTTATTTTTTGACTACATATATCTATTACTTTGATTGAAAAATTAAAAGAAGACAATGCATTTAATTATCAGGCTTGCTGCTTCTAATCCTTCACAAGGAGTTGCTTTAAGAAGATGCATTAAGAAGTCAGGCCAATAGGGACCTGCTTATTTTAAACACAGCAACACTTGTAAAGCCTCATGCTTTCACACTTATTTGCATTGCTTTATTTCCCTCACTAGTAAATGTGTTCGCTCACTTCTGGGGAATGGAGGGTGACAGTCTGGACTTAGGTCTGTATTAGTTTCACGGAGCTGCTATAACAAAGTACCACAGGCTGAATGAGTCAAATAACAGAACTTCCTTGTCTCACAGTTCTGGAGGCTCCAAGGCCAAGATCACAGTGTCACCAGGGTTGGCTCCTTCTCAGGGCTGTGAGGAGAATCTGTTCCATGCACCTCTCTGAGCTTCTGATGGTTTGTGTGCAGTCTTTGGTGTTCCTTGCCTGCTTAGAAGCATCATTTCGATCCCTGCCTTCATCTTCACATGGCCTTCGCCCTGTATGTATCTGTGTTCAAATCTCCCTTTTCACGAGGACATCGGCCTTATCTGATTTTGGGTTCACCCTACTCTAGTATCCTAACTTAACTAATTACATCTGAGTCACATTTTGAGGGACTATGGGTTAGCACTTCAATCTATGACTTTGGGGGGAACATAATTTAACTTATAACAGAGCCCTTTGGAGACTAGGCATTAAGTCAACTGACCTAATACTATTAAGGAAAAGAGTTAAACTGAGGTCTGTCTCCTTTATTAAAAGGAAAGCCTATTTGGGTCTGCGAAGCCTAAGATCAAAGAATACACTCCGCTCTTGGAGAAGTAGAAATCTTAAGGACACTTGCTTCTAACTGAAATAAAACTTATTTATTAAGTTTTATGGTTCAATAAAACCTGTTTTATTATGATTTGTAAAGCACTCTGAAATCTTTAGTTGGGCATTTCAAAATTTAGGTTGATTATTTCCATATTTACAGAGAGGAAAATTATATTAGTCAAGCCCAAAGGACATGCAGCATTTCTAATCAAAGTTTATTTGCTTCGGAGCATTTCAAGTAATGGCTAGCATATAATGGCTTCAACTGGATTTTAATAAAATTCCGATCATCATCTCACAGTAATTATGGCATAGGAAGAAAATTATTTATTGCCAGGCCTAACAGGCAGTATCTATTCTGCTGTGAATAGATATGCAGTGCAAACAGGCAGCTGTTTTTTTAAGCATGCATGTTTGCGCTGAATGTAAATGTATGTAAATACTTCAATTTTAACATTTTATTATTGTTCAAACAGTTTGTCAAGGAATACTCAGTAAATAATTTAAAGCTCTGCAAGACCATTTCTTTCTTTTAGTCTTTTATTGCTTATAATTTGACACTCTAGAGTCTTCTGGATATATAACCTAGATCTAATCTAATGTCTGATTGTAAACATGCTTGATTTTTTTTAAATCACTAAAATGGTTCCTTTGAATATTTGTTTACAAAATATCCTAGTTTGCAAATATCTAGAGAGGAATTCAAAATGTATTATCCTCTTGTAATTTTTCAGGACATTTGTTTTCATGCACTTGCTAACACGCAGGAAGGAGAAAGGCAGCCGAAAAACTCCTGTGCCCTAGTGGGGCTCCTTAATGTCCTCAGTCATCACCCTTTGCTGAATTCTGTATTAGTTCCACTGAAGAGTTACAAAGGAAGTAATATCTGTTACTTTTAAATCACTGCTTTATTTAATTTATTCATGAACATCTAACCTAATTCCCAAAAGACTTTTGGGGGGGGCTTGTCACAACAGAAGTGAATCAAGACTCTTCACCCTTGCACTCTGCTCCATGTTCTAGAGCCATCGAATCCCTTGCTGCTTACCTAATTCAGTTTCCAAACTGTGGATGTGTTTGTCAGGTTAGCAGAGTTCTGGATAATTAAAAGATCTGTTCATGAAAGCCAACCTTTCAATCCATTCATGGCCCAAAACACTTGCTTGAATGGGGTACTTTGATGAACCCAAAACCAAATATCACCTAGAACAGCAATGTATATCATCAAGAAGAGCTACCTGAAATCCCATATTGAGGACACCAACGTTCTTAGCACTCCAACAAGTAAAACTGCACATCTAAAAAGCGAGAGATGATAACGAATGTCTAATGCTTACTGTGTCCATATGTATCCCCAGAAAGGCATGTGTTAAATGCTTTACATGTGCTCATTCATTAATCCTGATGGCTCTAAGACGTGGTTACTACAGTTTTCTCTGTTTTACAAACTCAAAAGTTCTATGTTTAGGAAAAGCCTTTCTCTCATGTTCACTACTGAAAAGTTCCTTAATACGTAATACCATGGATCCGTGTGACTTCATAGAAATATTTTATAACAGAAATTAACTGTTAAGTACAATAAGCTCTCTGTTTTTAACTATAATATAAACCAGAATATATACCTTATTAGCAATAACTCAGATACCATGCTCTTTTTCATTGTTAATGCCATTCTAATGATGGCCTGTGGGCACTGTAAGATGCCAAACTACTTCTAAATCAAATGACAAAGACTGAAAATGGTCAAAGAATTTTAGTGAGGGTTATGTTTATTGGATTCTAATGATTTAATTTGATCAATCCATGTGTGTTACATTTAATGGGCTCTTAGTCGCTTGTTTCCTCATTTGCAAACACCTCCTGGAGCTGCCTACGTTGTTAGCCCTGGAGAGGCCTGGTCCACGTTACTTGGTAGCACATTTGCTACCACGCTAGAGAACGGAAACCGATCTTGAGAGTCAGCCACGCTCTTAGTGAGGCTCTAACCTGTGACCAGCTCCCGGATCTCCAGGTCGGTGGTCTTGCGGAGTAGCCTGACCAACGCCGGGATGCCGCCGCAGTTCTTCAGCGCAATCTTGTTGTCATCGTTGGCCTTCCCGTACACCAGGTTTCTCAAGGCTCCGCAGGCACTGCGGTGGACTTCTGTCATCCGATGATCCAGCAGGTCCACCAGGAGCTGGATGCCTCCTTGTCTCCTTATCTGAAAGAGCACAGGACACACTTTGGGCCTCAGACAGGAAGCTTTCAGTACTTACATCAAAACAGTTTTTTCATGTGAAGTAGTTGCTACAATTAATTGCACTGAACTATTAAAATTGAGGCACAGAAACAAAAAAGAAAACAAATGCGTTCTCATTAGATTTTATTGCATTTACTTCCTTTAATATCCTACTGATAAAAATTCAAATGCATTTCTTTTCAAGCTATGGAATTTTGGAAAGGTGATTTTAACTTTCTAATGGGTTTCTCAGACACATCTCTCTATAAAAATATGCCACATACTCAGGGCAGGAGGCAGTTGGAGAATCAAGAGAATGCTTCTCACTCCTAAGACATCACATTTAACCTGTGTCTTAAAGGGCTGCAGAACTGATGTGCAAAATGTTAAAATTATGCTTAATAGGGAAATGCTCCCAATATTTCAAAGGAACCAGAGCTAAATGAGAAACCAGAGGATTTAATACAAGGATTTTCATCTAAGAAAACTTGGAAAATAAAGTCTCTCTCCATGAGAGCTAGCCAGAACACTAAGACCTGGGTATGTTATCCTTAACTTAGGTATTTGCTTAACAACAACAAAATCAATTTTGGTGTTCTTTCACCCAAAGAACATTTTGATTTTTTGATAAGTGAATGGAAAAAACACACATTGCAGTATGTTTCCAGATTGTGTTATCCTTTAATGGTTAGACCAATTTTAAAACTTAAAGCAAACAAATTGGCTAGTTAACATACAAAACATTTTGAGGAGTTTTTATTAGCAAAGCTGCATTTGAATATTTCTGCATTTATATGAAAAAAAAAAAACACGATTCATTCAGTAATACTGTTTTCTTTTTTTAACTTCAACCTCCCTCAGGGATTGAAGAATTATAACCTGGCATGAAAGAATATAATATGAGACCTTTCCTACTTAGTTTTCTTATTACAGAAAACTGTCTTCACCCCACAGGTGTCATTCACCCCACAGGTGTGGGGGGCACATGGCTCAATCCCCCAAATCTTTCAAAGGTGCCCAAGTTCACTTTCTCGATGTAGCTACTCCAACCACACTATAAAACTGCAGTCTGAACCATACGGCCTCCCCAGCATTCCTGTTTTATCTTAATCTGCTACAGAATTCTTTATAGCACTTACGATCTAACTTCATTATTATGGTTATTGTTATTGTCTGTCTTCTGCTAGAAGTATGTTCTTGGAGGGCAAGTCTCTTAGTTTTATTTACTGATAAAACTCCATTCCTATCGCAAGTGCAAGGCTGGGCACAGAGGAGATGTTTAATAAATATTTGTTGAGTAAATTAGGAGGAGAGTATATTACTTGTTACAGTAGTATTTCTCCGATTTAAAGGAAATAACAGATCTTTGGTGACAGGTAAGGATATCTCTGGGGGCTACAGCAGACTTTCCCACACTGAGAGCATGTGTCACTCCTACAAGATGGGCCATCTGATGATTCAAAATACACCTGTAGGAATCATTTTCATCTATACACAAACTAAAAACACAAAAAGTTGCAACACTTAGAACTCACAGACTCTAAGTCTGTGAGAAACATGAATGGGATGTTTCACATAGTTTACATCCTATGGCAACAGAAACAGGGAAGGGAGAGGGAGGACATGGGTTGTTCAGGGAATTTCCCTGAGGTGCCTGCACAGCCTGTGGTGGGGACCGCACCCAGGGAAGGTGACTAAAGGGATTGTTGGGTCACTTTTAAACAGAGAGAAAGGATCAGAAAACAACTTTTTCCCCAATTTACAGTTTTACCCAGGGCCTGCTTGGCACCCATTCAAGAGGGATGGAAGTGTGTACCACGGTGTACATGTGTCTTGGACATACATCTGGGTAATAACATCAGCTTTATTATACTTCAGGAGGGATATTCCCCTTGTACAAAAAGGTTAAACTATGAATGTCATTTTCTCTATGTGTGTATCTGTACATGTGTGCTTTACTCAAACATTCTCAGGGGTGAGTTATTTTAATAATGATGAAACCATTAAAAAGAGGTAGTAAAGCCATTCTTACAGTTAACCAATTGGTTATATACTAAAAACAGATGGTATGGTAAATCTATTTTATCTATATATTTATATATATGTATTAGCTATACTATTTATTATAGTTAATATTCTTAACTTATGATAATATATTTCTCATTCATACAACATAATGGATCAAGCTATTAAAATGTTATTGCAAAGCATTAAAAGGGAAAATGAATTAAAAACAGATGCAATATAAATTCTTAATGGTATAATGAGAACACAATGTATCCAATGTGACCCTAATTAATGCCATATATCCAAATTTGTGGCAAAATCTTAAGTTCTATTTTAACCCACTTAGAGACCACAAATAAGACAATAAACTTTTCTTTCTGCTGCTTTATTTTGGGGGGGGAGGTGTCACCAGATCATCAATATTAAAAACTTTTGTTTTCTTGGGTTGAATTTTATCTAAGAATGAGATAATCCTTCAGTTTTCTGAGGCCAAACAGCAGTCAGAGCTGACATTTAAACTTTCACGGGTGTGAAATGCAAAGGTCAGGCCCTTGGTTCTTCCCCCTCCTCCTGCCACCTCCCCTTTCCAAGCAGGACGAGAGGGTAGTCCCGAGGGGGCTTCCAATTCAATTACGGGGCCTTTACACTTACAGGGTGTCTGGGGGCTGTGGAGGGGCCTGAGCTCAGCACCCCTCACTTCCCCTCTGCTTTTCTCCTGGATCCTTCCTCCCTTCGACTTTTCCTCGCACCCGTTCTTCTGGTTTCTTTGTTATCTAACCTTAAACCCCTGTAAGACTCCAAGCCTAGTTTAAACATTAATAAAGTACAACTTCTCTTTGAAAAGTTATCAGGGGAAATTCTACTCTTTGAAACGGCACCTTTACTCCCTCTCCCACTGAACGGCAAGCGCTCTCTCTTCCATTTCTCCCTTCAGTGGGTCACTCCCCACGCAGGAGGCGGGCCCTTGCTTTAGCCCACAGACTATCCTTTCAGGGAGTCTGCCCTCTTCCCCGACTCCCCAAGCGTTATCATGCAGACTTCTTCAAATCAAACCTTAAACGATTCTAGGTTTAATATTATTAAAACAAACCAATAAAATGCTGTGTATCTAATATATGTAAAATATAACAAAATTAAGTGCACTAGGAGAGTGGGTCATACGGCAGTAAGTTAGTAAACATGTATCAGGTGAATGGAAGAATGGGGCAGTTTCCTTCTCTCTCTTTTTAAAATTATTTTTAAATAGACATCATTTTTTAGAGCAGTTTTATGTTCACAGTGAAACAGCAAAAAGTGCAGAATTCTTATACACCCCTGTCCTCATGCATGCACAGCCTCCCCCATTATCAGTGTCCCCCCACCAGAGGGTACATGTGTTCTAACTGAAGAACCTGCATTGGCACATCATTATCACCCAAAGTACATAATTTAACTTAGGGTTCACTCCTTGTATTGTACATTCTAGGAGTCTTGACAAGTGTACAATGGCATGTATCCATCATTATAGTGTCATACAGAATAGTTTCATGATCCTAAATGCTCCGTGCTCTGCCTAGTCACCCCTCCCTCTCTCCTCTCTAACTGCTGGAAACCACTAATCTTTTTACTCCCTCCACGGTTTTGCCTTTTCCAGAATGTCACATAGTTGAAATCATAAAGTATGTAGCCTTTACAGATTGGCTTCTTTCACCTAATGATACATACACATTTACTATCTTGAGAGCTAGCTCATTTCTTTTTAGTGCTCAATGATATTCCACTGTCTGGATGTAGCACAGTTTATTCATCCATTTACCTACTAAAGAACATCTCGGTTGCTTCCAAGTTTGGACAATTATGCATAAAGCTGCTATAAACATCCATTTGCATGTATTTGTATAGACCAAAGTTTTCAACTTCTTTGGGTAAATACCAGGGAGCACAATTGCTGGGTTTTACAGTAAGGGTGTGCTTAGTTTTGTAAGAAACTGCCAAACTGTCTTCCAAAGTGGCTGCACCATTCTGCATTCCCACCACCAATGAACGAGAGTTTATGTTGCTTCATGTCCTTGTCAGCACTTGGCTTTGTCGGTGTTCAGGATTTGGGGCATTCTAATAGTTTATAGTGGTATCTCATTGTGTGTTCTTCTTTTTAAAGACTGTTTGATTAAGATTGATTTACACTGATACAAATGATTGGATAAAGAAATCAATGTTGAGATACACATAGGGAAGTGTCGCTTGAATTGGATTTGAAGTGAACAAATCTTATATCGGCTACTTTCCTGAATTTGACAGGCTCAGGGAATGACTGGAAAGGGCTCTTCATATATAACCTTAGTAGACAGCCTTAAATTCATTTACTAATTTATTTACTGTATGCTTCTCTGATAGATTGTCCACTTTAGTAAATTGTTCCTATATCAATAGCTTCCATTTATTTCTCTGCTTAGCCGTGAACTTTAAGGATTTAGGCAGAGAGAGAGGAAGATGGGGGACTGATGGATCCCATTCCTAGGAAAAATGTAAAAAATGGATTAACCAATCAAAGCAAAACTTTGCCCTATTGTCTGTCCTTTCCGGTTTATAGAAAGGACATTCTTAACCCTAATGCAGACAGTCTCTGGGGGAAAGGCTGGGATATGTGTGCACAGAATCAGTGAAGCTCACCCAGTTTGTACTGAGGGGGAAGGAAATTGGCTTCCACATGTTTGCTATAAAAACCATTGTTTTAAAGTGCTTTTACAATGTAAACTCTAGAAGCAAATATATCTAAAAAATCATTCAAGAGTAGGATGCAATGGTTTTCTTCTGTATCCTTTCATTACAAGGCAAAATATATGTAAACTTTTAAAATCAGAAAACAAATAGACAATTCAATTAAATACAAGAAAAATGCAAGTAATATAATATCACCCACCACAAAAAATGAAGCCTTACCACTTATGGGACTTCTTACTGTTAACATTATCTGCATGTATTGAGGATAAAGTATATTTACTGATGAATTAGATATTATCATTAACTTGATATCAATATGAGTGAATAATTTAGAACATGCCCAATTACAGCAGTGTTTGTAAGTTCATGGCAGTCTTCATAAAATTATAATGATGACATTGAGAGATAGCGGGTTAAAACTTACTTTAACATGAAACAGAATTCCTCTTGGGGGGTATCTGTCTTCAGTTAGAAAAACATTATGAAGAGTTGCTGTGAGGAGAGTGAGACCCTGAAGGCCTGGGCTGTAGGTGGTCACAGCAATAAGTGCCACATCTGAAAGGGGCAGGGGGTGGAGCTGAGGGAAGAAGACGGAAGAGGCTGGAGTAGCCTTTTGTTAACCTATTGGTAGGTGAGGTAAGGACTTCAAAGAGTTAAGGTCCTGGGTAGACATTTCCATACCTCTCAAGGATCTACTTGGTCTTAAGCAAAATGGATATATCTTTGGGCTTCTGGTTTAGTGCTAAAAGAAACTAGCCTGGACCTGAGACTCAAAGTAAATTTAAATAACAGTCTGCAGGACTAATAACATACAGTGCTTCTCTTAATCTAGATATTTATGACCAACCAAATCATGATGTCTGAGAAATGGCTTATAGAAAGCAGACTAAAAAAAGTACCTTGAACTCAGTGATTTTAATAAATTTCCAATTAACTTATTCTTCATTAGTGTTGGTTTAAAAAAATAAAAGATATATATATATATATATATATATATATATATATATATATTTATATTCCTGATTAATGTTTAAAAGTTAAATAACTTTTTCTGCTTAAAAAGTTACTACAAGATACAAAGTTTCTGGCTCCACAATCAGGGGCTTAACCAGAGGTAACTGAATCTCACTTTTCAACATTAATGTAGAAACTGCAAAGGGATCAGTTTGTAAAATGCATATTTTACCTCCCTGAATCCCATCCCTTGCCCTTACAGTAAATCCAGTTAAATAATCAATGTTTCCATACAATTTGAATTGATGTATGTGCAGGTAGTTGCCTCTGAATAAAAGAGAAGCACAATACATAAAGACCCAAATCGTGTTTAGTTTTATGGTAGAAATTATTTTTGACAATTCTGAGAAAATAACTCTCTATAGTTGTGCAAAATGATCTATTTTCTCCTTTCAATAGGTAAACCAAGATGGATTATGTTTCTTTTTAAGTTATGTTTTAGAGAGGGGGTGTAGCGCAGTGTTTGGGGGTGCTGGCTTGGAAGCCTCAGCAACTGGGTTCAAAAAATTCCTCCTTTTCTTAAAACCTGCATCCCCTCACCAAGTTAGTTATATGTCTGAAAAACATGAACAAAACGTGAACCTGTCTCCTAGGGTTGTTTTCAAGATTAAATGAAATTTCACATGTGAACTGTTTAACAAAAAACTCAATAAATATTATTTGTCAAGAAACTACCCACTGTATCAACTAGTTAAAGGATATTCTTTTCTTGGATATGTTTATTTTAGAAAGAGAGGGAGAGAGAGAAAGAGAAAGAGAGAAATATCAATCAGTTTCCTCCTGATGCACCCAGACCAGGGATCGAACCTGCAACCCACAAACTTTTTGGTGTATGGGACGACACCCCAACCAACTGAGCCACCAGGCTGGGCAAAGGGTATTCTTAATCGCCTTATTATCTGGTCAACATGTGAATTAACAATATACTGACGTTAGAACAGAGTTAGTGAAAGGCATATAATTTAGAGTTATAACTTCATAAATTTTATTTCGTACGTAAACTATAATTACCTAATAGATAATTAATCCCAGCTTGTATATAACTAATGAGATAATATAAAGAATGTATTTATAATACTAGTTGTTGAAAAAAAAGCAAGTATTTTTCTGAAATATAGAGAGAATCATTAGGCAAAAAGAGAGAAGGGCCATGTTTTGATTTTATTAACAAATTAGCTTCTAATAAGTAGACAAAAATGCAACTAGTAGCAAAAGATATAACCAGCAACAAGTTAAACAACCCAGAAGGTTCTAGTCTCATGTGGATTTTCCCAGATGCTACTCATGGCCATGATGAAGGATGTTTAGGTGCTTTGGTTTCATCTCTATCTGTGTTTAGCTGAAAGCTATTTGGTTTTTGAGACTCATATGGAAAGATTAAAAAGTCTGAAAATACATTAGTATTGTTATTTGATTTCCCTTATTTTTCCAATCTGTAGTCCCCCACGCTCCTAGAATCTCTGTCACCCTGTACAGATTTCCAAATTCAGCTCCCACCCACTGAACAAGCCTCCAGCTGTCACTGAAGGCCATCACAGAGGGGACTGCATTAGCTTAGAACAAAATGAACAGCTGGAAGGGGGGAATCTGAACATTTCCTTCTTTTTTTATTATCCTCAATTTTAGTGAAGTAGCTGATATTGTACTAGTCATGTATTAATAATAGTTTCTGTCCATAACTCTGGTTAGAGAAAGCTATTTCCCATGAAAGTCTCTGAAATGACCTATTTTACCACATTTCAAACTTTCAAGTTCTCTTCACCATCATGATCCCATCACTTAAAGAGCTAAAGGTAGAAGCTAGGAAAAGCCCTGCAAGTTGGTCAGAATGTAAAATGCACCCAGCGATGCATTTCACAAGATGCTTTAAAAGGAACAAAGCACCTGAAACACGCCGCACAAATTACCTATACCACAGTCCTGCCCTTTCCATTCCCCTCTTGCTAACTGGAATCACAAGCAGTGAAGATTCTTAGACAGTCCCCTGTCTCAGAATGAAATACAGTCAGGTCCAAGTGGATGAACAGCAGGGAGTCGAGTCGGGTTCTCTGTTGGAAATCTAGCTGCCCAGCAATGAAGCCAGCATGGAGGTCAAAGTGTCCGTCTGGGGGCTGGAGCTGACACTCCACAAACACTCCTGGGTGCTCAGCACTGCCACACGCCAAGCATGAGGTTCGTTACCTGTAAGAGCACTCAGGAAAGGCCCCCTCTTTCCTTTCCTTTTCTTTTTTAAACAAGAATTTCAAGTGACTCCACAAATTCCTTTTCTAAAGACATCTTTCAGACACACTCAACGTGTTCCCAATGTCTAGCAGTTTCCACTGCCTGGCATAAGTTCTGAGCAGTCCTTGTAGGTAGAGAATACAAAATCTTGAAGTACTGAGAATTAGAAAGAATGCCTCCAATACAAATCTCCCTCACTGTGCTGCAAACTGAACTCAAAAGTTTGCTTTCTGTTTCCACCTTAGGTATTGAGTGATATTAAAATCCCATGGTTTTCTCTTAAGTTACAAGGTGTGGATGCAATCAGATTAGTAAGTACCTAAGTCATTCCCAGATCACACTCAGCAGAAAGAGCCCCGAGCCCCAAACTGCTGGCCTTGAATTATCTAGAAGAAAGTATCATGTGTGAGTGGGGTGAATATCTCCTGCCAAGATCATGCTCCCAGGTTCAAGGCCCACCTCTAATTTCTCTCCCTCTCTGGGTACTATCCGATCTCCTGCGGGTCTGCACACGCAGTCTGTTCAAGCAGACACACACTCTATTTGACAGTAGGAACTGACTCTATTTGATGTTTCATGAAAATACATGCAAGGACTCTTTATCTTGAGTTATTTACATCAATAAATATAGTTAGCACTATAGCCTAAAATAAATATCCAGTCCACAAAGGTGGATGGTGTATTTAGACACCTCTGGATGTCAAGGCTGACACCCTTTCTCCCTCCCACTTCTCCAGAGCCTGATCCTTTTGGCTTCTTTCCTGTGGGCTGGACAGCTGACCAAGGAAGGGTCTGTCCATTGGGGCCTTGGTTAGATGCTTGTCTGGGCTCCATCTGCACTGCCTTTGTTTCTGGTTGGGAGTACTTATTTCACACTGAGTAGGCTGTTTGAACTTGCACTTAAACATGGCTCATAGGAAATCTGTAACTACTATGGCACCTACGCAATTTAACATTAAAATGATCCTTACTTAAATCTAGAATAACATGAAGACACAGTTATTATCCTAATTGCTTAACTTCGTTGTGGATGTGTCAATAGAGTATGGCACAAAACCCAAATAAGGAGTTAAATCTACTAGAAAAAAGACACACTTATCAAAATCTACTGAAAATCTTTCAGAATTAATAATAGGAGAATTCGATAAAATATAAAATAAAAATATAAAAAATGAAAAGCTTCCTTATGAATATGAGTATCCATACTTTAGTTATATACTAAAAATAATCAGAATTTTAATATAGAAATATTTCATTTGAAATAGCAACATGGTACACAAAATACTAAGAAAATAAACATAAGGATTGAATAGTTTCTGTATTAAAAAAGTTGCATAAACTTACTTAGATACAAAAAAGCAGATGTGAATAAATGTGGAAGTATACCATGTTCCTGTACGAGGAAATGCAATATTGTAAAGATTTCTGTTGTCCTCTTATTCATTTAATAATTGAAGCAGTTCCAATTTAAAACCCAACATATTTTAAAGTTGTTTTTGAACATAATGACTCTAAAGTTCATATAGAACAATAAACATGGGGGGAAAATCACAGAAAAAATAGAGAAGAATGAAAGGCTGAACATACCCTAAAGCACAGATAAATAGAACAATATGACAACGGCCCGAGAACCAGCACAAACAATGGAAGGAAGAAAAAGCCCAGAGAAGACCCAGTTATCTAAGAGACTTCAGGAAATAGTCGTGAAGCTGTGGGGATTCATTACCTAGAATTGGTGAAAACAGGCTCACCGTTGAGGGGGTAAATAACATTTAATATCCTCACATTTACACAAATTCCACATGGATTAGAAATTAAAATGTGAACCAAAACAAACAAGTTCTAGGAAAATGAATCAGTGAGTATTTACATATTATTGGGATAGAAAGACCTAAGATGGGTAACAAAGCCAGAAGTCATAATGAAAAGAATGATACACACACACATTAGAAACAAATGGAAGTAGCGTGAGACAGTGGGGAAAGCATTGGCAGTGAACATGATAGACGAAAAGGTTCTATCCTTACTTCAGAGATGATGAAACTGAGACACAGAGATATGACGGGCAGTGTCCCACAGCAGCAGGCGCAGGGTCAAGACTCAAACCCATGCTCAGATCTGTGCTCCAAGCCCCTACACAGCAGTGTGTCATGGTGTAGGTATTTATTTCCAACCGTCCCTAGTGTAGCTTGCATTTTTAGACATATGTGGGTGGTATCAGGCTGTACATACTTTTTCTCACTTGCTTTTATCACACAGCATTACACTGGCGATACTTATCCAAGTCAATAGTCACAGCACCTGGGCATTCACTTTTATTACTGGGAAGTATTTCTTTGTAGTGCCAAAAACAGTTTCTTCTAGTCTCACGTTGGTAGGTGTTTGGTTGTTTCCAATGATCTGCTTACACAAGCAATGGTGCCATGTACATCTGTGTGCACAGTGAAAGGGTTTCTCTAGAATAAACACTTAGGATTGTCTGGATTTTGTATGGATTCAACCACATGATGTGGCCCAAAAGCTGGTATTGATTTACTCCCCACTGGGAGACAGTAAGAGTCTCCTTCACCACACTTGGCATTGTTGACTTATTTTATATTGAATGAAAGATGATATCTCCTTTATTAATCTGCATTTTCCTTGTTACTAGTGAGGTTGAATTTTTGAGTAAACTCTGCACCCAAGTCATGCAGAATTTCCTTGAATAAAATTAGAGTCTTTTACTGAGCAATGCAAACAAAACCAGTCATAAATATAATGAAACACCTCCTTGTTTATGAATGAAAAAAAAGTGGACACTGAAAAGGTTAGGGATTCTCCAAAATTTATAGTTTGAACACAGTTTTAATCAAATTCAAAAGAGATTAATTTCAAATGCGACAAAATGATTCTTTCATCTGGAATCTTAAGCAAGCAATAAAAACAAAGGATACTTTGATGAAGAAAAATAAAAGGGGGGATTATTGCATCTCATATGTAAGTATTACATAAACCCTTGGTAATTAAAACATTGTGATAGTGATCCAGGAGTCAAATGACTCAGTAGAATAACACAGATGACAAGAAATAGAGCCTAGTGTATTTAGATGTGATAAAAAGAAGAATCACAACCTAATGTCGAAGGATTGAATTATAGGAAAAGCTTTTAAGGAAGCTGACCATACACTGTGCACATTCCAAGAATTTAAAAACTAACTATGCCAACTAAAGACAAAAATAATTGAAGTGAGTATCTATATGATTCAAGGATGAAGGAGTCCTGTACCCAAACAAAAATGGAGACAAGGTTTTGTTTCAGCTTTTAATAGCCTGGTTATAATGATCTTAGACGTTTAAATATAAGTTTAATACATCCTCACGGGCATCGCACGGACATACTGAAGTTAGTTAGGATACCTCTTCATGAAGTTAGGAGACCTCTCCATCTAATGCAGCATTCATTCAGATTTTCACTTCCTTTTCTCTCTCTCTTTTATCTCGTCCTGTCTACACACACGAGGCCAACATAAAACTGAATAATTTTATATAGAAAATTTAAATCAAGATATAAGAGCAACGGAAAACAAATGCTCTTCAAATTCTGTTATTTTTTAAAATAATGAATTAATCATCTCCCTTGAGTATTAGTGTCTGCTTTCAGATGAACAATTACTAATCTGATCTTGTGCCGCTTCATTGAAAAAATACACAATCTAACATATTTGTGGGTGGCGAGGCTAAATTTACGTATTGTTCAACATCTCATGAGAATTTTAGATGAGCACTGCATAAGTTTTGGAAACACAAGCCCTCTAAGATAGATAGATAACTATTTGAAAATTATTAAAACATCTCAGAATGACTATGAGAAGCCTATGAATATCCCAAAGCTCACATTTTTGTATGAACTCGACAGTCCTGTATTTAACCAACGTTTATGGAGGGCCCAGTCTGCTCAGGTTCGGAGGTGGGTGAGATGGACCAAGCCCCTGCACTGCGGAGAAGTCAGAGATTAAGTAAAGAGACCAGGAAAGAAGCCAATAGGTCGTGCTAATGGTGAAGAGGAGAGGCAGCTTTATGCGGAGGAAGCCCTAGCGACTTTCTAGTTATAATTTGTTGGTCTGCTCCTTAAAGAGGGTTTGCTAAATTGCACAAGCCGAAGACCCTCAAAACCCGGGTCCTCCCCTGTGATAAGAACCATAAAGAAGACAGAGCAGTGAAGGACAGAGGGTGAGGAAAGATGTGGCGGGGGGGTGGTCAGGGCACCATGGTCAGAGGGTATCTGAGCAGAGGCCAAATATGTAAAGGGGTGACACGGGTCCCGAGGGAGAAACAGGAGGCCAGTGTGGCTGGAGCAGGGGCAAGGAGGGGAGGGATGAGAGCAAATGGGAGGCGGTGCTGGGCTGCAGCTGGGGGCTTCCAGCCACTGTCAGGGCATTGGGTTTACTCTGAGGAATGTGGGAACATGAGTTGCCCTAACACACTTATTTAAAGACTGCTGTGGACAAGAGACTGTAGGGACCCAAAGGTAGAAGCAGTGGGAGGCTGGATACTCTGGGAGGCTTGTGGAGAAGGGCATCTGCCCGCATGGGGGCCTGGCAGAGGCAGGACGCAGAGAGTGCTGTAGGGGCCAGGAAAAGACCAAATTGGGGCTGGCACTGAAAACCATGGAAATAAGAAACTACTTGAGGTGTCAGGACATGGAGGCCCGTGCTTTCTGAGCAGAGGAAGGACATGGGAAGTTGTGGCAAGAGAATTCTTGGGGAGATAGTACCACAGAAGACATTATGGGTCATGCAGAAGTACACCTTAGCTGGGAAGCGTTCTCACCATTTGCCTGCCTTCTGGGAATTTATGGCTAGCGCTTCAGCATGCACGTAGGGTTTCCCACATCTCTCGATCGTTTGTTTAACTTACTTTTGACTTTCTTATTCTGACAGCTCTGTGCTCTGAGCCCCAGCAAGGTGACTGCAGAAGGCCACCTTGCGATTCCTGGTTGGCTCTGGCCCCAGAGCCAGAGCGCAGGGTGCGGGGCATCCGAGAGACCGAGCAAAGGGAAAGCTGTGAGCTCCTCCGCCCAGGCCCCCCGGCGGATTCAACCACTGTGACCGGCTCCCCTGAGGATCCACAAGCTGGAACATGTCAACCTTATTTTCTCGAGCGTTCATCTTGAACGCAAAGCAAGCTGTTGCTAGGGATTTGTTCGCAACGCTGCATCCTGAAATACGGGTCACTCTGGAGGCCGCTCAGCTGGCTCACTCTCACTGCCTCTTCGCGCTGGCCTCAGCCCAAGCGGAGCACTCAGACGGCACCTGAACTTGGTACAGTAAGAACACACACTGATGGGTGCGCCTGCGACCTCCGAGATGAAAACTCATGTTCCAAGGAATCCCAGCGAGTACAGTGTGGTGCGTCCTAAACCAAGTGCCATCTCAGTGGAGAAGGGGACTTTATTCCAGACTCTATTATCAGGATAAACAGCTCAGAGATTCCGACGGCCTAACAACTCGTCTAGTAATTCTGGTAAGTTGGTGGCACTGGATCGCACATGTCTATCATGTTATATACACATATATTATAGTGTAACAATATATTATATAATAAATGTATATGTATAAATATTAATTAATATATTTTAAATAGAAAGTAATTCAGAAATGTCTCCTCCCCCTCCTTCCACCAAAATGGGATTCATTCTATTCCTTCAATTATTCATTCTGTTCCTCCAACTTAAATTTTGTAGTATTAATTTTTTTCTTATAATCCACCACTTGTGGGTTCAAAGAACCTCCCCTGTAGGTAGTCTACCTTCCGATAATTAAAGTAGCCACAGAAGCTGAGAAGATTATTTCTCTAAATTAATAACTTCTGTTCAAGGTTCTTCAGTCCTGGAGTGCAATAGATTGGAAGGCGGGAGCCCCAGTTATAAATCACAAATGCTCTGGTTTTACTCCACTGTCAGATGTTAGCTCTCAGCACAGTTTATTAATAAACTGTTCTAAAATATCTTCAATGTATAAAATCCCAGCTAAAAAAAATCAAGTTTCCTTATTTTCTGTCTTTATTGATTTTCTAATTATGCCTTTAAAAAATCAGATACATAAATGTCCTGATTTGCATTTTTAATTCTTTAAGAATTTTCAAATATGTTATTTTGTTGCCAAGTGAAGTTCTTCCCCCCAGTTTAGAAGAAAGGCAATGGTTATACTCTCAGCTTTAGGAGGCTGGTCAATACAGAGGAATAATAATGAAGTGGGGATTCAGGGAAGAATTCTGTTCTGTTCTGTTTTTAAATCCTGCATACACTATAATCGGAATCACTCTTTTTCCTGCTGTTCACATGGAGTATTATAAAACTGTGAACACAGTGACACTGGCCCAGCAAACATGCACATATTAACAATGTTTTTCTTAGAGCTTTCTCTCTTCATTTCATGGAGAGAGACTAATTTTTCCAAGAGAAAAGCCAACATTGTACAAAATGCTTCTGCTGCACGCACACCTGCATCTTATTTACAGGAGCCAATCTGAATATCTTAGCTAATTATAGATATGCAGATATCTTGTTTTCCTTAATGCAAAAAATATATGAAAGCATGGGAACTAGTGTAGTGCCCCAGTTCATGGTTGAACACTCAATTTCCATTAGGTGAGCTGGGCTAAATGGTAAAGAGATAGATGTCAGGACAGTAAGAAAGATTATTCATAATTCACAACCTTCATATTCTGCTGTTGCCTTCAGGGGTAAGACATTAAAATGAAAAAAATCTAAATTGCAAAACAAATTATCTATTTATTCTTTTTTTTAGGGCATTTATTGTAGAAAAATTAAATCTAGAGCCTGGGGGACTAGCAAAAAGGGGGAAAATGTTAGCTTTGGAAACTCCGAGACATATAAAACCTTTTGAGGTATTTACTAATATAGATATCCATGTTTATAGAGGTGAGGAAATGGCAAATCTGAATGAAAAAATTAAGGAAATCATGATTTGCTCTGAAATTTTCCAAAGGGGATTTTCATAACTACAGTTGGCACTTGACCAACATATGATTAATGAACTAGCTTTTGAGACCACGTGGTCCTCAAGATGGAGCAAACTGGTGTGATCAAGCCAACCTAGTCAAGGGGAAAATGGTCTGTGAGTGGGCCAGTTCCAGAACCTTATCTGGAGGCAGACGGCCCCACAGAGCAAGTGGTATGAGGCATCCTTTAGTCTGAGGCGTGCTTCCAGGGCCCCTAAGTGCTGAGCAAGAATTTGCCTCCCTCCAACAGGTTGTATAGGCAGATTAATGCCACCGACCACCCCAAGAACGTCCATGCCCTAGTCCCCAAATCTGCAGATAAGTACAGTACATGGCACAGGAGAATTCAGGCCGCAGATGGAATTAAGGCTGCCTACCAGGTACCTTAAAGACTTTATCCTGGGTTATCTGGGTGGTATTTAGGTCTAGTAGCCAAGCATCGATCACCTCCCGCTTTACCCGCCAGCTTATTCTTGCCTGCAGGTGCAGGTATGTGGCTGTACCTGCACACCTGACCGAGCTGAAGTCTGCTCGGGCCACGGCGCTCTCCTTTCAGGGTCTGCTCTCCACAAGGACGTGCCAAGGACAGGGTGCTGCTCCTTGCCTAGTTTCTTTCTTTTTTTTTTTAATTCTCACCCGAGGATACATTTTCCATTGCTTTTCAGAGAGAGTGGAAGGGAGAGACAGAGAGAGAGAGAAACATCGATGTGCATCAACGCCCTTTACCACGCGCTCTTACAGCGGGCCCGCCGCGCGACTGGCTGGAAGCAGACGTCAGCATACGCGAGGCAAGCAGAGGCTTGGGAAAGCCCTTGCCAAAAAAATAGTGACTATTTCTGGACCCAAAAAGTTCCACCAAGTACTATGTTTCTTATTCATTCAGGGTGGCATCAAGGACATGTTTCCATCAGTTGAGAAATATCCCGATTCTTCACATTTTCCCTGTTGGGTCCGCCCTTATCTGTAGAAGTTACAAGCCAGTCTCACCTTCTTGTGAGTCATGCTAGTTCCAATTCTGTCAGCCTGCTCTTCTGCAAGCCCAGTAATTACTGATCATCAAAGTTGTATATTGCAGTATCTTTTATCATCAGTAAATCTGAGTCTCTTCACAGGAATTTCTAGCTACAGGTAAGGGAATTAACATACCCTTGTGTAAAAACTGTTAAAATAGATTGTATGGTCTCTCAGGTAGAGGTAAGTAGTGATTGACTTTTCCTCAGAGACTGGGATTAAAAAAACCCCTGAATTTTCCTGATCAATGACAGCACTGAAATCCCTGGTACCTGTCGTGCTTCTTTATTAGCCTGAACTGTATTGGATACTGTCAAAGCCACAGCGAGAGCTATTCTATTCAGACACTGATCATCTATAAAGTAACCCAGAAAAGCTAACTACTTTTGAATGAGGTGCTGTGAGCCAGGGGACCATCGTTATTTCAGGCATCGCCAGTACCTCCCCAGGAAAGCAATCTTTGTAGTAGTTTTGAGAATTTGGGGTTTTGGCTGGCCAACGGGCTCTCACTTCATTTACACAATCCCAGCTGGCTTATGACACCATTTTTCACCCTGTCTGTTCCTTTTGCATGTTATAGAAGTGTGCATTCACTATAGCCTGTACATGTACTATGCCTGGGCCAGTGGGTATGAAAAATTACCTTTCTTTTTAAACAGCTACCTCTCCATTTTCCCTCCAAATATCCTCTAATTCTTTAGTACAATGGCCAGGTAAAATCACATTGAGTAATCCCAGAAATGACCATTTCCCAGCATCTTGCCAATCAAACAAGCCTCAGTGTGGCCTCAACTCTCCTGCTGGGAGGGTTATAAGAGTAACCAGCCCTCCCCACATGTAGTGGGGTTACCTGGTTGCTTTTCTTGACCTGTGTCACATGATGATTTCTCCCACTTCTATCTGCTCCTTCCATCATTACATGAGTTGAATCAAAATCTTTTCCCAAGATTACTGTGCCTCATCTCATTCGAAGCATCCATCAAGGTCTTTTTCAAAGCACTGAAGTGAAGCATAAATACTCAAAATTTTCTAGGACCTTACAGGGGACAGAAAACATCAATTCCGATTTTTAAAATTCCAAGTTATTTAAGTGTTTCTTTTCAATGGACAAGGACTTCTGTGGCAGGCTGAATAGTTCCTCTGCCCTGGGGATGTCCACATCCAAATCCCTGAAACCTGTAAATATATTACCTTACACAGCAAAAAGGATTTGGCTGCTGTGATAGATTAAGGAATTTGAGATGCAAGATTTTCTGGATTATCTGCTGAAGTTTCACCACTGCTATAGTTCAGGGATGTTTTGATTTAATGAGGCTTTTGTGAGCTGTCCTAGGAAACCTGGTCTCTTTATGTACCACTGTCTTCAGGGAAAACACATTTTCAATGGTAAGATTCTTTCTTTCAAAAAAATCTTTGGAAATTAAAGACAGCCTATAAGGTTATTTCTTTCAAAAAGTCTTTGGAAATTGAAGACAGCCTGCATAGATCCAAAGGCAATGCAGAAATTGTTCAGAACATAAAATTATTATAAATAAAAGTTAATGCCTACTTAACTCTTTACTCTGAATTCAAGAGGCAAGTTAATTAAGAAGGATTGCAAATGCAGAGAGCAATTTGAAATTTGAAGCACTCTTAACAAAATAGATTCTTTTTCCTTTCACTTACAGTAGAGGTTTAGTTAAACTGTGCACTAGAGCTACCAAAAAAGAATAGTCATCCTGTAATGACCAACTACAGCTTTACATGAAACATTTTAAAATCCTCTGCAATGGTGAAGTGCACCTAGTAGGAAAGAGACATGTCAAAACATCCATGGGATAGTTTTGGAATAGAGACACGTTTCTTGCAATAAGAATCTGACTTTGAATGACAGGCGTGTGGCTTGGCTAGAGATCTACATGCACTTAAATAAGTCCATTGAGGCTCTAGTTCAAGTCAGGACGGCTCCAGTCCTCCATGGAATCTGGCTCCAGGAACACACACAGGGAGCATGGCCATCAACACATCTGTAAGAGCCATCAGGCTGAGGTCTGAAAGTGAATCCAGAGTGAAGTGGAACAGTAACACTGGAGGAGTTAGAAAAATGGTCAGAGGAGCAAGAGGTGTGAGTGCAAGACCATTTACTTAAGGGTGGATTAGTGAGAGGGGCTGCGGAACTACTGCAAGGCACAGAACTGCCGTGAAACCACAGAAAGGGAGGAGTGCATTATAATTTATGTGTGGAGGCTCTTTGCGTGATTTCTATCAGAACTCTGACAAAATGTTCTCTGTGGTCTGTGTGCCAGGAAAACATGAAGACTCTTTGGAAGGGAAGAGCAAAAGACAGATAAACAAGATGCCTCTTCTTTGGCGACTGGAGAAAAGGGAGCGACTGCAAACGCTAGCTGAAGAAGTTCAGGTTGGATATGAACTAGGACTACAGCCCTGAAGGAGGGATTAGCTCCTCAGGTACAGGTCTTTTGAAAAATATGACACAGGCATCTCATTCAGAAACGTGCCAAGAAAAAAGTGTGGAGAGGAGCCACTAGGTCAGAGCTGGTCCTCTACTTGTGAGGCAAATGAGAACGGACCGACATTTAGGTAGGTGCTTTGTTTCTTTTGTTAGTTACTGGAAGGGATACAAACCATTTCTGGGGGGTGAGGAGATAGAAAGATAACCCACTGAAACAAGAGAGCAGAGCCCAGAGAAGAAATAAAGTTAAAATAGCTCAGCATGAATTTTAGCAAACCCAGCAAGGTAAACGTCACAGAGTTTAGCAAAATGCCTGCTACATCATTTTCCTGAGCCATGAACCTGTTTTTGGGGACAGCTCTCTGACTTATCACTGTTGTGAAAAGAGAGCCTTCTGCACCTGGAGGTTTCCCTCAGGACTCCCCCTGCCTGAGTCCTATGTTTCAACACAACAGGAGTCCAACTGCTTAACTTTCATCCGCTTTGGGTTATTAAAATGTTCTCATTCCAGTGACAAAGAATGAGGCCTGTCCACCTGACCACCTCAGTCCTCGCCCTCTCCCCACCTATGGCACCCCCTCCTGCTGCAGGTTGGATGTGCGTCCCGGCCCCCTCGTGGGCTCTCCCCCCCTTCTTCCCTCTTTCTCCTATGCTATGGGGAGTGGGAGGGAGGAGAAGAGATGATCCCTCACACAAAGTCAGGCCCCACGGTCGTCTCTGACCGCTGGTTTTCTCTGCCAGACCGGCCAATGGCTATAGAAGTGGCGCAGCCAGGTGGCTCTCTGCTGCCCCAGCGGGCAGCCTCACTGCGTTTAAACTTGAGATCCTATATGATTCTGGAAATAGATCCTATAGCTCTGTTTGTGAAAGTCACTGCCTTCTTTCTATTTTCTTTCTGCACACCTGTTACTTGTCACCCAGCTGTGTCCCGAGTGCAGACACGGGTCGGCTCCTTTCCTAGTGCCTACCTCCCAGGGCCTCCTTCTGCTCATCTGCCTCCTTGCTCCTGGCCACTTCTCCCCAGCCTTGCCCTAGAGGGTTCTCAGTCAAATCCCCTCCCACACGCGCAGATTCTCCCATCTGAAGTCTTTGTCCTTTGTATCAGTGTCCTTTCAGGTCCTCTCAGGCACTACCCACATCTCCCTCAGGTCCTAGCCACTCTGTTTTTATTGCACTCTCTCAATCATTCTGAGATCACCACAAGGGGTTACCAGGAGGTAACCTGCCTTCCTTTTTTGGTGTCTTCCCAAAAGCAAACACTTTTATATTTTCTGGGTTAATCCTGCCCACCTCATTTATAAATTCCCCTTCCCCTTCATGGCTCCTCCTCATCTTCTTTCCTATCATCATTATCCTCTCCTTCTACCATTTAATGGATTTCAAAATCTCCCTAGGCATTCTTTCTCAAAATGTGCTACTTTCCAAACCACCCGGCCAAAAAACAGGCCTGACTGCTCTTCTCTGAAGATAAGGCCTCTGGCCCGCAGAGCTTACACAACCCAGCCCTGGGCACCTACCTCGTCACTGCTCCTGGGTACTCCTTAATGAGCTGAGGTGTGCCCTCCTTGGAGATATGTTGATATCCCAACCCCAGGTACTTACGAATATGAACTTACTTGGAAACAGGGTCTCTGCAGATGTAATCATATTAATATCAGGTCACTAGGGTAGACCCAACTCTAAAATGACCGGTGTCCTTACAAAAAGAGGAGAGACAGGGACACAGAGAGAGGAGCAGGCCATGCGATGTCAGAGACTGTAGCGATGTGTCTATGAGCCAAGGACTGAGGGCCACACCAGAAGCTAGGAAGAGGCTAGGGAGCATTCTGTCAGTCTCTGTGGGATCCTGGCCCTGCTGATACCTCGATTTGGACTTCTGGCCCCCAGAACTATGGAAGAGTAAATTTCTGTTGTTTCAAGCCACCCAATGTGGTACTTTGTCACAGCAACCCCAGAAAACTGGAGTGCAGACAAGCTCCCCCTGCCCCCCGCTTGGTTGTTTGCTCTGTGCATGGGAACTCTCCTCCTGAGAACTCACTCTATGGGCCTCTCTCACCGCCTTCCTGTCCTGCTCAAACACCGTTTCTCAGAGATGACTCTCCGGACCCACCTTATGTAAAACAGCAGGGGATCCCCACCCCCACCCCCATTACTGTGCTGTTTTTCCTTCAGGGCCACTAATGCCATCTGACATATGATAGATTTAGGACTTAACTTGTTTAGTGCTGCCTCCCCCTAGTGATCTGGGTCTAGTTTGCTCGCTGCTGTATCATCAGTGCCAAGAAAAGAGTCTGGAACTTTACAGCTGCTCAATGGGTGTCTGTTGAATGAATATATTCATTAATTCCACATTCTCACGACATCAGTGTATGAAGCATTTGGACATGTTTGTGTGTCCTTTTATGTTGCATGTGTGAATGATTCTTTGATTCCAGTGGTTGAGTCTACTTTTTTCAACAGTGGCTCAGCATAGAGCCTCATATGACGCGTGCTTCCAGTGCGTCCTATAGGTGATAACAGATTTCAAAATATGAATGATGAACAGTGCAAGTAAAGCAGATATGTACAGACATTCAGTCTATAACACTACAAGACTGGTTTTACATTTAACTGTTAGGAAGAGATTTCCTTAATTTACATTTGCGACATATACTGACAATAACCCACATTTTTTCTTTTCTTTTTAACCCTCACCTGAGGATATTTTTTCCATTGCTTTTTCAGAGACAGTGGAAGGGGGAGAGAGAGGGAGAAACATCTATGTGAAAGAGACACACTGATTGGTTGCCTCCCACATGCCCCCTGACCAGGGCCGGAAATGAGCCTGCAACCGAGGTACGTGCCTTGGTGGGAATTGAACCCGGGACCTTTCAGTCTGCAGGCCAACGTTCTAACCGCTGAGCCAAACCGGCCAGGCCAATAACCCACACTTCTTAACCACCCACTCTGGCTGGCAGCCTATGTGTGTTCTCTCTGAAGTCATGTGGATTCTCCTGCCATTTTACAGTTTGGGAAACTGAGGCTCAGAGAGGTAAAGAAACTTGCCCAAGATCAGAAAGTGAGAAAGAGTAGAGCAGCCAGGGTTCGAAGGCAGGCAGCCTGGCTCCAGAGCCCACATTGCAAGCTCGACAGTATACTGTCTACCGACATCTAGTAACTAACACAGACTCCTCTGCATAAAACGTTGAACAATTTATGATGAAGGAAGGAGGAGGAATGGTTCAAAGATAATCAGCTGCAAAGATGGATAGCACCTTCTCTTGAACTATATGAGGTGGAAAGAACCAAGAATAAAATAAAAATTATGAAGCACTTTAAGTGTAGTGGACAGAAACAAGTCTGAATTTTTTTACACTTATGGAATGTTCTAAAAAGTGTGTGGGGGGGAAGGTATGCATATTTTTATACATAGGAGTTAATTTCTATGTTTTAGTTAACATGACCAAAGAAAGATAACGCCACGTTAGAAAAAAAAAAATTGTGTAAATGGTACAAATATATTGGAAGTATATGGAGATACACACACACACACACACACACACACACACACACACACACACACACACACACCACCCCAAAGGACTGATACCCATAGACCTGAGCCCTCTCCCAACAATTCTAAGTGAGTATAGCTTAGGCTACGTTTTTCTGGAAACTTCTAATTTAAAATTCTGTGTCATAATCACAGAGGAAGCAGGAAGCTTGCTCTGATTCCATGAGTCTGGGTTTTAAGCTGTGGCAAGCACTGTCATAGGCTGGGGACCTGCCCTTCCATGGTGCTTAACATGTGGTGTGATGAGGCCCTGTTTGCACACTGTCTGTGCAGGAGGTTGTGGATTCCTTCAAGGTATCTGTACATTATTAATATCTGAGTCTCCTAGTAACACAAAATAGGCTGTTGATAAACTTTTTCCCACTAGAATTGAAAATTCCATTTCTTTGAAAACAAAAATGTGCTTTATTAGAATTAGGATGGTAAGGCAAATAAGAAGGGGTTTGTTAGAAGTTAGGAAATAAAATTAGCACTGGTTTCCTAGATAAATTGTTCTTATCTTTGAACTGCATACGTTTACTGTATAAGACCTTCAAACACTTGGGATACTTTGGTTGCATATTTGATAGATGAAGCTAATTTTTCTTATAAAAAGAGGGAATCAGGCCAAAAAATAAATCAAGTCTTCATCAGTGGTGGTCACCAGTCATTTCCATCATACAGAAGTAAATACGAGTCAGTCCTTCCCACGTGTAACATCAAATAAAAAAGTTGTTTTTTTTAAAGGCATGCTATTTAAGTGGATGGTCTTATGTTTAAAAATTACATTTTAAAACTATTTGAAAATTTAAGTTTAAATTTTATTATATCAATTTAAAACTTTGATTTAATTTTTAAATATATGATAAAATATATTAAAATATTTGAAAATTTAAAAATAATCCATTCTTGTCATCTAAAAAGGGGCAAATCTGTTTTTAAATCTTTAGGTGACATTACCTTGGGTGCCACCCTGCAGCATACACATGTGCACACACGCTCCCATTTGTGTATGGCTGCCTGGGTGTGACTATGGGAGCCTGGCTACACGCCTGCTCCTTTGTGTGCAGGAGAAGAAACCGGAGGAAATGCAGGAGGGAGGAGCACGAATAAACTCAAATCACTGAAACCCATGGCAGGCACCTCGCTTTATCCTCAAATCACTGGGATGTTCTTAATATGCCCAACTGAAGAAGAGTTTCCAGATAGAATGAAGAAAGGACTTACGGAAAATACTAAAAAGTTATCAACATTTAGGCATCTTCTAAAAAAATGCTTGTAGTATATACACATGAGCAAGTTTTCATGTCTAATGACTCTCTAGATTATCTAAAGCTCAGTTTATTGCGACAGTCCCAACAATTCAGGAGTATGGCAAACACAGTTCAAACATTACTGACATCCATTGGTGCCAATCACAGCTCTGCCTTTGAAATTAGTAGAAAGGCCCACCTACGTATCAGACACTCATTAGCTCATACAAATGAGCTGCACAGACTTGGTGTGTTTGTGGCAATGACCCAGACCCTCTCCTTCTGCTTCCTCCTTCCCCACTTGTTTTAATTTTTCCTTAATTGCTTTTCTTCTGATCTCAGTCTGGCTGTGAATTCTTGTTTGTATGATACCCTCCTATCCCAATTTTTGGACACTCACTGATCTTCAAAGTATTTATGACGGAATGTTCTACCCTGGGTCAGGGCACCCAGAGGACTGCAGACTCTACCTCAGTCACTGGTGGTTCCGAACTGACCACACTGGGTCCTCTCCCCTCAGTCCCACCTCTCTGATGCCTGCCTCAAATCCAAGTTCACGAGGGCAGTGGGAAAACTTATGAACGAAGCTTTGTTTGTTCTGCTGATCTATGGCAGTGAATTCTCAGCTTTGTTCCTAGTAAGATCTGGCATCATTCTGAACAAAACTGAATTTCTAGGTTTCATTATGTGAAAACTGTACAAAGTACTGTAATAAGGGACAAGAAATGGATGATATATGACCCTCCACATATAGGAGATTTAATTCTGCTTTTTCCCCAATGGCTTATCCTTTGTGTGAACAAAGTCAATACCCATAATGAAATGTAGACTGAAGAGCTAAATCAATAGAATAAAATGCCATAGAAAGACTAGAAAACTGAGAAAATTTGGAAAGGCTAGTGCCTGCAAGATTAGTATTTGGACAACAGGTAATTACAAAAATAAATGCCTGTATGTGAAAACATGACACCCAGTCATCTGTCACAAAGAGAGGATTATTACTAATGATTTGGGCCCTGAGTTAAGATGACAGAACAGACCAGGTCTATGCAATCTCTTTATCAGAGATTACACATGTGTGTGTGCGTGTGTATGTATGCACTGAAGGAGAAAGGGAAACTCCAGAAGACTTATCTTGTATATTATTTAGGCCTTTTGCACTTGCCGTGTTCCTTTGGATCTTACTAACTTCCATCCCATTTTGTCAATCTGGTATCGGGCTGTGCCCTATATCACCCTTTCCTTTCTTCTCATTCCAGACCCCCAGGTACCAGGGGGATATGGTCACGAGGTCCTGGCAGGGTTTGGAGCCTGTAGGGGTGGAGCTGAGGACTGACACCCATTATTTGAACCGCTGCTTCCAGTGCCAGCTGTTGGAAGAATTTCCAAGCAATGAGAGGCAATGCAGGAAACCTCCAGAGCAAAATAAAAAACTAAGCATATGTCTTCAAAGACTTACACACACACTCATCAGCTAAAACAGGAACCTAAGTGTCTTAACGGGCCGAAAAAGAGTCTGAACGAATGAGTATGTTACCACTAAGCAGTTTGCATACATTATTTAGTCCCTACAGACTCTACAATAGGTATATCAGCAGCTCCCTTTTAAAGATAAAAAAAGAGGCTTGCAAGGTCATAAATGATGCCTTTCCCATTCCTTATTACAGTACTTTGCACGGCATTCACATACGGAAGCCTAGAAATTCAGTTCTGTTCAAGATGATGCCTGATCTTATTGAAACGAAGCTGCGAATTCACTTCCCTAAGTCAGCAGACCAAAGCCCTGTCTGTTTTCCTCCTGGTCTAGTGAACTTGGATTGAAGCAGACCGTTCGAGGAGACACAGCCGCCGAGCAGGGCAGTGTCATCAGAAGACGCACGTGTCTGACACCGGTGTGCGCGCCGGTCACTGCTTCGCTGCATCCCCTCTTGTCCGCCGCAGGGCACTGGGGGCGCTCCTGCAGCCACACACGTCTGCAGCCAGCTGTCAGGCTGCACTGCTGCTGCGAGGCTTCAAGGCCGCTCCATGGATGGTGCAGCAGAGCCAGTCGGCTGGCGACTGAACTTCCTGAGGCCCTGATGTCTGTATTGCCTGACAGCATGACTCCCTGTAAGAGAGTCTGACTCCAGTTTTTGATGTTTGGCTTCTGACAGCTTTTAAGCCCCACTCTCCCTCTCCTCTTCTGCCCATATCTGAGCAAGCCGCTAAGAAAGCTCGGGTGTTTCCTCCTGTGGTATCAGCAGGGACCTCAAACCCCGCCAGTCCCTGTCCACATGTGGGACCCTCACCCCGCTCACCCCCTGCCCCCCACAACTACCATGAAATCCCAAGCCGGCCTCCTCTTCTGCTCTCTCAAGCCATGTTTGGTCCAACTTGGGAGCCATGCTGTTCACCCCATTAAGCCTTGTTATGTGAGTAACCCACTCTTTCATACCCTCGTGGTATGTGTGTCCTGTCATTAGTCTTGACATCAGACCAAAGTTCAAGATGGGGGGCATCCTGCTGTTGTGGGGGTAACACAACCTCTTGAACCAACGTTACACCAAAAATGGGATAAAACGCTTTCTTGACCCTTAGAGACACCCTTACAGTTGTAATCTTCAAAAAATAATGGTATGTGGTCCCTTCAGCAGAAATCTGTCCTTCATTTTGAAAGGCCATGTTGTTTTGTATTAAAAATAGAGAATGATTATGACAATTTCCATTTGGGACAGTAGCCACATAAGTTTAATTTATTTGTAGGTCATTTTAATCGGTGGCATGTTTTGACATTTCAAATTTTATCTTAGATGGACAATATTTTTCTTGATCTCAACTTTGGTACTACTGGCTTCTGGGGCTGGATAATTCTCTGTGGTGGGGGCTGTCCTGTGATTATGGGATGCCTTGGAGCATCCCTGCCCATTACCCACTGGATGCTAATGGCACCACCACAACAACCCTTTCCAATTGTGACCAAAAAAAAAAAAATCTCTAGATGTTAAACATTCCTTGGGCAATAGCACGTCTGGTTGAGAACAACTCCACTACATTTATTCCACAAAGAAATATGACTTTTCTGATAAGAATGAGCATGGACCAGTCCTTTGAGTCCCAGTGGAAAAGTCAGAAAAAAATGAAAAGCTGCTAGACTAGGGCTAGCCAATGCAAGCAAGCAAAGCCTGTAATAAATGGCAATTCTATCTTCAAATGTCTTTCCACTCTGAAACTAATTTAGATTCATCTTGAAAATTGCTTACATGCTATGGATGCAGGCAATTACATCCATAACTTATAAAATCTTTTTAAAAAAATGATCACTCAGCTGCTTATATGCAAATGCTTGCCCCTTGTCTAAAAGATCAGAGTTAGCTGTGCTGACCACCGTGATTTTCCTGAAATATCACACACCACAATTTATGCCCTTTAACATATTTCCGAAACACAAAGCATATTAACAATTGTTTACATGGTGGACTCAGACTATAGTCTCTTTTATGGGACATATATTATTATACCCACTGGTACTTTTGCGAATGGCTCAGAGTTCTTGGTTATAACTCAAAGCTGGCTTATTGGCTAAAGTTCCCATCCTATCAACGAGTTTTCCAGGAAGGATAGATGATAACATAGATTGAGTGTAGTAATCGTGTTGTGGATTGAGGAGCCAACATAAGATGCTTTGTATTTCCTTAGGCGTTAGAGGCAGAAACAACTCCAGAGCTGGAATTGGGAAGAGAAAGGCAATCACACCCAATGTATTTCCATTACAATCTTGCTCTCTTAACACTGGCGCGTGTGTCCTGGGCCCTCTATTTCCCAGTATTCAAATATTAAAATAGGAGAACGTGTGATAGGCATGACAATTAATGAGATGGAAAGTGCTGTTTCAGTCTTGTCTATGGATCAAAGTTTTCAAACTTTAGTTTTCTTATTTCTTTCCCCTTGTAATATTCCTCTAAAAACCTCAATGATGACGAATCTGGCCCTGGCCATTGGAGAATCCGGCAGCGCTTACCTCGGCTTTAATTTTATTGTCTCCAAAGCAGAGGTGCTGTAAATAGGCGGCGGCGTTGGACTGGACCGAGGGAAACTGATGCTGCAACATCTGAATCACTTCAGGAAGTTCTGGGTCTCTCCATCCAAATTCTCTGAACAAAAGGAAGGCAGGAGAACATGAGATACGTCCTGCCACACCGTCAACCTTCAGTTCACTTTACATGAGTATATTTCACAAGCGAATGTTCTGGTTTTCTTACACACGAACCCACTTAAAAAGGTTTCCTTAAGTCAATGGTTTGTACACATGTGAGAGTGTGTATACATATATTATCTTACCTGTATCAACTAAAGTTACGTTTATGAAAATTATGAAAAAAATGACAACTTGGTGCCTGATTTTGTTAATATATGCACTTTTCATTTGGGCTTAAGAGGATAATTTATAAGGTCACATTTATTTTCTAATATATTATTACAACAGGCTGATTCCTATAGAGTATTTAGCTAAATTATCAGAAAAGAGAAAACATGACCAAATGGGTCCAATCAACTCAAAGTGTCATAATAGTAATTAATGTCATTATTATTTTTATGGTTATCATTATTGTTATTATCTCTTCTTTAAAATGATTCTCTGGGGATAAAAGTGTACCAACAAAGAGATTTTATGAAGGAAATTATTTATTTGAAGAGTTAAGAGCATTCACATGATGATGATAACTTTAATGCATTGTACAGTCTTTTCCTGTAGTCTTCTTTTTCTGTCTTAGATACACCAAGAAGCTGGCTATTTATTTAACTTAAAGAAATACGCTTTAAGATATTTAAATCCCTTCTAAAACATAAGGCTGACTGCACCATTCCACAAATAAGTATTTTTTATGACGTCAATCAGTTCAACCAGTTACAATATCAAGCTAAGAGGCCAACTGTTCGGATTCTATTCATGTAACGGGAAGCCAATTTTTTAAACAGAGAAATAAAAAAGCAACCTCTGAGGCCACAGATAAAAAACCTGACCCCACGAGCCACAAAAGCGCACTGTTTATCTGAAGGATGGTGAGGGAGAGAAATGGGAAGGCTTCGCAACGGCCGCTCTGCTCCTGGGGAAACAACTCGAAAGCATACATCCTACTGATGCCAGGTCAGGGCTGTCATCTGAGCATAAGCGTCATGAAAAATGAGAGGGAAAAAGGAACAGACAAAGGTTACAGTTTCCTCGTAGATTCTAACCTGTTCCCTTTATCTTTCCTTTCTCACAACTCGCAGAGGCTGCCAAGCCAATCTTGGAACACGCTGGTGTCTCCCTTACAGCTGCTGAAGACACTTGAATTACGGTTCCTTTAGAACTGGCTTAGCTTTTATTGGAAATATAAAGCATTCAATTTAATATGCACTGAGTACTTAATAAACATACCTAAAATGTTAGGCACACACGCATTTACAAAAGGACGCATATAGTATAGGAATGCATTTGCTACAAAACATAATTAAGTGATTGCTGATAACAGATAAACTATTGACTTTTTCTTGGCTATGTGATCACAGTAGAGGACAATTATGGATTAAAACACAGGAAGCCTATCTTCCTTTTTAATTTAATTTCCTTTTGTTGCATGATTCTAAACCACCTCTGCAATAGCGAGAGAACACAGTCCCTCTTCTTTAAACAGCAGCCTCCTAAAATTACATTCTTTGCACAAGTTTTTAAAAAATCTACAGAATACCTGTAAATTAAAATGAGAAGTGCCATGTAAAGACACTGGATGGCTAGGATGAATTCAGGTAAGCTTGTGCTTTGGAAAGTGATCAGTAAAGAATTCATCTCAGCCTGTTTTATTAACCAGACTGAATGGTTCTATTAGGTTTATATGGCAAACATCAAGAACATCTTTGCACAAGACCTCTAGGGGAACAGTCCCTGCTCACATGCATGCAAATGTGCTTGTGTGGATGTATACACCCCCGCCCCCGGCAAACTCAGACAGAACAGATGGACACTCCAAAGGATCAAAGAAGAGATCCAAGCTCCTCAATCATAGGTCAAAAGAAAGATTATGGAAACAGACAACAGAGTGGTGAAGGCCAGGGGAGGGGTGGTGGGGGCTAGGGGGAGATGGTCAAAGGGGGCAAAATGGGGGATATCTGTAATAGTGTCAACAACAAAAAAGTCAAATCCATTTTGGGGTATGGATTTTTAAAAATAATATTTGGGTAAGGAAGGTCTTGTCAGCAATTCAAAAACTCAGAAGTCTTTTTTGCTGCAGAATCTCTACTCCTGGAATGCGAGGTTTTCTCTGAATACATGTTCATTGAGTCCATCAGTCACAGTGAGATAATGATTCCTACCTTGGAGTATTGGGATGATTAGAGATAATATATAAGAACCCCTTAGAGCACTGTCTGGCACACAGTGTGGGCCCTCAAGAAATGTCAAGAATTTAATGTACCTAGATGAAGAAGAAAAGAGTCAGAGATGAGAACCATCTAAGATTTCCTAAAGATGCCAAACTCCTATCTCATTTGTTACTGGGCTTCACTTTAGAAATGTTAATGGAACTGGAGAATATGCAAATGTAACCTTTTCTCCATTAGAACTTGTCACACAGACCAACAATATTGTGACTAAATCCTCACTCTTATAGGGACTATCTGGGTTGTTAAAACTACAATGTGCTCAGCGCAGAGCTAAACAGCAAACAGTGTGAGATTCGTTCCTGTGTTATGCTGGCACTGACACAAAAGAGCTGATGCACTGTCACAACACTGTATCACATTCCCTTCTGCACCGAAAAGAGCCCAGGACAGCCAGAGCCCAGGACAGCCAGAGCCTTCAGGAATCCAAAATGTGATTTTGGGCAAAGCTTTCCGGCAGAGGGGAGCTGCTCACGTTGATCATTTCCATTGGGGGCCGGGCTGTAAGGCCATTATTTAGACTTATGAAAATCTCATTCATTTGTAAACTTTTAAACTCTTAACAAAAAGTTTTAAAGACCATACTAGCTTTCATTTTTACATCCAGAACCATGAGGTGGCCTTTGATTTGGTTTTGTTGATAGGGCTAAGGGGTACAGAGGTAGTAGTCATAAAAATGTTAAAGGATTTTTTGTAATGAAAAAATAGAGATATTTTAATTTTTGTTGACCAACGAGAACCTATTCAATGATAAACATGTGGAAACTGAATGTCTTAATCCTCAGTTGTAAAGAGTTTGCAACCAAAACAAAAAGCTGCCCTAGATGGTTAATCCCATTTAAAAACATCCTGTGCTTTTATATAAACAGTTACACTTAGAATTACAACTGTCTAGAAAGCAAGCTCAGTTGTTAGTTTTTAGAAAGAAACGGCTTTCTTCAAGCTTAACATTTTGAGATGTAACTCCCCAAACTGCATCATAAGCATTAGAAGCAGTGAGGTGCGTGTAGTGTGGGGGTTGTAGCTGTAAATGTAGTGGCTATGAAAGACCTCACTGAGAGGGTGACCTTGGAGCAGACACCTAAAGGTAATGGCAGGTAGAGGGAATGTTTCGGAAAGGTGAGCGGTGACAAGCATCGAGACAGGGGTGTGCTCGCTCCAGGTGAGAAGACCAGCGGGTGAGGACTGGTTGTGGCCCAGCAGAGGATGCTGAGAGGCAAGGGAGTCTGGATGCATTCAAGGCAGAGTCAGTAGGATTTCCGATGGGTGGCATATGAATGTGCGGGGAAAGAGAAGCTCCGTGAGTCCCTCTGATAGGCACCCTCTACTCGTCTCCCCAAAGCTCTATCTCATCTCTCAGGCCCAACCTGGGGCCAGTGGGTGGGTTGGTCTCACTAGGACCCCATTTTTGGGGATTGGCATCTATTACTTCAGAATAAGAAGGAAGAATTTCAACTAGCAAGTTTTCTGCTGAAGTGGAGAGAAATAGTAAAATAATTAGAAATTGGTTATTTCTAAATGATTATGGGTACTGGGTACCTTAAATTAATCTTGGCCAAGCAATGGACTTCTCTGACTTCAATTTATTGGAGTGGAAAGGGAAAATAATGTAAAATGATTAGCCAAAATTTATGCTATTACTTATCATTTTAAATCGTATGTAGTTTGCCCGGCTGGGCGTGGCTCAGAGGTTGAGCATTGACCTAGGATCCACGAGATCCCAGTTCGATTCCCGGTCAAGGCACATGCCCAGGTTGTGGGCTCCATCCTCAGTAGGGGGCGTGCAGGAGGCAGCTGATCAATGATGTTTCTATCTCTCATCACTGATGTTTCTATCTCTCTCCCTCTCCCTTCCTTTATCTGAAATCAATAGAGACATATTAAAATAAATAAATAAAATAAATCACATGTAGTTTAAGTACCAGTGAATTTCGGCTTCTATTGAAAACCTAAATATTCTAAAAGGCTATTAGATTACAAATAATATTATCAATTGTTTTTTTAATGCCTATTTGGTATTAATTAACTTTAAAATACTATTTATTTATTTATTTATTTACACTAGACTAGACTTGTTCAATAAAAATATACTCCACAATAAAAAACTAATCTCATACATGTAAGAATTCAATTGCCTTGGAAATCCTAACAGGCTCTGTTTGCTGATAAGAGCCCACAGGAAAAAACAACAAATTATCAGCCATAAACTTTACCCTGTAAGCCATAATGACTTTATGGAAAACGTTTATATTCTATGACTATGTACCTATTTTAAAGTTAACTGACCATCATGCTTCTTCGAAAGTCAACTGGACCTGTGAACCTTGAGTGAGAGCAAGAAGAGGGATTTTGTGGCCAAGATCCGGGTTAGGGGGGCACGATTCAGGTCTGTATAAGCAACAGTGATGTCAGAAGAAGATCAGGATTTTGGCTCAGGATGAGAGCAAGAATTTGAGAAAAGGGGAGAAAGGCCATGGTCACCCTCAGAAATTTTAGTGTGTGTGTGTGTGTGTGCATGTGTGTGTACACATACAGTATGTACATAAAAGGGAGCAATGTTAAATAACGGACTGGAAATATACTGTGTATAAATCACAGACTGGAGCACACTTTCTTATAAATTAGGTAACCGTATCACTTGACACTTCTCTGTGAAAAAATAAAAATAGTGCTTTTAATGATTCTGTTTCTGAAAATATTCGGAACTTCTAAGAGAAGCCACGATTATATAGCAGATGCATTCTAAATGCAAGAACACTGTTTCTTAAGATTCCACACATGGCTCTATGTTTCTGGAAGTGAGAACCTGTCCCACGCACCTGAGAGTATCTTTACAATGTATGTTGTGAGGGCTGATTGCTAACCAGAGTCCAGTCTTGGTGATAGCAATTACTTAGTGATATCCATGGTTGATTTTAGTCCTACAAATGTTTTGTAGCATGTTTCAGATACACAATTTCAGCTTTGTCACCTTAGTTCTCCAAAGAATCATAACCCAACTGTATTCAGACAACTTTGAGCAGAGGTACTTCCTTTAAAGAAAGTCTCAATAAAATCAAACAAAATATGGTCTAGAAAGGTACCACATAAGAAAGGTGTTTAAGATAGCTTTAGCATATGCATTTTATTGGATATTCTTTACACTGTAGAACAGGGAGTCACCTTACCCAGCATTCGGCATGCTTACTGTGTAGAGTGACAAGTCAGGTAAACGGTTTAGTGACTTGACCAAGGTCACAAGCAAGTCACTACATGGAACCTGATGGTCAACCATCTAGATTCAAAGCTTATTCAAAGTTACACTGAGCCAAGATTTCTCATCATTTGTCTGCTCTGCATGCATCCAGCCTCTTGGTTCCTGTTTGGTTTGTTGTAGGCAATGATGTGGGAGCAGGATTATCTAATATAAAATACATGTTCTCTAAGAAGGAAGAGAACACTTATTCTTTTTAATTAAAAAAATATTTTTATTGATTTCAGAGAGAGAGGAAAGGAGAGAGAGACAGAAACATCAATGATGAGAGAGTCATTGGTTGGCTGCCTCCTGCACTCCCCCTGCTGGGGATGGAGCCCGCAACCTGGGCATGTGCCCTGACGGGGAATGGAACTGGGATCTCCTGGATCCTAGGTCGATGCTCAACTGCAGAGCCACGCCGGCCAGGCAAGAGCATTTATTCTTACGGTTTTATGGATTAATTTTTAATGGACATAGGGTCACGTGGTGCAAGGGGGTGATATTCAGGAAGAGTATACTTCAAAAATCAAATTGCTACCCATGCCAATCTCTTCCAGCCAAGACCACCAGGGTCTCATGCGTGGTTGAACAAAGCTGGACTTACTGCTCCTAACAAGAAAAGAAAGTCCATGCCGTGGGACTCTGAGGCATTTCAGTAAGACGATGTTAGACTAGCCTAGAACTGGGGCTTGTGTTAGGTGCTTTGGGGCACATTCAAGGGAGCAGGGCTTCGTTCTGAACTGGCTGCTACCAGGATGTGTGGGAAATCCTGTGACTGAGTATCTTAAATAGTCTTTTAAAAAAATATACATATTTTTTATTTTACTTTTTCTTCTTTTTCTCCCATCACCATTTACTCCCCCCCCCCCCTTCTCTAGAAGGAGGGAAGAACAGAGCAAGGGTTAAACGTGGTGGAGAAACAAGTCGTCCCCATTACCCAGGGCGGGTGGCTACTTTCACCAGTTCCGTGGTTCACACAGCATTCGTTTTTGCCTGCGCTCAGACGTAATTATGGAGGGATCTTGGTTTTGTATTGATCTATCATCATCAGGGTGTGATGCCCTGTGTGATGTTGTTTATGAAACTGTTTATGCTTAAAAGCAGAACCCGGGGCCCCGGCGGCTGCCTGGCGAGCTCCCGGCCGCTGGGCTACTCTTCTCTGTCCCGCCAGTGGGAGGCCCGGGCCGGAGGGAGAGGGAAGGTGCCGAAGGTACCCGCGCCTGCAGGACTGGCTGCCTCTGTGCAAGCGCTGTGCTGGGGATGAAATGGTGTCCTTAAGCTTTGTCAGCATGATGCCAAAACACCAAGAATGAAAGGGAAGGGAAGGGAAGAAGCATGGGTGTCTCCATGAAGCCAGACTAACTTTCTCTGCACCCTTGACGGGTATGACACTTGTAACTACTGATTAGTGACTTCATTATGTTCTTAGCTTTTTTTTTTTTTGTCGTTGTTACCTGAAATGCAGTAGGGATGGAAGAAGACATTTTTGGGTTTGCTGCTTAGTTGCTAGAAAAGTTAAACAAACAAACACACACTATGAACATTTAGTTCCGTCTATAGTTACCAGTGCCCATGTCAAAACACATCTGTCTAGGTTTCTTGTTTGACTTTTCCCTTAAAGAAATTATGAAGAAGCTATGAATATTTGGGCACACCTCTTAATATTAGATAAAAAGAATTAGAGTGTCCAAGTGGCCATTCACAATTATTTCTCATTACTACACATTAAATGCAAAAAAATATTTTATCCATAGGTATTTTCTTTTACCATATTTCATTGCTATAAAACTATTAATTTGCCTCCATTTCTGGTGTCTGGGTGTTTCTAAATATAAAATATAGAGGATATATTCACCTTTCATTTTGAGTAAAATAACCAACAATGAATATTTATTAGTAGTCCTTCCAGATTATGGGTGAAAGGTGTATGAACAGGCCAGCTGTATGCCATTATACTGGAAAATTCCGTATCTGTGCAACTGAATACATTAGCAAGCTTCTTTATAATGTGCAGTAACAAAAAAAGCAGGTATTCATTTCAAGATAATCGTATCCAATTACCTTTAATTTCTACCCATTGATAAAGTCTTAGACTAGGCTTTTATTACCTTTGTGTAACCTCTCAGTTAGAGTGTCTGTGATTAATCTGAAACTTAATTGAAAAGTTTGCAATGAGTTTAAAGATATTTTCTGTTATTGCTGCCAAAGATCTTTATAATTTAAAATGGGAAAGATGGGAGAACAGGGCAAATGGAATAGGTCTGATTATGGGAAATGAGCAAGTGGTAGATAAATATCGTTTTGTAGATAAATATAGTTTTATTTATGCAAATACGAAAAGCATACATTATTTCTTTTATCTTTTTCACTAACTAAGAATATGGTTTCCTCACTAAAGATTTTTTATTCATTAGACAAACATTTTCCATTCTATCTTCACAGCAACAAACTAAAGCCACAAGGAAAGAAATCATTTGGCTTTTAAGAGGGCTAATTCAATAACTAATTGTCGCACAGATTTATTTTTTCTTTGTGAGAAGTGACTGAACACAATAAATGGGTGGAGCTGCACTTTATATAACTGCAGAGCCCTGTGTACTGGCTCACAGGGTCATCTGTAAGATTTTCAGATATTTTATCCACAGGTATTTTCTTTTACCATATTTCATTGCTATAAAACTATTAATTTGCCTCCATATCTGGTGTCTGGGTGTTTCTAAATATAAAATATAGAGGATATATTCGCCTTTCATTTTGAGTAGAATAACCAACAATGAATATTTATTAGTAGTCCTTCCAGATTATGGGTGAAAGGTGTATGAACAGGCCAGCTGTATGCCATTATACTGGAAAATTCCATATCTGTGCCCCTGGGCCAACAGATACACCTGGCAGTTCCATTTATTAGGTAGTCAGGTGCAAACCGCTTAGGAATCATCTATGTCCTAACAAGTTTGTGTTTTGGGGGCCCCGCACAACTTCAGCTCCTCTCATACTGATTTTCAGCGGTCTTTGCTTTCTATGACAGAAAGCTCTTGCAAAGTTATGACATCAAAAGACATGTGACACAACTGAATTCTGACACTGAACTAATTTAAGCTCATGCTTCCGTTGGTCCCACAGAAGTTGTGTTCCCCTTGACAACTGACACTATCCTGAGGAGGCCCCCTGAGTTTGCTGTGTTGTCTGGGGCACTTTGGAACACAGTTTGGAAACAGGGGTAAATGAAGGTCCTTCTAGTAGCTGTGATCTAAACCTAAATAAAGAGTTTAGCAGAATGAAGAAGTATTGGGAAAAGGGGAACTCATTTATATAGGAATAGAAAATTTATATTTGAGATTTAAATTTAGAATTTCAATTAGGTGGCACAGTCAATGAGTTCAATGAAACATAAATACTTGTAATTTCAGAAAATATTCTTCCTCATGGGTAACAATTTTTCCTTTGATGAATATTTGAAATGCATAATTTATGACTTTTAAAGACCTAAATCATAACATTCCTTAATGGCTCTTTATGTATTGAGAAGATGCTTATGGAAGGTTTTGGGGAAGATACCAACATTTAAAATTGCCTTTTCCTTTAACCTTAGCAAGAGCATCTATATATGTACAATGGAATCCTTCAATGCTCACGACAAAAATACCACATCAGTGGCATTACTGCAAAAACTTATTATATTCGGCATGCTCTTCATGTCTCAAATTGCAGTTAAAGTTTTCACTCTTGCATTTGATTTTGAAGGACTTACTTATACCTACTTCCTGCCTTTCTCCAGGGTCTTTGTTGGGCTCTATGGACTTACAGGGCAGAACAAGAAACCACGTGAGAAACATGAGAGCCACAAAAAGCAAATGAACTCAGTGACATGAAAGCTCTGCTCTCAGGTGAAGGCAACAAGCACCTTTTTCTAGGGTTGACTGCACTGGAGTGATCAGAAATTGTAGTTCTCTTCCCAGTGACTCTTTGCAGTAGGGTCTATAATGATCTTTACTTTAGATGAGGAGACTGAGGTTCAGAGAGTTTAAGTGACTTGCCCAAAGTTGGTGAAAGGAAGCCCCAAGAGTCACCTTGGGTTTTAAGGAGTCCATAGCTTATGCTGGTCACATGGAGCAGAGCGCACTCCTCCCATGGCTGTGGCTCTCAGGAATGGCTGAGAAAGTTGGAATTTGTGGGCACAAAGGAGGAATTTAATCAGTTAGTGCAAAGAACGCTTTCCTATTGTGCACAACAGAGTTGAGCACACTCAAATTTTCTAGTGATTTTCAGGGAGTGTTTGACTGTCACTTCAATAGGTATCAGAGTACAGACTATGCTCAGCGGCAAGATCTCAAAGCCAGCTTCTTCCACTAGGTTACAGGAAATGCGCATTTCCTCCAGTTATGAGAGTGTTCAGGCTTGTTCTATGTCAGTGGATGTGAAAATAAGAAAGCAGAAGATCTGTTCAAGAAAGTTTGTTTTTATAACTTCAAACAGAAATATGTAAGACCTATGAAATATTTCTCTGAGCTAGGAGAAGCAGGTACTATTTTCCTTTGCATATCTGAAAATAATTATGATTGATTGAACTATTGAGCCCATTTCAATAGTCCAGACATAAAGTGCAGAACGCACAACTTAAGGTGAAAAACACTGAGAATTCAGGGGAGTCTCTTCAGCCTCAGAGTAGCCCTGAGTGGTTTACGTTGTTATTGTTATTTAAAACTTGTATTCTGGATGATGCCAGAGCTAAAAGTTTAGGGATAAGTTTTAAACATCTTCCGTTCATCCCCTATTATATATGTGTGTGCCACCTAAGAGTTTTTCTAAATATGCCTTGACCTACTTATGTTCTAAGTCTCAGCAATATTTGAGGCTTTAAGAGTATTGCCTATTGTGCGATTTCATACTTTTTTTGTGGTTAAATAGAAGCAGGGAAGGAAACTTGGAGTGGAGGTGGGGAACAGAACCAAACCTTACTTTATGGAAGACACTAGCCATCCCAGCTGCAGCAAGCACCCCCGGTCTGGGCTCCTCTCCACTATAGTTGGGCCTCCAATTAATTGAGAACACCCTTCCCAGATAGCAGACTTGGTACTTGCTGGATTTCCACACAACCCAACCAGAACATCAGGCAGGCAAGTGTGTGACAAAAACAGTGTCTTTGGATCCTAGCATTTTTTGTCTTTGTTTAGCAGCTGGGGAATCATTAAATATTTTAGAAAAAGACTCTTAGAACTAAAATCATCATAGCATTATAACAAGTAAAAATTGAGTCTTGCCTCATTTTCTCTGAAATGCAAAATCCATAAAGTTGCCAAGAACATAAAAGATCCATCTAATCAGATGAAGATGAAGGGAGGGCAGTCATTGTTCTTAGGAAAACACAAATATTTATAGGGGACTATTTCTTCATTAACTGTTGGAGGGAAAATATGACTGCAAATAAGAGTGGTTTTAAGCTCCTCTCTCCCTCTGAACGAGCAGCATGCAGTCAGACACAAGAACTGTAAATTCAATTCCAGCATGGTCCCGTTGCGGGAGCCACGGCCCATGGCCTCTTTATCTTGTGCTTTGCAAACTGTGATGTTTTCTAATAGGCTCCCTCACTCGGGGCTGGAAGCCCGTTTTCCCTGCATGTCACCACCACTGCAACGCTGCTAAAGGCAAACCAGAGCATCTGCCTGACCTTCTAGGATCTCTCCACATGTGCTCTGTCACTTTGCTCAAAATGGCCCCCATAGGTGGTCTGGTCTCCTCCCCCAGCTGTGCTTTTGTAGTTTCCCACAGGGCCTAACAGTGTCACCTCCACTGCCAACCTGGCCCACTTCCCATCTGTTGGGCAAATGCTAGTCTGCTCAGGTGCTCAGGCATCCGGCACCTGCTAAAGCCCTTCCCTGATGACAAAGAAGTTGTAGTACCCACAGGTGATATTGGTATATTAACACAGATACTCAAAATACCATCTTGATATTCTGACCTAGAGAGTCACACCAGTCTGGAGGAAATGCCGTCTAGTTCTTGACACCACAGAAATTTCCCTAGTTTCTCATGTGGTGACAGAGAATTTGCAGCACCTGTCGCACTGAAAGTTTACACTTCTCAGCGTAATTGGTTAATGACAGTATGACAGTTTTCTCCCAACTAGAGAAGTAAATGCCAGGGAGCAGGAGTTGTGCTATTTTTAACGAATTCTAAATCTCCTGGTGCTACATGCTAGCTTATATAGAGTAGGCACTCAATGAACACACGAAACATTGCAAGATAAAAATATTTCCAAGATGAAAACACTAACAAGGACAGATGTGCACATATCATGTAAGTGGTAACTTAGTAGTTACTTGCTCCCTTGCTTATCACACCTCCCCGATGCACTCATTCATTCACTGAGTATCTACTGAGTGTCCACGAGGCAGTGAACAGTGTGATCTGGGCCCCGGGCCTCCTCTGGGAGGCTGAGCGTGGACTTAGGAGAGAGCAGGAACAGGAGTAAGACAGGGACTCTCAGCCTTGGCACCACAGGTGTTGGGTCAGACGATTCCTGGTTGGGGAAAGTGGGGGCTTCACTGCATTGTAAGATATTTAGCAACAACCCTGGCCTCTACCAACAGATGCTAACAGCATCCCTTCCAGTTATAACAACCAAAAATGTCTCCAGATACTGCCAACTATCCCTCTGAGAGTGGAGGGGGGCAAAATCACCCCCTCCACTGTAAGGAAGATATTTGATGCTACCAGAGAAAGGTCATAGAAACCAACCCGCTCTGGGCATAATGCCTGGGCCTCCACTTACTCCTTTCCTGCTGATAATGCTGCCAAGAGGTAGAGCAGGTTTCCTTTACTGCATTTCAGTGGGTTCTGGTCTGCAGCTGTGAACATGGAGGGAAGAGCTGAGGAGGGTGCACAGTGGTCACCTCTTGTTCCCTTTGGCTCAGGCAGCAAAGTGGATGAGTAGCCGTCAGTCTGGCATGAGTCACAGGGAACCACCTGTCACAAGGTGGCAGGTGGAGTGGCTAAATTCCAGTTCATTAGCCACCCTAGTGCAGCCTGATGTCTGGCAGGCCTTCTATGGCACACCAGGCCTTGTTAGTGCTCAAACACAACCTGTTGGGGAATGAATGGCTGTTTTATGCAGGTTCCTTACAGGCAGCTTGGCAGTCTGCACATAATTGCAAGGAAAGGTATCTGTAGGTCCCTGTATTAAATAACTCTTCTCATGTACTTTCACATCATCGTGAGACCCTCCAGACTTGCTTCCATCAAGGAATGGAGCTGGGGTAGCATTTTGTTTTTTTAATATCTATCTATCTATCTATCTATCTATCTATCTATCTATCTATCTATCTATCTATCTATCATCTATCTATCTATCTATCTATCTATCATCTATCTATCTATCATCTATCTATCTATCTATCTATCTATCATCTATCTATCTATCTATCTATCTATCTATCTATCTATCATCTATCTATCTATCTATCTATCTATCTATCTATCTATCTATCTATCATCTTCTTCATCATCATCATCTATCTATCATCTATCATCTATCAATCATCTATCATCTATCTATCTATCTATCTATCTATCTATCTATCTATCTATCATCTATCATCATCATTATCTATTTTTTATCTTCACTTGAGGATATGTTTTCATTGATTTTAGAGAGAGGAAGGGCGGAGAGAGAGAGACAGAGAGAGAGAGAGAGAGAAACATCAATTTGAGAGAGAAATGTCAATCGGTTGCCTCCTATGCACACCCCAACCAGGGATCGAACCTACAACCTGGGTATGAGCCCAGACTGGGAATGGAATCCACACCCTTTTGGTGTATGGGCCACTGGTCAACCAAAGATGTCACCCGGCCAGGGCAGCATTTTCGGTTGTTACATCCCTTGGGTGAATAGTGCTCTTCGCCTGACCTGGTGAGTGGCCTACCTTAGATTTTGCTGATAGTCAGATGCTCCTGTGCTGCTTCCATGGGCACTGTGAGGGCAGGAAGCCTGCCTCGTACCTTAGGTTTAATGGATTTCCTCTAATAAACCCCAGACATCACAGCAGCGCAAAACCCTTCCCATCAGGGAACCTGGCATATGCTGCATCGTCCACAGGCGAGGAAGGTGACAGACACACGGTCCAGACACTGCAAAGCTGGCAAAACTGTGGGCATTTGGAGGGGCTGGCTCAGACCCTGTTCTCTTTACCTCTCTCTCCCCTGAAACACAGTGGCTTCCATCTGCTCACCCCAAACCCTTAAAGCTTTAACTTGTTAACCTTGCAAAACAAGTGTATGCTCAGGCACCAATTAGGCAGGTGATTATTCAAGGTCACACAGAAAAACCTTACGAAAACCAAGAAAGACTTCCACGTTGCAATTCCTCAACCCAAACTTAGTAAGTTTCGATTTTGTGTACTCTTTTCACTTTTGCACCAAAAAGGTTTTTAATTGTTGTTGTTTATTTTAATCGAAGAGGTTTCAAAAAACATGGTAGTTCTTTCATCTTTGGAGTGGAAGGAGGTCATTGCATCTGAGATAAAGCTAGAGAAAGACGGAAGATAACCTTCATCACCATCAAGGCAAAAAGCAGTCACGCTTCTTCAGTTTGGGTAGGTAAGAAAAATAATTTTAGACAACTCCACGAATCTCAAGTCATTTAAAATAGCATATCAATTTTTAGATTTCAGAAGTTTTGAGCAAATTTCATTTAAACAGAAAAGATCTGCACCTTCTCTATAACCTTTCCATTACTTCTTTTTATTTTGTTATTTCTGATTTCCCTCCGATAGAAAAGACTGGCCAATGAGAAGATTCGTGAGTCTTTCTCCTGCTACACATCCATCTGCACTCTATGAACCAGATTATCTCTTTTATAGACATTGTGGTGGCCAGTTTCATATGTAAACTTGGCTAGGCCACACTACCCACTTATTTAATCAACACTAATCTAGGTGTTGCCTTGAAAGTATTTATAGATATGGTTAATATCCCTAATCAGCTGACTTTATGTAAAGATCACCCTCAATAATATGTCTGGGCCTCATGCAATTAGAGTAAAAACTGAGGTTTCCAAAAGAAATTGTATCTGAGAACTGCAGTCTCAACTCCTGCCTGAGTTTCCAGCCCACTGACCTGCTCTACAGATTTCAGACTCAGTAACCCCACAATCATGAGACAATTTCTTAAATTTTCTCTCTAAATGTGTGTGTACGTGTAATGTATATATGTAGAGAAAACAAGAATTCTCTCTCTCAGATCCGGAATGGTGGCTACATTTAGTGTGGCAGGAAGTCAAGGAGCTGCCGGCTCCTTCCTCGCATCAGAAGGTGGAGTCCTTCCCATGGATCTGGGCTGGACCGTGATCTGCTCGCACTAATAGAATGTGGCTCTGAGGCCAAGTCAGAAGAAGCCTATTAGCTTCCACATCAGTCTTTGGGGTGTTCGCTCCTAGACAGTCCCTCCTAAATCCCAGCTCCTAGGCTGTGAGAAGCCCAAGCCACATGGATCAGGTGTTCCGGTCAACTGGCTTCAACTGCCTGCGTGAGAGTGCAACACCTTTGGCATGAGGATTATTTTGAGCTGATTGTGTCTGAGAAACTACAGCTAGGACAAGCTCTGACAATGGAGTAGAAGTTACCCTTTTGGAAGGGAAATTTACACTTTTATAGGAAATCTCCATTTGTAAAGTGTCTCCCAGTTGTATTAGGGACTCAATTAGTAGAATCTCAGCAATGGAGAAGGCATGTACTTAAATCAGCATAACAAGCCTCACCCTTGTTTCCCATGCTGTTCCTGCTACCTTTCCATAGCTGGCTACCCTCTCTGCCACCCCTAACCCCATCATCTTTTTTGTCTTCAGCTGAAAACACTAAGTGGTGTCTTGGGCCATTCTCAGGGAGTTACTTACTTTTCTGGGTGTCTCCCAAGTATACATCAGGTATACATGTTAATAAACTTGTTTGATTTTTTTTTGCTTGTTTATCTGTCTTTTATTATGGTGGGGGAGTGACCTAGCCAATAACTAAGAAGGGAAGGGAAATTACTGTTACTCCCTACAACGTCCAGCCCGGAGAGGCTATTAGATGACTGCAGTCCACCAACCTCTTACCACATCCTGATGGGGATACTGAGGGGGTTCAAATGGGCCTCCCCAATATGTGCTTGTTTGGCATGTGGGTTATTTTGAGCTGAAGACAAAGGAGACCCTGAGGATTCAGGAAAAACTTCTGTCCCTCCCTTAACTACCTAGAAGAATTTAAATTAGGGGCCTCACTCATAATAAGGCTTATCACCAGAGGTAACTTTTTATGACCTACTTATAAGACAGGGCAAACATCTAATTACTGAACATCTGCTCTTCTTACAGATCTGAGAATTACTCTCCTCCCCTCTGAAGCTTCAGACCTCTTCCCTCATCCTTAGCTCAGGACGTCACATATGCCTTACTTTACCTTTCTGTCTCTGAACCTCTCCTGTATGTGGGGGTCATTAACTCTCTCATATATCTGGGGTTCCCATACATACATACATAATTTAATTTGGTTATTTTCTCTTATTAATCTGTCTGACGCAGATTTAATTATGCGACCAGTTAAAAGAACCTAAAGGGTAGAGAAAATTTCTTCCTCTCCCACAATACAAGTGGAATCTCCCAGCTAATTCCAATGTGCCCAGAGAACCAAGAGGTCACGGTGCACTGTTGTTTTAAGCCACTAAGTTTTGAGGTGGTTTGTTATATGGGAATAGATAATTATAGCATGTAGAAATAACTTTTGCTACACCATTCTTAAAGCATCTTACATTTGTTTATTTGTTTTGGAAAAAGGGGCTCTGCAAGATATCTGATTGAAAGTAACCTTCCAGGGTGATCTGATCATAAATTCCTAACTGGGCAGGTCGTGGTGGGTAGTCCAGCCTCCAGCCTATAAAAGGTTTACCTCTGCCTTAAGCAAGCCTCGTCCATTGCTCTTGTGCTTCTAGGTTACGACACCTTTGGAATGTCTTGAGTAATCCTGTTTTTCAGACCCCTGAGAAACCACCTCAAAGGAACTCGAGATCCTGTTAACATCCTGTAATCCAATCATAGAGATTTCCCCACTTTGCTTTCTCCCCTAATATTCCTATCTTCCCTCCTTAATTACAAATGTATATAAAAAGAACTGCAAAACTCATTTGCCAGAGCATTTGAAATCTTGCTTCCTGGCATGTGTGGCTCAAATAAACTCAGACTCCTATAAAAATTCTTTACAGATTTGGACATTTCTTATGTGGACAGTTTCAACCAAGAATACTTTTTATGCCACTAAATGAAAACATCCACATAACAAGAATTTTAAAGCTATTTAGAAGAGAATGTAATGTGTCCAAACAGAGTCTTTTGTGAAAATCTTTCCCACCGATAGAAATATAGGATCTAGAAAGAACATAAATCTGTTGTTGAGAACCCCAGAGTGGAAAGAATTTAGCTCATCTGCATTAAGACTGTGGGCACAGAGGGGAGTTCATCTCCTGCGCTTTTCCACTAATATGTTTAAAGGGGCAAACACACTGTGTTGAATATATTTTTAATTTTCTACGCATTGTGATTTTTTTGACATCTTAAAAAAACCTCTGTGGCTGGGAAGAGACTGCCCAAATCTCTCTAAGGGGCTAGCCAAATCTTAGAGAGGGCAAGGCGTCCAGCTAGTAGAATGACTTTGATATGCAAGCTAACCCATCCAGGCCTCCCCTCCTCTCCCCACCCCACAGACTGTCCTCTGCCTTGATTATCCCAGGGCTAGGGGCCAGGCAACCAGGGACCATCCCTACAGTTTAGAGCCCACTGAAATTATTCAAACTAGCCAATCCTACACTGTACACCCCATCCTGCCTTGCCTTTCCCACAGAGACTCTAACAAAGGCGGTGGCCCAAGTGCCAACTTGCTCCTCCTGTCTTCTGCCTCCTGACCACTCTGGTGTCTGCCATGTGGCCACGTGGTGTGCCAGGCCTCTTGTCCCCAGGGCTTGTGAGTATAATGAACTTCATTTTCCTGAGCCTCTCCTGTCTCCTCGTGTGGTCACACCTGACTGACCATCTCATAAAAGAATACAAGACACTCTTTAAAGCTACTTGGAAATTGTCCTAAAATGTAGATATTTAGATACTACTTCACTTCTCCGACTTATCTGTGACTCTCTGTATGGCATTTGCTACATCAAGCTGTTCCATTACAAGCTGAGATGACCCTTCCTTGAGCAATGTGCTCTAATGTTTATTGCTCTAATGTTTATAGCTAGGAGTGTGGGGGGGTAGGTAGTAAAGGGTAAAGGAGCCATATATATGGTGATGGAAGATGATTTGACTGTGGGCGGTGGGCACACAATGCAATATACAGATCATGTCTCATAGAAATCTACACTTTAAACCTATATGATCTTATTAACCAATGTCACCCCAACTAATTTAATAAAAAAATAAAAGATTAAGGAGAGAATAAATCCCTTAACAAATGTCTTGTAATATAATCTATTTCACTAAGCTCAGAAATAGCTTATCTACTTCTCTCATTCTAAGATAATAATGTTTATGGTTTAGATTGAAATGATACTACTTGTTGAACTAATTTAATGTAAATTAATAACACTAGGATACCCTTCTAAGTTATTAAAAGAGAAAAGAAAGTGAAGAGGAGAATCAGAAGAAACAGAGCAGGCGTACAACCGTGCTAGGCAGACAGACGCTCACTCACGCAGAGAGGTTAAAAGGACAGAACGACTCCTCCTGGTGGTTAGACCTTTGGGAGGGCTGGCTCATAAGATGCTATTAAATAACAAATTATCATTGTAATGGATGAAATTATGACACTTTTAAAGTGTTACTTTTAAATTGTTTCTCAAGTGAAAATCAAATGAGAATACAAAACAATTATTTTTTTATAATATAAAAATAATTTTAGGTATCATGTAATTTGGAAGTTTTTACGTGTAAAAAACAGGACAGTCAATGTTCTAAAAAAAAAAAAGGTGAGAAAAAAGTTAATAATGTTACTGGCAACCATTAAGGAAGTAACATTAAATTTCGTGTTGTTGGGAAATACAATAGATGAGTTAGTGGGTAAAGAATTAATCCGTATGATGGTTATTAAATCGATTCTGACATACCCCTAATTACAGCCAGTCTGATGGCGGGACTGTGAAGATTTTAAGTGACATCGGCTCACACATGTTGGAGGGATGGGTCTGGTTCCATATGCGGGTTGATGCAGGCAGGGGTTGACATTTTCAGCATGAAACATGCCACAGTCATGCACGTGCATGTATGCACTTATACTTCGCCTTGGCCTAGAAGGGATTTAGGGTGATTTCATCTAATAAAAAATTAAAATTAAAGTCTAAATATGGAGGCAAAATGACCAAGTAAGTATTAGAAATGGGGCCGCAGATGTGAGGTCACTCTTAGCCTTTTATGGATCCAGGCCATGTCTCTTGGTGTTGCCCCAAAGTAAGACAAGGGGGCAGGCTTGAGCCTCTATGCTGGGATTTCCTTCCTCCAGAGCCTGCTGAGAGAATATTCTGCTATGTGTTACATGCTGACACTGTGCTTAGGATCTGGCAAGCTACCCAGTGTCCGCGTTGGCAGTTTGCAGTGGAGACTGACAAATACTCAGTTATAAAATCCACCAGCTGAAGAGGCAGTTAACTCTCCCGAGGACAGAGTCAGTTAGCATTTGTACTTGGCCTCTGGCTCAGATATGAGAGCAGCCACTTGGGATCCTGCCGAACTAACCATGGGCCATTTGTTTCTCAGGCTCTGGAGGGTGGGACTCTCCAAGCGCAAACCCTCCTGGGCTCCACCCACACGGAGGCCAGTGGGCTTTAGTCTTTTCAACCTACAGCTAGCATTAATAAATGGGGGGGAAAAAGGGAAAGTGTGGAATCTAATGGATTTTGTAGCTATATCTGCACGTGAATGGGCCCACAATTTTCTTTCCTGAAAGACTACTTAAAGCTGAAATACTAAAATTATATACCACAAAACAGCTCAGTGACTCCCTAGTCCAACAATGTTAGAAAGCTATGTAAGGTAAAAAGTGTTATGTCAAAGGTCTAAGTTAACCAAGAAATCTAGGTGTGGTAAATGTATTCCGTGTTAGTTATTTAAATCACGGTTCACCTATGAAAGGTGTCACAGGTTTCATAGGCACATTTTATATTCACAGACTGATTTTCTTGATCCCTCCAACTCCTTTCAACAACAGGTCTTTCAGAAACTGTTCCTAGAAAAAGCACATTGCTGTCAGTCAGGGAGACACTATGTGACTGCAGAGGCAGGGACTGGAATGGTGCACTCACAAGGCAAGGAGCGCCAAGGGCTGCAACCCTCAGAAGCTAGGAAGAGGCAAGGAAGGACCTCCCTAGAGCCTTCAGAGAGAGCGTGGCTCTGCTGACACCCTGATCTCAGACTTCTAGCCTCCAGAACTGAGACGAAACATTTCTGTTATTATAAGCCACCCAAGTTGGTGCTGATTTTTAATGGCAGCTCTAGGGAACTGATACATTAGGGAAAGTGTCATGATATATTTTCTTATAAGCAACATCTGTTTAAATTATAAACAAAGCCTTTACTTTAGAAAATACTTTCAAAGAAAAATATTTTAATTGTGTTTGAGGGCTTAATGGTATCTCATTAATAATCTTCTTCACAACCAATTTTCTAATGACAAAGTAAAACTGCATTTAACAAAATAACATGTAAAGCTGTGAACAAATATTGAGTGCTGTCAATGTGTCAAGCATTATGCTGACACTTTTATACACATGCTACATACATATGCATATGGTACACAAACATATAAATTTAATATTCTAATCTAGGGGACAGCAAACCTTTTCTGTTAAGGGATAGGAAAGAAATATTTTAGGCTTTGTTGGCCATACAGGCTCTGTTGCAACTACTCAAGTCTGCAGCAATAGCTCAAAAGCAGCCACAGATGAAAAGTAAAACTGGGCGTGACTATGTTCTAATAAAACTTTGTTTACAAAAATAGGTGGTGGGCTGAATTTAGCCCATGGGTATAGTTTGCTAACCCCTGCTATAATCCTTTGAGAAAGTACATTATGTTTTTATGTTATGTTCACAGGTGAGGGAAGTGAGGCTGAAAGCTGAAAATCTTGGGCCAAACTACCTTGGCAAAAGAAATGTAATGACATGTTAGAAGCAAAACACAGACAAGCTGAATTTTATTAAGTCAAAAGAGAAATCTCTATAAATGTTGTAAAGAACATACATATACGTCAGAAAAGATTTAGAAGATTTTAATTAAAATCCAGGGCTATTGATTGTTAGTGTCTGAACTAATCTATACGTAAGACAATAGAAACTTAGGGGATCAGTAAAAGCTTGATGCACATCTCAATATTTTTGTTGGTTTTCCAGCTGAAAAAACCAATGAAAGGGATTTTTACAAGTTCCCTGGAAACACAGAAAGAGTGAGTTGTGACATCCCACAAAACAAGCCCCTTTTACTGAACTGTCATACCTTCTGTAAGGGACCTCTCTACATCATGTCACATTCTTTTATGGGATAGTCACACCCTCTGTAAGGGACCTCTCTACATCACGTCTGTTTAACACCTAGTGCTTTACTGGATCTTTATTTCTCTGAATTCTCTAGTACTGTTCAATTGGCTGTCAAGCCATTCTGCTCAGACGACAAGTGAACATTAAATTTGCCAAAATTAGTTGAAAAATCACTCTGCATTCCTGTATGCATTCTCAAAGTTTTTTTTTTTTAAAAAGGATACCTGTCATTTAGCTGGCTCAGGTGACTTTGATCAATGAACACAGGAAACCCACCTACTGACAGGTATTAGAAGTCTTTAGCTGAAAGGATTAAATAACTAACCTTTTCTCCATGTAACCACAGAATGATGATGATATTGCTCAGATCCTCTGAATTGATAGCTTTGGAACAAAAGGCATATGACTACCATTTGAGCTTTGAAAAATTCTAAGTGAAAAGCATTTATTTCCCGGGATACATCTCTCGCTGAGCATGGCAAAATCACTTCGGGATGATAGAGCCTTACCTCATTTTTGTAATTATCATAAATGCACATGAAAGCACAAATAAAGAACAAAGAATTAAGTCCACAAATATAGTTGGAATAGGACATAAAGCTGCAAAGTGCCACCACATTTAACTCTCTGCTGTAGTAAATGCCAGAGACAAATAAAGTTACTGGGTTAATTAGTCACTGGCGGCTATTTTAATCGTAGGATTGAAAATCAGAGGAAAATGCTGGAAGAATTCTCGTCCCAGGGTTACCTGGGCTTTGATGGGAGTGTCTGTCCGGGACAACAGCCCCTCTGAAACACCCTGGAACCGCCGACCTCCCTCCCCCTCTCCCTTTCACAATTAGCGGCACACTATTAAGTTAATGCACATTTATCTACAACAATTTAATTCAGAGTGCAAAGAAGCTTTCTAGTCTATAATTACACTGCAGCTTAATTAGCATAATTTCCACTGCACATATTTTAATAAAGGAGCTGCCGTCATGGCTTGGCTCCCCATGTGGAACTCTTCCAGGGAACATCATAAGGAGAGACAAATGCCTCCTACTCCTGGGTTGCCACAAATGCAGAGATGATCTGCAGCCTACTTTCGATGAATGATGATTTTGGGGAGGGCACGCCTCTCAAGGAGGGGATCTGATGGAATCTCCCAACCACCATGGTCCACAAAGGGCATGAACAGCAGAGGACGCAGCCTCCGCGATTACCCAGGGCCGGGTGTTGACTGATTTGTCGATCGTGCTACGTGGCTGGGGTTTGACCTCATCAGTCCGCAAATGTCTAGTCTGAGGTGTGAAAACACCTCCACGGTTTATTTCGGACCTGTATCCCTAGGGGATGGCCATTTGAGTGCCTCAACCAGATGTCATCAGTTATTAACTGGCATCCAGATAAATGAGACCTTTAGGAGACTTTCATTAACTTGGAAGACTCTAAGCAACTTGGTCCCCCCTCCGAAGCTCCCTCTCCGGAGACCAATGAACAAGAAGAGGGAGCCACCCTGCTTTAGGCCTGGCAATGAAATGGCTAATACCTCAGTGTGACTTAATGGCATTGCACACATTTTGCAATTATTGCAAATTTGTCCTAGTCATAACCAAATTGTCTCATTTAAAGGGAAACCTTCAGCTTTAGTAACTCAGTATATTTTACACGGACATTTAATGATTAAAATGACTTCACCCAAAAGGGTTTGACAATGTTTTTGACGTTAGCACTCTCACCAAGCACTCCCGCTTCCTCTGAGCTCACGACAGTGAAGACAGGTGACAGTTTCATACAAGGAATAAGATGAGGCTTGAGGGGAGTGAGAACATGTTGTTCTTGTGCAGAAAAACTTAAAATAAGAAAACCACCAAGGAAGCTGACGGATCAAACCACTAGTGGCGAAACCCAAGAAAACCCTGCTTCTCATGAGAAGTGCTGATGGCAGGAGGCGTCGCTCAGGGTCCTTGCCTGAAGTGCGGATTTCCAGACATGTGTGACATCAGCATCATTTCTGGAAAATCCAGGTGCTTCCATGAGACACAGAAAACGTGCTTGCTCTCTCTCAGATATTTCCACATTTCTTTTCCAGATGTATATTAGAAACAATGCCTGCTTTTAAACAAACCCTGAGTGAGCTTAAAGAGTCATTTCCGTAAAGTACCTATTTACTTTCTCAATCACCAAAAGTCCAACTGAAAAGTAACACAAAAAATGCAAGTAAAGCATCATCACACTATTTATACTAAATGGAATCAAAGTTATATAATGAAGGCTCACTTATGTCATCACAATCTGTATTTTTTCATAGTCACTTTTCAAACATTTAGAGGTCATGTGCCTGTGAACAGTTACTTAAATTTGTATTTATTTCACAATTATAAGTTTCTTTGCTTCTGAAATAGGATTTCCCTAATGGTGAGCAATATGGATTAAAAAAAAGGATGCTGAGCCCTGCCAGTGTGGCTTGGTGGGTTGAGTATCGTTCCATACACCAAGAGGCTACCGGTTCGATTCCAGGTCAGGGCACACGCTTGGGTTGTGGGCTTGATCCCCAGTGGGGGCCATGTGGGAAGCAGCCAATTGATGTTTCTCTCTCACCAATGTTTCTCTCTCTCCCTCTCCCTTCCTCTGTTTCTAAAATAAAAACAAAACAAAAACAAAAACAAAAAATACAACATAAAAAAAAAGTATGGTGTGCTTATACTTCACATTCACTGGACCACAGCACTACTTAATGGGTAGTTCTGTAATAGGGTCAGATAACGTGACGCCGAGTTACATGTTCCATATAAAGGAGCCAGGGCTCTGGCCTCAACAAAGACTACATGTACACAAGTTCACAATATACGTTTGGCATAAATGTAAATACTTACAAAAAAGGTGCCTCTTTTTGCAATTGCTGCCAGAGTTCCTCTCTAGACTTGCACTTTGGAACCCTGCAGAATGATTTTTACAGGAGTGAGCCCTCCCCCACGGAACAAGCAGGACATCATCAACATTCACATTCACATTCACGTTACATCAGCCAGAGCAGAAACGCTCAGAAAGTTACATGTCTGCTTACGAGCGACAGAATACAAAAACTACACTAGTGATTAAAAGTGATAAAACATGGAACCTTGAGTTGCATGAAATGTTAACCTTGGAAACAATCACATAACAATTATTTTTCAAAAGCTTCCACATTTATAAACCACTGACATTCACAAACATAATGTTTCACTACTTCTGAATTCCAAGATGTAAACAAAATCTTCACGGTGAGCTTACATGAAATTTGTATCTAAACCTCCGATTCACTTTATATTACTGTTGGAATTAAATAGAAATTATTCCTGCTAGAAGAACTTCCCCAATGTAGGGCTCTTTTTTTCTTTTCTTCTCACAAACAAGAAGCGAAAGCATGGTAGGATTTTTCTCTACGTTATTTCTAAACTTCTAACAAGCAACTCCTAATTGATATATCCACAGACCCACACTAAGGTAATGCATTTATATGGAGTTCATATGCATTGGCTAATGATGATTGGTGAAATGCCACACATAACAACACACAACCTGTCAGGTACACAGTTCTAATCCTATTCAAAGGAAAACAATGGGGGGGGGGGATCCAGCAACTGTAATATTTGGACTGTGAGAATTCTCATGCTTCTGCAGTGTCAGATTTCTGGCTGGACTGATTTTTATTCAATAGCAAGACAATAGATTATATGTGATGTTCATAAAAAACAGGGGGACCCCTGCTTCAACACATGGTGTCATTAGAAGCCAGTTTAGAAAGGATCAAGCTCTTTTCTCCCATTATACTTAGAGAACCAAGCTCTCCGGCTTCAGAGTCGGAATGCCATCTGCTATACCCTTCCCCCAAAACAGGCTTCTCTCCCATCCCCCTTTCAAACCTGCACAACACAACCAGGCTGCCAAGGGTCCCTGTCCCAGGGCCCAGGGTTCAACATTACCCTTCTAGGCTACATCTCTTAATTCTTTGGTTGGCATTATTGGACTATTGCAACCCACTCCTTAGCCTTCTTATTACAAGAAAGCTTAAAATAGCCAATAAGAAAGCTACAACAACCAGCAGACAGAAAGAGCTAAACAAACAATAGTTTGATTAAATGCCATTTGGAACCACACGTTAAAATATTTATCCAAATTAAATTGTACAATGCATTTCTAGGAAGTAACCTACTAATTATTATGAATTGGCACTTGGCAATAAAATATAAAATATGTGAGAGAATAAAAGGAACATGCTCATCGTTGTTGTCACTAGGACTTTAAAAACTATTTCTCAAAATTGTTTAACAATGCGCCACAATATGAAATATTAACAGTGCAACTCAGTTCACACACAGCAAAGCACACTCATAAATGTATACATAATGTAGTGGGAAAAAGAGGTATCCACACTTAGGTAGGTGTATTTTGATAGGTTCTTTTCTGTTCTATTAGAGTCTACTCTGTTCTATTCCATTCAATTATTTTCAAAACACTGTTCATGGCCAATTAAAGTATTTTACTACTCACTAAGGGCTCATAATCAGCAGTTTATGTATATACAAGTATATAAATAGGTATATGTATATATTAATAAATGAGAACCAGATAACCAGGCATACCCACTCATCACATATACAGTATCGTGCATATAAAATATCGTTTGATAATTTGGGTAATACTTAGCTTTAAAGGCTACATTAGACTGAGGGAGAAAAAAGCTTTCTTTTGTGATTTTAATTTTATTTAAATTCCTGGTTTACTCACCATTTTCCCCCTTCCATTTCTACATGCACATATGATACCTTTTTCAGAGACACATGAAGATGATGAGAATAACAGTGATGTTAATAATATTGCCCAGTTTTATTTAGATACTAATCTCAATTCTCAGGTGGGCACCAATGACCTTATGACATATTTTATATTCAAATGAAGAGGGAACACTGGGCTTAGATGATCCATGGGGTCAGATCATGTTGTCCCTTTGAGTATCTCATGTCACCTGCAAATTTGGCTCCAATTACCAAGTGCATCCCTACCAAGGGCTGGCTGAATGAGAAGTGAAAGGGAGATTGAAATAAAACGACACAGAGAAAAGACTTCACTCTGAGATAGGAACCATCCCACTTAACAGAAGGAGAAAACTCTTTAGGAAAGTGTCAAGTTGTGTAAAATACCATGTAAAGCTGTTTGCAGATGAAAACTAAAATATTACAAAAATATGTTTCTCTACAACTAAAATGCCCATTTTCTAATAAAGATATGCAGTTATAATTTTTAAAATACCAATTCCTGTGAAATAAACAGAGAAAGAGTTCAGATTATTTTGCACTCAAATTTGTGGATTAATTCAGAAAACGCTGCAATGTGAGATCATTTTCCGACAAAATCATGCCATTTCTTTATCTGATCACTCACCATCTACGTGCAAAACGCCACTTGTTACCCACTCCATTTATTTTACACTCATCAACTATGACACAATTTATTAGCATCAAATAGCTGGAGATGTTTGATATTGTTCCTCTGTCAGCATCTAGGATATTTTTTTAAAAAATTCGTTATTTTGGAAAAAGGTAAATACTTCTCAGTGTTTTGCATATATTTTACATCAAGACTCATAATAAAAAGAGATCTTAGACATGCATATGCACACTCATACACACAAGTCTGACACCCCTTTTCCAAAACACTAATAATATCAAGCTTTCAGTACTATGGGAAATTTAACTATTCTATTCCATTCTTTCTATTCTATTTTACTCAATCTTTTAAATGCTGGTCCAAACCCTCTACATTGATGTTACTACTCACTGATGGGTGGACCCCAGTTGGAAAAGAAAATTGTATTAATGCAATCAGGCCATGGACTCCTGAATTTTATCTCTGAGACAGAATGCATGGATCTTATAAAAATATTATAGAAATTAATTTTAATCACTTAGATTCAAAGGGTTACCTTACTAAAACATATTTTGGCAAAGTATCTCCTTTTACATTTTAGAGAAGAATGCTAGCATTATACCCATGAGAACATAAAGTCAATACCACGTTAGAGCAGGGTCAGCCCCTGGCTCAAATCTGGGCCACCTTCTGTTTTTGTATGGCCCGTGGGCAAAAACCAGTTTTTACAGATAAACATTTACAATAGATTTGGTGCCAGGAAATACTAACTTTGAACACCAATTAGGCAAAATGTTATTTCCCTCAAATAACCCTATTCTTACTGATAGACCTGTATTACAAAACAATCATTATTAACATTTTATTATATTTTGGATTTCATTAATAATTTTGTGGAAATTTGTTTCCTCTCCTGTTATATAAGTATCGACAAACTACTCTTGATTTGCCTCTTGGTCCACAAAGCCTAAAATGCTATCTGAACCTTTATAGAAAGCTTGCTGACCCATGCATTAATTAGTGTCACTTTTAAATTGTTGTTAATGTAGATACCTGTCAACCGAGACACTGATCTGGCTGCAACTTTCACCACTCACAGGTGGCATATGCACCAGGTGTATCACTGACTACATGCAGGAGCCCCTCCTGTGTTCCAGGTACAAAACTGTCTCCTTGGTTCTAGGAAAAGCTGTTTCTCTGAGGAGGAGTCCTCTCTTACATAAGAAACTCAGATGCCTCTGTTATAAGTAACTTTACTTTTGTTTTATTAAGAGCCATAAGCTCAAAGGAAAATTGGGCTTTTGGTTCAATGAAATTGCTTTTCACTTAATTCCCACGATGTCATGGAAGGGTGCACAGAGCTGCAGTGGGAGACATTCTACTTCATAAGCATCTCAGTAAAACCAGTAATTCCTGTCTCTCTCAACGGCAACTGCGTTCTGAATAACCGCCACTTCTGGGCCCAGATAAATGGTATTATTGAGCACAGCCTCATGCTCATTGCATTTAAGAAATTCTAATTTGTTTTTGGGTTGACATGAAGCAGCGTGGCACAGTCCCCTCTGTGTATATTTTCCAATAGAAGAAAATTTTTACTCTATCCTAATACATAGTTAGATCCCCCAAAAGATGGTTTGCTCTATGGAATATTAAGGTTTTAAAATTTAGTACTGGAAAAGCACAATTTGAATGACTCCATGGATTTTCAGGGGAATAGTTACATGCTTTCTGCTTTTAATTTTTACCATGTTTTACACCTTGCCTGCTCCTGCTTCATTCTCCCACTCTCTCCCACCACCAACACTTCTCTTGGAACACATTTAACCAAAAACCTTAACCGGCAACCTCCATCAATATTCAGCACTCGTTCTCATGTTAACGAGGGGGTGAACCAAGGCATATTTTACTGGTTCAATCACTGATGGTGCTCCCTATCCTACAGGCAATATTTTACAACTTAAATGGAAATCTTAGTTTTCACATGACGTATATTAATCAAAGCCTTGTTCTTAAGACCTTTGGGTTTACGCACATGTGGCAATTTGGGCCCTTATTAAATTTTTGTTGATTATATGTCTGCTTTACCAATAACTAGTAGCATTTTCTTATGAAACTACCATCTTATTAAGTTCTCATTTCACAGTGAGACTCATCAGTATAAATGTTAGGCAAGCCCAAGGTAGGAAAACAAGCGCTCAATATCAAATTAAAAACACAGTTTGGAGAGGAATTAGAAAACAAACAAGTAGAAACAAATAAAACAACTTCCACAAAAAGCGAGTTGATAAAAAAAAAATGACAATAGCAAAATATGTTAAAAAGTTCCCTGGAACAAGATTTAGTGAAGGTTTATTTAATGTGGTTTTGCCACACAGATTAAATTAAATATGATCTATCTGGAAATAAATTATAAACTCAAATAATAAAGTCTAATAATAAATGGTTATCTTTTCCTTGTGTAATATTTTATAGCTTATTTTTGCTCCTTAGGTTCTATGAAAATAATGGTTTTCATCCAAGCAAAGATTTTTGTTAAACAGAGACTTGTTTTTCAAGGCCAAAGAATGAGGTAGGTCTAGAAAACAGATACAAGAAAGTTCTAAAAAATCAGTAACTATTTCTTTGTCATCAGCTAATGCTCACCTCAAAAATCTTTCAATTGGAAAAGAACAGTACATTTTGGGCTTAATGGATATTTTATCCCTGGAGGGTTTCACTACCTTTAGCAATCTCATTATGGTGTAGGGTTGGTGGAGAGCTGGTAGATGCCCACAGGGTAAGACAAGAGTGAGAGCAGGTGTCCCCAACAGGGCCTCCTACAAGTGCTTTATGCATAAATCACACAGTTTAATCCTCATATAACCTTATGAGGTAGGTGTTAATATCATCCCCACTTTACTGAGGGGAAACTGAGGCACAAAGACAGGAGTAAGTGACTCAAGGTCACATAGCTAGCAACAGCAGAAGCAGGATTCAAACCCAGGCATCTTGTACCAGAGGTGGCACTCTTGACCTCATGGAGCTGTCATATCATCTCATGACTTCAATCATGGGTGCAGACTAAGGTGACAATATAATTTGTTGCCCAAGCTGGCGCACTTCTGAGAATGGAATGGGGTGATGTAAGTTATTACAGTGGGGAAAAAGGGAATAAAGTGGATTGTTTTGGGCATATGAGAATGCATGGTTGCTTGACTCTACAGTGTACAAATGCTTCTAGATCTTATACTGCCAATCCTGAGCTCCTGTCTTCCAGATTTGGCTATCTGTGCCTCTGTGATTCCCCACTCAGGTGTCTGTGACATTTCAGATTTAACATAAGCAAACTGCGACTGGGACATCACCACCAGAACTGTTCCTCTCACCATCTTTGGCATCTCAAATGACAACATCAATTATGCAGTGGACTGGGTCTAGAGCTTACACTGATACATGTCAACAAAGTCTGTCTCCTCCACCTTCAAAATATATCTGTAATCTGACCACTCCATCCTTCCAGCCTTATACCACGACAGCCCAAGCCACCCTCATCTCTACCCCAGGTTACTACGACGGCCTCCTCACTAGTCTCCCTCCTCCGAATCTTGCCCCCTTGAATCTACTTTCAAACAAGCAGCCAGAGCAATCCACCTCGGAGCTCGGTGAGATCATGCCAGTGTCATGCTTAATCCATTCGAAGCCGCCTCGTCTCCCTCAGAAGAAGAGCCAAAGATAAATCAGAATTAATGAACATGTAGCTAGTTGATGGAAAAAAAGCATTGTTTCAAACATTTCATCTTTTTGGCCTTTCAATGGCAGCTCTTTGCTCCTCAGGGAAATGCTTTCTTCACCTTTCAGGAATAATTACACGAGCCCAGTAAATTCCAGAAGAGAGAAGTTCAGCAAGTGACAGGAAAGGTCATGCGTCTTTACACTGCTGACTAAAAATGGTTTGGGTAAGCCATGCTTTAGTCGTTCATGAAATCCATCAGCTTTTATAAAAAGCTCCTTTAACTGACTAATACTGTTATCCCATGAAAGGTGTCAGCTTAGTGCTACTGAAATTAGACAATCCCAGGAAACAGTATTTCACAGAGCAAAAGACAATGAATGATAAGAGTAAAAATCTAAAGGATTATACAGAATGAAGTCAACACTTGGAGACTGAATCTATTTTCCCATCAAATGTATTAGTTTGCCAGGGCGGCCAAAATACCACAAACTGGGTGGCTTAAACAATAGATAGATATTTGTTTTCTCACAGTTCTGGAGGCTGGAAGCCCAAGATCAAGGTGTCAGCAGGTTTGGCTTCTTCTGAGGCCTCTCTCCTTTGCTTGCAGATGGCCATCTTCTCACTGTGTCCTCACATGGTCTTTCTTCTGTGCATCAGAATCCCTGGTGTGTCTTTTCTGTTCTAATTTCTTCTTATAAAGGTCACTAGTCATATTGGATTAGGGCTATTCTTATGACCTTAAACTTAACCACCCCTTTAAAGACTATGCCCAAATACAGTCACATTCTGAGGTACCAGGGTTAAGGCTTCAAACATGAATTTTGGGGTGACACATTCCAACCTATAATATAGTCCCTAACATATTTCTTCCAAATTTAGTAGCTTGAAACAGCAAATCTAGTTTGGGCAGGGCTCAGCAGGGTGAGCTCATCTCTGCCACAGGTGTGGGGAGACTGGGCCGGGCTGGAGAATCCTCTCTCCAGGTGGTTCGCTATCACAGTTGGTAAGTTGGTGTGGTTGGCTGTCAACTGGGGACTCAGTGGGTGGGAGGGTTATGGGCTAGGGAGCTCAGGCCCTATCAGTGTCATCAGCCAACGTCCTTGGGTGGTCAAAAGGAGGCAATTGAAGCCTCCTGCCTATGTTTCTCACCTTTCTACCCCACACCCAGTAGAGTGACTGTCATGAAGCAGAGGCTAAGCATATACTAAATTTTTTGGTTTTGTTTATGTAACAAACTTTTTTAAAGAGCCATTTTAGGTTCATAGAAAACTGAAAGGAAGGTACAGAGGCCCCCACAATACCTCCAGCCCCCACACATGCACAGCCTCCCCCATTATCAATGTTCTCCACCAGAGTGGGACATTTGTTACAACTGATGAATCTATGTTGACACGTTCTTATTACCCACAGTCACAGTTTACAGTAAGGTTCACTCTTGGTGTTGTACCTTCTGTGGGTTTGGACAAGTGTATAATGGCATGTATTCATTATTATGGTGTCATATAGTTCATTTTCACTGCACTAAAAATATTGTTTTAATGCCCATAGAAAGTATACTTACTTGGAAGACTCAAGAGAGTTGAGCACTGATATACTCTCCCTCCTAGAAAGAAATACCTGGTTTTAGGGGTGTAAGGGGACAGAGGATGATGTGTCTTTTCAAAAAGCATTCTTTTAAAAGCAGCTTTTGAAAAGTGGCTCTTACAAGGTCCAAGCCCCCATCAAGATGAATGTTGTGGCCTTGGTTCACTGAGGACTGTGGTGTCTCTCTGTGGGCACTTGGAATTAACCTTTGCTTAGGTCACCCATGTGGGTATAATTTATATCTCCTTTTCGGATATATTAATAGCAATAAAAATTAGGTTTTCATAAGTAAATTTAATATTTATAGAACAATGAAACATGAGTAAATTTAATACAAAGTATTACTTTTTTATCTTTGTTATGAAGCTGTTATGGTTAACTTTTCGTATCCACTTAGCTAGGCCTCAATACTCAGATATTTGGTTGAACCACATTCTAGATGTTTCTGTGAAGGTATTTTTTTAGATGAGATTAACATTTATATCAGTAGATTTTAAATAAAGCAGACTGCCCTCCATAATGTGGGTGGGTCTCATAAAATCAACTGCAGGCCTGAAGAGGAAAAGACCGACATTCTGGGAAGCGATAGCCTTCAGAATCGAACCACAACTCTTTCCTGAGTCTCTGGTCTGCCGGCTGACCCTGCAGATTTTGGACTTGCCAACACTTCACAATTTCATGAGCCATTTCCTGCAAGAAATCTCTCCTTTATTTTTATTTCCTGTTGGTTCTGTTTCTTTGGAAAAATCTGACTAACAGAGATGCTGATGATGTAAATGTTTAAAACACACACAGCAGTTTATGGACACATACATATATGAATGGCATCCCGGAGCAGTGCAAGGTGGTGACCTGCTCAATCCTCAGCATGCACACATGCTGGTCCATATGCAACCTGCACAGCTGTAAGGATGGTTTAAACACTGTACTAACATGTAGGAAGTGCTGAGGGACAGACTTAGACAATTCTGAGAGTTGCCTTTAAAGTGAGCCTCATTGTTCAAGAAAGTGAATATACCCCGCTTTCTAGCTTAAGAAGAAGATGCGTTGTTTTCCCTCAATTATAACTTGAATCACTGGACCAGATCGGAAAACTGTAGGGAAGTGTGAATAAAAACTCCACATCACTCAGTTGATACAATAAATACATATTACCCATTCTCCTGAGCTGTCATCTTATTTTTATTTTGTAACAGAAAATAATTTATATTCTGATGTGTATTATAATTTACAATGTGTGCTTTTTATTATGAATTAGAGAAAAATATGCTGTACTAGCTTCTGGACCATGTCAGACATCACTCAGGTATGACACTTAAATTATTCAATGCATTCTGAGCTATTATGTGCTGTAGACAGGTCCATGGCTGCAGGTTATTTTTCTTTTTGCACGAAATAGTATACTAATATTTTAAGGTGATGTGGCATGGGAACCGCCTGCTGTATAGTTAAAATCCTATGAGATCATTATTCCAAAAGAAACACAAACACTAAATGACCCTGACGTATTGAAAATCATCTACATATATACATTCATATTCTTTTTGTACAGAAATGGCTCATAGACTGCTTTCCAGTGTACACTCAAGTAATTTCTTTAAAGATGACTTGGGAAAAACAATTGCAAATTAATTTTAACACCATGTCAATTATGCTAATAAAATTCTAATTAAAATCCCTGTGATGTAAATCAGTCTTTTTTGTGTGTTGTATGAGTGTACCTGTGTGTTAATTATTATTTAGGCTGCTAGCCATCAGATGCTTATTAACTTTATCACAAACCTATACGGTGGGCTTGTACATGGATCTTTTGACATATCGAGTTCTGCCTGGCATAAGCACTGGGCAAATGAATGAAGACAGCTTAGTATTTACGGGACCGCAGAGGTAAAGTATGAATGCTCATTATGGAAATAAAAGAACCTAGAAGCAGCAAGGGACTAAGAGTTAAGAACTAGCTTTTTTTTTTGCGAGAGAGAGAGAAAGAGAGAGAGAAACATCAATTTGTTATTCCACTTATTTATGCATTCACTGCTTGATTCTTATACCTGCCCTGACCAGGGATTGAACCCTCAACCTTGGCATATCAGGATGATGCTATCACCAACTGAGCTACCCAGCCAGGGCCAGACTAGTTTTTTTTTAAAGGAATAGGGAACAGAGGATAGGACACTTTGGATATTAGTTATATTTCAGGATGATTGCATGAGATTGGTACAATGAGAAATATATATGAAAATCCCAGCAACTTCTCTGCTATAGGATGGATACAGGGGTTCTTTGGGGGGGGGGTGCAGGATATTGTAACTCCAGTTGCTGCTAAATGTGGAAACCCAAGCAAAACAGCATGCGCATTTCCATTTCGGTCCATATTACCTGCCTGGCTCTGGGCTAGGTTCTGGAGCTACCACTAAGAAAGACACAGACCCTGCCTTAAAGCAGGATGCTGCCTGGCAGGGACAGAAGCAGTAAACCAGAAAGTGTCGTGCTATGATGGGACATCTCATCCAGGCTGAGAACCAAGGATGGCTTCCTGGAAGAGAAAGCATTTGAGCACAGCCCTAAACAACATGAGGATTGACAAATGGGTGGTGTGAAGGCATTTCGCATAGAGAAACAGCATGCCTGCCTAAAAGCTCCTAAATGAGAGAGAGGTTTACTGGGGGAAGAGGTTTATCCACTGCCTATGGCTGGAGTTTGCCTTGGGGTAGGGGGGCATTCATATAAAAGGGGGCTGGAAAGAGAAGAAGGAATGAGATCCTGACTGGGCTTGAAGCCATCAGGTGTTGAAGTTCTCTTTTATTTGCAAATAAATTTGCAAGGCAGGAAAGGCCCTTAGGTTATAGAAAAGGAACAACTGGTTTCAGGCTCCTAAGTGGTGATCCTCAGGGTGCAGGAAGATGACAGAATGGGACGGGGGCCTGGTACCTCCAGAAGCAGGCCCTTATTTTGATGACCAGGTATCCAATCGGATGGCAAAAGCGCTTATTTTTCCACCCACCACAGACATGGGTGCAAGACCCTAGTTCGCCCTGGGCCCCAGGCGACACGGCGGCTCGTGAGGACGATGGGGACTGCCCTTCTCCACGTGTGTGCGCAATCAGGGAGCCAACGTGCGGCTAAGGGTTGAGCTCTGGAGAACCGCGCAAGGCGCAGATCTGCTTATAACTCTGAAAGGCCTCTAATTAGGATTTCACCACTTCTAAATTCTACCCAGGGAAGAAAAAAAATGCTGAAACCTAATCAAAAGCAAAGGCTGGTCCTAAGGCACTAAATCTCCCTCGTTTTCAGGCAGACAAGCCTGACGTGTGTGTGCCCTGGAGGAGCCCGTGGACGTGGGCCTCTGCTGCGGGAGGACTGGAGCCCTGGCCACTCGCCCTCCCTCTCATTAGCACACTTAATCTCCGGGCTGCCTGTTCTGCCTGGTTCCCCAATGATCAGTGATGAGAAGCTGATGTAAATGAACTTTTATGTTCAGTGGTCTTCAAAGAAAAATAAATAATTCAAATGAGAAGAAAAGATGTTTTTTTCTGGGCAGAAAACAAATATTTTTCCCTTGTAAATATAATTTTCTCTACTACAAAATGTGGACACTCGAGGGGATATCAGATAAATTACTCTAGTAGATGAAGATTACACCAGGAAGTTTTTAAACTAAAATCTGTGGTGGTGACAATGGGGGACATAGCAGGCTGTTAGGGCTCTGGATCCTGATTCCACTCCTGCCTTTGTTACTCCACTAGATGGGACGTTGTCCTGTGAGCAAGATGGACACCTGAGTACCTACCATGGTCCTGTAGTTTTCGGCCTAGGACCTTCACCAGAACCATGGCGACCCACCTGGCGACAGGCAGGAGGAGCTCAAAAGAGCAGGGAAGTTAATGCCCCTGGGGAACCCACGACCACCGGGGCTCATTCACCCCCTCCCTGGACCATGAGAGCAGGCATTCTGCACGCTTCTTGGGACCGGTGGATGACCCCTCACTCGGTGCCTGTGGCTGTGCCCTTGAGGATGAACCCTTAGGTTTATTTTTCACTCCTTCCCTGCCTCCCCCTTCTCCTTTCTGGGATCACCTCCTAAATACATGACCTGCACCCAAGTTCTAGTCTCAGGTTCTGCTTTTAGGGTCCAAACTTAGGACAGAGGTAGAGAAGAGATCACCAAGCCCAGCTCTCCAGGCTGCAGGGTGAGGTGCGGATGGTCAGGGGGAGGAGGAAGCCTGCGGGAGGGCGGGTGGGAAGTCAGCTGGGAGCCTGCGTGGTAAGGAAAGGCCCGAGCACCAGCCTGGACTCCCGAAGGGACCCCTGCCTTTCCCAAGGAGCTGAGTGGGCAGCTGACCAACCTCACTTCTGCTGGGACTCTGGTCACAGTGTCCAAACCACCACTGTTCCCCCACTTTTTTTCCTTGCAAACGTAGAAATACATTTTGCTTAACAGTGAGAGCATGTGTACATGTGCACATATACATATCTATATTTATTAGATATTTACTTATTAAATAATAAATGAACAAAAAGGTCATAAAATTGTATTCTTACTACATGGGATGCAACCCGACATCTTCCACTCTGTCATATTCATTCTTTCTCTGTCTTTTAACACTCAATATGTTTTACAAAAGTGATTTCACAACCCTTACCAATAGGTTGCAAAATGCGGTTTAAAAATCACTAGTGTAGACTAGTCTTCCTAGGTACTCGAAGGAGCCATCCCTATCTGTGGCTTCTTGTTTTATTTGGCAAAATAATGAAAAGGAGATGAAATGATGATGAATGTTCTTTCAGCCTTTCAAAGAATTTTATGATTACAGTTATGCCGCCACCAGCCGTGAAACTATCAGAAGCTACTGGAGAGGCCTGGAACAGATCCTTTAGCACGTTAAGGAGTGTGAACTTGCCAACACCTTGATCTCAGACTTGCAGCCTCCAGAGTTGTGAGACAATATTTTTAATATTGTTTAAACCACTCAGTTTGTGGCACTTCGCTTTTTCAGCCCTGGCAAACTAATACACTAGGTACTTGCCAATTGGCTAAAACCCTCTATAGACTTAGTCACTGAATGCTCATAGCACAGAGCCATCTAGAGTTAGGGGTTCATACAAGCATTGCCCCATTCTACAGCTATGAAAACAAAGGCCATGGTCACCCAGATAACAAAGACAGAGCAAACCGAAATGTCTGTGATTCCAAAACCCAAGTTCATAATCACTCTACTCCAAGACTCTGGAGAACCTCCTCTGACCCCTTTCCAGACTGGGACAAGGTCACCTGGGTGGCCCTCACACAATCCCAGTGCACTATACCATAGAGTTTCTACTTAGATATTCCTTAAGGTCTCCTTGGAGAAAGAAACTTGAAGAATTCATTTTATTTTAGATAAGACCATATTCACAAAAAGGTCCCAAAGCGGACATTATTTTTATCTAATTTATCTGATGTGTTATTTAAAATAAAATGACGCATAAACAAATCTAACATGCTTGGCTGCATACTTTTTACTGTTTCTTTTATAATGCCAGCATAATTTTACTACTGCTAAAAGGAATTAAAATTGTAGCATCACGCTGTGCATAAATAATGAAAATTAAATTCTGAACACATTTCGAAGTATATATTTATTCTTAATAAGTAGTGTGCATCCGAATGAAAAAGCAATCAACAACCCAAACATTACTTGCTATTTCAAAGCATGATGTACGTCCCAGAACACAGAACATAACAGCCTTTCCGTAAGTGTTAACCACAGGTAAACACTACTCAACAGAATGTGTTCTGTTTTTTAAAAAATGGTATATTCTAGGGCAGAAGAGTGAGCTGCTCTATTACATTTTCCTTGTGTTGGAAGCAGTCATTGAACCGTCACAGACCAGGGCTAATCTAGAGCAGCAATTCTCAAAGTCTGGTCCAGGAACCCCTGGACTCCTTTCAGACATTACAAGGTTAAGACTATTTTCATAATGATATTAAGATGCTAGCTTGGCCGGCGTGGCTCAGTGGTTGAGCACTGACCTATGATCCAGGAGATCAAGGTTTGATTTCTGGTCAGGGCACATGCCAGGGTTTCGGGCTCGATCCCCAGTAGGGGGCATGCAGGAGGCAGCCGATCAATGACGCTCATCACTGATGTTTCTCTCTCTCCTTCTCCCTTCCTCTCTCTGAGATAGGAAGTTTTTAGATGCTAGTTGTCCTTTCAGCTTTGTTGACATTTGCACTGAAGCTACAGAAGCAATGACGGGTGAAACTGCAGGTGCCAGAGCAGGAATCATGACAGTGACACCAAACTTACATTCCTCACTGTCACACACTCGTAGGAAAAAAAAAATTCCTTTTCCAATTAAGAATGCCCTTGATGTAGTGGTAAAAATGATTAATTTTTACTAAATCTTGACCCTTGACTGCACATCTTATTAATATTCTGGGTGAGAAAATGGAAAACTCACATAAAACCACTTCTGCTTTATCAAGGTCCATGCCTGGAAAAGCACTTACTGTGTGTTGAGTTGTGAAATGAACCAGCTGCATTTTTCACAGGACACTAATTTTACTTGAAGGAAAGACTGACAGACAAACTATGGTTATTTAGTCTTGGTTATCTGCAGGCATTTTCTCATGGATAACAATGGACAGAGTGGGCTTCTCACCTCAAGGGAAATAACTCACCATATCTGTTGCCAATGAAAAAGTTTGAACTTCCAGTTCTTAAAGACTTTCTGCTGAGAGTGTTGGGAACACCAATATATGCGATGTCTTAAAGTGACTATAAAAATAAATCATATCATGAAATATGTCAACATTTAGAATATCTGCAAACTCAGAGCAATATATGCGAGCCCTACACATAAGTGAAAGATCCATTCAAAGCACACAAGACCTAGCCTTTTCCCAGATAATCAGCAACCCCCGAGGCAGCAGAAGACTGAAGCCTGGACCTGACTAATAGTTACATTCTCTGGGCTCAGAGCATAAAGCAAAGTGTCCGATACCTGCAGGCAACTTGGAAGGGAAGCTTCCTTATTCCCAGCATGAGATGGACCATGTGAAACAGCTTTTGTATGGACCAAGGGGTTGAGGGAAGCACCAGTGGTTGAGCATGGCTGAAGATAACATCCTGACCTAAGTAATTACCCTTATCTCACCTCCAACCAATCAACTCCCAGCACGGCCCTGAACCCCCTAACCGAAGGAGTCTTGTGATTTTGCCCTATATAATCTGTAACCTACACGCCATAGGGAGTTCAGGCTTTTGGGCATTAGCTTCCTGTTCTCCTGGGTAGCACCATTCATAATAAAATAGGCAACACTTCTCCACTGCAATTCTCTGAGTTTGGTGTTTGGCTCTGTTAGTGCCGGGTGGATGGACTCTTTCTGTTAAATAACATTAGGAGGCTGTGACAGAAGTACAGGTGGAGGTCCTATCAGCTCAGAGAAGTGACATGGAGGTGCGGCTGAAGAGGAATGGATTCGCGATCTAGTTGGAGGGTAGAGCTGAGCAGATGGTTGTTCTATGTGAATTAAAGAATGGTCTCTGTGCCTCACCTCTCCCTTCTTTTACCCATCCTGCTCTTCGATTTCTTTCTATGCTTCAGTCTGATATCACTCTGCCTGCAAGTAACACCCAAGTCTCCTAGGATGATCATCATCAAACCTCAATAATCTCTCCCCCCTCCCTGCCCTCTTTCCCATCACTGCCCCAAGCCACCTTAGTTATGCAGCATTCCTTAAATAGACCCTCTGCTGCCACCATGGCTCCTTTACTCCATGTCTGTGGGGCTGCATCCCTACCTCTTTGCCTCCAAATTCTACTCATCCTTCCAGCCTTGGTGGAAAATACTGATCTACAGCCTTTCTGATTCCCCAGCGTGAATTCATCATTCTCTCTCCTTTTTCCTCACTTAGCATATTTTCCAACAACATATAAGCCAGTTAAAGAAGGCTTTGGAATCAATCCCATACAACTAGTATGGTAACGTTATATATAGTCATCACATCATTTCTATATTTTTCTGCCTTTGTTTTTCTCAATAGATCAGAAGCTAAATGCTGCTTCCATCAATGTTGTTGGGGCATCTTTTAGAAAAACTATTTGAAAAATAGGCTCCTTGGGACACCATGGGATGGATAGAGGGATGTCTGTTTCCCTACAGCCATTTTCTAATTGAAATGGGCCAGAATTATCACACCATCCACTGGATTAAGAATCAAGCTAGTTGTCATTTGGTTGCCTTGGAAACAGAGAGAATTTCGCTTTCTTGATCTGCTATCTTTTCAGAACGCACAGGTTCACCTTGGGCCTGTTATGCAAGACACAGCTATCTTTAAAATGTATGGGTTGCTTTCATATCCACATACGCACAGGACTGTTGGATGCTTTGATATTTTACCATGTTGCTGAATCAAAATGCCAAAAATGCCTCAAAGGTTGCTTGCATTGTGCCCAGCTGGAAAGGCACAGAGAACCAAGTTTGATCTTAAATTCATAAAATCCAGTCTTCTGTCCTTTGTGTTGGCTCCCACATTTTGCCTCGGAACTGAGGACTGCTGCCTTCAGTGGACTCTGTTCCCCTTGTATGCCACGCTGGGAGAAGGCTCAAGGCCTGAGTGCAGGTCCCCTCTGCAGCCTGCAGGCGGTGCACACGGAGGTGTCCTTTACAGTGGTCCCTTCAGGAGGCCATGTACTAGTTAAATGAGCTGCTTTTCTCAGAGCATGACCTCTAAGCTTTTTCTCTGAATTGCCTCCAGAGTCATGTATCAGTCCTCAAGGTCAAATTAATCTTTATGGTGATCATAATTCTTTTCACAGTGTTTTTTCCCTTCTTTCTCTGCTTTTGAGGCAGTAATGAAATGAGCATAGATCAGAGGTCTATGCCCTTCAGATAACACCCAAACCACAAAGGGGTGTGTGTGTGAGCGTGTGTTCTCACATGTTAATGGGCATGGAGCACAAAGTAAAGTGTCTGATTGCTGAGGCAACCTGGTGAAAGGGAAGCCTCCTTATTGCCAGCATGAGGCAGACCATGTGAGATGGCTTTTGTGTGGATGTGCTGCTGTAAAAATAAAATCTGCGGGCCCAGCCAGGCGTGGCTCAGCAGTTGAGCATTGACCTAGGATCCAGGCGATCGGGGTTTGATTCCCAGTCAGGGCACATGCCCGGGTTGTGGGCTCGATCAATGACTCTCTCATCATTGATGTTTCTATCTCTCTCTCTCCCTCTCCTTTCCTCTCTCTGAAATCAATAAAGATATATTTAAAAAAAAATCTGTGGGCCAAGGGGTTGAGGGAAACCCAATGGTTGAGCAGGTTATATATATATATATATACACACATATACATACACACACACACACACACACGTATATTTAAAGATATGTTTTCATTAATTTTAGAGAGAGGAAGGGAGAGAGGAACATCAATGAGTGAGAAACATTGATTAGCTGCCTCCTGCATGCTCCCTACTGGGGAACGAGCCCACAACCCAGGCACGTGCCCTGACCAGAATCGAACCAGTGACCTCTCAGTACACAGGAAGACACTCAACCAACTGAGCCACATCAGCCAAGGACCTATATTTTTAAATATGTTCTCACTAATAATAATTTATATTATATTAACTCATTGTGTAATGAGATCAATTTATATTCATTCTAACTGGTGTTCGCTAAGAATTTTCTAGGAAAAAAATTATGGTTCCATAAGAAAACATCAGTCGTTTGGTTTAACTACATAAAAAGTGTGAATTATAAAAATAATTTTCAGAATACAGGAGATTTATTACTAAGTACATTCATTAAATTGGATTCATAGTGCTGCCTATTAAAAGCCTTGCTTTAATTCCTAGATGTAGAAATGTTGTATAATTAGTTTTTAAATTGTATGCCTAAGCCATATTACTCTCTGCTTGGATTACAATTACAATTTCTTTTTTGGAAGCAAGCTGTCAATCTATTGCATTTATAAACCTACTCTTAACTTTTCACATACTGGTTTAGAAGGAGTCAGCAAACTTTTTCTGAATAGTGGCAGACAGTAACTATTTTTAGGCTTTGCAGGACAATGTCTCACAATTACTCAGCTCCTCTGTTGTAGTGCAAAAGTAGTACACATAAACAATAAAGCATGACTTTGTGACAATAAAACTTTATTTACAACACAGGCTGTGGGCCAGATCTGATCTGCAGGCTGTAGTTTACCAAATCTGATTTAGGGAATGTAGGTTCCATTCTCCCCAGGCTCCATGAATCACAAATTCCAAATTAGCCATAGACTACCTGCGATATGAAGTCTACGTTAATTTTTTAAATACATTTTGGTTTTGTTTTTATTTTGAAAAGTAATTTTAGCTTCATTCAAGGCAAAAGTAATCTGAAGCAATTAATATGGATGCAAACCCAGGCAACATTTTTAATGGCTCAGATCTTTCCGTTGGGATGTGCCACAGTCTGTTTGTATGTGTCTTCATTTATTAACAAATATTTGAGCCCTCCCAATGGGTGAGGTCTTGTCCTAGGCAATGGCTAGACAGAAAAGACCAGCTGGACCCTAATAGGCTCCTGCTCTCGTGGAACCGGAATGCTTTCAGTGCCTAGTTCATTACAACTAAAGTGCGGGGCCGGGCCTGGCACCTAGGAGGTGTTCAAAACATCTCTGCTGATTGACTGAACTGCTGTATCACATCTGACACATCTAAAGTGAATCCTTACCTTCCCTCAAACTTAATTCCTCCTTCTGCCTTCATTGCTTCTATTTATAACATTGTTTTCTAAGGTTTAAATCCCCAAAGTTATCTTTGGTGACAGCTTGAGGATCCATCCTTTCGCTCCATCCTACACGTTATAATCACTTTTATTTTCCTACAACTCAGTTCTGAATCTGTCAGTCCTTGTTCATAACGCCTGGGGAGTTGTCCTTTACTTTCAGAAACAAAGGCTGCGCAGCTTTTTTTTTTTTTTTAAATGCATCTTTATTGATTTCAGGGAGAGGAAGGGAGAGGGAGAGAGAGAGACAGAAACATCAATGATGAGAGAGTCATGGATTGGCTGCAGCCCGCAACCCGGGCATGTGCCCTGACTGGGAATCGAACCCCAATCTCCTGGATCCTAGGTCAATGCTCAATCGCTGAGCCACGCCCGGCCGGGCTGCACAGCTCTTCATGCGGAAGCGACCCATGGGATACAGACTCACCTGTCCCCTTTCTCTGACTTTCCCCTGTGACTTGCCACAGCAGGCTCCCCTCTCATCTCCCTTTTACCCTCTGACACACACACACACACACTTACACACTTATCCACACTCAAAGCCTCCCACACTGCCGTAGACAGCTGGCTTTTTTCACATACTCTGTGCATTTTCTAAATTAATTTTGCTTGGCGTTTGACCCTTCCCCAATTCCTTTATCTCCAATTCAAAACACCATTAAAGTCCATTTCGACTCCACTCTCTCTGTAGAGAAGCACAGGACCCTGGTGCCTCTGGTCTCCAGCCCGCGCCCTTACCACACCCCGCTGGAGCAGGCTGAAATGGAAACATCACGAATCGTCGGTGCAGAAATGTGACTGCCTTCTCTGCCCTCTAAAACTCTCATTTGCTCCAGAGCCTATGTTTGCTGGGGCCTGACACTTTCTTCCATCCTGTTCAGAAGCTAGTGCTTTTCTACTTAGAGTAAACTCTTTTTTATTATTTTATTTTATTATTTTTTCCATCCCCATTTATCCCTCTATGCGCTCTTCCACCTCCATCCACCCCCGTCCCTGCTCCCCACAATCACCACACTATTGTCCATGTCCATGACTGGGGGAATGAGCAAAAAATAGTCAACTCTTCAGGCACATCTGCTGCTCAGTCATCATGAAGGGGAAAATCCTCCCACTGCTCAGCGTCTTCCCTCTCCTGGCCCAGCAAGCCCTGGGTCACTGGCAGGAAGCACACAGTGCTCAGGCCAAGGTCATCGGCGCTCCAGCAACAAGACCCACGCCCTTCTCAGCCTCCCTGGTCCTGAGACCCTCTTCCAAGCCCTTCATGTTCTGAGCCCTTCTGCAGAAATCCTGTGGAACCATCTGGAATCCTCAGGCTGAGGGGAAATGAATGCCCCACCATGTCACGCTGCTTCAACTCACCTGCCTGGTGCTGGTTCCCAGGAGGATGGGTCCTCCCAGAATTCCAAACTGGAGCAGCCACCAGCCCCTTTCTGGGGCTCTGATGTCTCAGTTCCTACGCACCCTGGCTGACTCTCAGGGGGTGGCGTCTGCTGAGCACCTTTGTCCGGGGCATCCCGCACAGCAGCATAAAAATAACCCCAGATTCATTCCCCCTGAATTCCTAAAAATTCCTACTTTCTGATTCCTGCCTGACCTTTCAGCTTCTTTCCCATATTCTGGTGAATCCAGTAAACCAGGGTTTTAGCACCACACTCCCCAGACCTGCAAACCTCGCAATGTGAAATTCAACGGTTAATTCGCAGTCCTCAGCAGCGCATGGAGCTCAGGATCACATCCTTTCTTTAGCCATGGTCTTCTCTCGCCTTCTGGAACATGGCACTCTCCTGGGTCTCCTACCTCTCCACTTTGATATAAAATTGTATCTCAAAATGGGCAAGCCCGAAACTGTGTCCACCTCCCTCTCTCCCAACCTGCATATCTTCTGGAATTTCCCATCCCGGGAAATGGGATCCCTGTTCTTCCCAGCACTCAGGACAAAACCACTTGCCTCCTCTTTTTTCTGAAACCACAAATTCAGTTCATCAGCAAATCCTGTGGGTTCCACCTTCACTATCCTTTTGTGCACATATACCAAGCGGGTTTGGGCCTCAGGGCCTTTGCACCTCCAGGTCCATCCAGTTCAGATTCTTCTCCCAGATATCTCTGCTGGGTGACATCTCTTATTTGGGTCTCTATTCAAATGTCACTTGCACAGAAAGGCTTTTCCTTACCCCGTGTGTAAAGTAGCATCCCTCTTCATCCTACAGCTCCTTATCTTGCTTTATTTTCTTCAGAACATTCTGTCTGCTTGTGGTTGTATTTCTTTGTTTAATGTGTTGTTGTTTTTTCCCCACTCACTACTGTGTAAGTTCCAACAGAACAGAAACTGTGTCTGTTTTCCAATACCTGGAACAGTGCCAGGGCCCTGGTTGATGCCAGGCAGGATCTGTTGAATGAAGGAAGTTAACTACCTACACCATGATTTTGTGGAATATTGATATCTTTAAGAATACACAACATAACTATTTGTAAATTAAAATGCATATTCCACAAACATACAATTTAAAATAATCCTGTCAAGTCATTTACAAATTTTTTTGGGGGTGACAAATCACAGAATAAGTCCACAGTGATATTCCGTTTTTCATTTTTGGGTTTTCTTTGATGATGAGCATATTTTAACATATCCTATTTTACTCTGAACTAAAGATTGTGTTTCCTATTTCCACGAAGCTGTCAGGCCCGCAGCCTCAGAAACAGGAGCTGGACACGCACAGGCACTGACCTGCTGTTTGGACACTAATCACAGTGAAATGGAAATGATGCTGAGTGTTTGTACCACCCCACCCGGAGCCTGTACCCGAGCTTGTTGGTCACGGGCACGGCTAAGTCACATCCACTGCCGCAGTCCACTTACAAGAGAAGCGAGTATCTGAAGGAAATCCATCGATGTTCAGACACATTTTGTGTAACACTTTTTTTTAGTGTTTATAAATTCAGTTGACAGTCGACAGGTTTTGATAAGAAAAGAGTTATTTGGGAATATTAATATATTTTACTTTCACTCAAATAAGTAGCTTCAGTTTTTACTTTACTTTTTCTCACTAGATTTTTGTTTATCTAGATATTGATGCCCTCAAACAAACCAGCAACTAAGCTATGGCTTTAAAAAACATCTGTCAGTGAGAAAATAGTAGAGAATACTAAACATTTACTCAATCCAAGACTTGGAGAAAAAGGCATCATCAAACAAAGCTAAAAAAAATTCTCAGTAATCTTCAAAACGTCTAAAAAGTGACACCAATTCTTAAGATGAAAGAAACAGAACTTAACATAGTTTTATACAACCCATTTTCCAGCTTGATAAATAGGAAGCTGTCTTCCATGTTAAAAATTCATACACATTGCCCTTTTTTCCTCAAATAAATTCAGAACTTAGCAAAGATTCTAAAAATCGGGTTTACCCTCTTTCTAATACATGTAACATAAAACTAAAATAGAAATAGATCCTCCACCAGCAAAAGAGAATTAAAACAGTTTAAGCTATCAGAAAAGTTGAAATAATGGATAAAATTTTACAAAACAGTGCTTTTCTAGCATTAAAGCATGGGAAAGGTATTTACTTCCCTCTTTTTGTCATTTGCAGGTGTTGTGTATGATAGGAAAGATGATGATATGAAATCAATACTCCACGGAACACCCACTGCATGCTACACCGCGGATGCGGGCCCGTCGCTCAGGGTTCAGGTCCCTGCTCTGCCAGGTGACGGTGGTAAATGGACACAAGTTTCAAGGCTCAAAACGCAGCCCTCAAGCCAGGAACAAATCGCTCTGATTTACTGCTAACACTGCACCCTTCTCCAACGTGCCTGCCCATGCTGCCATTTAAGAAAGTCCTGTCTTCACCGCAAAAGCCATCCGATAGTATGGCTGTATCAACAGGAGACATTTTAATAATGATGCAATAAAAATGTAAAGTTGGAATTCTGAGAAGTTCATAAAAAATGGAAAGTAACACAGTTGAAAAAGAAAAATGGGAAACACGCGAGGGAGCAGATTGGCTTGTTTCAAAAACATTGGAGAAATACAGACACCTCCCCCCCCCACCCCACTACACACACTGAACAAGTATCTGGTCAAGACGCGGTCATCTGTCAAGAGAGTTTTGAACGTGGAAGCTCGGCTCACAGCACTGCCTCTAAAGCAGAGGCCAGCTTCCTAGATCCAGTTCTATTTTCTCCCACCGTCTGTGGCCTTGATTAAGATACAATAGAGATCTAATCACGCCATCTCTCAGCTCCAAGCCCTTCAGAACAAGGCAAAGCACGCACACTACACCCCCGGAGAGTCCTGTGCTGGCCCCCCGCCCCCCATACGTCAGCAGCTCCATGCTGGATTCCTTTAGCTCCCTACACACATCACACTTTTCCTCTCGCATCATCATGAGTCTGACTTAGAAATGCCTCTTCTCCATGCAGTTTGCTCTGGAAAGCCTTCCCCACCTCTCGTTCTCATTAAATGCTCTACTCAGACGCCAAAGGCTTAGCATTTTCAAAGGACTGAAACTGTCACTTTCCCGCAGACACCCCATAGTTTCTTGAAGACAAGATCCATTTTACTCGTCTCTAGAATTCTAATGTTATCACAGCATTTGCTGCAGAGAATCTCTATTGACATAATGAAGGCATATTTGCATGATATTATATAATAAGCATTTATGAATTGCCTCCAAAAAGATTAGTGACATAAATGCAATATCCCACATGAGAGTTTCATAGAAGCGTTATTTTTCTACATAAAAAAGCAGCAGAGTTACATTGGAATAATTCATGTTTTCAATATTTTATGAAATCGCTCAATAACATGTATTTTCAGTGGCCTCTTAAATTCATATACAGCATAAGCTCTTTTTGTTTTGACATAGGATAAAAAAGTATTTTATTACAAATAAGAGACTTAAAATATATACAGTATAGAAGAAAACTTACATTTAAAGTCAAACTAAGTTTCCATCAAAGTATGGGTGCTCTGCTTTGGAAGGTGACAAAGCCCATGTATGGTTTTTAAGGAATTAAATAACTTTTAAAAAGCTCATATGTGGCCCTACTGTGTGTATGGAGACACATACACTATGGGGAAGTTTACAGGGCATATTCTTAAAAGAAATTCATGTAACCTCAGAGTTTAGAGAGAAAAAGTAACATGATCTTCAGTTCTGGGAGCAGATGTGATTCATTTGTCAACAATTGTGTCCACAGCTCAGTTAGTTTATGTCACTGAGACGAGACACCACTTTGGCACATGTGATATATTTCTGATCCCCCCCTCCCCTCTAACTCTTAAATTCAAAGTGTCTGGGAAGTCAGTGACTCACATGATCTATGAAGACAAACTAGTGGAGACAGGTCACGAATCACTCTGCCATCCCAGGGGAGCATGCGACTAGGTGAGTCACTTTGCACAGCCCTTCCCCCCAGTGGCACCATTCTGAAAGGAAGTGGAATGAAACTGTCCCCCATCTTTGAGCTCTGCCCCAGAGAAGGAAACATCACATCCTGACAGCTCACTGAGAGCAACTAACAAGGTTCACGGCTGACACCTTCATTTCACGGTCCATCCAAGTGTGTCACACTTCATGTTAACTTCTTTCTTATCTCCAGGTTAGCATTCAAAGATGCCAGGCGACCAAGAAACTTCTCTTTAGAGCCAAAGACTTTAAAATCATCACTTGGTTTTCTTCTCCACTAGAAATAAATGTGTCACAAAGGTCTCTCTGTCAACTATGACCCAGAACGGCCTTCCTCAGCGTGGTTAATTCAGAGAGGAGACTCAGCCTTTCTCTACATTATTCTATTGTTAAAATCTATGAACATTTCAAATGAAAGATTAATAAAAGTGAAGTATAAAGAAGCTATAACATCGCCTGTACCGGCAGTAAAGGGACTCAGGAAGGGGCAAGAAATAAATTCCCATAGGAGGCAGTGGTCATTTAAAGAATATAATGTCAACTCTTGAATTATCTGACTGGTCATCAACCAGTGTTTCATCTTCTTTAAAACAACATAAGGGGCTTTTTCAAGGGCTTTTTTTGAAATAAATATATATCATATCTATGAATAGCCCCTAATGTCTAAATTTAATAACTTCATTAAAAACCTAAATGACATTAGCTTGCCATTACTCAATCTCGGTAAAAATATGATGGTAATCACTTTCTTTGCAATGTGCTGACAAACAATTTTATTAATATTTTCCTGAATTTTTTTCCTTAAAAGATACATGTCAAACATATTGGTCTCTAGTCTCCATAATCAAGCTCGTGTGTGTGTGTGTGTGTGTGTGTGTGTGAGAGAGAGAGAGAGAGAGAGAGAGAGAGAGAGAGAGAGAGAAAGAGAGAGAGAGGGAAAGAGAGGGAGAGAGAGGGAGAGAGAGGGAGAGAGAGGGAGGGGGAGAATAGGCACCTGCCAAGGTCCCACTCACTTTTTTTATGTCAAGATTTCTCAAATGCTGTGGGCTCTGTTCCACTTCTCTTTCCCTTTCTCCCTGCCCTTCCCTTCTTTAGATGGACATGCAGGTTTCTGCAGACCCTCCAGGGGGAGCCCAGGGAGAAGCAACAGAGCTCCTCCTTGAAAGGGAAGGATCTGAATTTGAGAGCAGGGCATGAGAAGATTACAGACGCCGGCAGGGGCACGGCAGCCCCTGTGGTGGCAGCTGGACCACATGGAGGGAAGGCAGAGGTGGGGCGGGAGACCCAAGGCGCAAAGCTGTGAAGTCCGTTATTTCAGAGTGTGGGTTTGTATTTTATTCTGTAGGCAACAGAGCACGAGTAGAAGTTACTAAGAAGGGGAATGGCACCCGGCCGGCGTGGCTCAGCGGTCGAGCATCGACCTAGGATCCAGGAGATCACGTCTGATTCCCGGTCAGGGCACATGCCCGGGTTGCGGGCTCCATCCCCAGGCGGGGGCGTGCAGGAGGCAGCCGATCAATGAGTCTCATCATGGTTGTTTCTATCTCTCCCTCTCCCTTCCTCTCTCTGAAATCAATAAAAATATGTTTTTTGAAAAAGTGAAAAGGAGGGGAATGGCGCGATCAAGCTAGTTTTGAAGCCGGGGTTCTCGGTGGCTGGGCTGAGGATGCCTGGGCCTGAGAGCGCGGGGTCAGCGGGGGCAGGCGGGAGCTGGGCACCTCGCGGGGTAAGTGGTGATAAGGGTTTGCGTTAAGGGAAGAGCGGGCCGCGGGGCTGGGGATAAGTCAGGATGAGTGACATATTTCTGAGATAAAGTCATGAAGGGTTTTGTGATTTGTGAAAACGAGGACTTGAAGGCTCTGTCAAGAGTTTTAGTTTAAGAAGCAGGAGCGCTGCACAGGGCACAGATTCGAGGAAGCCAAGCAGATTTAGGGTCTTAAGAGATGAGATATAACGCTTTTGAGGTGTCTGGGACAATTATCCAAGAGATGCAAAAATGGCACTCAGGAAAGGAGCCTGGCGTTGGTACAAGCTGGGCAGGTGATGCCTCCAGGTAAGCAGATGGCAGCAAGGGATTCATTCTGACCAGTAAGGAGCGAGGTCCTAGCCCAGGGCAGGATTCCAGCCCTCAGGCAAGAAGACTCACGAGAGCAGAGTAAGCACCTTGCCTTAGGGGTGCTGAGCTGAGGTGCTGTGTTTTGAAGATGGGGCCCAGGGAAGCATGCCCTCTTCTGGTCACTAGAAGTTGGGGACAAGATGGAAACTGGCAACCTAGAAAAGGCCAGGTGCTAGGTGACAGGTGGGCCAGCCTGGGATTGATGTTGGGTTCTTGGAATGTGACTGGCACAGTCTTCAAGTTTTCTGACTATGGTCTGGGTTGACTCCAGTGCCTGGGGCTGCTGAAGGGAGCAGAAGGGACTCTGGACAAACCCAGAGGACTTTTTCTTACGTTCATATGCCAAATACCAAAATGATCCAAAAAAAGAAAACTGATAAAGAATAATGCCCACGCCATACAGGTGACAGTGTCCCATTAGACTTAACTCCTGTTGTGCAACAGCAACATGCAGCATGTTTCCTTGATGCTGCAGACGTTCTCTAAATCGCAGCCTACACGCTCTCCAATATTACCAGCTGACATGCAGCAGAGAAAACCTTGAAGGGCATACATCAGAAAGGAATCACATGCTTTCTCTTTTTCTCATTGAAACTTAACCAAAGAGCCTTTCCCATCAATTGCAATGATAGCTGAAAGAAAGCATGCTCTCTACTTGCATTAGCAACCAGGAACTATTTGAGAATATTTCCCTTCTCTTTTTCTAATAATGATGAAAAAAATAAATGGTGTCACTCCTGATGGGGTTGGGGGCATGTCAGGTTACTGGCAGAGAAGAATTTGGGCTTTCTTGAAAAGATGAAATGCCCAAGGCTTCTCAGCCTGAGGGCAGCCTGCCATTGCCGGACAGTGTGCCATTGACCATGGAGAGGGTAACAGGATGGGAAAAAGTATAGTTGGCCCATTGTTTAAATGGGACTCCAGACATCCTGATTTGCTGTGTATTAATTGAAGACCTGGGGAGGGGGCGGGAGTGGAGATGAGAGAGTCAATGTGTGTGTGTGTGGGGGGACATCTGTAATACTTTCAACAATAAAGATAAATGAAAAAGAAACCGCTAGTTTTGTGGCTAAAATAGTTTTGCTTCTGAAATTTGCTAAGAAACGGGTGCTGATTTCTCAGAAAACTCAAGGCCAAGTTTAATTTTTCCAGCTTTCAACCTAAAACAGTATCCCTTTTTTCTAAAGAGTGAAAGCCTTAAATGGAAATCAAAGTCTGAGGCGCAAGCACTAACGCTCTTTGCCTGCACTGGTGCTTAAGAGAAACTACATTCGGCGTTTCCTTTCTCACTTCTGAGAAAGCGGTTCAAAGGTCAAGCCTAATGGAACTCTTCAGAAGTTTTATTTTCCTCTGCAGTCTTAATAAAAGGCTCAGAGCTCGACCCAATAAAATTCAGACTATGAAGCAATCTCAGTTGTTGAAGGAACCTCCATGGATTTTTTTTCCCTTTAAAATAATCATAGAGGAGATGAAAGGCAGCGCCTTCGTATTTCATTAAAAGAATATATAAACTCATCCATACATATGCAGATCTCCTTATTTCCTTTGTAGATATTACTTAAATTTTTTCTTTTGGTTTCAGTTATCATCATAGGTATGATTATTAAAGCATACACATTTTGATACGCCATAATGAAACATAAAATATAACTTTACTGAAAATGCATCCCTTGATGAGATGGATGTGGGGTTTTAAAAATTAGTTTATGTATCTACATACAAATGTTATTTTTTGCTAGAATAAGACAAGTCAGTACGAAAATTTCTGTATTTGACTTTTACGTTGCGGAAGAAATATTAAGGTCTTTTATTAGTGATGCAAAAGAAAATGGTTGGGTAACAATGATCTGCAGACCAGAGCTTCTTAAACTTTAATGCAAAATGAATCAACATGGGATGCTATTAAAATGCAGATTCTGGGCAGCAGGTCTGGGCTGGGGCCTGAGATTCTGCATTCTAAAGGCTCCAAGTTGTAAGATGAGTCCGAGGCACCCCTTGGGATGTGCTTTGGCTGCAGAGAATGGCCTTGCTGGTGAGGTGATGAGCACCCACCTAAGCTGTAAGGGGCATATACAGGCACCCACAAGTCAGTGCTGAATCACAACAGCACCAAGTGCCTAGTCCATGCTGAAGAGGCCCAGGCTAGAGCAGGATGCTGTGGGCTGAAGTTAATCAGGAATGACTGGATGTGGCTGTGCATTACATTGGGTCTGATGGGGGTCAAGGGCACGCAGGTAAGGGCAGATTAGACCTCGGCTAGCTGAGAAAGGCTCAACAGGAGAAAATAGAGACATTAGGAGGGTTTGGCTGGGGACAGGGAAGGTGAAGGAATTGCTGGGAATCTTTAAAAGGCAAGTTGAAAATTTTGACAGTTTTAAAGGGAATAGCGCCATCTCATAAACTATGATACTTGGATAATAAATAATCAAAGCAAAGAGTTCCCAGAAAAGGCCACGTAAAAGCAGTGTATGAGGGAATATTTAAGTCAATGGTGTGACATCCATATAATGGATGCAGTGGTTAAATGAATAAAGTCAGTCTACATATTTTGACAGAAAAGACTGCCATGTCATATGATACGAATAAAATAAAGTTGCAACATAATAAACATACATTATAATTACTGCAAAATAAAGATAATATATACTGTGAGAAATTTTAAAAAATGAATTATGCTTTGAAAAATCCACACTGCAACATTTTAAAAAGTGAGTTTAAATTTTGTTGATTGCATTATCAATTATATTGAACACCTGGCTTCCCAAATTCAGACTTTTGATAAAAAAAAGGAAAACTCTAAGACTGCAAATGTCAGGTGATCCGAAGGAATGAAATGAGAGATAGTGATTCTTGTTTTGTAGAAACTGTTCCATTTTCATAAGTGGGTATATCCAATTTACCAAAGCACTAGTGGTTTATTATATTAGGGTGATTTGTTCAGATGCTTAATGATTTATGTGTGAAACTAGTAAAAACTGCTCTTCATTTTTTTGTAATTTCATTCTCTATAACCTGATGCTGTTACACGCCTTTGAGTCAGCTCTGACTCCTGACGGCCCTATGAACGAGTGATGTCCACAATGTCCTGTCCTCAACAGCCCTGCTCAGCGCCTGTAGACTCATGTCCATGGCTTCTTTTATGTTGTCAGTCCATCTCATATCTGGTCTTCCTTTTTTCCTGCAGCCTTCTATTTTTCCCAGCATTATCATGCTTTCCAAAGAACCCTGCCTTCTCAGATACCACAAATCTTTTCAAATGTAGAGAGGGTAAATGTGTGTATGTTGACTGGCACGTTGTATTTTAAACACTACACAAAGTTCTTCTTTGGCAAAGCCATATCTATATGAGCAAATGGTTGGCCAGCTAAACGGCCTCACCCAGGGTCTTCTGAGCATGTGTGACACACCCCAAAGGCCCTCCTTTGAGGATCTAGAATGCCGCCTCCGGGTTCCCATTGATCCAAAGGTAGCTCTGCCTGAGGGGTGAGCTCTGTCCAGCATGTTTTATCCTGAATGCCCACTCATGGCTCCAAGCATAGCCTCTTGTATTTGTCAGTCTGCTAGGGCTGCCATAACAAAATGCCATAGGCTGGAAATTTGTTTTCTCACAGTTCTGGAGGCTAAAAGTTCAACATTAAGGTGCCAGCAAGTTTGGTTTCTCCTGAGGCCTCTCTCCTTGGCTAGCAGATGGCTGCCTTCCCCCTGTGTCCTCACATGGCCTTTTCTCTTATAAGGACACCAGTCACATTTGATTAGGGCCTCAGCCTGCTGGCCTCATTTTAACTTAATCACCTCTTTAAAGACCTTCTCTCCAGATATGGTTACATTCTAAGGTCCTGGAGACTGGGCCTTGAGCACATGCATTTGGGGAGACACAATCCAGTCCTAGCAGCAATCTTGAGCAAGCTCGAATTCAGGCACTGTAGAGTGACACGGGACAGGAGAGGTGCAAAGAGGACAGGGCAGAGCCGGGGCAACAGCGGCCCTGGCAGTCAGTGCTAAGAGAGAAGACGGCGAGGAGGAGGTGGTTAGAGGGGAGCAGGGGGCAGAGGCAGAGACACCCCACACCACAAATGCTCACTTCTCAGCGCCGCGCTCGGAGTTCCTGCCATGGCCCCAAAGCAGCCTTTGTGCCCAGGCCCGTGATCTGGTTTTCAATGAGACCGCCTGGCCAGGCTGCTGCGGCGGCTTCCTGTCCCTTTCATAGCCCTCTGGAAACGTACAACAAGCTCCTATTGACTGAGGACCAGGGTGCGTTTTTATTCCTCGCAATTTGTAAGTGCTTATTACAGGGAATGAGCTAATGTGACACATCACATACAAGTGCTTCAGTAGATGGTATGGGCTTCAATGACACGCACAGAAGGTCCTGTTACATGTTGCATGTATTGCCTTAATTTTTATTAAAGCAACAGTGCAGGGTAATCAAACAAACACTTTTCCTTTCTAATGGATACAAATGTAAATTTATGATCATCAAGGGGTCATGGTTACTTAAGCAGAGCAGGTCAAGCCTGTGTGTGCATGTGCGTGTGCGTGTACCTGTGTCCAGTATGCACACTGCTTAGCAGACAAGTCCAGTGTTTGTGTTTCTAACGGCTACTTTTACAATACTAGCAGTATTGACTATTACTTTCAGGCTTACTTTGGCTAAATTTAAATCTGTTAACGTTTCCGTAATCTTCAAAACAAAGCACAGCAAATATCTTGGAAGGCCCCCTGCAGAAGCATTTCAGTTTATCTAAAGGAGCCCATGTTTTATATTTTCTTCCTTAATGTCAGAAGCACTTCTACTGTGGTATAGATGTTAATTGCCACTTATCTTAATGAGCTCTTTTCTAATATAGAATAGCCTGGCTTGACATACAGCAGACCTCTTTGAGGCGTAGAGATAGGGATAGGTGTCTGCTGGCTCCTGGGAGAGATGGGATGTGGTATTTCCTGCCTGCCTCCTTTGTTCTGGGTGGAGGCTGTCTGATTTAGGGCCTTTGAGGGATGAGTTGCTGCCTTCATCTTCCGTGTGAGGGGAAATTACCCCGTAGAAGTCACGAAACAGAACTTTGGCTCCAAAAGCAAAAAGCACAGCAGGAGCCTCTGTAGTTATTAAAACAGAATTATGTGGTAGCTGGTGTAATCAGTTACTAAGAGCAATTTTTAATAAAACTGTGGCAGATAGTTTCAGTTTAAATTTGATTTATTTTAAAGTTTATATGATTTTAAATGAGATTATTTCCTAGTTAATATTCCTATCTCATCTCGCCTATCCCAAAATTTCTAGTGTCCAGAACAGTGCCTAGTGGTTCTAGGTACTCAATAAATCTCTGCTGACTAAAAGAATGAATATATTTAAAACTGATCACCACACAGCACTATTTCTCAAACAGTGTTAGTATTTTCATCCTATAAAATAATGTTGTGCCATCAACTTTAAAAAGCTATTTAGCATTATTTTAACTGAGTCTAATAGTGAATATATTAGCTAATATATTATTGTAATATTTTATTTATTTAATCATAAGAAAATGCGGGCAAGAGATTACAGAACTTACTTAGGTAATATATTTGGCAAATAATAAATGGGCCAAGACACTGTGCATGTTCTCCTTAAAATCTGGGCTTTGGAGCTGCCCACAAAGTAGCAGAAGGAACTGCTTTGCAAAGGGTCATGCTCAGGATCCATGGAGCCACTTCCGCTCATTCTTTGTCACAGTGACCCTCATTTGCTGCTCCTCCATCTGACTTTGGCTGCTGTCTGTAAGAGCAGAGCCTGAACAGCTTTTAGATGGCTCTTTTCTGTTTTCCTTTCTTTGCCTTTTTTTTTTTTTTAAATTGAGGCAACATACGCATAACATAAAGTTACTATTTTAACCATTTTTTAAGTGAACAGTTCACTGGCATTAGGTCCACTAGCATTGCTAAGCAACCAAAACCACCGTCTCTGTCCAGAACTTTTTCATCTTCCCAAACTGAAACTCTAATTCCCCATGCCCACTCCTCCTGTCCCCTGGCAACCAGCATTCTAATTTCTAATCGATGAGGATGGTAGATTGATTTCAAATTCTAATTTTAACATGCACAATTTGAAAACTTCTCACTGAATAATACTAAAACTCTGTAAGAGAGAAAAGACACTGGTCTGCAATGAGAGAAATAAGGCAGATATTAGAAAAGAGCGGAGAAATAAAAAACAAAGGCCGCAGATCCAATACACAGCTGTCAGAGAGACTAGATCTACTTAGACGATTTGCATCATTTCCTTCCCGGCTCCTATACACAGATACCTGGTACTGCCATCCTCCAAAAACATAAAAGATGCGAGTGTTTCCTTCTTTTTATTTTTTGTAAGGAAATAAAAACGTTGATGCCAATATGTGCCACAGGGCCCTAAAAGTGTGGATTTCAGCTGCATACACTCCGGTTCTCCTTTATTTAAGGCACGGCATATGGAGATATTAGCTTCTCCCATAAAGGAAAATTGCAACAAAGATGTAAGCAAAAGTGCTCTGAGAGCTGTGCTATGAAGATATGCTTCTAACAGTCAAGAGGCTTAGATTTCCTGGTATGTAATTATAAATAAAACTAACATTCTCTTTTCAAACATGTATAAGACCTCAACAAAGTCCAAAGACTGAAAAAGTTTAAATCATAAGCCATGATGCCAAAATACATAATTTTGAACCCTAGAAGTTAAAACATATTAGTTCTAGTAATAGTCACTTGGGGAAAATTAAAATTCATTATTTGCAGGATGATGCAAAACTCTTGCCATAAAAAAAGTATTAGGTTTTGGACTTGAATTTTAGATTGGGGATGTCTCGCAATGAAATCTGAACAGTTCAATATAGTCCTTTATTTTAAGAAAGCTCTACAAGCAAGGCCTTATGGTACTTTATACCCTATCCATTCTGCATGATGCCAGGGCATTAGTTCCTTTTCTGTTAAGTCACAGCAATCCAGTTCTGGTTCTAGGTTTGCTTCTGTCTGTTTTGCTTGTGCAGCTGGGCTTAGAATGGTGGTATGCTTTTCTTTTTCAGAATGAACACATTATTAAGGCCAGTGCCTAGCATTCTTGAAAGTAATGGAGTGAATCTGTAATTCATATAACGCTAATCTGCATATACATTTTACACGTACAAAAGATGAGTGGCCAACATTCTCTTATTCATTCTAACATTTCTTATTCATTCTAACATTTCTTATTGGTGTTTCTCTTTTTTGGCTGATAGTGTGCACCCAATAAATATAAATGACATAATCCATAACTTGAAAAGCTAAGAGCCATGACAATATACTGAAAGAGGAAAAAAGGCTATAAAAGTGACAGCAATATAAAATGGAAAGGATATGCCACTTAGTAAAATAAAATGCATTTAGCTCGCAGTAGAAAATAAAGTAGCTTATCTGTAGCTAGAGAAACATAAATTTGGTTTCTTATTAAGTCAAATTCCCTTAATATGAAAATTCAAAACCTTCCCATTGGAGATAAAACATTTATCCTCAATTTAAATATGCAATGTTAAATAAAGCAACGCCAATTCAATATTCGACTTAGCATTTTTTAAGAGCTTACTATTACTCTATTTCTATATGTTTTCGGTTGCATGTCAGGAAAATTTATTTAAAAACTGTTGAACTGCCATCTGAAGAATATTCTATATTCTTCCCACACATGACCAGAACGTATTAAAGACTGGGGACCAATTTCAGGACCAATACTATAGAGATTGCTGTTGAGATTGAAAACCTGAACATGCAGGATGCTGCACAGTATAAATGTAAGTATATCTCATTTCTAGTAGTTAACAGTGAAATAAACATTTATTACAGTTCACTTTTACAATGGATGTTCTACCCAATATAACATTTAACATGAACCAAACCCTCCATGGGGGTGGAATTGTGCTAAGGAAGCTATCTCAAAGAATACCATAAAATAATCACATTCTACCTTTATGTTTGCAAGAGTGATTTCTTTTAAGAAAATAATCTATGCAACCCCCTCAACAGAGTACTTATGCACTTTTGTGCTCCATCAGAGAAAATTCCTGGAGACGAATTTCAAGTATGGCACCCGAGTCAAGTCACATGCCCTGCTACACAGAAATACCAGAAATCTGACAAGTCTACTGTATTCACAGATGTAGATATATATTTATGGGACTCTATCAGCATAAATCAAATGGCTATGAATAAAACATTATTTAATTCTGCAGGAATTCAATTCCAACTTCAGAAGTAGAGCATCACTAAATCCCTTGCCACCGTTGAAAAAAAGAAAGCCAAAAAAAAACACATCTCAACCTAACAATTTCTTAAATACATTATGTTCAAGTGCTTATCAATGCCCAAACAACTTTAACCTCATGTTTCCTTTCAGACACAGAAAAATAATGATACTATGGACTAAGTTTTTCTATTTTTAGTTTAGCAGGGTATATGGACCACTTTACACACTGATAAACAGAAACATACCCAGTGACAAAGCATGCGTCCACTGAAACAGTAAAATACCTAGTCCATGATACTTGAAGGCAAATGAGATCATCCCCAATCCCCATTTTCCTTTGCATTAAAGAGAGAGCTGTTTCAGACCTTATCAAATAGCTGAAACCTCAAGCACCTACCAGTGTTCTGATCCAAAGATCATCTGTACTATCTGCTCCTAAACCACAGAAGATACTAGGGATCCATGACCAAGTGTCCCGTGTTCCAACACAGACCAAAGATTATACAACCCAACCAAAGTCAACCCTTTAATACTTAGCTCATGACGTGAATGGTGGATAATGTGATGTAGGAAAAAGTAATGCTGTACAATGCCTGGTTAGAAAGCCTTTTTGGACATATGTAGGAAAAAGAAAAAGCTTTGTACCCACCTGGGATCTTTCTGAATGCTATCAATGGACGGGGATCTGGCCAAGGTGCCTTCGGGCGGGAGGGTAGGGCCGGATTTGCTGTACGGAGACTCAACAGAGGGGCAATACTGTAGCTGTCGGTAGGGGTCCGCGTAATTGGAGGCTGGGCCTGCGGCGTAGCTGGCCCTCTGGAAGGTGGCCGTGGCAGCATTCGGTGGGCCATGCTGGCTGCCTGTGCGCTGCAAGGGGACGGAGTCGACACCAGGGGAAGATGGGGCTAGGACAGGAAAGTAGGGACAAAGTAAAAAATTGAGGACCTGCTCACAGAAACAGTTAACCAGGTCTAGGCAGGGGGAAAAATTACACACATAAAAAAACAAGGGTTTGAAAGAATAAAAAAAATTAATTGGTCATATCTGAACCAATATATTAATGTTATCCAGTGATGATAATTAGCATGCGATTTCAGAAATAAAACTCTCAGCTCGAGGGGAAAATGCATCTGCCGTCTGTTTATTGCTTACCAATATCCAAGGGAAGCTTTGTTAATCTGAGGTAAACTCTGTGCAAAACCAAAACCCAGTATATATACAGGGAACATTTAATAGGGAGTCATGGACAATTAATTAGTGTTCATGTTGAGAAAATTCAGAAACTGTTCATGTGATGTTACATTAAGTTTATTAAGGGTGTAAAATGAACTTAGTAACGCAGTTGATTTTCCTGTATTAAAAATTTAAGGAAAAGTGAGGAAATGCATGCATGGAGTGGAGGTGGGGCTTGTGTTTCCCTAATTAGTACTAGAGCTGTAAATGTAGGACTGCTCTAGCTCCTGTCAAGTAACTCACAAAAGATTTTCATAGACCTCTTTCAACCAAAGCTGTCACAGTTACTGATACATCAGGAGATGGGTGGGGGTGCAGGAGAAGGTGAAGACCAGCCCAATGTAACCCAAACAAAATAATGAGCTTACTTGGCTTTCCCAGAGCATTTGCATCTTTTTGATGTGTCGAAATTATTTTGAGAAGATTTCACACCAGTTACTAAAATCAGTATAACTATTTCCAAATTGAATTTCAATTTTTTGTTTCCTTCCTAGATTCTTTTCTGTTGGTATCATGTTGTGATTTTTTGAGACTTTCTGGATCTCAAAAAATTTGACACCTAAGGTTTTAGTTGACCTATACAGTGAAAGCAGCATCTTTCATATTAATAGAATATGACCAGCTATCACCTGCTGCAACAATTATTAGCCATGATCAGTTTTAGGTAATATATTTACTTCCTGGCTTTGTAGATCATAATATGGCCAGAGTATAGCCAGTGTCTAGTATGCCCACTTCTATCATGGATGTTCTATATGGCATTAAGTTCCAATTATAAATCACACCCCATAACTTTGACTTGCTGAGCTTCTTTATGGATGATAATAGAGTTTATTTTATCTTCTCTTATATTAAATGACATCTGCCATGTCAAACACAAAAGAAATTATGTCACATCGAGAAAACAATTGTTAAAAGAAGTTAAGGAAATCATGTAGGAATGACAAAAGAGTCACAGAGTGAACTGGAGGAACACATTCTAATACTGAGAACTGATTTTTAACTGAGAGTTCAGCACTTCTTATTTCCAACGAGCTTTTAACACTTAATCTTATAATCACAAAAATTACGGAAATAGGTACTATGACACGGTGAAAACTAGAAAAATATTTAAGAACAACTTTCTAAACAGAAAGTGTATACATTCCCAGAGGATCTGTCCTTTGAAATGGCGAGGTTTGGTCTAACAGATTAAGTTTCATAATGATCAGATTAGGCTAATAAACATGAAGTTTATAACCAGAAAATCTGTTTTATGTCTTTATGCAATTTCTGGAGGATTTATATTTTTTCTAAAATACTACAAACAAGTCATTTACAATCATGTTTAAAAAGTTAACCAACAATGTGCTTCGTATTATGGTGAAAGGGGTTTAAAACTTAGATCAGGGATAACCTTGCTCTTAGAAGAACAAATGCACAAAGGTAAACAAAATTTCTTTTCTAAAAGAGTCATGATAAGCTAACCGGCAAATCAAGGGCAAAAAGGAGAAGACCAAGTACACTTGACATTTTTCAGATAAATGCATATTTTCATTTAGGAAACTAAATATCTACACGCAAGAATGCTGCAAATGATAACTGAGATTAGATATCCGTTTCTATGCCAAATTATTAATTACTAATACAAGAAATACAATGATTAATAGGGAGGAGGAAAAAATGGCAGAATTAGAAAGTAACATTGAAATCTAAAGAAACACAATTGTTAACAAAATTAAAACATAAACAACAGAACACATACGGTGAACAACCTGACAAGCCATGCCAAAAAACTCTCAAAGAAACATAAATTAAAGGAGACTATAATGAGAGGAGTTTAAGAAAAGCACTCCTAGCAGCAGACAAACAATGATGGAGACTATAAGGCAGATTGGGTCAAAACGTGAAAATAGCATGTGAAACACAGTTAATTAGGCAGAAACAGAGAATACGGGGAGGAAGAAAAGGTAAAAGAAAATTTATGAATATCATTAGGCTCATATTTGCATTTTACTTTAGCCATTTGGGGGAAAATATCATGGAATTTATTCAGAGCTTGGCTGCTGAAGTTAGGGAAAATTGGGTTCACATTGGCCTCTTTGTCAATTCTTAGTATTGGACAAGTTAACAGAGATCTCTAAGCTCTAGTTTCCTGATTATAAAATGAAGAGAAGAAAATGGCAGCATGAGACTGCTGTGTGCTTTAAATGCATGAAAAGCATTAAAAACCTAATATATAGAAAATGTTAAACAATTGAACTATTACAATTATTACCATTTACAATCAACTGATATTAGAATAGGGGTGATGGTGGACAGCTTCACACCACTTGAAGCACAACCCAACATCTTCTACAAGGGACACACTCAAGGGGCGGGCTCAGCAGGCACCAGAGTCTTACTGAAGTAAGCCCTGCTTCACAGGTGGGCCTCTGCAAGCTGATCCTCCACAGTGGCAGTAGCTGTTCTTGGCAGCCAATTGGCCTAAGGGTAAATCTGTCCCACTGAGGTGCCAACAGTGATCAAGGCTCAACTACAATGAAGGATGTACACTACACACATGGGGGGCATGCCTGGAGTGCCCAGCTTGGGTGATCAGGGAGGCTGTGTCACTGGACCCTACAGGACATCTACTACATAAGGTTACTCTAACAAGACTGGGAGATGTAGTAGCTCTACCTAATACATAAAACAAGCACTGGGAGGCAGCCAAAATGAGGATACAAAGAAGCATGTCCCAAATGCAGAACAGAACAAAACTACAGAAAAAGAGCTAAACGAAACAAAACAGAGACAAGCAATCTACTAGAAGCAGAGTTCAAAACACTGGTTATAAGGATGCTCAATGAACTTAGGGGAAGAGTAGATGAACTCAGTGAGAATTTCAACAAAGAAAAAAACCATAAAAAATAACCAGTTAGAAATGAAGAATACACTAACTAAAATGATGTATACATTATAAGAAATAAACAGTGGAGTGGATAAAGCAGATGATCAAATCAGAGATTTGGAAGATAAGGAAGCAGAAAATACCCAATCAGAACATCAAAAATAAAAAAATAATCCAAAAAAATGAGGATAGTATAAGGGAGCTGCTGGAACAACTTCAATTGTACAAACATTCACATCATGGGGATACCGGAAGGAGAAGAGAGCGAGCAAGAAATAGTAAACATATGTGAAAAATAATGAAAACTTCCTAACCTGGTGAATGAAATGGACATACAAGTCCAGAAAGCACAGAGTGTCCTAAACAAGATGAACCTAACGAAGCCCCTAACAAGACACATCATAATGCAAAAGGTTAAAGACAAAAAAATAATTTTAAAAGCTGCAAGATAAAATCAGGTAGTTATCTACAAGGGAACTCCCAAAAGAATGTCAACTGATTTTCAATAGAAACTTTGAAGGCCAGAAGGGACTGGCATGAAATATGCAAAATGATGAAAAGCAAAGACCTATAACCAAGATTACTCTTTAGAGCAAAGCTATCATTTAGAATAGATGGACGGATAAAGAGCTTACCAGACAAGGAAAAATAAAGGAGTTAATCACCATCAAACCAGTATTACAAGCAATGTTAAGGGATCTTCTTTAACAACAACAAGAAGAAAAAAGGTAAAAAATATGAATAACAAAATGGCAATAAATAGTATCTATCAACAGTGATTTTAAATGAAAGCGAATTAAATTCTGCTTTGTCCGATTGTTTTCTCATAATTAAAGTTAAAATATTTTGGCAAGACAACCATATAGATGCTGCTGTGTACTTCTCTATGACATCAGGAATCGCACAATACCAATCTGTCTCATCACTGGAGAAAATGTTTGTTCAACATATTTAATAAGTAATCTGTAGGATGTTTTGTGAATATTCAGTTCCCTACTAACTATCCAATTGTCTTTACCAATTATCCATCAAAGGTCCTTGTTTGAATAAAAGATTAGATTGATAGCTGCAAAAAAAAAAAAAAATAGGTCTGATAACAAACAAGATCCTTACATATGCTGTCTACAAGAGACTCACTTCACATAGACAGACACACACAGACTAAAGTAAAGGGATGGAAAAATATATTTCATAAAAATGGAAACAAACAAATTAAAACTGGGGTAGCAATACTTATACCAGACAAAATAGACTTTAAAACAAAGGCTATATAACAAGAGACAAAGTACCCAGCAAGTCTACTTCTGGGTATTTATATGAAGAAACCCAAAACACTAAATCAAAAAAGACATATACATCCCTCTATTCACTGCAGCATTATTTACAATAGCCAAGATATGGAAGCAATCTAAGTGCCCATCAACAGATGATCGGATAAAGAGGAAGCTGTGCATAAATACAATGGCATATGACTCAGCCATAAAAAAGAATGAAATCTTGCCATTTGTGACAACATGGATGGACCTAGAAGGTATTGTGCTGAGTGAAATAAGTCAGGCGGAGGAAGACAAATGCCACATGATTTCACTTACATGTGGAATCTAAAAATGAAATAAAAATTTTAAAAAAGGAGAACAGAAACAGACTCATAGATACAGAGAATATTTCGACAGTTGCCAGATGGGAAGGAGATAGGGAGATGGGTGAAAAAGGTGAAGGGATTAAGAAGTACAAATTGGTAGTTACAGGGTAGTCACAGGGATGTAAATTACAGCATGAGGGAATAGAGTCAATAGCATTGTGATAACTATGTATGATGTCAGATGGGTACCAGGTTTATTGGGGTGATTACTTAATAAGTTATACAACATCACTGGGTTGTACACCAGGAACTAATACAATATTGCATGTGAACTATAATTAAAGCATTAAAAAAATATTTAAAGTAAAAAAAATAAAACGATAAAACAGGAAGATATCACACTGGGGTGAAAGACCCTTCCCACTTTTGTTTCAACAACCCTAAAAGAGAGCAGACACCTCATTCTCACTTTTGGATGGGAAACTGAGGCACAGAGAGATTATGTGACTGGCCCAATTTTGCCTGAGATCCAGTAGAGAAGGAACTCAAGCCCTTGCACTCTGCTTCCTGAGTTTATGCTCACAACCACCACTGCAAACTGGATCGAGTTTAAAACTTTAAAGATTCATGTCACTGAATTACGTAACGTCTTGGAAAACTTAGAAAATGATGTGAGGGCTAAAAATAAGTGACATGTCTACTGGAGGTACAGAGAAGAGATGGGTTTATAATATGAATTAGTAACCTATTATATTAAAAAATGTTACAAATTGATGTGTTAACTAATCTATGCCATTTCACATTAAGTTGAATTTGAGATATGCAGGAAAATATACAAAAATTCTTTACACAGAACCTAATTTTGTTCATTTCTATGAAAATCAAAAAATGGAAATACATATAGTTAACTTCACTTTAAAGTGTTTTGAGTCTTAGTTTAAAAAGTGATATCACTATATTAAGAAAAAAGAGGGTGGGCTATGAAATCTAAGATCAGTAAACAACTTTGAGAAAGATCATACTAGAAATCACAATCACATCTGTGGCATGGCCCTTTAGAAGTATCATTCCTGAATCCATAGGTTCAATGTCTGTTAGGCCACAATAAATATGATAGCTGATGAGAATTTCAAAAGATAAAATCAGAATTCAAGTTGGTATTTCCAAATCGAAATAAATTAGAGACCGATCAATGCAATGAAAATGTAAAGTAGCAATACAAATGGCGAGAAATATACACTACAGTAAGAACAGGTTATATGATCGGATAGAAAAGAAATGTGTGAGAATCTAACAGATCTCAATCTAACAGTTAGTAATGTAACAATATACTGCCTTGTATTTTTAAGCATGACATAAAAAAAATGACTTCGACACATAAAGATGAAACTCCCCTTTCTGGCCTGCCTGTGCAGACCCAAACCACAGTCTCTATTAGCATGGATAAGCGGGTGTTGGTCACACTATTGGAAGACTTTCTTTTAATGCAGTATTTCCCTTAATTCCTGTTCTGTTATACCTTTTTTCTTTGTTGAGTTTTAGAGCTCAGTTGACCAAATCGCCCTTGTAGGATTTCTCTATTCAACTGAAGCTTCTTGTGGCAAACATCTGAAGTGGAAGGTGCTTCATCAGCTCTGTGAACACTCCTCTCCTCACCTGCCCTGCAAACAACCCTTCTCCCTGACTAAGCTCTTAGAGCTCAATGAACCATCATAGTGGTCTCTTTGAGGAGATTTCAGAAGTAGCGTCTTCAGCAGGTGACTTGATATGTCACCCCACTTCTACGTTGTTCATGAAATTATCTGTTTCCCATAGAGCTACACAAGTGAAGGTCTGGTGTGTAAGAAAAAGAAGAGAGATGTGTTTTATGTGAATATTTGAGAGGGGAAGAGAGATCCTTTTTAATGAAATCAAACATTCTCCAGGTACTCTGATGATGAGAGATGGTTACAGGCATTTACTGAGAGAGGGGAAAAAAGAGCAGAATAAAATACAAGAGTCTGGCACATGAAGAAACTTAGGGGGGATATATAAAGTAGAGTTCAACAAAAGGAAGAAAGAAGTTTCTGTTTTTGTATTATTTATCTTTGTTTTAGGTGTATTTCTATATACAAAAAATACAGAAACATAAAAAAACATTTACACGTTACATAAATACAAATTACGCATGCAATAAGCTAGTTAAATAATATATATTCTCTCTGCAAGCTCAGAAAATAAAGGTGGCTTAGGTGACTGTGGGTCCAACAACAAGGCCAACACACTCTTCAAGAGGGTTCGAGTCTATTACTTTAGGAATTAGGGACCTTTAGTATCCAATCCACTACAATTCTAAGAGTATTGTCCTTTAGAACTTAATTGTAAAAGTGTTCCAGCTTTCTGCACTCTGCACAGGTTGATCCATTCTAAACTCAATGGAAAAATATTCAAGGTTAAATTTAAGATAACCTTTTAATGTCAGATATTATTACATTTGTGGGAAGTGGCATTTAATGCAGAATTTTTAGTAGTAATGGAGTCATTATTATTGGAGTTGATGTTGATATTTCTGAATTTTACTATGAACTGTTCTACTAGCAAACACCCTGTCTTCATTCAGCTATAATTAGATTTTTTATTTACATCACTTTAGGTGAGTTGATATAGGTAAGCATCTGGAAGCTCTTCCTCGCTTTAAGACGTTATTTATCATTGGGATTATTAGACATTTCCAACTGGGTAATAATGTGTCCCTGTCTTTTTAGATAAAAAGGAAAAATTTTAACTAAGAAGTTATGAAGGACCTAATCTGACTTGCTGAGAAGCAATCACTTTTACAATTTGAAGTAATATCATCTCATAAATAATAAACTGCTAATAATCTACATTTTTATAAACTCAAGCGATTTTAATTGAAAATGCTATTTATGTATCTTTGAAGAATAGTAATAAAATTTATGAATATGAAGGTCCTATGTGATCTTCCTATAACTTTATTAAGCACAGGCGATTACTGCAGAGTTAAGATTTTTTAAAATACTCTGCCCGCACGTGCAAATATTTTCACCACATTTTTTCTTTTCATTCTGCAATACTTGTCAACCTCGGAAAGATATTCAGCATGTTTTCTCCTTGCAATGTGTCTATGATAGTTCATTCTTTATTACAAGCTGACATTTTTATCACAGAAAGCTCGTTTTCTCCACTCACTTAGAATCACATTTATCTAACAGGAAATGCACGTGTCTGTCAGTGCAGCCAACACTGGCCATTCTCACTAGTTGAGAAAGATGTGTTTGGGGGGTTGTTAGAGTCAAGCGTTTATGTTAATCAAAGGGCTCCTAAGTTGACAGTCATCGATGTGTCTTGAGTTTGAAATAAAAATTTGTATTATTTAGTTTCTGCTTTAATAGACTTCACCATAAGCAAATCCGTGAGGCTCACACATTCCTGGTCTGGCTGTACTCATGATATAAACTCTGGTTTTGAGAAGCCTATCCCAGATGAAATGTATGTTTTATTTAAACAGACACCCCAGGGAAGAGTGTGCCTCTTTAAATCTTCATCATGTGAGATGTTAGCTGGTTGTCCTACAAAAGCAGGTGGGCAACTTCACACCACCGTCCTACTCACGGGCCTGCTTTCCCTGCGGCCGTCCACACAGTTCTGCCTCCCTGCCCAGAGAGCGCGGATGGCAGCCTCCGTCTCTGCCCCTCTCCCCTCATTTACTGGCTCCCCAAAAGGAGTGGCTGTCATGTCTGGTGAAATGGCACTCTTCGGGGAGCCCTCTTGACCACGGACCACTGCAGATTCAGTGGTTTTACCTGAATCAAGTGGATTTTACCTTCTCTTAGGCTGCCAGACCTCTGATCTCTGGGGCTGCGATGCTGGCTTCTATCCTGGGGCATGGGGGCAGCTGCTCGACCTTCTCTCTGCCTCTTCCCTAAGAGCACATCTGGGCCCAGGGAGGCTGTCTCCCTTTGCTGGGCCTGGGTGGAGAAGAGGTCTGCGGTTTTTGTCCTGCAGTGGCTGGGATGCCTGAGCCTGAAGTGTCTGAATTAGGTCTGGGGTGGGGTGCAGAAGACCCTCTTTAGACCACGTTCTCTGGCATAGCCGTGGCCTGTTCAGCTGACTTAAATTCTATTAACTTATTCGTATGTTTCACCATCCATAAGCCTGGAATGAAAGAGAGGTGAGAAGCAGGATTTGTGCACCCTGATCCTCTTACATTACTTAAATGTATATAAATGCACATATGTAAGGTCTCCATCAGTATGGTTAGGGAGATTTAATTTAGGGAAGCCTAGAGAACATCTTCTGAATACCCAAAGTAAGACTGTGCTCCTAATCTGAGTTAGAGTCGGAGGTTTGTATCAGCCTTTATAATGTCACAGGGGTGAGTGGCTTAGGATGGCAGCAGAAAAGGAGAGACGGGGGAGAAAGACAGAGAGGATGGGTGGAAAAAGATGCTGGCTGTTTGAGCCTAAGAAGCAACACTGAGAAATCCCCTTTGGTGGGAAGTTTAGGGAGCTTTCACATTTCATCTTTAAGATTTATAATTGTTTCCTGGTCTTTCCTGTGCAGTCATCTCCTTGTGTATCTCTCACTCTAGAATTGTCTATTACTCAGGAAAGCCCTTGTGGTGTTTGGGGCAAAGGAGGCCCAGGGATGGGGTTAGCCCAGGGCAGGGAGAGGAGAGTGGCCACAGAGCCAAGAGTGATGCGTCCTTGAACCTCCCAGTGTATCTAGCACATGGCATGTCTTTAACAGATACTATTTGAATAACAGCATATAGAAAATCCCGAAGCTCTATAGAGGAGAATTAATCCATATTTATTTCGGTTTTAAATGATGATTTTTACAAATGTAGGGTCAGTCAACCAAGGTGACTCTTAAGAGCCCAGGTTCTAAGACAAGACTGCCTGGGTGTGAACTTTGAAGACTGGCTCTATACAACCAGTGTGACCTTGGGCAGCTTACTCAACGTCTCTGTGCCTCAGTATTCCGATCTGTAAAGTGGGTGGTTTGGGGATTTATAAATATATTCAAAGCATTTTGAACAGTCCTGAAGGTAGTGGCGTGCTATATACTTTGCCATTCGGTCTCACCTGCTTGATGCTATGGTACCATCTAGTGATTCCCTAATTGTTTAAGCAGGTACCTGTCTTCATTCCCAAGGGCTGACCTCTTGAAGAGGGGTGACTGGCCTTCGATTCCCCAGCCCCGCTCTCCCTGATATCATCTGGAAATGCTTCAGGAATTAAACTGGAGGAACTCCAGCCAGTGGCCTGCTACTTAAGGGCAGAGAAATAAGACTGGTTGCTCAAGTCACTTGGCCACCAAGCTGAGCCAAAAGCCAGTGGCTCCTGAACACTTCAACTCTGATAGGCCCCATAAGAACATGTGCTCTTTTCCCAAAGATTTAGGACACTTGCTCTGGCCCTGGAGCCTCTTAAATGTCTGTACCAGTGACTCTAGTGTGGGGTTGTGTGCAACACAACACAGGGGATGTGAAAAATGTCCTCCTGGATATGGGAAAGCAATCCTATAATGTTTCTTTATATCAATTTTTAATCTTGGCTTTTACTAGATATAATCTCATATTATATCATATGTACATAATTTATGAGTAAAAGATATATACCCTCTTACAGGCATTTTCTCAAATGTGTGGGTTCTGATAGCTCCTGGAGTTGCAGGGTTAGCTAGGAAAGTGCAGGATTTTAAATGAAGTGAATTAAGTGTAGAAATAGGAGTAACCGGGGTGGGTGACAGCTCATGGCTTTATGCTCAGGAGATGGAGAGAGATGGTTCTCCCCACCTGTCATCCCAAGAGACCACCCGCACACTTCTGGGAATTTCCCTAGTGTTGCAGAAAGTCAGCATATTTCCTCCAAAGTGTCTCAAGTTCCATGGTGCAGGCTGGCATGGGATCTTTGACAGCTGGATGTCACAAGCTCAGCAGATCTCTGCCAGGGCACAGATAACTGTTACTGGAAAAAGCCTGGGCAAACAGGCTTTTCTTTTGAAGCACTTAGAGGACACTGCCCTGCTGCCTCCCCTCACAGGAGGGACCAAAGAATAACACTCGTTCATTCAATCAGCATGGCTCTCCATCGATGGCTGAGAGCGGAGGTCAGCAAACTTTTTCTGTAAAGGGCCAGTAAATAAATATTCTCAGCTTTACCATCTGGTCTCTGTCACAACTACTCATCGTGGCCGCTGCAGACGGAAAGCAGCTACAGCTGATATGAAATGAATGGGCGTGGCCATATCCCAATAACTTTATTTATGAATTCTCAAATGTGGATTTCATATACATTTTAAATATCACAAAATAGATTCTATCTTTTGATTGTAAACCATTTAAAAATGTAATAATCATGCTTAGCTCATGAGTGTTACTGAGACAGGTGGCCAGCGGGGTCTGGCCCAGGAGCTACAGTTTTGCCAACCCCTGCCTTAGAAAAATCTCTACAGTTCTGTTTATTTTTTAGAAGTGTGAATGTCTTTCCCTGTCTTTAATGTGACATAGATGAATAAAGTATTATGCCTTATTGTAGCTAATTTTTCATTAACCTCCAGAAGTTTATTAATGAAATAAGTCTAAGAGCAAATGAATATAAAACAGAGAGTGAACATAATCCTTTCGTTGTCAGTTTTTGTTCAAACTAGATACTGAACATCTCTGAGGTTATCTCTGTCTTTTATAAGGGATGCATAAAATTAAAATTACCTTAGTTAATAATATGCAACAAACTAAGTGCTGTATAGCCCAACCTCAGACAGGTGCAGATTTAACAGGCTGAAGGTGAGAGAGATTCTGACCAAAGAATAAATAGGTATTCTTTCTCATCTAAACCAAGATATGTATTAGTAACACTGGATGATATTTACGATGTCAAAAATAAAATAAAGTATATTTTGTGCTTTTTTTCCTATGATAAAGTAAAAATACTGAAATGTAAATATCCATAATCAACCATAACAGCAACTTAGCTTGACTGGATTTCAAAACATGTAATTTAGTATTGTAATGTAGTTAACAAAATGGCTATGCTCTACTTCGTGGTAACTGCGAGCTGCAACAGTCTGAGGACACAGAGCCCTGTGTGCCCAGTTCTAGGCCAGAATCCCACTTTCCCACGCCGCAGTCCAGTTCAGGGAAACGTGTGTCATTAGAAAGGAAGGAGAGAGAGCGCTGCTCTCCGGCAAATCAGCTACAGAATATTTCCTAAGATTACTCAGCAATGCGTGGCTTTATAATAAGTGCAATTTTCAACATCTTAATTATATCTATTTTATAGTTAAGATAAGTGTTCTCCGGCACATTTAGTCATGACATTTGACCAATTATTTTGCAAATGGCTGCACGTTCTGGGAAAATACGTGTCTTTCTTCTTGCAGCCTCTGCTGGTGTTCAATTCAAAATATATATTTAATCCGGGAGTGTTATACAGCTGATCGAACCATGTGCAATGGCCAATATCCAATCTTTAAACAATAATTTCATATAATTCAGTCTAATAGTGTGTATGAAGTAAATTCTCAGTTTTCCTTACAAAGCATGCTACATTTTTAGTAAATACATTGTTTCCCCAAGCTTGCCAAATAGACAGACTATATCATAAAAAAAAACACTTACCAGAACTAGGCATATGCCTTTTATGTCCCATGTAATGACTGTGTTTTCTTGGAGTACTTATATTCATTACATACATTAATAATGATGAATGAGAAATTAGTCCTGCTGCCTTCTATTTGCCCATTTGACAAAATAAGCTTACAACCTGCATGGCACTTCTTTCCCTTACAGCATACTCGGGGAGGTAAACTGGACTTAGGTTTGGTTTCCATCATCGTCACAAGCATTTATGATAGAAGCGGGTCATAACGCTTGTAAGGAGAGAGGACACACACGCACACATGAATGCGCATGCATGCACACAAACACACACACACGCCCCCTTTCACGAGGGAGTGTTACGGAAAATACCAAGCACGCCCCCCACCTTGGACAGGCCCGAGTGGGTCCCGAATACACACCTGTGCTCGTGCGGTAGGTGCCGGTGTGTGCTGGCGGCAGAGGGTCCCCCTGGCTCTGGCTGAGACTCCTCATAGGGGGCTTCTGATAGACTCGGTCTTCATAGATAGGGTCTATGTGGTGCTCTGGGGACTGCAGGGCCCTCAGCTCCGGGCCCAGGTGGCCGTGCTGGCTGCTGTAAGAGGCCCGGGACCCAGCTGAAAGAAAATAAGAGACATGAAGACCCAACTAACATTCAAATAGAACTTGTTTTATCAAAGACATATTTGAATTTCTTTTGGACAAAAATGTTGAAATCTGCAGAATATCAAATGAATAACATGGAATGACAGAAATGTCAAGCTAATCAGCTTATCGGCATCACCCAGCTGCCTAGCTTTGCTCCCAAACCTGATCTCCCTATAAGGATAGTGATTCTGAGATAAATCCACACCGAACAGGCCACTGAAACATCAGTGTTCTCAGGCTAACGAATGTCGCTTGGCTTGCTCACTAAGGGGATCAGGCAGACAGTCAAACCTAAAAACCTCTTATCATCTCCCAGGCCTTGCACCTTAAATTTTGCATCAAATTATTAAAGTCAGGAGCCAATGAATAAGCCACGACGGCAGGCCATCTTTATTCTGTTTCTGAGAAGTGAACTAGAATTTGTTCTCATCAGCAGTTTTTCCCTGGACAATGAAAGAACCAAAATGTTCAGACTTACAACAACCTAAGTACCTAAGAGAAGCAGATTTTTAAAAAATGTTTTTTAAGTTATATTTTGCTTAACTCTTACCCTCCAAATCGAAGCATCTGCATTTAGTATACCTTCCTCTGAAGAGGTACACGGTTGTCATAACTGGTTTAATTTATACATGGAGGCTACACAGCACTCGCCTTGTAGTAGTTGTGAGTCACTATGTTTCATTTCGTTGCATTGTAGGGGAAGAGGTGTGGCTTTGAAGCCATGCTGTGGACCAGAGAACCTCTGCACATGGGGAAATAAAGCTTTATGAGCGCTAAGAGGCTGGGTTGACACAAGGAAAAGAAGGCGTTGATTGAGAGCCGATATTTTGTCATTGATAACAGTCAGAATCACAGGAACAGAAGTGCCAGGAGAAGCACCTCCATTGAGGCGGATGGGGTAAAGAACACCTAGGACAATGGAGGACATGGGCAGCAAGGAGAAATGGTTATCTAATGGTGGTGAGTAGAGAACACACAGGACCAACTGAGCTGCAGCTGACTTTAGGAAACACCCTTCAGCTAAATCTCCAGAGCTCAGACCCACATGGCACGCTGGGATTTAACTGCAACTGCCTTGGAACAGCCCCAATTCTGAGCTCTCCATTCAAGCCTACAGCAATAGGGTGTTGGAATTCCTTAATTTTGATGGTACTTGCGGACAGCTTTACCTCTGTTCTGCTAGTCAAAGTCCCTCGCTTGGGGCCACTTTAAAGCAAATAGCTTTGATGCTCAATGATTAGTCTGCTTCTTCAGGATCACCCAACCACAGGATTTGAATATTCTTGTCTAGTATGTTTGAGAGAAAAGCCATTCGAAAGTTTCGAAATTGCCAATGGGTAAATGCTTTACTGATATATTGTATACAGGCTACTTAATTAAAAAAACAACACAGAAACATGAGGATTTCTGAACGATTGGAGCAGCACAGAGAATTCTATGAATTCCATGTTAATAAAAATCACTGACTGTTTTGAGGGAAGGCAAGTTCCTTACCTTTCCCTTTGCTAGTAATTAATTCAATCTTGATTTAGAGAGCGTTCAGATGAATGATAGGTCCAAAATAACTGCTCTGCATAATTAGATTCATTGCATCTGACTGTTCACATGCCAACATCATACTGAATATTATCTTATATTGATATTTTCCAAGAATATATTTTAATTATGATACTCCTTGAGTTTCTGCTGTCAATTCTTCCTACTTCTGGAGGGTTTAATAGTATTGGCAAGAACTTACAAGTCTAAAACCAAGAAAACAGTCGTTACAATTGATCATTGAACAATGTATGGGTTAGGAGCACTAACCCCACATGCAGTCCAAAATCCCTGTGTAACTTTTGACTTCCCAAAACTTAGCTACTGATAGCCTAATGCTGACTGGAAGCCTTATCAATAACATAGTCAATTGACACAGATTTTATATGTTTTCATGTACTACGTACTGTATCCTTACAATAAAATAAGCTAGAGAAAAAAATGTTACTAAGAAAATCATAAGAGAAAATACATGTAAAATACCATAAGTTCATGTTGTCTGTTTACAAGATGGAAAAAACTACATGTAAGTAGACCTGCATAGTTCAAACCTGCGTTATTCAAGGGTTAATTGTATATCCAAACATTTTATAGTGGAATGAACATTATTCATCACTGGTAGAGTTAGATATGTAATTTTATCACCGTTCTTTGATTCTAAAAGTCTCTAAAAACATCTAATGATAAGGAATGAAAGGGTCTGCTGGCCTTTTAAGTGGTGATATGATCTGAGGGCGTGTGTGAAAAATCCTCTTATTCTAAGCATTTACTGGGCATTAGGAGATTTTTATTAGCATACCATTAACCAGAAATTAATGACTAACAGTCCTAGGCAAGGGACAAGAATCTTAAGCTCTACCTTTATGGATATCACAATTACTCTATGCTAATATTAAGAAAAATTGTAATAGACTGGCTGGTGTGTCAGTGGTTGAGCGCTGACCCATGAACCAGGAGGTCACGGTTGGATTCCGGGTCGGGGCACATGCCTGGGTTTTGGACTCAATCGCCAGTAGGGGGCGTGCAGGAGGCAGCCAATCAATGACTCTCTCAATGTTGATGTTTCCATCTCTCTCTCTCTCCCTCTCCCTTCCTCTCTCTGAAATGAATAAAAACATATATATAAAAGAAAAAATATATAATAATAGAATTATTAAATATTTGAATAGTATAGTATATATTTTTATTAGCATGTTTTTGATAAAACTATAAGTTCATAGTGTTTCCCTATGGAAACATTTGTGCAAAATACATTTGCATTTTTAAGTATTATGCATAGCACTGAATGAGACAAGGCTTTCTAAAAGGAGCATTGTTTATACTCCTTTTCATCCATTGTGATCCTTTCAGTTGCTCATGGGTGGGCACAGTAATTGGCAAGAGAAACAGAGAGAACTCGGACAAAGCAGAGAGACAAGGAGTCAAAGGTCAAAAGTGCAAGTTCTGGAATTCATGCTCTCTACCACTCATGCTCAAGAAAGATCCATACTAACAAGACTTACTTTATTTTGGGCAATTTCAGGAAAATAATTCTCACACAACCTCTTCTAGGAATGTGCTCCAAAAATTCATGAGGTGGTGTATATATTTGCCGAGTCAAAGAAAATGAACTTTTGTTTAGTAGTAATTTTCTTTCACATTACAGTATATTTGACAATGAGTCCTCAGCATTTTGGACTCAGAATACCATTAGTAAGCATTTATGTCTTTGAAAGGAACTGGAATGATGTTATCACAAGAAAAAAGGCTGGAGAAACTGACTTTGCCCAAAATGTCCCAGATGTCCAGGACAATTATGATGGTGGAACACAATTCCGAGAGCCTCGCCTTGACCAAGATGAGGGTTGAGAACTGCAGTGTGACCAGTGCAATGGAAACACCAGGGGGTCAGAGAGAAAAGGGAAAGCAGGCCCCACAGACCAGACCAACCGCAGCAAAGGCTTCCCTGCATTGCAGACAGAGTTCATGCAGGTATAGTACCCGTGTCTACACAGCACTTTATGACCCACTTCCCCAACACCCCTAACATCATCCAACGTCAGCCTTTCGATGCTATCATATCATTTTTCTTTTCCTACTTCTCCCCTTCACAAAGTCTGGGTCAAGACAGTTCGGGCACTGCCAATTTTCATCTGTAACGTGATTCTGAAATTAATGGGTTTGAGGACTCACGTCCAGAACATGAATGGTCGGCTTGCAGGCTGAGAGAGGTTGTGACTCTGGAGGGCCAAAGGGGACTGTAATAGCCCCACGGGTGCTTTGTGACAGCCACACCTGCTGCAGGTCCAGGAGCCCTGGAGGACTAGGCAGAACCTACAAATTCCTGTAGGACCAGGCCTGAGACAGCTGCTGTAAAAGAGCTACCATTTGTCATAAAAGGTTGGTCACCCGCTCACTGCTGCTAGGGCTGACTTGAACGGATAAGCTGGCTCAGAACCAAAGCATCCCCTGGCCTCTGAGCTGTGGCACTGGTGGTGGGAGGAGAGAGAAAAGGGCTTAGTTCTGTGGCACTGAAGGAGGTATAAGCTCCAGGGACAAAGAGGGGTGGGCAGACTGGGGCACTGGAGAGGACACTGGACCTCTGATATCCCCTGCTTCTGTGCAGGCACCTTCACACCAGCACCACCGCTTACAAGAAAGAGCACGTCCTATGCAGAAGCTAGAGATCGTGGCTCACCATCAAATTCTGCACATAAAAGGGGGCTTTAGGAGTGTGGATGCATAATGTTCAACAGCTTGAAGTAAAAAGAAATAGCACCTAAGTAGTAATTCTACTGTTGTTTCTTGAGTCAATTTTGCTCAAATAACATGAAATAAGAAGACATGCTCTGGGCTCCAGATCTGTGTCTAACCAGTTAGGTGAATCAAGGGAGCCACTGAGCTTCTCTGAGCCCTGGGTTCCTCAGTGTGAAAATGCGAGAGTAATACATGCATTTGAATGGGCATGAGGCTGTGGGAGGACTGAGATGGGAGCGGTCACACATAAAAATGGACACGTGTAAAAGAGCCCACGACAGGTATTCTCACGTCGTTCAACCTCAGAATCAAATTATCTTATTTCATGAAAATACATCTTTTGACTGGGAGAAAAACAAACATATCTTAACAAAAATGATCAAAGTATCAGAAACAACATGGATTTAATTTTAAAATATTGTAATGACAGAAATTTTGTAAAATATTGCAAAATGTAAATCTTACACTTCTATTTTTATTTTCTTAAATAAACAATATTAGGGTTTCTTTGCAATGGATAATTGCAAAGAATGCAGGAATGAATTAAATCTAAAAGGGAAAGAAATATTAAAATGACCAAGGTAGAATCCTTTTTAGAAAGGGATATGGCATAAATTAAACCTGTAAATTGACATTTACTAATCTAGTAGGAAGCCTGCAACAGACCTGAAGGGAGTTGTTGACACAGAAAATAACTATGAAGCTGAAAGGGCTGAAGTATCCCCCAGTGCCTTGTCCCATCCTGGACACTGCATTTTCACTCGGGCAGAGAATCCAACAAGCTCTGTTGTCATTTGACCAGCAACAGGAAACATTTATCATTTTTCAGGCTGATTTGCAAATAAATATCTATGTGCTAGATACTAGATGTATCATTTATATGTACTAGTTAATTCCTATTGATCAATATATTCATTCATTCAATACATATTTATTGAGTGTCAGGGCAACTTCTAGGAGTTGTGGACACCCTGGTGCTCAAGACAGACCAGGTGTCTGGCCTTGGATATAAGTAAGTGATCACATTCAGGCAGGTACAGAAAGAAAGGCTGGAGAAAACTTAAGTAGGGTAAGGGAGAGTAGGCAAGGTGTTGGGGGATATATTGTTTTGATGGGAGGGGGGTCAAGCACTTCCTTCTGAGCATCTGACATTTCAGCAGAAAACTTCATAAGGTCAGAGAAGGAGCCACAGTGGGACGATTCTTCTTTCTCAGTCAGAGGGAATTAGTAGCCAGAGCAAAGGCCCTCTGTAGAGATTCATTTCATAATATTTATAGAAGTGATTTTATTAGTACTTATTTAATCCATATCATGTTCTAAAAGAACCGAGTTCATACTGAGTTGATTGTAAGAATTGAACAGATATTTTCTTAGCTCAAAATTTCACTATCAAAGTAACTACATTTTTATCAAAAGGGTATGAAATACACAACAGAAGATCACACACAAACTCATGAGAATTTCACGACTAAAGAGTCAGCTCGAGTATAAATATAGACATTTGCATTAGAATGTTCATTCCTTAGAACATGATTAATCCTCAAATCTTTGTTTATTCCCCCAAAGAATCATCTGGGGGACTCATTGAAATGCCACCTCCAAAATAACTGGGCTCAGTCCACCCGAGGGGGAGCAGCACTGTACTTTTAATGGGCACCCCCACGGCCTCCTAATCAGAGGAGAAATCAGAATGAGAGCCGCCCTGTCCACAACAGAGAGGAGACAGGCATATTTAAAAGAAAGAAAGAAATATCTAATGTGTTACAACTCTCAATTTATCACTTCTCGCTTTCTTCAAATAATGTCATTTACCACCATGTTATGTCAAATTACTGAACAGAATGAAACAAATTCATTCCGTTTTTCATTATGACCCATTTACATTCCTTTATATCTATACTATATAATTTATTGTCTAATTTAATGCAAATTAACCTGCTCTGCATGCAAAGACATATATTTTTGCCTGCTTTCATTTGGAAATATCAATATTAGGTTCTTAAAGACCAAATGCAATTGATCTGTTTACTTCAAATTTGGGAGCCAGTTTCAAATGCTCATTTGCAAAGGAACGGAAAGAGAAGGGCCTTAATGACATAGCGGTCAGGCTCAGCCAGCTCGGCGTAAGGCCTTTGTGAACAGGTGGCAGAGATAAGCACTCTCATTACTGAGATAAAGAGCTGTCTTCGGAAAAAGAGCTATAAATTTCTTGTGCTATGAAGGAAAGCCCAAAGTAAAATATAGGAATTCAGGTTTTTAAAAAGTTGTGCAAAGTTCATGCACTAATATTTATTAGCAAAATTACATCTTTGAGGGCAAAATTAAACTTTTATAGCGAAGTGTGGAACCTGGAAAAGAAGCAGATTTCCCCCTAGCAACCACCCCCATCCCCTGTAACTCTTCCCTTACTGATTTCAGGGGTATGTTCTCTGCCCATCAGTAAGCAACATGGCCAGGAAGCATGGCCTGTGCAGTTAGGTAGCTTTCTCTCTGTGATGTTTATGGCTTTAAGGTAGTTATTTTGTGGATTTTGAGCCTCTTAAAAAGTCTGGTTTGTTATATGTTATCATTAAACTTGAGGGAGAAATATGACATCAACAAATAAGCACTTTCAGAAATACAAAAGGTAATATAATTTTGGTTAACATTATTATAGTATAAATATGTGCTAACTGCTGAGACTATTACATCTTAGATCTGAGGAATACCTCTCCACAATATTTACTTGTTTTATTCTTGATTTTTGCTTTCAACTCAAATCAAACTTCCAAAATCTGCTTTCTACTCCTATGCTAATTCAGAAATTAATTTTAGTCTTTAAAAGATCCAAAAATATCCTGCGTATCCTGAGTAAAGTACATGAACTAAGTTTCATTTGCAAGTGATCATTAATTCACTGAATCACTTTGACATCTTATCTCATGTTGTTATCAATGTTAGAATATAGAGACACATTTTCCATATAGGCTATGAGCCATATTTCAGGCTGATGTTTAGAAGGGAGATTATTTATTCACATGTATTTAATAAAACTGCACTGAAGCCTAATAATACCACTGTAGCAGGCCATCTGATGATGTAAAATAATCTATGATGAGTTTATTTTGGAAGGTAAAAACTGCCCTCCTGTTTCATTTATTTGATAAATCCTAGATTTTCACATGCTATATACTAAGGTAATACAGCTCTGCCGCTATCACAAGTAACTCGAGTGCTCACACAGTCTCTAACAAATTACAAAACACAGAAAGATTTGTTCCTGAAACTTTCTTGATGGCGTTTCCAATATACCTTAATGTAATTATGAAGCCTCACCACACCTTTTACCAAATGAATACTATAATCTATTGGGAGTCACATACTTTCCAGTAAGAATAATTTAAAGACCAAAATCACTGGGCAGGACACAGCAGTAAGTGTGCCCATAGGACCTTATTGTTTACAAAAGCCTGCACCCCTTGTTCTTATATTTTCTCTCAAACCACAAGATTTCTCCCCAAGCTGCTGGAAAAACAGGCTTCTTTTGTTCGGTTCCTTCTGTGACAGGCAAGCATGCGGAGAGTAATGAGATGGTGGTAATGGAGTATAATGAGCTCTGTGGTGTCTGGGATCTTTGCATTCCCAGGATGGGCCATTTCCATTTTTATTTTCAGTCAAAGGTCACGTGGCCCTGCATCCCCAGTGCATGAAGGGTGTGCCGTGTCAGCTCTCAGGGACGGCTCCCAGTTACAGAGACCTACGTGTCCAAGGTGGTACAGGTAGGTACCAGTGAAACGCACTAGGTAAACCGTGGTGGCTCGGTACCTGTCCCCGGTACCTGCTTTTGGCTTTCTGTCTCAAGGGAGATAGAGAGTAGCTCTGAACATACCAGCCATGTATTCCAGTGTTTCTCAAAATGCCACATGCATTCGGGTCCTGATTAAAATTCAGGTTCTGACTCAGTAGGTTTGGGGAACGGCCTGAGGTTCTGTGATTTTAACAAGTTCTCGGGCAATGTGTGACAATGTCTGATGGTATCAGTCGGGAGGGGGGTCCTTGCGGTGACAATCCTGTGTTCTGTGAACTCTTAGGAGTCATTCTAAAAATAACTTCAGCAGCACCACAACCATTCAAGTGAGAGACAGTCCTGATGAAGCTGGTGAAAGGACTCTCAGAAAGGCTCAACCGAGGCACCCCAAATCCTCAGCTGATACTGGGCAGAATCAGAAATTGGAGGGGGGTAATTTTGAATTGTAATATATTTTTGTATAGAAGGGCAACATAATTTGATGGTAGACTTGTAATTAAAACCTTTTGACATAAACCTGTAAAAAAATTCAATCTGTGAGTGTTAATTTTTACCTGGGAATAGCCTCCTATTTAAAATTTGCTCCCAAGCCCTCTCCTCCCTGAGCACCTGTGGCAGCACCCTGGGTGGGATGAACCGGGAGCTTGGCTCACCCCGATCTTACCGTCCCAATCAAAGGCTGGCGCAGAGCAATTCATGATTCGGTGCTTTAGTCACTTAGCAGAGTTTTTAATGGCCAGTCTCATATTCACACAGATACTCTTCTTTATCAACAAGGTGAATAAAATTCAACAAGTGTCATTTTATTTCTCCACAGCTGCTTCTCAAGATCCCATCCATCAGTGAAATACCGGAACAGTGCATCTGGAGTCTGGCTTCCAGACCTAATTGCTATGGATAATTATGGATATTTCCATGGGAGGAATCTGGAACAAGGTGCTCCGGACCCATCTATTTTTTTATATTGAGATGCAAAGCAGGATAGACAGACAGGCTTCAGCTTCAAGGGGCCAGAAGTCCCCATCCTGCTTTCAGAGGTGCTGACTGCTGTAGGAACTGAAGCTAAGGTTTTGTTCTTGTGTATGTGGTTTTTGCCCATCAGAGGGCACGGATGATATTCTCAATGTTTGGACATGGAGAAGGGTTTTATCAGACAACACTAGGCTTCAGTATGCTGTTTTCTCCAAATAGAGGTTCAAATATTTTGAAAAATATGTGAACTAAGATGTTTTGCATCTCTGCATCATAAACACAGGTCTTCTCATGGAGATTGAATCAGATATATCATAGACAGGCTGCACAGAGTTCCTTTCCAAACTCAGATGTCTGGCTTCTGAAATGCAAACTTAAAGTGTACCCTCCCTGTATCGCTTTTCCACCGCTTTGTATATTTCACTGACGGATGCCCAGCAGTGGCCCTGGTAGTGATCTCAGAAGAACAAGACACCATTAACCCTCCATGTGATTTACTGGGGGAAAGTGGCAAGTAAGCTGCTTTATAGATTAGTTGTTTTCTCTATTCACATTTTATAAATTCTTTATATCAATTCTTTGTTAAATTTGTATTATTTTACTCAACATAATATTTGGCATTGAAAAAAAGAGTTTGAGAAAAGAGGAATTATGTTGTGTAATAAACAGTTCTGAGACAACTAAAAATTCTCCTTGATTCTTGCCTGGTTAAAGCTTTAATATGTGTGTGTGTATTTTAAATCCAATCAGTAACTGAATTATATATAAGTCATTATTATTGGAATACCAGTTACATTTATTAAAACCTAATTTCTTCGTGCAATGCACCAACAATGAGACCATATATAGTTATAATTCTCCCACCCCATTTTTCATCTGTTGTCTTTATCCAAAAAGTTACTATTAAACCACCAGTTGGTATGGTATGATTATGCTGTTAGTGATGTCCCCCAAAAATGTACACACACTTTGAATAATTATTAATTCCAATGGGTTAAGTCTGAAAAGAAAGAAACATCAATTGAGCTATCAGCTTTTAGCAGTGTATATATTTTTGGGGGGACACCCTGTATATATACAGTATGGGGCAAAATTAGGTTTACAGTTGTGAGTACATGAAATAGTTTATTCTTGTGTTATTATTTATTACTGTATTATTTTCCATATGAACAACTCTAAACCTACTGCTGCACCACCCTGTATATAGATCTATATGTATACACCTACATATGTGTATGTATACATATGTATATATGGGTGTGTATATAATTTTTGTCATATATTTATAATATATAATAAACAAAAATTATATGTAGTATATAAAATATATACATTCTGTGTAATGTGGACTAAATATATGACAAAAAATTTTGTAATAAAAATTACAAGATGCACCTTGGTGAAATATAGTGGTAGGATGGATTCTAGTGCAGGCTTGGTTGCAAATTAACTCCATTTTGACTAATTTTGTTATTAATTATTTAAGGTTATTTGTACATCTGCTAAAACAGTTGGTCTCCACACAATCCTAGGTACTTTGATAAAATTTTTTAAAATGTTTAAAAGCCTCAGGATACAAAATTAATATTCAGAAATCAGTTGAATTTTTATACATCAATAATGAACTATCAGAAAAGAAAACTAAAAATAAAAAATCCCATTTACAATTGCATCAAAAAATAAAATACCTAGAAACAAATTTAATTAAAGAGGTAAAAGACCTATACTCATTATAAGACATTGAAGAAAGAAATCAAAGAAGATACTAATAAGTGGAAGCATATACTGTGCTCATGGAAAAGAAGAATTCATATCATTAAAATGTCCATACTACACAAAGCAATCTATAGAGTCAATGCAATTCCTATCAAAATACCAATGGTACATTTCACAGAATGAGAAGAAATAATTCAAAAATTTGTATAGAAACACAAAAATCTTGAAAAGTAAGAACAAAGTGGGGGGTATCACACTATGTGATATCAAACTATACTAACAGGCTATAGTAATCAAAGCAGCATGGTAACATAGACCAATGGAACAAAATAGCCTGGAAATAAACTAACGTCTATGTGGTCAATTAATCTATGACAACAAAAGCAAGAACATACAATGGGACAAAGATAGTCTATTCAATAAATGGTGCTTTGAAAATAATGAAAAGGGTGAAGGGATTAAGAAGTACAAATTAGTAGTTACAGACTAATCACAGAAATGTAAATTACAAGAATAAACTCAAAATGGATCAAAGACTTAAATGTAAGACCTAAAAACATAAAACTCCTAGAGGAAAACATAGGCAGTAAAATCTCAGACACTTCTCTTAGCAAAATTTTTTCTGATATATCTTCTGAAGTAAGGGAAAGAAACAAACGAAAATAAATAGGACTACATCAAACTAAAAAGTTTTTGCACAGCAAGGGAAACAATCAATGAACTGAAAAGACAACCTATGGAATGTAAGAAGATATTCGCCAGTGATACATCTGGTAAGGTGTATCCAAAATATATAAAAACTCGGACAACTCAACACAAGAAAAATAAACCACCCAATTAAAAAGTGGGCAGAAGACCTGAAGAGACACTTTTCCAAAGAAGACATAGAAATGGCCAATAGATATATGAAAAGTTGCCCAGCATCACTAATCATCAGAGAGATGCAAATCAAAACCACAATGAGATACCACCTCACTCTGTTAGAATGGCTCCCATAAATAAATCAACAAACAAGTGGTAAAGGTGTGGAGAAAAGGGAACCCCGGTGTGCTATTGGTGGGAATGCAGGTTGCTGTAGCCCCTGTAGAAAACAGTGGGAGGTTCCTCAAAAATTAAAAATTGACTTGCCTTATGACCCAGTGATTCTACTTCTGGGAATGTATTTTAAAAACTCCCCAAATACTAATTTGAAAGAATATATCCACCCCCAAGTCCACTGCAGCATTATTTACAATAGCCAAGCTATGGAAGCAACCCAAGTATCCACCAACAGATGAGTGGATAAAAAAGCTGTGGTACATATACACAATGGAATACTACTCAGCCATAAAGAAAGAATGGAATCCTACCTTTTTGACATCATGGCTGGACCTACAAGGTATTATGCTAAGTGAAGTAAGTCAGACAGAGAAGAACAAATACCATACGATTTCACTTATATGTGGAATCTAAAGAACAAAATAAACAAACAAACAGAATAGAAACAGACTCACAGACACAGAGAACAGACTGATGACTGCCAGAGGGGCGTGGGGTTGGGTGGCTGGGTGAAAGGGTGAAGGGATTAAGAAGTACAAATTAGTAGTTGCAGAATAGTCACAGAAATGTAAAGTACAGCATAGGGAATACAGTCAATAATATCATAATAACTATGTATGGGGCCAGGTGGGTACTTGAAATATTGGGGGGGGACACTCAGTAAAGTACAGGATTGTCTAACCACTATGCTGTACATCTGAAACTAATACAAAATAATATTGAATGTAAACTATAATTGAAAAAATAATTTAAAAAACATTTAAAAGTCTCATAATTATGGCAGAAATACTAATTAACTATAATCATGGAACTGATGTTAACATTTAAAGTGAGTAGCTACCAAAGAGGCCTGTTTGCCCAAATTAACTAACACTGTGACCTAAAATGCATAAGCACCGACAAGAGACCCAAGGATACTGAACCTCAACACTCTATTGACTTTAAGTTCAGAGGCAAGGAGCCTGAAGAGTGGGAGAAACCCATACTGTGGGGTCAGACATCAGGCAGACTTTCCCCTTTGAGGGGTGCTGAGGACCCAGCTAGGAAGGCACAGTCCAGGTGGCCAAGAAACACAGGGTTGCATGTCTCTGTGTCTGTCTCTTCCCATCCTATCATTTCCTTCTCTGATTCGATATTACATCTAAAGACAGTTTCCTGTAGACTCCTGTTCCTACCACTCATCTGTTTCACCTGCAGCACTAAAGACAACAGATTCTCAGAGTTCAGTACCAGCAAATCCATGGGCTGCACATTCCTGGCCCGTTTCTCAGAGAGGGAAAAGGGAATAGCCTGTGAGGTGGTCCATTTACGGGGACCCAGAACTAGTCCCGTTAATTTCTTCTCACACACCCTCATCTTGCCTCCGATCTCTAATGTTTCAGATATTCTTCTACATACAATGGGATTCTAACCCCTAGTGAAAAGAAGCTTAGAGGCCTTCTAGAGAATTCTTTCAAAGAAAAAGCTCAATGCCCCCCCCCCCCCCGCTTTTTTAAATGGTTAAAAATCTCTACTCAGGAAAACCTTTACTATTTCCGCCGTGCCTCCTGAATGTGGTCACACCTCCTCAAGTCAGTTCAGGAGAGCAACCCTCAGACCACATGCAGACTTAATCTCATGCACATCCCCAAAGCCCCAGTCTCTGCCTTGAACCTACCAGGACTCATGGCACCACTGGACACTGATTCATAACTTCTAGGGAACAGGTCCCTCCCAAGCTAACCCTCTTCTCACATTTGCACATGTCACAGTTGCACTTGGTTAAACCTAACCTCACATGCTGCTTGTCCAGAACCCCTTCCTGGGTCTCCTGCCTGGATGTGCCTCCCACAGCCCTTTGTCTTCTCTCATTAGCTCATTTCCTAACTACACAGTATCACAAGCTGCTTCTGAACTGATGTCACTCCCAACCTCCCTCCAATCAAGCAAAACCCCCTCCCCTCATTACTTCCATCTTACCTGAATTCCCAACAGATCTTGGCTTACATTATGAGTCTCCATGGTAACAGCAGTTATAATTTATTGCTTTTAATGTGTGGACACAATAATAAATAATTGGTAGACATGATCTCAGTCTCATATGATCTTTGTAATGACTCTGTATATTGTTATCCCCACTGTAACATATACAAACTATCTCAGAGAAGCCCCATTTTGGTCCCCAAACAGGCCAAGAATGACTTCACCTCAGGACCCCTGCACTAGCTGTTCCCTCTGCCTGGGGCATTCTTCCCCAGATTCGCACATGGCTCCCTCCCTCTTTGCTTCAGGACCCTGCTCAATTGACTCCTTATCATCCAGAGCTTCTTGGCCGCCCCATCCCTCTGACATCCCTACTTCCCTTAGTCTTTCTCCCTGTGACTCTTCTCAGGACCTAAGTATCTTATCTGAATCAGATCACTACCTCCAAGAAAACAGGAGCTTTGGCCTCTGTTGTTTACAGGTGTGTGTCCGGTAAGTAATGGAACCAAGAATATGTACCCATGTCTGTTTAGCCCCTAAGTCCATGCTCGTAATCACAGCCTCTTGTATTTGTGGAACTCAATGGAACGCAACATGATTCTTTCTTCTTCATTTACAATTAATTTCATTGTTCTTACTCATTTAATTGTTCCGTCCTTAGATACTAAAATGACCTAGATCCTTTGGGACTTATGCCTACATAAGTGTGGGGTTTTTGTGTTGAGTCCCACCTTTCCTCGCTTGCTAGCCCGCTGCCCAGCTGTCCACTTTCCCCCCTTCTGAGACTTCTCTTCATTGCCTTGGGACGTCATTCTAGTTGTCCATTATTTTCTGGGTACCATATTTCTCTAGTTTTATGCCCTCAGCCGGAATGCGTCCTCAAGTGCTGTAACTTTCTAGGGAAGGGTACATAGGAGATATATTTTATGAATTCTTGCAAGTCTGAACATATTTGGTCCTCGCTTTATGATGATGGACAATTTGGCTACATGTTTCAACCTAAAATATGTAGGTTGAAAATGACGTTACCCCAGAACTCTGAGAGCATCACTGGGCTGTTCTTAGCATCCAGCATCACTACTGCAAGTCAGGTGGCGTCTGTCTTATTTCTCCCCAAGGGCACTGGGGTCTTTTTATGTGGGTGCTTTAAAATTTCATGATGAAGACTATGAATTATTTTTTATTCCAAACATAGGGTGTTTCCTATGAGAGCACAGGTCTGTCAGCTCTGAGGAATTTTCCTCTGTTACTTCACTGGTAACTCGCCTCTCCCCAGTCTCTTTCTGAGACTCTAGTAATACCTTCGATGTCCTGGATTTGGCCTTCAAGGCTCTTACTGAATTATTCTGCTGATTTCTGTCTTCCCTCTTTTATGTTCTCCTTTCCCAGTGATTTCCTTGGCTATCTTTCAGTCCTTCTATCAAATCATTAATTTGGGTAGCTCTATTTTTGTGGCCTAGAAAGATTTTCTTGATCTCTGATCCTTTCACATATTCTCCAGTTCTCACTTAATAAACACAAGATCTTCTTAAATCCTTCTTAGTACTTCACCTGAAGTTACTGCTTGTTTCTTTTCATCTCTTTTAGCCTGTAAATTATTTCTGTTTCTGCTGACTGTTCATTTTTCCATTTTTTAATGCTTCTAATTCTCCCCAATTCCTCAGTAATCCTTGATAATTTATTATATTTGAGAAAGAAAAACCCAGCGGCAGCCTCTTGGTCTACAGTCTAAACAGAAGAGTTTCCCATTTCTGAACACTGTAGAACTGTTTCCCATTACGTAAGAGTTTGGAGGGTAAGGCACCCAGGCTGGCACTTGTCTTCAGAAAGAGCAGGTCGGGGGCAGTTCTGAGCCCCCTGCCAGCTCGTTGCCCCACAGACCTGTATGAAATAAATCGTATCTAGGCCATGGGCAGCTATAACCAAAGTCTAGTTTCTCAGGCAGTTTGTTCTGTGTCTTCAATGCCCACTCCTGTTCCTCACCTTGGAGTAGGCACGGGCTACGTGGCCACAGCTTGGTAGGTGACAGGGGACGTGAGTGGGAGGCGGCAGCCAACTCAGAAATGCCTCAAGCCCTGACTTTCAATGGATCCCTTCATCTTCAGGCCTCTCCTCTCTCCCTAACCCCTCAGCTCAACTCTGACCCTGGGGCCCGGTCCAAGAATTCATCAAAGACCACCAGGCCACCTCTGCTGTGCTGACAGAGCAGATTCTTGGGAGAAACTTTGGAATTTTTAATTGCTTATCAGTTCTATCTGCTTTGCTTTCTACAAAATTCCTAAAAAGGTTTGCTTGTTGGTGACTCCTACCCCCTGGCCTCTGTGTTCTTGTCTCTTCTATAATGTCATTCTCTATTGTAATTCTGCATGTTATTTTTCAGGGGTTCTGAGATATAGGGGAGACAAATGAGTGGTCAGAGCATGCCATCTTGAACTCTTGTCCAAGACACAGTATCATTTTTAAATTTACATGTCCTAGTTAAACATGATCAAAATCATGTATCAGTAACAGTGCAGAAGCTTTGATAGAATTCTACATAAAGATGCCATATTCCTACCGAAAAAACCAGAACAAAACAGAAACCCGTAAACCTCATTTCAACGAGCAAGGCTGCCATGTGGTAAGCAGGGAAGGGGAGGTATTAATTTCTGTGAATCAACATAAAAGGAAGACCTCAGGAAGGCCTTTGGGGCCACCTAGCATCCCAGATACTGAGTTTCAGAAGCAGTCACCAGCTTACAGTAGCGGGATGTTAAAACAGCCTTTCGCTGCTGCAGTCTGACCCAAACACAACTGGACAGAAATCAGATACCAGCGTAAGTGGGATGAGACGCTGCATAAAGTGGCTGTCAGAGGAAAGCCTTGTGGACTTTTCTGGGGGTTCTGCATCGCTAAGCAGATGGAGGCTGTTAGACAAGGGTCAGCAGGCGCAGAGGAGGTGTGCTGAAGAGGTTTCAATGTCCACCTTCCTGGAGACGGGAGGCTTCCATGGGACAACTCGGAGCAGGCTTCTCTGCGATGAAGTGGGGTCCCAAAATTCTAGGGGCAAAAGGCTGAAGCCTTTGATGGTGGAAGCAGGAAAGGGTCAGACCTGCACTTGTCAAGCTTACTGATGGAGAAGATGGCCTGGGCCGGGCTCCCAGGCCAAGATTATCTGAGGAGGGGGCTGGGGCTGAGGGGCACAGCCAGGGAGGAATGTCATGGAGCTGCAGAGGTTGGGGGAGGGGTCTAGCTAGAAAACCAGGCAATTCCAGTGGAGAGTCAGCTTTAACAATCTTTGAAAGAAAAATAAAGTGTTGATTGATTTCACTGGCTGATCACATTCTAACTAGTAAATCTAAACTATGATTATTTTATTTTATTTTATTTTTTACTTATGGGTGGGCAGGAGGTTCACTAGAACTGGTCAAATGTTTGTCCCCTGCAGGTAAAGATCCCCTTCAGGAAATACAATTTGAAAAAGGAGCGGCAGCCAGGTATCACGTTGCATTCTGACCACATCTCAAGTGCTGTGTGTGAAACAGACGGGCTCATTATCTGAGGAGACTTCATGTTTCCTTTGAGAACCTGCCAGCAGAGATCGCAAAGCTTTTATCTAGGATTAAGCTTTTTTCTTTTTCTTTCTTATAACAGGTGCACCTGGAAGTATTAGTGAGTCAGGAAATGGATCTGAAATCTCCAAATATGTGAAATTTGGGGTTTATAGTATGTGATCCACTCAAAATACTGAGTTTTATGTCCATCTGGCGGGGGTACAAGGTGGACATGCCTTGACTAAATTCCTCTCCATATTAGGCCAATTTTTTTTTTTTTTTTTTTTTTGCATTGTTAGTTAAGAATCTACATTTAATCCATTTCATATTTGCCTCAAAATGTGCTCATGATGTTTGACTTAACTTTAATGCATATTTACAATTCAGATTTCTGTTTTTAACAGGATTAATTTTGCTCTCAACCAGATGAAAGGATCATGTTATTTTCCTTACAAAAGTGAACCAAAGTTGGCACTGTAAAGTTCAACGGAATGATCACAAGTTTTTGAGACACTTTTGCTTTCTGTAAAATCACTGGTCATTTACAAAACTTGAAAACTTATAGTGCATTTTTACATTCTTTGTAGTTTTCTTCAATAACACAAAATATGCTACCTCTACCACATATCATATATACTTAAGAGTACAGAGAAGATGGACTCAGAGTAATCTAGATTCAAATCACATCTCTGACATTTCCAGCCATGTTACTTTGGGCAAGAAAACTTATCACTGATAAGCCTCAGTTTTTGAATCTGTAGAAAGGGAGTGAAAACTGTACCTAACTCATTAAGTTGCGGGAGACAACATGAGATACAGTTTGCAAAGTGGCTGGCACAATGCCTGGCATTTGCAAAAGCTTTATATCACAATATGGTTTTTTTTAACCTAATTTTATTCATCACGAACAAAATGAGTACATTTAACTTTTAAATTATACAAAATAAAATCAAGCAACCTATTTGTCAGGAGAAAAATGTTAAAACTACTTATGTCATTTATCTAGCCTTCTTCCTGTACTATTTATGAGTGATTACTTTTGAATGTTACATTTCAAAAGAAGTGGGTGAAATTTTAATAACTATATCTGTTTCCCTGACTATTTTTTTCATTGAAACGCCCTTCCCCCAACACAGGCCCCAAGTTTCTAGCTTGCCAGTCTGATCTGGTCAGCCCTTTGCTGGAGGGATGAAACTACAAGCCCTTTACCACGCATCTCCACCCCTGCCTCCACCACTCATTTTTGGCTCAAGAAAGCCTGATCTGCTGGTCATCTATCTCTACCCACCCCGCAGCCCTCACCACACCCCTTCTCTACTCTTTGACTTTGTTCTAGCTACCTTTTCTTACTAGTTCCATCTATACTGCTTAGCTCTGGAGCCAGGGCATTAAGAAAGAAGGCATTCACAGCACACATCTGATCCCCACTGTAACATGCCCCTCTGGCATGCTCCCATAGTAATCAACCTGCCTCACCCAGCACTGGGCTTCAAACTGTCCATTCTTATACCCTTCACCAGCTAGGTCTCTTGAGGGCAAGGGTTATCCCTCACTCATCTTTGTATGCCCGACACAGACAGTGGCATGTTTTGGGACTCAAAAGACATGCTTTGTATCTGAAGCAAAAACAAATGACTTCTTCCTCGCACATCCAAGTTATTGTGGTAAGTATTATCAAATAACACGAGTTATCTTTTATTGAGCTGGCCAGTGTCCTAGTATTTTATATACCTTTCCTTATTTATGTCAGAACTTATGATGGTAGATAAATATTATTGTGAAAACCTAGATGAAGGAACAATTTCAAGCAGGCAGGTAATTCACCTAAGGTTAGGGCCCTCTGACAAGGCAGAGCTGGGTTTCCACTCAGGCACCACTATAGCATGAAAAGACATGGAATTAAAAAGATGACAGAAAGAAAAAAAATTCTAAGAGACCTTTGGACTCTGATGACTTAACAGCTGACAAATTATACTGTTCCAGGTTTAATCAGAAGTGTGGTGTTTTCCCAGAGAGGTGGGACTCAGACCTCTGGGAGGGCTTTAGGAAGCTAGGCCATCGGGAGATCTAATGGAACATGTGGACGTGTGTTCCTTACCAGGTGCCCACACAACTGATGATCTAAAATCCTCACATAGAGAGTCTACATTTTTGGAAGTATTTGCAGCCAAACAAGAACCACTTCTTGAAAACATAATGCAGGTTTTGGTCCCTGGTTTTTCTCCTCCCATTGTCTCTTGGACCCCCCTCCCCTTCCGGTAAGATTTTCCCACTACCCTTCACTGAAACTACTTTTTCAAAGTCACCAATGAGTGCACTCTACTAAACCAATGTCATCGAACGGTTTTCCTTTGTCTTGACTTTTTAACTCTATAGTTTAGTTTATAGATCTACCTTGAGACAAGCTGTTCTCTTGGCTTCTAAAAAATGATACTGACCTATGCTTCCAGCTTATCTCTTTCATTTGTTGGTTTCTTCTCAACTCCCAGACCTCTACTTTTGTGGGAGGCATCAGAGCTCAGTCCTTGGACCTCTTCTTTGCTTCCTTCCTTCCTAGGTAATTTCTTCTAAACTCATGGTCTTAAATACCATCTACCTGAGGATGACTCCATTCCCTACTTTTTATCTCCAGCTTGAGAGTCGCCCCTGAACTGACTTGCATACCCAACTGTCTACTTCACGCGTGCATTCTGATTCTGATTGACAGATATCCCATGTCCAAAACCAAGATCTTATTATTTACCAACACTGTCCCCAAACCTGACCAGATCCCTCTGCAGCACAGCCCACCTCGGTTGGTGATGACTCTATTCTTCTGGTTATTGGGTCAGCGGCAGCCTTGTGTCCCCTTTCTCTTCTCATCATCACCTAGCCCATGACAGAATCCAGTCGGTTCTACCATATATATACATCCAGAATTGCACTACTGTTCATAACCTTCAATGCTACCACCCTGGCCCACGCCATAATCATCTCTTGCTTAGATTACTGCAATAACCTCCCAGCTGGTATTCATGCTTTTGCCCTTGACCCCCTACAATGTATTCTCCACAGAGCACCCAGGGTGACACTGTTATAAACTAAGTCAGATTATGCCCCTCCTCTGCTGAAATCTTCAATGGCTCCCATGGCACAGCTAACATCCCCAAGTCCTCATCAAGACATACAAGACCCTCCCTTGCTGGTCACTTCACTGACCTCATGCCATTTCTCTGCCCTCCTTCTCTCCTCTCCACCCCCAATGGTCTTCTGGCTGTTCTGCAAAGATATCAGACACACCTCTATTCACCAGCCTTGCATTTCTGTTCCTTCTGTTCAGAATGCCCTTCCCCTAGATATTCATACAGCCAGCTCCCTGTCTTCCTTCATGACTGACTCCAAAGTTACCTTCCAATTAGGGCTTTCCCTGGCCACTCCATCAAAAATATTTACGTTGATGGTTTTCTGTCTTTGAAACGAGGCCAGAGATATTGGTTGATATTGATCACTACTGTGTCCCTAAGCTCTAAATCACTGCCAGTAAATCAGAGGTGCTTAATAAATAATTATTGAATTAATTCATTCATTCAAAAGTGAAAGTCACTACTAGCCCATATTCACACATCCTAGTTATCAGTGACAAATCTCCAAAATCACAACCTTGAAAATCCAAAAGCTATTTTTTGGTCTTGACTTTAATGGTACTTTCAATTAGCAAACCAGGTGGCTCCAAAGTTTACAACACCTGGAATGGTATCAGGCACCCAGATTTAGACATGGAGTCCAAAAGCTCCAATATTCCTGACCTCTCGTTAGAGTCTGTCCCCACACCTCTCCTGGGCCATAGTTTTCTAATTTCTAAATGGGGCATATGATCTTGTGCAACCTGAGTATTTATGTGGAGTTATAAAATACAAGGTGGGGCAAAAGGAGGTTGACAGTTGTGAGTACAAAACACAGTTTTTTCTTGTACTACTATTTATTATTGTGTTGTTTTCTATATAAACTGTCAATCTACTTTTGCCATGCCTTGTAATTTTAAACCAAAAATCGCCAGCAGTTTGCATGAAAAGAATCTTTAAATGAACATCTAAAAGCATGCATTTTAAACAAAGTAATTCAAACATTAAAAGTGTTCAGTGTAGCTCTAAAATTAAAATTGTTAATTGGTAAGTTGATTCCCCTCCCCCCCCACCAGGTAGCAAAAATGAAATATGGTCAGAGAATGAGAGGAATAGATGGAAACGGGGAGGGAAGTAGAGGCACAAGGAATTGTGCTGACCAACTGCAGTTCTCTTTCTGGCCAAAACCTTTTATACCCCCCAGGCCTCCCCCAACACACACATCAAACCTCAGAAACATACACTCTAGATACTAGAGTGGGAGCAGGTATCACAACATGCTTACTTTCACAGTGGCTTCCTAAATTCAATGATATAAGGAGCTATGGGGCTCCATCCCTGCACCACTGGCATACCCCCAACCTCTCCACCGGACCACACTCTACTTTTACTAAAATGACTCAGTTGGAACATGTACAAGTATAACAGGTAAAACCAGGGGACAGAGCTGGAAGCTAAGACCTCTGGTTCTTTCCCCAGGTCTGTGTACGTAATAAAAGGACCTTTAGCAAGTCACCTGGACCCTTTGGGTCTCAGTTTCCACTTCTCTGTGGTGGCCGGGAAGAGTGTCATGGTGCCTTAGTCTCCCAAAAGCTCTGCCAGTTCCCCACTCTTTGACATGATCTAGTAATTTGTAAACTTATAAAACAAAGTTTCCATACATGTCTCCTAGCGCTCTCTTCCAACCAGAGTGCCTCTCAGTGCCTGCCGTACAGACCTTTTGGTCCTGGTACTTGATTAGCATTAATAACGGTCTACCTCCAAAATTCTATAGAGAGGAGTGAGTGAGAGAGAAAACTATTTTCATTTCAGTAAACATACCTAGCAGAATTTGGGTGCAGTGAATTCTAGCCTGCACCCTGTTATGTCAGGCAGTCCTCTCCAGCAATTTACACTGGGGAATGAAAGACACCCTTGGACACCTGCCTCGTGTATGCAACAAGTTCCTCTTTTATCCTATTTATCTTCACAGTCAACTATTTATGTCAAGAAAGTAAACCTATGAGAGTGGCACCTGTTACTAGAGTGACCTAATATTTCCATAAGAAGAAAAGAGTTGCCAGTAAATCCGGGCGGGTTAGTTCTCAGGTGTTTTAGGAGACAACACATTAGTCTTTCAATCATTGTGTCTTGTTTAGCTGAACATATGGTACTATGAGCAGAGTCACCAGCTTGGACTTGTTGTTTGATGGACAAAGTGACCAACCACAGACATGTCACCTCCTCTGTATCTGCAGAGAAAAGCAGGTTTCTTCTCCCAACCCTAGTCCAGCCCAGCCCCTCTGTCCCTATAATAAACAGGCAACAAATTCAAGGGACTTCAATATTGTTACTTTTCCCCCACTGTTGGAATCTCTGTAAATCCAATGACAGGTGTGGGGGAGTCCTTTACTTTTCCCAGTGACTAAATTTAGACAAAACACAATAAATACCAGGTACAACAAAGTAGTAACATTTCACAAAATTTATCATTAGTTACTTGTTTCACTGCTATTGAAATCTGTCACTTGAACGTCTCCTTTGGGGAAAACCCATTACTTTCTTCTACAACTAAGTGTAGACAACTACAGATAATCATAGAAATACTGTGAGTTTTACTTGCTTTGGTCTTTTTCTGGATACAATCAACAGGTCTATGGGATCCTTCATTAAATCTGACTTAATTTTACGAAGGTTTACATCTTCGGATGGGGGAAGACTTAGAGTTTGAGAGGTTGCATGACTTTAAAGAAAACAAGTGACATATTTTAGTTTTGAAACTCCCATAGCCTAGGGACCCCCTGCGGCTGCGAGACCCCGGCCCACAGACCCGCCCAGCTGGAGTGTTGCTCAGGCCCCGCTGTCTCTCTCCACCCTGCCCGGCAGCCGGCCCGCCCGGGGCGGGGAGGGCGGCGGCGAGCCCTTTACCTGCCAGGCTGCCCGGCCTCTGGAGGGTGGCGGTGGCATACAGCTCCTGCGAGTGCTTGCCGTACTGGTCGGACGCGTGGACCAGGCGCTTGGTGGGCGACAGGGTGGCGTACGTGCCGATGGTGGAGCTCAGCTGGTGGATGGGCGAGGAGGAGATGGTGGACTGCACGGTGGGGGGCGAGGTCACGCGGATCGGGGAGAGGCCGGCCGAGGACACGACGATGTTGATGGGCGAGCTGGTGCTGTAGGACTTGGCCAGGCGGCTGGGCGACTGCTTGGGCGAGGAGCCGCGCGGGGCGGCGTAGGCGGCGCCCTCGGGGGCCGAGCCGCCGCGCTGCAGCTTGGTGGGCGAGCCGCCCTGCGGGGCGGCCAGCGGGGAGCCCCCGCGCGGCGGCGCGGGCAGCGTGGAGCTCGAGTAGTAGAGCGCGGCGGCGGCGGCGGCGGGCGGCGCGTCCGGCAGGTGGAAGGCGCTGCCCAGGCTGGGCGCGAACGGCTCCCGCGGCGGCGGCGGCGGCGGCGCGGGCTCGGGCCCCGGCAGGTGCCCCGCGCGGCTCGTGGCGCCCTGTGCGCGGGAGAGCAGAGAACACGCGCTTAGCGGGGGAAGCTCGGGCCCCGCCCGGCCCGCGAGCGGGGAGCGCGCGCCCCGCCGCCCGAGCGCGCAACGAACGGCGCGTGGGATCCGGGCGCGGACGCCCGCCGGCTCTGGGCAGGTGTTTCTCGGGCGGAAAGAGACCACCAACTAGCAAAGGCCGGCTGGCAAGGGGACAGTGTTGTGCTTACGTGGCTGTTTCTGGCATTGCAGGGGCATCGCATTAGTCACTTAAGGATTTTAAAAGGCCACCGTGAGCTTGATGGCAATCAGGATCTATTAGTTTTAATGAGAAATTCAGGCATTAAATCTCCCCTCCCCCCCCACGGTCATTTCACTGGATACAGTTTCTACCACCAAAACTGGCCAAGCTGTACACTTATCTGGAGAACATCAAGAATGAACATACTTCCTAGAGTTTATTCTGTGCTACCGCTGTGTTGATTCTGCGTTTTGGGCAAGAAAAGTTAAAAAGGAGGGGGAAATATTACTTTGGAATAAATACACTTGGTCTTTCAGTGTTATTTTTTTAAAAAAAGCATTTCTAGAGGAATCAGAGCAAGTGAAAATGAAAAGACTGAAAAAACCTCCCTTTTCTGGATTTTAATGCTGGGCTCCAAATCTTCAGCATCTCTCTCTCTAGCTCGCTTTTAAGAGCCCCCTGCAGCTGTGTCTTCAAATTGAAAGCCAGTTGCCTCTCATTTATTTACAAGAACACAAAAGACAAGGAGAGCTGGGGTGGAGACAGTAGGCGGGGAAAAGCACTTTCCCTGAATCTTATCCAGAGACAAATTTGCATTCGAATGAAAACACTACATTGTCAACCACTTCTGGGCAGGAGGTCTGGATTCGCCCAGCCTTCCCCCGAGGAGCAGAAAGGTTTCCGAGAGCTGGCTGGTATGAAAGGGGGCAGGTTTATGTGTGGAGAGAGAGGAGCTGGGAAGGAAGGTTTTGAAATTAGGAATGAGAACTAGGTGGGGAGGAGGGAGCTGATGAGTGAAGGGGAGAGAGACTGAGCAGATGCTATCCATAGAAAGTTTCGGTTATGCCTCTCCACCCGTTTCGGAATGGTAATTGGCAAATAACAGACTGGGTACTGCCAAACGCACATCTACAGCATCCCAAAGTTTATCTGGGATGCCAGGTTCATGCGAAAATCTGAGGGGTCAATTGAGCAACATCAAAATCCTCTATTAAGAGCAGCCTGGAAAGACAGGGAATCAAACCATGGAAAGACATTCTCCATTTGAGGGTGTGTGTGTATTTATTTATATATAATGAACATATTTTATATATTTGTATGTATGTCTGTATATCTGTCTGTCTCTCTCTCTCTCTTTCCCTCCCTCCCGACTGACAAAGACTGTCTCCTTGACCAAACTCTAGTCAGGCCCCTCTGAACTATTTTGAAGTAGGCCCTGGATTTTGGGTTTCGGAGCTCATCTCTGCACTGTACAGTTTTAGCAAGAATCCTGCTAAGTCCATTCAGCCAGAATCCCCACTCTCCATGTCTGATCACCCTTCACATCTGATGGAGTTCCTTACCCGCCACCATCCTCCAGGTGACGTCTCATGGCCCAGGCCTGCCTTCAGCAAGACTCCTGTTGGGCGAGTTTAGCCCAACCCCCCCTGATGTTTCCTCTTAGTAATGTTCTGCTCACTGACCCCACCCTGGTCCTTAGCTATAAAGTCCCGCTTCTTATTGTTGTATTCGGAATTGAACCCAGTCTATATTGAGGACTCTTCCCCCCATTGCAATGGTTTATTTCCGAATAAAATCTGTATTTACCAGTTCACTGTTCAGTTCTGGTTCTCCTCTAACACCACAGAGCAATGAGGGCTGTTATGTGCTGAGGATGGTGGAGAAAATGCACAGAACTGCCGTGCTTGCCCTGGACCCCAGAGATATATTCTAGCAGCATCCAGAGTCATGGGGGTGCTTAGATTCAGTGTTGCTTTCTCCTGGTAGAAGTTCTGAGCATGAAATGTACAGACTGGGCTTTGCAAACCGGCTGCAAGTTATAATCGCCACGGGAGCTTTTGAAGAAGTCTCAGTACCCATGCTGCATACCAGCCATTTAACTCAGAACCTCTGGAGGCGGCCTCAATAGTCAGGCTTTTTGGAAGCTCACCAGGTGATTCCAATGCGGAATGCATTGTGAGAATGAGTTATCCCTAGAGCAGTGGTTTTCCAAGTGTGGTCCTTGTTCCAGCAGCTAACATCCAGATTAGCACCAGCGTCACCCCACCTTCACTGGGTCAGAAACTCCAAGGGAAGGGTCCAAGGGTGTGTGTTCTCAAGGTGACTGTGAGTTTCCTAAAATTTGCAAGCCACTGATCTAGAAGAGATTGTGATGCAGGGGTCTGGAGTGGGCCTGAGTGTCTGCATTTCTAACAGTCTCCTGGGGAGCAGATGCTGCTGGTCTGAAAACCACTTGTAAGGTGCAGACAGTCACCTCCTTCCTTCACTTTTCCTCTGAAGCTGTCCCTGGACCTGAGCAACATTCAGCAGCATAGGACCTAGCTGGCAAGGGACAGAAAAACCTCGGACAGGAATTTCTGTAATGTCTTCCCACAGGAGCATAAGGAGAAAGAATCCCAGAGAGTGTAAGGAGAGTCCCCTGCTTACGAAAGAACAAATACTTTTCCTTATGGTTTGCATATATGATATTAATAATAACCCTAGAAGACATTAATGTTGCTATTACCAAGTAGCATAATTTCTAATACAATAAATGCTAAAGTATCTAAAAGAAATACTAAAGTATAACTATTATATAGTATTCTAATATTTAAATATTTTAAAAACTCTTTTGGAACTTTTTAAATTTGTTGGAACTCAGTAATGCTAACTCTGCTGAATACTATTGTCTAATAAGGTTTGTTTAATGGCCCCAAATCTGCAGAAGTTTTGAGAACGGCCACACTAGCTCCAGAAATTTTGACAGCCCATAGCAGCCAATCAAAAATATTTCTAAACATTGTAATGTCTTGGTGAAATTTAACCAATAATTTTTTTACATGAAAAAGAAAAAACATAACCAATACAATTTTATATACTCTTTCAGATTGATATTGTTCATGGTGGAAATGTTTAAAATCCTCACTGTCTAATATGGTAGCCAACAGACTCAGTGGCCTATTGGGGACTTGAAATGTGCCCTGGATCTTAACACACATTTAAATAACTTGAATTAAGTTGAATTTAAATAGGCAAATGTGGCTTGTGGCTACCTTACTGGACTGCATAGTTGTATAAGCCCTTCTGCAGTTTACAATAAATAATCCAGGGGTATTATGTTCCATTCAATGGCCTATGGAGTAATTTGTGTCTAAGAATAGTTCTTTGGCTAAATTGAGAAATATGTTTTTAGCATCAAGTGAACAAAAACAGTAATCTTTGGGGAGCTTGTTTCCATTCTTGTGTTTATGTTTTGTTCCATTGTGTAATTTCATTTAGCAATTCTTAGCCAGTTAGGGATACAAAAGGCTGCACTTCAAGCCTACTGCACATTTCACAGGATGGTATATTGCTACCTAGGTCATTGGACTAAAAATAATAAAAACACATTTCAATACACATAGAATTGCATCCACTTTACTTTTGTGGAGGCTCAATTCTACCTTAAAAGTATGTTACCACTATTAAACTGTAAATCTAATTTTAAAGTTAGAATTGCAAAACTTTACTTAAAAATAAAAAAAGACTACCATATCCTTCTTCCCTCAGGATATTTGGGGTGTGTGTGTCTACAAGCAATAACAACTGAAATACTAATTGCTTTGATGGCGAGACCTTTAAAAGAAAAATAATGATATGAAAATTCTTTGATCTATTTGGAGAAGATTGGGCCCCCAATCTGTTCTGGAACACAGTATGGGCTAGTGACAGGATCAGTTCCTGTTGGTGTTTTCATTGTCAGCTCTTTGAAGGGCTAGTTTGTCATTCCCACCCCTCCAAATGGAGCCCCATCTATGTGAAATTGACAAGTAGAACATTGGCAGACAGATGCCCTGCCAGGATAGCCTCTGACGAGCGGAGCTGTGCACGTTAAATGTCATTCCTTTCTTGCTTCCTATTATGGGAACTTCATCAAGAGAAAAATGAGCCCAGCCGGGCGTGGCTCAGCAGTTGAGCAACGGCCTAGGATCCAGGAGATCGGGGTTTGATTCCTGGTCGGGGCACATGCCCAGGTTGCGGGCTCGATCAATGACTCTCTCATCATTGATGTTTCTATCTCTCTCTCTCCCCCTCCTTACCTCTCTCTGAAATCAATAAAGATACATTGGAAAAAAAAAAAGAGAAAAATGAAAACAATTACTTCCAATTTCTATGAATGCCTTATGTAGATTACATCTCAAATTTTTAAAAAAGTAGTTGTGTTTTAATGAGACATGAGCAATACACATAACTCAACAGACCTCTTATTTATATATTTTAAAATATATAACTATTTTATAGTTTACATGTAAGTTTCAGATGGGTCAGACTTTGGACATACTACAGTTGTGATTTTTATATTGTGTTTGCCTGTGTTTGCATGTGCACACTAGGTATGCTGCGTCCTCCTGTGTAGCTGTGGAGTGAGTGTGTTTATACCTATTTTATAGGAGTGTTTAAGGGCGGATGCATTTTCAAAGTGTAGTGGAAAATATGGAAATGGAAATTGACACAATATTTACAGTATTCCCAGTAAGTGGCAGCAGTCAAGTTCCATGCATGAATTCGCTCATTAAGTCAATAAACCACTAAACATTTACTGTGTTCCATGTGCAAATGAGATGTTTTTGAAGGCCTCCCTGCAATCCTCGTATGTGGAGTATTTTACCTTGACATTACTTCGGAGCTCTGTCGTTGTTGTATTTTTGTTTGTAAAGAATACTATGCAGCTCACAATCATGACACTGTTCTTTTCTGAGAGTTTGAGCCCCTGAAAGTTGGGCGCTCTTTGACCGGAATGTGGCATCAGCCCTTGACATAGAGCTGAGTTGTTTCCGGATGCCTTCACATGTATCTTCTGTAAAGGGGGTAGGGATGGCATGGAGTGATAGAGGAAAAATTCTCTGAACTTGAAAACTTACGTATTCCTCATTCTTTGGGAATTTGGCAGTGAAAAAACAAAACAACAAAACAAAAACCACTGCTTGCAGCCAGTTAACAAGAGCCTTGATAGTCTGGACTCTAAGAAATCTTGACTGCAAATTATGTATGCTCACATCACTGAGCAAAACTGCATTCAGAAAGCAGGTCCATGACTTACCAGCAGTCCTCGTGAGGATGCATTTAGACCTGCCAAGTTTCCGGGAATTGTCAGCAGGCCCCTAACTCTGGGTCAGAAGCATATTTGCCCAGAGTGCTAGGCAGCCAGGCCCACAGTGTCAGGGTTGGAGACCCAGAGTCCCGGTGGCTTTCCAGAAGGGAGCTTAATGACTTGGGATAAGCATCTTGTTCCCATCAGCCCTATTTATCACTTGTCATTTTTTGGAATTACTGTCAGATCACGAACCTAATAATTCATGGTGTCTTCCCTTTGTAGATGGTTCTGGTTGTGGTGACTAAAGTCACTGCTAGAACAATGGTCCTGGCAAAACAGTGTCCTGAGAGGCAAAGCTGGTGAGCAGGTTCAGAGGAAGGCAGAGCAACAGGGCCAGGGCCACAGAAGAGCCTCGGCACAGGGACATGGCACTGGGTTTGGTGAGGAAGCAATGGGCAGGGCGTTTGAGGGAGTGCAAAGGGGAAGGGAATTAAATGGTGACGGGCAGTAAAAGTAAAAACAAGGACTGAAGACTATTCTTTCGACAAGTCAAAAAGCCTGAAAAACTTAAATTCTAAAAACCAGGATATGGCTTTAAGATAATACCTTTGAAGAAATCCACTTCTAAACCAGAACAAACCGGTAACATGATTTAGTAATGTCAGCTCCGTGTGCTGATTAAAATGTCTGAGGGTTTGTTGAACTTTCCTAGGCTGAGTTTGTATCGGGCATTAGGCTCGCACATGCTTATGAACAAAGGCATTTACTCTCATAACTTGGAAACAAGAAATCAGCAACTGCACAATGTAAACAGCCTCACTTAGGTATTGCATGAAATGTCCTGTAACATAATGCAGTCAAAATGAATCTCCATCCCCACATCAGTTTTGTGCCCTTAAACCTACTCCCTGGGATGAAGTAAATGCACTTGACCACCACTGTCATTGCTCCCCAAATCTTACTTCTCTCTTGAAATTGTCTTCAGAAGGAATGCCAGTCTTTAAAATAATTCCCGACATAAAAAATCCTGAGACTGTAAGAAACCTTTGATTTTGGAAAGAGCCAAGCAAAATCATCAAGTGCCTTGTACAGCAGTTCCCTGGAGGAGCGCTGGTTTTGGTAAAAACATGAAACAAAGTAAAGAGGCAGCTCTGCTCACAGTTCACGCGCTGTCCCTGGAGTCACCAATGCTGGGGTGAGGGTAGAAGGGCTGGGTTACCGGTGGTGACACTGTGCTAACATCGAACGTGCCTGGAGCAAAGTAAAGTTGAGTAACTGAAAAACAAAGGCACTTGGAAGGAATTCTTTCTTCTGATGAGAACATCTTAAATCAAAGAACCATGAGAGCTATGATCTTGGAGATAATAATGGGGACCACCCTCAGTGCTTTCTCTTTGCATGATGGTCCCAAAATTATGAAAGAGAAGCAGAGAGTGTGTGGGAGAGATCTTGCAAACCACACTGTCCCTGTCACTGCAGCAGGGCGGAGGTGGTAGTGGATCCATTTTCCCAGGAAACAGGGTGTTGTAAGTTTTTGCATCCTGGGTGGTTTTTCCTTCCCTCTGACCGCCCTTTAATAAAAATACAATTAAGATCATTGTGAATGAATATTCTGAAAAGTATCTGTATGGTCATTAATAGGGTCTGCCAGTGGAAGAACATTTAAAAGAAGAAAATAAAACAATGACATAAGTGTCATATAAATTCATCTCTGAGAATATATGAGGAGGAATTTCTTGATGGCAACTCTTTCTCAAAAACACGAGCTTTGGCAAAACTACACTACATAAAACTTTTATTTCAGCAAGATGCTCATTTGGTATGACTTCAATAACCCAAATATTTGCTCAGAGCAGGAAATGTTACAGTAAAATGCACACGCGGCCCTCCCTGCCATGAGAAAGGTTTCGATTATTAAAGCCAGATTCAATATATCTATACTGGGAAGAGGAAAGGGAGGGAGATTTTAAAAAAGATCAACGAGAAAGGAGTTCCAGTAGGTAGGCATCCAAACACTCTCAAAAGCAAGTAAACTGCGGATTTCTCAAAAATATGCCAAGGAAAATATACAAAGTGACATGATTTCTCCTCTAAATGCTGCATAATGTACACTAAACATATCTCTGCAATTCTGTGTTTTCCAAGTTCATTAGTGATTTTTCTCCTTACAAGTAAACAACTTCTACTATAATTAAGCAACCTGGAGTGATGTCTGTACAACCCCTATCATTCAGTGATCCATAAATAGGTGTTTATTGGGGATTTGCTCTTCCTTTGCACTGTGTGGGTCTCTGTGTCCACCAGGCCACCATCCAGAGTTCTCTCCATTCCCTTGACCTTCGCATCTGCCTGACCTGAGAGTGCCCCAATCAGCAGTGTTCCAAACTCAACAAACACATCAGCCTCTGGCAGAAGTGAGCAGACAGCATATTTATAATTATGATGTAGCATAAATGAGAACTTGTAAGACACAGAAATCAGTGCAACATTAGATAGGCCGGATCAAAAAGAAATGGGCATTTTGCTTCTTGAAAAAGCTTGTTGCGTTTCTAGAGTCTCTACTCTTGTTCAGTTTTATTTTACAGAACTATCACAGTTCTTAACTTCCTGCAGCAAGCAGGCATTTCCCTGGGACTGAGAATGTGCATTCTCTCACTTCAGTTCTGATGCAGAACATGAAAGTGGTTTTAAAAACTTTAGGTTCCTGTAGTACTTTCTTTCATCTTGCATACTTTGTTTCTTCAAAGTACGGAATGCTTGGTGAGACTACTTTGTGTTTGGACATGGGAAGAAACCAACATTTTTAGAGTGCTTTGTGCCAGAAGTTTTACATTCAGCATGTCATATAATCCGTAGGAAACTATGTGAGTGGAAGCAGACAGAGCCTGGAGGACAGCCAACCCCCTTAACGTCTCACCGCCCGCAGCCTTTCTCAGTGTGATTAGAAAGAAGAAGACCGGGGCTGGGGCAACCTGATGCGCATTTGGTGAACCCTGGGCCACTTACTTGAGATATGGAGATTAATTTTGCAGGTTTCCACTCTTGCACAGCAAGGCGATCTGCTGGGAAGAAACCGGCTTACATGCACCTTACTGTGTAGGGTATTTTATGTGATATGACAGAATGAAGCTTTCAGTATATACATCAGGTCATGTTGTGTCTCTGCTTAACATTCCCTACTGGCTCCTCATTTCAATCTGAGTAAAACACAAGATCCACGCAGTGATCCACTGGGTCTCCCATCCCCTCACCGTTCCTGCACCCCATTTTAACAACCTTGACCACCTCAGGCCACCTCACCCACATGCATCTGCTGTCCCCCAGCAGCCACCACACAGCTGCCTCCCTCTTCTCATGCTGTTGCCCAAAGGTTACCTTTTCCACAGGCCCCATCCTGCACTTTGGATCCCACTCATCCTGGTCCGCACTCATTTCCCCCTCGTAGAAATCATCGTCTTCCAACAAACTATGCGACTGACTTGCTCACTGTGTTGATTTTCCGAGTCCCTCTCACTGATTCTAGAATAATTCTTTGAGGATAGGGACCTATTTTCTTTACTATTTCATTCCAAGCAGATACATCAGCTCATGGCACGCAGCAGGCACACAATAAACACCCTGAGTGCTGTCAGGAATAGCCCAAAGACACAGAATAGCCCAAAGACTAGCTCTGCTTTGACTGAGGCGCAGCAAAACAGCCCCACGCAGGGCAAGGCTGGCTGGGGGGAGGAAGGGGGGGCTGCAGGGCTAACTGCAGCCTGTTAGAGGCTGGGCAGGGCCTGCAGGGCAGCTGAGCAGAGGGCTGAGAGCAGGGAAACAGTGACTGCATGGACTCATGCTACTTCCAAGAAAGGCCTTGGGGTCCTTGGGGAGATCTTATACTCTCTTTCCTCCAGTCCAGCCCCACGAGCTCATCCGAGAGTCTACGGAGAATGACTTTTAAGGATTTTAGTCAGGGAGATGTAAGAGAACTCGTGTTTTATGACAATTTTCGTGACTCACAGTTTTATTCAGACAGTTACAGTGGGGCAATGCAGGCTAGTCTTGTGTATCACCAGGGCTTGGCGTACAGCCCGGTGTTGATCACTCGGACACTGATTATCTTCAATAAACTAGACTTTAAAGAATTGAAATTAGACTCTTTGAACATTTGTGATATTGCTTTGAAATTACATTCCAGTGTGATTTATGAAGGACAGAGAAAATCACTGAGAGTGAAAATGACTTGCTTTGTTTTAGAATTACACATTCTCTTTAAGGCCAAAGCATGAAATGGTTTTCTGCTGATTACTGACCTTATTAACTTGGTCTGGCAGCTGCAGCCATATTTTGAACTTTACTAGCCTGCTTTGGAACTTTAGGACCACAGGACATTCTGAGTTAACCTAGCCTTGGGGGAATGAACTTTAACACCAGTCAGAATATTGGAAAGGATGAGTCACAGGGCTCCATGAAAGCACTGGAATAGGCGAGTCCCATGAAAATCCTACAAAGGAGATGCTACCAGAATGGGCTATAGCCTCCCCATTTTCAAGGTGTAATGCTAACTGCTGAGTGAAAATATCGGCTTATTTGTTCAGCATTTCTCTGACAGTTTTAAAGTCACAGGTCCTATGGGATGCTCAATAAAACATGCCTTTCATACTGCAGCACAGTAAAGCTGAAAGTGAATTGTGGGACCGATATCCATCCACCACTAAGCTAAAATAAACAGGATTCAGATAGCCACCAACAGCCTCGCTCCTACGAATCAAGTGAATTAGAACAGCTCCCTGGTTTGAGTATCCAGATTTTATCCTACCCACCTGCCAGGTAAATGAGTATTGCCAATCACCTTTGCCTCCAACTTATCACCTTGAACATGCACATTCATAGATGCCTTCAAACTATAACCCTGATAACTTCAAATACAGAGCTCTGATATCTTTGCAACTCAGTTGTACTTCCTGATTAAATTTTAAAGCAGACTTTTAATGTGAGGCCCCATCTTGTCATTTTAGAGCTTCTACCATTTTACTCCATGGCAGTTAGTGGAAGACAGAATTGACTCCCACGAGGGGGAGCTCCCTCAACATGGAAGAACATACAACCCTACATTGCTTGCCCATATTTATACACCTCTTAATAGGTTCAGATTCTAGATTTTTGATTGAAGTGATCAATATATACAATAAAACCTATGAAACACTCTCCTAGAATGATCAGATTTCAATTCAGTAAAGATTCTCTTCCTATTTCTTACAGTTGCTGCCTTAAAATGGGGTGTGACAACTTCTCTAAATGTGATGAGCTTAATTTCCAGGTCTTTAAAATGTAGATAGTAATCCCTTTTGCAGGGATCAAATATGAGGATGTATGTAGAACAGATTATTTCTGGGTGTTCAATAAAGGGTAGCTATTAATTTTACAAGAAAGTTTTGACTAACCAGTTAGTTATTGCATAGCTATGTGTGAACGGGCTTACAAGATGCTCACAGTAAGTTGATAAGTTAACTGATTTTTCATTTTATATTGATTTCCGTTTTCCATGATGCTCAGCTATATGGAAATACTGATTTTTTTAAAAATGGTTCAATGTTTTCAACTCAAATTACAGGGGTCTTAGATATTTTTGAGAAAAAGCCAATCACAGGTAATATATGAGTTCAAGATAAAAATAAAAGAAGGTAAAACTTTACTGTTTTACTAGCTACATGTCTTAGAAGTTATAAGGACCGGTAAAAGCTAAGTTCATAGCTTTCTAGGTTAATTTGAGTATAAAAATATGCTTATTTCTGAAAGTAGCCTCTTATGGCTGGATATCAGGATTAAAAGGGCTGGCCTGGCCGGGCGTGGCTCAGTGGTTGATCGCCGACCTAGGATCCAGGCGATTGGGGCCAGATTCCTGGTCAGGGCACATGTCCGGGTTGCGGGCTCCATCCCCAGCCAGGGGTGTGCAGGAGGCAGCCGATCAATGACTCTCTCATCATTGATGTTTCTCTCTCTCTCTCTCTCCCTCTTCTTTCCTCTCTCTGAAATCAATAAAGATATATTAAAAATAAATAAATAAATAAAATAAAAAGGGCTGTATCCCACTTGTTTCCAAAAAATTAAATAGCAACTTTTTATTCTCCTAAAGAACATAAAATTATTCTTTGGGGTTACTCATATAAAGAAATAAGGGACAGGCCTTTCCTCTCAGTAAGTCTTTTATTTACCACCCTTTTATCCACAAATCCTATAGCTCTGCATCATCAGGTAAAAGTTATGAAGCCAATGATGGACAAGGGTTTTGCTTAAAGAAAGCAATCATTTTTTAAATATATTGTTAGGCAATAATATAATAATTGTGAGGCACTGAGACTGGAGCTTTGGCTTCATTTATGTCCATGTCACCTCAAACAGGCATCTCATGGTGACTATACTATGACATTCTAACTGGTCCTGCCTCCTATCTATCTGCAGACATTCCTTGGGGGTTGTGTGGACAGCCAGGGGCTGCTGATTAAGATGAAAATGGTCCTGCCCTCAAGCAGCCTTCAGTTTAGTTGGAAAGACACATGGATGGATAATGACAAGAAACTGGTGACAAAGAAGGGTTTGGTTATTACAGGAGTCAGTGGTGGGTCAGGTAGCAGATGTATTTCCCAATAAATGCAGAAAAGATGGCATTAATCTAGTCAGTCAGCTGAAGAGGTTGCTTTTGGAGCTGTGGGCTCTTCATTTCAGGAACAAGAGATTAAAAGGGCCTTGAGCCACTGAAAAGAAATTCAAAACAGCTTAAAACAAGATAGCCCTCCAATATGTTAAACCTGCTAGGTTGATCAAATATAGCTTGAACACTAAAGTTATCAAAACAAAAATATTTAGCTAGTTATCTACTTACTCATCCATCCATCCATCCATCCATCCATCCATCCATCCATCCATCCATCCATCGATCTATCACAACATTTACGTCTTTTGTGAAAAAACAAAACAAAACAGAAACACTCAGATTACTAGCCACTTCTAATGGCCACTAATCTGGAGCTGGTTTGAAGGGCAGCTAATAAGTCTGTGCTGTGAAACTATAAGAACAAGTATACACCTTAAGGAAACAACTAAGGGCACATTCCAAAATCAACCTTGACAAAGCGTAACTATTCCTGAACAAATCATAATTATCTTCAGACTAGTTCTACATACATGATTATGCACTGATAGTATGTTTCTTTATATGAGTAGCCCCAAAGAATAATTTCATGTTTTTAGGAGAATAAAAATCGTTCCAGGTGCACACAGAAAATCAGAATGTATGCCATATTTATATCTCATATAGACACAGAAAGAGTAACGACACATTCGCATATCCACACAGAGACATGAATAGAGTATAAATATAGCAGGAGCAACTCACAGACCTTCCTAATGAAAGCATGTTTACAATTCAGTGTTACTCCATAATGGGATTTTATTATTCATTTCCTTCACTCACAGCACTAAAGACATGTAAGGAAGTTGTGGGACATGCCACAGAAAGGCAGGAGGGACTGCTGTGGCCTTCTCACAGCTCTGCTCCTGGCCTGTTCCCTTGGAGCCCACAGACCAACACAGCAGAGGGCCCCATCCCCACACATACCTGGCTGAAGCTCTGGCCAGCACCTCGGGCTTGTGTGCTGCGGGCCGGGAGCTGCGATGGGGCTGTCTCACCCAGGGCCAGGGTCTGGTTGCTATGGTAGCTGGCTGGATACTGGAAGGACCCTTCAGGTTTGGAATTGAGCTGAAGTGCACTCTGGGAGAGCAGGCTGGGCCCTGCATTGAAAGTCATTTAGAGCAGTAAGTGACAGCCTCAGTGAAGCAGAAATGACATGTATTATTTATTGAGAGTAGCCTAGAATTATCACACGCGCACGATTCCAGCCATCTATGCTTTGAATTCTGAGAACTAAAATGACCATATAATTTGACTCTGGCTCTTAAATGAGATTTTTTTTTTTTTTTTAGGTTTAGGAGTTCTCAAAAGAGTATATATTTTTCAAATGATCTCATCCTGACCTACATAGACATTTCTTATGAGACAAATTATCTAATCAAGAGTTATTTTTGTATCAGACAATATCAGGAACATTTAAAAGTCCACCTTTTATTACATGTTAATTGCATTAATATAATTATATCTCCTACTTAATTATCAGGCTGCTAAAACCCTCGAAACCTTCCAAATAGTAACAGGTTCTATCATATAAATAGTGATATAATACCTCAAGCCCTGAAGGGTTGACATTGTTTAAAATATTAATAGCTCTTCCTACAATGTAGAATTCACCCTGGTCTCCAGGGTCCCTGATGCCTAGTAATCTTTGCCATCACAGCTGTGCACGGCAGGAGAACAAAGACAGGGCACAGTGTTACAACTGGTGACGTTAACGTGGAGACAGTGCAAGGGATGGAAAAGAGGGAATAAGTTCCTGGCTTTATCATTCAATTATACTTTGCAAAAGTATTTTCCTGCATTTTACATAGATGGGGTCCTTGCAAGAGTTCGCTCAATTTCTTTTTAGGCAGAATTCCTTTGATCGAATTTCATAGTCACTTTGGGAATTAAAAGACGTACAGAGGAGTGGAAGGGTGCTTGCCGTTTTCATTGTGTATATTTGAGCAGGGATGGGAGTAAGTAGAGGGAGCTGCGGAGCGGAGGGCTTCGCAACACAAGCCTTCCCCTGTTATCCTAACCACAGAGCAGTTACTTCCTTTTGGATGGAAGGCGATTATATACACACGGACTCTGGCACAATCAGTATCCCATCCTCTGTCTCTCTCTTTGGCTGTTTTAGAAAATACTATCATTTCTTTTCTATTTATTTATTTATTTATTTATTTATTTATTATGTTTGTATGTATGTATGTATGTATGTATGTTAATCCTCACCTAAGGATATTTTTCCATTGACTTTATTTTTTTATTTTTAAATATATCTGTATTGATTTCAGAGAGAGGAAAGGAGATGGAGAGAGAGAGAGAGAGAAACATCAATTATGAGAGAGTCATTGATCGACCCACAACCCGGGCACGTGCCCTGACCGGGAATCGAACCCCGATCGCCTGGATCCTAGGTGAACGCTCAACCGCTGAGCCATGCTTGGCCAGGTTCCATTGATTTTAGAGAGAGTAGAAGATGGAAGAGAGGGAGGGAGGGAGGGAGGGAGGGGGAGAGAGAGAGAGAAACATCAATGTGAGAGAGAAATATCAGTCGGTTGTCCCCTGCACGTGCCTTGACTGGGGGCCAGGGATCAAACTTGCAACCCAGGTGCTGCCCTTAACCAGGAATCAAACCCACGACCCTTTGGTGCGCAGGACGATGCTCTAAACACTGAGCCACACCAGCCAGGGCCAATAGCATTATTTCTAATAAGTGTAAGCAAATTTCAAGATCCTTCTTTCTTTCTTTCTAACTGAGGCCGCAGATTTGATGTGATATACGCCTTACTTTTATAAAATAATGTGTCTACTCTTAAAAACATTTGTTCACATAATTTTTACCATGTAAGACCTTCCCCTTCCCTCTGATACCCTGATGGAAGTTCTAAACAGTACAAAAATACATTTTCATCATTGGATATTGAATAATAAGCCAATTAACTAACAGAGGTAAATACTTGATGTTTTGGAATCTCTACAGTTCCTGGAAAAAAGTCAAGCAAGAAAATAAAAATGTTTCCATCCAGCCCCAATTTCATCATGAAGGGCATAACAAAAGTACAATTGTAATCTTTTTTCTTTTAATTTAGAAAACAGAGTCCCAAGAAAACAGTACATTCCAGATGGCAAGGTCTGCAATAGCCTGCAAAAAATCATCTAATCCATGCTGATTGTATTATGGGCCTTACCCCTGGCTATATGATGCTTCTATGGGGTGTGCACATCTCAGTTTCATTCTGGGTGCCAGGAACATATTGTTCCCAGTGCTGATGTGGGACCTGTCAGGCAGGGAGACAGAGCCAACTGGTGGTCTCTGAGGCCCAGGGGATAGGCAGCCTGAGATCTGGGAGAACTTCTGGAAGGGAAAGGGTGCCCACTTGATGGGGGCATGGATGGATGGGGGCTAACTGCCAGGAGCAGGAGGAAGAGGTAGGCACTGAGAAGACAGTGATGAATTGTGGCCAAGGGCTTTCTCCTTGGTCCCTACCCTCCCGAAGGTCACAACTCAATGGGAGAGAGTGAGGTATGCTTGGAGAGCTAAGGCCCTTTAAGGTTAGTGGTCACCATTGTACCTGACAACAGGTGGCTTCCCACTAGACTTTCCTTGGCTATTTCTCTCGGGGCACTCTGCCCAAGCCTTGCCACGTCCCCTCCCCCATGACAAAGCACCTCCAGGGCAATGAAAGTTGAAACAGATACAATAGTGCACAGACCTTTGGAAATGTCAATAAAATGGAATAAAATAAAATCTTTAAGCTCATATAAATAGTTTAATATAATCTATAAAGCGAAAGAGTTGCATGTCCTGGTTATTTGCCTTCTAAAAAGATTACGTAACTTTACTCTGATGAACTTCATTACAGATATAGTTAGCAAGTTAAACAATTTTGTAATTGTTTCACAAAATTAGCTCCAGAAACGTACACATGTTCTCCATGTAGGATCTTAAGATGACAACTGAAAATCCCATTTAAAAGGGATTTCAAATAAAAATATGATTTATGCCTGGCCCACATGGCTTGTTTGGTTGAGTGGTGTCCCATGCACCGGGAGGTCACTGGTTCGATTCCTGGTTAGACACATGCCCAGGTTGCTGGCTCAATCCCAGTAGGGGGTGTGCAGGAGGCAGCCCATTGATGTTTCTCTCTCATCGATGTTTCTATCTTTCTCTCCCTCTCCCTTCCTCTCTGAAATCAATAAAAACATATTAAAAAATATATATATATATGATTTATGTGCTCCTGAAATATACATCATGAAATAACCAGATTTGGTCGTATTTTATACAATCAGTCATGTATTCAATCAAGACTCAATGAAAACAAACCAAAATTCTCCATCTCATTACTTTGTTCACACATCTCAAACATAAAACCTAGATGTACTCTGACAAAAGTAATTGCAATAATGAGCAATGCATCATAATACTACAACAATGACATATCACCTGTCAAGGATGAAATAGTCAGGACAATAGACACAACACTATGTGCATTTTAGAATAATTTTTCCACTGTTCACTAGGTTTCAAATCAACAGCCTTTATTCATTCCAATTTTAGAAGGCATGGCTATAAGAATATGGAAAAAGCTAATATTATAGAACAATTCTTAATTACTTTATAATAGAAGTAAAATTTACATATAACTAACACTCGATTAGCTTTACTAACATTACTGTGCGTTGACGTAGAAAGTACCAATTTTCCATAGATTTCAAAAGCATTTATTGTTTTTGGCTTTAAATCATGATTTTTTTTCTCCAAAACTTATGGCTTTCCATCAAGTCTTGCTTGGGCTAGTGGTAAAATTAGGCTGCACTCTTGAGGACACAGTGTGTATCTGTAAAGCAATGGGGGCAATGTAAGAGTACTTCTTAGGGTGGTGGGAAGAGAGGAAGAGACTGAGACTTAAAATTCCAACCAGGGAAATGGAACCTTGCCTTCAGTGCAGTTAACTGCTCCAGAAAAACTTCAGCTATGAGGAACAGTGGGTCATAGTGTCCTCTGAGATCACAAAGAGCAGAAGACACACTCTGTATGTATACTTCCAGGACATTGACTTCTTTGATCTTTCTGAATCTTCCCCATTGTGGGACAAAGCTGAGCTCAGGTATCTGCTCAAAATGACTCAGCCTTGGGGTTAGGAAGAGGAAGTGAAATGATTTTCTGGTAAACTGATAAAACCCAAGAGAGTATGTGTCCTTGATATGACCAAGACACATTGGTCCCAGCTGGAAAGAGGGGAGAAATTCTGAGGGTACTATAGAGATGAGGGACATGAAATCTGCCACTGATCCTAGAAAGACACCTGGAGCAAAGCATCTTGAGTGTAACACCAATATTTCATTATGTTTTCAAATATATGAATTGACTACAGATCACATAGCAACCTGTGAAAAATATTGCCCTTGTATTTTTTCCCTTATTACTAGAAGTATAATTAGAGGTGTGGAGAGGTCAAGAGGTCAGCCAGTGTCACGGGCTTGGTAAAATGAAGATGGGACTTGGGTCTTCATCTCCTATCTCCAAGTCCAGAAGTTGTTGTCATTTAACATCAAAGCACTATTTAGGTCATATACACATATCAATACTTCAAGGTTGAGAAATTCATCCCTACATAGAAGTCAGCTTGTTTGCAGGAGAAATCTCTACCCCACAGGCTGTGGGACTTCCCCGAGGAACCTCCCCTTTGAGATTCCAAGTGTTGGCTCGGGGAAACATGCGGTCCACATCAGTAGGAAGGGTTGCCATGTTAATATTCTGTATGAAAGTTCAGACTCACATATAGGTGGCATTAGCACACACTACAATATATAGGCAGTTTCTCCTTAAATGAACTAGATATTTTAGGGTTTTCATAATCATGTGTACTCATTTTGTTTGCACAGGTTTAAAGAGACTTCATCTGGAATTACTAATTCTTGTCTCTTAGATGAACATCAGCTCCAGAATACAGGAACTCTTAACTAAACTACCTTCTTTGCAATAATACAGAGAAGGCCAGAGGCCTACAATGTGGCATGCCCATGTCATTATTTAGGTCACAATCGTGTCAATGGAGTGTGTGTTGCAAAAAGATCCAGCGCTAGAATTCAGCAGTCTCGGGCTCTAGTCCACCTTCAGTTTGTAAAAGCACAGATGATGATGATGATGATGACGATGATGATACCAGCTAACCTTCAGTGCACACTTCCTAAGTTCCAGGGACTGCCCTGGGCACTTTAGGTCTATTAACCCATTGCATCTTAACAAGACTCCAGTGTGGAAGGTACCATCCCCACTTATGGTGACAGACCTGGAGGTGCCACTAACTGAGACCACAGAGTTGGTGGTAGGTCTTTGTGCTGGCAAGGCAGCCTGGCTTCAGAGTGCTTGTTCTTAATCACTTCATCTTTCTGTCTACAAATTTCATCTCTGCAATTTGAGCACCTAATGAGATAATGGATGTGCAAGTGCTTAGAAAAATATAAACTGCTCTATAAATGCCAGTTATTAGTATTATTATCTAATTACTTAATTACATAGCCACATGGTCTGAGAATAATAAAACCTTGATTGGAATTTGTTTGTCCTGAAAACCTTATGACAGTACTGTCCCATATATCACTTAGTGCTTTCTTTCAATACCCCATGAGCTTTCATTTTATAAATGAGATATTCAAGGCATAGATCATTAAAATGGCCTGCTTGAAATTAAAAACAAAACCTAACAAAACCTAGTGTCAGGGCCAAGAGATAAGAAAGACCAAGTTCTCTCTGTTCTCTCAGCCTAAATTCCATTCTCTGTCAACCTCAAAACTTATTCTTTTGTTTTTTTAAATATATTTTTATTGATTTCTGAGAGAGGGAGGAAGAGAGAGAGAGAAACATCACTGATGAGAGAGAATCATTGATCTGCTGCCTCCTGCACGCCCCCTACTGGGGATCAAGCCCACAACCCGGGCATGTGCCCTGACTGGGAATTGAACCATGATCTCCTGGATCCTAGGTTGATGCTCAACCGTTGAACCATGCCAGCCAGGCTCAAAATTTATTCTTAAAGTGCTATTTAAATGTCACCTCCCCCATGCAGCCTACCCTGCTGTCTGATTGTCCAGGGAATATTAATCCTATACCTTCATGCTACCTTAACCCTCTGAACAGACCAGACTGAGGAATTTTAATTGTTTAGCAGAGGGATTTTGTACAGTATTACACATCTAGAAGGAGAGGAATAGAATGAGAGCAGAGATTCTGAACATTTATTGTGAAGACAGCAGGACTCTGTGTTTAGATACTGGAGAGACTAGGGCCAGGGCTTTGCAGTGTGGAGAAAGGAAACCTGCAGTAATTGAAGAAATCTTAACTGGGGTAAAGGCTACACTAGGAAGGGAGAGAAAGTTGCTCATTTAAGAGGTATTTTCAAAGAAAAGCTCATGGGGATTTAGTGACCAAGTAGACGGGAAGTAAAGAAGAGCCAAAAATGACTGGACACTTTTCAGCTGACCACTGGAAGGATAATATTACCGCCAACACTCCGATGGGTGCCCAGGGGTTTCCCGGAGTGCAGAGCGAGTCCTTCCCTGAAAACCTAGCAGACAGTCCTGTCCTGTCACAACCAGCCACATATATTCTCTTTCTACAAGTTTTAAGGTGATTTATTGGGAGTTGCTAATTCTAGTCTGCTTCAGTTGAACATCTGTCCAAGAATGCAACAAATATTCACTAAACGGGACTGGAAAAGCAGAAACTCCCACATGTGGCCTTCCCAAGGGAAAGATTGGCAGGAGGTGTGTGTGTTGACAACTCCGTATTTTGGGGAAGGATGGGCTTCATTTTTAAATTACTTGGAGGAGATGGTGGGAATTTATGTAGTTAGATACCTCCTCTGGGCTTGATTTTAATATTGGCTCTAACATAATGTGACAAACTTAATCTTTCTAGGACTTAAACAGTTTCCAAGATCAAAGTTTGGTTACGTGTAAATGAAATTTTAGGACAGAGTTGTAACTCTCAAAGTCATCAGTATTGGAAGCTGAAGCCACATGAATAAAAAACTAGGTCTCTAAAGGGTAGTTATCAATTTAATTCCAAGGGAGCATTTTCCCATTAAAAGAAAAGTGTTATTAACAAGAATGTACTAAAATAAACAGCTACGAGAGCTGGGCAAGCTCTGGAACAGGTGCGCATGGGTGTCCTGTGAGCCTGTTAAGTCAGGACAGTCACAGGAAAATCAACCTACAAATTGAGACAGGCGCACTGAGAACTGGACACCTGACAGTGGCAGCTTCCTTTAGACTTACCTTTGTCAGGAAGTTTAGAAACATTCCATAATTACTCTTAGGTTAAATTGATTCTTTCAAAATGATATAAAATTTTTATGTAGCTCTTGAAAAATAGTGCCAATAAGATTCACATGTATCTGTAACAGGCAGAATCTGCGTTCATTCCCACCCTCTTGCTATCAATCCTTTGTGGAAGATTAAGAATGATTTGGAGGTTAAGCGTTACTTTATTTTAAATGAGAGTAAATTGTTAGAGCAAGATCAAATAAAGTGAAAGGGAAATCTTTTCATACAAAGTATTAAGTGAGAATAAAGGAAAGAGGGGGTGGAAATTATATATATATATATATATATATATATATATATATATGTACAAAAGAGCTGTTATAAATGACAAAATCAATGAGAAAAACTGCCAATTCTTTGGAAGATTATCAAATTGATTTAAATCAAGCTCAAAGCACTTTAGTCATATCTAACTGCAAGTGAACTCTAAGGAGTAAAAATATTGACTTTTGTTTAAATTACCTTACTAATAAGTTTCATTTATAGCAGCAGTTTCTTCTTTCTTGGTTTTGGATGAACCTGTCAATTTACAAACTTACTGGGAATAAAAAGTAGCTAGTGGTGATAAACTGGTTCTTTTCTCTTAATCTTCATTAGTACCTTAAAAAGCTCATAATGTGAGTTTTGCTGAGGAGTTCCCTGAAAACAGTGGTTGAACCATCTACCATTTCTAAAATTAACTAAGGGAAAAGCTTGTTATGCCAAGAACCTTAGAGCGATGGGGTTGTTCTATGGGCAGGTGTGATTTTAAACTTCATTTCTAAACTAAGTCTCTCCCTAGAATATTGATTTCATGTGGTCAGCTGCTTTCAATGTATAATGCTTTATTGAAAATTAAAACTGTAATGGTCCCAGAAATAGAGTTTTAAAAACTGATTCAGATTCAACCAATGCTATTGGCTTAATTAGTTTGCTTTTTCAAGTTTGACTGTACATGGAAAATTGAGCATTGGTAAAGCGTTCACACTATGCAATAACTTAGCTCTTTACATCTGTGTACAATGGAGGGACGTGAGCAGAAACTAAAATTCAACTGTACCTCTTTAGCTTAAAATGTACAGTTCAAGAATGTTTTGTGCATGGGATCTGACATGACATATATGACATGTATGATCATAGAATGGTATTTTTTATAGCTCGATCCAATCTCTAAGTGTATCCTTATAAAGGTTTATATTCATATGACTTAAAAAAAGGAATGTAGCACAGAGACAAAAAGCATTATATGTATTTCTTTATAAATTAATAGTCAAAAGAAAATAGGTTCCTATTTCTCATTATCAATAATTATGTAAAGAAATGAAAATTAATACAAATAAATTTAGAAGAAAGCTAAATTTAAAATCTATCTCCTGAAAATGCTGTAATTTATTAAGAAACTATGCCAGCATTAAGACCAGCCTTTGATTTGCCAGAACTCTCTTCTCCGACACTGCACGGCTTGCCTGTGCCATTTACTCAGGCCCCTGATCAAACCCCTGTCTCAGTGGGAGGCTTCCTGGCCCTCTGACCATTCTCTCAAAACCAGAGAGGTTCTCAAACTTTCCTGTCTCATAAGCTTTCACACTCTTAAAAATTACTGAGCTTTTATTTCTATGGCTGATATAGAATGCTGTTTACTGTATTGAAACTGGGAAATATTGAAGACGAGAGCTACACTGACCAGGCTCCACGAGCCATCAGAGCAATGACCCCATCACTCCCCATGGAGCCCTCGTCCTGGGACACCCCCATCTCACCCCACGCTCGCTGGGGACCAGCATGGTAAGGCAAATGCTGCAGGATCACTGTGAAAACTGGTACCTTCCAGAGCCCCTGAAAGGGTCTCAGGGACCCCCAGGATTCCCAAGTACACTCGGCGAACCCTATCCCGCCCCTTCCCTGCTTTGCCACTGCTTGTCGGGCTCATCTACTTGAACTTACAGTATTTAGGCGGCTTGATCTCAGACTTTTCTGACTGGATGGTAAACGCCACAAGGCAGAGGCTCCTGTGCCGCTGTTAATAAGTGCTTAGTACATATAGGTAAAAAATGAATGACTACAGCACCACCTCTGCCTATAATGACATAATAAAACCCCAGTATATTAAGATTTGATCACATCAGTAGCTGTTGAAGTGACTTATTGCTTGATAAGAGGCAGTTTCAGTGTTTTAACTTCTGGGGGATCCCACAACACGTCTCCATAAGGTGAAGAGCGATGTTTTTAATGAGACGCCACACTGCTCTCTCTTGCTTGGGGAACAGATAAGGAGCGCCTGGTCGATTATGTCTTTGTCTATCCCTTCTGTTCCCAGGTGTGCTGAGCTGGCGACCTCTTTGGAGAAGGTATAACATGCTTCTTAAACATCTATGTGTTAGAAGAAAATCAAAGAAAAGGAAATGGAACATTAGCTAAAAACACAGGCAGTGAGAGTATCTGGAAAGAAAGATAATCGCAGGTCCCTGGAGGACCGAATGACACCCTGAGCGACACCTGGGTGTTTTTTCTTGACTTTTGTTCACACCTTCCACTTCTGCAGCTGCTAACTCCCCACTGGTTCTAGAAAACCAAAGGCAGTGGCAGAAGTGGGTGTGAGCGAATCTGGTATCTATAGACACTGGACTCATTTGCTATCTAAAGACAATTTTAGACTTGGAACAATAACCAACTTCTGGAAAGGGGACGGTCTCATTAGTATTTCAAAACTGGGACCAAAAGGAATATGATGACGTGATTTCACTGGGAATGGGCCATCTGACGATGAATTCTCCTAACCTGAATAAATGCTTCTAGTAAATGACTCAGGGTCTCCAGAGCCCTGGTGACGGCTCTCACCAGGTCAAGTGAGGGGAGCAGTAGGACTTGAATCCAAGTCTTCTGGCTCCAAGGGAAGGAGAGGCTACCTTGTACCCCCACCCAGAAGCTCTCCACCCTGTCAGGTCTAAGTAAGGACCTAGTTGCCACCACAGTAGAAAATCTAACAAGTCAGTCCTCTTTCCCTGAGCATGAGATCAATATTGTAAGTGACACGATGAATATATTTCTCATTTTGATTTGCTTAATTATTATAAAAACCTCACCCTCCTAAACCACTTCTGCATCCTTTGATGCCAGGCTTCCTAGGAATTACACAAATATTCACTTAACAAGGATGTCTCTCACCTTTATTTTATTAAGTAAAATATATATGGAATTATATTTAAAGCATTTTGATAACCTGATCTCTCAACAATTCTCTAGCCACACAGAATTAAGTATATTCACAGTGACTAAATGAAAATGAATGACTGTAAATCAAGAGTAAATAATATATTCACTTTGTCAAACTGCTTATGATCGTTTTATTTGGATTTCATCTGCTCAGGATGGTACCTTATATGATTGATTCTTGATTTTTTAAAATATATTCTGATTTGAAAACTCAGAAAGAGATAACATTCCTTTCTTTGCCATAACATTCAGAATATATTAAGCTCCTAAAATTTTCTTGCCACCGGATGCTGGAATTTTCTAGAATATGGTGGAACTTCAATTTATTACAGAAAGAAATAATTACTATTTCAAAATATAATATTTAAATCAATTATCAATCTCTATAAACATATAAGTCCTTTCCCCCCAAGTTGTCCATTCTATTTCTGATTTTGACTGACATATTTTTGTTAATTTGGGGCTAAGATATAATCACCCTCATCTCTGAGTTTATTTCTCCAAGGATGCATGGATTAAATAGGGTACTTTGTCCACAGCAGTTAGGGTCAAGCTGTATATTATCTGAGGTGCTAATGGCCCCGAGCTTCTGTCAGTAACTTTTTTTTCCCCAGCAAAGCAACAGCAATTCTCCGAGTGACCCTGTGACACATATTTGCTAGAATTGAAATTACACAGCCAGCAGTCACAAACTAGTGGCGGGTGGCTACGGTTGTATACATGATTTACATACTGTTTAGGATGGCACTTTTTAAAAAATGCCACGTGTTGGAGAACACTGGTAACTGCATGGCACTGCAGTAAGTACAGTACGACAGTTATCCCCAGCCTAAGGGACAAGAAGATGGGTTGACTAAGACCCAGATTTTATTTTAATCAGATCTTGGAAAGAAAAATAACAAAAGCTTTCAAACACAACAAATTAAATGCCCTATATCCCCCTGTATTCTTTTTTTAAATTTTATTTTAAATATACCTTTATTGATTTCAGAGAGAGGAAAGGAGAGGGAGAGAGAGAGAGAAACATCAATGATGAGAGAGTCACTGATGGAGCCCGCAACCCGGGCATGTGCCTGACCGGGAATCGAACCCTGATCGCTTGGATCCTAGGTCAATGCTCAACCTCCGAGCCACGCCCGGCCGGGCCCCCTGTATTCTTAGGGGTGGAGATCGGTTGGCATTTAGAGCTTTTTCAAGCTGTATTTGGTGCTGTCGTCTCTTGTGAGTTAGGACTAGGAGGCGGGCTCTCAAGGGCAGCGTGCCAGGTCCAATTTCACAGCAGCTATTTCATGTCTGTTCTAGCTAATGAATCCATTGATTGAATAATCAGGAAATCAAGGGACTAGCAGAATCTGATGGGCTCGTGATAATTAGATGAACTGTGTCAAAGAGCCACTACATATCTGTGTGCTGAATTTATATATCAAGGCTATAAACACGGTATCGCATCCTAATTTTTAGTAGAATGTTGTGATTATTGCCTCCCCCCCCCGCCCATTCATTCTCTGCTCTTTACCCCACAGAGAGTGTATCACAAGGTTCCCTGGGATGTGTTTTATGACTGGACTTGGCCACTGGCCGTCACGAAAAGGACATGAGAGGCGGGAGGAGAGAGAGACTTTAGACACATGCCTCTGCTCCTGCCAGGCCTCTTGGCTCTGCTGGTATCTTCCCTACACTTTTCCTTCAGGACTGAGGGTGGCAAGGGCTTGTCTGTTGCTGTTCCCTGGGTACCTCAGCAGGCACTGTTTGTTCCCTTAATCATGCCCACTCCTTTGTAAATGGTACCTTAATTAAATTTTCTCCCGTTCAATTCTTTTGGGTAGAAATCTATTTCCATTCTGAACCAACCCAGATACAAACAACTGGGATTTTATTTTATAAGTACTTAAAATTAGCAACAGTTAATCCCAAAAATGTTAGTTACTTACTCGATACTTTAAAATTAATTTCCTAAATTTTACTCTATTAATTCTTCTCAAACTGACTCTGAAAGGTTATGAACAAATATTTCTTATGGACAACAATCTTTCGCATTTCACTGTGGTTCAGATCCTTTGGCGTCAAACTTTTAGGTGGCACTTTCATCACCTGCTGTTTTCTTTCGCTGCTACTGTTGATGGTTTTGCCTTCTTTCTCTATCTTCAAACAAGGAAGCACAGGCTTATAAAAAGGACAATCAACGAAAATCCTAGGAGTCCTCAGACAGGTAACCTAGTACATAATAACACAACTAATCTTTCTGAAAAACAAAAATTCAGCAGTAACCCGATTCTGATTCAGCAGGTCCAAAATCCTGTTTCTTAATTTGAATATGATTATATTTTTGCTTATTTTTTTATTATTTACTTCTAATTTTACTGAATTATTATTTAAAAATGTGGCCTTTCTACACTTTTTAGTTTTTAGGATTGTCTTTACCGTGTGGTAGAAGATCAATTTTTGTAAGTATTCCTTGGACATACATAACAAATATATATTATCACTCAACGAATATGTTTTTAAATTTATTTAATACATTAATTTGTTAATTACTTATTCCAAATTTCTGTGGCTTTTTCCTCTAGTAGTCAGCCTGATTCTGATTAACATGCATTGAAATATTCACAATATTTTCATCAACTTTTTAATAATTTTTAAAATCGTTTGTTTTATTATGCATAGGCCATGTAGTTTGGTGCATACATGTTCACTAGATTTTAGTATGAGTTTATCACATCTTTGTAAGTTCTGTTACTATATAGTTCCTTTTTGACCATGCTTAGTGCTTCCGCATGGAATTCCAATTCACCTCACCTTTCCCTCCCACCCCCACTCGCTCTGTTCCTCATATTAGCTGTCGCCCATGTGCCTATTCCTTTAATTTCAACATTTACTTCACCGATATTAGTGTCTCATAAGCATCACATCACTATTTTATCTTTGTTTACTACAAACTTGAGTTTTCATTGTTTTCAAAGAAGAATCCATTGTGCCTTCTTGCAGAGCTAGATTGGTAGAGCTGATCGTTAACCTGTTTGCCTCTCCTTTTACTCCTCCTTATTTTTTCTATATTTTCCACGTATTAAAAGTTATCCCCCTTCCTAACCTCATAATCAATTATGTGTATTATTATGTCAAAAATGATATCCAATATTATACCCCCACTCAAGACACTATTTTATCTCTGTTTTCCCTACTCTCTAATAAAGGGAGAGTTGAATACATGTATGTCAAACAGTAATTAAATATAGTTCTACCCCATAAGAGAAACATATTTATTGACTCAGAGAGAAGAGGTAACAACCCTACTTTTTAAAGTATAAAATAGAGAGATCAAGGATATTACAAATCATGCGTCTTACTTTAGGAGTTTTACTGAGGGGGTGCATATGGATGTAAATAAATCTGGATATTCATGATGATACTACCCTACGAGTAGTGGTATTATAAAGATTATAGAGAAAATAGCCTAATATGTAAATTAAATGGTTTCAAGATCAGTATATTATTTTATTCTCATATCTTCCTTTTCTATAGCAAACTTGGTGAGTATTCAAGGAAATTTTATTTTTATAAGTGAAGGAATAAATGCTCCACTGATTTCTAATGTAGAAATTATCAAGATAATGCATGTTTTAATGATTTAATTTTTTAGCTTTTTATGGGATTTCATTGAAATAAATCAAGAAAATTTTGTGATTTATTGAAGTGAGGCTCATTTCAACTCAGCACTTTTAAGTCTCATCCACTCTGGTTGAAAAATATGTAATTAAGTGGAGGTAAAGAAATCCTTAAATGCTCTTTTGAGATTAAGATAGCAATATGAGATTGCTAAATATAGAAGTGTAAAAGGTTTTTGCATAGTACTATAATGGCACTAAATAGTACCGCATATATTACATCAATGTCTCCCACTTTGTTACATAATTGCCGTACTGTTTAAAATTTCTGCCAACAATAGTGAACATGAGTAAAGCATTGCCAATTAATTTTAAAGTAGACATTGTGTTGATTAAAAACATATATGATGTGTTCATACAATGTGCTCGTATGATGCCAAAAAGGATATCAGAGAATTGGTAAAAAATTTAAATGCCAATTACTGATTTAAGAGCGTTTACAATCTAATGTGAGTTGGGGAGGGGAAATGCAGGAAGGGAGCAGATGAGAGTGGAGCTAAATGGGTAAAACAAGTATAAACATATCGAGAAGTCTTATTAGATATCTCTCATGATATTAATTATATCAGAAAAATAATGGCATAATACTCTTTTAATTGTCTTCAGGTATCATGGTCACGTGACTTACTTTCACCTGTTGAGTAATCCTGTGGGTCAAGTATTCCTGATTCCTGCAGGGATCTAATACAGGAGTCCACCAGCTCCAGGCCTGTTGTGAGTTCATCTTCGATATCTTTTTGACCATCTGAAATTACAGTATTTTAAAGTGTAAACAAACATGTAATAATGTTAGTATTAAAGCTTAAAGCACTTACTTAAAAATCAAAAGTCTCCTAACCTAACATAGGACCTCTATGAAGTTCTCACTAGAAATCTCAGTGTAATCTTCAGTCCACCAGTATTAAACGCTAAGGCCAGCCAATTCCATGTATCCATGAAGAACCCAAAGTGACTAGGAGATCGTGAGAACTTAACTCCCATGAAATTGTGAGCTTTCACAACAACTTCACTAAATTTGAGTGTCATGGTGTTGTCATACTCATTTTCATAAGTCTCTAAACTTCACGAGGAAATTAATCTATAGAGATACATGTAGTAAGTGTTCATCAAGAAGCCGTACTTTACCTTGTGATTGCCAGTGAAACTGCTCTTCTGCTGAACTGTAAAAAAGAGAATACATAGGTATAATGCATCGATTAGAAACGAAGGGAACCTAGACCACAAGACACAAAGGCACGTTAGGGTAGTAATGGTGGCTCCATTAAAGGTACTTCCTTTCATTTCTTACTGAGAAGAGAGACCCCATTGTGATACAATCTTAACTTTAATCCATTTGATGTTATACATGGGCATTGTCCAGTAAATTTCAGAAGAACAGCTCAAGTTTTACAAAGACGAACCTATTACAGTTGTTCCTTATAATAGTTTCACATACATGCAGTGCTACCCAATTTTAGTTCTTTTAAAATATAAGTCTGAATTGTTTCAAGTAGACCTTGTGAGGTAGTCTAAGAAAGAAATAACTTTCCCTTTTTTCATTACAAAGAAGATACAATGAACCTATACCTTCTTCTAGACATATCAGATGAGCTATTCCTTTCAGTTGATTATTATGGCTGACATTAAGTAATTAAAATTTATAACACTTTACCACCATTGAACATACAGGTCCCAAATTCTCACTTTATACATTCATCTTATAAAATGATCCTAGCAGAAAGGCTTGTTTATATACATGATATGCCAAAGATATTGTGCAGAGTGCATCTATGTAGGCAACATAGATTCACTTTGAATGATTAAGGATACAAATAAATTTAAAGTGTCTAAATAAAAACAATTTTCATTATACGTGCAAATACTTCTGATATTCCCTTTTTAATATGTTAATAATTAAGAAATCTAGATGCCAATTGTTGACAGGCATCACTTTCAGAATGATTTTCTACACTTATTTCACTGCATCTTTGACTGTGATCAAGTAGCTTCTATGAATAGCTCATCAGTTTCACAACAGCAAGAGGGTTTTATAACTCTAACCTATACCTTAGAGATGGCTTCTGAATACATTTACAGGGGAAAAGGGAATTCTAGTATAAATCAGCATTCAGAAAAGCCATGATTGATACACATGAATACAAGAGTAGTCCCTTAAGAAACATATGACTTTTACAGGGTATCTTGCTCTGATGCCAATACATTTGAGCAAACTTGAAAATGGTTTTTCAGTGATGAGAGCTACATGAAATGATAACATTACAAATTCAGTCCAACGCAAATTTTTCTCGCATCAAAAAGACGTAGCATTATATAGCAGTAATATCTAACTACAAAATTTTGCACTAAAAACAGAAATGTAATCCTATAATCAATATTTTTAAAACTGCAGAGCATGTTCATTTAATAAGTGGTGTTAATATAGAAATAGAAAATGCTTTCATATCTGTAGCAGGTGTAATGTTGTCCCTCTCCCCAAAAAGATATGTCCACATCAAATCCCTAGAAACTGAGGATTGTTATTGGAAAAAAGGATTTTCCAGATGTAATTAAAGATCTTCAGGTGAGATAGCCCTAAATCCAATGATAAGTGTCCTTATGAGAGACAGAAGAGGAGAGAGACCCAGGGGAGGCCGTGGGGGGATGGAAGCAGAGGCTGGAGTTACGCCTCCACAGCCAAGGAATGCCTGGGGCCCTTGGGACCTTGAAGAGGTAAGAAAGGATCCAGCCCTGGAGCCTTCATAGCACTCACAGTCCTATCGACATACCTTGACTTTGAACATCTGGCCTCCCAAACTGGGACAAAATGTTTCTTTTTTCTTAGGCCACTCAACTGTGGTAATTTGTTATGGTGGCCCCAGAAGACTGACCCAATATTTTCCTGATACGATCTGTTATATCCTTCAGGATTTACTACTATGTTCCTCTTACCAGTACAACCCTTTACTGAGTCCTTACTGTATGCCAGGGCTCTGCTAATTCACAACAATCACACATTTATTTTGGTAGATGGAGAATTAACAGGCTTATTGATGCTGAATAACTTGGCCACACAGATCATAAGGAACTCGTTAGGGGATTAAAGGAATCTGCTCAACTCCAAAGCTCACATTCCTACCTCCCAGTCTAAATCTACGGAGGGAGACACACTAAGGTTACTTCCCACCCGAAGCAGTGAGAGTGCACAAGTCACTGCACGCTCCCCCCAGGGCTCACCAAAGGCCCCGCTCCTCTCCTCGCGGGCACAATGAAGACCACGCTTCCCGCCCCCTGGCACAGAGATGGGTCATGGGAACGTCTGTGAGCAGGGCCAAGTGTCACCTCCTGCCCCCGGCAGGGAAAGGCAGGAATGAGACCCTCATGCTCCTACTCCTTGTGAAGACCTGTGCTGAGAGGGGTCCCCGAGGAAGAAAGATTTCTGCCAACGCAGACAAGACAAAGCACGGGGAAGGAACAGGCCGCTGTGTGTGAAAGCCAGTGCTGGAGGGTTGCTGGTTTCCATAGAATAAGTGTCACACTGAGTAATACAAATATGTGCAACTATTTGAGTTCATAAGGCATCTCCTGTTCTCTCTTTTCACATCCACACACAGAACTGGGAGGAGATGTCCTGGTCACTCCAGCACAGATCAGGTGGCACCATAGCTGCGCCCATCCTTTGAGATGTAGCCTCATCTATAATAATGGGCGATTTCACTTGCAGGGCTACACATGGCACTGTTACATAACACTTACTTTCTGTTCATCTCTTTCAAAGGTGGTTCTATTTTATGATGCAACAGAAGCAAGAAGAAACATTTTTATTACGATTGAAAAAATACCACTGGCAGTTACTATGAAACTATCCTCTCAGAGCAGAAGTGCCTTCCTTTGGGGCAAAGAACATTAATCACTTAAATGGCTTCTTGATTCCTTTAGTACAGTTAAAACGCATTAAAAATATGAATGATTGCAGAAAACGGAAGTCCCAAGAGAAACCTGGTTTGGACTTTATTTCCTCTGAACGCACACTTTACTCTCTCTGTGAGGGGATTGTGTGCAATTGCATATTTTATGTGTTAATTCCATCTCTTAAAAACTGCTCTGAGGTGGATGATTTTTTAAAAAGCAAACAGACTATTTATTCATTCGATAAACATGGATTATGCCTGTGTCTCCAGCACTCTTATTTCAGATATTTAGGAATTACTCATGGGGAACTTTCTCCCAATAATATAATTCAATTTAATATAACATAAAAGTCATCTTTTAAAGCTGTTGTAACTACACCCATGTTCAATTTCAGGAAATAAAGTTGGCTTCCATTACCAAAATGCTATTTATTGAAATAGAAAACATTGAAAGGAAAAATATAAATGCAATTTAGATCATTCCAAATGTATTTAACCATAGCTATGCGTAAGTTCCTGAACCCAATTATCATGAGAAAAATGTATAACAAAGACTATCACAAGTACCATTTAACCTTTAAACATATACCTAAATATGTACATAAATCAGTGATGTTAGGAAAGAGTTTAAAAAACAATATCCAGAAAGGACCAATTTTAATAGCTAACGCTTATATAGCTCTCACTTTATACCAGGCAATATTCTAACAGATTTATAGTTGATCTTCATGCCAAAACTTTTCAGAGAAGTAATACTTTCCAATTTTACAGATAATGAAATTGAGGTAACAACAGGTTAAGCACCTTGCTGGAGGTTGTACAGCCAGCAAGTAGTAGAGCCAGGATTATGACCCTGGCCATCTGGTACTAAGGTCACATTCTGAACTGTCATTCTATCCACACATTTGGCTGCATCAAAATTAAACTCCTTTGTGATAAAAACTAAAACATAAACACCAGAAACCAAGTTGTAAAACAAGTCACATCCTAGGAGAAGATATCTGCATTGCATATATTATGCAAAGGGTTAGTTTCCAGAACATATAAATAGCTCCTACAAATCAATGAGATCGAGATTAAAAGCCCAAATAGAAGAGAGGTCAACAAATATATGTATAGTTGAAGCATAGTAGAAAAAAAATCAAGAATGTATGGCTACCAAACACATTCGAAGATACTGAACCCTATTAGGAACTAGAGGAAGAAAAACTAAACAAAAGATACCTCTTTATACTCTACAGGCTGTCAAACAATCAGAAAGCCTGACAGTACTCAGTGTCAGGGACGAGTTGGGAAATAAGGTTGTCTGTGGGGGAGCAAATTAGTGCAACCCTTGGGTGAGCTATGGGACAACGCCCGGTAATGTCTCAACCACCCCGCAGTCTGCTTCGAGGTCGAGCCTCCAGGGAAACCCATGTGCCTGTGCCCGGGAGACTGCACAGGGCTGTTCATGCCACCGTGGCCACAGCAACAAAACAGTGGAGGCAATCTAAGTGATCATCAATATGGGAACCAAAAACTGTACTCATATGACTACCTATCAGGTATGACATGCATGTAGATTAAATACTATTCATCAGTTAAAATAAGTTAGCCAGTTACTGCGCATACATCAACACAGGTAATTCTCAGAAACATAATATAGAGCAGAAAGTGCAAAGTGCACATAAGACATGTGCTGCCCGAACAAAGAAGGGTTACGAGCATATGGACTAAAAAGACACACCCACGTTCACGACGGTGGTGGCCTCTGAGGGAGGCAAAGAGAAAGGAGTGTGAGGAGGGGTGAAAAGGAAATTTCACTGTGTATCTACTGTGAAAAGTTAGGATGATGTATTGTAGAATTTGTATAATAGAAACCAAAATAATTTTATTAACCAACGTCACCCCAATACATGTAATAAAAAAGCAGGACAAAATGTTAACATTAATTTAAGAATACTTTGGATACCTGGAACACAAATATTATGATTCTTACACTTAAAAACACATTTAGTTAAAGGCTTAGATAAATCTTTGATTCAGTTTTACGCAACAGTCTCATCATTGTTAGAATCAGTCATCGCTGAAATTGAGATGATGCAAAACAATTCTGAAATATATAACATATCTATATATGTGATTTAGAGATATAATTATTTTTCCTCCATTTTGTACGTGAGAAAAGCGACACTATCACTTTTACTGCGTTTCCAGTTTGACAGCCTTGAACATCCTAAGTAATCCACCCACCAAAGGCTTTCAAGTTCTGAGCAGGACGAGGGGCGGGGGGCAGGGGCTACTTTAAACCGGAGAATAACCTTTGATTTAGGTGTGAATTTCACCCTCATCCTTTCCAGCATGACAGTCTCCTCACCCACCTCCAGGCCATTTTTAATAGAAATATATATAGGAAAGTTCAGAGAGTTTCTTAAGGTCAAAAAAGGCACAAAAACACACAATTTTTATAGCTATTTGTTATGAACCCGCTCAAATATATTTTACTTCCTTTTTCAACTTTTTCATGCCCAAAGCATCAATCCCCACACTGTGTCATGTGGGGTACGACTGCTCACAGTTATCTTTCAACATGAAATAAAGGTAAGGGACTCTTGAGTAGTTTTTGCTAGTTTGCTTTTAAGTTGAGCAACGCACCTGAAACCTAAGCCGGAGGAACTATTGTGAAGTACTGTGCCTCTGAGCTGATGTTTGATTCCAGCCTACAGGAACAAAAAACCTAGTGTTTATGATGTCCACGTGACCCCAAATTGTATTCGGACATAAAGTGTTTTTTAGGATACGGTTTTGCATACAGCCACATCACACGATAGGCATCGGTCACAGAATAAAATGCCCTTGGTCAAAAGTCCCAAACACCGTGCAAATGTAACATATTCAGTAACAACCGTGAGAGTGGCGTGCGTGGGGCTGCGCTTCAGGCTGTGGCTGCCCTTGAACGTGAGCGCGGTGTCCTGTCCCTAGCGCGGGCCGGGAGAGCCCTGCCTCCTCCAGCACCTCCCGCGGGACTGGTCCCCTGCCGCCCACTGCCTGTGGCACCGCAGATACCTACAGAGACATTTCTACACGGATGCTGTAATATTTCTACCACAAAGTTAGGCCCTTCCTCCCTCCCTTCCTCCCTTCTTTCCTTCCTTCCTTCCTTCCTTCCTTCCTTCCTTCCTTCCTCCCTCCCTCCCTCCCTCCCTCCCTTCTGAGGTGATACATCTTTCTACTTGAACTATTTTCATCAAAAATATAATTTTACAGCTATTATAAAAATGTTGACAGGGCGACAGTGGACAGCGACAGCGATAGCACAAAGCTCCAAAACTGGGAGACGCTGTGCAGTGGGGAAGCGTGTGGGCCTGGGAGTCAGGCGCCGAGGCTGGAGGCCGGCTCTGCTTCTTGCAGTCTAGGCCCCTTTGGGAAAGCTACTGTAATTCTGGTCCTCAGTGCAGACACTGGAGGTTTAAATAAGTTATTTTATATCAAGTAACTTATCAGGCTTTCAGGGCCTGGCACATTCTGACCAAGTGTGGAAGCAATTATTACATATTGTTAAATGGTTTATATGGCTTATAGGTTACGCTTATTCTAACCTATTCCATCCCTTGGAATACACTGAGGCCACTGTGGGAGGGACAAAAGGGGACAGACATGGAGAAATGGGAACAGTGGACCTTAAGAAAATACCCCGGTATGGTGGGATCTATGGCTAGTCTGTTGGTCACAACCAGTCCTGGAGAAAATGGTAAAACAGTTACCATAAACTCTTGGTGACAGCTCCCTGTGGCTTTTCACATACAAAGCAGAGAGACATAGAGCCAGCTGCCTGGGACTTGCAATCCAGTAGGGGCATGGCTAAGAAAGGCCACGGAACTAGAGGATCATGGCATGAAGCGGTGTGTTCAAGACGTTACTGCACACTGGGCCATGGTACCTTGAGCACATCACATACTCTCTCTAGGCCTCAGTTTCCCCATTTTAAAAATGAGGATATTAGTACAATCCCCCCTGGGTATCATGTGAAAGTTAAGTGCGTAATGTATGTAAAACCCAAACATCAGTGCTGGGAACATATGAGGTTTGAAAGGAAAAAAAGTCAGAGCTTTCGTTATCACAGGCAGAGGAACAGAGGCCTGAGAGAGCAGCCAGCTCGTAGGACTGAAAGTCCAAAAGGTCAACAGCATGGAATTAATTCACCGTATTATATATGAAATTTAATTCCCATGTTATATCTCCCTCTGTAGTTTTCTGGGAGACTTCTCATGCATGGGCTAGGTATTCTTTTTTTAACTGCTTATACAGTACCCCAGAATTTTATGGCAGTTGAAGCAATGTTTCTGAACGCCGGCCACATTAGACAATAAATGCCAAAATATCTTTGCCTGTGTTTGGGGCCAATAAATATTATCACGAAAATATGTTACAGGCTTCACAGAATTGAAATTGTCTATTTTCCCACACTAAACTGGGGAAGAAAAAAAAGACTGTCTGTGATTTTCAAAGAAAGATGATTTCCTTTTAAAGCATACGTTTTCTAATCAGTCCTACACAGGATGCTTCTCCTTGCAACTGCTATGGGTCTTGCCTTAGTAAAACCTTAAAGACCACTTGCTATTTTCAAAACCTTGGAAGAAAATAAATCAGACCGAAATTGCTATTATGAATTTTCTTTTTAGTTTGAGGCAGAGGAAATTCACATTCTAAACTAATTTTGTTGGAGTTGGACAAATTATCCAGGCAACTGATACCGCAGAGAGGTACGGGCTCCCCCGCCGTAGCCTGGACACACACGGTGCCAATGTTTATCACAGAACACGCCACACCGTCAGGTTTGTGAGCTGGCCAGCTAGAGCTGAACAAGGTAGAGTGAGCATGAATTCTGTTTTGTTTTCGCTCCTTCAAAATACATACTCCAGTTTCCAGCAAACAAAGAATTAAGCCCTAGGCTCAATCACCGGAAATCTACACAAAAGCCAAGCTTAGCATGGGAAAGACGTGCATTCAAGTCTCTGCTTCAAGGGCTTTAATCGTTCTGGAGTTGATTGTACTTACATTACAAGGGACATATTATATATGAAATTTAATATCAGAAGAAGGAACAAATGGTGAATTATACATTAGAAAATTCCCATGGTATAGCTCACTCCAGTTTTCTGGGAGACTTCTCATGCATGGGCTAGGTGTTGTTTTTTTAACTGCTAATATAGTACCCTAGAATTTTACACCAGTTGAAGCAATGTTTCTGAGTGGCGGCCACATTAGTCAATAAATGCCAAAATACCTTTGTCTGTGAGCATTGCATAAATTGGAATGTGGTGAATTACAATTGCAGATGACCAGGGATACTGCTCCTCAATTGACTCCGAGATCTTACGATGTTCTGAAATGCTTTCAAACTATCAAAAATGGAATTGTTCCTAGGGTTTATGTGCCAAGTGCATTCTATATTGTTATATTAATGATTTCCACCAATGTTCATGACACCTCATGGTTAGACCTTGGATTAATCTGATCGCTTCATTCACCGATCCTGAGGCGGAGAGAGAGCTCACTGCACTTTGCAATCTGATCATCCACAGCTGATTTCTTAGGCAGGAGAAGAGCAGTTGGTGTGTTTGCTGACAGAGGTGGCATCTATATTAAGGTACTCAGATGTTCCAAGTTTCAGTCTTCTGTATTTAATATCCCAGAATTGTCCCTGTTATTATGGTCCTATCAATGAAGGGAGCTCCTTAACCTTGGAGACATCTCTGGGCAAAAAGGGATGTCAAGTTTATGTTTCCCTGGCTTCTTGTGATGATGTGTGTGTGTGCGCATGTAAGAAGCGTGTTTATGTATGTGTATGTGTGTACCTCACTCTTCTGTTCCTCTACAACACACCAATTCACTCACAGCTTTTCTTTCATCTGCTCTTGTTTCATAAGTGTGCTGTCTATTATGGTATTGAATTTGACTGAAATTGATACGATTTTATTAATATAAGTGAAGCTGACACCTCATAGATAGTTAATGGAAATTTATGCAAATATCCATTTCTGTTTCAAAGGAAAGAGAAAACTGATCTTTTGATTTGTGACTTTGAATACTAACAAATGATTTTAAAAATAAATTTCAATTTTAGTGTCCTTATAGAGCAGAAACCATGCAATATTCACAAACAATTCTCATGGTATTATATATCTTCACTGCCTTCTGAGCAGTAGCGGTTTATAAACAATTTGAAGGTTCAGTTTAAATGTTTAATGGGTGCCCAAATGTTCATAGCAGTCTATTCCTAATTGCCAACAACCAGAAAAAGCAAATGTCTTGCAATAGGTGAATGGTTAAATAAGCTGATACCTCCATGTGAGGGAGTCGTATGCAGCAATAAAGAGAAATGAATTATTGACATATGCAACAAGCAACAACGTGGAGGGATCTCACGGGAATTATGCTGACTGCAAAGGATATAGAACATTCTTGAAGTAACAAAATTATAGACCTGGGGAATAGGTTAGTGGTTGCCTGGGCTTCGGGAGTGTGGGTGTGGCTATAAAGGGGTAATGTGAGGGCCTGCAGTGATGGGGCAGTCTTGCTGGGCAGGTGGTTATACAAAGCTACTTATGTGATAAAATTGCATAGAAACACACACACACACACAAACACAAAGAAGTGCATGTAAAACTGGGGAAATCTGTGGATTGTGGATTGTTGATTGTACTAATGTCGATTTCCTGAGTTTGATATTGTACAAAATATTTATGCCTGATGTTTCCATTGTAACAATTGGGAGAAGTTACAGCAGGTTATAGGAAACTTCTCCAAGTATTTCATTTGGCAACTTCCTATGTATGAGTCTATAATCATTTCAAAATAAAAAGCTAAAAAAATAAGAAGGTATGGTTTGCTACGCTTTGCTTTCTTTCCCTGAACTGGTTTTCCTACATGCAATATGCCCCTCACTTATTTCCCGTAATAATTAAACTAGAATTTTTAAAAGACTGGGAATAGTAGAATAAAAGTAAAGGAAGGAATGAAAGGAGAAGGAAGGGGGGAAAAAGAAAAGAAACCAATGCTCCCTTCTAATTACCCTTTTTGTTCTACGGTCTTAACAGCTGGAGCTCAGGTGACACCACCTGGGCTCCCCGCTGCTTTGTCCTGTGAATGAAGGCATTAGCCCTGGAACATAATACACCAACCACACTGCCCCCTGCCAATCAGATGCAAGAAACTGTGGAGTTTCTGAATGAAAACTCATCCATTATATCTAAGCTCATCAGACCCCTGAATGCACTTGCATTGCCATATGTTTCCAAGGAAAATTAAACACGGTATTTTGGCTTACAGTACCAGGACAAAGTACAAGTTTTAATGCAGTCTATCTGAGTCCAGGAGACTTCACATGATATCCATTGGCTCTCTGGAAGCATGTTCATTAAAGTTATGCTTTCGCCTGGCAGATATGCTCTTGCTAATTCACAGGGGAGCTACGGCCTGGGCCATCTGCTTCCAGGACCCCTCCCCACTATCCTAACTCCTGGGAACTGGTCTACTTGATTACAACTATCTTTTTCCCCCCATATTTATTGCAGTAGAAAAATATTACATTAAAAATATCACTTTCTTTCCAACATTTAATATCTGATATTGGAAACTGAACAGCTGGGTCTGCCTCATGCTCTCCCCATCTCCCCATCGCAGGGAGGCTGTGCTTGTCCTGAAGTCCTCACTTCACGAAAAAAATGAGGATTTGAATGCGAGGCCTCACTAAACAATTATACTGCAGCCAAATGTATAAAATCATTTAAAAATCTACGAAAGAAAATATCTATGAATGTTCTTAAGATATTTAAAAGCATACCTTCTGCAAAATCACCTTGAGACCCTCAGCATCTACCCCATCCATTCTCCCTTGTAAATGTCCTTTGAAGTCTTCTCCCCGTAGTGAAGACTTGGTTGTGGTTGGAACTTTTTGTCATCTTTGGTCTGGTGACAGAAAAAGCTCTGGGTCTTGAGGACAGGAGTTCATTTTCTCCATGGACAAAGATTCCCTCCTTGATCACATTTTTGTTAGGCCCTTCTAAGTTCTCTTTTTGCTTAGGTCCAACCTCGCAGAGTCCAGTTTTAGCAAGAATCTTTCTAAGTCAGCTTAACCAGAGCCCCCCCCCCCCCCACTCCATATCTGTTAACTCTAGATATCTGATCATGTTCTTAATTCTCTATCATCCCCCAGGAGATGTCTAATCATCTTGGCTTGTCTTCAAGAATCCTGTTAAGTTGGTTTAGCCAGAATCCTCCCTTTCTCCTGATGCTTCTGCTTAGTAATTTCCCATCCACTGCCCCCACCCTGCTCCTTGGCTATAAATTCCCACTGGTCCTTGTGTTTGGAGTTGAGCCCAATCTCTCTCCCCTACTACGAAACCACATTGTAGTAGCCCCTCATGAATAAAGACTGCCTTAACGTTCTTTAACAAGTATCACTGAATAATTTTTTATCACCATCACAGCTTCATTACTGCCTGAGAGGAACGTGTACAAAGTCGTGTGCCCTCTCTCTTCTCAGAGCTCTTGTACGTACCGAGAACATTATCAGGGTGGGCTTCATGGGACGGAGACCTGTGGTTGTCCCCAAATTGCAACTGCCCCACACCTAGAGGGCCCCAAGCTTGCATGATCTACTGTTGCCATCTTGAAATTCAGTAACTCTACCTCTGAACTACTTTTGCAAGTGAAATTCAATGAGACACTGGGACATGTGCACGAGTGGAGAAGATATGCACAATATGCATGTCCTCTGTTTTTTGTCCTGCAGGACCCATGATGTACTGTGGGAGCTGAGCAAGACTCAAGGCGAGTAAGAGGTACACGTGTTATGTTTATGACAGAATAAGCAGGAGTGCTGACAGCCCACAAAAGCTATGCTTTCTCTTCAAACCAGAATTTGCTTATGGTCTAAAACTCATGAATGATATTCTATCATATCCTTTCTTACTCATGTTACTCCACTATGTTGGTCAACTACTTACGCTGGAAATGATGACCAAGAAGGAAGGGGAAAGATATGGGTACCCACAGTTCTATTTTTTTTTTTTTTCCAGTCTTTCCTTATCTTCAGTAAGGAAATGCTGGTAGAATATGTGCATATTGAGAAGTGAAATAAAAACAGTTGAGGTAGATGTGTGCAGTGTTTTCACTGTTCTGGTAAGAAGGAAATACATATGCATATATGGGTTATGGAATATGAATTGCCTAATTTCAATCTGTGTATAAGTAAATGCTCCTGTATTTGCATTTAAATCTGGCATTGCACAATATAAAGATAAATGGTGAAATCCATGTCAATAATTTAAAATTTTAATTTTTACTTACTTAGAATGACATTTTATAGTAAATGAAAATACATCGTGACAAGCCGAAAGAGAAGCCATAGAAGGAAGAAAAAGCTTTAGTATCTTTTGAGTACTTTTAATGGCACTTTCCCTGCCCCTGCCTTTTGAACAAGTTCATATTTTCATTTTGCACTGGGCATGGCAGATTTTGTAGCCAACTCTGAACTTGAGTTACATCAGCTCGCCTTTGGGAGATTAAATGATACAGTAGATGAAGGTCTCAGGCACAGAACATGGGCCAGTCCTTCCCTACCTCTCCCTGATTCACCACCCAGCAGCCTCCCACCTATTCTTCATGCCTGCAGCATTTTCTTGCTGCAGTCAGTTATCCCCCATGTCACTGAAATCAGCATCCTAAAGCAGAGATCTGATCCTGGAAACCCCCGGTTCAAGAGCCTTCGGTGGTTTCCCATTGCCTGTGAGATCAAACCCAAGCTCCTCTGCAGAGTGTGCTTGGCCTGCGAGGACCTCCTTGGCCTCCTGGAGGACCCAGTCTCTGCTGCCTGCCTGACCAGGCTGACCGAGGCTCTGCATCCTCTGAGACCCCAGAGCAGCTTTATCATCGATCAAAACATGCTATGATGGTTTATTTTTTAATATTTGTCTTTGCCAGGCTGTGAGCTACTTGGGGACAGAGACCAAACAGCATTCATCTTTGCACTGCACAGTATGAGCTCTGTGCCTAGTACTCCTGAAACATTTGTTCACGAATGAAGATCAGTGCAGTTAGCGTGAGGCAGGATTTCCAGTTCATACTGCAAATGCGACCTTTATTTATTTTGCTGAACTTTGTCTTCCTCTGAATTGCACTGTGACGAAAAGGGACAATATAGTTTTTTATTTTCAATCTGACCTAGGAACAGCTCTACTTTTTTCTACATATAATACTATTTTGTAGTAGTTTCAGCCACACAGCATGGTGGTCAGACAACTATGTGGTTTCACATACATAGGGAAAACCCATCCTTTTCAAGTAAACACTACATTTTATGCCAATATCTAGTAGTCTCTTTTTTCACACGTTAAATTCTGCTTATCCTATAGACTTGAACAAACTAATTTTCTTCCCCTTAATTAAGCCCGTTCGCTCAAGCTTCCTGCTAAACGAAACATTATTTTCACTTATAAATGTTCTATGATGTGTTCCTAGTGGTTTCTAATTGGAGACAATTAAACAAAGATAAATCAGAAGCCATCAGTGGCAGTTGTTATTAGCATGTCCCTGATCTGCTTCTGATGGCTACATGTTGGTTTAAGGCAACAGGGCAAAGCAGGACCCCAGAGGGAGCGGTGATGAAGCTCAGGAATTTCTCGGGCAGCGAGGGCATCCTTCATTTTTAATTTGTTGGTTTAATCTGGCTAGAGAGGAACTGACAAAACCCTCATCACCTAATGTGCTTAATGGTCTAAATGAAATGAGCTGATGGTGTTGGTTTAAGTCCCTATTGGACCCATTTTTAGTCACACGAGCCCCCGATAAATTACCCTAATGAGCCCTTCACACAGAAAATTTGCTACGGAAACTAGACTTTGCCATTTGTATAGATTTTCCAAAAGCATCAAAAAAGTGAAATGATTAAAGAGTCTCTGGAAAGCAGGTTATCATACCCCTCAAAACACAGGTCATTCTCATGCAAGGAGAAAATGATACCCCAACTGGAGGAGAGGTTTTCTTTCATCTCTTCTCCTATTCAGAAAGAGAAAACCAGGAAAACAAATGCAATTTTCATTTTATTTATAAGTGGTGGGGTTGATCTGCATTTTCGCTAAAAAATAAAGTGACTTTTTACTATTATGAGTTAAAATTAAACCACACACACGCACACACACAATCCCCCTCTCTCTCTGGAAAAAGAGTAAAATGTTGACATGGGGCTTAAAACAGAATAAACTGATTTCCCCAGAGTCAGGGAAGACATGCCTCTCTTGCTCTATGCATAAATAACACATACTGCTGGTTCCATGTACAGTGGAATTCTCTAACAGGCAAGACTAATCTACGGTGGGGGAAACAAAACGGAGCAGTAATTGCCTTTGACAGAGTAGGGTGGGGATTTGCTGGAGAGGGGCATGAATCAACTTCTTGGGGTGATGGAAAGGTTCCATATCTTTACAGAGGTTTGCGTTGCACGTTTGTGTTTATTTGTTAAAACTTGATGAATGGTACACTTAGGATTTGTGCATTTCCTTGTATGTAACATTATATTTCAAAAAATAGGAACTGGAAATAAGCATCAAACTCCATTATTGATATGTATATTGAAGTACTTAGGGGGAAAGAGTACTGATATGTGTGGCATTTTCGAAATGTAGCAACAAATAACATTTGTTATTTAACCTATAGCATTTGTTACATAACAAATGGCATTTGGATGGGTGAATAAATATGTGATAAATCAAGTATATTAAACTCTTAGTGGTAGGATGTAGGTGGAGGTGGTGGATATTTGAATGTCCAAGGCAAAATTCTTTCCAACTCTTCTGTACGTTTAAATTTTTTTCATAATTGAATGTCGGAAAAGAATTATCTCCAGTATTAGCAATTGGGAAAAAATGAATTCCATATTTCTGACTCAGACATGTGTGGTGCATCTGAAAGGAAAAAAGCAAATTCCCCAAGTAAAGACATTACATAATGTAACCTCACTGGGGAACTGTGGAGAAAATACAGGGGACATAACTGGAACACATAGACAGTAACCAACAAAATGCTTGCTTGGTTTTCTATAGCACTAACTCAAAATGAAATATCTTATTTTATTACAGAGCTATGCAAGACACTTAGCGCTATGAGAAGAATGTCTGTTTTGGATGATATTCTAGTCAGGGGTAGACACATGTTTTCTGTAAGGGGCCAGAGGTTTGAGGCTCTGTGGGCCATAAGGGCTCTATTGTGGGTGCTCAGCTCTGGTGTTGCAGGGCAGTAGCTGCCACAGACGCACCTAAACAAATGGCCTGGCTGTGTCCCTATAAAACTTTATTAACAAAGACGACAGCAGGCGGGACTCAGCCCGGGGCCCTAGTTTGCCAACTCCTCTTCTTTGTATTTGAAGACTACTCATAACTGAATTACTTTACACCTTCACATCACAGCTTTTACAGCATTTATAATGTGCATATTGGCTGCAGACAGTACATTCAGCTAGTGTGACAACCTTATTGCTTCAAGTCATACACTTCAAGTGACTTTAGGGGCTTAGCTCTTATTATTTAAAGACTTTTTTACAGGATGTTTTTCAGGTTAGGATTTGCTTTGAAGCCAGGAGTCTTGCTTTCAAATTCACTGGGTGTTAAATAGTCATGTTTCCCTCCCCTTAAGAGCTTAAAAATGGGAATTTTAGTATCCCTGTATAGTAGTCAGGACTACAGTAAGAGAAGTGTTGAGAGAGCTGGAGTAGGAGAAAGAAGACCTGGCAGGGGGTTAAGTGCCTTCCAATATGTGAAAAGCTTGTCCACACGGTCTTTACTGAGCTCTGAGTAGGTGCTGGTGAGGCGGGAGAACCAAGACATAGCTCCTGTCTTCCAGGAGCACACTCTGTTGGTGAACTTGCGGGATAGGACTAGTAGGCAACAGGTGAAGGAGAGAAAAATACACTCATTATAAAGACCTTTCTATAATTAGAGCTGCCTGGGTTGACTGTTATACCTGGAGGAAGTTCGCCACCATCCCTGGAAGTAATCAAAGAGAAGTGAATGGTCTGGAGTCCGGCATATTTTATTAAAGCAATGCCTCAATTAGAAGGGCTAAATCCAGAATCTCATAAAGTCACAACTGGCAAATCTGATTTGATAGGAGAAGGGAGAAAATATCAGATTATATGGATTATATTTAGCAACAGGGCCTTGTTACTCGTTGGGCACAATATTTCAAAATATTTTTCCTGTTCCCCCTTTTTATTTATCTAGAATTCAGCAGACTGCAATGGTCAATGCCTTTCCAAAGATGTTAAACAAAAGAATAAAAAAACTGTAAATCATTCATCCTTTCATTTCAAAGTAGGGGTTAAAACGTACCAATTTTATTTAGAAAATAAAATAACAAAACTTCAACTATTATTTTTTGGTGACACTTTCAAAATTGCTTTTGACTGTTTTTAAGCTCTTTTGATTCCCTGATATTGAGTCCCTTATGAATTAAAAGATAAAAGTAACGAAAAGTAAATAACTAGAGCACGTCCATTAATTAACATTATTGTATTTTATTTATTAGTTCATCAGTCATGCTTTAAAATATTAACTTATAAGTGGAAATGATGAATACTTAAAATATGAGCTAGCCTACTTCACTGAAGCTACCCAAGTCTGAAGCCATGTATTTTCCTAATATTTTGAAAAAAACTCATCACTTCGTAAGAAATGGTATGGAGTACCAACAGGAAATACTGAAGCACTGAAAAAAATCCAATAATGCACTTGTTGATCTATGCAAGGGTACAATGGACTGAATTAGTATTATGTATCTTAGCCCCTTTAAGACTGAGCCAATTACACGTCCTGTGAATTTATGACAGCAATTCTCAATTCCTTGTATAAGAAATCAAGTTGGATTTACGATTTACACCTTTCCCTTGAAAGAGTGTTCTCCAAAGAGGCTACAAATAAGAGTTCAGATCATCAAGCATCATCTTAATGTGTCCAATCTGTGCCCACCACTGTGCCAGGGACTGGAGGGACAGAAAGCACACAGCACTCCTGCCCTCCAGGTGTTTGTGATTCAGCAGCAAGGATAGGATAGGCTGGCGGGGGAATCAAGTCTAAGACCTGACAGCATCCGAAGTACGGTGTTGGGAGGTGTTGCACGTGAAGGAGGACATGGCAGAAATGTGAAAGGAGAGATGATGTGGGAGCCGGGCTGCACAGCATGGGCGGATTTTTTATAAACAAATAGTGGGAGTATGATCACAACTGGGACTGGGTGCAGCGAGTGAGAGCTTTGCAGTCTGAATAAAGACGTGTGTGAACTCGAAGGGTACATTTGGGGCACAGACAAAATCCTGGTATGCCTGAAGCAAAGGAGGTGAGAAGGAAGTGAAGGGGTGTAGTAGGAGATGTCTCAGCTGATAAACTGGGGCCAGTTTGTGAGAAACCCCAAATGTCCATACTTGCCATTTATTCTGGAAGGACTTGGGGGCCGCTGGAGTTTTCTGAGTAATAGAATGGACTGATCAAAGAAGGTGGTGGGAAGAAATTCCCACAAGCACCTTCACATATGCGCCATAAGCTTAGGGGTGGCTGGGCCTCTTCTGAGGTCACCTGTAGTTCCCCACAGGTTCAGAATAGGCTGTTACGTGGCATCTCAACTCAGCAATCTCAGAGAGTGTGGGCAGTGTGTATGACGACATGGAGGAAGACCCCAAAGTCTGACCATAACTGATGCTGATAAGAGTTTTAGTCAGGGAGGAATGTTACAAGGATCTCAAAGGTACACAAAATAGCCATCTGCTTATTGTTGGACTGGATGGGCGAACTGGGTCTTCATCTTCAAACTACTTTCAGTACAATAAGTGCAACCTCATGGAGAATATATAACTACAAAAGTACATTTAATCATGTTTCTCATTTCATACATTCATTCATTCATTCATTTATTCAATCAATCAAATAGGTATGAGTGTCCACAATGTACCAAGTACTCTTCTGGAGGCTGCGGATTCAGTGGTGAACATACAAGGTGGCGCCACTGTGAGTACAGAATCCACATGGAAGCGCAGGATGAGCTGACTGGGAAACGCTCCAGGAAGAGCTAGTGAGTTTCTGAGACCTAATATATGAATTGCACATGGTGCTGATAAAAGCACATGGCCCTATGTTAGAAATGTATACCTAATTTCACAATCACGTTTGAGAAAGAGTTCTGAGTTCTAACATATAAGCAATATAAAAAGCAGCAAATTGCCAAGAATGAACACAGGAGTTGATCTCAGTGATCCATGGTTTATCAAGGGAGAACACTTGGATAGTCTCACACACAATACAAGCAATTTCTCTGCATTATCACTGAGTCCTCATTACATAGCCCAGTTGAGATCAGATGCTTTAATCAGCATTTAGAAAAGAAACATGATTGAGTTCTTTCCAAAAGACATGCTTCAATTTTATCTTTGCAAGAGATACAGCTCAGAGTCCTGCTTAAGGGACTTGCTTCTTTGATGGAAAGTCTAACATGCACTTAATTCTTTCTCTTTATACTTTATTCCTTTCCCTGGAGCAAGGGGAACATACTACTCAAAAGTGGTTACGTCTAAAAGTTATACATGTTCAATGACTTAATATAGCCTTGAATGGATGATCTAGTGATTTGAGATGTACATCACACCACCACGATTGGCATGTACCCACAACTAGCAGCAGACATGCCTCTTTCCTCATATGGAATTTATTTACCTGGCAGAGAGGGCAGCCAGCTCAAAAATGAGGTCTCAATTCTTGCGCCAGCCATGACTGGGGCCCAAGGCGTGCATTTCTCAGGTCTCTGCCACCAGTCCCGCATTCACAGTGTTGAACTAGAAGGCCAAGCCATACAACGCTTCTCCAGTCACCATTAGGTATGCTTGACTTGGCATCAAATCACTCCCCTTAGAGAAAGGCCTAGACTGCACAGATTACTTGTGGAAGGTGGGGGTGGTGGTGGGGTCCCCATAGACTGTAATACTTGCAAAGAGTAGGTCTTCTGACAATAAGTTATTCAGAAGCTCTGTGGCACCCTCGTTAGCAAAGAAGTGAAAGTCAAACATTCCTTCTCTTTTATTCTTTTAATTTCTTAATAATGGACTGACTCTGAGGCAGAAGATGAGATAAATACATATGAATAGCTCCACCTAAATAGTTTGATTTCTGGTCCTAACTAGGACAATTTTTTAAAGAGAAAATCTGGAGGGGGGGGGAGTCTGGCATAAACCAGGCTGTTCTGGGCAATCCAGGAATGGGGTCTCCTCACTGTAATTAACAAGAAATTCAAAGACACCATTGTTAATATTCAAGTAAAAACATCACTGAGATGGTTCTTTGTTCGATCTGACATATTTCCCTTCATCTCTACATATTCTCTCATTAATTTTAATGTATGCTAATGCTAAGTAGTGGCTTTCCAACTTACTCTAGTCCATGGTGGAACTAGGTTCACTGCATCAAAATTCTCTGTGATCCATGCTTCATCTCATCTCAAACTTTCAAAGAAATGATGTAGGTTTTTACCCTCCTCAAGCTTAATTTCTACTTTCTTGGTCAACTGGCAGCATAGGGCTTTACCTGTGATATGCTATGATCCTAGTGTGTGGGTTTTGAAAAATTATTTAATAAGACAGGCAATTTACCTTGAGAGTATTGGAAGTCCTATGAAAATCTCTGATCAAATAAAATGTATTTTCAAATTCTTATGTACTATCATTGGATGAGAACATGTTGACTTCAGAGAATCCCCAAATGAGAAATACTGGGAAATAACCTAGCCTTATATTCAGAAACTGAGAAGACTAAAATGTACTTTGACTTGCAACTACTATTTGGGAATACTCACAATATCAGCATTATAAAATATAAGTACTGGTATTTAATGCTAGGATACATTAGGGTGCCAATATGTATATTTTTACATATTTATGATAAATAAGTATATTTTTGGAAAATTTAATTTACAAATAGATATAGTTCCTTCGAAAATCAAAAGTTAACTTCCAGAGAAAGCAAAAATAAAGTTATTCATAATGCTCTATTATCTATGAACTTGTCAAAGTATATTTTAGCCCTTATATACTGTACACATTCATATGCAAACTCAAATATAACATGAATATAATCACGTAGAGGGAGAATATATATTTATCAATGCATGAGTGTCTTTCATGAAAAAAATATAAACTATGTAGAAAATATCTAGAGTTGCCAGGAAGACAGAATTTTGGATTTAAAGAATATATTGTTGTTCATCTGAAGAGATGAAAATATAATGTATTGCGATTATATTGATTTTTTTAACCAGCCATTTTATTATTGAATGTTATATTTACAATTAAAAGAGAGAAAATTGTTCAAGTCTCCAACAGGTATGGGAGCCATCTCCAACTGTACTCGGGCTGCTGCTGGGCAGTATCTCAGCTCCATTACTGCCTCTGGGGGAAAGTACATCAGTCAAACTGTCTTCTCCCTTAATCATCAGTTAATGTGACTATTAAGCAGATATTTTCACCAATATGTGCTTCCATTAGCATAATTCTGGGCCCTAATTGCCTTATGTTTTTTTTCATCTTTAAATATCTGACATAAAATTGCAGTAGCAAATAGGCCTGTGTAGCTTTCTAATCTAGTTTTTCCCCAAACTTGTTCAGGGTGACATTCTTTTATGTGCGTTTTAACCTATTTTCTCCTGATTACTTCTTAAGATTTTTTAAGACTAAAAGTAATTCATATTTATGGTGAAAATTTAGAAATTCAGTAAAGTTTCACAATTAAAATTACTTTTAATACCACATGTAAGAGATAATCATTGTAAACTTTGCATTTTCTTCCACTGTTACACATTAACATATTTTTAAAAAATTTTATTATTTTAGAAAATTAAAGTCATACTACTTTTTCTCATGCCACTGTTTGTAAGCATTTCTTCCAGTTTTTTTAATTCCTTGAACAAATAATTCATAATGGCTACACACAAGGCCACTATGGATGTACTACAGTATTTCACATTACCTTATTTTTGATCATTTAGCTTATTTCCAATTTCTTTTGGTTACATATTTATTTAAATAAGTTGTATGTATATTATTAAATATGTATAAGTGTGCATATTGCTGTAATAAGTATCTTTATAAAACTGGTTGTTTTCTTTGAACAGATTTGTAGAGGTGGCAGTGTAGGGATAAACAATGAAACTATTTAAGTGTTCTGATTAATTTTACAAATTCCTTTCCCAAAAACACTGTTTACAGCTAGTCTGACAAAAGTTCAAGTATAATATAAGGCCTTAAAAAATATCTGAATTTAATATTAAGATTTAATTACACAATCAAAGGCTAACTGGAGATTCTCAATAAATCAACTTCCTAATTGTAGGGCACAGACGAATATTTAAGATCCATAAACTATACATAGGTTAAATCCAAACAGATTAGAATGTTGGAAAAAACACTCTGCCTTTTATAAAACACACAATAAATCTGCTTTTTGTTATCCTTATTTTCCTCAACAAAACTATAAAAGCGATTCTCCTAAATATTAAAACACTATATATTTATGGATAAAAGGGTTAAGTTTTTTGGTTCTGGTCAATTTCAACTTAATTTACCAAGAGAGCAACTGGAATTATTCAGTGGGTTATTGTCTGTCTTTATAATAGTGCTTACAGGTAAGCATCTGACATAGTGCCATAATTATTAAATCTTTTATGGTTTTATGATTATAGTATCTCAAATTTGTATCTAGATTCTGAGTGTAAAAACCTTATCAACCTCATCTTTTATTTACCAATAGCTCAATTTTTCTTTATTTTAATGAAGAGATATCCATGCAATATTCCACAAGAGCATCTAAGAAATAGCATGAAAAGGTACTAAATACTACCAAACAGGTGCATTCTATTTAGGCACTAGTACTTCTATTTAATAGAATGTAGAAACAGAACATTTGTATGCTATTAAAACAGACTGCGTATTGAGATTTTTTCACTATTCATTGTTGCACTGAACAGTTTATAGATATATATAGAGATATGCACTGGTGCATAGTGCTCTGGCTTTGAACCTAAATCATTTCTGAAGTTTAAGGATAGAAAGGGACTTGAATCGCATGATAGTGAGGGGAAAATACATTCCATTATATGGGATTACAATCGTCAAACAGCATATTGGTTTATATCTGCATTTTCCCACAAGTACATCTGAAGAAAAGCCATTGATGTGACCCAATGAAAATACACTGGTACCATGGCGTTGGTATACAATGCAGGACACTTCTATACCAAGGAATCCAGGCATTGACTCTCTTCTCCAAATACACACACACACACACACACACACACACACACACACTTGTCTTTATATAAACATGTGCAGGCAGCTATAGATTAACTGAAATGCTCTACTTAAAAATTCTCTTCCAAATTTTTATCTTTATTTTGCTATTTTGATGTTCTATTTTCTTACTTGCCTTTACATTCCCTTAAGTTATATACTGTTACTCTTAAAAAAAACTAAACCAAACATGATATTTACCAGTACTCTAAACAAGGAGAAAACTGTACTACAGGGGAAACATTTTTCACTTGGAAACCACATGAAATTAGGTTCAAAGTCAATCTGTCATTTCTCATGCCTAAACTTGAGATTTTTAAATATCCTGTGAGTTTCAGGTTTTTTTCCCAAGATAGCATTATAATATCAACCTTATTGGGTGGGCATAACAAAAAATGTGCACTGGATAAACATCAGCTTCCTTCCACTTAATCCATTTATTCCACTGACACCAACTGTTTATTGGCTGCTTAACAATGGCACCATTTCATTTACACATACGGATAAATAAAGTGATTAATTACTCTCCTCCAGTGGTGCGGATATTGGCTTTAACTCAGTTCAGAAACAGTCACCAGGAAAAGCTAACTGATTGTTTGTAAGAGAAATCTGTGCTTTGTCTCACTAACATTTCATTGTCTGTGTATTTGAAAGCAAATTAATTGATCAACTGTTTCAAATGAATAGTGAATTCCTGGAAGAATTAGCATCTTTAGGCTTTGTCAATAAACATGAGACTTCATTATCCCAGCCAAACACCACATTGTTACTGGCCATTCAGATGTCAATGAGATTTGGATGGGCCCTTCATCAAGAAGCTGGTCTCCCCCATCTAACAGGGACAAACAGCAGGTGGTCTTACAGGGGCCAGAGACATCTGAGGACCACAGAGTGAAGGCAGGAGTTGCACATTCATAGGATAAAGGAAACACAAAGCACAGGGGAGCAGACTCTGCAAGCATCTGGTCCCTACTGACTCTACTGAGTGACAATCAGCCTCGATGGTTTCTGCTAGAGAAATGAGATACTAAATTAATTCATTGTATTGGCTTCTCTGTTACATCTGAAAGCTTCCTGATATGGTATTATCACTCTTTTTCAGATGTCCCTTGGTTCTATATGGAATTTTATTACTTATTGCTAGTTACCTACTGTCTAGAATATACTCTCCTCCAGAGGGAAGATAGTTTCTATCTGGTTTACTCGTATCCGGCTGGCACCCACACACTCAGTAAAGGTTGACTGAACATAAGACAGTTTTCATTGGATCCACTGAATAGAGTGTCATTCCAAGGAATTCACCATCTTTACAGTTGCCAGAAAGTATGATCTGCTACAGTTTTATTCTGAGAAATTTGGAAAGAAGCCTCCCTTTTATAGAATTAGCATAAGCCGAGTGATAAAAGAGCCCTTCTCAGACTTAGCAAAGAGCTGGCTTGTCTGTAATGAGCCGCGCATCTTCTCATGACCACATTCCTTGCTTTCTGCTGATCGTGGCTCAATGGCTCTCCCAAGCTAGGCATCATTTTTATAAAATGCGTTGCATTTTACGTTTCTGTGTCATGTGTCATCAATTTCACTAGCAAGAGACTTTCCTACGTCCAACCTGAGTAAGTCAAAGGCGCAGTTGGCAAGTTTTATCATAAAATCCATAGGAGACATTATTGCACATGTCAACCTAAACAGTTCTAGGGCCAGAGTGCTGTGCTCTGCAATGGATCAGTCATGCCTCCAGTGATGGGGCCAATGGGCAAAACTGAAAGCTCTTAAAAATGACTGACGCTGTTGGAGAGAATTGTGTTGTCAATTATCACATCTATTCATCCAATATATTAGCACAGGAAAGTGAAGCCAGCAGGTCCCCAGGTTTGTTCCACTAATGTCCAGCCCACAGCAGGCTTCTTCACAGCTTGTATTATCGAAGCTTCAAGACAAACATGAGTTTCTAGAAAAAGGCTAATTTCAAACTTAAAAATATGTTCCAAAGGAGCCAATTTATGGACAAGTTTATTTGTCTTTGGACAAAAAAATAAAATAAAATAATGTGCTGATTATCAATATCAATATCAATAAAAAGCAATGCATTTTATAAAAATGATGCCTAGCTTGGGAGAGCCATTGAGCCACGATCAGCAGAAAGCAAGGAATGTGGTCATGAGAAGATGCACGGCTCATTACAGACAAGCCAGCTCTTTGCTAAGTCTGAGAAGGGCTCTTTTATCACTCGGCTTATGCTAATTCTATAAAAGGGAGGCTTCTTTCCAAATTTCTCAGAATAAAACTGTAGCAGATCATACTTTCTGGCAACTGTAAAGATGGTGAATTCCTTGGAATTCAACTTGCAGAAATCAATCCTAGGAATATTAAAGAAAGGCTATACACAAAAGTTTAGATATAATAAAAAATAAACAAAGTTAACTCTCTGATAAAAGGTGAATAATTAAGAAATGATGCCTGGCTGGCATGGCTCAGTGGTTGAGCATGGACCTAGGATCTAGGAGATCACTGTTCGATTCCCAGTCAGGGCACATGCCCGGGTTGTGGGCTTAGTCCCCAGTTGGGGACGTGCAGAAGGCAGCTGATCAATGACTCTCATCATTGATGTTTCTCTTTCTCTCTCCCTCTCCCTTCCTCTCTCTTAAATCAATGAAGATATATTTTTTAAAAAAAGAAAGAAATCATGGTGCCTCCATTGGTTAAAGCATTATGCAGCCCTTAATTTTTAATGTGATGATATAGGAAAACTATGAACAATAATGTTAAGAGACAGTACCACATGTGCCAATTATAATACCCACAGGAAAAACACAGTACCTCCGGTTAAGGTGTATATTAATATAATGTTATATTTATAGCTCTTAGTTATAGATTGCGGTTAATTTTAATCTTAAATATAAATATATTGTTCCTAAAATTTTAACAGTGCAAATATGGATTTGATAATCTGGAGAAAAAAAAAGGAAACAACCTAAAAATATTTACCAACCTAAGTGGTCAGTGGCTGTAACCATTTTAAAGGTACCATACATATTGCCACTTTTTAAAAGAAAACTTGAGTTTTCTCTCTCTACCTGCAGCTTATGAGTGTTATGGGGCGAATCATATTGCACCCAAGTTAGCAATGAGTATTACAAAATATGTATTTCTCAATTTTGTAGATAAAAGTGGTGCATCTTCTTGTCTTAGTCAGAATATCATACACTTGGTGGGTTATAAACTGCAGAAATTTATTTCTCACAGTTCTGGAAGCTGGAAATCCGAGATCAGGGTACCAGTATGGTCTGGTTCTGAAGAGACCCCTCGTCCTGCCTGCAGAGGTGCATTTTCTTAGACCCTCCCATGGCACACAGAGCTGGAGAGCTCTCTGGGGTCCCTTCTGCGAGGGCACTAATTCCACCCAGGAAGGCTCCACTCTCATGACCTCCTAAAGGCTCCACCTCCTCAGACCATCCCATTGGCAGTTAGGATTCCAATCTATGAATTTCGGGGGGACACAAACATTCAGTCTATAACACTTTTACAAACTTTGGTTTCTTTGATTTTCAACAAGTTTGACTCCTCTTTCATACATCTTGTAAATATTTACTCCTTTCTTGGTAATGATAAGTTCATGTTCTTTGCACGCCTTTCCATTAGGGTTTTTGTATTTTTCTGTTCTTACCTGTGAATACTCTTCCCTTATTAATAATACTAACAATCCATTATCCTCATTTCGAAAGTCTAGCTTCTTTTAAATACAATATTCTCAGAGCCAGAAGATGTCATTTAGGGTAGACATAAGAAGGCAATATAGGAGTGGTCTTTAATACAGAGGACTACTTTATTGTTGTGAAATTTCTGTGGTTTATCGAAATTTTTTAAAAAGGTCAAAAATATTAACTTTAGACCAGAGTTTCCTGAGTAATACAGGTTAGGCTTATACATATGGTACTTATGCATTTCTGAATTAGAAATATACCTTAAGTATAACAATCACAGTCTTGAATATAAACACTCTTATGCTGGTCAATAAAGATTTCCTTTGGTGGTTGGCACACAATGCAATATACAGATGATGTATCCCAGAATTGTATACTGGAAGCCTATATAATCTTATTAACCGCTGTCACCCCAGTAAATTTAATTTAAAGAAAAAAACTCCCCCTCCAAAAAATAAGAAAGAAAAAGGGCTTTGTAGCTTGTCTAATGCAATCGCTATATTTAATATAAAAGCTGAAGGCTGGAGGAATTATATTCTCACAACACTGCCCTAACTTAGGCACAGAGTCACAGCTAGAACAAGGGGCTTTAGAAACACACCAAGTACAGTGTAATTCCTCTCCCTAAACTCTACATGCCAAAGACACATACATGCTTTGTATTCTTTAAAACTTTCCATCATAATGATCTTAGGAATGGTAATATTATAATAACATCTGACAAAACTACCAAATCCTAATGGTATGTTATTTATCATGTCATTTTCAACATTATTTTTATTTATAACCTTCACACATTAAAGGTCTAATGTTTGCATAAACCTATAATATGCCTATTTTAAATTCAAAACAGAAAACTGATTAAGTCTTATTGAGACTGAACAGTATATGTGTATAACACATTCTTTCATTTAAAAAATGAACATAATGGCATCTCTTTCTACTTAGCATTATCCCGTAGTTATTTATATCCAAATTAATACAACTGGCAACCATAGCATCCCCAAAATTGCTTTCCTCTGCTGTTTGCCCCACTAGTGATACTTTCCATGGTGATTACAAGGATAATCCCAGGCTTAATTGTACATTTTAAGGCTAAACATGCTTCAGGAAGAAACTTTAAAAATAATGGATTAGCTCATTTTAATGATGTTACATGTTACAGCCTCCTGGGCTAAGTACCCAATGCTGGTATAAACAGGATGAAAAGCCAGACTATAGAACATCAATAAAAAGAGAAAATGAAATTCAATATTTGCTTTTTGTATCCTAGTCTTTCAACTATTATGGCTGATACAGTTTTATTGCAAGTCTGAATTAATGAAGAGAATATATTGATAAACAGAAATGTGTTTCGTGCTGTACCAAGGGAAACTGAGTTGCTATGGGAAAGTATACACCAAAATAAAAATAAAATTTTATGGTTTTTCTAACCCCCCTCCCCCAAACTAATATGATTTAAATCTTTTTGAAATGCCAGGAAGTCTCAAGTTTTTCAGAAATGCAAATATTTTAAGTCATATAATTTAAACAATTTTATTATAGAATCCCCCCCCCCCAAAAAAAAATATATATGTGAATGGAGACACTGATACATAGGGAGTCGCTGGGAAATTGTTGTAAAGTTGCTGCACCCATTGGAAATTCACTTTCTACAGTTCAAATCGGCTGACACCAGTAACTTTGTTTAGGGTTTCAGTAATGAATGCCATTAGATAACAACATCTAATGCATAACTTTCCAAAAAGCAAAATGCAGCTAGATGCTGACTGACATGAGGCTGTTTGGGATTCTATTCTTTCTACCTATTTATTCTCTGTAGCTTGTTATACCAACAAACATTTTGACCAGTATCCAGTAATTTATACAATATGGACTGATTTCAGGAAGAAAAGAAGCTCAGGCACAAAACCCAAACTTCTTTTGCAATAGTTCATATAAATGAAAATTTGAAGAATTTTATAACTTGAAACACACGGAATATGTGTAAATATTTGTTCGAAGTACATCTGTTTGAAATCTATCATCATATATATCACACTGATCAAGTTTAGGTTGAAGAAATTCCTGGAGAAAAATCTTACATCCTACTCATCAGCAGCCACCGAGGATGAGTCCCTGTGTTTCAGGTGTGTTACATAAACAAGGACTCTGTCAACTACCCTGAGAGGCAAGTGTCATCACCTCCACTTTACACAGTAGGGGATCCAAGTGACTCACCAGAGCTGGGCAGTTCCAAAGAAAGCTGAAGTTTAAACCCAGATCTCAGTGGCTTCGAATCTTGTGCGCTCTCTACTAAGCCTCCCTCCTAACACAGGGCTTCTTGCTTAGACACAACTACCCTCCTAGGAAAACTTCAACACCTTCGGGAGACAGTGAGCCAGGAATGGTGACAGCTAATATCACAGCTGACTCCTAAAATGAAAAGCCATGACATCAGCTGCCACAGCACTACAAGCTGTCCCAAAGTTTACCAAACATTTTAACTCCCTTTGGAGAAAGGCCACTTCTCCAAGAATGTGGAACTATGTCATTTCCAGCTTTATTGAGACCTACCTAATCATAAGTTCTTTCCCTCTGTCCTGCAAGGCTCTAAGCACTGGGAAATTTGGCCTGGCTTATGGTAAATCATGTGCAGTTTGAACCAAAAGGGCTACACTCATAAAATCAGGTAGCCTGAGAATGACTGATGACAAATAGTTGAGTTTTCCGTCTGTGCCAGGCTGTATTCTGGTTATAATATACTGAAAGGACACAGGACCCAGTATTACGAGCTATGACGCACCCTGTCCCCCCACAAAAAAGAAAACCCCATTAAAAACAAACTCCAAATGCATTTGTGTGCCCAGGTATTTTGTTTTACATCAGGTAAAGAGATGACATGGCTCCTTTTATTCTTCCACACACGCTTGCTCTCTCCCTTCTGAAGATCATTTGTTTCTGCCAGTTGGTAGCACTCTGCTTGAAAGTCATTTACTATATAATGAGAGGTAACTTTTTTAATAAATAGAAAGAGGATTGCTTTATGGAGAACTGGGACTCACTCGCCTGTGGACTACTGTTATAAATAAAAATTTACCTTATCAGTGGTCACACGTAATAGGCTTTCATCTGTTTAAAAGGAGCTCGAGAATGAACTGTTTAGATGGGAAGTATTGAATTTGTTCCTCTCCATACTCTCCAAAACACATCTTAGATGGCATTTAGGTTGTACTTAAAAAGATATAATAAATAAAACATGATTAACATAATGTTTATTTCATTGTTATAGACTCTAAATCAATTCATATATATGCAAATCAAACGTATTCTTTGTTTAGAGAAATCTTCTGATATCTCCATATTCAACACTCTTAAGATACAATGTAACAGAACATCTACAACAGAAAGTTTTGGTGTTTGTTTGTGTGTGTTTTTTTTGAGAAGAGTAATCTTTTAGATTCTTTCTTACAAAGAAGGGAAGTTTTCTTAGTATTTGGAAACTGAAAGCTGGTAAATAATGTAACTCCCATTTTTTCATCATGACACTGAAGTCGGAAGAACTTAACTTGTGCTAGGCCTAAGCTGAAGGAGATAGGTATCAGCTTCTGTTTTTGTTTGTTTTTGTTTTTATTTTTGGTAGGGTTAGGAAGAATACTTGGTGCCAGGTCCTTTAAACCACTGGAACGTCGGTGGTAAAAAAAGCCAAGTGGGACACTGAAAAATGCTCTCAAAGTGGATTTCAAAGCTGGCGAAGCCTGGGGTAAAGAACCCTGTTTGTTTCACCAGGTACAGCAATAATAATACTGATTTTTAGACCTCTTCTGGTTTTTCTCTTGCTCACTTTACCACAGGGTACACACATTATGACCACGATCCTCCCACTGTTAGTGGAAAGAATTCACCCAAACCACGTATATTTGTGTGAAGCACAATGCCTGCCACAGAGGGGGCCCACCCTACGCTCTCATGATGCAGCAGACCTTAACTTAGATTTCCAAGAATCCCCCGGGAATTTCAAATTAAATAGCAAGAGGTGACCTTTCAAGTCTCTTTCCAGAGACGGCCTAGAAAGTTCTGTGGGAATCATTACCTCCTTCCTTCCTCCTTTTTGCTTTTCAGTTCTTGATGTGTTGGTTGAAAAAAATCAATCATTTTGTCATTCAAGGAGTGATCATATATTTCCAACAGGAGAGAAAACAAGGGCATGAGAAAAGGTGACTTTTTACTTTAAATAATGGTAACTAATGCTTATCAAGGAAGGTTTGTTCTGCTCAGAGTTAAAGTGATCATACATAATAGGAGTTTGGCATTTGGCTTTCCATCCAAACCAAGACGGCACGCTCAGGCAGGCGCCTTTGAGAAACAACAGAAGATTACTTATGCTATTAGATCTGTCAGCATAAGTCTTCCCCACTGGCAATGGGAACTTTTATTTATGTATCTATCTATTATTTATTTATTTATTTTGGAAAAATGAAACCTCTCATGTGCCAGGAGAATGAATGCTACTAAATTAATACAATTAAAGGCATCGAGACTTTTCATCCACTATTATGAATTAGTCTTTGCACAGTAGAGCATCCACAAGACAGCAAATTATATTTTAGTCTTTACCCACTTGGGCCAAAGCACACATTACCATCACTCATTTAGAATCTAATTCAATCACCAGGGCAATAGATTTTAATGGGTTCTGCTACTTCTTGATGTGTCCCAAGGGAAGAAGGATTGTGTTTGGTTTTTCTCCCTGCATCAAGGAGATAGTGTTGGTTTTTTTCACCCATGGACAAGTATGCTTGTTCTGCATGTTTGCTGTGCAAAACAGGGCGTGGTGAGTGTGTAACAGACCCTCACTTTAGGGAAATCCTGCAGCGTTGCTTGATAGCCTATTTATAGGAACTGGAAGTCATGCAGATTTATGGTCTGACACCAGTGTCTAGACACAGGTGCCATGACCCAGCAGAGAGCTATACCTCATGTGAGTAGAGAAAATTCTTCTTGTGCCCTTAGTTGCATACATCTACATTTCCACCCCAACACCCGGAGGGGGCAACCTCAAATATGTTCTATTAATTAAAAATTTTATTATATATTATCTTTTCCAAAACCAGTATCCAGAGTAAAGGTCTAGAAACTATTTTGTACAGATAATCTTAAAACGCAAAATCTTCTAGAAGCAGGATTGCTAGATACATATCAGCTCCACAATGGAGAAATAATGTTAATTCACCACATTATATTTGCATGACAATTGAAATGTTGTCACATTAATTTGTGTGACACCCTAGGTAGCATTATCCACATTTTTAAGATCAAAATTGGTAACATCCTTTGTTTCAGGTCGAAGACCTAGTTAGTGGTGGCGCTAGGACCGTAGATCCCACAGTCAGCATTCTTTCCATTTTATCTTCCTAAGAAATCGAAATACTCAGTGATTCTTCATTGGTAAAGAAGAGGTAAGGTATTTGTAGCTCCTAAGGGCCCTGCTTCATTCCCCAATACAGGCATTTTGGGTCACCTCTCCATTCACACACATGCTACACTTCGCACCAACCCTCAGAACAGATTCTTGTCATCATGGATGACTCCAAGACCCCAAAACATGCCCTTTAGGTCCTTGCCCATCTCCACTGCAGGGACATCTGCTTCCAGCCCATTTCAGCTGCCTACTGGAGTCCATTGTCATCTCTCTGATTGTAAGCCCCTTAAATTCCTGACTCCCTTAGAAACAGCAATCACGCTAACTGCACAGTGTTACTGGCATGGGCTCTGGAGTCTGATCCCTGGACTTCAGTTCCATTCCAGTTCTGTAATTTATTAGCTGAGTAAGTTTTCATGTCATGATAAGGGCATGTACTTAAAAGAGCTGTTAAGTTTAAATGAGTTAATACATGTAAAGAGCCGAACAGTTTGGCATTATTTAGTTAGTGCTCAATAAGTAGCATTTTATTAAGCCCTTCAATCTCTGACCCCTTCATTCTCTCCAGTCTTCATCAATGTATATACTCAAGGAAATCCCTGAGAATTTGCTGACTTCAAAGCTCAAAGATGCGACTGTGGATTTGTAAGAGAAGGAGAGAGTATCTTTGTAAAACCTAATGGGTAAGTTGTATGAGAGCTGTTCTATAACCCAATGTGGAGGCATGGATGGTAGAGTTTATACATCCAGGGATAGGAGCTAAGTCCCACAGAGCTGTTGAATTCTGAGTCACATGACAAAACTGGGAACAATGTGGCCCACAAAATATGAGGAGGGCTGAGTTGTCCTGAAGAACATTTCCATATTAGCATCATGGGTGCGAGACTTCTGGGCAGATCTTTGGATGTGAAATTCCCTTAACAAAAACTTCAGAATCTGAGCAGGCATGTGTAAAATGTTTGGGAAGGAACCAGAGAGAGCAAATCCTGCCTCCCAGTTCATTATTTCTCTGGCTGGGGCCAGGGGAACAGGATTCTGCAGGACATGAACAGCTGCTCCCTGACAGGGCCATGTGCATTTGGGAAACACTATGTAGGTTCCACTGTCCTCTTGGAAAATTACAGGCACATCAACACACAGAAAACGTTTCTTATAGTTCCCGCTGCAAACCAGTGGGTTTTACTTTGTTTCATGCTGGTTCTCCTGTTCCTAACTTTTACTTGTCTTATTTTTATTTTACCTTCACCTAAATCCAGGAGATCAGATCTGAGACTTTGGCTGGGGAGAGGATAATGAATGTGATATGACACCAGGTTAAAAATATTACTAGAGTGCACAATTCCAGGAATGTGACTTTTGCAACGATCATTTGGATTTAGTGATTCGCGTGCATAATGGAAAACCACTGGGTTCCTAGATTCCCAAAACTAGCTCTTCACCCAATTATTAGGGGATGAGCTGCCTTCACTGCTCCGTCTCACTTTATCCAGTAGAGATGATAATGCTGGTCTACCTCAAAGATTTGTTACAAGGAAGAAATAAAGGCTGCTGGTGATAAAAATAACTCTGGTGATAAAAATGTGATAACCAGAGTCCTAGATTTTCATTTAAATCTTATCTCTGTAAACAATGTGTCAGTCTTAAATTTGTCTCTTTATGTAGAAAGAGAAGTAGCACCTTAAGTACGCAAACCACACCATTAAGAGTTCTACTTGGCAAGTCAATGAAAAGGCATTGCTTTGTCTTATTAAGGACAATATTTTGAAAAATAAAGATATTCATCTTTTTTTGTACTTTTTAAAAGCCCAGAAGAGAAACAACAAGGTGTTAGACTTAAAGTGGTGCCACTTTCATGTGCTTCCTGAGCAAAACTCTACTAAATACCTGTGCTCTCAGGGCGGAAAATGCTTCCAGATCTTTTATTTCTCTACAAGACAACAAATGCACCTCTGCTCCACATATCACAAATACCAGAACTTACAGAAAGATACTAAGAGATACTTCACTTAAAACTACAAAATGAATGCTTTCTGATATCACCTTAAACCTAAGTGGAAGGTGTTATGTGTACACTTGCCAGAGTGCCCTTAGTCAATGTTATATTTCTGTTTCATAGTTTATGACTTTGCTTATACATTTAGGTCAATACCATGTTGCAGGTACCTGCAAATGTATTCAGATTCTACACCATTCTTTTCCTCACCTCTCACAAACCTTGTGGTCTGCGTACAGGTAAGGGGCCCACCGGTTCATACCTCAAATAATCTGATGAAACGACATTCTTATATTGTAGAATTCATGCTTAGAATTTTGATGAAGGTGAACCTTTCTCAAACGACAAGATCACACAACTGGAATGGACAGAACTTTTGGGTCTTTTTGAGAACAGATTTAATGGCCCTGCTTCTAGTGCATTCTGTCCCCAGCAGTCCATTCTATAAATACAGCCAGAAGGCACCTTTGGACAGGTGAGACCACGGCGCTCCTCACCTGCAGCCTGCTGGAGGCGCCCACCTCGCTCAGAGCATGTGCAATCTCAGGAAACAACCCTCTAAGAAGGAATAGAGAATGGATGACCTAAGGAAGCAATTTGGTGGAGGAAATATCTGTTTCTTTAACCGCCCGGCCAAAATCTGAATTCGATTTACAATTGAAATAGCCTAAATGTTGAATTGCTAAATTTCACTTGTACTTTAATATTGAGAAATGTGTTTGGATAGGAGAACCCAAAACATGCACTTTCTACTATGCTGTCCCCATTAACTGATTAATGTTCCACCCCCAGAGATGGCCCCTCTGGATGTTTCTAACTGCTCCTGGCTCTGGCCCTCGCTCAGGCTACTTACTTGCTATCACTTGCTAGTCCTGGCACTTTTCCTTCAGAAAAGGCCCACACCCCATCTCTTCTTCCTGTGGGGTTCTGCTCACATGCTACCTTAGCCGACTCCTCTGTCCATAGCACCCCCCTCCACTCTCCCCTGCTTTCATCTCCGTTGTTCTTTATGCTTCGTTGTTTTCTTTCTCCTCCCTCTAAGTGGGGACTTCACAAAGGCAGAGACTTGATGAACTCTGTTTACTGCTGAATCAGAAGCCCCTAGAAGCGTATGGACTAAAAGTGTCACTAAGGATGTGTTGGGTGAATGTACACAAATAGATAAATAAGTGGAATCACATCCGCACGTGAACTGGGATTTGCAGACACAGCACAGGAGGCGTAACAGTCCCGGACTCAGTCCAAACCCAAACCTTTCTCAAGCACCTGAGACTAAATGTAAAAATAAACCCAAGGAGTGCGAAACAGGCCAGGTGAGAGTAGGCCCACTAGAATTTAATCCGAGGTTGTTCACGAACCTCTCAGCTCTTAGAACCAGGCGTGTCTCAAGGTAGTCTAGCTTCAAGAACTCTGTGGCTGACTTTTTCTTGGGGTGGACTAGCCAGAGACAACAGGTCCTGTGAATTTGTGACCCCTGTCTCCTCAATGTGGTTGACCTCACTCACCCTAAGCATGTTCTAACTCTAATAAACAAATATTATAAAACCACTGAGTTTCAAAGATGGAATTAATTTTTGCATAGTTGAGCCAACACTCCTTATAAATGAGGAAAAACTGAGTGACTTTTTAAAAAATTCAAATGTTTGCACTCAAGGCTTGGGGAAATTATTTTCCAAGAAATAATTTTAGATATGAAATAAGAATTGAGTCATTGCTTCTAAGAGATGCTGTGTAACATCTACATAAATTCTGGGTAAAGCTTAAAAGTTTACCCAAGAATAAAGTGATATTAGTATGGTTGTTTCATTATTGATACCCAGGTTATATTGAGTCCTGTAGGTTTGAACTGAATTAACAAAAGGTGACAGAGGAAAACAATGGTAGGAAGTGACTGACACCCCAGGCGGTGACCAGGGCATGGTGGTGTCTTAGTCCATTCTGGCTGCTATACAAAAAATAATCATAGACAATATGTCTTATAAACAACAGAAATTTGTTTCTCACAGTTCTGGAGGTTGGAAGTCTGAGATCAGGGTGCCAGCATAGTTGCGTAAGGAACCTCTTCGGGGTCTCAGACTTCTCAATGTATCCTCACAAGGTGAAAGGGATGAGGGAGGTCTGGGGCCTCTTTTATAAGAGCACTAATCCCATTCATGAGCGTTCTACCCTCATGACCTAAGTATCTCCCAAAGACTCCGATTCCTAATGCTATCACATTGGGGTTAGGATTTTAGCATACGGATTTTGGGGAGGCAGGCACAAACACTCGACCACAGCAGGTGGTTTCGAGGCCTCCAAAGAAGGTCAGAGATTTGTTCTCACTTATGAATGATCACCCCTCTGCTCACTGATATCTAAACACACTTCTCTAAGTTGTGTCCACTTGTACCAAACAGAGGGCATAATTTCTCACCAAGAACCAAGAGCTGAAGCCTAGAGAGATTGCAGTTCTAATTTTAGAGTCTAGGTTATTTTTACATCAGGCAGAGGACTCAGGTGATCTGCCTCCTTTCCTCCAGGCATGGCCCGGCTTCTTAGCATTCACTTTTTATTTGATCTAATGCAAAGCCCTGACACCTGCCAGACATCTCTTCTCAGCTTGACTCCTGGCCTTGGTGCCTCCTGGCTGCCCTGTTCTCACTGGCCATTTCCTGGCATGGTGGTGGACAATGGTCACTATTTGTGACCAAGCTCTAGTCTTGGGATAATACAAGTGCATTTATGAAATAAATATTTAAATTTTTCAGAATAATATGATATTGAAATAGGCTATGATTAGAAAAATGTCAACAAAAGCTGAAGCAAAATAATTAAAATTAAAGTTAGAAATATAAATGAGAAATAAACTCCATTAATGGGATCTTGGAAAACAGCTAACTTTTATGTGATGCAGTGTTTTGTGTAAATAATTACAGATGTCAACAAAGAAATGAGCTGCTACAATTGCAATCTATGTGTTTCTTAACTTTGGTCTACAGCAAATAAACGATCACAGTGTAAGAAAACAAGCCAAAGGACGACAAAATTAACCATCCAGAGACTGCCTCTGTCCCAGGCGGACTCTGTGTGATGCCCTCCTTCCCTGCATTGGCAGCCTCCTCAGTCTTGATGCCAAGTGTGGAATATCCATCAATCTTAGTCCTACATTTAAACCTCATTAAAAATCTGTTTGCTGTTCCTCTCAAAGATTAATCGCACAAGTCCAACATAATAGCTTTGCCAATTTAAATGCTCCTGCTTTAACATTTCATTTCAAGTGTACTGTAATTATATTATATTGCTTCTGGCCAAGTTAGAAAACACATTCAAATAATAATCTTATTTTTGGTATATGGAACATTAATGGGGCTATTCCTCATGTTAACTATGCACAAAACTTGAAAATATACTTATAAAGGGATCTACCTATCTATTCCTTAAATTACACAGTTATGTAAATATCTATAAATCCATAAAGGGTCTAATCGTTTATCCTTTGGCTGTTTTGGCTTTTTGTACAACTCCTTTTCTATCTCACACTTGTGTTTTAGTAATAAATTGACATAAGAGACCTCAGTCATTGGCTTGCTCAGGCTTATAAACAGGTGCATAATGGGAACATGGTTCTGTTACGTGTTTTCAGGAACCACTTGTGGTTATTTGATCCTAGTATGTTAGAGAGGAGGGCACCTCGGAGCATCAATCTCCACCCTCCCAACTTCTGACCTGCTCTCTACCAGGGTTAATTCTGGGCACAAACTCCTGGCCATGGCTGTACTAGAGACCTGAGAAAGCATGTGTGGATTTTTAGAAATCCCTTTCTCCCTTTGTCATGCAAAGGGAAAACACTGACTCAATTGCTTGTTACTTCATTGTTGTTGCCCTTCATTTTTTAATACATGAATTAGAAAGCACTGGGTAAAGGAGACAGGTGTTTGTGAGTTACAGGACCAGCTAAGCTTTGGCTATCAGGTCAGTATTCTTTATAAATATGATTTTACATATAAATGAGAGACAGATTTCCAATTTTCTTTTCCATCCTCAACTGATTGGTGAGGCAAGCTCTACAGAGATTGCCAAAATCAATGTTAGTTTAGAAGCAACTTTAATTAATTATTTTCTGTTAACTTTTGTTAACTAGTGGTTGACAAGTAAAACTCACTTTTGAGATTATATAAGTGAATGATTAAGAAACTAAATTGTAAGTATGCTGGATTTTTCCATTCACTCATCAGATATTTATTGATTCCCTACAACATGCTTAGGCCCGTACAGGCACTGGGGAATTCGACAATTAACCAAACAATTAAAAAATTCCTTCAATTATACTTAAGGAAGATAGTAAACAAAACAAATAAGTAAATAAATATATAGTATGTGAGAAAGTGATAACAAAAACAGAAATACACAGTGTCAAAGGTTCAGTTCTAAATACAGCGCTGGAAGGTCTTCACTGAGCAGGTGATGACAGCTCGCAGGTGATGCAATGTGAGAAGAGGGTCCCAGGCAGCTGGGGGGGCATCTCCAGTGTCCCTGAGGGGAGGGGACAGAGCACCCTTAGGGCAGTGCACCTGCAGCCTGGGGAGGGCCGGAGCACCAGAAGATGGGCTCAGTCACTGCGGAGACTGACATTTACCCTGAGCATCCTGAAAGGCCACAGGAATTATTTGAACTAGGGAGTGAAATGCTGACTTAAGCTTTTAAGGATCACGCTGACTCTTGTTGAGAACAGACTGTTGGGAACTCAACCTGAAAAGGCCAGTGACGGGGCCACGGCAACTATTCAGGTTCAGCGGGGCAGCGGACAGGCAGGCAAGGAGGAGGCGAGAAGTGCTTGATCCCGCCTGGATTGTGAAAGTGAACTGAGGGGGGCTACTGGGCAGAAGACGGGGCTTGAGAGAGAAAAAGAGCCCAAAGTGACTCAGATACTTTATTAACTACAATTCTAGGAATATTCAATCATGGCTTCGATGTAGGTGTTCAGTCATTCTGACCATATTTACTGAGAATTCCTAACAGTATGAAAGAGGAAATACCTTCTTCAGTTACCTTGAGTACAGTTAGAGATCCCAAAATGATCTCTCCTTGCACACTTTGTTATCGCCAGCTGAAAGGATATTTCTTCTAGTGCCCAAAATACCTTTTTTAGACTCAGAATCATTGTAACTGTTTGTCTTCCAGAGAGCATATTTTTCTTAAATAATTATGTTAAAATTACTAAAACTATTCTATAATTTCACATAGTTACTGTTCACAGTGTTATTAATCTGCATAGCTTTCCCATTAAGCTGTAATAAAAATTTTCTAAAAAACCTCAGTTTTTGACTACACATACTCATTCAGTTTTTCTTGGAACAATACAAAATATCCAGAGCTAGACTGTCCTTTGTTTGAATTCTCTCCCAGTCTGTGTTGCTACTTTGACAAAGTGAGTACAGTTAATGGTTGCTCTCCATTACTGTGGACAGATATGCATGTTTAAGCAAATGATAAGTATTTGAAATATAATAAATGCAGCAACTGTGCACCTGGGTATCCTCACATGGTCTGTGTCTCAATTTTGAAATGCACAGATTAAGCAGACAAACAGAAGTGAGGCAGCTTTCTGGTCACCTTTATTTTTGCCGAACTGACTCGAGAGATCCCCTCTGACTGTGTGGCTCCTGGTCCGTAATTACTTCAGCAGCAGCTCCTGAAAAACTCACAGCTATCTCACAACACCTGCTTCTCCTTCCAAAATGGTACAGACCCTGAAAATATCAAACCCAATTAAGGCAATTAAATAAATTTAGCAGGCTGGTCTGGTTTCGCCTCTCCAAAAATACTGGCGAGAAGATGGCCGAAACCATCTGGAGTTTGTTGTTATTTCTTGGAATTTCATATAAAAATGTGGGTGCTGCCCCAGTGCAGAGGGGCCTACTCACAGCAGAGTGCGGCCAGAGTCCGTAGTCAACGCCAGTCCACAAGCGCAGATGGCCACTTGGGGATAACCTTTCCAGACTTTATGGAAACAGACTAGGGGTACCACTAAAAACTGATTATGAAATTTTTTTTCTAGTTTAAAAAATAAAACAATTTTTAACAAGAGGCTGTTTTGTCCTACAGCCATTCACCTCATTTGAAGAACTACCGATTACACTTGAGTTCTAGCCCTTTTATCTGTGTCCTGACTCTCAACTATCAGTTTACCAGTGAGTTCCTTCAATTCCACTGTCTCTGGAAAATAATTGACAAAATACGACAAACAGACTAGCTAAAAAGCCTTCCAAATTCTACAATCAAATCAATACTAGATTATGACACATCACATTTGGAGAAAAGTCTACAGATTTAAGTGTAAACAATATCCTAAGAACAATAAAGAAAATTGGATCTCCTTTCTCTTCGTTTTCCAGTGGTAAATATTGCCAGCTACCCCCTTCTAGTTTGATCTGAAGCACTTAAAGAAATCTTGCCTCTAAAAATGACTATCAAGAAATTACTTGTTGTAGAGCATACCTATCTCCAGACTCCTGAGATACTGATGAGGTGACAGCATTTCCAAGGCCCCAGTTAGTGCTGATTCTGTAAGAATCTGTAGAAAAGTGACAGGTGCCTTCCTATCCACGTGCCCTCCCCTCTATTACCTTGTCAGTTTCTTGTGACAAACTCATTTTTGAGGGAAATGATGTTGTACCTGATGGTCAGGTTTCTGCACACACATGAACTGCAGCAGAGATGTTCTACAGGTATAATTTACAAGGAAAGGAAACTGTGCTATGCCAGTCTTTCCAGGGTACCAGGTATGCTGAGTGTGGTCTAGAAGGAAGAGGGGGCTAGACACAGTGAAGGCAACAGAGCCCAAGCCAGGGCTCGGATGCCCAGGCCCAAGGGTGACATTGCTCACAGGTTACTCATGGAAGCCATACACGGGCACAGGCAGAAACCAAGTCCTCGCTGTGGCTCAAATGGGCAGAAAGTGTCAGTAGAGCCAGCTCAGGCTATGGGCTCCATCAAGAGGGTGAGGAGAGCTAAGCTCCCCAGACTTGCCTGTCCCTGTCTTGGACATGACAAGCCAGCTAGACCATGTGATCACACCCTCCTTCACTCCCCACCTTCTCTCGTCCTGGCTTTCTTCGCAATGATCCGGCCCTGAGATGCCCTCTCCCCTCCTCCACTGTTGGGGCCATGTCCTAGTACATGGTCAAGGCCGAGGAGGGTCCTGACTTTTGTGAGTGTCTCTGGGCTGAGTGCCAACCATGTCAGCTCCTGTTCTCTAAGGTGGGCTGGTTCTGGACCCTACCCAGAACATTCATGATGGTAAATAATCCGTAACATGTTCTGGCTTTGAAATATAATTTGAATGTTACTTCCGTGTGTATGTATGTATAAAAACAAATAAGTAGGAAAACAAATAATTACATTTTGGCTAGACTTTTGAAATAAAAAAAGTGTTAGAGCTCCTGGGGGGTATCTTTGTACTTATAAAAATTCTAATGTTATTTAAGCAGCAATTACTGGGGATTTAGTCCCAGTGAATTCTGCCCAATTAGTTGTATTGTGTGAATAACTTCCCTTTTTTTAGATATGCAGAAGTACTTAAAACTTTTAATAAGTGTCTCTAATCAGCTAATACATACATACTACTTTTATGGGGCAAAGAGAGAAAAAAATTTCCTCCCTTTAAATTTAGTTTATAAAAAGAATAGGATAAAATAATGTTAACTTTTAGTGATGCTGTGCTAGTCTTCCTCTTTTAACTGAAATATTTGTAAGTTTCTTCTTCTTCTTCTTTTATTAATTCAAATTCGAGAGTTAAGATCGTTTCATTGTAAAATGCTGAACTACAATCAGTACTCAAGCCTACACCAAGATATGGCAAAGGCAGCAGGAAGAGTGAGGCTCGAGGCACAACTGACATTAACAGAAGACGGTTCTATGCAGGTATTTCCAGGATGCCAGGTACCCTGGGGTCAGGGCGCCCCCGGCCCATGAACAGGGGATCCGAGCAACCTGATAGGTAATTTGATCCTTTAGAACCTGAGTCCCTAAGTCAATCAGGTCTTGAGGCCAATGGAGTTGAAGGGGAAAGGAGAAACGTGATTTTTTTCCATTGTGTGATCATAAAATAGCAGATCATTAAGATGAATAATAAATCCGATATGACACTTCAGGTGAGAAAAAGAGGATTATGAGGCACTTTTCAAACAAAATAAACTCACTCAAGATAAAAATGTGGGGAGAGAATGAAGCTCTCTCAGTGGTTCCATGGTGTAAACCACAGGGAGTGATGATTCACCAGAACAGCGAGCTTTCAGGTCACACTCTGGGGACAGTGTTCTAGAAGCTCCTCGGGCTCTTCACCACCATCCTGAAGTGTCCAAGGAGTGCACGGATATACTTGGGTTACTCAAACATTCCCACGAGGCTTTACTATGAGTAGGCTATACCTACTTGTTCACTGCTAGGAATTCTATATGGTCCTTTTTCAAATTTTATAGTCTCTTATTATAATTATTGTTTCTTTCAGCTCCCTCTAGTAACTCTAATCCCTGGGCTGCTAATCACTGTGTTGAAAATGGAGACTCCTTCACGGCGACTCATTCCTCTTGTCACTTTACATTTCTATTTTATGAGCTCATTTTCTGTGGGGTTTTCTCTCTGTGGAATTCTTGGGTGATCTGCTTTGTGGAGGGGCCCTCCAGAGAAATGTGACATTTGTCTGGGGTGGGGTCCTCAGTTTAGACAAGTCTTCAGCTTCATCCTTTCAGTTCAAGTTTCTACACAACATACATGGGATAATTTCAGGCCCTACCTTCAGAGGTGTCCGGGTTTCGTAAGGGAGAAAGGTTTCCCCACCCAGGGCACTGAGTAATCAAACTGCTCTGTTGATCCTAAACCACTGGGCAGGAATTCCTAGCTCCTTCCACAGTCGGGGCTGCCCTTCCAGTTGCCAGGCATTGTACAGACAGCCTCTTCTAGCTCCTTCTTCAGCCTAAAATAGTGTCTTTCTATAGTACCATACAATGGGTGGCTTATAAACAACAGAAATTTATTTCTCATAGTTCTGGAGGCTGGAAGTCCCAGATCAGGGGGCCAGCATTGCCAGATTCTGGTGAGTAGTAGAGGGCTGGCTTTCCGCTGTGTCCTCACAGGACAGAGTGGTTCCAGATCGCTCTGGGGCCTTATTTATAAGGGCACTAATCCTATTCATGAGGGCTCCACCCTCATGACCTAATCACTTCCCAAAGCCCCATCCCCAAGTACCACCATATTGGGGGTTAGGTTTTTTAAATATATGAATTTTGGGGGGATACATTGAGTCTATAGCAGTAGGCCTTTAGCATCTGGTCCTCTCTCTTCTTGGATTATATCTGGATCTTAAAGCCTTGAGTTTAAGTTGCATGCTTTGATTTCTCCATTTCTGGTTTCTGGAGGTTTCCCTTTCCCCCCCTGAAGATAATAAGCTATGTATTAAATGTGTTTTGGTTATATTTTATTGATGATTTCTAACAGTTTATCATATACAGAAAGAAGACCAGCCAACATCACTCAGTTAGCCATGTTGTTGGAAGTCTAATAAATCAATATTGAAGGAAGCACACTAAACCCAGGATCCTCTTAATTCACTTCCAGCCAGAAAGGTGTAAAGCTGCTGCATTTATTGGAGTAACAGGGCACCGAAACCTGGATTCATGTTCACAGAAGTCAGTCAATCAACTGACACTGCTTGTTACAGACAGAAATTATCACATTGTGGTGGCTGACAAATGACAGCCACTAAGTGTTGTCTGGGTGACACCAGAAAACCACAGCCACACTTTAAGGCCAGTTCCTGGGAAAATGCTCTACCTTCTTAGATTTCCTCTCATGACTTTCTCAAAGATTTTTTTTTTTAGTATTTTAAATACTTAATTAGACTATTTTCCTTTCTTTTGTAAACTTTTTCCAACATTTCATTTTAAACTTGAAAACGACCATGGTGGACTTTTCCCTCCTCTTTTGGGTATTTTGCCTAAGAAATATTTCTCTTTCTCATAGTCGCCAACATATTGCTCTAAATTATGAAATTATACAGTTTAGTATTGAGATAAAACTAATTTTTCTCCATTCACTAACCCACTCTTCCTCTAGCTTGTGATTTATGATGCCAAGACCATTAAATCCTCTTAAGAACCAACATCTGAGAACAGACCCTAGTCTGCTTGCTGGGTTATTTGTCTAACCACTCATGAATATTTATTATACTCAATGCAGGTCCTAATAAAAACCATAATTATATAAGTTATAGTTCAGTGGGCTTATGTTTTCCCCTATCCCTTTATCCATATTTTATTTGTCTTTCAAAATCGAACCTCCCTGTGGGTTCTTCCCAATTACCCATTTTAATTTGTTTAATCTACCGCACGTTCATGTCCCCTGTAACACTGAACCCAGGAGAACTAACAAAGCACAGAGAAAAAGGCAAGGACTTTGATCTCAGACATCTGGATAAAATCTTTACCACTGCATGACCACTGGCATGCTATAGAGCCCACCAGAGCTATGGTTTCCCCTGCTTACAGGAAAAAATAAAACAACACGATTAACTGACATTTTTATTACACATCCTCAGTGTAGCTCTGGGAAGTAGCCAAGATGATTACCTTCATTTTATGGACAAAAAACTGAAGCTCGTTCAAACTTGCACAGCTCCTAAGTAAGTTGGAGGGTAGGGATTTGAACCCAGGGTGCCTAGAGAGAAAACCTGCATTTCTACTATTATGCTATATTCCATTATTAGGAGGATGGGGAGAAACAAGGTGAAGTCTATGAGGTGTCTACTTCAATGATCAGTAATTTTTATTAGCCAGACTCAAAGCCTCAGCTTATCCAGTGGCTTTGTGACAGCATAGATGGAACGTTCTCTATGAGGAATAGGAGATTTATTGTCTTTATCTGAACAAAAGCATAAAAACAATAATAGTTCCCTGGTACTGTGGGCTGACATTTTTTTTTTTTTGCAAGGCCCTATGCTAAGCACTTGGATTCTTTAACTCATTTAATGTTCATAACATTCTGATGTGGTAGATACTTATATCCCTAACAACTGAGATTTGTCTGCCTCAAAAAATCTCCCCAAATTACACCACTAGTATGGGCAGAGCCAGGCTAGATTTCTCAGTTTCTAAATCCTTCTATTCTAACGACTACATGGTACAAAGTTTAATGTATTTTCTAGCTCTTCGCTTATTTTTATGCCATTTAAATATATATTTTATAGTCTAAGAAATAAAATTTAATACATTTGAATGTTTTCTACTAAAATTAAAAGTTGTTCCCCAGTTTTTTCCCTTTAGCAAGGAGAAACAAGGACTGATTATACTCAGAATGCATTGTTTCTTACTGTCCTTAAAGCACAGTGAGTGATGTTATCAATGTCTGTAAATATCAAATTCCAGGGGAAAAAATAGTGCTTTAGATAAAGGTATTTACCAACAGGTAATGCTAAACAAATCGGGAGTACATGAGACCAATTTGTGTGTCCTTCCCTATCTGACAGATGCATATTGACTGTGGCTTTAAAGAAAGCTCAGACAGATCATTCTACAAAGGCCAAAAGCTGGTCCATTAAATATTGTGCCAAAATCATTCTGAGAAAAATTGATATGGGAAGTACCTGTCACTGTAAAGACTTAATTTCAAAGTAGGAGTTACCAAGGCCAAAGAGAAAAATAACACTGTCAAGAAGAATAGAAATTAGGTAGAATTTAACATAGTTTTCAAAGTAAAGCCAGAAAGTAGTGGAATGTGGTACTATTTAAATATTAAAATTGTTGCTTGGTGGGTGTGGCTCAGCAATTGAGCATCAACCTATGATCCAGGAGATTGTGGTTCGATTCCAGGTCAGGGCACATGCCCGGGTGGCAGGCTCGATCCCCAGCAGGGGGCGTGCAGGAGGCAGCCAATTGATCAATGACTCTTATCATTGATGTTTCTGTCTCCCTCTCCCTCTCCCTCCCTCTCCATGAAATCAATAAAAACATATAAAAATATTAAAATTGTTAGGTTGAACAAATCTATATGTGATTCCATTTTGTCGATAACACAGGCTAGCAAGTCCACTTGTCCTTCCTGTTACCATATGCAAAACAATTCAGCTTTCAATTTTCAGAACATAGCATTAAAATACACAAAGTTATTCCCCGAACTTGCTTTAACTTCTTGCTTTTATATTTATGAGCTAAGGAAGCAAAAGATGTCACTGTGTGAGGCTTTCACTTTATATAAGGACTTATCCTGATAGTTTTTTTAGGTTAGATTCTCGTTTAATCCTTATGATTGATGAAAGACACTGAACTTAATAGAACCCCTACGAGTGTGTTCTTACTTTCCAGCTGATGGGAAACCAGCAATAATATATTTCCATAGATTCCCTTGTGCTTTGCCATTGCTTTGAATCAGGTTCTTAGCACCAGGATTGTGCTAATTATTTAAGTTTTTTGCTTTTATAATTGGAGTAACAATTTACCTCTCATTTTTTAAAATTTTTTTTAGCTTCACCCATTGATTTTTCCAGATAACCTTTGGATCAATTTTTCTTTTCTATATTCTTGCCTCATCTCTAATGAATTGTTTTTAACTGAAATTTTATTCAACCTACGTGTATTTTGTAAGGACTTACATCTTTTCAGTGTTCAGTGTTTTATAAAGTCTCTCAATTGATTATACTTGTATCATTTCTGCATTTAGATTCTAAACATTTTTGGTTAAAGAACTTCCAAGAATGTCACAGTTTTGCTGCTACTAAATTTGAGATAGTGTAGTTACATTTTCTAACACGTTCTTACAGGTAGTTAGGACTGCTATTGATTTTTATATTACAGCATATTTTCTAATTTGGAAAGATGTACAGTATGAAAGTGTTAGACTGACCAGCAATTACGTGACATCGAGTTCAGTACAGAGAGTAAAATGGATAAAACAAAATGTGCGCTAGTCTCGTCTATGATGAGAGACCACTACTGATTAAATTTCAGCAGTGTTACCTGTATTCAAAATTTAGTGGCAGGTCAAAATCTTCAGCAGAAAACAGAAAAGGAATTGCCAGACCTCAAGGGCTAAAGTAATGGGATTCATTTTCTACCCAGATCCTTGAGTACCTGGCTTAGTGAGAATGAATGACAATTACGTCCTCAAAGATTTTATGGCACTCAGCCTAGGCAGGCCAAGGGTGGGAAAGAGGCAGGAGAGCAAATGCCAGATCAGGCAGAAGCAACGGCGACTGTGGCATCTTCTAGCCCAATGCTGACACTGACGATCCATGTGGTTTACTGAAAGCAATAAGCTTTCCCTCCACCAAGCAATAAAGACTTGAGTAACGCCTGGCATCCGCAGGGCATAGGCCCAGTTCGGAATTCCGGGTGGCGCAGCATTGCAGCGGCTTCCAGAGCAGGGGGACGGAGCCCCAGCAGGTTTGCCCTCAGCTGCTGAGGACGATTTCACTACTACGCTCACCAACAGGGGGAAATGGCTCTATCACCAAGCCCAGGAAGATGTTCCTGTAAGGGGACAGTGCAAAACCTGTCCTGCAGCGCTAAGGAAAGGACACAGCAGATATCTGCACAAAGTACTGTGGAAACCCCAAGGATGAGTGAGGACCTGAGAAGAAAGTTAGCAAAGCGGGATCAGAAATAGCAGGACAAGGTCTGAGATCAGAGTATTTCGTGAGCGTCTCTGTAGGACCCACTGTTATTCCAATAGGGATGCTGAGCATAACCTTCAGAGTGCAAAGGAGTCACCCAGTCCTAGTGAAACAAGTCTGAACATACCCCTGATCTCTCTTATATTCTTAAGCTCCTGCATGAGCATATGAGCAAGTCTGCCTGGGATTAAAGGGCTCTTTCTTCCTTGGTAAGCAGCAAACTAGAGCCTTAAGAATAGCATCTATGCTGTTTGGAGCAGAGGGTCATAAATGAGAAATATCTGTATATGATGACTTGGTTTACATAGAGAAAAAACTCTGAACCTTGGTAACTGCAGATTTTTGCATTCTGGCTATGTGAAATTGGAAAAAAAAATGCAACACAATATGTATGGTTAAGACTTCAATTAATTATTAACTTAGATAATTATTTATTTAACAATTCTATTAATTATTAATCCCTACTCAACGTATTGGGGAAGGTATTGTGTCCTCTCTCCTCTCCCCCAAATAAGCAAAACTTACTAAGGCACTTCCAATCTATCCAAGGGGCACATAAAAATCACTTAAATATTACAATACAAAAGAAGAGAAAAATACTTGCCCTACTCCCACACGCACCAGTGATGGTGGGCCTTTGGGAGGTCATTAGGATTAGATGGAGTCATGAGGGTGGAACTCTCATGAATGGGATTAGTGCCCTTAACTTGCTTTCTCTCTCTGCCCTCTGCCACTTATCAGCAGTCTGAAACCCTGAAGAAAACACTCACCAGAATCCGACCATGCTGGCACCTTGATTTTGGACTTATAACCTCCAGAACTGTGAGAAATAAATTTCTGTTGTTCATAAGCCACCCAGTCTATGGCATTTTTGTTACAACAGACTAAGACAGAAATTGGTCAAGACATGAGAAACAAAAAAGCACCTTGGAGGAAATAGTATTTAACCTTGGCCTTGAACATTGGGTAGCTTTCAAAAGAGAACTGGGAACTAGAGGTTTTCTTGGAAGGCTAATCAAAAAGACAGCACCAAGGCAGAAGCGGCCATAGCATGTGCATGCTCAAAAATCATGGTTTGGCTTGAAGCACCATTGTGAATATTGGGTATAAAAAATTATTTTCTTTTAAAGTATTTTAAAGGCCATGATAACTGCAATTTCTTGCTCTTGAATTCATTACATGCATTCAAACCAAGGCCCTTAGATTGAGTCCCATTGGTTCAGCAAGTAGCCTATGTCATTATTATTACAAATTATCTTCCATGGTGCCCCTGAAGTGTCTACAATGCCCGCACTGTGTACACCTGTCCCACATTGGCTCTGATGTTAGAGACATGGTCCTGTGACATCTTGTGTTTGCCTAGCAAAACTGAGATGTGACCAGCAAAGTCATGCTGCTTCCATAGGGAGAATTTTCTAAACCCCCAACCTGATCTCTATGGAAAGGCTTTAAAGTAGAGGTTAGAAATTATGCAAATCTCAGGTATTATCACCATTCTATCTTTACACTGCAAACCAAACAATTTGGCTCACAAGCTTTATTTCATGGGCATAGCCTGTGAGCTATACCAAATATTGGCAGAAAGTGAAAGAATGTAGAATTGATGAGTGGTTCTTTTGCTTTTGTTTTTTCATTTTTTGTCTAGGAAGACCAAGAGATTCAATGACTTGTCATAGCTTGCTCAAGAAGCCATATTGTCAGAAATTAAATTTAGGATTCTGGACACTCAAGGAACAGTGATGGACTAATTCTTATTCCCCTTCTATCCATCTTATAACCTACAAATGAACAACTAATGATATAAAAAATTCTAGTACATTATTTTGAATCAGTTTGTGTCCAACAAGATTTATCATGTGCCTAATTTTAGTGTATAAAACACTTGGCTAGACTCTTGCTCTCAAGGAATTTAGGGAAGCCACATATATAAAGAGTAAACTCCAATCAAGACAGGAGGAATGTCCAAACTCAGATATGTTAAGATTTCCAATGCTAGTGAGGGAAACTGAGAGCCTGAGACACAAAAATCTAATAGTGGACGTTGTAATGGTGCACAGTCAACTGATAAAGAAAAGTGGAGGCTGGCACCGTGAAGCCTTTATATTCTTCAGCCTCCTATATTTAAATTCAGGACTGCTTTGGGTATCTTATGTCCTGTATTCACACAAATAAAAGAAATAGATTACTTCCTGTTGTTAAGCATGACTGGACTCAAACCAGATGATTCGGAAAACTAATTAACTTGGAAAATCCACTTAAGGACTTGTAACTCTATCAATAGTCTTACATTATTAATGACTTTTAGAATTTCTGAATGTCTTTAAATTCCCACTTGACCATTCTGTGCTCAGCTATAACTGACAATAAGAGTTATTACTTAGACAATTTACCAGGTGCCAGGCAATGTGCTACGTGAGTTACATGCAAATTCATTCAAACTTCTCAATAATAATGCAAGATAAATATTATTACTTATGTTTTTTATATAAGGCAATGGAGGGCTCAGATAGGTAAGGAAACCTCCCAGTGATCCCACTGGCAGGCAGAGGCAAAACTGAACATAAATGCAGCTGATTCCATACCACCATCACATATTAAAAACTCTACACACCCACACACCCAGCAATCTTTCCTATAACAGCTTCCCACAAGATTCTTTTTCCTGTAAATAATAACATTCATTTCCTATCCAGTAATGGGATATATCCAGAAGGTGTTATTTCTGGGTAGAGCAAGAAATATATACTCAACTCACATGATTAGTATTAGAATTAATGTGTAGCCCAAAATGCATTAAAAATATAAAGTGCTATACAAATGTAAGGTTTTCACACTATTTATAATTAAAAATAATCATATGCAATGGTGTACTGTTAAAGTAATAGTTGTGTTATCATTTATTTCTGTGCCCGCTTTTTCCTTCCAAGTTACAATACTGTATAGGAATGGAATGAGTCCTAGTTAATGTTGAAGGGCCTGCCATGAAAATTCCCCCTTTTTATAGAAGGGTCTCATTTTAACATAGAACCCTGTGGGGTTAACAATTAAAAATATTTGACTAATGAAATAATTGGCCCCCAGTCATGTTTTTTTTTCCTGCCTTGACTGGAATAAGTTGAATGTCACGAAGAATGAGACCATGTTCAATGACTATTTTATGAACTCACTCTCACAGCTTTATAAGCAAGTCTTTTATGTCCTATTGTTTTATTAGCAGGTTGTGATTTAAACCACAATTATCATGATAATTAACTGTCACAAAGCATTAACAACTCTCACCTCTATAGGACCTATTTTTTGAAAGGCAAGTTTTTTTCTTTTTTCTTTTTTTAAATATATCTTTTGATTTCAGAGACAGGAAGGGAGAGGGAGAGAGAGAGAGAAACAACAATGATGAGTCACTGATCGGCTGCCTCCTGCACGCCCCCAACTGGGAATTGAGCCTGCAACCCGGGCATGTGCCCTGACTGGGAATCGAACCATGATCTCCTGGATCCTAGGTCGATGCTCAACTGCTAAGCCATGCCCAACTTGGCGAAAGGCAAGTTTTTTATTTTTTTACTTTTTTTAACAACTTAACCGTATGAGGATAATCTTGGACAGAGTAGAGACACACCTGTTAGGAAGGTAGACTCAACCCAAGGAAAAATGCTGATGAGTTAAATAGACATTGCCTATCCTGACACTACCACAAAGCCCCACCTTACAAATTTATCTTTCCACTATGATTACAATGGTCTATGAGGAATTTCTTCTCACTGGGTCGTGGCTTTCACTTTCCTTAGAACATTTGGGTGGGGACAAAGAAGAAAACATTGTATAAATGAAGACCCATTGGCAAGTGATCCTTATATTGCTGTGCTGTCTAATTTTTAGGGATTTAAGATCCAGCAAATAAATGTGATTGATGTCAAGCAGTGAGATATGACCCTACATCAACCAGTTTGGGGTGATAGACTTTTATCTTACATTGACTCAGTCAAAAAACCAATATAACTTCAGTAAAAATTAACTTTTCTGTTTTTCACATGTCCACTATAATTACTTTTCATGATCTGCTTTTCTAGACTCTCAACTCGACTTCCTTTTTCATATTTATGGATGGAGAGATACATAAATATATGTGTATATATTTTTCTTCTATTTCATAGGAGACTGAAAGTTATTTTAAATTTCTCCCATCCTATTTTATCAACTTGTAGCCACTTTATCATGGGCCCACTGCCTTTGCTGTGCTTGGGGAACATCTGAATTTGATCTCTATTTTATCAAAAGTAGTTTTTGTAACACAGCTGATTGAATGTAAAATCCTGCATTTTACCTGTGACACCAAAATTGCCCATGTCCCTTGCACTTTCATAAACTGCTTTCATTTCCTGCGTGAGACCTGTGAAATCTGGCCGTGTGGCTCTTAGAAGATGGAAATTGCTGGAACGGTGGCTTTTCAGTCTTTTAAGCACCATATCTTTGGAGCACTTTGTCAAAACGCATCATACCAGCCACATCTGTTCATTTATTTGAACCAGAGAAAACAGCCTTTCTTTTAAGATCTTCTTAAACGAAGCAGATTGCTGCTGCTTGATTTCCTCCCAAAGGTATATGCTGTGGTTCCCCTTGAGAAGCTGAACTAACCACTGGCCTATGCTAATTACGCATTTTATTCCATGTTCCTTTGAAATTCGCACAGGTCTCTGAGCACTCCTGATCCCTGAAAGCAACGCTAGTCGTCACCACTGCAATTAATTGTGAACTTGGAACTGCTTAACACAGTCGATCTGCTAAGTTTAAATCTGAAAACTAAAAACGCACACACAATTAAATTAAGGCTAGGAGATGTTAGAAGGAGACACTATGCTCCATGTCTACCTCACTTAAAATCTCGCCATTGTCATAACAAATTTAACAACAATGGCATTTGAAAAAACCTAGAGGGCCCAGCCAGCATGGCTCAGTGATTGAGCATCTACCTATGATCCAGGAAATCGTGTTTCGATCCTGTCAGGGCACATACCGGGGTTGCATGCTCAATCCTGGGGTGGGGGGGATTGATTGTGCAGGAGGCAGCCAATCAATGACTTTCTCATCATTGATGTTTCTATCTCTCTCTCTTTCCCTCTCCGAAATAAATAAAAACATATTAAAAAAAAAAAAATCCTAGAAGATCTTCCATTACATTAAACACCAGAGGGGGAAACAAACTTGGAATCTGAATTCACGGATGCCACTCTGAGCACCCTTGGGCAGGGTAATGACCTGGTCCTGATTTAAGATTTCCACCAGCAGAGCACAGGCCGCACTGAGTTTGTATCTCCTATGCTATTATTTTAAGGAACTGATTATCGAATGTTCTTCTCCCATGGGCTATGGCCATGATGTAAGGTAGGGGCTCAGATGAGGAACACTGACAACCCCCTTGAGACTCACAGGATATGTCTACTGTCGATTGAGTAACAGTTCTTCATCGTGATGGAACTACTTAGACAAGTTTCTGTTAACTACACCCAAAATATAAGGCCCCTTCTCTATGATTCAAAAATATGTGTGTGTGTTTATATGTGTACATATATGCATATGTATAGTTAGAAAGGTTGATCCTATTTCATAAAACTTGGAAAATAAAGAGTGGCACAGAGCCCCACGCGGCCAGCTGCTTTCCTGGTGCGGGGGGTGGTCCGTCTGGAAGACAGGTGGGAGGGGACGGTGTTGATGTCAGGGGAACTCCCCAGGCTGGCAGAAGCCAGAGACCTGAGGGAGGCAGGCCAGGAACTAGGGCCGTTTTTCCAACCAGGAATGTGGGAAATAAATGCTGTGGGCAGTCAACCAGCAGTGCTGTGTTGAGTCATGTTAGAACCCATGCAGAAGGAGAAATGTCCCTTTTATCCCCTCATCCAGATACCCCCTCATGTTTGAACCTATGGAAAAGTGGTTCTACAATCAAATTGCATGACTACACAGCCCCATGCCGCCCAGTCTTTTGCTTGTCACCGTGAACCCTCAGATATCCACCGGGCAGCCAGTGTAGCTGACTGTGGAACGAGGTAAACCCATAGGTACCTGTTAATGCAGGGTTGTAAAACACGAAATGCCTGTCTTTATTTAAAATCTCCATGTCTTACTCATCAGATGCTGTTTGCCTTAATTAGGGTTTTTAAAAGTATTGCCTAAAACTAGTATTTGTCTTCATTAACTGTGATACCTGACTCCCCTTAAGTTTCAAGGCTTAGGGGAGTTCCTCGTTTGTCTTACTCTGGCAGCCAGCATTAAGATAACAGCAATAATAGTGGACCGGGCCGGGTTATAAGGTTTTTCCTTTTGCAGTCCCAGGATGTTGGAAAGTCGCTGGCTGAGACAGACCAGCACCAGAGTCACTGACATGAGCAGCCTGTGCAAGCCTGAGAATGCACTGCTTGGAATGTTTTAAATTCTGTTGTTTCTTTCTGCATTCCTATGCAGCCTTTTGGCTATGAGGGGAGAGAATAGCACACAGCCTCAGGGGGTGAGGGAAGTGCCTGACCCCTGCCATCGCCTCTCTGGGTCGGAGGAACAGGTCTTTGTACCAGTTCAAAAGGTATTGTGAAGTCTAACCCTCGCTCATCACTGAAGCCCAGAGTCATACATGAATGTGGGTATCCTCTGGCCTCCGTGGCCCTGACCTCGACACAGCAGGAATTGGCTCTGTGCGGTTTCCCAGGGCCTTTCTTCTGCATATTACTGTACATTGCATCTTTTTGGCAGCTCCTCAGCTTGGGGATTGTAACCCCATATTAGGCCTGCGTTGTCAGGGGTCTGGAGAGCAAGGCTCCTTTGTGAAATGTCCCTCTTTCCCCACACAACATTTGAATGGCAAGTATTCTGAGAACTGACCCCAGGAATATTCAAGATTCAGTGAATAGAAACCTTCCTGAATGCATTCACTTATCCATTCGTTAAATGAGGAATTAGTGAGTGCTTTTCATGTGTCAGACATTGTCCTAGGTGATGGGAATGCAGCAGTGAGTAAAAGCATCAAAAATCTTGCCCTCAAGGTGCTAACATTCCGGGGGAGAAGGTGCCAAAACACAGACACACGTGAAATAGTGAGAACAGAGTGCAGGAGAGAAAAATGAAGTAGGGATGGGGGACAGAGGCTGCCTGGCGTGAGCGGATGCCACTTTAGTTTGGGTACAGAAAATGCTGAGAAGGTGCCATTTGAACAAGGTCTTGAAGGGTGTGAGGGCGTGAATGGGTAATTAGCAGCGGTGGGGGAGGGTTCTAGTGAATGTGAAGTCCCTGATGCTGGAGCTTGTCTAAAAGACTCACTATCAGCCAAGAGACCAAAGCGCTGGGACCAAAGGGGTGGGGGTGCTCTGAATGCAGGTGAGGTGGGAGAAATGGGGTAATGAGAAGAGGGAGAAAGCAGATGGTGTATGTAGTCTTTAAGGCCACCGTAAGCTATATGGCTTCTCTCTGAGGTGGGAAACCAGAGAGACGTGGGTCAAAGAGGCTCGAGTTATGTTTATGGGCTCCCTCTAGCCGCTACTGAGGTGAGCCTGCAGAGAAACAAACTTGGAAATAGGTGGAGGACAGTGGTGGTTGGGACAAAGGTGGCTGTGGATGGGTGAAAAGAATGATCTGAATTCTGGATAATTTTTGAATTTAGAGCCAATGGGTTCAATTGAATTAGATACTCAAGGTGATAAAAACTGAGATCAAAGACAAGCCCTGAGTTTTCATATCTGAGCAACTAGAAGTATGGAATTATTATTTTCTGACTTGGAGAAGAGGGTGCAGAAAGAACAGGTTTGTGATGGGTGAGATCAAAATTCACTTCTGGGCATGATGAATGTGAGGTGCCTATTAGATATCCAAGCGGCCATGAGAGTTTCCAGTTCAAGAGAGAATTCTGGGCTGGTTGAAGTTCAAAGGAGAATTCTGAGCTGGAGATAGATATTTGGCAGTTGGCAGAGAACAGATGGCATTTAGAGTTGGAGTGGGCCCAATTGGCAGGCTTGGTTCATTGTGCTGATCGGTGTTTTAAAAGAGGAAATTTGTATGCCGTTAGATGGAGCATGTAACTTCTGATTTTCCACACTGGCCATCACTCTCACTGCCTATAGCTGTCCTGTTTCACTTATGTGCAGAGCCTGTGGTTCCCCACAAGAGAAGGGATCTTGTTCCTTATGGTTGAGTAATGCATGTTCTTGGCATGTGTCAATTCTCAGTGAATATCGGGCAAATAAATGAATGGTTTCTGGTACAGAAAACAAAGTGCGCAGTAAAGGTTTAAGGGAAGCCAACTCCCAGGAGCATACTGGAAGATTACAAAGTGGGGCAGAAAACAGACTTAGAAGAAAGACGTGTCTTAGAGTAGAACTTTCACTGCGAGGCAGACCTTGGGGAAGGAAAACTAGATTGTTAATACAAGTGCCTCGAGGGGGAGAACATGAGCATGGCAATATCAAACAGGCATAGGACTGGAAATCAGATCAGCCTGGGTCAGCATGGCGGAACACCACTGCGACAATGTGCATGGACCTCGAGGGCATTATGCTAAATGAAATGAGTCAGAGAGAGAAAGACAAATGCCATATGATCTCTGTTTTATGTAGATCAAAACACAAAAAATACAAGCTCATAGATACAGAAACAGATTAGCAGTTGTCAGAGGTGAACGGATTAGCAGTTGTCAGAGGTGAAGGGATTAGCAGTTGTCAGAGGTAAGCGGAAAAAAATGGGTAAAGGGGGTAACAAGGTGAAAAAGAGAAAAATACATTTTAAAAAAGTTAATAAAAATAGTATAAAAGAAAGCCCAGTTAATCAAAAGGAAAAAGATACAAGCCCACTAAAAAGTGGTCAAAATATGCAAGTAGGCAGCTGACTAAAGGAGAAGAAATAGAAATTGCTTAAAAACAGAAGGAAATGTGCTTGTTCTCAGTAGTGATCCGGCAAATGCAAGTTTATACCAGAGCATATTGATGGGAATGCCCAGTGTTCACCTGCAGGGCAGGGGGTGCAGGAGACTCTCACTCACAATGCTGGTTGACTCGGCAAAACCTTCCAGGGCCCAGCCTGTCAGTAGCTGCGCAAACTGTGTGTGTCCTCTGATCCAGAAAGGGGTCCTCTGGGGGGAAGGGAGGCAGGAAATACGATGGAAGGACAGACACAGCAAGGGCGGGAGGGAGGGAGGGAGGGACTGAAAGGGGAAGGGAGACGAAGGAGAGGGGAAGAAGGGCAACAAAAGTGGGGTGGGGGTAAAGGGGGAACAAAAGACTCACTGAGAAAAGAGCAATTGGACAGCCATCACCAGTTCCTCTCCGGTGAGTCCAAACCCAAACAGTCTTCACAGCAATATTACAATATGAAACCGCCCTTTTTTCATCTCTAACTTGAGAAAATCCTACCAAGGCTGTGTACCAAATAATTTGAAATTTAATATAAATGATCAACTGCTGATGGACTATGTTTTTTTCCTGCTTGCTTATTAATAGTCTAAATATCGTTTATAACATCCATAGTTTATTTGGAAGCAGATGACATACATAGTAATAACCCAAAGCCCTGGACAATATGTAAAATTGCTCAATTCTTTTTAATGTCCATACTTAAGTTCCCATAAAAACAATACTTCACTTGGCTCGGTAAAATACACACACAAAAAAGTTACGTATTTTTGTTCATTTGTATGTTAATAAGGCTTTCTTTTCTTTATTGAAACATCCATAATTGAACACAGAACCTAGGGTAGAAATGGTCAAGTCAAATAATTTGAAATAAACTGAGACAAAATATTTATTTGAATCTCATTTTACCTATAGTATTAGTTTTTATTCTGTAAAATGTAAAACTAGTTTTCTCTTGCATGTTTGGCACTTTAGAGTCTACTTTATAACACCTGCACACACAGTTATTTTTAAACAATGGAAATTCTCCGTATGATGTTTTCTTCTTTTTAAAGAAACAAACTACTATTTTTACTGTAACTTAAAAATCTGACTACACGTTTTCTTTATAACCTTTTCTTTTCTACTGTGTATGATCTAAAAAAAGCTGGTTATCTCAGAAAATACTGACCTGCTCAGTATTTCTTAAACTTGAATCAATTTTCTTGACTATACTGGAATCACCCATTATTGATGTAATTTCTTTAAATGGTTTTACATTATTCCATCACTTTTACAGTTAGACTACTGTTAAGCAACACTATCCATGTGGCTTGGCATGCTGTTTGTGTTTTTTAAGTATCCACTGAAATAAATCTATAACTGTTAACATGGAAATGTTCGACCATCCCACATGGAAGCACCTCACTCCCCCATGCAGAAAGTGCGGCCTGAGATGCGGGTATTTCTGTTTCACAAAGCCTATAGTGAGCCTGCTCACTAAAAATATAATTTCCTTACAGATTTTAAAGGTTTTGAAATCACTATTGATTTGATCTTTTCCATATTTGAATTTAGCTTCTTAAGCACCTTAGACACAGGCCAACCTATGATTTTAAAAAATAGTTTTAAATGATCATATAATAAAATTAGTCTTTTTCCTTGCAGTGTATAGTTTTGTGAATTTTAACACATAAATAGATTCATGTGAACAGCAGCACAGTCAGGACAGAGAACAGTCCAATCGCCCTAAAAAACCTCCCTGGTGCAATCCCTTTAGATACCCTCCCCACCCAAGACCACTGGCAATCGCCGCTCTGTTTTCCCTCATGACTGTCTTTGCTAATGCCACGTCCTCCTCACTCAGCAAGTGTCCAGAGGGTCACTGAAGTGGCTGCTTGTGTCACGGTTTGTTCTTCTACGCTGCTGAATAATATTTCCTGGTTTGGTTCTACTGCAGTTACTTTAAACATTCACCAGGCAGAGACATGTGGCTCGTCGCCAGCATCTCACTGTCACAAACAAAGTGAGCGTGAAGGTGCATATGTAGTTGTGTTATAAATGTAAGTTTCCATTTCTCTACGGTAAATACCCAGAAGTTTAATTCTGGATTATCTGGTAAGTGTTGTTACACTTAACTTTATAAGAAACTGCTGAACTCTTCTGGGAGTCTAGCATTTTGTTTTCCTTTCAGCAGTGGATCAGAGTTCCAGTGCCTCTGCACTGCGGCCACAAACTGGTGCTGTCAGGGCTGATCAAAATGTTTGTCATTAAATTCCAGCCACTCTGATGAGTAGGCGGAGGTTCTTATGCTTTTCATTTGCACGCCCCCGGTGCATGATGCTGGACATCTTCCCAAGCGCTTATTTGCCACCCTTTCTTCTCCTCTGTGAAGCTTCTGTTCACATCTTCCACATACCCTTGCATCTCAAACTACAGATACCTCTCCGTCACTTTTCTAAATAAAATGTATAGGCTGTAAAAATATGGCTGGGTTAGGCAATCCATTTGAATTTTTATGCTGTCAACTCATTTTCTTTTTATAAATTCAATAAATGTGTTCTGAAAGTCACTGAATAGAAATAAACATGTGAAAAAGCAGCTTTTCAACACGCAGTTCTGCTTCCTCCCAGGGAAATGAGAGCAGAATGAGCTGGGAGGTGCATTCTGGGTAATGTAACCAAATATGCAAAAGAGAACAAAGTTAATGAGCAATAATGCAGTCAGCGATTGGCACACAGCTGCCCACATAACTTTTACATTTGCATTTTACTCTCTGTGCGGGCTCACTGAGGTGTCCTAACACACATTCAATTGTTATTCATTTTATTTATAGTTTTTTTAAAACTAGATTTGTTATTAGGAAAGCAATTTTATCATCTGCAGGCACAGCTGTGTGTGAAATGACAATTTACTGAATGCATACGAGGCAGTTTCTGCAAATTTTGTCCTAAGTTTATTATGTCTATTCCAATGCCTCCTGGTTTCACCTGCTCTAGTAACGGCCCAGATTCACATTCTAGAAAGGCCAGTATCAGCCTCAGCCCACACTGATGGTGCATAACGTTCCTGACATGAGGCAAACCTCAAAATAAAGCAAAACCTATACCTCTGCCCAGTCTCCCTTTGTATCTTTATTGTGGTAATATTTTGACACAGAGACCATACAACAACAATTTTTAAAACTCCAGTCTATAAGATTTTCAAACTTTCCATATGAAAAAATAATGATGCATGCAGTTTTCAGGCCAGATATTTACAAAGAATAAAAAAAAAGGTTCACAATTGGGCTTTTGATCTATTGAAGGAAAATGATAATACATTTTGAGAAATATATTGAGTTTTATCCTTGATGTGTTATTTATAAAACATAAACATTACAACAAATACAGACTGAACCTCCATAACTTTCAATCTACTCATTGCTTTGGAAATTAAATGCATATTTATCCCATATTTTCTCGTAGGCAAACAGGGCCTAGGCGCTAACTAAAAGATCTGAAAGAGCCCCAAAATAACAGACACATTTACTGAGGATTACTTAACTATCTTCAGCCTTTTCATTCTTAATTTTATATTCCAATTTTGCACCTAACAACAAATGTTGGCCAAAAGAAACAAAGCACAAATGCGGGTATGGACACACACGCTCTGTGCTTTCATTTTGTTTTTTCGTTGCTTAGATAATCTGCAACCTTACATTCGTAAGTGTGAATAAACACACCGGGATGCATGACCACAGGCGATCAGAAGTCTTGAATAATTTCTAGTCAACTTCCTTCTTGAAATAAAATATGCCAAAGAAGACACAAATAAAAACAGGAACTATGTTTATGATGGAAACTGCAGGCATTTTGAAGACATCAGAAAGAAAGATGAATGTAATATTAATTTCCAGATTTTTGAAAAGGTAGAAAGAGTGAATTTTGAGAAGGCCTGCAGCTTTTTAAATTCCACATATACCCAATTATGACCATGCTGACTACCTGGGACCCACCCGTCCTGATACTGTGCTCCTTCCCACGATGCACGGCCACCTCCGGGTTCCTGGGTGCGGCCTCCACTTTGGAATGTGTGATGGGGTGGACCGCCGGTTAGCGAACAAGTGCAAACAGTTAACTGTCACCTACTGGGCACCAGGCACTATTCTAAGTGCTTCCATACATGATCTCCACCAATGCTCTCAACCACACCAGGAGGTAGGCATATTATTAGTACCATCCCCAATTTATGGGAGAGCAAACTAAGACATAGAAAAGTTAAAGAGCTTATTTAAGTTTTCCGAGCTAGGAAGAAGCAGAGCTAAGATTCCAACCCAGCCAGTCCAGCTCCAGAGTCCACAATCTTTTTTTTTTTTTTTAAATATATCTTTAATAATTTCAGAGAGAGGAAAGGAGAGGGAGAGAGAGAGACAGAAACATCAATGATGAGAGAGGCATTGATCGAACCCACAACCCGGGCATGTGCCCCGACAGGAAACTGAACCCCGATCGCCTGGATCCCAGGTCGATGCTCAACCACTGAGCCATGCCCGACCGGGCCAGAGTCCACAATCTTATCCCCGCCCTGCATCCTAGGACAGAGGCCCAGAGCACCCTCCTAAGAAAAGCAGATGCCACTTCTACATGAATGCTCTGGAAAGACTGAAGACGCCCCTCGACAGTCATCACAAAACACCCCCTTCTTTGCAAGCGCTTTGGTTCCCCGTCAGAGCAGAGGACCCTTGAAGCAGTCACAGATGCCAAAATGCAAAGACGCTAAAGTGACAAGTCTGATTTCCAAGCAGATACCCTAGTCAATGTTTTAAATAACATATTTTAGACAGAATCCAGCGACTCAGCAGCCATTCATGACAAATTCTTTCTAATTACCATCGAACATTTGGTTCTCTCTAGACACTCTGCTGTCACCAACACGCTGCTGCTTCATGCATGAGAGCTTGCTTAGCAAAAATATTTTCAAAAGAACGAGGGCAGCTGTCAAAAAATGATCATAACCTTTGAATCATGAAATGAGCTGTTGGACATCTTTGGGTGTGAAATGGAAACTGGGTATAGCACTTGGCTATTTACCCCAAATCTCATAACACATTATCTTGCACACATCCATATATCTATTGCTTTACGTGAGCAAAACACACTTGCAAGTGTTATTCCACATGATCTACACACCCACCATCTATGTTAGATAAGCAGGTATTTTAATTGCTTTTTCTCAGAAAAGGTCTTCAAGGTTCCAAGAGGTTTCAGTGCTAATCTAGTGCTACTAACACATGACAAGTTAGTTTGCAGAGGAGGACTCCTCCCTTTGGAAGAGGCTGTCCATTCTTCAATTTTCAATGCCTTGGTGCTAGGACAGTGGCGTGGGTGTGTCCTACACATGTTTATAAGTATGCGTAAATATCAGAAAATGTATTTGATTTCCGTAAATTGATTTTTAGATACCTATATCTATGTCTATATGCCAATACCTATATCTATAGCTAAACTTTCTCTTTCTCCAACCAGCATTGTTTGCTTATTTGTTGGTGAAAAAATGGACTAACACATAGTAAAAGGAAATATATGTTTTTATTGATACAATTATTCAATTTACTGGGTTTGGTTTAATGATCTTCATGGCTTTGAACTAGTCATTTAGATGATCCAATCCTGACCGGCCATTTGAAAAACAGAGGGTAAAGGCCTTGAACTGCATCAGTGCCTTTTAGCCTGGGGTCTGCAGAATTCCCTGGTTTCAGGTCTCTCAGGGTGACTGGGGTACAGGGGAAGGAGGTGGGATTCTAGGCTCCACACCCAGCAAGCAACTTAAAACTCCATCCATGCGGGCTGAGTTAGGGACTGCACTTCTGAGGAAGATCAAAACGTATGTGAAGATCTCTGAACTTTAAACAGATGTGAAACCTCTGATCTTTAAGACTACTTATCACTGTATGCTTTTGTCATTTAATTCCTCAAAGAGATATGCTAAGGTTACAATTTATTACAATCTTATAGAGAATGGCATCTTCATTCTCTAAACATCTAGATGTGCAAATATAGAAAATTATCATATAGTTGCTTTAATGGAGCTGACAATCTAATTGCCTAGAAGTCATTTATATCTATCTAAAATTCAGATGTAAAAATATATAAATAGATATAGCTATAAACATAAATATAGATATAGATATAGATATATTTACCAAAGAAAGACTGACACAAGCTATTGCCTTACTGAGCTTAATTTAGGTTAACTATAAGTGCTCATAATAAAATTTCATTAAATGTAATGCCAATCTTCAGACTTTATTTTATCTGGGTCAATAAGGTTTTATGTAACACTTTTTTTCAGAAGAGGAAACTATTGTTTTAAGAAAAATTCTGATTTTTTTTCTCTATAAGCCTTCAGTATATGAAAAGGTTAAGGATTCCCAAAACGTTAATCTAGAATAAATGTAGATTGGTAGTTGAAATAAGTTAGATTTAGGAATGTCTGAAATATTTTTTAAAACAATTTTAACATGCATAATATTAAAGAGGTGTCAAATGTCACAGTGACTTAAAAGCTTTTCATGAAAAAAATTGGTAGAATTTATGCTTAAAAATATTTAGATTTAAAGGATTGTTAATTCAATTCACATCCCTCTGGAATAAAAGATCTCTTTGTGGTACTTAAGAATATATTAGTTTTCATAATATCCTCACAAACAAGGTTCTAAACCTTCCAGGAATAAATAATTGCTAATGATTAGGTGATCCTATGAATAATTTCTGACTCTGAAAGAGGAGTGGGTGTGCTGCTATATCATCTTACATGGTGGACCATTTGGCTAAAGAGGACAAATCTCCTTTTTCATTGGAAGCAAACATTTTTTGAAGCTCAATCCTTTCACTGTATTCATCTTTTTTGCAAAGAAAGGGAGCTTTCTAATGTATAAATGCCCATTATAACATGGTTCAACTAGGGGTGAGTAGTATTTAAAAGAAAATGTTGGCATGAAATAAATATAAATAATTTTCAAAGAGATGCTGCCACCTTTCGGTTGCTCTTCCATGAAGCACACACTCATTGCTGCAAGCTTGCAAAGTCACGAGAAATGCTCAGTGAAGCAACCGTGAATGTATCAGAATTGTAGGCAATTCCATTATGTTAGTATCTCTTATTTAGATGGCTCTCACTATTTTTGATAGGTTTCAGGAAGACTCAATGATATGAAGTGATTTTTTCAAATGTTAATATAGCAATAGAAAAGTTCCATTTCAGAAATGGAGAAATGTTCCATATTTTATTGAGGTCAGCATATTTAATACTATGCCTATGATACCAATCGAGGCAATAAAAAGTAATATTTATTGTATTGAGCAAAAGACAAGAAAAGATCACTTACACATTCTGTTCTCAGCATTCTAGTTAGACTCAATGTCTCATTTCATCATTGATTATTTCTCCTATTTGCGAATGTATTTTACTAATCCCACTCTCTAAATATAGTAGGGGTCAAATTTCTCTTCTCTGCATTTCTTAGAAGTTCTTTAAAATTTCTTTCATCCCTAAGAATATAAATTGCATTAGAGTTGAAGGAACTGATGACCCTAAGGAAATAAATTACCTACTGTAGTTCCTGCAATTGCTTTCTGATCAATAATTATAATAAGAGTAGGCTTATAATTTTTTAACGACTTATTTAACTGACTCTGACTTGAAACTGGAAACTTTTTGAGTCAAATAATTATCTGTATTACTCATCAAAATACTTTAATGAATTGAAATATTAATCAGAATATACCAAATGCCAATTATTTCACTTTAAAAACTGGACAGGTATCTTAAGGACTTCAATAGAATTGCTGATATGTATAGTATTTCTTCCATTCCTTTGAAATAATTATTCAAATCAGTGATTTCACATGCCAAAGATTTAAAGGATTTCCAAAATGCACCTGCAACCTAAGTAATAATGGCCCAAGTGAGCCACGGGCTAAGTCCAAAGGACTCAAGGAAACTGAGATATAACCCAGGTTTTTATACTAGCATTAACCCTGAACTGACCTTCAGTGTAAAACCCATATATAAGCTGAGACCATCGCTGTCTCTTGAGGTCTACAACATGGTGCTTTGGAGCCTTTCATTGCACGTGGGTGGGTGACTGCCCCCGGCCCTCACTGGATATTGCATATTCCAGGAAGGAGGGCAGGACTTTCATCCCTGGCTCTTGGACTTCTAGCTTCCTGCTCATCTCTCTCCCATCCCTTACAGATCAAGTCATGCAACTCAGTCCTTAGGTGACTTGTGCAATAGGAATTCACCCAAGTTCAGACTCCAGGCTCCCTTGCAGAGGACTGAAGAGGGTGAGGAGACACAGAGCTATTCCCTAGATCCCTCTCTGCCTCCTCTCACCCTTCTCCCAGACACATCTACTGCACATAGCCTCAACCCAATGGCCCCAAAGATGCGTCTTCCCCAACAGGGACCATGTGGCCAGTGGTATCTCAAGGCATTTCCTATAATATTATTGCAATTTCTCTGCTATCTTCATCCCATATCCTGCCTCATGGCTCCTCCTAATTAACTTACTCAGCACCCTTTATCATGATTATTCCGAATTGAGAATGCTACATTAAACAATCCCCAGAATGCCTCATCTGTCTTCCCCTATCTGGATAAAATAGCACCATGGGATAGCCTGTCAAGGCTTTTGTAAGTTTATTTATCTATCGCTGTTGTTGTAAGGCATGAAAAAATAGTGGAGGCCATGAAACTGTGTGTGTTAACCTCAGGACCACTGGGAACAAATAGCTTTCAGAACCACCAGGGCAGCTTCAGCTGTCTTATTTCTCTGTTGGGCAAGTAGCTGGCACCCCGATTATCAAGCAGTTCATGTCAGAACTGTCACATCTTGTTCCCATCTTACAAGTGATTCAGATCATTGTCATTTGATTGTAAGATTTCTTCATGGGGCTAGTACAGGTAGAGCCGTTCTTTAGGCACAGGATGTAGAAAATAGGGCTCTTCCGGGGAAGTAGCACTGGCTCTGTGTCATTCCATCAGAAAATGCACTCAGGGTTTTCAGAGTTCCCACCTCCTGCCCCCAAGTCAGGAGCTTAGATAAAATACTACACATCTATGTGATGAACTTGGGAGAGTTCTCTGTAATGATGGGGGACATGGAACCCCTCATTATTGTTGATAAACAGAACTCCCAGGAAAAGAATCCTCTGTTTACGTAGTATATTCCAAAAGCCCTTAATCTGCCAGTTGTTTTGAATTCCAAGTTCTTTTTCCCACAGAAACGGTGTTACATGTGACCATTGGTTTCGCACGCCACTCACTAAATGACTCGACTACAGCAACGAAGTGCCCTCTGGCCTCCAGTGAGCGGGCAGTGTGCCGAGGACTCTAAAGGTGGGTGATTCAGCACGTGCGTGGGAGCGGCCCACTCGGGGAGGAGAGGCGCGTCCACCCTGGAATCCTGGCGGTGGCTGCGCTCAGCCAGGGACTCTGCTCTCCCACTGCTCCTCAGGTGCGCGGTGAGAGCGGGGAGTGCAGAGGTGGCCACACGGGGTCAGGCGCTGGGAGAAGGCGCGGCCTAGTCAGCCACGGGCTGGGGTGCCCGTCATGCCTGTCTGCCTGTGTGTCTCCAAACTCATACACTTGGTACATTTAAAACGAAGGAATTCCCCCTCCAGGGTTCTAATTATTTTCACTCATTCATTTGACAACTATCTTTCTGAATACCAGGCTGGGTGCTTCCAATGCAAAGGGGAACAAAGATGTCACTTCTGCATCAAGGACACTTTTGGTCTTATGTGAAAGGTGGATGTGATTACATAAGGAGTTACGTAAACAGGAATTAGGATGGGATATGAAAGAAGGAGTAGGGTGCTCTGAGCATAACAGGGGGCTCTATTCAATTAGGTGGCCAGTGAAGACCACTGCGGGGGTAACACTTAAGTGGAGACAGGAAGGATAACGAGACATCTATGGCGAAAAGGATTATGGGTAGATTAGAGGGGGTTGTATGTGCAAAGTTCCTGAGGCACAAACGCGCATGGTGCATTTTAAAGAACTAAAAGAACTGCTGGAAGTCAAGAGTGAAAGAAGAATGGCAAAGGAGTCTTTGTAAAAATAGACAGGGGTGAGATGAGGATTATCTTGAAAGGGTAGAGAAATTTATATTAGGAAATAAAAGACAGGTGGCCCACACCGGATCTGGGAGCTTTGGTTATTGGACCTTGATTTGTATGTGTGAGTCACCCATAAATCTGGTGTTTTTAAGTCAGAAATTATCCATAAATTAAGCAAAAATGATTAATGACATTCTTGTATAATATTGTAAGGAAACGGTTTTGGATAAATTGGATTATCTTCCAGCAAATCTGTACTCTTCCCCTCCCTACTGTGGTGAAATAGGCTTGGTCAGCTGACCTGGTTCAGCCAATGGGATCGGAGAGTATGTGGTCTGAGTGAGCATCAGAAGTCCTGGTCACCCACTGGGAGAAGCGCATGTCCCTCATCCTGGGCCCAGATGACTTCATATCAAACTGGACTGAGCCTTGCTTGCTGCCTGTAGGCAAAGCCAGTCAGAAAAAATGCATGAATCAGAGTTGCAGAGTAAAAAACTGGCAAACTCTAGTTCATTAGCGATGTGCACAAAGCTGAGTGTTTAAATAAATGCTTAGAATTATGGGGCACTGAGATTTGGGGTGGCTTATTATGCAACTGTGCTACAGCAATAGGGAACACAAAGCTTTAACATTAAAGATGGGCTTCATTACCCACCCCCATATGCACAAGTGCACTTACAAACACATATACACACAGCAAACACACACGCCCACACACCTTTGTCATGCTCTGGCTCATCACACGACAATAGAAGGAGAAACAGGGAAATTAAGGCTAAGAGGCTAAGCATCATGCAAACCAAGATCCTTAATTCTAACAACACTACATGACGGCGAGTAAGGCCATGACCTTGTGAATTAAACCAGGCTTATATTACGGAATGCACTGCTCTGGGCTTCATTATAAAGGTGTTATACAGAATATCTCAGATTGTCTGCAACATGATTTTACTCCAAACAAAGGTAGGATAGCAGTAAAATGTAATGGCACAAGAGAAATGCGTTGAACTGCTAGCACATATGTGATCTCAGTTTCCAGCTTAGGGAAACCCAATCAGATGCTGGCACTTAAAGCTATTACCTTGCTCCCTTGTGTATAGTTGGGGGTTTTTTATGTTGCTATAATGCTTTCCACTTCTTAAGGGTTCTTTTTCTCTTTAAAAACAGGTCTTTTTTCAGTTTTTAAACCCTTTTTAATTTTTCAATTACAGTTTACACAGTATTCATATTAGTTTCAGGTGTACACCCCAGCGATAGACATTACATAACTTACTAAGTGATCATCCCTATAAAACTCATACCCATCTGACACCAAACATAGCTGTTAGAATATTATTGGCTATACTCCCTGTGCTGTACTTTACATCCCCATGACTGTTCTGTAACAACCAATTTGTTTTTTCTTAATCCCTTCACCTTTTTCACCCAGTCCCCCAACCCCTCTTCTGTCCCGTAATCGTCAAAATGTTGTCTGTATATATGTGTCTGTTTCTGTTCTGAAGCAGGTCTTTTAATAGTGAGGTTTCACTGCACAGATTCCAGGGTGACATTGAAAGACATCTAAAAAGACAGAAAATTGCATTGATGTATGTGGCCACTGTGTTAATGGCTAAACCAGTCTAAGGTTAAGATGTGACTTTTAAAAAATATATCTGATGGCTTTTAAACATTCTAATATCCTAAGAATTTAAATACATTAAAATGCAGAGTTCACGAAATCTAGAGACTTTCCCACTGTGCTGGGAATTCTTAAAATAGGACAATTATATTTCTTGTTCTTAGATATATGGGTTTATAGCATTTTAGAGCTGAAAAGATTTCAGAACTCCTGTAATCTAGTCTAACTCAAATTTTGTGGGTCATGAATGCCTTTGAGGATCTAGCGAAAGCTCTGTAATACCTTCCCAGAAAAAATTCAAATCAGAATTTGGTAAACACATACAGGGAATTCAGACCATTCAGCAAACCATTTATGAATACCTTATGAATTCATGGTCACCAGAATAAGAGTTCTGATCTTGTCTTCATTCTAGATGAAATCATTACTCCTACCCTACTCATCTAATCCTTTCTCATTGCTGTACAGGCTCAGTGGCAGGAGAAGGCATAGTGAGAGGCCCGGCTATTGCTGGATTACTATTTATCAACTTGCTCCTGGCTTATTTAAAATATTCATAAGTATTTAGGGAGATGTTTACTGAGCTTCAATACAGGGTGGGGCAAAAGTAGGTTTACATTTGTGAGTATGCAAAACACAGAGTTTATTCTTGTATTATTATTTATTAATTATTGTATTATTTTCCATACAAACAGCTATAAACCTACTCTTGCCCCACCCTGTATATCTATCACTGGATCTCAATAACTTTCAACATTTTGGTCACACCCTTTCATCTATTCGCCTCTTATCACTTTTTTGACTGAAATATTTTATAAACAAATCCAAGGCATCCTACTATTTCATCCCTGGAAAACACATTGTGCATCCCTAAATGGCCACCATATGTCATCCCAATTAGTAGAAATTCCCAGGCCAATTAATAAAAATCCCTCATATCATCTACCAAATTCACACTAAAATCCTTCTTGCTTTGAAGAATTTTTTACATTGGTTTGTTCAAATCAGAATGCAAAATATTTTGCATATTTAACTCATCTGTTACATCTCTTAACCTCTTCTATTTAATAGCCCCTTCCTTATTTCTCTTTTTATTGATTTGTTTTTAAAAAGGAGTTCTGTGTTGATTTTTCTTCAAGCCTCTCCCACATTCTGGGTCTGGCCAGTAACTTCCTTGTACTTATCACTGAATTTGTTCTTTCATCCTGTGATGCCCTAAAAACCTAGAAATTAGAATGTTTAATGTAAAAAGGAAGCAAGAGTCTATGAGAATCCTCTCACTCTGCGGAGAGTGGGATCAATGGAAAATATATTATCTTTCAATCCAAACTTCCCGCAGGTCTTCTGTAAGATGAGTTGCTTCATTATTTCGTGGAATTACTTCTCTCCTAAGCAACAGGCCTTTCCTGACACAAAGGGGCTCTCCCTTTCCTGCATCTGTCCTAGTCAGGAGAGCAGGTAAGTTGTAGCAACACATGTTCCACATCTTACACTGAGACAACGTGCGTGGAAGCCTCTGGCACAATCCCTAACTAATGGCAAGGTCTCGAATACTGGCTGAAATTGAATCAAAATAAACCTCATTGACCACTCAAAATAGCTGTACATAAGTTATTAAAATAAATACGCAGTCTCTGGATTGAGGTGAACAAAAGCCTCTACAACGGATCCCAAGAGAAAGCAGAAAATTCTCTGAACGGGAAACAGAGTAAGAAGACTGCTGCCTATTTGCTGTCACAGACCATCTCAGCTTCTGGAGAGCCTTGCTCTTATCTGGTGCTTAACACCTGATCATCGAAAATAAACAGCAATAACAAAAACAGCCAGCCAAAAGGCTGAAGACTCAGAACACAATGTGAGAGGGCAAATTAAGTATCTTAGTCGGTTCCTCTCTTACTGCTGTAAGAAAGATGAGCACTGCACACAATTATCACCAGCCTGTCACTGCGCCTATCGACCAGCTCATTATTCCAATAGCTCCATATCCTAAAAAATATATTGAACACCAGGCTGTAAAGTATGCAGTGTTAAATGCATCTCAGAGTAGACTATGATCTTATCTGAAGAACATAAATAGAATTGATTTTTTTTTTTATATTCTCTCAGGTAGAGTCAAAATCTGCTACTCAGAGAAAACTGAGGATTGTTATTATTACTTATATAGACAAAACCTAATGAACCCGGATATAAGGATTGCATTTGGCAGAACATAAGCATGCCAGCTGTCACAGCCTCTTAATTTGCAATTAATCAACAACTTCCTGGTAATATCTCTATCATTGAATTTTCCTGTTTAACTTTCTGTCCTTCTCAAGCATATTTTGAAGCTCCTAGAAAGCAGAGGACTCTAGCAGAGTCACTTAGGGAAGGCAGGGCTTATCTGATTATTCATTCTGTCGTTAAACAGCTTGCTAAAGCACTGTGGCTACAAGTTCAAAGGAAACTACCACCGCAGAACAGGACGAAAAAGGCACAGCTCTTGTCCTCAACAGACCTGAGCCGTGGAAGGCCTCCTCACAAGCCCCAGGCCTTCATGTGTCCTAAGAGCAAGGCAGGTGGTCTTGTCTCCCTCCCCTTATTCTGTTTCCGCTTCTTATCTTTAGACTCATTCATCCTCTTACACTTATTTTTATGTTAATTATTCAAATCATAATTTTAGAAGTCCTCGGGTCACTATTAATCATAAAACAAGATAATATCAGTTATTAAAATGTCTAATCTCTTTTGTGAGTCAAAATGCCAAAGTCTATATTAACACTTCTTTGGGACCCTTCCCCAGCTGGGACCTGCTTCAGTCAGAAGCCTCTGCCACTCCAGTGGAGATCTCCAATTTGACTTCTTGCTGACTTGCTTGCCGAGTATTTCTTTCCCTTCATATCCTGAGCTTGCTGGCTGGGGCGGCCCACTCCTTCAAGGTCAATGGTCAGCTTAGTGAGCGGTGAGTGTTGGGGATGGAGGGGTCTTATCTGAGGAGCAGTATCATAGCCTGGCTTTGATGTTCCCTGGTTAGTTGCTGAGAGCTGACTCTTTCCCTTGTTCCACAGGGAACATCTGAAGGCCACTGCCTGGGCATGGGACCGGACAACACCTCTCAGATGTCGCTCTGCTCAGATTTACCCAAACCCAGCACTAGCACTTAGCAGTGCCCCTGCACCTTCTTTTGCTGCTCCTGGCAGGTTCCTTGAGTGGAATTCTTTCTAAAATGATCCAGCTAAACTTCCACCCACAGAGTCCACAATTGGCCCTCTTTTTGCCCAAAGGCCATGTCCTCTCCATGGCCCTCCCCTCTGCTGCCTTGGGCGACTCCCACCTGGATGCAGCTAGAGGCTTGTGTGATAGCATAAATATTTCTGTAAAAGAAAGTTGATGTTTCTATAAAAAGTAGGTTGAATGCTCTAGAAATTCATTATCAAAAATTGTTGAAAAAAATGGCAAAAGATAAAAAGAATAATAAGATTTTTAAAAAATCAGTCAAGAAGGTCTCTGTGTTCAAGTTGCTTCACAAGTAACTCTACGATCCCTGGAAGGGGCAGAGGCTGGAGCAGGTGTGAGGTTTGTACCGCACAGGATGTGCGGGAAGGGAGTGCAGTCAGCAGGCCCACATGTGAAGGAAAGGCTCAGCTCAGCACAAAGTAGCAAAGGAACCAACATTTGCACGGTTTATGTTAAAATAAAATGCTTCACGTATGAATGTATCATCATTATGATTTTCTGTTTGAAACCATCATCTTTTTTTTTTAATCCTCACATGAGGATATGTTTATTGATTTTACAGGGAGGGAAGGAGAGAGAGAGAGAGAGAGAGAGAGAGAGAGAGAGAGAGAGAGAGAGAGAGAGAAACATCCATGTGAGAGGAACATAGATCAATTGCCTCCCTTATGAGCCTTGACTGGAGATCAAACTAGGTATGTGCATTGACTGGAAGTTGAACCCACAACCTTTTGGTGTACAGGACAATGAACAACCTGGCAAGGGCTAAACCAGCTTTTTCAATTGCCTGATCATCTACCAACCATTGTTGGCTTTACAAGAACAGAGCACTTCCATTTTGCCTTACTGTCTCCATTTCTTAGGTTGTGGAGTCAGAAAGCCACAAAGTCTGAGGCAGAAAACAAAAACCAAACCCTCTTCTCAGTCTGGCTTCTCCTTTGAGACAAACTCCCATTTCTGTGTTTTCCTTCATGCTCCAAATTCTCAAAATATTAGTCTCCTTATTTCTCCATGTGGGCACTTTACAACCCCTCAAAAATTCACCACCAGCTAGTTTTCTGAAGGTATGTCATTACCCTCAAATTATAAAAGTCAACAGCTCTTCACAATCTTCTCTCTTCAAGTTATTTTCTCCAGGACTGGCACACCCCCTTTCCTTGGTTTCTGTGCTAACTGGATTTGGTTTTCTCCTATTTCTCTGACTACTTATTTTTCCTCTTCTTCTGTGTATGTTCATTGGCCCAACTCAAGACCCTGTGCTTTCACGAATTCTCTCTCTGTGGCCCACAACTCCTTAATTCTAGCACATTATTTCAGCTCTTCTGTAGGGTGGAGCCAGTAGTGCCTAGGTCCCGTCTCAGAGCACTGTACTTGGCCACCGGCAGGAGTGCAGTAAAAGCTGTAAATGACTGACCTCCAAAGTTATACTGTAACCTTGACCTCTTCCATGCTCCAAATCTACATATTCGGACACTATACTGGGCAGTGACCAGAAGGGAGGGCCACGGGGTCAGACTTTGTCTCCAATACTAGCAAGTTGTGTGGCTTTGGGAACGTTACTTAATTAAAACTATTTACCTATATTTAAGAAACAGAGGTGATAAAATATAAGCAATGATAATAAAATGATAAACATTATATCATAAACAATATGATGCATATCAAGGGCTTAGCAAAGTCCAAAACACAGCAAGCCCTATGTAAAGTGGTAGCTTCAAGTGCTTGCTAGATATGGATGCTCTGATGTCACCTCAAATTTATCCAAAACTCAATCCATTACCTTAAATTCAAAAAGTGTTTCTGCTCTGTGCCCAACACCAGTAACAGAATTATCACAGCTTTAGGCACAGAGACTAGTAATCAATTTCTGAATCACTTTTACTTCCTTCTTAATCCTCACATCCAATCAGTTGTCAAATACTGCCACCTCCTCACCCCAAAATCTACAAATTAAGTCTTAAAGCTGAGCTGTGATCTTTCTTTTCACACAGTCACCAGCCTTCGTCAGCCCTCATCATCTCTCATCTGATCCCCTGCAGTAGGCCCCTCACTGGGTTACTGCACATGAATTGCCTTGCAAAGTACTAGCCCATAATAGTTCCTTTTGCTTCTAAAACACCTTTATATGGTTGCCAATTATGTGCCTTATAATTATGTCTTTAAATGGCCCAGAAACTTACAATGGGTCTTTACTCCCTGAAGAATCAATCCCCCTACTAAGCACTGACTGGTCTGACCTCAACCCACCTCTCCAATCTCCTCTCCCAGGTGCAGGGAGGCAGGTACCGTGATTCCCTGTCCACAGCACTTTTTCACGTTTCCAGCACTCCAGCCACTGTATGCCCTTGGTGTAAAAGAGATTCTTCTCTTGTTTCTGACCATAAAAGTCCTACTTCTATTTCAAGGCCCATCGCTACCTGATGGAATTAAGAGTGCCTTCTCCATATTTCTTCAAAACTATGATAAAACACATATTTTACCATGTTTAATAATATATATAGATATATATCTGTACACACCTATATCTATCTAGCATCTCTCTCTTCAAATAGACTGTATGTGTATAGAGGATTTTTCTTACCTTGACTCTCCTTACTACAGCAGTGGGTGGGTTGAAAAAAAAATGAATAAATGCATGAATGTATTCTACTATATATAAATCTAATTATGAGAAATGGTATTTTGGAATGTGTTGTGAAATATGTGGCAGGAAACATGCATTTTTCTGAATCATATAAAATAAATCCCCAAAGTTGTTAGCCAACATTGGCTTATTTATTATCTATTATAAATTTGTCATGACTTAAGTAAACTTTTTGGTTGAAAAACCAAGCTCAGACTTCGTGTGAGTTGACTTCGGCTCACTCTGTGCCATATTATTCACATATCCCTGTTGGAGGCAGACTCAAGAGAGTTATTCTGTGTTCCTCCATCTCTCCACTTTGATCATTCACTAACTCAGGACATTCAGTCCTGTGGGTTTCTGAGAGGCTCTTCCTCTCTATAGGCCCTCAGGTGCATGTGCTGGTGATGGCCCACCTGGCACTGTTACTTGGCTTTTCCTTTACATGCATCCCCTTGCTTCCACAAACCACACTCCTAGGACTAACACATTGTGCCAACTCAAATTCCCAGAGACCAAATTCTCTCCTGGAACCTGACATCATTTCCTTACCACCTGTTAACCTACATAAGTCTCTGGTGAGCGAGGAAACAGCCTGATGTTAGGGAATAATCTCTCTCATGTATAATGAGGGACAATCAGGTTAGAAAGCCACTCTGAGAAAAAAAAAAGCAATGTTTAGATGATTTTTTTACCAAAAACAATGTAGAAAAGCGGCATCAAAAGTCTAATTAAAAAGAGATCCCTTTTTTATCCACTCATCTACTGATGGGCACTTGGGCAAAAGCTGTGGTACATTTACACCAGGGAATATTATGCAGCTGTAAAAAAGAAGGATCTCTTATCCTTTGGCCCAGCATGGATGGAACTGAAGAGTATTATGATAAGCGAAATTAGCCAGGCAGAGAAAGACAAGTACCACATGATCTCACTCATATGTGGAATATAATAAACAAAATAAACTGATGAACAGAATAGATCCAAAGGCATAGAAGCATGGAACAGATTGAGGGATCTCAGAGGGAAGGTGGGGGTGGGGTAGTGGGTGGGGAGAGATTAATCAAAGAACATATATGCATATATGCATAACCTATGGACACAGACATTGGTATGGGGAAGGCCTGGGGGTGGGGTGGATGCAGGGTGGAGGGGATCAATGGGGAAAAGAAGGGGACATTTGTATACTTTCAACAATAAAGATAAATTTCAAAAAGAAAAATAAGAAGATCCCTGCAGAAGAATGGTCTAACTATCCTATCATGTGTGCCCAGGTTTTAGTAAGCATTCAATGCCTCATTAGAGTATAGGGATATATATGATGTTTAGATTCTCTATTTCTACCTGTTCCCTTTATGCATCCCAATGTACCATGAAGTCAGCCTGGTGCTAACTAGAGAACTTTTACCTATTTATACTCACATGAGACAGCAGGCTTCCTCAAGCCATCTTCAACCTACCCTGACGCTTCTTTCACCATGATTTATTTCACACCTTTTAAAAATATTTATCACCTCATTATGCATTAAACATCTGATTCTTTCCACCACTGGGGCACTTGAGTGCTTAAAGGATAGAAACTATTTTTATGTTAACTATGTCTAGCTTCTTCTGCCATTAAAATCCCAAGCACAGTCCATCAGTGTTGAAATGTTTGTGGAATGACTGCTTGAAAGAATGAGGGCTTGATTCTATCTAAATGACTATACTGCAAGTTGGAAAATAACTTATTCTTTATCCTGAAAATTGTCCTAGAACCCCCAAAATGGCTGATTCATACCTGGCGGACAAGTTTTTGGAAAATGTAGTCATTTTCCTGCCATGGTTGACTAATATCTTGAGCTAATTAATGGTGTTCTGGTCCCATCATGATGGGGGCTTGCTGGGGAAAGGATCTTGGAATTTTTGAAGCCAGAATGTGCTATTTTAAATATTGCTGGTCCTACATTTGGTACTGACAAATGGAGTTTGACTTTACAGTAGACTTCCTCCTCGGGGTGAGGATATTACTTTGGGGAGCCCTTTTAGTCATACAGATGTTACTATGAACCCAGCAGGTGCTTCAGCTGAGGACATTAAGTGTTATTTAGTAGTTTGCATTGGGCATATTTTTAGCCAGATTATGCCTATGCAGAAACATGAAAGCACTCTATGTCTGTGTTTGAGAGATGTCCACAATTACTCCAAACATTTCTCAGATGGGGGTGGGAGTGAAAGTGGGTAACAAGAGTCTGCTCCTCTCCTGAACTCTCATTAAAGGCAAATCTATGACTAGAAATTGGACAGAGTTTGGTTCCACATAACATGGATTAGATTGCCAAACTATTTTGAGCAGAATGCAATCAAGACCCATCGGACTCAAGAAAAACTTCTACCTCTCCCTTAACTACCTTAAAAAATTTAGATGGGGGTGTGGCTCAGAAAGAGAGCTACTTCCAAAGGTAACTTTTAATATAAATGTCCTAGCTTGTATGGAAGGACAAGCAACTAATTACTATACATCTGTTTTTATTGTCCTGTGAATAACCATCCTGTCCTTTGAAGCCCCAGGCCCTCGCCCCATTCCTTAGCTCAAGATGGCATATAAGCCTCAATTTCTTGACTTGTCTTTAGGTGCCATTGTCTTTGTGGGGCCCTCATTCATACATAATAAAACCTGATTTTCTCCTGTTAATCTCTTATGTTAATTTAATTATTAGACTGGCCAGAAGAACCTAGAAGGGCATAATAAAATTTTTTCTCCCCATCGAAAGTAATGGAGTACACATTCAACAGCCCCCCCCCAGAGACCCCACATGCAATGCTCAGAAATACTTAGGGTTACTCTGAGTGGGCTCACCTCCAGCAAATGATAGGTAAGTCTTCTGCCAGGATGTATTGGGCATACAAAGCACTGACATTTTATTTTGTCAGAGTTAGCTATGAAGGGAGGTGGCATTATTTACTACATCTCTTTGTCTTTAGGCCCCTTATGTTATGGCTGTTAGGATTTAGAATTACTTTAATATATAAAATAATATTCTACTATCTCTGAGGAGTTATCCTAAGACAATGATTCAGCTGCTGGTAATAGCTGGTCTCTCCTGAGGTCAGGAGAATTTTGTTTATTTGCTTTTCTGAGGGGTAAAACTAGGAGTCTGTTTTGTAGCCAAAATTGTCTCTTCCACATATGCATTTAAATAAGCTTCGGGCTGAAGTGGGACCTTGCATTTATGTTGATGGTCTGCTAAGCAAACAATTACCTTGTTCCTGAGATTTCAGGTGGAAACAACAGATAGAGTAGCAGAGAGGGAAGCCTTTCCTTCTGTTTCTGATATGATAATGCGAAAGAGAAAATTGGTTTTCTTTAATGGAGCCCCAAACACCATATATCAACACATTATAAAGTGAAATAATCTCTTTTATGTTGCACTCTGAAAAAGTTTAAATATTCGTGTGGAAATAAAAAATGTTTAGAGTTAGAAAAAAATTAATGTAACATAAAAATATTTTCCAGCATGCAGCACAGTTTCCAACTTGTCATAAAACTACAGAACAGGTAATATTAATGCAAGATTTGAAGAGAATCACTTAGAAAAATCACAAAATTGGGGTGACTTTAATATGACATTTATATGACTTGCCTTTGACATAGATAGGTAACTTATTGATATCTTTTGATGTTTTTTAAGACAAAAACCCATCAACTGCTTTAAAATAAAAAAAGCGTACTACAAAGATCAAATAACTAAGAGTTAATAGAAAAGACCACATTCACAGTAATTCCAGTTGGCATTCTGCCTGCTTCCCTAAGGCATCGATTACAGATAGGAGTTTTATTGGCTAATGGGAACGATTCTCTGTAAATACAGGCAACTATATTTATAAAAGGTGCTCATAAAACAGATAGAGAATGCCAGAAATTACACACATGGAACTATTAAAAAAATTATTTAAAAAGCCATCCCATAGAATGTTTTCTAACATTTACCTGATATGAAACAGCTTTACATTCATTGCCCCTGATTCTCCCATCTAATAGACTTTTGGGGGAAAAATAGAAAAGAAAGTAAATAATGGAAAAAAGTAAGAAAAGGGTGAGGGTTAAAGAATGGAGATAAATCGAGTTTGTTTACATATCATTTACAACAACTTTGTGGTTATGTTTGCATAAATGAATACCCTAAGTTTGTACTTCTCTTTTATTATTACTAGGACTCTCTAATTGCACATATATGTGACTGGCATTAAAATTATGTAAGGGCGAGCCTGCGTGGCTCAGTGGTTGACCCATGAACCAGGAGCTGAAGGTTCCGTTCCCCATCAGGGCACATGTCCCGGTTGTGGGCTAGGTCCCCAGTAGGGGGTGTGCAGGAGGCAGCCCATCAATAACTCATCATTGATGTTTCTATCTCTCTCTCCCTCTCCCTTCCTCTCTTTGAAATCAATAAAAACATATTTTAAAAATGTTTAAAAAATTATGTAAGAAACCAGAGTAATTAAAAAGTAAATAGGCGCATTTAAATGCATTTGCATAGAAATTCTATCTTTAGCTTTCATCAGCGTATCATGAAAAAGGAGCACATAGCAGAGTTTCTACATGATAAAACAGGAAACTTTGAGAATGTGGTACTATGTCCAAGGATGTGAACTTTATGATAATAAGGCCATGCACAGTAAAAGCCCTGTGGCATTTCACGTTGTCCTGCTGAGAGCTGATTGGAGCTATTCTTTAAAGGAATCATTCTTCTCAGCATTTCCATCATGTTTTCTCAGAAAATGTTAAAGGTCATTTCACTTTTCTAAGAAAAAGTATCTAACATTTAATGAGTCACAGACATATCATTCTATTTGGTTTCTATCTGTAGTAGGCAAAGATCAAAAGCAAAGTTTTAACCTGGGATGTGTAGGAAAATTAGAATAATTGGTCCAGAGCTGTGCTGTAGGGAAGATTAGAGATAGCAGGAATCCTACACGAGAACCACGAGCGTGTCAAGAAGAAAGGGTAAGCTGCAAAGGTTAGTGAGCAGGGAGTCAAGATAGAAACCCAGGAGCCCCAACTTCCAGGAGTTCCTGTGCCATTCAGTTTTCCTCAAATCTAGAGGGTTATGAACAAGTCCATTTGGGGACACGTATAAGATGGATCACCTGATTTCTAGAACTGCAGTGAAAACTTGCACCTTGTCCCAAATAATTATTTCATCTTTCATCTTTCTCCTGCCCATTAATTTCCTCTTTATATGCCAAGCACTGAGCTTGAGGCTGGGACACTGAGATGAAAAGACATCATAAGAAATTCTCCCCAGTTTTGAATTCTGGTTTCCAGTGGGCTCTGTCCTTGGTCATGTGCACTCTCATTCTATGTACTTTTCCTGAGGGTATCATATACCACCTGTATATTGCTAATACTCAGCTCTTTAGTCAAGATTTCACCTCTCTTCTGAGCTCCAGATTCATGTTTCTGACTGCTGCAGGGCATCACCCAAAATTTTCTTTGCAGTCAGTTCAAAATCATCAAGACAAATCTACTTTGCATTCTCATGAAGCAGATTTTCTTTCTGAGTTCCATTCTCATTTAATGGGATAACTGCATGTTCAATCATTTAAATATAAACCCACAAGTGTCCTGCATTTATTTCACTTCCCACTCATTTCCCAATTAGGGCCAGCCTTGTGGGCACATGACCTGTGCAGTCTCACAGGGCCCTCACTTAGAAGACGCCTATGCTTGTTTTAATGCTCTGCTGTTGTTATGTTAAAATTCATAACAATTTTTGAACAAAACTCCCACAATTTTATTTTGAATTGAGCCCTGTGATTTATATGACTGACCCCGTCCCCAAATCCTGTAAATTCTGCCTTTTGTGCCTCAGCCTGTCTCTGTACACATTGCTGCTGGGATTATTTTCTTAAATCAAATCTAAGCAGTTAGTGCCTCCATTAAATTATTTTTTAAGGCTAAAATTCTGCTATCAATTTCCCAAAGAGTAAAATTAAAACAAATGTCTTTGGGCCTTGATTGTAATTATTTCACCAGCATAAATTCCCAGGCACCTTTACCCCTGTCCACAGGGTGTATCCCACCCAGATTTCATGTATTTGTGTCACTGTCACATAGACTTAAAGTCACTTTCTCCTTTCTGTATCTGACACACTACTCATCCTTCCATATTCCGTTTTACTAATGTGGTCTTCACCTTTCATCGCCCTCTTCGGGTAGGCACAGGAAGTGATTACCGGCTGACACAGGGCTCCAAGGGAAGGAGGAATGACTCTTCCAGTCCCTGATTTCTTCTGAAAGCAAGGCTAATGACAAGAATGGGCGAGACAACCTGGACAGGTAATTAATTACATTGGCTTTGACCAAAATTAGCAGGAGATAAAAAAAAAAGCGCTCAAACCACATAATCTCTCAAGTGTACAGGTCCATACTAGTATTTTCATACTAATCCCAAATCATTCCTCTCTTGACTTCATTCTTTCTCTGAAGCACAAAACTCTCCCATACTTCATGCCAGATCTTCCTGAAGGTGGCACTAACTCATCCACTCCTAATCACGGCCCACGTCATTTTCATGGCTGTTTTTGTGTGTGTGTGTGTGTGTGTGTGTGATTTCCCCCCACAAAGCCATTAGTCTGCACAGGGACCCCATTTCCAAGCACCCAGGGGTGGGTACAAGTGACATGTGCAGACCAGTGTCAAGGGGAGTCTAGCTGTGCCCATGACTCATGGCTTCCCGTATCCCATCAATGAGCTGCAGGACTCAACCACCAGAATCCCCTCTCCTTTTCCTCTTCCCTGAACACATGCCCCTGAAAGCATAACCTAACACCACAACCTGGTCTCCACTAATTAACAGTGAAAGCCTGGATGCGGGGGCCATGTCTGTTATTCCTGAGTCTTCTCACATCTGCTTGATGAGATAGGCTGCAAAATGTTTAGTCCATGTGACAGAGAAAAGACTACCATTTGCTTATGTTCTCGTGTTCCTATCCTCACACAACTTTTCTGCATCTCATCATTTCACTTTAAAAATGATGGCTTTAACTATTAAAAGTGGTCTCTATTAAAAAAAAGATAGAAGATAGGTAAAAATGTGTAACGGAAGATCACCAAATATGTATAAATTATTTAACTATCTTGAATTTGATTTTCTAGCAATTCAATTCTATAGTTTTAAAAACCTCTTCAAGTATGTCTTAATTCCCACATGTGCCTAACTAAATGAACCACTCATTTAACAGGCATTTATTAAATCCATACTATCTAATGTGCTTGATCCAGAGACACATAATTCAATAATCTAAAAAGGGAGAGATATATTTTAACAACTATATTTTAAGACAACATAAAGTACGTATAAGTATCAAGTGCACTAAAGAAAAACATTCCTTTAATCCAGCAACTCCATTTCCATGTATTTATAATAAAGAAATCATTTGAAATATCAACCAGTAGTTAGCTATATGTTTTGACTGATACATACAGGGGTGGGCAAATGTAGGTTTACAGTTGTGAGTGCACAAAACAGAGTTTAATCTTGTATTATTATTTCTCTCATCTGCAAGTCTTTTTCCATATGAACAACTCTAAACCTACTTTTGCCCACCATGTATTAAAGTATTTGAGATAAAACCTACTGCTTGGCTATATAGGTAAGACAATCCAGCCTTATAAATTGATGTGTATAAATATTTCTTGTTCTAGAAAGAAGATGGTTATGTTCTTCCTCTGAGAGCTGGCTGTGTTCGCATGATGGGTTTTGAGCTACTAATATGTTTAAGAGTATGAACATAATACAAATACTTAAAAATGATTTTTCCTCTATATAATTGCACAATACATTTCAAGGGTGATCAGCTGTCAAGCTTATTTTACTGTCCTCTAAACTGTCTACAGTATAAAATTTTTCTCATTTTTAAATGTCATGGTGTGACCTCAAACAGCAAAGCTGCACCAATGTGCAGTGACAGTTACACACAGAAGTTGGTATTTAAGGCATATGCACAGGAAATATTAAAACAAACTCTAAAGTACGCATTTGCTTAGACTCTGACCTTACTTCTGCCTAAGAAGCAAACACACACACACCCCCTCAAAGAATCAAACGCAGTGATATTTCTATAGGATATATTCACATACTTTTCACATTGCCATAATGAAAGGAATGTGCTCTAACATCTGTATCCCATAATGGGAATGTGAAATCAACCAAACTTCCTTAAAGGCAGGGCAGACAAACAAGCAAGCAAAAACCATGCATCCCATTAATTCGCACCAACAAACCCAATTCTCTAACAAAAGGGGGTGCTTTTCTTTGCGGAAGCATCATGGTCATCACACTCTGAAAGTGCATTTTCTCAGCATGGGGAATACCACAGTGATTTTCCTCAAATATTAGTCCATTTATTTTCCTTGTATAATAAAAATGACACTGGAAGGTTAATGATGTGAAACCCTGCAGACAAAATGAAGCTACTAGCCTCTTTCTGCTGACAAGCCCACAGAAATGCAACGTGAAAAGAAAGGAATAGTCTCAGATGAGATCGAATTCATGGTGTATCCTAACCAGCAGGGGCTCCATTTTACTAGGTAACACATACAAGTGCATATAGTTATTTAATTTATTGCTAGGAGGCTTCAGCATCTTATAATCAAGGGGTGATTAAGTTGAGGTAGACTTTATTCTATACCATAGAGTACCCTTGAATTTCTTTGTAACTGGTAATCCTGGACATAAAAGCAAACCACAAATATGTAATTACATGGTTTTTACAATACTACAAAGTATGTCTTTTTATGAACATAGCACCACATTGGGCTTTAAAATAACAAATTTATGTTTGAATTTCAGCAGAAGTGCATATTTTGATTACATGGAAAATCTAAATATTCAAAGGTACAGTTTTCTGTTAAAAGGCTCTAAAATAGTTTGGACTCTATGATAAAATATTTTAATATAGTCAATAGAAAACTTGTTAGTAGTTCAATTCATGCAAGAATATTTACTTGACTTATTAAGTACAATAGTTTCATTATTATTAAACAAGAAAGTGAATAAGAGTAACTGAATTTTCAAAGTCACTGCCAATATAGCTAATTATAAGTAATGACATTTTAAATTACAATCTCTAAATTTAGAAACAAGCCAAAAGATGTTCATTATTGCCATTTCTACTCAACATGGAGATGGAGATCTCGGCCAAGGCAATTACGCAAGAAAAAGGCATAAAAGGCATTCAAATTAGAAAAGAAGAAGTAAAACTTTCAGTTTATAGATGATATGATCTTCCAAAAATAAAATCTTAAGAATTCATAAAACAACTTTTAAAACCAATAGTCAGGTTCAGCAGGGTTACAGGACACAGGATCAATATAAAAAATTCATTTGCATTTCTACACACTAGCAATAGACAATCTGAAAATGAAATTAAGAACAAAATCCCACTTAGAAGAGTACCAAAAATAAATTACCTAGGAATACATTTAACAAAAGAAGTGCAAAACTTATACTGTGAAAATGAAAAAAAAAAATGCTGAAAGAAAACAAAAAAGATGTAAATAAATGTATAGGCTGTCCATGATGATGAATTGGAAATTTGAATATTGTTAAATTGGCAATACTCAAATTAATCTATAGATGCAACACAATGTCTATCAAAAACTCAGCCCTGTTTTCTTTTTTATAGAAATTGACAAGCTAATCCTAAAATTCATACAAAAATGCAAGGACATGAAATAGCCACACAATATTGAAAACGAAGAACAAATGTGGAAAACTCATACTTTCCAATGTCAAAACATACTAAAAAGCTGCAGTGATCATGACAATATGTGTACATCAATGGAATACAGTTGAGAATCCAGAAATAAATCCTTCAAGTTGGATATCTAAACTCACAACACATACAAAAGTTAACTCAAAATATATCACAGACCTACATATAAGAACTAAAACTATAAAACTCTTAGAAGAAAACACAGGAGTAAATCTTAATAATCTTGGGTTAGGCAATAGTTTCTTAGATATGACACCAAACACATAAGCAACAAAATATAAAATCAGATTAATTAGTCTTCAACAAAATTAAAACCACTTGTTCTTCAAAGAGAACCACTAAGAATGTGAAATGATAAATCACAGAATGGGAGGAAACATTTGCAACTCAACAATATAAAGACAACCTAATTTCAAAATGTGCACAGGATCTAGTAGACATTTCTACAAAAAAGATGTACGAATGGCCAATAAGCAAATGAAAAACTCCTCAATATCATTAGTCATTTGGGAAATGCAAATCAAAAGCACACTGAGATACTGCTTCACAACTACCAGGATGGTTAAAATAAAATTAAAAGACAGACACTATCAAGAGCTGACAAGAATGTTGAGAAATCTGAACCCTCACCCATTGCTATTGGAATAAAAAATGATGCTATCATTTTGGAAAACATTCTTACATTTCCTCAAATTACTAAAGACAGAGTTACCAAATAAAGCACAATTCCACTTCTAGATATGCAGTCATGATAATGCAAGCATATCTTCACATAAAACTTGCATATAAATGTTGTAACATTATTCAGAATAGCCAAAAAGTGGAAACAAATCGACCGCCCATCGATTGATGATTAGATAAATCATATGTTATATCCATGCAACAGAATGTTATTCAGGCATAGACAGGATTAAAGGACCAATATGTTACAAAATGAATGAACCTTGAAAACATTATGCTAAGTTAAAGAAGCCAGTTACAAAAGGTCACACACTGTATGACTCCATTTATATGAAAGGTCCAGAACAGGCAAATATGTAAGACAAAGAGCAGATTAATGGCCAGCAGAGGAGAGGAGACTAGGGAGATAATGGGTACAGGATTTGGGGGATTGTTAATGGAAATGCTTTAATATTAGAAAGTGGTGACAACTGCACAAGTGTGTGAACATACTAAGATTCACTGAGGTGTATATTTTAAAGTGTGCATACTATTGCATGTGAACTTATCTCAACAAAGCTGTTATTAAACACATCACCTTTACAGCCACAGAGCCACTTCCTTTTTGGCATATAGGAATGTGTACCTACAGCTAAAATACTCATTTCCACTCATTAAAGAGCTGGACACATTGAGCCAGAGACATTTTGGCTGCCAACAGAAAGTATTCAGAATGAAGACCAGCTACTTGCATATGGTGTGAGCTGTGTTTGACGTTTTCTTGTTTGCAAAGTATTGATCTAAGTGCTCTGATGCTTTGCTAGAAAACTAGCACACTGGTCATTGGAAGGCCCAACTCTAAATCATTCGTCTACTTCCAAATGATCACACCAAGTAACCTTAGCCTTTCCATTTGGAAAGTGGGGGTTTTCTTTTTAACATTCCTGCCTCAAAAATATGCTACAAATTTAAAACCAGATATATTTAGAGATACTGCCCTCTTAAGTAAATACAATAACTGTAGTTACTAATGGTGATAACTATTGCCCTGTTGATGTGCATTGTTCTTACCACCTAAAATAAATCCTGCAAAGGAAATAGATGTTTCTGGGGCAAGTGTATTATAATTACTTTCCGATATCACAAGGAGGTTCAATATTTCAGATATCAGGAAGTTCTACTCTCTGAATAAGCACCCTTTGACCACTGTGCATAAATCGCATATGAGATATGTGAAGTACACACTGCTAAAGACCCAGCACGAAATGCACTCACATCATTCAATTATCCTCTTATACTTTAAGTCACTAGCTTAATTAAATCTTCCTTAATTTTATATCTACTAACTACTCCAACCATAAACTTATTAATAAATCTAAGAAGAAATATATAAAAGCTAACTCTTTACTTCTATCCTTACCGAAACTGAATTACCTGCATACAAAAGCAAGTTAAAGTAATTCTCAACACGTCTAACTTCTTCTCTCTAGGATAGGGTAATACTAATTTAAGTAATAATATTATAGAAGTAATTTTAAGATAATATAATTTTACTCTCCACAAAGAAATCTACTGGTTCTTCCCCTCCCCCCCCCCCATGCCCTCTGCTTATTCCCAAACACACATTCACATATAACTATGTGGAAAGCAAAAATAAAAAATAAAAAAAAATTAGTCCCATGTGTCTTTCCTTAATAAGTATTAAATTCATTTTATAGATGAAGTAGCTGAGGCTCAGTAAGGCCAAGCAACTAGTCCATTCTAACATGGCTGGCGAACACTGGAGCCAGAGTTCAGCTCAGCCTAATTTTATACACCACACACTTGACTGTTACATTCTTAACAGCAACCATTTAATGCTACTTTTTACAGGAAACTTTTCAGAAAAGCTTCCCCTTCTTTTGCTACTATTCACTTACTTTACTGGAACTTTCCTGCCTACCATTTCACTGAAATGGATCTTGGCAAGATTACCAATGGCTTCCATTTTAACACATCCAACAGTTACTAGTCTTAACTCATCTCACACATCTTCTGAGCAGCACCGAACAAGCCCGGCAGGCTCCTCCTTGAAATCCTTTCTTCGTGGCCGCTGTGACTTACAGGCTTTTATGGATTACTTTTCATACTCTTTTGTGGGTTCTTTCCTTCTACTCAACTGATAAGTATTAGGGTGTTTATCAGTCCTAAGCCACAGGCAACTTGGCTTCTACATCTGCACTTACAGAGGTAGACACAAGCTGCAGTTTGAAATTATCTGGATTTTATTTCCTTGCTTACTGGTTTATTGTCTCCCCACAGTAGTATGTTAGCTCCATGAATCATGACACATAGGAAGTATTTAATGTTTTCTGCAACCAAGATTGGATGATGGATAGATGAATGATGAATGGGAGGGAGGGAGGGAGTATGGTACTGGTGCAAACTGTAACCCTTCTTTCTGGAAAAACTGACTTGACCTGGGTAAGGAGTGACTATAGAATATCTATTTTTGGGCTCTCTTTTCTGACAAAGCTTGGGCTGGTTTCCTCTGCAGTCTGCAACCCACTGTATCCCACTTCCTAGGCCAATCTGCATTATGATTGTTGACTCCAAGTGTTATCACTATCTTTCAGCGCTGACTCTTAAGATAAACCTAGAATAAAGAGAAGGGCCAGGTCAGTCTGTGATACCTATTATGAAAGTAAATCTTCAACTGGGGAATTAAGTCATGCTGAATTTAACCACCCTCTCATTAAGCAGGGATCCCCGAAATCATGGAGGCAGAGCGAGGCTTGTTCTAGGCCTAAAGTGGTTAAGCTTGTAGTAGCAGGATCCCTTTTACAGGTGTTTCTGAAAAGCCTACACTTTAGCCTCAGGCGTGAATTCAGTCATAGAAAGCTGTTGCCCATAGGACTCTCCAAGGCCTTATTTAATTTCCTTTCAGTCCTGTTTAATGCTGTCTAAAATGACCTTAAAGAGTGGCCTCCTAGTTGTGACTGCCTTCATCCAGTGACAGCTCATCAAGTACCGTGCCTCCTGCTTTCCTCAGTCAGATGGGCAGCCCCCTCTCTCAACCTCCAGCTGATCCTCAGCAGCTTTTGTGGGGAAGCTGTGTTATTTCATCTACCATATGTCAGAGCTCAGAACCTAGCAGTCTGCAGTAAATAGGCTTAATATAGTCAGGATTTCTGTTCGGAAGAAATGCTAATGATGGTAACAATTTACATTTCACAATGGGGAAGTGTGATTATATGAACCTAAAGAAACAAATGGAAATAAATTATTGCTTTGTGCTATTTGGTTTATAGTTTGCTTAATGCAATTTTCATTGTTTTCCTATTTTCTATATTTCCTATTTTAATTCATGGAGAAGTAGAGGAGTAATCTGAATGTTCAACCAGATGATGTGCTTACTAGTAGTTAGAAATAAACATTAATATCAAAGGAAAATTGGGCATCCAGAAAAATGACATACTCAAAGGTGTTGTGCTTCTTTTTTTCTTCCAAAATTAAAGTAGCCATACATGTTTAAATGCTATTTACTTTTCAATAGCTCTTTCAATTGTGCACCTTCCCTTAGCAATTGCAAAGCCAAGTGATGGTCATATCTGACCATCAAGGCACATATCAGAGGATTCTTTTCTCTAAATGAGCCTTCCTTGCTTATTCTTGGGCAATTTATGTAATTTATTTAAGGCTCTATTTCCTTACTGTTCTCACGAAGGAATAATAATAGCTCTTCCTTAAAGAATTGTTCTGAAGATTGAATGAAATAATCCAGGCAAAATATTTTACGTAATGCTTGCCCCATAGTAAGTGCTCAATGCATGTGCATTAATCATTGTATTCGCTACCATCACTATTACACGAATGCATAATCAACCCATTTACTTTGAATTTCCTTAACATTCTTCCAAATAGCCTGCCACACATCATTCGTATTCTGGTCCTCGCACACTGGAAGGAATTAAGCATTTAGTAAATGTACATCGAGTGTCGGTCACGTACTTTCCACTTTTGCAGTTCCACTGGGGCAAAGAGCGTGTTGCATTCCTCCGGGCTGGGCACGGTGTTAGGGACAGCAAACGCAACAGATGCTCCTTGGAGGGCGCACAGCCCATCACAAACAACCCATCACATGATGCCGAGAGCTACATAGTCATTATGATGACAAGTGACACTAAGTGCGCTTTCAATAAGAATAATTTATAAGCCCTCCTTTCTTGTTCTTTGCTGATAACAAATTACACATATGAAGAACGCTGCTGTAACCTACACAGTCTAACCAGCGGGATGGGACCAGCTTCCCATGGTAATGTTAAAGCGCAGTGAAGAAAGGTCCATCTCAAATCAGGCAGGCACACTGCCTGACCATCAGCTATTAAGTCTGGCATCAAAGAATAGATGAATTAAAAAAATTAAATAGCAAATAAGTAAGTACTAAATACAGCATAATCTACTTACTGTTATCACTTAAAAAGATGTTTAAGTCTGTGCATGTTGGAATAAAGATCATCTATTTTGCATGACTGACATGATAGAGGTACAATTTACTATTCAATCTCTGTGCCAAGTGGTTGAGTGGAAAGAGCCCTGGACTGGAAGTCCCAAAATTCTCACTGGATAGCCCTATGATTTTTGGATCAGTCACCTTACATCCAGGACTCCGTTTTCCTCAGAAACCTGTCAATTCTCTCCCAGTTATACAATTCTAAGTTTCCAAGAATAACCCCATCATTACAATCTGGGGTTTTGTTAGCATCATCTTCCAGAAACAGTGCCGCAGACTACAATCAACTCCACTTTCCACGTTAGAATCCAACATTCCATCCAGTCTATCTCAGGGAGACAATATCCAATCAGTATTCACAATGCTGATTTGCTGCTGCCGGCCAGCACCTTCTCCACATGAATGAAAATCCCTCACGCAGTCCAAAGACATCGTAAACCAGTATGTTCCGTTCACTCTAAATCACAGCCTGCCATGGCAAGGTGGCAGAAGGGCCATAGCAGGTATCAGATTGCATTACTCAGGACTAATTAAATCCTGTTATTCCAAATAAACACAGGCGCCATTCTTGGATGATTAAAAAAGAAGAGTAAATTTCTGAGCAGAAGAAAAATTTAACAGAAGCACGCATACATTTTAATTACTTTAAAAATTAAGTTTCTAAAGGAAATGTAGGAAATTTCAACATATATTGTCCAATATTACTGATATGTAAAAGTTATAGTGGGACCGTTTGGCATGATTACATGCAATGGCCTGGCTTCCACATATCACTTGCTATTGAATATGTAGATTTTTTTAAAAGTCCATAACTGGTACTAATTTCACACTTAATCCACAACTACCGGCCCTGTTCAAGACTTAATATACAATACAATTATGAAGAATAAATATTAGGTTTTTCTCCAAGATCTGTTCCAGGTCTATAGCAAGTCATTCTCCAATATCTGTAGAAATATGTAGAAGTATGTGTAATACTGGTGTTTTCAAATCACATATGATTTTGTTTTAAAATTCTTATGGTTTCTGATTTGGAGTTGTTTCTGTACCTTTAAAAATAATTTTCCAGAAAACATAAATACATAGAGTTGCATAACCATCAAGTCCCTCCACAATTAACAATCCTACATGCCAATATTCAGAACAAAATCTTTAATCCTATATTTGTATTTTATAACTCTATACCAAGATAATCTCAACCCTGCATAGGGACATTGGTTAAGTGACCACAGGTTTAGTGACTGTTCAGGTGCAGTTTGCCACAGGCTGGAGTCCACACATCTTGAGAGAGGAACTTTGGGTAAATACACAATAGTGACAGGTCATCACCAAATTGAATGCATTGAGAAGAATGGATTGGTCCATTCACTGGTGTCTGAAAAGATCCATCCTCCCTCTCTCTCTGTGTCTCCCCCACCCCCAGCTGAAATGCTTCTTTTAAACATATCCAAATCCTGCTCACCCTTCTCAGCCAGGTCTGCTCACTTCCGCTCTTGATCAGACCTTTCTGAACAGGGTCAGCACTGCTGACCTCTCCTTGCTGTAAATGGGGGACACAGATTGCCTGCATCTCTCATTTCCCTGTCACCATGCACCACCTGAGCAAAAGCCAGGCCTCTACCCAAGGCCCTGGGTCCTGGTGCTTTATCTCTGTTACTGTCACACTGATTCTTTAGCTAATTAATCCCCTGGTTATACAAGTTCAACCGTGTTTAAAAAGTGATCCTCATAAATCATGATGGACAGAAATGCTTGTTCAGGAAAATATCCCTTAAGGGCCAGCTCCTTTTGCAACTGTCTCAGTTGAAGGTAAGACTACAGGCAGGAGAAGCTGTAAAGCCCTGTGCTGGACTATCCAATCCCTTCACTGCCCTGGCATCCCACACGTTCAGAACCCCAACCTTGGTCTCCACCTTCTCACGCCCCCTCCGCCTGACTCCCCCTCCAATTCAGCCCTGTCACAATGCCTGCTCTTTCACCTCCTAACAAAACAGAGCCGTTTTAATGGTTTCTCTGACTTATTACTCCCTGACTTCCACACAAACACATTAACACATTCAGCTGAAAGCATTCTTGTAAGTTGCAGAATGAAAAGCTTTTGTCCTTTGGCTAACAGAACTTCAACAATCAGTAAACAGAGGATGTTTACTGTTGTTTTGGGTTTAGAAGAACCAGTGAAGGGGCATTCAAGTCCTTGTTGCTTTAGTGGTGGTCCTGGAGAGGGCACTGACAGCGACATGCCAGGCATGGAGAGCCCTAGGTTCACAGTCTTTCCCCAACAAAGCCTTCTCCAAAAGGATTGTAGGCAATTTGAAGATTGGTGAGATCGGACAATAGGGGTTGAAGAGCTCTGTCTGTTCCTTCTCAAGTATCTCTCTCTAAAAAAGTCCACTTTTTTCTTTTTTCAGCAAAGCACCTACACACTTCAATAAAATTATTGCCTGTAACAAAATAAGTGAAGTAGGAACATTTTCCAATGGCAATATACACTAGAACTTGTATCATACATCAAATTGTTTGTATAATCAATTCATTTTACAAAATGTACATTCGTTCCCATCGTGTAAAGGAAGCAGAAATTTAAAAAAAAAAAAAAGCAGCCTATAATGTCCTTTTACTGGAGTCCTTCGGATGCTATGATCATTGATCCATACCATTCTCAAGATGCTTTGTATATTATTTGACACTAGGACTTTAAACAGAATATTTAATTTTAACGGATTTACAAAAGCAAGTTGGCTATAGAAGCTGAAAGTGGTTTTGTTTTTATTATAATGTGACCTTTCCCCAGTGAAAGTGAGCAAACGCATCCATGGTACTAACAACGCATGATAAATACACTGTGGAGGGCGTCAGTGCTCTTTAGCGAGGGCCAAAGGTCCAGCTGGAGGAACGCATCTAAGGACAGTTCATTCTTAGCCCAACCCACAGCACTCAGAGAACAATTAGCAAGGAGAACTGGTTATTGAATGATCAGTTATCAATAGTTGTTGAATTATTAGCAGGAAAAACGTCCCCAAATAGCCTCCTTCACCAGGAGGTTTTCCTCAACACACGAGATGTTGCCCAGTTAACCTCACAGGCTGCACAGATGAGTACACTGTCTTTTTATACTATGCATAAAACTTCCACATTAAAAAAGAAATCATATTTGATTTTCCAAAGAATTTAGGAAGGCATGCTGCCTTGCTGGTAAAAGTGCTGATGCTCAGACTCCATCTCCCGGTGCTCCCCACACAGACTCTGCAAGGCTGTGTCTTCAGGTAAAATCCACCAGCTCGCCATATGCCAGTTCTCCTCTAACATGTCTAAACGCTTCATATGCACCAACGTTTAATTCTCACAATCCTCTTCACTAGGAACTACCATTATTCCCCGTTCATACATAAGAAACTAAGGTGCAAAGTTAAGCGAAGAAATACCATTTGAACCAGCAATTTCCTCTTCCAGGTACATTCCCGAAAGAACTGAAAGCAGGGACTCAAACTGATACTTGTACACCGGTGTTCACAGCAGCGATATTTACAGTAGCCAGAGGATAGAAACAACCAAAGTGTCCCCTGATGGATGGGTGGTTAAACAAATGGGGTACATCTGCACAGTGGAGTAGTAAACAGGAATACAATTATGACACATGCGACAACATGGATGGACCCTGAAGACAACATGCTAAGTGAAGTAAGTCAGACACAAAAGGTTATTACAAAATTGCATTTACATGAGGCACCTAAGAGAGTCAAATTCATAGAGCTAGAAAGTAAAGACTAGGGGATGGAAGTCATTATTTGAAGGCACAGAGTTTCAGTTTGGGAAGATGAAAAACCAGAATGAACAGTAGTGATGGTTGCAAAATCCTGTGATTATACTTAACGGCACTGAACTGTACACTTAAAAATAGTAAATGTTGCTATCTATAATTTACCACAGTAAAAAAATGCAAAAAAAGAGAAAACTAAGATGCATGAAAGTGGGATGTCATGTTCCAAATCACTGAGCCTCTAAGTGGCAGAGGTGGGCCTGGAGCTCAGGCAGTCTGGTGCCAGAGGCCACACTCAGCTGTGCCAGCAGGACTCACGCCTGCACCCAGGCCCGCCATCAGGGCTCGTGTGTGAAAGGGCCTAGAGACTCATGGCCGACGACCAGTCACACTGGCACCCGGCAAGCCGCCACCAGGTCCCGGCAAGGCCACCTGCGAGCCTGCACGACTGTCGCCCTCCTTCCAACGCCCCTGAACGTGGGTCGGGCTCGCGGCTCCGGCCCTCGCCTCTTCGGCTCTCCCCGGCCCTGTCCCCGTCTCCAGCTTCTGCAGGTCAGCTTCCTGTTCTGTACCCGTTTCCCTTCGATCGACGGCGACACAGGCCGAGTCGATGGCTGTCCCGCCCACTTCTCCTTCTAGGGCATTCTGGTATGTATCTCGGGGGCTTTATGATCTGCTCCTCCCATGACAGTTGCTCCCCAAGAACTGTCACTGGATGACACTCTTCTAGGCTACTGTGTCACTAGATTTAACCTTTCATACAAACCTGTCTTCTGAACTTTACCCTCTTAAAGAAGAGAGGGTGATCTGATGCTTCATTTCTCCCAGGGCACTTAACAGAGGACAGTGGACTCCAAGACGCACAATAAACATCTGCATGATGATTGTCACCCTAATGGAACCCTAAGGTGTCGTCTAGGTAATGGCAGAGTTTAAGATTTGGACCCTGAGATGTGTTACAATTCTAGAGTGTTTTATTGAAACAGATATGGACAGATTTCTCTCGAGAAGTAAATAAACTAGAAGGATACAACAACATTAACAGGTTCAATTTAAAAACAAACAAAACCCACCTCATGTAGCATACGTGCACATACAAAGAGAGGCGCATCCAAGGCTCCCGGAGGACTTCTCAATCAGTGTCATTTTCACAGTCGGTCCCTAAGCCCAGACGTCTCACACAGGGCTCAGAGACAATGAACACACTGTTACCCCTGCGACTGAACTTGGTGTCAAATGACAGCCTCGTCCATCAAGGAGGCCTCCCCGGCAATCAAGCCAGGCCTGCGGGGCCCGCCGAGGTGTTCTGGAACCCTCTGCATTTGTGCCCTTACTTTGAGTCCATCACGTAAAACACAGCGACCCATGAAATAATTATTGTTTCCGATAGATCACTTAAAAAATGAAATTGCTTATGTTATCTATTTGGGAGTTAGTTCTCCATCTTATTAGAGATTTTAGAAAGTCAAACTAATTGAAATATATCAGAAGGATCGGGGCAGCCCTGACTGGAATGGGAAACAAGGTCTCTTTGAAACCACCAAGAGGGAGGTGTAGGATTTAGGGCTGGTGACCGGGACTTCTGAGCCCTCAAGGGAACTCTGTCCCAAACGTCCACTTCACCCTGATGCCAGCCTCGCCCTCTCCAACCGGAGACTGCATCAGGGACGATGGCCAAGGAGAATCGAACATGCTGGTCCTTCCCAGCTGGACATCTGGGCCAGTCTGGACCAGAACCACGCAAGAAATGCGCACTGCCATCCCCACTGAACAGAAGGCAGACAGGTATGGCGGCATTTCCTCGAATTAATCCCTCTCTGCCCTAATTTCAGTGGGGGACATAAGGCTGCTTGTCACTATCAGAAGCAAGGTGGCCCCAGCTGCTGTGGGACTGAGCAGAGCTTTCTGGGATTGGCAGTTTATGTGTTCTTCTTCAGAGGACACACTCAAGTTTCTGGTTCTCTGAAAGGAGTCAGAAGGCATGTGCTGACATCCGTGGGGTGATGAAAATATTTGGGAAGAGAAACCCCAGGATCATGCTGTGCTAGCCTGGGCAGATGGGTGCTTGCAGGAAAGGGCAATGCTGAAAACAAGGCAGCTTGGCCAAGTTCGTGTTCACTGGCTGAGGGATCTGGGAGGGTGAGTGTTGCTGACCTGACCGAAAGGAAGTGGAAATCCAGGCCTGACCCAAACGCAGCAGTGTTTCCATCCTTCTGAGTGGGCTTCCCAAGTGAAAGCGGGAATGTTCATTATGAGCACACTACCTAATGAGGGAACAAAGCTCAGCGCAAAAGACTATCCATTTGTAAAAAGCACAGAATTTTTTAAGCAAAGATGTTATTATGCTTGGGAATGCTAGTAAACTGATTTATTTCGTTTCTGTTAAAAAATCAAATGCTCTGTAAAGCCAGAGTCTTCGTTCCATGAGGTATATGTTATTTGTAGATATTCAGAAAAGGAGACAAAAGAGAAAGAAAATTCTTCTATAGCTCATAAATAAGAAATACACACTATGGTTCTACATCACTCGAGCCAGCTCTGATCTATTTTTAACTCTGCTTTGGAGCTCAAGAGAAACTCACAGGGGGAAAAAAGGATTCAATAAAAAGCAATATCAAAAAATAAAATAAATAAGTAAAATAAATAAAAAACAAACAAACAAAAAGTAATATCCTCACAGGAGCATAATCAAATAAAGCTTAGTTTGGAAACTGGTTTTGCAGTCTCCTAAATACAGAGCAGGCGATGGATTTACTGTATCTCTAGCAAAGCCATGAATATGAATGAGGGCTTCAGAGTTAACCCAAGATTATGCAGCTAGTTTAAGCTTTATTCAGAGCAAAATTTCAAATAGATTTAGAAATATTTTCATAAAAAAGGGCTAGGAAGAGATTAATGGTATTTTTCAAACAATCTAAAATCATGGATTTGAAAGATATTTCTCTGGTTTATCATCTTTAAAATTACTCAGAACAATATGCACTTAGGTATCTAGAAGAGAATTATCAAAATCCTTTTGTACTGATAACTCCATCATTCCTATATTATTTAGAAATAGCAATTTATCTTGAAAATTACACACTGTATGCCATAAGATTACTTTTTTAAGCTGTACTTTTTCCTGAGCTTTAAGCTATACTGTATCCTATCCTCAGCCTTGTGGTGAATACCAAAATGTTTCTATCAAATGGGCATCCTAGATTCTCCTTGCATACAATAGTTCCTTTGGTTTTAACTCTCCAAGTGCCCACCTCAGAGTTTGCATTATTAAAGCAGTCAGTATAATTCCATCTGGAAAACAAATGTGAGATGGGGATTCCAGAATGGCTCATAATATACCAACTGAAGGCTTCTTTTGGTAAATGTCAATATCCTCAGATGGTGAGAAATGGGTGACAGGTGAATAATTCTGTCCCTACATCCATCACGTGGTTTAAAAGAATACAGTTTTGGATCTAATTTGGCCAAGTGGACACAAAAGTCACACAGCCTATGTCTGTGGCTTAGGGGGGAGTCCCTCTCTCTGTTTTCAGGTGCTGGGGACAGAACTTTCCAGGAGAGAGGAAGGTTCGCTCCCAAATGGACACAGCAGCATCTCCCTGGCAGGAATGGCCAATCTCCAAGACTGAGTCCCCTGGATCTGGGGAGATGTGGGGCCCACAGGGCATCTGACCTCAAACCATAAGCACCACTATCAAAGTCCTAGAATGCAAGATTTTCCAGAATCTGACCCCACACAAAGTAGGGCCTTGGCAACATTTCGAACCACATCTATGTCTTGACATTGCCCATCTCATCCATGACAACATGTCTCCATCACTCCTTTTGATTGGCAAAGCCCACTGGGATGGATCTTGGTATCCCTTTCTGAAGGGCCCAGTGACCATTCTGAGAGGATGTACTCCTAACTCAGGTTCTCACCTGTTAATTATCCATCCTTCAGATGGAAAATAATGTTAACTTACAAACACACACAGATAAGCACCCTGTTAACAATGATGTAGTTTTAAAATAAACTACTCAGGAACAATAGAACACAAGACTTTCTCTCCTGCAGGCAATGAGAATAACATACTGTAGACATAAGCATCGTTAGTGGTGTACTCCACCGGTGGGAGAGCAGTGATAGAAAATGTCCATACCTTATTAGAATTGCTTATTCTGAATTAATGAAAGTGTTTAATCCAGTGTGGTCAGCTGGAGCAGACGATGCAATTGTCTCCAAAAAAAGCAAGGCTAGCCCAGGAAAATGGGAGTAGGGCCATGACAAAGTGTCAAGTGTTCAAACAAAAGCAAACAAGAGGCAACTAAATTAATTAATTAAAACTATGCACGTGACAGATAAAGAAATGGGGGACAGCACGGGATAGTGGCCCCCGGGGTAAATTCAAAGAGTGAGGGTGAGCCAATGCCATGGGGATAATTACTATAAGGTAGTAAATATTATTAAAATAGGACAACTCAGAGTAAAGAATAAAATAAAATCGAAAGAGTAAAGAATAAAATAAAAACTACCTAAAGATAACATTCATCATTTTGATATATACTTTTGGAGGCTTCCTGTCTATGAATAGTTTACATAGTTGATATACTGCACATAGATATTTCTATTATGCTGTTTTCACCAAATTTTACAATAAGTGTCATTTAACAAATATTTTGATCATTGATTTGGCTTGTCTGCTAAGTAAAGTCCAGTAACATTATTGCAAGACATGCTAAGTGATGTGTGATATACTCTGTGTGTTGTACGTACATATGCGAGTTGGGGCGATCAGTCTACAGAGACCAGAACTATTTAAAATATGTTATGAAATCAGTGAAATTCATGGGAAGTAAGAAAAGCACTGTGTCTAAAAATATTTTGCTCTACCATTTCCAATGATTTCTATAGGCTCAAGAAAATAAAAAAAGGGGGCAGGGCTTGGAGTAAATAGGCATGTGCTAGCTCAGGAAATAAACTTGAAGCAGTATTTGCTGGAATACAGTTTTCCATTAAATGCTGAAGCGAGATTTCCTACCCTACCCAAGGTGCGCTGGTTACTCTTCCACCCACAGGAAGAAAGGGGGCGGGGAGGGGAAAGCACTTGCACTAGTCACTTTGCATAAAAGGAGTCTGAGATCCTGAGGAATAGAGGAAATTATGCGAGCAATTACAGCCTCTTCATAAAATGATAAGGCAATTAGAAACTTTAACACCAGCCACCAGTGTTCACATGCAGTGGCAGCCCCAGGGGGCTGAGAGGGGAAAAGGTGCCAAGAGGAGCCCAGAAGAGCTCGCAGCCATGCGCAGAAGGGGCCAGCCATCTTCTCTAAAAACACTGAATGCACAATAATTCTTGCATAAATTCGAGAGTGAGTGCCTTAAGAGATAAGCATCTTTAACAGGAAACAACGTGATAGGCTCTGCTTGTATTTCCGAGTCATCAGTTAATGGCCCTCAACAGCTCTATTAAGTAAATCATACTCAAGAATGGTTCCTCTAGGGACTTGACATCATCTCTCCTTCCCCCTGGGGTGAAACTTGGTAGCCACAGCTACCCCAGGGAGAAAATGCTTTCCCAGCAGACTCCACTGGGAATCACGAAAAAAAAGCTGCCCAGATTTTGGGCAGTGAAGTGAGCACCCTTTGGCCTTAACCGCACCACAGTGGTCCAGCTGGAGCCTGAAAGCACAGGGTAACCTGGCCCCAGCTAAGCCTTGGCATCCAGCACAACCCCTCTCTCCCTGGTGGCCCATGAACTTCCTTTCTGAGCAAACCTCCCACATCAACATCCTCATTTAAAGCAGCTCCATCTCTTTGGCTACATGGAAACACACGTATTACAATTAGAGGGGCGCTCAGGGCAGCTTCCTTCAGATCCTGATAGGTACTCAAATTACCCCAGGGCCTTGAGATGCTGGATATCAAACAAGCTGCCAGGTGATTATGTTCCTGGGCCTGATGCTCTGAGAAGCCAGGGCCTAGCGATCTAGACTGTAGAGGGAGAAGCTTGCTGATCATTACTGAGAGCTCCCTGCATTCCCTGTTGGCCAGAATAAATGTATTCAGAGCACGGTGGATTCTGTACAGCGGTGACTTACAGGATCATCTTAAGCAAACAGTTCTCCTCCTCAGCAACTCCCCACCTCAAAAATCGACATCCATCCTTTCCTTCTCAAATGGCAGGGATACAAAAATAGCATTTCTCCCTCCATTTTTATATTGTTTCTATTCTGAAAATGATTTTATCCCCCTGAATTATTTTGATGAATAAGAACATCTTGTGGAAAAACTGAAAACCGCAAGGTTGTTGCATATGACTGTGGACTCCCAGAGTTTCCCAGGCCTGGTGCAGGCTCTAGAGTCCCATCTTCCTGGAAGGAAGCTTGTGGGAGAGTGTAGCTCCCAGGGGCAGAGATCCCAGGGCAGATCCGAGGGCTGAGACTCTGCCCTGGGATCTGCAAGCATGCATTTAAAATCTAAGCCTCAGGTTCCTCGTCTAAAACTGGGAGTGATGTCTCCCTCTTTAGAGTTGTTACTAGCATAAAATACACTGGAGTATGGGGACCTGTTTGTGAGCTAAATATTCTGAGAAACACCTAAGCTAGTTTTTTCTTAAAGACTTTTGTGACGACCCAATAGTTCTGCTCTACCTTTGTTGTTAAAACACTTAAAAAATAAAAACAACAGCATTTGCTTCTTACGGAACATTAATTAATCTGCAGTAATTTAAAATGCAAAAGGAATTCTAATAAAATGATTCACTTTCTCACTTTATCAACTACACTGTCTTGTCAAAGAAACAGCCTGCAATACAGCATAAAGTGTGCTGCAAATGCCCATGCAGAATGTCCTCTTGTGTGTGCAAGTTGTTTGTTTCCTACACATAATTTTCCCCATAGGTAGTATCATGCTGAGTGTGAAATTTCTTGCCGTGCTTTCTCCACTCTCCATTAAAACATGAGCATTTCTGACAAGCGTAATCTTGTAAGAGGCAGCTTTTTATTTTTTTTAAAAAATCTTTTAAATTTTGATTTTTAGAGAGAGAGGAAGAGAGAGGGGGAGAGAGAGAACCACTGATGAGAGAGAAACATTATTGATTGGCTGCCTCCTGCCCACTCCCTACTGGGGATCGAGCCTGTAACCCCTGCATGTGCCCTGACCAGGAATCGAACTGTGACCTCTTGGTTACTGGGTTGATGCTCAACCACTGAGGCACACTGGCCGGGCATGGCAGCTTTTCCTTTGTTATTTCTTGAGTACATACAGATGGAAGAAAATGAAAAGCATTACTGCATCTTTAATCTCACAGAATATTATAAAAATATGGTATTTCCATGCTCAATATATCTCAGAAATATGGAATTGGTGAAATACAAAAAATGTGCAGTGACAAAGTTATGCAATTAGTAAAAATTTGTAAGAGTTGACTTAGAAAGGCATTTTTTCCCCCTGATGTTGCAAGCATGAGCTCTGGACCTCCACTCCTGAGTTCAGATCCCAGGTCTACCCCTTCCTGGTTGGGTGACTTAGGAAAACATCAAGAACTCTGTCACCTTCTATTTCCTCATCTGTAAAATAGGGCTAAGTCCAGAATCACCCTCATGGTCTTGTTGTAAGAATTAAATGCAATTCTACAGTGAAATGCTTAAAAGACCCCTTGATCTAGAGTAAGCACTCAATAAATACCAGCTTTTATAATTTTGAAATACATTTAATAATTTAGAGCAGTGGTTCTAAAAGTGTGGTCCCCTGACCTGCAGTATCAGCATCACCTGGGAACTTAGAAATACAAATTCCTGGCCCTGATCCAAGGCCAACTGAATCAGAAACTGAAGGGGTGGGCAGAAAGGGGACAGCAATTAGTCTTTAATAAGCTTTCCAGGTCACTGTGATGCACTCTCAAGTTTGCAAACCATTGGGATAAAGGCAGAATATGCCATTGACCCCTTTTACACATAAAGCATTCACAATGGTTTCTGGTTTTGTCTTTTGTATGAATTAATTTGAGGTGGTGAGGGGAAGGGTGGTTAATAGCTATAAAGCACTACTTAAAGATGAACCAGGTATCCTGAACATGAGTTCATGATCTTTATGACACTCCGGTATTCTGAAGCACAATTTGTCCTCAGGTTAATAAGTTAAATATCTGAAAAATAATGTAGAAATTACCCATTTTGTTATGATATAACTTGATATAAAATTAAGTATAAATATTGGCACTAAAACTTTAATCAAAAACATTATGGGACTGAATCCAATTTATATACATTGTACAGCTCATAGTTTTGAAAATTCATTCTCAGATATCAGATGATTCTTTTGAGTTGGACATTAGTATCCTACAGACAGAGAGTAAATAGTTATCTTAAAGTTTTTATTTTCCTTTTATTCTATTTTGAGGGGAGAAAGGAAAGTAATGACCAAATGATGAAGATACTCACGCTGAGGTCAGGGGAATGGGCACTCTTGTAGCATGGGGTTCAGAAGGGAGCACTCCTCCCAAGAGCAAGAAGAAGGGTGGGGTATAGCCTTAAAGCATGGTATTAGCTTTAGTAAATAAGATTATTAAAAGCATATTTTAACATCCTTTATACAAATGAAGTAAAGAAAACTGTTTAAAATACATATTCATAAACTTGTATAAATATTTATTCTTTATATTCTCTGGTAAAATAATATAATATAGTGTTGAATAGTAAGTGCTACTTTCGAGCTCATCAATCACTAATTTAAGACTCTGCATTCACCCACAATATTCCTAGAATATCCTGAAGGAACTCAAGAGCCCATCTGCCATCTGGTGGGTTCACCATGGCCTAAACCTGAAGAAACTCTTCCTGCTTGAGCAGCATTTTGGAGCAGATTTTACCCATGCTCATACTGGCTCATTCCAAAGAGCAAAGGGGCAGTGTGTCCCTAAACCACTTCCTTCCCTAGGACTAGCAGATTGAGCACAGACTCGAATTCCATAAGAATTAGACAGACTCAGTTTCCAATTTTTTGGAATAGTTTACAAGTTAGGATTTTCACCTATTGGAAGAGTGGGGAAAAGGAAGGAAAATTCATGGATTTTGAACCAAGAGCCACTATCCTTAAGAGTATTCTTACCACATCAAAGTAAGGGATGCTGTATAAACAGGGGAAACAGTTATTTATTATAACAATTTTCTTTCTGACCTTAATTACAAAGAATAATCCCCACCATTGATGCTGCTACTTCTGCTAATTTCTTAACATTTTCTAGATGCTAAGAAACCCAGTACGTAACGTGGCAGCTGAACAACTTTATTCTGTATGTTCCATCATTACTCAGTGACATTCGACTCGAGATACAGATTCTTAATAAAGAGAAATGGAAGTAGTCTAGGGCTTCGTGCCTTGTTATTTATTCTTTTATGAAGAGCTCTTTTCTAATCAGGCTGGCTGGGAACACTAAGGCCGATGCCTTCTGTTTTGTAGGGCTCTCCAATAATTCACAGGATGTCGTTTTTAATGACAAAGTTCTTACAAGCAATTCTACGTAGTTTTCCAGTAGGCTGATAAGATTTTTCACCTGGCTTTTTATAATAACAGTTAAATGGAGTCAACAAAAGCCATAAATAATCCCTAAGTTATTGTTATTAAGATTAAAAGTATTGCCATTAATATTAATTTGTTGCTTTCTAGCTGTGTGGTGTATATTTCAGGTCAACTCAACTTGTAAGTGTAAAATGCATCTTGATGTCCTACTCTCAGATGTGGGGGGATTTGAAGATGAACACATCAGGGTTGCTCTCTGCAGGTGCATCCCATGGCAAATGTGAGGCACGGGATTCCTCAAACATTGTGTACACGAAAAGATTGTTCTTTGACTTAGAAGATAACTCTGGTTGACTATAGAGTGCATCCACACTTGAGTTCTTACCCCTTCCCGGTGACTGGTGCCTTGGGAGAGCTCACCTGTCTCTGAGGCCCAGGGCCCAGCCCTTGGTCTACCCTATGGATCAGTTCAGTAAGTTTTTCCCACATCCCCTGAAGCTAAGCTGTCTCAGCCCGAACAAAGCATGCCTGCACCTGTCTTCCAATCACTTATTTTAACTTGTCATTTACAAGTGGCTTAGTGATACTGGAGACACTCTGTGTTGCCACTCATTGAGGAATCATTGGTACAGATCCATGGCCTAGATGAGCAAGTCATTCAGTTGCAAGAGTTGCCTCCAAGTAATACTAATGCAATTAGCAGGTCATGGATGACTCCAACGGCCAGTGGAATGCACAGCCCTTCTCCCAGTGATCAGTATTCACAGGGACATTTGTGGCACTGTCATGTGCTCTTCTCTCTATTGCAATTGTCCTCTCTCATAGGTTGAACCATATGAAATTGCTAGAGCTAAAGGTCTAATGGACAGTTATTGTAAATTTCATATATTCGACCTAATATTTCTACAGATCTACACACCATATCACATGGCTCCAGTTTAAAAGGAACTGAATTCATACCTATGGTTGCTGCTCACTTCAGCTGCAAGAAATCTCTGCCTCCTCCAGAGTCCCTCTTTGGGACACTCTCACATTGCTGGCATAGCTCTTTATGACCTATTCCTCTCCATTAGGCTGCTGAGGATGGGTCCTCTGAGGGCCTCACCTATTTCCCTTCACCTTTGTATCTTACAGAACCCCTTGCTCCTTGTGAGTAAGTACTTTATAATTATTTGCAAGAGTCATTGAGAATCCCAGACGAAGCAGAGAAAACGGTTATTACCCGGACCTGTGGTAATAATGCCCATGTTCAACTCCCAAGGTAATTCTTTCCTACTGGTTTACCCCTACCTGAAAATGGAAATAATAGTTTATACTTACCTCATAGTTTGGTATGAGAAGTAGATAAGGTAACTCGTCAAAAAGTGTTTAAAACAGGCAAGGTTTCAATAGATATCAGCTATTATTATTATTTCAAAAATGACAAATGCCATAAACTAGTCTCTTATAGAATCAGAGTCCAGCACTTCCATAGAGACCAAGGACTAGACTACGGAATACAAAGCCGTTGGTCTGATCCAAAGCCCAGTGTGTACAGCACTGGGCATCTTTAATGAAGGAGAGAGGCTATTCAAAAACTCAAAGAGGAGGCCAAGGCCCTTGGCTGCATGAGGGAGTCACCTGGGGCACCTTAAAAGCTCCTCTTCAGACTAGTGAAATCAGACTCCCTGAGCCAGGCTAGAGAACCGTTCCTGTAAAACATTCTTGGACCACACTTGACTATTACTTATAGTAGCTTGGCACTAGTTTCTAGGATAATGGTAAGTAACCATAAAAAAGTCACTTAAAGTAAAAGTTATATTCCAGAGTCGCCACACCCCAATTAGGAAAGTATGCCCATTCCATTTCTGACTTTGATTTCCTCAAACTGTGGCCACCTCCATAAAAGGATATCAAAAAACAGAGCACACTTCCCAAATTTAATTTAGTAACAAGAGTTTAGGGATCAGGGAAAAAGCATAACAAAGCCTTTAGCCTTAGAGAATTACAAATATGCTTGCATTTTTCTCTGAAGGGTTAGAGATAACAGACAGGAAATAGTTTTAGTTTTGATAAGGGAACATTTGGATATTACACCTATAGTAAATTGATTCTATTATTTGACTAAAATAAATTTTTCTCAAGGCATATGAATCCAAATGCATATCAGACCCCAGCAGTTGAGTTCTATATGCGACAAATCTCTAGTTCTCAGAGCTTTATTTTTCTACCCTTTCCCCCACTACTGACCCCTCAAGAAGTCTTTTTAGACATTTTTCCCCTCAATCTCCACCCCTACCCCCACCTCCAATGCAATTTTAACACCACAGATATACTACACATCTGTTTATGAACTGTGGCCTTCGGAAGACCACAGACCACTATAACATCTAAGGATTTTTTGCCCTCCCCAACAGAAAAAACAAGTTTTGCTCCCTTGGGGACATCACTGCCCCTTGTTGAGAATGTTTGTTGTAATTTAAATGGCTCTATCAGCCCAGAGCCTGAGCTCTGAGGGAGGGGTTGCTGCAAAGGAAACTCAAGAGGATACTCTCAAATCTGAGCATCAGTCAAGACTCACAATCAGTAATGAATTGTGTCCAATTCTAACTCCTTGCCCTGTATCATGCTGTAGAAACTTACTGTCTGGTAAAAATAATCTTCTTTTGAGGGGAAAAAAATAGATAGAAAATGTAAAATAAAAGACTGACTCTATTCATTATTTCAAATATCCTTTTAGCATTGCAGATTGTTTGCTCACTATCTGAGTAAACTCTCAGAATGATAATTCTGTGTTCACTTTGTTTAGTGTTAAAATAAACAATTTGATGGCTACAGCTGCCAACAGAAATTGGTAATATATAGCAGTCTTGCAAAATATTTTATTACTATCCACAACAACTTTCATTTACATCATACTTTACCATTTAAAAATCATTTTGCATATATTATCTTATTTAAATAATGGGAAGTTGGTGAAAGTCTTATGTATGCAATAAGAAGCTCAAGAAGGCATATAATCCAGTCAAGTTATTAAAATTATACTTTTGAACAAAATGACAATTTTGCTATACAACTCAACTGAAGCAATTTTCCAGTAAACGTATGAAAGAGAGCAGCTTCCATTTCCACTCATTCATTGTGTGTAAATCGAAACGCCACGCCTCTTCTGGTAGATCACAAAACCTTAATAATGCGCCACCCTGCCTCTGATTGCTCTGGGTCCTGCAAAACCCTCAGCAGGGAAAGAGAAGCTAAACATTTGGGGTGGGTGCCACAGGCTCTCCCCGAACTTCACTTCTGAATCCCAGTACTGTCATTTATTAACATGGGAGCTTCACAAAAAATTTCAGAATAAGCAAGATTTGTGATTGTTTGGCATCTGTAGAACTCAACAAACACATGCATGCACCCTCTAACTGTGCTCTGGGGTCATAAGCAGGTATTGGAAGTAAGCGGAATGAACGTCTGCCTATCAGTCTGATCATTCAACTGCAGCTAACATCACTGATTCTTCTCAGGTCTAACTTTGAAAACGATTCAGAGACAGACAAGTGGGCAGGTCCTCTTATCACCTTCTATGTAGGTTAAGTCTGTAAGCATTCCAGGCTGTAGAAATGTTTCTATATGTTGAAATATAATAGGAATTGATCATAAAAGCGATAAGCTGTGCTGTTCACTCAGGTAATTATTCCCCATATACATATATAGGTATTCCATGATTTAAGGAAGCTCTAGCAGGACAGCGGGGTTCAGGACAGAAGATAGAGATAAATCAGTATCTGTGTGTGTGTGTGTGTGTGAATAATTAGAAACAAAAGCCCTATATGACTGTATAATACCTGTTTGTAACAACTAGATAGTTTGAGGGCTTTCTATTGGCTGGTTTTGCTTTATTTGGTTGTGTTTTTACTCATTCATTGAATGGGATATACAAATGGTGGTATATCCATACAATGGAATACTACTCAGCCACAAAAAGCAATGAGCTATTGAAACCTGTAACAACTAAAACTTAATAGTTCTTTGTGATGAAACACTTAGCAAATTAGCAATGAAAAAGAATGACCTTAGCTAGAGAAAATAAACCTATAAAAAAACTACATTAAGCAAGTGATCCAGCAATTCCACTTGTAGTTCTATATCCAATAGAAATAAAAATATATGCACATAAACACTTGCATGTGAATGTCCAAAGCATCACTATTCGTAATAGTCCAAGATAGGAAACAACCTAGTGTTTAACAACAGGTTAATGGATAAACAAACAGTGGTATATCCATAAAAAGGAATATTAGTAGGCAATGAAAATAAATGAAGCATTGATACATGGTTCAACATGGATGAACTTTGAAAACATGATAAGTGAAAGGAGCCAATCATAAAAGACCTCATACTGCATGATTCCATTTATATGAAATGCCCAGAGAAGGCTGGGAAGGGGATGGAACTTCTTTTTGGGGTGGTGAAAATGTTCTAAATTTGATTGTGGCAGTGGTTGCAAGACTATATAAATATACTAAAAACAATGCTTTTGCACTTTAAATGCATGAATTGAGTGATACAGGAATTATATCTCAATAACCTTAAAAATAACCTTAGAGCAGTTTTTATAGTGCTAAAGATGAAAGGAATTCCATTAAATAAAAAAGATGACCCACTCTACCCCACTTCTTACCAGTATTAAAAGAAAACAAAACAAAGGATAAAAAATTTTAAAAGACAAAATACCATAATCTTCACAGACCATTCACACAAAAATCCTGTTGGATTCTACGAACAAATTACAGAAGTAATGAAAGAGTTTAGCAAGTTTGCTTGCTATGAGATCAATATATAAAAATCGATTGCATTTTTATATAAAAAAGAAACTCTTAGCAGATGCACCTTATAAAAAAGATAGCACTTCCAAGATCAACAAAAACTCCAAGGAGCCTAAGAATGAATGAAACAAAGAACAGTGCACAGCCTTTAAGAAAAATGTACATACATCATTGAAAGGCATAATTAAATTAAATGGGCTGACAGCAAGTCCATAAATAGGAAGACTCAGAATAGTCAAGCTGCAATTCTCCCCCAATTTCCCAGAAGTAGAACACACATAATGTGGAAATTTGATACATGGCAGAGATGACATTACCACTTATGGGACAAATGGCAATCTGCTCAACAGCTGGTATTAGGACAAATCATTTATTTATATGGGAAAGAAGAAAATGAAATCTTTGCCTTATGCTAGGTCAATAAAAAAGGGTCAATTACAAATGAATTAAAGAATTTAATGTAAAAAGGTATAACTTTGCAATTATTAAAACATGGGAAAATGTTTTAATGTTGTTTTAGTAGGTAAGATTTCTTAAACAAGATTCCAAAAGCATAAATCCTAAAGAGAACAGACTGATCAACTTAACAACACTAAAATAAGCACTTCCATTCATCAGAGGACTTCATCAAAAAATGAAACAGCAAACTGAAGAAGATGGTTATAACATTCAACTAATAAAATATTAGTATCCAAATTTATTGAGAATTAAAATAACCAGAAAAGCACCAATAGAGAAATGTACAGACATAAATAGGCATAAATGTACAGACATGAATTTAATGGAAGAATAAAAATGAGTATTTAATAAATTTATAAAAGTGCTATTAGTGCAGAAGTCAGGGAAACGCAAACATCAAACCCACCATATTTGCTATAACAGCCCCAACATATACTTTGGAAAGAGCAAGTTTTGCTGAGTATATGGAGAAAAAGATTGTTCACTGCTGATGGGAATGTAAGTTTGTACAGCTACTTTTGAAAGCTTTTTGGCATTAGAGAGGAGTTGAAGATACTCCAGTCCTACAAGACAGCCAGTACTTTTCCGTGCACACCCAAGAGAGATACTTGTACCCCCTCACGAGGGCTCCCGCATAATTATGTCCCACACCATATGTTTCTAAAAGCAAAACCTGCAAAGTCTGCAAAGTTCTTCTCAGGAGAAAAGATAAATGCATTTGGCATACTCACATGATAAACTAGGAAGCATCAGCAAAAAAGAAAAAAAAAGAAAAAAATGCATAATCTACAAGCACCTATAGCAACACACAAAAAGACCTGAAAAACATTACAGTTGAGTTTTAAAGAAGCATGTTGCAAAGACTATGTAACCTAATCATGCACGAGTCAAAAACAGAAAAACCAAATAATATCTTGCATATCTGGGTGCATACGTTTGGAGAAACATAAAGAAATCTAAGGGAAAGAATAATATCTCAACGATATTCAGTTGAGAGCTTACCTCTGAGTTAGTTAGAGACACCATGAGGGAAGGGCAGAGAAGAGTCTCCGACTACTGACCAAATTCTATTCCTCAGCAGGGCTATGGCATTGCTTTTAAACCACACATGTAAAAATACCACACATTCTCCATTGTATATATCATAGACAATGTAATACTTGAATGCCACTATCTTAAAATAAAAGACTTGTTTTGAAAAATTGCTTATATAGAATAATCTTAATTTTTTCCTTCATTAATAAAGCTCTATTAATAAATGATAGCATTTAAAAAATAGGCTATCAGTCCATTTTAATAGAAGCCTTTTTTTAAAAATATATCTTTATTGACTTCAGAGAGGAAAGGAGAGGGAGAGAGAGAGAGGTAGAAACATCAATGATGAGAGAGTCATTGATCGGCTGCCTCCTGCACGTCCCCGACTGGGGATCGAGCCCACAACCCGGGCATGTGCCCTGACTGGGAATCGAACCATGATCTCCTGGATCCTAGGTCAATGCTCAACTGCTGAGCCATGCCTGGCTGGGCTTGATAGAATACTTTTATTTGGAAGTATCTTATTCTATCACTGTATTCCGTTAGCATCTCAGAGTTTTATTTGGTTCTGTACTTTTCTAACTGAAAATGAAGGGATTCTCCCTGGGAATAATAATGCGAGTTAAATCTTCTGTGAAAAATGGTGCAGCCAATCCCCTGGCAGGAACACTGCCATCTCTTTTATAACTTACTTCTTAAAATTCCCTTATTTTGTAGTTTTTAATATTTCTTTTAAAACTTTCAAATATTCTATGGAGCTTCATTTCTTCATTAGTTTATAATTCCTTTGTTCAGACTCCATAAGTGCACACGAAACTAAGTTCTGATTGATTTTTTCCCTCTGGAATGCTAGTTCATTAGCCAAATATAATAACTATTTGAAATGGTCAGATTTAAGCTTAAAATACACTTGTGTCCTTACCCCAAAGGGTAGATTAAATAGAATTGAACTCATTCAATTCTCTCTCTTGAATTTTGATCCTGCATTTGCTGTGTCCTCTTAGTATTAAGTGATTGATCATGCACATGAAGGTTAACTTGATTATAACATCCTGTTAGAGACACTAAAGAGAGCAGTTTCAACAAGGAAAAGATCTTGTTCACATCCCTACTAGGTAAAGTCACATCCTAAAGGGCAGCATTAAGATGACACGAGGGCAGGAAATTTACTTTCCTCATTCAGAACTGTACTCCTAGTGTCTATTACACACACATAGTTGGTCCATGATCTACATGTGTTGAATGAATGAATGAATGAATGAATGAATGGTGGATTAATGAGGTCTTCCACTCCTTCCACTCATAAGGGAGGACTTTATAAACCCAAGTACCTATTGATTTTTCCTTGTTTTGCTGACCCCAGCAACCCATTCACAAGGACATGGGCAGCTCTTCTCTGAATTAGGAACTGAACAGGCAGGCGTCATTTAGACACAAGTTCCAGAGGGAAGCCATTAGCTTCCAAGATCCATCAAAGTCTCCGCAGCTTTAAAAATGCTAACCATTCAAATGTTTAAGTAATGTTGAGATCCTCTTAGCCCACTTTCATCTCGTTTGTAAAATTTGTTTCTAGTACCAGGTTACAAAGGTATTAAATGAAACATTAATAGTAGGACACAGCCACTCAAAATTACAGTGACCTTGAGCAACTATCCACTTGAGGGCAAATCCAATTTTTGCACTGATGAGACAGGGTCTTAAACAGGGTGATGCTTCAGTGAATCATGACTATATTATTACATACATATTGTTCACCCATTAATTTAAGAACATCTCTTTACTGCGGTGTTCCCTGGCAGAGAATGCCAAGAGTTAGAAACTCTGTCTTCAGTTCGCTTGATGTTGTCATAGCTACCCGCTAAATAAAAGAAAAAAGAAGAAAAGGTATAAAACAACATCTCTCTGTGAAGATGAGGGCATTTCCTATCTCCTTGTGCATGGGACAGGTAAGTAATAACTATAATGGTCATGGCAATTCATCAATTAATTAATTAGGAAGAGGACTGGCTCATATACATCAAATATTTTCTCAGAGACAAACGCTGTTATTTGTTGTAAACACATTTTCACATGTACATCTCACAATGAGCCTCTAAGGTAAGTACTATCTTCCTAACTTACAGGCAGATATGTGGAGTTTCTGGAGGACCAGTGTCACACAGATAGCAAGGAGCAGAACTGAGTTGGAATCTAAAACTTAAAGGCCCCAAACTCCAATGTCATAAACAGCACCCTGTGCCACTTCCTAAAATTAGAGACACTAAAGGGAGCAGTTTCAACAAGGAAAAGATCTTGTTCACATGCCTACTAGGTAAAGACACATCCTAAAGGCAGCATTAAGACGAATGCCCTCCTTCAGTGCACACTGGGCATTTATGACATGGCAGGCAATATGTGCCTCCCAAAAGACAGAATGAAACTTCTCCTTAAATGAAGAGTGTCACAATGACAGTGAGTTTTCCACAGGTGGAGACCAGCATTTACACATTAGAGACAGAAGGTTAATTGCTAAGTTTTGAGTAAAACTGGCAGTCAATCCCTTGGATAGAGCTTTCCAATAAAATCTTGCTGAGAGTTACATTCTTGAGTTAGTGCGTAAGACTAAGCAACAATGTGTGAGGATTTTTAAACTTCCTCAGCTCTTGAGGTACTAAGCAAACAGATGTTGGAGAAGGCTGGGACTTATGAATACAGCTTTACTGTCAACAAATTAGGCAACATCTTTGCTGCCTGCTGCTAATGCAGCAATCTCTTACATTTAAAATTCTATGATGGTTCCTCCTGGATAAAAGGGAATTTGAATACATTCACATACATGAAATAAAAAAATCAACGGTTCCTTGTTGCAAATGGGCAATGCTTGTGATGGAAGCTAAGCTCATAGTGTTAGCCTAGCTTACCAAATGTGTAATTTTTTTGAAATAAATAATTTTGCAACCCTACGTTGTCTCTTTGATACAAGTAAGTCCCCAGACCCTGCCAACTCTAACTCTGAAACCACTGTAAGAGCTTGGGACCTTGGTTGAAGTTTTCTGACCTACCTCCTGGACAAGAGCTACCATCTCTCATTTGCGCTGTCACCAGCCTTCACAAGCTTCAATCCATTCTCCACACAGCTGGCAGGAGCAGAGCTGATTTCATCACTTCCTTGGGTAAAATCATCTTCCATGTTCTACTGCCCAGTCAACAAAACCCAGAGTCTCCAGGTCTCTGGCCTGACCCCTAGAGCTGCTCACAGAATGGTCACGTCTGTCCGTAACTTCATTCAACACCACTCTGCCCCTGGGGTTGCTATTCCACCCACACTGATTCCAAGCGGACTCTTGTCTTCCTGACTTTCCCTCTCCCCTCTAAGCAATGCCTTTATCCTATTTCATTCCCTGACAGTATTTCACTTCATTGACACACAAATACCTGTCTGTGACACCATCCCTGGCATGACTTCCTGTCCTCTTCACGTCACCAAGGAATTTTATCATGCTTTCCAAGCTTAGATGTCTCTCTCTGTGTTTGGCAATGAACCCCTGGAGGCCAGGAGCCGCACTGAATTCATGCATGAAGCCCAGGAGTGCTGACTGGCACGCTGGAGCCCTAGAAGTACTTCAGAACATTTTTAAAGTGGGACCAGTGGTTATTTCTTAAGAGGCCCACTGCACGTGATTTCTCAATGTGAAACACTCTGTTCCTGTTCCCTAGCTTTACCCCAGGATTTAGTCAAACTAGAAAAAATATCTAGACCATCTGAGGCAGTGGACATCATACTTACAAACTTCTTTTAGACCGTGCTTCCCCAAATATGAAGTCCATGCCTTGACCTAACTGGAGATTTCCATGTAAAAAAAACCAAACTATTTACACATATACATATATTGACACCGATCTGCCTTCCACTGAGGCGCCAAATCTATTTGGTAATGTCCTGCTATCCTCATTTCTTAATTACTTTGACATGTTACTTAATTTCAAATAATGTCCCCGCACTAAAACATTCAGATGTGACTTGCTGCCTATAACGAAAGGTTTGACTGAGATGAAGAAGAGCTCGAGAGTAGAGCTAGACAAACCTAGACACCCATCTTTTCCTATTTTAAGATGAGAAAATTGAGGCCCAGAAACCCCAAATGACTCGCCCCAAGTGACACCTTGAGTGTGTTGACGCCATACCATGATCCCTCTCGCTTATAAAAACACTCCCCTGCTCTCCCCCCACTGCCATTCCACATTATTCACTGGGACACGCGACGTTCACGGTGCACAGCAAGCTCTCCTCGCCCAGTGCTGGCGGCTCAAGTTCTCTCTCCTGAGCGACTCAGGTGCCCGTTGCTATTTTGTCGGTTGCAACGTCCCTGGTTACCAATCCTCTGAAATAAGTAAAAAGGAACAAACAAATATAAAGTCTTTTGACAATTATGCAACAGCGAAGGCGTCGCCTGCAGCTCCAGCAGTGGGTAGAGAGGCGCGTCCTGTGGCGCCATGTGGCTGTTCATCTACATCATGACAATGCGGTGCTATCCCGATACCTCATTTCAGCCCATAGAGGGAGGATCATTTTCCAATCTTTCACAGAAAAATTAAGAAAGAGACTTCAATGAAAAGATGATCTTTATATTATTCAGGAAGGAAAAATGGATATGATTTGCTAGTAACAGTGTGAAAGAGGGTGTGTGAGATGCTAACGGTTACTTACATTTTGCATTTAATCTTCACAAAGTTACAGAGGAGATTATTCCCATTTGTGTAGATGAGAAAAATGAAATTCAGAGACATCAGCAAAGCCTGGCAATACCACAAAAACACAATAATGATATTTACCTCTAGCTGATGAAACTCAAACTTCACCTTTCATATCTCTAAGTTAAAAATGTTCTCAGGATGAGAGAATATATGAAGAATCTTATGGAATAATTAAATTTATAAAAATTCAGTTCTCAATCAACCAGAATATTGAATTTCAAAATATATTAGAGTTGGTTTTCCTAAAATACCTGTTCCATAATGCAAAACCTCTAAGTAATATAAGGTGTGATTTTGGAAAACAGTCAGGCTTCAAAACTGATGCAAAAGAGTTGATTTAGCAGTTAGTATAAGACATATACCAAATGAGTACAAGCATTCAATCTTTTTCAGGACCCACATCGAATTCTCCAGACACCTGACTATTCGTTAACCCACAGAAACCTAGAACAATGTGTTTAACATGTGCTGTCCACTGAATTCGCACACTTTACAGTGATACCTAATCCCAATGTGATGTTGTTAGGAGGTGGGTCTCTGGAAGGTGATTAAGACATGGTGATGGAGCCCTCATGAATGGAATCAGTACCCTTATAAAAGACACCCTACAGTGCACCCTAAACCCTTCCACTATGTGAGGACACTTCACAAAACCTGTGAACCTGGAAGCAGGCTCTCAGCAGACACCACATTTTCCTGTGCCATGACCTTGGACTTCCTTGCCACCAGAAATGTGAGAAATAAATTTATGTTGTTTATAAGTCACCCAATCTATAGTACTCTTTTATAGCAGCCTGGAGAGACTTAGACAATAGGATAATTAACATTTTATAGACATAAGTATTAGTATAATTTGTTTATTGGCCATTTGCAAGAGAATACTGAATACTTGCTCTGGATGCATTTAAAAGTAGTGATAGTGTATACTATTAACACCCTTTACCTTAATTGTATAAGAAGGAATCTCATAAACATATTCAGATAAAGAACTTCAAAATAACTGTAATTATTGGGATGTGAGGTGAAAGAGAAAGAAGAAGCAAAAAATTAGTCCAAAAATGTTCGTATCCCCAGCTCGAAAATGGACTGGGGTTATTTAGATGGTTATTTACAACATAATTCTAGACACGATTTAAGACTGAACAATAGCATTGTGGTGAGGCATCTTAGCGTGTGTGCTGGGGAAATAAAGATGCCTAGGGTCAAAAATCAATGTCTGGTCACTACATCTATAATATTAAATAATAAGATGTAACTCACAGGGTTCATTAGGAGTAAATGGCATGATCTATATAAGCCAATTAATGTTGTGCCTGGCCTGTGGAAATCGCTTGATAAATACCACCATTGTAATTATTAATTTATCACTATTATTGCTATTGTTATCACTATTATCATCATCTTCTTAAGATCAGAGTGACAGTATGAGACTAGGTCAACCACAGCTCCACACACAGAGTACATCAAACCAACAGGCCCTGGTGTCCGGGGGCCATTTTTAAAAGAAAACTAATTAGAATAAATAGTGGCACATAATATTCTGATCTCGCTTGGTCACAGGAATATATAATATTTGATATGAATTATAATTTATTATATATGTGTCATATATGAAAGATAAATATTCTGGAATATAGAGAGATGGAAATATTTACAGGTTAATATAACATATAATGAATTTTCTGAAACAATAGCAGTGAGAAAAGAATAGTAATAAAAGTACTGTATACTTATTCATTCAGTATTGACTGAGCAGTTGTGTGCTGGCCATTCCCGGGCATGTACTCCTAGTCTCTGCGCCTGAGGAATCAGAGAGCAGTGGAGAAAACGGAAGGGGGGCAGCGCCGACCCGGGTTGTTGAGAAGGCTCAACAGAGACGCACTGTGGGTGAGAAGGCAGCAGCTTTAAGCCGGGTTGTAAATTTTGCTACAGGATTAGGAGTTTGAAGGACACTAGGGTACTGTGGCGGTGGCTCAGCCCGGTGACCTTGGACTCTAGGCAGAGTGGGAAAGGCTCAGAGGCCTGACAACTGGGAGAACAAAAGAAGACGAGAGAAATAAGTGCTTCCCAGTTAAACAAGCAAATGTAAATGGTCTGGCTCTCTCTGAACGAGAAAGAGATCTGAGTGGAGACCTGAGCAGAAATGTGACGGTGCTGGGAAGCATGAACGTGAACCCTGAGGGCCCAGAAAGTATTCTAGAATATTCCTCCTGATTTATGTAGGGAAAGGGAAAAACTGTAATAGGAAACCCTAAAATAAAAACATCATTAAAAGTAAGAAGCTATGAGAGGCCAGGAAACTGAAAAGATGATAGATAGATAGATAGATAGATAGATAGATAGATAGATAGATGATAGATAGATAATAGGGAAAGATGGTGGGACATGGGTTAAGATAAGAAGAACAGGGGTTCATGAAGGGACTTAAGAAAACTAGGAATATCCTTGAGGAAGGCATCTGCTCTGGAATTTAGATGGGAAGGAAACGAAAAAAACACTTGTTTTAAAATAACTAAGTTGGCAATGCAGAGAACAATGTGAAAATATGTCCATAGTCTTTATATTTTGTTTTTTTTTCTTGTTTTTATAATGAAGGAGACATTCTAAATGACTTCACAAATATCACTGCACTGTTAATTCTGATTGTCAGTTCAATAAACTAAATGTCTCATTTAAATAAATCAGTATGACTTTGTTGGAAGAGTGATATTTTGACCACATGAGAAATGATCATGGGAACGAACAGCTATTCTCTAATTCTAATAAAAAAAATGTGTTTAATAAAAATTAAATTAAAAAATAATTCAATTGAAAGTGACTTTTTCTTTCTTTCTTTTTTTTTAAACTGGTAATCATATATTCACTGGTGGTAAGAATCTAGAATTCTGATTGTGAGTGACTTTTAGCCTTTGACTAGATGGCTGTGTTTGGAAATGTGTGTATATGTATAAACACCAACATAATAAAAAATTAAAACACAAAAACTTTTAAAAGTAATTAATCATCTAAGATGTCTGGTTTTCAAAATAAAATATTTGGATCTACTTATTCCTTCCGTATTTAAAAAGAATAGATGTCAGTATCTACTTTTTAAAATACCGTATCCTATAGAAAAATTTTACAAATGCACAAAATGCCTGATTTTGAGAAACAATTATATTCATGTATGATTTATTTCCTTAAGAGAGTTCAGTGGCCATTCTTTTAAATATATACATTTCATTGTGACATAAATGTATGGAGCTACGTGACTTACGTTTCTTCGCCACTAACTAATTTAACCAGAAGTCCATATTTTCTCTAAAATAAGCCTGGGTTCTTTGCAGCTATGAAAAAGATCTGTACACTATTTATAGAATTGTTGGCACCTGGGCTCATGGAACTTAGTTAATGAAGAGAACGACCTTTGATAACATTTGTAACATTAATTCCTTTTGTATTCCACTTGCTGAAATGTAGCAGATATATTTGTGGAAACGTGCTTGCAAAAAATTCCATAGCTCATCTGTGGGAAAGAAAGAGCAAGATATTTTCATGTATATATTACATCTCGTCATTTTAAAATTATATAATCCAATCAGAGTCTTGGGCATCCACGTTATAAAAGCAGTGAGGTTAAATGATTGCTTTGTTTAGTTGTCCTTCTTCTACATGAAATAATGACCCCCTTCCACATTCAAATACCTCCGCTTCTTAGAATCAACACCGCATATTGTTTTAAAATGTAAATCCAAAGGTATGTGTATATGCATGAAAAATAAAGTCGGTCATATAAATTAAACTTTCCAATGGGATACAGATAGTCACAGAGTAAAATTTATTTTCTTTAATAAAAAACTTTCATAATTCAACTTGCTATAATATACAGGTGAGGTAATAGTAGGTTTACAGTTGTGAGTATGCGAAACACAGAGTTTATTCTTGTATTATTATTTGTTACTGTATTATTTTCCATACAACTGCAAACCTACTTTTGCCCAGCCCTGTGCATCTAATACAACCTAATGAAAAGCACTGTATTAATTCTCCATTATTGCATAACCAATTACTATCAACCGAGAAGCTTCAAACATTAAAACAATGTCCATTTTTTTAACTTACAGTTTTGTAAGTTTTGTACAGGTCAGTGTCTTGCAAGGTTATCACTGGAGTTTGCCCTGGGTTACTTTCCTGTCTGGAGGTTCTAGGGAATAATCTTCCAAATTCATTCAGGTTGTGAAATAAATTCAATTCCTTTTGGTTATAGGACTGAGGTCCCCTTCTCTTTGCTGGCTGTAAGTTGGGGTCATTCTCAGACCCTAGGAGCCATGTGCACTGCTACCCACGCCAGCAGGGAAGACTTTATCATGTGATGTCAAATTTCTCTAGCATTGAATTTCTGACTTCCTTCATCTCTGAGCTCTAGACCATTGCCATCCTCATCGTCTTCATCATTGTTGTGTCATCATCATCATCATCATCATCACCATCAAGTCTTTCAAGAGTCAGGTCTTCTTTAGGAGGAGTTTATAAGATAGGTCCAACTGTGATTTGAATCTATTTCTCTCCCATTATGTTTTTGGTGCCCATGAGAATCAAGGGGTATAAGTAGACATCAATTTTGTTGTCCTTAAATTTTCAGTAGCACTTGAGGAATCTCTACACATCCTTTGACTGAAGGTTAAAATATTCTGTGTCAAGGAACCTCTAGTAGGGTCAACAGAGTCTCATCCCCGGTGCTTTGTTAAGTTCTAACGACTCCCAAGAAAGGGGCACCTGCCCCAGTCTGGACTGGTCAAGAAGGCCTTCAGAAGGGTGTGCGCCCTCAGCCGAGTATCTAGAATCATAGGAGGAGGGGACCAGGAAAAAAGGGGAGGGTATTCTAGATGGAAGGGATCACTCAATCATAGGCACCAACTGGGAAAGAGTGGTATATTTATGGAGTTGCAGAAGTGGGAAAGAAAGGTCCTTCATAGATATGGTTCTGATTTATAAATATACAGATCAAACTCCCACCACAGGGAGGACAGGTTTGTGCAGACTGCAATCAGAGGGATGAGTCAGAATATTGTTACCGGGGTCTGTGCAGAGTATGACAAAGGCAAGGGCACAGGAAGGTCCTTAGACAACTGAACTTATAAAACCAACTCTGGGGTCCCAGCCTGAGAGGGAATAAATGGCTCATAGGGTTGCTAGACCAAGACCTCATGGATAAGCCTTTGCTTGAGGGACAGGTGTGAGCCAAGTCATCACAACTGGTGAGAGGGTTGGACTGGGCTGCTAGCAAGAGGGACTGGATCATGACCCTAAATAAAGGGCACCATCAGCATAAATAATGTAGCCTCAGGTATAATTGGTTCCGAGCAATCAGGGAGAAGGTATGCAACCAGACTGGTTGCAGAAGGGAGAATATTCTAACAGCTTGGAAAGGTTTCGGCTGGAAGTAGAGTGAAGAAAGTCGAAATAGGAAGAAATAGTGAAATTTTAGCTGCAGTGAGAGCATCAATAATTTCTTTATAGAAGAATTACCATTCTTCTATATAGAAGAATTACCATTCTTCTATATATTTCTTTATAGAAGAATTACACTTAGACGACCACTAAATGATCCGAATTCTGGAAGCTACGGTATGCATTTGGATGCTCGGAAAAGTCTGAGAAGCGTTTAAGAGCTCACGATGGTCCTACTTGTGGTTCTACCCTCGATACTTGGATGTAGAAGCTGATATTCGGCAACACCGGATCCAGATTCTCCCTTCTCCAAATCCTCAGTGTTGTCATTTTTTATTTGATCGACTATTATAAAGTTGACAGTCATAAATGCACACTAATAACATTTTTCCATCAGTTTAGACTGTCAGTGTGATGACCAAGAATGAGGTCTCAGGAATCAGATGAAGCAATGTCCTATCACCAATGAAGGCAGAGGAAAACCAAACTATAATGATCATTTTTACCATTTATATAAAAAGCCTGAAAAGTATTTGACTTTATTTTTTCTATGAAACTCTTACCCCTCCCTAACACCTCTACAAAGTATGAAGCATTTAAATTATCAGACTTCTTTACCTACCCTCCTTTTTCAAACATTGTTTATATTCTTTTTTTTTTTTTTAATTTTTAAACATCCCTTTTGATGTGCTAACTAGGTTAGTCTATCACCCTTAATAAAGACTTGAATTTCCAAAGGCATATGTCTGAAGCTGAGCAAACAACTAGGTTATGGCCAAAAAAAAAAAAAGAAAGAAAAAAGAAAAACAACACACAATGGAAGCTATGCATTGGAATTTCTCCCGTGAAATATCAGTAAATTGCCTGTACTATTCAAATGCAGATTCATACATTAGAGATTTCCAAAATACAAAATAAGTAGGCTTGATGAAGTCCGATTATTATAGAGATATACGGTGGAGGAAATAATTTGGCAGTATCGGCTGTACCTACCCTATTCCTTGGTACACATTTAACCAGAATGCCTGATAATGCACTATGAGCTGTGAACTAAGGACACCAGATGCAGCGTGAAGAACTGAACACTGTCACGGGTAATTTTTTCTGTCTACTTTGGTAGCTCACTGACGTGTTCTATCCAAGATACTTTGGACCCCAGAAAAGAAATCAACTCAAATCAAGTGGGGTGGGGGGTTAAAGAATTTAAAAGGAAATATCATAGATGCGACACCTGCAGCCAGTCCTAGTGATAACCAAAGCGCTCTCTTTGACATTCAGGAACAATATGTTCTCTGTCTGTGGGACTGCTCTCTGTCCCACAGATTCCTCCACTAGCACACAAACCACAGGGTACCATCCCCTAGCGCTCACCACTGGATGTCACAGACTTGGGGTCACTGATTTCACAGGAACAGGAGCCCAATTTCTTACAGGCTTGTTATTGAACAGATTGCCCTTGGGTTAGACACTCATTTCTGATCCAATCAGAAGTTGAATTGAGGTACAGGGCATAACATGGTCCCCCAGACCTGCTCCCACCAGGGACTGGGGGTGGGTGAAACAACATAAAAGATGTACAGTATGCAAAAATATCCCACAGAAAAACCAGGAGTATGCATTCAACAGGTAATCTGACCAATCAGAAAACAACGGGTTTCAAAGCCAGATAGATGCTAATTCAGTGGGGCTTATGAGCCCAGAAAACAGGCTTTGCTTCTGAGGAGGTGGTCAGCAAGGACACCCAGCTCTTCAGTACAGGTAGTAACACACACACATACTTATAAATGTTATTTTCCTCCCTACCTTAGATCGCCACCTTCCACCTTCCAGTCAACCCTCCGAACACAATTTCAAGTGGACACAAATGACTTTTCCCTTTTCTTGTCCACCATGCTTCTGCTAATTTGGGTGTTCAGACAAGTCTGTGATGCACTTAAGAGATCACAATTTACCTACTTTCTGCTTCTTACCCCCGAAGTCCTATGGAAGTGGATATGCTTCCACGTACTCCAAATACGGCTTTGCAATAGAAAAAGATATCCTTCCAAGTGACCTAGTCCAACAAGAAGAGTTGCAATGATTTCTATTTAAAGGTTTACCACTGTTCCAGGAAGCCAAGAACAATGTTAAAAGACTAATGCCAGGTGCCTCCAAAATGAAACATTCCAACTACAAACCTACTCTGCGACGATAAATGCTTTAGAGCAATGGAAACAATGATGTTTTAATTCTTTTGTGGCAGCAGGTAGCTAAGAGCTCACCGAACTCAAGCTCCTGCTTCCTAAGCGGAGTGGGTGTAGACCCCAACACTAGGAATCCCCGCCCCACTCCCATCTAGGAGACACCATGTGACTGGTGCTCACCAACGGGGTGTGGGTGCAGCGATGTGTTTGACAACGAGGCCACAGGAGCCCTCAAGACAGAAGCTGGGTCCTTGCTCAGGGCATAGAGGGGAAGCAAGGACGCAGCTCCCTGACAAGCATTCTCTGCCTCTACCTCTCGCATGAATGAAAAGCAATCAGCTATTGTGTTAAGTTACTATAATGCTGGCGTTGATTTGCAGCAGTAACTTGTTTCCTTAACCAAGACACTTCCCTAAAATGGAGTACCAAAAACAGCATAGAACAAGATGACAGGAAAAGTACAATGCATTTCTGAGAAATGAAAGTTGACTTATAGAGCTTTATGTATGTTTATTTCACACACACGCTCACTCACACTTTATTTTTAAATATAAAAAACAAGGTCTTAGGTGTGTAATTTAGTTTGTGGCCAATTGACTATATTTTGTTTTGTTTTATTTTTAGATACTTCTAAACCAACCTCTAAATGAATAACCATTCTATCTATGGATCTGAAAAGTTTTTTACACATGGCAATTGAATGCGTGGTTAACACGGGAGGACCGATTTTACTATTTCGCACCATATATTAGCAAACAATATAGGTTACATCACAATGTTGTCTCTTTCATTTCCAGAACCTGTAGCTCTGAATCATTTAGAAAAGAAAAACTGGGAGACTGATACGGCATCTCCTGATTTCAGTCAACCTGACTGAACTAAAAGCCTTCTTTTGTGTAAAATTACGCATCATTTGCATTCAGGGCAGGGATTAATTTGGTTAAAGGAGTTTCAAGTACAAATCAGGCTATTTCGGGCATCTTTTGAGCATCTTAAATCAGGTCGGTTACAATTCTTTTCCCAGCGTCTGAGTGCACGTTCAGCTCCGCTTCTGGCTTTGCAGGGAGAAGATAACAGCCCAGCTGAGCTTCCCCGGCCCCTGAGGGCGCAGACCCGGGGGTGGGGGTGGGGGGGGATGGGGGGGATGGGGGGGGCCAGTACCTGATGCTGCTCATGCTGCCCGTCTCCGACCCCAGCTTGCATCTCTCCAGCTGGCTCGCCACGATTTGGCGTTCTGCCTCCAGCTCGCGAGTCAGTCTTTCGAACTGTAATTCCTGAAAGAAAACCACCGGAGAGATTAATTCCATCATCTACATACAAAGAGGAATTCAGACCCAAACGGCAGGATGGTCCAGGGGGAAAATCCGATTTACGAAGATGTGAAATTTGAGAAAGGAGAGTGTTGACGCAGAATCCAAGAAGGGTTTGCAGTTCGGAGAGACCCGAGTTTGCATCCCAGGCCTGGGGCCCCTTAGCCGCAGGGCCTTGAATAAGTTATTTAATCTGAAGATCAATTTTATCATCTATAAAATGGACTTACAATACTCTTTTCATAAGGACTAAACGAGACACTGTCCATGAAAAGTAGCCTTTGCTATGTTTGGCGGACGACCAGCACCCCCCAGATACCAAAAGTGAAACATTTAATTTTTTTAGGAATATAGTGTTTATTTCCTATCGGCCTTCAGGTGGCCTCACTATACTAATTTGATCCCCATATTAGTTACACACTGCAGACTGAAGAAAGGTAACGCTTAAACCTACACCGCTTTATGCTTTAGATTTCAGCAGAATGCAAGGATACTGACTCCACACAGGGTAGTTACTAAGGGAATAACCTTTGAGATTCTGCTATATCATTTTAAAAAACAGCCAATTAAACCAATGAAGAATGGTTCTACAAAGCGGCCCGAAATCCACTGTCCAGGGATTAACGTTATTGAAAAATGATTCAGTGAGCACGTCAAGAATCTTAGCTGTTCCAACTACTGGGCTTTGTACCATATTTTAGTCTTTAGACTTTGCCATACACTTCCATTTTTAAGTAAATATAATCATAGCAAATCATGTGTTTTAACTAAACATTTCAAGAAATGTTTTTACAACACCACATTTAACTTCTTTTTAAAAGTAAACTATCTGCACAGTAACGTTTTGGTGAGTGGAAAACACGAGTGTTGAAAAATACTGAAACGTAGGGTTGGGGTCAGTTTGGAAAACTGAAATTCCCAGCACTGCAAGGGTTTGTCTTTCCAGAAAACATGAGTTATTTTTACTCACTACCCTGGGACACTCATGGGTGAGACCTTTAAAAAGCAGGATATATTGTGTCCTCTATGTGTATTAAAAATATCCTTGCTCTTTTCTGTAAGATATATATATTTTTACACTATTTAGGGGATCTATGTAAGAGACACTCTTCATACGACAGCTCAACTTTTCCCTTAGGGTGCTAAAACTTAGGAAGCATGCTGTTGTGTGAGATCAAACTTTTATTCTCATATATCCAAAGGGACACCAAAGATTATTTGTAAAGAATGAACACCAAGACCTCCGCTGAGCTTTTTTGTGTGGCTAGGCTTCCCTTCTCCCTTCAAGTTCTGCTCTTTTTTTGGTCAGTTTCTTTCCACAAAAAACATGCAAGTTCTAGAAGATTTTTCATTCCCGGGTTTTATAACAGATCATCTTAAATTCTGTGTAGAACAGGAAACCAACTTTTACCTTGGAATTGATAACACCTTAAAAACATAATAGCTGAGGACTATCGATAATTCACTATTGGTATTCTTTAAAGGACTTTAATGGGCTGCACGTTTGCATTTGTTAAAATATCCCAACACTGCAAGACAGCGCAGCGTTCTGAGTCGGGACTCAAAACCCTTCCCGGCTTCTGCTGGGCAGACACCGTCTGTGGCTGTGTCTGCTCAAGGCTGTGACCTCACTACATACTTTCTCCACTTCAGTCTTACGGGTGGGAGGTGACAGGACAGTTTTTCTTTTGCAGGCTGCCTTTTAAATACAGTCACAATTCCCAGTGCTCCTCATCACTTTGTATGGGGCTGCATTTCCATCTGGCATCATTTCCTTCTGTCTGAACCACTTCCCTCAGTATTTCTTCCAGCTTGACATGGTTCGCAGGAGTCTTTATTGGCCCTCATTTTTAAAGACAATTTTGCTCCATTGTTTCTTACCAAAAAAATCTATGGTATTATTTATTTTTGTTTGCTTCTCTACATGTCTATGTTCTCTGACTCCTTTTAAGATTTTTCTCTACTGGTGCTGAACCACTTGGTTTTCATGTTCCTTGGAGTTTTCTTGTTTCTTATGCTTGGGGTTCGCTGGGCTTCTTCAATGTGTGGATTTATGGTTTCCCTCAAATCTTAAACATTTTTAGCCATTACCTCTTCAAAAAATTCTTTCTCTCCCCCACTATCTCCTCTTCTTGTGACTACATTCAGTGTATATTAGACCACTTGGAATTGTCCCACAGCTCATGAACTACTTTCCCATTTTAAAATTCTTTATCTTTCCCTTTGTGTTTCATTTAGAATAATTTCTATTGGTGTCTCTGCATTAACCAACCTTTCCTTCTGCAATGTTGAATCTGCCACCCATCCTATTGAATGTATTTTTACCCCAGGCGAATCAAACATCTTGAGAAGTTTCATTTGAGAATTTTTTATATCTTCCCTCTCTGTTTAACTCTTTGAACACATAGAACACACACATAAAAACTGTTTAAATGTCCTGATCTAGCATCTGTGTCAGTTTGAACTGATTTTCTTCCTTGTATGGACCCTTTCTCTGCTCGTCTGCACACATGGTGATCTTTGAACACAGATCACTTTTAATTGTACCTTGTTATGTTCTGGTTACCTTCATATTCCTACAAACATCATAAACTCTGTTCTGGGGCAGTTACTTGGACGCAATTTGACACACTTGAGTCTCGTATTGATTGGTGTGGGCAACAGAGCAGCGTTTGGAGTCGGGCTAATTGCGCGGCCCAGGCAGCACCTTCTGGGTACCCTGCTGGGCACGCTGAACTGCGGCTCTGTCCAGCGGCTGCTGGGTGCGGATACGTGTCCTGGCCTTGGTGCGAGCAGCAGGTGGGATTTCCTCCCATTCTGTCCGCTGGTTCTTTCCCTGTCCCTGGTGGCCTCCTTATGCTCAGGGGCGGCCCGGTTCTCTACTGAAGAGGACAAGGCGACCCTCTGCAGGTCTCCGGGTTCTCAGAGCAGCACTAGCCTGTCTTCTGTCTCGCCCTGCAAAGCCCAGCCTTCCCACCTGCACCTTCCCGGACTCTCGGTGCTGCCTCCACACTCAGGGAGGCTCTGGGCCCTGCCTGGGCCCCCCTTCTAGGCTGTCCCGAGGAAACTCTCAAGGCAGGAAACTGGGACAGCGGCAGGGCTCAGTGTATTTGCGTGGTGCCTCTAAGGAATTTCCATCCTTCAATGCCTAAAGTTCAGGTCTCGAAAACTGGTGGTTTATATCTTCTGTATGTTTTTTGTTGCTGTTTCACGTGGAAGGTATTTCCAGGTCCTGTTACTGTATCTTTGCTGAAAGTTGCAGATTTTTAAGAATTAACAATTTTCCCTCTATGCTTGATATTTAAAAGCATATTTTCCACCTTATTTAAAAATTCGCACTAAATGAACAGGTAACCAGCTAAGTACTTACGTTTTTACAGTACTAAAAATTGAGGCTACCTTTGGGTTGTTTCTCTTATTTCTCTGATGACTTTTTAATTGAATTGACATTTTCTTTATTAAGGAAACTGAATCAATGTGCCTTTTAAAAATGTCCATTCAATAGATGCTTACTTTGTCATTGTGTATGTGAAACAAGCAACTAATTAAGTGGGTTATCCCTCTGAGCCTCCCTAAAGAGTACACAGTAAATGGCAGGTCCTTAAGGAACAAGGAAATTTCTCTTCTTCATCTAAAATGCTATATTTTATTAATATAATAACACAAACCATAATAAAATCATAGACTAAAATGTTTATTGAGTGCTGACTATTGAGTGCTTAATTACTAGGATGGTGTATATGGCAGAAATTTTTCTTGCTTGGTTTTTACTGTATATAGTGTCTAGAGTGGTCCTGGCACATAGTAGGTGCTTAATCAATATCTCTTAAATAAACGCATGTGCACTGAGCTAAGTGCTTTTTCTTTGTTACCTTGTGTGAACATCTTAAAACAGCTATTTTCTAGGGTCCTTTTTTTCCCCCCCACTTTACAAAAATGTTAGGGTAATTAAGGTGAAAGGATTAGCCTTGCTTATGGTGATGATTATGAAGGTATATATCTGAACTTATCAAATTGCATACATTAAATATATGCAAGTTTTTTGGTGTATCAAGTATACTTAAATAAAATTGCTTTTAAAATACCCAAAAATGTGATCCAGAAACTGTCCAGAGAAATTGAGAGTTCACGGGAATCAAGAACAGTGGCTGGGTTAGAGAGGACATCCTGTAGTGAAGGAAGGCTGAGGAAAATGCAAAGTAGTGTTAGACCTAAATCTCCTCATCATGTAGAAATTGTCTTGTTTCAGAGATCATAAAAATTTATAAAAGCAGCAAATATATGATGCCAAAGCTCATTAAAATTTATGAAGAGCCAGATTTAAATGACTGTCTCTCCTAGAATAGCACACTGAGTCACATAATACATTAGGATCATAAGGAAAAATTATACAGTTTTCTAACTTTGTCCTAAGTAGACTAAATTAATAATTAATTTGGCTTAATTAAATTGTGTTTATTAAATATTTTTAAATGGATAAAAGCATGTATTAGCTAACTCAGTATGAAAACTAAATCAGAAAACACTCACAGTTCCATTAATTCCTCAAATAAATAATACTTAGTTTAACATTATGGAACAGCATCAGTTAGGATCATACAAGCTGGACTTGAAAAAATATAAAACCTCAGAATAAAGAGTGAATTACGTAAAAATAGACTTGCCATGATTTCACTATTATGAGAAGGTGGGGAAGAGACTGGGCAAAAGTGGAGAATGGAGAAGATGGATGAGATGCTAGACAGTGGGAGACACCAGGATTTCTACAGCTGTGCCTCTGACTGCTGGACTCCAAGGACAAGATTCAAACTGTCCACGTCAGCAGGACAAAATGGGAAAGCGGGCCCACAACACATCCTGAGACTGCGTGGACTCCACATGCTCGGGCATCCATGCTTCTTTGTGAACCTCTCCTCCCAGAGAAAAAGGGAGTATTGAGGCCAGCACCCACTCAGACACAAGGCAGGGGTCCTGAGCAAAGTGTTCGTGTAGGTGAGCAGAGCAGTGAGAGGCGTGACAGGGCCGAGCAAAGGGCATGGGACTTCCAGGTTTACCCACTGTAGGGAGGACTCCAGGCTCCTCCACGATGAGGTCTCACAGAAAAGTCCTTCCTCCTGCTGAGTTAAGTTAAATGAGAAAGGAAACTCTATTGATGAGCAATAGAAGGCCCACCATTCTCATGACTTCTCAAGTGTGTACAATGCCATTATTTGTGATCCAACGGTAATCAACTTACACCTCTGTTCTTGTACTTTATGTATTTTATTACGATTATCTGTTCAAGCATGTGTAGTCCTCCTAGATTGTAAACCACTTAAAGAAGAGATGAGTCCAACCTTATCATTTTATCTGTAAGCGAAGCGCCTGATATTTAATTGGAGTTAGGTAAATGTTTGTTTATCAGTGAGTGGCCCACAGTCCGGTGTCACAGCTCCTTGGAATGGGATGGCCAAGTTGTTGGTTATGCAATAATCTTTTTCAAAGAAGGTAATCCAAGATCTCAATGGCATGTGAGAATACTTCTCGAAAATTTAAAAAAATCAGTAGTTCTATGAAAAGTCCTCCTCATCATGTTATTCTCAGAATTCATTACTCTAATCAATTGTGAGAATAAAGATGTGTGATCCCTACTTGAAAGAATTGTTAAAGATTTTTGTCTAGGTGATGTCTTGTTTGAATTTCCTCTGCTTTGCTTTTTCCTTTTGAATCAGTGTATGTCTAATCATATATATATACTATGAAATATATAAATATACGTAAAAGATTCATATCACAGTCATTTGTATGTCTAACTCTATAAAGGAAAACTGTCCTTATTGTTTTCAAATCCCACTGTACATACACAAATTGAAATGGGTCCGATATTTCTCAAGTGTATTTGAAAAACAGCAGAGTCCCTTCCTTCTCGTTGTCTCTTCTCCAGAGGCAAGTGCTTTCAACTGCATTTTCTGATTTGTATTTCCAAATCCCTACTAACTTTCTAATATTACTATTCCCTGAGTTGTTAGTTGCAGGCCTCACCCGCTGGATCCCCACCATGGAAGACGTGCATTCAGCCCCACTTTCCCATCTGCCACCATGCACGTACACATTTCCCCTCTCCCCCCACGTTCCCCATGTAGATGGCAATTTCAGGTAGAACAGTATCACGATGGAAATGCTTTACTGCATCATTTCTTTAACATCAACATACAATATTTTGTTTTTCCCATGTGAGTAGCTTGCCTTTTTTGTTATTATTGTTGATCTGTTCAGTTGTCTTTGTACTTATCATGAATCCAACCAAAAATTTCCCTCAATTTGTATAAACTTCTCTCAACATAAACACCAGAAATACGCCAACTTCATCTCCTGAGGGAGCCGCTTCTGGCGCCTTCCAATCGGCTCTCACCTGGCCTCTCTTCACAGCTGTCACCGGGGGCCTCCCTTCACCTCCATGCCATTTTCTCTGTTCCTCCAATGTGGTTTCCCTCTTTGCGGGACCTGTTGTCTTCACTTTCCTGTATTTCTTTTTATAGTGAAAATACCTTTTCAGAGAGAGACTGGATGGGAGGCAGCTTTTTGAGGCTTTGTATGTCAATTATGTTTTTATTCTACTCTCACATGTAGTTCTATGGCTCGGTATAGAAACAGAATTCTAAGTTGGAAATAACATCCTCTCGGGGCTTTGATATACACACAGTCGTTATTTTCTGCCTTCCAGTGCCGCTGCTGAGAAGTGTGAAACATCCTGAGTTTTTATTATTTTTGTATGAAATCTGATTTTACTTCCTCCCATAAAACGTGTAGTGTCTTCTATTGGTCCCCAGTGTTCTAAAATTTAATTGTGATGTGTCTTGATATAAATCTATTTTTAAACATTTTCTGGACATTTGGTGGGACCTTCCAATCGGGAAAGTTATGTTCCTCAATCCTAGCTTATTCTAGTGAAAAGAAAATTTATACTTTTCTTTCCTTTGCTTTCAATTTTTCTTATTACTGTTTTTCCTTTAACTTATCATTTGGACGCCAAAATCCGCTTCAGTTCTCTAAGTTTCTTCCTTTAATCTTTTTTTCTCTTCTAGTTTCCAGTCTCTTTATGTTTTGCTTTATTTTCTGGAAAGTTTCCTCTATTTAATCATATAGATCTCTAGCAAGTGGTTCACTGTTGTTGTTATACTTTTGATCTCTAAGACCTCTGAATATTTCTTTTATCATCCAGTATTTATTTTATAGATGTGAAACCATCTCTTTTCTCTCTCAATGATGTTATTATGTTTCCTTCTCTCAGCACAGTAACTATTTTATAAAGATTTCGTTTGTTTAGAAACTATCTTTCATGTAATAGGCATTTTGAAACATCTAAGTTCCCTGGCAGTCTGCTTTTATTTGGGGGGTAGGGGGAGAGGGTTTGAGGGCTGTCAGACTCTCAGCATAAATGGGCCTTGTTAGCTGTGCCCTTGCAGGAGAATCACTAGGTGTGCACATGCAAAGCTCCCAGAGGAGACTCTCCCAAGCTCCAGGTTTAAGTGTAAACATTTGGCTGCCCCTTTTCCACTTGGCCACCCCTATTTTAAAAACTGTGTAGAATAGAGGCCAGGGGCGGGGGGGGGGGGTGTTCAAAATGTAGTAAGTAAAATTTCACTTTTCCCCACTCTCAACTTGCAACACCCCACTTCCTGGAGTTGAGAAGCTAATTTCATCCCATCCAGAGAATAAACCTCTAGTCTTGACAGTGTGGAGAAAAAACAGTCAACCAGCTATGTACGGTGGGGTCAGCAACTTGGGGGTCAAACTGCTATTTAAACAGATTTTCAGCTAATCTCCTGCTTCTAGGTGTGCTTCATGCCTCACAGCCACACCTACAAACCTTGGAAGATGTTCCTTATAAACTGGCCCATGTGTTTAGTTTATTCTCTCTTGAACTGTGATGACTTACATGTGATAGTTTAAAAAGCATTGCTGCTTTCTTCGTAGTACACAAAGTAATTCTAATAGTTTATCCCTTTCAAGCTTGATGAAATATAGTTCTTTATTCACCCATTCTCTAGGTTTATGGGGTCATCTTGTTTAAAAAGTCTCATTGCCATTTTGTGGAGGGTGCCAGGTTTAATGTAAGGGTCCCATTCACCTTCTTTATTTGGAGGTCAAGTCATTTTCAAAAAGAACTTGGAAACCACAGAGAAAGGAGTGCATACCTGAGTAAGAGTGAACCTAAAATGCCCCTGGCCTTCGTAGCAGCTGCGAGTGCCCTGAGCTAGAACACTCTAAGTTACACAGGTTGGCCCTCCTACTTTCCCTCCAAGCAAAACCATGTCCCACATCAGGTTCCAAGACCTTGTTCTTAGAAGCACCATTAGCAACACCGTTCTGTGTAAAATGAGACGATGGACGATCATTTCTGCTATGACTCTGCAGGCTCTAAGATTCAATGATTTTAGGGAATCTGACTTTGTGACTGTGCTTGCAACACTGGAGCTAAATGACTGCTCAAATGTTTCCACGTGTTTTATTACGACGTGAACTACGGTTGGTATTGTTGTTTAAATGATGTCCTCAGATGTCCCTCTACCTGGGAGAGGATCAGAACCTAGGGCTGTGGTTCTCTGGCCTCTGGCTCATGGCTCTGCACAAAGGGTGAAAGACCAGTTTCCCACTGGGGAGATGGAATTTGCCCCCTGGTGTACCTCATGCCTGCGCTCATCAAGGGCTTGATCCCGGGTGGCATTTTTTCCTCACAGTGCCTTTCATTCCCATTTAACATGGATGAGTTGGCTTCACAACCACAACCTCCTGGCAGTGTTAATTTCATACCACTGAGACATGAAGGGAAGCCAAATGCGAGGGGAAGGTGGCACAAGTGACAGGGTAATAACAGGAAGCCTACAGCGAAGTGTCCAACAAATCTGGAAAGAACAAGCCACGATGTCGAGATGGGACTGAACAACTCAATGTCAGCTGTGCAGCTACGCAGGCCTCACTGCGGAGTCAAAAACGGTGGCAAAGAGCGCTCTGCGAAAGTTCACAGAACTGACAGGTAAATATTTTAAACAACCGCAATGTCATCCTGGGTCGCCTGGCAAGATAGAAGATGACAGGAATCAGCACCCTGACGTGGAATCATAGGCCCCTTTCTAGAGCAGTTTCAATAAAATAAAAATATAACAAAACAAGTCTTTCTGACTCAATCCTTCAAGCTGTAGGACTCCATTTGCTTGGCTCTGCCATTTTATCCTGGCAAATGCCTTGTTATCCAAATAAAACACATTTACTATAGTTTATTTAATTCATCTAAATGAGACAAAGACTCCATGTGATAAAGTAGGTAACATTCCCTGGTAGCTTAAGATGATACAAAAACCCATTAGGTCTGCCTGGCCTGCGTGGCTCAGCAGTTGAGCCTTGACCTATGATCCAGGAGATCACGGTTCGATTCCCGGTCAGGATACATGCCTGGGTTTGCTGGCTTGATCCTCAGTGAGTGGCGTGCACGAGGCAGCGGATCAATGACTCTCTCATCATTGATGTTTCTATCTCTCTCCCTCTCCCTTCCTCTCTGAAATCAATAAAGATATATTTTTTAAAAAGCCATTAGATTTGATAAAGAATTTAGTGATGCTATTACATTAGTGACTCTTGGCTACATCATGATAATCTCTCAAACTCATTTTAATGCCTGGTACATAACCCAGAACTACAGAATGAAATGTTATAGGTAATGGGGCCCTGATAGGTACATTTTGAAAAAAAATTCTACCTGTGATGTTTATATCCATAACTGCTTGGGAATGACTATTTGTGACAATAGCACATAATAATGGAAATTGATATGTTAAGTATTTACTTAGCATGTATCATATATTCTTCTAAGTACTTTACATACTTTAACTTACTCATTCCTCTTACAGACCCAATCAGGTAGGATTTTATTGTCTGAGATACTTCACACGTAAAGAGTTTAAGTAGCTTCCCCAAAGGTGAGCTGGGACTAGAACTAGGAAGTCTAACTCAAACTAACTCTTGAGAACCCCACTGTCTCAAAACACTATAACTCTTTTTTCTCACTGTTATAAGAGAGGCTATAAAACCAGGAAAATTACAGTTAAAATAACACAAATTTCCTTAATGAGGAATGACTATAGTTTATTATTTCACACACACTTATTTTAGTTTTCCTTGCCTTCCTATGAATAAAATACTGGAATTATTATGTTCAAGCACAGGAATAATTACACTCATTGTACTCTTCAAGTTCACACTATAACTGAAATATGCTTTTGTAATAATGATCCTTAATTTTATGGGGCACTGCCAAATTCACATATGCCCAATGAAGGCAATGAGAATGCGGAGGCATTGTGTTCCAACCTCCTTACCTATGTTAACTATGGTACATATATTTATAATAAGTCATTTGGCAAGAGAAAGTACCAAAACTCTAGGCTCATGAAATCCACATTTAAAAAAAAAAAGTCAATTGTAAAGGTGACATTTTCCTATACATTTGTGCTATATCATTTGCATGGCAGAGTAATCAATTTTCCCATGATTTTCTTTGTTTCTAACATAAAATTTGCTAACACATTTTACTGGTAGCTCTTTGACAACTGAGCATCTATCAGTATTTCAGGACTAGAATATGTCTCAAATTTCTTCAGGGGTCCCTAAATTCCCAGAGCACTCTCTCACTAAATCCTTAGAAATCAAAATTATTCCCCAAAAGAATGGTGACTTTCTGCTTAATTTTTGCTCTTCTGATATTGCTGCTTTCAGTACTACAATATTAAATTTCTCTGGAATGTAAATGAAATGAAAAAGGAATACCATCTTCTCACTAACAGAAACCACAGGTGAAGATTGAGCCATCCATGCTTACTTGCCTTGCAGCAAACCACAAGTCACAATTATTTTTGGAGTTATTATGTTTGATTTAAAGGCAAGGACAATGCTATCTTTTTCATCCAAATCTGTAGTGCCCACCACACGGTAGGTGCCAAATAAACATTTAGGGAATGAATGAATAAGACAACAGTAAGGCAACAGATATTAAGTGGAAAGCATTCTGCAAGGTGCTGAATGACAGACAGAAAAGACATGGTACAAAATTAGTTCAGCTATGAATCCTGTGATGGTTAATTTTGTGTGTCCACTTGACTGAGCTAAGAGATACTCAGCTGGTAAAACATTATTTCTCGGTGTGCCTGTGAGAATGTTTCAGGAAGAGATTAACATTTGTACCAGTAGACTGAATAAAGAAGATCACCTTCAGCAATGCTGGTGGGCACCATCCAATTCCTTAAAGGCCTGCATAGAGGAAAAGGCAGAGGAAAGGCAAATTGCTCTCTCTGCTTGAGCAGAGACATCCATCTTCTCCTGCCTCCAGGCATCGGCACTCATGGTTCTCTGTGCCTTGGCTCCCCTAGTTCTCAGGTCTTTGTGTTTGGCCTGAAACTACACCAGCAGCTTTTCTGGGCCTCTAGATTACAGATGGCAGACTGTAGAACTTCTCACCCTCCATAGTTGCCGGACCCAACCCCTCATAATAAATCTCTTTCTATATATCTCTATATATCCTATCAATTCTTTTTCTTCAGAGAACACTGACTAATACAGATCCTGTTGGTAGTAAATGAGTGGAAATCTGTGCACCATTAACTAGAATACAAAGTAAAATGCAAAATTGTGATGAGAGAGATATAAGTGAATTTAAAAGATGACGTCAAGTTAGGGAAGATAGAAGGGGTGGGGAGGACAACGAAATTGGGGACAATGGCACATGCTGAAGGAAGCATCATGGATGTACAATGAGAGCTGGCTATTTCACCATGTGAAAGGGTGGAGGAAAAGCATTACAGAGGGAAGAAACAGCATGAGGTAAGGCACTGAATTAGGCAAATACTGAATGTGTGCACATGTTGTTTCACAAGGTAATTAGAGCTCGGTTTGGTTGGAGTGTAGAGCCGGGTTGAACATCAGGCAAATTAGACTGGAAGTTGTGACTTAAGTTAAAGATTACTATTCAACAATGAACTGATTTTCCTCAGTTATTGAATGTGATGCACCAACTCATCTATTTCTATACTCCAAGTAAGAAAACCTTTGACATTTTACTGAAGTCATTTGTTTTATTAAGAAAATAGTTAATAAAACTTAGCTGTTCTTTTAATTTTTAGAGGGAGAGGAAGGGAGAGCGAGAGAGAGATAAACATTGATGTGAGAGTGAAACATCAATTGGCTGCCTCCTGCAGGCCCCCTACTGGGAAATCGAGCCCACAACCCAGGCATGTGCTCTGACTGGGAATCCAACCAGCAACCTTTCCGTGCGCCGGACAACACCCAAGCAACTAAGCCACACTGGCTAGAGCCTTAACTGTTTTTTGACATGTGAAGGTCAATAGTGGATCTTGTACTACATTACAAGGATATTACACTGCAAGGATATTTGTTTGCCTGTCCCTAAATGTCATTGTGAACTGCACAGCTTTTCATAATTAGGTGAACAGAGTAAATCCTCTGACACTGTGAAGACAGACAGCTATCAGTGCCTACAACCAAAGAAACAGTCTCATTTCTCTTCTGCTTCATTTATAATGTTGACATTTCTTCCTGGTGATTATTTCGTGTGTGTACCTTTCAGAACTCCCCTTCCTCATTGCCTCCAGAGTGGTTTTTAATTGCTACTGCTACATCTACTGTTCAGGGAACTTAGGTTACCAGAGGGCTGACATCAGATAAGAGGGAGTTATTATTATAACTGTACCCTAATATAAGAATATAATGGCTTTCCTACTTCTATAAAATAGTTGTATTGCTTATCTATTTTATCTTCAAATGACCCAATGAAAAATTTAGTATATGAAATATAATTCACTTGTGTAAAGACGAGGAAACCGGCAATCAGAGAGGTTACGTGAGTAACTCAAGATTACTCATCTGGTGGTATGGCAGAGACAATAACACAGTGACAGCCATCCCGGGGACCTTCCTATTCTTGATAAGGTATATGAATGTCACATACATGCCAACTCCTTTGTTTCATCTGTGAACATAAACGTTCTTATATCAACTCGAGAAAATCAAAATGGGATAGCAGTATTTGATTCCACTTTTCATTTCTTATAACCTTACACATTCAATTAAAAAATACCCTGTTCATTCAAGTGGCTTCACGACTTGAACATTTTAGAGTGACCCGTTCTCAGATCAACTTCAAAGGACTGAATTTATACCAATCTTCAAGCTGTGAAGGTTTTAGTTTCCTTTCCTTCTATTTTTTTTTTTTTTTCCGTTTTGAAACCCCTCTTCTGGGAATGAACTGCATACAGCTTAACAAGGCGTATATCCATATCTGCATCCAACGAGAGCCTGTTGGAACGTAGCGCTGATGATCATACCACTGCCGAAAGAGTTTCTCCATGTCGAAGCAAAATGAACTGTGACCAATAAATTGCTTCTCTGGTCGTCATCCTTCTACATCTCCCCAATACGTAGAAGTGCCTTAATGGGTGAGCATTATCAAGTTTGCAAGCTTCTTTTCTCTCATAAAGAATAGTGTACCAGATGTTCCTGGTACACTGAATTTGTCACACTGTAGACAAGCTAACATCATTATGTGAGACCACAGGGGAAAAAATAAAAGATTCACATTTAATCCATATTAACTACCAGGAGACCCATCAAGGCAGTTGGGCTAGCTCATGATACAGCAGCTTCCAGCAAATTAGCAGCCCATAACAACTTAGTTATAATGAGCTCCAAGATCTTACACCATAAGCTCAACTCCATTAAAGTGAATTCCAGTACATGAATTCATGTGCAGAGTATAACCTTAACATCTGTCTGAGCTTAGCCAATATTTTGTTTATGCCTTCTTAGGAACAACCAAATTATCCTCATGTCCCCTGAAATGAGAGACTGTAATTTCCGTCAGCTGCAGTATTACCTGATAGAGGGCAGAGCTGATCACCGTCAGCCCCCATGGCTGCAGAGCTGGGCAGCAAGCTGCTCAGGATTCCAGCAGCTGTTTTGTACATATTAGGCCAATTTTCTCCCAAACAATTTCCCTTTGCTATTCTAGTTGGAAAACCAATAATCTAATCAGAAATTAAATAGCCAACAAGATATGTATATCTAATAAATATTGTAGAACTTGTATTTAGCTAAGCTAAATAACTTGAATTGTATCCTACTAAACTCAACACAGAGAACCTCTCTCTTTTAATAAACTTAGGCCATTTTCCCCTTATAAAACACTGTCCTCCTTCTCTTCCCATGGTGGAGTGGATACCCTTAGGGACTCAGGAAATAATATTAATAGTATCACTATTATAATAATCATTATTTCTGTTTTACATATGAGGAAATAGAGGAATAAATCACCCATGGTTAACTGGTTGCTAAGATAAAGGAACAAACATCCAAGATGTGATTTAAGGTACTTCCATGGAGTTTTAGGTATAGGATGAATAAATATTTATATGAATAATTTAACTTTCCTATTCTGGTTCTACCTTAAACAATGGGTGTGCATGAAGCACTTGGGCAGTGTTTTCAAAACTGAACCCCCTCCTCCTATCTCCAGAAACTTTTGCATGCAGAAAAATGGAGCTGCCAGTATCATGATAGGTTTTCTAGATTTTTACACACCCAAACTGCATCTCACTCTAATCAATCTAGTTCCTAAGCCTTGAAAATCTTGCAATTTCATCTGTGGATGGGATCTGGAAGGTCATTTCATTCATCGTCAGCCCCCCTTGAAGAGTCCACCTCTCTGCTCTGACAGTCTCTGCCTGAGAGCTAGGGGGACAACCCCTCAAACTCAGATGCACACCATTTCACTGAAGGACCACTCTGGTTGTCAAAACCGTAACAGTCCTTCTTATAAAAATCTAATCATTGATTCTGACTCTGACTTCTCTTACAGTTGTGTCTTCTGATTAACCAAAGCATTACAATGATGCTTTTCAATGACATAATACACCACCCAATATCTAAAACCACATCTTCATTTTTGTGATCTCAACAGGGGCAGTTCAGAGGCCTCAGCATTGTTTGTAGGGGTCTCCTCATTCTGGCCACTCCTCTGACCATATCTCATTTGTTGATTCCCCCCCATAAACTTTAATCAAAATACCCAACATTTCATACACTATTCCACACAGTCTGAAAAGTGTCAAGTACTTTTAAGAATGACTTGTAGCATTGAAACGGAACTTCCATCAGTGTAGCCTCGGGTTGGGTTAGCTTTCTTAACCTTGTTCAATAGTTGCCATAAATGAAACATGAATTTAGGTAAACCTCTAGCACCTTTTTCCCAAACTGCTGTTGAACCATGTATCCATACACAATACACCTCTGCAGCTGACACCTTTGAATGTATGGACAAGACTGGATGGATCCTAAATTTTAACTTTTTGCTTTTAACCTCAGGTTTTTCTTGGAACCTTAATATCACACACATGTAATTTTCTTAGCTTTGGATAGTCTGAAAATTCCATAAACTTGCTTTGAAGACTTTAGCCCAATTCTTTGATTACAGTTTTAATAGAAAGTACCTACCTCAATGCTCTTTCACTACAGACTCTTTTTTATGTTTATAATAATCTTAAAGAGTGGATCCAAAGAGATGTATTAACACATGCCAAATTCATGTCATCAACATGCAAAGATAAGCAAAGCCTTGGTTTGTCTTCTAGTAACTACATGTGATGCACCATGAAGTCAACATTGTCTTACTGGCCCCCCTTCTGGGCCAATCAGAATGGCTGGTGCCTATTAGGCACTCATTTTACAAATGATGAATAGTCATGATTACGTGATCATCTTTATCAACGATCCCTAAATCTGGTTAGAATCAAGACAGAGAGATTCATAAGAACAGATGATGGAGCTTAACAAATGTACTTATTTCTCATATCTCAGGTTTGAATCTCAATTATTTGTTAACTTCCCCACATTGTGCTGAGCTGGGCAGTTCGGTTAGGACAGCAGAGGTCTCTCAGATAACCCACTGGCATAGGGGAAGTAAAGTTTGACTTATCTTTACATTTACTGTTCTCACTATTAAAAATGAGATTTTTATTATATTTTATAAAATATAAACTTTTGTATAGTGGTATATTGCTATCGTGTACAAGTAAATGAGCACATAATAGAAGTTCTGGCTTAAAAGACTTACTGATAGAGGAGTGGAATTAGCACAGGCTGGAGACCCTGGGGGAGAGACCCACATAGGCTAGCGCAGGGACCCAGGTGAGGCCGCACCCTAGCCGGTCTGCTCCGCTGCAAAGCTAAACCGTGTACCCCTAACTCACACTGGGAAACCCTACAGAAGAAATAACAAAATCCTGTTCACTTCATTTGGAGGGGATCACAGAGCTGAAGCCTTTAATTTTGCAGGTCAGAAACTGAGGTGCAGAGGGATTAAGTGACTAGGCTGAGCCACCTCAAAGCTCTTTGGGGACATCCAAGGGAAAAGAAAATGTAATGAAGTAAAGTTAATACCAGAGCTCTTTCTCAAAATATGTTACCCCAGTAAGGAAACAAACAAGCGAACAAACCAGGAAACCCAAAGTCAAAAACAGCAGCCAAGAAAGAAAAGAGAAAGAAGGTATTTGAAGGCAAGAGCCACTCAACTGCATCTCTTAGAACACCGCCCTTGCATTGACCGATCTTCTAGTGACAGCATTAAGCAAGGAGTGTAATTCCAGCACTGAACTTTATGAAACTTGGCTGCATTCCTCAGTGCAGCCCGGTCATCTTCTAACTTTAAGCCCCTTTATAGTTCTGCCTTCAAAAGAAGTGAATTCACATTGTTCTAAGAGTAACACATTACCAAAAAAATAAAGGTCTACAACACAGGACCATCCACTAATCGTCTTGACCGGTGTTACATGTTCTATATATGGAAAGGGGAGTCACCATGCATTTTATAAATGACATCACACTGCACCTGAACCACAGAGCTTTGAACGTCACTGTTCTTATGGAGAGGAAGTCTGCACAAAGCATGTCAACATTTTCTTTAGATCCTACAATTGGAACGCACTGGGAACCTATAAAACTAAGTGGGGGAAAACTACAGGCCCTTGTTTTACCCACGACACCACAGCTAAGGGGCCTGTTTCATACCCGGTTAAATACACTAAGAACTTTGTCTCCACTAAAAACTCACATATTCTCAAAGTTTCGCCCAAACCTCAATGTTATCTGCAAACAGGGTGATAAGAATGTTGTCCAGCTTACAGAACATTGATAGTGACAAACTTGTCTGGTGTCATTAGGAGCCTCTATGTCACCATAACACACTCGACTCCCAGATTGTTGTTATTTTGGGAGAGGAATGAGAGCAATAATAGTCATTGATTTATCTTCTGGTCCTTACTGCAGTGACAGCTCCCTGAAGGCACTGGCTTTAGATCTCTTTCTTCCTGGCTTTTAGAACAGGGGCTGGGTAGAAGCTCAGTAAATTATGATGTACTAATAACTATGTGGTTACACCACTTAATTTAAAACATCCTTATGAGATGTTTTGGAAATATTAGCATCCATAGACTTATGAGATAGGATAAAAATGCTGCACAAATAAAACAAGCAACACAATGGCAGCAAATGAAAGCTGTGGAGAGGGAATGAAGAAGTAGACTGAGGACTGAGGAAGACATCAGAAGATTAGACCTTGACCCATGTGTCCTAGCATTCACCTTCTTAGTACTAAATGGCCTGTTCTTGTACCCAGGCTAACAGTACCTTCCCTTGGTCTACTTCCCTCCCTCTCTCTTTATCTTATGAGGGCATGCACAGATACAGCATGGCAGAAAGTAGGACTGGAATAATACAAGACTGAGATTAATTGTGTTCCACTGACCCCTTTAATCTCTTATCACCTTGCACCTGACACCTGCGTGAGTCTCCAGTGCAGCAGACAGGGCTGCTCCAATCCCTATCCGGCTGCCAACTGTCTGTAGAGAACTCTCAGATCACCCTTGAACTTGTCCGTCCTCCTACCTCACAGCCAGTTCTGCATCTGTAAAATCAGACAGTTGGTTTTCAAAGGCCGATGGGTCTAGCAGTCCTCTAGGGAACCCATTAAAAATGTAGATGTCCAACTCTAGCCTTTGAGACAGTGAGAAGGAAGCTGCATTTCTAACAGCTGCTCAAGCTAAGTCTGATATGGATATTCTGAGCTAGGGTGTTACAGTAACAGGCATACCTTTTATGGTGGAGGCAACAGACAGCTATAGAAGCTGAAGGCATTGGTCAAGTTTCTACAGCTAGAGAGTGATAAGAGTGGAGAAGACACTGGGTCTTCTCCCTAACAGTCCATCTATTGTCACAGACCGTGACAGAGGAGAGAAATTCTTAACTCCTATTCTGTGATAATACAGTGGACTGAGCTAAGAGTGTTCGTATATAAGCAAGTATAAATCTGTTATTTGTATTTGACCAAAAAAATTCCTGCCCTCATGGAGTTTACATTCTAGTGGAGAAAAAAGATGTTAAACAAAGTAGACTAATGATTAGACAGAGCACCATCCGAGGTAGAGGCAATGGAAGAAAATAATGCAGGAAAAAATGAAGGGGGAGATGATTTAAGTTGGGTGACCAAGAATGAACTCACTGACAAGTGACATGGGAGCCAAAATCATAAAGAAATGAAGGAGGGAGGCCTGCGTATCTCTGGGCTGGGCTTGGGGGAGGTGAGGTAGTGTTTTAAGCAGAGGTAAATGGCAAATACAAAGGCCATGTCCTGGGATCATGTTCTAGAAACAAGGGGTTTTGTATGATGGAGCAAAGGGAACAAGAGGGAAGGAAGGCTCTTAGGAGATGTGGGATAGACAGGGCTGCAGATCACAAAGGCGCTTGTAGGTTCTCTGCACAAAGTAGTAACAGGATAGGATTTACATTTTCATGGGATTTCTCTGGCTACCACCTGGAAATAATCTTCAAAGTCCTTCATTAACAGTTATTTCATGCAAGTCTCTTAACCTTTCTTCTTCTTGGTTAGGTTGGGAGGAGCATATAAACATATTTCAATACACTGTATAAACTAGAGCATTGTCTCACGCTCTCCTTGGCCAAGCCCCAGTTACAGCAATTATTTTACTGCATTACAGTCACTAGCTCTCACATCTGCATCCCCACCAGATTTTTTAGCGCTTGGACCCTGGGGAATACTGTTCTATTTTTGTACACCACACCTCATACAATGTTTAGCACATAGGAAGAACTCAAAAAAATTTGCTGAATATAAGGCATTGCAAAATATAAGAATTATAAAACTATAAAAGAGGACGCTAAATCAAAATTTCCAAGTTAGTAAGCCACTTGTAAATACACAAACACAAATTTTTATACCTAAACCATGCCAACTAAAACTTTTGATTAGCCTTTTAGCTATAATTCTGCAACTTGACAATATAATCAGCTGAAGTGGAACCCAATTTGAGATTTTCTGGGTAAATATATTTTTAAACAATTGAAACTATATTTTTAATTGTGTGCATAAAACTTGTGAGGAAAATAGCCCAGAAAGGATTTTGTAGTGAGGCATTTGGAAATCTCTAAAATGCATATTTCTTTTAAGTCAAATTTTCTCTGATTTTCTGCTTACGTGTTAGAATACAACCTGAAGAACCTTTGGATGTACCCACATGACATACATACTAAATTAAAAAACAAACAAAAAACAACTTGAAAAAAGTTTAAATTTCCTACCCACATAAAATATTTATATCTGGCAATGTGGGGGTAATGGGCTATCTAGTTAACCTTTTATTTAAAGAACAAAACTCTTTATTTGAATCATATGCATTATAATTTACCCAATAGTTTATGAAGATGTAATGTCTCTTGAACCCATTACATTGATGATACACAAGGTATGAGCTCCTAAAGTAGAGCTCTACAGTCATTACCATTATATTTTGGCAGTAAAATAAATAACAGTCATGCATGAAAAATACTTTCAAAGGTCAAAGTTTTCAATCTATACCATTAAGGTTTACTTTCATCCATAAAAAATGAAAAGGTCTCCGAGCCTTAATAGGATTAACATAAACTTGTAACTTCTAATTAATTGAAATAAAATATTTACTAAGAGGTACTCCCAGAAAATAAGTGAGAGATTCCTTGTTAGTATCTTTTTAAAATAAATCATATTCATGCTAGGCAATTAAAATTCTAAAACGTGGTATGCTTCTGATAAAAATAAATCATTTCTTTATGTCAACATGGTCATTATTTGTACTTAGTATATGAGTTACGAAGTCATTCAAATTTCAAATAATTTTAATCAAGTAGAAATTTTATCTTGTGGTTGTCATAATTAGGTTGAAAATTATTCTGTCCTTTGTCATCCATTTGTAAACACTCAAGGGATAAAATCCTAAAAACTTTCCAGGCATTCCATATTGCCTATAATTCTCCAATATGCACCTATTGTACAAATACATAACAATAAAATATACAATTCCCAGAGATTGTAATCTTTATAATCACAAGTTTCCTGAAGTTTTGAAGTCAATTTGTTTTTTAATCTGTTGAGCATAAATCACAAATATTGTTAACTCTGAAGGCGACACAGTTGATATCTATGAAGTCATAACTTTTGGTCAATGATTTTCTCATTGAGATATCTGAATAAAAGCAATCTAGAAAAACTTATATGGTGAAGGTTCTCTATAATTATGAGATGTGTACATCCCATTTACACCTGCACCATTTAAAATCATCAAAACACACAATTATTGTACTGTATTCTATTTCTAATATAAAGCTCATAATTGAGAACCAACTAATCTCTCTAAGAAAGGGAAGTCAATGCAACAAGTTAGCTGTCCAACATTGAATCTTGGCAGTGACTTTACACGGTGACACTGGTCGGGGGATTTTTATGCCTTTACTCTCAATGAATAATTTATTTCTAGATGAGGTTATTCATTTAATTGTGTACCGAGTGAGAAAAAAGGCCTACAGTTTCCAAATCAACTTTTAATTACTTAATAATTATAAATGGCTATTTACATGGATGATCATAACTTTCATAAAATCGAGAGGATATATCTATGACAAACTAAGTTTTACTAAAACAATTATTAAGCAGTTATGAGGGTTAGTTGATAGGAAATGGCACGTGGATCCACATGACTGCTTTCCCTTTAATTCGGTTATCCTGCATTTACAATTTCAACATTAATGCACTGAGCAAACTGACAAGCGTGAGGCCAGAAATCAATCCCACCCATGTTTTCTACACAGAATGCTCAACCTGCAGTTTTAAAACTTTAGCTAAAAGCATCACAAAAACAACATTTATAATGAAAGGATTGAAACAAAAAGACATGTTTCGTTTTCACTTTTTCTCTTTTACCTTTGGAAACAAACGGTCCTTAAATACTTCAAAACTGTAGTCTAGGCAAACAAGTCGACTAGTCGCAAAGAGGCGGGTGACTTTGTCCCTGCGGCCCAGGCAGTGGTGCCGGCGGTTCCACTCCTCTCCCACCTGCTCCTACCCCGCGCCAGGGCTCAGGGGACCCCGGAGGAGCCCCCAGATCACGAAAGGACTGGAAGAACAGCCTGGAACAAGTCAGGACGCCGAATTATCATAGTTTAATTTCTGCTTGCACTTGCAACCAGTTTAAGAGAAAGCAAAGCGCGAAGCATCGGAGCTACCACAAGCCTACTGGTTGCCTTCTTAAAAGAGAAAAGAATGGAGTTCAGCCAGGCACAAAGGTCTCCATGGCAACAGTGGATTTAGACCCCCATTGGCATTATTTATGCAACATTTCATCACAAAAGGACCCTCCCACTAGCCTGCCTAGCAAATTCTAGTTTTCTAATCTTCCATTCCTTTGCCCTAAATTTGTATCTGGATCCTTAGCTCTATCTCAACAGTTTAAAAAAAAAAAAAAAGCCCACAAGATTACAAAATTTTCCCCAAACTGAAACAAGACTTTTTTTCCTTGGTGAACTCAAAAGCAGGAAATAGATTCAAAATTGTTTGAAGTTCATAGTCAAAACTAGTCTTGTTTTTATCTCAAAGACCGACGGTGTGACAAACACCATTTTACTGAAATTATTTCAATTTTTTGAAATGACATTGTAATTCAAAAAGATATAGAATGTGGCAAAATCTAACCAACAAAAGGCTCACAGAGGAGAGAAACTGTCTAGATGCTGACTTTGAAGCTAAACTTTAACAGTGATATCGACCCCGGCCACCCCAGCTATTCTAGTACCTCAATCAACTTCTGAGTCTTTTACCTGATCCTCTCTTTTAACTATGACTTCTAAAAACATAAATTCAGCAAAGTATTTTAGAACTGTTTTCTTGAACTGTGTACCAAGTGCTCCCCAGATCCACATTTTATAATTAGGTGACCTGGGGCAAGCTTTTTAAAACAGTGACAACCCCCCAAAGTAATTAGGTTATTATAAGTATTAATATGATATCTTATTGAAGAAATATTTTCTTCATAATATTTGATGATGTTGAAAAGAAGCATTACTAGCTGTCATTTGAAAAGTATCCTAAAAGTATTAGCTCAAATAATAACAAGGAGACTTTAACAATTAGGTTTTGATTATGTTTAAAACAATACAAGCTTTTATTAAAAATTCAAACAGTACATACCTCCCAATGCCAGTCCCACTCTCCTTTAATACAGCTGCACGTCTAGATTGAAATCATGCACTTTGATCTAGGCCCTACTTGAGCCAATATCATTTTAAAGATGATTATGCAAGAAAGGCTCTTGGGCACCTTGTATTTCCTGTCAGTGCATATTTGATAAGATTTTCTGTTGCCTGCAAGGTAGGAAAATATCCCTGATCCACAACCCCAGGACACTTGATCCACCCAGAAAGGGATGCTCATGGTGCCTCCAGAAACACAGCCCACCTTAGGGTTGGCCAACTCATGGCCCTACTCAGTCAATTACACAATATTTACAAATAAATCATTCAGACCCTTCTGGCACTGAAAAGTGAGGGAGAGAATTCAAAAGCCAGGCTGATATTACTCTTTTAGGAAAATTACTTTTCCAGGTGAGAACCACCACCACCCATGCATTAGATCCATTCTCTCTTCTATATCTACTACCTTCTTTTTATTTGTTTTCATGTCCTTTTGGTGTCTTCTGTTTTACTTCCTCACAGCAGCCCTCTCTACTTCTGCATTAGCTGTCCTTCTGGATGCTTCCGATAGGACTTTGTTCCAGCAATGGCTTCATCTGTCCCCACTTTCCCATGAGCACTGCCAGCCCCCTGTTAGTCCCTGATGCTTCTTTTGTCTTAGAGTCAATGTTTGTTTCATTATCTTAAATGCCTTTAAGCTATATATATATATAAAAAAGTAGTATATGGCTAACTTCTTCTTATGTTACTTGGGAGTAATTTTATTTTTCTGGAGTTTTCCTGTCTGTGCCTTTTGTATATTATTGTCATGTTACTTTCTCCCCTTTCTGATTTCTTTGTTTTTTACTATTTTTTAATGTCAACTCACTGTCTTATATTTATACCCTTCTGTTAATTACTTATTTTTGAATTATGACAACTTTATCTTGGCCTGACTTTTGCTTAATAATAGATTGAGGAGGAGAGGGGTGCTGAGTGTGAAGGAAGTGGAAACGAAAAATGCAGTTCTTGTAACACCTGCTCCACACTACTTCCTCTTGTTGGAGCTCATCCTTGTGGGCTTCCTGTCTCCCCCGTCCCCTCCTGTCCTCAGAGCTCAGGGTTCAGGGAAGGACTGAGAGTCATAGCCCCTCCCTCCCTCCCTCCCTCCCTCCCTCCCTCCCTCCCTCCCTGCCTCCCTCCTCTCTCTCTCCCTCCCTCCTTTCCATCTTTCCCTCTTTCCTCCTTATTTTTGTTTTAACTAAATTTGTACACTGTATGATATCTGAAAAGTGATGTTTAAACTCTGTATAACTCCGTTTGATGAGTTTGTTGCTGATGATTCTGCTCTTAGTATTATTGTAAATAAAATTGGATTTCCAATTTCTTGCATTTTTGGTTCCATTTAGTGTTTCTAGCAAAGAATGAGAAGGAACTGAATATTGTGTGACATCCAATAAACAAATGCAAAGATGATCAGCTTCATTACTCATAAGAGAATATGCAAGTTTAAACTGCCACGGGATGTCAAAATATACCCATCAGAATAGTTAAAATAAAAAAGAGAGAGAAGAAACAATGTCAAATATTAGCACGTATTGGGTGTTCCCAGAATTTTTATGAACTGTGAGTGGGAATGTACAATGGCAAAAGAAATCTGATGTTTGTCAATCTCTTTTAAAGCTCTTCATATGCATACTCTGTCTCAGCAATTCTGCTCCTAGACATCACCCCACAGAAATGTGCACATAAGTACACCAGAAGATGTCTCCTGTGATGCTCATACCAGCAATATTCATATCAGCCCCACTGGACACTACAGACACGCCCAGTGATGACAATGGATGATAGTATGGTACGTGCGCAAAATGCAATTCTATTCAGCAAAGAAAATAAACCAATAACCAAATGCAGTTATTATGGCTGAGTCTTTACACACATAATCTTAAGCAAGCTACATACCTGATGTATGCCCTTTTCCATATGTATGTTACACTTAAAAAAATAAACTCTAAATTATTTACAATCCTAGATTTACCTACTAATGTTCTTGATTTAAAAATAAATATATACCATTTTAACTTCAGAGGTTTTCAGCAATATCCTTACCAATTTTGTTTAAAAAAAAAACACCACAAGAATTTTTAAGTCTTACAAAGTAAGAGTAGTACTAAAGTATGAAGAAATCACTATTGGCGTGGCATCATCAATTCTAAAATAATTCACTATGTTGTGGTCCTTTTGGACAAATAATCCAATTGCTGGGGGAAAATTTAAAAATAAATAAAAAATGCATTTAATGTACTGGCCATTTTTATCTACTAACAGGGACAGCAAGATAGAACGATAAGTAGCACTAATGTAGAAAGCTTTAACACTATAAATAAGTGACCAACTTTAGAATGATTTCCAAATAAGTTTAATGTGAAAAGTTTAGATTTGTTATTTTAATAAAACTCGATCTTTACAAGCTATTTTTTAAAGACTTGACTCTCCTAAAATTTTGGCTTTTCATTTTCTAAGAATCAGCATTCCAGTGTAAAACTCTGTAATTCTATTTATTATCCCTCCAGACTCGAAGGTATAAAATTACAAATGATTGACAGCCAAATTACCGAGTCTGCCTTCCAAGGGGCACAGTGAAGCTCCAGCGCAGATTCTTTTGCAATTAAATAGCTGCAAGGAGTAATATTTTTAGGGCCAGCTCAGCTTTTCATTTGTAGTCCGCAGTTATCTCTGCTGTCCACGGCGAGAATGGATTGTAGGCCGTGGGAGAGGAAAGAAGAAGAGAAAAGCAGGAGGAAGGAAGTGAAACAAACAATGCTGGACTTTTGCCGCGGGCCCTGGTAGTGACAGCTACTCTCCTCGGATAAAACTGAACCCTGCGCTGCCTGCCGCCAAGCATGATCTGGTGTCGCATACCCTCAGAAATAGGACACTTGGTACTTATGGAAATATATGGCAGCACACATTAGCACTTATTCTAGAACCGGTGTAAATTTGAACCCCGTAACTAGGAGTGTAGGCTATACTAAATCCCATTAATAAAATGTATTTTGGTTATGACTTGCCCTATCAGAGTATAAAATTCTTACTTGGGACTTTTTACACAGGGCAAGTCACAAGCTTTCATTCACTCTGTGCCTTAAGTTAAAGCTCATGCAATGACAGATTAAGACGACCAAAGGATTTCGGGGGCAGTGCTCTACCCTGGCATGAAATGAATTTCACTGCATTCAAAGCACCCTTGGATTCTCAAATAGGATGTGTAGTTGACCGTGCGGTAACAGTTCAGCAAACCCCTTGCCTTTCCTGACGGTGTAAATTATCAATCCGTGAAATGCATGTGAGTGTGTATTTTTGGCATAAACAAAGCTCGAAGGCAGGAATCCCCAGTTACCAAATGCATGAAGGCAATGATTGCTAGAGAGTGAATTTAGGACACAATTCGTAAAATGCATTAGTTCATCAGAGGTTGAAACACATCTGCTCTATGGAATACCCTTAAAATGCCACAATGCATCAGTTTTACTACAAAAATATGCACTTTCCAAATAATATTAATAACAACAAATGCAGATACACATTTTTAAAGTTCTCTGTCTCTCTCTGTCTCTCTCTCACACACACACACACACACACACACACACACACTCACATGCCTTGGACAAATGCACAATTTTAAATTAGAAAGGAGAGTTTCCTTATGGCAGAACTCAGATGGGAAGTGTCTATCCCATTTTACCCCTCTCCATATCTCAGTCCCATACTGAACACACTATCTTTGAAGAGATAACTCATTTTATCTGACTACTAAAAATATTGCATCTTAATCTCACACTATTAAGAGAAGCATTTGTTTCAGTTCTTTGCATAATTAGCTCATGTCTTTATTTGATATTCTTTAACATTTATGTAAAGTGGCGATCATGAATGATACTCTGTCAAAACAAAGTGGGCCCTGTGTCTTTGGGACTTAGGTATTATGCCACGGCCCTAGGCTGAGACACGCCAGGAATACCAATAAGGAAGCGCACATGACTAAGCATTTTAAGTTCTTCCCACAATGTGTTTGGCTAAACCACTAGCCAAAGAGAACACTTTAAAAATATTTCTTTGCAAAAAAATCCCACAACATATATATATACTAAGGTTCAAAAAAAATCACAGGGGTGCATTTAAAACAAACAGGAGTAAATTCTGAAAAATGTGAGACATTTCAATATGTCCAATCGTAGCTACGTCAATATTTTGGTGTAATGATTCCCTGTCGGATAGGTTCTCCTTGGGTAGCATCACAATTTCTTACATTTAGTCTGGAACATTGTCCTCTTATTTTCAAGATGTAACTTGTGTCTTAGGAAGTTATAAAGGACAGTGGCTGCTGGTACTCCATCATGGAAGACTGGGGTGACAGGCAGAGGGACAGGCTCCATGAGGCTGGCATTCCCATAACTCTAGATTTTACCGCTCTCTTTATGCTTTTTGTTTGTCAACATTTTTTTAAACTGATAGCAGTATTTAAATATTTGGTTAGCAATATTTTATGAATTATAGTATATTTGTTCCATTTCTTCTTGAATGCCTGAGGATAATCTCTGAGTTTGTTCTCTGTCCTATGCTGGGATTGGATGTATGTGAAGCAGGGCAGGGAACTAGCTTAACAAGTCCAAGTTGAACTTTAACAAAAGGGCTGTGCTTGCAGACTCTGTAACTGTATATTAAACAGATGTGAATCACAACAAGGGCAGTGCCTTATCATTTTTCAAAATGTTACATTCTCTGTTGAGAATTTTGTCGTCTTTTCTACAAGGTGTTTAGAAAACACCTCTATTTATCAACATTTCCCAAATATGGTCCCCAAAAGATGGAGGCCTTGTCTCTATGATACAACTTAAGATGGTTCTAGAATTGATATTGCATATTTGAAACTAGTGTTTGTTTGGATATCTATAGGCTGTGCTTATACCTCTTAAAATCTCCTAAATAAAAATAAAAATAAAAATAAAAATTAAGTTTAAAAAATTCTGCTAAAGAAGGACATTGCTCTCTTCCTAACTGTAGCCCACCTGGAATGAAATGGTTCCTTGGCATTTTTGCAACTACTCTTGTCATCTGATGGACTGATGAAAATTTAACACTCGGCTCTGTAGATTTCTGCTGTTACCTTTTTTTGTTCTAAGTTCACAGTTTGGCCTCTACCAATAATGTGATCTTCCTCAATTCCCCTCTAGACTGGAGAATCTGAAAACAATAATGACGATTAGAGAGATGGCATTATATTGGGTAGGGAACTCACCATCGGTAACAAGAACTCGCTTGCCACACCCCTGAAATGCCTTTGTCCATACCCTCATGTGATAAGGAATAGGTGTCTTTTGTGTTTTACTAAAAAGGCAGCTTAAGCATAGTGTGAAATTTTACCATATCCAAATGGAGCGAGTTTTTATCTCATTTATAGATAGGGAAAGAGATTCAGAGAGATTAAATAATTTGCCCCAAGTAGCACAGATTGTAAGTAGTGAAACCTGAATTTGAACTTGGGTGGTTTGACTTCAGAACTATGTTCTGAACCACTAGACATGCCTATAATCATTTACGAGGTTTTAAGTTTGTTTTCTAGGAATCATGCCTAAAAACCACATCATGTTTTTATGGAGTTTGCACAACTATGTAAAATCAGACAGTCTGCCTCTGTTCCCCTGCTCAAGGGCAAAAATTCTGATGAGTAATTCCAGCCCTAAGAATCAGCTGGGTTCCTAGGGGGGCCAGCATCCCAAAACTGTTCCCCCTCCACTCTACCTACTAAGTAATCCTTCACCAACTATGGTTTTGCTTATCATTTTAAAGGTCATTTAAGGTCCATACTATATACAAAGATTTAAAAATCCTTTATCTGCTTACATTTGGATGATTTAGTTGCACTTCCTTAAATGAAAGGAAACACAAATCACTTTCCCTTTCACTAAACCTCCTATGGTAAGATTTACAGGTGGAGGGGAGAGAGGAAATGGCTATTACTTTTACAGTCTCTTAAGACCAAGAGCTGAAAATGCTGAACTTCAGTTACCATGATAATTTATGAAAAGTACTGGCTTAACTAAAACATTTCACCAGTAAGTGCAAATGTAAAACTTTAATATTCACTAAAGTTAACATTAATTAAGGACTGGCTCATAAACATCAAAAGTAAGTACAATGTATATAACAACAAAAATGTATGGGTCAGCCAGCTTTAATAGATCAGGATGCCCCAGCAATGTCCTGGAAAACTAAAAGAGAGAAAAGTGCTGAAGGAGAGAAGTTAACTATCACAGCAAATTTTATCTCAAATGGGTAGTTTATTTCTGATACATCTTTGTGGAAGCTTGTGTCTTCTGAAACATTTTTGTAGAAGTTCAACAACATATTGTTATACTTATTTAATAACATTTTTGTTTTTGTTTTTTCCCCATTAACCCCATTTGTGAATGAAATCTTAAACTTGACACCAGTTTTTACCAAATATAGTATTTCCTCCCAAATGTAATATCCATGCCTGGGAAAATATTTCAGTCTTTTGGTTGTTGTTGTATTTGCTTTTTGTTTTATTTTTGCTAGTTCCTAAAATCCAAAAAGTTTGGAAACTGCTTATCTATGAGGTCATTGTGGATCAAAGGGACATTTATGCCTGAGAGGACAAGTCAGTGATGGATCAAGGCAATAGAAAGGGGATGAATGAAATATAGTCTAGACATTCCATTGGGGTTCACAGGCCACATAGTTATTATTTTCATAAGAACTGGTACATGGAAGTAGCTATCCATTTTCTTGAGGGTCTTACTGTAACATGGAACATCAAAGGTGTACAAGTTTCTTCTGATATTCTGATGGCATTCTATTACCATCAAACTGATACTTGAATTACATGCTGAGAAATGTTAAAATGAAGAAGTAGCTCAAAATGCATCAGTGTACCTACTTTCAGGAAATCCCAAATATTGGGACCATAAATGTTTGTTATCCAATTATGAAGCACAGATATAAATACAAAACTGAGCTTAATGACCTACAATTAAAACACATGACTACAACGTCCACTTCTCCATCAATCATCATCATTTCCCTCATTTGATATTGTTAGATGTCCAGGACAATCACTGAGGTGTTTATCTACTAAGAAGATTACATATTTACATTAATATTAATATATCAATATGGGAGCCCATTGTTTTTTGGATCTGTGTGTGAAAAGTATTTGCTGATATTTAAATTCTAGGTGAGATTTAGATCACCCTACAGCTATAAAAAAAAAAATCTATGTATAACATCTACCAAATATTTTCTATGAATACGTATATTAAGTCCATTGTAGATTTTATTTTTCTAAGTTGAAAAAAAATATGTCAACATTTGAACCAATGTATGTGCACATATCTTTTAAAATAAAGACTAGTGCAGGAAATAGTATTTCAAAATTATTGGGAAGAACACTTCCAGACAATGGTGTTGGTAATGAAAGGTTTTATCTGGAAAGAAATGCCAGCAATTAGCCCAGCAGTAATAGCACAGAAGTCGGAGGTAATGAGAGTATTGGTGATAAACAGGCAATAGGAACAATAATATGAAAGCATCCATGAGGGCTGTCTACTGGGCAGAATGAAAGCTCACAGATAAATAGCTGAATTAAATGAAAGACTAAAGAATTCTAAATCTAACAAACACAGGAATTCAACTTTTGTAAAGCAACAAGGGCATTTCTTTATGAGTGATATACACTATTGTAGTAATACTATATGTGGATGCAGAAATACTTTAGAATATTTCATCACTGAAACAAAAGAAAGTGAATTATGTGGCTATGTATTTGTATCGATACATGTATGAACAAGAACACACATGCATGCACTTCACAGGCATATAATCCTGAGCAACACATGATATGACAACTAAAGGAAAGCTAGTCTCATATATATTTTGCTTCCTTTTTCCACAGCAAAATTTTCATCTTTTTTTCTGTTTATGACTTAACTGAAATGGTCCTCTACCACTATGGTCCATTTTTCAGGCTCCCTCTTACAATGCTATAGAAAATGGTATATTGCTCTAATATGAATTTTATTCCCTTGTGCAGAAAACCCTGAATGGAAGTGACAACGTAATAAACCATAAATAATTGGAACAGATTGAATTCAAGTCATTAAAAGTAAAACTTAGGTTTCTAAATTCTAATGTGGTCTGTCTGAATATCCTTGGTCATTGTGAGTTTATTGAAATTATTTCATTAGATTTAATTGTTAATATTTAATTGTTCACTTCTCATGAGTCATTAAGATTTTAATAACTCATGCTTTTCTAAATGAGAAAATATATCATAATAATAACCACATAAACATATCTATTGCCTTACAGTTTACAAAATGATTTTACATAAATTATCACTTTTGATCTTAATAGTCACTTAATTAGATATTAATATCTAAAACCAGAAAGCTATTCTAAATTTAATAACAGAGAGCTAATTTGAATCAAAATTCTTACTTGGTAAGTTAAATTACCAAACTAATTACAAAAAATACTCAGGCAAATATTAAAATATACTGAGGTAATACTCGTTAAAGAAAGCACTGAACCCTTCAACCCTTCTCTCCCCACCCAACTCTCTGGGCGGTTTTGCCAAATGGGAAAAGGTGACCTGTTCCTATTACCCTTTGTTCCCAAGGCTCCGGCAGGCAGGGCCACTCCTCCAAGGGAGTGGTAATTAAGGCCCTTTAATAATAAAGGGGCACGAAGCACTACGCCACTATGCTACTCAGTTTCTCTTGTGGAAATTGACAGAATTTCTTTTTTATCTATTTTATTATTGTAACTTAACCACCATAATAATTTTATTTTTAACACCGAGAACGGCTCAGAACAATGCATTAGTACCACCACTTCAATATTAATATTATCATAATTAGAAAATTATAGGTAGAGAAAATTAGAAGTATTTTTTATTTCACTTTTGGTACCAACAATAGCTCTGTGGTTTTTGCCATCTGGGAAGATTCGAGAACCCAAAGCAACACAAATGAATATTACTTTTCAGGCAAGTTCCTCATGGACAAGTGTCAGTGTGCGCAGTAAGCATGACGGCATTCCATAGCCCTGTTCACACACTTTCTGGGCAGTCACAGCAAGAAACCAGGGCACTGCCCTTTGGCCATGGAGACAAGAGCATCTCACCCAGTGTCTGTCCAGATGGAAGAGTGACAGGCTGAGCCGGAGGGGGCGGGCACTGATGGAATAACCTTACAACCCCAGGTTTGAAAAAGACAGAAACCACGACACAGTTCCACTTTCTCATTAAATATTTACCAGAAAAAGATCAATACTCTAGAACACTGCTTTTCATTTTTTAAGCTAATAATTCTGATGCATAATGGTAGATTGAAACACTCCTTGTCCTAGAACTCTCCCGTGCCAGTGGCAGCCTAAAATCAATGGGTGGATAGATCCCGAGCACTGCAACACTGTGAAGGACTTATTAAACTATTTTGATAAATACAACCTATATTAATCATTTGGTAATTTAAAAGTAAAAATGTCCCTTGGGCTTTTCTCTACCCTATTCAAGAGTAACGAGGCATTTAGAGGAGGGTACTTCAGAACACATACTTAACCAACCAAACTGTTGAGCCTTCACGCCCTCACCTCCAAATGCAACATGTGCTCACCATCAGCATGAGTAACATCACAGCTGCATAAACGTCCTGAACAAACTTTCATCTGCATTTAGTATGTTAAAAAGGTGGCCACCTACTTTGGCAATAAATATGGAAGTTGTCGATTCCAGTTTCCCAAATAGATTCTAAGTACAGGCATTCAACCTGAACCACACCTGTGTTCAAGGACGCTGGGATACAGTCCAACGCTGCTGCGATTCAGAAAGGAGTCGGGGGTAGGAACACTGCTCTGAGTTCTAGTGACAGGGCCAGGTTTCCTTGGGGAAGCCACTCAACTTGTAAATAAAGTCCCTTTCTTTGCAAAATCAGAGTAACATTTGCACAGCCAGCCTAGCTCAGAGAAAGGTGATAGAGCTGCAAGGAGATTAAAGCTGCAAGTTCTGTGGGGTGGAGGGCTTGCCTGATACATATTTATACTCGGCACCGTTTCTAGGGGAACCCCTCATCGGGAAGTGCACCCAGCAGTGACACCCTCACAGCAGACACGCATGAGCTATGAAATAAATGTCTACATGAGAAAGTAATTTAAGCTCTACAGCAGTGTAAACGTGCAGAACGACAGCCACACCGATGCGTTGCAGGAGCTGGAGGTCTGGCGCTGAGAGCGAGGGCCTCCCATCCCGATGGAGTCACAGGCACTTGGCATCCTCACTCAATGGAAACGCTGGCTTCTCACGGTGCAAAACACTACGAAGGAAACAGGATGTCTGGCGAAGTGGGCAAGCCTTCGCAGGACTTACCAGGACCTTGTGGATCATTTCAAGGTTCGGGTTTTATTTGAAAGGAAGCGATGGGAGAGATCTACGCGACACAATCTGTGAGGGACTGTTTTTAGAAAAATCAACTTAATAGACCATGCTAAATTTACCAAGGAACTGTCTGGAACAACACAAGCTACGAACAAATAGTTCTGTTTGGATCTGAGAAAACCCCATTCATAGAAATCATGCAAGAGAGCGATCAGAGAGGAGGGTAAGGCAGTAAGCTGAGGCGGTGGCGCTGCCTGGCCATCGGAATGCAGCGGTGGAAGAAAAACGCGCGAGTGTCCTGAAACGGAGCTAACGGGATACGGTAACAGGACAGTTGTGACGGGAACTCTAGAGACGTGCCCTCCTCCACCCCGAATTCCTGTGCTCTGATTATCCCACCAAGCATTCAAGTAAGTGTTACTGTGAAGAGACCTTGAAAATGGACTTGAGGTTACACACAAGTCAACCTAAAAATCTGGAGGCTATGCTGGGTTATCCAGGTTTGGCCCAACTTAGTTACATGAGCTCTTAAGCACCCAGAATTTTCTCTGGCTCGAGACAGACAGACAGAGAGGAGGTCAGCAAGCTTAGAAGCCATGGCTTTGAAAATGAAGAGAGAAAGCCATGTGCCAAGGAGCACAGGTGAACTCTGGAAGCTGAGGATGATTCACAGACACCAGCCAGCAAAGGAATGGAAGTTTCAACCCAGGGACTGCATGGCACTGAATGTGCCCAACGACCTGAATAAGCTTGGAAGCAGATTCTCCCCCAGAGCCTCCAAAAAGGAACACAGACTTGCTGATACCTTGCTTTTAGCCCAGTGAGACCCATGTCGGCCTTCTGAGGCAGTGAGATAAATACATGTGTGTTGCTCTAAGCCACTGAGTTGTGGTGATTTGTCACAGCAGCAATACAAAACTAATACCGCAACGGGACGGGTATTCAAAGGGAATAAGGCTTTGAAAGAGACCTGTCAGGATGACTTAGCTTTTTCAATGGAGTTTAGGGGAACAAAGGGAACATTTATTGAGATGGAAAAAAATGATAGAAAAACATTTGAGGAAGGAAAGAGAAAATAAAAATTTGTTTTGAACATATTAAGCTTGAGATATCTATCATTATTCCATTTGGAGGTGACTAAAAGGCAGGTGAAAATATAAATTTGAAGCTCAGAAGAGTGGTCAGGGCTGGAGATGTAAATCAGCTTCATAAATGTGTCATAAACACATAAATCAGGCTACATGTGTGCTTCTATGACTAGACATCTAGGTAAAGAGAGAACATCCTCAGGATCTGTTCATTAATAATGTCTAAGGGAAATCAGAAATGTTAGGAAGGACAGGAGAATACGCATTTTTATGGGTAGAACTGTATTCTCTCAAAAAGATATACTGGCATCCTAATTCCCAGAACATGTCAATATGATTATAATGGGAGACAGGGTCTTCAGGGAAGTAATCAGGATAAAATGGGGTCATTAGGATGGTCCTAATCCAAAATGACTGGTGTCCTCAGGAAAAGGGGAAATTTGGAGAGAGACAAGCACAGAGATAAACCATCTCTGAAGATAAGGCAGAGATGAGGGTGATATGTCTGTAAGCCAAGGAGCACCAAAGATGGCCAGCAAACCACCAGAAGCCAGGGGAGAGCATGAAACTGATTGCCTGTCACAGCCTCAGAAGGAATCACACCTGAATCTTTGATGTTTAGCTTCCAGAACTGAGAAACAAGAAAGTTTTTTGTTTAACCCACCCAGCTCATGGTACTTTGTTACAGTAGCCGTAGCTAACTCACACACATAATACTGTGACATTGACCACTGAGGCCGGTACGCAGAAATATTTTGAGCAATACAGTCTCCATAGGTGACGTATATAATATTATCAGCTATTTAAAGTAAATAAAATAGATGAACCTATGCCAAGAAAGATGATCTATTAAAAATAATTGCAATAGGACCCTAAATCTAACCCTGTCCCTAACACTAACCCTAAACCTAGCCCTAGTCCTTCCCCTAAATCTATACCTATCCCTAACCCTGACCCTATCCCTGGGCATAGACCTAACCCTAGCCCTAGCACTAGCCCTAAATTTAACCCTATCTCTCCAGTCCCCAAAAAGGAAAAAAAAAGATAATTGCAACAGTAATCATACAATTATTCAGTTTTTTAAGAAACAGAGAACATATTATCAAGCATTATAAAGTCACTCAGAATTTAAGTTATTTCATTAGATGATACTAAAATCTACTGCAATTCAATTGACATAAGTCACTGTTATTCAAATATTAATCCTCCATAAAAAATTATGGAAAGAAAGTTGCTCAACAGTCTTAGTTATGAAACCACTTCTCCATGACATTCCTGTGTTCACTCAAGTACTGGTTTAACTTAAACATGTTACAAATGTCAAACTATCCACATTCTAAGTGGGAGAAACTCAGAAACTGACTTGAATACCTATGAAGGAGGCAGGTTTGATAACATCCTCCAACTTCAAAGGGCGCATGCCTTCTGCCATAAGGAAAATTAAAAAGGAGTCCTCCCCTCACCCGAGGTCCATATTCTTGTTTCAGTTACCTGTGGTAAACCACAGTCTGAAAATACTAAATGGAAAGTTCCAGAAATAAACAATTCATAAGTTTTAAATTGCACGCCATTCTGAGTCCTCTGATAAAGTCTCACACTACCCCAGTCTGTCCTGCGTGGGACGTGACTCATCCCTATGTCCATTATATTCAAGCCATGCATACAGTACCATAAGATATTTTGAGAGAGAGAGAGAGGGAGAGAGAGAGGGAGGGAGAGGGAGAGAGACCACAATCACATAACTTTTGTTATAGTATATGGCTATATTTATTCTATTTTATTACTAGTTGTGTTAATTTCTTACTATGCCAAATTCATACATTAAACTTTATCATAGTTATGCATGTATAAGAAAGAACAGTGTATTCGGAGTTTGATACTATCTGTGGTTTCAGGGATCCGCTGGGGGTTCTTGGATCCTACCCCCCTCTGATAAGGGAAGACTACTGTACCTAATTAGGCCCCATACAAGAAATGTGCTTGAGGTTGACACTAGCATAATAAGGGACTCTCAAACTCATTAACAACCATAAAAAAAGATTCCGGGAAAAAATACTCTTATAAAATATAGCACTTGTAAATTTTGTCAACAATTTGCCACAAACCTAAAAATAGAAGCTGCCAACTTAATGTATTATGCTGAACGTAATGTGGACCTACCCAGAGCAATGGAAGCTATAAAGAGTCCTGTTAAATCCTGGAAAACAATGATTCATAGAAATGCGGAGAGCATGAGAGTGGAAAGATGAAATTAATACAATGTTATCTGGTCCAGACCCAAGGCATTAAACGTCATCTGTATGCTGATGATTCCCAATGCTTTCATCCCAGCTCTGCCCTCCCGACTGAGCTCCACACACAGCTAGGCAGCCACCTACTTCACAGGCCCACTGGGTATTTATTTACATCTCTAAGTTCACATATCCAGAATAGAACTTTCCATTATCCCACTATCCCCATCCTATTACTCCAAATCTTTTCTCATCTCTGTAAATGGAACGACTAGGCCTTGCGAACAAAAACATAGAAGGGATTCTGGACCAGAGAACCCTTACCACAGCTAATCTTGCCACACACACCCCCAACTCACTCTCAATTTCATTGTCCCATGCATTTTATTTTCTTCCTACCATGGGCCACTACCTAAAATTATATGTATTCCACACTTGTTTTTTTATCTTTGGTTATTGTTGTTTTTCTTACATATTTATTGTTTGTCTCCCTCAGTAAGTCAGTATGGTTTAGTTTCCATTTACTTTTCACAAAACATGAAGCTATTTTTTCTTTTTGATGAATTACGAATAGTTGACCTAATGATACAGCAATTTTTTCTACTGAACACAGAAAATGTGGGCTCTTTAAGAGTATGAATTTCTTTCCAAATCAGTGGATCTCAGTTGACCCTCAGTGACTATGACAGTCAGTCTTAAATGAAGCAGAATTATTAATCACTCATTTATACCCTAATGGAAGTGTAGTAGGTAGTTAGACAGACATGAGCAGAGAAGGAATGGTAAGCCAAATAAGAAAGGTCACGAGGGTGGGCAGAAAGCCCTGAGTGCCTAGCAACGAACAATTGTTAAGTGGGATCTCACCCCCAGGGGACCTTTCCTCCCCTAGCATATCGCTGGTCATGCAGTTTTAGAACCCCTGACCTTTCAAATCACTGGTCATGTGGATTGAACTCTCCCCTGACTTTTCTTCCCCTGGCATGTTGCTAGTCATGTGGTAGAGCCCCATAGAGGAGGAACAAGGGGGCATGAGAAAAGCCTCATGTGACCCCCATACAAGCCCTTGCATGACCACTCCCTTAAGCAATGAGGTTCTGGCTGCATCGAATAATCTTAAGAAAAAAGCATCGGGTCTGTTGACCACAGAGACAGAGTTTCGGGCAAACTAGAGATGACATCTATATCTAAGTTGTGTTTCAGCCCTAGGCCCAGAAAAGTAGCAAAGCCAGGTAGGGCAATGCCATGGCTGACATCAGGACCAGCTGAAATGACTAATGATCCCCTGCCTTGGTACCAACCAACCAGTGGTGGCCAAGACCCTGAAGAGACACACCTGGAAAGCTGATGAAAATTCTATTGAGCTTCTCCACTGAGACCTCCAGATAAAAGCTCTTAAGAGGAAGGACCCAGTATGGGTCTCTCTCAAGAGTACACCAGTGCCTTTCCCTCTTTCCTTCCCCCAGGCATGTTTTCTTTGCCTTTTTCTCTCCTAAGCTCCAAAGGCGCTTCTTCGGCCTCCGGAACTTGTTTCCTGAGTCCACGCAGCCCAGCTGGCTCCCTTTTTCTGTGGCTTAATTCTTCTATCTCTGTGACTTTCTAAATAAACTTTTGCTTGTATTTGAGTCTTGACTCTGAATTCTTTCTTAGCCAGAACTCAAGGACCGAGGTCTAATATCTGGTGCTGTTTGCTGTTAATGAAAGAAAGACATTTTTTGATCTTTTGGGAGAACAATAGTATATTTTATAAATACCAATAATGGACAAAATTTCAAAACTTATTTTTTGGTCTAGTAGAGACTGATAATGCCCAACACTGACCAGTGTTACGAGAGGAAGAAATGAATGCTTTGTCTGTCAATCTGATGGTGTTGGAGTCCTGAGAAGATGTATCTAGACAAACCCTGGCCTGAACCCAGGTGTCTTGAGGTTTAAGGTGAACTTCCAAGGGGAGGTTTGAACATGAGAGCCCCCTATCTTCACACCCAAGGTTGGGATCATGACCTCACAACTCAGTGATAATAAACTTTCTTTACTTGGCCAGACTCTATTAACCTTTCATCATTATAATTTCTTACTAACAAAATCACATTGAGAATCTTTTAACTTACACAATGACCTCCTTTAAACACGAAGAGAAATTTAGAACTGATTTATTTGACAGCAATTTGGTTTGAGTCCTAGTATTTGTTATGTTGATTTATGATAACAATGTAAGTGTCCATGACAAAGAGTTTTATGACTACATCCAGACACAAAGTTTGATTTTAGCTTTCAGTACTTTGAATTCCCTCTAAATGCACAGAGGACAGTTACAGGGCCATCCCACTGGAGTGGAGCTGCATAATGCCCATCTAACCCGAGGAAAGCAATGCCTTTCATAAATGGAACCCAAGCAAAACAAGGCATCCCTTGTGAGGCTGGAAAGGACAAACATTTGGTTTGTACCACCAAGGAAATGACATTCATCTTGTTTTGTGTACTGTATTTTAAAATACTAAAGAGTTCAAACTGTTCAGATGAAAAGTTGTTGAATTTATTTACAAAAAATAGCTGAACATTCCAAAATACTTAAAAGATAAGCCTGTGATAATCTGATGTGATATTCATCACACTCCTTAAGGCATGTATGAGAACAACAGTATTCCCATTCAGAAGTGAGAAACTGAGGCTCAGAGAAGGGACCTGAATTTCCCAGGTTCACAAGCCACTAAATTTTTATGCCAGAGGGTCTTCTTGAATTTTACTCTCAGCCCAGAGTACCCACCATCCAATAAGCCACTTTTCTTCCTCTGCTTATAAAAGCAAACCCTTTGGTTTCTAGCTGATGGTCCATAACTTTTAAGCGATAGAACATTACCATGAACGTTGCTCAAATCAATCATAGCAAAAATATGTCAATACAAAAATATTCAGAGTTCTATTTATCTCAAAGAAGTATGATAACTTCATATTTCTCATATGAGTGATATATTACATATTTGGCTAGACTGTTGAAATTTAGCTGCATATACGTCTAGGGAAAAAACACCGCTGCAAACTATCAAAGGAAGCTCTTGTCTGCTAAAGTGAGAAGACATTCTATCTAAGGCAAATAGATTAGAGGTAGACTGTAATTTAGAACCAAAAGCTGAGATACAAATCTAAGGTCTAAGTTGGTAGAAAAATTCTTTCTGGACAAAATTTCTACAAGTAGAATTTACAAGTATTTCATGTGAAGCAAGATTTAGGACCATCATTGTTCATCTGCCCTTAATCATGGAGTCTTGGTGTTTTCAGTCAATACAATCAGGATGCAATGATAAAGGTCTTCTTGAATCCAGAAAAGATGAGGTGGACACCTCGCCCAGATATTCTCTTCCTGCATCCTGGTCAGCACACAGGCCCTGAGCTCCCAGCTAGTCTTTACAATGACATTATCACTCACATAAACACTCATCCCTGCTTTGCAGCCTTTCACAGTATGGTTCTTTCCAATCACCTACCAATCACCACTCCATTGCCACCTTGGCAAACCTTTGCTCATCTGTAGTTCAGGGGTCAACTGCCATAGGAAGCTTCCCTTGCTCCTCCCACAAAGAGAGATCAACATGTGCTCAGCTCACCTGGCAGATGTTCTTTTCCAACTCTCACTCCAGTGTCTGATAAACATTTGTCTCTGACTGCCAACCCTCTTCAGACTCTGAGTTCTTGGAGGGCAAGGACTGTAAGTTATTCCTAACTGTGTTCCTAAGTAAAATAAGTGATCAGGAAATAATTCTCCCTAAAAGCAAAACATCATATCCTTTTCATTTCTACTGACATAAAATCCCAATATTAGGTATTCAAAAGAACTAGACTCCAAGGGAAAGTCACAAAAGGTGACAAGTAGAGTGCTTTAAACCTAACAATATATATACAGATGAGCAGTCTGATAGGAAATCCCAAACACCAGAGAGCGCACATTGTGTCCTTTCCCTTCAGTGGGGTTGACTTTGGGTAATAAGAGATGTGATTTTACAAAAGAAACTTTTGAAAGCAAAATTTTTTGTTTGATTATAATCCCTATATTCCAGTATATTATTATTCATGCCTTCTTAGTTGGAAGTTTTGTCTTTATGGAAACCAAAAATTATCAGAAGTAATAGTTAATCGTCTTAAAATAGTACTAAGCAATTCAGTATCCCTGGAATATAATTAAATTACTAATAACCTAAACAAATCAATCTATGCCAAGATACACTGAATTCCAGCTTTGCACCTTCCTTTTTTTTCAAGATACGTGTTATACAGTAAATTTAAATGTAAAGAAAGACTCTTCATAGAAAGTATGGCTTTAAGAGGTTATATTTCTTAACAAGACCAAGGTGTTACCTACTGCTAAAAACAAAAACAAATATAAAAAACTTTCAGTCTTTTCTAGGGGCTGTTAACAATAGCTCCCATTAATTCCCATATTTAATAGTCATAAAATTCCTGTCCTGGGCATGTCTTCAGCTCTTGAGCACACACTTTCCCCTTTGAACTGAATAATGTTGTCAATGAGATACACATGAAGTGTGTTACCATCTGCTTCTTTGTCACATTTTCTAATAAATTATTGCCAATGTCAAAATTTCTTAATCAAAACCATTTTGCTTTGAAGTTGTTTTTATTTTAATGTCAAGATGGCATTTATATAGCAATTATCCTGTTTAAAGTACTGTATCAGCAGTGAAATTATGGATTGACTTCCTTTTTCCCCCACAACAGTGAAGACATTATGTGTGTATATATGTCTACGCCACTTGCTGAAGCTTAAATTAAAATAATCTTTTAAAAGTCCTTCTTATTAAAATTTCTTAAGACATTTATGAAAGATGTAAGCAAATCCTGAAGCTTCCTTCAAAATTATTAGAAAATATCACCCAAACCACCAAGATATAGAAAATCCCAGTGATGAACCACTGCTAGGACCTAAGGAGCTAGCCAAACCTGAGGCCCAACCAGGGCATTCAAAGCCATCATAATTGATAAGGCCTGAATTTAGTTTTTATATATTAATTTGATCTTTCTATTTCAGGCAATTTATTGTCTGGGTATAATTAAATATCGGTGTGCACACATTTCCCAGAGACCATATGTGAGCAGACCATGGAATTAGGCTGTTTCCTAATGAAATTTCAGTGCCTGAGTTACATCTTTTCCACCAGCTCCCCTCTTCTCCATAGGCTCGGTAGGATAAGAGTTATGACTGAACTTAATCTGTGTTTCCATAATAGTACATATCTGTAGCTTAATATCAACTGACCAGAGTACAGTAACTGTTGCTGCTCAGTCTCTTACTCTGACTTATCAACAAAATCCCCATTTCCACTTTATTAGATTTATCAACTCCTTTCAGTCTTATGTCTTTGCATCCATAATGACTTGCCAGACTATATTGAAAATATACATGTATTTGTGCAGAGAAAAACAAATACATGTCAGTTGATAAAGTTTGAGTATTTTGACAAAAAGTTTGTCAAAACCTTGGTTTACAACATTACATTCTTCCTGTCATCCAGATTCAAAACCACAATGTTAGCCCCAACTCTTCTTGTTCATTCGCCTCCTACATTTATTTCCAAGTTCAAGAGTGTCTGTCAAATACGATCCTCCATTTACCTCTAGTGATACCATCTTCAATTCATTATTTCTCTACCCAGGAGAGAAATTCCTGGGCATTTCTCACTAGCTGGGCCCCTGGTACCATTTCATTCTCATCTCATCTAACACCCACAAGGCACTTGATATCATAGTCCCCAAGCTTGAGTTACGTTTTACCTTCTACTCTACCTTTTTTTTAGCTCACCCATCATTCATTCATCATTTATGACATGTATACTGTTCCGTACTTTGATATTTTTTTCATGTAATCACTCAACAAACATTTACTGAGCAGCTGTTATGCTAGCCTTTTTATGGCTCATGACCTTCATTCCTGTGTAATATTGGTATGCTAAAAAACATGAGCCATTTCTAAAAAAGTCTTCTGTGGAACAATATTTCCACAAATGTTTAGGAAAAAGAATTCTGGCATACACTGGGCCAAAGTTAAACAAGGGTCTTGGTTACATGTTCTCAGTCCCACTGATATGCTGATAGACACTGTAAATTTCCAGAAAGGAAGGAGGGATATAGAACCTTTAACTATTATGCCAGACAAAGGTTTCTGACCCTTGGCACATGGGAACAACTCAGAGTGGTAAAGTAGTATGGCTGCCCCCATTTTATGGATAGGGAAACTGACCTTAGTAGAACTTAAATAATTATTATAATAGACTATAAAATTATGGCTAATATAGCTCCTCCTATGTTGCTAAACATTTTTTCTCCTTTATTCTGTTTGGCTTGCTGAATTAACGCCTATCTTTTTTATAGCACTTTGACAACCTGCTCTATACTTTGACCTTCTTTCCTGTCCCTCTCTGCTTAAACCCTATCATATCTGACCACACCAGTTGCTTGAGTTTTTATGTTCATTTCACATCATTTGAAAATGTCAAAGCATGCTCTTTGACAACCCCTATACAAAACACTTGGGGCTAGATGAGTTTCTGAATGCTATATTACTATATATATAACTAGATTACTATACTATACTGTGGAATCTGGAGAAACACACTGAATCAACACATAATGGTTTCTACAAAAATACACACAATAACTCACATTGAGTGAGATTAATAAGACTATACATAGCCTTATGTTAGTTTGGTTCCAGTTCAGATTCAAAAGCAAAAAGCTTCTGGTTACTTCTCTCCTTAACACATTGCGGACAATACACCGCTAATTCTTTCCAAGAAACATCTTGGCAACACATCATTCACCATACCTATATCTATACACAACCCCCCTCATAGATTTTGGAGTTAAATGATAATAAAGGTATTTGGTAAAATTATTGCTTAAGTCATCTCACCTTTTCCATACTTCTGACCACCTGATATAGTAGTAAGAAAAAATTCTCATTCAGTTGCACAGTTAACAATAGCCTTTTTCCATACTCAAATCCTTATGGCTATTCCAGTTTAAAAACAAACAGATACATTATGACTACCATTCAAGCAATCGTTCATGAATTAGATGAGCCTTGACATATAACCGGCATCATTTACCTACTCATTTGAACAGTGCATTATTTTATCTCTCAAAAGTTCTTTTTTTTTGCTGAAAATAAAATAAATTTTAGTAAACGTAGTATTGATTAACTGGAAACTATGTTTATCTCCAATATTTTTAGTAAATTATATAACATCAGGAGATGTATGAATCTAAATAAAAATTTTGCAAAATTAGTAGACAGTCAATTTTAAAAGCCAATGTCTTCTTTTCAGGGTTTTCTGGTATATGACTTTTGTTATTAAGCGCTACAAACTTAAGAATCTTAGATATGAAAACAACTCAAAATATATTCCCAGCGTAGTTCCTCCTTTGCCTTGCTCTGTGGGTCACCTGAAAGTACAGCTGACTTGTGGTCCTGGGGGGTTATTCAATATTCAGCCTTTTTTAACCCCAGCTGCAGGAGTTTCTGCTGATCAGAACCAGTCTGCACCCTGGACTTGGGGCACAATTAAGAAATTTTAATGTTTCCATGACAGCAGAGTTTAGATAAACATTGCAAACTGAAGGTGGAAGCGTTTTGGCTCAGGTCAGTACATAAAAATGACGTTTTCAAAATATCCCAGTTTCTTAATGCTGCAGAAGTAGCTGAAAATCTCCGATTCCTGTACTTACCTCAGCAAGAGTCATAACCCTTCTCCATTAACTACTGGTGCCATCTGTTGGTACTTAGGGAATGGGCATATGTATTGGAGGATATTTGGATATTTCACAGAAGAAAAATCACGAGTCATATTATTATTTGAATTTTGAAGTTACTGTCATATTTCTTAGTTTTGTTTACATTTCTATTCTTACAAGGCATGCTTCATTTCTTGTCTGGGCACTATAATTGGTGGCAAAGCTCATCTACAGTTTATATTACATTGGATTTGAAGCTAAACATTGAGTTTTAAATTTGCTTTTGAATATGCTTTTGAAAAATGTTTAAGATAACATATATCAATGTCAACAAAAAGAAAATGTTAACGACCCTTTGCAGTCCTAGATTTTTAAAATCTCCTGTCTTAAATAAATACTTCTTAAATAGCAGCTTCTATCATTACATTTGTCATTCTCAAAAGTGTCATATTTCACGGGTGCATTAATCATCACTTCATATTTTCTGTACTTCTGATGCTTTGATGTCTTAGGGTCTTGCTGACCTTGGAGAGACTGCCCCTCCCAGGGTTAGTCAAATCCCAGAGATGGTAAATGACTCAAAAATAAAACTAAATACAAATTTGTTCAATGGATCCTTTAAAATCCAACAGACTCTAAATATGAGTGCCTGGGCCCCGAATACAGAGTTTAAATCATTACGCTTACTTATAGAACAGAACAACACCCGTGCCTATTTGCAGACTTGCCAATAATTACCTAACGTAAAATTTTGGTAAAGAATCATGTAATTTGTTCCACAAGCTCTCAATATACTTTAAAATTATAATTTTTATAGGAATTTATATTACATAGGTTCTATCTCCCAAGTGAAGATTTACTTCAAATGAAGACCAAAAATTAAATGAACTTATTTTCTTACCAACATAAAACATGATGAATATACCATCGATTGGAGATAAAAGACTAGCCAGCTTAACAGAAAACATCAATAGAAAGCAAATACATCTAAGGAACTTTGCAGTAAACACAATAATGATAATATACAGGATAGTTTGGACTATTTTCTTGTAAAGAGCCCCTGTCAAAATAGAGGTCACAATTGTATTCATGTTGGCTCATAAATTGAACAGGTTTTGTTGATTTGGTTTTATTTCAATCATCCTAAATGGCACCATTGATTAGACTAGCCATGCAGTTAAAATGGCTAAAATGATGATATTGACTTCAGCTCTGCCCAGTGCATTCTAGAAAAACATGCCGGTTAGACAGACATGAGCGGAGCAAGGACAATGGGCCAGGTACAGAAACTCATTAGGGCAGAAAGCCCCAGATGCCTAGTAAGGGGCAAAACTGGGAAAACAAGAACCTTGTCCCCGGGTAACCTGTCCTCCCCAGCATATCGCTGGTCATGCGGTTTAGACCCCTGAGTATGTTTCCTACCTAAAGATAACATCTAGGCCCCAGTAGTATTTCAGCTCTAGGCCCAGAAAAGCAGCAAAACCAGACAAGTGGCGGCACGGCTGCCTCAGGACCAGCGACATTGACTAATGACCCCCTGCCCTGGCACTGACCCATCAGTAGAGACCAGGACCCTGAAAGAGCGCACCTGGAGAGCTGATGAATATTCTATTGAGACCCTCCCCTGAGACCTTCCCTAACATTTCCACCTACAAGAAAGAGATAAAAAAGCTCAGGAGAAAGGACCCAGTGCACATCCTTCCCCAGGTGAGAAAGCCAGTGCCATTTACTTCCCTCTTCTTCCTTCCGAGGGGACCCCACAAGACTTGCAGCCAGGGGAGCAATGGGCAGCGAAAGGCCATCCCAGGCCTACCCCTGAACCTGTCTCCAGGGCCCCTCCCCTCCCTGACTCCTCAGAGGGCCAGAGCAGCCCAGCCAGGCTCTCCTGTTACTTCTATCCACCTTCCTTGTTTGACCGTCCTAAGTATATTTGCTGCCTTCATGGGCCCAGTACCCTTTGGCTCAGTGCTGTGTAGCCCTTCCCTTTGGATATCCCCTTAAATAAATTCAATTTTTCTTTATTCACTGTCTGAGATGGCTATTTAGCCGGCCTGCGCCCCACCGACCTTAACCTTTCAATGCCCTTTACAGGGGAAAAACTGTCCCCGAAATGGCAGGGATCCCAGAACTTTCCCACCTTCATACAACAATGTCTGTCTTCTGAAGCATTTATTTACATTCAGACTGAAGTTGAGACAGTTATATCAAGGGAGAAAAAAACCCTGAAGGGATAAAAAGCCAACCAGCAAATAACTAATATCTTTCACGTTACCTTCAGAATGATTAAAATAGCCATTTTACTCTCAAACATGTAAGATTTCCACTTCATAAAACCTTTTTGTTCATTGCTGATATTCTTAGTCTACTATGACTATGTCCTTCAGGGTAACATTAATGAAATGAGAGGCTTTTTTGGCACCATAAGAACATTTACGGGCAAACTGCTCCCGCTGGATGAGGGGTGGCACTTAAATTGCGCCGCTGGTCTGAAAGCTCCCCGCGGATACTCCTTCACCACACAATGGGCGAGACTTGCACCCTCCAGGCGGACTGGCCCTTCTCTTGCGGGGGAGATGCCTAATCAGGAGATGCATGCATCCACGAATCTGCACTAGGTTATTTTTATTCCCACTATAAGCTGGTGAAGAAGTGTGCAATGAAGGGATGCAGCCTGCCATAAAGTGCTGAGGGCTTTGGAACAGGCCCCACCGGAGCCGCCGCAGGGGCCCAGTTGGTAGAACACAGTCCTGCGCACCACAAAGGTTTCGAGATCAATTCCCGGTCAGGGCTGTTCCTGGGTTGCAGGTTCCCTGGTCCTGGTCGGGGCATACGGACCAATGCGTCTCTCTCCTGTCCTCTCTCTAAGCGTGTCCTCCAGTGAGGATTAAAAATACACATGTATATATTAGAGTAGATCTCACTGGATGCTCAGGGTGAGTCTGTTTTCTCTCTGTTTTCCTGAAAAAGATTCTAGAGGCCAGAGAGTTGACATATCTTTGTTTTTAATCCACTCATTAATACCTTTTTTTAACTCTACAATGTGTTTGGCACAATTCTATGTGAAGAGCATATAAAACCACAAAGACAGAAATGGTTCCTACCTTATTGAAGCTTGTATTTTATTAGAAGAGACCGAAAATAACAATTACATACAGCTTTAAAATTACATATTTGAATAAATGCATGGAGAAAGCCTTTAAGTCACCGTGAACTAGAATAGAAAGATCTGGCCTAGCAAAGTCTTTTGAGGAGCTAGCACTTAAGCTGACAAAAGGCAAATATATTGCTTAATTCCCACCAGTTTAGAACTAGATGACCTTGCTTGCTATAAAATTGTGTTTAATTCCTAAGTGTGTGTGTTTGTGTGTGTGTGATATGAATAAATTTTAATAGGAATTTGGTTCAGTAATGAACTCAAACAAACAAAAAACCTTGGTGTTCAGGAGAATAAAAGAAAATGTAAGTAACATAAAGCATATATATTTAGAATATAATCTTCTGATAAATTAGGTAGGAATGGTACAAAGGAATACTATGTTAGCAATACTTAGGATTAAAAAAGATTATTTCTTGACTCAGACTGAACACTCAGAAATATGAGAACTCTCAGGCCATCACCTTTATTCTAAAGAAGCAGCTCACATCAATAGCTCACAAAATAACTCAACAGGCTTGTCGAGAAAAAAAAAAGACACACATGTGAAATGTAGTTCTACAGATGAGTAAAAATATAAAAAAGTAACCTTGCTGTTTCATTTCCATAAAATAACATGGAATTCCTTCTAAGACTTGGTGACAATGATGTCATTTTATTCAGTGACAATAATCATTCTAGATATACATACTCTGTAGGTTGTATTTTGTTAAACAGATTTAATTTCAGATGTGATTTTTGTTAAACAGATGTAATTTCAAATTCAAAATTAAAACAAGACTTGAAAGATATAGAGCAGTAATAATCAGAAAAAAATTTATATTTATTAAGAGTAATTTCTTTTTAAAAGTATTTTTTTTGTAATTTGGGCTTATAAAAAATGGATCCATCTCCAGTCAAAGGAATTTAACTTTAGGATCTTTCATAATGATAGCCCATTTCCCTCCCCATAATGAGAGGCATTTAAATGTTTGACAAAAACGAAAATCAATTCCAAAATAAAATTCAATGATATAACTAACATTGTAAAAACTGTATCTGTCAGTTGTGCATTCATTTAATGGATAATTATCTAGAGTCTACTCTATGTCAGGTGCATTACTTAAAACTGCACGCAATCTACTACAAGTTGTGGTTTATATTTTAGAAGCAACCATCTGTAAAACAAAAATAAACAAAAATCCAGCAATAACAACAGCAACAACAGAAAACCAAAATTACAGTAATGTCAACAAAATGCATTGTACGTAGCACACAGAAAAATAACCACATGGCTGAAAGTGTTACTGCATAAAGTGAGATAAGAATATTCAATCACTGACATTTCACAAAATAGCCATGAATCAGTATGTCCTTTGTTTCTTGCTTTTAGTCTTCATAGGGATGGGAATCAGTCCTCAAAAATTCAGCCCATCACCTTTCCTGTTAGAATGATCAAGGGAAAACATTTTTTTCTAAAACTAGTAATAGAATGTTGCATATACATGGTCAATTGTCAACAAAGGGTCACCCAATTTCAATGGGGGAAAGAATAAAGTTTCAATAAATTATGCTGAAATGTTTAGGGAACCATACACAAAAACATAAAATAAAAATAGTACATTTCTCACCTGAAACTATAATATTGTATGTCAGCTTTAATTGAAAAATACAGCATAAAAAATACATTGCTACCTGACCCTTATTTCACACCATTACGAAAATTAACTTTAAATCAATCATAGATTTAAATGTAGAGCCTATAAAACTTCTAAAAAAATATGAGAAAATATTTGTGATTCTGGGTTAGATAAAGGTTTCTTTAAAATGACATACACACATGAAATAAACAATGAAAATATGCATGTATTAAAATTCATCAAAATTACAAACCGTTGTTAAAAAAATGAAAAGAAGAGCCACAAACTGGAAGAACATATTTGCAAAAAAACACCTCAAATATAGGACTTGTCTCCAAAATGTATGAAACTTTTATAAAGGACTAATAATAACAGTAATAATAATAATAATAAAGACTCAAAAAGATGGGCAGATAATTTAAATGAGCACTTCAAAATGTAAGCTATACAGATGATAAAATATGCATATAAAATGATTATTTAGTCACTGGAGAAATGTAAATTAAAAACACAATGAGATACCACTACAACTCTTAGAAATGCTAAAATAGAAAAAAATTGATAAAACCAATTGTTGGTGAGGATGTGGAGCATCTGAACCTCCCACCGCCAAGGAAAGCAAAGGAGAGAGGCACTTGGGGGGGGGCCCAGTTTGATGGTTTCCTTAAAAAATCATACATATAACTCAGCCATTCTATCTCTACATATCTTCCCAAGAGGATGAACATATGCCCATACTAAGTCTTGTACTTGGAAGTTCATAACAACTTTATTCATAATCACAAAAAATAGAAACAACTGGTGATTGGATAAATACAATAAAATGCTAGTCAAAAAATAAAAAACAAATACATTACTGATATACTCAATAACATGAATGAATCTCAAAAGTATTATGCTAACTAAAAGAAATCAGACACAAAAGACTAACTACTCTGTTTATATGGAATTCTAGGAAAAACACAACTACAGTGACTGAACATAGATCAGTCGTTGCCAGAGGTAAGGGGATGTAGGGAAGAAGGCGCTGATTTCAAAGGGGCACAAGGGAACTTTCCAGGGTGATGGGAAGGTTTCCTTTCATGATCCAGGTGGTGGTTACATGACCGACTACATTTGTCAAACTCGTTGAATTATACTCTTAAAAGTGGTCAGTTTTATGATTTGTAATTATACCTAAATTAAGCCAGCAAAACAACTGAACAGCATTGGTGTTTGCCACAGAGATTAGATACAAACTATAAATTAAACTTTAAAATTACAAGCATATTCTTTTCACTCCAACTATATATTCCAGAGGAGTACAAGGAGCTCAGTTTAATGCATTCTGAGTGAAACCATCATTAGTGTGAACATAAACATGATCATCTACATTCTCCTTGGTGGATGTATCCTCTAGTCAGTCAGCTACTGCCAATGGAGGACAATATGGAAAAAATGCAACTTCTTTCAGCAATATACTATGGAGAGGAAAGAAATGAAAATATTAGGAGGACCAGGAATCGGTTCCCTCGAAGTACTGAGCCTCAGATTTAGAATTCAGCCAAAGCACAGAATGAGATGAAGATGAGTGTGCTGGCCCCCTGGAAATCAACAGGCTCACCCCCATGCCGAGTGAACATCAGCAGCAGGCCCGCAGGTGAGGGTGTGGGGGGTGGTTGAGAATTCTGTGATCATGTGGAAGGACGAGCACAGTGAGGATAGTGAGAAGACTGGTGAGAGGATAACCTCAGGAATAAGATGGTTTAAGCTTTACAATGGGACCTTACCAATCTCTAATATTGGCGTCCATCTCTTGATGGTTCTGCTTGAAGAACCAGAACCTCTAGGTTTCTATCTTTAGTGTTCAGGGTCTTGCTTATGACACCATGGCAGGAAAAACTGTTCTCATCTAAGCTCTGAGTCAGTATATCTTTCCCAAGCTCTCTTCATTTGAGGAAGCTTTAGCCATAGGAATCAACTAACCATCCAAAGGAACTTTTGAAATAAGATAAACTGATCCCATTTGGGGATTTTTTTTATACCAGCCCACTGCTTTGAATGACACTATCCTAGATACAATACAAAAATGCTGAGTGGTCAAAATGGATCTCACAAAAATCCAACCATGAATGGCATGTAACTCTTAGATCAGTACAAGACACCCGCCTCCACTACCATATATATGACTTTTGTTGTAGACACAATTCCAAGAACATCAGTTATTTCATACCAGCTCTACAAATGACACTTTGAGTCAAAGATGCTCATGGCATGAAGTAATGGGTGATCCAAGAAGTCATAAAAAAATATAAATGCAAAGCCAAAACCTAATAATACAGAAATAATGTGAAGCCAAGTGATGACCAGAACTCTAAATGAAAAAAAAAAATCTTCTGACCGGTATAGAATGGTGGTATCTTCTTTCAAAAACTTAGTACAAAGTACTAGATACAGTGGTCCCGTTATCTGTGGTTTCCCTTTCAATGGTTTCACTTAGCTGAGGCCAAGCTCAGTCCAAAAGCATTAAATAAAAATTTTAGAAATAAACAATGCATAAATTTTCAATTATGCACCATTCTGAATACTGTGATAAAATTTCTTGTTCTCCAACTCCGTCCACCTGGTATGTGAACCATCCCTTTGTCTAGAAACTCCAAGTAGATGCCAGCACCCATTAGTCACTCAGCAGTCATCTCAGTTATCAGATCAATTGTGCTGGTGTGGCAGCACTGTGTCACGTTACCCTTATATTATTTATTAATGACCCCAAAGTGTAAGAGTAGTGATGCTGGTAATTTGGATATGCCAAAAAGTTGCCATAAAGTACACACCTGTAGGAGAAAACAACCATATAGACAGGTAGATAGGTAAATAGATAGATATATAGATGATAGATAGATAGATGATTAGATAGATGATAGATATAGATAGATAGATGATAGATAGATAGATAGATAGATAGATAGATAGATAGATAGATAGATAGATAGATGATAGATAGATAGATAGATAGATAGATAGATAGATAGATAGATAGATGATAGATAGATAGATAATAGATAGATAGAAGATAGATGATAGATAGATAGATGATAGATAGATGATAGATAGATAGATAGATAGATAGATAGATAGATAGATAGATAGATAGATAGATGATAGATAGATAGATAATAGATAGATAGAAGATAGATGATAGATAGATAGATAGATAGATAGATAGATAGATAGATAGATAGATAGACAGATAGATAGATAGATAGATAGATAGATGGATGATATAGGGTTTGGCATTACCTGTGGTTTCAGGCCATCCACCGGTGGTCTTTGAACATATCCCAAGCAGATAAGGGGAACTATTATATATCAGATCCCTGATGTAAAATAAACCTTGAGGCCATAATGGAAGTACAACCCAACTAAATTCCAACAACAAATTGGCTATGAAGGTTTTCTTTGCAAGTGAAGCAAAAGGACATGTTTTTTCCACCCAAGTCTTTTGTTACATGGTGACACCACCTGTCTACGTCACAACAAACACTCAGCGCTGTTTACCTCTTATTTCATTTGATTGCATATTTCAGACTGATTGCTTGTTATGGCCTCCTGATTATCTCATTTAAAGTTTGTAATTGCATTGTCTTAAAAGTGAACACTATAGCATGTGTGATATTTAGTAATGAGGTAAAAACTAAAATATAGGCATACCGGTAAGACATTTACATAATTGATTGAAATTATATAAAACACTACCATATTAGAAACATACACATTGCTAATTACAAAATTATGTTCAACCATCACAACTTGAAGAGTCGGGGTATTTAAGTCACTTAAGTCATTAAGTGGCTGGGTCTTGGAATGTGTTTTCCATTTTGCTAAACTCTCCAACTTTGTCTCTGGTGGCTGTGGCTGTGTAATGAATGTTCTCTCTGTAGCAGAGCTAAGACAGTGAGTTTACCACTACCTCAGATATAGGAAGCTATGACACCCCATATTCCACACATCAGATTCACTGGTTCATGCTTTTTACAAAATGAAGTATGTACTCTAGACTATACATTAAACTTTATATGCAAATAGGAAAGTAAAAGTATGGAAAGGGTTTTACACACACACAACACTGAAGAACTAGCCCATTGGTATTTAATCTAAGTTGTAAAAATCTTGCAAAAGTGTGTATCTTTCTCCTTACTTGGTGTGCTGGGAGCTCTTTCACTATTTCTGCTAAGCCGGTTTCAGGTTTCATCTATTTTAGCTGCCAGGTAGAGCACAGATGGTGAATAAAATTTGAGTTAATTTGCAGAGATGTTTGGAAAGCATTTGAAAAATTACTGATGACCACTAGGTTCCAAAATTGGGTCATCAAGAACAAGTCCCATAAGACAGATCTTTTGTCTTTTTGATAGATTTATTAGCACTGGGATAACTAGGAAAATCTGTGGAAATAATGCTTCTGGACTTGAGAAGGCTGTTCTTCGTACAGTAGTCCCCCCTTATCCACTGGGGATACATTTCAAGACGCCCAGTGGATGTGTGAAATCACAGACAGTACAGAAGCCTATATATGTTTTTTCCTAGACATACATACGCTTGATGACTTCTCTTTGACATATCCAAATTACCAGCATCACTACTCTTGCACTTTGGGGACATTATTAAGTAATATAAGGGTTACTTGAACACAAGTACAGTGATATTGAGACAGTCAATCTGATTAACTGAGATGGTTACTAAGTGACTAGTGGGTAGGGAGCATACACAGTGTGAACACTCTCAACAAAGGGATGATTCAAGTACCAGGGGGAAAGGAGTGGGATGGCTCAAGATTTCATCACACTACTCAGAGAGCTGTACAGTTTAAAACTTATAAATTGTTTATTTCTGGAATTTTCCATTTAATATTTGGATCACAGTTGACCAAGGAAAACTGAAGCCATGAGAAGTGAAACCGAGGATAAGGGAGGACCACTGTATCCTGGAATGCCCTTCTAACTCTCATCATATCTGCTCATTCTTTATGACCTATCCAGAAGTCACCAGCTCTGCATAGCAGATCAAAGTTAATCCAGGTAGAGTCCCTGGCAGCTGCTCAGTAGTTCCACAGAACAGATTTTCTCTATTCTGTCATTTTATTAGTTGTGCATCACAGGGCTTGTAAAAATTTGTTTTAACACCACCCTCCTCTACTTGAACACGATCCTTAATATAACATAATGTTTGCCTGCATTAACATATCAACAAATATTTGAGGAAGGCTGTAGATGAAGTCCTGCAGACAAAATGAAAAAAAATTCACTATGGGTAACAGTAGGTATAGATAGATACTTAATGACAACGTGAAAATAGTATTTACCATTTCAAATGAAAGGATGTTATCTTAAAGCACCCAACTGCCTTTCTTATTAAATTTGTGATTTGCATAGGGGTAGCTATTATTCGGATGACAGAGGAATTCAATAAGTTTTCATTATGCTGGAACAATAAATTAAATCCTAAAAGATGAAATTTAAACAGAAAAAATAAAAAGTCCTAATTTCAGGTGAAAATATTTTATAGTCTGGGATGAACACACTGAAGCTTAATAACATGCATAGAAGATCATAAATTAATAGGAAATATTTATTAAGCATTTGTTCTGTGTTAGTTTAAGTGTTAAGCATTTTACAGGTATCATTTAGCTCAATACAAGGTAGTGATATCCAAATCCCCAAGTAAAAGATGAAGTCACTGGCAACTGGGAGGGCTTAAGTAACCTACTCAAGGTCATACAGATAATATGCAACACAACACGGAGTCAGATCCTGGGCTCTCTGGGGCTAAAGCCATGCTCTTGCCCAACACACTACACTGATTGGAGGAGGTGCAGGTATGACTTGGTCCCTAAAAATATCAGTAAGACCTTACACTGCATTGGTAGGTGTGTTAAGTCCAGACTAAGGGGTTTATGATTCTTCACCACTTTTTCTACTTATTAAAAATTTACGGTTGTTGAAATGACAGCATCTTTAGGGTGGTAAAGAGTCCATAAAAGAAGGAGTGATTACGAGTTTTGAGAAGACTTAGAAGGACAGGACTGATATCTTGAAATGTCTGGAGAACTGTTATTTGCAAATTGAATTTTACTTTTTGGCATGGCTCCAGAAAGTGGAAGAAAAGCTGATGGGAAAAATGATTTAACAACTGCAAGTGTCTGAAAATAGAACAGGCTATTTTGTGAGATGGGAGATTCCTCTATGCAGAAGAGCATTTCTTTGGAAGGTGGATGATGTAAGTTCAGGGAGCTGGTCCAGGCCAGTAGATTTGATCAGGTGACCACAAAGTTTCCTTCCTACTCTAAGTAGCTATAATTCTGTATTTATCAATGACCTAGTTAGCATGAAACTATTAAAGTTAGATGCAAAAACTATGTTCCCTGTCAATATTTTTAAAAATGCACATTAAGCATCTCTTTGAATTCCTGAACATTAGCTATATTCCCATTGCCTAATCCGGAAAAGTAAAAAAACTCATGAGAGTCAATAAGCCTGAAGCCAGTGAAGACAGAAGGAGATGGGCCAGATCTGTTCTGGGAGCAATACAACAGCTGTTCTCCACAGGTGGCCCAGGAGTCCCTGGCATCTCCTTAAAATTCCCCGGAGTTCTCAGATCTCTATGAGTGATAATGGTATTTGTTTAGAAAAGAATCTAAGTATTTCCACTTCTGAAACAGAGCAGTTTGAACTCATCAAATAAAAACTGGCAGCAATTAGGGGAGACCATCAAGCACTGAGTTACCACTGGCCATTTTACCCATTTATAGTGTCATCCACTGTGTGTTTTATTTGTAGTTGCACATTGCTTAAATCTGAGCACTTGTTCGATTTCTATTTTAAAATATATTTGCTCCCCAAATCAAACAGGACATAATATACCATGCTTAATTTAATTGTTGAGAAAAGAGCTAATTATAATCAATTGTAAGTTAAAATATCTCATTTTTTAATAGGAGAAAAAAATTGAAATCTGTGTATTTCACCCCACTGAAACTCTTATTGTTGCTCTATGGAAGGTCACTCTTTTTTTATTTAATATTTGCTTTTGTTTGTTTCAGTCATCCTCCCCTTCACCTTCCATCCTCAATTCAGTCGCCATAGTAACTCACCAGTGTATTAATATATGTTCTTCTAATCCCATCTCTATATGGTTATCTACTTATATGTTTATCTTTGAAAAGTAGATATTGTGTCTTCTAATTCTAATTCTGTTTCCTAGTTTTTTCACCCCATATTATGCTTCTGAGTCCCTCTGCCTATATAGAAATTCAATTCATCACTCTGGGCTGATGCAGAGTTATCCATGGGCCGCACTTCGCTTATCCATTCCTCCTGAGAGCTTTGCCACTCTCTGCCACCGAATAATGCTGTGATGTGTGCCTGCCACACAGGTCTCCTTGGGAGCCAGGAGCCTGTCCCTGATGCATGCCAGGGTGGCATGCTGCATTAGTAGATGGGCAACATGCAGACTGACTGGCATCCACTTAGTTCCCACAGCTCGCAGCAGCACTGGAAGTACTCGAGCCAACCAGGAGCCTGGCGGGATGCTGTTTCCCCCATTCTATTCTGGACAGCGCTTGGTAGAATCTTCTCTTGCCAAACTCACTGGTATAAAGAGGTAATATTTTCCTTAAATGTCATGCACAAGTTACTAAGAAGGGTTTCTGGTTTCTACTTCCACAACTTGTCCAGTTATGTGCTTTACCCATTTTTCTAAAAGAATAAGCTCTTCCTTTTTAAGTTTTATTTATATTGTCTCTTTAAAATTTTGTTATTAATTCTCTGCTTGTAAATAAACACGATTTCTCCCAGTCACCTATTTCACGCATCTCTTTACTTTCCACGTTGGCCTCCCCTGAGCAGAAATATTAATTCTGATATAGACTTAATGTGAATGTTTTTTCCTTATGATTTTGGCTTTTTTGAAAAAACAACTTGTTCACAAAAGCTTTTCCTATCTTGATGTCATTAATATACTTGCCAATACTTTATTCTGTACATTTTTTAGGATTATCTTCATATTTAGGTCTTCAAAATATGTGAAGTTTTATATGCCCTTCCCATAGAAAAGTAATCTTAGGAAGTTATGCTACTTTGATCACATATCAAGGTCACATATTTCTTGGAAATTCTTTCTGGTCTCCTCTGCAGTCATGGTCTGTTTGTCTTTTCTTGAACAAGAATACACAGATTTTATTGCTATGAAATAGTTATTATTATTTGACAAAGACAGGCCTTACTATTAAATATATATTGAAGATAACATATCTATTTAAAGAAAACATTCTATTCTGTATTTTATAACATAGAAAAAATACATTAAGTTACTAATAATATTCAAACTAGATTAGGGAACATGTTGTTAAGTTACCACAAAAACATCCATACATAGTCATTTATTAGACTCTCTTCAACATATTTACTCCTATGAATAAATGTTTATTTTTCATATCTGGAAAAGTTTAAATTTCAGGGTTTTCTACAACTAAAATCTGATGCCAAGACACAGTCTTTTCATTTCTAAAATAAAGTGAATGGACAAGATATTGTTGAAGGTCTGTTTAAGCTCTAAAAAATTTTGTGAGCCCATAAAAACCATCCAAATATAAATTTCAGTGAAAAAGGCAGTTTTGATGTTTCTATTTCTGGACAAATTTCCTAGAAGGTAGACTTTACTCGTGCATTCACCTTCATGCCTTGTTTCAAACAGAAGATCATATGTAAACCAACTGAGGATACAGAAACATCCTTTGTTCCATGGTAGACTGCTTGAAAATTAAAGAGCAAAAGTAACACAGAAAATGGAATTTTATGTTAAATTAATACCTAGTAATGTAACATGCTTCAAGACTGAAGGTGAGTAATTTTTAATAAAATATGAGCTGAAAGGATTAGAAGTACCTCATCAAATAAAATTGGTATACCGAAAACGGTACTGTCCAAATAATGTCCTTAAGAATCACTTTTATGTAGGTACAAAAGGACACCCTCCTATATCTAAACATTATAGAACATGTTATTGAAATTTTTCTTTTTGAGATCTCGGGGGCAGAATGGTTTATCATTTTTGGAACATGTTATTATTTCAATAATATTATATGTAATATGACTTAAGAGAATACAGGTAACTTACAATGATATCGGTTTTACTTTTGGACAAAATAGAGTTTCTCTAGATATTTAGAGAAAATCTACTGTAATTTTGAAAAATGTAAAATATATGACTGTAAACTTCCCAAATTCAATGGAAAACATTAATCTACACACCCCAGAAGCTCAATAAATTTCAAGTAAGATAAACACAAAGTTTACACCCAGAAAACATGTTAAAAGAAAAGACAATGGGAAATCTTGAAAGCAGCAGGAGAAAAGTGACTCCGTATTTACAAGGGAACACCAAAAGCTATCCACTGACCTCTCAACAAAAACAACACAAGCGAGAAGAGTAGGATGAAATATTCAACGTAGTAAAAGAAAATAAACTGTCAACCAAGAACTTTATATTCATCAAACCCATTTTTCAAAACTGAAGGTGAAGTAAATAAACTCTCAAATAAACAGAAACTAAGAGGTTGATTGCTAGGACCTCCATCTTACAAGAAATACTAAGGAAAGTTCTTCTGGCTGAAAACTATGGGACAGCGGACATTAATTCAAATCACCATAAAAACAACCACCACCAGTCAAGGTAATTATGTACTTATAAAAGGCAGTGTAAATGCATATTTATTCTCCAGCTTCCCTTAATTGACTTGAAAAGCTATGGCATAAAACAGTATGTATACCACTGTAATACTGCTCCTATAGCATATATAAATATAACATATTTGACAAAAACAGCACCAAGACAGTAGATGAGAGGAAAGCAACCTATTCCATCCTACCCCATTTAGCACATATATCATACTCCCAATGGAAATTAAACACACGCACAATCAGTTTATAGGTTTGCTATAGAATATTTTGTAGATGTAACTACAGCCAATCTCAAATCTATTCTTACCCCAGGGTCATTCTACAGGAAATATAAGCTTTTCTTCCCTTTTCTCCCATTCTGGAATAAAGTATCTGTTAAATTAGGAAGCAATTTTGTGAAGCAGTATATATAGTGCTTTGCTCTATCCATCCAGATCCTAGTGATAGCAGAGACATCATGTCCTCAGTAAGTAAGGAATAAAACTTTTACTGGAAACAAAATGTACACTTGGGGGATGGAAACTTGTACAAATGACTAATATACACTAATAACAGGCAGTTACAAAAGTGCAGACCACCATCGGTGAGAATTTCTATTCCCTCTCAATTATTTCCCAGTTTCCCATACAACTTGGCAAGCCAGCTACCTCCATCCACTGCCTGAAAAAATGGAACGCTGTTAATCAAAGGAAATCAGGTCCAATGCTCAAATCTGGAAGACGCTTCTGAAACATTATAAAGTGTGTCATCCTGACAACCAGCTGGAGTGCAACCATTTGGAGCAGATCTATTTATCAATACACGCGGAGAGCAAACTTAAGACCTGCACGCTGGTGTTGAATGGAGCATGAAAAAAGAGCAGTGGAGACCACATAAATTTTACGCAATGACCTTCCCTTAGAAGTTGGAGGCAATTCCTCACATGGGCTTTTATGCTTTAGAATTTATTTCTCTGGGTTCCAAGGTGCAGGTGGATTGTACTAGGAATAAATAATATCATGATCCAGAAAAGCTTTAAAAAAAAAGGTTACCTAAAGTAAAAGGAGTTACTACACAGACAGATGTCAATTTCCCAATGACAAGACAACCATTTCACTTAGTAGCTGTGAAATTTTAAAAGAAAATTACCACCTTCATAATACAGTTATGATCTTGGAAGATATTTATTTAATGTTTTCTATTTGTAAAAGCCCAGTGAGTTTTTTTTAAATAATAGAGGGAAATTGTATGCTCCCTAGTAGACTGAGTTCCTGCCAGTTAATGGGCTGCACAGATGTATTAAAAGACAGTCTTGCTAACAGCTCCCTTGAAAAAAATCAGTACAAATACCTCAAACCAGTTGGGACGTTGGATTTTGCTCAAACATAATGTACTTTAGAAATATTTTCATCTTGAGAATTTGCAAATCAATACACCTTGTGGTTAATTTTCTCCCAGTTCCCTTTCTTGCAAAATTTTATGTCAAATTATTCTTTCTTGAATTGCTTCTCATTTGTTTCTCAAATGTCCTAGTACAGAACCTCATTTCGTTAGCCTCAGAATAATGCTACTAAAAGTTAAGCTGACACACACAACATCCCAGGTACCAATTTCTAACTCACATAAACGCCTTGGTGCTCATTTTGAAAATGATGATAATGACCTTGAAATGTTGTTAACAACATAAAAAGACACCCTAAGAACCAGCCCATCAATCTGTTCAGCAAAAAATAACTGTAAAATATAAACATTTATGTTTTTAAAATTATTATTTATGATTCATTTCAAACCCGCCTTGGTTTCTCCTCCCCCCATTCAAAACCTATTCTAGAATTACTGAAACATGCTACCTTGTACCTGAAGGAGATCAAAGTGATCATCTAATCGAAAGCCTTCACTTTATCGATAAAGCCACTGGGGCCCTGGAAGTAATATAAATTGGACATACGTTTAATCTGTTTAAGAAAAGTAATACCATATAACAAGTCAAATGTAAAATTTAATGCAAAGAACTCGTCTCCCAAGTCTTTGCTTTTAATGAGAAAAGATAATAGCCTCTTTTTTCTTAAGTCAAATAAATGAGTTTTAGATTTATGAAAGTTTTGTTAATACATGCTTAGAACTCTAGATTAGTTGAGCCAGATGAGGGAGTAGCATCTTCCTGCCACCAGCGGCCTCTCGGGAAAGCAAGGGCTTGTGTCCACCTGGCTGGAGTTAGCCTCTTGCACAGGGAGCTACAGTGCACATGCCTCCTGACCGAGTGCTCCGTTCCCAAGCATTCTGCCCCTGGCTCTCTCACTAGAGAACTCAGCTCCTCAGAAAGCTGGCAACATTTATTCTTGTTATTTTATTTTATGTTTGCGAATATTTTTATGCCTTAATTCTACTTTTACTTAAAAAAATAGCAAGGGTCATTAGCATTAGTGTAAGAAATAACTGGTACTCCAGTAATAGACTGGATGCCTTCATTTTCCTTGCTGGCTCTGCATGAGCCCTTAAATTCTCTGAAGTCCATTTCACCCTCTGGTTCGAGAAAGTCCCTTTGAGTTATAAATATGTTTGCTGGAAAAATGTCAGTAAGTGTACAGCAACTACCCCTATAAATTGAATAGAACCATGGGCATCCACTACTTTCCAATAACCCCGATTTTGGAACAGGCTATTTTCTTATTGCTTTTTAAGAAAAAAAAATCCATGATTTGTGACAATTTAAATATCCTTCTGGTTCTGGCCAATCATTTTCATCAGAGCTGAGAAGGAATTTCAGAAATCAAAGAGACAGGTCATCTCAATACAAACCATTTTAATTGGTGGTTTTCAAACAAGACTGATTCTGGCTCCAAGGGGCATTTGGCAAGTCTGGATACATTTTTAGTAGTCAAAACTGGGTTGCAGAGGGCTGCCTAGTGCCATATAGTCATCTAATGGGTAGAGACCAGTAATGCAACTGAACATACTAAAATGCACAGGACACCATACGCAACAAAGAATTATCCAGCACAAAATGTCAATAGTGCCAAGGGTGAGAACCCTGATCTAAATTCTTGTTACTCAGAGTGTTGCCTTCTTCCTGGAAGCTTTGGCCTTCTCTAAGAGCTTATCAGAAACTTGAGCCCCATTACAGACCTACAGAATCAATTTATATTAGTAAGACCATCAGGTGATTCATGTGGACAGTCGGATTTGAGAAGCCCTGATTATACAACACTTAGGCAAGCCTTAAGTGTTCTAAAAGTTCATCTGTCCTATAGCCCAAAAGAATATTCTTAACTTAAATAAGAGTTTAAGTTAAGCACCCAGTGCTTAACTGTTACAGCACCCAGTCTCGAATACAATATTATTATTACCACGAATTCCACTGTATATTAGTAACTGCTACATACAAAAAAATCCATTGTTAAACAGAATGGAAAACTCTATGTAGGGCAAACTTAAATGCATTGGGAACTCTAATAAGCTAATGCACCTTAAGAATCTCCCAGAAAGAGCTCTTATATGTACCATTTTCACAAATTATTTAAGTAGAGGACCTATTTTTCCTCAGATTATTTAATAGACCCAAGGTTTCACAGGGTACATTTTCCCTTTCTCACCATGGAAACTAAAGAAGAACTGGTTAAAATAAGATCTCTCTCAACAGAATCTTGAATTATTTATTACCTAAGGTACATGTTGTTTCAACAAAATACAGAACGCAGTTCTACCTTGACAGTGAAAGTTGACTGGAAACCCTATGGAACCTCAACAAGAGCAAACTCTTATCAAGTCCATGCCCAAGGAGAATCTTGCTGATGAAATTCCTTACACATGAAAGTACAGAACAATCTCTTGGGTATCATAGAATGTTGCAAGGTCAAACCAAGTGTAGGCCTGGGAATAAATTCTCAGAAATCTTCATTCAGAAATCATGTAAAAGACACATGCTTTCCTCACATTATCTTACTGCTTTAGTGATATGATGGTTTCTTCAGTATGTAAAAGGGGAAAAAACAACATTTAATGAGCAATTCTTGAGAGCAAATTGCAAAACAGAAGGAAAAAAATAAGTAATTCAATGCCAATGGTGGCTTTATTATGCACATAAATTATATGGAGTCACAGACTGTCTCTTTTCATCGCTAATTATATTAACAGTTAAGATTCACTTGATGAACAGAATCACCATGATGTGGCAGCTTTGAAAACTCTGAACATGTTCTCAGCAATGAACAATTCCTTAGGGTTGCCACAGACGGAGTTCAAATCTCTGTCATTTATTTTTATGTAGATATCTATAAACATAGTGTTAAGCTATCAAGGGAACAATGTGTAGCTTTATAACTGTGACTAATAATTAAAAGATGGCATTTGGCCAAGCCGGCGTGGCTCAGCGGTTGAGCATCGACCTAGGATCCAGGCGATCACTGTTCAATTCCTGGTCAGGGCACGTGCCCGGGTTGTGGGCTCGATCCCCAGTTGGGGGCGTGCAGGAGGCAGCCAATCAGTGACTCTCTCATCATTGATGTTTCTATCTTTCTCTCTCTTCCTCTCTCTGAAATCAATAAAGACATTTTTTTTTTTTTTTTTAAAAAGAAGCACTTGGAGTCACACATATCTGGGTTCAACAACCCCCACTTATTAAGGCCTGCAAATCCCCCATGCCCAGGATCCCCAACAACTGAAGGAAAGGGCCATACCTTCCTCTTCAAACGCTTGTGCCGATTGTGGTATGAGATCTGTGACATGTGAAAGGCAGAGCACAGGGTTTGGTACATAGTAAGGAAATCACTCTGTCAGCAATTTCTATTGTCATATTTAATATTTACATTTTTAAGGCTGCCGAGCTACTCAGACACTGTTGAGTCAAAAACAGTCATTTTATTTCATCAAAGCTGTTCTCTTGGACCGAGCTCCTGAAGGAGTAATGAGCCCAACAACCTCTGCCAATTAATGGTGTGAAAAAGGAATTACGGGCCCAATCAATTCTGCTGATCAAAGGAATGGCTCGTGCCAGGGACACACACATTAAGAGCATACCTTAAAAGCATTTCACTTTTACTGAGTGTAGCGTTCATTAACAACAACAACAACAACAACAAAATCCGGGGTTTACTACGAGACACGGGGTGAGTTCAAAGTGTTGGACAGAAGTTTTTCTAAAGGTCCCCTGCATGCATTCAAGACCCCTCGCCAAGTGCAGGATTTTAGAAAAGGTGAGCCATCCTCCCCTTTTGTGATTCCCTGTAAAGTTATTGAATCATTTTGTTTCTTTAACAGTATAAAAACATCAAGCAGGAACCTTTTAATCCAATCAGGCCTTTTGCTCTAATGTGTGCAATGCAGGAGTTAAGTATGAAAACCAGAAACATCACTGGTCCAGAAACAAGATAAACTGCACTCCCACCTCCTTCTACTACGACTCTCCAAGTCCCAGAGGAAAAGTCATTTAATCTATTTTAGCATCTATTCCCTTCACAGAAAAAGAGGAAAAGGAATTCTTTATTTATTTTATTTTTTCGCCTCGCTCACAAGCTTATTGAAAGAATTCCTTTAGGTAATACCAAACAATTCATCTGTTTAAGGTGATAAAGCTGCTCACTGGTTCCACTGCATACCAGTAGCCTTCCCCTGTGGTGCAAACATAACCACACTTCTCCCTCGGGGCTGAGGGTAACTGTGTGTGTGTTCTCCAGGGATACTAAACTGTACAAGCTTGACATGGGAAAATCGGGAAGTTGTTTTTCAAAAGTAAAAAAAAAAAAAAAAGATGCAAAGTTTTGAAAGCTCTGCACCCCAGTGACACACAGTAAAACTCTAGGTGTAGCTGTTCCAGGACTATTGACTGAGCGCCATTCACGCCAGGCACTGCCAGGTGTCTGACTGTCTCAGTGATGACACGCAGAAGCCTCTGTCCTCACAGAACTTAGGCTCTAGCAGCAGGAGGCAGAAAATGATTATTATAATAAATCTACAAATTACATATTCTGTTGGAAGCTGGTAATTATGTATTTTTAAAAAGATTAGTAAACTGTGAGGGATAGGAAGGCTGCAAAGGAAAGCAGTGTGGTCAAAGTGGTGTCCTTGAGAAGGGGACACTGGGCAGAGAGTTGAAGGAGGTGAGGGAGCCAGCCCCGTGGATTGCTGAGGGATGAGATTTCTGGGCAGACAAAGGAGCGATGCAAATGCCCTGTGGTGGAACAAAAAGGTGCGCACGGTGTCCACGGTGCACACAAGCCAGGCGGTGAAGCTGGGGAAAGTGACGGAGGGCAGAGTGCTGGCAGACCTTGTCACTGCCAGGTCTTAAAGGGAGAGGAAGCAGGGTGCCCAGAGGTGGGGCACTGAGGGCAGGGCACCTGGGCGCAGGCAATAAGGGTACCCTTGGTCCTTGGAGAATTTAAGGATAGTAAGAAACCAAGTGGAAACTCTCCTGCTTTTCTTTCACACAATGTTCAACTCTAAGTCATGTCACAGATAAAATACTGCTCAATCCCTAAAGTCTCTCTTGGTCTAAGTTCTAATTAATTGTTGTGGTTACTGTGAAATTTCAATTGTATGTAATATATATAATACAACTTCCTGCTATACAGTCACCCGCCCCCCGAAACCTGCCGACCCAGCTACCGGCACTCATTTCTGGAGGACGTTTGCGGTGGTCCAGCTCGCTTGAGCTTGCAGTCAGTGTCTCCAGTCCCCTGTGGAACCAGAGTCCCGACTTCAGAGTGGAAGCCAGGACAGTGCAATGACTGTAACAAAGAAGCAGGTCTTGAGTTACCTTCTGTATACGCATGGGGCCTTTTACTTGCATTTCAAATTTGAAACAGCAAAAGAGACTGCAGACTGCAAGCTGTAATGCTGTGTATGGGCATGTAAATTTTAGTCCATACATATAATACTTTACTTGTTTTCAATTACAACTTCCGAATAAAAAAATTAATTGTTATTCATCTTTTATAATTGTAACCTCTTATTAAACTGCAATGTTATTACGCATTACTGTGAGATGCCGAAAAGTAATGTTTTTGTCTAATTTCCCTCCGAAAATACACTAATGTACTAAGGACTATTAAGCCATTGCTTATTTCCTTTCTTGTACTGTAATATCTGTTTGTTTGTCTTTATCAGCCTGAAGATACATACAAGGTATAATCAAAGAAAATTTCATTTTCATCTTTTCTTCAGGAAGTTATTCCTCGGGTGCATGATAATTATTCGGAATGACTTTTTGCACAGAGGAGGGAATGCTACGAAGTGACCCATTCCACAGGCAGTCCAGTGATCGGGCAACCCCGATTTTGTTTCTTAAATATTCAGTGCACGGAAGCCCAGTCCAATCACTTAGTCCAGAGGCTGCCTTTATTACTTTGGCTGTTTTCTCCACCATGGGACAGTTTCATTAATAACTGAATCAATAAATGGATCAATAAGAAAAAGTGAAAACAACCTAGATAATAGGATTTTAAAGGCCGATAGGAACGTGTCATGCCAGATACAGGACACAGATACGGAACTGTCACTTTACGTAATATGCATGGCAACAAATTAATTTATATTCTTGCTTTGAACCTCTGGAGCGTGTATTAGGCTCGGAATCAGGAGCGAGGGCTTGGCTGGATGTATTAACAACTATAATGGTTAATTCTAACAACGGTAACAATCAAATGAGGATCATGCCCAGAAATGTATTTTTTAAAAGTCTTCTGGTTTTATGAAAACATAAGCGAAGAGGAAACCCGGCCGAGCTCTTGCTCTTGCTTCTGAGCCTACACTTCTAGTTGCTCAGCAGCCTGTTCCTGAGAAGTGCGAGCCCCGGTTTCTCCCTCCGCCTCCCGATGGACTATAATCCTGTTCACAGACATGGGAACAGGAGCAGGGGGTCTTGGCTACATCTTACTTAACTTTTAGGTCTTAGCCTAGATGGTGTTTTGTCTGGGAAGCCTTCTGTAAATGCTAACTCTGTATCAGGGCCCTCTGACTTCTACCATGTGCTTAGCAACTGTATCATCATTTTTATCCAATTACCTCTGTCTCCCAGTTGACTGTAAACTGGCTCCATGAGGACAGAGAAAACACTGCTTATTTTCCCACTACTGAATTTACAATCCTTACTTAGCACAGTGCACCCTGCAGGTGCTTCTATTACTGAGATGAACTGAACAGAATATAATCTGCCTGGGTTCCCTCTTCACATGTAGGTCACCAAAGCTAGGCTGTGTGCCCGCCCTCTTAATCTCCATGTCTCAGCTGTCACTTTTCAGGGATGGTTGCCCAGATATCTCCCTCAAAAGCCCCTACACCAAGCTCATCAAGTCTTGCTAAATGGTGCAAATGAAGCCACTGACTCAATCATTTTTTCAGAAAAGAGGAACCTGTAGATCCATCTGGGTTTGGCTTTACACATTGCTACGCTTTGAAAAGTCTTCCCTCAGGTTTATTTAGATTTATTTAGCATATTGAAATTTTTCATTGATCTGGAATTTATATTCCTAGAAATAAGGATATATATTTTTTTCTAGTTGGCTAAATTACCCTAGCACTGTTTAATGAACTCTTCGAATATTTCCCAGTGATCTAAAATTTCAACTCTGCTAAATAGTAAAATCTCCCACTGCCATTGAGAATAGTGTGGACTCTAGAACCAGCTGCCCAGATTCAACTCCAGGCCAATACTCTTGGAAGGTCATTTAACGTCCCTGTGCCTCTGTAGTTCAGGGGTAACCACAGTCACTGTCTTTCAGGGTTATGGTTAATTTCTGTGCAAAATGCTTCAAGGAGTGCAGATATAAAACAGACTTCTATGTGCTACTGTGTGTTATCGTTGTCATCTGTTTTATACTTCATCGCCAGCTCCACTCACCTTTCACTGCTGAGCCTGGGCCACACTGCGCTAAGTGCTGTAGAGGACTGCACGTCCCCACATCCAGAGAACCATCCGCGTCATCACCTCTCCCCTCAGTCCTCCCACCCACTTCCTCTTATTTTTAATAATCTTGTTGCAAATCTTAACAATAACAGCCAACTATAATTTAACAATTGCTTTCTATGAGTCAGGAATGATGTTAGGACTTTATAGACACAGATAATCTGATTTAATCATGTGAAGTTCAGAGAATGAAGATTGGAACCATTAAGTGAGAGACCCAGGCTGTCTGATTCTGAAACTTGTACCCAATGTGATTATAATACACTATCTCCATCCTACGAAACTAACAAAACAAAACAAAAATCTCTTGTTGAGATTGGGCTCAAATTTGGGATAAATCTATAGATTTCTTGGGGGGAGAACTGAGAGTGCTAAATACTAAGCCTTCCTGTATATTATGATGATTCTTCATCCAATTATTTGTTTATATTTTTCATTAAAACATTATATTGTTAATATAACAAACATTTATAGAGTAATACATTGTAGACATCATTTAAAGCTTTACAAATATTAACTAATTCTCACCACAACCCTACGTCATTGACATTATTATTTTGTTTTCACAAAGTACCAAGGCAAAGAGGTGTCTCTTTAAATTTGAAATGACTTCATATCACAGAGCCAGTGAGCAGCAAAGCCTGGATTTCTGTACACTGTCTCGCCTCAGAACCCATGACATTTGGTCACTGAGCTCTCAGACTACCTCTCAAATCACAGAGAGAGTATGTTTCTACCTATTCATATATTATTGATATTTGAGAATAGGAACTTTTAATTCCATTTCTCTCTTGTTCCCACTAGTCTACAGGAAAGCATTTTTTAATATTATCTTGCTACCCTGTTAAAAAGTTATAAATTCCAATTTTTTTATTGGTCAATTATCCTGGGTTATTTAGGGAGGTCATAAAAATATACCTAGGTTTTGTTTCTCAGTATCCAAAATTATCATTTTATATTCTTTTAAAAAAATGTTTTGGTTAGCACTTTCTGAACAATTTTAAATAAATATTTCATTAGACATATGTGTCCTATATTCCCCTTTAGTGGGAATGCCTCTAGCTTTTAATAGTAAGAGAGCTTCTGCTATTAGTTTTGATCAGGTGAGTAAATGCCTAACCTGTTAGGGAAACACTGGGCTCTGAGATTCTGATATTGTCAGCTACTGGTTATAATTTCCTGGCTCTTCTATTACTAAAGGGTGTCAGAGCTCTTCCACATCCAGCAAAACAGGCTACCCACATTCAACTGAGATGCGCATCACCAAGCAGAACTCTGCTTTCCACAATATGGATATAATACTAGTAATTGTGAATAAAAAGGGAGAAGTGTGAGAAAGGCTTTATTTCTCTTTTTCCTGTCATGATTAATCCTTCAAGTTCACTTCAAAGTATTCCCTGATATTATGTAATGCGTCATTTTTAAAGAAGACATGCATTGTTCAGCTCAAAGCCATGTGGATTTTATTGAAATAAGTGACAATTCGAACGGCAGAAAGCTTGGCTACATGCATTGACTATTTTCGTTCAGGGCTTAGGAGTCTAAGGAGATCCACCCGAATGGACCAGAAGCAATCCTAAGCAGCTTTCATGCATTTCATGTAAGGTTACCCACGAAGCACACACACACACACACACACACACACACACATGCATTTGTGGTGTCAGTAACTGAAATGGCACTAATGTGTCTCAAGGTTCCCAGGTTTTTTCTTTTTCTTTTGATGACGATGACATACACTCATTTGGTTTTTACTATGGGAGGTACTGAGTCAACGATCTTGCACTTATTTCTGTATCAGGATTGTAAAGGCTGTACTTGAGGAGGATTATTCTCTAATTTAGTTAAAAATAAATCATTTAGGATTTAAAGTAGCTCTAAGTATTCTATTCCAGGGTTTTTTATGGATTTTAGAACTTAGATGTAATTATGCAAAAGACTGACACCTATCAATCCGCATGGAGTACAAACTGCAGTCAGAGAAGACCAACATGTGGAGCAAGATGAAGCCGGATCTTTTAATCTCTACGTATGTATGTTTTTTTGTTTGATTTTTTTCCAGTTTTAATTCACATGCACGTTACCCAGAAATAAAACCCGTAAGTGATTTTACGCCTCTGCTTTTTGCATAGTTCTGTCTGCAATGTCATCCTTTGCAGTGATCTTATCTATCACTCAAGAAAGCAAGAGCAGTGTTGGCCTTTGGAGACTTTCCTTCAAAGCTTTCTCTATAAAACCTCCCTACCTTTGATCTCTGCTTCTATACTCTATGCTGAGCATGACCAGAGAAAAATTCCATACTAATGCAGGCTGGAGAGACTACACCGACCACATTTTGGGTCTTCACAGTATCTGTTCAAGGCTGTTTGTTGCCCGGATTCTCTGTCCCAGTCACTACCACAGAGGTTATTCCAAACTGACATTGTGAAGTCACCGCCAACAAACCCCCTAGCTCCCTATCTCAAGAGATAACTTTTGCTCCTACTGACTCTTGAAAGGTGGAAATCGAAATAAGGCAAAGCCTTCAAGCTTTCAACCACCCGCTGAGCTTTAAAGCAGAGCCCCATAACATACACAATTACTATCTTTGAATTAACTACATAAGCTCAATAATAACACGAAAAGAGGTGAATGATAAAATAGCGCATTCCAATAATTCTGAGAGGCACAGTTTCTCACATTTTGCCATCCTTGAAATCAGCTTCCTACAATCCCTTCCAGGCAGATGGTGGTCATGTCACAGTCCGCAAGTCCTGCATGTGTAGGAAACTGGCCCCTCCACATTTCATTCAAAAAATTCTTTTTTTCCTTTTCAAAAACTTTATTAAATTCATTGGGGTGACACTGGTTAATAAAATTATATAGATTTCAAGTGTACAATTCTATACTACATCACCTGTATATTGCATCAGTCTTATAGATACATTTTAAGATTTATTTCAACTCATCAATTCAATGGGTATTTACTTTGGGATGATGCCTAGAAAAGATTGAAAATGTAAAAAAAAAAAAATTAATACTAAGATTTAAGTGGCACTATGTGCAATGCCAAGCAATCTCCTTGATCCTTCCTGTAATTCTTAGAATCATAACAAGGCACTCTGTGCTTCTGTCCCACTTTTCTTGCTTCCGTGTTTCGGACCTTCTGTGGGCTTAATTTATATTTCAGTTCTACATCAACACCACCACCAAGGGCCGAACTTTAGCCAATACAATGATTATTATATGTTTTCTCTACCACTGGGTCTCACCATTTCGCACGCATGAAGATCACCCGGAGGGCTGGTTAATTTCCAAACTGAGGCCCTCACCTCAGAAAGTCAGTGACGGGGCTGGAGAATCTGTATCTCTAAGGACGTCTCACGTGTTCCCGCTGCTCCTGGTTTGGGGGCCCTACTTTAAGAATCGCTGTTATTAACTTCGAAGGGACACATATGCCTCTTTCTCCTCTTTGTTTCTCTTTTCTATTCAGCTCTACTTTTCAGGAAAAACTTGGCTCTTCATTCAGCAGGAATCAAGATGTTATCTGAAGGAAATCGAAGTTCCACACCCACTTTTACCCTCCTGGGTTTTTCAGATGATCCAGAACTCCAGCTTCCACTCGTCCTGGTTTTCTTATCTGTCTATACAGTCACTGCAGTGGGAGATCTGGGCACGATAGCCCTCATCAAGACCAATCCACTGGTTACTAAGATAATGCAGGTTTCAGGTGTACATTTCTGTGATACATGTTCCGTATATTGCACTGTGAGCCCACCACCTAAGGGAGGGGTAGTAAAGGGCAAAGGGGCCAAATATATGCCGGTGAAAGATGAGCTGACTTTGGGTGGCGGGCACAAAAAACTCGTAAAGGACTTTGAGGATGGAGCTTTAATTCCGGCTATTGTTTGAAAACCTTCCAGTGACATATTCTGGTGAGGTCAAGAAAACAAGACTTGCATAATGTGTCACAACAGGTCGAAAGACAGTCACAGAGGAGACTGTGAAACACTTCTTAAACTGCGCTGCACCCTCGCCACTTCGACGTCACCAAGGATGGTGGTGTGTGAAAAGCTGAGATGCTGATGACACAGCACCAAATGTGAGTCAGAAGAGAAAAACTGTGGCAAAGTTTTGGGAATACTTAGCCACTTTAATAAACTTGTGTTTTCATTTTTTAAGAATGTATAATAATAATATACAATAAAGAAAAATCTATATCTAGATGAGTTTAAAAGAACTTTTTTAATAGGTATAAAATGAAGATTTTAAATAACAAAAAAGTTTTGTATTCTACCTGGCTCTTCCCTCCCCCCTTCCCTCCTTCCCTCCTTCCCTCCTTCCCTCCTTCCCTCCTTCCCTCCTTCCCTCCTTCCCTCCTTCCCTCCTTCCCTCCTTCCCTCCTTCCTTCCTTCCTTCCTTCCTTCCTTCCTTCCTTCCTTCCTTCCTTCCTTCCTTCCTTCCTTCCTTCCTTCCTTCCTTCCCTTCCTCTCCCCTTTACTCCTTCCCTCCTTTCCCTCCTTTGTTCCTTTTTTTCTTCCTTCCATCCTTTCTCTCTCAGTGGTAATAAAATAGCGGTGTGTGCTAACTTAAACATGTCTCAGATTTTATGAAATGGGGCAATAATTTAAGTAGCAACAGTGACTCCAACATTTAGTCACCAAATTAATGACAGTCTAAGGACAGACAGTATGAAAGCAATTCTTCATATTTCAAATATATTTTTACAAGTACATTTTAAATGCCTTTATTTAATTGTGACACTAATTGAAATATTTTTAAATCATTTATAAGCCTTTTGCACATAACTTTCAAATACTCATAAATTTAATGCTTTACATTTTAAATGACAAAAACCTGGGTCATTTCTTAACTCTATGACTTCTGTCAAATACATTTGCATAACTGTCTTTAATGAAGCTAAAAATCATGTCCCCAAAATCATCGTCCAGGAAAAGGTTGTTTATTACTAAAGTAAAATTTTTATTTTTCAAAAACTACTACATTCATCTATTTTTATTAGCTCCACAATAAATATTTTCTGAGTGTCTATATCCACAACTTACAGTAAACTTCCTCTTCAAGTTTTATAAAGATTGTGAAACTTGGGTTATTATACCTTTTTCACCCCGTGAGAATAACACATTTTTACTGAAAATGTCTTGTATGGATATTTGTTGTGTGTACATAAACATGGCTCTACTACATGAGTCTGGTCCACCTAACCTTCCACATATGACATTGAATAGATCACTGGGGGGAGGAGGTCAAGACCAAGAGCAAAGAGAAGAAATAAAGAAACTTGAATTAAGGAAAGTGGTCGGAACATCAGGAACATGACAGTTGCTCCATGGTGGTGAAGCATTCTGGGTTCATCTGCCATCTGAGAGCTGATCAAATGGAGTCAAGTCAAGTTACTGACAACCAACAAATGAACAGGATCCATCACTGGAAAGCCCTATTTCCTGTCTCCCTGTGCTACTGCGTGTTGCTGCATTCCGTGGGAAACTCACTGAACTGATAAGCCTGACATCCCTCATCTTTGTCAAAGCCCTAAACACAGCACAGTCAATGTCTGAAAGTCCCTTAAGCCCTCCGGCTCTGTGCACTCAGCATGTGAGCTCTCCACAAATGACGGCGAAGTGCTGGCGGGAGGAAGTGACAAATGAGTGAATTAAAAATTTACACTGCGCTATACGAATGCATTTCCTGATAATTAGCATTATTGGCTGCTAAAATGTGTTTCAAAGAGAGTTACAGAACTTGAGATTTTATATGTTGAAGATCCGTGTAATAAAAACAAGTCACATTTTTTATGTAGTGCACAATAGATAATGAAAGGAATTCAGAGATCTATAATGAATTAAATATTATCATAAGATGGTTAGTATAACCAGATAGCATTTAAGAATCACTTAAAACTTTAATAAAGAGTTAAAAAATTCATTTCAGTCGACTGTACACAAATAGTAGGCTGTTTTGTTGCAAATATTCTGAACATAGGAGATGCTATTTAGAATGAACCCTTAATACCTGTAGAAGAATAAGCTTGGGTGTGGACTATACACATCCAAGCATAATTCTCATGCTTTCTAGTGCATTATCGCTTTCCAGAGTTAGCAGGTATATTAATGCAAGAGTAGCAGCTGGCAAACAGCTCTACAGCCAGGACTGAAACAGAGAACATGGGACAAAGACTCGTAGTGCGTGAGCAGACTCTCCCCAACAGGTGTAGTGGCCCCTCCAAAATACCTCGCTTAGGAATGTGAAGACCAAATGCAGCTTTGATCAGAGTCATCCTTTGTTGTGTTTGGGCTCTGTCTCTCTGTCACTCTCTCTTTCTCCCCTCCCCTCATATTTCTCTCATGTCATTGCCATTCTGAAATATTGGGTGTCTGATTCTATAATTTTTACCTTGTATGTTGCTCCAGTTTCAATTCTCACCCTAGAGGTTAGTCTTTCTGGAACTGAACTTATTCAGTTCTTTGAATACATCACACTTTGGTTTTCCTTTGGGGCCTTTCCACATGTCCTCCTCTTGCCAGAAACATTGCTCTTGTAGATATTAGCCTGAGCCATAGGTAACCAGCATTTCTGCAGGTCAAAAATGATGGAATCTCAGCAATATTGTGAGGTTGTAAGGTTGAACCCAATATTCTTTCTTCAGATCTCTAGTTAAAGGCCCCCCCTCCAGGGCATTTCCTTAGGCTGCTTCCTTTAGCCTTATGTAACATTTGGCACTTGGCTGAATTTTTATAAGTTACTTACTCAGTTTCTTGATTTGGACATTGTCTGTGAGACCTTGAAGTCATGAGTCACAATTTATTGGACATCGTTGTTATCTTTAATGCCTGGTAATATTTTAGTGAGTGTCTTAGGTAATATTTCCATATTTGTCAAATAAATGTTGAAGGTTAAATTCTAATAACAGATTCATTTAGTGAACAAAATAACTCAAAACAAAAATAGCCTTGAAGACCAAGACAGTAACTTTCCTTCTTAGATTTTGCAGCCTAATGCTTGGTTCAATCATTATTTTCTTGAATGATCGGGTATATTATTTGCCCTAGGCAGTGTTACATTTATATCTGCAGGTATATCATTTACACGGATAACTGTAAGGCACAATATTTGCTGGCACTTGCTATGTAAATGCATCTCTATCTAGTGCAATTCCTCGAGAGGTCATCTGAAACAGGGTTGGGAGACTGATAAGATTTAAGTAGGAGAAAATAAATTAAAATAATAAAGTAAACCAAAAAGCAGAAGAGGTGAAGTTCAAAGGTAATTTTTTCTTATTCTTTGGCTTTTTTTCTCCAGTTCAAATGGAATTTATTGAAGTAGTTACTTTTGAAAGTGTTAGATAAAATATGCCTACAGTGAAATACATAAAAGTATACAACTTGATAAGGTTCTTTCTCTCTCATTCTCACTCTATATATACACACACATATTCATACAAGCAGGTAATTCACACCCAAATCAAGATACAGAACACTTCGATCTCCTCTAAAAGTTTCCTCACACCCCTTTGTACTCAGTGCTCCACCAGTATCTGATTTCCATCATCACAGAAACAAGGATATTCCTGAAACAAGGATGGGGCTGGTTGGTGGAAAGACCAAGCCTTTATTAGAAGCTTGGAAGTGTCGCCCCAGCTGAGGGCAGGGGAGGAAGAGGAGCTGGTGGCTGAGTTAGCACCAGCAGCCACTGATTCACTCAAGGACGCCTATGCCATATAACCTCCATAAGACCTTCTGACCCCCTAAGTGATTGGGTTCAGAGAGCTTCCCAGTTGGCAAACACATGGAGGCCCTGGGAGAGCGGTGTGCCCAGAGAAGGCGTAAAATCTCCGTGCACTCCTCTCCCCCCAGGACCTTACCCTAGGCATCTCTTCCATTTGGTTGCTCCTGAGTTGTATCCATTTTAGTAAACCAGTAACAGTAAGTTAATAGTTTTCCATTTTAGTAAACCAGTAACAGTAAGTTAATAGTTTTCCATGAGCCCTTCTACCTGAGACTTTTGGTGGCTCATTCTGTGCATGAGCAATCAGCCAAGGCCCTGAGGGACCTCCCCATGGAAATTTTACGTCTCCTGTTCACTGATACCTGTAGCTCAAATTCTAGTTTCTTCAGAAGCACCGAACTCTATCTGCTCCTTAATTTAGGGAGACCTCTACCTCTTCTCCCTGTGTCAGTGTTGGGAAATGACTCCTAGGCAGAAAGCTGGACTCCTCATACGCTTCTTTTCTCTCAAGAGTCAAGGCCTGCATGTGCTGTTTTCCAAAGCCTGAAAACAAGTGCCTCCTAGGTTTTTTCAGCGTCATAGTTACTTATGTCAGAAGTGTCCATCTTCTACCAGCTACTTCTTTATGGCCAGAAACATAATTCCAGTCAAATGCAAGTTGAGAGTAACCGTTACTATTGCAGTAATAGTATCTAACTAACATTAATGAACACTTTCAGGGGGACAGTAAACACTAACCAAGTTAGAATACTGGGTAATTGTACTGAAGTAGTGAAAAGTTGGACGGAATCTTTTGGACTTCTTTAGCTGCCAATAAAGAGTCTTCATGAGACTGGCAAAGGGGAGGCTTTGAAGAATTCTGAGCTGATGAGACGGAATCAGCAGTCTGTACTTGAGGAATTTTAATCGGACAGTGAATGGCAATGGGATGACCTCTGCATAGAGAGACTAGTCAAGATGCTGCCACCTGAGGTGGCAAGGTCAAGAAGGAAGATGGAGCACCGGGGAAGTTAACGCAAGGACAGAAGGAAGGCGTGTTAGGAAGGTCTGCTGCTGGGTTAGTGCGGTGCGAGGCAAGTATAAGTCAAAGATCAGTCAAAGGTTTGAAGCCTCCGGATTTGGGGATAAGAGGGGAGGACAATCACGAGAAATAAGGGATTTGGAGAAGAGTAGCTGATTTCAGGAACAATTATATCACTCTATCGTTTTAAGTGTGAGGGTTGCCAAGAAAACATATGTTGAAAAAGGAGACCACCCAGATGAAATGACAATAAACAGCTAAAAATACGGGTCTAGAGCCTCTTGAGAGGACTGAGTCCTGTATAGAAATTTGAGGATATCTGAATATATGTAGGAGATAAGTGAGTTATATAAGGAAGAGAAATGGGTTGTTAGTATAAGACAGAATTTGGGAAAAAATCCAAATTGGGAAATAGAAGATGGTAATATTTACATTGTTTCAATTATTCATACATTGTCTGGGACTATTAAACATTTGCATATTTAAACTATTAATCTAGTTTGAGTGTTAGTGCATATGTGTGTGTCCCAAGTTGACATATTAAATCTTAAAACTGTTTTGGTTGTAATGACACAAAATTATCCAGGTGATAATAAAAGTAAAATAAAGTTAAAACACACAAATATATGCAAAATTAATATCATTAGAAACAAAATATACTCAATCCCTCACCCCCCACACACACTGGGTCCCCACCCCGACAGTTGTCAGCCTACTCTCTATCTATGAATTTGTCTCTATTTTGCTTGGTAGTTCACTTTGTTCATTTAATTCCACATATGAGTGAAATCATATGGTACTTGTCTTTCTCTGATGGAAACTCATGGACACAAACAACAATGTGGTGATCGCCAGGGGGTGGAGGTGGAGGAGGGTATTGGCGGGGACAAATGATGATGGAAGGAGACTTGACTTAGGGTGGTGAACATACAATACAATATACAGATGATGTTTTGTGGAATTGTGCACTTGTAACTTATATAATTTTGTTAACCACTGATACCCCAATAAATTTAATAAAAAGGGAAAAAAGGAAACATTTAATTTAAAAATCTTGGGGGAAAAACAAATGGAAAATTTAAAGGAAGAATGTTAGTGGCAGTTGAAAATGTAGCTAAATATCTGAAATAAGGGTAGCCAACTACTGCATGACAGAAATATTCAAATAACATTTATTTACTAACAATGACAACTTTTTACCCAAAAAATATATAAACTAAGAGGAAAATATAAAGAAACGTCAGTCCCATTTATCTGAAAATTAAGCTCGTAGGGATTGAAATGCAAATGTATGGTGATTGTTTTTTGGTTGGTTGGTTGTTTTACCAATCCCAAAGAAACCACTTGTTACACAAGTTACTAGAAAATCAATGATTTTTTAAGTGATAGGTTATAATTATAGTAAGGAGTTAGACATGAGCAGGAACCTCTAGATTTGAAAAGTGTGCTAAGCAAAGGCAAGAAGCTCTTTATTTTGCCACATAAATCCTAATATATTACTTGGAGGGCATCTTAGAAATCACTCATGCGAGAGATAAAAATCTGAGGTTCAGAAAGGTAAGGAAATTGCAAAAGTTTGCACTGAAAAAGTAGCAGAACCAAAACTACAATTCTCAGTTTTTACTAACTCCCTCTTGGATACTTTAGAAACTTAGCTCCTAATTTGTTAAATGAAGACATTTCAAATACCAACCTTTTTTAATCTTGTGAATTTCCTTTAGTGTTATTTCTTCAGAAGTTTATATTTCTTAAAATTTGCTTTTCCAAAACCTGAGTAAATCATCTTGAAATTATTCTGGTGTGATGTTAAAAATGTGGAGACAATGAGTTTCATAAAAGTACATATCTAAAGCTTCTGGCAATTTTATCTTTGCCAGGCCATTGAGAGAGCCACTGTGGATACAGTGGAAAAATGGAAAGAGAGCTATTTTCCTTCTCTTTAAAATGCAATTGCTTCTTTCTGACTGGAAAGACCAAATAAGAAAAAAGTTTAGGTTTCTGCCTCAGAGATGGAAATAGGTACTTTTTCTTTTCCTTACTGCTTTCCAGAGACAGAAATAAATTCAAAGTAAAGAGTAAGTCCTAATTGATGTAAATAATGGAAAAAGTAAACTAAAGCTTTTACTTTAATTCATTCTACAAGCTTAACTACGATTATCAGACAACTGCTTAGACAAAAGCCACCAGCAAATAAATAAAGTAGACAAAATATTTCTAGTCTGCACTTATTTGAGAGGAAAAGCACCAGAGAATTATGTCAAAGCTAAGACTGCATTAAGTAATGAGTTAAAGGAAGTTATGGAAGTGAGGAAGGCACCAAATGGTTCCTAATTATATTTTAAATTTTCATTTCAAAGAAATGCCTTAAATATGGGTCTTAGTAAAGGCAAGCCTCAATCAAGCATAGTACCCACCCAGTCATTCAGATAGCCTTCTGTGCATTTGGACTTTCTAGAGCTAAAATGACCATGTCATTGTTGAAAACATATCTACATAATTGATTTGAAATATAAACTTCTAATAAAAATTATATTATCCTAATGTTCTCTACTTGTCTACATATTGATCTACAGTGAAAAGAGAATCGCATTTCCCATTAAAGAGGAAATAGTCAACCATGAACTTAAGTTTCCATTCCTATCTGCAATTAATATTTTAACATATACATCTTGTCGCTGTATGCAGTGGAAAACAGAGTCAAATTATTAAGGTGATTAATGAGTAGTATAGAGATATTCCTGAAAGAAGAGATATCTATTGCTGGCAAATCAAATGGTCTTTTTGTTTACAATAACAACCAGAAAAACCATGAACTATGAGGTACTCCTCCATAAACTCCTCCATGTGTATATAAAATGTATGTGTTTTCAGTGAAAACAGAAGAACAATCCTTCTTGACCAACTATCATTTTCAAATACTATATTCTAATGCAGTCTTAGGAATGGGAGACTAATAAAGCCTAATTTAAAACTCACACACAATGGTAAAACATGTGCATTCAACTCAGAGACTCTATATAAATGTAAGATTATTTCTAATAAAATAATCCAGAAGGGGTTCAGAATTGGACATAGGAAGAATTAGATAATGATTATACAATGTTAAGATATGCATAATAACAGTGTTTAAAGATATTCTTTATTTTTACCAATGCATTCATGGCTAATAACATTAAGTAACTTAAGTTATTATGTCCTTGAATTATATTAGTTTGTGGAATTAATTTTAATGATGGTAGAAGGGATTTGATTGGCAACACTCCAAAGGAGCATTTCTTAGCGAGCCAAGGAGGTAGAAACCATCCTAAGACCAGATGCTACCCCATCTTCAAATTCCATTAGCTGCCAACATATTTCAGAGCGACAGAGGAGTTAATTAAAAAGGTTTAGTCTGGAAATTCATTCAGATCCGAATGCTTCAGTTGAAGCTGCTAATGAAAATGCTGTTCCATAATAACAGAAATTGGTTGCCAACGTTGATATCTTTATTCAAAATGTCATATGTCTATCAAACATGTGTGCACATACCATATTATTAGCAAAACAGCATTTGCAAAGAAAATTGCTTCTGTGTCATACTTTGAGAAACAATGAAAAAAAAAAGAGGAATTTTTCAGGCCTGATTGTATTATGGAGACTTTAAAAATCAAAATAGATAGCTTATTTTAAATTCCATAACATAAACTCATGATGTATTAAAATAATTTATCACAGGAAAACATTTGCTCATTTCCTGAGTCTCAGGTGGCTGAGATTAGTTTCCTCCACATTATCAGCTCAATTTAGTTGACTTCCTACTTCCCCCCATGGACACCGACGGGGGAAAACTGGGTGACGACTTAGTTTTCTATTCTGCACTGAATGAACTATGAAGTATGTATGTTCAGGGAATGAAGTATGAAGCATGTGATTATAGAATGAAAGCAAATTAACTGCATTGTGAAGTGATCGCTTTGAAGAAAGAAGCCCCTGATAAAGGAATGGCTCCTTTGAATGAGAAATCCCTGAAATGGTTACGTTTGGTGTCACCCGGTTTTCTCCTATCAAGGTGCCGGTCCTCTTTAGGTGATAAGTGTGAGATAAATTTAAGTAAATTTGTCCCAAACAGATTTCCTCTGAATAACTGAAGTCCTGGGTGAGCTCACAGATAACCGGGTACATATTTCTGACTGGTGCAGACTGTGTGTCCGTCTAGAACTCAGCAGTGAAACGTGTAAATCACAGACACGGTGCTGAGTACCCAGGCCGGCTGGGAGCCCAGCCTGCAAATCTCAGCTCGGCTGCTGAGCAGCTAGGAGACAGTGAGCAAGGCATTCCAACTGGTTGTTTTATTGTGGAACTGGGGAAATGACACCTGTATTAGAGAACTGTTCTAAAGGTTGATATAAATTGCTCTGCATGGCATCTAGTTCTAGCACAAAGCCTGTTACTTAATAAGACAGAACTCCTGAGACCTGCATGTAATTCTTACTACATTTCCTCAGACACAATTTTGCTGTCTTTAGGGATCTCACTTGAGAGGAAAATAGACTAAATGACAAAAGGGCTTTCTCTCTTTGCAGGTGGTATAATTTGGTTTTATATTTTAATGCTATATGGATATTGCATCCAGCGTGGCTATTTCCTGGATAGTTTAAACTTTCCAGAATGGCAGATTTATATAATTTCACACATATTAAATAAAGTATCAATTCCTCTTCTTTCCTCTATCTTAAAATGGATGTAGAATTGAGAACTGAGTAAGATGTGAGTTCAGAGACCTGCTAAATGACGAGTGAGGGTTCTTGGCAGTCACTGCCCTCAGCCTTGCCCGCCTCACCTTGCGGGAATCCCTTGGCTTTCATCCTTCCAAATGTACCAGTTTCTCTTCTACTTCACACGTACAGTGACATGCTTAAGATGTGACAGCTAAAGTATGTCAGAAGAAAACAAAATGAAGCATATTTTTCTTAGTCACCACTTAGGAATCATATGTATTATGAGCTGAGAAATATAAACAATTTCCAAAGATCTGAGCTTGTGGCCATATGATTATTAAATTTACCTCAAACAAACTGAATTTGTATTACAGAAGGGTGGAGACAAAAAACGAGACTTAACTCCCAAACATAAGCTTTAGGGGGATAAAAGCACGTAGACAATTTGCAACCTGAGATTAAAATCATAGCTCCCCTTGGGCATGAGAGGTTGCAATCTGACCCTCACGGCCTGGCTGAGCTACACACCCTGGTCTCCGTCTTCCCAGAAGGAACATCTGAAGTCAGCAGGTTTGCATCAACTCAGAGGGGAAACCAAACCTTACAAACCCAGAATGGAGCAAGTACTTTAAGAACAGGACAAAGACCATAGAAAGAATTGCTTTGCCTAGAAAGATCAACACATCCTTCAGAAAAGAAGTTTTACAAAGAGTTTTCTTAGACGGAATCGTTTCAATAGTCAGAAATTACAAAATTTTAAAAAAAGTTTTTAGAAGATTAAGATGGAGGAATTTGTTTGGATAAAAATAAAAGTGCACTGTAATGTGAACAGAAAATGGAACTAATTGTGCTTCATCACTGGAATTGTTCTGTTTTTGCAAGAGTAGTAGAGGCAGAGCTTGTCGCATGGCCGCTTCTGTACTATGCAAAAACGAAAAGCACCGGAGAGTCTGAAGGACTCCTTTGTAATGTAAAGTGAATGGTTTCCTCAGTTCCCGTGGAGAGAATCTGATTTCCATGAAGCTGATGGGAAGTCCACAAATTTGGGATGCAAGTAATGCTCAATCTCCTCTAATGTTTTTGTTGATCATTTCAATATTGACAGGTATACAATCACGAAATCCAGGACCTCCATGTTGGGAACACATCACTCTTTTGAATTTTCCAGAAACTCTGTAGCTTAGGTGGGATCAATATAGTTTTCCCACCCAAGTAAGGAGCAGCAGGAGGAAAGAAGCTATCTGCTGTTGATTTTTACAGCCTGTAGTTATCTCACTATATATTTTTCTCTCCATATATTTATAGATGTAGCTCTCACTATATATAGGGATACAGATATAAATGCCACTGTATTCAAATGCATGTTTGTGGATTTTGCAATCTTTTTTTATTTATAAAAAGCTGCTTCAAACATTGAGCTAAGACATTTCAAATTACAGTAAATAATTTTTCAGATGCTTTGGTTTTTATGAGTTAAAATGAAGTTGAGATGTTGTTGCTTTATGTTTGGGAATTCAGTCTAACCTTCTTTTTCTCATATTTTAAAATCTCATTCTAAGGATGGTGTTTTATTGTCTGGGAAGTTCTGCACTGGCCTCAAGCTGAGAGCACTGAGCATTCCAGTGATCTCAGCATGCTGATTTACACACTTAATATCAGGAAATTAGCTGATTTGGACATTAGAAGTGAAGTGACACTTCAGGCAGGACTTACCTTCAGGTAAGAGAGAAAATGAGATACAAAACCAAAAAAAAATATTTGTAACTTGATGTTAGCTGAAGGCTCTGCCATTGATCAACATAAGTTCTAAATCAGAACCACAAAAAGGGGCAGTGGCCCATCCCAGGTGTTGGCCTGGGGTGGGGCTATCGATCTGTGCATCACCCCAATCCACAGTTATGACTGGAGAAGTTCAAGATGTGAGGAAGATCAATTCAATTTAAACCATTTTGACCAAACTCAGGCATATTTACCCCCATTTTTACAAAAGGAAGCCATATTTATCTGCAGAGGTTAGGAAATAGATATAAGTGTGTAATTACAAGAAAAAGTTATCTGAAAATTAAAATGAGTAGATGTAGTGAATTTTTGGGTCCAAAACAACTATATAGTTTGGTTAGTTTATATGTTGGCTCTTTTGAATGTCCTTTTTTTCTCTCATGTCAAACATAAGGTATACCACTAGATGTTAAAGTAAAATGCTATCTAGAGCATTTTTCTTTCTTTATTTTATTTATTTATTATTTTTTTATTTTTTTTAAGGCAGTTCCTTTTTTTTAAAATATATCTTTATTGATTTCAGAGAGAGGAAGGGAGAGGGAAAGAGAGAGAAACATCAATGATGAGAGCCATTGATCAGCTGCCTCCTGCACACCCCCGAATGGGGATCGAGCCCGCAACCCGGGCATGTGCCCTGACCGGGAATCGAACCGCAGTCTCCTGGATCCTAGGTCGATGCTCAACCGCTGAGCCATGTGGGCCAAGCTAGAGTGTTTTTCTTAATGAAATTATCCACTGCCTTCCAAAATGATAGTGAGTATCAAAGAGCCGATTGGATACAACATGTACCAAGTTTCATTAGGTGCTTTGTAAGCTACTTCGGGAAGGCAGGACTTTTGAGTTGATTCAAATATTCAGAGTAATACTGCAGATAGAACTATTCTGTAAGACAGAGTACTGAAGAAGGCACAGCATTTGCTAAAAAGAAAAAAGAAAGAGAAGATGATGAAGAAGGAGGGGGAGGAGGAAGAGGCAGGGAGGGGGGAGAGCCCCTGATCACCATGCTCCCCCCGGGGATGGGAAACAGGCCAAGCAGGGTGAAATAAAGTGTAGCCTTCTGATAGCCCGTTTTTGAAACATCCACTGAGGCAGCCAACAGAGACTGATCTGAACAGGGCCTGTGTCTGCCAGGTGAGCAGAGACATTTCGAGTGCTGCAGGCGAGGACGGCGCTGGGAAAGGGGGGAGCGTGAGTGGTCACAGAGAAACTGGGGGGCCAGCTCCGATTCCCCCCATCCCCACCTCCTCTCGGGCCTCTGTGTAACCACACCCCTCCCCAATGAAAACTTTTCCCTGTGAATGAAACACTCATATGTTCACTAAATACCAATTTTTAAAAGAACAGAAGTCCTACGCAGCATATAAACCCTTTTCAATTGCTTACATGTCATGTCTCTTTTTTTTCTCTTGCCTCTCAGGTATAGGGGAGCTTTATTTAGTGCCTTGCTTTCTAAAGACAAGGGCCTTATTAGATGTGGTAAGAAATCCTACATCGTCGCTTAATATTATCACCAGTTTTCTTACTTTCAACTGGGTCACAGATACTGAGAAAAGAGGTGAGGCATTCTGAGAGTCAGGAAATGTGGCAGCGGGACGAGTGCCGCACGGTCAACCCTGGGCCTGTGGGGCCCAATCCATGGGACAGGAGCCCCGGGGGCGAAGAGCGCGGCGAAATTCAGCGATTAAACGCAGTGGGCAGCAGCTCCCAATGGACACAATGGGTGAGTCCTTGTGAGTGATGGAAATCTCCCCAGTTGGAGAACAGCAGTGAGAAAACCGAGCTGTCCTTACAGTCTTTGGATGCTCACAAAAGCGAAAGAAAACGACACAGGCATCTTCCAAACCTCTCAGAGCCATTTCGTTCTTCCATGCTGAGAAACTTTTAATCCCGAATGATTAAACCATTCCCTTTGGTGTCAATAAACTATGTTTTATGTTCGGTTGAGGTTTTCGTATTTTTCTTGGCTTCTGATTCTTAGTCCCAGAATGGCTCTTATGATACGTACTATTTCGATTAACATTGTTTCCCTTCTGTGTAAGTTAATGTATTAGCAGTACATTTTAAGTATATCAAACGTGTCACTTTCTCAAAATGATCTCATTCTCAATTCGCTGCTTGCATTGTAAGCCAATCTTCCTTTCTCTCCTGGCTTGCCCGATGGAGTCTATGGTTACTGTCTGGTTCTGAGTGGTTTCCCAGTAAAGAGATATCAGACAGGCTATTACAGTATTGCCATTCCCTATGAAGACTTAGTAAGAGGTGGGAAAGGAAATGGCTTGGAGTAGAAATATTTAAACCTCTGATGTATAATAATGTATTTAAGAAATGTGGGTGCCCGGCCGGGGGTGGCTCAGTGGTTGGGCATTGACCTAGGATCCAGGAGATCAGGGTTCGATTCCTGGTCAGGGCACATGCCTGGGTTGCGGGCTCGATCCCCGGTCAGGGGCGTGCGGGAGGCAGCCGATCAATGACTCTCATCATTGATGTTTCTATCTCTCTCTCTCCCTCTCCCTTCCTCTCTCTGAAATCAATAAAGATATTTTTAAAAAACACAAAAGAAATGTGAGTAATTCAAAAATGTACACATGGTCTTATACAAACCCTTGAATTCAAGTTTGTATTTTCCCAGTTGCTGTTAACAACATGAAAAGGAATGAACAAGTTAATTCTGTTTTGACCATCAGTGTGTGTAGTTTCCTGACAAAAGCCCTAGATTTCATCCGTGCTTATCTAATGACATCACTGGCATTTCTAACGGGAAGTACGGATTTGTGGCAAAGGTCAAGTTAACCTGAGATTTTGAGCAGAGCACTGCAGTAGTCTTACAATGTTGGAAATGTACTTCTGTCCTTATTTTCTACCTTTTCAAAGTATCATTCTGGTCCATTGTCCCATAAATAGGTAGTGAACTCAAAAAAGTGGGGAAAATTTCCTTCATCATAGCAGGAAAAATACCCACTCTACCATCGACCTTTAGAGAATAACAAATATCAGACCAGAACTGACAATAAGCAATTAAACATTTACTTGGCAGAGGGAGTAAGCATATATATAACGTCAGAATTCCTTTCACTATCAGAAAAATAATCTAGGTAGGTATTTTAGACAACTAATGTATCGGATCAATCCTCTGGATGCCAACATGATAGAAACATGCTTTAATTTACCATTCAAACAGCAACAGCTTAACAAGAAGATACGCGACTTCGGAACTTCAGGACTGCATTTTCCATTAACAGAGTGGCTACAGCTATCCACCTGCTGCGTCAAGAGTTAAAGTGAAACTCCCCACCCAGCCAGCCATCTTTCATCTAGACAGCTCAGGTTGCCACCATGCAGATGGGGGGCAGTCTTTGAAAGATTTCAAATGAAATTAGGAAGATTAGTTAATGCTGTGACAACCATCAGCCTGGGTTCGGAAATTAAACGTTATTCAGGCAAAGCCCTCTGGCACCAGTCACCATTGATATGAGCAGTGGATTAAGTTTAACATGAGGTTCTGCATCTTTGCATCACCCCATGAATTAATCGGGCTAAAATAATGCAAGCCATGCAGATCGTGAACAGAGAGTAAGGCTATTCTTCCTTTAGCAAAAAGTAACAAACACTACTTTAATGTACTGTGCTAAGACTAAAGCAAGTTATAGCTTAATTTAAGGAAGGTAAAATTTGCTGGCGCCTATAAGTGAGAAGGCCAGGGTATGTGCTTTTGTGGCACAGATGTCTCCAGGAACCAAGGAGAGAGGTGTGCGTGGTCCTTCTTTCCATCAATCCCTCACTACCATTCTTTTCTTGAGGGCCCTGTGCTTGTCACGTTGACAGACACACATAGTCCACACAACAGCAAGACGGACACCAATGATTAGGGGGTTACATCATCCATTCACACTGCTATACCAAAATACCATAGACTGGGTGGCTTATAAACAGAACAAATATATTTCTCACAGTTCTGGAGGTTGGGATGTCCAAAACCAAGGTGCTGGCAGAGCCAATGTCTGGTAGGGCTGCTTCCTAGTTCACAGATAGCAGCCTTCACACTGTGTCCTCACATGGTAGATGGGGTGAGGGCTCTCTCTGCCGTCTCTTTATAAGGGCACTAATCCCATTCATAAGAGCTCCATCCTCACGGCCCTCTCACCTCCCACAGTCTTCATCTCCAAATCTGATCTCATTGAGGATTAGGTTTCAGCATATGAATTTTGGGGAGGGCACAAAACATTCATCCTCCAGCAGAGGGGCTGTAGTTTCCCAGCATCCTTATACCCACATTCCATGGAGGGACTCTGATCGGTCCTTCCAGAAATAATGCGCACCCACGGTCCCGTCACTGCTCAGGGAGAGAGGTCAGCTGAGCCCTATCCTGTCCCACATTTAATGCTGGGGAGGAAACAATAAGCTGGTAAAGAAAACCGAAGGAGTAGCCAGGAGAGTAAGAGGACACCTAGAGAAGAGGAATACTTGTACTGAACCAGGCAAGTACTTCAACAAGGATGGGCTGCTCAGCTGTACAGGACACTGTTATTATAAGAACAGGGTCTGGAGACGAAGGAAAAAGGGAGCACGACCAGATCCAGCTGAGACTCAAATGAATGACTCTAAGTGATTGCAGAGTAAAGTCTTAGGAACTTAATAAAAATTTTTACTTTTTTAAAGTCAAAAGCGGCGTCCACATTGACATCTAAGTCCTGCCCTTTCCGTTTACTTTCTCCTTTCTTGGTTTGCTTTGTTTTCCCCCTGCTCGCTTTATTGAAATATAACTGACTCATAACATTGAGTAAGTTTAAGACGTATTAGGTGCTGATTCGATACGCCCAAATATTGCAGAAGGGTTACTACCACAGTGTTAACTAACATCTGTATCGACATCACATAATTTCCATTTCTTTTTGCGGGGAGAACATTTAACATCTACTGTCTTAGTGTCTTTAAAGCATGTATTACAGCATCATTATGTATATGCACTATGCTGCTCTGAGGCCCCCAGAACTTACCCATCTTGACCAGCATCTCCCATTTTCTCTTACCACTCAGCCTCTGGTAGCCACCGTTTTTGTCTTTCTTTCTAAGAGTTCATCATTTTTTAGATTCCACATATAACTGGTACCGCACAGCATTGGATTAGCTTTGTAAACGAATGTGACCCTGCCACCTATTCCACAGGGTTTCTGCCACATACCTGCTAAAGGGCCCTCCTGGCTCTTGAGGTAACAAAACATTCTCTTTCCATTTCCAGTGGGTAAAGTTAATGACAGGAGAAAAAACACAACAGAAAGTAAAGACTAATTTATTAGTACAAGACAACACTTTTTATTACTACACAGTAATCTTAATTACAGAGACATTTATCACAAGGTAATTATACTGACCATTCCATGCAGATGCACGCTATAATTTTAAGCTTAATTCCTGAAAACAAATCCGCTTACACCCATCAGAAAGGCTGATCTTGCCAGCTACCTGCAAGTTTACTAATTACCTGTTATGAAATCCCACTGACCTCTCAGGAAAGAGTTAATTTTTCTCAGCGGCATTCCCTTGGCCACCCTTTGAAGCAATTATCACAATATAGTAAGAAGCATACAAGCTGCCCACATATGCAGTGACTGGAACAGCTTGCTGTCCTTCTGTACAGGTAAGAGCACTGCTTGTCTGCCCCCAGGGACCTGGAAACAGCCCACGGCCTATCTGTCACTCCCTGCCGTTGAGTAATAGCACAAAGTTATGTAGCATCCGAATTCTCTCTGGTTTCTATAAAGAAGATATGTGAGGTTGCGCTCCGGTTTAACATATGGCAGTTTCATATTCTCTTCCCAGGCATGCAGATCTTTACACTGAAGCTATTCTCTGTACCTGAGCCCTGGGCACTTCTCCTGGGCTGCGGACAATACTGATCAGAAACCAACAGATGGAAGTAAGGTGACAGAGGCAGACCCAGGTGCTGAGGACTGCTCTTGTACCCTAACATGCGACATTCCATAGGTGATCCAGACACAATTTACTCAGAGCTATTTGCACAGTATGCCAATGACATCTGGACACACTCATAAAAATGTGAGCATGTCTACTCGAATGCTGAGTGTGTTTGAAATAAAAAGATGCTGTGGAATGTACACCGAACGGACATTCCTATGTATAAATTTAAAGAAAAATATAAGGTTGTCTTTTAATTTCTTTCTTAATAATCCTTTCGCTATATTCATAAAGGTCAACAGGCTTGGGGCTATGTAAATTCCCACACGCTCCACAACAAACAGAAGGGGACAGTTACTGTACTAACGGCACCACTGAAATTATTAGCAACTAAAATGCATCAAAAGCTGTGTTAAGTGCAGGTAAATCAAAGAGTCCTTGTTCTTAGAAATGCAGCAAATAACGAGGCCAAAACGCTCAATATGTTAGCATGCCGTCTGCTGTTCAGAATGCGATTAAAAACTAAGAAGGGAAACAATCCTGCCACTTAAAACATCACAGAAATAGACACCTACGGACAAGAGAAAAAGAAAGGGAGAGAGTGAGAATATACAAACTACATCTGTGGAAAGCGTAACAATTAAATAAGGATGGCTATTAAATTTCTTAGAACAGCGTTTATTTGCCAGTCATGCACTGATTTATAATGCCACTTGTGTGTTTATGGGCCGGTTTGTCCTGCTAACTTTTATGCATCTGGGTTATCTCTAAGTCATTTCTGCACATCACTTAGAAATCCACAGACACACAGGGGAGCCTCAAGACATTTAAATAGTCATTTAAATGCAGTGCTTTAACCAGAATATTAAGCTTCCATGTCAGAATGTAAACTCCAATGAGGTGTTTAAAATTCACCAAAACAATTTTAAGTATTCTCAGCATTGCACAAACTCTTATCAAAAAGCAGCAGAAAACATACAGGTTTCACTTGCATTTAATATTTACTTTCTCCTAAGTCAAATATATGAACTTGGATTTATAATCCATGGTAAAGTCATCAATATAATACTCATAATCCAGTATAAAGATGATTTTCCCCTCAAACCAAGATTTACCTTTTTTTTAATGGTTCATAGCACAACCTAAGGTAATGGTCCTGTAATTATTGAAGACTGTCTTTGCATTTCATGGCACTTCACCAATAATTAGTATTTTCCTTTTCTTTCTTAGAAGACTGCTCTTTATAAAGTGCTCAGAGAGAGAATGAATGCATATCTTCTTAAACTTTTAGTTAGAGGTAAATATACACCAGGAAGTAGAAATGTCATGGTTAAAATGGTCCAGGGAACAGATGGCCCTAATCAGCAACAATGAGTTTCCAATCTCTCTCCTTCAAAAAGCCAGTTGAAATCACAGAGGGCAAATCAGAAATCTCTGTTGAAACCCCACGGAGAAACAGCACAGAGCTCCAGGCAGCATGACGGTGTATTTCCATCATGATGATTGAGCGACAGACTAGGTCGAAGCTCCAAGTCACTATATTCTGCCTTTGTCTCCACATCCTCATGTGTAGCATGAAGGGTTCAGAGGAAATAAATTCTGAGTTCTCACTGGTTCTAAACGGTTGCCACAGTAAAAGTACTAGGGTTGCAAGATTTCAGGGAAGAGACAGGCACTGTGAAAAGATTTCTGCAGCTGTGCCACCTCTGGGGCAAAGAGCTGGCAAAGGAACATTGCCTTGGTTTGCTTGGTTTTGTTGGTTTGATTGGCTCACATTGACCCACGTTCCTATGTCCCAAGGAATGGTAGGCTTTTCATGGCAATTTTGATTTCAGAGAAAAGCTGTGATCTTAGAGCCTGCACTTTCTTAGATATGAGAACCACCCCCCCAGAAAGGTTCTTTCTAATTATGAACATCAAGATGGCTTCACAACCACAGTGGTGTTTTCTAGGCTGACCAAGGATAGGGGAGGAGTAACTAACAACTCTTTTGTACATTTACAGTTTTGATTCTATTAAGTAGGTCATCTGAACAGGACAGAATGAAGACTGGAAAACCCCAGTATAAAAACCACAAACTACATAAAGACAAAAAGAAGGAATAACATATTAGGCTTATTATAAATAATGAGTTAAAACACAATCAAAGGGGGCTGCAAAGGCTTGATGTCACGAAGTAGAAAAGTACTGTGCTGCTTTGTTACTGGGGTCCTCCTAAGTGATCTGCCGATTATTCCTACACTCACTGTGCTTGGACAATCACTATGGGAAGGCATCTCATCCCTACTTCTCGAGAGTTTTATGTGAATTATCTCCTTATTTAACTGCCTGAAGGGCAGAAGGGTTTTCCCCATTTCTGAAACTCCTTTAACTTCCGCCTTTAGAATCCTTCCTACATCTATAGTCAAATAGGAACAAAGAACGATCCACTAAGGCTCCCCTCTTCCTTGGTGAATGATGACCTCATTGTCCTCACGAAACTATCATTAGACTAATATTTTTTAACTTATTACCTTCATCTCAATAATGATGGAACCTAATAAAACTGCCATTTCCTGGGTCTAAAAAAGGCTAATACCAATTCCACATGGGTCAGCATAAGTGGATTATTATTTTTAAAAGAGTAGATTATTACAAAAACCAGAGGATAATATACAGAAATAGCAATACTACAGTGACGCTTAAGGCATTTTCTTTGTATCGTATATACTTGGAATCACACATTCAAATAAGGGGAAGAAAATGAAGTGTGTGTGTGACATTGATGAGCATAAGAACTAAGGGAATCATGGGGACCAAAGTGATCTAAAGAACCCATGTTGAGCCAAAACTGGATCAATTTTTTTAAAAAAAGTGAAAGCAAAATGGCAGCCATCGTAAGCTCCCAGGCAGTTCACAGTCTCATGTCTTATGACTTTCTTACAACAAATTTATAATTACTAGAACTTTCTGGTTATTGAAGTGCTTGGCAATATTTGATTGCATGTAAAAAAATCAAACTAGGATCAGAATGGAATACTAGTGACTGCAACACAGATTTGGGGTTTGGGATGTAAGAATTAATTCAAACAAAGCAATTTCTTCTAATTATGGCTTACTTTAGCACACAAAGATTACACTCTTAAATTAAACCTTTCACTTCTTAATATATAAACTCTAAAGACAGCAAGCTTTGCATGTAGACACTGAAGGTTTTTCTAGGTTAAATTACATCAATAATTAATACGATAATCATTTAAATGATAATACCAGTCTTATTATAACTAATTGCAATTTAATGAACACTTGTGATATTATCAATCTCTGTTCTCCAAAACTCTACAAACACTGTGTCATGTTATGCCCACACATCAAACCTACATGGGAGTTATTTTCTGTAGTTTAGAGTTAAGTCAATGAAGACCAGAGATGAAATCCTTAAATCTCATATTCTCTAATAAGAAGTCCCCTTAACATTTACATCCACTATGTAAATAAGCTTAGTGCATTAAATAAAAACAACTCCCCAGAAGCATTGCATTCTGAAAATTCTCCTGTGTTACAAAAGCAAAGCATGTAACAAGAGATCATGAATAACTTTGCTAGACATGGCGAGAGAACCTGCCAACAGCAGGCTACTGCATTTACTATCATCAGCAGCCTGTCTTCATATTTAGGATTTTTCTTTTCCAGGCAGAGTTAGGAAAGCAATCTTTTGGAGGGGTGAGCTGCTAGTTGGTGGGGGAGGGTGTGTTTTAAAATTATATAATGATGATAATACTATTACTAATGAATAAACTATATATATATGTGTGTGTGTATATATATATTTGCCATATTCAAGGGACTCTAGGGCTCTTCCAGGAGCATTTGTAATCTCCAGATAGGTGTCAGCTCTCACTAATGAATTGTGTGAGGGTAATACATGACTAAATGTTAGCACATTAAAATATTTAACAATATGGTTATTGAAAGGAATATACAATATTTAATATTATATAATAATATGCATTACATAAAATACAGTAATTTTTTAATATAGAGAAAAGTAGAAACTTTGTCAAGAAGAAAATGGAACTTTCCACATCCTGTCCCTCCTAGAAACGTGTCATCTAAGACTTTCATATGCCTTCTATCTTTTATCACAATTCAGTCCATTTTGCCTTTAAAAAGTCTTTTAAATTCACCCTCTCTCTCCATTTCCATTGGCATTCACCTAGTTAAGTTCTTTGTCAATTTTTTGCCTGGGCTACTCTGATAACCTCCTACCCAAACTCAACACTGATTCCTTTCCGTGTATTCTTCATACCAGAGCCAGAGTGGTCACCCTAAAACACAAGTTCCATCATGTCACCCCGTTTACCATTCTTCAATAACTCACACATAAAAGCCAAAGAGCAGCATAGAGCCAACACTGGGCCTTTATCACTGGCCTCCTGCCCACTGCACAACCTGGATTCAGGGCCCTCCCTCCCCATAGCCATCACACCATCACAGGAAGCTATTTCCATGCCCCAAAACACCGTGATCTCTTTCCTATCTAAACTCAAGGGTAGAGATGAAGCACTCTAGCAGCAGTCTAGATTGAAAACCTACGCCTACCACTCAGCAGCTGAGGCCTGGGCAAGCTACCACACCTCGTCAGGTGGTGGTTTCTGCTATAACATGGAGGAGGCGATGGGACCCAACTCAGAGCTTAGCTGCAAGGATGAGATGAGACAATGCACTTGAAGCTTCCCGCAGTGCTTGGCTCATGCATGGCTAATACTTTCAGGGCCCAATGCTGAGAGCTAATACTGCTTAACAGAACAAGAGGGGAAACCGCATCCCTCACAGAGCACAAGTTCCAGTGGAGATAGACAATTTTAACAATTGACAAATGTATTACACAGTATGATGAAAGTAAAAACTCCCATGAAATAAACTGAAGTAAGCTGGCCAGGGGTGTCATGTTAAATAGGGGAGGTAGGGAAGATCTTATTGAGAAAGTGGCATTTGACCAAAGAAGCAAAGGAGGTGAGAAGTGAGTCGCGTGGACATCTGGGCAAGGAATTCTGGCAGAGGAAGAGCACTGAGTGGGAACGTGCCTGGAGAGTTTGGGGATTATCAGGGAGACCAGTGAGGCTGAAGCCTAGTGTGCCTGGGTGAGTGTCAGAATGAAATCGGAGAGCAAAGTCGTGTATAAATAGATTGTATTGTAGGTTGGGGTTCATTTTAAGGATGTTGGTTTTTACTCTATTGCTGGCTATTATCACTTAGGCTATTTCACTTTCTGTGAAATTTTACCCAAACCTTCCAAGGTGAGTCAGAAGCCCTTTGTCTCTGCTCCCATAGGGCAGCTTATTGGCACTTATTACATCACGGTACTTATTACAGCAGCCCTCCCAGTTCCCCAGCTGAACAGGCTCAGGTATTCATCTCAGTATCCCCTGTGATCGTGGGGTGCTGAGCATGCAGAAATGGTTCAAAAAATGAATAAAAAAATGTTGAAGAAATGAAAAGTAAGCAATATACTTTCAGATCAACAAAAAGTGTCCACGCCACAGCAAGCTGAGCACACTGCATCAGATTCTGAGAAAAACAATGGGCAGCAAACACATGCCTTCCACTGACATCACGTTTGAAGTTTCAGTACTTTCAGCAATAAGGTTCAGAGATGCTAGACTACTTTGCTAAAATCATTTTGTTTCATTTTTAGAGTTCTTGCATGCGTTATCTAAATCTGTCTCCAAAATAATGCTTTGCTTTTCAGATTTAAGTATCTCCATTTTCCAAGTAAGGACATTGAGGCCCAACATCAGGAGCAGCCAGTGGCAGACTCAGGCTTAGAACTTGGGAAAGCTGCCCTGTGGGGAGGACCCTGCTGCTTGCCAGGAACAGTGTGGCTTCTCCCAGCCCAGAGAGCGCGGTGGGTGGAGCATCCGCATCTGATTAGGCTGCAGCAGGGTGAGCAGATGTCCGCAGAAAATCTTACCAGAGATTGAGACAATGAAGCAAGACTGGGGAGTGACAGGGTAGAACATAAGCAGGAAATAATTCCCTTCTACACTCTCTAATCACAGATGGAATCACCCTTTTGATGAGATGGTGAGAACCACAAAACAAGAAGTGCTGCCAAGGTGGCTTGAGTGAACAGTATTTACACCAAAATCACTACCTATGGCATCTATGCTCCATATCACTGTTTTATTACATTGCAATTTCATCAAATTCTAATGCTAACATAGTGTTAACATCTGTAACATATGAAGTAGAACAGCAAAGACTAATGAACACGGTGCTTGGACCCAGGAGAGACTCTGCATTTACTACACATGAGATCTTAGACATGCTTACTTATTTCAATCCTGGGACTCAAATTTTTTTCAAATAAAGATAACAATTTATCTTTTAAAGATTTGTTACAAATAATATGGTAGAATATTAAACACGATGATGTGTTCTGTGAAGGTCAGAGAAAATAAAAATCTCCACGTATACCTGCAGATAACTGTGTTGCTATTTCATTAAGATTTTACTATAATTACCAAATAAATATTAAATTTTTCTATCATGTAAATAGTTATATAGGCGCATGAAACGGAATCACACTCCACACCCATTCCTATCTTAATGTCACTTTTGAGTAAATCAATCTGCAAATGCCATTGTAGAAAAGATTGAAACTTACTATTTTCCTACATATACCATGCTGCCGTTTCATGCAGCTAATAATCCTGTATTGCAGAAATAGTAAAAAAGGTATTGTATTCGGCAATACCACTTCCATATTCTATTATGATGATATTGTGACATTTGACAAAAGAAGCTGTAAGAGTATGTGATCATAAAGAAATGAAGGATAAGTTACATCAAATTACCTGGAAAGCGAAAGTAAGGAAATTTACTTCCTCCAACTTAATAGGAGGCTGACTGATCCTATCATTGCTTTTTAATAGAATAACTGCAATACAGCGACGGTTTCTTTGTCATAGCAGCACTACGATCCCAGGCGTGGAGTCTGGGGTAGCAAATGGACACAATGAATGAATCACCATCTTCCTCCTCCTTACACAAAGTTGGGAGTATTGAGCACTAGCCAAACATCAGGCATCTGTTTCTTTTAAACACAATAACCTGAGTATGACTTTGAAAAGGTTATCATTCCAAGTTTGGAAATTTTCAAATTGTCACATTTGTAAAGTGACTTAAGTGAAAGTGACAAAGTCAGAGAAAACTGCATTTTGATGGGGAAATAAAATCTGCGCCAGGAGTTAGCTGGAAGGGAGCGGCATCCCATGTATCAGCCACTGGCACAGGGCTTCTGAACCATGTAACTGTTGACAAATATTTATGCAGCAGCTTAAATGTACAACTAAACAGGAAAATAGCAAAAAAACTATCAAACAATATTACAAACTAATAAAAAAGCATACTTAGTGAAAACTGCATGGTCCTCAAGCACTTCCTTATGTTTCCAGTAACACAGAGAACTGAAACGAAGTTCAAAGGAACAAGGGACTCCACAGGTCTTCTCACCACAAACTGTGCTTTCATACTTGTTGAATAAATGAATAGCTATTATTATCAGTAATTATCCCAAGAATTTTCCTTAAAGTTCCAGCCTAAACATAATAGAGTAGATTCTCATAATTCACAGTAGTTATGTTCAACATAGTCAATGTGAGCCCTGAGTTAGTGAAAAAATGAACCTGCTCACAGGGAAAGTAAAGGGTTAGGTCATCAACCTATCAACATATAACCTTGTTTCATGCATGTTTCTCTTTAAAGGCACTTATTTAATACTTTTTTTTTAAATATATATGTTTTTAATATATCTTTATTGGTTTCAGACAGAGGAAAGGAGAGAGAGAGCTAGAAACATCAATGATGAGAGAGTCACTGATCAAGCCCACAACCTGGGCGTGTGCCCTGACTGGGAATCGAACCCTGATCGCCTGGATCCTAGGCCGATGCTCAACCGCTGAGCCATGCCTGGCCGGGCTTAATACATATTTTTGATTCATTAAGATTGAACCCACAGCCAACAGCACTCTAATTCAAGCCTGAATGAAGCTTACCAAATACATGTATGTTCCGTTTAAGGCAAATCACAGCCTTGCTTCATTGGGGCACACTATACAGCACTTAAGCACTATGCTTGGGGCCATTTTAAATACCAAAATCGCCAATACAAAAAAAATCCAAAGGTGAAAAAAAAGATCACAAAGTACACTGCAAAAAGAACACTTGTTTATACTGGGAGAGCTGGACCCAGAAGGTAAAGCGTCACCTTGTTTAACCTCAGCTGGAAATGTGCATGTCCAGTGACTAAAATTTATCACCACTCTGTTCAAGTCATGTGAATGACTGCCAAGGAAACGTGAATATTGATTTTGGGGCTCCCAATAAAATTTAGCAAGTAGGCAAATTCACAAATATAGAATCTGCAAATAATGAGGATTGCCTGTTTATCCGAGAGAATATAAAATACGTAAGGATTACACTTTCTAATTCTGTTTACCTTCCCCAGCTCCCTCTCCCTCTGTTCAGCAGTATCTTGAGTACAGCTTTTCAAGCAGTAAACACCCAATCAGTGCTGGCTGAATAGGAAAATCGAGTGTTTTTGGAGATTTGCAGTCCAATGGAAACAAAATAGGACTTAGCACCTCACAACTTTGCTTGTCACCTTAAATACACATGGTAGAGTAGTCTCCAAAAATAATGTATTCAGCAGTTCACTGTGAAAGATGTTACCTAAAGAAGTATGGCCTTAAGTGAACATTACTGGGCTGTGGGGCTGCAGGACTGCAGGCAGGTTGTAACCATGAAAAGGTCAGATCAGGAAGAGGTAGCCTGAAGAAGAGAGGTCGCACAAGGGAGGAAGCGGTTTATATAGGATGTTATCAGAAATGCCGATTCTGTCGCATCCTGTCACATTGCTTATTGTTCATGACGAGTGTCTAGAAACTGGTCTCAGAGGAAGTGAACACCCATCATAATCTATCCAAGCTATTGCTCAGTGGCAAGCTGTGAGGGGAAAAAATTTTTGTCTTGACAGCTCTGTGTCCTGCATATTGGATTAGGCCTTCCGATCCCACTGAAGCTCCAGAGTGAAATTATCCCCCACAGAATCATTAAGATCTAGGGATAGAGCACCCACCATTTCTCTCTTTTTTCTTTTATAATGGGATGGATAAATAGGACCAATTAAGTGATGTTTTCCTGTTTACGTATTATAATGATGTTTTTTTATCTCCTGAGAGTAATGGAATATTTTCATTCCATAATAATGGCATGTTCATGTTTAATTCACTAAGGAGGACTATTTCACTCTTCCTTTTATGTAGACTTGGCATAAGTTTGATGCTCTATATTATTCCATATTGTTATTTTAAAACTGATGCAAGCTGCCCGGCCGGCATGGCTCAGCGGTTGAGCATCCACCTAGGATCCTGGAGATCGAGGTTCAATTCCCGCTCAGGGCACATGCACGGGTTGCTGGTTCAGTCCCCAATGAGGGGCGTGCGGGAGGCAGCCGATCAATGACTCTCTCATCACTGACGTTTCTCTCTTTCTCCCTCTCCCTTCCTCTCCCTGAAATCAAAAGATATACATATTTTAAAAACCACGAAACTGATGCAAGTTTTTTTTTAGAATAAATATAGGTTTATTTAGGCAATACAGAAAAGTATCATCCATTGTCCCTTAACCTGTTCCACCTCTTTCTCATTGTAAATATATGTAATGTTACATATACATATATTAAATATTAACACTGTGGTCATATTTTATATTTAGTCTTGCATTGTTATAAATATTTAATGCATAAGTATTGTCCAGTGTCATTAAACAATCTCACAAGACAGTTCACATCACTTGTAATGGATGAATTATTTAAGCATTTACCGCATTTATTATAAATATTTTTATACTTTTTAATGGATACCTATAATTTAAAATACTGAGCATGGATAGTGTGACACTGTCCACATTTTAGTTAAAGCCAGGATCAACAAACTCTCCATAAAGGGACAAATAGTAAATATTTTCAGATTTGTGGGTCATAAGGTCCCTGTCCCAGTAGTCTTCTCCGTCAGGGCAATACCACAGCTGTGACACACAGTGAGGAAACAAATAAGCATTCCATGTTCCAATAAAAATGTACAGATGCTAAAAGTTGAGTTTTACATAATTTTCACACCAGAATGTTATTATTTTTGAATATTTTCCAATTATTTAAAAATGTGAAAGTAATTCTTAGCTCCCGTGCCCTAGAAAATCAGGCAGTGGGCGGGATTTGGAGCTCAGGCTCCACTTTGCAGTCCTGGTCAAGGCCACACTGAAAGGTGACCAGTTGGCCTAGTGAGGACTTCCTGCTCCAGGACCCGTCAACTCCCTTCCCAAGCTGAAGCTCCTTCCTCCAGGGGGAGGCTACTTTATAGCTAATCAACAACAGATATTTTAATAATTTGCATCACAATAAATTTGCATGGGTGAAATTGGTGGCTTGTTAGCATCACAACAGATGTTCGAAATGAGCTGCCATTGTTGAAATTAATGGCATTCAAGTGCCAGGTTTTAACTTTTTGGGAGGGCCTTCAAGTTGACCTTCTGCAGACCCTAAAGGCTGTCACAGGCACTCTGGGAACCGGGACAGGAATTATATACCAACTGGCATGAAGGACTAGTATTTAACAACCTATATGGTTGTGCCAGCGCACCCAATGAAGATAAGCTATGCTGAAAAGGATTCTCTCTGATCGCACAGACAACTGGACAAACTCTTTTGCGTCTCCTTGAGGATTAATGCTTGCCCTAAAAATGCCCACCACCACAGCAGGCTTTGTTCTGAGAACTGCTTTCACTTTTAGCTGCTATATAGAGGCTGGACGTGGCTAAGCCTCACCCAATTCCCCCCATTAGCAGCTGTCATACATTGCCAACCCCCCCCCACAAAAACAAACAAACAAAAAACACAAAAAAGCACTCTGTCTTAGCAATATAGTTTAATTTAATTTGCAAAAGTCTAACTTGAATTTACAGTTCTTTGAGAAAATATTTGCTGAGGTTCTCTCACGTGCCAGGAATAGTTGGGGCCATAGTGGTTATAAAAGGCAGCTATGGTTCCTGCCCTGACAGTGTTATTATAGAAGAGGAAATAAATAATACACAATTAAACTGTATTAAACATTTCTCTCTATTTTATAAGATAATACTAAGATACTATAGTAATCACTAACATAGTCATTTCTATGTGCCAGGCACTGTCCTTTATGCAGGACATATCTCAACCCATTTAAAACCCAAAACCACAACCTTAGCAGGTAAGTTATACTTGATAATATTAGCTCTACCTTTCAGATGAGGAAACTCAGAGATGGAGGGGTAATGAATCTCTTGATGTAATATAACCTTAAAGTGGTGGTTTTGGATTTTTAACCTGGGCAATCTGAGGCCAGTCTGTGCTCTTAACCTCTGTACTTCCAGGTGCGGTAGAGGAACTCTGGGTGGAGAGTGGGGGTTACTCAGGTGGGCTGTGAGGGAAGGCCTGTCTTAGTTGGGATAATTTAAATCAAAGCCTGAAGGACAGGAAAGATGGATCCATGAAAAAAGGTCAGCATTCCAAACAGAGCATGTCTAACAGGCAAAGACTTCCCGTAAAATGTTAAAAAAGAGTTGTGAAACGGGACATCTCTGTCTTGTTCCTGATCTTAGTGGGGAAGCTTCAAGTTCTCACCATCAAGTATGATGTGAGCTGGAGATTTTTGTAGATAATTTCTACCATTTTGAGAAAGTTCCCTCCTACTCCTAGTTTACACTTAATTTTCATCATGGATGAGTGTTGGATTTTGTCAAATGCTTTTTCTGCATTTATTGATATGATCATGTGACTTTTCTTTTGTAGTTTGTTGATGTGAGGGGTTACATTAATTGATCATAAACTAGCCTTGCATGCATGGGATGGATCACACTTGGTCATGGTGTTTATTTACATACTTTTTTTAATTCAACTTGCTAATATTTTGTTGAGGATATTTGCATCTATGTTCATGAGAGATATTGGTCTGTATTTTGCCTTTCTTGCAATGTGTTTGTCTGGTGATGGTATTTGGGTAATGCTGGTCTCACAGAATGAGTTAGAAAGTATTCCCTTTGACTCTAGCCTCTGAAAGAGATTGTAGAGAACTGGTAAAGTTTCTTCCTTAGAACTTTGGTGGAATTCACCAGTGAACCAACATGGGCTAGAGTTTTTCTGTTTTTAATGTTATTAATTATTGATTACATTCTTTCACAGATATATGGCTATTCAGATCATCATTTCTTCTTGACTGAGTTTTGACAGATTGTATCTTTCAAGAAATTGGTCCATTTCACCTATGTTGTCAAATTTGTGGGCAGAGACTTGTTCACAGTATTCCTTTATTATCTTTTTAATTTCCATATGATCTATAGTGATGTCCCCTCTTCCATTTCTGATATTAGTAATTTGTGTCCTCTCTCTTATTTTCTTAGTTATCCTGGCTAAAGGCTTATCGATGTTATTGATCTTTAAAAAAACAAGCAGTTTTTGGTTTTACTGATTTTCTACATTGATTTCCTCTTTCTAATTTCATTGATTTCTGCTCTGGTTCTTATTATTTATTTTCCTCTGCTTACTTTGATTTAATTTCCCTGTTTTTATACTTTCCTAAGATGGAAACTTAGATTATTGATTTTGGATCATTCTTCTTTTTTAATATATGCATCCCATGCCATACATTTACATCTAGTCACTGCTTTTGCTGAATTCCACAAGTTTTGATACATTGTTTTCATTTTCATTTAGTTAAAAATATTTTTAAATTTCTCTTGAGATTTCTTCTTGACTTATGCACTATTTAGAAGTATGTAATTATTCTTTTGAAAGAGCAACCTGTTTAAAATTGCCACAAATTCTGTTAACAAATTTCAAGTAAATACGTGTGGAATAGGTTTGTTACACTCAATCTTACTATTAAGCATTGGGACAATATGGCCAGGCTTACATTTCAAAAACATTGCTCTGACATCGCGTGACGAGGCTGGAACAAATCAGAGTAAAGGCCCAGAGCCCACTGGGAGACAAAGCGGAGGAGAGGGAGTCATAAAGCATAAACTAAGTGGAGGGAGGGATGAAGGGGAGCAGGTGTCCAAGAGGTAAGAGGAGACTCGGGGCTTGGTAACTAATCGGCTGTGTGCAATGAAGAAAGGAGCGTGGCACAGCCCCTGGGCTGTTTCTTGGGAAGTGGCAGGACGACTGAGTCATCTGGGAACTCCGAGTAAGGGTGACAAGAGGAGAAGGTTGGAGAAAAAGGAAAAATGACACTAGTCACAGGGGTGCTAAGTTTAAGTTACGCTTGGGGAGCAAGCACTTGAGCGAAAAAGTCTAAATCAATGAAGAGAGTGCTGGGTAACACTTCTACAAATTTTCAGCAACACAAGTGAAAACAAGGAGAAGGAATGTTATCCTTCAGGTACCAAGGTACAGTGAGAGGAACAGAAAGGGGCCAAGATGAAAGGAGTATTTCAGAAATGAGAAGAGAAGGAGGAGCCTCCAAAAAATACTTAGGCCCAATTCTCCTACTGCTCTCTCTTCAAGCTCTTGCCACAAGGACCTACGCATAGCCCATGAGCATTTTTCCAAAACAAAAATATCTGCTTCAGAAAAATTTTAATTATTTCTTTATGAAGTTAGAAATTCTAAAAATGAGCATGGAATGAATACAATGGACCAGACTACAAATTTAATCCAATTCCTAAAGAGTGGCTTTTCTCTGGCCCAGCCTCACTCTTTTATAGCAGAGGAAACGGGGTGCTTTGTAGAAGCAGCTCCACTTCACTGATCTCGGAGCTTTTGTCCAGATCACTTATATGTTGGGTTTTAAATGTGTGTGTACGTACAATATCACATCAATATATCTACTGAACGTTAATTTTTGATTCAAAGACTTAATCATTGAAGGTGATGGGCCCTGACCTTACAGGACTTAATGTTTACTATGGGATGAAGGACTTAAAGAGTCAAACTCCTATTTGGTTTTACTAAGTGTGAATGGGTAATGGCCTATCGTGAAAATCTGCCACACAGTGATGAACATTTGCGAGCTTCCAGCCTGCACTGTAAAGTTGTATTTTGTGCCATCCTCTGGGACTGGCATCCTTTCTCTGACACTTGTTCACTCAGGGGTGGGGATTTTTCCTTTTTATTTGAAGGTGTAACAGGCTTTCTGAGTGTCCATTCCTGCTTTAGTAAGACTGAAGTTCCCATCAGGAAAGCTCCTAAGAGAGGCCCCCAGCACTCCACCATCACCTGGAAGCCCTCCATGTGGAGAATTCCCTCCCTGGATGCAATGCAGAGCCAGTGGCTGCAATCCCACCAGGCTGCTGCACAGAAGGGGAACGGGAAGCTGAAGGCCCAAGGGAAAAGCAGGGGACGTATAAGTGAGTCCAAATGGAACTCAACTGACAGCCTAATGACAGCAGCAAATTCAGTCAATAGGCGTCTTCGACAAAGTGATTATATAGACACCTCAAAGGATTTTTATGCACTCAGTATTTATATTTACTTTACTTTAAGCGAGCCTGCCGGAATTATATTGAGAGAGAGAGAATTATTGTTGATGAGTCTCCTATGCGGTTGTATATGCGATGATAACGTATGGGGATGCAATTGTATCCACTCCATCTACTGTAACAATCCGTCCATTAAAATTCACAAACATATATACTTATACATGCAGATAAGAATGAAATTATAAGAAAGTATAATAAAGAAGTATTATAACCCCCGGTAAAGTATATAAGCCCCCTACGGTGTAAGTATAGAATTTCTGTTCTAAAACCTTGGAAAATGTATGGCCATAACTATCTGTCATTTGTATAATTTGTCATCTGTGACACAAAAATTATGCCGAGAAAATATTTCATGACTTTATCGGTCAAAGTAGGCTAGGTTATGCTGCAGTAAAAAACACCCTAAAAATCTTAGTGGTTTAACTCAACAAGGGTTTAGTAAGAATTGTTTTGCAGTGTCCTCTCACTCTGTCTTTGGGCTTGACCCCGTAACTGGTAATGGCAAAAATGACACAAGCAAAGGCATAAAAAGCACTTGTGCAGTTAGGTGTGTCCTCTCTCTCACTGTTATGAGAATATACAAGGACAAGCCTAGGGAGGGATGAAACACAGTGAGCAGAACCTGGGTATCCAGTTGTCCCAGCTGACACCCAGCTGACCCCAGACACATGAGGGAGTACAGCCCAGATCAGCAGAACTGAGCTGTGAGTGATACCTGCTTCCTCTTACATATCACTGAGGCTTGTGGTTGTTTGTTACACAGCATCACTGTGGTAAGGGATAGCTACTACAGCTGTCAACCCTTCAGCATCTGATGGTAGCTCCCGCTTTATTTCCCTGCTTTGACGGACACTGTTTAAAATTAACTTCAGATTCACATCTACATGTCAGTTTCTCCAATGCACAGCCCAAGACTTAAATGGAATACGTGAAGGGGGTATTCAGACAGCACTTGCTGCAGCGTATTTCCTGCCAACATGATGCCTCATTGTCCTTGGCCCAGGTCTGGTCTTCTTCCATATTATTTAATTCTTCTTTCCACCCACCAGTATCACTCATCTTCTCTTCCTCCTTCCACAGACAATCACTAAGACAACTACATGTCACAGGCTTGCAAGGACAGGGCTGTTTATTACATTGAATCCTGGGGGTGGAAATCTGAGAAGATCTTGTCTGGCTTTTCTGCCTAGATGAGAATGCACCCCCTTTCCTATAGGGAGGGCTTCCCTTGGGCATGCTTCAAAAACAATGAGGTCACCTACTCCATTTCTCTCTGTCTCTAATCAGAGGTACTGAGTCCCCTTTTCCTGAGATGCTTTTTTCAATTTACCCTTGCTCTAGTCTCTGCAGATGCTGCAAATCAGTCCTGACTTCTGACCCTACCACGCACCAGAGAACCAAGCTCCCAGCTTAAGTCAAGGAGAGGCTGGGTATCCGATCATGGCAACTTTAGTGACCAAGTTCCCTGATGCGCAGATGTGTACATGTCACCCTCAAACATGACAACAGAGGAAACCTGACACAGGGAATTTCTAGCATGAAGCATTCAGGGGCCAAAGGAGCAAATTCCTACAGAATCAAACAAGTAGTAAAGATGAGTGCAGTGGGCTGACTGGGGCTAGAGTTTCATACAATCTGCAAGCCACATTCAAAGGGGGTAACACCAACTCTGCTCTAGTCCATCTTTCCCAAGAATAATATCATTTAATCTTCCAAATTTTCAAAAGAAATAAAAACTATATAGTTAACAACTGATTTTTTTAAAATCTTAATATGGTTCAAACAAAAAATATATAATACAGTATATATATCTAGGCTACACTTTTGCTACCTTTGACTCAGGAGAGTGCAATTAACCATAAATGTTCAATCTATTTGGTGGATTTTCCCAGGAGGGAGACGGTGTTCTTACAATCAGAAAACCTGAGTGGCACGTGGACCGTGCTATGTATTGAAAGCTACACGCTCCTACCTTGCTTTTAACTGCGTTTTGTAGAGTCAGAGTGTAACACAGAAGCACTCACAGGCTCCACAGGCCAATGGGCACTGTCACTACAGAGTTACATCTACTGCCAACATTAAGTATATCTTGATAATATCATCTTATCTCTCACTGTAATGTTTATTGAGCAAATGCTATGCTCAAAGTATTTCTCTAGTTGTTTCAAGGATTTAGAGGGGAAAAAATAAAAAACACATTGTCTCTACCCTCAGGGAGCAGACAGCTTCTTAAGGGGTATTTAGTAAATAAATAAACATGTGACTTTCAGTCTTTTGTGTCTGAAATGGATAGTTTTTTAAAAAACTGGGTTTAAATTATTTACCTAGGTATTTATATATTTGCCAAATAATTATAATTTGGAATAAAGATACAAAATATTTTGATCAGAACCAAATGTCTTTGATCAGAATCAATTAGAAACTCAACTATGAAGAGCAGGGAGTGATTATCCTGGAGGAGAAATTGAAAGAACCATCTCTTGTCTGAGAGGTTCTCGTGGAATCTTTATATAGCATCTTAGTACGTGTACTAGAACCTTTATCTCAAGGCCTCCTACAATTTTTGCATCTTTCATAAAGAGGATATAAAAGAAGGAAAAAATGACTTTTGAACAAAAATGTGAATATGTTGTTTTAATCGCAATGACCAGAAGACTAGATGTAGTCAAACTCCTTTGAAATTAATTATCCAAGAGTCCTCAGTGGTGCTCGTCCTATCAATCTTGTTCAAGCTTGACCTCAAAGGACCACCTACAAAGGTGTGAAGACAGCTCACAGTTCAGAACAATTCCACGCGTGGCCTTGGCTGACACTCACTACATGAAGATTAATTACGAAGCCGCGTCGGAATACTGATGCCTACCTAATGAGAGCTGAAGTGACACGTACCATTTTTCACTTAGGTCAAGGAACAGATGACGGAGAATAGCAGATGGTTAACTTTAACATCCGCCTGATGAAAATATGAGCGAGTGCCTCTCAGTTCTCACATGGTCAAGTGCTGAAGGCACCGCCATCACACAGGGATCTGGACCCAAGCCCTGAGCATTGGGATGCAGCTCAAGTTCCGGTGCCCAGGTGACAGCAAACGCGAGTGGAGGTCACTTAGGTTTAGAACTGAATGCTCTAGTCCTAGAGAATCCATTTATATCGGCTCTAAGGGATGCGTTCCAAACTTTAACCCACAACAAGACAAATACACTTAAGCTTACAATCTAAATAAGTATACACTCAGCTTGTTGGAGTCTCTGTCCAGCCTAATTATGATATAGCTGTTGCAGTTTAGTTGTGGCTCATAGTTAAAAGGGGAAAGCTGCCTGAGAAAAGTATATTTCCTTGGCCTCCTTCCCTGAAATGTGCTGGAATTAAAGAAAATAATTAATGTAATCACAATAAGAAAAAATGGAAAATATCTACAGCATGAATGCAAACCCAGTGAAACTCAAATGAGGATAACCAAGGCCAATGTGTTTCTTTCCAGAGCTCGAGCAGAAGGCAGATTTCTCTGCAATTAAGTGAGAGAATCCTCAGTGTCTCAACCAATGATCTATTTTCTGATAACTAAACTAGAGAAACTGAAGATGAAGTCAGAGAGTAAAGAAAGAAAACAGCTACAGGCATTTGAAGAACTGACATTTGTCAATAGTACAGGAATAAGTCATCTCCAAATAGTCGATCAAACTATTGAGGGGCACACGCCACTCCTCTGCCCCTAGTCTGAGGATGCTTCGGATTGTGCACGTGGGAACAGACCACCTCTGAGGAGCGCGCCAGCCCCAACGACCTACCCCCATTTCCATGCCTGAGCCCACACTGAGCCCGTCCTCGCCTCAAACAGGAATAACAAGAATAATTACTAGACAAAGAAAAATAAGTTATATAAAATGGAAAAGGCAAAAGGCAGATGAGGGAAACAACTCAATAAGCTGCAAAGCCATATATAGAGCCAGATGCCATGAATGCAAAAATATATGTATATAGGCATATAAATAAAGTGATATTTGGGATGAGACCTCTGAAAACATAACAGGTAGATATCTGAGGGGTGAGCTAGAGGAAGGAATGTGAAACTTCAACTCTCTACTTTATTCATATAGATACATTTTGATTCTCTTAAATTATCATTTAAAAACAATTTCTGAGTTGAGCTGGCCTCTGGAGAAAATGAATATCTCTCCAGGGAAGTATTGCAATGTAGTGTCAAATTTGAACCTTTGTAATATCCACCCCCTGGCAAACCCTCATCCTCACATGCTCAGCAATTTCCTGCCCCTGACCCAGCTCCCACTCCTCCCAACTTCCCCCATTTTCCCACCTGTTCCCACCGTGCCTTGAACTGCTCCCCTACAATAACCAGCAAGTTCCCCTACATTGTCTTCCTGACTGCGGTGCAGATTTTAGGTCCCCTCTCTCCCAACACACACATACATATATCTGTCTCCTGGCATTCACAACTTTGTGTTATCCTCCCCTAAAATGTCGGCGGGAGCTGTGACTTGCTTCTAAGGAACAGAATATGGCAAAAGGAAGGGATGTCATACCTGTCATTACACTACATCACCTAAGACTCCATCCTGCTGACAAACCCACTGGAGAGGCTCTCCTGCTGGCTTGATGAGGTAAGTAGCCGCATTGGGAAAGCCCACATGGCTGGGAACTGTGGGCAACCTCGTGGAACCAAGACTGCCTCTAAGAGCTAAGGGCAGCCTCCAGCTTCTAACCAACAAGTAGCCTGGGCCCTCAGACCTAAAGGTGCAAGGAAATAAATTCTGCCAACAACTGGAGTGAACATGTAAGCAGATTCCTCCTCAGGTAGCTTTCAGACGAAAACCCGGCCCAGCCCACACTTGGATTGCAGCCATGTGGATCCTGAGCAGAGAACCTAGATAAACAGTGCCTGGACTTCAGACCCACAGAAATTGTGAAATAATGTGTGTTGTTTTAGGCCCAAAACAAAACCATTTCCCTTGGTGTGGTCTGAACCATGACATTAAAACATGGACAGGTGAGAGGTAGACTTACCAAGACCACAGTTCTCCAAACATTTTTAAAAAGTTTACAGAGGCAAATTTTACATTCAGTAAAATTTACCCTTCTTACATATAAAGTTTAACAAATTTAGACAAAAGTCTGCAAGTGTGTAAGCACCATGACAAAAAAGATACAGAATAATTTTATCACCCCAAAGAGTATCTTCCTGCCCCTTTGTCATCAAGCCCCTCCCCTGACCCCAGGCATCCAATGACATGATATCTGCCTATAGTTTGGGTTTTTTTGTGATTGTCTTATAAGTGGAATCATATACTATGTGTTCTTTTATGTCTGTCTTCTTTCACTTAACATAATGCTTTTGAGATTCACCCAGACATTGTGTGTATTAGTAGCCAGCTACTTTTTAGTTCTGAACTTGCTCACCAGGGTAGCTACTACAGTACAAAGGTGAAAACTAAATATTCCATCACTGTGAATTTGGACAATTTGTAACTTCAGAAACAGAGCAGGCCTTCTAGAACCATCCTCCCCTTGATATGCACAAACCTAATAATGTTCCTGAAGAAAATTCCCCCAATTTCCATTCAGAGGCAGAAGGATGACCCCATCTCATTTCTGCCTTCTTAATCTCATGCAAGTGATCCAACTGGTAAAAGCCTCAAACAAATCCAAAAGTCAAAATGAAAAGGAGTTTGGAAAATGTTTTTTTACCAGCCTTTGTAGTCAAGGGAGATTTTTTTTTTTTTTAAAGCCTACAACAGATGATGCGTGACAATCCACCATGCCCAAACCAGGAACAAAGGACAGTGACTGCCACAGTTCAGAGTAAATGTTAAAAGTTCGATTATTTTTTAGATAAAGCCTAAATAGAAATAGAAATGTTTTCTTCCTACTCTCTCTGTTATGGAAATAACATGTTATAAGTAATATTTTAGAATAGCAACAACTTATGATTACAAAATCCATAAATTAAATCTCCCCTGCTCCCCAGAAAGAAGAAAAGCTTCAAAAAAGCCTTGAAGGTCTTCAATGTCTTCATTGTAGATAACTCTCACTGTCTGACTTTCATTAACCTTGTGAAGCCTTCATTTCTACATCTTCAAAGAAAGTTAAATATTTTTAAGAACCTTTCAACTCTAAATTTCTGCATTTTGCTAATTCTAGGACATTAGATATGACACTAAATGGTAACTCATACATTTTCAGAGAAAATACATTAACATGTTCAAAAATATTTTGTAAAAGGTGGGATTTTTTAACCTGTGTGTTATATGACACTGAGTTGGCTCCAACTCCCGGTGACCTTATGAATGAGCGATGTCTACAATATCCTGTCCTCAGCAGCCCTGTTCAGCTCCCATAGGCTCATGCCTGTGGCTTCTTGCATGGAGTCAATCCATCCCATATCTGGTCTTCCTCTTTTCCTGCTGCCTTCTATTTTTCTCAGCATAATTGCCTTTTCCAAAGAACCCTGACTTCTCATGACGTGCCTGAAGTAGGACAGCTGCAGCTCTGCCATTCTGGCCTCCAGCGATGTTCCAGGCTTAATTTTTTCTAGGAACACACTTGTTCATTTTTCTGGTGGTCTAGGGTATTTGTAGAGCTCTCCTCCAATACCGTATTTCAAATGAATCTATTTTTTCCCCTATCAGCCTTCTTTGCTGTCCAGCTTTAGCACCTGTACATAGTAACTGGGAATATGAGACTGTGGATGATCTTAGCCTTAGTCTCTAATAACACATCTTTGCTCTTGGTGTCTTTCCTAATTCTTCCATTGCTGCTCATCAGAGTCTCAGCCTTCTCTTGATTTCTTGGCTGAGTCTCCATTTGAACTGATAACTGAATCAAGGTAGCTAAAATCTTTAACAATTTCAGTTTTTCATTGTCTATGTTAAAGTTGTGCGTTTCTTCTCTGGTCATGATTTTTGTCTTCTTGGTGTTCAGATGCAGCCCTGCTTTCACACTTTCTTCTTTCACTTTCATCATGTCTTTTCAGGTCATTGCTACTTTCTGCAAGATGGCGACTTCTCCATATCTTCTAAGTTATTAATATTTTTTCCACCAATTTTCACTCCTACTTCCCGAGCCTAGCCCAGTTTTTGTCACAAAATGTTCTACATACAGATTAAATAGGGAGATAAAATGCACCCTTGTCTGACACCTTTGCCCATAGGAAACCATTCTGTCTTTCCATATTCTGTCCTGACAACCGCTTCCTTTTCACAGTGCAGGTTATGCGTCAGGATAAGCAATTGCTGAGGCATGCCTGCTTCTTTCAGAGCAACTCGTAGCTTTTCATGATCCACACAAAGTCTTTACTGTCGTCTATAAAATGTAGACTAACCTTCTGAAATTCTCCGGAGCACTCCCAATATTCAGCAGATGCTCACAATTAGATCTCAAGTGCCTTTTTTCTGAATCCAGCTTGAACATCCAGCATTTCTTGCTCCATGCAGGGTAGAAGCCTTTGCTGCATCACCTTGAGCAAGACTTCACTTGTGTGGGAAATTAGAACAATGGTCCTGTAGTTACTGCACCACTGGGCATCACCTTTGTTGAAGACTGAGATGTATATTGAATGTTTCCAGTCTGTAGGCTATTGTTTTGTTTCCCACATTTGTTGACATGTTCTTGTTGAGATTTTGACAGATGGAGTCTCTGTGGCTTAAAATAAATCTCTCAGGCCCTGGCCTGCATGGCTCAGTGGGTAGAGTGTCAGTCTGCATACCAAAGGGTCACTGGTTGAATTCCTGGTCAAGGGCACGTACCTGGCTTTCAGATTCAATCCCTCGTCCCTGTTGGGGTACCTCTGGGAAGCAACCAATCTATGTGTCTCTCTCACATCGATGTTTCTCTCTCCTTCCCCCTCTTTCCCTCTCTTCTACTCTCTCTCCAAAAAAAAATCGATGGAAAAAATATCCCACGTGAGGATTAACAACAAAAATAAATAAATAAAATAAAATAAATAAATCTATCAGTATCCCTTCTACACCTGGTGAGTTATTTCTTCTCAACACATTCAGGGCAGCGTTCACTGCATTTCTAGAATTACAGGTCCTTCTTCCTAGAATCTTCTTCAGAGGTGTTATCCTTAAACTGTAGCTCCTGTATGTTTAGGGGAGATACACTGACATGATTAAAAATCTGTTTTAAAAGGTGACATTTTAAACCTAAGGCACAGTTGAGTAGATTCATCAGTGGTAAAAAATAAAAATGTCCAGTGAAGAGTAATCAGCTGTAGAATAGTATAAATGTGCCTCGCCCTTTAAAGGGAGCCACTAATCATTACTTAAGGGGGCTGAAAATACTCCTACAGTGAACGGCTTTACCTAAGAAAAGTTTACATCCTTTGGCAAAGGGTTTAACAGGGGTTCTCTCTAGACATTAGAGAGATTCGGGTACCTCTAATAATTATAACAGCACCAACAGTGCCTCTTTCCTTTACATACTAGTGTAACTGCTAGGATGTCCATCTGTACAATCTGAATAACAACATCTGAAACTAGAGGTTTATTTTTCTTGCATGGTGAGTCTCGAGGTGATCAGTCCAGGACTTCATGGTGTAGTTCAGGGTGCTGAGACCCAGGCTCCACCTTCCTTGATGCTTCCCCCTCCGGGTGCATCGCTGGCCAGCTCAGGGCCATGAGCTGCTACTGTAGTTCTGGGCATCGGTCCACTTTTGAGGCAGGGACCATGGGGAAGCACAGTGCACTGAGCATTTTCAGGAAAGCGAGAACTGTCTCACAAAACCCAGTTGGTTTCTGCTTTTATTTGTCAGATCTATAACTCAGGGCACACCAGGATACAGAAGACACAGAAAGATAAAATCATCTCTTCTATTTTTAGAACAGAGATGGGAAAGGGAGAGGTAGTTGAACTTGGCCAATGTGCAGGTCCGGCAGACCTAGGAGTTCACAGTGCTTTCGTAGCCAGTACTCTTTAAGGACGTTAGCAGCTACAGTTAGCTCCCAGGCCCAGTTACAGAGGGGAGTGAACTGCCTCTTACTCGGTGATTACCGATTCTAGGAAAAGTCTCAACTGCACCGTGACATGATGTGTGTGTGTTTCTTAGTACAATTTAATCACGTAAAACCTTCTCTTTTCTCTGCTCTATTAAGATACTTGTCAAAATGTCAGATAAAATAAGTTGATGAGCTAATGCTGTACTCTAAAATTGTACACAATAATGCCAAGCGCTTTCTGAGTTATTTTATTTTTTCCTGTTTACTAAGAACATATGATGAACTGCAGAAACAACGCACAAAGTTCTAAGTTATGCAGAAAGCAAAAAGCACAGCTCAGAGAGAATTGCTTCCATCATTTCTGAAATGGTAGCAAAGTATCCAGATTATGCAAAAAGAATGCAATTGATGTTGTCAGTAAATACAAGATTGGAATCTTTTTCATACAGAGATATTTTATAAAGAGCTATATTTTAATATTAAACTCATGTTTTGTTACCTAAAACATACTATAGTGAAACTTGCATCTAAGTATATTTTATAAATAGAAAATATGCCCAGTTAAAGAAAATTCAATAAAGATACTATAAAAATCATATTGGTAGATTATTACCAAGAGGTACCTTTTTAGGCAAATGCCTGCAGTGCTTCACTTGCAATCCATGAGTGCAATGTAGTCTGTGATACATGGGATATAAAACCCTTTTCATTTTAGAGATTAACCTAAACCTGTAGGGATCTTTCAGTGAAGTTAGGGAGAAAAGACACACACAGATAATTCTAATATGAGTTAGAGATTACTAAAGGTTCCAAGAGAGGTGCAGGCAAAGGAGAGGTGACTATTTCCGGGGGAGGCCTTAGGTGTGGTGTAGTCAAAAACACTTAATTTGGGTCTCGATCTGCTTTGCTTTGTCTCCATTTCCTAAGTCACATGAAGGTTTAGTCTAGAAAGATGCACTAACTCCTGCCTGTGACTGTCAACATTCAACCAGGGACCAAATCCTGTCACCCAGCTATCTCATATCTTGTCCATTCCCCAGGCTTCCTCCTGGGGTTAAGCTACCATTTTCTCTTTCCCGGAGTTTTGAAAAATTTCTTAACTTCTCAATTTGATTCTCAACAAGACTGCTGGGGCCATTTTTTCTCAAAGGATTATCTGATTATAACACCGCCCTATTTTAAAACACAACCAGTATTGCCTTAACAACCACTACCACCTCCTAATGTGATTTTCCACTCTCTACAGAACAGAATCAAAACTCTCTCTGTTTGAACACACTGTCTTTCATTATCACTAGGAAAATGGTCCAGTTTTCAATTTGGAGTGACAGAGAGGATGACCCAGAAAACTGAGATACAAAATGAATGGTGGTTCTAAGCCCCCTATTCCTGGGTAATCTCATCTCTGATCCTCATGCCTGCAGTGACACCATTCAACACTGGTCCCAGAATTTCTCCTGATGCAGACAGCAACCCTCCCCCTTTCCCCATGTCTGCTGGCAACTTCAGAGCAATTGCTTGCTGTCTGGGGACTACAGACTTTATCCTTAGATCACCCGTCTCTGAGCTCACAGCAGTGGCTCTGTTCTGGAGGCTGGAAACTGCAGCCTTAACGACTCGCCAGTGACAAAGAGAGAGGGTTATTTGGGGAAACTTTCAGAGTCAACCAACTTCAAGGGGAACATTATCCATCAGTGACACATATGGATTTATTGTTGTAACAGGCCCACTTATAGGTAAAAGTAATAATCCTCTCTGATAGTATGGCTAGGATTATTTCTTTGATTTCAGCAAACCCATAGAGAAGAGGAAATCTCTATGGTCTGGGTGGCAACTAGAGAAGAAACAAATTAGGAAGGCACCTGGGCTACTCTGTCGCTGGTGTTCCCTTATTTTTTGCTTCTACAAGTCATCAAGACCCAGATTCCATGATGGCTCTCTCTTCTCAACTATCAGACTAGGACTCACCATTTATTTCCCTTTCTACGTTGTCATACAGCACATCTGCTATGACTTTCATCCTACAATTTTGACAGTCATTACATACTCTCCTGCTCTAATATTTAAACTTTTTGAAACAGTACAATTTTTCATTAATTTTCCCAGTCATGGCATACAATAGCTTGATAAATGTTTGTTGACTGGATAAATCTATATATAGTTGAATGAACAAATGAATAAATTTTCTTAAGACCATGTTGTATACCTAATTTGTGGTACCCTTTCCTACATGCTGTGAATGATCGCATTTAGCATGTCTCTTGCAATGCTCCACAACAGACGTCTCAAATTCACAGCCCGATAAATCTGGAGAGATACAGGGATTATGTCTAATTTTAGCTGGGTGGAGACTTCCCTACTTCTAAAGGAATTTATTCTCCAGCTTTGAGACATGAATCCAAGACTGTGTATATATGATATATGAAATACTACTTGGAAGTTAAAGAAAATGCAGTTGTTGGTTAAACAGTTGTGAAAGAAGCCTAAATAGTTTCCCTGCAAACTGATCTCAGACATAGCAAAAACAACAAGAAGGATGTCTAAACTTGTCCTTCATTGGTTTATTAACACAAGTTCTCAAGGGCAGGTCAAGGAAGAAGCAACTGATGAAGATCAGTCATAAACTTTAACTCTATGTATCCAGTCTCACTGAATACCTAGCCTGCTCCCTGGTCCTGCAGCTGCAGCTGAGGTGCAGGAGAACATTGGGCAACACTGTCAGCGCACAGGAGAAGGTTAGGGTTGAGCTAACCTAAACATTAACACTTCTGCTAAACTACTCTTTTATTCTTTGTCATGGCCAAACAGAATCCAGGGCAACCTGATTCCTTGCCAATTAACTTGAAGCAAACGTATAAAGGAAAACAAGTTTTGATCACCTGTCACTCCACACAGATACGACTTGTCACCTTCAAAGGGGTGTCACTGAGATTCACATTCTTCTCACCAATGACCCATCCTATTTTGATGACATTGTTTGTAATGTAGTTGGCATGGTCCTATTTTTAACCTGTGAGACACTCTTGTTACTTGCCACTTTTATGTGGAAATGTATTTGATAGTTTCAGTTGGCTTAATACCAATTGGCTTAATTAACTCTGAAATTCTCACAACCCTCTTAAGGTAGACAATATTATTAATGATACATGAACAGATATGGAAACTGATGCATAGAGAATTTAAATACTGTAATAAAAATATATTTTATAACACTTTCAGTTATGAGTAACTTCACATCTTAAGCATTCATTCTTTGCCACACACTATCCAGATGGCATTAGGCAACTTATCGCATTAAATCTCAGTTTACTCATATATCAGATGGGCATTGCAATCATATATGCTTCTATGTGAGCAGGATTAAATAAGATAATGTGTGCAGTACAGGTGCTTGGCTCAGAGTAAGTCCCCAGTGACTTTTAGTTATGACTATTATTACTAGAAATTCAAACATGACTTGTAATCTTGGATCTGGTGCTTATAATTTGTGTAATGTTGGAGAAGACACTTAGGCCCTCTGCTTCCCCAGTTTCTTTACCTGTGGGGTAAAATTAACTAAATGTCCCCTGCGATCCACATTATGTAGTGCAAGGTTAAATAAAAAAAATGTTTGCAGAAGTAGTCAGAAAAATGTAAAGACCTATGCACATACAAACTATCACTTTTTAAATATCAACTGGGAGAAAAATGCATTGACCTTTTATTCTATAATTACTACTTGAGAAAGTTTCAGGGTCCCTGAGCTCACTCAGCTAAATGCTTTCACTACATTTTTTTATGACAAAGTGGTAGATGTCTTTAAAAAAAAAATCACTTTTGGGAATATATTAAACCAAGAACTCTCAGAGATTTTCTGGGATATAGGCCCTTCTATCTGAAGTTTCATAGACTTTGCTTCAATAATTGTGGGTGAAACTCAGTGAATTTACTATCCCCACTAACACCACCAAGACATCAAGAAAATGTTGGAATGTTTTCAGTGTTTGTTTTCAATTCACTAAAGCACACAGAGCAATGTTAAGATAAAAATAATTTATGAGGCTAATTTAAATAATAATATCAGAGTACTAATAAAGGTCAAAGTTTAATGAAATGTAAATTCTCTTATCTATTTGAAACTCATTTAACAATTAATGCGGAGCAAATGGTATAATTTAAATAATATTTTAAAAATAAATTTGGGATATAATTTTATTCTCCTTTCCATACAGAAAACAGAGAGTAAAATAACATTAAAAAAGCCATTCCTAAAACTGAAGTTTAGGAGCATCCCACAATCACTATACTTGATGGCTTAAAGTAATTTTTAAAAAAATATGCTAGTTTGAAAAGGAAAGTTTTTATAATGCTATTTTTAAAATTAATTATATGTCATAGTGAAAATGGGGAAATGGTACTGAACAGCAGCATGTAACAGAAGGGTTATAAAGTCTTCTATATGAGTCTTGGAGCCATGCTTAAGATAAATTTTAAAAAATGTTATAATCCCATTTGCTGCAAAAATGGTATGTACATAGTGTTGCAGATTGAGTAAAAGAAGGAAAAAAGTGAGAACATATTTATTTCTTCCTAGAAAAAGTAATACTGACTAGGACTAGACAGAAATAGTAAATATACTTAGCATTTTATTTTCTTATTTTAGGATAAGAAAAATAAAGATGAATGGAGTATTTCCCCAACATCATATGCTGTCATTGTGTTATTATTACGATTATTATTATAAAGGCTTATAAACTTACTCTCTGTAGAGATATTTAGCACCCAGCCAATAAGAAATAAAAAGAAGCACAAACACAGAACTGTTATTTCCTAGTAATTTCATCAGGAAGATAAGACTCTACACCAACAACCTCAGTATCATTAGAATATTTAAAAATCAGCTCCATTTTAATCAAAAGAAATAAAATTTAACATAATCTATAATTCTGAATCTTTGTTAGGGTACAAAAATACAAGCAAATTTGTGATGAACTGAAGACTAAAATGAGTGGCTTGAACAAGTCCACAAAACCTCACCTCCCGCCCTCCTAGGGGATGGCAGAGGAGGCCGGGCCCCCAGGACTCCGTGTCACACCCACTCCTGTCGCGTCTGTAACAAGACTGCAGCTTTACCAGCCAGTTAAGCATTCGTTTAACTGTAAATTACTCCATATTCAATTTTGTTGCATGAGGAGTGTATGTTTGCTGTGAGTGATGGCTTAATTTATTTCTAAAGAGAACTTGGAAGATTTTGTGCCGATTGGATCTGCAAACAAAGGGGGTGGGTGTGCCGGTGGAGAGCTCCGGTGGCTCCAAGTGGCAGTGGGGAGGGAGAAGGCGCCAGCAGAGAGGGACTGGAGCCCATCTTCCAGAGACAGAAGCAAACGCCTCGGCAATCTTTAAACGCTTTGCTCTTCCCAGGGATAATGACTAATTTCTAGGAAAATACGATTTTCTGGAGGTCACTGCCAGAAGTTCTCTTTTTTCTCTACTATACCTTATTCGACTAGTTACAGAGCATAACATTTGTAGCCTTGGTTGTGAACTTCGTTCATATAAATTCATAGAGTAGTGTGGAAGCAAACTCACTTTAAAGGTAAGAAATTTAGGTTTGTATCCCACTCTGAAATTTGATAAACCCTAAGCAGGTTGTAAAATCTCTCTTGGTCTCATCTTCGTTTTAACATGAGGATCATACAACTTCGTTTACATGTAAGTTGTAGGAATTCAGGAAGATAAAGAATGAAAACTTATTTGTATTGTGGTATATAATTTTTAGCTGTTATTATTATTACTAAGGGCAACAGCAGTAGCTACGTAAAAATAAAATGTTAAGTTTGGGGGAGGCAGGGTTTCTCAGATTGAATTTCCCTCTACTGCCTACGTCCAGGCAGACTGATTATAAAAAGAAAAAAAAAAAAGCCCCAATTTAATATTCAACACTCTCTGGGCAAGAGTTTATTTTCTCTTGACCACTGCAGATGTGAACTGTACTATCAGGCACACTCCTTATTTACTCATTTATACAAGAATATCATCCCCAGAGACTGCCAAAGACTAGTGAAATCACAAAGTGTTACATCTTCAGGTTGTCACAGCTCTTATCTGTACAGTAATTTTAAAAAAGGGGGCAGAAAATAAGTTGTAATAGTTTCTTCTTAGTGAACTCTGGCAGGCTCCTTGTGATGACTTCTTAATAAGTATTCACAAATAATTGACTTAATAGTTAATTCCAGTACTCTCTAATTAGTCAATCAAGTCTTTTCACCTAAGGAGATCCTATAACCAACAACAATGTCCGAATCACAACATGTGGAAAGCAGATTTCTCTATCTGCTCTTTAGAAATTCAGTTCTTGACGGTTTTGCCAGGAGTCAATATCCTATAATGCTTCAACTCATTCATAGCTTTTTTAAAGCATCGTGTATGTGTCTTTAGAAAAGGAAAAGTCATGGGTCAACCTTTAAAAAGCTTACTCATAAAGTCCCAAATACATGATTTAGCTAGGACACATTTGGTTGTGACAGATACTCAAAATGAACTAGTTTAGCAAAAAACAATGACAAAAAAACAAACAACAAAAAAATAATTTATTGGGAGGATATTGGGAAATCTCAATGAATTTCTCAAAAAGTTGAACAGCCAACCATTGTAGACTGCTTCACTGGGCAGAAAACAAGGCCTCCAGTTACCCAACCTTCACATGCTAGACTATCAGACTTCACTCAAAAAACTCTGCTGAGACTAAAAGACTGAGAAATATGCCGATATTTACACCACTCTGAGGCCATCAATTCTCTGTGGCCAGCACAAACACTGGGTGTCTGGGTCTTTACAAAGAGAAAGGGCTTAGGGTGAGCCTGGCAGCCACCCCCAAGGGGTCTTGTCTCTCGGGGTACACTCTGGATTCCTTTGTACCAGGCCTGAAGTGACATTACATTATATAAAGTCATAACACTTAAAAAAATGTAAATCCCAGCAACAAAAGAGAGAGAGAGAAGGGCAATTTAGTTATGCACACAGCTAATGAGCTAGTTTAAATAATGAAATCATAAATGAGGGGTGTTAACAAGAAAAAAATACAGTTTATCACTCATTCCTTTGTGCACTTTGTATCAAAAAGGGAAAATTCAAGGAAATACCCAGGGACATCACAGTATTGTAAATAAGGGATATGATTTACATGGGTTAAATCATTTTAAAATTAAATGTAAGGTATTATTGTTACTGAAATATTCTTCTCTCTTACAACTCTTGACTCTAAATGTATTAAATTTCATTTACTTATATTTTCTCTGTTTACAATTCCTAACATTTATTCATTTAAGTATTCATGCATTCACTCAACCTAAAATTGAATAACCATCAAGTTAGGAAATTGGTAAGGAATGAAGTCTGGATACTAGGAATTTGATTATCAAATAGAGATTTTTGGGAAAAGTATAAAATGAGTTTCACTATACTCACTATTAAGCTCACTCTTCTGCAGGAACTATCTCCTCTTCTCGCAAATTCAACTGTCCCATGTACAGAACAAGACAAGAAGGCAACTTGCTTTTTTTGCTTCCCCCCCAGACTTCTGATGTCAGACATTGGTATGTTAGGGGACTTGCCTACACACTTGTGATTTCAGAGGATTTTAAATCACAACAACACAAATGCCCTGATTTTCTAGACACATATTCCTTTATTTCTCTATGAAGAGTTTAATTAAGAAAAGTGAGAAAAAATGATCTACATATTCTCCCAGAAAGTTGAAATTTAACATAGTTAAGTGTAATCAAGGAGCTTCAAAACACCTCCCACATTCTCTCTTCAACATTATATTTATAGATCATCTCATGTAAGAATCTGACAAATAAAATTCTAAAGGCTAATATATTATTGTTTTATCTCAGCCAAATATCCCCTTCCTATCTCCCAATTTCCAAACTGGAAAAAAAAGCCTAGATTTACCTTTGGGTTTCATGAAACCATCCTGAGTTTAAGGTTGCATATATGTTTAATTTTCTAAGAAAGACCAATGAAGAACAATTCATCAAGCCAATATAAACTAATTAAGGAGCACAGATTTCCATAGGATTGTAATAAACTAACTTACTAATGTATTTGTACAATCTGTATTCTAATTTGCATACATTCCATCATAACTCAGATCTGATTGTCTTTACTTTATTAGATAACCAAACTCATTTTCTGGGAGATGTTACTTTAACCAAAGCTATTCAGTAAGAAAATACCAGAGTAACTGGAATAAAATCTACCAATCCCAAATATATCACATTTCCCACCTTGTTAAATATTGGCCTAAACCTCCTATCAATTTAAAAATAAATCCTTAAAACATGAGGACACATTTTTCCTTCAGGAGCCACTACTAGTTTACTTTGTGTCATGGCAGAAGCTCTAAAATTTTAACTGGAAGAAATGTTTTCAGCCCAAGAATGTCAAAGATTTCCCTAATTATCAAAGGTTCATCAAATGTCTTAGCTCAAGTCTTTAACTGGATTCATATGGAGGCAATAGTTTCTAATACTACATATAATACTGGTCTATTCACAGATACCAAACATTTAGAAATTATGAATATCTCAGACCACCAAGAAAAGAATCTAAATAGGTATAAGAAATTTTCATAAATTTCTAAGGTGGGGCAAAAGTAGGCTTATAGTTGTTCGTGTGGAAAATAATTAAATACTTAATTAAATAATTAAATAATTATTAATTAAATAAGAATTCAAGAATAAACTCTGTGTTTTGTGTACTCACAACTGTAAACCTACTTTTGTCCCACCCTGTATTTAAAATTTGCCAATATTAAAAATAATTTTTAATATTTATATTTAGGGATGGAATGCTAATAATCAGATTTCCCTTACTAACAAGTTGAACGCTAGGCTTCAAAAATATTTAACATTTGGAGGAGATCTGAGTTCATTTAGTTAAACCTCTATCCAATGTCAGTCCCTACAGATAATCATTCAGATTTCCTTGCTGAATTCTAATGACTACAAATTCACTATTTCTTTAAATTGATGGGCAGCTCTGATTTGAGGGGGGTTGGGTGGGGAGAAGTTAGGTAATACTAAGCACTATCCTTCCTAACTTTTTTCATCTCCTAGTTTCATAACCTAGAGAGAAAAGAATAATATTTTTAAATATGATATGGAAGGAATGGCAATGGATGCAGCAAAGGCTCCCCAGCACCACCCGGGCTGCAGGGACCACAAGTGACCAGTTGCAGGTGGCCACTGTACATTTCTTGTGCTGCCACCCACTGGTCAAAGGTCTGCTATTGATCACGGCTTATTTCCTGAAGAGATAGCAGGAACCAGCTATACTTTTCTAAATTTGTCATTTGCTAGCATTTAGCATCTTTGAAAATGTTTCTTCCACTTTTGAAAATTCCCACCTTTGAAACCCATTCCCAAAGTAGACTTTGAATAAAACTGGCCAATGTCCTTAGCAATATGAACCCCAAGCCTGGCTATTCAGACCTTCCAAATATTTTGTGAATTATTTAAGTCTTTCCGTTATTCCATTTCTGCTTGAAGCTAAGTTTGCAACCAGGAATCATGTCTGACACAAATCTGAAAGCTGCCTCCTCCAAAGTCTGATTCTTTATCCTACCCAATTCCCTTCTCATTTGTCCAACAGCTGACCGATAGAAGTTCGCGCCTTCTTTTCCATAGCAAGCATTTGAAGACATCTCCTTCAGCTCCCCTTCCCATCCTACCCACCCGTCCCACTTCCCACAACAATTTGCAAGCCAAACATCATTGGTTATTCCATCTGAAACGTATTCAGGGTGGGGCAATTACAGTTGTGAGTACATGAAACAGAGTTTATTCTTATATTCTTATTTATTAATTATTGTATTCTTTTCCCCATGAACAACTGTTAGCCTACTTCTGCTCTACCCTTTATAATTTGGCTTCTAGACTCTTTACAGCTATGGGTAGGCTGGACCAGGAATGCTGAAGCTTATAACAACTCAGGGTAGGGAGCTTATTTTACCTACAATGTAAATATAATGATAAATATTTTTAAATGTAATGTTTAAATATTTTTTTAGGATGTTATCAATTTGCCATAGGATTTTTGGTATGTCTCCTTTTGCTCTGGTTTAACAGTCCATTTCAAAAGATTACCTCAGCCCATTATGATGGCTATACTAAAAGAGATAGACAATAGTAAGTATTGGCAAAGATGTGACAAAATTGAAACACTTATAGGTGCATCATCTTTGCAAAACAGTTTGGCAGTTTCTCAAAATGTGCAGCCCAGAATGATCATATGACCCAGCATTTCTATTCCTAGGTATTTGCCCAAGGGAAATAAAGACAATGTCCACACAAAAACTTGTACACAACTATTTATAATAACATCATTCCTAGTAGCCCCAAAGTAGAAACAGCCCAAAAGGCCATCAAGAGATAAATGGATAATGAAATAAGATGTAGCAATATAATGGCATATTATTTGGAAATAAAAAGGAATGAACTAATGATGCATGCTACCACATGGATGAAGCCTGAAACATTATGATAAGTGAAACAAGCCATTCACAAAAGACCACATTTCACAATTCCATTTATAAGAAACATCCACATTAAGAAAATCTATAGAGACAGAAAGTATATTAGCTTTTTCCTAGGACTGTGGAGTTTGGGGAGAAGGGAATGGGCAGTTTCTTTTTGTGGGGATAAAAGTTTTCAAAATTAGATCATGGTGATGGTTGCACAATTCTGTGAATATACTGGAAACCATAGAATTGGGTGAAGTGTGTGGTGTGGGAGGTATATTTCAATAAGCTGGTTTTTAAAAGTTACTTCAGGATATATAGAATCATGAGAGTAGTAGAAAAAACTATAGGGATGGTCTAATACAACTGACTTTTATAAACATGTTAAAACGAGTAAGTTAGTTATCAACTTTGATGCAGCAAATTACCTCAAAACTTACTGGCTTAAAACTATAATAATGGTTTATTTTGGTTATCAATCTACAACTAACAGTGAAGACAGATTCTTTCCTCCCTATGGCATCAGTTGGGGCCACTTGACCAAGGGCTGGGCTCAAGATGACTCATTGGAAATGTGGGCAAGTTGGTGCTGGTGTCAGCTGGGAGTTCAGATGGTTCTACATACTCACAAATATAAATAAAGTAAAACTATGTAAAAAAATCCCAAATACAAGGGAAATACAAGATAAACAAATAGTAAGCAAACAGTTGGACTGTTCAATACTCAGGGAAACAGTATGTTTTCAAAGGGTAGTTAAAAATTATTGAAAAAGATATTCAACAAATATTTGGCACAACTGCATATAAACACAAAGGATTGGGTATTTGTGTGTTTTTCTGTGAAGTTGGTGATTCATGTGCTAACATGGCAGTTGTTTATTTTGTTCCTTTTGCTAAAATAAGGCACACAGTTTAGTTTGCAAAGACACTGGCCTATATATTTTATTAATGAAGGATAGGTTTAAGCTAATGTACCTCATTTTGAGCTGAAAATATCTCATTCCAATTAAATGAGCTTCGATTCAGGTTGTTTACAGAGGAAACTGCAATTTGGGGGCCTGGGATTCATCAATGTAAATGGGCTAATTCTGAAACCATGTGAAGGTAGCTCCCAGGGTTAGACAGAGATCCAATATGACCATTAAAATAAGGGCAGAAGAATATGCTCAATATAACAGTAGCGATGAGACCCTTGCTCCACACAACTAAACTAAGGATTTTTATCACAATTAAGCAAAGCCTTTACTTCTGAACTAAAATAAAATAGGAAAACACAGTAAGTTAACTCATAAACTCACACCCTCAATACAAATACATGGAACCTGTTTGTGTCCGGGGCTGCTCTGGGGGCTGGCAACCAAATGTTAGGAGGCTCCCCTGGCCACAACCCCACTCCATAAATAATTCACTAAGTTTCGGTGTTTTTCAGAAGAATATATTATATTTGCTCATTGTTAGTAGTAGTGATAGCAGTGCTATATACCGAGGACTAAAACATTTCACTTCTCTTAAATCAAGTCACAGCAAGGGAAAGGTTTTCAGTGTCAGGTTTCCACACAATCCAGAAAAGTTCCCAGTATGGTCATTTCCTATCTTCTGTCCCCACAAAGGTAGAGTCATCACATAAATACATCATCATTAAGGCTGAGTTGTTGGGAGGTGTTCCAGGGCAGGGCTGCAGTGTTGTTCCTGATATAAACAGAGTGCTCAAAATACAGAGGATTTAGACTCTTGATTATTAATTTTAAAAATAAATTTCCTCTGGCTTTTGACAAGATGTCTACAGCAAGCAAATTCAGGTGTCTGACAAGTAGTGGAGCTCTTGGTATTATTTATGAAAAGGGTCTGTGTTAGCTGATAGGCGGGTTGGGTCCAAAGCTGATTTTTTGTTTGTTTGGGGGCTTCTCCTCTGTTCAGGTGGTCAGGATGGTACAGGCTAACAGGAGCTACAACTGTAGTTTAGAAACTACAACTCAACTCAAATTTAAACACCCTGGGTTGATATCTCAGAGCTCTACTTCCCAGAGCAAAAGAGATGGCAATCTCAAAATATGCATGGAATTGCCTGTACTTGCCTAAAACTACTGTGGAGTCACCTCAGATGGGCTTCTGTGTAATTCTTAGTTTTAACTGTGTACATAACTTCATCCAGCAGACCTTCCAGGATGTGCAAGCTGCAAAAGACATCCCCAGATAACTACATACTTGGACTTGGTGAACAGAGCTATTTATTGTTGCTTCCGGAGGCCATGAGTAGAGTGCAAAAGTCAGAACTTGTCATTAGTCAAGAAGCAGGGTGCTGATCTCCACTCTTCTATGGAAGGGGCCCATAGCTGGCCCCTTCAGAGCACATTCCTTTAAAGACTGCAGCTGAGCAAGAGCAACTTGAACATGATGGATGAGGGCGGCCTGTGTACCTGTGGCCCTGATGCAGGCTGGAGATAACTTCCAGCCAAGCCACCGACTCTCAGGAACAGGAATGCTGGCCAAAGCAACGCTGCGGATTTAACCCACAGAACTCCCTTCCTAGCACATCTTCTCTGCAGACATTAACAGTGAGGTGTATGAGCTCCTTGAATTCTTTTTGTTTAGACTCATTAACAATTCCTTCAGACTCCAAAAATATATGGCAGATCAAATTGATGTAAAGTTACACACCTCCTTTTTCTAAGTTAAACAAGACCTAGACAGGCAGGGGAACCATTTAACTTGAAATGAGCAAAAACCTTGATCACAGAGACATTTTTCTCTTTAGAAAAAGATAATATAATAAATGTATCATAAACCCACTTTATATATAAATTATGAGACAATGTAATATAATGAAAAGAGTGCTAGATTCAGAGTAAAACCATCTAACTTTTCAATTGTACAGCAATTTCCTATATGCATTAGGTAGGTAAATTGATTTTTTTTTTTAAATCATCAGTTTCTTTGACCACAAATGGAAAATATTACACAAAATAATTAAAGAAAAAATTATTATATATCTGATTAAATGTTTTACATATAAATCTTATAGAAATGTGTAAATATATATTTTGTAAAAAGATATAGATTGTAAAGAAATTTAGTATCTGTCCTTTTAAAAACTGTTTTTGTTATGTTGAGATACTATTTAACATTGTTTCTTGTTCTTTGATAATTCCTACCATATTTGGTTTAGTTTCTCTGAATAGTGAACATGTTTTCCCCATTTACTCCCTCTAGAATATTCTGTTTGTTAATTTCTTACTCTATGCAAACCATATACAGGGCACTGACTGTTATACCCAGGAGCGCCTGCTTCCTACATCCTGCCTGTGGCTCTTATCAGTAATTAAGTAGGACATATTTTCCTGGTGAGTTTGTAAGGGTCTTTAAACTCTTTCTCAAAACTTTGCTCCAGGCAGCTTCTGTTAAAGTTGACCCAATGATTTATGTACCAGGAAGTATGACATGTAATTTTTTTTTTCATTTTGAGAAAATCAAATCTGCCTAAGAGATCAACAAAGATGGAAAATTTAGATAACATTGCAATATTAATTAAGTCACAGTGAATCATTGTTCATAGCTATCAGAAAAATGTTTAAAAATAATATTTAATGATATTAAAAACTACCCTTGATATAATGTTAAATATATAAAATATAAATATTTATAAAGGAAAATATAACATTATACAAATGATTATATAGTAATATAAAAATCTGAGAAGGAAATATCCCTGAATCTTTGCAACAACCTCTAGTTCCAGTATTATTCTAAATAACATGCCCAATTTCATTCCTTTCTGAGATTTTAAACTTTTCTACAATGAGTATGAATTACTTTATAATGAAAAATTCATAAAAATATTAAAATGCCACATTTAAAATATTCAATATGATTTCACATGTAAGTACTGAACTATGAGTTCTAATGATAATTATGAAAGAGGCATTAGAAATGCACTCTAATGTCATGTTACAAGCCCCCATATATTAAAAGCTTACCTTCTAACTTAGCATATAAACACTTAGCCTATTTTTACTTTTCCCATCATAGTCTCTAGTCCCCTAAAAACCCAACAAGAAATACCTTTAAAGGAGAAACAGCAGACAGGAAATTAATTCTTAATAGAGAGCTTGGGCTGATTAAAAAGATAGGTAAGACATATATGTTTTAAGAACAGTTACAAACTAAAATTTTAAGGGAAAAATTATGTTTTAGGAGAAAAGTTAAAATAATTTACCAGCAAGAACAGAGAACACAAAAGGGAGTATGAGGGTTGGGAGGAAAGAAGATGATCTACCACATTTCCAGAATTATTCACTCACGACTAAACTCTTAAATTAATTCCCAAGGTCTTATACAAGTGGTTTATGACCCTTGTTTTTCCTTGATCTCTAGTTTCAACCATCATTTTTGTGATGCAAAAAGATCTACAAAGAAATAGATCCACTTCAAACCCAGCAAGTCTCATCAATCTTCCTACTTGGAACTCCGTAACTCAACATAAACCACCTGGCTTTCTTTGCCCTGCTGGACGTCTCAGCACCCAGTCTGGTCAGTCTATCTGCCCCTGCCCACCGACCTGTGCCTGTGATACTCACGAGGCTTTCTGAGCTTTACTGGCTCTGTCCCTTCCTTGTTATGAACTATGTCATTTACCAGGACCCAGTTCTACAGCTTCTAGCTGTAGTTCTACCTTGTGCCTTCATATCTCAATCCATCTTGAAACCAACGATGACTGCTCCTAATATAGTCTATGTTCCAGTAATAAAAATTAGGAAAAATTATATTTTTCTTAAAATATTTTCAATGTACTTGTGGCTTGAAACAAGTTCAAAAGTCATCAATGAAGTAATTCTCATTGTAATTTTGATATATGGAGAAAGTTCAACTTGTGGCATTATGATGTGTGTAATTCTTTTCTTCTCTGACTAAATGAATATAAAGTTCACTAGTCTCTGTTCATAATCCTTCTCTATCTTCTTGACCTTTCTTAAAGGTGTTTTAATTTCCTTTTTTCATGAATGATAATTCTGTCATTACTTTCATAAGATGCTTTCCAAAATATAGTCTGGAAATTGATTAATAGTCATAGGTCATTTTCCTCATTTCTTTATCAGAAACTGTTGCTGCACATTATGGTAACACTAATAAAGCTGAAAGATTTTGCAGTGATATGTGGCACTGGAGGAATACTAATTAAGGAAGCTTTTTATAGAGTGTTCCTTTCCTCTTGTTATACAGAGCTAATGCATTTTAAAAATTATAAATGTAGAAGCTAAATAAAATTAAAGGCATGCTTGTCTCACTTGAGTCCATGCAAAAGATCAAGATTTCATTAGATTTTTATGTAAGATGCATTTTTTTATATGTTTAGTGCCTTCTTATGACACAACATATGCAAAGTACTTGGTGCGACAGTTTTGCCAATAGTGAAAGCTCAGCAACGCCTTTACCTCTTGCTTTCCTTTAGTAAGTATAATAATAAAAATGATTAAAAGCAGGAGAACTTCTGCTTTACCACCTAGCAAGCATCAATATCCTAAATAATGGTACTAAAAAGTTCCTCTAAAATCAACAATATGATTTACATTCTTTGTGAGATTTAAAGAACAAGAGAAATTATTGCAGCAACAGTGTGTCTGTGGTTACAAGTGCTGTCAATTTTAAGGAATGTTTTTATCAGTATAAATTACTTGGAGTTTGATCACTTAAGGACTAGCGCGTTTTCTTCAATTTTTATGTACAGTTTTTAAAGAGTTTATGGCACTTTTTATATGTTTGTTATGTTTAGTTTTAACTCCATTGCTAACTACTTTAAGGCAAACTCTAAATCCATGTATCACCCAGAGGAAGAACAGTTTCAGGCTTACAGTAGACACCCAATAAACACAATTGAATAAATGCAATGATTAGACACATTTGCATACACTGTTATATACCCAGATATTTGCTATTTAATCTATTCATTATTAAATATACTTGGCTGGTAGAATTATTACAAACATTTACCTGTGCCGTAATAATTTACAAATATCAATGAACCAGAGAAAACCTCAAGATTTTAAAAATGCCCCAGTAATTTTTCTAGCTTATGTATGAAGACCCATTAGATGCTAATTTTGGAAGCACTGATGATCAAATGAAACACTGATCAACTGAAGGAAGATAAATATTATTTTGAAACAAGTATATTTTTAGGAAAGTCATGGTTTTCTTAAGAATAAAGTAGTACACATATTTATTTAAGATAAAGTACAAAGGCCAATGTTACACAGCATGAAAGAATGTAAATTCTTGTCCAACATTATAAGAATTTTTGAAAGAGTGTAAACACACAAATGAAGATCAGGATGACTACTTCCAGACCAATCACAAGCAAGTGTGTTTGTACTTCACCCACTCATGAGGCTACTTAAGGTCTCGGCCCTGATGGGTGATCGGAGCCACTGTTACTCTCACCACCACTGCCCTGTCATCATCCTCACACTGGCTTTCACACAGCCCACAAAAAGCTTTCTCTCTCATTTCTTGATTTGGTCTCATCTCCCAGAGTCATAACCCAGGTCTTGACATTCTATAATTACTTTCAAATTCTTGATGTGAAGCCCAAGGCTCTCCAGCTATCACCATCTGCATGTATTCACTCTGTGAATCCACTGTCCCTATCAATTTATCAATTTTTCTGTCTATATCCCTTTCCAATCAATGTCATTCCAAGATCCATCATTATAATCACTCTCCTGTGTCCCTCACCTTCATTGCCTCCGCCTCTTCATCTTGGCTCAGCCCAGCTCTCCACAGACTCCAAACAGGCCCCTATGCCTATCTGCTGACAGTGGAAGAGAAATATCACACATTCCCAGTACCGAGTAATCAGTCTACCTGTGACCATGTACTTTGCATCTCTCCTGCTCTCATGAATGAATGATCACTGTTCTAAATATCATTCCCTTCACTGGTGTACTGGATCCTGTTCATGCTCACCTACTCATCTCTCCCCTGAAATCATCCCTGCTTTCCCAAGCATCATTCATTTCTCTTCTTCTCTGTCACTGCCATCATCATAAGAATATCTCCTGTCCTTAAAAATAAATCCCTCAACTTGTCTCACCCCTTTAGCCTCCATATCTGTGATAAATGGTTATCCATCAACTTTCTCAGTTATTTATACAAATAATCTAACCGGGATTATCACATACCCCACCTCTGTCCCCCCCTCTTCTGGTGAAGGACATTCACTTACAGGACAGGAAATGGGGACTGGTGTCTCTCTCCTAAAGCCCCATAGGAGGAGAGACTTAGGAGCTGTTAGAAATGAGATGGTTCAAACACAGGAAATTACCCACAGAGTGTAGCAGAATTCATGGTTCTATTTCTGTTGATATAATAGTGTAAAATTCACCAGTTAAAAAGTAATCAAAATGGGAAATTAGAACAAAGAAAAAAATCAATGAACAGCTCTTCATTGAGCAATCCAGGGCTGCTGAATTCAAAGATAGTAAGGCTCAATTTACAAATATCTTAGTCCTGCCATACAACACTATGTGGGATGCATTTCATGGCCTAGGGTTTGCATGACTTAAGTTTTATTGTATGGTGGTAAACTAGAATTTATTCCCATGCATTGTTAACTATCTGCCTAAGAACTTACTGGAATAAGTGTGTTCTTAGTCTCATTAGCAACTTATTCCAATCAACTCCATCAGTTTTCTTTATATATACATTCCTTTTATAATCCTTTTTCTTGCTCTGCCTACATAAGTTGCTCTGTATGTTTAATGAATGAGCAAATCAATTATGTAACCTATTACATGTCAGTCAGCTCAGGATACATGCTTGTTATGAACAAAGATGATTTCGTCCTGCAAAACTAACCTCCGAGGAGACAGGACTACAGTAGTACAAAAGGATGATGCCAAGAAAAATTTTACTTGAAATTCCCTAAATTAATAAATAGGATTTTTACTCAAGAAAGCTAGTTCTCATTAGTACCTAAGAGGACCAGGTAAACAGTATTCTTTAAGTGAACAGATTTATAAATATATGATGCATATAACCATTAAGAATCATAGACGGTATTAATTTGCAAAGTCACTTTTCCTTAATCTTGGCTTATCTCTTTTAAAAATATATTTAACTTAGCTTTAACTCCAAAGATGATAGTCTATATCTGAGAAAAAGAGAAGATGGAAACTTTACAAATGATTTAGGACAAAAAAAAAACCCAGTAAAGGAAGAGAGTGGTGGTTTGTATCGGGTCACACCAACGAAGTCTACGGACGTGGCCGCTTGTTGATTTCTGCCTGTGAATGGGCAGCCGCCACTCACAGGGGCTGACGCCCACACCTCGGATTTGGGTGTTTCAAGTTGCTCTGTCTCAGTTTCCCAGGACACACTGTCATTTCTCCTCACATTACTTATCTACCACAAGGAACCTCATACCTTTGCTGTCCAAACATAAACATTTTAATTACTAGAAAAAAATACTTTTCACAACAAATTTTTATTAAATTCCCACCGAGGAGTTGGAGAGTCCATTTTATTGCCTGGAATGTATTTTTGCTTTAAGCAGCTTATCCACTCTCTCAACTGCAGACATCACTATTTCAGCTAAAGGAATAGTTTCTCTTATCCAACTAGTATATATTCCAGTCTCCCAACTCTTTTCTCCATTGTTGTTTCTCTCCCTAATTCTCTATGTCCTCTGCCCACTCCCACCTCCATCTAATTGAAAACACATATGGTAACCAATGCTAATAGTCTGAGTGATCTCCTTCTATCCTTTTGTAGAAGCTCATAAACACGTACAAACAAAACATACTTACTATGTTTTTAAAATAGGGCAATACAATACTATGTTATTTCCTTTCTAAAATCCTCGTGAATTTTTTCAAAGTGTAGATGTGTGGCTCCAATTCACTTTTATTAATAACCTCATAGAAAGTATACATCTTTTATATGAAGGATTTTACATAAAAGATATATATCATTTTTTTATTCTTCATCAATCAATACTGTTTCATATTTTTCTATTCCAAATAATTTTACAACAAATACTCCTATGCATAAAAATCTTTTGTTCTAGGTGACTCGTTTTTATAAAACATGTCTAAAAATGACAATTCAAAGGCTAGTGAATGTTTTAAATGCCAATTCATAGTAAAATATCATTTTACAAAAACATTGCAGCAATGCACATTCCCATTTGGAATGTAAGAGAATGTGAATTTCCTCAAACCTTGACTCTTAGCTCACTTACAATATATACTACTTTTCAATGTTTATTATTTGGTAAATTAAGGAAAGCCATAAATTCGTTTTGAATTTTATGTCCCTGATTAGTACATTAGGGTGAAAAACACTCATTGGTTAGTTGCATTTTTCTTCTGTGAATTGCTCATTCACATTTTTTGCCTAGTTTTCTATTCTTTCATTTCTCTTTTTCTCATCAACATTGGGAAATCTTACAATATTAATGATATCGGCACTGTCCTATTTGTGGCACATATTTTCTCTTGGCCCATTTTTCAACTTTTCATGCCGTTTTCCCTTGTTTTTTATTAATCTTGGTGTTCCCTTTGCCAACCTGCATCAACAGTTCATGTGTGGTTTCTTAGTTTCCTCTCCCACCTGTAATTTACAAATATCTTCCCAATGTTTCTACTAATATGTCTATAGTTTAATTTATATGGATACATCGCTTACCTTTGAGATTTATTTCTGCATACATTGTGAGTTAAGGGCTTCAATTTTCTTCCAGATGGTTAGCCAATTATGTTAGCACCATCTAAACCACTGCTTTGTACTAAATGAAAATACTTTAAATACATATAACCCATATATATATTTGAATCTGTTCTGAACCCTCAGTTATATTCCACAAAGAGATCATTCTTTCTATGGTGAGGCAGTTGGACACTACTGTGACTGGTATATTTGGTAAAGTGAAAATCTCTCTTATCAAAAATTTCCTTGGACTTTTATATATTTGTGCTTCCACGCAATCTTTAAAATAGTCTGATCCAGTTTGCCAAACAAATGAACCATCAGCCATAGCTTCTGAATTACAACTGCCTACATGTTATATATTGATTTGGGAGAGGGTAATGTTACGATATCAAGGTTTTCCACACAGGACCATTTATTCTGAATCACTTTATGTCCTTTAACAAAATGTTATAGCTTTCATCAGACGGGTCTGGGAGTTTTCTTGTTAAATTTATGCCTTGTGTTTCATATTTTGTCATTACTCTAAATTTAGTGGCTTAGCGGGGCTTCCAAATCATACCAAAATAAGAAACCATGACATAACCCAACCATAACAAAGCAGTATCCTGTGTATGGATACGAGTGGCATGAACGTTTGCTCTCCTTTTCCACTGCTCCTTAAAAATAATCAGAAAACTCACCCAAGTTGTCACTTGGAAGCAAACTAATCAAGCAATACAGCCTATACCTCAACCCAATCTCCTCTTACATTTCCACAAACTAGACGATCCAATCAAGTTATTCAACTTTCTTTTGGGTACCTACTTAGCTGCACACTTCCCAACCTGGTGGCACACTTTTGATTAATAGCATCATTGATCCCTTCTGTCAACGGCTCTTCCTTCAGCTTCTCTATTGACAGCTTGACCATCAAGGTGGTTTCCTACTTTTACCTAAATTAGTCCCTCGTTATAAAAAACAAACCAACAAACAAAAAACTAGAGGTTTTTTTTTCAGTAGAGTAACTGTCCTTCATTGCCCCATTTAGACTATTGCTCTGTTGAGATGTTCCTGAAAGCAGGTAAGTGATGTCGCTCTCACCACTGTTGCTGTTAATTCGACATCCCTAATCATATAATCCAAACACAGGGTGCTTTTTCAATAAAAATATTTGTTTATATTCTAGCACGTGCTAGAAGAAGTGAATAAAAAATACTGACTTTCCAGCTTTCATTACTTACTGCCTTTTATTTACAAGAAACATGACTTTTAAGAAACTGTTTAGATCTAAGACCAGATTTTATTTATTTATCCATTTTTATGGCAAACTAATGCTGGAGGAGAAAACATTCAAAACGTTGATTAGTTTTAAAGGGAAAGTTCTGTAACGCATTCTTACAGATCCATCATCTCAGAAACACTTCGCGTTGATGCGACATCTCATTCACCTGCTGTACATGTACTAATGTTTCAGCCAGTGGATACATTTTAACAGTTTATTAGACTCCATATTTTCTAAAGACCAATTATTTGACTTTGTGCATTTAATAGTATTAAAACAGGTACATCACCAAATCTGCTAGAACTTCATCTATATGTAAGTTTGACTGCAAAGTTTTTATTTTTTGTCCTATGGGCTATTATTTCAAGACTATCTGCCTAAATTATGAATAAAAATATGGAGTCAAAAGCAATCATAATCATCTTAATATTAATTTGATAATAAATACCAACAATCCACTAGTAAATCATGGGTTTTTTCCAATCATCATTGTTCCTCAGGAAAGAACTTTTTTTTTTTAATGTCCCCATAAGTATGTCAGGAAAGCGGAATGTTTCTACCTGTTCTTTGACCGAGGCAAGGATGGCGGAGGTGGTTTCTGTTTCTGAGCCATCCCCATTGGAGGTGGTTAGGCCAGGACTCAGGGAGCTGGTCTTCTCTGAGGCTGACGAAGGCTGGTCAGGGACAGGCATAGCTCCTGCAATGAAGAGGAGATGCTCAATGCAATCTGATGTTGTCACTGTCAACAGACACAACTATCAGGCAACTCTAAGCCATACATGTTGGCAAAATGAAAACTATGAACTACAGACAAAGCTCATGACATACTGGTAGAAGGGGAAACAGTAAATAGAAGTGTTTCTCCTATAGCATCCCCAGACAAATCCACAGGGGCAAAACTTTGTGTTTTGACTTTGAGATAAGTGGGGGAAGGAAAATGAAAGTAAGATTACAAGACAGAGTAAAGATATAAAGAAGTACTGAGTTTAAAAAGAAGCTAGTGGAACCACCTTTGCACATCTGTGTTAGGTAAATTTATTACTTGGGCATTGGTATATTTCCTGTTAAAAAAGAAAATCTGTTAGATTCTCCTTTACACAGAAATCACAGAAAATAAATGGTCAGTAATTTTGAAGTAATTAAGAAATACCACAATTAACATAAGAAACTTGGTTGGTTGTAAAATATAGTAAATAACTAGCCAACTCCACAAATATATACCAAGTTCTTGCTCTGTGATTGACAGCAAACAAAATCCCCTTAAATCTGGCAAAGCTCATTTGCCACAGTCTGTTTTGCCTGAGTTCATGCATGAAAGAAAGGAGAAATTCATAACACTGGCGCAATTCATGAGCAGACACAAATGTAAAGGTTAAAAACAGGATCCCGAAACATAATTGTGTTCCATTGCGTTTGCCCTACTCAAATAAATAAGACCAAAATATTTGTTATATATATTATCTAGCAATGCTTGTCAGCAGAGGGAATAATAATTAACTGACAGCATTTTTTTACCAAGGCATTACAAAATCACTATTCAAATAAAAGGCTGGGAGTAAGTTAAGGTTATTTTCTTACCTAAAGCTACCAAATTTCATATCCCTCCAGGAACCAGTGCTCTGTGAATGTTATAAGGCATTTCTTATTATATTGTATACTGTGTCTGCGCATCCTAGGTTTTACACTAAGTGCCATAATTTTCATAGCTGCCCTAACACTATATTCTTAGATATATTTAGTTAGTAATTTAGGGATATCCAAACTCAAAGGGATCCAATACGAATTTTCCTTAAAGTACATGTACAGAAAAAAAAGGAATCCTATGGAAAGTAAACTCACAGTGTAATCTGATCATAAATTCCTAACTAGGCATGGGGGATAGTCACGCCCCAAGCCAATAACGTTAGTGAAAGGTTTTAAGCCAGCCCTGTCCATTGTTCTTGTGCACCTAGGTTAACATGCCTTTGAATACCAGAAGTACTACCCCTTGAAGAGAGTATTAACCCTCAAGAGAATACATAATCTTGTTAACTCTCCTGTAATTCAATCCTTGTCTTGGTTTCTCCAATTTTCCTTATGTCACTCTTTAATTTCGAACGCATAAAGAAGCTCTAAAACTTATTCTTTGGAGCATTTGAGGTCTTGCACCCCAGCATATGTGGTCAGTTTGGCTCAAATAAACTCATAAAATTTTCTATAGGTTTGGCCTTTTCTTATGTCTACAAATATATAATAATAATAAGTGGTCATCTAATTTGGAATGGGAGATTCCCACTTAATTTTAACTTGTTTTTATTTTTTGGAAGTTCCTGTTACCATTATCAATAGGGACTGGAACAGCACTGGAAAGATTAGTCTGTTACAAACAGAATATATGGGAGCATTTGGGGACAGTAAGCAGAATTTGAGAAAAGAGTAAGGATACAATTAAATATGATCAGTAAAATGCAACCATGGCTAAAATGTTGAAAGTATTTTAGGTGATTGATGCTAATAGGAAGAAACAAACAGATTTAAGTAATTATGGTGGTGGGACCAAGAAGACAATAATAAATTACATTAGTGTATTCAACTCGCTTTCACTTTTTTTTATTTGATCAAGTTTCATAATTATAAGGATAGGAAAAACAGATGAACAAATGCTATACCTAGGTAAAACAGCCTGAAAGTCACACCCTTGTGTTCAGGAGAGGTTTGAGGGACAAAGGAAGGGGGCAGGAGCAGACAATAAAAAGAAAAGATGGCAATTCTTGTGCGCAGTCACCTGTGGGCAGTGGAACATCCACCCCTGGCGATCTGCACCTACAGCCATGCCAGTAGCTGCCAAAGGGGACTCATCTAGAGACAGCCTAAAGCTGAGAAAGGAGGAGTGTCCCATGTTTTAAATTACTCTTCTAACTTTTGTGCTTTCTAAATTTTCCTGGGCCTATGTGAATCCAGGCTCTGGGCCAGTATTATTATCAACATATATTTTGGCAAGGAAATTGTGTAAGGTCCCAAAGTTATTAGGTAACATAAGTGGGCCTAGAACCCAGGTTTTCTCCCTTTTTATTCCTATTTTAGTGTTCTTTGAGGCACCAACCTATTTTTCATAACCTGTACTGCCTCCTAAATGCTACTCTGCACGCCAATTTATATAAAATGTAAGTCTTAAAAGTGTGACAGTGACCTGTCATAACAAAATATGTGATTTATAGGCAATGAATCAAGGTATATCCTTAGGCACTTGACAATTCTGACCCTCAGAATATAAATAATAATTTAGTCTGCTTAGCTACCCTCCTTTCTCCTTATGGCAGTAACAGAAAGAGAAGTGAAATCCATAAGGCTTATCCCCCCCATACAGAGCTACCGTGACCCAAGGCACCCTCTGTGGCTGAATAAAAATGGCTTGGAATAATTTTCATGGTTCATAATTTTTAACATTCAGATTTAATTGAACCACTGGCCTTCACTGTGTACGGATGGTGAAGGCTGTGAACCTCCACTCCCGATCTTCTTATCTCAGAGCCCAGGAAAAAGAGGGAGGCGTGAAAAGACACCAGGGCCAAGCCCTGGGTCGCCTAATGGTGGGTATAAAGGAGCCTCCTGACTTCACAGCCTATGGTTAAGTATTTTAGTTCTAATTAGAGCTAATACGCTAAAAATTAGTAGTTAATCTATGCTAAATCTGAAAATGTAGGGAGGAGAAGAAAAAAAAAAAAAAGCAGTGGAAGAGCAATCAGCAGTAAACCCACCCTCCCAGGCTGTATAAGTACTTTGATATTTTGGTCCAGGTTTTTCTGATACATTTACTTTCTGATATGGCTCATTCTGCATAGGAAGTTTCACATAATGGGGTCTCAATGCAATGGTTTTTATTTTATTTGTTTGTTTGTAGTCCTCACCTGAGGATATTTTTCCATTGCTTTCTCAGAGAGAGTGGAAGGGCGGGGAGGGGGAGACATCCATTGGTTGCCTCCTGCATGTGACCCGACCTGCCCCGGGGATCGAGCCTGCAACCCAGGTACCTGTCCTTGGTCAGAATCAAAACCAGGACCCTTCGGTCCGAGGGCCAACGCTCTAACCACTGAGCCAAACAGACCAGGGCCAATGGTTTTTATTTTAAAAACGTTTTCTCAGCAACATATCATGAACTAGTTCTTATGTCAACAAAAATTATTCTACAGTGTAGTAATGTAACAAATAGTATTCAATAACCATAGGCATCGTAATTTCTCTATCTTTGTTTGCAATTTTTATCCCACTTTTCCATTTATAATATTTTTAATAGATAAATTCCTAGACTTGGTGTTGATGGGATGAGGGAGCTGTGTATATTTCAGAGTTTTGGGAGCCAAAACCCAGAGCAAACTGCCCTGCTGCCCCCTCCGCACCTCAGTAACAACACTGGCATTTACAATCCTGTGTCTGCTTTCACCAGCTTGATACAGAAAAATCCATCCCTTTGATTTTGTTTTTACTTGACAAGTACAGTGAACACTTTCCCACATACAACACCTACGTATTTCCCGTCCTGCATACAACACATCTTCATATTCTTTATATAATTCCTGTCTTTCTACCTATAGTCGACTGGTAATCCACAAATACGCAAACTGCGTTTTAGACAGAACCACTGTCAACATGAGGAAAGGAGACAACATGGGAAGACCAGTGTCAATTTGGGGGGGGGGGGCGTGGGTAATTCTCTAGTGGAACTTGATACTAACAAGCTCTAGGTCTAGAAAACACAGAACAAAAAAATAGCAGTTCCTGGACCCGAGTAATGCTGTCCTATGCCCTCACACGCATGAGCAGTGTTATGGGCTGAACCCCTTGCCCCTCATGCCCACCTCCACCTCTGCCCCAGCCCCAAACACATACGTTGATGTTGAAGCTCTAATCCCCAATGTGGCTATATTTGTAGATGGGGCCTTTGGGGAGGTAATGAAGGTGAAATGAGATCATAGGGTGAGGTCCTAATCCCACAGGCCTGCTGTCCTTCCAAGAAGAAGAGACGAGAGGTCTCTCTGGCCATGTGCGGACACAGAGAACAGGTGGCTGCCAGGAAGAAGGCTCTCACCATAAATGTGCCCTGCTGGTCATGGACTTCCGGCCTCCAGAACTGTGAGAAAAGACATTTCTGTCGTTCAAGCCACCTAGTCTATGATATCTTGTTATGGCTGCCCAAGCAGTCTGGTATGGCCAGGGTTCGAGTGTTCTCAGCATTATTCCTTTAATTGCCCCAGGTGGTGGCATGAGAGGGTTGGTACCTGATGATAGGAGCAGGGTGGCACTATTTAGAACAGCTTTCTATTGACACCGACATTGGACAGAAACTGCAGGCGTCAGGAAAAGGCCTGCGCCACTTCAAATCAGCAACCTGCATACATCAAAGCTCAGGAGAGGACGTGCCCGCTGGTGTAAAATAAGCCTGGAGGACAGAGAGCTGTCTGGACAACACCCACATTACTACCACTTTCGTGGGGGTACAACAAAGAAATTCAGAAAGTTGGGCTGGGGTTACAATAATATCGTGATAGCAAAGGGAGGTCGCCTGCACGCAGTCAGCCTCCTTTTCCATTTGACCTCTTGCATTCGCATGTAATCAGATTTTTATGAGGTTCAAGTGAATATTCTGAACTTATACTTCTGAAACATGAGTACTATAAATTTACATTCTACTTGGCAACATGTTAAAGTCTTATCTGTGTTTTGGAAGGCCAAACTCTCTTGCTCTCAAATCAAGGACCACATTCCAGGTTATACTTTACTGACTTCCATCACACAGAAAGCAAAAGTCTTACTTATATTAAATGATTCAAATTTGTTCATTCTTTAGCCACTTCTGTCCAGCAGCTGGTGACTTTCGCACCAGGATATAGCGATCTTCAACAAAATACCTGATGGACGCCTGTGTCACACGATCGTCCAGCTCAGGGACTCGCCCAGTGTTCTAGTGCCATCATTACTTCACCTCCCTCCTTTGACTCGAGAACAAGTTCCTTTGGCCATGATACGGTCTTTGCTCCTTTCGAGCTACCCGCGCCTATAACCCAATGGCCTCTTGCTGTTTCAAGTCTTCTCATTTGGTCACTCCCAAGGCCCTCACACTGTGTTGTCACACTCACCTATTTTTTTCCCCTCACAAACTAGCAGGTCCTAACTGCTTCGCATTCCAGAATTTCTAAATTCCTGCCATACTGTGGGATTCAGTAGATACTTCCTTAGCTAGGCTTGCACTGTCCAATGTGGTAGCCCCTAGCATCATGTGGCTGTTTAAATATTAACATTAAACAGTTCATTAGTTGCACTATGTACATTTCCAGTGCCCAATAGCCATACGTGGTCAGTGGCTAAAATGCTGAACAGTGAAAATGTAAAACTTTCCATCAATGCAGGAAGTTCTGTTGATGGCCTTGATCTATACCAAATAGTCAACCCTTTAATGTAATCTTCTATCTGTAACTTTAATCTTGGGCAAGAGAGATTGGGAGAAGTAGTCAGATTATGAATGTAATTTAAAAGGAGAGCTGTGAGACTTGCATGTGTTATCTGAGGCAAACAAAAAGGAGTCCAGATGATTCCAGGGTTTAGTCTGAGTAACTGGCCATCAGTCAAGATGTCAACACTGTGGGTGTTGGAACAGATTTGGGGCAGGGGAAGGTGATCAGGCCAGTAAACCTACAACCCAACATATATCTTATCCATGACTTGTCTATGCTGTTAACATATGGGCAGCTGATAGCAGCTCTAGGCAGAAACTACACTCTGATGTAAAGGGGGGAATGTAAAGATTGAGGATTTCTAAACACTGCTTGTCAAATGTTATTTTTTCTCTTATCTGCAGGCAGTTCCCCTTTTATCTTTTACTTTACATTTGCTAGAAACATCTAGAACTCTTCTTTTCTTCCCTTACCTTTAGCTGATAGCTTCAAATGAAGACTCTCTGGTGTTAACTTCCTTGGTTTCCTGTCCCTCACACCAAACCAACAAGCAAACCCCTTATCTGCCACACCTAGCCTTATCTGCTCTACTGTGTCCCATCCCCTTCCAGACAATCCCCCTCCCAGTTCTCAAACCTATTTTCTAAAACAGAAATATTAGCACAATAGACTGACCTTTAGTTTTACTCCCATTGTTAGGCATAATTCATCATCACTTCACCCCCAAGAGAATAATGCATATTATTTTATTTTATTTTATGCCATTAAATATCTATGTACATATGCAATTTAATGTATTAAAATAGAATACTTTAACATATTGTATTTTTACAACCCACCACTCCACTGGTGACATTTAAAAGACACAATTATGGAAAATTAAATAAGCATAAACACCTTATTATAATTAATATTAGGGTGCAGAGGCTGTGCAGATTACTATAAATTAGTGACATGAACAACAATATTGAATACCTCATTTGTGCAATCACTCTGGTCACCAAAACTGCTATTCTATACTGTAACTAGCATGTCACTACCAAGAAAAATGGCACAGTATCATTCTCTGCTCACATAAAAATATATCCGTCCTTGTTTCTTCCTTTCAAAGAGAAATTAAAAATTACAGCTTTTCCTAATAATGTAAACAATATAATAATTAATGGTTGTCATAACTCAATACAATTAGGGCAGCAACTCAATCTGTCTCAGTCTGTGTTCAGTTTCCCACACCTAGCTCACTATCTAATATATAGCAGCCAGTTAATAAATGTTTGTTGAGTTAATGTATGGACTATTAGTGTAAAATCAATAATGGTTGCTTAGCAGAGCATGTAACATAAGTAAAATGGGCTTTGCATTAGGAGCATTTCTCTAAACGGCATTCGAAATGACTCCTATTTATTTAGACTCAAGAAAGTTGCTTTCTGAAAGCATAGAACTAGTACAAGGTTTTTGCCTTAGTCCTGCCCGAGCAGGGACACCCCGGGTTCTTGGCTTCTAAGGTAGAGCCATCAATCAAGCAGTCTCTGGGGCTTCTGGGACTTGACAGCTTGCAAAGGGAATCTTGGAAAATTCATGAAGAGCACTGTGCGTGGATGGGAAGCAGCAGCACCGAGCCGCATCTGGAATATGCAACCACAGCAGTGCCAGCCCGGCCTCAAAGCCAGGAAGCGGGGGAATGTCCCACCCCACCGGAGAAGTCGAGGGGGAGCCTGAGATGCTAGTCATGGCGGCAGAGGCACAAGTTCCTTGTTGCTGGGGTGCGAGATACGATGGCAGGGGGACAGCTATGGGATCTGAGTGTGTGTTCACATGTCAAGCACAAGAGGATGGTTGTTCTGTGTGTTCAGAGAAGTGGGAATGTTAGCAGGTTGAACCTACTTACACGGAAGGTCAGGAAACCCATTTTGTGTCACTGCAAGAGCTGTGAATTGTTGAAGAAAATGGGACCAACCTAAATATCACTACAGACTTAGGGCCACATAAACTCCACTCTCAAGTCCCGTCGCTCCTCCCCTCACACCTTACAGCACAGATACACCAACCTCCATGTGGTCCCAACACATCTTACTGAGTCAGATTTCCCTCCCTGGAGGCTCTTATCATCTCCGAGACTTGCTTAGCTGTCAAACTCTTCCTTTCTCATGGCCCATACATGCATTTCTTCTTCTCTGCAGCCTTTTTGATCAATTCCACAATACAAATCCCTTCCATCTCACCGTTACTCCTATAACTTGAAACTTCCTCAAGCATTGCAAGTTGCAATCTCTTTTGGGATTTAAAAATATCTTTTATTGTTTCTGAAATTATGATGCTTCTTAATGTGACTGTTGTACCCTTTTCCTTTACACCATTTGGGATGGATTTTCTGTCACCTGCAACTAAAAGTATTACATCAATGGTGTACCACCCACTATCTTAGATTTATGGAAACATCATATATTTTACATTATGTCTCCTAATTAGTTATGAATTCTTTGAGCACATGAACTGTTTTGTTTGTATCTATAACCGCAGTGCCTAGAATAGTGCCTGGTAAAGAGATGGCATCATTAAATGCTTATTGAATAATTTATAATGAAGGAACATTTATAATTCATCATCAGCTCTACTTAAAATTATCATGATATTTTACACTTACAACAGTGACTGGTATATAAAAGTCCTGTAAATATTCCCAAGTTTATAAAACAGAAATATTCAAATTAATCAGTTTGGGTAAAATATAATATTAAAGTAGCCAAACCATGTATAATTTTACTAACTACACATGTGTCTACATTTCCAGTGGGAATATATCTGGATGAAATGAATGACTATGATAATAACAGTATACAATTTCAGGGCTCATCTTGACTAAAATTTAAAAAGACGGTGACCCAACTCTGGAATCAATTACCACCCAGGCTCCCCCAGATCCCATGAATATGTTTTAACAGCTGATTTCATGAGTTCAGTAAGCCACAGGAACATTTCTTCTTATGCCAGAGAAATAAAGTCTTAGATGCTGCAATCAGAGATCCATCACGATGATAGGAAGTTGAGCAGAAATTGACACGGGCACAATACCATGCACTTTACTCTCTGGGAACAGGAAGGGCAACTCGAATTCATTCTATAATAACGAGGCCCAGTGGTAGACTGACTATTCTTTTGGCTGGAACTTCAGAGAAGCCTGCTTCATACGGCTTCTAATCCAGTGCATTCACACACAGCGACTGCCCGGAACACACTGTCACTGCCAAATGTGCCTGGCACTGGAGTCTCCCTTCCCACAGCTTCTAAAGCCTTGCCATCCATCTCCTATATCGTGTCTGTGTGAGACACCGAACAAAGCTTTTTAGCTTATAAATGAAAAGCAACCTGTCTTCCAAAGTATTCTTCCTAATAATAGTTTATATAAATATTCAGTTTTCCCTTTTATATTCCTCTGCTAATGATAGCCTGACACAATAAAGTCTGGTACCAAAAAAAAAAAAAAAAAAATGCACTCAAGCCAGTCCACAGTTTAACTATTGTGAAGTCCAACTCTGACTGACACAATCTATTAGACAAAAAGTCCCCAGTGCCAGCCACACACTGGCCTGCACCATGTCCTCATTTCATAGTACTTGAAAGTATCTACTCAGATTATGGCAATTTGCCCTTCATATTGATTCTAAATATGTGCCTGCCACTTCACAATTTCTCAAGATACTGGAGCTCAGCCAGTCTTTCCCTGACCCCAGAATTACTACCAATGGACACTCAGGAACAAAATCTCACACTATAATGTCCACAGCCTTAGCCAATACGCACAACCCACCACAACAGGGGAACGGCAGCGCTTTACATTTAATCAGATAACGCAGAGTTTCCTACTCTTAAACAACTTCCAATGACTTGGAAACTTTTTAAAATAAATATTTCTACTGGCTTTAAAAGAACAAGAATAAAACCAAAACTGAGTGAGGGCCAGAATAATTTTTGATAGTTGCCAAGATATGTCGACGTTTTTTACCCAGAGACAAGAAATTTTGAAATTTTAAGTGATATAATTAGCTTGTTACAACCCACAATTTCTTTGCTTAGCAAGTAAAATCTAAATTATATCTGCACAAGACGTTTTATTGTACTTGTGAAGGCTATGCAGCAAAGTACCTCTTATTTTTCTGTACATATGTTCATTAAATATTACACTTTGGGTGTTCAAATATCCTGGTATTTGATCAATAAATAATTTTAAATGGATGAATGATTAAATATTATGAAAAGAGATTATCAATCCCTAAACTAGTTTTTGCCGATTTGGTTTTGGGTTTTCTAGTCTTTGTTTCTATGAATTTGGCTTTTTTAGATCCTACATATCTATGAGATCATACAGTGTGTGTTTTTCTCTGTATGATTTATTTTACTTAGCATGATGCCTTCAAGGTCCATCCATGTAGTCACAAGTAGCAGGATTTCCTTTTTTCCCATGGTTGAATAATATTCCACTGCATATATATATATATATATATATATATATATATATATACACCACTCTTCTTTAACCACTCATCCGCTGATGGACACTTAGGTTGCTTTTATATCTTGGCTACTGTGGATAATGCTGCAATGAACATGGGGGTGCAGATACCTCTTCAATATGCTGATTACATTTTCTTAGACTATATACCCAGAAGTCAAATAGCTGGATCATATGGTAGTTCTATTTTCAATTTTTTTATGAACCTCCATGCTGTTTTCCATAGTGGCTGCACCAAATTACATCCCCAAAAACAGTGTACGAGGGTTCCCTTTTCTCCACACTCTTGCCAACACTTACCTCTTGTCGTTTTTATGACAGCCATTCTAACAGGTATGAGGTTATATGATTTTTATTTGCATTTCCCTTATGATTAGCATGCTAAGCACCTTTTCATGTATTTGGCTACTTACATGTCTTCCTTGGAAAAAATGTCTATCAGTGCCTCTGCCCATAAATGACATTTTAACCTATACATCAGACAAAACACTAAGTCCAACCACAGGAAAATATGCCATCTTCCACTCTATACTTTTCAGGTGAGTGTTGTTATGTTTCTCTTATAGCTTTTTTTTTAAACTTTACTGAGATTACAGATAAAAATTTTCTGACTCTCACATCAAATGCATAAAGTAATTATTAGAAACTTTCTTTCATAAAAGAATAATAATGAGAACAAAAAAATAAAAATGAACAGCAAATTCAGTGTCAGAAGTCAGAAGTCAACAGTGGTCATGGATTTTAAGCCAACTATCTGACATCTTCTCATATATCATTTTGATTAGCCTTCAATATTCTCAAGGTTTGGATGCAATATTTTTTTTTACTCATTAAAATATAATTGTAAAACAAATATTCATCAGTATGGGGGAAAACCTTTTTTCATAGTTTTAGATAAACCTAAATCTTGAAGATAGAATGTCATCTTTTTAAGTCATCATGATGCTGACATTTTTTAATGTGTATGAATTCCATTATCTTCTATGAGGCGAAGCTTGTTCAAATCTCCAAAGGCAAATGTGAGCAAAATTGTTTGAAGAAATTTCTCTATATGTTTCCAGTATTCTATGCAATCACATATTTTAAATCTCAGATATAAATAAATACGTTTGGTTATGACACATTATATTCCTGATGCAAAATGATAATAGTTAACATTTTAAAATTCACTTGTACCATTTATCCACTGCATTTTTAAAAATAATTTCTTTCACATTTAAAGTATTCTGTGTATGAGGACAAGTCTCTTTCCAACATCTCTTTCTCCTCTCTTCTTTCTCTTTTCCCTAAATATTTATAATATCCCTCATGATCAGCAATGGCCAATCTCTAATACACAAATTATTCCTGAACAAAATGTCAAAAATTTTAATATGTAGTTGTTATAAAATTAGTTGATAATAAGATTTCAAGTGTTTTTAAAAAATTAAAGAAAATAAGCCTACCCCTTATAAAAAAGAATTGTGGCATTAGGTCCAAAGAGAAAAATAAAGTTTTTGCCAATTAGGTAAAAAGTTCATACTTTTTATGTGGCAATATTTTGGTGATGTTATTGGTCTTTCTGAAGGGAGAGGCCTAAGAGTAAACCTGATTGTAATCTATCTTTTTATGTCTCTCTTTATGTCAATCTTTTTACTACCCCCAAAAGATGATTGGTAGATGAAATTTCAATCAAGAATGACATTTTTTTTCAAAAAGGGGGAAAAATGTTTTTAATTTCTAGTGAATGTGAAAACCTTATTAACATGTAGAGGTTATTAAAAGCATAGTTGCAAGCATTTGAGATTGATTTTTTTAAATACAAATGCCCAAGGCTGTTAAGGAAATACTACCCAAAGATATTTATTTAAAATATTTATTTAAAATCTCAATTATGTAAACACAAGGTATACAGATGTTGGTTAGAAAAACTATAAATAACCAACTACAAAATTTTTCCCTTATATTTGTCTTTCCTATATAATCAAATTCCCTATCTATTAATTTCTATAGTTCTTAGATGAAAAAGTAATAAAAATGCATACAATTGTCATACCAGTCCTAATAGGTATCCTAAACAACTTAACTATATTCTTACTCAAATGAGGAAGTAGCTATGCAGTTATATTTAAATAGCTATGCAGTTATATCTACCTTTCTAAGTTACAACTGAAAAACTATTGTTACAAGGCAAAACAATAATATTAGCATGTATTTACTCTGCAATAGGCATTCTTCTAAACTTTTCACCAGTACTGGCGCAATAATACGAAACTCTAGGCTGCACATCTATTACTATCCCCATTTCCCAGATGATTAAACTGGGTCCAGAGAAGTTAACTTCCCTAAGGTACCAAGGGAAGAGCTATCCTTTAAAGCCATACCGTCTCTGGTTCTCAATCACTATACTGTCTTAATTATAGAATCCCTCAATGCTGACACCAACTTTGAAAGAGTTTGTTAATTTAAAAATAATGCACGGGCCACAGTGTGAGCTAAGTCCACAACTAGGCATTGGATAGTGGATATAGAAATAAATGGGATATGGTCTCCTCTCACTTAGCAGGTGATCTGGGGGAAGATAATAAATATGGACATTGGAGCTGAAGTGTGGACCTTTGTTGGAAAGATGGAAAGTTTACAAGTCGGACTGTGTTTAGAGGACTTATTATTTTGGTGTCCCAGTGCCTAGCACAATGACCAGCATACTTTCTAGAAGCGCTTTTAAATGGCTCCATTTGGTAGTGACCAGCCCCGATTGCACCTGCGGTCAGCTGTCCACTCCACAGCTTCCTGGGGCTCTCCGGCCCTCCCTAGTTACAGAGCAGCTTTCCAGGAGCTAGCCGTGTTACAGCCAAATCCATTCATTCCAGTTTAACCTATAACTATATTATTTAATTAAACATGTGCAAACCAAAGAGACGTAATTGCATCAAGAATAAGAGTTTTTTGTTTCTTTATGAATGATTTGGGGAAACCCCTTTAAGATAGCCCATTTAAAAATGCCGTGGAATTAATTATAGATAACTACAAGAGGCTAGGGAAAATTTATAAACATCTAGAAGGATTCTCCCTTCAAAGTGCTTCACAAGTATCTTAGATTCCTTACTCACTTTAAAGAAATGGAAATTAGAAATCGTAAAGAATGCAATGAGGGGAGACCAGGATGAGGGTCGGGTCTGCAAGAATGTTTATCTGGCACTCTTATGGGCAGACTCATATTACATAAATTACCTACATCCTATAAAATTAGTGAACACAGGTACAATCAAGTCAAAAGTCAAATGAACGTATCTTTCATGTATTTTTTTAATGACTCCCTAATTTTAAATGATTTAGCTTTACTGACTGGTCCTTATCTTTTGGTTGAAAGTGTTTTTTTGTGTTTTCTTTTCCTATCTTTCTATTTTTTTTAACCAGTCAGTTCCTCAATATTTATATAGTGAATGAATGCATGAATGATCGTTAAGTGAACTGTAATGTTTAACCTATTCTGTCTGTTATGTGATTACTTAATTGGTCTTTTCATTGTATGAGCATTTGTTTGGCTTGAATCATTTACTTACCAGATCAATTACTCATGTATTAATTTAATTAAGAAACAAGTGGCTACCGGTACTTGTTGACGTCAACAATTCCACCAAAGAAAACAATGGCCAGTTTAGAAAGAACCTTTTGTTTCACGCGGATCCTGCCTCTGCTCCCCTGTGATTTGTGTCTGTAGGTGGCATCTGCATGAGGCAATCCGTCTGATAGACTGCTTTTATGAAACAGTAATTACTCTGAGAACGAGGCCAAATTTAAATTGTTCAAGTGACTGAATTTCAATTTAGAATAACAAATCTACACATCATCTTATTGGAAAATCATTATCTAACTTCTGTGTACCACACATATAATTTGCACAATTGAGAAAAAACGTCTCTCAGTTAACTTTTTTTTAATCTCTCTGAACTTTGAGCACAGGATTAAAGTTCCACTGATACACTGAACAAATTGAACAGATAACAGGGTGAAGAATATTAATCTTAAATTAACTTATAGATTTTATTTCAAGGTCATATACATCTACTCATTGTATAGGTACCTAGAGAAAACTGAATAATAAAGCAATGAATTTAATTTTACACATTTAAACTTGTATCATATCACACAGCTACATCATTAAATTCAAGTTATTAGAGTCACTCTGCTTCGCTAAGACCTCATCTAGTTGCCATTTAGACATGCACAGGATCTAAAACCAAAGTCTCCTACGTACATGATTCTATACCCTGAGCACGCCCCCTAAAAAAAGTGTAGCTTATATATTGGTCACCAAGAAAACTTCCAATTCAAAATTTAAATCGACCACATTAGTTTACACATTAGGAAATTTTAGAGAACTGGACTCTATCATGATTAGAAGAAAGTGGGAACTAAAAAATTGAAGGACTGAATCACGTAGAACAAGTAGTATTGGCTAAATTAGTAAGAAGAAAACCTGTTATCCACATATATGTGTGATTTCTACTATACTTAGTGTTTAGTTATTTGTAAAATAAATTGACCCTTTAAATATGAAAAATATGTTTGTTGGTAAAACTAGGTAAAATCTCAATTTCACTTCATCAAGCCTCGAGTCCTCTACAATGACAACCATTCTGTTCCTTCCTGGCACAGAGCAAATCTACAGAAGCCCAGGAGCAGCCCTTAAGGAGAGCAAGGACTCTTTGCAGATACATTTTATAAATGGGAGGGTAATGAGGCATAAAGGAATTAAATAACATTTTCAAGGTCATACTCTACATCTTTAATAGAGCAGAGAATAAAACCGTAAGTTTGGGCTATTAGATACATACTGTAATGTCTAGAGCAAGCTTCCAATCCTGCACAATGAACCAAAAGAAAGAACCTGGCACTGGACAGCCCTCTTATGTGTAATATGAAACACTTCCTTATTCAAGATATGAAATGATCCAAAAAGGAATTATTTCAAAAAGTAAATGAAAGACGAAATAAAGGTGCATTACAATTTCCAAATGAGAGCATGCTTTAAGATAAAGTACAGTATTCAAACATATATCTTCTTCGCTTGCTTTTTTCCTGGACTTTGCCATGACCTTGTGAGTTTAATCTAGGGCATAATGAATTAGCTGTCTTTGAATGGCCAGGAGCAACTCCAGACAGGAAGTACATCTTCTGCAGGGGCCAGTCAACACCAAACACTGACCAGTGTCCTCTTTTCTCCTGCTTCTCTGTGGGTTTGAATCTGAAATCACACATTTAACTGTGCAAAAGAAGGAGAATTCATCAATTGAATCTTGCCTGGACAACTGCTGTTAATCTAAGGTACAGAACCCCATTTCCACCTGCTGTCAGAAAAGCTTGTGAAAGGCAACAGAAATGGGAGAAACACACTTTCATTCAGAGCTATTACACTCTCCCCAGTTACTCAAGCCAACCCAATCCTATGAAAGCAAGGTAACTGACTAAAAATCATTTAGACCATTTCATTGTAGTATGGTAACCTATTCTGTAGTAGTTTTTTAACCTGCCTATGGGTCAACTGGCTAGGGTAACTCTTTTGTAGGAAAAAAAACACGACACTGGCTTGGCTTTAATCGTCTGCCAAACTTGGGCAGTTGGCATTACAAGAGTTTTCAAAGAGAGCAAGGAGGAAGGAGGTAGTGGCTTGCTTGAATACTATGTCAAACATTTTATATTGGCAAATCCATTCATCTGACTTCACACATCCTCACTGCATGGTGAAACATCTTTAGAATGCAACTTTTAGTGCTAAACATGAAAAGAGAACTTCAACATGTGCAGTGGAAATCTATTGTTTTTGTCTGATCAGTAGCCCTTCTCTCTGCTTTTGTTTGTTGAACCTTGGCTTTCTAAAATGAGTTATGTTATCCATCTTAGGGTGCATGAAGTTTCTTGGCCTCACAATCTAGAATTTCCACCTGTGGCAGGCAGAATAATGGTCCTCAAAGATGTCCATACTCCAATCCCTACAACTGATGAATATGTGACATTACATGACAAAGGGGAATTGGTACAGATGGAAGTAAGGTCCCTAATTGGCTGTCCTGAACTGGGAAGATTATCCTGGGTTATCCAGGTGGCCCAATATAGTGACAAGGATCCTTATCACTGGAAGAGGGAGGCAAGCGGGTCAGAGTCAGAGAAAGAGATGTGACAACAGAAGATGAGCAATGCAGTTGCTGGTTTTGAAGATGGAAGGGAGTCATGAGACAAAGGAATTTGGGCAACCTCTAGAAGTTGGAAAAGGCAAGGAAATGGATTCATCTCTAGATCTTCCAGAAGCAATAAAGGTATCAACACCTTGATTCTAGCTTAGTGAGATCCATTTTAGACTCCTGACCTCTAGAATTACAAAACAATAAATTTTATGTTGTTTTCAGCCACTGAATGTGCCATAATGTGTTAGAGTAGAGATAGGAAACTAACACACCATGTCTTCCTAGCCAATCATGATCATGTCTCTTATGGACTGGTTTCCCCTGGGATCTGAAGTTTAAGGAAAGCAATGCAAGGGATGAAAACAGTTGAATTTGATTCTGCCAAAGGGGACACCCGGTAGTCACTGATTACTAGTCCCTGTAACTTATATCTTTGGAGTTCCCCTGGGTCCTGTCCCTCCTAAACCGTGGCTTTTGGACATTTCCTTTTCTTTCATGGTCATCTCCTATTGTTCCAACAAACACCTTTTCCCCTGAAGCAAATTTGTGGTTCTTAGACTGTAACCGATGACCCTAACTCATACAGTTCATTCAGTCAGCTACTTCCACTAGTTGTACAGATGCATTTGTTTCACTGTGCTATTAAAAAAAATTATTTTCCAAGGATCAGACACTGTGCTAGGTGCTGCTGATCAAGAAGTGAACAAGAAAAGCAGCGTCTACTACAGAGTGTGTAGAATCTCGTAGCCAGATCCAGTTCGTGGGGATAAAAGTTATACCAAGAAAAATATGTCCAGATATAAAGCAAAGGATGTCATCTCACTGGCACAAACTCAGACTGTAAATCTGTCAAGATTCTTTTGGCTGTAGGGTACTCTAAATATTGTAAGATCTATTCTCAAGAAGTGAGTCACTAAATCTCTCTTCAGGTAGGGCCTCCCTCCCTCCCTCCCTCCCTCCCTCCCTCCCTCCCTCCCTCCCTCCCTCCCTCTCCTTTTTCCTTCCATTTACTCACACAACAGGTGTGCATGAAGCCCCTCTTTTATGCACCGAGCACATGGAATACAGGCATAGGAGCCAAGTCACAGGGCAGGGGTGGGGGGTTTGGGGGGCAGGTAGTGCAGATGAACAGACAGTGGCTACAGTGAGACTGATGTTCTGTCAGAGTCAGGCAGGGACAGCGAGGTCAGGAGCTTGCCTGGGGAACAGGATGCCAAGCAGAGTCCTGCAGGACAGGCAGAAGCCAACAGCAGGAGGGTGGAGGACAGGTGAGTTCCAGTCACAGGGAGCATGTGTGCTGGTCTGAGGCAGTAACACAAACAATACGGCTGCCAAATGGATCAGAAAACTGGAGCAAAGGCCTGAAGGAAAGAACCCTAGAAGTTGTGAAGGAAAGAAAGGGAGGTCTAGGCCAGAGAGGGTGGGTCTTGTGTCCACACTTTTGAATTTGCTCTCTTTAGATAGCCCAAAGAACCTAGTGATGAATTAAAAGATTTCATGCACGTGGTAATGACCTTCAGAATCAGATTTTAACATTTCAAATTTCTTTTTCTAAATGCAGCCTAAAAATTATTTTTTAAAAAGTATAGGACTTGCAACAGAGGCTCTTCTCATCATCTGTGTGCAAATGGCTCAAATAAGGAGGTAACAGTAGGGCAAAGATGAGAGATGCCAGGAAATAGCATCAAGTAGCTAATTTGACAGACACGGGATTGTGGGATTGTCAAAGTGATTCAAAACTACTTAGGGTCAGAGCGTGACTTAAATAATCTATTAATAATGAATTATTACAATATTTATTAAAATATTTCAATTAAAACTATTATTAAAATAGTAAAGTGTTATCTGTTCATTGCATCAGAATAGATCCATTATACATTGTGGATTTTGCATGATTTCTTGATAACTATGGTCACAAAGAGATAGAAAACAAAGCCTTGGATTTTCTAAAAGACATATCATAAGGCCAGCACTATATAATTTAATACTGGGAAAGCCCATAGCATATATACCAGGCATTTTAACTGTTTCACTCCTGTAACGAGAACTCAAGTTACAGATGATTATTAATTTCCCATTAAATTTAAACTGAATAATTAAATCACATTCCAGTAATAAATTATTCACATATACTTGTGTATTCAACTTGTCATTGGCTGGCTGAGTGAATACAAGTCCTATAGATAAGTAAAAAGCACTGCGTAGGAATAATGCAAGTTACAATAATATTAGTGTTGGCAGCTTGAAGCTATTGATGTTCAGAATGGGTAGCCTGCTGGACACTTCACTGACCCTCAGTTCAGACCAGGGAATTGTCCTGAGCTCCACACACGTCATGAAGAAAAGCTATTTAGTTTTGTTACCCAGGGACTGATGTGTTTTATTTCTCTTCTCCTTTCCTCGTTTTTAAAGTATGTTAATATAATTCTCAAATACACCCTGTATTCCAGGGTAATGTTTGTGAGTTAGAGTATTCACAGTTATAGACTCTAGAGGTGAGAAGAGCCAAGAAACTGGCCAATCAACGTAACACACGGTTGTGGCCAGGAGTGTGGCATTTCACTGACAGCCTAACTTGAGCCCAGAGCTGCTCCACTACACAACTCTAGGGGGCAGCGTCCACATTGATATCTGGGTGCTTGCTACTCAGTGTGGTCAGTACACAGCAGCACTGGCTATCACCCAGAAGTTGAATGGAATTAGCACTGTAACAAGATCGTAAGCACACTGGAGGAGCACAGGTATAGATGAATAATGTCCCCTAGAGTTGTGTGGTGTACAACCTGTCCAGCTGCATACGGCAGCCTCAATACCAGCACTGCGGCCTTGATTGGCAGGAAAACCATTGCCTACACAATGTCTGTTAATTACTAAGGTGCAACGTGACTGCAGGTGTGAGTGCGCGTGTGTGCTCTGCCTATATCTCCATCTGTTCCTACACACCCACTGAATTTCTCCAATTCCACTCCCAGAAATTCATAGCTCACACCTGAGCACCTCGAAAACAAAAGACCACTAAGCAGATGGAACACTCAAGATATGATTTAAAAGTGAGCCACACACAATAATTACGTCCCCTCTGCAGGATGAGTCAGATGAATGCCCATTTCTATCTTGCTGTCTTTTGGTAAATCTGCAACATAACGTTTTCAGTCTCTCTGTCAGCACATAGACAATGGACTCCTGGAGGATGCATATCAAGGCGACTGCCACACGGCACAGTTCTTCCTGAGTCTGCCTGAGTCTCCCACTGACCAACTGTGGATGCTGCTTGTGAAGGAGTGAAGGCCTCTTGAAGCAGCTTGTTACGTGGCAAACATCTGATAAACAGCGCTGTGAGTTCTGTGGACAGAGTCTCTGTTGTGGCCCTGGCTACTTCACTGTGTAGTCTTTGGGTAATATTTGTCAAATTAAGTACGAAGAAAAATATGTGACATGCAAATATTATGCATAATAACTCGCCATTTTATTGGTCAGTTAAGATAATACTTCAATAACATTTCACTAAATTCTTAACAAAAATATAAAAATTCTAGGTTGAAATAACAGACCCCTTCATTTCTATTAATAATCCAAAATGCAGGCTGACATGCCTGGTCATACCGATTCTGTTTTAAGCATGAAAAAGCTCTTGCACGACGCTTTGGAAAACTGAATGGTCCAAGTTTTCTGTGGACTCTCAGTTAGTCTACGGTCTTTCTGACAAGCACAGTGCTATAGCATAGACATGGACTAAATCAGGGGCGGAGAGGGCCACCCAGAACCCAAAGAGCCTCCCCCTCGGTCAGGATGTTAGTAAAGAGCCAAGACATGCGGAACCCTAAGAATTTCCAAAGTTCACATAACCAATGAGTGACTCAGGAGACCCAGAACCTAGCTGCCTGACTGAGCATTCAGTGTGCTCAGCAACTAGCACCTGCCTCTCACAAACACAAACTATCTCAAGCTGCCTGACAAACCTGACCTGCAGGCATTCCTAAGGACAAACCAGTGCCAGAGAGAAATCACTGAGATGCTCCCAAGAGAAGCGGACTGTCCCTAAGGACACTGAGCCCACGTCTTCAGGATCCCAGGTCCTTCTCTGCCTTTCAGAGGCTTGGAGAACTCCGTGAGGGAATGCTGCAAGGAGTCATTCTGCCCGGATTTGCTTCTGCAGGAAGCAGCTCACTCGGCTAACATAATAAAGCCAATTTCTCTTAAAGGGGAAAGAAGATATTTTTCTTTTCCTTTGACTTCCATATACTGTATAATGGATGCCTTTCCCCTCTGAATCAAGTCAGTGGGTCTCAACCTTCAAGACGCAGCAGAATCTCCTGGATACCTTGGTAAAAATGTGGAATTCTAGGCAGCACAACAGAAAATCTAATTGACAAGTTCTGGATTTCCTTCAAGGATCTAGTGCTGGGTGACTTCAGGGACCACCTGCCCTGTACCTCTCTTTCAAAACCCAGGCACAGACACTGCAGTGAGGCTGTTTCCATGGTAACTTTGTGGGGCCCAGTGGTGGGAACTCCAGGGTGTCTCTCTGAAGGCTGACGCCGCCTGGTTCCAACAGGATGAACGGGAAGTGATGTGGACACTTACAGTGACAAGGAGCCACAGTAACGGCATATGAATGGAAGACAATCCTTTCACGTTTATGGCTGCCCAACTAAATCCATAAAGGAGCTTAGCTTAATATGGTCTTTGAATAATTCATACAAGATACTTAAAGTGTATGTTATACATAAATATTAAAATACAGTAAAACAGAATTCTTCTAGAGCTTAAAAGTGGCAATTTATTTTGCTAATCATTTATATAGTATCCATTTACCTACAGCACTGAGTAGATATTTGATTGCCTAGCATCTGAATTACATCAATAAAAGTTTAAACATCAAAGGAAATAGTACCTAGAGATGCTGCAGAGTGGACAGCATATATGTGTAAACTCACACACACAAATTACATGCCCCAGGATAAGGAATTAAACTAAAATCATTACCTTATAAATGAATGGTAATTATATTTTCAAATTCCAAAAATAAGATAATTTGGCCATTCATAAAGATGTATACTTTTTCTGTACCAGCACTGTTGACAAATAATTTGTTTTCCAGCCCCACTGATTTTCTGCAGGCAGATGTTATCATTTTCCAATTATGAAATTAAACATTCAATTTGAAAATACGTTGGCAGTCTAATTCCAAGTTTAATAACTTTCTATTATTTAGGACTATATTCTGCTAGAATTCTGGGGGAGCTTATGAAATTTGAAATAGCTAATAAATTTAAAGGAATATAATCAGCCTGTGAGAAAGAACTATTCAAGTCAGCTACCAGGATAGGTTCAATTTTTAAGACTAGCCTATGCTTTCAGTCTCTAGAGAGGCTTCAGAAAGCAGAAGCCCCAGTCACATATTAGAGAAGAAACAGGGACACCCTGGAGCTTAGGAGATCTCACCAGCATCACAGACTTAGAGAGACACAGAAAAAGCACTGAAACCAAATCTCCATACTTTTCAAAGCACAGACCTGCTACTCATGGATTTTGATAGCAACTTATTATTCTTTCATTTTTCATTTATTGATTTGAGAGAGAGAGACAAAGAGAGAGAAAGAGAGAGAAACGTCAATTTGTTGTTCCACTTATTTCTACATTCACTGGTGCTCCTTGTATGTTCCCTGACTGGGGACTGAACCTGCAGCCTTGGCATATCAAGATGACTCTCCATCCAACTGAGCTACCCAGCCAAGCCAGCAACTTATTATTTTTAATTGGAATCCTCAGTACTGAACTAATATTACATGATGTAAACATAACTAGAATATATAAAAAGTCTTGAAATGCTGGTGAAGACTCAGATTTAGTTTACCAAGGGTTATGAAAAAGAAAAGACTTCAATACGGTAGATGCATTTTTAATTCGGTTGGACTGTTCCTGATATAAGCAGGGAGTTATCCCTGTGTGCCCCATGATCCAGGGGGAGTTGGAAGGGGTTGACATGCTTTTATACAAAGCTAAATCCCTCCCCTAGAGCCAGCAAGTGCCCAGAAAGGACCATGGAGATGACCGGCTTCATTTATTTCCTGAGACTCAGCCATGTTCCTCTTGGGTTATGGAAGACACAACTGTATCCTTACGAATAAAATATGAACCACTTCTTTCCTTAAACATGTATGAGAGTTGGATCCTATCAGAATTAAATATTCCCATTAATGTACTCATAATATCACTACATATGAATATACCTATGAAATTACAGATTCACATTTATATGTGATATTGGAAGCTTTTACAAGATAAAAAGGAAAGAGATACAGACTTTTTATCATCCTGGAAATATGTACAATTTTCACAGATCCACATTTTCAGCATTATTTCTAGAATTTGATATAAACTTTCTTCAGTATTAAATTTATCCCATTAATGCAGGGCTGTAGCATAAAACAAAATACAGATAAGCAATATATTTTAAAAGGAATAAAGATAAAATACTTAAAACACCATCATTTAGAGAAAACCAATATTAAAATGTTTATATATATATGTATATGATATTTTCAACACACACATACTTACAAATAAAATTCTATGTTACTTTATAACATGGAGTCTTCAACAATATCTTCCACTGGACCCCCTTCTATACCAGCAATAACTTATTCAGCGTCATTTTAAAGACTTCATTATATCTAATTAGCTGATGCACTATAAGTTACCCATTCCATCTGCTGTTTTAAATATTTAACTTGTCTCCAATTTTCCACTATTAAAAGAGGTTCCATAGATATCTCTGCTTGCTTTGTCCATTTTCTTAAATAAACTCCTTGGGGTGGGATTATTGCCTCAAGCCCTGTACCACTTCAGGGGCTTCGGAACATACTGGAGCATCTGGCTACAGGCAGGATGGTCAATCTATGGGCTCAGTAGGCACTTCAGGAGGCCACGCTGGATACCAGGGTTCTTCCGTCACGTTTGTTATCTGAAGAACAAAAAAGTACCTAATAGCTCCAATCAGGAGAGAATATAAATATATCCCTGCTTTTACCATTTTTATTCCTGACTTCACGGTTTGCACATTTATGGTCTTGCCCATGTTTCTGCTGTGGGACAGGATTTTCCTTAATAGACCGCTCCTTACATAGGTGAGAAGCCAATGCTCTAACTAGCATATGAATGTCATACGCAGCGCATTTCACAATGGTTTCGCCGTTTAGAAATGTGACATTTTAAGCTTGGCTCAGTCTTGGACTTTTTTTCTTAGTATTTCTGCCCATGCTTTTCTGACATTTTATAAATACTTATATTTTCTCTGAACTATTTGTAAAGTTTTATTTTTAGACTGAAAATTACACCTCTCCTGAATTTATTTTGATGAAGACTATAAAGTCAAGTGGTAGGGCTTTTTTGTCTCAAGTTTTCTGGTGGTATTCATAACAACGGTCTAAAATTTAGATAAGATAACACTTCTTAACCTGGGGTCCAAGGGCTTACAGTAGACTTGGAGTATTTTAAGTTGCCTCTGGATAGTTGGATGCATATGCATTTGTGAATTTCACTAAGACATCTCAACAGTTATATAAGTTCTCAAAGAGGACTACGAACCCTAAATGGTGAAGGACTTTGCTATAAAGAGTAAAATATAAAGCGCACAGTGGTCCTTTTCTTTAAAAGGTTTTAAGCCCCTTTCAATTACAGAGAGCAGACAATAGTTGTCTGATCTTCTTGCCACTGAATCCTTTGTTCACACAAAGCCCAACAGATAAAAGGCAAAATTCTTCTGTTAAAGCAGGAATCGGGGAGCCTGAAAATTTGGACAATTTGAAAATATTGTATTAGAATATAGTTCAAGGGGGTAAAATATGTGTCATATGAATTCATCTTCTACCTTTTCAAATAGAAGTTCTCAGAATGACTCATCCTAACTCAGGTTTGTGATGATAGAATCTGAAAAAAATTAAATAGTGTCATGGGGAAAAGCTGGATTGACACTATCACAGAGGGAGCTTTCTGTGCTGAGCGATGACTGCCCACCATGAAATCAATCTCAAATACCAGTGGAGGCGACTGAAAACCCCAACTTCCTCTCAATAATATGCTAGGGTTCATTAATGCATTTAAAATGCGACAGGAAAAAAACCCAGCCGCGTGTAAATTTAAACATGTCTGTAAGCCCACACAAATGCAATGATTTTTTTCAAGCAATAAAACTGTTATTTTTAGCTTTCATATTTTGTGCAATATTAATAACATTCCTCAAAACAGTGAATTTTTATTTAATGAATAATATAGCCAATTAATTTGGAAATTATTGTGATGCAGATTTAATTATGCCAAGCTTAGCCTTAGCCCCAGAAGCTATTTAAGAACAGAATGCTAATAATTCTGTTTTTGATTTACAACTAGTTTTCATATATCAGAATCTAACAAAAAAGCACACGAAAAAACATGCAAATTTATACCCAATCAATTCTAAAAGGAAATCATCATGTAGAAGCCATTAAATTATATTTTTTATAATAAGAGAATGAACAATAGGGTTGATCCATAGACATTATCTTTTAAATTTTGCACTTGCTGTTCTGAACAATTTGTTAGAGGAGATAAAATACTGAACTGAACATGTTGTCAAACAAGAAGAGATTAATTAGTACATTAATCTGTAGGATGGAAACTGGTTATCAAATAATGTTGAGCTGAAGGAAATTCTAGTAGTAGTTTAAAAAGCCCTGGCTAAACCTTAAAATTACTGTGTCATTTATTATTCAGTAAATATACAGAATACTCCACTGGAATATATTTCAAGCCTAAATCAATTTGCTTATTTGTTGATAGAGAAAAAAAACAATACTGGCTTTTGTCTGAAACACTGGTTTTTATGTTAGCCCTGCTGATTGTTAGAGCCATTTACATTTTCATTCACAAAATGGAAAAAATACATTTCAGCCTTGATCTAAAGGATATATTTTTTCAACTGTAGACTACCACTCAATTTTCTGTTACCTCATTGATACTATTTAATTAGTACAACTTTGTTAAAGGATTCAAATAAAAATGGCTGTGGTCCTTAACCCAAACAGCCAAACTAGCGTGCAGTCTGGCTAACTGGGCGTTTCTGCAGGTAGAAGGGACAGTTCCCAACTGTCTTCCAATGCTGGCGATGTCCCACCCTCCACACTGTTCAGCTGGCAAGGCAGTCACCAGCTCCTCACTTCTTCAAGCCACCCTAGTTTTGCTTCTGTCCTTCAAAATGTACATCTTGTCTGACTTTTAACAAATATTCAGAACAGGTTTTCATCAAAGACAGAGAAAGAGCACGCAGGGGACATGTGTCTTGGGCCACAAGCCAATGTGTGGATGCCACATCCCGTTCTCAAGGAGCGACGAGAGTGCAGTTTGTGTCACATGGTCTTCTCAGAAGACTCCACCATTCTGCACTCATGCAAGAAAAGATGGTAAAAACCCAGTGGGCAGTGAAGCAGAAGAGAAACAGAAATAGCCTAAGTTCCTGGAGAACAGAAAAGAACGTGGATGTTCGAGTTGGAGAAAACTGGACAGAAAAATCTCCTCTGCCGTGTTTCAGTGGCAGGAGCTTGTACAGTGGAAATAACACTTAATACTACAGGGTAGGTTCACAGTTGTGAGTACAGGAAACAGTTTATTCTTATACTATTATTAATTATTGTATTATTTTTCCATATAAACTACTGTAAACCTACTTTTGCCCCCACCCTGCATCCTGAGATGGGATAAGCCTGGAGCGTTTAGGTTATCACAATGGTGACCATCCAGTAACTGTCACCAGTCCCTCCACTACTCTCTTGCTATTCAACTTAACACTTTCTCAAGGACAATATCTCCCCATGGAGGACTTACAGCTGTGACATTTTACCTAATGGGTTGACATGGAAAATATCTCAAGGAGAGCTTGGCTCCTTCCCTTCCTAGAGAATCGCATGGAGGGCTGTGGGTTGTTCTGACGGGTGCTGCTGATTGCAGAGGAGTCAAAGAGGCAAAGCATGAGAAAAGCCCTGGTTTCCAGAAGGGACTAGGGATGAAGCATGCATATGTCTGTAGCCTTGGTGTACTGGCTTGAATCATGTCCCCCAAAATGTATGTTCACCCAGAACCTACAAATGAGACCTTATTTGTAAATAAGGTTATTGCAGATGTAAACGGATTAAGAAGAGGTCATATTGAACTAGGGTAGAGCTAATCCAATGACTGGTGTTCTTATAAAAAGAGGGCAATTTGGACACAGACACACATGCAAGGAAGCTGTCCACGTGGTGATAGAGGCAGAGATCAGCATATGCTGCCACAAGCCAAGGAATGCCAAGGCTTGCTGGCAACCTGCTAGAGCCAGAGAGGGCAAGGAAGGAGTCTCCTTGGAGCTTCTGGAGGAAGCATGGCTGGCCCTTCTGACATCCTGATTTAGGAGAATAAATTTCTATTGTTTTAAGCCTCTCAGTTTGTGGTAATTTGTTACGGCAGCCTTAGGAATCAAGTACACCTGGGGAGGGTGAGAGGAGGTGGAAGAAAGCACAGAGGGGATAAAGTGATGGAAAAATAATAAATAAATAAATAATAAAATCACTGTCAGATAAAAAAAATACACCTGGAGATAGGAGGGCATCTGAGTCTTGGTTTTGCTGTGGTAATGATGATACAGAAGAAAGGGTTTGGGTGCAGAGGGCAAAGACTTCAACCTCATTGGCTAGTAAGAAAGGCAAAAAATGTTAAAAACAAAATTGTCAACTTCCATAGGATATCTACCAACAATGCCTTTTAAAGAATATTTTGTTAATTGAATTCCTAATCATAAGTCTCTGCTGAGAATACTAGTGTTTCTGTAGGGACGGAGATGGAAAAAAGTAACAGATGCCATCTAGGAGAGTCTAAAATAGGCACCATTATTCGAATATGCACTGCATGCTAGGCGTATTGCATATATTATTTTTATCCACAGAATCAGAAATGTAAGATTGAAATGCCAATTACTTTATAGATAGGAAAACTGAGCCTTAGAAAGATTAATTAACATACTCAACATCACAAACAGCTGATGAATGACTGATCTGGGAATTCCACATAAAATATATCTGATTATAGCTATTACACGATGCTTTATCCCAGGGAGTCATTCCCAAATTAATCATGTAGCAAACAAAAACAGCATGTTCCTTTAAAAAAAAGGCATAACCTTGCACACCAGAGGAAATACTTTTAAACATTCTGTAGTTACAAGTCTTTGATAATAGTGATCAAAATAGTTGAGACCTAGGAAGCATCCTACAATAAATAATTAGGCAAGTTGTACTACTGGCTATCAGTGCTTTCGATGAAAGCAATAGATAAAACACAGTTTTTCAAAAAGAATAATCTACAGGATGATTATTTGTTAAATAGTATTCATCTTCATTAAGAAAGTCTCAACAAATATGTAATACTAGTGACATATAGGTATGGTATAATTTTGTCATTTCAAAAAATTAATTGTATAAGCACATTCTCACTTTCATTTACTTTGTTTTAATATACTTAATGAATTGTTAAATAAATTACCATAATTGACCTTCACCTGAGCAAAATGTCAAGCCTCATCCCTGACATGTGAATTTGCCTTTCAGCTACAAATGAATCAACTTTCTCTTCAATAAACAGGGCCTTTGTACTCAGTTACTTTAACAATACTCATCTATCATTCATCCAAAGACGGCATACTGCCCATGACTAGATAATCAGTTCATTGACCATTGATTACAAAACACTCTTGAATCTAGTTGACCTTGGCATTTCATATGTCAGCATTCAATACACTGAGTTTGCTAGATGCAAGGTTTACATTCCTATTTCCCAATCATATGTTTCACTCCAGTGACTGAGGTTGATTTGAATCATGTTTCCAGCCATGGATCAAGGTGTGAGACCAGGAAAATGGAGTTGGTTTATTGGCCAGGCATGGGTCAAAGCTTTGCTCCTGAATCTTGGACAGAGGCCACCATAAAATTGGGAAGGGCAGGTATCCCTAATAAGTGTTAGGGACTGTGCTTATTAGGAAATTGGATGCTTGTTAGCAAAAAACAACACGAATCACCCACAGAAAAGTTATCCTGCATCCAACATTTTTATTTTTAGTTCTCAAATATCAGTCATATCAGAATTCACCTGAAAAACTTGGTGAAAAATACAAACGCCCAGGCCCTGGCTCTTTCCATGACCCTAGGCCCCATGTATTCTTTATTAGCTCTCCTAGGTGATTCTGATATACCACTGGTCTATGACATAAATTTATACATTTCGGCACCTGGTATTTGGTTCTAAGATGGGACCAGAAGAAAAGAATTTCAGAGCCCAAAGACAGAGGTTGCTGCATGCCAGCCCATGAACTACCTGTACCAACCACCTGCCATCTGTATCTTTTAATTTTAGAATCAAAATCTCCAGATCCAAGGATGTGAATGGTCAGTTATCCAAGTGATTCTGAGCAGCAACCTCAGCCAGGGGAGCAAGGTCAACATCAACAGAGATAAGTTATGTTGACAGTACACATCCTTAATATGATGTGATGGGAATGGCAGGTTATCTCTGGGGTGTTTCTTCCAAAACCCATAAACCCCAGTCTAATCATGAAGAAAACATCAGACAAACCCCAGTAGAAAAATATTCTAAAAAACACCTGACCAGTACTCCTCAAAACTGACAAGGTCATCAAAAATAAGGACGGTCAGAAAAACCGCACAGCCCAGAGGAGCCTGAGACAGAACTACTAAATGCAACACGGTCTCTTGGCACAGAAATGGGATCCTGGCACAGAAAACAAACAATAGAAAAACACTGAAGAAATGTGAATAAACTATGGACTTTAATTAGTAGTAATACATCAATAGAGGTTCAATAATTATGACAAATGTAATACAGGAATGTAAGATATTAATAATATGGAAAATTAAGTGTGAGGCATACGGAAGCTCTCTGTACTATTTTCACAATAATCCTATAAATCTAAAACTATTCTAAAATATGAAAGTTTGTTAAAATATTTCCAAGAAAACCCCCAAAAACAGTTAAAACAAAAAAATAAAAATAAATTAAAACCTGATAAAATTGATATAGCCCTTACTCCCTTTTTTAAAACACAAAACATAATATACACTCAGTCTCCCATCTTTTCATGGCAGAACAGGCCTTTTTGGGTCTGGGCCTCAGATCCAAAGCCCGCATGCATCATCCTCACGCATGGTATGTGACATATGCACATCCTCTGACCTCTATCTCAGTTAGCTGAAAGAGGGAGGGGAATTAGAAAAACAAAACTGAAATAGGAGAGCAGAACAATTTTTTACCACACTAATCCAACAGCTATCTTTTAATTCCAGAATTTACCATAGCTTTCATTTAAATGTTAGTCTTGCACTTCGCCCTCCTATTCCATTGGTTTAGATGCCATTCAGCTAAATTACCTGTCTGTGATAACACAACGGGGACAGACAGGAGTGGAGACAAGCCTTCTTGACTCCAGTTCCCCCAGCGAAGGGCGAGCAGCAGGCCTTCTGGTATTGAGAGAGTGCCCAACAAGCTGCTGGGATAGCAGACTCTCCATTTGGAATCAGTGGACAAGCACACACTTGATACTGTGAAGATTAGTGTCCCCTCGTTGAAAACGACATAAGCTATGGCAAAATGATAATAGCTGACCTACTCAAAAGCACACAGGAAATCAAACAAACGCTCATGAATGTCAACCGGACATTGGGAAAAAAGACAAATGAAAGATACGTAACATTTAAAATTTTGTGAAAAATAACTTGCTTTTAAGAGCTTATTAAGTGAAAATAACAGAGGTTCTATTATATACTAGTGACTCAAAGAATGCCAGTGATAACAGAATTGGGAGGTTTTTCTGGGTTTTTGGGGACATGGTAGTTCAGAACTCTAAAATCACCTCCAATTATCCATGTCCTTTTGTTATTCCCTCCTCTTTGGAGTGGGCAAAACTTGTAAATATAATGGATGACACTCCACTAACTAGGCTACATTATATGGCCAAGGCAAAAGGATTTTTTTTTAAGGCCTCTAATCAACTGACTTATAGCTCATCAAAAGGAATATGACCCTGGTAGGGCTGACCTAACCAGGCGCGCTCTTTAAGCAGGTCTATTAGAGAGATCATTTAAGCATGTAATATAAGGCTATCGTAAATAACTTTAAGTCAGTCTTTAAAATAAAAAGCAGGTCTGGAGATGAGAGGCTTTAAGGCGCAGATTGTCTTTCTCTGTTAGCTTTGAAGAAGCTAGACTCCTAAATCCTACAGCCAAATGGAACTGAGTTCTGCCAACAATCTGAAAGCCCTTGAAAGTGGGTCATTTCATTGTTGAACTTGCAGATGAGACTGCAGCCTGGTCAGTGCCCTCACTTGAGCCTGGTGACATGCTGAGCGAAGGACTGGCTAAGCAGTGCCTGGAACACGGGCCTATGGAAATTGTCAGAAAATAGATGAGTGCTGCTTCAAGCTGCTAACTTTGTGGTACTTGACATGCAGCTTGATGTATACAATGAATATAGGGATAATTTGTACCACAATTTTCTTCCAATGTTAATGCAAATTAAGTGACAACATGTATGTTTAGACTTGCCCATACGCACACATACATTACAAATGAAAAATTTCTCCTGGTTATTTATAGTTGTTTCTCTAATCACAACATTTATGCATAGTTTTTTCTCACAACAAAATACAAAGGAGTTACAGTGTATTTTGAGAATTATAGTACAGTGAACCATAATTAATGTGTGCCAATATTATAGTATTCACATATACCTAGAAGAGGCTAGTGTTGGTCAAAAATACTCACTAATTATTTTACAAGCCAACTCTTTGGAAGTAGGACAACTAAAGATGTTTAAGAGAAATATCATAAATAACGATGAAGTAGAGAAAGGCTAATCATCATGATTTTTAACAAGATAACCATTTTAGCCCGGCTGGGCGTGGCTCAGCGGTTAAGCGTCGACCTAGGATTCAGGCGATCAGGGTTCGATTCCCGGTCAGGGCACATGCCCGGGTTGTGGGCTGCAGCCGATCAATGACTCTCTCATCATTGATGTTTCTATCTCTCTCTCTCCCTCTCCTTTCCTCTCTCTGAAATCAATAAATATATATTTAAAAAACAAAAAACAAAATAACCATTTTAAAATACTGTTCAGTCACTTGAACATCAAATATTAAAAGCTATTCTTTTAAGTTCAGTTTCACTTGAAAGTGAATAAAATATGATTTGGTTGCTTAATGTGTGTTCTACAAAAATAATCTAAATTATTTAACAAATAATTTCACTCAAAAGAAAGAGTGAAATGAAAATATGCTAAGAACATATTGCTAATGTAATTAAAAGGAAACTGCAAAAGAGAACATATAATAGTATCCCAAACTTGCTGGTTAGATAGTGAAAAAGTCCCTAACAACCAGTATAGAATTTACTCGCAGAAGGAAGTGCCATGGTTGAATTTTAGGGATGGGCTACTAGCATCTCTCCCAACTTTCTCAAGAGGGGAGAACTCTGTCCATAGAGGAAGGAGGGCACGCCGGTAACAGGGGTCAGGGTGTCTGAACTTCAGCCCCTCCCTGGTTCTCAGCTACCAGGCAGGGAAGGAAACTGCCCCTGCAGCATGAACAGCCTCTCAAGCTGACAGTCAGGAATGGATGTCCCACAGCTGTCACCCTCAGCCACTGTGCTCCCTGGGGCATCTCCAGGGTGCCCAGATCACTGCTGAGCCTGGCCTGCCTGACGCTCCCTAAGCAGAGCACCCATCCTGGGAGTGCTGATGAGCACCCGGTGAGCACCCAGGCGGAGCCCTGGGCGCCGGGCCAGCAGCCAGGCCAGAGGCTGCTCTTTCTTTCTCAGGAATCACAAGCCACTTCTACAGCTGTCATGATTGCATTTTAGAAAAGTAGAGTGTAAGACAACCCTCTCCTAAGGGAAGTCTTCAATTTGCATATTTCCTGGAGACCTTTTTCCATTACTCTATTAATTTATTAACACTTTTTAAAGTGATGCAGCTTCCCAGGGCGCTCTCTGTCCAATAAATCACTGCGGTGGTTATAAATAAAGCATCACACCTTGACTCCCTCGGTACCTAACACACAAAAATAAATGCTACTGATTTTTCAGAGAGATGTTATGAAAGTAAGTGATGTTGAAAATTCACTTTTTCCCTATAGTTCAGATGTTAGAACAAAAGCAAAGTAACAGAGGCAATGTGAAACTATCCTAGGACCATTGATGTAAATTAGTTTATTTTGGCCTAAAGAAATTGAACTGAAGTAAAAAAATAAAGTTTTCCTCAAGATCTCTCTCCTTCTAAGTTTGGCATGTTTTTCCTTAATAACTTTCATAAATTAGCATTTATCTTCAATTTCCAAAGATCTCACTGTGCTAATACACTAAATTTATGATACCCAATGATATTTTAGAGTTTACTGACATTTTATTTTATTATTGCACAAGAGTTTCATTTTTTCTAAATACTGGAATTGAGTTGAGGGGCCAAAGTTCAGATCATGAAAATGTTGGGGAAAGGGAATCTTTACCTTCCTAATGCTTGGCCTCCACAAAGATGCAAAATTGCTTAAACAATAAAGTCACATCATAGCAACAGCTCAGATGTCCTCAGAGATGAAATCAGCTCTGTGTCTGTGACAGGCTTTGGTTACAAGGATCCCACACCCCTGATGTAGGACTTCTGAGCTATGCAACTGTGGACAAATGATAAAAGACCCTGAAATTTCTTTTAACACAAGTCTTCATTAATATGAATACATTTTCTTAACTTAAACAGTGGTATCTTTACACAATTTTCTGGTTAAATAGACCTAAGCAAAATTGTTATGCATATGTACACCTAGACTGAACCGTCTGCTCGTAATAAGTTATATTGAAGGTTTCCAACTACATTAGTGACTTACAAAAAGATTTGAGAGTGAACATAAATCATACTTAAAATACCTGCAACAACACTAATAAATATAATTGTTGATTTATCAAATCCTATATTTCAGCCATGTTTCCAGGGACTTGTTAATATGCCACCATGCAGCCACCACAGCCATGCTATGAAATAGGTCTCGAGTTAGGACTATTCTAATCTTATCTGCCATCCATCTAATTACATAGAACATTTGTAAAGTTGACTTTGTATTTTTTAGTAGGCTGGATTTGAATCATTTTAAAATTTTTAATTAACATGAAGGATTATTAAAATTCCATCTGAAATTTCTGTGCTTTCTATTAAAATTAATTGGACTTTGTACAAATTCCCACCACTTATTTACAGGGCTGTGTGTGTGTATGTGTGCGTGTGTGTGTGTCTAACAATCCGAATTCTAAATTTAAGATGGATTAGGAAGGATTATGTCTAGGAAGATCATTTTATACAGCTATTTTGGGAATTTAAATAAGAAAGGCGAAAGCAATTCTAAAATACAGTTGCATTTAGTTGAGGGGGGCATTCCCACTCCTATTGAGAATGTGTTCAATTTTTAATGCACTTCTACACAGAAGTGCACAGATATTAATTTTAATGCACTTTTACACAGAAGTGTACAGATATTAATACTTAATATTAAGTGAACTCTATAAATTAATGACTGATTTCCCAACAAATACAAAAGAAGATATGCTTTTAAAAATCCAATAATATTTCTCTTGTTCAAAGGCTATTTTTCAAAATTTCCCAGAGATTTCAAACCTGAAGTCATTACATGAATGGTCACATCTAAATTTAACTCTAGTTGGTTTTGCTCAGTTTGATGATCTGCCTTTTTAAACAATTCAAATTTTAAACAACTTAGTGTGGTATTCAGGACTTTGACGGTTTAGCTATGAAAGTTATTTCTGCACATTAAATCAGCCTAAGAACTTTATGCTCAACACCATGCTAAGTATCCTTAGCACTCTGTTCCAGTTTATAACAGGACTGCGTTCAACTTGAGTAAAGACCAAGGCCTGCAAGCAACTAACTTAGGATGCCATGAATATCTGCTGAGATCGATGAGTGTCAATGGAGGATGGCCTTGCTATACCAAAAGAGCATTAAATACACACACCCTACAAACTCAGACCCCCCCGAATGAACCCATCTTGTAAAACACCCAGTGCCTGGGTCCCCCACCTGAAGTCTGTGACTCAGGAGTATTAGGGTTGAGTCCCAGACAATTTTGATGCACACCCAGGGATAAGAACAAGATTTATAATTTAGTGATGAAAATTTTGTAAAACCAAGAGATTTCATCAGCTGCTGCCCAGCTTCCCACCAGAACAAAGCAAACTGCAGAAATTTTCCCTCAAAACTAAACTCTGTGTTTACTGCCCGCCTTTGCCGGTCTCTAGAACGCCCTGCTGCTTCCTGGCTAAGCCTACTTCTCCTGGAAGCTTTCCTTCATGTCTTTCTCCTCCTGGCTGGGCAGATGAGCCGTATGACCTCCAGTCTCTCCCCATCCCTGTGCTGACTGTGTTCTAGGTAACTGTCTTCCGCCCTAGCTTGCTGGTTCTTTGACAGGAGAAACTATATTTTGTTGAACTTAGTTTTGCTAGTACCCTATAGGTGTTAATGTCTGAAAACTTGAATGAATGAAAGAAACTTCATGAAAAGTTAATGATTGCATCCTAGAGCACGTGTGCAGGAAAGGAGACTCTGAAGCCCTGACAGGCGACCACTGCTGCTCTCACACAGCTCCCTGCACCGCACTTACGCGCAGGACCGCAGTGCCCTCCCAACAGCTTCCATAAAGTCAGCCACAGCGGGAGAAGCATGAGTACGAGAGGCAAGGAGAGGAAAAGGGAGCTTTTGGAAGAGAGCACAGAATTATTAGGAATTAGTCTTGAAGAAGGTAGCAGAGTGAGAGCTGAACCCCTGCAGCAGTCAGAGGAGGGGTGCTCCTTTTTGCAGGAGGTTGATCAGTTACACTTATAATTGACTAAAGTTGATTATCATTAAGGTATATTTTGTTGTACTTGAGGTAGTAATTTTCTTATATCCATTCCTGTCATCCAACTCTCCAGTTGTTTTGTGTTTCTATTTTTGAACAGATGGGTCCAAATACCAATAAAATTGTTTGAATAATAAAAAAGTGTGTACATTTGTTTTCCTTGGTGTTGTTAAATGAGCAAAGATGAAAAAAATACGTGGTGGCTGATGTGATTTCAGCTACAAGATCACATAACAATTCTTTAAACAATTCCAAACTCATCCAAACATTCAAAATGTTCTTTCCAGAGCATAATGCATTTATAAAAGCAGTTACCTTACTCTCTCTCTTAAAGGCCACCTGGAAATACCTACTTTTTAAAAAATATGTAGCATATTGCTGGCAGCCACCTATCATCACAGAAAAATTTAGAAAAATTAGGAATAGTTTTCTTAGGCAAATCTGCAGTTTGCAACTTTTAACATCTGCAAGTTTAACCTGTAAATATCTAATACAATTTCTTAACCTTAGTAGCCATTACAAAGTATCATCAAGTTTCTGTGATATTAAAAGAACATGTTCCATAAAACCATTTAAACTGAAAAAACTGAGGGCAATAAACAGTCTTGGGGCACATTATTGCATTAAAGAATTCCATATCGTCCCCCTGATGATCACTGTCCTACAAATAAGGATATCTGACGTACAGAACAAGCAGAGGCCCTGTTTCAGTCCATAGTTAAATTTTTAGAGCAGTTTAAGGTTCACAGCAAAAGTGACGAGAAGGCACAGAGATTCCCCATACATCTTCTGCCCTCCATATGCACAGTCTCCCCCAGTATCAATAATCTCCCACCAGAGTTATACATTGGTCACAATCATCTACACTGACACATTATAATCGAAGTCCACAGATTACATTGTGGTTCACTCTTGGTGGTGTACATTCTATGGGATTGGACAAATGTATAATGCATGTCATACAAAATAGTTTCACTGCCCTAAGAATCCCCTGAACTATTTAACACGCCCCCCCCCCCACAGGCACCCTGGAAATCACTGATCCTTTTACTGTTCCCATAGTTTTGTCTTTTCCACACTGTCACATAATTAGAATCAGACAGTATATTGCCTTTTCAGATCGGCTTCTTTCACGTAGCAATCTGTGTTTAAGTTTCCTCCCTGCCTTTTCACACTAGATTTCTTTTGAGCCCTGAATAATATTCCACTGTCTGCATCTACCACAGCTTATCCATTCACCTACTGAAGGCAGCTTGCTTGCTTCCATTTTGGAGAAATTATGAATAAAGCTGCTATAAATGTCTGCATGCAGGTTTTTGTGTGAGCATAGGTTGCCAACCCCTTTTGGCAAACACCAAAGAGCACAGCCGAAGGGTCATATGCTAAGAGTACGTTTAGTTTTGTAAGAAACTGCCAAACCATCTTCCAAAGTGGCTGCATCACTTTGCATTCCCATCAGCAACAAAATAGGGGTGATTTGGCCCCACCTCTTCACCAGCAAGGGGTGGTGTTAGTATTCTGAAATTTGGTCTTTCTTATAGGTGCACAATGGTATCTCACTGTTGCCTCAATTTGTAGGTCCTTTGACTTTTAAGTTTAGTTATGAAGACATTTTTTTTTCTCTCTCCAGACGATTAAGTGATTGATATGGTCAAATTTCTCCTTACTTTATTTTGTCATCCATTTCGTATTTAATGTCCATAATGACTGAAAGGAACAGAGAAAACCGCCATTTACACCATAATGACTAATCGTGGTAAAGAGTTACTAACATCACATAGGATGCTCTTCTTTGGGTAATAGCTGTAACTGTGAGACTATATTTGATAATAATATGTTTAGCAGACATTGCCATAAATACACAATTCCTTGGGGCAAAGTGACACTAGACAGGCCACATTCTCCAATGTAACTTTATCACAAAAGATAAAAAAGCATCTTGGGCACTGAGACTCTTTCTTGCCTTGTAACTCACATTTACGCTCTCAATTCATTACCGCCAAACTTTTGGATCTATAATCTTTCTTAGATAGTGCCAGCTTCAATCTTTGGATCTCATCTTCGTCATCACCCTCATTTTCTGACTGATGACTAAAACTAACCTGATCATTACCGTTATCTGATCAGAGACTCTAGGCAAACAAAAGGCAGGCATTCTGCTTTCACTCTGGTCAAACAAAATCAAAGATGTGGATGTCACGCCAGGAAAGTGGGTGACTGCATTTAATATTCTACAAATAGAATTAATTGACTTGCTCTCCAAGTCAGATGATGGAGCTATTCTAAATCTGGGAATGGCACCAGAATTTCTCACCATCAATTCTCTTTTCTCTTCTCCAGACCAGGCGGTCTCAAATTTTTCATTCTCTGATGATAATCAGTTTAAATGAGAGAACTGCTGCCAAACCCAATGCTCTAATTACACAGTAAGGATGGGCTGATGATAATTATTGCAATGTTCTACCCCCCAAAATTATCAGGCAATGCTGATTGATTTAGATGCCAAGGTCCAATTTTCTTAAAAACATATATGCACACATATTTTTAACTGTCTAAATATGTTATATTTGAAAAATCCATCCTTAATGATTCTTAGCACAAACCTGTTACTATTAAATTAGTTCTGAACCTTATGTTTTGCTTTCCATTTTCAAATAATCCAAAAATATTGTTCAACTCAATGAATCAATGAGTAAATATTGTGTTATCACATGGTATGTATGTTACTGTAAAAGGGGGGAAAAAAGCATCCTGAGAGACTTCTTCCTGTGTCTTTTTGTGCAAGCGTGAAAGCTTTCAGAAACTTAAATATGATTACAGCAGAGGTCTAAGAGGAAGCATATCAAGGCCATTGAATAGAGTGTTCAAGATATTATTCATGCTTGACATGGCTTTTTATAAAATTCTCACTTCTGGTCGCCTAGAGTTTTGCTTATTCTTTCTTTTAATTATCAAATTCCATGGTTACTTCCACCAATAAAACAGCAATGTCCTCTTGAAAGAAAAATATTCTAGCACCGCACAATGCTTCGATTCTGCTCCATTTCCGCATGCCCTAAGGAAAGCTTCCTTGCCAAGGCCCATTCACAGCCAGTGAACTCTTGCCAACAAAGACTTGAAATGATAAACTAACTCAGGGATAAAATGCATAAGCTACATTTGGTTAGGGGGAAAAAACAGTCCACATATATACAGAACTCTTTAATACATACCATGATTAACAAGGGTGCATTTTTTAAAAAAAATTGTTTCTGGGACCCCTGATCCTAACTCTAAACCTACACTTTTCACATGAGCCTCTCGAAATCAATCTTTCTGGGGCCCCACACCTGATTTTCCCCACCCCCCGATCCCCTCAGTCTTCCCCTTCTCAGCAAATGGCAATTCCATTTCTCTGACTGCTCAGTTCAAAAAATGTGGGCTCATTCTTGAGTCTTTTCTTATTTTCACATTCAGCATCAGTTATGGGTTAAATTGTGTACCCCAATTCATATGCTGAGGTCCTAACCCAAGTGTCCAAATGTGGCCTTATTTGGAAACAGTGTCACTGTAGATGTCATTAGTTACAGTCATATTAGAGTAGGGTGAGCTCCAATCAAATATGACTGGGATCTTTATGAAAAGGAGAAATTGGACACAGACATGCACACAGGGAGAATGTTATGTGATCACTGAATTTATGCTGCCACCAGCCAAAGAACTACCACCAGAAGCTCAGGAAAGGCCTGGAACAGATCCTCCGCTCAGGCTTCAGAGGGAGCACAGCCCTGCTGACACCTGGGTTTCAGACTTGGCCTCCAGAACCCTGAGAAAATAAATGTCTGTTGTTTGAAGCCAACTACTTCGTGGTATTTTGTCACAGTGACCCTACCAATCTATATTCAATCCATCAGCCAATTCTACTGGCTCTATATACCTATAAAATTACTTGCAAATATTTTTCTTTTAACACGAGAATTATTCCTAGATTTATTTCCTGTGAGGGAATTTTTGTAGAAATAGTATTAGTTTTACCTGGACTTCAATACTCATGACATATAGTTATTTTAAATTGACTGATTAGAAATACTGTAAAAGGTGTAAAGCTTGTTCTGCTGTGTCTTCCACACTCACCTGCTGACAACAGGGAAGCCTGTCTACCTGCTGCAGGTCAACAACACATCAAACACCCCACCTTGGAGAGGCTGTGCTTTCAATAGCCCAATATCAGGGTCTAGCCATTTTTATTCACAGTTAAGCTTTCAACATTAATACTGTTTCAATATTAATACTTGTTTCCATGAGCAAAAAAGTCAAATGAAGTTACTTTGCACTATCATTTCTCAATGTATTTTAATACAAGCACTGGGTTTATATTTTTATACCAGTCTGTTGAAAAAGAAGCTGAGCTAAACTTAGAAAAATAGTTTGGCTGTTGTAAATAACACTGCGGTGAACACAGGGGTATATATATATTTTGGAATTATTGTTTTGGGCTTCTTTAGATATGTTCCTAGAAGTGGAATTGCTGGGTCACAAGGCAGCTCCATTTTTAACATTTTAAAGTAACTCCATACTGTTTTCCATGGTGGTGCACTAATCTGCATTCCCAACAACAGTGCACAAGGGTTCCCTTTTCTCTGCACCCTTGTCAACACTTGTTGATTGATTGACAGTAACCATTCTGACAGGTGTGAAGTGATATCTCATTGTGGTTTTAATATGCATCTCTCTGATGATGAGTGACACTGAGCATCTTTTTATATGCAGCCCAAGTGCCCATCAGCAGATGAGTGGGTAAAAAGCTGCGGTGCATGTACACAGCGGAGTACGACGCAGCCATAAGAAGGAAATCTGACCATTCGCACCCGCATGGATGGGCCTCGAGAGTATTATGCTAAGTGTAGTAAGCCAGTCAGAGAAAGACAAACACCAGATGATTTTGCTTATATGTGGAATCTAATGAACAAAATAAACTAATAAAGAAAACAGAAATAGGCTCACAGATACAGAGAACAGACTGACAGCTGTCAGAGAGGGGGGTTAAGAAGCTGGGTGAAAAAGGCAAATATATATATATTTTTTAAAGTACATCTTTATTAATTTCAGAGAGAAGAAGGAAGACGGGGAGAGAGAGATAGAAACATCAATGATGAGAGAGTCATAGGGAATCGAGCCCGCAACCCGGGCATGTGCCCTGACCGGGAATCGAACCCCGATCGCTTGGATCCTAGGTCGACGCTCAACTGCTGAGTCATGCCCAGCTGGGTGCAAATATTTTTCTTAAATGAGTTCTTTTGATGAAACAACTGTGAAGAGGTATTTAAAAGGATCTTACATTCACCTAAACTGGAAAGAAAAAAAAAAGATCATGGATCACTGCAGTTCAAGTCACCTGATTGCAGACCCAGGGCATTAGGGACACTGCATTGCTGTCATCCTCACAGCCCTGCACCTGGCCACGTCTCACAAGCTGGAGTAGGGTCCTGCCCCCCCACCCAGAGCCAGGGTGACCAAAATGGGGCACAATAAGAGGGAGTAGTTTTTCTTTCATTTTGAATGTAGCTCAAGATTTAGGTTTCCATGGCATGGTTGAAATAGAAAAATTTATGACCAAAGATAAAAACGCATAAATATTTTATTTATTAATCACTTGTAAACATCCTACCCTAAATTAAACGTTCAGTATAAAATGTTACACTCAAGAAACTCATCTCTAAACTTATGTTTCTGCATTATTTACCTGAATAATCTAAATATAAATGCGTAGAATCATATGCATTTATATTTAAAATATATATGCATTTATAATATAAATATATATGCATTTATATTCTAACTGATATGTGTGCATGTGTGCTTGTGTGTGTGTGAAGTACCACCACACATTTTAATGATGTTTTCCACAAATATAGTAGAACAAGTATTCAAAAGAAAGTTAACATGAAAAAAATAAAATAAAAGGCTTGGAATTAAAACATACTGGATGCATTCTATTTGGCATATAAAGTAGTATAAATCATGGTTAGAAAATGTTTGTCTCTCTCGTGGCATAAATGATCATTATTTCCATCTGCAGAATTTAGGGCAGGTAACTGGCAGTTTCATTCACAGAGATAAGAATCCTGTTTCAGAAACTAGAAACACCTGAGACAAAATCTTGCCTTTTCAATATTTCTCCTTTCTGAGTGTTCTTTGAGTAAGTTAACCTCTATAAACCTCAATTTATTTCGTTGTAAAATCTTCAGTGCAGTGCTAGCATTTATTTTTAAATTTGAATTATAATGCAAAACCATTTCAAGGGAGAATTTCTAGGTAATACGAATTATGAAATATATTATCCTAATGTGTTCAATTAAATAGAAAATCATATTTACAATTCAATATTTTCAGGAAACAATACATCTTAAATAGGTACACTAATTAGAATATCACTAACAAATGGGCAACATAATTGTGGATGCTGGTTCAAATGGCAAATGAGTAGGTTAGAATATCAATGATTTTTACCCAGAAGAATCTGAATAAGTAATTTATTTTAAAGCATAGGATTTTAGAGAATAACTCAGAGGAAGAGACAAAATTTTTGAAAAGCCTTTGCTTCAATAAAATCCATCAGAAGAAGTCTTAAATGTATGATAGTTATTCCTGATAAACTGGACAACGTATTTTCAAAAAGGCTTATATTTTAGAAATCCATTGCCACAGAAAAATAATCTCATCCTCAAAAAAAGATTTTTAAAAGCAATATATTGTTAAAAGATTGAAAGCAAACTTTCAGTCCATACAGTAACATATGGTGACAACTAAATGAAATAAAGCATGTGGAAAAGCCTGATACAAATCGACACTGAGCGTTGAGTGGAATTTAAATCTCCACATAATGACTGATGTCCCAGAGTTTCAGTTTTGCCTTTCCCCGTGTAGCACCTACTAGCAGATGCAGAGCTCTCGAGGGGAGCTGAAGGCCAAGACGATTCAGCGAGGCGCCGCATACAGATACCCGGGCTCCTCACACTGGATGCTATCCGTGTGGCTCAAAATGCTTAATGACAAAAACACCTGGAGACACAGAATTCTAAATTCAATGTAGATGTGATACAGTCAGTATCATCATCATGGGACCACATAATACACACTAAGCATGTCATTGGGCCTGATGATATACATAGCTTACTAAATAAGGAAAGACGATCAGCATAAATTCCTTAATTTATTCATCCGTGTGTCAGACATTTGCTGTGATCCTACTGTGTGCCAGACGCTTTGCTGGGTATTCAGGTGACAACTGAGAAAATGGCATGACCATCAGTCCACTAAAGAAGCTTTAATAACAATATTTCACCTGACTCCTCTGCATACGTGTAATAATGATTGATAAAAATGGAATCAAGTGAGATCACCAGGCAGAAACAGTTCCTTTTAGGAGAATAATAGCCTTTGTCATAGTATCTTCAGCTAATGAGAAATTGGATCATTCTTATTTAAAGTTAAGTATTATATTTGAAGCCTAAAGGTACAGTAGTAGATACTTTACAGTATTTATAAATCATAAAAGTACATTTTGGAATTCCCTTCTCATACTTTCCTCACTTTCAGAAAACGCTGAAAGTGACAGTAGTTATTTGACAATAAAGTTAAAAGTAACACTACAATTGCCAGGCCAGCGTGGCTCAGTGGCTGAGTGTTGACCCATGAACCTGGGGGTCATGGTTCGAGGGCACCAGTCGTAACATACCAATTACCAAATAAGCAGGTGCGCAGTGTTTCGTGACTGTTTCTCATGAGGGTGTTCTTTAAATCTATTGGTGCTAAAAAAATAAATAAATTTTGAAACATTTAAAAATACATAGGAAAAAAAAGAAAAAGGTATGCAAGAAGCTAATTTCCTAGAGGAATAAACATGGTTTGGACACTTTCTGCTGTGTTCTTCCACAATGATCTTTTAAACTTTTATCTCCCAAAATGAATATAGTCTTTTGTTGCTGTGGTTCCCTGAGTTAAATAAACAGCGCGCTGGCAAAACGCCTTGGTAGCTGAGAGGTACCAGTTAAGCACGGAGCTGTTGTGTAAGTTCGCACAGTGGTTTTATTTTCTGAGCCAACACACTGGCTCAGAAAACAAAACCTGGGCTTTTGTTCAGTTGTAAATGACCTAATTTGAGTAGGCACAGAGATGCTTAAAGTCAGTGCTAGCTTTTTCTTGTACAAGATAATTCAGTAATTATAGTTTCCATTTTTGCAGTGCTTCTAGGGGGACATGGTACCTCACAGCATTTGAAATGAGAATGGCTGGTACATTCCAGGTAAGTAATTGGGGAATCGCAATAGCCAGCAATTGTTTTTTGTTTGGTTTGGTTTAGGTTTTGGTTTTTGCATAAATATAACACCAATAACTATTTCACAATAACTACTGTCAAAGTTAAAAGTAACTCTACAATTGCCAGGCCAGCGTGGCTCAGTGGCTGAGTATTGACCCATGAACCTGGGGGTCATGGTTCGAGGGCACCAGCCCGGGTTGCGGGCTCAATCCCCAGCAGGCGGCTTGCAGGAGGCAGCTGATCAAGGACACTCATCATTGATGCTTCTATCTCTATCTCCCTCTCCCTTCCTCTCTCTGAAATCAATAAAAACTTATTTTTTTAAAAAGTAACACTACAATAGCAAATCACTAAACAATAATCCATTGTTTTGAGTTGAACAGAGTGATCTAAATAACAAAAATATATTTCACAATGAATTTTGAAAATTATAAGATATTTGGAAAATATAGAAAAAGCACACACACAAAAATAATCCTGAAATTCATGAGATGTTAATGTTTTGATACATTTTTTTCCAAACTCCTCTCTATGTACATATGTGTCTGACATTGGAATCATACTATATAATGCAGCTTTATTTATTGTTTGCTACAGAATAAATATTATACCAGTTTGGATGCAACCCAAACATGATTTTAATTGTACAGAGTTGTCCACTACATGGTTCTATCCTAATTTATTTAAAAAGTTCCTACTATTACCTTCTTGGATAATATAATTTTAATTATTAATTGCATGATAATGAAACCCATTTTATCGGATATGTATCCATTCAACTAATAAACTCTGAACACTATGTATGAACAATGGGTAATAAATGCAATGTTTGTTCTCACAAACTTCTAGTCCAGTGTCCCAGATCTGCTCTAAAACAGCAAACATCAGAGACCTTGACACACTTCAAGATCCCTAGAGCAGAAAGAGAAGGAAGAGGGAATCTTGATGTATAAAAGGTTTATTAAGAAGGAATGAGCTCATGCAAGGCTTTTAACAAAATTAAATAATTCAACATTCAGAGGAAGAGGAGCTATGGAGATACTTAATTTTGTGTTTTTAACAGATCATTTTGGTTTCAATGAAAATAATCGATCAGAAGTATACAAGACTGAATACAGCAGGCTGGTTTATTATTACCCATTTATGACTGGGTGACATAAATTAGTTTCAGAGGTGGACTCAATAGGACTTCTTAGTGATTCAATGAATGGGGTGAAAGAAAGACGAGAGCCACTGAATTTAAGGCTAGTGAAATATTAGGGAAATTAACGCTTTTCCTGCCATATGACTTACACAGCTCTTCTCCTGGGGTTTTGCAGGCTGTCACTGTCCAGTGTGAGGAGTGGGTTTCCTATTCTACAGCCTGCTTCTCTTTCTGTTTCAAAGGGAGATACAATTTTATGCCACTCCTCCTACGTATCTACATTTTATGGCCAGTGTCCGCTCCTCCCCACATCTGTTCTTGCTATATTGCTGTGTTTGTTTTTCTTTTCTAACTCATTTTTCTGCTCTAATCTAACCAGGAAAAAAAAAAGTTACTAAATTCTAACTCCTGGTCTTTATTCTGAGGATTCATATGAGTTCTCCATTTTTTCCGTCTCCATACTTTCTGGAGAAAGATTTGCAAAGACCGATGCAGGGACTTCTCAGTAGACGCTATTTCAAGTAGAAATCATGGCTTCTTTATAAAAATTCATTACACCTTGAAACAATGAAATAACCACTAGGTATCTATTAGAATGACTTTGTTAAAAACCTGACCATACCAATGCTGTTGAGGATAAAGAACAACAGTAAGTCTCATTCATTGTTGATGGGAATGTGATGGAAGACCATGTGTCCCAATCACATTGTAGACGTTAAACCTCCACAATGTTGCATGTCAATTTTATCTCAATAAACCTGGGGAAATAAAACCTGCATGTGAATGTTTATAGGAGCTTTATACATTATTACCAAAATTGGAAAAAACCAAGATTTGCCTCAGTAGGTGAATGAATAAGCTGAGGTATATCTACACAATGGAATACTATTCAGAGGGGGGGAAAAAAAGAGCTATCATGCCATAAAAAGACATGGATGGTTCTTAAAAGCCTATTGTTAAACAAAAGAAACCAGTTTAAAAAGGCTACATACTGTCTGATTCCAACTCCCTGATATTCTAGGAAAGGCAAAACTATAGAGGCCATAAAAAGATCAGTGGTTTGCCAGAGTTTGGGAGCTAGAAAAAAAAGGAATGGGGAGCGAAGCACAGGGGATATTTCAGAGTGAGAAAACGATTCCACATAAAACTGTAATGATGGATATTACATTATGCATTTTTCAAAACCCACAGAACTTCACAGCACAAACAGTGAGGCTCCTATGCAAATTTCAGAAGTAATTTAGGAGATAAGGAATCTGGGATGGAATGCAGACTATGACAAAGCAGGGTAACTGTTACAACTGTGTGAACTCATCTCGCTGAAGCACGGAGGTAAAGAGACGGTGACCTCAGTAACTCTGGAGATGAGTGGCGTCTGCAAGACTAAGGGGAAAACAAGCCATTCAAGTTGTTCTTTTCCGCAGGGTACAGATGAACAATTCTGCTCCTGCTATATGTGTAAACTGAAATAGAACAGTTAGGTAAATGGTGCAGATGGTTTGAACCAGATTTCTCATATTCGAGAGGGGAATTACATAAGCAAGAGGAGGAAGCTAGAATGATCCATATGGTAAGGGACTAGAGTTGGAGACATCAAACGAACTCATGTATAGCTTCATACAGACAGAGACGGCTACATATAGAAACATTTAGATAGATGTATATACACAGCCTACGAAACATTTATAGAGAATTCTATTACTCAGGGTAGTATACCCACATATACTACCTTGCTCTGTCAGCTGAGAGGCCCTAAAGACAAGGGCAGCCCTGTAGCAATGAGCAAACCTAGTACTGTTGGTTTCTAACACTGTGCTTCAATAAAAGGAATCAGAGTGCTTTAAAGAATGGCTGATATTAGGACAGTGACAGGGGAAATACAAATGAGTCTGGAGTGCCTTGTAGCGCCAGAAAGTAAGAAAGTACTAAAAAGATTAAAAAAAAAAAAGTAGGGGTATCCCAAGGGGATGTGGGAGCCACTTTGACCAAAGCTGAAACAATTTGAGCAACAAAATAAGCAAAATAGTATTGGATTATAACCCAGTGTAAAATATCCAGGTGTTCATCATAATATAAACAAAGGATTAAATGCATAAGTAAACGGGATAAAAGGCAAATTTCCCATTCGGAAGAATTCCATGAATTCCTATAGATAGATACACCAGCCTCACAATGAGTACAGCAGGATGGGCTGACCACACTGACCAGCAGAGGCCAGAGAGGGGGAGAGAGTCACTTCCCAGTGGAGGAACATGACAGACCCCACCTCAGCCAGGTGATCGGTCAATGTCACCAATGAGAAGTCACATGAACATGCACACTGAAGTTAGCCTACACGTGAGGAAAACATCAGGAGAAGGGCATCCTACAAAATACCTGACCAGCACTCCACAAAACTGCCACAGTTCACAAAAACAAAAGAAGCTGGAGCAATGCCCACAGCCCAGAGGAGCCTAAATGTAACGTGGTATCTTAAACGCAATCCTGGAATAGGAAAGAGCATTCGGTAAATCCTACGGAAATCAGCATAAAGTGCAGACTTCAGTTCATAATAATGAATCAATACCGACTCTTTAATTGTAATAAATATGCCATATGGATACAAGATATGAATAATAGGGGGAACCAGTTGTGGGGAATATGGAAACTCTCTGTACTAGCTTTTCTGTATTTGTAATGTATTTGTTAAAAATACATTATACCTCAAAAAAGAGATCACAGGCCTGTTATAAACCCTTGAAAATAAGGGTTTACTCTAGAAATACCGGGAGGCCCTTAATCACAGAGGTGCTAGCTGGTGCCACTGACTATTACTTCATAGCTTATACTGAAGAGTTGATTCATGCTCATATTTCCCCTTTAAAAAATATTCTTTGGAAACCATCAGTACTCCTGTAGACATATACTCTAGTTATATCTCTTCCTGTAAAAATAAAAGTGTAATCGCAATTCTATTTCTTTGCTAGATTCAACTGCCAATATACACTTATTAATCTGATCATTTTACCAGCTAAAGCATGACCCTACAGTATCATACTGTCCAGGGTCAATTCTCAGTATACAGGAGTAGAAGCAAGTCTAAAACTGCTATCAAAAGCCTCAGCTTGGGAAGACAGACATTTTTTTCTAATTACAAAAGATAAGTATTTTGACACTGCAATTTAGAGGAGTGCAAAAAGTTGGAAGTAAGAAGTTTTATATTAAGTATTTTCAGTGCTCAAAAAATGCAATCACTGTGTTGTGTATAGTGATTCATAGGTGGGTCACTCATAATAATTGACTCTAAGGCTTTTATTAGGAAAACAGCAGAAAGATTAAATCTTGAATTAAGTCTGGGAGAAAATGGCCACTGTGCAGATGCATCGATTATTTTTTAGAGCAATAATGAAATTCTACCTAGAATGCATAATTGAGTATGTGGATGTAGTATGTCGGGTTTTTAATGTGCAGAAGATCAAAGCTACTTGGAAGGAGTGCCTACAATCTGCCAGTAAGCTGAAAATGAAGATTGTATCTTATATATCAGCAGAGCAGCTCCAGATAAGGGAGAGGGGCGGTTGTGAAGATTTAGTGGGACTTTGATGGGAAACTTTATAACCTTTTTCTTCAATAAAGACTTACCTTGCATCTTGCTGTCATTAAAGGCAGTTGTTCCTGAAATTTCAATCTCTTAAATACACCCACAAAATAAGACTATGGAGTTCTTCATTTCCCCTCGACTTTCACTTGCCCAGTGATACCTCAATGTTGCAGCAGCTCTGGTGCCTGACAGACACAGCGCTCTGACCTTGTCATACCCCCTGTATTGACCTGAGGGGACCTGAGGGTCCTTTCTCTTCCGAGTTTAATCACAGCTTCAAGGTGGCTGTTCTTGTTATATGGCCTTGTTCCTAATGCAAAAGTGTTTCAAGGCTTCTTGGTTGTTCTGGGGAGCATTTGGATAAGATTTTAGCTGGGGATTCTTGAATTGCTTTTACAATAAACCAATCTTCACAATCTTTAAATTTCACAAAAGTAAAAATAAAAAAATAAAAAGTACAGCATACCTCTAACAATTTAAAGCAAAGAAAAGCAATAGGAACCGATAACCAGAGTCTACATCATACTCTGAGTGAGTACCTGAAGGAATTTTAAGATCAAAGGCATCTTAGTATCTCATTTACATTTCATAAGGCAGAACATATTCAATCAAAACGTCATGGACGAGCTTTTGTTACTCCTATTTATTCACATCCAGGGCTCCTTCCCCGAGTCTGCTGCTCACTCACCAGCAATGGGTCCTGATTAAGTTCTTAACACTCTGGGTTCTGGTTACATCATTTCTAACATGGAGAGTGTGAAAGCACTTATCCCGTGGGGCACAGGGAAATAAAAGGGATGAACATACATAAACCACATAAGGATACCGACCATGACAAAGACAAGCACCAGGCATCATTATGATCATGTTTACAATGGTGAAGAAATCATCCCTTAAAAAGATGATCGGTAATTGCCCTCCTAATTTCATTCGTACTAAGGAATCTTTGTGGGGGTTGGGGGGGGGGTATTTGCTAGGATAGACACTGCACTGCTAGTAGCAATTACCTTTGACAGGATGGTTCAGAGGTGGCTTTTCTTTTCATGCTTTTCTGTATTTCTCAAATTACTAAGAAATAGGCACTAACTTGTAATAAAATATTAAAAATCCTAAATCAATTTGATATATTAAGCCAATGCTCATGTCACCTTTGAAGTTTCATATGATTAAGACAATATACATACACCTTCAATGTTAAATGTTCAGTAGGATTTATTTTGTAAACCAACTGTTTTCTTCCTCCTCATTTCCACATTCAGTTCCTCACTCAGTGCTGGTGATGTTAACATTTTCCTATTTGTGCTTCTCCTAATGGTTATTTCCACATTTCTAAATAATGTATCAGGAATGCTTGCGTATCAAATTAGACATTGTCTTTTGACTTCCTACTTTAATAAATGAAAATTTAGCTCATTTAAACCATCCTTACTATCATCTGCTTCCCAGTATTTGGTACTAATATCATAACTTTAAATCCCTGCATTCATTAGGCTTTTAAATTTAAATAATGTTCATAAGCCTCTGTTTCTTTTGCCATTAATGGTCCCCAGCATTACGTCAGCAAATATGGTACCAACGTCACCAAGTCTACAGGTTCATAGTTGAGATCTACATGGTGCAGTTTTTTGGCAACCTTGGAAAATGTAGACTTAATCTCTAATATAACTTGAGAATTGTTAGCTGTGTGACCATGAAAGATGTGGCAAAGCCAATTGTAAAACACTAGACATTTCTCCTTGGAACTTTGTCTGCAAGTTGCATGCACCACGACCACCCATGCATGTTCCCATAGGCTTACTTAGCTCAGATGAAATGCATGCCATGGTTTTCTATGACATATATATTAAAATGGCCATTATTATCTGAACTGCTAAGCCTATAAATTAATTGTATTATTCATGATTGTATTTGAGTAAGTTATGTGCTGTTTGCTCACATGGTTGTCACCCTGATTTTCCAGTTTGGTATAAAGAAAAATAGGCAAATCCTCATCATATGGAGGGGACTGTGATTTAATAGAATTTGGACGGGATGGCATGAGGCCCATAGTTGAAAATAAGTCCCACTTCTCCATCCACAGGGATTCTGAAAGCACGTGGCCCCTTTCTTCCTCTCTCTGCCTCTACCACACATTCAACATCATAGATTTGAAACATAATGTGCAGACAGACGTACAGTCACTGAGGCATAACTACACACACTTCATTCACTTATTGCCGAATATTTAATGAACACTCACCACCTGGCAGGCCATGTGCCTGGAGCTGAGAACCCCTCCCTCAACAATATAGATGTACCCCCTCAGTCTAGAGGGGGCACAGAGACATTAACAGGCAATAACAATGCAGCTCAATGGGTACTAAGATCCATTATCACTTAAACCAACCCTAACTTTCACTGGGAATTCTTTAATGTAGAATCAGATCCTCCCAGGGCTTTTCTGTAGCTCTGGGCTTTCAAGCAGTTTCATGCCAACTGTTCTGTGGTGCTTTTCATGGCTGCCAGACGTTCATCTGTTACAGCCAGACAGCTCCTAATTAAAGAGTTTCCCCCTTCTAGCTGGTCTGCCCACCACCTTGGACTCACCTGCATCTGGTTTCCATCATCTCTCTATTACAGGCACCACCACCAACAAAAACATAAATCGCAGCCACTGCCTGCAGGTTAGCAACATGAACCAACCTTTTCCTAAGCATAGCAACATTTCTCTATGCCTGACCATGACCTCATCGTCTTCTTAATAAAAACAATGAACCCTTATCTTCTTCAGGCTCCTCAGCTGGTGATCTAAATCCTCAGCATTGCATATGTTCCTATTTTTAAATTCTTGTGGATTTAGAAAGATTCATCTACCAGCAGCATCTGGGGTGGTATTTGTAACCAAACATGATATTTCTAAGGCAAAAATAGGAATAGTCCCATTAACTGGGATGAGCCATGACTGCAGACATGGTGTCAGTCCAGCCCCAATTTGGCCACCAGTGACTTTTCCATGAACACATGGCAGAGCTTTCAATCTGCAGAGCCGTTCTGTGCACATGCAAACTGCAGGTCAGGCACTGAGGACTTGCACACGCCACACTCTTTGTCCTCTGAACAGTCATCTAAACATGCTAACTCTGATGCCGAGACTCCTTCTTTAAAATAATTTTAACCTTCTTTACTTATCCATTCCAGTCCATCAGAACATGGGGCCATGGTTTAAAAACCTTTCAGCACGACTAAGTTATAATGAAATGAACAGCACATTTCACCACCATATTTATGTGACCAGAAGATCAGTGGTTATAAATAAAATCCATTCTATGTATTATCACAAAAGATGTCGAAAATGGAGATGAGAGTATTGCTGATTGCCAATAAATCATTCAAGAAGATGCTATGGACATTAACTTGATCCACTGATGGTGCAAGTCCCATAAGCAGGGAAGGGTGTCACAGCTGTCACCACGGAGACTGCTTGGGGAGACTTCAATCTGTGATTATCAGGGAAAGAAGATTCCCAGAATGCAACTCCCTGGGAAGGATGCAGGTTGAGCACTGAGATGAATTCCAAATGTTTATGTAAAACATGAAAGCACAAACTTTCCTGCAATCAGGATGGGAATCTAGACCAGGTTTTCATAACCAGGTTTTTAACTATGGCATCCTGATTTTAAGTCTAGGAACTGAATTATGAATGTGCTATTCATTCTAGCATTCCATATAATTATATCACTTCCACAGTGGTGTAAAGCCATACTCACACAATAGAATATAAAAGATAAATTTTGAGCGACTGTTACAGATTTCCAAGCTCCAAAAAAAAAATATGTGTCACAATAAATTGGTAGGATTCTAACGTAGTCCTCTTTTCTTAGCCTATATATTGAGAGGGTTATATCATAAATCAAGGAACATGCCCATAATTTAATTACCTAACTCTGAATTTATTCACCTTTATCAGATACCCTTAAAAATTAATCTAATGTATGATAAAGAAATAGTGAATCACGGTAGAAGTTCATGTGTGGTGCCAGGGAAAGGGCTAATTGAGGCTGGATGGACTCACAGATCTCCAACATCAAGAGATGTTTAACTTATCGTGACCAAATAACGATTTATCACAGGTGTACAGTGAGGAGGTAACGCTTCATTCTATACCAAGACACAGGAACGGGACATGGCTCTTAGGAGGCTCACGATTTAGTTGGATAGAACCAAAAAAACAACTGTAAGCAACAATTCACAGTATCTGTCAAATGCATAGTCCAGTCAATAACAATTAAAAGAGTGCAGGGTGTGAGGGAGGTCCCTGGAGCCTTATTGTAAAAAGTCAGTGCATCGGGAGGGTGGGCTTGCACCAGTTCTCAATGGAAAAGCAGAGCTTGAGAGATTCATCAGCTACAGATGCTGGCCTTAATGATCCTGTAAGTGGATCAAAGAAAGTGTCAGTCTCTTAAGCAAAAGCATGGAAGCTGATAATACCCTACGCTTTAAATATTGAGAAAACCATGTGCAAAGAGAAACTTGGCATCCTAAATACAAGAACTAAATGTAAGACGAGATGTACCCAAGTTGAACTTCATATTCTTGAATATATGAAATATTTGCATATAATATGCTATGTTTTATAAAGAAAGCCTGTATCTGGTATCAAGCGCAGTAGATTTAGATGGTGTGATGTACATTTCCAAGCATTTGCTAAAGATGCCATCTGAGCTACCATGTTAATTGAAGTTAAATTGCTAAGATTATGACATAAGCTTAAAAAGCAATTAACAATAACTGTGACGCTGATGATGAAAACAAAGAAAGGCCTTCATTAAAGATGGCTGTGGCGTTTGGGAAAATATTCATAATTTTTTTAAAGATTTACTATAACAAATTAATTTTTCAGCTTAATCTTAAAATGCAATCTGATAAATTATAAGAAATGTCAAACAACTGCCTCAAGCAATGTTTTGAAAAGTAAATGTGCATTGCATTACATTTTAAAATGTAGATTACTACTTTTAACAAATGTTGATTTCTAAATTAAAAATGAGCATATTTTCCACTTACTATAAAATATAATTTGCAATTACATCAATTGTATTGTGTCAGAAAATTCATTAACGTGAAAAACAACTTTGTTTCTAATGCTTAGCATACAGCACGATTATAATTTGGAGAGCAACCAAATTACTGGTGTGTGTGTGGGGGGGGGGGGTATGCTACTGGTTAAAATGAAAAGCAATGAACCTCTCCAATCAACTAATTAAGTGTTATCATATCACCTTAAATGTGAGTTTCAAATCCTAGGGTAAATTAATTAACACCTGGAGTCAGGACTTATGGACCTATTTTTAAAGAAAGATATACTTTATGATGTTCAACAGTTAAAATGTTTCCTATATCTATACCCATAATATTATATTTTATACAGATCATCTGAACTTGACTATAGTTTGTGTTATGAGTTAGATATGCTCATTACAATTTAAGCCATAAGAAATTATCTTAAAAATGAAAAGTTTGCATTGAAGAAACATTACTCGAAGTATATGAGGAGTTTTCAGCCAACAAATATTTATTGGGTTTCCTAGGAAGCAGGTGCACTTGGGGTGTGTAAGAGATACTGAGGAAATTGAGCCTGATGGAACTGACCTGATCATAATTTGTGCAAACCTCCTCACACAATTTGCAGTAGAGCTCAAATCTGATCTTGGCCTTCCAACCCCAAATGCCATGCTCTCTCCATAGCCTAACACTGGTGCTTAATTGAGAACTCAGTAGACAGTATTAAATACTGAGAAAGTGGTTAAGTATTGCCTTGGGAACTTGAAACACTAACTCCAGTGCTCAGTTCAATGGGTCAGTACCATCACTGATTATATCTGGCCAATGCACTGCCATCTTGATTTCCCTGAGTGCACATGTTATACAACTGACTGATCCTAGATTGGATTTTTTAAAGGACTGCCATGAAATAAGATGATGTATTAACACAAATAAATCTAATAGGCCATCAGAAGTGCTTTTTTGCATAAGTCAAAATGTAAGTGGCCAAAAATTCCATTTTGTGCATTTAAAAGCCAGATGCACCTGACATCAATTTATATGAGACAGGGTCCAGCTGAAGCCCTCAACTTATACTATGCATTGCTTAGTGCTTAAAGGTGATTTAAGCTTCTGATTTATTTTCATTTTGTCATTTATAGATAAAGGAAAAACTATTCAAGAATCCCCAATTTCAATAATGGGAGTATCTGTTCAGTAAAATCACATGATATTGAGTTCCACTGTCATTCTATAATTTAAGGCTTAGTAGCCCAACTACCTTCTAGACAATGGACCTACAGGTAAGCTGTCTGTTATGGACTGAATATTTGTTCCCATCTCCACTCCCTGCACTAAAGTTGTATGTTGAAGCCCTAATCCCCCAGTGTGGATGTATTTGGAGGAAAGAAGTAATAAAGGTTAAATGAGGTCGTAAGAATGGGACCTTGTGAGGACATAGCAAGAAGGTGGCCATCAGGAAGGAAGGAAGGAAGGAAGGAAGGAAGGAAGGAGGGAGGGAGGGAGGGAGGGAGGGAGGGAGGGAGGGAGGGAGGGAGGGAGGGAGGGAGGGAGGGAGGGAGGGAGGGAGGCAGAAGGGAGGAAGGAAGGAAGGAAGGAAGGAAGGGAGGGAGGGAGGGAGGGAGGGAGGGAGGGAGGGAGGGAGGGAGGGAGGAAAGAAGCAGGCCCTCACCAGAAACTGAATTGACTAGAACCTTGATCTTGGACTTCTAGACTCCAGAACTGTGACAAAACATAACTCTGTTGTTTAAGCTACCTTGCCTGTGGTATTTTGTTATTGCAGCCTGAGCTAACTAATACACTGCCCTTGGCTGGACAGAGGAAAGTTAGGTAAGGAACAGCATCAGACATGGCATCCTGAGAAAGATATGTTCTTTTCTAGTCAATACATTCTTTAAAAATCTTTAGTAAGATGCCATTTTCATAAACTTTAAGTGCTACTATAACATAACATAAGGATATATGGTAATGTATCCATCAACTATTTATTAAACACCTACCAAATGAAATAGTGATTCCAATTCAATGTTCAAAACAGTCCAAAATCTCTGCTCTCATGGAGCTTCATTCTAGACAAAAGAAATAAATACTAAACAGAAATAAAATTAGTACATGACAAATGTCCAGTCATGTCGGGGAAATCAAACAGAGAAAGTGAATTGGAATTGCTGGGTGAGATATTTCTCTTTTATATGGGTGGATCAAGATGAGACCACTGACATGAATAAAGAAGAGAAGTCACAAGAGGGGCAGGAACCAAATTAATTATATTAATTACAAACACGTATCATTATCATTACTCTGTGTTTACAATCCTTGATATTCTAGCTCTATTTTTATTCTTAGGTTATAGTACAATATGTTTAATTCTGTGCAAAGCATACTCTTTAGTTAAGAAGTTGTTTAGAAATAGGTCCAAACCTGTTCTGTCCTTTACAACTATAAGCCTGGAAACTACCCTGAGGCTGACATGACATGGCCCCTATTTATCCTTCCAGCTTCCTGTTACACATTTACACAGTCTCCCCAATAGCAGACACTGTGGGGTTTGCCCCAGCATTTATTCCCTTTCTAGTCACTTTTCAGTAGCCCTGGGTTTCTCACTGAACTACCTTTGTTACCTTGAAACAAAACTTGGGATAGGGATGGGCAGGTATCCCAAACCTAAGATAATCCAAGCAGGTCATTCCACTGACCTCAGATGTGGGCAAACCCTAAAGACAGGAAAATAAGAGTGAAGTTGAGGACTTTCATTTGGAGAAGAAAAAGATTCCTTTCTCTGGGTGATGTATTTAGAAATGTGAGACCCACAACTATTGCAGCCTTTGTTTTATGATACTAGAAGATAACCTGGGATCAAGCTTCCTCTTAGGAGAAGACAAAGTGAAGGCAATCACATAGGCATGTTATGGAGCCCTGATCAAATCATGCCTGAAGCCCATTATACCATTAACTTTTTCAGATATGTCAAATAAATTTCCACGGTTATTTAATTTTTTTTTCACCTGCTTTATGAAACCAAAGCAATCTGAACTACCACCTCCCCACGTACATACATATCTACACACATACTCAGATATACACCTTCATGAAGCCATATAATTGGGCTTTTTTAGAATCTTACTTGTACTACATTCTTCAGCCACCCAAACCCTGGAATGTCTTCCCAACCTGAAACGTTCTCTGTTAATTTATCATTTTAATAGCTTGAATAACTCTCACCTCCCTACTACTTGTTACAGAAGCGTATTCAACTAGTTCTGCTCTTAATTGGGTTTTGAATGAATTCATATACATATCCAAATATTTCCCTAGCAACTAATATTTTTAGTGATACATATATTTCCTTTAAGTCAGCATCCACTTTCTAAAATAGTCCACATCTTTTCTAGAACAAACACTTTTCATAAGTATTTTAATAGAAATGTTAACAAGGCTATAATATGAAGCTATCATTTTCATGCTTTACCACAAGTCACTGATGGGCACCCTCACTGCTCCAGGTAAATTGTGTAATAATTTGCATAATTATTTGAGAAGTATAATCTATTATAGCTACCATAAAATTCCTAACAGAATTAACTAATTATGTTAATTTTTGGACTGTTAAAATTTATGCTTGCTTACTTACTTATTGCTAATATGTTTTCATCACCTATGTACTATATTTCATATAATCTATTATTTTCCATCGCATGCCTTTTTAACAATGATGAAAGTCAAATATTTGAAAATCCAATCAGGTGGTACCTAAAACATTTTAAATCATGCTAATGCAGATTTAAAATGAGTATTCAATGTGTGTGTACTTTGAAACAAAATGCATTTTTTTTTAAATATTTTTTTATTGATTTCAGAGAGAGGAAGGGAGAGAGATAGAGAGAGAAACATCAATGATGACAGAGTCATTGATCGGCTGCCTCCTACACGCCCCCTGCTGGGGATCGAGCCCACAACCGGGGCACGTGCCCTGAGGAATTGAACTGTGATCTCCTGGTTCCTAGGTCGATGCTCAAGCGCTGAGCCACACCTGGCCGGGCCAAACAGAATGCATTTTTGTGTACCTATGCAGCTCAATCAGAAATCTCACATATAAGTAGTGAAGATATCTTGACACTGCAGAACATTGAGTTCCCAGTGGACACACATTTAACTAAAACATGTGGTAGATGATGGCAGTCCACGTCCGTGTGGGGGAATTCACTGACAGATGTATGAACACTGTAATAGGTTGCTAACTTAAATAGTTCTGTGACAGTAAGGCAGGTCTGTCCAAAGTGTGCTTAAAGTTTGCAAGTAATGGTGACAGCACATGGGCTGGTGAGATGAAGAGCTCCACAGTACATTGGAAAAGCCAAGTGAATGGCACCCAGCCAGCTGAAAAGGGAGAGCTACATAGCAAAGGAAAAGCCATTGACGGTTAACACTAAGCTACTATGAATCAGATCCAAGCTGCAGTTTTAATGGGATCTTGCTGGAAATGCCCATGTCTCACTCAGTGAAGGTCACCGCAAAGTCACCCAAATACAAGGCTTTCTCCACTTGATTAAAATAAAATATCAAATAAAAGTACTGCAGAGATAACAATGCAATTCTGGTTGTGAGGCTACAGTATAGACTTATACTGAAGATTTCTGAGCATGATTAGTGAGTTGGTATTTTCATTATTACAATAAACTGGAACTAAATTATTATTGCCCAGGGCTGATTTAACAGATTTATATTATAAAAAGTAAATACTATTTGAAGGACTTATTTTTAAGCTCTCCATTGATTTTGTAGGATTTTCATTAATGAGAATTTTGTGGACGCCAGGATCCTACCTGCTAAAAGAGTTATATCTGCAAATTATATCTAAAAATCAAAATCTCTACAAAATGCAGGCTCATTAAGAGAGGACAGATTTCACTAAGGAGTGATATACAGCCAGATGCAGAAATGACATGAAGACTGCCAAGAATGAAATGAAAATAAGTAAATTTAAATTAATTCAAAACCACAAAGAAATGTGAAGTTTCTGTGCCAATAAATTAAAATGTAATGTTGCTTAAAATCGGCATCAATGTAGAACATTCACCTATATTATTTTACTTACTCTACATATTAAACTTGGAGAAAATACTGTCATCTTATACCTACTTACATAATTATGCTAATAATAGCAAATGTTTAAATGAAAAATGTCATTTGACAAATTCAGCTTTCAGCCATTGAGAGCTACTAATGAATTTTATCTTATAAAGTCCTTATGAGACTCAAACTGAGTTCTTCTGATTACAGATCAACTGTTCTTTATGCTACATAACATTAGCTGCTAAATGTTTGGTTTTTTTGTTTTACAAAACAATAATAATATACTTAATATTGCTATGTTAAAATGATTCAATTATTCTAACCATTGATAATTTATATTTAATTCTGATTTCCTTAAATCTATATTCTGAGCATAATTTTAGTACTTGTGTCAACAATTCAAATACATATTGAACCAAATTAATGAGAATTATGTTCAGAAGTAAAACATTAATTAAAATGAGAAGCGCTAAAGAGCTACACGTGAGAAAATAAAGAAAAGGTATGTATTTTGTTCCTGGATTGAAAGACTCCACATTATTAAGATGTATCCAAATTATCAATGCAATCCTAATCAAAATTACAGCAGTCATTTCTGTAGAAATTGACAAGTAAACTACATTTTACATTGTAAAGAGAGGACCAAAAAAATTATTTTTTTGAAAAAAAGTAAGAATAAAGTTGAAAGACTTATGCCACCTCAATAAAGGCCTAATATGAAGCTAGAGTAATCAAGGCAGTGCCTTTGACATAAGTATGTACGTAATGAATGAGGGAAGAAAAGAGTTTAGAAATATGCTCCCTCATATATGGGAGTCAACTGCTTTTTGACAAATGTGTGAACACAATTCACTGGACATAGGAAAGTCTTCCCAACAATTGATACCAGAACTGGACATATTTGTGAAAATATGCATAAAAAGAATCTCACACCATATACAAAAACAAATCAACTTAAAGGGATCTCAGACCTAATGTAAAACAACGTGTAAAAATTTTAGAAAAAATATGAGAAACTCTTTGTAACCCTGAGTTATGCAAGGACTTCATGCTCACAAAAGGTGTGAGTCATCCGAGAGAAAAAATTAACAAACAGAATGTCACTAAAATATAAAAGTTCTGCTCCTTGAAATGTACTGTCATGAAAACAAAGACAAGCCACAGGTTGGGAGAAGGTATGTCCAAAACACATATCTCTGAAATTGTGTATTGATACACCAAACCCTCAAACCATCCTGAACAAACCTGGATTCTGAAAAATGTTAACCATATGACAGAATCAAAGAACTAATGTCATGACAAATTAAACATTTGTGGGAGAGGCAGGTGAGCCCAGGAGGAGGTGTGGGAGTCGTGTGTCTTGGAGCAGCCAGGGAGTGGGTGAAATCTAAGAAAAGAGAAATTTAAGGAATAAAATGAAGGCACACACCCAATGACAAAGAACTAATACTCTTATTACTTGCACCATCAAATGCTTGCAAAAATAAGACATCCCCTTTAGTAAACCTATGCATTTGAAAAAAGAAAAAATGCTTCACAAAATGACATCATGGTCTTTCCCTCTGCTTCTCTCTCCCACCGCACCCATGTTTACTTTTCTCCACAACACGTGCAAACACAGCCATGGACAGACAGACTTTCTTCCTGTGCATTCTGATTTTTCTTCCTTGGATAACATGAGAAGTTAAAACAAGTCATTCAACCATGTTGATTTCTAAGTAAGATCAAAGGTGATCTGAAAGCACTCAGTTAATGGGATATGTACATGAACACTTGTACCCTACAGGGCCTGCATTGGATACAGTTATGAATGATCTTTTATTACATCACAGAGTAAAAAATCCTGCCTCCCTCATTGGAGGAACCGGAACTACAAATACAAGACCTTCCCAATCTCCTAATTGCACGTGCCTTTCAAGTTGCCCCCTTTCAAGGTGAGATCCCTTATAGGAAACATAGGACTAAAGAGCATTTTCAAGTAGAAGCATGAAGAAAGAAAAGCATAAAACTATGCTGAGTGCTCTCTCTTGCTCTCTCTGTGCGGGCTCTCGGCTCATCCTACCCTGTGTCAGTGTCCGCCCCCCATCAGTGGCCTCCCTGCGCCTCCTGGCTCTCAGATGAAGCTCCAGTACTCCCAGAACCCACTCAATACATACTATGCACTGAACGTAACAAATGGCAGTTTAATAACGGTAATTGATAATAATAAAAAGATAACACCACCACTGGAAGATAAATTAATTTACCTGTTTAAAACAATTCCTTTCCAACCAATTGTTCTGACAGGATATCTAATAGGGGCCCATTTAAATTAAATTAACTTAATCTAATATTTAAGATAGAAACTGGTGAAGAAAGCTGTGTACTTAGGCAGAAGTAAAATCACACCAGTGGCTAGAACTTCGGCAGCACTTCCTCTTTGTATGTCATTCCTGGTTAGTGTAGCATTTTTATCTGATTATTTCTCAGGTAATACAGGGCAGTTCATGCCACAGATCCATTCCCAGGGAACAACAGAGAAACCATGTGATCATCTCAGAAGCATGATATGATACATCTCAGAAGTTATGATACGTTTCTAATACTGATTGTAAAATTTTATATTTTTGAAGTAGCACCATTTTCATCAACTGTAATCCAACTATAAATATGTATACATATATGCATTTATAGGTATGTATACACATACATATAGCATATACAGACACACATATCCCTACCTATTTATCTATCTGTCTATCAATCTGTCCATGACATTCCATTTTTGTAAGTCCAGGAAGAATTTTGGAAATTCACTTTGTGGATACCCCCACCCAGGCACCCTTATCCTCTCCATGGAGTAAGTTTTTGTTTAGCTTTTACCAAGAGTCCGTTTTCTCCCTTACTTTTAGGTTTCACATTTAAAATTTTTTATGTTTAAATTAACAGACAGTAAAATTAACTTTTTATGTACAGTTCTATGAATTTTAACACATGCATAAATTCATGTAACCACCACCACAGTAAAGACACAGAACATATCTGGCACCCAAAATACTCCCAGTCCCCTTACAGTCTATCTTCCTCTCACCTTTAAGTACTGGCAACCACTGATGTGTGCTCTGTCACTTAGAGTTCTATCCTTGCCTAAATATCATATAAATGAAGATGTAACCTTCTGAGCTTGGCTTCTTTCTACAATGCTTTACGAACTATAAATATACATTAAATGTATACAAATATACATTATTGCCAGTAGTCAAAATCTGAGGAACGGAATTGATAAGACCTCATGACTTCCATGCTTTTATGAAATTTTTAGCAATTCTTTATTTTTTGTTTTACAGAGTATGATAAGGCAGGGAACACTAGTCAAGGACAGGGAAGACTGGTCACTGAAGAGGTGGCGATCTGGAATCTCAGCTGATAGCTGGACGGTTAAGCCACTGCCCCAGCTGCTGGTTTTCAGTAACTGGATCTGTATGTTTCTCAGCTTTTTTATTGTGAGTACCTTTGAGGTCTAATCAGCTACTTTGGACAAGAGCTCTGAAGTTTTTGTTTTTGTTTTTCCCAGCTCAAAGGTTTCTGAATCTTTTCTTTAATCTGTTCTTTCACCCCAAAGGCTCACGAGCATCATCTAAAGTAAGGAAATAATGTATAAAACTTCTGGTCACAAATATCCACAAAATAGTGGTTGGTTATTGGATTTTTGTGTCATACTTTGAGAAGAAATCCATTCTGAAAACAGTCAAATAGATATACTTACGATGTTATTAATATTTCCAGGCCCTCTACCCTTCTCCATCAGAACAGCCACTACCCTGTGACAAACTCATCGCCTTGAGCTGTGAAGTACCGCCAGACATTCATCACTGACTCTGGTCTCTCACTGTGCTGGGACAACGAACTTCACACACAGCTTCTGTTCTGAAAACACCACGCATGTTCTTTGTGCTTTCTTTCCTTTCTATTTCCATGTTCCTTTCTTAGAGAACCTGCCCTTCCCAACATCCCAGATGGAGCCTCATAGCTCATATATTCCCCCCTAATTCTCCACAGCTCCGCCCTTTTGCTTCCACTGCACATCACAACTCCTGGGATTCACTTATGCTTCTTGTGATGCCTTTCCTTCCAGCTGACCTAGTATCTGATTTCCTAGAGAACTGAAGTCTTTCCTTCCAGAAGTGATAAAAGGTGAGGCAGGGACCCCATTCCAGTTTTGCACTTCTTGACTTGTGTCACCAAACTCAGGTTCATCATGAGAACCTTTTAGAAAATATAGTGTTCCTGAGATTTCCATTTCTGTGTAACAAACTGCCCCACACTCAGTGGTATAAAACAAGACAATTAAAAAAATGATTATATATATATATATATATATATATATATATATATATATATATATATACACACATACATATACATACATACATACGTGTGTGTGTGTATTGCTTTCTATCATGGTTCCAAGGGTTACTTGGGCTCAGCAAAGTGAGGTTTGTTGGGGATCTTACATGTAGTTGCAATCAGATCATTAGTGACTGGGCTACAGGCATCTCACATGTCTAATGCCTGAAATAAGGAGACACAAACAACTGGGGGCTGGAATAAGTGGGATCCTTGCACACCTCTCTCAGTCCCTATGTGGCCTGTTCACCAGGTCTCTCCAAGATCCTGTCTTCACAATAATTAGATTTCTTACAGGTGGGCTCGGGGCTCTAATGGTTGAGTGTCTCCAGAGAGACAGAGAGACAGACAGAGACAGAGAGAGCCTATGGAAATGGCTCAGCACTTTATGACCTAGCCTAGGCAGTCACAAGTCTGTTGCATCCTGTTAGAATTAAGTCACTAAAGCTAGTCTATATTCAAGGGAAAGATAATTAAATTTATGGATATGTTTTACAACTGCCACAAAGAGGCATTTTAAATATAAGTGATCATTCTTTGAATATTAAAGTCAACTCTTCTATTTTAAATAATCTCCACTGGGAAAGTTAATCTCTAAAAATTCTGGTATTTTAATTAAAATGTTATTAAAATTACTGCAATATTTTTGATTAGTAGGAAACAATTCATAACTACCATAACTACATGTAAGTACTCTGCTGAGGTAATCAGAACTCGAAAAAACCAAAAACAAAACAAAATCACCCACAGATATACAATGCATGTCTTTCCTAAAGAAACTGGATCAATACAAAATCTCTCAACAAAGTTGCTTAAAACAGCAGAAATAATATTTCTTTATGAAATACTCATTGTTTACTACCATGTGTTGAAGATCATTTTTAAAAAGCATTGTGAAAAGATTCGTGTCCCTCAAAATTAATTATCACAGGTTAGTGGGAGATTTTATTTTTTATTTATGAACTGCACCCAGAGAAATGAGAAGCCTCGTGACCTGAAGAGTCAAAACAATACCACGCACTATCAGCTGTACATTTTTCAGTGAAGTAAACGTTATTGTCTGTGACTTGGACTCAACGGTAAGACATACACATCTGGACTGAACACGGCAAACTGAATCCATCCAGACAACTCTGCGTTACTTCATGTTCTTTACGTACAGTGAGTGCCTGTGCATAGGACTCCCAGGTCTTTAGGACAAAGAGTCTTCAGAGTTAGCATTCTGAGGTTAATTTTCAGTGGGCGGTATGGGCAAGGGGAAATTATCAATTTATTTAATAGGCAGTTACATTGGTAAATGGTGTACTCAACTTTAAAACAAGAAACACCCCAAATCTGCCTGCCCATGTGTGATGGATTAAGGTGATTTAGAAACTCCAATTTTCTAAATGTCCATACCTATCCTAACAGGCAGCCACTGACAAGGTATAAAAATGTTTCCAATATAATAGAGGAATTGATTATGCAAAATATGTGTTTAAATCATATTTTCATGTTAATGGTATTAATATAAGAAATGGTATTTTAAACACCATCATGAGTGCCCGCTATGAATTATTTCATTTAACTCTCACCATAAACCTCTAAGCCTGATCATATCTGTTCCATTTCAGATCTGAGAAACCTACTGTACAAATCACCCAATTTTCTACAAATGGTCAAGGAATCATTTCCTCACAACAAACAACAATGAATGAAAAAAATAACCTTCCACCATGCAATTTTCTCCCTCTCGTTTCTCACGAGCCTGTTTTAGAAACCCCTTTTTCTCATGCCATTCCCTATAGCATTACCACCAGCCTTTCAGGACATTTAACTCCCAGATCAGCAATTAACTAATCCCAGACAAAATATCAACTGTAACAACACAAAAATAAAACCAAAAACTAGAGACATTGCAACACCCCATACCCCATAAATCACCGCAGTTAAAGAATTAATTAAACTCAAAATATGGATCACTGAATTTAAGCCTTAAATTGATTAAGTCAGTAAAAATACTTACTGGCCATACCCTCTTGTGCCAGGCACCCAGAAGAAAAGAGTTAAAACACGAAATGGCTGTTCTCTTGGAGCTCCCATTTCTAGAGGCTGAGTTGGACAGGAAACAAATAGCTAAGTGGTAGTGGTAAGAAAGAAAAATGAAGCGGGGCAAGGTGTGCAGAGTGGCCCTGGCAGGGAATGGCTCTCTGGGGTGGTGACATTTCAGCAGAGGTGACATTAGACATTACAGCTTGTCTAGAAACTGCCCTGCTTTCCCTGGAAAAATCATGTAACCTCTTTATGTCCAAGTTCCCTGCTCTATAAAATTAAGAATTGGACTGGAATGGCATTTAATAGAACGACACGCTCTGAAGCCCTCTGACTCTGAGCCCTTCCATTCAAAGAAAGCGTCACAGTGAAGAGGCTGCCCCATTAGCTTATCTAAAGACCCCCCCCCCCCCCCCCCGATCCTGGAACCAGGGTGCCCACCTATCACTACGCTGCATTCCCTTGTGAACATTTCCCCTCTAGAGGCAATGTCTGCTCTCTTCAGAATCTAAGGAGGCTGTTTAGAAAATGCTGCTGTGCAATAGACCCAATCTTTCTTCCTTTTTTTTTTTTTTACATCCCTATGACCTATTTATTTTATAACAGAACTCTGTACCTTTTGAGCCCCTTCACCATTTTGCCTACCACCCCCACCATAGAAACAGCAATGATGAGAGAGAGTCATTGATCGGCTGCCTCCTGCATGCCCCCCACTGGGGATCCAGCCCGAAACCTGGACATGTGGCCTGAATGGGAACCGAACTGTGATCTCCAGGTTCACAGGTCAACACTCAATCACTGAGCCACGTCAGGCAATAATTTTATTTTCAATATGTTTGAACATGTTGCAATTGGATGTGTTCGTTTAACTCAAATCTGTTACTAAAATTAATTTCACCTGATTCTATTCACATTTTTTAACATGGTTACTGTAAAAATTTTAATTACATGTGTGGTTCTTGTTTTATTTTGACTGGGAAGTGCTGCTTTAGAGATCACCAGGAGTAGGCATGGCAGTTCTTTTCAAACATACGGAGAGCCATTGTATGGAAGAAACCTTAACCTAGCACAGTCCAGAGCCAAGCACTGGAACCAGGCCTTAGTGTCATATGAGGGCAGGTAAAGAATCTTAACTTGTTTTCCAAAGTTGCCCAGCAGGGAATGTCATCAGTCCCACAAAGTCATCACTGAGTCTGAGAGACATGAAAAGGTTGGATTTCTTGTCTTACAAAGTAATCTGAAAATATGGCAATGAAAAAGAAACAAGAAAACCTAATGACCTATAAAAACCTGTAACAAGCATTGCCTCATGAGCAGTCTCCAATGCACTCTCTCTTTTCCTCCAGAAAAGAATCACAACATTTCATTTTCTCTTTAGAGAATGAATGGTGGAAATCCAGGCAGACAGTAACATGATCAGAGGAACTGACATTCATGCTTGCAGATGCATATTTTCTTGAGGGTGCCACTTACCCTTGCTAAACATCTTCATGGATAAATTACATATCATCTATTAGAACAAATATTGCCAAGACTGTCAAGCTTCCCAGCCAGCCTGCTTGAGTATTGCAGGGGGAAAAATAAGTAAACAAAGCCTCCCTGTCTCCATTAGCCTGATCTCAACAAAATTTAATCAGGACTGACAACAGTTGAGCAAGCAATATCTATCTCACCATGATGATACTGAAGATAATACCAAAGAAAATAACTACCATGTCTTGATTCCAAGATAAAGCTACTAAATGTTGGCTCCTACCTCACTAGCTCTAAGTAGTTCATCTTCTAAATGCCCATTAAAAATGCTAAACATTTATGGTCCTAAGAGATTGACTCTGACCCTATAGGGATCAATGAAATCTCAAAAAGTAAATGTTTTCAAGGATTGTTTATTTGGTTTTGGTTTTAATAGAACCAGGGTTTTAAAGGGAAGAAAAAAAATTATGTTATTTGATCTGGCAGAGAGAACCTTAAGAGTAGTTGGATCTATCTTCAAATCATGAAATTTCAGTGGCCCAGAGGGGTTCAAACACTGCTGTCTCATTTAGATTCAAAATAATTCAGGCTGAATCCTTGTTCTCATCATGGTCATATTATTGAGATTTTAGTTTGCTCTGTGCTTACTGAGGGTATTGGCTGCTGTGCTTCCATGACTCCCAGCTTTACCTTTCCACTTTGCATAGTGCTATGTAAATGGAAGGGAAAACAGGGAATTTCCTATTTAACCAAAGAAAATCCATATTTTCCCATAAAAAAACCTAGGTGTATTTAAGAATGAATATCCTTACAGAAATATTTTAATACATATTCCTAAGAAGGATATGTAATAGCTCCCCAAAGGCTTTTTAAAATTTATAAAGCCATCTATCTTGAATGCATTATGAGTACTTCTAAGTAAGTGATAGATAGACTGAAATACATGAGTGTGCATGTGCATACACACACATACACACACATGCATGCACAGGCTCATACACGTGCGTGCATGCACACACACACACCACTCCTTGCCAGATTTTAAAGTCTAATAATGCAACTCCTGAAGCAAATTAGGATTTGCACTTGCAGATTCCCATTAAAATGAAAGCAATAATTATTTCACTCACTCTGCAAATTGGGAAATCTGTTATGGTGTAAAGCGGGATAGCCCAGAATATCCATATCATTTTGTTTTTCATTGTGGAACTGATGCATTCAGGGAGTACCTGTTATTTACTTGAATCTCACCTCTCAGAGATGCCATGTTTATCCTGTTGCCAGGTTTTTAATACATTGATGGATTTTAAAATATCTCAAAAGCTAGGTCCTTTTTCTTGTTAATCACTATATTCACGTAGGAAGCTACTTTTATAAGAGTAAACCCTATGTGTGGGAAGTCTTGTTAGTGTCCTTAGTCAAGACTCATGCGCAGTGTCAGGGTCAAATTTGCATGTGACTAGGCTTCTATAAGGAGCAGCAGGAAGGCTAGGATCAAGGATCAAGGACTTATCCTCTAACTGACTGGACACCCAGGGAGCTATGGCCTCAGTGAACAGGAGCTGGGATATGCCCTGAACTGTATCACCTAATGTGACATGCAAAGGGCCTGACTCTCCAGTGGCCTCATGGCTGAGGACTGTGCTAGGAGAGCAGTTCCAAAGTGGACAGCAGCTTTCTGTCATCAACTTTAATACATGGAACATTCAGGGATGTCAACACTGGTCTTACCACCATTTTGAGTTTGACCTGTCAGTCAGATTTATAAAATCAGGGCCTTAACATGTGGTTTAAAAAATAATAATAATTTTGTATCACTTATTCCAATAACTTTATCACTTATCCCTTACACAGTGCTACAGTTTAGTAGGTATATAATAAATATTTACTAAGCAAACAAATAATTTTCATCCACCCCACAGTGGCTATTATGGGTGCAATTGCATCTCCCCCAAATTCATGTGTTGAAGTCCTGACCCTCAGAATCTCAGAATGTGACTTCATTTGAAAAATAGAATCTTTGCAGATGTAATTAGTCAAGATGATGTTCTACTGAAGGACAGTGAGCCTCTAATCCAATGTGACCGGTGCCTGCACACAGGAACAGCATTTAAAGAGGTGACATACACACAGGGAGAATGCCATGTGAACACAGAGTCTGGGTGATTCAATAGAAGCCAAGGACCACTAACGGTTGCCAGCAACCATAGATGCTGGTGCTTGCAAAACAGATTCCCCCTCCCAGCCTTCAATAGGACATCTGGAGCTAGAACTTCTGGCCTCCAGAAGTGTGAAATAATACATTTCTGTCATTTAAGCCATTCAGTCTGTGGTAGTTTGTTACAACAAACCTAGCAAACTAAAAGAGTAATCAAGACAACCTACGACTTGATACAAACATGAAACATTTAAATCCAAATAAAATCAATAAAATATCAAAACTAGGAAAAGATCTTTCAAGAGGTGTCCATGACTACATTTAATGTTCAGATCCCTAAAAACTGTACTTTGTCTGCATTCAGAAAAGCATAGACAGAGCATCTAAATTAAATCAGACCGTCTAAAACATAAGCCCTTTGGAAAAAGAAACTTTCATTTTTCCACTGACATATCCCCAGTCCCTAAAACACAGTCTAGCTCATTAGGACCATAAACCATCATGATTTTTAAATGAGTGAATGAATGAGTGATTGGGTAATACAGAAAAGTACAGGGTGCGACAAAAGTAAGTTTACAGTTGTGAGTAGTTGAAACAGATTTTTGTATTATTATTTATTAATTATTGTATTATGTTTTCATACAAACAACTGTAAACCTACTTTTGCCCCACCCTGTCTAATTCAAAATACAGAAGCAAACTGGTGGACATGCTTAATAAAATGTTAAAAACTAAAAATTAAAATCAGAAATAGGTTTATATAAAAAGCAAAAAATAAAAAGCAGTTGTTTTTTTAACAGTTCTACTTGAGGAATTTTGCGATTTAAAAACACATAAATATATGTCACTGACTAAAAAGGAAATCCTAGTATAAAAATTAGAAATATGCCATATGTCATCAGCTTGGGGAAAATACCAGTAAAATGACATTTCAACATGTCAAGAACTATTTATCAAATTTCTGCCTCATGCTGTGCAGATGGCAAAGTTGCTGTGTTTTTAAGGGGTGACTGGAAATAAACAATGTGGAAAACGATACAGAAACTTTTAAATGAAAAGCACAATTATGCCAACATATCCACAGATATCTTCCTTAAATAATTACTTGTGGGTTATATTGTTAAATAGTATATTAAAATATTTTCATAATAGTAGTAATTATGATAAAAACTGGTTTAGAATTCTGTAAACAAGTTCTTTATGTGAATCTTTAATATATGTTAAGATACCAGTAAGAATCTTATAGTAATGAGGATTTTCCCACACTTCTACACATAATTTTCACGGATTTCATCCTATGCAAGGTAAATTTTTGCCATCTATCTTTCTACTTTTAATTTATTTTGTTCAAAAATGAATGGTAAGCTATTTACCAAATTGTTTCCTGTATTCAAACACTGCTAGGTACTATGGTAGAAAAACCCCAAAACCTAATCTAAAGGGTATATCTTTGAAGGAAAAAAATAAAGGACATCCAGTTTTAAATTAATTTATTGTAAAGTTACTTTAACATAGATATACAACTAGGCTAAAAAATCCTTAAGTTTACATAAATTACACATTTTTATAAATTTTAAAGTTATAAAAAAACATAAACTATTGTTAAATAAATAAAATTCAAATTAACAGCATCAATATAGTGTGTTTGATGATGATGCTTAGGAAAATAAGTTACCACTCACACCACAAGTTTAGGACCAGTAGGGTGTAGATCTTTTTGAATTTTCTGTGTCATAGGATGACTCAATTTTACTTTGCCTTTATTCACACAATGCCAAGCCTTACTTCCTATAGACAGATCGCCTTTGCTTTGCATAAATGCTTATTAATGTCCAGAAGCCCATCCTTATTCTTGCCAACAACAAATGTCACCGTGTCCGTGTTTATAAACACTGATATACACACAGGGTGTGAACTCCTGTTCAGCCTACTCCTGTCGGGCTTCCCCTGACACCACTTCACCAGGGTGACTTCTGCTGATGACACTGTTGGGCACCGTGCCACTAAACCCAATACACACATTTTCATTCTTTCTACGCGTCTCCTGGCCATTGTTTAAAATTCAGACATTCCCAAAATGCTCCCCTGGAAATGCTTCCTCCTTGGCTTCAAGGGCCGCCCCTTCCTGCTGGTTTGTCACCCTTCCTCCCCGGGCCTCCTTTCTCTCTCATTGCCGGGTCACCCTTCCACATCTGCTCTGAGTACTGAGCTGTCCCAGTCCTGCGCCGTGCTGTGCTTTCCACCGTTTGCTCAGGCCATGTCTTCCACACCCAAAGCTTCTGTCACCTACCGCTTCTGTCCCTGTCTCCACCTGCAATGAATCCAGGCACTGACTGGGGGCGTCATATGGTACATGCGGTGCGCGGGGAGTGTGAGGAGAATCCTGACCCAAGTCTGCTCAGTCAGAACATTGCATCCTCTTGGTCAGCATGATGCCCGTGAGACTTAAACGGGACCAAGCCGAGTCAGTCTTTAGTCTTCTAGAACCATCGGGGAAAGGCATACTCTTTCCTAGCACGGCTCAGCTCCTGGAATGTGAAATGGAAACTCCCATTGGCAATTGGCACAGTGTGAAAAGGGCCTGCCTAAGATAATAAAGAAGAAAGCAGAATTAAGAGATGGAAAGAGAGGGACATGTCATGAGTAGAGTGCCTGGACCTAGACAAACCTTTAGAACTTTCACTTGAGAGTCAATAAATCCCATTAGTTTCCCATTAAGCCACATTAAGTTGGTTTTCTACGATTTGCAAAGAGAGTCTCACCTAATCAGAAATCCAGCCCCAGCAGTCACTGCCATGCTCAGACCTGGTTGATCTGGGTGAGGGCTTACAGATTAAGATGTTTTATCCTTGACTGAAAAGGAAGGTATTCACTCTCTGCTAGCAAGACAGCTATCAAACTCTTGACTATGTTAGCAAGGCAGCTTCAGACCTGGGGCTGGAGGTTCAGACAACTTGATGGGGCGTGCCAGATGCTTCTCAGAGCCTTTAGTGAAGTCCTTCCAGGAAATCTGATGTACAGACTACTACAGAGGGAAACAGAGAAGAAACTAAACTTATGACCCCAGGGCCATGTTCTATCCATGTCCAGCAACCCAGAATGTCCAAGTCAGAAAACCATGAGCCTTGCCTGGTTGGAAAAGCCAAGTCTAGGTCAGTGTCACACACATCTCGTTTTCTGCAGAAGTCTGGCTAGAAGATATATGCTTTAAAACACAGGGGGCAGCTGGGAGAAAGGGAGATAAAGATACAGGTGAGCCAAGGTGCTAACGCAGAATTCTTATTTAAACTCTACATCCAAAGACAAGAGAGTATCAACATAAAAGATGTTTCACTCTACTTTGCCCAAAACTCTAAGGTAATGGAAAACATAAATGGAAAAAATAGGCTTAAATTTTGTATCAAATTAAAAATTATAAACATACTTGTTTTGTGAAGACAAATATATTCCCTAGATATGAAATTCTAAGGTAACAGATTGGCAATAAAATCGCTACTAACAATCAGCTCATTTATATAGAAAGCATGGACTCATTCACATTATTTAAACCAAATATACAGCTTTATGTATTTTATGAATATTATTATCCCTACTGTACATTTTTAGTACACGATTAAACTGACAGAAGAAACAAGATTGGGGAATGAGGAAGAAGCCAATATTATTAATATAAAAACATAATTTTCCTAAAAGTAATGGTAATTAGTTTGTTCATTTGTTTTCAAATCCATCTACTATGAGCACCAACAGAGATAATAATACCTGGAGTGAAAATCCAAGATCACAGTATTTCATTCACCCACATTTGCATCTCATTAATGAAGAACAAAAGTTTCTATTTGAAGTAAATGTAATAATCTTTCATATTATCAGAGATAAATGTCTTTAAACATATTATTTTTTTTAAAAAGAAAATAAATACCTTAAATTCCCTATTTACTGTGGTTAATTTTAAGTGTCAAATAGGCTAGGCTACATTGCACAGTTCTTTGGTCCAGCATTGGTATAAACGTCGTTGTGAAGGTATCTGTGGATGTGATGGACATTTACAGTCAGTTGACTTTAAGTAAAGCAGATTACCTCTATAATGTGGGGGGGGGGCCTCACCCAATCAGCTGAAGGCCTTCGGAGAAAAGGCTGAGGTGTCCCAAAAAAGAAGGAATTCAGTTTCAGGACTACACCACAGAAATCCATCCTGAGAACCCAGCCTGCTAACTTGCCATGCAGGTTTTTGGGCTTAAGACTACAACAGCTATGGTCTCAATATTTGCATCCCCCCAAATTTCACATGTTGAAATCCTAACCCCCAATATGAAGGCATTAAGAGGTGGGCCTGTGGAAGATAATTAGGTCATGAAGACAAAGCCCTCATGGATGAGAGTAATGTCCTTATAAAAGGGACCTGAGAGAGCTCCCTTGCCCTGCACACCATGTGAGGACACAGCAAGAAGTGTGCAAGTCAGAGACTGGGGAGATGGCTCTCACCCGACAATGCTGATGCCTTGATCTTAGACCTCTGGCTTCCGGGAACTGTGAGAAATAAATGTCTGTTGTTATAAGCTATGCAGTCTGTGGTATTTTGTTATAGCAGTCCAAATGGAGTAAGACAGAAACATCAACTCTTACCTAAATTTCCAGTCTGCCGGCCTGCCTTACAGATTTTAGATTTGTTAGTCTCCATAATCTCATGAGCCAATTCCTTAAAATGCATTCTCTCATATTCTGTCATCTTCTTTCTCTCCCTCCCCTCCCTCTCTCTCTCTGCTTTACAAGATCTGCTGCTCAGGAGAACGCTAATACATTTACCAATAACAATGTACATCTTTAAGATTAAACTATGGCAGAATTTCTGTACATATGGTTTAGCATGGAGTGTTACCATGGAGTGGATTCATTTATTTGAATGATATTTAAATGCCACCCAAAAGATACTGGCTTAAAGTCTACCTTTCAGGAGAAAAGTCTTTACTCTGTATGACTGAAAGAAATGATGCTGTTTTCTTATAGTTATTTCTTAAAAATATTCCCTGACACCACTCTGGGGCCCAATGGTGATTGGTTTCACCCCACCTCCACCCCCCTGCAGTCAACAGAAGCAGCTGGCTTTGTGCTGCCCTGTTGATCAACACATGGCCGATTTTCAAGTCATTCCACAGAGTGCGTGCAGGACCTCCTCACAGAGCTGTCCTGCCTGTGGTACCAAGTCAAGGAGAAACTGAGTTCCGAATTCTGGGACTGTGCTTGGCCTACATTTTGCTGCCAAGTCTCCACTTTGGCACTGGATAATTCCATTTGTGATTTTGGTAAACACATATGTTCCATAACGTGCTGATAGTAAAAATAATCTCAAAAATCTAAGTCTTGAGATCCAAAGACATAGCCAGAATAAGCTATTTCCATTTCGGTCAGCAGAAGACAGGCTGGTTAGGGCAGAGGGCAGCTGAGTGCATTCCATGCTGTCCAGAGAGGACCAGTGGAAGGTTTGGCCTGAGCAGGCTTTCCAGTCAAACAGTCATGGTGGAGTTTCTCCTTCCAGCTCAAGTCAGCCACATGCTTTGTCTCCCACTCCATCACGGTCTGTTCTCCCTTAAAAATCAGCTTATATATCTTAACCTTGCTCCATTCTTAACCCTACCCAATGTCACTCACTGTTTCTTCCCTCTTTCCCCCTGATGATTCATTACCTTTCAGTTATTAATTTCATGTTTCTTAGTATCCATTGTGGTCAATGGCCCTGTGCTCAGCCGGAGTAGTTCCCCCAGCAACTGACCTCAAAACGCTCACAGAAAAGCTATTCATTACAATCAAAGGTGATTTTTAAAGTCCAGAGGAGGCTACAAAGAAAGGTATATTCTTCAAATTAGAAAAAAACAATAGTGGGCCCGGCCGGGCGTGGCTCAGCGGTTGAGCGTCAACCTAGGATCCAGGCGATTGGGGTTCGATTCCAGGTCAGGGCACACGCCTGGGTTGCAGGCTCGATCCCCAGTCGGGGGCGTGCAGGAGGCAGCCGATCCATGACTCTCTCATCATTGATGTTTCTCTCTCTCTCTCCCTCTCCTTTCCTCTCTGAAATCAATAAAGATATATTTAAAAAAAGAAAAAAGAAAAAACAATAGTGGGATCTTTGTTCAGTAATAATACACAAAACATGATCAGTGTTATCCTGAACCATTATTTTCCTGTCTTGAAACTAAGTCATGGTCCAATGGCATTAAAGAGCAACAGCAAGAATCAGCAGAGAACTGAGGAAGATATTGTGAGAAAACATATTTGAGTCAACATGGGCATGAAAAGGAAACAGCCGACAGCCCCCTCTCCTGAAAGGAGGCTAGCTGAAGAAACGACGCTCGGGGTGATGCACACAGTCCTGAGTACACCCACACACATCTAGGGAAAAGCTACTGTACATTTACAATTTTAAAACCTCAAAATTTTATTTAAATGGTGTTAGAAAATAGGCTTTTCTAGATTTTGAAATTGCAATATCTGAAATCTAAGGTAAGAAATGTAATGGAGGGCTAAAAACGTGTATTTGAGGCACTTGTTCACAGAAGAGCCAATTAATTATTCATCAGAAAGAAAAGACGAAGCTGGAAATGAACAGATTTCATAATGTGTCTGCCCTTAACATGTGCACTTTCGCAGCGGTGCCCCGGTGCTCTCTCTGAGTCATTCATTCAGTTGTGTCTCTCCTTTCTTTTTCCTGTCTTTGTTTTAGCTGTTTCTCTGTGTCTCTCTTTCAGTGTTTTTTTTGTTTTTTGTGGTGGTGGGTTTTTTTGTCTTTTTGAATGTCCCCCAAAGAATGGAATTAGGGAAACCTAATCAAAGCAGCTCAAATCTGGTTTACTTACTACTTTACAGAGCAAACTTCTGCGAAGAATCCACATTCCCCAACCTCTCCTTGTGGCTCCCATTCTATGGAAAACACTCCATTCAGGCTTTTACTCCTGCCACCCCATGACAACTGCTTTTCTCTGTATCCCCAGTGACCATACCTCTGCCAAACTCACGGCCAGTTCTCAGGCCTGGTTCCTTTAGCTACCACAGCATTGCAGTCTTCATCACAACCAAGGTCTTGCCTGGTCCTGTTTGGCTTCATGGACATCACACTCGGCTGGTTTTCCTCCCTCTTCACTGGCCTCTCCTCTCCTTCTGCCGTTTCTTCCTCTCCCTGACCTCCGCATAGGACTTGCACCAGAGCTCAGTGGCCCTGTGCCCTCTTCTATCTTTACACTCACTTCCTTGGGGATCTCATCCAGTCTGGTGGCTTTAAATAACATGCACATGCTGATAAATATGAAGGCATCCAGACTCCCGTCTCCCTGCTGACTCAGCACTGACACCTGGATGCCCAAGAGACCCTCTTTTTTTAAATTAAGTTTATTGGAGTGGCATTGGTTAATATGATCATATAGGTTTAAAGAGTACATTTCTATGATACACGATCTGTATATCGCATTGTGTTCCCATCACCCAAAGTCAAATCACCTTCCATCACCACGTATTTTTATTTCACTGAGAGCTAGTGAAGTTGAACATCTTTTCATATATCTGTTGGCCATTCCTATGTCTTCTTGGGAGATGTGTCTGTTCCGGTCCCCAAGAAGCCTTCTGGACTAAACACTGCTTTCTCAAGCTTATTCACCTCTCCAGCCTGCTCCAGCTACATTCTTCATTTGAAGCCAAATCCATCCTTCACAGCTGCTCGGGTCAAAATCTTGGGAGTCATTCCTGACTCAGCTTGTTCCCTACACATAGCCCATCAGGTCACTGAGTGCCTCTGTGGCACAGATATATCCAGCATTCAGGCACCTCTTGCTACAAGCACTGTTCCCTCTCCCTAGTCTGAACCCCATCTTTACCCACAGGGCTTATGACAAAGTCTCCTAACTGCTCTCCCTGCTTCCACCATTGCTTCTCTACAGTCTATTCTCAACAGGGCCACCAGACGGATCTAAGTCTACATCGGATCGTCTTGCCTTAGCTCAGCACTTTTAATGGTATGCAAGGCCCTGGAAAACCTGGCTGAGCCTCAGTTCCCTAATATGTTCCCCTTTTTGGAAACATATTGCCACATCACCCTTCCTGCTATTTTCCAGGCACACTCCCATACATGGCCCTTTACACCTGCTGCTCTCAGAGCTTAGGCCAGTCTTCCCCCAGATAGGTTAGTGGTCCACTCCCTCACCTCCTCTGCTTCTTGGTTAACTGCCACTTCTGCCTAACTACCCAAAGTAAAATTTCAATGACATCCCCTCGTCTGCTCTCCTTTCTCCCTTGCCCTGTTCTACTTCGCTTTTGTGTTCTGCAAAACTTGTTGGCTTCTAACATATAATGCAGTTCACAGATTTATGTTTACTGCTTATTGTCCATCTCCCACCATTGCAGTGTAAACTCCACATTAATAGGTGTCTCCGTGTTTTGTTCATAATCTATTCCAAGCACCTAGAAGAGTACCTGGTTCAAAGGAGTGGCTCAGTAAACATTTGTTGAATAGATGAATATTCAAAAATCTAGCTGAAAAATTGTACTCAATATTTGCAAAATTTCCCCTAGATTTTACAGATAATACATACTTCATTGTAATGTAAGTTCCTAATATGAAGGGAAATCCACACTGAACTGAGAATTAAAAACCTTGAGCTGAGCCTGGATTCTGCTTTATGATCTGGCCTTGAATAATTTCTTCAACCTCCCTGAGACTCAGCTCCTTCTCTGTGAAATCAGGACAATGTCTCACAGTTTTTTGTTATTGCTTTTATGTTTAAAACCAAATATGATGATGCACAAAAAACTATAAATTCAAAAGTGCGAGATCACATGATTAGAGGAGCCACTCTTTTCTCCTGAACTGGGCCATTTGCCGTGTGCTGTCATTTTTTATAAAGCAAGTGGTAAAAATATACTGTAATTGTAAAGTGCAGCTGCACTCACAGACCAAAATAAATCTGATTAAGACACACTTTCTTAGAGTGATGGTTCCTTGGGTTTTTGCACTCAAGCGTAGAAATCCAGTGACTCCCAGAAGGCACCTTAAACCAGGGATTAACAGGAGATGCCAAAAGGATTTGTGGGGAAGGCATCAAGCCACAGGCTGAAACAAGGACAACAGCAGCTCTTTTTACCTACAGAGAGACCAAAGGAGGTGGTGGGGTGCCCGGGTTTGACCCCTGGTTCACCTACCTTTACTGTGTAATGCCTAACCTCCCCTCATTGGGAAAATGGAGTCAACCCCTAGAAATATTGTAAGGATTAACAGAGCTACCACCTGGGAAGCACTTAGAAGATCTGCGCTCAACAGAAATTCTTTTAGGCAACCAAGTGTGGGGAAACAAACAAAAGCAATGTTCCAATATGCATTCAGTAGGTTGAAGCATGTTCCCTGCCAATTAGGTAAAGGCCAGGGGAGCGGAGGTGGGGAACAAAGCAACTCTAAAACCATGGGGGCATATGAAATATACATGATCTGATTATCCACAGAGTGTGCACTCTCTGATTCAGTAACTTCAGGACAGAGTGCCAAGCAATTCCTGTTCCCCCTGAACCTGAGGTTCTCTCAGTGGGGTTCTGGCACAGCAGCAACCACATCCCCTGGACACCTGTTAGACATGCACCTTCTTGGACCTCAGCCAGACTAACGAGTCAGAAACTGTTGGTCTGGGACTCCCCAGTGTGAGTTACAACAAGCCCCCAAGTGCCGGGGAAATGAACCAAAGTCTGAGAACCACTGTCCTGCGCCATCAACTCCCAAGAGAAAAAGACACTGATGGAGTAGCAAACTTGACTCATTACTGCTTTGTCTGAGTGACTACTTTATAAGGTTTGGCTGCAAGAAAACGTCCTAGAAAACACTGAGTAAATACAGTATTCATTGGTAAATTGCACTGTGTTTGGCAGGACACAATCTTCAACTCACAAGTATCTACCCAGCAATAACTATGTGTCAGCCACCATGCTATTAACTGGGGGAGACAGTAAGAATAAAACACGAGGCTTGTTCCCTGGGAGTTTATCAAATCAGGAGGTATTGAGACCTGGAAAGACGACCAAAAACAGGAAGCCAAATGCAGGGCCTGCTGTCACCACGAAGAAGCAGCTAAGTATAGTTATGGGAGGTTACCTATGCAAGGAAGGATCTCAACAGCAGTTGGTCAGGCATGGCCAGAGGGAAGGAGGTAACAGGGGATGTTGTGAAAGAAGAAAGCTGGGCATGTAACTGGGACATGAGTGTCACTGTGAGGAGTTTGGTCTTTATTATTTTTTTGGTACAGAATTGTTGAAAGTTTTAGAGAAAGGTTGCATTTCTCTATATCCACCAAACTCAGCTCAGGGTGATGACTTAGCAAGAATTTGAGCCTCAGAGAGGAAAGAGGCTACACAGAGGCTGGAAGGACAGACAACTGTGTGGAAAAGAGAAGCGATGAGCATGAAACTGGAGTAAGCGTACTTAGGACAGAATGGACAGGGGCATCTGTGACCAGATCTACAGGATGAATTAACAGGTGAGTCAAATATGGTCCTAGGTTTAAAACTAAAATATATACATACATATATATATGTGTGTGTGTGGATGTGTGTGTGGATGTGCGTGTAGGGGGGATAGATGATAGATAGATAAAGATAGATGATGATGATAGATGATAGATGATAGATAGATGATAGATGATGATAGATAGATAGATAGATAGATAGATAGATAGATAGATAGATAGATAGATAGATATAGATAGATAGATAGATAGAGATAGATAGAGATAATCTTCCTTCAGCAGGTACATGGGGTATGATGCATTTACTGATAACGTGGCTGAAGCTGAGCTATATGTAACATGATTGAAATCTATATCTGGACAGGATGAACTGAGCTGTATATGACCAGTCACTCTCACAGAAACGAAATCACAATCACTGCACTTTAGAGACTCAAACCCAAATAGACACATGGTTATGGAGATTCCTTTAATATGACATAAGATTATGTTTATTCTCATATTTAACAAATTCCCAAACTCCTAAATAGTTAAAATTAGTCAGTGATAAAGACATATCAATGGCCAATTAGTTGATTTGAAAATGTAGCTTTTAAAAAATTCCACATCCTTCATTAGCTATCTGTACCTGAAAACCATTCCTATTATACTGACATCAGGCCAAGATTCCTAAATTCTAAAGTTCATTTTTAAATAATAATTAAAAAACCCTGTTTTCATATTTCAATGTTATTTACTCTCATATGATTAATTTAAATCTTACGTAAGAAAACAGATACAGAACGGGCCTCCCTGTGGAGAAAACCTCAGAATAAGGAGCAGAATGATTAGGATGAGGCAGCTGTATCAAGGTATGAAGCTCTGTCCAAACATTTAGGAAGGCACATGTGGCAGATGCAAAGGCACTGAGGCAAGGACACGCCCAGTCTATGTGAGAAGGGGGCTTGAGGTACAGTGGTCAAAGGGGCATGTCCTTGCTGATCATGGTAGAGATGCTCTTCCCAGTGCATGGGACTGGTGGGAGGGTGTAAGCAGGAGGCTCATATGATCCAACCACCCTTTGCTAATGAATGTATACTTGCATTCTAATGAGTAATGTAAATCTTATCATCTGCATCCAGAGTAATGTAAAAAGCTCCTGACTCATAAGGGTATCTTTGATCTTTGGGGTCCATAAGCACAAGAGCTAATACACATTAAGTATGGGTTAACCTACTTAATGCCATATTTAACAAATTGGGAACTAAGCTACAAATGCACATATTTAATCACTGACTACCTATGCTATTAAAGAAAAAATATCATTTCCATAGATGGGGGATTATGCCTGCCTGCTCTCTTATGTGTTTTGAAAAGGGGCATAGCATGTAGTAAAAGGAAGGAAACAAATGTAACATGATTTCAACACAAATCTTCCAACCAGGATCCACAAAAGTCTGAAAGGGCTGCTCATGGCCAGCACAAGGCTGAAGGGGAGAGAACTTTCCTGATGGGGGGCATGGACACTGTGGGGTCCTCAGGAAGACCTGCTTGGAGCCCACACAAGTCTGGGTCTCCTTACAGCATGCTCTTGGTGTTGGACTTACTCCCACAAAATGATTGTGGTCAAATAAAGTTAAATGATAGGGCTCAAACCCAGCCCTGTACTCCTTTGAAAATCACTTTACACTAGATTTGCTCATGGTTATCTTCTACACTTTCCCCTCCAGTTTTAATTCAATGTTCCTTGTTACCAATGCATCCCTATAAGCCTTCCCAATCATTTTCTAAAACAACCCTGGACTGTCTAAGAACATGAATAGGGGCATGGCCAGTTTTACTGAGTCCCTCTGGATAATGATGTCAGTATGGATGCACACAAAGAGATACCCACATTTTACAGGTAGTCAACACCCAATTGGTAGGAGTGCAGCGAAGGAGTGGAGGGTTGGGTGACATGGGAAATTTGAAGTGTTTGCTAAGTGAATATACTCAGAATTGCTTCTACTTGCCATTTGCAATGTTAGTTTATAATATAAGAAATAAAACACCACTATTTGTCCTATTTTTCTAATCGTACCTTCTAGTGCTGCTCAACGTGAATCCTGTATCCAGTTTATGGATTTATCATTGGTGCATATTTGTAGTTCCAAAGCATTAATTACTCTGTGCCCGCCCACCCTACTTGTTACTAATTTAATCAAATAACAACAAAAAAGTGGGAGGAGCAGCAACAATAACAGCTCCTATTTCAGCCAGCTTAGTTAGATATGCCACCCCCAGGTGACATGCTTTACATGTACTGTATTATTTATTTTTAAAACATAATGAAGTAGCTCAGTGATGGTCCCTGTTTCACAACTAAGACTTAGAGGGTCTCCAAGTTTGCAAAGCTAATATATCGGAATCCAGCCTAACCCCAGGCGACACTCAGAACCACTACAACAGCATCTCCTTCAGGACTGTCTGCTAAGATGCAGCCCACGCTCCATCCTGTATGGAACCCTTGCTCTCCTTTCACTGACATCTCTTTCCTGTGAATGATGGAAGCAGTTCATTTCTGTGCCATATGTATTATACTGAACACACAGTGCCTGGGACTGCAATTTGCTCTATCTCCACCCAAGTCAAGTTCCACATGCACATCTTCACAGGGCGACAAGTCTGGAAAAACAAAACAAAACAGGATACACTAAACAATGTCAATGACAATAGCAATGACAATAATAATTAAAACACCTTTTCATCAATCCTCAGACCCAGTGATCATGAAATTAATACAGAAAGAACGAATCCTCAGTTCTTAGAAAAAAGAGGACTCTCAGGTCTTGCATGATCTAGCCCTTGAATCTCTACATGGACCTTGAGGGCCTCTACTGGTCACCATCCTGCTTCTCACTGGCCTTCTTTCAATTCAGGGAAGGGTCCAAACTTTATTCTTGTCCCAGTCTTTACATACCCCCTTCTCCATAACTCTCTGTCCCTTGATAATTAGTGTTCATCTCTTAGACCCACTTACGTCTCTGTCACTCATGTGCACCTCACACATTAGCCTCTGTGCCAATATTCCCTCTCCCAGCATCCTGACTTCTTCTCTCTTAGCCTTTCCCTCAGCAGCACATCTCTCCCATAAGACCCAGCACCCTGACAGCCGGTAGCTTATCTATTTTGTATTAAGCACTCTGTCCTCAGTAACTGCTCTTACCACAGCAAAGTGCAGTGTAGATAGTACCAGACACAGACAGTAGATTTTCTCGAGTCTTTAAATTGCCATATATGCACAGAACTGTCACAACAAGAAAAGAAAATAATCTATTTTGAACTGTTGCTCTATTTTTATACAAATGCCAATCACATGTTGGTTCGTCTCATGAATCACAACCAACCAGGTTAAATCTCTAAAATACCGATGGTTCGATCTGATCGTACTACAACATAAAATGTAAAAACTCAACAACTTTGTTGGACAGTAAATTTGAAGTGAAAATTCATTCAGAGGCTGGAGCCCACGTTGCATGTCCTGGGTTTCTAATCTGCGAGGAAATGCCAAAGGAACAGCGACTCGATGAGTATTTCAGCGTCTCCACTTCACTTTCCCATGAAAATAGAAATTGCAGAAGTACCGAGAATGAGAAAATTGCTACTTCTTGCAACCAATTCTGACTCTAAAGCTTATTTTTCAAGCAGTGTTCTTACTCTATTATACCTGCTTGCTCACACTGGAATTAACTGGCAAGTGATTTCATTACATATTATAAAGTAAATGCTTAGAGAATATGAATGTATTGATGGTGTATTTGTAATATTTTTTAAGTTCCTGTTTTTAAATAGGGATGTTTTATAACCAAGGCCCACTGGCTATAAAAATATTTCAATCTCGTGTTCAGTTCCTCTGCTGAGAAGCAGTACATATTCTAAGCAAAACAGCACTTACCCTTCCCTCCATGCAATGACTTTCTGCAGATTTACTAATGTTTCAACCACTGGTCAATTCTGTTATCTCTTTTGCTGGCCAACTCCCTTCTTAGTAAGTCTGAAAGCATAGTTGTGAATGCTATTGTTTTAATAACATCGTATTTTGTAACATTTCAAGAGATGCATAATCAATGATGTTTTAACAAAGAGGCTAATAACCAATTCTCTATTAGAGCTAAGTACTTTTAAGCTCATCTGTAAATTATACCTTTTTAGCATCTTTATTGGGTTTCTAGTAATCCTATCTAAAATTCTATGATATGCATAAGCTCTATTGCAGTTAAAAAAGAGGAAAAATTTAAAACATGCACAGAACTTTACCACTGGAAACAATTACGTCCTATGGAAGCCAAAGCTGGGTTGGTTGTCCATCTTTTAAACACATGCTATAATTTACTTCATAGCACATTTATAAATAAGCTAAACCAGTTGATTTAGATACAAATTAGAACTTTTCACTGACTTTAGTTCAAGCAGTGGCCTCAGCTACTGTGACATGGCATTTAAATTTCAGAGTTTTTGAAGAAGACCGGGAAATCCCCACTTCTCCAAGATCTCCTGTCAAACTCTACATCTCTGTAGGTGCTGTAAGTACGGAGCATGGCACAGAGTCTGCCTGAATCATCATCCATATCTTACTACTGCAGTAAAATTTTTCTCCCCATAAAACATAAGGTTTCCTTTTGTTGCTAAAGGGCAAAGATCGTGTCTTCAGAAATCTCTCTGTGGCAAATCACAATTAAATAGCATTGTTAAAGGATAGTTTCCCAAAAGGTACTGGAATGTTCTTCCTGTTACTGCCCTCTGCATTGTACACCATAGAAAATAACTTGAAAACAGACTCCAACACAATTCTCAACACATACGTTGTCCACTTTGATGTGTATATAATATGATTACCAACTACACGCTTTCACATTTTAGAGTCCCATTCAGCCCTCTCTGCTCAGCTCCAGACACCTCCACTTCAATGGCTAATAAACTGCTGACACATAACACAACATAGCTGCAACATCCTAACAGAACAAAAGTGATCTGCTGAACCCCCCCGCCAAACTTCACTCTCTCCCCTCAATGGATGGCAACTCTATCCTTCCAGTTGCTACGTCAACAACTTGGAGTCATCTTTTGTCCCTCTGTTTCTAACACTACTGTCCAATTTGTCAGCAAACCCTTTGACCTTCAGAACATATCCAAAACATGATCACCATCTCTGTAGCATTGTTCAGTCCAGCATCTCTTGTGTGGATCCCTACAATAGCCTCCCATCTGAGCCCCAGCTTCCACCCTCACCTGCACACAATCTGGCAGGGCAATCAGAGAATCCTTTTAAAATGTGGACTGGAATCATGTATCTTCTCAAAACTCTGCACAGTGAAAGCCAAAGTGCCCTCCCAGCGGTCCACAAAACACGGGATTTGTCCCCCATTACCACTCTAACGTCATGACTTCATCGCCTATGGTATATGCCCCTGTGCTCCAGCCACAATTAGCTTCCGTGTTATAACTTGAGAATATGAGGCATTCTCATACCTAGGGGCCTCCTCGCCTGTTTCCTAGCTCCTCTCCCAGGTATCCAAGGCTAACTGCCCCATCTTCTTGAAGCTTTAGCTCAGCAGACCCCTCCTCAGTGTAGCCTACCCTGACCACCCTGTTTTGAATTTCAAATAGTTCATCCTGTCTTTTCATACCTATCCTTCTAACTTAGCTCTGTTTTTCCCCACAGCTTTTATCACCTTCTATTCTAGGGTGAGATGGGATTAAATGGAAAATAAAAGTCAACACTTTTTTTTCTAAATGCTGATTTAACCAGATATCTACATTTATATCATATAAATATGAACCAGTTGTTATGAAACTTTTCTCAAAGACTGTTCTGCTTTAATCACAAGAAACTAGTAAGTATGATGGTACTTGCTACAATAATTCATGTTTGCTTTAGTATTTTAAGGACAGCTGGTCAAATTTTGTAGAAGTTTCCTTAATAATCATGGAATCCATCAAAGTATTCACTAATGTGACCTTTTCATACTTTAAAAGCACTACAGTTTTGAAATAAACTTATATTCTATCTATTCAAAGAGCCCACCCCCAAAGTGCATTTCTACAGTATGGCACTTGAAAACTGATAAAAATGACACACTTCTTAGCATGAGTACCAAAAGAGAAATTTTAATGTGTTACCTTATAATCCTAAACAGATGACATTTTGAAGAGTTACTACCCTTCCCTCAAAAAGGAGTCTTCATTTCATCACAATGATTAGAATATTGTTTCTTGGTATTGCTTCAATATATTTCCTTTGGCACATGACCATCTCTCCCATTTTTAGCTTCCTGACATTTCTCAAACTCCTTCATATTTATTGCCAATCCATTTTTGAATAGAAATAAGGTAATACAAATAAGGGCAAAATTAAATTGAATATGAAAATAGAATATGAATAAAATAGAGTGAATATTATCTCAAGACACAAGATAAAAACAGTCTTCCGTATCTAGTACAACAGAAAAATCAGGGCTAAAATAAAATATAAGACTGGTCAGACTTCAAGACTTAGTTATGCAGCTCAGATAGGATCTGGAGGCTCTATACTGCCTAGGGCTCCCTGCTTTAGCAACTCTGTTTTCTCACATTTCATTTTACCCTTAAACTTATATGAAAAGATTAATGTGTTTAAATCACGATTTCCTAATACAGTTGAAAGTTTTCTCTTAAACCAAATAAATCATATATTAATGTTAATGTACATTTTCTGTGGTACCCAACACAGTGTTATGCAAATAGATATTCAATAATAAAAGTGTTGATTGCCTAGAAATTGCTGTTCCTTAGCATAAATAACATATCCTGAAAACTATTATCTTTCAGAATTTGAGGGCTGTGGATTGCAAAGGATTTTACTTAATGGGAATAAATAAAATTATGGGGCCAGATATATCACGATGGGATCCCATGCACAACAGCTGCCCTAGCTTCCAAGCCAATTAGTTTTGACTGATAAAAGCATTACATGGAAAGATGCTACTAGGACAATGAAATCATTAATAACTTCCAGCAGTAAATTCAATTATTAGGACAACAGGTGCTTGCATATGTGTTACATGGGCAAAGCAGGAGGGGAGGGAAGCTTTCTTTCTATGCTGATTTTTATGAAAATAAAAAAATCTGAGCCCTAGAAGCTCAACTTAACAATATCTAGGTAAATATCAATGTGCTTTAAGTACATAAGCAGCATAAAATTGTAATTCCCATCCATACTTTGCTTCTTCTACCAAAACACCACTTCTGCCTAAATTTGAGAATATTATAATCATATTTTTCTATAGAAGGTGACACACAATGAAGAATAGTCTGATTTACAGCTGTCTGAGACAAAGGGATGGTTTCATATCTCCAAAATCTCGAACTCCCTCCACCATCCTTTATGAAATAGGCATGGTAGGTATTTGAGATCAGAAGATGTATACCCAGGGCTAACATATTCTTATCTAAGGTCTAATTTGTGGTCCAGCTAAAACAAACTAGGTTCCTCAATGGTTTGAGCCTTCTCGATTTGTTCATCACAACTGGATCATAAAATACTTGCAACTTTTTATTTCATTGCTCAGGTCAGCACCTCCACTTCCTAATTATTCCCTGATTTGATCTGTCTCCATCAAACACAGAAACACACACCTCCAAAATGAGAGAGGGGCGCTACGAGCTGACTCAGGGATGCCACCAGCAAGGGTCTTCGCTGAAATCCAAGTCAAGGAAAAAAAGGCTTAACTCACAGTGTCAAATCATCATTTAATTTTAAAGGGAGACAAGTGATGCCTCTTCTTCAAATGGATTCTGCAGTTATTTAGGAGAAATCATTATTGTACACCAAGAAATGTGGAAGCCAAACACAAGTGAGAGATTGCATTTGGATGCTTACAAATTCTCTGAATAGGACTCATGTAAAACAAATGCATAGAATCTTACAACCAAGAAAAGTGAAAAGTTTATCCAAAAGTGTCATCTTGCTTATCCAGGATGATAGCTCTACTTACTGGTCTCAGCCCCTGCCTGGCTCTCTGCAGAGCTGGGACTGGTACTCAGGCCGACTTTCCTGGTTCTACCCTGTAGCCGTATCGTCTTCAGCAGATCTTCTCAACCATGAGGCTGCTGACATTAGGGGCAGATAACTCTTCGTTGTGGGGCTCTCCTGTGCACTGAAAGATGACAGAAGCGCCCCTTAACTCTACAGACTAGATGCCAGTAGCATCACTACCCATCCTCCCCTAGTTGTGATGAGCAAGTCTCCAGTCAGTGCCAAGTATCCCATGGAGGCAAAATCATCCACAGATGAAAACCCCTGGTCTATGGTGAGTTACTAACCTGTAAAGGAACAGTTGTTGTTGTTGCTGTTGTTAGTAATCTATAAATGGGGCTAACAGGAGATGGAGAAAGCCATATTCACTAAGGTTCCTTTCAGGAATAATACTCTATTGTTCTAAAGTTCCCTTTTGTTTTGCTTCGGTTCGTTTGGTTTTTTTATAGTCCATCTGTTACTGGCAGAGGGAGATTTCAAGAGGCTTGAGATGGGAAGAGAAAGGAGGGAAGTTTGCCAATAACTCTCGAGAAAAAGGAAAATGAAAGAAAGGTGCAGAGAAGTGGTATAATCATCAACTTCTTTAGCCTTCAATAAACTGAAGAAACTCCTGATATAATTGAAATAAGTAGCTTATGAACAGAGAACCACTATGGAAGGCAGAGATACCCCTCAGGGATGTCTACATCCTGAATCTGGGAACCTGTGAATATTTCACGTTACATGCAAAAGGGAGTTGAGGTTGCAGATAGAATAAAGGTTGCTAACCAGCTGATGTTGAAATAGGGAAATCATCCTGGATTATCCCAAGCAACTCACAAGGGTCCTGAAAAGTGAACAGAGGAGGCAGAGGAAGAGGTCAAGCAGATGTGATATGAGGAGTCAACCAGGTGTCACTGGTTTTGAAGACGGATGATGGGTCCCCAAGCCAAAGAATGTGGGAGCCTCTAGACACTGAAAGAGACAAAAAATGGATACATCCTAGAACCTCCGGAAAGGAACACAGACCTTTCTGAAACCTTGATTTCAGCTAAATGGGACCCATGCTGGACTTCTAACCTAAAGAACTGTAAGACAATAGATTTGTGTTGTTTAAGCAACTAAAGATAGAGTAATTTGTTACAGCAGCAATAGAAAACTAATTTAATCAGTTATAACTGATACAGTATGTGAGGGCACAGGGCCTGGTCACAGGGAAGCTTGAGCAAGAAAACTATCAAGGACTATACAGTGGAAGACACTCATGGCTCAATGGTCATATAAATGGGAGTACAGCCAAGGTAAACCATCTATGAAAATCAGGAGGCCCTAGATGACATCTATGATACAGGAAATTAAAAAATAAATCCATCTCAGAGACCCATTGGGAGAAGTTAAGGAGATTTTGTATATAATGTGTGGAGCACAGTGCCTGGCACACCCTAAGTGCTCAATAAATGTTTATCATGGATATCATACTGCAGTTTCCCTATGAACAAATAAAAGAGCTCTGGCCATAATGGAATAATCTTTCCTGTGCTGGCCTGATAACAAGCTGCACTACTGCTCATGCAAAATGCACAGGGAGATAGAGGGATCACGTGCCATTAGGTCTCTCTTAGAATCCTAAGAATGATCAATAACTGTGTGCTATTCTGTGTGGTCCCAATCGATACATGATTCCAGTCATCATGAACTCACTCTAAGTCACTGCTTCCCTGACACCTTATCAGGAGCAGCAGATAAGCTGTAACAATTTTTCTGGGTATCTGCAAGCACATCTATCATTGTGACAAATGCATGATCCAGCATTAAATTTTCTCTACCCAGCCTCCTTTCAACATCACAAGTCTGTATGTAATACCACATGATGCTGATTCAAGCTCGCAGTTTAATGCCTCCTGGGCTGCCAAGGCCAAATGACCTTGCCTAGGAGATGCAGCTGGCTGCCTAGTGCAGAATATATGGTGAATCCTGGGATGGTTTCAACAAGTTGTTATTCCAGAGAAGCATGAACTTGCTAGAAGCTGCAGTGCTAATTTTACATCATGTTAATTCTAGCCAGGAAAATTGCCCTTTGCTCAGACTTTGGACTGATTTCAGAAAAGAAAAAAAATTCAATAATTATTTGAGGCAATAAGTAATTGCTGCTTTTGTTTTTATTTGTGGGAAGAAAACACAAAATCACCGAAAAATATTACAGGCGAAGAAGAGGACGGCAGATTATTATAATCAGCCAATCAGAACCTTAATGAGTTGTTGAAGACTCTCGCATCCGTGAAGTCGGGCAGCTCTGTTCCATTAACAGGATGCTCTGTCACACTGGCAGAAAACTTGGAGATGACTATTTGAGAGACAAACAATCCTCATTTTTAGAATTATTGTGTATTAGAACTGAGAGTAACTTGGAAGACCAATCACCTTTTTCCCTTAGTGACAGACAGGGAGACTCGTGAGTTATTCATTCATTCAACAACATCTACACTCAATAAGCCTGTGTGAGTATCAGACAGTCAGACATGGACTCCTGAATCACACAGCAAGTCAGCTGCAAAGCTGTGATCCTAAGCCAAGAACTTTCACAGATCAGAGCATTGCCAACTTATACTGTGACTTAAGAAAATAATCTATTTATAAGTCAGAAGAATATATTAAGAACGGAAGTAGAACCCAAGTAGTTCTGGACATCTAAAATTTCTCATTTCCTGATTTGACTCACATCAGAGTCTTTCTGAACCACCACAGAGTCAGTACCATGTGCAGGGTCTCATCTTTAATCAACCAGGAAAAACCAACTGGGCAGAACTGGAGCAGCATGAACAGACTATCAGGATGGAGACTGCCTTTGATATTTATGATCACACAGCAGCTAATCGATGTTAGGATGAAAACCCCAGGATGCCTGCCTTTAGAATGTTGGGGAGACCTTGCTGGGACATGATAACCACTGTGCAAATACCCACACACAGACTGACTGTGAGTGGAAAGTGGCCATGCTGGAGTCCACTGCGCCGATCAAGTGGCCTCACATAGAGGGCCTGAAGGACTGCTCCCCACAAGCAAGAGTTATCCGGCCCATAATGCCAACAGTGCCGAGGGAGAGAAACCCTGCTCCACCTGAAAGCTGGCCGAGCTTGGTGGCCAGTACCGCCATTGAAATGGAAAGACAGTGACTCTCATGACTTCGCTGTGCAAGCAAAAATATTGGAGACCCAGATCTGCTAACCATGAACATGCTTTTGCAAAGTTCTCTGAATTCAATAAACTGGATGATAAATTAAAAGTTCCCTTAGCTCAATCTCCTATGAAAAGGATGTGTTAAAAATGCATCAAGTGCTAGACTGGCTTAGACAAAGCAGAGCAAGAAAACCTGTCATCTTCGTATCTCTCTGTCTGCTAACAGCTACCCCTCTGCAGCATCCTGTCCTGGGGAATTGGCCCAGGATCTGCTGGGGCAAGAACTGGGAGGACAATGAAAGTCAGTGCCAGGAGGGAAACTTCCACAAATTCCAAGTCAGATACAGAGGCCAAATTTACTACTGACTGATCGAGACCTAAGTTTGTCACATCGACTTACAGAAAATTAACCTTTGGTGGAGACTCAGAAATGAGGCTGCCATGTAAGCCAACAATAATGGACTGAATGTTTGTGTCCCCTAAAAACGCATGTGTTGAAATCCTAGCCCCAATATGATAATATTTAGAGGTTGGGCCTTTTGGAGGTGATTATATGATGGTGGAGCCTTCATGAAATGGGCTTATAAAAGAAACCCCAGGGAACTACCTCACCTCTTCTGCCATGTGAGGGTACAGCAAGAAGATGGCTGGCTATGAACAAGAAAATTGGTTCTTATCAGACTATAAATAGTACTTAATCTTAGAGGCTGTAACCCCCTCCCCATTTTAGAGAAGGAATCTGAGGCTCAGAAAAGTTAAATATGATGCCCAAGTTCCTATAGATTATCTAAGGTCAATATCAAAATGGAAATGCTGAGTCACTAGAATCTGACCACTCAATCTCACAAAGTGTTCTTTGTGATACATATATCACAAAATATCTATATATATTGCCTTTGGGGAAGAAAATATTTTAACATTAAAAATGTTCACTTCTCATCAAAAATATTCATATTGCATAGAATATATAAGCAGTGGTAAGCCCACTACAATTTGAAATAATTAACCAAGCTTATCAATGTCAAAGTAATATTTCTAAAGTTTATGACCAAACAATAGTCTTTATTCTCAAATCCACAAGTAGAGTGAATGTGACAATATGAAGTAACCTGACTAGGCTAAGTTAGTCATTTGATTGTAGCTTTGGTTTCATAACCAGTGACCTACTTTGAACTAGCTCATTCTCTGTATTACTTTGAAGCAAATCTACAAAATATATTCAATGAAGGCTTAATTCATGGATGCCCTCCTTTCTGTTTACCATTTAACTTCTTTTAGAACTATCTAATTTGTAACAGTCCATATTTTTTTAAAGAGAAAATACTGTGAAATCTTTAGAAGCTGAACTGACAATTTACCAAGTTCTCATAAACTGTACCAAAGATAGACTTTCTGGCACCCTCTAGAGGCTCAATTTGTGTCTCTGAGTGATCTCCATGGAATAGTTGCTGCTTCCTTGCAATGTGGTTAATGTCTTAGTAATTTAAAATGAAACCAGTCTTCACAACTTATGAGACTTGAAGTCAAATAAGAATAAAGGTCAATGGCAGTAGTAAGAATTTTCACTGGAAATTTTCCTGGTTTATTATTGGGAAGGAGAAATGATTAAACATTTTTTAGAGGGGGTGGGTAAAGAAGTAGTATGATTTGATTTGATAATTTCTAGATATTTTCTGCAGAAAATCTATTCATTCCTCAATAGTTATTCAATGATCTCTTGCCTATTTGTTCAAAACTCATATGCAATAAACAAAAACCAAAGGGTAGTTCCAAAATGTTTATAATGTGTGAGGAAGAGCACACTCATGCACAAGTATTTAGAAGTTAATTAATATCAAGATGCTACCTGAAATGACCTGAATTGACACTTTAACATGGAAACAGTTACTCTAATCCATGACCACCTTTTCCAAACCAAGCAAGAAGCCGGCAAACAGTGAACTGTGGTGCACTTGCTCCCATGACCAGGGCATGGACAGAGACTTATCCTGGGAAAGCTAAGGTTTCTTCTCACTAACTGCTATATGTTTATCTTTCAATGTGAATTAGGTCACAAGGAGATTTCATTGACTCTCTATGAGTTTATCATCTAATCAAAAATTTAAATCAAAATAAACATATTGCATATAAGTCACCTCTCCATTCTAAAACAATTTTAAAAGATTGGATGGAACTAAAAATATAGCATCTTCTTATTTGCTGCTAGAGCTCAATGGTCAGCTCTATTCCCTTGGGAAAACTATGTCATGTTTATGATTGTGTATATATATATATAAAAGTAAATATATATACATATACATATATACACACACACACACACATATATATATATGAGAGGTTATATTATAATCTTTCAACAAGGTGACTTGGGTCACAAATGCATTTCACAGAGAAGAATTCTACTTCTACAAGTCTACAAGTTTAACACAATCATACAGCTAAAATTAATATAATCATATTTCTTCAACAAATTGATTCTCAACACACATATACATATCATTTAAAAGCATATACATATTTAAACAAAATAATAAGATAACTTTACATAGAAAGTGAAGCTGAGAGAAATAGCCCAAGAGTGTGATTTTGATAAAAGATTATCTTAAAAACATACCATATATTTGTAAGCATTTAATAATGCTATGGATTGAAACAAATACTCAAAGCTAGCGTTGTTTTGCTTTGTACCTTTACCATTTTAGTTGACCTTGAGTTGTAAACATTTTCTAAAGTTTATTATGGTGTCTCTAAGTTAACTTTTAAAAGTAAATTAAATTGTCACTATAACTCAAGCATGAAAGAAACAAGCCATATTGAACATGCTGATATTTGATCCAGAACACACGCTGAAATCCCCTTATAGTTTTGATAGTTAATCCTAAAATTCCTTTAGGATTTATATGTAAACATTTATGTTATCTGAAGATATTTTTAAACATTTTTCTTCTTTTCCAATTCTTTGTTTCTTCTGTCTTTTCTTATCTTATTGCGATGGCTGAGGAAAAGTGGCGAGAACACAGAAGTGGTGAGAAAGCATATTCTTTTGTTTCATGATTAAAATGGCACTATAAACCTAGATATTCAGTATTACTTGGGTTCAGAATATTCTCTTTAATTCCTAGTTTACTAAGAATTATTAATTATGACCTAGTATTGAAATTTATTGAAAAATTTAAAACACTGATTGAAATGACCATTTATTTCTCTCCATCTGTTACTGTGGGGAAATTATAGTAACCATTGGCTGGCCCCCTCTTTGTGTCCTCAGAACCACCCTCTACCTTTCCAGTTCTGTCCTGTTTCATGGAGTTGCCTTGGAGGCAGTTTTCTGTGCATCTGTAGCCCCAAGCTTCCGAGTTCAGCCAACCAGAGTCCCTGGCAATAGGCGATAGGCTGTGTAGGAAAAGAATGCAGAGTATTGCTCTCCCTCCTCTCATCTCCCACAGCCTCTCTGGCAGTTGCTGCATCCCATCCATGGCTCTATAACCTGCTGGATGGGTCTCTCCCACTGGAAAAATCCAGAGCTAGGATTCTTGGGGCCATTTCTCAGTCTCAGCACTACTGACATTTTGGGACCACATAATTCTTTGTGTTGTTCCTCAGTTACTTCTCTGCTCTCTTGTTTGAATTCTCAGCTTTTCTCTCAACTATATAACCAATACCCTACATTAAATTCTCTCTGCTGTAAATGCTGATGTCATCTGTGACTGAGAAAACAAACTTCTATGACTAAATCATGCTCGTATTCTTAGGAATGACTTTAGATGCATATTGTAACAGCTGGCTTTTATCTGCTTCCTTTCATTTTACTCTGTTGCCTCCCTTTTTGTCTAATTTCTTGAGATGAACACATGAGTCATTAATTATCAGTTATTATTGTCTCCCAATATATGCATTAAATGCTAAATATTAATCTCTATGTACTACACTGGCTATATTCTTTGAGTTTTACCATTTGCTGTTTTAATTGGTATTGTTATAATCATTTTCTAAAATTTATTATGATATCTCAAAGTTAACTTTTGAAAGTAATTTTGAACTATCCTTATAAATCAAGCATATAATAAATTATCCATATTTAATCTGCAAAAGAAGCAACTTTCAAAAGATAAGGAAGTAATTTTTAACTCTCAGTATTACTAATAGTTGAGTATGCTTGGAAATATTCCCCAATATCTAAGGTACCTATTATTGAGAAGTTTGTACTTCATATTACTGCCCAGTTCACAGCTGGAAAATAAGTTTGAAACAAAAATTCCTCACTTTCAAGAAAAATAATCATCATCATCGTATTCTGTTGGAAAGTATTGCTGATCTTAAATTCAAAGACATGAGAGAATCAAAATGGGAAGGACTAATGCTTGTTTTGTTTGGGAGAAGTGCTATGGTACAAAGGGAAGAAAAAACACAATTTCAAACTACGGACATCAAATTCTATACAACTATATATAAATCCACTGAACAACTAAACATATGTAAGCACCAAAGAGCGGCACGCAGAACTGTGAGACTTTCTGTTTGACAGAATCAAATAAATACATCTTTTCTATAAGAAAAGAAATGCAGAAGCTTCTTTTTTCATGCTTTCTTCTTTTAAAAGCACCTTACAGAATAACTTAATTTCATACACACTAAGAAAGAGGAACACAAAAGGAACAGAAATTTTGGAAGCCATCAAAAACACAGTCAGAGCTGTGGTTGTATCTTTTCTGAATTGTTTTTCATTTTATATTTGAAAAACTGCATTAGTGGGGAAAGACGGGGACAGAAAGGGGCTTTGCTTGGGGCGATGGGCGGGTGACGCAGTGTGCCGATGATGTTTCATTGAGTCGTACAGTTGAAACCTATATGGTTTTGGGAACCAATGTCACCCCAATAAATCCAATCAAAAACTACATTAGTGTGTATGAACAAACATGGTATAACAGAGTTTTAAAGTACTCTAGTATAAATATTTTCCTTGGTTCTGTTCCCTAAAGAATTTCTTCCCTGTCTTCCGTGCGCCCTCGCCTCGCCACTATGTGCTATTTCTTGTAAAACCCCACTCACCTGTCCCTGGGATGAGCTCCCCAGAGAGAAGGTCAGGTCCATGTTAGGCAGGGTTCAGAGGAGCCCAAGAAACAAACAGCACCTGTACTTCTGTTTATTCCCATCTCGGGGAAGGTCAGTGCAGAGAGTGCAGGGGAAGCAAATGTTTGGCAGTGTCCCAGCACCCAGATCTAAAAATCACAATGCCTGCGATTACAGGAGAAAACTCCCCTGCAGCTTGTGCACCTGCGAAAGTGACTGGGAGTTATTTCCAGGACCCTGAGCTGAAGTTTGCAGCTTGAGATGCACTAACCCCAAAACTCGGCGTCTGTGTTTTCTTTCAGATATTATTTCCTAAGCGCCACGGTGCGTAGGCAGCTGCCCAGCCGAGGCTCTCTCCCGCCCAGCCTCCGTGCCGCCCTCCCCCAAACTTCTCACACCCCAGGAGAACAAGCTGCTCCCCTAGGGAGCAGGCAGGCGCGGGTGAGGCAGGGCCACATCTGCAAGGTGCTAGGAGAGATGCGGCCTCCGGGGAGTTCCGCCGCTAGCCTGGATGTCTCAAATTAATAACATTTTTCATTTCTGTCTCGGCAATTACACTGGAAGCTTTTTCCAGGGCTCTTCAAGGCCTCCTCACTCTCTGATTGCCTCTGCCAGCGCCAGCAGCCTGGCGCAGGAGAGCTGCCTGCAGAGCAGCCTGCGGTTTCCATGGAGACGGTGCCCGCAGGAAGCGATGGAGAGGCAAATGCCAAGCGCAGCGGCCCGACCTGGCCGCAGAGCCCGGCTCCCGAGGTCCTCGGATGTCAACAAGCAGACGAAGGGAACAAGGGAGTGTCTGAGATGCCAAAGAGGGACGTTTAAAACTGGCAGGTGTCTCTGGATGTGACGCGCACTGCGTCCGCCAAATGCAAGGCAATCAGGTCTTCGGGTTTATTTAAAAGATAATACATGTGCATGCACGTGTGTGAGCCTATACAGGGAAGATGGGATCTTCTCAACATCCGGGGACAGCATTTCCAGTAAAGTTCATTCTCATGGAAATATCGAAAGCCAGCAAGATGCCTCTGGAGTGTGCGACCACTTTATCTGAGAGCCATTCACGCTTCGTTCTGTGCTACTGAGACTTTGCTATTCGTCTCTTCCTACATGGATACAAAATCCTGTTTTTATTTTTTGTACACTACTTCTGAAGCAAGTTGGGTCCACTGATAGCCCCGTAGGCTCGCCAAGGCGAACTCCTAGTGAAAGTATATATGCAAGCTGTCCAACCCCGTGCAAAGGGCCGGCCAACACTTCTCTGTGCTGTCCGCCAGGTCCCGTCCTTCCCGACCTCTAAGCATGCAGCAGGACGGGACTTCCCTCTCCCTCTGAAGTGGAGCACGGCCACATAATTCACTCTGCTTCCTGGGACAGGACTGAGTGACAGGTGACCCAGCTTTCCGCTTCCCTTTCCCTACCTCCGTGATCTGGGAAGGATGCACTAAGGTGTGGGAGGCTAACATCAGCCTGGGTCCCAGAGACTGGTATCGTCCAAGCTTCCATTCCCACCTTCCGCCAGCCCGCGCTGAAGATGGACCAACTTCTACACTTTCTGATTTCATTTTTATTCTGAGAGGACGTTTATTAAAGCTAGGAACAGTGAAATAAAGGAAGGGTTTAGGATGGAAAAGGAAAGATCATAGCGAGAGGAATGCAAGGACTGCTGAAATTTGGGAGTTGTTTGTTAAAGAAGCGTAATCTAGCTTATCCCAGTGGATAGACAACCTCCTCGTTCAACCATAAAATACTGTAATTCAGACATTACGCTCATTTGTATGAGGCACCTAGAGAATTATGACAGGTTTTCTATTCAAGGTCACAGTCTGACAAATTAGCAGATGATTAATATAAAGGACAATTTGTGAAATACTCCATAGTAAATAGAGAATAAAATTTTAAGAGTTCACTTTGGGCTGAGATTAAGACTAGCAGTTTTAGTGCAAGAAAGTGGCATTTAAGAATAATGATGTTGAAGAATTAATATATCAAGAAGGCGGCGTTCTACCACAGGTAAGGCGTGACCGACATTCTATGACATACAATAAAGGCTCGCCAACTATTATCATTATTATTATTATTAACGTGAGAAAACTGCAGGGCCTATAGTGTCCAAGAGACTCTGCCTGAGTAGGCCCAACAGGATGTGAATTGCAGAAAAACAACCAAAATTTTTTCAGTATGTGTCCTTTGTAATACTGGGGCATACTTACACGGAAAAAATAAGAACTACTGTTTATCTGCGATTCGAATTTAACTAGGTGTCCTGTATTTTCACTTGCTGAATCTAGAAACCATGGGTGCATCTGAGGGTAGCTCGGGTTGTGCAAGCTGGCCAGTGGCTAGGCGCTTATGAGTCAGTTAAGATGATTCATAAAATAAAAACTAATGATGTTTTTTGGGGGGTTGTAAATGGAAGAAGATAAAGGGTCCCACTTATTTGTTAAAATATTTTCAAAACAGATGATGGAAATGTTTTTTACTTCCCTAAAACCCAGACATGAAACAAAATGCATTAAGTGAGCAATTTTGCAAATTCTGAGTTTTTCATATCTTACGACTGTAAGCCTTCGTTCAGCCAAAATAAAGTGGGTTTTCTCTTTTACTGCTTTTTTGTGATTCTGAGAAAATAATACCCCTTCCCCTACCTTAATCATAAATCCCGGAGATGGATGATAAAAAAAAAAAAAATAGTTAATGCTGACATGCTATTTATTAACAAATCAATTTAATAACCATTCGAGCTTATTAACATCAAACTTATATGCCCTCTCCTTTACTGAGATCTCTGAAAACTTTGAGCAAACATTTAAAAAACTTCTAGTGTTAAAAATTAAATTTGAAAAATGACCTTTATCTTTTCGTATAGTTTTAGTTTTACAAAAAAATTGCAAAAATGAGGGAGAGAAGTCCCATATACCTCACACCCAATTTCCCTTATTACGAACATCTTATATGAGTAAAATATATTTGTTACCATTAATGAAACAGTATCAATACATTATTATTAAATAAAGGCCGCGCTGTTTTCAGATTTACTTCACTTTTCCCTGGAGTCCTTTGTCTGTTCCAGGATCCCACCTAAGGGACACACTACATGCATCCTCATGTCTCCTGGAGCTCCTCTGAGCTCTGGCCGTTTCTCAGACTTCCCTTATTTTTCGTGACCTGAGAAGTTCTGAAAAGTGCTGATCAGATATTTTGTAGAATGCCCCTTATTTAGGATTTGCCTCATGTTCTTCTCATAACTGACTGGGCTCCAGGTTTTTAGGAGGAAGTCACAAACATCAACTGCCATTTTTAACACATAATATCAAGGGTATAAACTAGATTTTTTAATGGACACTTTTAATGAATTGCTTACTTATATTCTTGGAAACTGAATTATATTTTAATGACTCCAATTTAGCATTACCAGCACATGCAGTCTAAAGTAAACATCTGGCCAAGACTCTGGAGCTTCAATCATATAAATGAATTACATTCCAATATGGGTTCTAATATCATTTACAATGAACATATGACATTTTAAAGTAGAAAAAAGGAGTTTCATGAAAATATCAGAACATTACATTTATTTGTCCTTTAAGTGAATTCTATGTAGCTTAAAGACCAAAGTTACAAGTCTAGAGCTAGGTGAAGAAAACAGGACAGAGAATCACTGATGCAGATAAGGAGAGCAGCTACCAGTGACACAGAGTCACAGCCCGCATCCCACTGCCCAGGGCCAACATACCAGCTGACAGTTCTTTAAGTGTCTCAGGGACTTACGTTAATTCTTTCCAGCCTTGCCAACCTTAATCCAATGTATGATTTCCCCCATGACCCAAGAGTTGGCACGTGTCCCATAGTACTAGAAACACCAGAGAATTTGAATCTCTTATTTGTTATTAACCCACTAACTCATGAATTTCAGGGGAAAAGTACAGATGTAATTTTGCAATTATTAATTAGCTCCTCAATTAATGAGATTAATGATTAGATTTAAATTGCCATTTTTGTAGGTCAAAAGCAGTTAGTTTCATGTTAGCAATTTCAAATGGTCCCAATCAACACTCTCAGCAACATAGCTGTGTAGGCCTGGATCTATATTTTTCAATTTCCCAGAATGACTTGTAAATGAAAGACTTTTCAAAGAGTGTACCACCCTTCGTAAACTATCAAGTGTGGTTCCCATTTCTTTCTTTGCATAAGACTCAGAGCCCAAAGCTGAAGTTACTATACACTGTGCTGAATATCAACAGTGCAGGTGAGTATGGTGGCAAGGGGCCAAAATGCCACCTTCCACTGAGCTCACGGGGTGACCAGCATCTGGGAGGACACAGATGACATTTTCAGTGACAAACCTCCAAACTGCTCTCTAAGACTAACCTGTGTCAGTGATGATTTACAGAGAGATTCAAAGTTTAAGAGGCAGAAATATGTAGCCAATGCAGTGCTCCAGGAAATAAACAATTTAATCCAAATTATTACTAAGTGAAAACATATTAAGCATCAAAGGAACCAACTTAAAATAGTCTTGTTAGGTAAGAGGAACCTCCCCAATCTAACGACACTAGTTCACTAACTGCAAGAATTTTGTGTGGAGGCTTTATAATCCAAAAACATAATTTGACTAATGGCATAGCTAATTTAAATCAAAATGGGATTTAAAAGAAGGGGGTGGGATTTTTGTGAAAGAAGTGTCCAAATGTGAAATACGAAAGTTTATAAAAGCAAATACTTCTTTCCTGATTATATTAGCTCTGACATTTCCTGTATGAGATGAAATAAGAGTAAATATGCAATTACTAAAATACTGCTCTTGAAGCCACATAAATTGGCTTCTGATATTTTATTATGTAGCTATTAAAAAATTACATATCCCTGATGCACTAATATTTACTCCTTATAAAACAAATAACAAAATTTCCAACATATATCATTCAAGGTCTTATATCAAGTGTGGCATTTGGATAATTTTGTAGTAACTCCAAATAATTAACTTTTCTTTCAGCTGGCAATACTCGAAATCATAGATAACATCTTCAATTTAAACATAATGGGAAGTGTACTATAAATTCACCTTGAGAAAATAAATTTATTTCTGATCATTAAATAAGATATTTTTCACACTTTTCCCTATTTTTACCAATATTTTCTCTTAAGATAATGTTGATTTTAAAAAATCCAGAAAGTTCCCATTTAAATCAACATTTCCCTTTGTTTTATAGTCCACTACTTTCCTTTAAGATGATAATTATTGTTCCATGAAAACCTAAACTTTGTACAGCTCTATTTTTTATTCTAAAAGTAAGTTTAATATCCTCCTGCAGCAAAATTCCTGGCATATTTGTATTTCATTTACTATGAGACAATCGGCCTTTGAAAAACAACGTGCTATACTTGAGGACGCCAGGAAATGAAGCAACAGCTGACTTGATAGGTGGAAGCATTCTATCCGATCTGCACATGGAAATGCACCAGCTTGTTAACTAATCACTCTGACCTCTGACATTCAATCAGTGACAGATTATGTCTTCCATCTTCCCATTTCAACATATTCTGTGATATGATTCAATGATCATTGTGTATTAAAATTTTATTTTACATGGGCATTCAGAAGCCAGGTATGTGAGTTCCTATTTGTACATCAGTATAGATGAATTTTAAATGCATTTTAATGACCAACCTTCAAATAGGAGATGGGGGGACTGTAGAGGTAATTACAGTTAAATTATGTCAGATGAGGCCTTCATGAGGGGATTGGTGGCCCTATGAGAAAGAGGGAGGGAGGGAGGGAGGGAGGGAGGGAGGGAGGGAGGGAGGGAGGGAGGGAGGGAGGGAGGGAGGGAGGGAGAACAGGAAGAAGGCTCTCACCAGGAACCAAATCAGCAGGCACCTTGGTCTTAGACTTCCCAGGCTAGAGAATAGTGATAAATAAATATCTGTTGTCTAAGCTCCCAGTCTGTGGTATATAGTTATGGCAACCTGAGCTAAGACAGTTTCTTACGGTGTTTTCATTCCCTTCCAAAGTCAGGTTGCACCATCACCACAGACAAGCCACTGGACATGTTTTCCCTAACTTCTGTGCCTGAGGGGAACATGGCATGTTCCTACATTTGGATTTAGGTAGTATTTATGCCCCACAGCTTGGTACTCAATTATCCACTGAGTGCTACAGAGCAGTCTATAGACCTGCTGTTGTAATGTTCTATCATCTTCTCCTAGTGATCCACAAACAGCTTCATAAATTCTGCTGACATAATGATATTCCGTGTAACATCACGCATCTGCATATCGCAACACCTGAAATCTCACATTGCCACTATATTTTTAGCTTACTATGCACAGGCAGCTTAGCTTCTTGATGATGACAGCAAACTTTTCCACGTGCAATGTGTTGAGTACCGTGTGCACATACAGGGATGGCCCACCTGCCTTGACTGCCCCTCTCAGTGCCTTGTACTGGATGTAGAAGCAGCCCTACCTGTTGCCATATAATCAGCAATATCTATCTCTGAAGATACATTAGCAGGGAATGTACAGGTAATAATGCTCTACTTATACAAAAGCTATTCAGCAGGAAAATTTAAATTACTCCTACAGTATATGGGCAGCTATTTAACATAAAGCGCCGGCACGCTAATCGAAACCTAGTAAGTTATAAATAAGAAATAGGATTTTCCCCTGTAAATCACCAAGCAATTCCATCTAAAAAGTAAAAAGAAGGAAAGTCCATGGGCAACCAACAGAGCTGTGTAAGCATAAAGGACACTGACAGAAACTGGAAAAGAGCATCTTCTTTGGGTGGGAACTGAAAAATGCATCCAGCCACCAAATCCTGGACCTGCCACACTTCAATTAGCTAGAATGGTGAATACATAAGAGAAATAGCACGTGTGTTTAAACTCGGGTGAACATCACCTAAGGAGCTTCTCAGGATATCTAGACATGGCAACTACTACTATGGGCTCAAATATCTGTTATGTTGCTTTCAAGATTCTGATCCTCACTTTCAAAAGATAAGATATGGGCAGACAGGTGCCACGACTAGCATGCTATGAAACTCAAAGGAATAACTTCGCTCATGTTTCCTCCCGCACCCTGTTCAAGTCCAGCTGGCACTTTATCGGCTGTCTCCCTGCTCTCCTGCTTGCGTCTGTGTGTCACCTGCCATTCTGTCTGTATAACTGCACCCCTGTAAAATCCATAATCTGCCAGGCCACCAGGAAGAAGGCACATACACTCACATATTGCACTGTGTACGTGTAAAGTGTTTGGGTACAGTGAGAACAGAGCTTGAGTCCTAGCAGCAATTGATTCATTTGAATAGAGTAGACACATAGGAGAAAGGAAAGAATCTGAGACCTGTGATGGGCAATGGCCATCATCCGGGTTTGAAATCCTAGTTTGACAAGGACAGGAGCAGCTAGCTACCCTTCAACTAGGGGAAACGGCTAGGCCACTCGGATGCGGCCGGATTTTCAAGCTCTGGAGAAGCATGCTGTTTGCTACTATTTAAAACTTATCTTCAGCCCAGCTTATGAGTGAATGGATTAGTCAATGAGCGATCAACCAGCCCATTAAAAAAGTTTTGTTGCCGAAACTAATTCAAGCTACCAGCTTCTTCTCACTTAAAATTTCCACACTTTTCACTAGGCGTTAATCAGACTCCCAGAGTCTCTATCAGACTCAGCAGAAGAGTCTTCTGTGCCCACAGCCTGTATCTGACGAGGCAGAAGGGTTGTCACCTGCCACCCAAGCAAGTGTCAATTTCCCCCTGCCATCCTCCTGCGCCTCTCCCTTCACACTGTTTCTTTCTGGGGTTCACATGTACAAGCTAAGGGGCCCCATGAATCTGCTCAACTGCTGAAAACAGAACTATGGACTCACGATACGATTTATCACACAACACTCCCTCAGCCACAGAAAGAAGATTTTAGGTTTATTAGAAAAAACAACTGTATCTGAAACTCCTATAAACAGAGAGCAAACCCATGATTAGCATCTCCTGAGTGCCTAACACTACTATATTAAGAAAAAAGGGGACGTCTGTAATACTTTCAACAATAAAGATATTTTTGTTTTAAAAAGAGAGACATACTCAGTGAGGGATATTAATGTCCCTTCTGTGCTTTCTTCAAAAGTTGTGAGATAGAAACCAAAAAAAGATTATTTTCATGACTTACACATGACTTCTTTCTATTGGCAGGCTGTAGCTGTAGTGATCAGAATTCTCTGAAATTCCGTTCAAAGTATTTAAGGAAATATGCTCAAAAAATGGGAGCCAGTGACGGTTCACACTTCTAAAACTGTTCTGATAAAGCCTTCCAGGTGCCAGACTCAGCAGCCCACCAGGAGGGAAAATAATATTCTGGGGACATTCATACAGACTTCAATCTCTGAGGAACAATAGGGCTTCATCCCACTCCCATTTTAAATAGCTAATATCTCCAAAAAAGGAAACAAAAAATCAGAAGGACCTTTTTTGATCCTGTTTGGTAGGACATAATTTTTGAAGTGGTATAAAGAAATAATAGGACATATTCCACCAACGGATAAAGGAAAATGCTTCCTATGGGCAACACCCAATGGCAGAGCTTTACAACCATGGGCTATTTTATAACCACTTAGTAATGGAGTTCAGAGATTTAGTTTTACAGACAAGAAAAGCTTTGACTCCAACTCATACCAAAAAAATAAAATAAAATAAAATAGCCCTGGCTGGTGTGGCTCAGTTGTGGTTGAGCATCAACTCATGAACCAAGAGGCCACTGGTTCCATTCTCGGTCAGGGCACATGCCTGGGTTGTGGGCTCGATCCCCAGTAGGGGTCGTGTGGGAGGCAGCTGAAAGATGTAAGATGTTCGCTCTCACATCAGTGTTTCTCTCTCTCTCCTTTTCCCTTCCTCTCTAAGAATCAATTAAAAAATCTTTTAAAAACACCCTATTTTTGGAGCAAATCGTAAGTCCCAAGGAATATATTTTATATTTAAATGCTCATCATGATTATGCCTCCAAAGTATTTTCATGTGAATTATCACATCCCATTCACACACAAAAATTGTGAATTTTGATCTCAATGAACAAAAGACAACATAGGCGCAGATGCAAGGCCCCAAGAAAAAGCTGGTACCAAGCACAATTTAGATCCCAGAACTCAGAATCCTAATCTCATGCTCCCTCCAGAGAGAGGCAGAGGCAAGAACCCAAAACAAGCCCAAAGTAAACAAGCAAATCTTAGTTGGTGAACCATTTTTGACACTGAGAGCAAAATTGCACACAGAGCTCACAATGATGAGCTGAGTATATTTACTACGTGCTAATTATTGACCTAGGATTTTAGGGCCACAGGAAAAAGAAGACAGATTCCAATATGGGGTGGGGGTGGGGAGAAGCTTGGTCCTGTGTGAAGATGTCCATTGGATATATGATGCATGTTTATATCTACCTATGTGTATGATATAGAAAAGCATACATTTGCTTAAGAACAGCATCCTAACTTACTGTTCTCAATGAATTTAAAACACACAGAGAAGGCTGGACATGACCAGAGGCCACACAGCGAAGTGAGTACAATGCACAAAAAGTTTCCACCTGTGAGCCCCAGACTGTTGCAAACACCTTCGTCTCACACAGAGGTCCCTAAGCCTGTGCAGGTGCACAATTATGCTTCATGTGGGGAAAGCAAAGGTCAGAATTAGAGAAAAAGGTATGTCATCTTGATTATTTAACAGTACAAGCAGCTAAGGTGTTTTCAGTCCACTAATACACTGGGTTCTCTGCTATGTATTTTAGGGCAGAGTCTCTCTTTTTTTCTTTATTTTGTCTTATTTTCTTCCATCACCATTTATCCCTCATATACCCATCTCCACCTCCACCCCATCCCCCACCACCATCACCACACTGACTCTTAATCTGTCCTCATAACAACCTGAAGACACAGGAATTATTACTTTCCCTCTACCAACAATGACAGTAGTAATTTAACCACTTGCTTAAAAAATATGGAAAAGTTGAGACAGGAACTCAATCAAGCTGTGATACAAATATGAATCTGTGATACAAATATGAATATTTGTATTCATATTTGTATCATACAAATATTCCCTCTACCATTGGCTCCACTGTCGTGGGGGAAGCAGCTGAAAGATGTAAGATGTTCGCTCTCTCATCAATGTTTCTCTCTCTCTCCTTTGTGTATGACCCACAAAATCAGGGAACTACAGAATGCTCCATCCAAGAAGACCCTCCCTAGGAAAATGATATACTACAGGCAGGCTTTAAAATTATGCTTTAAAATATAAATTAATAAAATGAGGAATAAGTTGATAAAACATGGCAAATGCTAATGTAATTACTATAGACAAATAATACAAATCAATATCAAGGCAAATAAACCAGTTGAGAAATATGGAGACAATTCACGAAAGAATTGGGAATGCCTCGTGAACTTAAGTAATATTTAACCTCAGTGCAAATTAAGTCACAGGAAAACACGCTTTCCCCCCTATCTAATTTGAATTTGTTGCTTGAGTTTGTTTTTTTAATTATAATACCCAGTGCTGTCGAAATTGTGGGAAAATTGGCATACGCCTACCTTGCTGAAAGAAATATAAATTATATAACCTTTCTGAAGGACAATTTGACAACATATATCAACAGCCTTGAAAATACTGAGTTCTTGGAATTAACCTAGAGAAATAACCTGATGAAAACTACTTAGCTTTAATCACAGCATTGTATATACTGACAAAAAAATGAAAATGTCATCAATATCCCAGAACAGCAAGCTATTTAAGTAAAAGATGTTACAAAGGTACGAAAAACAGACACTAAAAATGAATACCAATGAAAAGCCCTCTTACACGTTAAAAAAGTAACAAAACAGAATATGATAAATCTTTTAAATGCTAAATGTAGAGTCAGCATTTCTGATGATAAAAATAGAGTCATTTCTGGGGCTTGAGTTCATGCATGAACTTCAATTCATTTTTATCATTTCTATATTTTCAAATTTTTAATGAGTATGCATTACTTCTGAAAACAGAAAAAACAAATTTTTTTTGGAAAAAGAATATTTCACTCATGTGCCGTTGAGTTCTCAAGAAGACACCAGCTTGCTAAACATACTCAGCCCATCTCAAATTAAGACAGAAAACCTAGGGATGGCACTGATTTGAGTATGCGGAAGATGCACTCCATGGCAGGCATCCAGATCATTAATGAAATTCATCCCAAAGCAAATATATAGTATTATTTTCAGAAATTCAAAGGCATGCTTTTTTCTGTGTATGAGATATCCAACTATGATATATTTGATGAAAATGTAATATGAAAGGAACAAGCCGCTTGAAAGCCTGCGGTGAAAGCGCTGCTCTGTGTCCGTGCGGGTGCGGCTATGTGCTCTGGGTTTCATACGCGGTACAGTTTCCTGCCTTGACTTTCTTCTTAACCTTCAGTACCACGAATACGTCCCATACAATTATTCTTTGAGAAGATAATTCATAGCTGCACAACACTTCTTTGGATAGAGGTGCCATGATATGTCTAGGCACCTACTATGGCTTTCACATTAGCCTTTCCGGCCGAACTCCAGCCAGACAATCTCAGACACACGGGATGTGCCCCCAGCTTCCTGCACCACCTGAAGTCCTGGGCGAATGTGACATGGTTTCTACTGTCTCTGAGATGGCCCGTTACACCTGTGTGACTTTCTGGAGAATTCCTCCACCTCCTCATGCAGGGACTCTCCAGAAACCATGCTCAGCACCCGTGAGGACTGTGTTAGAAAGGAGAGACTGGATTTTGGCTCCTTTATGTTTGGGAGACTTGGTTTGCTGCCAAAGAAGTTGCTCTTCCTGGAAATTAAATTATTCTGTGATACTGAAGGTAATAACTGCTATGTTACTCTAATGTTTGAAAGCCCAAATAAAATATTTGAGAGGGAAGAATAAAATTTATTTTAAGAAGTGAGGTTTTTTTAGGTTGAGTAGTCATGCTCGGCGTCAAATAAAACATCCTGTCTATTTGGAAATTCAGTTTTTTCTTCTTTATTGACAGTGTCCATGATTGCTCCTATTAAAAGTTAAAACATGAAACGACAGCCAAACCCTGATTGTCGACATTGAGAGAGAAAACGCTGTGCCTAAACGCCAGCACAGGTCACCGTGTACTGTGGTTTGGGAAGTAAGATTTAGACTTTGCTCTTTTTACGCCCAATTCTCACCACTTCCAAAGCCATCCAATGACTGGCAGTCAAAATCTAGCATGGGGAGTGAGGAAGAAATACTGGGAGTGAGTTATTTTAAAGCTGGCAATACATAAATCAGCTGGATTTCATGGACCATACTCTCTATAAATCAGCCTGGGCATTAGACACTCCCCTGATAATTCCTGATATAGAGTCAAAATACCATGAAATATTTAAAGAGCTCAAGTACTAAGCAAAATACTGTGAAAGCTCTTACATCTGGAATTCCAGAGCTAGAATTCCGTATTCACCATGTCAGGAGGAACACGTCCCTACTTGTGATGCTTCCTTCCAGGTGAAGGGAACTTAACTGACAGCACTTCTGGCCTCTCTCCAGCCCTGCACTTTCCCGGCCTCTGCAGAATGAGGGAAGCAGGGTGGCTGCTCTTCCTGCTCCCTCGGGGGTTCCCCTGCCTCGAGGGAGCAAGGCTTGGGCTCGAGGGCCCAGAGCAGCTCTGTCCCTGTGGGAAGGGAAGGCCAAGGTCCTAGGGTGTCATCTGGCCTCACACCAACCTGCATCTAATCAAAACTAACATTTCACCTCTGGTGGCCACTCCTTTATATTTTTTTCTTCCAATATGCCAACTTTTTCAAAACCTGGGAGGGTTAGTGGGGGTGATATTTATTGAGATCCTTAAACATACCAAACCATCCACATTTCTGCACATTTTATGATTTAAGGTAACTATATACCTTTCTACGGTTTATGTTGTTGCATATTTAAGTGAGAAAAGATTACAACAAGTATGAGAAGATTATGAAGAGGCTCCTAAACCAAAAGAATAAATTATATAAAACCTGTATGCCAAACGCACTTTTCTTAATGCATATCTATTTGATCAAATGTCTAAGGACAGTTGTGATAACCACATTAAAGAAAAACTGTCATTAATGAGAAAACTCCAACCCTAACCTATGCAAGACAAATGGACTTACTAGTTTTAATGACAGAATTAACTATTTCCCTAATCTAATGCAATAAACCAAACAACCCATTTACTAGTCTGTTCCGTATCATTCAAAACTTGTAGTAATTTTGACACTTATATTATTTAACAAAACACAATTGGCTCACCTGCCTATGTTATCCAAAAAACCAGAAAGGTCTTTCTTTTATTATAACATGTATTTTACTCTGGTAACATATAATTGGTGGTTCCCACAGCAACACATAAATTTGAATATAAGTAACCACATTTATTGTCAAAATGTTTTTCTGACTGAAGATAAATTAGTCTCCTGTTACACAGGTCACATTCTATAACAAATTCTAAGATCCATCCAAGTGTTATTATCATAAAATCATGTTGCTGAAGATCAGAGCTCTACCTTGCAGGAGCTGGACATAATCAAATCCAGAGGAGTTGAGTATTTCACTGAAGCTACTAAGAGTGAAATGACATTTGAAAATGACCACTTATTTTCAAAAAAGTACCAATGCACACACTTTTTCCCCCCAAGAAATTGATTTTAATTGGGGGTGGGGTAGAGTGGAGCAGGATGCTGGGGGCCTTCTATTTATGTAATAAAATTAGCTACTTAAGGTTCCTTTTCTTTGTTACAATGATAGTACGATGGAACACACGCCCTGCGGTGATAGAGCAGATATTTAACATTTGACCTCACTAAGAGTGATGCTTATTAAATTGTCTATAATATCCTTTGTACAATATAGATTTTTGTAGAAGATATAATCTTAATCAGTATCAAAGTTCTGCCCTGGCCAGGTGACTCAGTTGGTTGGAGTGTCATCCCTTATACCCAAAGGTGGTGGGTCTGATTTCCACTCAGGGCACATACCTAGGCTGCAGGTTCAATCCAGGTTAGGGTGTTGTGCCAGGAGCAACTAATCGATATTTCTCTCTCACATCGATGCCCCCCCTCTTTGTCTCTCTCTCTAAGATCAATGGAAACATATCCTTGAGTGAGGATTTTAAAAAAAAAGAGTATCAAAGTTCTGCCATTTCTATTAGATTAGAATCTTTTTTAAATTTATCTTTATTATTGACAGTATTACAGAGGTCTCCCTCCTCTCCACCCCCACCCCGTCCCCAGGCCTTTCCCGAGCTATTGTCTGTCCAGGAGCTATTCATATGTGCATATAAATTCTTTGTTAATCTCGTCCCACCCACCACCATCCTGTTAATAAGGGTGCTGGGAGATAAAATTTACTTCTCTTTTACCTTAACTGTTATATACATAAAGGACTGTTATATTGCAGAGTAGAAAATCCAATACATTTTACATGCAAATCTACATAATAAAGTAACATTACAATATGAACAGGATGAGAATATATCCAGTTAGTAGCCTTTGTTAGAGAGCGGTGGCCTATATATTTTAATAATACATAAATGAAGCATAGTATCCATCTTAAAATGTAGGTACATATCTCGTGTTTCTACAAATGTTTACAATTTACAAGCCACTTATATACTCACTTGCTTTATCCCAAAACCTATCTTTTGAGATTTTCTGTCATTTTGTGTCCATTTTATAGCTAAAATACTATGCAAAAATCTGAGCATCACATAAATGGCCCAGAGCTGAGTTAAGAAAAGACAGAGCTAGGATCTATCCAAAGCCAGTACTCTCTCCACATCTTGGCACCTACGTGAAGAAGAATCCAAAGCACTTATATGTATTCCAATATTTATATATATTTTACAATATTATATATATATGCACAGTAGGGCAGAGCTGAGCTCTTTCTCTAGAAATATATTTGTGACTTGAAATGATGATTAACTGAATAAGGACTATCTTTATATGTAATTCCTTTTACAGACAGCTTTTCAAAAAGCTCATCAAGGGATACAGGTGCATATTTGTCTAAGATGGTGATCTTCTAGGAAGCACTGTTTCACTTATTTAGTCATTTTTTCCAATTTGTCAAAAACTAATTGATACAGAGTATAACTTCGATATTCTAATATAGCTAAGACATTTCCTACAAATCAATTAACCATGATACGGAGCTTGAAATTACACTTAACTGCTATGTGATCAAAAGATAAACAACTGGAGGTGTCAAGACTGCACATTTTTGTTATCAGTCTTAACATTTTTAATGGACTAAAAGCACAGTATGATAAAATACTTCTTTGAGTTTCCTGTGTTGAAAGTACTGTTTGTGACTATAATTGGATTCATTAAACCCAGCCAGGCAGTTTATTTAATCAGTAAGCTAGATTGGCAGACAATGTGATAGAAACTATTTATCTATGACACGTTTAATATTTTACATTAATATAAAAAGCTGTTGCTTTGGCACATAATCAGATAAACTTGAAGCCAGCAACAAGTATCACGAACTATTCCCACTCAAATTAACTTTCCACCCATACCTACGTAATGCTTATCACAAAGCCATCAAAGAACGGTGGCCCTGAGGACACTTTCGCAGTATGAATGAAGGAAACCATCATGGGAACCAGTGGAAGAACTGGGCTAGAACGCGTACTTCTAACTTGTAAACCAGTCAGCAAAGGCCCATGGTACCGCATCTTCCACAGAAGTACTGGATTTAAAGGTATCTGCCCATTTTCTCCTGGTGTCTATTTATCCTCTGAAACAGTGTTCAAGTGAAAGGCCCCCCAACCAATCTGTACTTAGAAGTTGAAACTTTTAGAAAGAGTGATACTAGCATCACCAGTTCCCCACTTGTGAAGTGAAAATAACTTTCACAAAGCAACAAGCATAAGTGGGTGTTCCTTATCTTATGGTTAGTCATCAGTAAAAGAAAATAAAAGAACACTTACTTCCCAACAGTTCCTATTTTAGTTCAACTGGCCTGTTACATCCAGATATATTGGTTCATACAAAGCCTACCTGACTTTATGGAAAAATTACAATAAATTATCTTAAATGGAACTTTAATGTTTCTTACATAAGGACAACCTGATGAAATGACTCTGGAGCACTCTCCACCAATTCCACACCGATGCATGCGACACAAAATTGAACTTTGATAAAGCACAACAGTAACTAGCAAGTTCTTTAACATTTTCGGGAAGAGCATTGCATGTTCAATTATATGTCAAAAGTAATGTTATATTTCAGGATAGTATTGCTTCATTTTTAATTTTAAAGGTCATTACAAAAGTGATATTATCCTTAGAAATTATTTAATAAAAATATAAATTGCATTTTCCAACTAATATCATTTGAATGTCACTTTTCTCTCTGATGAATCATTTCACTGGGAGAAGGAACTGGCCTGTATTCTACTGTGAAAGAAGGGAAGTTGATGGAAAGACTGTAATTTGACAGTGCATGACTTTTATTACAAAGAAAACATTAGTGAAACTATAATGATTACGTTATACAACTATACAAACATACAACAAATTAAATAAGTCCTTTCCACAAGACTGTGATACTTTTATTAGAGCAACAACCTCACGTATTTACCACAATTGCCATTCAATTGGGTACTACCATTTTCAATCCACAACATAACACTGAACTCACATACACAATCTGTGTCATTTTCCCCATGCCTCTCGGCTGCTCTCTGTCTGCACCTATAGGCACAGAACCATATCTGCTAGTCTTAAGAATCGTGTTTAAAACTGTAACAGTAGACTCAGAAGGAGAAAAGAGAACAAGCGAACATCTACTTCACATATTGCTTGTTTTTGAAAGAAATTTTATATTAAAACAATGCATTGAGTGAAACAGCGCGTTCAAAGTGCTCTTTAAAGTTCTCTGGATGTGAGGAAGGTGAAACCAAGCAGCACTGGCAAAACCTAATCACACTGCCCACTTAACTCAAGCTCTGTAGACCTTCCTAATCTTCCTGCAGTGCTGAGACTCGTTAGCAGTGTAATTACAGGCCTCCCAAATCTCACCATCAGACTCCAAATGCAGTCATCTTCATTCAAGCCCTGGGATCCTGTAACCCACAGACCACTAAGGATGCCACTTAGCATTCTCCCCAAAACGGTGAAAATGGATTCTGCATGTGGCAAAGGGATTTTATAGCAGCTGAAAAGCAGCGAGTCCGTATTTGAGGATGCCCACCCCTCTCCGAGAGCAAGTCCCCAGAATCCTGCAGTTTCATCCCTGCAATTCGATACTGGTCATATCAGACACTTCCTGGGATTTTAGAAGTGGTACAGCTCCAAAGCCTTTTAATCCTGTGGTGAATTAGTAACAGCAGAGAGAAGTGGACTCCCAGCGCGAGCCCAAGCTACTCGTGCAGGGATGCACAAGGAGGGAACTTAGGCAGTTTCAGCACCTCCCTATTTCCATGGAAGTCGTTGCAGAAAATTCCCAGCCTTTCGAATTCGTCACATAGTTCCTAAAAGTGAAAACCTATGCGTGCCAGGCCCAGGACTGTGTGTACAACGTATCCCTTTTCTTACACCGACACAGTCACTTGCTAACATCAGGCGTGCATGTTAACAACAGCTCTCAAAGCCAAAGCAAACCGGATCAGTTCAACCCAAGCACACAAGGGGGTTAAACCCCTCGGAGCCACAACCTGCTCCTCGCTTTCCACACCCTTCATCGCCCCCACATGTACAGCCAAACACAACTTCAGGCATTTTGGAAGTAACTGTCTTTTGTGGGAACCACACACACACACACACACCCCACAATCCCTGAGACTGCTTTCCTACCACACAGACCAGGGAGGCTGCACCACATCCAATGACTTAATTCTGAGCGTAGTGGCTGCGAGCCGCCGAGCAGCGATCGATGGAAACATTACACACCCGAGCGGAGGCAGGTGGGCGCGCGGGAGCCGCAGCCCTCCCGGCCGCTCATCGCGGGTCACCCGCGCGTCGCATCGTCCCCCGCACGCGGCCGCCGCTCCCCCAGCCGCGTGTCGGGCGGCGCTCCCCCGAGCCTCGCGATCTATTGTCAGCGCGCAGAACCCCCGAAACCCGTGAACCGAGCGGAAAGGGCTCGCTCGGGAACCGCTAGATACAGACCCCCGGGCGGCGGGTCCGGCGGGCGGCGGGGGACGGAGGACGCGGCCATGGATGCTTGTGACTAAGTATTTCCATGTTGTTCTAGCCAAACATCGTAATGACATTGAACGTAAGGGCAAAAGCCTGGAGGGAAGCCCTCCCCACCCCCACCCGCCGCCGCCTCTGTCTCAGGGACGTCATACATGCAGCGGGTATGTTCTGGGGAGGCAGGGAGGGGTATCGCTGGCGGTGCCCGATCGACGCCTCCTCGGGGCAGGTGGGCGGCAGGGAGGGGAGCGCGCGGAGAAGCCGCTGGCTCGCCGCTCCGGGAACGCACTGGCCCCGGCCCCACTCGAGGCGCAGCGTCTTCCCAGAGGGGGCCCGGGGCGATCGCGGTCCTCCCGGGGCTGGCGGGACCGCGCCGCCGCCGCCAGCCGGCCGGGAGCCGAGGACCAGCCCCCCCCGGCGGCGAGGAGGCGGAGGGCGAGCGGGCGGCGCGGGGGACGCGCCCGGCCCCGGCCGCCCCGCGCGGGCCACTCACCGAACGGCGCGGCGCCCGACTGCTTCCTGGCGAACATGCACCCGCACCAGAGGCAGCTCCTCAGCCGGCGGGAAGGCGTGCGCGCCGCGGCCCGGCTTCAGGGCAAGGTCCTGACCTTGCCCAACTGCAGCATCCTCCGCTTTTGTTGTCTGAGCGCGGCCGCGGGACGAGGGATGCCGGCGGGGCGCGGGGCGAGCGCCGCGAGGGAGAGGCGGCTCCCGACGCGAGTGCGCGGCGCCCGGCCCGGCCGCCCCTCCGAGCGCGGCGAGCGCAGCGCCCCCTGCCCGGCTCGGCGGGCTGCGCGGGCTCCGCGGACGCGAGGCTCCCGCGGGCGCGTCCGGGCTCCGTGCGCCGCCGCCGCCGCCGGCCGGGCTGACAGAGCCGCCGCCGCCGCGCCCGGCGCTCCGCTCGGCCGGCTGCCGCCGCGGGCGCGAGCCTGGAGCCAACGCGGCGCCCGGCGCCGAGCGCTCCCGAGCTGCGCCCCGCGCGCGGCCCGCGCCACCTGTGCGGCCGCCGCCGAGGGCGAGGCTCCTCCCGCGGCGCGCCGCAGCCTCAGCCTCCACCTAAGCCTCGGCGGCCGGCTCGGGCGCCCGGCGAGTGAGGACGCGTCCGCCCCGCCGCGCGAGCCTGCCCCGGGCGCCGAGCATGCCCAGTGCCGCCGCCAGAGCGCAGCGCCTCGCCGCGCGCGCTCCACTTCTCCTGGTTTTCGCGGCAGCAGCGGCGGCGGCACGGAGAGGGGCGGAGGACGCGGCTGGGAGCGGCCCGAGCCTCCCTGGGAGCGCGCGCGGCCTGACGCGCGGGGATGCTGGAGAGCCGGCGGGCGCGGGCGGCGCGGGAGGCCCGGGACCCGCGCTGACCGCCGCGCCCTCATCCGCGTGGCTCGCGGCTGATTGTGGGGAGCAGCTGTCACCCTGCAAACAAAGGGGCCGGGGCGGAGGGGGCCCTCGAATAGCTCGTGACTGTGCCTGCCGCTGGCCCAGACGGTGCCCCCCGTCCTGTGGTTCTAGATCAGAGAAGGCAGGGCACCCATCCGCAGTCTTCCGCGGAGGTCACCTCCAGGGCTTAGGTGGCACATGCTGCTCGCAGGTGGGAAGACTTTCTCCCTAAACCAAGTCCCCCTGGTTTTCAGTCTGGAATGGATGTAAACTTTCGGCAACAAAGCCCCCCGTCTAGTCTGGAACTGGAACAGGGTGCAGCCATGGGCTCCCCCTCCTCCGCGCCCGCCCCTCTTTCTGCTCCCGCACCTCCTCTGCCACCCCCTTCCCTTCTCTGGGCGAAAATGGAGCCCTCCCCTTGCTCTTTTCCCATAGCCTCTCTATGCGCCCTGTGCCGTTTTCATCTTCAGACGGGTTTTCTCCATCATCTCATGGTTCGGCAGCTCACCGACTCCATCGGGACGTCTCCATGCCTCTCTTGCTGTGAAATACAGAGAGTGGGGTCACCGCAGTGAAGGGCGAAGTCTCGTTAGGAAACAAGCCCCATGCCGTGTGCCAAGGAAGGCCTCAGGGCCTTCACCTGCGCCTTCACCCTGCAGAGCGCAGCCGGCCCAGGGCCCGAGGCAGGGGCCTCCTGATGAGTTCACGGCTCACTGTCCCTCATCCTGGAGGGCCGAGACTGTCCGGGTTGTGATGTCTCCACAACGCCACCCCCCCTGTCCCCTACCCTACACCCCCAGAGCTGGGTTCTAGACCCAGGAAAGCAGACAGAATACAGGAAATGGGTATCAGAGGGACTTGGGGGCTGAGTCTCAGCAGCAAAGTGCTTCCCCTGTCAGAAAACATTCTTCAACAGTCACATGACTTGAATATTTATTCAGGGCTATTCTTCATTATACTTTGAAGTAAGTTAAAATATAATTTGAAGTAGGAGCAAAGGAGGAAACTTTCAGACAGGTTAAATAGGTAAAAGCAAGGAGCAGCAGATTACACCAGGGCTTTTGACAGCAGGGCTTGGTCTCACCTCCCAAAGTAGTTCTCCAGCCTGCCTCCAAGTTTGAAATCCAGCTCCACGTTGAAACAGCCCCGATTCCTGTGAGCAAAGACACTGCAGGGCCATTTTCCAGCAGGGGTTGCACTATATTTGTTATTTTAGTTGTCAGAAAGGCAGTTCGATTACTGTGGAGTACTTGGTACGAGATGGATTAGCAGCACTGTACCCATTAGGCCACATTACATTTTAAAGGATGCTCTCTGTTCCCACCTTAGCTTCAATCAGAATAAAAAACAAAAAACCTCCTCTTTGCATGTTTTAACTCATGAAGTCATTTGCACGGGAGTCAGTTACACTTAGGATTAAATTAGAAGTAGGTGCATAGATTCTACACACGGAAAGCATATGTCTTTTATGCTAAGTAAATAAACTTGTTTTCTAAAGTTCTTTTAGAGTTATTTTTGAGATGAGCCACGACACACCCAGTTTTCTGATTGCAGTCCTTAAAAATGACCCATAGCCAGTCCCTGTAGACTTTTTTAGAGGGAGGGTGAGGTGGGTATTTAAGGAAATCAGTAATGCCCAGGACTACTTTGATTTATTTTGCCCTGTGCCTGATTTCACTGGGACATTTGTGGTTTCTGTTCTTCTAAAATAATCTGTAACTTAAGATATTATTAAATGCACAATAAGATAATATCGAAAAATTAAAGTAAAAAGATCATGTGTATTGTTAGACCTTGGAATGACTCACTGCTGCCATCTTTTGCCTCCTGCTTCTGATAGTTCCTGTAAAAAGGAATGTTCTGAATTCCCCAATTCACTGAGACCAGGAAATTATTAGCCTATTATTTTCAAATTATAGATCTCAATGCTAATTGAGAAATCTTTTTTGTTTCTTCTGTGTATGTACCAATAGTTATGTGATACAGAAATCACAACTACAAAGTCCTGTATGTCTCGATTTTTCAAATAACTTTCCAAAATTTGAAGCAAATATATTTTTATGTGGAAGTTTTACTTAATTTTAGGAATAAAACCCAATAATCAAAATATTTTTATAAATTTATGTATTATGTTTTATAGTTTAAAAAATACCAATTTTAGGAGAGTGCACCCTTGTTCAATTCAAAGCAACTTAAATATAGTGCTGCATCATATTGGTGAAGTTCAAAAAGAAGGCAATATTTCTGAAATGCTTGATGTGAATGACCCACTGATAAACAAATGGAAATTTCTCAGGTTGGGATATTAAACTATGTTAGTGATCATTGTTGCTGGCCCACATCTAAGTAAGGGGAGTAATGACACTCCCTTAGAATATACAACTTAAATTTTAAATCAAAGTTTCTAGAATATTAACCCAATAGTGTCATAATAATTATGTATGTATATGCATATATATTGGGGGGCTAATAAACACTGTTATTGGCCATAAAAGGTTTTTATTTCATACTAGAGGGTTTCACTCTGTTTTTAAAGACTTTCCAGGTACTTCACTAATTTGAATTAAGCATATTAAGATCAATGTGTGGGTCATTTCACTATTTGATTAAAAACTTCATGCTTTCACACAAAAATTTTTAGTACAGCTACTGCTCAAATGATGGTATCATTCATTCATTTATTCATTCACCAGCAAATGTTTATTGGGCTTCAGACCCTGGGTTAAATTTGGAGAGTCAATAGCAAACAGTAGACAAGGCAAAATCCCTGCCCTTGTGGGGTTTAATTGTAAGTTGGGATTCTTGGGTGATGGAAGAAAAGAGAGCTCACCGAGGGGGTAACCACCCTGATACCTCATTTCTTTCTAATTGTCTATGTGCTGTATGGTGTTAACGATTCTTTTATTCAATCCCTTTTCTTCCATGATTTTTATTCTTCAAGGACTTTTGCTTTTTATGCCAGGGCAGAGGCAGCATGGTGAGGAAATAGGACCTAATGTGCTGAAGCAAAGCAAGGAGAGGAAGGGACATTATTGATCAGAATTGGACAGTGGGGTCAGAAGTCCAGGTTGACAGACATTGATGAATCGCATATACATATAAAGAAGACATCAAATAATGGAGTGTGAGGTTGGCACAGAATCTCAATAACAGGCATTGGCAGAAGGAAAAATAAACTCTATGCTATGATTTATCAGCAAAGCTTACAGAGTTAATGGGCTTCTAGTGGATGAAGGTGTTGACTCCCCAAATTGACTGGCTTGATGTCTACAGACAAGAATAGGAAAGAGAAACTGCATAAAAATGAGATCCAAGGAGTGGAGCAGAGACTTTTTATGAAGGTTCATCTAGACTTTGTCGTTCAATTTTAATGTACAGTTGATATACTATAAAAATTTCACCAACAAAATTTTGGTTTTTGCACCAAACATCTAGGTCAATGGTTCTTAATGTAAGGGACACTGCCTCCTCAGGAAGCATTTTAGAAATGTGTGCGAGGATATTTTCTTATTGTCACTAGGATTCCATGGTCACAAACCACATATTCTAAACATTCTGCAGCATGTAGGACAGTCCCACGGGAGGAAAAGTTGCCTGTATGCTTCAGGGCTTTGGAAGGCTCTCAGCCATCATCCATGGTTATTAAGAACCTGTTCACTAATATCTAAGGTTACATTACTGCATTTTACATATAAGCAAGAAACATTTTTGCACAGTTTTAATATACACTGAATTTTGCAGGAATGCCGCTAAGATATGAATTTCAGAAAGATGTAACATCAGTTTGTTCAGAAATTGACCCAGGTTTGTTCATAATGTTAAGAGCAACATCACCAGTATTATACAACCGACCCAAAGAACGCTCCTGTATCAGCCTGTTTTTGTAGCCATCGCCTTTGGGTGATACTATGTACATGCGCAAGTGTGTGAGTACTTGGTCAGCTCTGCTAGCCTAGTGGTGACCACATATTTACACAAAGAAAAACATAATATTTTAGGTGTCTCTCCTTTTATTTCTTCTTTATATTTTTGTAGGGGTATTGTGTAGGTCCTTAAAAATCAGTTACTATCTGTGAATTTCTTTTCAGGATAGCAAAGCGAGCATTATACGGCATCTGCTACAAAAATGAGGCACTGGGTTTCAATAGCCTTGAGAATAAAATACCAAAATGATTCACTTAAGAAAATTAATATAATCTATTATGATAATATTTACTGTAGCTCCAGGAACAAAAGCTGGGATCATCAACAAGTCTTGACCTCACCACTTATCGGGTAGTCTGCAAAAAAATAGTAATTGATTAAATTACATATGCAGGCCTCAAAACTGGCTTGTGTACACAGGATAAATCTACAAATTGGTGCTAATTCTTCCTCAATCTTATACCCTCAGATTCAGCTTTTCCCGTTAATCCTAAACATTTGTCCATGTCACCATCTTATTGTGTTGTTTTGCTTTAGAATTTTGATTTGGCGTTTTAGATTCACTTACCTTCCACTTTTCCAATTCTCTCTTCTGATTAAGCCAACACACTGCAGTAGGCCCAAATCACTGCTGGTTGCCTTCCCAATATCTACCTTCCTTTCTATAGAGAGGCCTGTGACCAACTATAACACGACACTTCCCAGCCTGTCTTGCTGCTACATGTAATCAGTCAGCGACACACGAATGTCTCATGAGTGTTCAGAGAGCAGTTTGTTTGTGTAAAAGGGGAGCCCCTGCTGCTGCGTGGTCCTTCCTTCCCACAGTCTGAAATGCAGACTGCAGGCTGGACTTGGACCTGCCACATTGCAACTGTGAATTGCCCCTGAAAATGAGAGCCATAGACCAAAAGTGGCTGAGCCTAAGAGAGAACGAGCCCAAAATTCTGAAATTTTCCTGGAGTCACTGTACCAGCTTGGGACTTCTGCTCCCTGAGCTTTTTATTATTGAGAAGACTTAACCTTTATTTGGTGAAGCCATGGTGGTTGGTTTCTGTTATGTGCAGCCAAATGTAATCTCTGCTGTATGTATCCTATAATCTCTTTCCACTGCTCACTACAGCTGTATCACTTTATTCTTTTGTTTTATATTTTCTAGAAAAAATTTTAAAGATTTTTTTCAATGAAATGAATACATGAATATAGTCTGAAATCACGTGTGTTAGAAGATAACAAAGTGAATGACAAGAGATTTTTGTCATGGACCAGTAAATGAAATCATGTTTGAAGTTTCGCATGAGTCCACCCTCCATCACTCATGATTTTTACTATCTCCCAAAATGAATAACTCATTTTCAGTCACTGGTCTCCTCAGTGTTTTCCAGGAAATGGTGCACATTCTGAAGTCAGCTTACTCATTAAGCTTCTATTTTTATTTCCTATAAAATATGCAAAATCTTATATCTTAGATTGTTGTGTGAACTGAGTGAATCAATCACACTATGGAAAACAAATGGAATTATGTCTTGTACGTAATGAACAACTAATAAATTATGGCTAATATTAGTGATGCCATTAAAATGCCCCTTTGCCCGGCAGGGCGTGGCTCAGCGGTTGAGCGTCGACCTAGGATCCAGGCGATCGGGGTTCGATTCCCGGTCAGGGCACATGCCCGGGTTGCAGGCTCCATCAATGACTCTCTTATCATTGATGTTTCTATCTCTCTCTCTCCCTCTCCTTTCTTCTCTCTGAAATCAATACAGATATATTTTAAAAAATAAATCAATAAAATGCCCCTTTAATTCTGCTGGTTTAGCCATGGTACCAAAGCACAGTTATTATCTGATTGCACTGTGTCTTGCTCAGTCATCAAAACAGAGAGGTGATGCCACATTGCCAATGAATACTTTTCATAGCTATTATTTCCTAGTAAGCATTAACTGAATTTCTCCCCCATGCAGATAATTATATCTTGCAGACTAAATGTACCAAACTCTCTAATGAAGAGAGTTTACACTGATCGTCATTTTGCAAACTGGTTGTATTATTGCCAAATTTTAGGAACTTGCCTGGCCGGGCGTGGCTCAGCGGTTGAGCGTCAACCTGGGATCCAGGCGATCGGGGTTCGATTCCCGGTCAGGGCACATGCCCGGTTTGCGGGCTCGATCAATGACTTTCTCATCATTGATGTTTCTATCTCTCTCTCTCTCTCTCCCTCTCCTTTCCTCTCTCTGAAATCAATAAAGATATATTAAAATAAAATAATAATAAAATAAAATAAAATTTTAGGAACTTAAAAATGCATAACATGCATACCAGAGTCAACTGGCTTCCCTATTTATTATATTTCAGGATGATATAGCTCTGTATATGCTTTAATTGGCTGTTAATTACAATTTATCACTTTATTTTTCTGTTCATAATGATATTATCAAATAGTTCCCATATTGTCTAAGAATTTTTCTGTGTACATGGAATATGTAGATGGCTAGTTATATTTTATATTTCTTGCAGTCAAATTTTATTTTATATACATGTTTCACCCTTGCAGAATTGTTAGGGGTAAGAACTTTTAAAGAAATTTCCAAATAATGGAACATTAAGTTTTTATAAGCATTTTGTTAAATATTTACTTTTGCTTATGAAAGTAAGAAACTCTCATCACAAATAAATTTGAAAATTCAGAAAATTATGGGGGGGAAATTTATTATCTCATGATCTGGAACTAAAGCATTTTGGATTAATTGTAGTCTACAAATGTGCATTCTTTCATTCGTTTAAAAGTCTATTTCTGTGATTTTCCCATTCCATTTTTTACGACAATTTTCTGTTCTAAGGTTAGGTTATTCTTTGTGTAACCAATTTTCTATTTATACACTTTGGCTGCAATTAAGTGATTCCTTCCATGATAATAAAGGTTCAATCAAGATTGTTTTTTCAAATTCTTGGAAACAATAAACATCCCAATTGAGAAATGTACCAAACTTCTGTTTCTGGGTAAGATGGAATGACTTGTGGCAGCCCCACATTTCTACTGAAATTAATTAGAATTCTTGAATAAAAATGCAAAGATATTTCTCTAAAGTATCAGAATCTGTTGATACACAGAAAAAACAGATGACCCAAGATTCCACACAGAGGAGATTTGGAGGTTGAACTGATGCTGTATAGCTGCTTTTTTCCTGGGAACCTTTGCCAACTCGAGATGCAATGAAAGAGACTGAGTGTTGAGACTTTCCTGTTTGAGACAGATGTCACTAGAGGTTTTGCTGCTCTCATAAGGCTTCAAATTAAAACCTGATCAAGATCCCAGTGAGAAGAGAGAAACAGACTGAGGCTGAAAATTGCTGGATTTCTCTTCCAAAATTTGCTGGTTTCTGAAGCCACAAAGGACTAAAAAGTTTTGTTTTTTTTTAAAAGCCTTTGAAAATCAGAATATAACTTTAACAGTCTTGCTGTGCAGAAGAGAAAGAGAAGAGTCTTTACATTCAGGACTTTCCAGAGACAGTGGCCTTGGGAAATATATCAGATTCTCAGTTGAAATCCCTAGGAGGCTGCTCTCTGAGAGCTGGGAAAACAGAAGTATGTGAACATTTATCAATACAGTGGCTCCAGCTCAACTCAAATGAGTCCCTGACTGGATTGGAGGTGAGTAGGTCATCCAATCTCCCTAACAGACGAAAACTCCCACAATTATTTAATATAGAGTCTCCAGCATCAGTAACATTTATTATGCAAGTAAAGGAGCAAATGGCCAATAACCAATCAACAAACATATAATAGAATTACAACCAGATACTGGAATTAGCAGACAAGATATTTAAAATAACAGTGACCAATATGTTCAAAAGAAAATAGGAATGTAGGAAATGATAGAGAAAAAAGAAAACATGAAAAGCTGAAGAAATTCACCACAGAACTGGAATCTATGAGAAACAATCCATTGGGAATTTCAGAACTTAAAAATATAATAATTGAAATTAATTCTATTAATAAATTTTGTTTAACCCATTACATACAAATTATTATAAAGTGCACATGTAACATTTGACAAGATCAATCATATGCTGGGTTATAAAACAACTCACAAGTGTAAAATGAATAGAATCATTCAGAACATATTCTCAGACAACAGTGGAATTAAGTCAGAAACTAGTAACTGAGAAGATATGGAAAATAAAAAATGTCTTCCTGTTATGAACTTGACCTATACTGCTTCAATAGAAATCTACCTAAGAAAGTTTAATTACTTTCACATAAAAGATAGACAATATATGTGTATCAAAACCTGTGAGATGCAACTAAAACAATATTTATAAAACCTATTATGTCTAGTACACAATATATAACTGCAGTAAGTTGCAGGCATTGGACAGCCGCCAATGTGAGGCTGCTCTCCTTGAGAGAGGGGGCATGCAAAGGGTGCCCTACTTTTACACGGGCTTTCTTCCTAGGAAAAGCGTCTGGGGTCTGGTGCATTTCTATAGCAGGCAAGCCAGAGAAGTGGTTTCACTGGGCAGGAAAAAAAAGAACATCAACACAGAATTTGAAGTCCATTGAAAATACCCTTCAGCGAAGTTCTTCATTTGATTGGGAATGATACCAGAGGAAAACTTGGAACTTTAGGAAGTAAGGAAGAGCAACAGAAATAGTAAATATCTAGATAAATATAAAATATTCTTCTCTTAAGTTTGGTTACATATAGTATTTATGACTGTTAAAAGCAAAATTTTAAAACATTTTCTGGTGTGATCTCTCATACACATGAATACAACACTGAGCAACTGTGCATATATGTCAATTGGCAGTAAGGTAAAGAGACTCGTATAGTGGCAAGTCTTCTGTAACTTCATTGAGGGGGTGCATTATGTCCTCTAGCAACATACAATACAAATAATACAAGGAGATATTGTTCGAAAAATAATAGACCAATTAAATTATAATATTAAAAATATTCAAGCAACCCAAAGCAAGGCCGGCAAGGCAAAAGAGAGGAACTGAAAAGAAGGGACAATCAGAAAAATGGAATAAATTGGTAGGTCTGAATCCAGCCTTATTCATAATTATGTTAAACGTTAATAATTTAGACATTTAAAAGACAGATATTGACAGTGTAAATAACACAGAAGGTTCTAGTGTATGATGCCTCCTAGAGGCTAAATGAAAAGGCACAAATATATTGAAAGTAAAGAATGGGGAAAGATCTACCGTGCAAAAACAAGCAAAAGGATGCTAGTGTGTCTATATTAATGTCAGATAAAGTAAACTTCAAGACAAGAAAATTTACTGAGTTCGGGAGGGACATTCTACTATGATAAAAAGATTAGGATTGCTGAGTGACAGTGACGTGTCTTTATTAATAAGGTTGGTAAAGGAAGAAATTTTGAAAGGGGAGTAAGGAAGGAAACTCTGCTATCACAGAATGTGATGGGGGACATACATTTTAGGGGAAGAGTACATATAAAAGTTTACCATGTGGTAAGGGATCTTCTTAAACTGAATGGTGCCAGCAGGAGTTAAAGTGTCCCAGGTGGAGACTACTGGTTTACCCAGGGAGCTCCCATGGCCATCTTCATGTGCCCATTCCTGAGCTGACTGTTGAGTAAATGAAGTTTGCTATTTTATTCTTTTTAACTTATAAATAAGCTATATCTTGATTTAATATTAAAATTACTGATTGTGCATGTGGTTATGGAATAATTATAATACCTAAATGTAAGTACGTAAAAACACATAAAATATGAAACATGAAATCATAGAAATAAGTTTAGTAATAATAGACATAACCATTTAAACAGCATTGCAATGTCAATATTTCCCGATCAAATTTGCTAAGTCTTTTTCACATATAATAGTCAGTCGGTTGGAATGGAGAAATGCTAATGAAATACACATCATCATAGGAGTTTTAGTGGTTAGTTTGCAATATATGTCAAGATTCTGAAAAGCATTCAAACCTTCCTCTAGTTTATGTACAGTGTTTGTGAAGGACTCATTTTCTGTTTATTAAGCAGAGCACGGGAAATACAGCTAAACCTTTCCTTGGTAACTCAGAGCAATAATATAAATGTTAATGCACTTTGATACCATGATAGTCTCAGGTATCATTATAGTGCCTCTTGCCCCATATTAATGACCCTGGTCTCTGAGCACTTAGCCATTACCAAGCAAGAGTTTATCTTATCTATATGGGTTACTCGAGTGCCTCTGCTTTCAAGCTAAACACACACACACACTGTCAAGATTCCTTTTGCCTTTTGTAACACAGACCCTGCACAGGTAGAATTCAGTAGACTTCCTTAGAGCTCGACTGTCTTTATTTTTACAGGACATATAATAAAATATTTTGCAAAAAACTTCCAGGTGTCCCCCCCCCCGCCCCAAAAAAAGAATGGAAAATACTGAGAAGAATAATTTTGTGAAATGGATTTCTAGGTTTATTTAAGGGACAGACATCAACCTGAAAAGAGGCCATTCATTAGTTTGTAAGTGGCCTTGCCATGTGTCATACTATCAACTGATAAACATAATAAAGGCACAGAAAACCTTTGGACATGGAAGAAAAGAAAGTTAAAGAATTGAAGGTCAACACAAAACATCAAAACATATTCCAGGAGATGAGTGCAATGGTCTAACATTAACAAAATGAAATTCTGTAGAGGGGAACATGAAGCCCTTCCCTTAGGTGAAAACAATGGCATGAACAAGTCCGTGTGACAAGTAGAGAAGCCTCCCTTTATCTGCAGTCTCACTTTCTATGGATTCAGTTACCTACAGTTAATTGTGGTGAAAAAAATATTAAATGGAAAATTCCAGAGATAAACAATTCAGCAGTTTTGAATTGCATGCTGTTCTGAGTAATGTGGTGAAACCTCAAGCTGCCTGGCCTGGGACGCGAGTCACCCCTTCTTCCAGCATGTCCACATTACAGACGCTCCCTGCCCATCAGTCACTTTGTAGCCAGCTTTGTTGTCAGAGCAACGGTCCCAGTGGCAGTGCTTGTGTTCAAGTAACCCTTACTTTACGTAATGGCCCAAAGCAAAGAGTAAAAATACTTGCAATTTGGATATGTCGAAAAAAAGCTGTAAAGTGTATGTATAAGAAAAACATAGTATTTATCTATATGTAGGGTTTGGTTCTATCTGTGGTTTTAGGCATCCACTGGGGGTCTGGGAACATATCCCCCTGCATATAGGGGAGGCAATTATATATCTTAATAAAGCTGGAAAAAATTCCTGTTGAAACCCTAATCCCAATGAAATGGTATTAGGAAATGGAGCCTTTGGGAGGTCATCAAGTCACGAAGGTGGAGTCCTCCTGAATGGGACTAGAGCCTTATAAGAAGAGGGCAGAGAGCTTGCTCTTTTTCTTCATTGTGAGGACACAGTGGGAAGATCACCATCTATAATCCAAGAAGAGGGTACTCACTAAGAACACAACCATGCTGGCACCCTCATCTTGGACTTCCAGACTCCAGAACTGTGAGAAGTGTTAGTCATTTAAGCCACCCAGACCAAGGTCATTCATGATAGTAGCCCAAACTGACAAAGACGGTAGCTATGTTAGTTCTGCATCTTGTGTTATGGCACTGAATTAGAACCCAAAATTCTTCCTTTTGTCAGGAAACAACGTAACCTAAACTGACTATATGTGGGCAAAAGTAGTGATGGCAGAAACGCTGGAATCATCCTTGGGTTCAATAAGGTGGTCCTACTGCAATACTTTACACTGTTTCCAATCATGGTCAGCGGCTGGTGGTAAGATGGGGAGATGTTTCTGCTTGGAGAGAATTCTCCATGAATCCTCACATGTTTCAGCATAGTCAGGGCTTTCTGAGCAAAAGTTACTGGCAACCTGGGTCAAACAATGGTTGAATAGAAAGCATTCCTGGGAAGGTAGAAATTTTGTATTGTCAAAGCCTCTCTCTCTCTTTCTCTCTCTATCTCTGGAAAGATGCAATAAGATAGCCACCCCATATAGGTTCTGAATTTCATTACTTTGAGGTTATTCTCCTGCATGTGCAAGTGATATCAGCCAATATTGAATTGCCCCAGGGGGAACTGGGGCAAGGGGAACCAGCAGGAAGATTGCTGTGTTTATGACCCAGACCTTGTATTTCTTGTCAGGATAAATAAATATAGGTATAAAAACATAACAAATTCATATGGTGATTTATCTGAATTTAAATGTCCCCAAAGCATCAAACTTTGAAACTTGAAGCCAAATTCAGTTTAGCAAATTAGATGGAAGTGCTGAAGGGTCATTGAGGACCATCCTCAAGGCAAAGTACTTATAATATATTAGCTGTGCCTTGGGCATAGTGAGATTTGTAATCACTGTTGGTTCTTTTCCAGAGATCAGGAGCAAAACATGCTGGGAAACATCCAGGAGATCAGAATTTGAAGTCTGCAGAATGCACAGGAATCAGTCAACACGAAACAATCTATGACAATTTCATGTACAATACAAATATTTTGTGAGATTTTTACTTGGTGAATTGTGCCGCCCCCCCCCCCCCCCATTCATATGTTGAAGTCCAAACCCCCAGTGAGTGTTTTTGGAGATAGGGTCTTTAAAGAGGTAATTACAACTAAAATGAGGTCATTAGGATGAACCTCAATCCAACAGGACTAGTGTCCTTATAAGAAGAGGAGATTAGGACACAGACACAAGCAGGGAAAGACCATGGGAAGACACAGGGAGAAGATGACCATCTCAAGCCAAGGAGAAGGCCCTGGAAGACTACACCTTGCTGACATCTTGATCTCAGACTTCCAGCCTCCAGAATTGTGATAAAATACATTTCTGTTGTTTAAGGCCCCCCCAACCGGTGGTACTTTGTTAGGCAGCCCCAGTAAACAAAGACAGTGCATATGAAAATATGCTGTACACAAATCTAATTGTGTTTTCTCTGTTGTTGGTCACTAAACCCTACCGAAAGAGACAAGGGTTCTGAACTTCATGCACAGGGAGCAATCTGGGACTCCTGAAACAAGCTAGGACACTACTGGGTGTTAGAGACTATGATATTTTACATAAGATTATTGATTATTCTTAAATAGTCAAAGTCTAGCCTGACATTCTCCTGGTTGGAACATTCTGATAAAACCATGAGATTAGAACCAATCCTATTGGGAGGAGGACAGTACTGCCCACTGAGTGGAGACCTGCTTCCGTTCTATCAAGTTGAACCTTAACTAGAGTATTTCCTTCCCCAAATGCAGTAAAATGCAGAATTTGCAGAGCTGTGGTCCCGAAGGGGAACCCTGTTCAATGTATCTGGCATAAGAGACAAGGTAGAAACTGTTGGGAAAGTCAAGTAAATGACACACATATCTTTATAAGTTAGGGCATGATCATTTCACTTCCATATAAGAGGAAAATGGAGTCATAACTCCCACAAATGGTTTCCTGATATACAGAAAGTTAGAGTAATGGTGATATCCAAATAAAAATCTATATGGAAAATTAAGCTTTATCTTCCAGATAATGTGGTGAGGAGAGGAAATAGTGAATTGAGGGAGGATTAGAGTTGGAGAGGGAATGTTACCCAGCACCACGAATCACAAAGTAACAGCATGAGGCAGCAACCTGGCTAAATTATCTCAGTACTTCTAATAGTTTGTGGATTTTTCCTTTGGATTTTCTAAGTAGGCAACTGTATTGTCAACAAATAATCACTGTTTGGTGTCTTAATCTCACACACTTTTTAAAAAGCCATTGCACTGAATTGTAATACTTCTAAACTTCTACCATGAAGTATGATGTTCCGAATAAGATTTTCCTATCAGATTTTGCATTTTGGGGTCACAATTTCCTGTGTCCTTTTTTAAAAATCACTTCTCTTTGTATAGAATTCAACTTAGTGTCTCCTCTATGCTACATGGTTGCCTGGGCTGACAACTATGCTTCTTTCAGATCCAGGCCAATGTTCTATTTCCCCCTCTTTGGAAAAGTGTTTTTTGATGTCTTCAGGAAAATCCTGCATTTTAACTATTATATATATTTCATATTTTTAGCATTATGCTCCATGTATTTATGACTGTGTTCCTGGAATCTTAAAAAGCTCCTTTGCCTGTTGAGCGAAGGAAATGAGGAATCTGTGTACAGCACTGCGCGCTGGGAGTGAGGGTTCAATACTCAGAATAATCAGGATCATAGGTGGTGCGTGCCTTTCAACTTCACGGTGAGAGGGATTCTGAAACATGACCTGTTGTTGTTGTTTTCATTTCTCTCTGGGCTGGAAAACGTATACCCTGGGTTTGTCAGAATTGAAAAACAAAACAGAGCGAAATACAAAAAGCTTTATGCATTTTCTACTAATCACTAATTCTCCTCACACTTTTCTACAAAATTCTTTTAAAGAAACATCACTCTTCAAACCTTAATCATATCCTGCACCTATGAATAATTATAATACTATGAATCGCTCCAGCTCATGTGGCTCAGTTGGTTGGAGCATCATCCCTGCACCACCGACGGGTCATGTGTTCGATCCCCAGTCAGGGCACATATTCAGGTTGCAGGTTCCAGCCCCGGTTGTGTTTGGGAGGCAACGGATCAATGGCATCAGTGTCTCTCTCTCTCTCTCTTTCTCCCTCGTGTGTGCATCCATACCTGCACATGAACAGAAAAAAGGCCATAAAAATGCACTGCAAGAAGATATAAGTCAGGAAGAGAGTTGTTGCGAGAAACAGGCTCCTCTGGACCATGATCTGGGACCACAATCTCCAGAACTGTGAAAAAATAAATGTTTGTTGCTTGAGCCATTTAGCCTGTGATATTGTTATAACATCCCAAGGCGACTGATACAGGTGTCTTTTCAGGCTCTTCAGAATCACTGGGCAATTGGATCAATGATCTTTCATATATGGAAGAAATATAAGTTTTTCTTTCAAGCATAATTTTCTCATACTTAGAACTCATGAATTCTACTTCCATATAATGTAAAAATAACTAGAAAAATATGGATTGGAGGTTGAAAGAGGAAAATAGAGTTAAAGTGGATGGCGAACAGAAACAGGGTTTTGAAGCCCACCGTAGGAGAGAGGAGGCAAAATGAAAAACATCAGTGACTTGGATTTGCATTTTCAACAAACAGGTAAGTGAAAGGATTTAAAAGAGAAGCTTATCTTTTGAAAGCCTGGCTAATGCTGCTGGAAATTCCCATTGAATGGCATTGTTATATAATTTGTTTATTGATCTGCTCTCTGAAATAGTGAATTTATTAACATACTAACTCACCTGACTAGCTCCTCAAAGGTCATCTTAAAACGTTCCACTCTCCAGGTACTCCTTCTCCTCTGCTTGTCGAGCAATGATGGATAAACTGACACTAAGGTGTGTTCTCCCTCCCTCAGGCTCTGCTTCACCGCGTCCACCCTGGGGCTAAAGGAACCTGAGGCTACTCCCGCTCATTCTGCAGTCAGTGGGCAGGCTGGTCTTTCTCATCCAACGAAGCATGCGACCAGGAATGGATTGCCAGCTGGCTGAAGAAACAATGGCATAATTATTGTTTGATATCAAAGGCTCGTATAATATAAGAGAATGAAGAAGACTTCAATGCCATGACGTTTTGATGTTCACTAGAATAAGTAATTAATGGAATTTAGGCATAGGATATTCTTTAGATGACAGAGTCGTTAGGAATCGTACTATTAAGAATATTTTTAAAAATATCACAACTATAAATACCATATCTATATGTTTATTTTGTGGGTAAAGACATACAAAATGAACACATTTGTCGTTAAAGTCTAAGACGATATTCACATTTAATGTCCATTGAGTAATTTCTCTTCTTTTTCTTTCATCTCATAAAACAAACAGCCCATCACATCCATGGATACCATCCCCCCACCACAGAACACACACACACAGATTTCTTGTGTGCAATATGTGGTCATAGAGTTACCCTACGATCTAGCAACCTGTAGGTCTAGGACTCTAGATAAGAGGACCAATCTTCAGTATCCCAAACAAGTTTTTGTCCACACAAAAACCTGTGTACAAATATTTATCGTGGCCTTACTCATAACAGCTATGAAGTGGGAACAACCCAAAGTCCATCAGCTGACAAACAAAATATCAGACGTACATACAACAGAACATTATTCAGCAATAAAAAGAAATAAGGTACTGATACATGCTACACCATGGACAAATTATGAAAACCTGCTAAGTAAAACAAGCCAGACACAAAAGACCACATGTTGCATGATTCCATTTATTTGAAATGGGGAGAACAGGAAAATCTATCTAGACAGAAAGACTAGTGAATGCCTAAGTCTGGGGACTCAGATGCAGGGAAGGGTGAGGAAGGGATGATCGTAAAGGGTTTCTCTGAGGTGATGAAATTCTCCAAATATACTAAAAACTATTGATCCATATACTTTAAATGATTATATCTTATTGTCAATTATATCTCAATAAAGCGTTTAACGTATTTATTTTCATTTTTTGTTTCTTTTTTAAATTTTATTTTCAATTACAGTTTACATTCAATATTATTTTGTATCAGTTTCAGGTGTGCAACATAGTGGTTAAACAATCATGTACTTTACAAAGTTTGCCCTCCAAAATTTCTAGGACCCACCTGGCACCATACCTAATTATGACAATATTATTGACTATATTCCCTATGCTAAACTTTACATCCCCATGACTATTGTGTAACTATCAATTTCTACTTCTTAATCCCTTCACCTTTTCACCCAGGCCCCCAAATTCTCTCTACTCTAACCATGAGTCTGTTCTCTGTGTCTATAAGTCTGTTTCAATTTTGTTTGTTTATTTTGTTCTTTGGATTCCACAATAAGTGAAATCATATGGTATTTGTCTTTTTTTGACTGACTTATTTCACTTAGCATAATATCCTCTAGGTCCATCCATGCTGTTGCAAATGGTAAGATTTCACTTTCTTTTCTGGCTGAGTAATATTCCATTGTATATACGTACCACAACTTTTTTATGAGTTAGTGATTTCACTTTTGGGTACATATCTGAAGAAACCCAAAACACTAATTTGAAAGAATATATGCACCCCTATATTTATTACAGCATTATTTACAATAGCCAAGATATGGAAGCAACACAAGTGCCTATCAAAAGCTGTTTTTTATTTTATTATTATTTTTCTAACTTGTCTTTACTGTTGAAAGTATTACAAATGTCCCCTGTTTCCCCCATCGATCCCCTCCCCCTTGCACCCATCCTCCCAGGCCTTCACCACACTATTGCCTGTGTCCATGGATTATGCATATATCCATATAAGTTCTTAGGATAATCTCTCCCCACTCATCCATCCACCCCTGCCATCCCTCCGAGATGCGTCAGCCTGTTCCATGCTTCTATGCCTCTGGATCTATTTTGTTCTTTGGTTTATTTTTTTCATTAGATTCCACATATGAGTAAGATTGTGTGATACTTGTCATTCTCTGATTGGATTATTTCACTTAGCATAATACTCTCCAGGTCCCACCATGCTGTCTCATAGGGTAAAGAATCCTTCGTTTTTACAGCTGCATAGTATTCTATGGTGTAAATGTTTGAGAAGATGCTTGATATGATTTCAGTCTTCTTAAACTTGTAGAGGCTTGTTTTGTATTCCAATATGTGGTCTATCTTCGAGAATGTCCCATGTGCACTTGAGGAGAATGCCTATTCTGCAGCTTTGGGGTGAAATGTTCTATAAATGTCAATTAAATCCATCTGATCTCATGTGTCATTTAGAATCACTGTTTCCTTGTTGATTTTTTGTCTGGAAGATCTCTCCAGTAAAGTTAGTGGGTGTTAAAGTCCCCTACTATTACTGTATTGCCATCGATTTCTCCTTTAAAGTCCTCCAGCGATTGTTTTTTTCTTCAGCCTTCATGAGTCTTTTGTTCTGAGGTGGTTCTCTTATAGACAGCATATATTTGGGTCATTTTCTTATCCATTCAGTTACCCCATGCCCTTTGATTGGAGAATTTAATCCATTTATATTTAAAATTATTATTGATAGGTACTTATCTATTGCCATTTAATTTCATTATGCCTATGTTTCTGTTTCTTTCTATTTCACCTTCTTATTACAGCAGTCCCTTAACATTTCTTACAATGCTGGTTTGGTGGTGATAAACTCCTTTGGTCTTTTTTTTTTTTTTTTTTGGTCTGGGAAGCTCTTTATTTCACCATCTATTTTTAATGATAGCCTTGCTGGATAGAGTAGTCTTGGTTTCAGATCCTTGCTTTTCATTATCTTGAATACTTCATGTCATTCCCTCTCTCCTGTAGAGTTTCTGATGAGAAATCAGCTGACAGCCTTATGGAAACTCCTTTGTAGGAAACGTTTTTCTCTTGCTGCCTTGAAGATTCTCTCTTTGTCTTGAATTTTTGGCATTTTAATTATGATGTGTCTGGGTGTGGGCTTCCTTGGGTTCTTCTTGCTTGGGGCTCTCTGTGTCTCCCGAACTTGTGTGACTTTTTCTTGACCTGGTTAGGGAAGTTTTCTGCCATCATTTCTTCAAACAGGTTCTATTAACCTTGCTTACTTTCTAGATTTTCTGTCACTCCTATGATGAAAATGTTGTTACATTTGATGTTGTCCCACAGCTCCCTTACACTGTCCTCCTGTTTTTAAATTGTTTTTTCTTTTTGGTTCTCTGATTGATTTTTTCTGCTCTGTCTTCTAATTCACTGATATGATCCTCAGCTTCCCCTAATCTGTTGTTTATTCCTTCCAATGTGTTTGTTTTTTTTTTAATTTCTACTGTCATTCTTAATTTCCTTCATAGTTTCCATTTCTTTTCTCATGCTGTTGAGCATCCTTACGATGAGTATTATGAACTCTGTATCTGATAGTTTGCTTATCTCCATTTCATTTAGCTCTTCTGGAGAATTCTGTTCTTTCATTTGGGGTTTGTTTTTTGCCTCCCCATTTTGGCAGCCTGTTTAGATTTGTTTCGATATATTAGGTAGATCTACTAGGACTCCCAGGCTTTTGGAAATCTCTGGTGCAGGCCAATGTCAGATACTATTTGTGACTGGCCTTGAGTACCCTGTATGAAGTTTTCCAAACTCTATGGTTTGTGGTTCCCTTTGCTGGGGCTGGGTGTGTTTGGAGAGGACCCAGATGAGCACCAAGGTCTGCTTTTCCAAGCCCTGGGTCCAGAAGGAAATCAGTCAAAGACTCAAAGCACCCAGAGGCTAATTGTTATTAAGTCTCTTAATGAGCCTCAGGCTGTAGAAACTCCAGAGGGTGGTTGAAGGGTTTTTCAACAGGGTAGGGCAGTTGCTTCCCCCTCAGGCAAAAGCTGCTTGAAAGGTAAATGACTGCCTGTGAAAGATATCCTGTGCAGTATGGGGGACTGACTAGACACAGGAATCCAGAGGAGTGCACTCTGATCCCTGTCTCCAGAGCCCACCACCCTAGACTCTCCTCACACAGCTGCAGTCCACTCTGCCCTCCCTCTGCTGGAGCCCAAGGTGAGTGGTTGCACACGAAACTTTTGCTTTTGTCTTTTAAGAGGGTGCCTGCATTTCCAGCCATCTCTCCCTGGCAGACAGAAACCTGGCAGCCAGATGGTATGTGGGCACCTTTCTGTTCTGATGCTCTGGGCTGGGAAGCCCAGCTTGTGGGTTAGGCCCCAGAGTCCTCAGTGGGAACCCCCACAGCTGAGCTATCCCTTTGGACCTTCAGCTGCTGCCTGTGGGAGCCCAGCCAGCCCTCTCGTGTCCACACTTCCTACCAGTCTGTATGCCGTCTCCACTTTTCCTCCTTGGTTATTGCGGTGCTCTCCAGCTCGTCTTCAATTGCAGTTGATTATTCAAGATGTTTTTTCTATATTTTAGTTGTAATTCCAGTTTGGTCCTGGGAGAGTGGCAGGGTAGCTTCCACTCAATCTGCTGTCATCTTGGAATCTAAAAGCTGTTTTTTAAAAACAGTTATAACACCAGGGCTTCAACAGTACATTTCAAGGGGCCTGTATTAAAATCCTGTTGGTATCTATAACCTAGAAAACAATGATTCCCTTAAGTCACCTCTTCCCTTCCATTCTTCAGTGAGCATCTTCCCAGGGAACACTGACAAATAGGGGTCCAGACTCTCCCAAGTGCAGCCTTGACCTGTGCATGCGTTGTCATCTCCTGGGTAAGAGGCAGCTGGGAATTTTTAATATGAGGCCTTGAGACAGGGAATGAAAGGTGCTCCATAAACAAGCTATGTAACAAGTTTGGAAAAGTTCATGGCTTTATATCAACTATTATTTCAAAATTGTTTCGATACGATATTTTCACTATGTTTAATGGTTCTCTTGGACAATGGGAAGTCAGATGGGCAATTTATAATTAAAAGGAAAACTCCCCTCCTGTGTCAGGAGATTTTATATTGAAGTCTAAAGCATTTTAATACACTTATAGGAAGTTAATATTACAATTAAATTATATTTTGTGTTTCATATGTAGCAGGTGCTGTTGAAAGCAAATTAGATGCATTAATATTCTATAGTTAAAAGAATAAAGTTATTTTCCTCATTAGGTGTAGCATGATCAGAAATTACCTAGCAGTTAGCTACTATTTATAAAAATATTTTATAGATTTTAATGCAAATAGAAAGGTTTTGCCACTGATAAATAACTTTAGAAATTATCTATTTCAGTGTTGGTTTTTTGTTTTGTTTTGTTTTGCTTCGTTTTTTAATAATAAGGAAATTGAGTGAATTTCAGAAAAAGATGAAAGTCCAGGGTCATCAGCACTAAGTAGGTGGTAAAAAGTGTATAAATACCAATTTTTTAAATCCCATTCCATCAGGATATTTTCTTTTGACCTAAAATGAACTAGTCTACAAAGAGATGACAGTCTAATTCTGCATGAGTCTCTTAATACCTGTGGATGACAAACTTATTGAAACTGAATCTGATCTTTCTAATGTTTATAATACCTTGTCTAATGTATGGTTTTTGTGTGAGGCTCAAATTGAATTATATAGATAATTGTGCTTTACAATAGATATAATAGGTATTACCCTTAATGCAAATTATTCAGGCTGAAATTAGCTTGACTATGTAGAGCAGCTGCATGACCATGGGCAACTTATTAAAACAAAAATCTTGCTGGACCTAGGTTTCCTTCTTTTCCCACTAAGGACAGCAATAGTACTGACCTGATCACATCATGCTATGAGGATTCAGTACAGTGGAATGCTTTGAAAAGTGTTTTATATAAAGTGCCCTTTAAGTGGTTTTAAAAGTTATCAATAATATTATTCCCTTCATTATCAAGGAATTATTTACAAGCTCTTAATGTGTTTATTGGCTTCGATTGCCTTTCCATATAAATTGGCTTGGGAGTAAGGGTTTCAAAGTGTTCATAACTTTGTGGGAATCTGAAAGATCATACTTTACATACATATATTTGAACTTGATCTTGGTATAAAATGAAAGTTAGATCACATTTATTAATTTTTTAAAAAATTATTAAGTGAGGGAATGCTTTTAAAATAGACTAAAATATGCTTTTGGGTTAGATTTTAAAAATCCAACTAGTAAAAAAAACAATAAAAACTGTTGAAATTCAATATTATTTCTATTAATATAAATTACCAAAAAAGCAACATAATCAAAAGGAACACTTGGAACAAATTATAAATGTTAGTGTTGTACTTTTGCTCTCAATCCTACAGCAAATCGGATTATTGTAAACAAAGGAAATCTCTGACACAGACTTTTATTATTAACATGAATACAAAACCAAGGTTTATAAAACTATGACAGTTATTAAATTGATTTTTCGCATGAAATTATTTTCAGCTTTTATTCAATGTTATCGTTTCAATATAATTTGGTAAAAGTAGTCACAATGATTGAAAATGAGTACTAGGTGACACAATACCTTTCATAATAGATTTTTGCAATCTTTAATACCAGCGAACAATAAATAAATAAATGGGAAACATTTGCACTTATTTAATGCACGCTGCATAGTATCAATCCTCAGGCTTACTTTAATAAATAAAATTTCAATGTTAACATGATAATTGTGTTATAAACCCATATTTAAATTTAATTGATTAGTAAAAATACAATAGGTTTTAAATATTATTATGCTAGGTTTATAGGGCAGAAATGTGTCTGACTCCAGTTGATCTTTCATTGTAATTAGTAAGTCTTCACCTGACAGTCATTTTTCCCTTTTATGAGCTCCCTGTCAACTTCCCAGCCCGGTGGAACCCTGCTCTCAGCATCGCCTTCTTCTCACGCTCCCTTTTCCTGTTGGTAGCTGCTCTAACTCTTCACCTGGGCCTCTCATGTTCCTTTATATGCTCAGTTCCACGCCAGAGATATCTGAGTAACTGTCCCCCCTTTCGCATGGAACAGAAAGATTTATGAGTGGCATGTCCATGTCGGTGTCATCTGTTCTTCTTTGCAGGATTTAGAATACTTGATGGCATTTATTAAACAGCAGACTGAATAATTGAGTCAATAAACAAATATTTTTGTAGAAATCATAAAAAATGCAATGGCAGTGGCAAAATGCAAACTTTGATAAATGTTACAATTGTGGCAAAGTTACATGCTCTGGTATCACATCGCTTCATTTCTATAATGAAGATGTTGACCAGGGCTTGGATTTGAGATGAATCTTGAATGAACTGAAGGATTTTCTACACGGGAATGAGAAAAAAACAGCATGCTGGGGAGAAGAAATAACTTCAGAAAAGTTTTCGACAACAGAGGGTGCATCTTAATCTAGTTAGATAATAGAGAATCTGAGTATAGTTTGAATAAACTATAAATTAAGTGGTGCAATAATTTGTACATGTGATTCAAATTTAAATATTTTGCATTCAATGTGAGAAACATTAGTAATTAAAATTGTAAAAAATAACTATGACTTGGCAGTGACAAAGAGAGAATAAAGTAGATGTAAGACATGAGTTTCTTCCTGACCTGAGTTCAGAATGAAGTTAAAACTTGTTTACTGTGGAAAGTTTGGTAAGAAAGAGGCTTCAAGGCATCACTTTAGAACCTTTCTGATGAGATCTGGGTTTTACTTTGGCATAAACAAAATATGTATGCAAGACTAACCCATCTCCTTTCTTCTTTAATTTAGTACGAAGGAAATGTTCCAAAGGGTTAAGTAAACCTGGACTAACCAGAATATTAACTCATAAATGAATGGGTAAGCTTGCTATTACATTGAAAATAAGAAATTTTTTGCCTTCCTAACAACACTTGCTTTCTCTTGTGCGCTGGAAACCATTGTTACTGTGCCCTGTAATGATTTTTAACCAAGCTGGCTCCAGGGAGAGATGAGAAACCAGCAGATCAATATCTGGAGAGGAAGTTCTTGGGTAAAAACAAAATGCATAGCTGTGATATCTCAGATTGTTTTCCCATCTTGGGAATTTTTAACCAACGGAATCACATTCCAGGAAATGAGGAAATGGCTATGACTCAGACGAACTCAGCCAGCACTTACCCAGGTGGCTCCATTTCTTTTATGAAAACGCAGTCCCTTCTCCTAGAGGTAAGAAGTGGTTCTAAGCCATTGAACCTCAAATCATTCTTGCTTTGTCCCAAGGAAGGTCAAGTAGTTTAGCACATCAGGGGGACAGAGCAATCTTTGGCTCTGTCAGAACCAAAGGATTCCCTGTTATTTACCACTTACTGGCTCGAGAATTGTAGCTATGCATGTTTCCTACCGTTAGTATCTCTCTACTCTTTCATACTATCCTGAGACAGAGGTGTACAGATCTTAGGAATGCCTTTCCACCCTGCCCTGGAACAGAAAATGCATTGGCATAAATTTAACTTGCCCAGATAAATTTGAGGTTCCCCCAGAAAGGATAAAAATCAGATGAAATGTTCCTTTTTTTTACTAAATGTTCCCTGGCTACTCCCGGCAGGAGTGATTTAAGAGGCTATAACTGTCCAGCATGGCTTGTACCACTTATGGGATGTTAGTCACATCTCACCTTGAAGCCATTACCTGTCGGGCCTCCTCACTAAATCTCGTGACAGGCAGAGTTCTGCTTTTCACTTTGAGATGACGGCAGCGCCAGCACCCAGTGGTGCTCTGCACATGATAGGTACTCCCTCCGCACATGATAGGTACTCCCTCCGCTTTCTGCGTTTGAAATGCCAAATCTTAATTCTCGCGACTCTTCTCACAACTCTCCAAATACAGTTTATACTAATACAGTCAGTATATGTTTGCTTATATATTTTATGATGGGCATTTTCAGAATTGTTTTATTAGCTTGGCTTATTTACTCGAACATTCTGCGGCCACCTGGCTTGAACACTCTATCTTTATCTCATGATTGGCCACTGCGGAGCAGTCTTTACATTTTGATGGCTGTTTCCTCAAGGCTGAAGTGTTGGGAGCACATGTGTTTAAGGAGGTCCAAGATCATATGCAGTCCTCAGAGGGAAAGGGGGTAATGGACCAGTAATTGCAGTTGATTGCAAAAATAGATTTTCGCCCTTTCATGAGCTAAAAGGGAGTGTTGTTTAATTGCTGCAAATGTGTCCTAATCCTTTCAGGAATTGGAGTCAGACGATATTGCACCATTACACCTGGGAATCTAAGTATGGTTTTGAACTGATTGCCGATTATTAATTTTAGATCCTGTAACCTCCTGTCATATGTGCTACTTTATGAACACTGACAATATCATGAAACAACCCCATGAATTCTATTAATGTCATGCTGGTATTCATGAAGGGTCAGTGTGTTTGGTGGACTTAAATTTTTAATTTAAAGAAAGGTTGCATGGTCTGGCTCACATAAGCAGGAGTTATGAAATAAATCAGCGAGACAGAATCAATGTTTATCTTAATGGTATTTGTATCTATTATTGCATGCAACCTTAACAAACATGGCACATTCCACTGAAAGCAAATCTGGTAAGTGAAGATGTTAAACAGAAAAATAATTTTATGGACAGTGACACTATCTTATAGGTAGCTTAGAATTACATTTCTTTTTTGAGAGATCTAAGTTGTATTTCTGACTTGCATCTTTAGTTATTGTTGCATTTTTTCCATCTCTGACATTAGACAATCTACATTTTCATTTCGAGGATGTTTGTGAAATACTTTGAAACAAAACACAAAAAACAAATGACATGAAACAAATTATTATGACTCTTCTAATTAATAATTACCAACTTAGCAAAAATACCAAAATAGCAAGTATTTCATTGGCAACAGCCATTACCATTGAACTATGAATTGAACATTGTCATAGAAGTGTCTGTTAGTACAAATGCAGGTCATTTGGTATCTTTATATTTCAGTTTTTCTAACAATAAAATAATTGTTTTAGGGCAGCATTTTGAGGGCAGTATTTCTGCCCACAAATCTTCAAGGATGGTGTGTGGGTATGAATTTGTTTTAATAAATAAAATAAAAAGCTGATAGCACATAATTTAAGTTACATCATCAGCTAAAAGGACATTTCTTAGAAAACCTCAATCTGCTATTGAAATAAACAAGTAGAAATACTAAACAAATATCAGAGACATTTTGTCTTTGGATGTAAAGAACATTTTCTGTTTAAGGGCCGTATTTAAAACATCCGAAACATTACAGCTGGAGTCATTTCTGAAAAGTTACTCATGTATTTCACATATGGCTCTTGGTGCAGCTCCATTGTGTTATTTCCTCTTAGCAGAAATCATGGAACGAAAACTGTTTTTCCCACAATATCATTAAAGGAGAAATTGCAATACTGATAATGCTCACATGTTTCTATAAAGGAAAATATCAGGACTTAGATAATTCACAGAAAAGCAAACAAATCCAATCCATGATTTTTTGTGACATATATAACTTTGATGAAGAGAGTCTGAGTAACACGAAACTTCCATGTGAAATATGTCATCAGCTTCTACGTGGAAGTCAGAACTTGATTTGTCTTGGCGATTTTACCTTTGACGTCTAATTAGATGGGAGAATGGCTTTCCATTTACCCATCCCCCTTTTTTATTAAGGGAGCATGTAGAACTATGTGCCAAATTTTATTGACAGGAAAAGGGGAAATTGCTTAAAAACAGCCGTGGGGCAGAAATGTCTAGACTCTTGCGAGCCTGATGCTATCTGGTACTCAGATTAAATTCTCTCACATGAAACCATGCACAAGGAAGTTTTTGATAGCTTTTCCTCTATTGCCACTGCTCAAAGGGATGAAACAAACGTATAAATCTCACACCCCAACTCTCGATAGAACAACTCTCTACGGCCGCCGTTTCATTTCTTTCCACAAAAGAAACATGAAAGAAAACACTAAAAATCCAAGTTGTATACTCCTGTGGATAGTTTCCTCTCCCCCTTAAAATCTTTCTTAGAAACAAGGTATTTTAAAAGTACCTTGTGAGGAGAATATTTCTAAGGTTTGATTTAAATAAAATTATTGAGAGAATTAACTGTATACTTGAAATAATGGGGGCTTTTACACTTAAAATCTTTTTCAGAAGACTGGCTAAAAATATGTGCTTCCATAGAGAGAAGAGCATTTCTCACTATAGCTTCCTGAGAGAAAACGGTAGATTTAGGCTGGTTTTCCACAGAGGAGAAAAGATCAGTTAACTGGTAATCACTGAAGCAGCCTAGTTTGGGGGGCCTATAGGAGGCACTCCTTGCTGTGTGTCAATAAATTGATTTCTGTTTTTGAGTTGTGAAAGGAACTCTAAATTTTCAGAGATGCCAGCCAGTCACGTAGAGCATCAGGCAGAAGGACAAGAATTGGAAGAGCTGCCACAGGAATTTGAACACAGTAGTGCTAATTAGGCTTGGGGGGAGCAGGTCACTTTACCCCAGAGAGCTGGGCACACTAACATTTTAGTTATCATTTGGGCATATTTTATAGGTCTTCTGCATAATAATGTTTTTATAGGTGGAGTTTTAAAATTTATTTTATATCTCTTTTTTTAATGTGTACCATGTTTCACTTGCACAAGCAATACATGCCTATTTCCCTAAAGCATTGTCCACAGAATCTGTTGTCAGACTTGATTTTTTGCTGGTAGATGAGAAGTGGTATCTTAATGTAGATTTTATTTTTTTTAATTCCCACCCCTTCCCTATGACAACCATAATTTTTTACTTTAAATTGTAAAGATGTAAACTTATTAGAAGTGTCTTTCTCTGTAATATCACCAAAACACAATATATTATTACTCCAAATTTCAAAATATACGAATAACCCTCTCTCCATGGACTTTAATTTCTCATTATAATCTCTCAATTTCAATCTCTGCTCATCCATGAGAATCATTTATTTGTTTACTTCTATATGGTTCTCAATACTGCTGTTACGAAAATGTCTGTCTTATTAAAATAATAATATCTCTGTTTAGGTTTATGATACCATTTTATTTAGACCAAGTAGAAGACTAGCATGTTTAATGACTAGAATTTTTAAGGTCTTTGCAAATAATGTAACAGTTTTAGGACTTTTAAAAAATTCTAGGTTTTTTAAAATATAATTCTGCACATGAAAAGATTAATGAGTGGTCCATGAAATAATATATTAGATGATAATACTAATCATCTAATTTTTAAAACAGTTTGAATCAAAGTTTTCCTTCACACTTTTCATATGAAAGATTATTGAAGAATCATCACAATATTCATGAAGACTGATGATTAAAGCATCTCCACAAGATTTATTTTCTCTAGAATCACCTATAGGTATAAATTTTCATCACCTTTTAATGTCCCTTCCATTTGATTGTAATTGTTTTCATGTCCTTTTGATGTTTGCACACCATGGCCAACTCCTTTAGATAGCTGGTGCTATACTTGAGGGCCACTGTTTTTAGATTTCTGGGATATGAATGTTTTGAATGTTAAGATTTATAATTCATTAAAATATTTTTGAATGTTTTCTTTGTGCTGTAATTAAAAAGTCACACGGACCCGCACCAACCCTGCCTGCAGCAGGGGGTGTCATGACCAACAGCCTTAACATACCATGCATTGGGCCCCATCAGTTGGGAAAAAACATAAAACAAGGGAAGTAAAAGTCATCTGTGAGCTTGTAAATACTCCTTACATGTGGAAAATTAGAAACAAATACTTTCTCTTGTGGAAAAGAAAAGTCGGACGTAACAAATAGAGTAGAATATGTCATGGGTATCAGCTTATCTCAAGGGAATCATGTTTATTTATTTTCTTGAAATCCAACATTTTCTCTAAATTAAAAATCAAATCAGAGGACTCTAAACCAACTGAGTAAATGTAAATTGACCAGGACTATTTGTAGGTTATGCACCTTTTATGTACACTTAGCTCTCACTATCATTTGAGGTTACCTATGTGAAAAAAAAAGTAAACTATTTATGAAGAAGTTTTATTTTTCATGGCTTCAAAAATAATATTCACATGATTAAGAAAACCGAACATAAGCAATTAGTAATGCTATTATACCATTTGTAAATTTTGAGCAAGAGCATTTGAGACTAATGAACTCTTCGCCACACTGGCACCCTGTTATTTAGGGTGGAAGCACATTAGGCACCACTGGTGGAAGATGACAAAGGAGTCTTAAAATGTAATTTATGAAGGAAAAAAAAGTCAATTATTGGAACACTTTCCTGAATAGTCACATTTTTGGAAGAATTTTGTTAGAGCCCTCTCATTGCTTTACAGACCTATTTGTGCAGAAATATTAGCTGCAATGAGGGTAAAGAGTGAATCTGTTCTCTTCTAAAAACAAGAAAATCACTCTAACTCTAAATGACGATCCCTTCCAAGGTGCTCCAAACTAGTGTGAGATCATTTGAAAATATTCTGCCTAACCACATGCTAAATTTCCACACTCCCTTCACATAAAAAACTATTCATGTTCAAGTGTGTCAATACATGTATGAACATATAAACTTTATTTTCTAGTTTACATGGTGTTTTAGTTGAAACTCATTATTTTTGCTTTTGACAGAATTACAAGTATGTAAACCTGTAAAAACCCACTTCCAATAAATGAGTTCCTGGATTTTCATTAAAACATTTAACAGACTATTAAAGACTGGAGGCATCACTGGTCTCAAAGCACACACATATTACTGTTTTTTTCTTTATAGTTCATTTATTTCCACTTTTATTGTTCCTTATTGTTTAGTATTAGCCACTTCACTAGAGGATGCATTTCTCTAGTTAATTTAGATAAGAAATTTTGGAAGGGATAGCAGGAAGAGCAGCTGAAGAACAATTCTCTCAGGAGAGAGGCCCTATGTGACTGGTGTGCAGACCTCAGAGAGTCCTGTTGGTGAAGGGGCCTCATGGGGTTTTATCTGTCCTTCATCACTTCCAAAGCCTTCTGTTAGCTGAACTTGGCCCTCTAAACATCTTAATAATTTAGAGGAGATGAATTAAATAGCAAAATGAATATGGATGGCAATCTTGGGATTGATTTTATTTTATATATTTTAATGTTATAATAGATATTTTTAGTCCAAGTTGATTTGGACCTAAGAACATCACAGTTCTGTATCCAGATGCATGAGTTTTTCTTGCAGTATTTTACGAATAAACACACCTTGACTTCCATGAAACATAAACAAATAAATATTTACACAAGAAATTAAATTTAAAAATCACAATGAGGTATCACTTCACACCTGTCAGAATGGTTGCCATCAACAAATCAATGAACGACAAGTGCTGGTGGGGTTGTGGAGAAAAGGGAACCCTTGTGCACTGTTGATGGGAATGCAGACTGGTGCAGCCACTATGGAAAGCAGTATGGAGTTTCCTCAAAAAATTAAAAATTGACCTGCCATTTGACCCAGTGATCCCACTTCTAGGAATATATCCTAAGAATCCTGAAACACTAATCAGAAAGAATATAAGTACACCTATGTTCATAGCAGTGCAATTCATAATGGCTAAGATCTGGAAACAGCCCAAGTGCCCAGCAGTAGATGAGTGGATAAAAAAGCTGTGGGACATTGACACCATGGAGTACTACACAGCTATAAAAAAGAATCTTTTATCCTTTGGCACAGCATGGAGGGAACTAGAAAGTATTATGCTAAGTGAAATAAGCCAATCAGAGAAGGACAAGTACCACGGGATCTCACTTATATGTGGAGTGAAATAAACAAAATAAACTGACGAACAAAATGGGTCCAGAGACATAGAAGCATGGAACAGACTGAGGGATTTCAGAGGGAAGGTGGGGAGGGGGTAGGGGGTGGGGAGAGATTAATCAAAGAACTTATATGCTTATATGCATAACCCAAGGACACAGATATTGGTAAAGGCCTGGGAGTGGGGTAGATGCAGGGTGGAGGGGATCAATGGGGGTAAAAAGGTGACATCTGTAATATTTTCAACAATAAAGATAAACTTTAAAAATAAAAAAATAATAAAATAAATAAATAAATAAAAAGTAAGGGATTTTTCCCCCATGATTTCTTGGTTGAACAAATTTGGGAGTAACTATATTTCTGTAGATTCTAAGACGAAGTGTATGTTTGTGTGCGTGTTTTCAATTTTAACATCTCTGAATTCAAGATATAGCTTACAAATGCCATCAGCCAAGTAGCAGGTGATGTAGCTGTCTTTGCCTACACATGGGCAAGTTTAGTTTAAAAAAATAATAATAATCAATGGTGACTTAAAAATAATGCATTTAAAAAGATTATACTGGGCAGAGGTGGAGAATTTCTACTTCCTTTCAACAGGAAGCACTCCAAAAATTTTTATTGGCCTGGAGTCGCATTACCCATCCAAAGCACTGTCCCTTTAAAAAGGCCACCTTTAAATCCTGTGCTTTTAATCCAATGGTTAATCCTCTCTTTACATGTTTTTCCTGCAAATGGTCTTTGAAGCTTAAGTATTTAGGACTTGGGAAGTTTTGCTCATTAAGTGTGGAATTTGGCTTGGAGACAGAAGTTCAGAGAGCAGGTTGGGAGCAGTAGCCAAACTGCCAAATGGCAAAGGCAAAATGGAAAGAGGAAGGGGGACCACAGAATGGTGGATGCCCCTCATGTATGCTGTAGATAAAGCCGACATTACAGGAGGAACTGTCAGTCTGATCTGGGGATATTCAGGAATGTGAACCTGGGACTAAAATTAGGGACTATTTTCAATCTTAAAATGTTTGGATATTGGCATAAGTAGATACTTAAAATCTAGCTCAAGGTACGCAGTGTGGTTTTTAAATGCACATATTCTAATTCTAAGAACACAGAATACAAGAGTATAAATCCTGATGTCATAGTCATCTTTACACGTAGACTTTATCATTTCTTTCACGGAAATTTTATGCATCATTTGTTAAGATTTACACTTAGGTACCTTCTAGTTCATTTTGCTATCAAAATGAGATTTTTATTTTATTGAATAATGTTCTAATTGTTATAGTTGTTTCATCAAAAGCTACCTATTTTTACATATTAGTCTTGCAACCAGCAACACTGTTGAAATATATGAATTTTGTCTCTAATAATTTCCTAATGCAGTTTGTATCTGATACTCTCCTAAATAAACATATTTTCTTTGAACAACGATCGTTTCCTTTTTCCTTGCATCTCAGACATTTTATCATTTTTGTCTTGTACAGAATAGTCTTTGTCATGTTTTTATGTTGTCACTGTTGGTCCGAGTGGTCACCTGTGTTTGGTTCCTGACTTTCAAATAAATGCTGCTATTTTCCCATTTAGTATGGAGTTGCTGCAGATTTTCAATGAATACACTTATCCTTGAAAGGAACTATCCTAGTGTCTTCCCCTGCAACTTATCATAAATGTGCTGAACATTTCCAAGTACTTTTCCCACCTCTCCTGAGGGGTTTATTATTATTCTTTTCATGAGGTTTTTTTTCCTATTTAATGTGTAAATATGATTAATTGCATTAGTAGATTTGAATTTAGTCCAGAAAGAAAGAGTTATTTTTTTGGCTCACTGTGCAACACAGTCAGTCTCTCTTTCTTTCTCTCTCTCGCTCTGGTATCTCGGGGTCGGTGGAACATTTCTCCTCTCCAGCTAACCCAAATGACCAGCGCGGAAACCCAGCTCCCTCTCCACATGGCTACGTCAGTAGCCTTTTTTTTTTTTTTTTTTTTTTGGTAAAACTGCAATATCTTTCTGTTTCTCATTCCACCCCTCGTTCCCCAGCTCCTGCTTAGAGTCCGTGAGCTGCGACAGAGACCACCTGCCCGCAGGCTTTGCTCCACAGTCTCCAGGGACAGAAATTGAGAGGTGAGGTCACTGTGCCCCTGTGGCCTGCTCTCTTACCCTGTTCCCACTGGGCGCTGGGAGGACTTCTTCAATATTAAAAATTAATAGTGTTTCCTAGTTACACTGATTATAGGCTCTCCTCTTCCTCTCCTACTCTGCAGGCTCTTAATTGCTCTCCTTTGTTTCAGAGAAAAGAGTGGAAGTGTCTTTAGTTACAAAATTAACTGGAAGTTCTTATCCTTCATGTTTTGAAGAGGTTACAGTTTTATACTGGAGATAAACAGGTCTAAACATTTAACAGTCTAAAAGTAATTTGCACAGCAATTTTTTTACATATTGAAAACTATATAACATGCTTAGTAAATGTTTAGTGATGAGGAAATATTCTGCTGGATATTATTTGTCCCAAGTTTTAAAGATAATTAAAAAACTTTTAATTTATTAACTGTTTTAACGTGGAACATGGTAAATGTTACATGAATAAATTTGGAATAATACATATTTTATTGCAAAAGATAAAAGTGAACATATATTATCAAAACTAAGTATTTTCAAAATTTTTGAAATTGAGACTAAATGTAATAAAGTAGAATGTAACAGTAAGTCCATAGAGCTATAATAACCTATACTGTAAGTTGATTCTCATTTCTCTATCTACTAATTTGAGAAAATGTCGCATACATATTTAAAAACAAAGTTAATAATTTACCAATTTGCTTTCAGATATATTGCTGAATCACTGCTAATTGGGAATATAGCTCATCATTTTATTGGCGTTTTACTGATTTTAGAGAAACAGATTTTTATTTACCATGTGTGGCTAAAAAACCATGAATGTATGCTCAACTGAATATTATATAATTTAATTAATATCTTTCAGGTTTACGTCTCATGTTACTTTAAATTTCAAATTTAGATAGTGTATAAATAATCAATATTTATATAATTCATAGATGTGAATAAAAATTATACTCAATTATATCATTTTGCACACAAAATGGCACTAATTTATAATTATTAATTTGTTACCAGGAAAATATACATTCTTATTTTACAATTGTCAAAATCATGGTTTATTTTCTTTCCAGTAGCTGGAGTAGAGCTTGATTTTAGTAATATTCAATACTGTTTACAGTGAAATAATTTTACTGTTTTAATGTCTGAATATCCATGGAAAAAGGACAAGAGATTATTGTCTTTTATTAGAAAAAAATAAGTCATAATGAAAATTATAGTGACTTCTAAAACATTTGAAGATAAAGTATTTCTTCATATTTATGTTGTTCTCAGCAAACACCAGGGACAGAGATGTGACTGTATCAACAGAGACACTGCCGTCTGGAACGAAAGAGAAGAGAGAACGTGGGAGAAAACCTAAAGGGCTGCTGGACTCTCGGATCGTCCGGGGCAGGCCCCTGGGTCAGCTGGGCTGCCAGCTGCTCTGTAGAGCAGGACCGAGGCCTTAGCCCGCTCCCAGATCTCAGGCCATTCCCTGCGCTGGCATAAAGGCGGGGCCGGTCCCTCCTGGTTTCAAAGTGTGGGGCTGCCTCCCGGTTTGGGGTTGGATGGGCCAGGTGCCCTCACCCTGTGCTGAGGGCCAAGGCCCTCACTGAGGCTCAGGGCTGGCACCTCAAGCTGAAGGGACAGGGCAGCCCTTCAGAGCTGTGGGGGAGGTCCTGCCACCCCCTGGGCCTGGAGGACGGAGCACTGAACCAAAGAGGTTTAGTCTTGAGCTTTCAAGCTCTCAAATTCTCTTTGCTGGGCTTTGGACTTGCTGCGGCCCCATCGCCCTTTCCTGCTTTCCTCTCTCTCCCTTTGGGGGAGAGAGTATCTCATGTTTTCTGCCTGTCCCACCGTTGCATTTCTGGAAGCACATAACCTGTCTGGCTTTCCAGGTCCACAGCTGGGGAGAAATTTTGCTTGAGGATGAATAACTTGAGTCTCACCCACACCTGATTTAGTTGCTATTTGGATGAAACTTTGGACTTTAGACTTGGTGCTGGGGTGACTCAAGTCACTCCAATTGAGCAAACATTGCTCAATCCTCACCGCTCCACTAAGGTAGTATTCTTTTCCCATTCTTTCAGATTTTTTAAAACATTTTACATTTGTCATCTGAAAAATATCATCACCTGAAGTTTGTGTGTGTGTGTGGGGGTATCTGGCTCTGTTCTTTATTATTTCTACAGATTCTCCCTAATGGTTTATTTTCTTTCGCTTTTTAAATTTATTTTTTATTGTGATCTTATATTCAGTGGGGTTCAGCTGTGGGGATCAGCGTGGCCAGACTTGACTGTGTCCCTCCAAGAAGGACCTGTTTGTCGCTCAGAGCACTCGGAGCGTTGCTAACCTCCATCAGGGTCCAGATTGAGGCGAGAGAGAGTGGTTTGGGGAGGAGGTCTCAGGGGAGACTCTATTTTGTTTTTCTACATAGACTTAGAAAAACGTCTTATCTCCCTTTCTGAAAGGGTAACTTTTTCTCCCTAAAACCCATCCTTTCAAGGAAAGTACAGTTCCTTAAGTAAACCAACTTTACGTGGAGTTACAGGTCCAAGTCCCAATTTGGCACGCCATGGCTATGTCACCTCCGTTCCCCGGCAATTCGAATCCCAGCCTTTTCGTTATAGGCACAGAGAGGCCGCAGCAACACCACACTCAGGCTTCTCCTTCTCGTTCCCAGTTTCCTACGAATTTGGGGTACGTGATAGTTATCCTACTTCTTTAGCTCTGCAGTTAATTTAATATCACATTTGTGGGTTGTTGTTTTTTTTATAGCTATTGATTTCAGAGAGAGGAAAGGAGAGGGAGAGAGAGAGAGAGAAACATCAGTGATGAGAGTCATTGATCGGCTGCCTTCTCCACGCCCCCGACTGGGGATGGAGCCCGCAACCCGGGCATGTGCCCTGACCGGGAATCGATCCCCGATCACCTGGATCCTAGGTCGAAGCTCAACTGCTGAGCCACGCAGGCCGGACTAGCATCACATTTTAATATAGCCTCCAGCACTCCAGGAAAGGATTTTCTGAGTATGTCACCTGCCACATTGCTAGAAATAGGACTTCTATGTAACATTCATGTAGGAAGTATTCTTTTTTTTCATTGAGACACTAAGGCCTATTGAATTAGAAGTTAGGTTTACTGTTTTCATCTAGTAATACTTTTTTTCTAGAAGGGGTGTTGGCTTTGTGGTCGCCTCTATCTCTCATATATTAGGGCTAATGTTTGGAAATGTTATCCATAGAATGAAGCCATATATATTCATTGTACAAACTTTGGAAATTACATAAAAGTCATTCATTTATTTTAAAAGGATCTGTATATTGCTTAACTTTATGTTGTTTTATATTTTGATCCTTCTGCTAAATATTTTACCAAGGTACGTGCTTGCTTACGATGTAAAATCAATCATTCATTTTATTAATTAATTGACTCTGTGGCCCTTAGTTGCTAAGGCATACTATAAATGAAAAACATTAAAATTAAATGTAATTAAAAATATCTACTTAGTCTCTGCCCTCGTTGCCGGTTGTGCACAGAGGTGATGTGTAGGCTGGGACTGTCCACAAGAAGGAAGAGCTTCAGACACACTCTGTTTGTCTATTATTGCAGTGCTGCTGGAAATAGATTTTCAGAAACATGCCATCCTACACTTCCTTCTGTAGCAATGTCCAGTAGGCACAGTGCCAACTATAAATGCGTAGTACTATAAAAATGTCCTTTATTTTTATAAAATCCTTATCAAAATACAATACATAAATTAAAAATTCATATAGAGCATGATGCTTATTATTACCTTAAAAAGCAAAACCTGTATTTTAGAATAATTAATTTATTAATAATTAAGAAATTTACATTTAAAAGTGTTTTTGCTAGCCCTTCTCAAGTCTTTAAATTATTATATGGATTATTGCTGAAATGCCTTTTCATCTATCAACACTGGCTACATACGTTACATTTAACAACTGTTTTAACTGGACTGAGCCTGAAGGAAGCGAAAGAGCTTGAAAAGAACTGATCCAGATGAGACCCCACGTATTTCAGGAGCCCACGGCAAGTCTTACGTCACTTTTAATGTCTGGTTTTTTACAGCGCCCCAAATAAACTTCACTCTGCACTTTACTCTGGACCAAGATTTAGTTCTACGAGGAGGCAGCTGGTTGTCTCTTTTCCTTGATCAACAGGAGCGAGTGTGGCCCTTTCGGACGCTGGGATGGAGGTGGGGAGAGGCAGAAGGTATCTCAGGGTGTGGGGCTGGGAAAAGGAGAAGCGCCACACTTGCCCCCTCTCCTGCACCCCCCTCCCCAACCCCCCCCCCCCACACACATACTCCCCAGGCTGGGAGAGAGGGGAGCAAAGTGGGAAAGAGACGTGAAATTAGCTCAGTATGACTTTTGATTGGGGGTTTTAATTCAGAAACAAAGTCACTGGTCTGAAAATGACCCGAGGCCTTCTGATTATTTGTGAGTGACTGGAGAAGTCATGAAGACCTACTCAAATGTTCATGCAAAACCTGGGGAAGAAATCACCCACTTTATACATTGAAGGGACAGGGAAACGAAAACAGAAGATGTTGATGGCACACTGTTGAGTAAAGCGTTTTCAGTAGGTTAATAGGTGGCTCTGCATTTAACTTGACGATGCACACATCTTTCTCCTTAAAAAAATAACCAAAACCAATGCATGATATTATGTAAGTTTCCTTAGATTATTTCATAGGCATTTGTTTTGAGCCTTTGCTATACGAACATGCTACAGTTGATGGATTGATCTGTCCATTGATTCATTGGTTCCATAAAATGTTGATCTCTGGTTCTAGGATTTGGCAAGGGATAAACAGACAATCCTTTTGCTCATGGAGTTTCTGCTATCGGAAAATAAACACCCTTAGGGGCCTGCCGAGAGGAGAAAATATTGTACATTTTCAGCCAGGAAATTATTAAAATAAAGAGTATGTGCATTAAAATTCTGCTAGATACTCCCAAATTGCCCTCCGAAATGGTCACTGCTGTTGACAGACCCATCGGTCACTTAAGGGATGGTCTCATTCCCAGCAGCTCCCCCACACTGCAACTTACACATCTTTTTAAATCTTGGCCAATTCGATTCCTAAAACTAGCCTGTTGATGTTATTTTACTTTGCATTTATTTAACTAGGAGTGCATTTGGATGTCGTTTCATAAATTTATTTGCTATATTCATTTTTTTTCTGTGAAGTTTTATTTTTTTTAATTGAATTTGTTGGGGTGACATTGGTTAATAACATTATATAGGTTTCAGGGATTCAGTTCTATAATACATCATGTGTATATTGTATTGTGTGCTCACTGCACCAAATCAAGTTTCCTTCCATCACCATTTATCTTCTCTTTACCCTCTCCTACCTCCCCCCAAGCCTCTGTCCCCCTATACTCACTGCACCTGGGCCTGGCTAGGGTGACAGCCTGGGGGGGATTAAGTCCTTTATTCTTTTGGATCTACCTATTCACAGCCTTTAGCCTTGTATTTATCTTCAATTGTCTTACTTTGTTTTTTCTAATAGTCTGTCAATAAACTTTTTGTTTTCCATAGTCTCTGTTTTCCTTTCTCATTTCCTTGTCCTGCTCAGAAAGGCCTCTCTACCTCACATTCTAAATACTTCTTATAATCACAGTGAATTTTACGCATTTAAATCCGGTAGTAATTAATCTTTTTTTCCTTTCTAAACAGCAAGTGCATTTTCTAAACCCCATGAACTAATTTCCCCCACTGGTTAGAATAGTCTATTTCATCATGTTTAACTTTTATTTGTTTGCATTTACCTTCATTTCATTTTTCTCTCTGCTTATTCTTACCTAGTTCCAAAAGAAAGTACATTGTAGCCTCTTTAGTTGAAATAATTTCAAATAAAGTTTAAAAAATAACGCAAAGACTTCCCTTGTAGCCTTCACCTAGTCTTCCCAAATGTTCAAAAATCTTATCTAACCATAGTAAAATGAGTAAAACCAGAAAATTAACATCGATACAATGCTTCTAACTAATTTGTATGCTTTAGTTTGGAAATCTAGAATTTTGAGGGGATTATCTTTTTTTAAAAATTTATGTAAATGTCATTAGTGAATTACTTTCACATTTGAGCATCCAACTCACGTATTCAAACTCTCAGGAAAAACGGTGTTGAAATCTTTCTTCCACCTTAAGGTGGAATTTTAGATAAAAAATAATTGAAAATCCCATGTTCTGAAAAACTTTCCACTGCTCAAAATATGTCATCCACTTTCCCTTGTACCTACAATAGACTGTTAGATGAAAAAAGTTAAGAACTTTTAGATTTGTCATCTGTGAAATTTTCTTGTGCTCTATTGCCTTAAAAAAGTCTGCTAGGCAGCAACTGCTAGTCTGAAACTTTAATGTACATTTCAAATCTAATTATTTGTCAAAGCAATTCTGTAAAAATGTTATTTTTGAACAACATTCAAAATCTTCTGTCTAAAATACATTTCTCTGAAAATTTAACTGATATAAAAGACAAATGTGGATACATGCAAAGAAAAAAGAAAGTGAGATATTTAGCTAGAAGAGTGGCATTGTTTTAATTTTTAAAATCTCTTTAAGGTTGTCTTCCTAAATAGAAAATACTTGCATTGTCATAGCTGCTTCTGCATCCAACCTGCTGTGATATCGCACCTTATGTAGCTTAGGGAAAACTACCATGTACTTTTGAGAGAATGAGAGTGAAGAAAGTAACTAAAGTCTTAGTATTATCATGAAAATATTTTTGAGCTTGCTGTCAACCACCCACAAAACTAGAGAAATACTGATTGAGATTATTAGCTACAAGCTTGGGGGTATGGCCTGGCTGCAATAAATGAGAAAGCAATATTGAGATTAATTTTAAAAATTACATATACATTTATTTATAGAAGATATTGAGTCTATTGTTGTATATGTGTATATATATGCACTAATGCTTGTATGTATATGCATATATGCATGTCTGTATTAGTAATACATACTATTAAATATAACTTAAAAAATCCAAAAAGATAGAACTACTCCCCAAATGCTTTTGTTTGTATAAAATGGCCTTAACACCAGAGACTCTACGGAGAGTTTGCCTCGTAAGCCTAGCATTGGTTACCTGGGTATATTCTTTTTTGTTGCTACACAGTAATTACCACAAACTAAGTGGCTTAAAGCAACACCCATTTATCACCTCCCATTCTGTGAGTCAGAAGTCTGGCACATTGTGAGTCTGTTCTCCTCTGCAGGTATCTCAAGGTTGAAATCAAGGTGTTGGCTGAGTTAAGTTTTCATCTGGAGGCTCCGGGGAAGTACCTGCTTCAAAGCTCATTCTTGTTGTTGAAAGAATTCACTTCCCTGTGGCTGTAGGACAGCGATCCTTGCTCACTTGATGGCTGTAAGCCTGGGGTTTCTCCCAGGTCTTAGGGGCTGTTCTCTGTCTCTTTCCATGTGGCCCCTTCATCTTCAAAGTCAACAATAAATAATCCCCTTTGTTTTTTGAATTTCTCTCAAACGTCTACGCTCTCTGACTTCCTCTTCTGCCACCAAATGCAGAAAATGCTCTGCTATGAAAGGGCTCGTGATTCAGATAGGTCCTTGCAGATAACCTCCCTTTCTTACAGTCAGCTGTCAGGTAATGGGACATAATCACTGGATTTGCATTTCACTACATTCACAGGTTCTACCCATACTCAAAGAGGAGGAACTTACATAGGCCAGGGTCATTAGGTCATTTCAGTTTTTGTTTGTGTCTACCACGTGGCTTTGGGGCATCAGCGATTAATATGATGTGGTAGGCAGCCCCTGAGATGGCCTCCAAGATCTCCATCATCTAATGTTCATGCCCTCATGTAATCTTCTCACCTCAGGTGTGAACTGGACCTAGTGACTCACTTCTAACAATCAGAATATGGAAAAAAGAGTAGCGTGTTTCTTCTGGGATTAGGTTATAAAGCGACATCTTGCACACCTGTCTTGTTCATTTAATTACTCACTCGGATGGAAGGTAGTTGCCAGGTTGTGGCTTTCCCTATTTAGTGTCCCACAGACAAAGAGGAAGACCTTCAATCAACAGTCGGTGACAAACTAGGACACTTAGTCCAAAACCCAAAAGAAAATGAATTTGCCTTCCACCATGTGCCTGAGCTTAGAAGCGGCTCCTCCCCCAGCTGAGCCTTCGGAAGGCACTGCAGCCTTGAAAGAACCTGAGCCCGTGGATTCAGATAACCTGCGCCCAGACTCCTGACCCACAGAACCTATGATATAAGAAATATTTGTTGCTTTGAGCTGCTGAGACTTACGGCGATTTGTTATGCAGCAATGGATAACTTACATAGGTGATAAAATAAATTCTCTACAAAATGGAGTAATATCCATGATGTATCGTGAAGGACAAATGTGGCTTTTGGCCTTTGACTTACAGTGTGATGGAAAATTGAATATGAATTTGTATAATGACTCAAAGTTCAGGTGGACGATGAACATTTAAAAAATTATTCTGTAAAGGAGGTTCTTTCTGTCTGGTGGCAGGTGGTACAAGAATACTGGTCCCTGCCACACTCTCTGAATGGGAATAAATATTTATCATGTACTCACACAGTGCCTGGCCAATATTATCAATGCGGAGCGTCAAGAAAGAGCTGGATGCTCCAAGCCTGAAATCAGAAATGCAATGGGAGTGGAAATGTAGTTGTCAGCACAGAAGACCGGATAAGAAAATGTCTTTAGGTTGGATGTGGAGCCTGGGGATGAGGAACGGGGTAGGGACGTAGGAATCGTACAGCAGAGATAGGGACGTCTGCTGTGCTTCAGGGGTGGACAGCTGGCAGTCCGAACACAAAGGGTGGTGGTTCTCTCTTACGAAGGCCCACACATTTTATTTCCTGACAGTACTGAACCAAAGCGAGTGGATAATTCAGTCATGCATTTCTCTTCAGGTTTATCGGCATTATTAATAAGAGTAGCTACACGGTGTCTTTACATACTTTTCCTAAGTCTTCCTGAAAATGCTGAGGGGTAGTTTTAGTTTTTTCCTTTAAAAATTTGTGTTGTGTAGTGAGGTCTAGAATTATATCTAACTTGAGATTGGATTTAATAAAAAAAAATAAAACAGAGTAGCAGAGTTGCAGAGTTTCGGATACACTCAACTGTACGTTACAAAATTTTATTTTACTTGCTTCTGTACGTCTATGTCCTATGAAACCTGACTTTTAAAAAATTAAACTCAGGCTCCAAACTATGAGCCTATACACAGCACATTTTCTTTCCCTGCTTATTTGCTTTTATTACTCCCCAAGGCCATCTTCATCTCTTCCTCAGTAAGCCAACTTCCATCGCTGGCCAAAATATGATATATCAAAATTCACTATCTTTTTGTGTTATTGCTTAGCTCCATGGCTCTATTCATTTTTACCAGCTTCCACCAACCCCCCTTCCTCTTTATATTTTTATACCTCTCTTCTCCAGAGGCTACCTTTTCTCTTTCCTCTGTCTTGCACTGCTCTGTTTTTTTTTTTCCCCAATCAGGAGTAAGATGGAACTTTAATATATATGCTAAAGTGTTGCCAGTGGAATTCACTAACCTCTGAAAACCGCCCAGTGTTTGTCACTTCTGTATCACTGTCTCCTGGACAGTGCGATCATTGACTGGTGTTGTTTCTGAGAACAGTCAGCATCTGACGATTTAATTGGGTTGTAACATTCTTCTGAGAGTCCTTTGTTAGCCTCAGAAGTTTAGAGTTATAATATTCCAACTCTAGTAAGGTATTAGAGTTGGATATCACTTTGCATTTCCTTATCTAATGTCTGTGTGATGACATTTTCCCCTATATTCTTATTTTTATCATAGTAATTATACTCTTCCCATGGTTTCCTGTAAGATCTATGAAACGTTAATACTATGTAGGTCTGATGATTTTAGATATGGGAATTACCCAAAATTTTGGTGCCACATGTCAGGGAAGACCTTGATGCATATAGTGAGTCATTAAATGCTAGGAGATCACATGAAGTTTGGGGAGAAATTGCCAGGACAACATGCTGATGTTATAGAGGCGAGCTGATTTATTTTATCTTTCTTATAATGCTTTCCAAATGACTTCCTATCTTCCACCCAAGTGTGATAATATATAAGTTTATGGCTTTGAAAGGATGATAACTTAATGATGACTGTAGACTCATTTAAATACATGCATGAATTATATAGGCTTTGGGGACTCTGAGAAGCAAAATAAGATCTTTAAATTACTGTCACACCATAGATCTAAATCTTCCATTTTGCAAATAATTCAGGACTCTGTTGGACTGAGACTATGGAAAGGGAGATCCTAGAAAGAGTAACAGATAATTATATTTTGCCAAGTGTGCTTTGGGATGTAAGTATAACTCTTATGATTGAGTCAAGCTATGGCTTAATACAGAATGGTTGATTTTCACATTTATTTCCCTCTTTCTTCTTATCTGGACCAAGCACTGGCCCCCACACCTGACACTGCTGATTTAAACTAGATGTGGAAGCAAGAGTTTTACATTGGAGGAACTTGCCTATATTGTGTAATGTCTTAACAGTTAAGAGCCAATGCAGAAAATGGTGCTACATTTTAAAAGGCAACTGAAAAGTGACACATGACAAACTTGCTAGTACAGCTCCTCATAAGCCTTGGAAAGTAGCAGAGAGGTGACAGGCAGAGAGGGAGATATATGTATTTCTTGGCTCAGATCTTCTGTTATCTGTATGGGAAAGTAAAATCATATTGATGTGTATGCAAGTTTTTAAGAACATAGTGATCTGTATGGAAAAATAATATGGAAAATAAAACTTAAAAAGAAAACTCTAAGGTAAATATATAAATAAATGGTATTGTTTTCAAATAAACTGAATCTGAATGTGGTTCCTAGTTTAATTAAATTAGAAACTAAATAAGTGCTGTATAATTAAAATCCCATCATGTATCATAAGTTAGAAATAAAACATGATTTCCGCTCATTTATCTTTAGCTAAATCTAATCATCATAATACATTGACTCATATATATGTCAAAAGAAAAGTAAAAGAAAATATCTTTAAGAAGAAAATCTTTCCCACTATTAACACGAAGAGAGCAATGGCCAGTAGATAGTTAGAAGAAAAATTATCATTATCTACATATTTCATGCAGTAGGACTGCCTTTAGAGAGTAAGATAAGGCCATTGGCAACTCAAAATACAGGAAAAAGCAAAACAAGTAAACAAACTTTTCTGGGATCAAAGAAATGAAAACTTCTGGAATTTATCAAAGGACTATGTATTCTTGGTTCTATAGGGGAATAATTTGTTTGCTTGTTTTGTTTTTAGTTGCTGGGCTGACTTGGGAAATGAAAAGTAGGATAGCTGCTGAAAAACAAATATGATATTCTATGGGACCAATTTTGCATATTCTCAAGCCAGTGAGCAAACAATGCAATGAAAGAAAAGCTCAGATATGAAAAATAACTGTCACAGTTTGGATGAAGTGGTTGAGTGAATACCTATGTGGAATTTTTAGCCAACAGCCAAGTTCTAAATCCAAAAGTATAAAAATCACACAATAGAGTTTAGTTTCAGGCTCCTGACAATGAGTAGCAGTTGATAACACCGAGGAATGTCTCAGGAACTGTCACAGATTGGAGAAGACCAAGAGGAAAGGACAACTAAATGCAATGTGATATCCAGCCTTGAGTGGAATCTGAGTAAAGTATTTTTAGGAAATCTCTGTATTATCTTTGCAACTGATTTGTAAGTCTACATTTATTTCAAGCTAAAAGTTAATAAAACTAAACATATTTTTAAAAAAATACCTATTGGTCTAGGGTCAAGTGCATAGTCTTTCAACACTCTATGGAGCTTTAATTGTCACCTATAAATTACATGTGAGGAGGCAATGGAATAGAATTGAAAAAAATTAATGATCTAAACTATGCAGTGTGATAACATAATGATTGAGCCCAGGACTTAAAATAGTACCTAATTAAAGTATGTATAAAAGATACAAGGAAAAGACAAAGGATATTTAGAAAAGACAAATAGTATCCTGAATGAGTGGTTAGAGGCCAAAAAATAATTACATGTAGGAAACAGTATTTTAATTATATTCTGAACTTGATAGATACTATGTTCTTACATTCCAAGATAAAACATTAACACAGTAAGTTGCTATAAATTGGAACACAAGTTCTAAGGGACATCATGTAGAGAGTAAAATTTAAGACAGGAAAGAAATGGAATTCAAAATGAAAATATAGCAGAGTAATTTGTAAAGCAGGATTTTCATTTTCATTCATGATAATATCATGGAAAACTATGAGGATAGTAAAAGAATACCTCAACCTCTTAATTTTATCTTCCTCTCCGAAGACAAGCAACCATGAGTATCACTCAGTGACATTGGATACTGACTTGAATCTTCTGACTTTATCACAATTTTCAGAGACTACTTGTAGGTTGAATTGCTGTCTACAGTACTTTATCCCTCCCTTTGTCTTTTTCCATGTTACTCTGCTTTCCTCTGATTAGAGGTGGGTGTGCTGTAATTCCTCACTTACGACTTTCTTTGGCCAACTGAATGTTTGAAAACATTACAAGAGTGAAGATTGAAATATGCTTTGTGTATTGGGATGTTTCCCTGCATTTTTGCCATGGTCATGCCAAGAACATGCTCCAGCTGGTCTTCTGGTCCTGAGACTATGGGAGCCACATGGGATAGACTTGGCCTGGAGCTTAGAGACAAGTCCCTGAGGAGCCCAGCCCAAATCATGCAAACCCCAGCCAGCTTGCACACATAAATGAGAACATAATTATGATAATAAGCTCTAGAGATTTTTGGTGGTTTGTATTGCAGCTTTAGTATGGTAATAGATAACTGATATAGTAAATTGGACATGGTCTCTTCTTGTTTTATTTTTGGCTTGAGTTAAATAAAAAATATATTAGACCCCAAAGTGTATGAGATACAAATTACTGTAGGGAGATATTATTATTAAAAACAAACAGATATGTCCCAGGACACTTGAATACCTGTGCTTAGTAGGTATATACATGTATATTTAGAATGGTGGAGGGTGGGGATTTTATAAAGAGATATTCAGAGCAGCTGTGCCATGAGCCACCCTCTCCTGCTCCTTGCAGTTCTCTCTCCTCAAATCCAGTGAGGCAGCTATTCATGGGGCTAATACTTCGCATATAATAATGTCTAACCTTCTTTAAAATAGAGACTCCTAGAAAAACAGGAGTCCAAGGACTGACAACACACTCAAGCTGCAGCCTGGATTGTAGAGGGTTGTGGAAAGACCTAGACAGCCGCTGGAATAGAGAGATGATCACTTGAAATAAAGACAAAACCACCCAGGTCAAGAGATCTTCTGGGGTCTGAATGGACCACAAGCTGAGGACAGGCGTGAGGGGAGGGAGAGGCAAAGGAGAAGATGACTCTAAATACAGCCCGCACCTTCCCTGTCCCAAGACTTTTTTTAGCCTGAAGCCAGGCTCATTTCTGAGATGGGAAAAGATGTAAAGCTTCCCTGTGCTACTGGGCTTATTAAGGTGCTGGAATGAATGAATGAATCTTCTAGTTATGGAATAGAGACTACCGACGATGGAAAGTGACTGTAGAAAGATCTACTTCCAACAATGGATACATCACCACAGGGCCCAGCTGCGCTCCCACCCACCAGCAGAAGGAAACGACATGCAAGGCACACATCTCAGATGGGCAGGGGGAGACAGTAAACAGAACAACAAAAAGTGTGCTTTTGTGACTGTATCAGCCATTCTGCTTGCTCAGCCTGCTCACTACCCACCCCTCGCTGGACCACACAAGCCCAAATATTGGTACCGTCGTCATTTGGATTTAGTCGGGCTTGTATTCAAGTCCGCTTGGGATTGTTCCTGACTCTTATTCCAACATAAGACCTCAAAACTTTCTTCAGTATTTTTCGGATTAACTTTTCTGCACATTAATTTTAACTTGAGAGTAGACAAGACTCACTTCTTCAACAGCAAAGATTCTACTAATAGTAAAAATTATGTCAAGGACTAAGTAAAATTAATACAATTATCTCTAAGTTCACTAAGAATACTATTTTAAAGGTATGCGACATACTTTCCTATGTTACTATGTATGTCTGACTGATTATTTTTGGGAAACCACCTCCAAATGAAACAGCCATGGAAAAAAAAAGTATCTTACTTTTTGGAGTTTTGACATTTCAAGTAAAATCAGAATTTTTATTTATGTTGAATTAATTCAATAAATTACTTCATTTCTTTTGCCACATTAAAGGGAATAGTTCCTTCTTTAAATTGAAAAGTGGTCGTAGCATAAATTTCTTTAAAAACATCTGTTAGGTATACTTTTGAAAGTTAAGTGGCCTCAGTGATATATATGCCACTTATATTTTTCAAGGTTATGAGAAGACTTAGAAAGAAATCTACGGACTCACTTATTAGTCAGTATAAAAAACTCAGAGATTTAATAAATATTGAATGAAAAATTAGATGGTTAAATGTAATGAATTTCTATTGCTTTGGCATATAAAGCAATATTAGCATTTATTTCCAATATAAAAATAAAAGAATCATAACTATTTTTACAATATGAAAAAACATTTTATTCCATGTAACAGGGCACTTTTTGCTGAAGAGTTTATATATAGTATACATTTATCACGTAACATACTGAATACAAACGGCTGTATTTCATATATGTTATTTATAGGTCTGAGAAGCGATAGATATTTAGAATATTCCAAAATAGATTGAAACGAATGCACTGGAATAATGATATTTTTGGAAGCAACCAAGGGAACTTAGAACTCATTTAGTGCATTAAAATTTTAGCTTGTGCTGATGAGAATATTTGATCTTGCAAGGAAAAAGATGAAGTGGGAGAGACATTTTTAAGGCTCTGTAGAGAGTTTATTTATAAAATACTCGGCCTTCTAGCCTTTGTATTTTTTCATTATGGTATCCAGTAGTGTCTAACACGCTAATTATTCACAAGAGTAAATTTTTATAAAAGAGGATGAGTATTCCAATGATAGTTTAAAACATATTGGGGTTGACTCTACACTAAAGTAAATGTTTTACTATGAGTAAAATAACTGGATAGATATCAGTTTGAAATTACAAACCAAGTCCTAAACATCTATGGCATTTAAGCTTTATTACTTAGCCCGGCCGGGCGTGGCTCAGCGGTTGAGCGTCGACCTAGGATCCAGGCGGTCGGGGTTTGATTCCCGGTCAGGGCACATGCCCGGGTTGCGGGCTCGATCAATGACTCTCTCATCATTGATGTTTTTGTCTCTCTCTCTCCCCCTCCTTTCCTCTCTCTGAAATCAATAGATTTAAAAAAAAAAAAAAAGCTTTATTACTTAATAAAGATAGGTGCATAAACTGCATTAAGTATATACATAAATGTATAAAATATTCTACTGCTGCTGTCACATGGGTTATTAAAATTCCAACAATTATTTAAATCCATTACTAAATATTATCCATGAATTCTCAAGAAATAAAAAATACAATTTTGTTATTATCTCTTTATATTAGCAAGAAATAAAACTAATTATATTGCTAAAAAATAATATGCATAATTCAGGTGTCAGATGGTGTAAAAAAATGTTTCTGTGAATTGGCTGTATTTGAATTTTATACCAGATTACAGAGAGGCTGCACACACAACCCAGTGTACTGTAAGTTAACCTTAATACAGTGATTTCTTCTTTTCACTACTGTGATGCCATCGCTTACAAACACCTGCAAGTATTTTTACCAGTTCCAGCTCTTTATATATTTCAGTGGTCCTTGTATAAAGCAGTGTGCTAGAGACCTTGTTTATGAAACCAATTTCAAGAGGCAAATCTTTGGGGACTGTGGCTGCACTTAGGACCCACCTGTGCACCCACTAACTGAGTTAGGAACTTGCAATATGTGTGGTCGGTGGGCAAGCACATGTCCCTTGTCTATAGGTGTGTAAATGCAACTGGTTATGACAAAGCCTTGGTCTGCTGCTTTGCGTTCCAGCTCCCCACAGCTCTGCCTGTGGGAAAGAAGTGGAAGGACAGAGAAAAGACGGGAGAAAAAGTAAAAAGACAAAAGCAGAGGGAACACCGTGCAACAGAAAAGTATTTGGGTTCAGAAGGAAATTCGGTTTCCCTGCACTCCTGCTGCCTCCAGGTCGGAAATACAAAGACAAGCGAAAGAGTAGTTGAGGGTGAGTTTGCTTTAACGGCTGACTCGCGGTTACCCAGGACTGGGGTTTAAACAGATCTGTCAGTGTGTTCATGGATTTAAGGAGAGTTTAGACAGATTAGACATACTGAAAAGCTCTTTAACAAATCCAAAATCATTTCTGTAATTTTGTATGATTTATGTAAGGCATATAAATTCCCGATGACAATTCTGGAAAAGCCAGCAAGCATTCTAGCATCTGTGATCCATTAACATTTCCAAACAGGCACTAGAACATCCTCCTAAGTGGTTTTGGAAGAGGCGAGGGTGGTGAGATGTTTTAGAAAAACATAAGGAGAAAGACAAGAGGATCCCCCAGTGATCCTCAAGGATCCATGGGGGTGCTGCTTTGTGCTCTAATACAGTGCATTTGGCCGGTTCCATGGGGGTTAATTTTGAGGTCAGAGAACCCCTGGGCATTGGCTTTTCTAGCATTTAAACCAGTTGTTCCTTAATGATGTCATTGGCCTGATGCTATGAAGTCGACTGGGTTAAAATATTAACCCCTGCCTCTTTTTCCATAATTTTTTTTTTGCTTCATTCCTTTTTGGGTTGTCAAGGCAATGTCATCGTCAAAAAGCTCTTTATTAAAATGCACTTTTGGGAGTTGCTTAACCATCAACTAAATTGGCAGCTAACTGAAATAATCTGAAATAATAGACTTCTAGACAGAGAGAATTTAATAGAAGAAAGGAAGGAAAAAAAAGGAACAAAGACCACTCTTGCCTATTTGGTTTTCCAAAGCAGCGGTGCCTCAGTGGGGTCCGCAGAAAGCAGGTTCTGAGACAAAGGAGTTGGCAAAGCTGCAAGGTGCATATGAGGGAGTTCCCTGGGGTTCAGAGTCACCCATGGCAAGGGAAGCAAGTAGGGCTGGGCAGAGGGAAAGGTGAAGGTGCCTGGAGACTGGCAGAATCTTGGCAACTCCCATGGGGGCTCTGGAGCTGCAGTGGCCTGGGGAGCAGTTCCAGGTTGGATGCAATGGCCAAGACTTTCTAGCCCAGCCACATGAGTCTTTCTTTGAATTAAGAACCAGCACACAAAGGCCCAGGTCTTGGGACAGAAGGCTTCCTGTAGCTGAGGCAATCCCCAAAGTGGCGCTCAGCTCAATGTCTTTGCCAAACACCAGCTGTGGAAAAAGTCCTCTCTTGATGGGAAGTCTCCACGGCACATCAGCATGTCCCACCACAAGCACAGATGTTACTTGCCTTGTGTCCCCATGAGTTTCAAAATCTCGAAAACAGTAAATATTCAACAAATTACAGCAAAACAATTGTAAAGGAAAAGATGTAAAATTGTGTGCTGGGAAGGTAGGAGCAGGGACTGAGAGAGGAGTTCCAGATGGCAGTTAGAAACTTCCCAGGCCTGAGGGCATAGGGTACCACCATGAGGTAGGAAAGAGGCCGCTGTTGCGATCGCTCTTGGCACCTGGGTAACTATTGCCTCCCTGAGATCAGTGATTTTTGTATCAGTGTCCAGCTTCCAAGTGCCCTTGTTTAATGCAAGCCCGTTTCCTGTGACACTGAATCTTGAATTCTCTCCCCTGGAAAGAACTAACTAAATTCACTCATTGTTTATGTTTATTTAAGCAGCTGTTCTTCTGATAGTAAAATTGGCAATAAATATTTAATTCTATTTTGCAAATGAGTCTCTTTCATCCCTTTCAGCTGTATTTTTCACTTTTTCTTAGAAGAAAAAGTTCGCGTTAGGCTCCGGTGTGATAAATTATGGTTCTCTTAGGAAAAATGTTCTTTTAAAAGTATAATATACTCTTTCCTATGCTACATTTGCAGTTAGAAAAAAATAACCCTCACTTAGGTCTACTGGTAAATAGTATGGGTGTGTGTGTGTTGGGGGGTATTTAAAAAAACAACTGGCTGAATATCGCTCTTTAAACTTTAATCAATGGAACTAAAAAGTGAAAGTTGCTGCATTAGTGTTTGCTCGCCCGCTCATTTCTTAATAAACCGCTCAGAATTTTGACATTGTAGTCAATAAATATTGCTGAAAGGAATCATAAAAACTGCACATTTAATTTCATTGCAGAAAGTGTCATTACATAAGCATGCAGCCTTATCTCACATTTTGAAGGTATTCTGTGCTTAATCATTTTATTTATATTCTTGGAAGGCAGTACTGCTAAAAAGGTTTTTGGCAGGAAATTACTGAGTCAAAACTTTCAAAGAAAGATATTGCATCATTTACTTTAAGAACTTGGAATTCTGAAAGTTCAGCATTATTTTGGAGTTCTTTGAAAAATCAAAGTAGGTATTACCACTATTTTCTCAGCACCCTTTAAGCTAATGCATATATTAAAATATCTGTTTAAATTTCACAACTAGGTGGTAAATAAAGTGTAGTAATATGCCAGTGCCTGCTTTCCTTTAGTCATCTCTTTCCTTTCTTGTTTCTCATAGCACAAGCCTTAAATATAGATGCTATTGCTCATCACATGCTCGCAGTGTTCCCTGGTGACATTTCTCCTTCCTCCTTTCCTGCCTCCAAGATAAACACATATTTTCATAGATTTTTAAATTCCAAAACAGGGCTAAAAAGAAGCAAGAGGCATTTACTTTTTGGGGGGTAATTCCAGAGTCTTATCTTTTGGGACCTAGAAAGATTATTGCCTACATGGATTTAATATAATACTTATTTTAGATAAATAGTGTCTGTTTCTAATTAAATCCAGAAAGTCCATTGTTTATAGGCAGTAGAATGGGTATTTCTTTTCCCTCCCTCCCTCCCTCCCTCGCATCCTTCCTTCATTTTGATGCTGGTAAATTGACTAATATTTAAAGGTAAGCCCGGCCGGGCGTGGCTCAGCAGTTGAGCGTTGACCTAGGATCCAGGTGATCAGGGTTCGATTCCCGGTCAGGGCACATGCCCAGATTGTGGGCTCGATCAATGCCTCTCTCATCATTGATGTTTCTGTCTCTCTCTCCCTCTCCTTTCCTCTCTCTGAAATCAATAAAGATATAAAACAAAATTTTTAAAGTAATGTCACAAAAAGTGTATATGTACTAAATGGGGTCCTACTATAGGAAATATGTTAATATTACAGAATAATACAGTGAAAAATCACCAAAGGATATTGGTGAAGTGCAGATTCTGCTTGAGTAGTTTTGGGCTGGGGCTGGAGGTTCTGCATTTCTAAGTTACCGGGTGATGCGGACGCTGCTGGTCACCCCTTGGAGTAGGAAGGCCATAGGGGGTGGGCAGAGAATTTGATATCCTCCAAGGCAGGGGCTCTTAATCATTTAAAAAATATACGTCTCATAGGCTCCATTGAGAAGTTTACAAAGCCTATGGACTTTTCTCAAACTAATGTAATGAAATCCACAAAATACGTAAGATTACAAAAGGAGCATTGTAAATACCAGTGTCAAACTATTATGTAAGACTTTGCTGTTCAGCAATATGTGCGCTTCACTATTAATGAATTAAGTATCAAGGCCTAAAAATTGTGTCTAATAAGTTTTGAAATTTCAACATAATGATATTTTGAGATGTCTGATGTCCACAGTAGGATATGAAAATATCTGTGACTTCTATTTGTGACAGTCACAAGTACTATTGATACCATTGTGGTTTGTTGCCCATGTTGGTAATTGAAGAAATGGAATATTTTAGTTAGTGGTTCATGAAAATAAAGATGTCGATATCTTCTAGAACATGCTCCAAGTTCCTCTGTAGCAGTGAAATTTCAAGACTCAGAACCAGCACAAACATCTGATGGTCTTTATATAATAATTTATGAATTACTAAATACAGAAGGCAAAACTCTGATCGTCTATACCATTTCATCAGTGGCCCTTCACTCCTGCTGTTGTACCTTTTCCTAATTTATTTTTGTACATTTTTATTGATACATGACCCTGCAAAATTTTTTGTGCTTTTCCTTACAAACGTTTTGCTATGCATTGATACAGTAAATATAACGTAAATAAATGAATATTGAGTTAAAAACCAATTAGGCTGTTTCCATCCCAGACTATAATGTGAATGTTTTCCCCCCTATTGCTATTACCCTCAGGGGCATGGCCGTGTCGCTGGGTATGGCCACACTGTCCTGCCTGTAGGTGTGCGACAGGAGCCAGGCTGATGGTGGAATCAGGGTGCCTTTTTAGCCTGTCGCGACATCAACACCTAGACCTGACTGCCTTGGCACTTGCTCGTAGTATTTGAGGGCTATGTAGTCAGGCTCACCCTCCACTTCTCAGGTGGCTGAAAAGTGTGTTTCTTTGGTGAATGGAGATAAACTGAGCCCCCCCCTGCATTCTCCCTTCCCAGTTCCCTTCCTTCTGCTGCACTTTTAAAGCTTAAAAACTAATATAATGATGTAGGTCAACTCTAACTGAAAATAAAAAATGATTTAAAAATCCCGATTGCGTATAAATGCCTAATGCCACCCTTTGAGCAACGGCCGCTTCTGCTTGCCCCCTAACTGCGCTGTGTCAGTGTCCTGCGCTGAGGTCATCTCCCCTCACCTGTCCTGTCCTGTTCGCGGTCTCTCTATTGTCAGGCACGTCGCCGGAATGTCTGGCCTGCCGCTGCCTGTCAGGATAGTGTCTGGCATGTTGTGATATTGTCCTGCGTGCCACTGTATGTCTTTTTAAAGGTGTCACCCTTGGGAAATCACAAGAGGAGGGAATCAGAACATACATGATATTTTAAAAAGTTTAGAGGTGATTCACATTGAAAAGAATCATTTGTAAAAAACCAAGTGAAATGGTTATGTAAGTTTTAATCACTGGAGTGCATGTCATCAACAGCAATAAAACCAACACTAATAAACTTGTAAAATAAATGAGGTACAAGCCATGGCTGGTGTGGCTCATTGTCTTGTGCACCGAAGGGCTGCATGTTCAAGTCCAGGCCAGGGCACATGCCCAGGATGCAGGTTTGATGCCCTGCTTGGGTGCATACGGGAGGCAACCAACCCATGTTTCTCTCTCACATGCATGTTTCTCTCTCTCCCTCTCTAATCAATAAAAAAACACCATATCTCTGGGTGAGGGTTAAAAGAATAAATAATAAATAAATAACAAAGATTACAATGGATAATACCCGGCCTCTGCCTGTGGGGAGTGACTGGCCGTCTACAGCTCACCTTCACATATGATCTCATTTCTTGAACCCAAGCTGCAGTGTGGGGACAGCAGGATCAGTGACCCCATCTTACAAATGAGAACATTTAAATTTGCATATTTGGTAATTAACTCACATATGTAGTTGTTAAGACAGAGATACAATCTAGGACTTTTTTTTTTTTTAACATCCTTTTATTTAGCACCTATTCTTTGCTGGGCAAATACGAAAGGGTTCTTGCCCTCAGTGGAGCCTGTCCCGGTGCAGCAGGACAGAACCTAGTCACTATTCCTAAACTGTCATGTTTCTAACATGCCCAGGTCGTAACCCAGCCTGCTGGAGGAGGTGGAGGTATTAAATGCAGGGGCTCTTTAAATCATCAAAAATAAAAATTTGTGTTTTAGCAATTCACTTCATAATTTTTAAAAATCATACTATGCAAGTTCGACTGAGACTGTACCTTTTTTTTTTTTTTTTTTAAGTCCTTGTGTCAATTTCCTTCATCCTGGAATAAATAGCCCTTCAGCACCAGCCGAGCAAAATGTCCTAGAAGCAGCAGCAGGCTGAGCATTTGGGAATGCAAACCCCTCCTCGTTTTATGCAAAGAATGAAACAATCTTGAGAAATTAGCTTTCTGTTTATTTAGGCTTTCCTTAATATCATTCAATAAAGTTTGATAATCTTCTCCGTAGGGTTCTAGCACATCTTTTATTAAATTTATTTTGGTCTCCTTGTTCTTTGCAATTATTAAGTATAATATAAGCTGTAATGTTTTTCATCAGTAAGAAAGTTTCTTTGTTTCTAGAAGATATTTTTGTTTTTGTGGTGCTTTGTTTTTCATCATAAAAGGATTTCCACTCAGCAATTTTAGGTGTGAAAAAATAATAATGTTTAAAATTCTGAGGGGAAAATGTATGACTCCCCTCCCCCAATTTTTTATCCAGCTAACACAAAATAGAGGTGGAAATATTTATTTTTACCCAAGCCAAGATATTAGTCAAATATAATGTATGCACTAAGTGGATGCTTTAAAACAGAATGAAACTTGGACTATCAATGGGACCCTCAAGGGCACAACAAACAGAAGCAAATAAAAAAAAAAAAAAAAGAAAGCAACATTAAATAAATAAATAATTCTGTTGATTGTAACATCCACCAATTAGAAATTATTTTTTTAAAAATCCAAAGTCAATAAAACATGGTGGGAGCATCACTAAACTTTTTTAACTATATACAAAAATTAAACAACTATGAAAATTATGGTTTCAAAAGGGAATTTAAATGTAGTAAACCTTGACGGTGATTTTGTTTTTTATAACTGTATATCCCATTATTTTTATACAATGCACTCATGTTGAAAACATCCCAGTTATCTCTAAGCATATTCATAAATCACTCCAAAGACAATCCCAACCTATTTAACGTGTCATTTGTTTAGTTCCAGCAATACAGTTATCCTGTGTCGAATTTTATTTACAACTTACAAAGATGAAGTGGTAATCTATTTTAAATTTCTTCCTTATGCTAGCTTAAAAAAAAAAGTGCAGTGAGCAGATCATCCTTGTTCAAAACATTCTAATAAATCAAAGTGAGCAGAATCTGTCCAATATTAATTAATAAAAACTAGAATTTGCATGATTATAAAGGACGACTGTGTTACAATTAGCAATTTACAATCAGCACAGAATACTCTCTCCTTTTTCTTTCTGTTGAGATATATATAGTTAGTATTTTTCCTTGGTTCGTTAGCCTTATTCATAATCTAAAAGTACAATAACATGAAAGGAACATAAAATGATAGTTTTAAAAAATGGGTAATATCATCGTTTTATAATTTAAAGTTTGCATATCGTTTAAAAGTTCCAATTTCTTTCACTTGACTTTGACTCATTCATCTCCAAATCAAATTTATCTCAGTTCAGAGAGTGCTAATTCTAAAATGGACAATTCAATAAATGAAAAGATAAAGACGCCCCACTCTGTGTCTAAAAATTCCACAGGGATAATATTCTTCTTATTCCGGCTTCTAAGAAATTAACATAACCTCAAATTGCCTTTGAAAAACGTACAGTTTGGTGGGGATTTTTGCACATGCACAGACTTGTGCAGTCACCGCTCTGATTTCAGAACATTCCCAACACCCCCAAATAAACCTGATGCTCACTAGTAGTCACTCTCCATCGCCCACCCCCCCAGCCCCTCAGAACCACTGCTGTGTATTCTGTCCCTAAGGATTTGCCATGCAAGGGTGCCATGTAAAAGGGATCACACACCATGTGGTCTTTTGTGACTGGCTTTTTTCCACAGAGGACAGTGTTTTTAAGGTTCATTCAGGTTCATTCACGTTGTAGTATCTACCAGTGCCTCATTTTTTTATTGCCAAATAATTCTCCAGACTGTGGATATACCAGATCTTGTTTACTCATTTATCAACATCAGAAGTAAAAATGTTGAACAGAGTTATATGACCCAACAATTCCATTCCCAAGTGCATAACCAAAATAACTTATTACATATGTCCATGCACACAATTGTTCATAAGCAGCACTATTATAACACCAAAAAAATGAAATAAACCTAAAATGTCCATCAAATCACCTCAGCATTGTTTTTTATATAGGCCTCAGCACCCTCGTGTACTGAAAATGCTGGGTCTCTCATGGTTTCTGCACTGCATGTTTCCTTCCCGTACTCTGTTATCATTTGTTCCTCTCTGGACTACAGATCTGTAGTATATTTCAGTGCCTGACAGGCAAACCCACCCACTTGCTTCCCTTAGAAGTATCTGGGCCAGCTGAGAGCTTCTGAATATTCATACTCCGTTTACAGCTCACTCTTCAAATTTTATGTCAGACCTGAGTCAAAACTGCTTTCAACCCACAGAACACATTTTGAGTTTTGTTTTAAAGAAAATTGAAAAAAAAGGGGGGGGGGCTGTAATACTTTCAACAATAAAGATAAATTAAATGTAAAAAATATAAAAATAATAAAAATAAAATAAACAATTGAATCTAACCTCTGACTAAACAACTTCTCTTTTCTGGTCTTTTGAAAGTTATTATCTAGAATCCTTGGCCAATTTTCCATTTTATTTCTTCCTATGAACACTGTACTTTTGTTGCTATGAGAAGAGGGCATTTTTAATTAGATTCTGTTTATTACTTTGAAGAGAATTACCACTTTTCTATTGATATTCTCTCCAGCCCCCATCATTCATAATACTTGGTAGATAGAGTCTCGGATTTCTTATGTAGGGAGTCATTTTATCTGCAAATAAAATAGTTTTGTTTTTCCTTTCCCAGTATTTACCTTTTTAATTTTATTTATCCTGCAGTGTATTGGTTAGAAGAAATCAGATTGTTTGAGCTATAAATTTACCACAATCTGGGTTTGCCTGTGACTTTGTGTAGCTTTTTCTTCTGTACCCTGAATTTCCTACCCTGAGATTAGTAGTCCCATCTAGAGACGTGGTCAGAGGCCCCTCTGGGCATAGCCCCAGAGCAAGGGTAGGGTACACCTAGGAGGGGACAGGTAAAGAGTGATTGGTAACCTTGGTAGAAAAAGTATGGATCCCACTTTCAGAGAAGTAATCACGTTCTCTTGGACACATTTTAAAAATTATTATAGCCTGGCCGGCGTGGCTCAGAGGTTGAGCATCGACCTAGGATCCGGGAGACCAAGGTTCGATTCCCGGTCAGGGCACATGCCCGGGTTGCAGGCTCGGTCCCCAGTGAGGGCGTGCAGCAGGCAGCCGATCGATGACTCTCATCATTGATGTTTCTCTCTCTCTCTCCCTCTCCCTTCCCCTCTCTGAAATCAATAAAAACATATTTAAAAAATATATATAATATAAAAATCATTAAAAATTATATAAAATAAAGCTAACTATCAATGGGTAGATTCGTTTAACCTATCGCCCAATCCTTCACCAAAGAACACAACCCGGGACTGTCGCTGTCTAGCAGCATCAGGGGGTGATCTGGGAGAAGTTGTAATTGTGGGTGATCAGGGAAGACCAAGCTGACTGCCAGTCCCTTGAGGTTTCCTCATTAACTAAGTCGGGTGACCTGAGCGTCGCACTGGGTCCCACTTGGTGCTGCAGAACTGCGGCTGTTGGGGGGGGGTTGCGTGGGCTCGGCTCGCATGAGGCTGCTGTGGGGGGCAGCACTGCGAGCCTTCCCGAAGGGCTCAGGTTAGCAGTCGTGCCCTGGCGCATGACACGGGCTGGGAGAATGTTCCATCACCGTAACTACAGGGAGAGTTTTCCTGCTGGAGGACATCTTCTCTTCAATAACCACGAGGATTAAACGAGCAGTTAGGTTCATCCACGTTGTAGCATCTACCAGTACCTCATTTTTTTATTGCCAAATAATTCTCCAGTCTGTGGATATACCAGATTTTGTTTGCTCATTTATCAACGTTAGAAGTGAAAATGTTGAACCTAGAGTTAAACGAGCAGTTAGGGAGCTTAGAACCAAAATTTGGACAGTTCTCTGATTGTCATTCCTTCAAACTCCCTTTTTACCTTCAATCACTTTCTTCCCTCCCCCAACCCCATAGTTACAGTCACTTATTTTAATGCATACTTTCATTCTAGCATCGAAGTTAGAATAAAATTGGACAGATACATGCAAAAGAATGAAACTAGACCACCAACTTTCACCATACACAAAAATAAACTCAAAATGGATAAAAGACTTAAATGTGAGTCACGAAACCATAAAAATCCTGGAAGAAAACATAGGCAGTAAAGTCACAGACATCCCATGTAGTGGACTTTTCACTGATACAACTAGGGCAAGAGAAACAAAGGAAAAAATAAACATATGGGACTACATCAAACTAAAAAGCTTCTGCACAGCAAAAGAAAACAGCCTCAAAATACAAAGGAACCCCACGGTCTGGGAAAACATATTTGCCAAGGATATATCTGATAAGGGGCTAATCTCCAAAGTGTACAAAGAACTCATAGCACTCAGCAAGAGGAGGACAAACAACCCAATTAAGAAATGGGCAAAGGACTTAAATAGACAGTTCTCCAAAGAGGACATACGGATGGCCAAGAGACACATGAGAAAATGCTAATCATCAGAGAGATGCAAATCAAAACCACAATGAGGTATCACCTCACACCTGTCAGAATGGCACCATCAACAAATCAACAAACTACAGGTGCTGGCGAGGGTGTGGAGAAAGGGGACCTAGTGCACTGCTGGTGGGAATGCAGACTGGTGCAACCACTGTGGAAAACAGTATGGAGGTTCCTCAAAAAATTAAAAATGGAGCTGCCGTTTGACCCAGTGATTCCACTCCTAGGAATGTATCCTAAGAATCCTGAAACATTCATCAGAAAGGGTATATGTACCCCAATGTTCATAGCAGCACAGTTTACAATAGCTAAGATCTGGAAACAGCCCAAGTGCCCATCAGTAGATAAGTGGATCAAAAAGCTGTGGGACATTCACACCATGGAATACTACGCAGCTGTAAAGAAGAGAATCTCGTACCCTTTTGGACAGTATGGACGGTCCTGGAGAATATTATGCTAAGTGAAATAAGCCAGGCAGCGAAATACAAATATCACATGATCTCGCTTATACGTGGAATCTAAAGAACTTAATAAACTGATGAACAGAATAGATTCAATGACATGGAAGCATAGATGAGACTGACGAATGTCAGAGGGATGGAGGAGGGCGGGTGGGTGGAGGGGGAGAGAATAACCAAAGAATTTATATGTATATATGCACAACCCAAGGACATGGACAATGGTGGGGAGAGGGACTGGGGAGGGCGAAGGAACGTGGGGGGAACGGGGCATTGGGGAGAAAAAGGGACATCTGTAATACTTTAAACAAAAATAAAAATTAAATTAAAAAAAGAAAAAAAAAAAGAAAAAAGAATAATACTTTACCTTTTAATTCTTAACAGCCTTAGCTCAGGTGGCTGCGCATGTTCAGAACCACCAAGAAGAACAATCATAGGGTCCAGCCACAGATGCTTCTCTACCAATAATATCAATCGCATCATGTCCCTCTCCTGAAAAAAGCTCCATACTTCTCTTGGCTAATAGCAGAATGCCGACATTTATTGCTCAATATTGTCCACTATTGTACCTGTAAATTCTTACCTCCATATGGTTCCTAATGTGATTCCATTTCTAGAGAAATAGATGCTTTTATTTTTTGCCTCATAATGAACATTTATTTAGAAACTTACATGCTAATTCATGCAGTTTTAGGCTTTCCTAAATTCATTTACCCTCCACCCATGCTTCAAAATCCAAATAAAAACCTGAGATTTAGCTCAGCTGGCCAAAGAAAAAATAATTACAGACTTCTCTGGCTTCCAGTATTATTTATTACCTGAAGCATGGGTTTTAGCATGAATTTATTGTAGCATAAACCTCCCTTTTGAGTGGCTGCCTAGACCAAAAGGGTTTTTAGTTTTTTACCAATATTGTTTCCTTATATATTTGCCTCTCTTTATCTCCTGTGCCGGAAAGAGTTAACATAGCAGGATTGAACTTTAGAGGGTCCTTTTGCAGGGCTGGCCTGTGGCTGGCCTCTGGGAACCTGTTTCTCAGAATGTCCTCTCTGTTCCTAACTGATAAGTTTGTTTCCTTGTGCCCAGTTTGTTTGTCCAAACGATGTGATTTACAGTGTGCATGTGGCAGAGGGTGTCTACATGACCAGCTCCCAATAAAATTCCCTGTGCTCTGATTCTTGAACTGACTTCTCTGTGCAGAAAGAAACAGTGCAAAGGTGCATTGCATTTTTGCTGCTGGAGAAAACACACTTGGTGGGACATGTTTCATGCTGGAGGGGAGAGGACACAGGGATCCTGCGTGTGCATATCTACAGCCTCTGTCTGCGGTTTCTGTTGGTTAGCAAACCTTGGGATTTCCTGGGTGAAATCTGAAACTGTCCCTGTGTGTGGAGGGCAAGAAGAGTGAAGGAAGAGTGAGACCACTCCAGGTCCAGAGGGGCAGGTTTCAGAAGCCTCCTGCATGAGAGGGCGATGCCTGTCGGGACCCAGCTGGCACCCAGGCCTGTGCTGTCCGCTAGCAGCTGGCTCCTGCACTGCCCTTCCCAGGCCAAGGCCAGAGGACAGTGCAGTCCAGAGAGGACCCCAACCCTCACCCCTAGTTCCCTAGGGAGCAGCAGCCCGAGACTTACTGATGAAGCTTGTTTTGGGCAACCACAAGATGTATAGATCTCTACATCCAACAACCAGAATCTTAAAAGTTTATATTGAGGCCTTAACTGAGTTCACTCATGTATACTGTCCAGATGGTCTCACAACACTCTGCTCCCTTGAGGCTGTGACCTTGAAAATGGCCCCCACTGCGGGAACTGTGGGCAGAGCACACATTGTAAGGACAGGCGGGGGAGAGGAGCCTATGATATTTGGGGTCCAGCTCAAGGTCCAGTGTCTTCTTGATGACTTCCTCCAACATTTTCCCCCGCCTTTTCTGGTGCTGTTGTGCATTCTTTGTGTGGTAATAAACTATAGTTGTGAGTACAAAGGACAGGAGTCCTTTGTGTCTTTAGTGATTGATAGCTGGGACCCAGAGCACTACCTGAAATGCTGTTAAAATGACAGTCAAGGTGTAAACTAGGTATCATCTCCCAATGACAGGAAAGGGCCTGGGAGTGGCACATGAGCAGAAGAGCAATATGACTCTTCTTTGGGCAGGAGGAAGGTGTGCAGTGAGGGGTCACTTACAAAGCATGGTGGAGAAAGCTGGGTGCAGAGCAGGAAGGAGTTGACAGCCTTGCTAATCCCAGTCCCTCCGGCTCCCCAGGCAGCTCAGGGCTGGCAGGTGCCAGATACAAGAGACAGTAATAACACCAGTACCTGGAGGAGAAATTGGAGTAAAGAAATCTAGCCCACGGTCCTCCAGATCCAGTCCTTTCTCAAACAGCAGAAATCAGGAGTCTACACTCAGGAAAAACGGAAAAGGAACACCCCCAGATAGAGATGTCTATAATGATCCGTTTTAGTGATCCTGCAACTTTGCAGCTGTGTCCCTAATAGTGTGGCAGTTGACAGTGTCCCCCCACCCCAGGTACCACAAGTTTCTGAGCAGCGTTTGACCCCTTCACTTCTACATATGACTTCATAATCCAGACATATCAACTTCTGAACCAAATTTATAACAGGCGAGATACATATAAAAACATAACTTTTAAAACTTGACCTTCCGGTTTTTATTAAATTCTCTCCTCCCACACAGCAGAGGCTACGCAGTGTTTTATGCCCTGGACCCAGCCCTGTGCAGAGCTGACTAGACTGAGCTTAGCTGGACAGTGTTTCTTCGGCACTTACTTCATCTGCATCTTGAGGTTTGGAGAAAACATTTGTTCTCTCTTCCATATGGCAGGAAAAATAGAAGCAAGCCCTGATAAAGAAGATTAAATACATGGAGCTAAGGGGAGCTGTTGAGAGGAGGGAAATCAGAAAGGATTCCAGACCTTGTGCTCAGTCCCTTTCAGAGGGGGGGCTGCCCCCCTCCCTCTGAGTCCCAGAGACACTTGGTCTCCTCTGAGTATGTCCCCTGTTCGGGTCAGGCCAGCTCCGCAGGACTGAGCTCATTACACACTGCCTCGCTTTCATTCTCAAAGGGATTATAATTAGATCCAATCTCAGACATACACATTGGAAATGTAGGCTTTTATTTCTAAGTGATCAAAATCTAACACGTCACTATGTGCACAGCAGGTTCTGTCTCTATCTCTGTCTCTCCATATGTGAAATATATTACTATAACAACATACAGTAATATATATTAATATAATATGCATAATCCATAAGTTAATAGTGAACATTTTCACTTCTGTTTGTCTCCGTTTCTGTCTGTCCTCTGAGGGTCTCCTAGATCATTAACTCTACCCTAACGCCCGGAGCCGGGGCAACATAAAACAATCACTCTGTACCCTCCCACTATTCACAGTCTTTGTTGCACACACACCACTCTCCACTTGAGTCCCACATGTCCACCCGGACTTGCACACACAGCACCCTGACCTGCCAGTCTCAGCAGCTGACCCGACCTGCCCTTCACAGCTTCCTGCTGCCTGTTGGACTTGACATAGTGCATCAGCCTCTCATTCGGCACCGGCTCTGTCTTTCCAGCTTCTTTCTCGACAAACCCTCATCGCATCTGCTCCGGATCAATCCCTCACCTGCAGCATTTAGCTCTGAATCTTCCTGAACTCACCGCAGTGACTGCCCCTCCTTTTCCCAGAGAAGTTTCTCTTCTTTAGAATCAACTTAGCAAAACCAACACTGCTCTGCATGCAAGAACACTGTTAAAGATCAGTGTGAAGGTATTTATTTTGGGTAGAATGACATGTAGCCTTGGCATGTATTGTGATACAAGTTTTAAAAATGGTTGCCACAGTGTATTCAGTCAGTCTTTCAGGACAATGTGGCCTGGACTGTGATGATTCAACATAAGTGATGGTCCATTTAGGTGAGAAAACATTAAAATTTTGCTAAAGGAAGAAAATTTATAAATATTCTTAACAAGTCAGATAATACTTGAGAAGATAAAACATAACTTTTAACACTTGGCCTTCCAGTTCTTATTAAATTCTCTCCTAAAATTTAATTTTATTAAATTCCCAGCACAAGATGTTAATTTTGGCTCCTATCCACAGGGAGAAATACAATAAATCGGATGTCTTTTTCTTTCTTTGAGCAGCATTGTTTGCTCCCTAACACCGCTCTCATCCAGGTGTTTTAAAACTGACATACTTATTTAAATTGTTTGTGTACAAGTACATAAGTAAATTGAGCTTTCTAGTGCACACAGCATCATTCCCCTCCCTGCCACCAACCAGAATTACTGCATTGACTCCTGTATAATTCGTAGGCATCTTGCCCATCTTTCAAATTCTTAAAATTATAGCTAGAAGCCTTGCAGTGACTTTTGCCAACACCTTAAGTACCTTATTAATTGGGCTTGAAAAATTGTATCTAGACTGGACATTCAATTCATTCAATTAAAATTAATGAATATCCATGGGCTGCTAGTTCAGAGTTGAGTTCTTGCCAACCCACCTCTAACCAAAGTCAAATATTCTTTTTTTTTGGACAAAGCCTCTGTCACAATCAGCAAATGTTTGCAGAGCTCTTCATCACTGCCAGTGATTCCTCAACACCAGCCCCCGCTATTACCCCATGGACTTGGTGAAAATAAGAAACCATTTCGCAGCCATAGCTTTGACCCACAGGATGGTACATTTCAGGGTGCTATAATAATGCTTATTCCAACTGCAGATAATGAAATAGTTCTGGGTTGTCTGGAAAGATTTATTTGAAACTGTGGAAAACATATGTTTTGCAAACAACAACGTTTAAAAGGATGGATCTAAAGATAGCGGCGACTGAGTGGAAGTTACACTGACACTCTCCCAGGACCAAACTGGAATTACAACTAAAATATAGAAAAACCATCCTGAATAATCAACTGCAACTGAAGACGAGCTGGAGAGCACCCCCCATAACCAAGGAGGAAAAGTGGAGACCTCATAGAGACTGGTAGGAAGTGTGGAGGCGCGAGAGGGCTGGCTGGGCTCCCACAGGCAGCAGCTGAAGGTCCTGAGGGAGATCTCAGCTGTAGGGGGTTCCCACAGAGGACTCTGGGGCCTAAACCCCAGATTGGGCATCCCAGTCCAGGGCACCAGAACTGAGAAAGGTGCCCACATAACATCTGGCTGTGAAAAGCAGCCGCGTTTGTCTGCCAGGGAGAGATGGCTAGAAATGCAGGCACACCTCTAAAGAGCCAATACACAAAGCTTCATGTTCAGCCACTTACCTTGTGCCCTGACTGAGGGAGGGCAGAGTGGACTAGAGCCAGTGAGGAGAGTCCTGGATTGCTGGAAGTGGGAATAGAGCTCAGAGGGAGCCATCTGGATTCCTGTGCTGAGTAATTCCTCCATACTGCAGAAGACGCCTTTCTCAGGCAGACATTTACCTTCCAAGCAGCTTTTGCCTGGGAGGGAGAGGGGAAGCAATTGCCACACCCTGTTGGAAAACCTCTCCTCCCACCCTGTGGAGTTTCTATAGATTGAGGCTGTTAAGAGACTGATAACTATCAGCTGCCCCACCCAGTGGAGTTTCTACAGCCTGAGGCTCATTAAGAGATTAAACAACAGTCAGCCTCTGGGTGCTTTGAGTCTTTGCCTGATTTGCTTCTGGACCCAGGGCTTGGAAAAACAGACCTTGGTGCGTATCCTGTCCAAACACACCCAGCCCCAGTAGAGGGACCCACAAGCTGTGGAGTGTGGAAAACTTCAAACAGGGTACTCAAGGCCAGTCACAAACTGCATCTGACATTGGCCTACACCAGAGACCCTCCCAAAAGACTGAGAGTCCTAGCAGATTTACCGAATACATAGACACAAACCCAAACAGGCCATCAAAATGGGGAAACAAAAAACAAGCCTCAAATGAAAGAACAAAAGAATTCTCCAGAAGAAGAGCTAAGTGAAATGGAGATAAGCAATCTATCAGCTATAGAGTTCAGAATACTGATCATAAGGATGCTCAACAGCATGAAAAAAGAAATGGAAACTATGAAAGAAATTAAGAATGTCATAGTAGAAATTTAAAAAAAACCCCACAACATTGGAAGAAATAAACAGCAGATTAGAGAAAGCTGAAGATTGGATCAGTGAATTAGAAGAAAATGTAGAAAAATCATTCAACCAGAGAACCAAAAAGAAAAAACAATTTAAAAACAGGAGGGCAGTTTAAGGGAGTTGTGGGATAACATGCAATGTAACAATATTCACATCATAGGAGTGCCATAAAACCTAGAAAGTAAGCAAAGGTTAGAGAACCTGTTTGAAGAAATGATGGCAGAAAACTTCCCTAACCAGGTCAAGAAAAAGTCACACAAGTTCTGGAGGCACAGAGAGCCCCAAGCAAGAAGAACCCAAAGGGCCCCACACCAGACACATCATAATTAAAATGCCAAAAATTCAAGACAAAGAGAGAATCTTAAAGGAAGCTAGAGAAAAGCAATGTTACCTACAAAGGAGCTCCCATAAGGCTGTCAGCTGATTTCTCATCAGAAACTCTACAGTCCAGAAGGTAATGACATGAAGTATTCAAGGTAATGCAAAGCAAGGATCTGAAGCCAAGACTCCTCTATCCAGCAAGGCTATCATTAAAAACAGATGGTGAAATAAAGAGCTTCCCAGACAAAAAAAGGCTAAAGGAGCTTATTATTACCAAACCAGCATTGTAAGAAATGTTAAGGGGCTGCTGTAAGAAGAAGTTGAAATAGAGAGAATGAGAAACATAGGCATAAAGAAATTAAATGGCAGTAGATAAGTACCCATCAATAATAACCTTAAATATAAATGGATTAAATTCTCCAATCAAAGGGCATAAAGTAGCTGAATGGATAAGAAAACAAGACCCAAATATATGCTTTTACAAGAGAACCCCCTCAGGACAACAGAATCATGAAGGCTGAAGAAAAAAACAACCTCTGGAGGACTTTAAAGAAGAGATAGACAGCAATACAGTCATAATAGGGGAATTTAACACCCCATTGACTTTACTGGATAAATCTTCCAGACAAAAAATCAACAAGGAAACAGTGACTCTAAATGACACACTAGATCAGATGGATTTAATTGACATTTACAGAACATTTCACCCCAAAGCTGCAGAATATAAAATCTCCTCATGTACACATGGGACATTCTCAAAGATAGACCACATGGTAGGACACAAAAAAGTCTCTACAAGTTCAGGAAGACTGAAATCACATCAAGCATCTTCTCAGACATTTACACCATGGAACACTATGCAGCTGTAAAAATGAAGGATCCCTTACCCTATGAGACAACATGGTGGGACCTGGAAAGTATTATGCTAAGTGAAATAATCCAGTCAGAGAAAGACAAGTATCACAAGATCTTACGCATATGTGAAATCTAATGAACAAAATAAACCAATGAACAAAATAGATCCAGAGGCATAGAAGCATGGAACAGACTGATGAATCTCAGAGGGAAGGCAGAGGTGGGTGGGTGGGGAGAGATTAACCTAAGAATTTATGTGCATATATGCATAACCCATGGACACAGACAATAGTGTGGTTAAAGCCTGGGGAAATGGGTGCAGGGTGGAGGGGATCAATTGGGGAAAAAAGGGCACATTAGTATTACTTTCAACAATAAAGATATTTTTTTTTAAAAAAGTAAGGACCTGTGAATGGAATTTTGGAATTTTTTTATTGTTCTTTTTGATATTCTTTAGAATCTAATCCTCACCATTTAAAAATTATTTCTGTGATTCTATTTGAAAACATTATTGTAGTGGAAGAAAATATTGAAAAGGAATAATTTAATTATGACCATTAATAATGTAATTGTACTGTTATGGAATTTTTAGCTGGCTACGTAATAACAATTTTATACTTATACTTAGCATAGCAACAATATCTACGTGGGTTTCAAGAACATATAAATAAATTTTTTAAATGGGTAAAAATATATAGCATGGCATTCTCCCTTACTGGAGTATAAGACGATTTGGACACGAGGACTATATCATATACATGCACACACACGCACGCACACACTTTTGTTTTCCCTATGGCTCCTATTTTAATATTTTGCACCTCCTGGACGTTGCCATTCAACTACTGCTCAAATAAATAAAATGAAAGAAATGAGTTAGAATTTACCATTATGCTTATGAATTAAAGCACAAAGAAGGAAATGTATTTCCATCCCTGAAATTCTGAATGTCACAGATTTAAAGTGCATTAAGATAGACATGCTGGGCTCCATCTAGTCTTGGAGCTGACTGTATAACCAAAGTGGAATCATTATGGGTGGAGTTGGGGGAGTGCCATTTATCACATTAGTCTGGAACTGCTTCTATTCTGAAACAAATACCCAGACATTATTCTTAGCCTATATGGGACATAACTTGCAAAGAGCTATACTTGGACACCTACCAAGTGAAAAATGTATGCATAACTATAGAAGCCCTCTTTCTGCTTCTTAAGAATAAAGACATATCGTATCATCAAAATTAAATAGAATTACATGGTTTTAACTAATTATGATTTAATTAGTAGAAGCAGTTTTTGTAGAACAAGGGCATTTCACTTTGCATTCCCTTATCACATGCTGAAAGCATATATTACACTAATGCTAATAAGCCTTTGTAAAATGGGGTGGAAAAAGTTGACCTTTGTTCTAGTCCCATTTCTGCCCTTAAAGTGCTTGGTTACCTGGAAGGAAACACTGAGCTCTCTGGCTCCGAGTTTTCTTACCATAACAAGTGGGAATTGAACTAGCCGACTTTCCACAGGTTACATTCTATGGTTGTTTTGTTCTATATTGTTCAGGTGTAATCATGATATTATTTTCAATTGGTTAAAACATCCACTAAACAAGCACCTGTTTAGCTGTATGAGAAAAAGTCCCTGACTTCACAGTAGCAAGGATCCTCTGGCAAGTGTTATTTTATCACCTGTCCTTCATGATCACCCTCTGCTACCGTCTTCTCTAATGTGCAGGGATCCATTAATACTCCAAAATCACCTCTCACTTTTCAAGGAGCAACTTTCCATGTACTTTCTGTTCCAGATGCTGTTTTGAAAATTCTCAGCAGAAGGTACTTAATTTTGCCACATTGTTAGCCCCCCTCAGTTGCCATAGTCCCCCATCGCTTTGTGTCATTTGATGCCGCTGCCCACAGCATCTAAGGGGTGCTAATACCTCATTTTTCTCAGGTTTTCTTTCTCTTTCCTACAGTCTCACCATAAGCCAGTCCCATAATATCTTTTGCTTTTTAAAATGAGACACAATAATCCAAAAGTCTTACAAAATTGAATGCCTGCTTCTCTGCTTAAATTGCTTACACCTCTCAACTTCATTTATCCAGCAATATTTACTGGGCGTCTACTGTGAACACAATGCTGTGCAAGGGTCCCTAGGCACAGTAATGAGAAAATAGACACCAGCCCCGCTTTTCATGTGGGAAAGACAATGATAGACGTAACAGTCACACGGTATGGGTTTACAGACAGGGAAAGGGGCTCAGTTTTATGACAGCCCATCGGAGAGGAACCTGACCTGGTTGATCAAATAGGATGTGAAAAGGGCCTGTGGTAGAAAGTAGCATGGTATGTTTTGGGAACGGACAAAAGAGAATTTGTAGGTATGAAAGAGGGAAAACTATAAAATATGTGTGTATTAAATTACAGTGCTCTGATTTATTTGGCAGCTGGACTTACCATGGGAAATGATGTTCACTCACGTGTATATTGACCAACCAGTTGAAACATCAGGTCTCTAAAGTTATCATTGGCTAGGGCATTTTCTCATCAGAGCATACCTCTCACATACTCCATTTGTTCTTATGAATATGGACCATTAGAGGGATTAGTCACTACCAATTACAAGATAAAAATAAAGTTTTTGGCTTGACAATTCCATAGGTTTCAAATTATCTCTCTCTCTCTATCTAAATGTTAATTCGAGAAGTGCATGTGTTTAGGAGGTTGGGGAATCGTAGATAAACTAGTGGGCAGATAAATTAGGTGTTACCAATATTCTCATAACTACTAGTAATGCTTGTGCAAGCATAGAAATAGTCTTTTCCTGTCCTCTGAGGCAGACAGAGTGAATGGGCATTTGGAGGACACGGGAGCCATGGCTGTCTGTGGGGAGAGGAACTGAGAGCAGCTCTAAAGGCTTTTCAACACCTTCCTTCTACCATGGTCCTCAGAAGGTCTTAGCTCTTGATGATGCAATGACCCTCACAGGGGGACCTAAGATAGAATTTTCCCACATGCATGGCTTTCTTCGGAGACAATAGGCTTAAGGCATCCATGCCCTTAGTTCCTTAAGAAACTCCCAAGTAATAGATCTATACAGTAATTCTGAATATAAAATCCTTGTAATATTGACCAGGGTTTTCTTATGAGTAAAATGTCATAACGAAATTTTTCTTGAATGAAAATACGGAACTTTCCTCTTCATAAAATAAAATTTATTTTGAAAAGGTAACTGTAAATGCATCTTGGGAGTCTTGCACTTTAAGCACATTATCAACACGGTTAGTTCTGACCCATTAAATCAATCCATCAGCATTCAGGCAAAAGTCTGAAACATGTGAACATGATTTCCACAAAACAAACAAAAATTCTAACAGTGCTATAAATAATAATCTGTGCTCTACAAACCAATGTAAACTTTTCATCGGAAATAATCTCCCTGCACAATTTCTCCAGATGATGGAGTATGCAAAAGAGCTTTTCTTATGCCGGTTTAATTCCTGCATATATTCCCAAGTACTGATATATCCTAATATTTATGCTGCACTTTTATCACTTGCAAAGTGTTTTCACACTTACTCATTTATTACCTCTTTTCAAATGAACAGCACTCCTTGGTAAGATAGGTGGGTATTATTATTCCAATTTGAGGGTTGCAGAAGAGATTCAGTGAAGTCAATAATTTGCCCAACACCAAACCAAGAGTGATTTGCAGGGCTAATAAGAGTCATTAGCATTTACTAAGCAACAAGCACAGCCTGTCCAGTGAGATAGGTGCTCCCTAGCCCCTTGCCTGTAACGCCAGCATCAATCTTCCAAGGCAAATAATGCTGCCACCAATTAAATGACATAAGAACTGAGGTTAATTCAGCTAAGTGGCAGCGTTTAGAACTAAACTAAGAGCATTTCACTGTCACGAGATAGTTTTCCCTCATTCACATTAGCTTCTTTCCTCTTCATTTAATAGTTATGCCAATGAATTCTTTATGATAGCAGAATAATTTGGGTTCATATTTTTCAGGTCAAATAATTAAACATAAAATAATTTATAGTTGGTTCCTGGAGATTCTGGTAGACAGTATGTTTTTTAAGTAACTATTTTGAATAATAATTTTCTGTCAAATGACCAATTTCTTCTCCTGCCTGCAGAGCACTTCAGTAGGAGAGGCAGCCTACGGCAGTGTTGACTGAGGTGCTGCAACATAAATTAGCTGGGGATGTTGAAATCACGCTCATGTTAATGAAATCTTTTCTTCAGATATTCCACTTAGTTGAGATTTAACTAATGGACTAAGGAGGCAAATAGCATGGTGGTTAGCCCCCTGGGCTCTGGAGCCAGACACTGCCTGGGTTCAAGTCTTTGCACTCCCATGTATCAGCTGTGAGATCTGGAGTAAATAATGGACTAGAGAACAAATCCCATGGAGGCTTCATGGTCATCATCATCAATCATCATCATCAAATATTTCTAAGCACTTTACAAAACTAAAGAAGGTAAAATTCCTTCTTCTTAAACTTAAAGTCTGAAAAGAGGTCAGTGTAAAAACTAAGCATCCAGAATAAAGTTTACAAATAAAAAATAAAATAATTTTTTAAAGAATAATTTTAGTAAAGAAATACTGTGGAAATGTTTAAAGGTAAACATTATACACAAGATGTATCAAAGTTGTATAATTGACAAATCAGTAGCAATATTTAGGAGCTGGTTTGATATTTATACTGAGTAAAAATAAATGAAACTATATATAGTAGAAAAGACTAGATTTTATTTTCCCCTGAGGATCAGACACAGATATTGCAGCTCCTGGATTATTAAAGTAAGATGTGCAGAGGCTAAAAAATATCTTGTTTTTATTTCTATATCTTTGAGAAGGAGGTTTGTCAGGAAATATTACTTCAATTTTTGATGTTAGGATGTTGATGTCATCACAAGAGACATAGTGAAGTAAAACTAGATCATGAATTTGGGATTTTTGATTTGAAAGAATCAATCACTCATTGTGGAGATCCAAATGTAGTAAAAACTTCAATAGCTGGAATTTACATCTTACCAAATTATGATTCATTCAGAACATTAGTCTTCAAGGACTTTGCCCATCTTAATTCTACTAAGCAGAAGGAAAACAAAGATAATTTACATATTTTGTAGTACTCTTGAATATTAATTTTGAAGAGCTGTCTAATTTATGACTTGTGTTCATATCTATTTGACCTGTTATTTGAAAACACCTTTATAACTCATATTAAAAATAAAATTAGTGTTATCAGTGCTGCCCAGCTTTGTAGTTATTGCTTAGCTATGTACACACTTTAATTCTTTATATTGCTATTGCCACTTAATTCCTTTGGATTTGATTCTATGTTTCAAGAAGCAAAATTAAGTCATTCCAGGCACAAAAGTCAATGGGGTCATTCTTTCACAAACTGTGTAAGAACTTAGTTAATGTATTGGTTTCCATATGTAGCACTGCCCTCTACTGGGTGAAGAAAAATCTTATTTATTAATGGATTTCTAATTATTTAAGAGTAGCTTGGTAGAGAATATATATAACACGAAAAATTCAAATTTCATTACCCTGATATTTTTTTTAAGCTGAAGAAGCTGAGAAAAATTATCATAAAATATGAGAATCTTTGACATCTTTGTATAGACATTTTTACTTCTTTATATTCCCATTTTGAACAAATACATTCTTTGGTTTGGATGTGATATTCTTCCATCCTTTTGGGGCTTAAACATATGAAAGATAACTGGTACCTTGTGTAATAAACTACATACACGATGATTAAATTAAAGCCAGTTTGGAATTAATTTCAAGAATTTTTTATTCGAGCTGGTGCTCAGGAGGTTGGATGAGAATAATAATTTATACATTTATACCTTTATTTTGTTCATAACTTTAGTTCTTTATGGTCAGTTCATATTTGGATGGTGATAGAACATTGGTTGCTTTTAGTTATACTTTCTGTAAGCGATCAGTGAGGGCCTGAGAAGTAAACTTCTCCTTTTCTCCTTACTCTCTTTCAATGTAGGGCAGAGGTTTTAGAAATTAATACCATCCCTGGTTATGTTATTACCTTTTAATCCAAAAGACAAATGTTCAATACAAATATCAGTGTGCTCATAAACATAAACTCTAAGTAATATTGAATAACTATTGAACAGTATAATTTGTTTTATTAGTAAATTTAAAAAATGATTTGGAACAAACTGGAAGAATTTAAGATCAGCATCTTCTGTGAGAACATTGAAAGGTGGCATATAACACACAAAATATTTTTCTATATAGTTTCAATGATGTAAAATCTAAGGAAGTTCATGTCTTTATTAATCTTGCACATCATATTAATGTATATTCATACACATTTATCTCAACCAAACTTTTAGAAGATACAGAATGGCAGTCATTTCTATATCATAGTCCCTTTATAGGGACATATAATGATATTCTATGGACTTGATAGGTACTCAACAAATTTTAAAAAATTAGTTGAACTAAGGTAGTATTGACACCCTCTTGTGAAAACTGAGGATGCAACATAGAATCCTCCAACTAAGAGCAAAGAAGCACCTGATAGTGTGGCCATGATTCTTCTCTGAAAATAGATTTTGTTGACTTTTTTTAAATTAAGTAATTTCTCTAACCTGAAAGTGGATGCTCATAGGTGGTTTTTGGTGAGGATTTTTCCCCTGCTAGAATATTTTACTAGAAATTTTTTTGAAATATGTCAATCCAATAAAGTCCTGTCATAAGTAGAGCTATATTTATTGAACTTCCCAAAAGATTGGACTATTAATTGTATCAGTTTCTTTTAAAAGACAAATGACTGGTAGGGGTGTGATGAAAATGCTTTATATTTTTACCTGGAGAAAATACCACCTACTGAACTTTCCAGGGGCTTTTGAACATGTAGAGAACTTTCTAAAAAGAAAGAAACTACCATGACTTTACTATACGCAGTAGCTTATAACAGTTTTCTATGATTTTTTGGTTAAAATCTTGAATCCTTCATATTGGAATCAGACCCTTCAGGATATTGTTTCCACAATGTCTTTAGCCTTGGTATCCATTGTGTATGTCATGTTATGTGCACATGTGTGTGTGCATGCACATGCACACACGCACACACAGTCATATTCAATGACTGAACCATATCAAACTGTCTTCTCTTTCTCTAAAACTGGAATTCTTTATTTAGGGCCCACAGGGTTGCCATGGAGATAACTTAAGGGATCTACATTGAACATGGACAGAAAATACATATGTCCTTTTCTGAAATTTAGCATTTCCTTCAATTATTATTGTAAGTAGAAAACCATCATAAGAATTATGAGATTTTTATTACCAGTAAAAATCTTTCTTTTATATCATACATGTTGTAATATGAAAATTACCATTAATGCTCATCATTGCTTTAAAATTATGGTAGTTATTAGAGCCAATACTAAACTTTGTTATTTAATACATTAATAATAAAGCACATATTTTGCTGTATCATAATTTTTAAGTGATTCGACAATTTTGTTTATAATTAATTTATTTGATGTCATGCATTTAAAATATTAATATTTAGTAAATATATTTTTCTTCATAGAGTTGACTTTTGTTCTAGTTCAGAATAAGCATAGAGAGCAAAGGTAGATTTTTGGTTACCTGGGGTTGGAGTTGGGAGTGGGGATGGACACAAATACTCATGAAGTTTATTTATTTACTTTTTTTGTTCAAAATATTACAGATGTCCCCTTTTCTCCCCATAAAGTTTATTTTTAGAATGATGAAAATATTCCATAATTGGGTTGTGATGGTAATTGTGCAATTCTGTAATTTAATACAAATTATTGAGTTGGACATATAAAACGAAGAAATTTTGTGGTATGTAAATTATCTCTCAATAAAGCTGTTTAAAAAAGAAAAATACAGAACTAATCTATGCAACTTTTGAATAGTCTATAGCTTCAGTCACATATACCTTTAGGGTAAAATATTGTAAAGACAAAAAGAAAAAATACAGAACAGAAAACTTTGGAATTTGTTTGGTAAATTTTTTGTTGTTAATGACATGGAATTAGAAAGTCTGAAACAACATTACATATGGAGTAGAATTAATTTGGGAACCAGAGTTGTCACTGCAAAACATCAACACAATAAACAATATTCATAAGATAGAAAGGGTCAAATAAAAATAAAAATATAATAACTCAAAAAGAAAATAAGAGACAAAAATGAACAAGAAATTTAAAGGATAGAATATAAGATGGCCAATGAACATATGAAAGATTCTCAGATGCAGAGGTACTCAGGGAGATGCAGCCATAAGAAAACATCATTTCATGTTTATCATATTGGCCAAAAATAAAAAAATAGATAATATCAAGAATTAATGAGGATGTGGAACCATGGGAATGATTGTAGAAATGTAAAATGCATTGTGGAAATGTTAAGATAAATTGGAATACACTCTGGAAAATCACTTGGCAAAATCTAGTAACTGAAAAATACTCATCGCCTTAAACCCTGAAATTACACCAGTAGGCACCCTACTGCAGCAACGCTGTGACATATCCAGGGAAAGGTGTACAGCATATTTATAGTGTCATATTGGTAAAAGCAAGTAAGTAACCTCATCTTTCTGTTCCCTCATCTAATATCCCTTTCAGAGGGGCATCCTTCCCAAATACCCCAGGACAGGGGGAACCCATTTTATAAGCACTTATGATCCCAGACATTTTTCCTTCCTAGTATTTATAACACTCAATTTTTTATTCATTTGGGTGATTGTTCTACTATTTTTTCTGACTCCCTATAAACCAAGTTTATGAGTTTGGAAAGTTTCATTGAGAGATTTACTTGCCTTGTGTGTTAATGCCATCAAATCACAGATAAGCTGTGTAGTTTTATACAGGTTTGCCCCAATGTTTTTTTTCCTGCTTTTTGTTTTTAAAGACATTTGTGAGAGCTCTAGGAACTGGTCTGCTCCAGAGAAAAGATGAAGAAATGTTGATTTTGCTATGCTTAACTTAGCAGAAAAGTAAATTATTCAAGAGAAAGTGACTTGAGAGTCATTTTGTCCCAGTTCAGAGCAGTTCTTGCACTCCACGCTGTCTTGTTTTTTGTAGCTTGGGCACAGGATGAGAAATCACAGGCACTTATTTTTAAACTCTTATCATTTATTTATTTATTATTATTTATTTTTAAATAGTAGAGTTAGCTGCAGCAAATGCTTTGGGTGCACACTGGAACTTTTTTTGTTTGTTTGCATTGGTCTACTGTTTAGTTCAAACTCTTGGTAGTATTAGTAGTAAGAAAAGCAACCAACAAACAGGAACAAAATGCTGTAAGGAAAGTCATAGAAGTGTAGTTATTTTATGTTAGATTGATATAGTTTGAAGTTAATATTTGATAAAAATATTCATTGTGCACTTTTTTAAAGAATTCTTGAATTTCACAAGGATCATTATAAATAACTAGACTGAGGAGCATCTTTTGAAACAATTATAGTTGTGTTATCTTGTCAGGAGAGCGGAAAGTGTCACCCATTGGAGGACATGAGATGCCGCTTCAAACCCCTGCATTCTGAAGTCTCATTGCATGGCTTTCTGTTGTTATTGAGAAATGAAAGTGAAACATTTCAAATATGTTTGTCTAATTTTTATGGCAAACAATTTGTGAATTACAAAGCACTGATATATTTATCTTTTCCTCTAAATTCTCAGTAAGTCCTTTACTCTCCATCTATATATCTAAAGATTCATTGTCCAATCCAGCTGGATATTCCTAGAAATTATGTTGGTACATAAAAAATATTCAGTAATACTCTTGAATAAATGAATATCTGCAACCGCCATTATAATATGCTGATTTAGATGAGAAAAGGAATATTGATTCAGTATTAACAAGAAATCTCATGAATAAACTTGTAATCTATGAGATTTAGCTCTCTAAATTTAAATTATATTTATGTGAATAATTATCATCCAAAACTCTTAAAATTAATTATATCAATTCTTCTCAGAAAGAAAATATCATTATTGAGAGATACCATCAAAATAATTTCTTCCAAAACTTTAATTTGTATTTTAATTTGTTATATGAATAAAGGATAGAAGAATTAATTAATTAACCTTTTTGAATAGAAAAATAAGTAGTCTAGGCACAATGAGACATTGTAGTAGCTTGGACTTGGAAACCAGACACTTGGAATCCAATCCTGGAAACTTGATAGCTAAGTGACTTTAGACAAGCAAATTAAACTCTTCAAACTTCAATTTCTCATCTGAAAAGAGAGGATACTAATATTACCTACTTCAGAGTTATCATTGTGAATTCATATATGAAGTGCTTAGACTAGAAACTAGCAAATGATATTTATTATATTATCTTATAATCATTACTGGTACAGCACACTGCCTTACCAATAGTGTGAATTTAGCATTAATTGCCTTAGTAGGCACTTGTTTGTGGCAGATATGTGTATCTGGTATAACATAATAGTTTAGTGCATTATTAACTAGTTATAAATTATGAAGAATGTATCCCAAGGTTTTAATGACATCATTTAAACTTCTAATTAATGAAAGTTGTATTGTAGCTTTTCAAGCATCTGAATTTTTTATTGCTGTTTCTCCTTTGTCAAGCTTCTGCTCAGTGCACTTCAGGATTTTGAGACTCTCAGTAACGGTGCTTCACTGACTCCCATTATGACTGAAATTGAACTTGGCCAAATGAGAAATCTGGAAGTACCAACTATTTGTTGTTCAGTATTAATATTTTAATGAGAACTTTCCCATAAAATTATAAAGTACAATTAAACTGAAGTAATGGTAACATGGACTTGAACAGATTTAGAGAACAAATTTTAAGGTCGACACTGTCGCATGCACCCCAGTCAGTGATCGAACCCACAACCTAGGTATTTGCCCACAACCATTTGGTGTATGGGACTACACTGCAACCAACTGAGCCACCCAGCCAAAACTTGAGATCTTTTTAAAAAATCACTACCCTTATTTATATCAAATGCAAACGTTATCAATTCTAAAAAAAATAAAAGATATCGAAGAACCAAGAGCCTAACATATCATTATATGTTCTTAGAGAAATCTAAAGGAGGCGGCTTCTTTGTCCCACACAAGCAGACAGGCATCTTTCTCCTGATTTAAGGCAAATGTTAGCTCTCTGGTGAATGAGAGTGTCACCGAGGCTCACTGCACAGGGCCCCCGAGCTCTGAACCTGGCTCACTATACCCGGACCCCCTCCTGCTCTGAGTCTGCTCCAAGAACACTCAACAGTCATGCCCTCCCTTCACATTTCCAACCTCTCCTTCGCTTTCCCATTCCTTCTCTTTGCTGCTTCTTGTGTTTCTTGGTAAACTGCACTATCTTCCTAGTCTTAATATGTTGACACTTTGGCCATTTTGGTGATTGATTATGTAAGACCAGAAGATGATCTCTCCTCAGCCAGCAAAGGCCAAGGAGCGGGAATTACGGCTGAAAGGCCCAGAGGTGATGTTTACTCAGAGGAAATGACAAGTCAGCTGGAGCGCATTTGGACCTCATTGCAACTTTCAGCCAGAAAGGTCTCCTGGAAGGAAGATTCCTTTGCAATTATTACAGCAGAATGGAAAGGAGGGAAAGGTGTAAGTTCTTTATTTTCTTCACTTTTTCCCCGCACGTGATTTAATTTCACACATTGTTCGAGGCATAGGTACTACAGGTGGGTTTGAATTTTGGACCTCACATATGGAATTTTGGGAGGAAAGTAGTTTGAATATGTGAAGTCTGATAAAAAGAGACCAAGGGACTGTAGAAAGCTGGAGTAGATGTAAAAATGGGTGCAGGCGTGTGGTTTCCCAGCACTCATCCTATAACGGTATCTGCATTTATTTAGGAAAGTCCAGAAGGTTCTATCTCTGGACAGTGGTCTCTATGCTACTTCTTGCTCCCACTCCTCATGTTGCCTTAATTTACATGCTTCTTGATAGGAAATTACTCTTTTCTTTTCTCTAGGGCTTAACATTGTAGATTTTATAAACTATCAGCTCAATATTTTCTTGATACCAATCCATCTGTAAAACTTAAAATGAAATTCTCCTCTCCCGAAAAAAGGATCATTTATTTCGATGTGGAAAATAAATATGTGGCTTTATGAAGTTGTTCCAAAAGTCAATATTAATAAATCAAATACAGCAATCGAAGGCATGTTCCCCCAAGAAATTGAATGATAATTCTCTAACTTTATTTTTCCAAGCCTTTCTCTGCTACACAGAATCAGAGCGCCTGTACAATTTAGGTCAATTTGCCTTCTGCCCAGCAGGAGTAAAACCGCAAAGTTCAGGAACTTGCAGAAGAAACACACTTTTACATTTTCTTTAGGAATCTCTCCATTGCAAACTTTTATACTTTCTAACTTATGGTTGGAATCTCATTTTCATTTGGTATGATTTGAATATTTCCTCTGCTACACAATTTCTTTTCTAAAATTTTTTTTAGACATAAAAGTTATATAAATTTTTATAAGTAACATTACCAGTTTAAAGGATGTCTAATCAAGTAATCACTAGTTACAAAAGTAATAAGAAAACAAACTATAATTCAGAAAAGTACTAATATTTACTTCATTATTATTAAATAACGTTTATTGACTTAGACATCTCACATTTTCATTCAGCTACTCCTACAAAGTGTTTTATCATTCAAAACATAGAAAAGGATGGATTTACTGTTTCAGTTTATCATATTTTCACACAAAAAGTGAAGGAATATATTTGAAACACATCCAATTTTATGTGTCCACTCATAAAAATAAAATGTCCACAAAAGTTAACACGTTTATATGTTAAAATGGAATCTGATTTATGTTCTCTTGTAATAAATGCAGGTGTTCAATAATGTTTTTATCAATAATGTTAACTATTAGACACTAAACTGTCTTTCTTACATGAAAAATAAGAATTCAGGTTAAAAAAGTAATGAAGCTGTTAGCAATATAGAGTGACTGCTTTGATATTCTAAATTCACAGGGTGTTTTGAAAACGTCAATGAGAAAATGTATAATATACCTAAGATGTGACTTTTAATTTTGAGCAAGAAAATGACAAATTACATGTCTGGCTACTTCTCAGTTTTTTGAAAAAGCATCCATTACATAACATCAATAATTTTGATACTTTTGAGAATTTAGCTTATCTCATGAATTTAGAAATATATTTAAAGTTTTCTGAAGTATAAGTTGCATGCAAGTTATTATCTGGCTATTTCACCAAAAAAGTGATTGAAAGAATAATAGATAGAATAAAAACACAGTTTCACTTTAATTTTTTTTAAAAAAGGGCAAGTATAAATGTGCTCTGATTGGCTACTCCACAACTTCTCACTTGCTTAGAGGACATACAATTATTAAACCCAGAGATCAGTGGATTTTATTGAACCATAGCAGTTTTGTTTTGAATTACCGCCCTTTCCTACTTAATGTGTTATTTCACGACCTGAATAATCTCACAGTACCTAAGTACTGATTTAGACTTAAGGAATAACTTACACATACATATGTGCTATTGGGTTATGTAAAGAATTTGGAAATTATATAATTTCCTATATAATTTTTCCTATATAAATTTTCAGCACAAACTGAATCACAAACCTACTTGAGCTCATGTGACAAGTGTGCAGCCTCTCAGGTGAGAGAGAGGACACCCCAGAGAAGGCGGCCGTTGCCAGCCAACACTCAGTTCCCGGGAATAACCTGGGCGGTTCCATCTGATTAGATGCTGGAGGCTGAGGCTGAGCAAGTTTGCTGAGCCACGCTGAGGACACGGTACTGTCACCGTACAAATAAGCTCATATACAAAATAAGAATATTCAATGAAATACATTCGATTAATCACAAATATATACATATGTGTAACTGACAGAGAAACTACTGGGGTTATATTAAATTTCCCAGGAAATGCAAAACAAAAGCAGATATCATAAAAAAAGGAATTCATAGTTTAGACTTTGGATTACTGAAACTGCTTTAATTTCATCACAATCTCAATGTTAACCCTGGACATCAAGGTATTGCGTCTTGTGGGCAATCAATTTAAGGCCCCCCAAGCACCAGCTAAGTTAAAAATTAAAAGTATCAGCACTCTAAGATTTTACCACTCCTTCCTGCTCACACACGAAGTTAATTAAATGTGGCAGCGCAGACATCTCAATAATGAATTAATTCTACATTAAGAATTAGCTGTGTTTCCGGAATTTATCAAATAAGGAACAATTTGGTAAAGGGCAAAAGCACTTCATTTGAAGTTCAAAGAACTGAGTTTGAGCTCTGTTTCTAGAATTTATAAACTTGGCAAGTGAGTGAGCTTTGGTTTCTTCATCATTAATTAGAGATAGGAATATCTGTGTTATCTTGCTCAGTGTCAAATACTTTTTAATAGTAGATATGATGAAAATGATTCGCCTAGTGCACACAGATGCATCATTTTAGGATGTATCCTACAACTAAGTAGCAGTTGGAGAGCTCAAGGTGACCTGGCCCAGTTGAATTCTCTCTTTGCATGGCTTTGTTTAACCCACACAACTGGACTTTTTTGCTGCTTACCAGTTGTTTCCCCTGGTGCAACGCTCCTGGAGATGTTGTCTACTGATCTTTCAATTGTCTCCTCCAAATTCTCTGATGACTTGGTAAACTAACTTTCCTTGGGATACTTTCTCATTAACTGCCCTCAAACTATCCTTATGGATATGATTTCATATTTATTTGCCTTCCAAATGTTGGCATATTGTCCCAGACATGCCAACTCTTCAAGTGGATAGGGTCTTGGTATGCCAGGAGAGGCTATTTAGCTTTCTGACATGAGATTCTTCTTTGCAAATACTAAATTAAACTAAGATCAGTGACTAGTCTAAGACAGGTTGCACAAGAATTTATAGGAATAGGTATTTCAGCAGGACACAAAAAGGTTCCATCATAAAAGAAAACAGGAGTCTGCTGCAGCAATTCTGAGACAGTAATATGTTGGTATGAAATGTGACCATTCAAGACAGAAAAGAATTTAGTGTTAACTAACTTATTTGTAGATAAAACATCTCTCCCCCCCCCCCCCCCCAGGAAATATTCCTCAAGTACAGAGTTATGTGGGCTCTCTTCGGACTAATTTTCTTGAAGGAGAGATAACACATTCTAAAGGGAAAAATAATTGGCCTTATTTCTTATTTTATTAAAACTCAAAGCTTAAAAGACATCATGTACATTTGAATAAAAAGTTATATACTGAATTTGACAGTTACATAATAAAATTAGTATGCAAAATGTGGAGTATCTTTATGCATTAAAGAAAACTGAGTCAGTGCTAACTCTTTACAGTAAAGCAAGGCAACTGAGAGTCTGCATTTTAATACATAGGATTTTTCATTTCACACACTTGCCTTAGGTTTAGCAGTGAAGGTGGGTTTTGGTAATGCTAGGAGGTAGGTTTTGGTAATGCTAGAACCTTCTCATTGTATGTATAATTAGATGAGGAATATGCAGGTGTCAGATGGGTAGCAATAAAGGGGTCTTTTCCCGCTGTGTCTGCTTAATTAGGGTTGGTACATCCAGATGTTATCCACTGGTATGTAAGAAGTTTCACACAATGCTGCGGAAGAGCATGCCTTTTATAGCATTTCTTAATTGATGTTTTTAATTTAAGCTATCTCTCCCAAACCCCACCAACTTATACAGACCATCATTTCAGTATTTTACCAAATGGAAAACTCTAGAACCCAATCATTTTATATAAAGCCACAAAAAGTTGTTAGTCTAAAAACCAGTTCATCATCCACTGTACCAATGGATGGCTGAAAAAACCCTCATAAAAACTCAGAGTTAGGATTGTATATTAAACAGGCAGAATAAATCATGAGGAAAATAATTTTTTCTTCCTCAGAAAGCATCAGAAGTTAGGAAGAAATGATGGTCTAGATTCAAAATGTAAGGCCTTAGAGATGTCCTGCAAAATAATGGCCATTAACCGTCATGTCTTAACATCGTACTTTAAAGCCTTAGGGTCTTCTGTGATCCTATGATTAAAGGAAATGGACCATAAAACTTTTAAGTAAATTGCCTATTTTATGACACAGTGCATATTTTGAACATAGTATTATCACAAATCTATTTTACTAATCATATTCATACAATCCCTAAAATTTCAAAGATGTATAGGTTTCATATTTTATTACTGCCTTTTAACTTTTGAAAGATGAGTTTACTTAAATTTTCATGCAGGCGAGAGCTGTGGATTTCCAGGGATTTGTAGAATGATTATGTCAGTGGGTTTTAATGATCACGAAAAGAAGAAGTGATGTGTAAAATTACCAAAATGTACCAATTTGGAGCTCACAGAAAACCATGCAATCTATGATACATGTTCAATTTACTAATTCTTTCTAGAAACATACAGCTGCCTGCCTGACACAGCCAGTGGCTTCATCTTTAAGGCATCAAAATGCCTGAGGCTGATAACCCAGACACCGCCTAGGCAATGCTTAACTCCATTGAATAATTATGCATTGAGAAGTGATTATGCAATTTAGCAATTATGAAAATTAAGCTATCGTAATGATGAGACAGGTGATAGATGACTTTAGGTGACAGACTCATTATATTACTGCCTAGTTTATAACAGCCTGTAGACAGGCACAAATTTTCAACATGATAGTCATCAGCTTCTTTTTCAAGCAATGAAACTTGCAATATACTTCTGCAGGTGGTTAGACATAAATTGAAACCCACATGAGAAGGTGCACACAATCACTCTTTGATTCTCAATTTGGAAATAAGCTTGTACTCTTTTTATTAATTGTCAGAGAAACTCTTTCAACCAACGTTTCATTTACCTGAGAAGTCACAGTGATATCTGTGGGCCTAGGATATCCTGTCTGCTGCTCCTTGAAACCATCCCTACCACCCTTTCCAACCGTAAGTCCTGGAGGCAGTCCCCGCACTGGAAACATACTGTTGATTCTGGAGACGGGGCCATGCTGGCACCCACTGCTGGGGGTGTAGACAGCTCCTGCATGTTTTGAGTGTTGCCCTGTGTGTGCCACAGGTGCGTTCAGACTTTGGGTTCTGTCTGACCAGTTTTCCCCCACTGCTCACCTCACATCACATGCTCCGGGTCGGTTGTTAGGAATGGAAGAACGTCTTGTCACCACCCTTTGATAAAGGCAAACTGTCTAGAAGAAAGGTGTCTGGGCCTTTTGTTGTTGTTGTTGTTAATACTCACAGAAAGATATTTTTTCCATTGATTTTTAGAGAGAGAGGGAAAAAGGGGAGAGAGAGAGAGAGAGAGACATCAATGTGAGAGAGACACATCGGCTGGTTGCCGCCACATGCCAGGCCCGGGGCCAGGGAGGAAATCAAACCTGCAACCCAGGTATGTGCCCTTGACAGGGAATCGAACCCACGACCCTTTGGTGTGTGGGCAAATGCTCTCAACCGCTCGAGCAACACCAACCAAGGCCGTCTGAGCCTTTTGAATGAGTCAGCTCATATCCTGGGCTTGGCCTACACTTGCCTCTCCCTTTAAGTCCCCCTGGGAAAAGATGTGCCACCCAGAAAGGGAAACACTCCTCTTTTGTGTGTGTTTTTGAGAAGACTTAGCATTTCTCTACTATCTAAATTTTAAATGGGCTTCCTTAAGGTGACTCATACCATCCTAGGTGAAATTCTCAGAGAGAAAGATGTGAGTGAAGACATTTTGTTGCATTTAATGAAAAGCCAGTTGCCCTTAGAGTAGCATTTCTGGGTGTGACAATTTTATACCATCCTCATAGATTAAACAGATGAGTTAGGCATAGGCAACACTACCGGTTTTAAGGAAACATAATTCTTAAAATTTGAGCTGATTATGAACTTTTATTAATTTTCGTTACATTTAACAACCTCTGCCACTTCCTTTTCTTATTGCCCCCAGCTCTTCTGAATGGTTTCATTATAATGTATACAAAGGGTCAAAGAAAACAAAAAGCCCCAAATCCTTTAGCTTTATAAAACATTTTAGTAGAACACAAAGTATTGCTTCTGCATGTAAAGAAAATAATTTCTCCATTATTAAAGAATTCTAATAAAAAGCCTTTAACACTTACTATTCATCTTTGTTCAAGATCCATTCTATGGTAAGAAATTTAAACTCAATTCATCACACAGAAGGGCAGTACTCTTGATTCTAAAAGTCATTGCCAATCATATTAACCAGCATTCATTTGAGAGAAACCATAATTAAGATGACTGAAATACAGCTAATACTCCAGGTGATTAAATCATAATCCTGTATCAAAGTAGATTTTAAAAGAGATAATAGGACGGTTTCTTATTGAATTCCTTCTGTCCCATACAAACACACATGTGTGCACAAACATGCATATCCACACACACAAGTGCACTGCACACACAAAGAATTGTTTGTACTGAATTATGGTTGAGTGTTAAAATCATGAGTTTATACTAAATTTTGATCCACTTTATTATTTACTCTAATTTGAGGCTATTTTTAAGGACGTTACTTGTTAATTGAACCAATTTTATTGGTGTTGCTGTTATTGTGTAGAAGGCATGGTTCTAGGCATGTGGTATTCCTCAGTGTTTAAGGCAGAATCCCATTTCCCAAGGGGCACGTGTTCTTCATTAACCCATTTGTCTGGAGGAAGATCTCTAGCTATGGTGAACATATTATATATGGCCCAAATTCGTGCAATTTTGAGAGTAAAGTAGGGCACTATTAATAATGTTGGAGTAGCTGATGTTCACTGGGATATAAAATCGCATTACCTCTAGATAATATTTCATGATGGGTAAGTGGATCTTGGGTCAGACTGACTGGGTTAATATTTCTGTTCTGCTACTTAATAGTTGTTTTCCCATGAGGAAGTTACAAATCCTAATGAATTCTCAATTTTCTCATATAAAATATGGAAAAGATAGTACCCGATCTTATGTTCTGGAAAGATTGAAGGAGATGGTGCATGTAGCATGGCACAGTACCTAGGACATATTGAGTGTTCCATGATTGTTAGCTACAATTATCTAAGTAGGAATCATAGTTTTGCTTGCAAGCAATAGTTAAGTGTTTTGGATTTTGTCCTAATAGACATTCTCAATTTTTGCTGCAGTCATATTTGGTATAAGTTCACTTGTTCTTCTAAGTTTTTAAGTTTCCCTTATTCTACTCACAGAAATTGAAAACAACCTATATAATTGGATCACTTCTACATTTTATCCCCTAATTAACATTTTACAAAATGAAATAGAAATAGCTTTTTCTGGCTTTGCATATTTTTATATAGCTATAGGAAACATTTATTGTGTAAAGAGCTAATCCTGTACATTAAATTTTATTAGATATTTAATTACCCCACCACGGGTTATTTTAATATTCATTAATATCTTAGGTATCCATAGTTTGTTTTGAACTACTTAAATTGTGGTCATGATGTAGATAACAGCAACTGTTTTTCCTGATCTCTTTTAGAATTTCTGCTTTTCACTCACATGCCACATTCTAGGAGAGGTGTGCCTGTTTGTCTGTCTATATCTATCTATCTATCTATCTATCTATCTATCTATCTATCTATCTATCTATCTATCATCTATCTATCTATCTATCTATCATCTATCTATCTATCATCTATCTATCATCTATCTATCTATCTATCTATCTATCTATCTATCTATCTATCTATCTATCTATCTATCTATCATCTATCATCTATCAATTATTTATCTAATCTGTCCATGTGTTGCTTCCACCACAATGTCCCAACTATGACTAAAGAGACTATCTCTAATCCAGGGCTGTATCCATACCTCCTAGAAGAGCACTTGGTATCCAGGAGAAGCAAAATAAAATTTAAGTGGATGTTGAATAAATGGTAGTTTACTTTTCTGTATCTTCATCTCAATGAACAATTTGTTATTCCCAGCTCTTTATCTTGTGAAACATAGTTTTCAACATAATATGAACAATTAAACACTATTGGTATATTTTTAGAATATATGTAAAGGAAACACACTTCCAGAAATTAGTAAATGTAGTATATATGTAATAAATTTCAAATTCTATTAGTATATATCTCTTGCTGTATAATAACTTTACCAACAACACAATCAAAATCCTTGATCACATAAACACAGCTAACTCTAATTATCCAAGATGATGGGATATGAGAATAGGATGAACTGAAACTCACAAGTGATTCCCTAGTCATATTTTGGTCAGTATTTTAAATGTCTCTACCTGCTAACCTTTAACTAGAGCTGCTGGCAGTTAGAAAAGAAGTGTCCCCAGTGCTTCAAGCCCCTTATCCTCAAGGAGCTGAGAAACTATAAAATGACTAAATGGCAAACAGGAGGAAGAGGTATAACAAGGGCATTTGGGATCCACAGAAAATCCCTAAATAAATAAATATGCAATTGAGTGAAAAAATTCATGTCATAAGCCTGTATTTTTCAACTATATTGTGTTTTTAACAGTTGGCTATAAACCTTAGCATTCTATCATTTAATGTTTTCACACCTAACTTTTCTACCCAGTTAAGTGTAAGTACTTTGGAGAACACACACACACACACACACACACACACACACACACACACACATACATCTTTGGGGTATTAGAGTACCTTTTAATTTCACAAATATGCATATTCCCTATTCTTTAATATTATACATGTGTTTACAGAATTTAATATATGACATATAATAAGGTGATAATAAATACTAAATAAATAGATAATGTTACTGGTTTAAATACTAAATAAAGATACCCTCCCCTTTTCATAGACACATAACAGTTCAATGAAGAGCAATTGGCATTTATGTCATCAGGTGATAGGATTCCAGAGTCTCCCCTTCTGCCCTTTTCACATGAACGAGCCGGGGTTGCGGATGCCAACGGGAGTGTCACAGGATGCCACGTGAAAGCAGAATGTGGTTTCAGGATGGCAGAGACTTTGCTTCTTCACTGCTGTGTGTGCAGCATCTGAATCAGTGTCAGGTACAGAATAGAATGGATGGATTTAATAGGGGAGAAAAATTTAAATCTATTTCAAAATCCAGCATGATATGTAACACAGTAGAATTATATGCACATTTAGAGAGGAAAATGTGACAGCTGCATTCTTTAAAGAGAGGACAAACCTTATGCAAAAGATGGTGCGCAGCAATATTCTGTAGGAATAATAAAATATAAGTCCAAAATTGTGGATTTAATATTCCAAAAAAACACGTCTCGTAGCTGTGTGAAATGACAGAAACATTAAATAGCGAGGCATGTTCTCTTATTAATAACAAAAAACTCTGTTCTGAACATTTTACAATACAGGTTCAAGGTTGAGAATGTCTTTAGTTGAGCTGCACAAGCTCAATGTAGGTAAGTTCCTCTTAATTGTTTTGTTTTGTTTTTGTTCTCGTGCCAGAAAGTCACAATCTTTTTCAAAAAAGTCCTCACCAGAGGACATTTTCATTGATTTTTAAAGAGAGGGGGGTGAGAGAGAGAGAGAGAGGGAGAGAGACATCAATGTGAGAGAGAAACATCCATCCAGCTGCCTCGGCAACGTGCTGGCCATCGAACCTGCTACCTAAGCAGGTGCCCCAACAGGGAATCGAACCCGTGACCTTTAGGTGTACGCGATGACGCTCACAACAAATGAGCCACACAGGCCGGGCTGAAAGCCACAGCCTGGAATGCTCACTTTCTCACCTTTTTTCGTCTGAAAACTATTTTAGCTATGCTATTATATTTAAATTGGTGTGGTTTATAACATCTACTTTCTGTCTTTTATTCATAATTCTCCCAGTGATGCCTCAGTGTCACACTTTAGATCTGACTTGCTGCCAGTTAATGAACACACATTTCTACTTATTTCCTTGCTTGAAAAATATTGTCCTTAATTGTTTTTAACAAAATTACTCATGGCAGCCATAGTTCTTGAGTTGAGACAAGCCTAGAAGTATCTGCCTTTTGCCAAATTCTTTGTTTTCTAGCTCTGATTTAGAAATATAGAAAATTCACCAAACTCATTTTTCAATAAAGTCATTGTAGGTGATACAATGACTTCTACATGATGGTTCATAGAAGCTTAGATTCGGCCTGATTTTTATTTCTTTGTAGATTTTTAACCTTTGTTTTGGTAAAGTATTTTCAGTTTAATTATAAAAATTCACACACAATGAAGATTGTCTTAAGTCATTTCTTGGCTCTACTGCATTCAGCACTTGCTCTTGAGCAGCTCTCTTTCCTTTTACCATCTCGACAAGTTCCTTATATCGTTTTATGCAGCCCCTCTTTGTCCTGCCAGACACTGGCGACAGAAATGGCAGCAAAAACTGGTCAGAAGAGGACCTGCAATTACTAATTCCAGCTGTGGAACTCTTCCCTGCTGAGCAAATCCAAGATGGCAAGTGATCGCTAATTTCATGAACATACTTTCTTCTTTTGGAGACAAGAGAACCGCCCAAGGTGTTATCGGCAAGGCAGAGAATCTGCAAAAACTTGACCTTCATCAAAAAGATGACATAAACTATTTTGTTTTTATTATATTTCTTTATAATGACTTTATTGATTCATAGTGATTTTTATTTTACCTTTGACATCTGGTAAATATGAGATATGACTCAGTAAGGGTAACTGTGTGTCAGTTGTGTGAGAGATATTGGAGCATCTTTCTATTAGTGGAGTCAAGACTTCTTTTATTTTAAACAAGTTTCTTTGAATTGTATCTTTAGGGTATCAGTGAAGCATATATTGAATCTATTCTACTTGTGTGTTTCTTTGCATTTCACAGACTTTCTTACTCTCCTCTGCCGGGTCTTTTTCAGATGAAGCACCTGTTCTCCTTGTCATTCTTCCAGTGTGGCTAGCAGTTTTCTAAAAGTTTTATATTTTAATTAGACTTCTTTCTTGAGTACTGCCCTCTTATTTTTAAAATCCCTTAATATTGCTTTATAATTTCTTATTTAAGCCTTTGTTTTGAATTCTATTTACAGAGGTCACTTTTATTATTTTTTGACTCAGAGGATTTGATTAGGGAGCCTGTTTGCTCCATGACAAAGTATGCTTTTTCCTTAAAATGTACCTTGATTTTTATTTTTTCTCTTCAGTATCAATTTTTCCTTAAATTTATAAGCTTCAAGACTGTTCCCTGTTTCATTATTTGTATTTAAATGAGAGGAGTTCGTATGGGAACAGATATTGAAAGAACAGGAATGTACAGGAATGCCTGTGGAAAGATCCCAAGCCTTTCATTAAAACCCAGTATAATGTGAGTGTGTCTGTGTGTGTGTGGGGGGGTGGGTGGGTGGGCGCGGGGCAGAGAGATCACAGAGGCAGAGATATTGGTCTGCTGTGTTCATTCTTGTCACCCCAAAGACAAATGCTTGGCAAATAATGCACATTTAAATAAGTATGTGTTGAGTGAGCAAAGGAATTAGCTTTGATAAACTTCAGCCGACCGAGATGAGCAGTGCAGTGCTGTGCACAACCACCTGGGGTCTTCCTTGCCTTGTGGTTTGCAAAGTTGGCTCGCCCAGAGATTTCCAGGCTCATACTTGCCTCCCTAAATACGCCACGCTATCCAACAGGGTTCAGGGGAGGTCACATAGCATTCTCTCTGTACAGGCCTTGCTTCCAACAACAGGTCTTCTTCGCTTTTATCCTTAAGATGAGGCCACCTACTGGGCAGCTCTCTGCTCCGGGATTTTACTGCATCCCGTAAGCCAGGGAGCTTCTCTTGTGTCCTTATCTCTTGACTATATGGTCAACACCCTTGGCAGTCCCTCTACATAGATATTGTAGTTTTGGTTATAAGTTTCCCTCTTTTTCATTCCCTCATAGTTTTCACTGTTTGCAGACAGGTGGAGGGTAAATATATTTTCTTTATTATTTTAAGGTTGTAACAAAGCCCCCCCCCCCATTCTTTTGGCATGTATCTTTATCATTTGAAAATGGTTTGAGGTTATATGGTTTTACATTCCAGTATTATGGGGTTAAAATATAAATCCTATTGTATATATTGATAAGAGAGGAATGGTCTCAATAAATAACTTTATCTAAATATTTTCAGCAAGAGTGTATTAAAATGAGCTAACCCCAAAGGAACAGAATGGTAAAAGTTGCCCCACATTTCTTACTATATATCTAGTCTAAGTACATCTGTATAGCTGTCAAGTAAATAACACTGCTGAATTACTCTTCCAGCTACCCTGAGCAAAATCAGAACTTAAACGAGATCATTAATGAGATTGTTCTAGTGCCAGGTCTCTAGACAGGTTTCGCCTGCTGGGAAGTTTTCCAAGCTCAGGTGCTCTAAGTAGTGGTGTCAGGTGTGAAACCTTTGGGATTTCAGTCATTCGCTTAGTTTGTATGGACCCAGAAAGGTCATCCATCTATCTCACTACTGAAGATGTGTAGAGGGTCATCCACTTATCTGAAAATCATGGTTACTGTTGTTAATTGTTGTTGACATAGTTCCAACCTTATTGACTATATTTCTTTGTGACATTAAACGGAAGAGGAATTGTCCTTAATCAGCAACACTGATGGTCTGTACTTCATACCCGTGAATGGAAACATGATTTTTAAGCTGTACTCTAACTTCTATCAAATTGTATTTTAAAATGAGAAAATTACTAATTATGTGTGAGTGTTTGTGAAAGCAGTTAGCAAAAGTGAGAAGTCAGATTATAAAGAGCCGTGCATACTAGTTCGGTGTTAAATATTTTCTGAGGACAACAGAAAGTTAATAATTGTTTGAGGCTGATCTCTCAAATGACAGATTGGCATCTGGGAAATAGGCTGAACTAAAAGCAGTTTGTAGCATAGATTGGTGTAGAGTGAAGATAAAAATGAAGGTAAAAGGCTACTGTGGTCACATAAAAAACATACTGTGGTTCTGAGTTAAGCAGTGGCAATAGTGATAATGAAGAAAAATAATAAATGTGAGATAATTAGACAAGAAGGAAAATGCAGAAGCTTTGGTGGTGAAGTGAACAAAGTAGGGTAGAAAGGTGGGGACTATAGAATGGCTTCCAAGTTAGGGGGTTTGTTTACTAAAAATATAATGGTACCACCAACAGCAGATATAATATGGGAGGAGAGCAGTGAACTCAGATTTAGGCTAATTAACTTGGTGTTGCCAGTGGAACTGCAGCAACCTAGCAAACATGGATCTGGGGGACCTGGGGCTCTTGGGAAATGTCAGGGGTGACTAGGAGATGGACCATTTTGGCATCAGTGAAAGGGGGGCTGCTGAGAGCGAGAAGAAAAGGGTCTAATGATGTAAGTGAAAAGAACCTGAGTGTCTTGGGGGGAAATAAAGTTCTTAATTCATATTAATATTTTCTAAAATAACATTTAAAAATATATCTACTATTTACTAAAATTTGACCTCAAGTAGTTTGCAAGTAAGTCAGTCTGATAAAATTGGTTAATAATATTCATGAATGCAATGCATTTGTGTAAAGCCAGTCTGGCAAATATTGGGAAAGAGAAAAGTATTTTTGGTGGAGGGAAGATTGGGAGCAAATAAACACAGACAGGAATTTATTGGGAATTGTTCCAGGATGATTAGTATTCCAATTGATTGTAGATTTGCTAGAATACATCAAAGCGGAAAGGAAATAAAGGTGGCAAAATAGATTTGGACAAACCAATGGAATTTAAACTTTCTTATTTAGACATTAATTAAACAATAAATATTTTTGATAAATATTATACATTAAATAATTATGTAATTTGTCCTGAAAATTAATTTACATTGTTTCACATGTAGGAGCAGAAAACCCTTTTAGCATGCTATTCATTTCCATTTTAACACCACTATTTAAAAATCTTGGACTTGAATTATAATCTAAATTTACTTACGTAGAAATCTTATTTTGGCCAGTATCCTCATATTTATATTCAAAGGAGAATTTGGAATAGAGTTTTGTTCCCTAGAGACCCACTGGTTTAGCACGGGAGATATCCTCCAGACCACCGAAGCAGCTCGAAAGCAATTTAACATGTTTAAGACACCGATGCTTTATAATGCCAAATGGGCTACATCTTGGCTAGTTACTCACTGCTTAACACTGAAATGTGCATTACCTTTATGAACTCCTTACACGTTGTGTTTTGAAAATGCAATTCTATGGGAGTGCATTTGAATAAATTGCTTCTGTACTGTACTTATGGAAAGAATGATCAGAATTCAAAGGGTGTCACATTTCCATTTACGAAGCATTGAAATGAGAGGCTTGATAGTGTAAATTTTTATGACCCCAAAGGCTCTTTTTATCTATAGGTTATTACTGTAGTTCTATAATTAGGCCATCTAAAAAAGCATGTCATTTTAGCACAGAATATTAGACAGGTAGTATATTTGTTTGCACATTAAATCTTACATGAAGTGGAACAAAGCCTAAGGCAAAACACTTACGGGAAAAGGTACAATTGAACTCAATCAGGGAAATGTACTAAATGGGTATAGACATGCGTTTTTGAATAGCATTAACATTTTATTTTAGACAGCATCTATACAATGAATAGAAAAAATGTAAAATACTTAGAATTTTTTACCAGTTTGTTAAGTAAGGTTTGTGATGCAAGCTCTTATATATATATATATATATATATATATATATATATATATATATATATATATATATATTCAAAATAAGGATAAAAATATAAATAATTCTGATAACTTTCAAAAAATATTGCCATGACATTCTCAAGATGACTGTGTCCTATAAGGTAAAATTGTGCATCATAAATTAATTTTTTTCTTAAAACAGTAGTTAATAAATGTGCTGAAATATACTAACATTTCCATTAAGGTCAGAAACAGGAAATGATGCTTGATATCTAATATTGAATACTTTTTCAATTTACATTATTAAATATTAAGCTATTTCAACAGTATTAAAATATTAGCAATCTAATGAAGTTAGAAAAATTTGAGGCAAATATTAAAATGGAATTATAAGTGATATAAAATTCAAGAAAATCCACAAAATAATAACAATAAGTGACTTCAATAAATATATGAATACAGGATAACAAACAAAAATGATTAATATTTTTATCCCACAAATAACCATTAGAAAATGCAATGATGTTTTTCTTTGCAAGCCTCCTCTCAAATTCTTATGTAATTGTTACAAATAATAAATGAACAAAAGAGGGGTTGGCAATTCCTGGAGCAGAACGCTCCCTGCCCTCTCCTTAAGGGTGAGTTATATTCAGCAGGAACCAGCATGCTCAGAAGAAGCCTTCATAGGCCAGAGGGTAGAAAGCAGGGTCAATATGCCAATATGCCAATATGCCAAGATTGGAGGGTTACGAACAGAAAAGTGCACCGCATAGACGCGGCAGGCTGCTTCTGTTAGGTCTTTTAGAACTTGGGTAGGATGGGAGGAATATAAACTGAGGAAAGACAGGGATCAGCCCTGGCGGGTGTGGCTCGGTGGGTTGGGCACCGAAACAGGCACAGAAAGTTTGCTGGCTAATTACTGCGCCTGAGAGGCGGCCAATCGATGCTTCACTCTCATGCTGATGTTTTCTTCTTTCTCTCCTTCTCTCTCCCTCTCTTTCTAAAAATGAATTTCAAAAACTGTCCAAAAAAATCAACATAAAACAGAACTTTAAGTTCCACTACAGAAAATCATGAAATAATATTATTGTAGAGATGATTTTGTGAACCAATATTTGTGTTTGTTACAGTTTATGTCTTTCACCCCATTTTTATTACAATTTGGTTTAGCTATAGCTTGGCTAATTTATCTCAGTCCTTAGACAATTACTATCTGATAAAATATTAATTATTGTGGCTGAAATATGTGTATATATAAACATGTGTGTAAATATCTCATATGTATATTATACAGATAGGATAGTTTATTTCTCAAGATAAAAATGAAATGCATTTAGGTAACATATTTTATCTTTGTTCAGTCTAAAATCTGATTCTTCACTTGGCCTGTTTATAGCTGCTACATATAGTCACATTTAATTGTGTGAGCTACGATTTTCATCTTTCAAGGTCATAATTATAATAGAAATACTAATTAATAGTTAGCACTTATGGGCTTATGATCTTCTAAGTACTTTACCAACAATTAATTTAATGCTCTCAAGAGCCATGGGGACCCTAATTTCTGTAGGATAACAGGAAGGTGATATACTAAGCTCTGGGGAAGGAAGTTAGATCAGGATGTGTCTTCACATACCTTTACAATATTCATCAACATGCCTGGGGGAAATAAGAGAGGAAAAGACAATTCAGCTCATATTTATTGTGAAGCTGTTGATTTTTAGAGAAAAAATGTCCCATTTTTCCTTTTCCTACCTTAAGGAACAATAAATTAAACTTTAAAAAGTGTGGAATTTAGTTGTTTGTGGTGGTTCATGAAGGAAAGCCATAAGTAAAATATACCTCTGCTTACAACACTATAGGAGCTCATAATTATGTCTGATCTCTCTGTATTTAAAGACTTGAATCATATTTCATTTGTTAAGCTAGACAAAATGGAATGTTTTGAAGAACAACCTACCATGTTATTAATATTTTTTGGTAATGATTGTTTTGAGCATTGAGACCATTGTGGTAGTTTTTCTATGATATAAATCTCACACTTTTCTGTTGTAATTTGGAACATTCTGGGTAATTGCAATGAACTAAACCAGACATTTAAGAGGTAGGCAAGAAAATGACTCACCATTGTTTTTCTCTAAAGTAATGTGATGCCTACACATTTTGATAAAGTGCTGTGCTTGGGGAAAATGCTAATTGTAAAGAACCATACTTATTACTCTAAAAAATTTTTACATTTAAGTGATCTGAAAGACTTATATTTTTACCTTTTATTATATAACTGAACGATATGACTGTTTTATCAGTGTTGATAGAGCCATATGTTTCATATAGTAAATACACAGAAATGATTCACCTGAACATTTTGGATGGATTCAACCCTAAATTAACATGGCATATGGGTAATCTATGAATTATGTCTCTATACTCAGTCAGTAGAGAGAATCATCTACCATCCTTGTAGAAAAAGGCATTCATCTCTGGGGATTTGGCTGCTTAGAGTCATTAAAGATGCCATCATTTTTTAATGAGTCAGATAATTGTGTTTTTGGAGGATTCCAATTTAGTTAATTTCATAATCGTGAGTTTCCTTCCTTCTTTCCTTTTTCCTCCCCTCCCTCCCTCCCTCCCTCCCTCCCTCCCTCCCTCCCTCCCTCCCTCCCTCCCTCCCTCCCTCCCTCCCTCTTGAGTTAATCATTTACATTTTATATTTATCAAAAAGATTAATTTTCAACATAATTTCCCAATTATTCAAATACTTGCTTCATTTTAGTATATATTTATATGGAGTAAATGCCTTTTATCTCTCACCCATCCACATAATCAAATATTATAATTAGATGATGCTTTAATTTAAAAAAAAGCAAGGTAATTAGGCATCTGCCATTGATCTATTTATCCAAAGCCTAGATTATCTCTCAATCTTTGCTATCATTTGGCTACTTTTGCCCAGCATTTAGGGCTTATAATTTCAATTAGGGGGTGGTTACATGCCAATAATGAATTCACTAATGAATAGCTTTAAGGATCAATGTTAGCATTCTCTTAATGTAGTTTAAAAGTCCCTGTCAAGGGCTTGTCTAGGAAAAGATTCATAGATAAATAATCTATTTTCTAGACAAAACTTGTTTCTAGCGATAGTACAAGTTAAATAAATTATTGACATAACCTAAGGTAAGATTTTCCAACATTACCCATTCTGAGAACTGATGGAGACAGACAGGGCTTAATGTCTTATTAGTCTAGAGATTTAAGAAAATTCTAACTGCATTTGCTAACGTGTTCATCAGGAAGAATCCCAGCATTTCTGTGGTAGACTAAATAATTGCCCCAAAGACACCCACATCCTAATCTCTGGAATCTGTTACCCTATACCACAAAAGGGATGTGATTCGGTTTCTTGAGATGATGAGATTATCCTGAACTGTCCAAGTGGACTCTAAATGCAATCACAAGGTCCTTTAAAGAGAGCCAGAGGGAGATTTGACTACAGCAGGGCAGGAGACAAATGACTATGGAAACAGAGATTGTGGTGAGGCAGCCGGAGCCAAGGAATGTGGGCAGCCACTAGAAATGGGAGAAACCAGACCAGATTCCTCTCTAGAGCCTCTAGACAGAACAACAACTGCTAAGACCTTGACTTTAACCCAGTGAAATTGATTTCAGACTTCTGGCCTCGGAAACTGTAACATACTAAATTTGTGTGATTTTAAGCCACCAAATTTTTGGTAATCTGTTAAAGCATCTATAAGAAACTAATAATATATCATTTTAAACTTCTTCATTGTTAAAGGTTTACACAAGTCATTCTAAACCAGTGCAACTGGACCACCAATATATAGAACACGTCTCCATTCATATGTCCACACTTCATTAATTTTGATAATTAATTTTTGATTTAGTGCTTGTTTAGTGCACTTAGATTTTTTTCAAATTGTTTTTATTTCCTTTGCAATTTTCACGAAGCAATCACCAATATTACTTTATCCATCTCCAAGGCAAACAATTCACTGGATTTTAAGCACAATTTGTTTTTTAAGTGACTCTGTGCAGTTAAAATTATTTTAGTAATGTATTTATAACTAAGACATTTGGCTCTATAACAATGAAACTTCTCCTGCTTTACAGAGAGAATATTTTAAAATTCAGAGAGGAGATGTCTCTATTTTAAAATCTCATTGACATTACACTATCCATATATGATTGGGTAAATTTTACAAAACTGAAAAATAGTACAAGCCTTGTATACCATTTTGGTAGCAGATTGCAGAGTAAATCTGATCACACTTATAGAAAACTCAGTGTATGTACATCAAAAAACTCACAAAACAATGAAATAATTATGCAGAGCAAAGGAATTCAAATGAATCAGTCTAAATGTGTACTTAATTATCTTTTATAAACATTACTAACTATTGATGCAAAAGAATGTCAGGTAGCCTAGATTTAATTCCAGTTGAATTAAATCACCTCAGTCCCTGAGCCACAGTTTTTCCCAATACACTGGGAAGATTGGGCTGTTTAATTTCTCTTGGATGGAAAGATGCTGTGGATTTTATGGTCAAATTAATGAGTAAATCTCTTCGTTTTTGTTATCTCTAAGCCCTAGTGCTAGCCATAAAAGGCTGGACTGAATCGGCAAGGAACTACTCATTTGGTTTCACAACCAAATAATACAACCAGCCTGTTATTCTCAGAAACATGAGTTAGGAGTATCCTTCTTTCTTTCTAATTACACATCTAGTTGGTTATTTTCAAAGATGGCTAATGATTTTTAAAAATTACACAAGAAAAAGAAGGAAATCTTTCCAAATGGGTTTATCTATATAAATGACTACAATAATAATTGTTGAGAAAAACACACATACTCTTAATGAGTCATGAGTGTTTTCATGGGGTATGGAGATCCTTGTGATTTACCCAGGTACAACCCAGAAATGAGAGATTAATGGTAAAGTGCTCTCAGCTCCAAAGTAAAGTCCAAGTAAGTGTTCGGCGTGTGTGTGTGTTCATATGTTTATTTACGTGCACAGATGTGTCTGCATGCAAAGATAAGCTGCTGACAGTCTTCCCACAAAGTGGCACATGACAACATTAGACAAAGGACAGTTTAAGGTGGGCCCCTCACTATGCCAGCAGTGAGGCTTCCCCTGCATGTTCACTGTCCCTGGTGGAATCAGGTTCCCTGAAAAGTTAAGTGTTGCACCAACAATGTATAAGAGTTTCCTTTTCTCTACATCTTCAACAACACGTATCTTTTAACTTTTTTATAATAGCCATTTTCCCCTTTTGATTGAATTTATTGGAGTGACACTGGTTAACAAAATTATTCATGTTTCAGGTGCACAATTCTACAGCACATGATCTGTACACTGTATTGTGTTTTCATCACCCCAAGTCAAGTCTCTGTCCATCAACATTTATCCCTCCTCCACCTCACCTCAGCCCCCCCCCCCCCCCAGCAATCACCACACTGTTGTACTTAATAGCCATCCTAATAGGTGTAAGGTGAATCTCATTGTGGTTTTGATTTGCATTTCTCTGATGATTAGTGATGTGGAGCACATTTTCACACACCTTTTGACTATTTGTTTGTCTTTTCATTGTTTTGGAAAAATGTCTATTCATATCCTTTGCTCATGTTTAAATCAGGTTTATTTATTTATTTATTTATTTATTTATTTACTTGCTATTGAGTTGTATGAGTTCCTTATATATTTTGAATATTAACCCTTAATTGGGTATATAGTTTGTGAATGTTTTCTCCAATTTTGTAGGTTGCCTTTTTCACTGTGCTGAGTACTTCCTTTGCTGTGCAGAAACATTTTAGTTTAAAGTAGCCCTCCTTGTCTATTTTTTGTGTGTGACCTGTGATTTTTGTGTCAAACCCAATCATTGTGAATCCACTGTCAAAGAGTTTTCCCACCTATGTTTTCTTCTGGAAGTTTTATGCTTTCAGGTCTTACATTTAAGTCTTTAATCCATGTTGACTTGATTACTGTGCTAGGTGTAAGCTAAGGTTCCAATTTCACTCTTTTGTATGTGGCTGTATGGTTTTTCAAACACTATGTATTGAATAAGCTATCATTTCCCCTATTGTGTATTCTTGGCAGTGTTGTCAAAGATTAGTTGATGGCATACGTGTGGGTTAATGTTTTAAGCAGGGGGATATAATAATCAAATCTATGCTTCAAGAAGGTTAATGTGGCCCAGCCAGCATGGCTCAGTGGTTGAGCACTGACGTAGGATCCAGGTGATTCCCGGTCAGGGCACATGCCCGGGTTGTGGGCTTGATCCCCAGTGTGGGGGGTGGTATGCAGGAAGCAGCGGATCAATGACTCTCTCATCATTGATGTTTCTATCTCTCTCTCTCCTCTCTTCTTCTCTCTGAAGTCAATAAAGACATATTTTAAAAAAAGGTTAATATGGCTGCAGTGGTAAAGGATGAACATACATGTACACACACATACACTCACAGACACACATAGAGAAGCGCACATTATTAGGCCATCAAGCTTTATAAAGGAAAGAAATAATATAAAATTTGACTTTGTTTTACCAGAACTTTGTTTGGATATGAGCATAAATAGGTATTGAAAATATTTGTTAAAATATTAGATGGTTAGATTGAGTTAGAATGCCTTAAAACATCTGTTAAAAACTATGATAAGAGTGCAGGAGAGACATAATAAAATCTGGAAATAGAATAGAGAGGGATTTTAAATGTATACTTTTTATGAATTAGTAACTAAATAGACATCAAAAAAAGGACAATGCTTAAAAGTGGGTCAGAATTCTCTAACCAGATATTTATGAAATTATTCATAGAGAAAAGAAGGAAGGCTCTACCTGGAATGAAAGGGGTGTAAGTTCTACCAATGTTTACACATTCATGAGATTAGTTTCTTGGATTAGTTTGAGATCATGCTAGAAAAAGAGTGGGTCTGCAAAGGTCAGACAACAGACAGATATGATGGGATGACCAGTGAAAAGAAGACCATGTTTAAAGTATTGTGTTTCCACTGGAATTGGAGTTTGGGTCCGGGTGAAGGATCTCAAAGATAAGTCTTCTTTGTATAGTATTGTCTTCACCAGGACTGGCACTAAGAATAGCAATAAAAGGTGAGGCTAGGTGTGTTGCAGACTTTTGTCAGGAAAAATCAATCATTTTTGAAGTGAGAAGGAACTAAGCATTGGTATTTAAAGTTGTTTTTGCACAAGAGGGAGCCATAATAGATGGAGGGAGACTTGGCAAACAGAAAAATAAAATGAACAGAATACTGGGTGGCAGAAATAAATACAAAGTGATTAAGTTTGAACACATCGCAGAAGAACAGGTATCATTTTTTCCCATGCTCTGATCATCATGACGGATGGGAGGATTGACAGTGTTATAGTCCAAAAAGACAGAGGGGCCAATGACCATATTCTTAGCAGATGAGAAGGTATCACTTTTATAAATGGGGCAAAATTAAGTAAAATTTAAAAATTCTTAAAACATGGAGAATACTTTATTTTTAGGTCATTCAGAGGCCATTCCAATATGGTGGACAACATTGTGCACCAAAAGCTCAGGTAAGATTCTGCACCTGTATTAGCATCACAAGTAGTCATGGGCACAAGTTCTAGGGGCAGAATGCCTGGATTTTATTCTAACCATCTATATGACCTGGTGATGAATGACCCAATGTCTCTGCTCCTCATGTTTTTAATCTGTAAAATGGGGATATAGTAGTGCCTACTTCAAAAAGTGATCACCAAGCTTGCTCTTATACATAAAGCACTTAGAACAGTGACTATAGAGTCCTTGTTAAATAAGTATAACTACAATGCATTGTGGGGGAAATTATGATTCCACGTGCAAAGAATAAATTTCAGTATTACAAGGAATCAACAGGTACTCCCCTTCTGTCCTAGAAATAACTTCAGGCCTAAGAACTCCCCAAATGTGCTGACTTTTCTTAGATCTTCCATCTTCTTGAGAATTACTGAAGCCCAGAGAAATCATGACTGAAGCTCAGGAAGAACATGGGTTTCCTATGTTCATTCTAATTTTTCCAAGGTCCTTAAAATGGCACCTGGGCCCCATTCCTGCCTAAAACAGAAGAAATACTAGATGCGAGAATTAAGAAATAAATGAGAAATAAAAAATAAATTATCTTTGGGTATGTTCTACAATGATTCCTTTATTCCAAAATTCTTTCCATATCTCTATTAGAACTGAAGATTTCATTTTAAATTGAATCCTAAGGGTTAAGTAAAATCAATAAAGAACTTCAGTGTGCAGAGAGCTTAAATTACTAATATTCTCTGGGACATGAAATTCATCATTATGTCTACCCTAGAGCGGAATTTGTTTGCTTAGAAATTATCAAAAACATATAAATTATGAAGATCTAATCCACAGAAACATATTGATCTCATTTTCAAAAATTCAAAGATTCTTGGAGGCAAAAAGTTCTTAAAATACAGACATGAAATGAGCTATGGTGATTCTGGAAAGTGTATAATTTACAAATGTTAAGGGCATATATTCCTACAAAGGAAAGCTTAAAATCACATCCCATCATTAAAAAATATATAATACACTTAATCATTTGGGTTTTCCCCTAGTATTTGCTATTCAGTGTAGTTACGGGCTAAATGTCCTTGACCTAAAGTCGGTGCTCTCACACCTCACTACTTATGCATACATACACTTTAATCCTTTTATTTGTATAACCCAGAGCTGGTTTTATGATTCCAGGCTTATTATAGGACAAAATAATTTATAGTTAATTAGAGTCTTTTATTTTCTAAGTGTAATTCCCCTATCAGCCACATCTCCAAAGAAACATTTATATGGGGGAATAAACCTAAAGAGAGGGGAAATGATGAGGAAGTGGGTAAGACAAATTAGATGGTACTAAATAAATAATCATGACACAGAAACATTGCTTTTACTTTAAGGGCTCCTGTGGGAGGTGAGTCAGAAGACTCCAGTCTAACTGCAGACTGTCTGCTTTGCCTGGGATTTGGCTGATTTTCTCTGGTTGTCATTAGATTACATTTGAGTTAATAGCATGTTAATATTGATAAGCTATAATTATTGTACGCTTTAAAGTTCTCATTTTTGAAAACGTTTTTTTCTGTATACAAAACTCACATATGCCAATGCGTCCAACACATTAAATGTTGTCTTGCTTATAAAAATGGGAGCAGGGAATCAGAAAACATGTTTGAAGTGTTGGCTGGGCCACTTTTCAACTTGGGGACCTTAGTCTGGTAAATGTTAGATTCCCAGAGTTCCAGATGGTGACAATAATATCTTCTCTCAGAGTTGCTCAGGAATTAAGTAAAGAACAAATTATGTGACACATGTAGACAGTGCAGAGATGCCTTCTGAACCTTGGCAGAGGAAAGTGGGCCTTGCCAAGACTCTCAGTTTTTGCAAAGTCACACAGGGGCTGAGGGTCAGAGCCATGCTAGGAAACCAGGTCTACCCCGGGCACACTTTTCTAAATGCTAAGACATTATAAAGCATGACTTGCTATTCTGACTTTAGGCAAGTCCCAACTTCTTGCCTTTGGTTTTCTAAACTATAACATAATGATATATTGTATATTTGGGATTCAGATTTGGCTAATGCTGAGATAACCACTCTTCATGGTCATTTCTGAAGAGCTGGAGGGAGTGAACAGAAACAAGTGAGACTAAGTGAGACAATTACTCATCGGTGTGTAGGAAACTGTAAGTTTTAAAATTGTAACTATTCCAAATATTTTTTCTACTCAAAGAAACCTTTCTGCTTTGAAGGACTATTCCTCACTGTAGTCACACAGGGCCGGCTTTAGCAGATACTTGTGTATGTTCAGAAGAGCGATTTGAAAGAGCCAGATTTCAGCAGATGTTTTTATACTTGAAGCAGATGTAAACCTACATTAAAAGAGCCTACATAGTCGCAATGGGTGTCACTTTGGAGCGCTGCTTTCCACAATTGAAATAGTGATATTTTTAGAGCTGACAATTCTGATAATCTGAAGTGTATCACAACAGGAACTCCTTTAACACCTGTGAGACTGTTGTGAGTTGAGTATCATAAAATTCAGCTATCGTCAGTTGAATTACTAACTGCAACTTCTAAAAATAGAAAGTGATATCATATTTATTCAAAATTTCTGTCATTTTGATTTTCAATTCTGTCTTAAGACTCAGATTTTAAGTCTATATGAACATTACACATTTATGCATGTTATGATTTGTTCTCTTTTTCACTAGGCTAATGATTTATTACAGAGGATATAAAAGGATACTAACCAACAGCCAGATGAAAAGATACATAGGGTGAGGTCCTGACTAGGAATCTTCTGTCCTCATGGAGCTTGGGGCCTGGAACACAAGCTTGTGGAAACATTCTGGTTCCCCAACATGGAAGGTCTCTGAAAAGGCATTTATTCTTTCTAATCTAATAAAATATCCAGAAGATTGTGGCATCTTTTGGCTTATCCCTAAAGAAATCATGCAAAGATAAAAAGTAAGTGTGAGATTGTTTTGAATTTACTTAAGATCTGATCTTGACCTAGCATGCTTTCATGACCTAAATATAAAGTATGTTTTGATATATGATCACATACACTTCTTAAGATGATAAAGAAATTTTATTTACCAACTAATACAAAATTAAAATTTCTTTAAAGTCATTAGGATTATGTAATGCTTATAACTGGGGACTTTATCTCATTTAAGTGGAATATTTAGGACTTAAATGGAATATGCCCTCATTCAAATAGCATAATTTCCCCAAAGTGATGATGATAGAGATGAATATGACAAGATATGATTCTCCTTGGCCACTATATAAAGGTATAAAACGTCTCAGACAATGAATGTTCAGTTTCTACCCTCTACTAAGGCACCTGGCAAGCCCATGTGGTCAGTGGGAGCTGAAATCCACCACACAATCTGCAGACCAAGCCAGGGGACTCAGCTCCAGGGTACACCAGCCAGGAAGAAGGGATTCCCTTGTGAAACTGCAGGAGTGGCCCTGAGGGTGAGCATTAGCCTACCCAGCAATGGGCAATTGGCTTTGAATTAGAGCAAGAGAGGCGATTTTAGGACTGTAATTTATGGAGTAATGGGAAAGCACAAAATCATTAGAGGGTTTTAATACACTCTCTGAAATGCTTCTCTTTCATTTCTCTATTAAAGACACAATTTCCTAATATATGCTATATGCATCAAAGGACATATTATTGAATACTGAATGGCAGCTATTCTCAGACAAATTATAGTCCAGCTAAGATAATAGTACATTTGTTCATAGTTTAGGCAAAGACTACCTGAGGGGTGTAAATTCAGGGCTTAGGGAGTACACGACAGGGACAAAGCTCTCTGAACGTTGCAGATAGACCTGAAGGTGGATAGGGAATCAGGGTGTTCAGAAGGTGAGTTATAGGATTAAATGGAAAGCTCTTCTGAAATGTGCAGAATACGTAAAACCTGGATACCTTGGTAAGCAAGGGCCATGGGAGAAAGATTGATTGGTGTCCTCGGTAGGTGATAATTGTTGGAGCAGGAACTGGTACAGGCAGGAAGGATTGGATAGATTTCACAGTTGCACACTCAATGTACTAGATAAATTCCATCTTTTTAAATGCAGAGATAGGCACAGGTTAAAAATACACGATGTCAAATATCTTACTATTAGATAAGTTAACTGTAAGTGTAGCACAGAGTAGGAATTTAGAAAACTTTTCTTGACTTGAATCTAAAAACCATGCTGTCCAATAATGTTGCCTGCTGGGAGACATTTGCAAATGACTAGAGACATTTTGTTTGTCACAACTGTGCAAGGGGCACTACTGGCATCTACTGGGTAGAGGCTAAAGGTGATGCTGTTTCCTTGATTCAACAAAATCCCAGTTAGAGTTATCTATGAATTCTGTGAAGTCTTTCTTCCTTTTAATGGAACTGTTCTTTAGATCCTGGAGTTTACTAGTAACCTTTCTGACTTTGTAATCATTATACAGAAAAGCCCTTAACATTTAGATAAGATATTCAGTAATTGCTTAATAGTGACTACACAAATACTTAGGTTTTTGACTTTGATTCATCATTTCCTGATCTTTTTTTTTTTTTTTTTTACGTAATTGAAGTACCTTCATTTCTCTGAGTTAAATGTTAGCTAATCATATGGCTCTGGTCTTTGAAAAATGTGCATGTGAATGGTCTCCTTTGCCTTTCTATAATATTGCTGGAAATCCCTACTGATGAAACTCAAGTTCACTAGATCATTCAGGCTTCTAAACTGAGGCTCAAACATAAAAAAGTTATTTAGGCTAATATAATTAATTGAACCAGGCACCCAAAATCTGAAAACTGAGCATAAAGAGAAAAAAATTAGGTCATTTGAAAATGATTAATAAATTGTACTCCAAAAGTTTACATTTACTATTTTGGATCAAGAATGTCTCTTGTTACAAAAACAATTTTGGGAATGAAGGTTAGATTTTCATGCTCACCTGGAAGGAATATTTAAGGACTGTAGAAAGAATTCTCCTGAAATCCTTCCTCTACTGAATGTTGTGACCCTACAGTTTGGAAGAATTTTGTTTTAACCTAATGATAACTTGATTGTGTGTGAAAAACCTACTGTATGTGTGGTAAACTAGGAAGAATAGATTGGAAAATCCATTTAAATTCTATTAGTTTTAGAATACAATCCTGGAGTGACAGAAGTTATAAGAAAGACAGTCATTTGGGAAAGGAAAACTATAAGAAAATCAGTGTGGACAACTCTCAGCTGGAGATTGATGTGCCAAATATGATAATTCCAGTTACTGTTGTGAAATAAATGGTTTAGAAAATAATCACTCAGGGAAAGTCTGGGAGCTGTCATAAAGCTGGCAATGGGAGACATCAAAAGAGTCAGAGAAGCTAAGCATTAGGAGAAAACAAATTTAGATGTAAAATATATAGGTATTAAGCTTAGGGTGATACAGTTATTATCATATATTAGTTCAATATTCACTTATTGGACCTATTCGTTATGGAGGAAAGCCTAGCATTGAATATAGCCACAGTAAAGGGGGATCTTTAAAATTTACATCAGAGCCAACTCTGTAGTTCTGTCTCTGTAATTATTTTCTTTATATTTGACCAACATATATAAATTACATGAATGTGCTAATAAATTATCTTTAATAAATGTATTCTCTTTGCATTTAAGTGAAACACATGTTAAGGCGACTCTGCTGTACACTGAAAATTTAACCTGATTCTCATGTGTCCTTTATGTTTGAGAAACTAAAACTTATGGTGGAATTCTCAGAAAACTTTAAAATGTTCAGAAGAAACTAACACCCAACCACGTGCACAGTGTTTCCCACACAACACAAACGTGCTGAGATATAGAGGAGCGCCATGGCATCCACGCACTCAAAGTCCCTTTCCTTCCTAGTCAAATGGTTGGTGACAACACCCTTCAGTAATTTGGATATTTCATGTGGTAACTGCTTTGTAATCAGGGACTTCAGCTGTAATTATCTAGAAGGCACATGAAGATGGTTCATATTTAATTAAAAAACTAATTATCAAAAATCACCATAATTTGTAACAAACACATGGAAAAGGAAAGCATTCATTTTAATTTATCTCTGTTTTATTTGAGGAAATCTTTAATACATCTTATTTGAGAGAAGCTTTCACTAGGGATAATAATTGGAGACATAAATAACACAAGGCTCCTCTTTTCATCAGTAAGATGGGGAGTAGAAAACATATGTGACCTGATTGCCGGAGAACAACAGTGAATTAAAGTGCTGCTAGGAGTCAGCCTGGCGGGTCAAGAGTGTCTAGTAAATTGGTCAGCACATATGACTTTGGGTTGATCTCTCTAATTTATTGAAAACAGGATAGAATTAACTAAAAAGTTTTTTTTCACTCTCTTGAAATTAACATTTCCCCTCTTTTTATTTATATATTTTCTTTTATTTTTTCATCACCATTAATCCCCCTGTACCCTTTTCCACCTCCACCCACTCCCTTCCCTGCCCCACGATCACCACAGTGTTGCCCGTATCCAGGAGTTGTTTCTCGTGTTTTTCTTTTTTGCTCAGCCTCTCCACCCCCCACCCAGCACCCCCCACCAGAGCTGTCTGCCTGCTCTCTCTCTACGAGTCTCTCTTGAAATTGTTCGTTAGTTCAGTCCCCAAATTAACTATTAACTAGAAAGTATATAGTCAAGATTTGTAAAACCTGTTTACATATTAAGAAATGTTAAAAAAAAAAAAACAGAAAGAAAGACACAGAGCCTTCTAAGGAAGAACAGAAAGACTGCAGCAGGGGTCCCTGCAGAAGCTGGGGAGGCTGGGGACAGCAGAAGGCGTCTTCAGGGCGTGGGCAGCTGGCTGGCGTCTGCCCACTTAGAGTTCCAAATCGACTAGTATTCAAAAAGTAAATATTTTTTTAAAAGAGACATTTTTAGGAAAATAAAACTAAGGAGGATTAGTCACTAGCAGAAGTATTTTAAAGAGCTATATTTATTTAGAAGAAAGGACAAAAGGCCTGGATGAGAGGCTGAAGACGCAAGTTTGAAAGAAGTTCTTTGGGAAGGTAAACTATATGAATAATTATAAATTAATATTGTCTGTTAAGTACTACATTGAATGTAACCTGTATTTGCTCATACTCTCTATTGATGAAGACAGTGTCCAATAAGAGTTCACAAATGTTTTTTGAGTACATTTGAGGTAAAATAGAGAGAGTTAAAATACAAGACAAACGTAGAATATAAGCCCGGAGTAGGACAAATGAAATGAAAGCGGTCAAAGATCATCGTCTGCTACAGGAAGGAGCGTCAGGAGCAAAATTTGGTAGGCCAGGGATGCATGGCCACTGAAAACCATAGAAAAACATTTTGCAACCACATACATTTGCAAATCTACCAAGCTAATAGGACGGTTAAATAGAATAATGGGAAATAATCAAACCAAGAGGCGTCAAAGAGAGAAGAGAGGACGGAAAGGCAGCACTGAGCATGAGCTGAGTTCACGCTCAGGTAAGAAACGAGTTAAACACCGAGGGACCAGATGCTCTCATGAAACGGCGGCCCCGTGAGACTGAAGGCACGCATCTAGAACGGAGAGAAGCTTGCACATGTCAAACAGCACAGGTTCACACGGTAAGACAGGATTGCCTTGATAAAAATCTATTCGTAGCTCTATAACGGAAGGATATGTACACAGATATTTCCAAAATGTACTCAAAAAACATTTGTGATCTCTTATTGGACACTGCCTTCATCAATAGAGAGTATGAGCAAATACTGGTTACATTCTAGATCGAAATCTACAGCAGTTTACCAGAAATATCAACTTCAATCTTCTATTTGAATTAAAAAATTTCAGGCTGATTGACCCACCCCTCCCCATTTTTTATTTGGCTCATTAGTCTTTCTCTCTAGCATTTAATTGCATCATTCACCCAGTGACCAAAGCTAGAAACTTGAGTGCAAAAAAAAAAAAAAGGGTTTCCTTTTTCCTCCAGTATCCTCACTCCCACAAAAACACTTATAATGAATTCCCAGCCTATTGATCTTGCTTGGCAATATTTCAATTAGGGAAGTGTCACAACAGCTTTGAGTCTCTAAAGCAAAAGGACATGGTCCTCAATCTCTTCACTCCTTTGGCAAAATGTCTACCTTTTGCTTGAAATATTTGAATTTTACATCCCATAATATAAAGGCCTTTGCCAGGTTAAAAAATTATCTCCAAATGTTTAGTTTGGGGTACCATCTTTCTTTTAATGAAGGTTAAAAGTTATATCAGTTTGAAATGTAAAACATATAGCATATTTCCTTGATTTTACAGTGACAAAAATGTGATATCCTGCATGTAGATACACATATATACACTTATTTTTATGTGTACAAATCTTATGACAATTTTGAAGACATCAAAAATGAGAAAAAAATGAGTCTTAGAATCAAAGAAATGTGTTGATATACTAAAATGAATTACTCACCTCAACATTAGATCCATGGAAAGAAATTCCATGGAAAGCCATACCTGTATGTGCTCATCTACTTTTATTACTTCTAGAACACTGGCTACAAATAGGGTGGATTCCCCGTGGAACATTTCACCTGATTCCACTCTCGTGCATGTACTTGTTTCTCTGATATTCCTACTTGGTCGCTTAGCAAATGCAAATAAACTGACCAAGGCCAACATCAAATTAATATAGTCCTCAATTCACCAACCCTATTCCACGCTCAGGTTGACTCTTAGGCATTTTATTATTGCTATGTTCCCCTTACTCCCATTGCAAAAATTATGTCATCTCCCACTCTCATGGCCCATGTTGAGTTTTCTTGGAAATATAGTTCTTTCGCCCATCTGCTACTCTCACCAAATTATACATTTTTGAGACTCAGAAGAGACACCAGTGCATGTGATATACATTATAGGGTACTAAAATAGGTTGAATAAAATGATAATATGTAATACAAAATTTTTATAGACAATAAACAAAAATGGTCATTTTTGTGGACCATAAAAGTATTCTTGTTTTCTCATCACTTTCAAATCTGCTCTCAAATCATGAGGCATGAAGGAGTTTTTCATAGTACTGGAGCCATTTGAAAATGAGCATTTGATATCTAAGTCAAATCTCTCTCTCTCTCCTCATCGTCTCTGTCTTTCCGTGTGTGTCTCTCCATCTCTCTCTCCACCCCCTAACACAAGGAACACACACACACATGCCCACACACGCACAAATGCACGTTCACGGACACATGCACACACAGAACAAAAGAGACAGAGAACCAAAGGGAACTTTAATGATGCAAATTTATAGTAAACTAACATTATAAAAAATAAAATAATATAAAACAATAAAAAAAATCTAGAGTAAGGAAACAAAGGTTGGCACGGAAGAAAATAAGATACTATTATTTCTTTCTTTTACTCTCTTTCTTTGTCCTATTATAACTATATGTGGAAATATTCATTGTACTTTTTCATTAAATTTAATGAGCTATGTAACATTTTAATTTTAGAGAAACAATTATGCCATGAAGATTATACATAAAATTATACATAAAAGCCATATTTCATGGTCTTGAACACGAAATTAAGTCCTTTCATTGACATTAGTACTGAAAATCCGTACTGTACAAATTGCAACCTCATTTACTTCAATATCATAATTTTAATTACTAGACTAACGTTATTTCTTATGTAACCTGTAATTCTGGAGTGATTGAAGAACTTGTGTTTTAAAAAAGCCTCTCTCTCCCGCCTCTCTCTCTATCACTGTCTTTATCTCTATCTCCTTTCCCCTAAACCCTGTGACTGAAGCACGCTGCCTTCCTGACAGCCTGGCGAGGTGTCGGTCCTGATGAATTGCTGAAGTCCTCAATATGGTTGCAGGGTAAGCGGGAGGAAACATAGAAACGCTTGGGAAAACGGAATGTCTTCTTGGAATGCAAAGTAAGTAATGCTGCAGCTATGTTATAAAAAGGGAACAGAGAGAGAAGATATGAAATCTTTGACTTTAATAGAAGTAATTACTTGAAAGAGCAATCATAGTGGAAACTGGTGAAAATGAATACTTTATATGCAATACACAGTCCTCCAGATCATGTGTGTAGTCAACCAAAGATCACTAAAACAGCTCACAAATTGAAATATAGGCACTGCTGGAGTAGAATTGAGACGGAATCTGATGCTAGTATATCAAATAAACCTTCCAAGGTGAAGGGTAAATCTCTTTAACTTTGAAGTTATTGTAACAGTTTAGCTTATAAAGTTACTACTGCAGTGAGCACCCAGGCAACCCATCTATTCCCATGTGCGTTCTTCATTTTAAGAAAAAAAATGAAATGAAATGATTTATTGCTTTAAAACTGGCTCAAAGTTCGCAGTCAATTTCTCCCATAAAATCTGAATACAGCAATATACTAAGGATTTCTTTATAACTGCCAAGGTACAACACTAACTTTTGATGCCAGTTACTATAATTATTTCTCAAACTCTGGAATGTGAGAGATTTCTATTGCTAGTGAAAATTATTGCAACAGCTTGCAAATGTAAGAGAATATCAAATAATGACATTATTATACATAACCTTGATAAACTTTATTTCTTTGAGTGGCGAATATGTATTATTTCACTTTTATGCTTAAGAATGCATGTATAACTGATGAAACAATTTTCAAAGCCTTATGTGGAAAACTGAATATATATGAAAAGTATACTTAGAAAAATTTACTATGTACACTATAATTTATACCACGATTTCACAGGAGAAATATTTCATCTGAAATTGGCAAGTCTTTTTTTATTTAAAAAAATTCAGAGTACTAGGTTACCTAGTTGTCCATAATTAATGTGAATATTTCAGCATATTATCTTCAAATATTAATCAAGTTTTCTCTTTTAATATTATTGTATTCCACCCAGTGTCTTTTCCTCTTTCAGGCAGTTGGAGTTTTCTACTTTCATCTCAGGGAAGAAATGACATAGCAGAATATAGAGCCAATTCTTATTGGCCTTTGCTTTAAAAATCTTGATGTCAATGGAAAAGGGAGTTATGGATACCTTTCTGGGCTTAGACAGTATATTTTTATTGAAGGCTTTCTGTTCCTGAGTCCTTGGTTGGCAAAACTGAGATTGGGTGGACAGGTGTAAATACTGAAAAGACACTGTGGTATTCTAGAAAGAGGCTCTGAGCTTCCCCACCACATACCAGGAAGCCCATGAGGGGGTCAAGTTCAGGTTTGGTGAGGGGGGCAGTCAAATGCCTTGATACGTTTGCAGTCTGCTCGACAACATAGAAAGACTCTAATGAAAAATGGTTTACTGTGTACCTAAGCAGTTATGGCCTTAGACACCTCAGGGCTTGGGGCGTGAGAAAGGCTTAGAAGTAGCTGAGAGACATGAAAAGATCTTGTGACTTAAGGGGACTTTATCCTGTGAATTCAGGATCTTAGGCTCAATATACACATGCATACACCCGTGTGTGTGCGTGTGTGTACATTACAACCACTACCCAGTCTGCAGCCAAAGAGGGACTGTAGTGTGTACCTGTGGATAAATACTCACCTTTCTGTCCCATCACATGTGAATGTTGTGATGTGTTCTACATGGCTCTTCATGGCATCTGTCCAGAAAGATCAGGTCTCAGTTGCCTTCAGTGGTGATCAGCTCGAAGGACAAACCATTGAATTAGTTATTCCACCTTCTGCATCTGAGTCTTCCCAGTCTCTTATTTCAATTCCTTGATATCAATTCCCCAAGTAAATAACTCATATATATGTCTGTCTCTGTCCCATGTTCTGCTTTCTGGAGGGGAAACCTGGCTAAGGCACTCATATGTGTTTCTTTCCTGTTGTCTTATGTCGTAAAATTATTTTCATGTTTTCTTACCTTTTCAAATTTTCTTAATTTTTAAAAAATTTTGGTCTTGATATCCTAGCTTTGGAGAGATAAAAAATGACTTAAAGCTATTAAAGGGCAGCATAAGGATCCTTATGATGATGGAACTGCTCAGCATTTGTGGTGGTGGATTCACAAACATAAAATTATAAAGTTGAACAGGCCTAGTACATATGCACACATAAATATAAGTAAAATTTGAATAATATCTGTGGATTTCACCAATGCCAATATAATGCCTGTGATTTTATGTTAGAGTTCTGTAAGACCTTCGCGTTAGGGGGAAACTGGTAAAGGGTATATAACATTTCTCTGTAATATTACTTATAACTGCATGTGAATTTACAATGATCTCAAAACAAAAAGTTAAATTAAAGAAAAATATTTTCTTTTCTTTGACAGCAGACTCTCATTTTACACACATATTCTTTTAGCAGGTGAATAGCCCAGTTAAATGCTTATACACACATTTGTAAGAGCATCTATCCTATATTATAAACTCATATTTAAATGCCTATTTAGCTTTAAATAAAGGACATATTTTAGATTTCTGCAATTTAAACACCCTAGAATTTAGTAGAAATAGTTATATATTCTATGTAGGATTAAATTAACTTGAAAGTGCATTCTCATTTAGTGCTTTTCATATTTATTAAGAAGGAAACCACTCCTTAACTATTTGATCTGTGCTAACAGAATATACCTGTTATAAAGGAAGCTGTATAAAATATGTTTAGTTTATCACTTTTTAAAAATTTTATTTGTTTATTTTTCACAGATCATCTGTGTTCAGATAAACCCATTAGAATGGTTTGCAGTGGGAAATATCATTGAGCATTTACATTACGGGAAAAACAATGGTATCATTTGGATAGATAAGTTGCATAACTATTACCTAAGAGTTCATTCCAGAGACTGAATTTGTATTAAGTATAAATTATGCCCCCCCTTTAAAGCTAGTTAAGCGTATGACTAAAACAAAAATTCCACATGCAATGCCTTACAATTTTAAGTAGCTTCTTGTTTTAAAATTATTTGTAGCAACTCGAGACAGCTTTAGGAGTGGAGAAAAAACTCCTCAAAAAAAAATAAAAAAAAAATAGCCCAGTTCTTTCCTTTGTTCTATCTGTTTAAAAGCAAGTCTGTTATATTTTTCTGTAGATGCTTACCACTCCCTATGCCAACATTTGTCTAATCCATAAAGTTTGCATTAGTATACATCATTCTCAAGTGCTCTTTCCATGTTTTAGTTACCCTTGGCCTATACCTTGGCCTTTTGCTGCCTGTCTCAATAAATTCAGAACACAAGCATTTACCTGCAGCAAATGCTAATGGTTCCCCCAGAAATATGGCATCCAATAGAAGTCAAAGCTAAAGGAAATAGAAAGGTGAGGTTGGGTATACTTTTCCCATCACAGCCTCCCTCCATTCTTCCTTTGGCCTGAGACACTGTTGACCTCTGTCTATTTTTATGGCTAGATTAATTCTGCTATTCCAATAAGTCTGAATTTTCAGAATCTTATTTTTGGGATAAATTTAAGAAGTGTTAACCTTAAAAAGATTGTGAAAAAAAATGTGAAAAAGATGGGGGGAAAATGAGGATTGCAGACCAAGAAAACACCTTTAGAGAGAGAGATGACAACCTCCTAATTTTGTAAAGAGGAAGGTAGAGAAAGAACAGTTGAATGGTGTTGTGTTGGGCTTGTATCCACCCAACACTGGCTGTCAAATCCCCTAAGTCTTGCTTCAGCAAAACTGCAGGCCCAAGGCCAGTTGTATCCCGAGTCAGTGGAAGAATGAGAAGTCCTAGATTAAGCACTGAATGATTCAGATTAAGATCAGAATTTCTAATTCTGAAACTTTGTCCATCTACCAGCAGCTGTGAGAATTTTAACCTTTTGCCAGTTGCCTGCTATTAAAATAGTCAGTGCATTGTGACTTTTGCCCCTATTACCTAAATTGTTTCCTTATGTCCGTACATAATGCCCTTTATTATTTTTTAAAATTTATCTTTATTGTTGAAAAAATTACAGATGTCCCCTCTTTTCCCCCATTAACCCCTTCTACCCCACCGCCACCCCCTGTCCCAGGCCTTCACCACACTATTGTCTGTGTCCATGGGTTATGCATTTATGCATATAAATTCTTTGGTTAACCTTTCCCCCACACCCCCACCTTCCCTCTGACAGCTGTCAGTCTGTCCCATGCTTTTATGTCTCTGGATCTATTTTGTTCATCAGTTTATTTTGTTCTTTAGATTCCACATATAAGTGAGATCGTGTGATGTCTGTCTTTCTCTGCCTGGCTTATTTCGCTTAACATAATATTCTCCAGGTCCATCCATCCTGTCCCAAAGGATGAGAGATCCTTCTTTATGGCTGCATAGTATTCCCTGGTGTGAATGCCCCACAGCTTTTCTATCCACTCATCTGCGCCCTTTAGAGCTTTGGTCCTGCCTTTCTCACTGTCAGTCTTTCTCTTCTCACAAATTTTGCGTGGCCTGTAGAAGGACCCACAGTTCTCATCTCCCATAAATGAAATGTATCGCTTGTCCCCAGATTCTTAGATGTTAGCAACCTAACCATCTGGCTTGAGAGCTCACTCCTCTAAGAATGACTTGCCACCTCTGTGGAGCAGTATGGGACCAGCACTAGCCCTCCCAGCGGTGGATGTGACTCTCCACTACCAACTAAGGAGATGCCATAAGTGACTTACCATCTGCAGACGGTTTATCTTCGAGAAATATCTTTGAGTTTGGAGTTTCTGAAAGGTGTTTTAATAGGTCCCCTTCTGCCTATATCATCTTCAGATTCAACCCCAAAGGCATGCTGTATTTATGAGATTGTGAGGGAGGAAGAGGGGTATGAAAAGCCAGAATGTGAAACTCACAGTTTCAAAATGGAGAAAAAATAAAAAGTATTATAAAAACAGAACTACTGCCTTGTATTTAATTATGTGCTTCTCTTACTTCTCTACTTCCAGGCCTGCCTCTGTCATATTCAGCTCCCAAAACTATTTCCCTTAAGGACAATAACTGTGATGGCAAGTGTTATTTTGTGCATGCTGATGTTTGCTTTTTAAAAATATTACGCCATAGTTAGTATTGTACAAGGCATATGAGATAGTCACATAATTGCTCTTTCTAAGTTATATGAAATACAAATGAAAAAAAACTTTATTATTTCAAGCATCATGCAAATGTAAAATAGAAAATCTCCTTATACTGAAGAACATAGATATAATGTAAACCAATTTAGAAATTTGAAATGTAATTATTTTGGATATAGCAATTTTAACATTTACTGTGGAGATGGTAACCTATATTTTCTATTTTTTCTTTTGTGCTACATTTTTCCCCATAATTCCCCCTTGCTAATCAAAAGGCAAAAGAAAAACATTATAGGAAAAGAGTGGCACTGTTTTAAAATAGCGTCAATATTTTAAACTATTGGAAAACGCAATAATTCTTAATTTTTATTTAAAAACTTGATAATTTGCAGATACATTTATTTATATGGTCACAGAATATACTCATGTAGAACAAAATATATTTATTATATTTAAACTATATTGTTTTTTCAACTCTCTAAAGCCTGCATAATTAAAATACTAATTAGCAATGAGAATGTACAGCAACTATGTACACCAAGGTAGATAAATATTGCGAACCTAATGTTGAACAAAAGAAACTAAACACAAAAGTGTGTCTACCTTGTAATTCCATTTATGAGAAGGTAGAAAACATATAAAAGGTACCTAGTGTCTTAGCAGTTATGATAGTGCTTGCTTGTGGATGGGAGCAATGCCTGGAATTACAGGTGTGTGTCTGGAATTATGATAGTGATGTTTGTTTCTTTCTTTTTATTTATTTATCTTTATTGTTGAAAAAATTACAGATGTCTCCCTCCCCCCCCCCCCATTGACCCCTTCTACCCTGCACTTACCCCCTGCCCCTGGCCTTCAATAGCTAAGATCTGGAAACAGCCCAAGTGCCCCTCAGTAGATGAGTGGATAGAAGAGCTGTGGGACATTCACACCATGGAATACTACGCAGCTGTAAAGAAGAAGGACCTCATACCCTTTGGGACAGTATGGATGGACCTGGAGTATTATGCTAAGTGAAATAAGCCAGGCAGAGAAAGACAAACATCACATGGCCTCGTGCATATGTGGAACCTAAAGAACAAAATAAACCGATGGTGCTGCTTCTTGATCTGGGCCCTGGGTTCCTGCAAAAGCTGGCTGAGCCACATTCGTGTGACACACACACTGATACCCTCCTAGCTGTCCGGCCCGTTTTGGTTTTCCAGTAGAACGCTGATTTGAGGAGAGGTGTACGTAGTTAGGGTATGCTACGTAATTTGGCTCTATGTGAGTTACCATTTTAAGCCCATCAGAACTAAAACAGACTGGTTCTGTACTTATTAGAAGCAAGCAGACTGTGTGAATTCGTGAATTATTGTCTGAGCTGAGTTAATTGTCTTAAGTGAATACAAGCCATCTTGTGATGGTCATAACTATACTCATGTTTTTGAATGGGATAAAAGGAGTTGAAATTGTACTACAAGGGGTCATTTCTAGTAGTTAACACAAACCACATTTCACTGTGTCATTTTTTTTTGGTCCATAACTTAATTGAAAGGTAATAGTCACAATGTTTTAATTAAAGTCCATAAACACTTTGTATAAAAGACAACCGACAATCATCTACCTACAGCCGTAATCTCATTAAAATTAAGGCATAAATATTGTTTATAGAATGTCTCATGCATTTTTTGGATTACTGGGAAAAAGGAAAACAATTATTTTTATCTTTATTTCTCCCTACCCATCAAAGCAATAACAAATGAAGATAAATGAAAAAGGAGAGTGACTTCTGAATTTTTATGATTTTATCGAGAAACAAAATTAGTAAGTATAGCAGCCAACAGCATTTTCCTTCCCAGAAATGCCTTTCAGTCTTAGAAAATGAGGCTTAGTCTCATGAAAATAAAAGAGTCAAAGCAATGCCTAGTGCAAATTTTTTTCTCAGGCAGCTATTCTATTGCCATAAAGGAATATTGTCTAGTTATTAAAAGCTTATATATTGCAACTTTATGGTGAAGCCTTGTAAACTTTCTATCTTTAAATGAACCATTATCTTAACCCTCGAGCCTAAAATAACTGTGGGCAGTGCGTCAGCTTTCAGAGTGACGACAGGAAATACAATGCTGAGATTACCCCCCAGTGACCGTTTTTTCTCTAAAAGTTTAAGTAAAAATAGATTTCTCAGAAAAACTTTAATTATCAATACAAAATTTCATTACTTAAACCTATATTGGGCAATCACTACCATGTTAATACAATGATTTAGGCATTCAGAGGTGAATGAAATTTCAGCAGGTTAATTTTGTTAGGGAAACTTAGGACAGTAATAACACTGAGGGAAACAACGGGGCAGTGGTAAGAGCGGGTGTATAGCAAGGAATCTCCTTCATTTTTATCTAAGTGGATAGAATAAATTCTTTAGGCACTATGCTATGTATCCACTCTTTTGGGAGAAGATGACAGATACAGTATTTGATTAAATAATAAATTGTACTGAAAAAACTACTCCAAAATAGAACTCTGGCTGTGTGTTTCCAGCAGGTGATATGAATGTTATTTCCAACTTCTCACTGTGTGGCCTTTTAGAGTTCAGGTGATATTCTGGACCCCAGACTACTCATCTGAGATATTAGGAATATAAACCAAGTTGTCTGTAAGGTTCTCTCCAGTTCCAAAAGTCTAAAATGTAACAGAACTGTTTTTATTTTTAATCAATTTCAGTAGAATGCATATTGACCATGTGGAGTGGCTGACAACATATTCTTTGGTAGCAAAGAAAATTGTGTTTTATTTCCGTGTTCACCATAGTTTAAGGGACAGTGAGTAGAAGAGGAGATGGTGGAAAGAAGCATGTCGTTTGCCGTAATTCTACTCTCCAGTTAAGCTGCTGCCACCTGATCATCTCTCCTTTGCTTTACAGCAAAAGCTGCGATCGATGAATGAATGCACATGCTACCTAACATGTTTAATGGTTAAAACTATCGATTTTTATTGTTTTCCTTTGACTAATTTACCCCTACTCTTAAAAAACAGCTTTACTGAAGTATAAATGGCATACACTAACCTGCACTATTTTAAGCGTACAATTTGATAAGTTTGGGGCATGTTCACTATCTTCATTGTGGTGATGGTTTCCCAGGTGCAAATATATTTCAAAGCTGGATCTACTAATCCTGACTTGATTCAGCACTCTTTCTACCGTAACAATCTGCCTCCTTGGCTCACTCAGTATATCTTGTAAGGTTTATGTTTTTTAAAAATTCAGTTTAACAATCTACTTTGAAATGTAAATAATCAACAGACAAATCAGGGTTATCCATTTAAAGTTATGTATTTACTTATTCATTAATTTATCAAAATATTTTTTATTAGGGTCTCTGCTGGACATTAGATACCACTGAGCTGTTACTGCAGTTGATGAGAAAAAGAGGGTGTGGTTTCTTACAGTTTCATTGAAAATACAGATAAGGAAGCGGTAGAGTAGGGGTGTGATGCAAGATAAACACAGGATGCTCTGGGTACAACATGAGAACCCACACCCAGTTTTGTGGACTAAGAAAGATTTCATGGAGGAATTGATGTCTGAAAATAAATAGGATTTTTCCAAGGGAAGGAGGAGCATGAGGGAGTGTTCCAGGAAGAGGAAATGAAATGTACAAGATCCCTAATGGGACATACGACATGGACCTTGTAAGTAGCTCAGCACTCCTGGTGCAGGCTGTTGGGTTTATAAGGACCTGGAACACGCAGGGCCTGGTGGGCCGTGTCAAGACACTTGAGCCACTGATCTGAAAATGGCAGAATTCCATTCAGTTAAAGTGAGTGCCGAGTGACTGTTCTGAGAGTTGTAGCTTGAGTCATGGTGTGATATAATGTTAGCCTAATTTATATTAATGAAATTGTGAAGCAAACAAGTTTGAGAAGTATTTATGAGATAGACGTGGCAGGATATAAAACAGAGAACATTGAAAAGGTGTGAGGGCTTCAATGAAAAACTAAAATCAAGGCTACTGCCCAGGTTTCTGATTTGAACAAAGCTATAAATCATGGTGTTACTCATAAAATTAAGGTTGTGGGAGAAGGGGAGAGTTTAATTAGTTTGATCCATAGGGTATTCAAATTAACGTTTCCGGTAGATAATTAGATACTTGAGTTGTAAACTATTTAAAGAGATCAGAGCTGGACTGATAATTTATCTTTTTTCTACTGAGATATAATTGACATGTAACTTTATATAAGTGTAAGTTGTTCCAAGTGTAGATTTGATATATTGCAATATGATTACCACCTTAGCATTAGCTAACACTTTTGTTATGCCATATAATTATTATTTCTTTTTTATGGTGAGAACAATTAAGATCTAGACTCTCAGCAACTTTGAAGTTTATAGAACAGTATTGTTGATTATAATCACCAGGCCGTGCATTAGATCTCCAGGACTTATTTATCTACTAGTTGCAAGTGCCCTTAAACAACTTCTCCCCATTTCTCCCATCTCCCAGCCCTTGGTAAGCACCATGCTACTCTGTTTGTACGAGTTTGGCTTTCTTAGATTCCACATTTAGTGATCTCATATAATCTTCAACAATATGCTCTATGATCTTGTGATTGAAGCCTTGAGAATAACTTACATGCAGTGTAAAATTTTCTTTCTCATACATGGTTCGGAATTTTCCAAGTACTATCTACTACACATTTATTATTAAGCATGAATACCTAGTTTGAAGTCTTTAAATTTCTAGTTTAGACTTAAAAACTTTTAACTTTAATAACTTTGTTAAGGCCCTTAATTTACTCTTCTGACTCTTTAGGAAAAAGAAGAAAAGATGATTCATTTTAAAAGCAAGAAGACTCATGCAGAAAATTAATCAAGTTAATATTAGATCCCCATACAGAACTAGGTAAATGTGACTTTTTTTTTGGTTTATGAGATAAAAAGCATGATTCTAATGGAACTATGACTTTAGTTATATGTATGGTGATATTTACCTACAAAATAGATTTTTCAAAACCTTTATTGATAGATGGTAGTAATTTTATAGAAAGATCATTAATCTTCATATAGTTAATACTCCAGATAATGAAATAGCTTAATAAATCATGATATTGATAAAAATCAGTCATTTGTCTAAGAAATTAAAAAGAGAAAAATGGAAAGAAGTAGTAGAACAAACCTAATGTTTCAGTTTCTCAGTTTTAGTGACAGCAAAGCCAGGCAATCAAATAAAGACATATTTTCAATCACTTTTGTGCATCAAATATAACTTACAAGAATATTGGATGCAAGACAGTAATATAAAAAAGGAATTGATATAAATATTTATGTTCTTATGAATAAAATCTTTTATTATGACACAATTATTTTTGTGTGAATATAAAACCCTGAGGTAGTGATAACTTTTTCACAGAACAATCTGACAAAAATGTTCCCATGAAGAAGTATTATTGTAATATGATATTTAACCTAGTTAGAAACTGTTTTGTACTATTCATTTATCTGTTATTCTATGTAAAATATTTAAATATTTATAATTTTGATCTTAGCTGAGTTGGTCTGTTCCCTTTCTAAGGAAAGGGAGTATTTTCCTTCTTTTAAAATTATGTGTTGTTTTGTGTCATTTAACTATTGTTGAATAAGAAATCACCCCCCCCAAACTTAGTGGTTCCAAATAATAAGTTATTATTTCATAAGTATCTATATTGATGTGGTGGTTTTATGATTGGGCTGAGCTGTCATGCATCCATGGCTTATTTACTGGGATCTAATTGGTCTGGGAGCTCTAGCCTGGTCTACTTCACTGTGCTCAGCTCCACATGGTCCCTCAGGCGTGAGGAGGTCAGCCCAGCTTGCTTCTCATGTGGTCAGGGCTTTAAGAGAAGCAGCAGAACCAGCATCTAAGGGCTAAGGCAGGTCACAGGGTCAGTCCAGATTCAAAGGGAGGAATTCCAAAGTCATGCTACAAGCAGTGAAAGGGCGTAGGCAGGGTCACCTTTTGCTATCAATCTAACACAAACCGTATGATTACAAACTATTCGGGAATTGAAAAGGGATTTCTTAAAAAACAGTTGCCATTGTATTGAAGACGACTTAAGCCATTATTTTACCCTTTTACTTGTTGATTCATATTGTCAGTTGCACATGATACAATGTCTTTTAAGCATTTTATGTTACTATTTGTTTTTTATATTAATATCTTAACTATTTTTGAGCACTTGTAAAGTAACATACTCTATGGATACAAAGATGAAGCCCCATCCAGTCAGTGGGTTCAGTTTACAAGGGAGACATAAAGACACAAGAATAAAAATACACCATGGCTTTCTTTTCACTAAGTAAAATCCACTGCGAAAATCATGGGTGGAGGGTCACTGAAGCCTGTCAGTGGGAGTTAGGGAACGTTTTCTATAGACGGGAAGGCCTGAAGCGGTGGCCGGGAGCTCATCATCCAGAAGAGGAAGCGTAGGGAGGGTGTGCCGAGCTGCGGAGGCAGGAGGATGCTTTGCATGTGGATCAGTAAATAAATCAGTAGCCAGCAGTGAGGAGGAGGGGACTAAGGTTAGAGTTGGAAAGTCAGTGAGGAACAGATGGTGAAAGACCTTGCAGGCCCTGGTCAGGAATAGGGACTTCTGTAATGAGAACTGGTAAATTCTGTGAATCCATAAGGCATTCAGACTCTGATTGTGGATTCACAGATTCCCATCTGCAAGAAGAAATCTTGTCTTTGCATATCCCATCATGCCTCATGCTTTTTTTTCATGCAAGTATTTGCTAATCTGACTTTGGATTCTAAGCAGCAAGATGGGTCAATGAACTCACCTTGGATGTGCATTTTTTCTAGTCCCACAACTGTTATATGATAATTTATGTGGTTAAACAAAATAAAAAATAAATATCTTTCTGTTCTTGGTATTAAATAATGACAGACATATTATAGCTTTAGAAACTTGAGTTAAGTCTATCATTAGGAATACCTTTTCTGAAATGTTTCCCCAAAATATTTCCCTTTAAACTGTTTTCTACATTCTTCTATATCTAGGATTAGTACTACTGGAGATTACTTCCTTCAGGCCATTCTGTTTTTCAGTTCTCAATATGACCTTTGCTTACAAAGGGCACCTGCTCCATCAGACTCTGAAAACATTGATAAGGAGCACTGTCTAGCTGGTGAAACACCAAGTATAACTAGGCAAGGTTTTGAATGTAAGCTTCCTGCTCAGATTTCTATTCTGCAGATGTGTGTTGGCTTTAAAGGTCAAAAATGGTACCACAGGGATTTTTTATTGCATTATCCTGATTTCTCAGCAATGAATCACTTTCTTTCCAAAGCTACAGAAGCAGAGGCTCTAAAATAAATTTAATCATTACTCTTTATGATATTACCTTCACTTCTTTGCCTGTCTGGCAAAATGCCTGATATTGGCTGACACTGGAAAAGAGCTTTTCAATTTTGCCTGGAAGAAAGGGAGAGGGGAAAATAAAATCAAAAAAACAAAGTGCAATAGGCTTCAAAATACTTCTATTTTCTGTTGGTCGTCAATGACTGATTTTCTAGAACACTGATCATACCTGATTAAAAAGGTCAAATCAGAGCCCCTATACTATTTCATCTGTTAATCAACTCATTTATTTATTTATTGAAAAATATAGCATTTAAATACTTCTTAATTTCTTCAGGATAAATCATTACTTGCTTTTAAGAAACATATTTTATTACAGAAAATATATATTCCTAACCAGAAAACACCAAAACACATGTCTGTATATATGCCTGTGCACAATATAAAACAGCTGTTAAAACTATTAGTGTTGTTAAGTATGAATTTAAAGAAAAACACACAACCATTGCCAAGATATAATTAATTCTCTAATTTTTTTCATCCACAAAAATGTATAACATCAGGTTATTTATTGTCTGTAGGGTACATTTTATAAAATAAAATTTATAGAATTTTATTCTTGTATATAAGTCAGTTACTCTGTAATATAAATTAGAAAGTCTTGTTTCAGCATGTTTCAATATTATTTTCTTTAAAATAAATGGATACTGTGTAAATACTGGCCTTATCAGAATTTTTTATATGGGGATTCTCTAAAAGTCAGCAAAAATGTATCAGGGCCCAAAAGAATAAGAGTTCTTTCCCTCAAAAATTTAGACTTTAAATATAATTCTCTTCTCTTAGAAAAATGTCTAATTTTTATTTAATAAGTTTGTGATAATACATTTAATAAAATAAGCTTACTAAAATGTCCATTTATATTTACTTGTTTTTGTTGATAGGTGACATTAATTGATTTGATAATGAAAAATCTACTTTATAATGTAAGGATCTAATCAAAGTAATTAGAGCTCTAAGTGATTCAATTATTTAAATTAATTAATTTAATGGATTATAATGTTTTTATTTAGAGAAATCAAAAATTTTGGGGCATGGAATACTGTAATATCTGACACCTGGACATTACATTAGAATTTTCCAAACTTTCTAGTATGCTGAATTAATAATACAAAGAATGAGGATTGTGGGTGATATTTTTAATTAAATTAATATCTTCTTTATAAACTGAATTTTTCTTGTAAGTCTGCCACCTTTCTTGTTTAGCCTTATAAATAATTTTTTGTGTGTGATCATGTCCAGTGCAAGATATTTTCTCTACATATGAAACCTTATGTTAAGAAATGTGCCTAGTTAATTTCAGAGTGTTTAAAAGACATCTTGTTATATGATCTTTTCCTTAGATTAATTTCCATTCATTTTCAGCCTCTGATTTTCTGAATTATATCTGTCATATTGCTATGTCTCTGATGGTCAAATAGACATTAGTGACTTCCTTTTGTAAACTCTTGATTTCACAACTTACTGCAGGTCCCAAAGAGCCATTCTGAGTGAATGATTTATTTACTTATTTCTGGTACCCAGGCCCTAACTTCTTTGCTTCTCCTTTGACTATGTGCTTCAAAAATCCCCACTTTTTTGCAATTAAATAAGTTAAATTTTACTCTGAATATACAAAATATTATCTTTTAATTAAAATATTTTTTACTTCCAAAAAGTGATGTAACTAATTATTTAGTTGTAATTTATGACATCTGCAGTAGGATGGTTACAAAAATGGCCCACATTCTCCAACACTCTTTGTATTCATGCACTTAACACATTTTTTTGCTCCCCCCAAGAAATTATTACAAAAAATTATTCAGTTGTAATTTTTTACATCTATGGTAGATTGATTGCAAAAGTCCTCCAATTCTTCAGTTCTTCCTCAATTCTGGACTGAAGTATAAAGAGGCTCTACATGTTTCTTGGATCCCTACCAAACATGAGAAGACTGATAGGGAATGAGACCACGTGCGGGAGAATCAGCTCAGGTGAGGTCACCCTTGCCTATCCATCCCCCACTGACTTGCCACCTGCCTGAAATGCATAAACAATCTCACCTGAGAGTCACAGACTTAGCCCAACTGACACTAATCTCAGTCAACTGATCTACAGACTCATGAGCAATGATAGTGCTTATGGTTTTATGCCACTCAATTTTCAGGTGACTTATTACACAGCAATAGCTAATTAATACACCTATATTAAAATTTAGACATTAATTTCATATATAATCAAAGTAGCTTATCAGGACAACAGTTGATATGAAAATGAGGAATTTGGCTTATGTACAGAATAAATCTCAGCATACAAACAAAGTACTATTGTTTGGCCTTCAGAGAAGAAAAAATAGATCAATAGATAAGCAACTCCTAGCTGAGGATGAGTTTTTCCTCAGATTTTCTCAATTTGCCCTACTATGGTTTATAACAGTTTTAAAATAAGTTATCATTAACATAGAACAGGAATCAGAAAGTTTTATCTGTAGTGGGCCAGATGGTAAATATTTTAGGTTTTTCAGCCATACAGTCTCTATCACAACTACTCAAATTTGCCATTGTAACACAAAAGCACTCATAGGCAAGAATAAATGAGAAGGCATGAATGAGTTCCAGGAAAAATTAGTTTACCAAAACAGGTGTAGGCCTTGGTGTGCCAACTCCTGACATCACAGTTAATCTCTTTTTTTACTGCTTATCTTTAAGAAATCTAAGTGCGATAAAATTTTTGAGACCATATGAAGGCTTAGCATATAATGCATTACCTAGAAAAATCATGAATTTAAATATTTTCAGGTGAATCCCAGAATTTAAATATTTTTAGTGGCTTAGCATGTGTATTTAATAGATTTAGGTTGAGAAGTCCAGTTTTGTTTTATTTCTGTGCTTATCATTTTAACTTGCAAATCTAGTTTATTATTGTAATTGCAAAATAAATTTATTATGTACATAAAGAAGAATAGTTACTTACCAATACTTCTCAGTGTTCCTGCATGAGCTAATTTAGCCATAAGCAAATGAAATCTTTTATAAACATTATTTGTTAGTCCTCTATTCACTCAAGTGAGTTATTTGGATGGATAGGACCTTTTCAGCATTAAATATTAGGCTAAATTTTAATGTTTTATGTTACTTAAAACATTTAAAAATAATATACTGATATAAAACTATTACAAGTAAACATATCACATTTCAATTTTATACTTTATTTGAATATATTGCATTATTAAGAAAATGATAAAGTGAAATTAATGTGTTTCCCTTTGTCTTAGCCACTAGCATATTATGTAACCCAGAAAACTAATTTCTAACAGCCTTGCATTCTGATATGTCACAAATAACAAGAGTTTTCTGAAGGTATGGATAGCAAGAGTACCTTAAAAGCTGTGCATTTAAAAATATGCCATGATAAGTAGTAAGGACTGGTTTTTAATGAGTCGGGCATTTATTCAATCAAAATTTTCAATTGCCATGCAATAACTTGAATTATAGATAACACCTTCCTTTTATATTCTGGATGCCAGTAGCTCTTTAAGTCAGACTCCCTTCTACATGCATTATAATTGCAAGCAGAAATTTCTTATATTAAAGTATATTTTTCTCTTATGGAATACTTGGAGGTCCACCAAGAATTCACCCACCTGATCTGACTAAACTGCAATTTGGCTGTGATAACACGGAGGCATGCGCTTTCCACTGACTCACTGAAGTTTGCAGAATTAAGCTCCACTGACCTAGATTGATACCTGGCTGGGTGAAGCCGTTTCTTACAGTTAACCCTTGAACAGCACAGAGGTTAGGGCCACCTCACAGTCAAAAATTCTGGTACAGCTATTTACTCACCCCAAATTCAATTCCAGTCAGTCCCTTAGCATTCACTGATTTGTGAAAACAGTATTTCAATCCCGTTGGCACTCTGTGGTTTGGAAACTGTGGCTGAGAAATCCAAAATACTGTATTTGATCCGCTGTTTGCTGAATGTACGGATGCGAACCCCAGGGATGCAGAGGGCAGCTCTGTTTGCAGGACACCAGCGGCAGGTAAGCAGACCCGCAACGTTCAGACCCCTGTTGTTCTAAGGCCAGCTGCAGTTGCCTTCAGGGGAGGGCAAGGGGGCCCTGAAGAAGAAGACAACTCCAGGCTGGTAGGTGGCCTTTTAACAAGCAATGGAACTTCCATGGGAGGCCTGTCTTGGGCCTCCTGGCAGATCTCTGCACCCGCAGGCCAAATTTTAAAAGTTTACCTATCTTGGCTATTGTAAATAATGCTGCAATGAACATGGGCGTGCATATATTTTGAAGTTAGTGTTTGGGGTTTCTTTGGCAATATATAGAGGCCTTAACAGGGTCTCCTCGCATATACTGTCAGGTGGTCCCAATAACACCTCTCTCTCAAGGCTGCATCTTGGACAGTGGCTCCGTCTGTGGGAACAGTGGGTAGGACTTACTTTCCAAGGCCTGGAGGAAGCGAGGTGCCTCCCTTTCCTAGGGTGCAGCTCGGGGGTCAACAGGAGTCATACGCTCTGCATGACCTCCTCTAAGATGCCTTCAGCCCTCACCTCCTGTTCCCTTCGCTTCTCAGCTGCCTTCATAGGAATTCTGTTACAACGCAAACTGGGTGAATATCGCTCTGACAACTGTTTCATCAAGAATGACTGTGTGACTCTGAGATTTCAAACCAAAATATAATTTCCAAAATTTTGGATTTTAAAAAATTGATTAAACTTTGATTATTTTGGAACCAAAGTAATTAGTCACAAGGGAAAGTTTTGCTTATTTTTCTTGTCTCTATAAAAACATTGTAAATTATAAATAAGAGGGTAAATTCAATGTGATATATTAGTTATTTATAATTTTTTCATGGTCTTGAGTTGTTTTTAATAAAAGTTCCAACTTTTATCACAGATAAAATTTGTAATAATGCTGATTTTCCTCATATAAAGAATGCTAACATTAGCTATGTAAACAAGACTGCAACTCTTACTTGTCCTGAGATACCTATGACTGCACTCATCTACTGATATAATAGTAACTCCCCTCTGATAACTTTTTTGACATTGCCTTTCTAAAGTTTCTGAATTTAAAGTGACTGCTGGGTGGTTCCCACTCAGGAACTTGTTACTGTGAGGCATGGCATTCATGAGTAAGGAGGGATGCTGAAATAAGAAGCTATGAAAAACATTTATTTTGAATTAGCTCATTCAAGCAAGGAAAATTATTTTTATTAAGACCATAATTTTAATATAAATGCTTCAGCTATATTATATTTTACAACTGTTACAAATATATTCTAATCATAATTCATGAGCAAGCTCTAGCACAGTATTAGTTAGCGAATTGATTTTTAAGAAAATTTCGTTTCTACAAATAAAATACACTTGTGCATGTTGAAAATCTTAACACATACCTCATAAGATAGTTTGGAAAGTCTGGGAAACTTAGAACTGCCCTTCTTACCCTCAGGGTAACCATTAACTGACTCCATATGGTTTGTTTTTGTTTCATTCCACAATAAGGAATTCTGTTTTCCCCCATTCTGATCTTGTCTTATCTCAATAGGTTGTCAGCATGATTCTCTTGTTATTGCTTAAAAACTCCTGCTACAGGTTGTAAAGCAGAAGTTAAATCTCCTGGGAGAAACAGCAAAAAGACCAGTTTCTCGGAATGTTAGCAGAAAACGTTGACAGGTTGTTGGTTGATATAGGAAATAGGACCATGGGCTCAGGCTCAGCACCAGATGACATTGCCTCTGGAAGCAAACATCTCATATTCGGGGACTGAGTCATGACTTCCAGATTTATTGCTAAAACAGATGATTCCTTGAGATGAACTGCTGACTCAGGAGATCCGAACAAGAATTAGTTATGTAGGTCAAGATGAAACTAAAGAGGAAAAGTTTAACTGCACTTACTCGCCCTGAAATATTGCTGATACTGTTTTAATGTTCTATTTTCTGGTAGTGTGAGAAAAGGTTTTTCTTTTTTTTTAATAGCCACCAATTTCAAAGGACTTACTTGAGAAAATTGGAATGACACAACTTTTTAATAGTGACTATTCTAACTGATCACTCAGAATTCATGAAAACTTACCTTATGGGAAATTGTATATGTAGAATAAACAAACAAGGAATAGCTAAGGAAGAGAAATCTTTTGAAAATATTACATGTGTTCATAATTCTTGTCTAAAAACAGGTAACTATTGATTTAAGTGATTTTTTGAGTCCTTTAATTTTATGGCAAAATACTTATTTGCATAGGGAAACAACAACCAAATTTTCAACCATAGCCATGCCAGAGATGTAATATTCAAAATAAAATGCCATTTGATTAAATATGACATCCCACAATTAAGGTAACAAAGGCTGTGTTTCATACATGGAGATTATGTCTGCAAATTCCTCCTATGAAAAGGGTATGTTGCTGCTCTGGATTTACAGAATCCAGCCTCACAGGTAACAGAGAATGCTATTTCTTGGCAGGTATATCAGTGACCGTGGTAACTCTGGCTTCCAGCCTTGGAATGACAAGAAGACAATGAAGTTATGTTTTACAGAAAAACATGGTGAGTAAATAACTCTAGGTGCTTTAAAAGCATCTGGATCATTTTATAGTTCTAGCTTTTTTAACCGTAACACAAGGATATTATTATCTATTAATCATTATCATAGGCGACCCCTATACAAATAAAATAAGCAAAATAGAACACATTATTAAGTTAATATTTCGGAATTAAAAACAAACACTATTTAGTGAAATGAAATCTATGCCATAGTGGAATTTTAGGTCCTGGGAAATTTACCTGCTATCTGACTCTTTGCCTCAGCACACATTTTGGCTGTAGAAGAACAAAAGTAGGCAAAAAAGAGCTTAGATTTCTCAAAATCTGAGATAAACAATCAATTATAGAAACTTTCTGTATACAGGCCATGAGAATTAGAGCCTTCACACAAGTCCTAAATTTTGAGATTTACCTTCTAAGACAGAATCATCTTTTTCATTAAAACTGACTCAAGTTTACCCAGATGGAATTATTGTTGACTTTATAATCATTGTAACTACTATAAATACTGCTTTCACTTTTATTCTGGGGGCCAGTAGTACTGAAAGTTAGACTTCCTTGTATGTTTTCTTGTTACTAGAAAGCGTTCACTCAGTGCTCAAAAGTTGTTCACAAGTTTTTTTCTTTGAAAACATGCACTGTATTATCACATGCCAGGTAGAAATTGGCAAACATCTGAGACAGACCATTGAATTTTCAATCCTACCAAAACTTTTAAAACTGCAAAAATCCTATGTGTATGGAAGGATTATCATGTATGGCTTCCCTTTATTATGCCTGTTAGAGGCTTAATTTCACTTGAAAAAAGTAAATTGAATACTGATTATATAATAATCTGTTATTCAGTGAGGAGGGTCCAGGAGGAAACTCCTGTTTTATCAAGTAGGAAATTCAAAGAAAACACTACTTTTCCTCTTCATTCAAGAAGGTCAATTGATATCTAGTAAAGTGATCCCTCCCACTCTGTTCTTTTTTTGCAAGACGGCTGCAGCTTTTCGGGGTCATTTTTAGTTTCATATAAATTTTTGAAATGTTTGTTCTAGATCTGTGAAATGTGCTTTTGGTATTTTAATAGGAATTGCATTGAATTTATATATTGTTTTGGGTAGTATGGACATTTTAATGATATTAATTCTTCCAATCCATGAACATGTACATTTTTCCATTTGTTTATATCTTCCTCTATTTCTTTTTTCAGTGTCCCATAGTTTTCTGAGTAAAGGTCTTTCACATCCTTGGTTAAGTTTATTTCTAGGTATCTTATTTTTTTAGTTGCAATTGTAAATGGTATTGTTTTTTATTTTCTCTCTCTGAAAGTTTATTGTTGGTGTATAAGAATGCCACTGATTTCTGGATGTTGATTTTGTATCCAGCTACCTGCCAAATTTGTTTATCAAATCTAATAGTACTTCGATGGAGTCTTTAGGGTTTTCTATGTACAATATCATGTCATCTGCAAATAATGACAGTTTTACTTCCTCCTTTCCAATTTGGATGCCTTTTATGTTTTCTTCCTGTCTGATGGCTGTGGCGAGGACTTCCAGTACTATGTTGAATAAGAGTCATGAAAGTGGACATCCCTGTCTTGTTCCTGTTTTTAAGGGAAATGGTTTTAGTTTTTGACCATTGAGTACGATGTTGGCTGTAGGTTTGTCATATGTGGCCTTTATTATGTTGAGGTATGATCCCTCTATCCCCACTTTGCTGAGAGTTTTTATCAGAAATGGGTGATGGATTTTGTTGAATGCTTTTTCTGCAAACCATTGTAATCAAAACAGCCTGGTATTGATACAACACCAGACATATAGACCAGTGGAACAGAACGGAGACCCCAGAAATAGACCCAACCCATTATGGTCAGTTAATATTTGACAAAGGAGGCAAGAGCATACAATGCACTTTTTCTTAAGTGTCAGTTATGGACCCAGCACTGTCCTGGTGATTGTGAAATACCAGTGAACCATGCAGACAAACATTGTAAAAGAGCTTGAATTTCAGCAACTGACAGTGAATGGAAGTAACAAAGAGCAAAAATTATAATAAATATGCAAACAATCTGGTATGTTATTTGGTGAAATGATATTGAAGGAAGGAGACTTGGAGCAACATAGATGGGACATGCGTGCAGTGGCATAGGAGGGTGGAACGCGACACTGTTAAATAGAGTGAGCTGGATAAGCCTTATTGAGAAAGTCATATTTGAACAAAAATTTGGAGGTGAGGAGGGATTTAACTATGTGGCTACCTGGGTGCAGAATAATTCAGGCAAAAGAATTAGCTGGTTTTAAATGAGGAACATGATAGGAATTTTAAATGCAAAGCAGGGTCATCAGTGTGGATGGAGTAGTGTGAGCAAGAGGGAAGTTCCTGGAAGAGGAAGGAGATCAGAGACATCATCAGGAAACAAGTGAAAACTCTGAAGGAAACTGAGTCACATTTCACTGACATCTTAAAGGGATCTTTCCAGCTGATGTGTTAAGAAAATACCAGTGGGTGGGGGTAAGGGCAGAGCAGGAGAAACATTTAGGAAACAATTACAGCAATCCAGGTGTTGAGTGATGTGGCATGAACCATGATGGTGGCATTGGAAAAAGGAAAATATATATATTTTATTTATTTATTTATATAACATATGTAATATATTAGATATAACATATATCTAATATATAACATAATTATATATAATATACATTTATATATACTTACTTTGTATAACTTAAACCCTAGTAATATAGAATATACTTTTTAAAATTGCATGAGACATTTATAATAATTTACTATAAATATACATACAGAGACAAATTTTTTTAAAAAATAGTGTAATATAAAACAAACAAGCTTGTGTTGAAGAGAAAACAATATACAAACTTAAATATTTTAAAAAATGTAAATAGTAAAATGACATCCTCCAAATCTATGATGCATGGGTAAAACATTTTTCTGTGATTATATTTCAATGATCAATATTCTAAGAGAAGTTATAGTAATAGATGCCTGCATTAATAAAAATTTTAAGCATAAAAATTACTGAATAATATGCTCAACTCAAAATTCTGGGAAATGAGTACCAAAGTAAACCAAAAGAAAGTAGATAAAAGGAATTAATAGAAGCAAAGAGAATTTTTTTCTAGTTTTAATGAAGTGTAATTATCACATAAAATTGTAAGATATTTAAAGTGTACAACATGATAGTTTGATTGATGGTTTGATTGGCTATACATTGTGAAAGGCTTCCTCGAACTGAGTTAACATATTCATCATCTCCCATTATGCCTCCTTTTTTTTTGAGAGGGGGAAACATTTAAGTTCTACTCTTTTAACAAATTTCTATCATTAAACAATTGGACAATATTTTTAAAACACAGCGAAATTAATAAACCCATAAGCTGTTGTTTTGAGGAAAATCAACAAAATAGTCAAAAGAATAGTTAAAGGAAATTTAAAATAAAAAAATGAGAAAAAATAGACTACTTTTACAGAAGAAATGGAGAAAGAAGTTAATGCGTAAAGAGAGGAAGTAATTACCATGCTTCTCCATAAAAATTCCAGGCGCAGGCAGATTCATGGATGAAGTCTAGCAAGGATCAAATAATTGTAATGCAACATAGTTGTGTTAGAAACAGTTGAGACAAAAATCCATCAGGCTTCATGATTAAAATAAAAACAACACAATTTAATAATGGGAAATCATAGGTACTTTCATAATACAAAGCATATGTACAGATGCCAGTGGGTGAGAATGAATTTGTGTTAAGAAAATATGTAGCTGGTGTATCTGGAGCTTAGGGTGTGAGTGTGAAGAAATGAGTTTAGCTAGAGCAGTGCAGGGGGAAAAAGGGTGTGTGTGAAATGTTGAGAATATTTTATTTTATCTTGACATATTAGGAAACCATAAAGTATCATCAGCAGGGAAGTTGAATGATCAATTTTGGGTTTTGTAAAGGTCACTGGAGAGGAAAAAGTGAGGCCAGGAGATAGATAGGGACATTGGTGCAGCAATGTTGGCCTGAACAGTAGGCATTTGTGGTGCCGGGAGCGGCTAAATTCCTGAGCACGTAGTAAGACCTTGATAAATATAGCATTTAATTCACAAACATAAAAAATAACTCAAGTAAACTTTATTGGCCTGATTTTATTTAGAAATATTTAAAGATCTCGCAATAACTTGGGGTGAGTGTTTCTGTTTACAAAAATTATTTCACAATTACAGAGATTAAGAGACTATTAATAGGCAATTTACTTTATGGTTTCTATCTTTTTTGTTATTGAGGTCTAAGATGTGGTTTTCTTTATTGTTGGTTTTCTTTTCTGGTTTTTTAATATTTAACATGTTTTGTTTGATTTTTTATTTGTATAATTTTAAAAGGTGCAGAAACAACACAGAAAAGAAACTCCTTAACAAACATACAAACAGACTAAGCTTATTGCACACAAATATGCAAAAAATGAAGTTTATATGTGAGGAAAGCCTCCTCAAGGCACAGACTGTGGCTAGTTTTTGCTAGCATTTGTACAGAATTATTTTGTACATCCTGTATTTAGTGGCATGAGGGAAGGCATTCCATATGCAGCTTCATATATTTACATTTTAAAAACTATCCTTATAAGAGTTAGCATGTTGTCAGTCTCCACTAGATAAATTCTCTAATTTTACTTTGATTATGAACAATGTACCTAATTTAAACTTCAGGTTTCTTATCATCTCAGTGATTTCTACTATCATTGAAATCTTAAAAGAATGCAATTAGAGACAAATACCCGAGAGTATGCTATGAATGGTTAAGTGATATAAAGTGTAGTAGAATTTTAAGTGGGAAACCATTCCACTTGTGGAAGTGAGGCAGTTCTAGTGTGTGTGGAAAGATGTGAAAATGTGTCTAGGCAGAGAGGAAGTGAATTCCAGTTCTTTAGTCCAGCTCCTGCTTAAGGTATTCCAAACGAAGGAAGATTGATTTATAATTAAAATGCTAGTAGGGATTCTGTTTTCAAGTGAATATTACCAATACCTGATTTTTTTATTACCGATGTAATTTTGGGCTCCCAACAATGAACTGCTAATTTTTATATTAATTTATTTTGAATGCTTGGGACTTGTTACTATTGAATTATACTTTATATATAAATGCTAATCTCCTTACTATCATTCCTTATTAAAGAAATCTATTTTTTTGAGCTCTGTCAAAATGTAGAGATCATCTAGCTCATCCAGGTCATGTTTATAGAGGACAGGCGCTTTCTAGAAGAGGTTGGGTGGGTCTCGACCTGAAGTTTCCCTTTTATTGAGTCAGAGCTGGAGATAGAACCACGAAGATAACCATGGTCTCTGGGTTCCCAAGAGCCTTCCTCTCTCTCACTCAGCCATCCATGTAGGCACACCCCTGGTATTCCCTCAGAGGTCATAAAATTTGAACATAACTGTGAAAGAACTCTGAAATAGTGTAAAAAGTATGAATGAGTTTTTAATTAATAGCTGTGCTTTAGCAGAGATCCATATTTGGCACAAGGTTGGCATTCAGAAATACACTTTGAAACCTAATTTTATTGTTTTTAAATATGGCTTTTGTGGCAGGCCTTGTTTTAATGAATAAATATTTGGTAATTTGCAAATTGACAGGCTTAAGTAGTGTTTCTTGGCCAATATTAATGTGAAATTGCGTGTGAAACTTTTAAGGAACTTGAAAACTTATTGTCCCAGTTATAAATAATACCTTTCAGTAAACATTTAAAATATAATTTTAAGTAGAGTCTCATTGATGCTTGAAATTTTCCTACAAAAATGGCATTATTAAGCTTCATTTTCATGATAAAGCAATTAAAACCACAGAAACCATGTGAATTATACAAGATAATATAGTCCACTAGATTAGACCTAGATTCTAGATATACCTGTTGTGGCTCTCAGGTGGGCATTGTCCTCATTAATCCCCCCCCGCCAGCTTTAAATTAAATCTACTGTTTTGCTTTTCTGTAGATTGATATTTAAGTACAGTTTGCCTTTGCCTAAATAAAGTGAAAATATCAAATCAATGAAAACTCGATAAACTAGATTATTTTTTAAAGGTATGTGTTCTAAATTTCCCAACTGTAGGAACTAGGAGGTACGGTATCATTCAGGGAAATGGTGGGAACAATGAAAAAAAAATTTAATTCTGTTTATTTGCAAGGTCATTGCCCCAAAATCTGAATCACCATTGTACTTTGACAAGGTAAAAACTTACTTTCTCAAAATTTTCAATTCAGCTTTTATGGAGTTTATTTAAGATGTGATTGTCGTTTTTATTTTACCAAAGCTTTGCATCATACAGCAAAAGTTGAGATATTACCAACGCTATAACAATGAAAATATTACTGTTTCCAATACACTGTAGCAATTGTCTGGATATATCACTTTGTATGGTTGACTAATTTTAAATAGGATGTTAAAAATTCATTTAGATGTCCTCAATGAAACATCTCAGTGATTCACTTAGAGAATGGAAAATCCTTTTCTAAGCCATATAACAAGTTTTAATCAATCAACAGTTACTAGTTGAGCTCCACTTACAATAAAAATAACCTCCACTTCTATAATTTTTGACAGTTAAGATGCTGTCCTATAGATACTATGTTGTTAAATCATACCAACTCTTGGAATTAGCAAGATGAGTACATTTTCTAGATAAAAGCATCCTTAGAATAAACAGTGTTACATATCTCTGGTCTTTTCATTCCAAACCAATTAGAGATTTTTACCTATTATTACTATTATTGCCTAACTCAGCACTAGAATAACCACTGTGATGAAAATCATTAACTTCAAGGTTGTTTTTTAATCCAACAAGTGAGTTGACACTACCACACATGAAGCAATAAAATAAAAAGAAGAGATTTCCCTAGTGGTTGAACTGACCAAGGAAGGCTTAATTTGAGATGTAAAACTTTAGGCTGTGTATGCCCTACACATTCTCAAAGGAACCTTTAGATATTTGCCTAGCTCACATTAATTTCACTCTCCCCCATATTGGGGCACCATATTATTTGAACTTTAACATTGCATTCATCATCTTCTAAGTTATATATGATTTGGTTTGAACTCAAATTGTTAAGGTTCCAGAAGGCCAAAGCTGTTACCTATTTCATCCCTGCATCTCCTTATAATGCCTATCAGAGTGGTCCTCAACAAATGTTTATTGAATTTAAAAAATGTGTAGGAGTTAGACAGGCAGCACCTGTCTTGATTTCCATGGGGGAACAGAAGTGATATATTCAAACACCTATTGTGTATCAGACACTCATGAAAGTACTTTTCAATCCTTTAAGACAGAAATCATTTCAGATAGATATTATAACCATTCGTATATTTAAAAATGAGTAATCTGAAGCTCTGCAACATACAGAGATTTTTCTGTATTTTCTGTATTTTTCTGTAAAATCAGAAAGCAGTCCAGTTTTCTGTCTCCAAACCACCTGCTGCTTTGCAGTTCCTAGTAGTCCCTTCCTTGGAGTTATCTTTCAGTAACAAATGGTAACTCACATTCCAAGTGGACACATCGTATTTGTGATTCTGGTTAGGAGTGTAGGAATCTCATCTAAACTGTTTTCACATGATTCTGGGCTTGACTCAGGTTTCTACTTAGAATTTCACACCAAGTTCAGCAACAAATCATCCTGTCTTTATGAAACTATTTCCCTGCAGTTCTAGCTCTCAAAATTAAGGAATGAGATGTTGGGAGTGCCCTGGGCACAGTCTTCGAGATTGACTCCCATTAATCAATCAACTAGATAAAGAATGGCAAGTCAACCAACCTTCTTTCCTCCCTCTCTCCCTCCCTTCCTTCCTTTCTTCCTTCCTTCCTTCCTTCCTTCCTTCCTTCCTTCCTTCCTTCCTTCCTTCCTCCCTCCCTCCCTCCCTCCCTCCCTCCCTTCCTTCCTTCCTTCCTTCCTTCCTTCCTTCCTTCCTCCCTCCCTCCCTCCCTCCCTCCCTCCCTCCCTCCCTCCCTCCCTCCTTCCTTCCTTCCTTCCTTCCTTCCTTCCTTCCTTCCTTCCTTCCTTCCTTCCTTCCTTCTTTTAGTGAAAGATATTTTTCAGGCAATCACCCACCTAGTGCTCCAAATACAGTACAAACTCTTGAGAAGTCAGTGATTTAGAAGGAAACTATTAAAACAATAACTTAGACTTTTTCATATGTTCATTCATAAACCTTTAGTATCTACAATAATCCAGGCAAGTTACTTAGACATGGAGATATAAGCTGTGAGACAGTGACTGCTCTGGGCAGCCAGCAATTTTGTGAAGTTGAAATTGTATAAATATACAATAGAATTGTAGCAAAAAAAGAATAGACTTATAAAATATTTAATGACATTAAGTTTTGATTGCCTAAAATATTTTCCCCCACAACCACATTAAGAAATAATCCCCCATCATGCCCTGGCTGGTGTGGCTCAGATAGTTGGGCATCACCCTGTGCACCGAAAAGTTGCAGTTCGATTCTCGCTCAGGGCACATGCCCAGGTTGCAGGCTCGGTCCCCAGTAGGGGGCGTGCAGGAGGCAACCTATGGATGCTCCTTTCAAACGTTGGTGTTTCTCTCCTTCTCTCCCTCTCCCTTGCCTTCTCTCTAAAATCAATAAACACATATTTAAAAAAATACTCCCTCATCGGTGTCTCTGTGACGGTGATGTCACTATGGTTCTATTTATGACCAACAGCTTTTGCAATTCAGAGGTGTCTTCTGACAGGTGGCAGTTGTTCAATAAACATACTCTCACCAGATCTGCTGTGGATGACAAATGGACTTGGAGGAGGTTGAAGGACTTAAAGAAAGTAGCTTAATTTGAGTAACAAAGGGGAATGAATGATGCTAAAGGAAATGTCCACAGTTCTTGTTTTACTCAGCTTTTTCACAAAGCCACCTAACAACACAGCACACTCCTCACAACCTTTACACACTCAGCAAGCTTGCCGATGAGTTCTGAACCACCAAGTGCACATGTCTTAATTTCTACAGGTGCACGTATTAAGTACTTCCTCTAATGGACTCATGCTGTTGTAGCAGTAAATATGGTTAGCTGTCTACTTAAATAATAAGTAGATGCCATTTAGGGGAACACTGATTTTCTTTTATGAGGGAATCCAAATATAAATGATAATGAAAAGTGAAGAAATTTTCATGTTTCTCTCTAGTGAACACATGAGAGAAGAAGATGGGTGACAGAGGATTTCATTCTGTAAAAGCTGGCAGACAGATAAGTGAGAAAGTATAATCTCTGGGTTTAAGATTCTTAAGGCTATATATCTTTTCTGTTTTCTTCCTTTTAAAAAAAAAAAAAATTCCAGGCCGTTTAATATATCCTCTTGCATATTGTACACACTCAAGAACAAAAATAAAGTTTATAAAAACAAATGAGAAGATAGTAGTTGACATCTTGGATTTTGAAATAACACATTATTGATGTTATTTGACATATCATGGCATTCCTCTTGGAATCCTCCAGAAACAAAGCAATATTTCTTTGGATGTTTGAATGGTACAAAACTTTATGCATAGAACTGTGCCTGTCATTGCAGGATGTTTACCATCCCTGGGACTTCTGCAAACTCCACCCCCTGAACACTAAATACCAGTGGCACCTGCCTCCCGTAATTACATGCACAACCAAAAATACTGCTCCCCTCATTTAAACACCCCTCGAAGCACAGTCTTTCTCCTGATTGAAATCCAAGTGAATAGGGAAAGGGGTTGTATGGAAAAAATAAGACCGATTCCCATTCACTTAAGGTTTTCTGGTTGGAGGTGGTAGATTGTGTTGTGCTTTTGTTTTGTTTTCCCACTGAAGTGACAAAAAGATCAGGCTACCTGAGGGAGAGGGGAGTAATGAAAAGGTATTTATCAGAACTACTGGAAGTGTCCTAAAAGGCCGAAGCAAGGTTAGAGATCAGTGCTCCCCTAGAATTTTCGGATTATCTTACTATATTTGTCGATGCTTTATAAGATGATTTGTCCCAAAAGTGGTTATCTGAGTTTCTCTTATCATATTTCAGCTCCTCAGCAGAGAGTGTGGTTGCTCCAGTTTTAGTCATGAGCATCTCACTTAAGGTCTCTGCGCTAGGGAACCAGGAGGTGAGTTCAGGATGAACCACTGGGGAAGTATTGCAGTGCATATTGCCTTGTAACTAATTCAGGTAATCTGCAACCAGACATGTTATACTAAACCTCCCCAATATTTTAAATCATTTGACCTAAAGATAACAATTAAAAAACAAAATTCTAAGTAAAGAGTTGGATCCCATTTTGAAAACTCAATAATCAATCAATAGTAAGTCTTTATTTTCACATGTCCACAAATGACTTAAATCAAGAAGAGTTGCCCTTTCAATGGGGTAACCCTTGCTAGTGTGCCAGATAATGAACTCCAGTCTTTTAAGTTACTTACCTGTTCCTGCCAACATGTGCTGCTCTATATGTGTTCATGAAGAGGTTCTTAGAAGTGTCATTCTCCTAAGATCGACAAAGGAGTTCTTTAAAAGAAACTAATTAGCCCAGCCAGTGTGGCTCAGTGGTTGAGCATCGACCTATGATCCAGGAGATCTCGGTTTGATTCCCAGTCAGGGCACATGTCTGTCCCCAGTCGGGGGCCTGCAGGAGGCAGCCTATCAATGACTCTCATCATTGATGTTTCTCTCTCTCTTTCCCTCCTCCTTCCTCTCTCTGAAATCAGTAAAAAAAAAAAAATATATATATATATATATATATATATATATACACATATATACACACACACATATATGTATATGTATATATGTATATGTATATATATACATATATAAACTAGTTATAAATTTCATATAAAGCACAATGCAAATTAAGAAAAGTAAAAAATAAAGTGCAAACGTGATGTATACAATGTGTAATTTTAAGCTTTTCCTGTTATTATTATGTGTCTAGATTGAAAAAATTAATTTATTCTACATGTAGAAGGAAAAGGAATATACGTTGATTTTGAAGCAACAGCCATGTGCTATTTATATTGCCTTTTAAAATGCAAGTGGATTTCTGGAATGTGCTGACTATCCTGGTTTTGGCAGCTTCTCTTCTGCTCATTAGCTATTTCACATAAAGTAACATGAGAATCCCGCCTGTACCTATTAATTCATTAGAGAACTGATTGCATTTTCATTTTCACCATTTGAGCTGTCACATGCATATTTATTCCTTATAAAAATGTCTTAACTAGCTTACTTCACTTCGGCTTTCATTTTAAACAAAACTACTGATTTTTTCTCCTTTAAGTATGTTTAAACTTGCTATTTGCTGGAATCACCAATGTAGAATGATTTTTGCTGCACTTTTCTATTTTCCACTAAGTTCCAACAGATGATAAAGATATATTTTTGATATACGGGTATTTTGGATTTTTCTATTTCTAAATGAAGTAGAAATTCTTGAAAATTAACCCTGCAATTCAAAAGAATTGGCGGTAAATTTCTATCAATTTTATAACAATTATATTCAATAAGGATTTTCCTAAAGACAGAAAGAACAGTTGCTTTGATTTTCATTATGAAGACAAATTCCAATTAGGATTAGAAAATGGAGGTAAAGCTGACATCTAAATTTGGTACATCCCACTGAAAATCTGGAGAAGCTCACCATATAAAAGTTTTCTCTGACTGATGCATGGTGATAGGCCTCATTTATGTACCTCAAAACAATTTTCAATTTGTAACATATACTAAACCCATGGAGTATTCTATTGCTTAAGCCAGTTAATAGGAATTTGGTTAAAAATAATAGCACAATCATAGTCACAGAGTTAATTCTGAGGAGTGGAATAACGGGCAGTGTGATTAGAACCTTCATTTTCTCCTATATCATTTATAGGTACAGAACTGCTTATACCCATAAAATTATTTTGCCTACTCTGAATAAATATTAAGAATTCACCTCATATTATACACTGAGTCCTTAAGTTAACCTTAGGTAGTGCGGTGACCAGGGAAATACGCGAAACATGCTAGGACCTTGAAACCGTGCTGACTGTGACTTCCAGTAGGTAAGTGTTCCTTTTCTGTGAAATCCGGCAATGAGTCCCTATTCATCCTTCAACCCGTGAAGTGACATAAACAATGTAATAATGAACATAAAATGAGATTTCGGTTTGTATTAGTTACCTATTGTATAACAAATCACTACAAACTTAGCTACTTAAAACCCCACATTTAGGGGTCAAAGTCAGGCATGGCTTAGCTTCATCCGCTGTTTGGGTCTCTCAGGAGGCTGCTATAAAGGCCCAACCAGGTTTGGGAGTATCATCTGAAAACTGAAGTGGGGCATGCTCTATTTCCTAATTCATGTGGTGTTGGCAGATTTTATTTCTTTTGGGCTGTTGGAGTGCGGGCCAGAGATTCTAGCTCATTGTTGACCTAAGGATGCTCCCAGTTCCTTGCCAAATGTGCCCTCCCAACATGAAACCTTACTACATCTCAGTCAGAGAGGGGGAGGGGGGATAGTAATAGAGATGTTATCCTATGTATCATAATCAAGAAAGTGGCATCTTGTACATTTGCTACAGTGTATTGGTCAGGAGTAAGACAAATGTCCTGTCCATAGTCAGAGTGAGGGGACTATACAAGGCATGAATACAAGAAATGGGGACCACAGGGACTATCTTAGAGTTTACCTGACACATTGTCCTACATACTAAGTGGTTCAGTCCTTTGTAGATCCTCAACATATTGCACCATTCAAGATGAAAATTTGAAGCTTAAAAAAATGCAAAAGAAAGTCATGCTTGTTAATACACAAATAAATATAATAGTGCACTAAATCAAATATGCTATTACACTTGACCTTATAATTTGAGTGATGTTGCGTTTAAACTCCAGGATACATGGAAATCTGCGATGCCGGTTATTATATCTCACACATTGTGTAAAATTTACCCATAAACTTCTTTGTGACTGTGCCCATAGTGTTCCTGAGAAAAAATTTCCAAGAGATTTTCCAATTTATGCACAGATGTTTGGGTGTTGGGATCAGTAATTTTGATCCAAGGAAGATGACAGCTGCCCAACCCCCAAATTCTGTGAGTGGTCCCAGATAAGCTGGGACTCTCATTGCAATGTGAGGTAGGTTAGGGTGCCATATATCATCCCTTCAGTCAACGTGTTCAGAAACATGAGCTTTAAAAGAGGCACTTCTGATTCCTAAAGGGATGACCTGCTTTATGGGGATCAAAATAAGTATCATTATTTAAGGAACAGATCAGCCATAGTCAAATGAAGAAAATTTGAAACTCTTTCTGCCCAATAGATAACTTTCTTTGGCTGGCATGTTATTTTGTATTAATATAGTAAATATAAGCTCTAAAAAAAAACAAGAACAAATCTTGATTAGAAAAATTAACCTTTTTGAAAACATGTTGTAATCTTGTTTTAGATGTTATTAGATTAGGTCCAGTAAAAATCACAAATTTCCTTATTTATGAAATTTCCTTTTTATTTTATTTATGTATTTTTGAAATTTCTTTTTGAATTAATGAGCTCTGCCCACCAAGTGATATTTGCTTCCAGAGGACGCATTTCTTCCCATGAACTGGAATTTTCACATTATACTCCATATATTTTCTTAATTCCTTTATTTGAAATAACCTAAATTGATATGAACTATTGTACTCTCAAGTTTATATTCTCAAGACTCTTTTATTCACTTTTTAGGACCCATTTTAAAGGTAAATAGGTGATCTGCAGGTGAATTTTCCTAGTTTTCTGTCCAAGTTTAGTGTTATTGTATCCAATGTTAAATCTACTGTATGGAAAAATTGCTAAAAATTGAAAAGCAAAGTTAATACAACATAAAACCAGTAATTCAATTATTGATTCTACCTTAGGATATTCTACTTAGCCTTTGGGCTCTTTTCAAAGTAACTTTCTATCAATTACATATTTTTTACCCTTAGTAAGAAGTACAGTTTATCTATTTACAACTTCTTTACGTGTGCTTTTACAGTTATATGTGATTTAAATAACACACATTCACACTTCTATATAAAATACAGGATGATAAATTTCTAGAGGTTGAGATTTTCATAAACAGATGTTGTAATATTTTATTTCCTCACCCTACTGCAGTGTTTTTCCATACCCAATTTTAGGAATCTATGTAACAGAAGTATAATAATAACTTCTGGTAAAGATCAATGGTATAAAATATTGGCTGAAATACATATAAAAATATAAATGGGAAATTAATAATTTTCATTCAAGATAATAGAACCTGTCTTTACTCAGTTTCTATGAAAATAAAAATTAGAATACAACCTTGAGAAAAATTCAATATTTTATGGGCAACTTAAGAATTATTTAAATAAGAGACTAGAATTTATTGGCTTATGTGTTTCTAAAAAGTATTATTAATATTTATTATTTAAATAATTCAATCACTTAAGAAATAGATAAAGGCCAGTTGTAAGAAAGCTAAACAATTACTTTAGAAATTTTGCTTAATAGCATTTAAATATTTAAGAATCGAAATCTGACATAAATAATATAATAACTTTTGTTTAAATTGGCAATGAATTTTAAAACATAACATTTGTTCTTACGTGAAAGAAAGCAGTTATTAGAAATGTTTAGCTGATTTCTATAAAAATGCTTTCTAAATTATAGATTAGTTCTTCTGATATTGGAAAAAGGCCATCAGACAGAATAGATATCTTAAATCCTATTTGCTGTAGTTGGGTGGCACATTGAGTAAGTTGAGTCCTTTCCCTGTGCTCATTTACTTCACGTGATGCCTCATGCCAGCTGCCTAAGCTTTCCTTCTTCACATAAATGCATTTGAATTTATCTAAAACATCTTGAAGTTCCACCTAAAGTTATATTTTTCCTGTAGATCTCATCCATGTTGTTTAAAACTACTCTAAATTATTGCCAGTTGCTATGGCATTAAAATATATGCTGTCTTGCTCTGAATGTGTTGCCACAGGTACATGCAGCAAACACTGGAATCGTGAGGGATATAGTGCCGTCTTGGTTTGACTGATTCAGGCCCTGTAAGGCCTTAGGATATGAGCATCATTGTTAGACAGTTAGCCTATGCTTCCGATTTTTAGAATGCTAATTCTGCCTGTGCCTTACCAGAGGCAGGCTGTTATTCAAGACGTGAACATGCTGCCTTGGGATTGACCCACCTCACCTGCTGGCTCAGGCTCCACCAGTCTCAATCAGAAACTTTTAACTGTTAAGACCAGCTTTTCCTAATGGAATATCAGCATAATGCATTAAAATTATTAATCATGGTTGGGTTAAGTTAGTCTGAGTTAGAGTGAGTTTTGAGAAAAAGGGGCAACTTGAGAGAGTAAGTTGCACTGGGTATAGGGGATACAGTACTAGGTATCACTAACATTTAAGAACAGGCTGAAAAGGAGGAGATAAACATGCTAAATATATATTATAAATTTAAATTAACAAACTTGTAAATAACAAAAAATTGTGTCACTTGGCTGCATAATGTCATAGATGAATACGTTATCACTCTCTGTGAAATTATATTCTCCCTCTCTAAACAGAGTTCAGTCCTTTAGATTGATTTGATACTGAAGAAAGCTGGGATCTGATAATTGGGTGGAGATTAATCTATAATACCTATGATTTTTGAAACTGTAAGAAAATCTATATACTAGTAATTTAAAAAGGAAATTTAGGTGTATAATGCCAGATGATAGTCCACAGAATTGGTCTTCTTATCTAGTGAATTTTAAATAACACTTTAAGTTTGGTGTCTTTGTTCTTCTGGGAAAAGAAATAATTTGACTCAGTTTTATAAACTCCAAGGCTTTTAATGGCAACTCAAATTGCCAGTTGATATTTAAATGCACCCAAGATTGAATCAGAGGTAGGAGAGTTGTAGGTGCTTGGGTGATGTTTTTTATCAGTGGTTATTAGTTTATTCTTCAAATTAGGAAAATAAGACCTCTTATGTATGCAAGAGAGGTAAACAAATTTTTTTATTTTATAGATTATTTGTCTTGCTGCAAAAATACAGATTTAAATATTATGTGAAAAGTTTTAAAATAAGTTTTGACTAATTAGGACATTCATAGTATATTTTCTGTAGAATATATTTTCTATACAATCTTGCGTGCATTTTCATGAAATTGAAATTCATTACTAGTTGGGCATTAAGTTGTGATATAAACTGGAATGAAAAACTGCACAAACATATTTACATTAAATACACACACATACACACACACAGGATAAGGGGCCTTTTACTTGTGAACATACCTAGCAATGAAAGCAGGATTTATGTCTAATTTCATACATATATTGAACCTTGCAAGCTAGATGTTTGGCTGAATTTGATAAGTACAAGGTAATACTCTGGTAGTGTCCACTTGGGCGGACTTCTCCATGTGGCCTGAATAGTCTGCCTGCGCTCCTGTCCTCCAGCATACAACAATTCAGGGTTGTGACCTGTATATTGAAATAAAAAAATTTTCCTTGTAATTCAATTAATGTGTATAAGATTTGAGTCTGACTACCTAGATCTCATGTAAATGCATTTGTAAAATACATGCATTTGCTATTTCAAGACTGGTTAATGTATTTTTTTAAATTTCAGATACATCTAGTTTACTATGATTCAGTGAAATATTCATATAGGCTGAACAGTGCAGTTACTGAAAAATGCAGATAAAGCACTACCACTTAACACATTACTACACTGGTTAAACTTTGAAATATTAATCAAAGCACATTAAGCACTGAATTTGGAGTGTATGGAGGAACAAAAGGGATCTCTGCAATTGATTGAAAGGAAAAGAGTCTAGCACTAGGGACCTGTAATCACAGTGGCTCAGGCTGCAAGATGCTGCTCATTGCCATAGCAACAGACTGTGTTTTGTTACATCATGGAAATAAGGAGTGTGAGAGTTATGAATGCAACATCCCATCCAGGGGACAAATACGAAGCTATTATAGGAAAGGATAATAAAAGATATAGTCACAGGTAAAGATGAGCATTTTGAAAAGGGTGATAACAAAAGTGCATGAAGATGAATGAGCAGCTCATGAAAATTCGATTCTATTTTTACAGTGAGGCTTTCATTTATAACCATTTTTAATCACTGTTATCACTGTCTTCTTTTCCTTTCTTTTTTTCCCATTTTTCTTTCTTTTGTTCAATAAGGCACAATAGAGTGCAGATTCAAAAGTTCAAATTTGCACTTATTTTATTTCCTGAGACACTGTAATGTATACTACAGTCAATTTAAAGAAATATGTTAAAATTTTAACTCTTTATATTATAAAAATTGCAGTTATCCAAATATTAGACTGCATCTATAATATGGGGAAAATATGTCACATCTTCAAAGTGGGTATTCCAATTATATGTACATGTATTCCAGTGTTATGAAGCATATAATACACTTAAATATGTTAATACGTTATTAAGCACAGAGTTCATTTTCATGGCAAGCCTACATTTGTTCAAAGCCTTAGTACATTCAGAATGGCACTTTCCACGGTGATTGAGTAAGGTCCAAGTGGACGGATGTTGCCACAGAAAGCAATGATAAAATCTGAACATAATATAATAAACAGCTGTCTGAAGGTACTGGGCAATGAACAGAAGCTGGCAGGAATGGAACACTGATTCTGAGGGGTTGTACAGTAGGTTTGGTTCATTGTTTCTCTCCCAGGGGGAGTGGGCACGCATGGAGCTGGGAAGTGGGGATGGTAAGAAGGCCAGAATCTTTCTGGCCTCAGGGTCCACATTTAGAGGTCAGGGTAATTCAGCCACATTGAAGACCAGGCAAGACACTTATGACAACATCTTGTAATGTCTCTGAAAGGGGCAGAGAAGGGGTCTCAGATTTCTCTCTGACCACATTTTAGCTGATCTTTGAACCACACCCGAGTGGAGCAGACTCTCAGACAACAGATCGGAACTGAGGCTGGAGCTACTGTCCAAGAAGCAATTTCCACTTTATGGTAAACCAAGTTAATTGCCTGCTAAAAAAAAAAAAAAAAAAGGGGAACATTACTTATAGAGAATAATAATATATTTCAGTTTCCACATCTTAACATTCATAATATCTGGGGCACTGTCAAAAGTAATTTTCAACAAAGAAAAGGTAAAATTTTGAGCTTCATACAGATATAAAAATGAACACGTAAAATATTTTATTCACTCATCAAGGAAGGGGGCAGGTAGATGTTATAACCACTTCAAAAGATATATATCAGGACTATTAAAAAGAATGTTCAAATGGAGGCAAAACTATTTTTTTTTTACTATAAGGAAGAAAGTCAAGAAACCAGATAGAATGGAATTTGTAGATCTATAAGTTACCCAAAACTTGCAGAGATATAAAATAGCTCAAGGACGAAAAACTGAAAAACTAGAGTCAGAAAATAACCTGGAGGGTGTCTTCTAGACAATTCATAGTTTTCCACTGAAATACATTTTTTTTTTTTTTCTCAACAATCCAAAGTTTCCTAACATGGAAAGGATCAGGAAATTTAGTAGCATTCACAATTGAAAATGCAATGAAATGAAATCATTCTTGAGATGGTCCAGAGGTTGGAATTAGGAAATCAAGATTTTGAGAGGCATGATTAATTACTTAGAAAGGTAAAGGAAATTTAGTTTTCAAAAAAGCCTTTAAAAATAAGGAGCCTTTTATCAGAGAATTAGAAATAATAAAAAAGGAACAAAAATTCTCACACTGAAAACTTAATAAACAGAAATAAAATAAAAATAATTAATAGGATGAAATTAACAGCTGAAGGGAAAAGAGAAAAAATTCAGTGTATGTGCTCTGAATACAGAGGAATTAAATTAGAGATCAAATAATAAGGAATCTCTATAAACACCAAAATATTTGAAAAATAAAAACATACCACTGAATAATGAAAGTTTAAGTTAAAAATATTTTCAGTAATTGAAAATTACAAGATTTGTGAAATTCAGCTAACACAGTGCTTAGAGGCAAATTTATAACTTTAAATATTTATATTAGAAAACAAGAGAAATCTCATATAATGATCTACGCTTTCACCTCAAGAAATTAGAAAAAGGACCAATTAATTCTCAAGAAAACAGAAGGAAGACAGTAATAAAATTATTAGCTGAAGTAAGAAAAAGTGAGCAAATTATTGGGAAAATCAAAGAAATACAAAGTTATGAAAAATCAATAAAATGGATAAAATTATTGCTGAACTCACTGAAAAAAAGAGAAATGGAAATTAAGAAAAACCTAAATAAATCAGGAGATATATTACTTTCATGGATAGAAATGTTCAATTAAGTGGCAATTTCCCCCCAAATGATTTAATTACAGATAAAATACTAGCAGTCATTTATGAAGAATTTGGCAGACTGTTTATAAAATTACCTAGCAAAATAAGGACCTAGAATGGACACAATACTTTTACCAAAGAAAATGTTAGGTGTTTTATCCTATTTGGTTTTAAGAGCTTATCATGAAGATAACCAAAATAACATCTATCTATTTCTCTAAATAGAGATATATGTGTCTCTATCTAGATATACATATATATATATATTTATGTGTATGTACACATATGTACACACATATATGTATGTGTATATGCACATATACACATACATATATAAAATCATTCAAATATTATAGAATCTAGAAATTGTTCCAAACAGAACTGTCCAATTGATCTTCAACTAAGGGGACAAAATAATTCAGTGGAGATAAATGAGTTTATTCATCAAATGGTTCTGGAAAAATTAGATATACATATGCAACTATTTCTTAAACAGGGCACAAAAGCACAAGTTATGAAAGAAAAATACATAAAATGTAAAAGTGACCTCATCAATATTGAAATTTGCTTTTTAGAAGACACAATTAGGAAAAAAATGGTCAAACTGAAGACTGGCAGAATATATTTGCAAAATGTATATCTCACAAAAGTTCTATGATAAAAATATGTATATAACACATCCAATTTAATACTAGGAAAACAACCCAGTTAAAAATGGGCAAAACATGCAAAGAGACAGTTCATACATTAAGATATACTAATGAACAAAAATTATCCATGAAAAGATGTTACATATTGCTTACTGCTTGTTAAGAAAATGGAGACACACCCACAAGATTGGCTAAAATTAAAAAGCCTGACAATTCCAAGTGCTGACAAGATAAATTGTAACTCTCATAAGTTAGAGATCGAAATGTAAAATGGTTCAGTCAATTTGGAAAGCAATTTGAAAGTTTCTTATAAAGTTAAGCATATCCATATTATATGACCTATCCATTCCATGCTGAGGTATTTATCCAAATGAAAACATATGTTCACACAGAGACAGGTGTGACAGTTCATAGCAGTTTTACTTATAGAAGCCCCAAACTGCAGAGTACCCAGGTGTCCATTAACTAGTGAATGGATAAACCAGTCCTGGTATATTCAAACCATGAAAATCAACTAAGAAATAAAAAGAATGAGCTACTGAAGCACACAAAAACATGGATGGATCACAGAAGCACTTTGAAATAGACTAGATGCAGTATGATACAATCTATATCAAATTCTATAACAATCAAAGCCTGGGTAGGAATAAGCAGATCAGAGGTTACCAGGGGTTGAGGGTGGGACAGTTTTTACTGCAAAGTAGACAGAGGGAACCTTTTGGGGAAATGTAAATATTCTATATTTTCATTGTGGTAGTGAATCCAGAACAGTATACATTCGCCAAAACTCAACAAACAACACACTTTAAAAAGGTGTGTTTTCTTGTATATTAATTATACTTCAATAAACTGGATATTTAGAAATATGCATTTTTATGATGTGGATGCTGAAACATATACAATTAATTATAACATTAAACACAAAAAAATTCATTCCTTACTTTATGGAAATTGTTGAGAGTTCAATTTGTACTAAATGATTATAAATGAGATGATCTAAAACTTATTTCAAAATTACTATTTAATATATGAAATCAGTTTTAACATCCGTTCCATCATTTTAATGATGTTTATCTGAAAACAGATATTCTGCATAAATTAGCAAGTAAACTGAAGAGTGGTACCAGTGTATTACATAGATAACGTTTTCATTCTACCACATTCACCCCAGGAATGCATATTAATCATTGAAACATACTAAAATTCACTTATTTGCCGTACTCTATTTACTAAAAATGAATAAAGTAATACAGAAAAATATTTTAGTACCAAACACAGTCCAGTTTTTCATACAGTTGGCTTGTGGGAATGACTGTCATAATTCAGCAACTCTAATAAATATAGCATAGGATTGATTGTCAGAAATGTCATTTTGGATCCTGACTCTACTTATATATTGATCTAAAAAGAATTATCTTAATGCATAAAAACTGAATTTATAACAGTAAAATCCAAAGATTATTTATTATGGCATTACTTACTGCTACTGTAAGAAATTATCATGTTGTAGCTTAAAACAACACAAATTTATTATCTTGGAGTGCTGGACATCAGAAATTTAAAATCAGTCTCATGGTACTACAGTCCATATGCCAGTAGGGCTGGTTTCTTCTGGGGGCTCTAGGGAAGAACATTTTCCTGTCTTTTTCAGCTTAAGTGGCCACCTGCCTTCCTCCTGGCTCCTGCCTCCACCTTCAGAGCAGCAGCATAGCCTCTTCAGATCTCTAACCCTCACCTTCCTCTTACAGAAACCCTGGTGGTTACATAGAGCCCAGAGGGATAATCCAGGATCAGCTCCCCAGCCCCAAATCCTTAACGTAATCAGATGTACAGTTTTTCTTTTATCATATAAGATAACATATTCACAGGTTCTGGAAAGTAGGACATGGATATTTTTGGAGGGGCTATCTTTCATCCTGCCACAATTGGCAACCCTGACTTGTGCTATCAGCTGGGCTTTCCCTGGTAACTAAGAAAGGCTAGACCCTTGACCCCCTGGACTTTACAGTCCAGTAGAAATTTTGATAAATGTTAGCAAAGTGATGTAGGACAAAATAAATTTATATGAAGTGGCTGGTAAAAACCACGTAAGTAGTTGTTAATATTTCCACAAAGGAAAACAAATATATAATAAATATATTTTAGATAGTTCATATTAAGAAGTGGTAATAATTAAGAAATTGAAAGTTATTCAGAAAATATTCCAGTAAAAATTATATGAAAACGTGATCAACAGCAAAGAAGGGATGCTATTCCAGTAGTAATTTTGGTAATTTAAAAATCTGGTATTGAAGCAGAGAGGGGGTTTAAGTTCAACAAAATTAAGTAAATGCATTTGGTAGATTTTTTTAGCAGCTTTTCTGGCAGTATTTACCTTTTTCTTTACTAAAAGACTGATATGTGAACATAGATCCACATTTTGGTGGATAACTGTGACCCGGAGGGAGTGGCCAAAGTGGTTACTTAGCGGACTGGACTTTCAGCCTAGAGTGACCAGGGGCACGGCCTTCTCGTCAGTGATCTGCTAAGAGTGAAAGGCCTTTGTGATGTTCTCAGAGAAAAACGTGGAAGAAAATGTTAAAACCCAATGAAGTATCAGTTAACTGACAAGTACATGTAATTGAGGTTGTCATGGTGATGGCACTGGCAAGACAGGACAGTTGAGTCCCCAGGAGTGCCGTTGCCACATACCGTTAACATTTTAGTTAAGCTCTGATCTGAAGAGCTTTGCTTTTAGTATTGTATGCGGTGGTTGCCTTTGCTGGAGATATGTGTGTGTGTTTTACAGGAACCTGTGTTTTCAATTAACATTTTAAAATATATAGGATAGGGATAATATTGTTTTCTCGTAGTATGTTGTGATTTCTTAAGAGAAAACTCAGAAATAAATTCACTACATTTAAGGGTCATTGTTTGAATGTTTCCAAGTTATTTTTTACGATATTATTTTTTCTAACTAATTAATAATTTTACAACTATTATTTTGGAAAATTTGATGGCATATGAATTTTATTCTAGTTTCCTGTTGGTTTAATATATTAAGCAGCCTGGTAACATTATTTTATGATCTCTTATAGCCCAGGTAAGAATAAAGTATACTTTTATCTACAACTTATGCTAAAATTTGCAAAAAATAGAAAAATTGAATGAGTAGTTTAATGAGCATCCATAGACACTTTATTACCAAAATTATTTACCTTTTGTCATATTTCTTATATTTTTAGATAAATATATATAATCATATTTTTCTCTGATGAACCATTTGAGAATAAGTTGTAGACATAATACACTTCACCTCTAAGTACTTTAGTATGACTTTTCAAAGATATATCATAGATGTTCTCTGATATAATAATAGTATAATGAACACATTCCAGGGATTTATCCTTGATAACATTTTCAAGTTGCTCAATTTCCTAATAATAGGTTTTGTAGCATTGTTTTAATACAAAACCTGTTTTAAGATAATATACTATACTGAGTATTCATATTTCTTTAACTGTTTTTAATCTAGACTAATTCTCCAGGGCTTTTTTTTATACTATTGATAATTTGGAAGAGCCTAGGTCAGTTGTGGGACAACTGGATTTGTCTGTTTCCTCTGATTAGATTCAAATGATGTGAGTTTCTACGAGCACTGGTAATACTGAGTTGGGTTGCTTGGTTTTCTTTATTGTTAAAGTATCGTTTCTTCTTTTTAATGAATTATCTACAGGATGACACTTTGAGACTGCTTCACTGTCTTTGCTTCCCAACAACATTTTACTCAATGATTTAGTATCAATTCCTAATCCTTGCCTCAACCAATTACTTGGATATTTTACATTTATTATGTGGCATCCTTCTGAGGAAAAAAAAGATTTATGTTCTCTTTTTTCACTTTTACTATAATTATGAAGTCTTGGGTTTTAAAAATGTGTTTTAAACCATTACTGTTACTATTCTTTTAGATCTTCAAATTTTCCCCTATTTGTCATTGGGAACATCATAAAACTGGTTCTCGTGCTCTCTTAAAATGTCTGTATCAGTAATTGTGCCCTTCCTTATTTTCCAGTATAACAAGATGTTTCAGGCACAACATGCTTTTTTCCCCCCCTTGCATCTGGAGCAGGTGATTTTTCCAAGAACTTTTCTTGTTTTTAGCAGAGAATGGTGTTATATCCTAATATCAGGGCACTAGTTATACTCAATGCTATTGAGAGGTCATTGTTTCTAGGTAATTTCAATAGACTGAGCTAGAAAAAAAGACTAAAATTTTTTTTGAGTTCATACTGGTATTTTCACAGCCGATTTAATAATACAGGGATATTTCTCCCCCCCATTTCACATTTATATCATAGGTCTCACACAAGAATCACCTTGATTACCCCAAATATAAATATATTTAATAATTATTTTATATTATAATACATACAAAACATACAAATAATTTCTGGAATTACAAAACTAATATTACTAATAACAACAAATTTTAAAATCTATTTCAAGATTTCTGTGGCGTTTCTTTTGCAGTTAAAACATATCCAACTGATGTTATATAATCAAACCCTTGTATTAAAAAGTTAGGTTAACTATTTTCTTTGTTGTTCTATTTTCAATTTTACGTACAATTACACTCTTCATTTATAATTTATCAAGCCCCGTTGTTCTTAATTTAATTTTGTGTTATGATATGTAAAACAACACTATTCAAAATAAAAACCATAGTAAAAGGTATAAAAAACCTCAAAAGGGCTGTATTTCATTTTTACAAGTACATTTTTCATCTGTTTTTGCTCACTTCATTTTGACATAAGGTATGGATTCGAGTTTACCTATCATCTGTTGGCTCTGATCTCCAAGTACCTTTTAAGTGAAATTGTACAACTAGAAAAATTCATCTTATAAAAATTGATTTGAGCTGCCAGCTATTCCTATAGATATTCACGTGGAGTATCCTTGCTCGGTCTATCTGTTCACTGCTCATACCAACATGCTGATTTTCTCTTGACAGGTGGCTAAAGCCAGATTACACTTTTGACATAACTGACATCTTTATATCAAGTCAGTCATATTATTTTATATATGTAAAATATATGAAACATGTTCTGCATATGTTCTTTTATCCTCATATTGTCCCCTTTTTTCTTTTTCTATTTTTTTAATTCAGAAAGATTTCTTCTGTTTTTATGCTAGTGGTTACTTTCATGTTAAGATCTTACATAAGGCCCTGATTCCCAGCATGTCTTGATTAGGTTTATGCTCTTTGGATTTTTCTGTTTTACCTCATACTTTTCTCTTCGAACCTGTTAGCTACAGTGCAATCAATGAGATGATCTTACTTTCCACTTTCTCTAAACCTTATGCCCACATCTTTCATTTCTCCAGCTGGAACATGGGGCCATTTAATTGTTAGCCTCCCACTCTGTCCCTAGCTTGGTTTAGTCTTAGATCTAGGATTAAATATATGCATCGTTTTCTATCAGTTATTTTCCCAGTTTCCCCCACTAACCCTTGGGGGGACGAAGCTTGTCCTATAAGCACTTTTTAAAAGAAGTGTGCACAAGTTTCGAAAGCAGGGCAGGCAAGAAAAGGAAGCCAAGGAAGCTTGTGATATTGGCGGTTTCCCGGATCCTCAGAATTGCACTGACAGTTAGCGGTGGCGCTGGGCTTTCATCCCACGCTGAGTCCTTGGCTAAGGCCGTCTCCGTGGAGCTCCGTGAGCCTGGCGGAGGCCTCCTGAAATAGATGTTGGCTATGGCAGGGGTGGGAGAAAGGCGGGAGCACCCACACATGCCAGCAAAGGGTGCTCAGAAGGCCTTGGTGGCTTGCTGCCTTTACCCACTGACATCACGATGACCCACCAGATCTCAGAGCTCATTCCTACGCTCATGATGCGGTCATCTCTTTCTTGGGGTGAATTTACTTATGTTTCATCACTTCCAGTTCTTTCTCCTTTGGCTGGCTGGCTCCTGAATAGTCTGAAGCTGGCTTTTCCAGGTTTGGGAGTTTATTCCTTATTTACACATTAAGTTTGGAATATTCTCTGTCTCCTACTTATGTTATTGGACTTGATTAAAACACTTTAAATTTTTTTAAATATATGTATTTTAAAAATATATCTTTATTGATTTCAGAGGGAGGGAGGGAGGGAGAGAGAGGGAGAGACAGAAACATCAATAATGAGAGAGTCATTGATCGGCTGCCTCCTGCTTGCCCCCCACTGGGGGTGTGGCCCTAAACCCAGGCATGTGCCTTGACCAGGAATCGAACCTCAATCTCCTGGATCATAGGTTGATGCACAACTGCTGATCTAAGCCAGCTGGGCAAATTTTATTTTTTTTTGTCGCATGAGCCATCTTTATTTTGTTCTGTGCAGTTTTTTGGAGTTTGAGAGGAGTGATTTGGATTTAGGCTGTTTGACTTGGGTGAGTTAAGTATGTTCTTAACACCTTATTTATAATTGCTATGATTATTTTTATATGTATTTAGTGCATTATGTAATAGGGGGAAATTTTCAACTTATTAATTTATTTAATGCTTGTAAGAAAACTTTGATATTCTTAAAAATGAGGAATTTGTGGGTCAATAAGCTTAAATGATTTGCTGTAGGAGGCATGAGGGAAACTCAATAATTCAGAATTTATTGTCTAAGGGATTACAGTGATCTATTGCTGAGTTATATATGTAGCCACATGTAACTCATGTCATGTAGCCAGAGGTTAAGCATCCTAATTAGTGGCTCTGATTTAAGCAAATGTATGTAAAAATCTCTAGTTAGTTTGAAACAGTAGATAAGTTCAACATTGCAAGTATTTATTGTGTATATATTATGGGTTTAATCATATTTTATTATATTTCTGAATTTTTCAACATGGTATTGTTAAAATCACAGACCCCAAACGGCCTCATTTTGGGTTAATGCCCATGATACCAAACCTAGATTTAATACCTGATCTAATTGCTGTTTCAACCTTTTCTAGAAATATAATCTTAACTACCCAGTGTGGAATTTTCTGATCACCACCTTTGAGTTTATCTGTCTCTTAAGCCCTCTCCATCCCCCTAGAAAGAAAAAGCAATCTGCATGATAAAAACCCTTAAAAGATGTCCTGGTCTAAAAACAATCCTTTATTATCTTTGGTTGATAGCTCCCTTGTCCCACTCTCCTTTCTATAAAAACCTTCCATTTTGTACAACCTCTCTGAATGCCCTTCTAGTTGCTAGATGGGATGCAGCTTGATTCATGAATTATTTAGTAAAGCCAATTAGATCTTCAGTTACTTAGTTGAACTTTGTCCTTTAACAGTCATCTAGCCCCGTGTACTTTTTTTAGTCATATCAGAAAGACTTCTATTTATTTTGGCTTGATTTTGTAACATGATTGGAATTCTTATTGTGCTGTTTCTTCCTACAAATTTTGTAGCTGCACTCTGATAAGGATATATTAGTTCCATGAAGTTTTATAAGATTATTTTGCCTAAATGGAATTTCTGTTCATTATATATCCAGCCATTGAAATTGTTGGTATGATTAATCAAACTCTATAATTACGTTTTAATATAATATAGTCTTATGATTGTTATAGTAACAAAGAGATTTTAATCCTTGCACTAAAACCCATTAATTCCAGCCAACTTTATGCTTATTGTAGATAAAAATTGTACTCAGCTTTAGATAGAATCTTGGCTAAGTTGAAGTTGGCAAGTACTGTTGTTGGTCTTTAAATTCTAAATACACACAAACATTTATTTGCATTAAGTTTCCTGCTATGTATTTTAACAGGGTGGGCTTTATACAAATGTAGGGCATAGAAACATTTATCTCTACATATTTATTTTCCCTTTCCATTGAGTCTTTCTATGCAGTACTGCAGTGCCTACTACAGTTTTCTAGGAATTCCCCATTTTACAGATTCTTGTTGATTTTCTGCTAAACTACTAAGTATTAATCACTACTAAAAGTTAAGGTACGTCTTCTTTCAGAAATGTAGTCCCAATTTTAACCTGCGTGTGGGGGCTGTGGTGGGGGGCAGTTTCCCTACATCTTCAACAAGCAATGCTTGAGACACCAGCTGGTCCTCCTAAATTCAAGTCAATTTTGACACTGTTTATCTGAAGATAGAGTCAGATTCCACAGGTTAAGGGTTCAGCCCTACAAGACTGTGCACCCACCCCGTCCTGCAATTTCAGATGCCGATCACAAGTACAGGTTGTCACCTGTGCTTCAGATAAATCAAAGTTTCCTGTGCCTCCCTCCTTGGGTTTGATGAATTCGCTAGAGCTGCTCACAGAACTCAGAGAAACATTTACTTAATAGAGTCCCAGTGTATTATTAAAGGATATTACTCAGAAACAGCCAGATGGAAAAGATGAACAGGGCAAGGTATGGAGAAAAAGGTTCGAGTTTCCATACTTTTCTGAGCAAGCTACTCTCCCCAAATTTCCACATGTTTACCAACCTGGAAGCTCCCCAAACCCCATCTTTCTGAGTTTTCACACAGGCGACATCATTACATAAGCATGATTGTTTAAGCCATTGTCCGCTGGCGATTGATTCAACCTCTAGCCCCTCTCACATGATTGACTCTTCTGGCAACCAGCCCCCATTCTTAGATATATTCCAAAAGTCACCTGATTAATACAAAAAAACACATCTTTATGACTCACTTCACTTAGGAAATTTCAAGGGTTTCAGAAGCCCTGAGATAGAACTAGAAATGATGAGCCAATATCCATTTCTTATTACAAATCACAATATCACAGTGCAAAATAGGCAAATCTTAATGAAAGTACTGAAAGCCCAAACACATAAATCCTAATTATGAAGATTTCCCACTACTTTTCTTATGGATGGATGAATGGAAAGGAGTGTTTTCCAGGGCCACTGTACTATTAGAGTGTGAATGTCTGATGTTCAGAAATACTGGCTTTGCATAAACTTAGACTAATGCAGCAGACTGAGTTGTCGAATGAAATTGTTGAATAACTGAGTCTTTATACCCTGCTTCTTTATTGAGTGAGCCTATATTCTAATATTTCATGAGAAACTGATCTTTTTTTCTGTTTTAACAGTCTCAATAATACTAATGAGATCTGTAATCTGCCAATTTTTCATGTGAAGTTAAACATAAATTAATAGTAATGATTCTATTTCCATTTTATTCATTTGTTAATTATCCTGTCAATCACAGTTTTGAAAGGATAATTTTTCTTTTATAACAGATGGCTTAAACATCTGTATTTGGCCATTTTATTGTATCAGATGTGCAGTGTAAAGTGTGTAGGCTATCAAAATTGAATGCAACCATTCAAGGAAAAAGTTTTCTATTAAAAAATTTCCTTCAGTGTTATGAAAAGAATCCTATTAGGCTTCTATAACCTTCAGTTTGCTTTGACTTTATAAGATGTTATATATTGATATTTTCATTATTCTAGAAATATGATTTAGTTTTTAATTCCAAATCTCCATGTATCCCAAAGGATATTAATTTTAATTTTGGGGGTATACATATAATTGTTACAACAAATATATTTTCATTTTGTTTAGGAAATTAAATTCAACAGAATTAATAATCTTAATAGTTTCAAATTAAAAATGGAACTGCCTTTTGACCCAGTGATCCCACTTCTAGCAATATATCCTAAGAATCCTGAAACACTAATCAGAAAGAATATATGCACCCCTATGTTCATAGCAGCACAATTTACAATAGCTAAGATCTGGAAATAGCCAAAGTACCCATCAGTAGATGAGTGGATCTAAAAGCTGTTGGACATTTACACCATGGAATACTATGCAGCTGTAAAGAGGAAGGATCTTGTACCCTTTGGGACAGTACGGATGGACCTGGAGAGTATTATGCTAAGTGAAATAAGCCAGGCAGAGAAAGACAAGTATCACACGATCTCACTTATATATGTAATCTAAAGAATATAATAAACTGATGAACAAAATAGATTCAGTGACATAGAAGCATGGAACAGATTGAGGCATCTCAGAGGGAAGGTGGGGGTAGGTGGGGAGAGATTAACCAAGGAATTTATATGCATATATGCATAGCCCATGGACACAGACAATGGTGCGGTGAAGTTTCTGGGGCGGGGCAGAGAGTGATTGTGGGGTGGAAGGGGTTAATGGGAGGAAAAGGGGACATCTGTAATATTTTGAACAATAAATAAGTAAAAAAATAAAAACAAAACAATAACAATAAAAAGTTGACATTGAAAAAATAATAATAATCAATAGTTTCAATTTTTATCTTCTGGATGAGTTTCCTGTGTCTTGCCCCACTGGCTCCTGTGGGAATAATATTGCAAATCTTTAAAATATTATATAACCAGCTAAGTTATGAAGAAATACTGTGTGTTGGTTAAGAGTACAGCCGCTAGAATCATGGCAGACTGTTCTGCTATGAACACTGGCCTCCAGACAACCATTGGGATAAATCAAGTAGAAGAGAGTTGTTGCTCTAAAAACTCATGCTTTAAGACCCCTGTTCTCAAACAACTCTTTGTGCACACCACTATCACCTGGAGTACTTTTAAAACACAGATGACTGGGCCCGACTGCAGAGCTGCTTCTTTAGTAAGTCTGTTTGAAACGCAAGAATTTAAATGTCTAAGATGTTTCCAGGTGTTGCTGCTGATATTGCTGGTGGTGCAGAGATAACATCTGGAGAAAGGACTCTAGATACAAGAGCTCGAAATAAGCTCTTTTCCCAGGTTTACTTTACTGGCAGGGAGAATATGAAATCTGCTGGACTTTCCATAGTCCTGAAAAGTCTCCACTGCACACTCTCCTTCAACAATACTAGTCTTATCCTCTCATTTGCCATAAAGAGACCTCGAAGCTTAATCACATGGCCATCATGATTGTAAGCCCAGGGCACCAGGTCAGCCCTCGTCTCCTACACTGCAGTTCTCCTCTGCTTCTACACGTCTTCCTTTCACTTGCCTTAGCCTATCTTCCCATATAGCTCCCGAGACCTTTCAGAAGTGTCCTCTGGAACTCACTGTTTATCATCAACAGCACATCCTCTATTCTCAACTGCTTCTCTTTGACTTCTTGTTTAACTAAAATTGGACTCCTCTCCACAGCCACTGCTTCCTCTGCGGTCCCCAAGCAAGGGGTGTTCCGCCTTCCATACCTCCTGTTTGCCCGGAGGTAGAGTAGATATCTTTCATTCTCTTCATTGCCATTTCCAAATCTTTCTCCTTTCCTTTTTCCTAAACTTTGTCCCCAGCTTTGAATGTCAAGCGAGCTGGCTGTGTCCTCTAATTGCCCACTCCACTGCAGTCATCTTCTCATCAGCTGCTTTTCATGAAGATTTTATCATCTGGTTCACTTGGTCTCTGACAAAACTTCTGACTTGATTCTTGGTAATTTCAGTCTATGAACCTTTCAAAGTAGTTCCTTGAGTGATTATACCCTTCACACTCTCTCTGTCACTCATTCTCGGGACATATTCCACATTTTGTAATTTTTTTATAATAGCAAAGCTTTTCTTTTTCTCATTTTAAAGGATCCTTCTCTGATCTTTGCTCTTTCTCTCCAGCCCACTCACACAAGTTCTCACCATCTGCAGACCTGTGAGGAAATTGTACTCTTATCTCACACCACATGTAAAAACATGTCCCGTTTTTTTAAATTTTATTTTATTTTATTATTGACCGTATTACAGATGTCCCCCAATTTTCTCACTTTCCCCTCCCCCTCCCAGCCTTTGCCCCGCCCCAGGCCTTCCCCACACTATTGTCTGTGTCCATTGGTTACGCATATATGTATGTGAGTTTTTTGGTTAATGTCTTCCCGCTTCTCATCCCAAATTATTAATGATTTAAATGTGAAGGTATGCAATATAAAAAATGATGCGGGAGACAATCTTTATTACTTCAAGTGGGGAGGAATTTCTTAGCCAAGTCACTCAAACACTAAATACAAAGGTAATTTGATGTAGTTGTTTGACTACATCAAAATTATGGATTTTTTGCCAAATGAAGAACACCATAGACAAAGCGAAGTGACAGCTGACATGAGGGAGAGGGGGATGTTATTGTAACTTATAAACCAACAAAGATTAAATATGTTGTGTACAATATAAAATCCAACACCCTATTGCCTGAAAGGTCTTGCAGAATGGGGCCCCCTTAAGGATGTAACATGAAAATTCCCTCACCTCATTTGCAATAATTTTATTTATTACTACTATTATTATTTTAAATTTTATATATACTAAACGTTTTCCGTTCACAGTAAGTTCTTTCATTTGCTATCAATTTTGCCTAAAGACCCATAGTCTGCTCCTTTCCACTTTCATGTGTTAGTTAAAATTTACCTTGTTAGGCATGTTTCTTTTGACCATTAAAAAATGCCCCTTTAATTTCTACCCCAGCACCCCCTTAATTTTCTCTAACATTTTTTTATCATGTGTAAATAGTTATGTTGTTTAACTGTTGTGGTTTATCACAGATAAAATGTCTTCATTTTTTCTACACAGGGTTTTCTGAACTAATTTTACTGAAAAGGGCTTCTGGGCTAAGAATACATTTCTAATTAATTGTTTCTCCTGAAAATAAAAAGAATTTACAACTCTAGAAATTGTGAGGACTCTACCTTTCAAGTAAGAATGACAACAGGGACATTGGAGCCATCTCTGCCTGGAGACATATAATTTACCTAGCTCTTGGAAAGTTTTTTTCGTATACTAAAGAGTTGGAGGGAGGATCCGGCCCGTTACATTTCCAAGGAGACCCCTCTAGGAGGGGAAAAGAGCAACTGCCTCTCTCCCCTCTGTGAGCAGAGATAATTCATTTTTCCTCCATTCCTTGCTTATGACACAGACATTAAATTTTTATGCATAGGTCATTTGACCTGGCTTTTATTGTGTTTACCTAGGGTAAGAATTTCGGTGTGGGGAAACATGGTAATTTTTTAAAGTGAATAATTACCTATGTCTGATTCAGAGCCCTCCACATGCACAACAGGAGAAAAGTAATACAGGTGAATATTAAAAGCCCAACACATACATGGCTAATTAATGCTGGGAAATATCATAGTGTGCATGTGTCCATGCCTCTGTGGGTGTGAGCATGTGAATGTGCATGTGTGTGTTCATATGAACTTGGAGATTTAGTCATTGTTTCTATGACACATGTCATTGTCCACAGTATTTTTTGGTACCCAGTTTTTGTGCCTTGTTGCCAAATCAATTGCTTGCTTTTCATTCTGTTTGTTTCTTTATTTGTTTATCACAAAGTTGTAATGTCTGTGTGTCTCTTAGTCAGCCCCCGATCCCCGGCCATGAATCAGACTCCCACCTAGGGAGGCAGACGCTTTTCTGTTTTCCATTACTTTATCATTTAAAACTATGTTCAGCGTGATTAGACTATGAACATATATTTAGTCAATAAATACCCTTTGAAAATATTAGAATGTTGGAAAATTAAGATAAAGGCAATCAAGATTTTGCAGCTTTCCACAACATCTTTTAAATATGTGCCCCCATTAAATCTATATTATTGTTGTTACGTGCTGTGAATAGAGCCATCTATAAATACAGTCATGTCCATAATGTCCTGTCCTCACCTGCCCTGCTCAGTTCCTGTAGACTCATGCCTGTGGCTTCTTTTATGGAGTCAATCCATCTTCTATTTGGTCTTTCCCTTTTTCTGCCACCTTCTATTTACCCCAGCATTATTGTCTTTTCCCAAAGACCCTGACTTCTCATGATGTGCCCAAAGTAAGACAGATTCGATTTTGTCATTTTTGTCACCAGCAGGGTTTCAGGCTAAAATACACCTAAATACACCTGTTAATTACACCTGCATACTTTCATTTAAAAACTAACTTTATAAGTCCATGAAAAGTTACCGGAGGATTATTTAGAATGTTTGCAGTGTAGCCTTATCATATGTGAGGCTTTTGGTTATTAATCCCATTCAATATATACTTGATGGTATTTCAGGCTGGGATCAATTAGGCAAATGAAAGATACATCTGAATCTGTGTGGAATTTACAATATCCTAATAATTGCTGAGGCTAAAAAGTAAAATTGCTTAAATTCTGTAGTGACTGGCAAATTTTTATATCTCATAATTTTTTGGCAAAATTGTTCACACCTCCTTTGGGACATAACTCATATAGCATATTACAATCCCATATCTCAATATTCACTTAAATTTATAGTATTATTTTTATGAAGAATGTGTAATCATTTTTATATATTTTCAATTGATGGGTAATAGATTTTCCCCCCATAATAATGCCTATCTCATGGCAATAGCTGTTGGATTTGTTTGCATTTTTCATGTGTTTTATTGGCAAACACTTTAAAATTGCTTCATCAAATATAAATTACAATGATTAATTTAATGCAGTGCACAAAGTGAAAACAGAATAATCATTTGCATTAAAAAAGATTGCCATTTTAGTAATTCAACACAAGAGCATACAAAGTAGTTTCCTTGACAACCAGAGGTAGTAAAAATTTATTTGTGATTTTAAAACTATGTATTCTCATAAATTGAGGTGTATTCACATTGTTTTAATCTTACTGTGAGAAAATTTCTTTGTACAAAACAAAAGTAAGTAAAACAATTCTGCCATTATAAAAGAATAGATGATAAACTTACCCAGCTCCAGAGAACACAAAAGAAATGAGGGTAAGTAATATAAGCCATGTTCAACTTAAGTTAAAAATAATCATAGTAACTTTCACTCAGTATTTTTGAAAACAATAGTTTTAGATGAATAAAAATTTAATGAAATGAACCTAAGACTAAGATTTTTAAAATCTTTTAGTTTTCCAGACACATAACAAGTATAGGTTTTTTTCCATAAAAGAAAAAATAAATCAGACATTGGATTTTATGTAATTATTTTTATTTCCTATAATCGTTATTATCTATAATTTGAAAATAACATTAATAACTATAAAACACAGATACTGCATCAATGTATGAGTCAGATTTCTCTCAAGAAACAGAACTAGTAGTATATATTAAGAAATTTAAGGAATCGTGGGTAGGTGAGACCAAAATTCATGGCAAACTGTCAGGTTGGAGATTTAGGTAAGAGCTGATATTGCAGTAATGAGTCTGAAACTGGAAACTGCAGCAGAATTTCTATTTTGCAGTGTAGAGGTCGAATTCCTTTTTCAAGAAACCTCCATTATTGCTCTTAAGTCCTCAGTTGATTGGATGATTTATGGAGGGTAATATGCTTTACTTAAAGTCAACTGATTGTAAATGTTAATCATGTCTAAAAAATCTTTATAGAGCATTTAGAAAAGGGTTTGATCAAACATTTTGTCACCACAATCTAGTCAAGTTAACACAACATTAACTATCACTATCAGTAACTAAGATTTCACGTGACAGAAGCCCCAAATCAAAATGACTCACATAGTAAGAATACTTATTACTGCACATCAAGGAAATCCAAAGTGACCCCAGTGTTGGTGGAATCAGATTCTTTCTGTCCTTTAAATGTGGTATTTTCCATGCTGACTTTATTCTCAAGCCTACAGTAAGATAGCTACAGCTCTTTGAAGCCTGGAATCCCAGGGACAGAAGAGAAAGACTATTTCTTCTTATCTCTTGTTTAAGATTAAGAAATGCTTTTCCAAAAATCCCACCATCAAACTTCCCCTCACACCTCAATAGACAGAATCAGATCACATGTTCCTTTCTAGTCTACACTCTCAAGAGGAACCCTGGAACTCAGCCTTGCTTAGACTAATCATTTGATGAGAAATAGACATTTTGGAGTCAACTGCAATATCTGCCAGAACCAATTATTTTACCTATATCTTCATATTTCCATGAGGTTAGGCCTATTGTATTTGCAGAGTCTGCTATTGATCAAAGAAAGTTCCTGGTAACTGCAGAGATATGCATCTCAAATCTTGTACTTCCTCCTACTTACTGAGCATTTTTACCAGGAAGTGACATAGCTTCCTGAAATTCAACATTCGTAAGACAAGCTCATAATCTCCCTCTCTAGTCTATTATAAATTTTATTTAGTGATTAGAACAGTCATACACTCATTCTACAGAGAAAACTTACAGTCCACATAGGTAACCTATTTTCTCATACCTACATCCAAAATTTAGGTTGTTCTAGCCTGAACTCTTGGCATAGACTCCTTTTCTCCATGCCATTGTCACTTCACTGATATAGGCCTTTTTATTCAAAACTCTAAATAGGCATGGCTTTTCCAGCTTTTGCCCTACCAAACACCCTCCACCTTTGAAGCATACTGCTGACAAAGCTCTTTTCTAAAATTCAAATATGGTTATTATGATAACCTGCTCAGAACTCTTGGCTCTTAAGAAAATGGTAGGCAGGACTTGTGAAACCTCAACAGCAGGATGCTTGTTCTGGGTATTAATAAAATACTGAAGACCATCCAGGCCTTTAGCTGACACTAGATTTGTGTGCCATCTGCTGTGACTTTTCTATAAACAACATGTGTCAGCCTTAGTACATACAGAAGTGAGCTGAAAGGGAGCTGCCTCAGAATTATAAAGTCAAGTGCTTTAATTAGTAAACACAGCTAAAGCAATGATTTAATTATTGGAAAGAAAATCCATCAAAAATTACACAGTCTTTTTACACACAGAAAAGGCCCAAAAAGTAAGGGGAAAAAAATTCAAGAGATATAGCAGACCATACTCAAATGTTGGAATTGTCAGACAGGAATTAAAATATCTCTGATTTATAAGCTAAAAATCTAGGAGAAAATGTATACAACAGGTACAAAGAGATGGAGAATTTTAGCATAGAAATGGAAATGATAAAGTGGCAAAGGGAAGAGCTAGAAACATATATGAAGAATTCGTTTACTCAATAAAGATATATTTTAAAAAAAGAGAATTCGTTTAATGGGCTCATCTGAAAATTTATACATAGTTATGCAGTTAAGTAAAAAAAATCTGTGAACTTGAGGATATATTATTATAAATGTCAAATTAAAATACAAAGAGACAACTAGTTTAAAACTAATACATGAAATAGGATGTCCAACAGCTGCAGGGCAAGGTGAATGCTGTAACACACATGCATTTAGAGTCTGAGAAGGATAAGAGAGCGAGAATAGTATAAAATAAATATTTGAAGATATCCAAAATAAAGAAATTAAAATGCCAACATTTTAAATTCAGTTACAATAATTAAAGCCTCTTAAATGTTAAAATCAAAAGAACTTAAAGTCCTTCTTATAAGTTAAAGCCCAAAGTAAAAAATGCTTTAGAATCAATAGCAGAAAGATATTCAAGGAAAATCCCCAATCATTGAAAATTAAATAACAAATTTATAAATAACTTACAGGTTAAAGAGTTAGGTAGTACAAAAAACCCCCAAAAACTTGTAAAATATTTTGAATTAAATGAAAAAAACATTCAAAATTTGCGGAATGCTGCAAAAGTAGTGTTTAGAAGAATGTTTAGCTCAGAATATAAAACAAGAGTTTTACATCAATAAGCTAAACTTCCTTCTTAAGAAACTAGAGAAAGAAGAGCAAACTGAACCCAAAACATGAAGAAATTAGAAAATAATGAGTAGGAAGCATAAAATTGAAAACAAGAAAAACAAAAGAAAAATAATCACTTAGACTAAATTTGGCTGATTCTTGGAAAGGATCAATAAAATCAGTAAACGTTTGTCCAGACGCATTGAGTGAAATGGGAAGATGACACATATTATCAATATTAGAAAGACAGAAGGGACATATTTACAGATCCTGCAGATAGGAAAGCAAATAAAAGGAATATTATGAACTTTACACCAGTCACCAGTTTAATAACCATTGAAATGGACAAATTTCTCATAAGATGCAAATTTACTCAAACTGGCTGAAGAAGAAAAGGTAATTTGAAAACTTCTTTTGAATTGAATTGCTGTCTAGTAATCAGTCCCCTTAAGTCTCCTCTGTGGTCTCCTGCAACACTAAGTACTAGACCTGCTCTTATGATTTTCCCCAGGATGTTTACTTTTGGGATTGGAGTCTGGCATGTGCTTTAAATTTGGCTACTATGGGTCCTTAATTGGGAAAAAACCTGACCTTTTTTTTTAAGCTTTGGGCACTTTATTTATTTATTTATTTATTTATTTATTTATTTATTTATTTATTTATATATTTATCTTTACTGATTTCAGAGAGAGGAAGGGAGAGGGGGAGAGAGAGAGAGAGAGAGAGAGAGAGAGAGAGAGAGAGAGAGAGAGAGAGAGAGAGAGAGAGAGACTCAGACTCCAGTGATGAGGGATGGAGCCTGCATCCCGGGCACGTGCCCTGACCGGAATCAAACTGGGATCTCCTGGATCAGGTTGTTGATGATCTGAGCCACGAGGCCGGGCAAGCCTTGGACACTAAAAAGTGAACAGTGTATATCAGATTTGGCACTGATCTAATTAAACTTCTGAGACCGTAAAGGATCCGTCCCAATCTAGTGAGAGGCATCCAGGCTGCCCTGTTGCAGGCACAGCTCCACCAGGTGCTGAGGGAATTTCTGGGGGAGAGTTACTGCCTGAGAAAATGGTGGGTAAGGGCACATTTAGGTGTGAGGGGTTTTTGTACTTAGTGTGCTTTGTAAGATTAGTAGCCGTATTACAAAGTATGTTGTAGTGATGTTTAAATGTGTGCTTTAATAAGATAATATTTAATTTAATAAGTATTTAATGTAACAAGAGAGTGTTTCAATATGTGAGAGACTCCTACAAATAGCACATTTCCCCAAGATCAGAAGTGCCATGTAACCAGCAATGATGAACTGTTCTGCCTTCTTGCACTGTTATGAGTCTTGCATATTCCATTTATTAGGTAGTTAACTGGTTTAAATAATTAATACATTTATTTGTGAATAACTTCTACCAATATTTTTAAGTGCTGTTAGGTGCTGTGTACTAGAACTAAAGCTAAGAGTAGGGAAAGAGCCTCCTCTGTTATCATGGAGCTGAGAGCTACCCCTTCATCCACTCTGGGAGAGGAGGCAAAATACAACTATAGAAGGAAAGTTAAAGAATTTGTGGCGTTCTGAAAATTTATGTACAACGTTCATTCTAAGCTTTTTTATTCATTTGGCATATTTTTAGATAGGATCCTCTTTTTTTCTTGCAAAATCATCAAAAGTAGAGAGGAAGCTACACATTTAAAAAAATACTCGAATTCAATTTTCCATTTCCTACATTAGATTTAAATATTCAACAATAATTTTGTGTATTCTACTAAACATTTAAAATTTAAAAATTATAATTTTGTAATCACATAACAATGAGAAACTGCTTACTTTCTAACTTTTCTATGTAAATATATATCTTAGAACTATTTCCTTGTCAATTTACACAGCATTAATTCTTTTATTTTATAACTGCTGTCCACTATATCACAGTATATTTATACAACAGTCCTTTTAATTCTTTTCAGAGTAGTCATTTAATGTTTTCCCAAAGTCTTACTATAACAAGTAATGCCGCAGAGAGTAGCTTTAAGAACTCTGCGCACATTTTAAGTAGTGGTTTTGGATAAATGCCTAGTAAAGGACTTGCTAGATCAAATCATATGTTCACTTTTGTGGGAAATGAGTTGTTGTTCAGTGGCTATAAAATTTCAGTTATGCTAGATGAACAAGTTCTAGAGACCTGCTCTACAGCAAGGAGTGTAGACCTCATGGTGTGTTCTTTAAAAACAAATACAAATACACACAGAAACAAAGGGTCTTAAAGAAACTTTGGGAGGCATTGGATATGTTTATTTCTTTGATTATGGTGATGGTATCATTTGTGCTTGCATCTGTCCAAACTCATGAAAATGTAAACAGTAAACACTTGCAATTCTTTGTACATCAGCTATACCTCACCTAAGTTGTTAAAATTGTTTTGCTAAAGGGAGTAAGTTGCTAATCAGAAAATTGGTGTTACTTTAAAATCTTTGCTAGCAATTCATGAAATTATGCAGTTCCCACAACTATTTTCCATATGAAATTTTATCACATGACAAATATAAATAGCCAAGTGACGAGGGAAAATTATGTACCATATTTTGTTAGAATATGCACTTGACTGATAATTACTGAGTTTGAATATCTTTTCACACACTTACTGGACATTAGTATTTCCTGAGTGTTTATTCTGTAAATTTGTTTTCATACTCAGTGTTCGTTCTCTTTCTTATTATATCATAAGCAATTATTTCACATGGTAAGCCATTTATGTTCTTCAGAAAGAGGTAAAAATCAATCCAAGTCCTTCAAGTGAGGGTAAAACAACAGCTAACATGATGTAAGTGTCCTCTTTGTACATACCCACACAAGATAAAAAGGATCATTTTATATATGTAGATTTCTCAAGAGCCTTTTCTTTTATCTAAACGTAACATCTGGTCTTTATCAATTACCATACAAAATCAAACTTTTAAAATGGCAATGTATTCATCTCTTGTATGGATGCGTGTAATTTATTTAACTGATGTCCTATGAGTGGACATTTAGCATGTTGACATTTATTATAAGCAAGATTGCATTGATAATCGTTACGTGTGTGTGCATATATTTGTGTACATACACACACATACACACACATACACACCACCCTTTATCCATTAACATCTTAGAACATGTTCATTGACGCGAAAGAGCTGGGGCAAATGATATGCATATTTTAAACATTGATACATATTGTAGAATTGCCCCTGACAAGGCTGCACAAATTTACAGATTATTAGAGAACTGGTTTTCAATAGCAGTAACAAATCCTGGAATTAAAGAGTTTATTTTTTCTTACTTATTGATCAAATAGATGGCAAAATGTATTTTATTATTGCTTATATTTGAATTGACTTCTGCCCAGAGAAGTGAACATTTAAAGAAGTTCAGTGAATTTTAGAAAGTAATACACTTAAGTAGCAAGATTGTAGTGTTTAGACTAAAGAAAAGACAAATGCTTCACATTATGGGATATTAAGAGAGAAGTTAAATTGCTTCAACACAAAATTTCAGTGTTTGAAAATGACCATATTTAACTTTGTCTTTGTGCTTTGACTGAGTACCCTGTAAGAACTGCTGTTTTCAAGAAGGAAATATGAATTTAAAATATATTTTGTATGCTTGTGAAATTTCAATGCATGTGATAAATTCCAGGAATTCGATGTGTTCTTAGATTTTCCTTTCTGTGCCTTATTATCAATAGATTGTCGTAGAATCTCTACAGACATTGATCAATTTAGTCTTGGCTTATGCTTTATTTCTATTAAATTATGTGTTACATCCAAACGTTAGAACTTAAGATGCCTTTCTAAACAATTTCCTCAATTGTGCTGTCACAAATCTCCTTATGCGATGAACTTGGAGAGATTCACATTCATTTACAATTGCCAACATTCTTATTTTGGCTTATATTCATACATCTTTGGCTTCAGTCTCTTTCCTTATTTTTAGTAAAACAAATTCCTACAAAATTAGAGGAATAGAGGATAGGTACTTACTTTATTTATATTAATTCTGCTGCTTTTAGTCCCAGTTGCTTTCCCAGGCTCCTTAAAGCTTGCCTCCTATTTGGCAACAGGTTCAAAAAAAATCTTAGTTCCTGAGACAATCTCAAATGGGATTCAATGGGATTATCCACCCTCACGCCCACCCCCACTCACCCCATACACACCAAATAAAATGAAAAGAGAAGGACTTTAAGTCAATTCACTGTGTCTGGATGTAGATTCCCACTGCTATGGTTTTGTTTCACTGTTGCTTATGTCTCCCCGCTGCCAATCATTCAACGGCCCCCCTTGATCTTTTCTTCTGGTTTGTTGATGTGGTCAGATGGGTATAATTTTAGCTTAGTTCCTACTCTAAATGACTACCGACCTGCTTTGTATAATTATGGGTGCTCTAGCATACACTTTAAGTGATTCTATTTTTTATATTTTAAAATAGTTTTGTTATAAACTGAGATGATATCTTATTTGTGATTACAAATGAGGTTGTATTTTAAGCAGTTGGAATATCCTTAGCAAATTAATTCTCTGACTCTCTCATTCATCTAACCCCAGCCATTTCTGTGAACTTTCCCAAGGGTTCCATTGCACTTTGCCCCTGGTCTTTAGAGGATGCTTTGCTCCAGGTGATAATTGCTTGGCTTCCTACAAGGCTGTGTCCCTTTGAAGTCAGATGCTATGGCATACAAACCTGAATGGCTAACCCTGGCAATTGGGGTCTCAGTAGGTGCTGGGAAAATGAGCAGTGAATAACATAAATTATAACCTCTCATTCCCTTCAGGGTGAGGAAGATTTTTTTTCTAACATTTTCAGTGCTTTACTCAATTTCAAATGGAAAGGCACTTCCTTATTTAAATATATAGCACTGCAGTATAAATAGATAAGAAGAGAATAAATATTTGCAACACAATGGATAGCCTAGATGGGCGTCAGAAAATAGAATATATAATTCTTAAATAAGTGATTTATGTGGTGATTTGAAATATGTACTCAAGAGATAGAGGAATGAAAGCCTCTATTATAGAGCTATTAATTTCTCAATTATGTGGCCAATTGTAAATTCATTTTTCACCTTCACTGATCTAATTGAATATAGAATTCTTTGAAAAACAGGATTATGTGATTACTCTCTCAATTAATACATTTTTACAAAGATACTTTAAATATTACACCATCACTTAAGAGGAAATTAGATCCTTTCATGAGAAAATTGCAAAATGGTATTGCAGGGCCATTTTCATTGTTAATTTATTACATGATAATTTGGGGGCTACTGACAAGATGCTTTTTGTGATTGGACCAGAATATGATCTTTAAGTTTTAATTCACGCTCTTGCAGTTTTGAAAACAGAATTGTGATCTGTATTTTCACTGAGTATATACAGTTTTTGCTTAATGTAAAAACTTAAAAATGCACTAGAAGGTTTTCTGTTGTTTTGCCTCTAGAGATAACTGCTGTCATTTGAAATTCAGCTCTTAGACTTTGGCAATTAGATATGTAATACATATGATATCATTCTATATATTTGGAGTATTGACATTTTTTTTCCTTTAATCAAGGGCAATTCTCAGTGTCAACAGACATATATCTACCTCGTAATTCCAATGGCTACTAAATATTCCATTTGATGAAGCACTAAATTCCCAGACAGCTCCCAGGTCTTGAAGGCATATGCTGTTTTGAATTTTTTACTTTTTAAATTAGGTTGCATCACATATCCTTAAAAGTACTTTCCCTTAGGAAAACATTCTGAAAATGATATTGTGAAATCAAAGCATCTGCACATTTCAAAATTTTATACATCCCTTGATTACTGTCTAGATAGGTCTTGCATTTGACATATTTCTCCAAGGAGGAGCAACTCAAAATTCAGACCTGCAAGCATTGCAACTAGCATAATACATGTAGACAAAATTTCCTTTTGAACATTTAATGTTTACTTAGAAATAACTGAATTTTACTACAGTACAGGTTACCTCTAATTTACATGGTATTTTTGAAAAGTTGCTCTTTTGGGAGGAAGGGGTGAATTTCATAATTAATTTCCTCATATAATGCAGTTAAACTAATATTTTCTGCTTATGTTTTCATATCATTCCACAAAACCTATTTTTATAAATAATAAATATAAACCAGTATATTCAACATACTTGACAGAATTTCGCAGAAGTGAGTAGTATGAGGTGGATAAATCTCTTTTTCTATTGCTAGTCCTGGTAACATCTATTTTAAATGAACAACTTCCTAGATTTATTTCTCTAGTTCTTTCTTTTATTCTGTTTCTTCTCTTCCAACACTCCAAATACTACAGCCAGGTTCATGCTCAAAATATACTTTCCTGTTTGTTGACCCTAAAGCAGTGGCTAATTTGTTGATGTCAACTTGCTGATGGAGGGAAAGCAAGGCACTTTAACTCATGTCCGCTACAGAGTAAATGACTTATACCAGACAGTCTGTTCAGAGAGTTGTTTTTGACAGTAAGTGACATAAATGTATATAGGAACTATAACAAACTGAAGCATGTTGAATTGTGTCACATAATAAATCATTTTAGACAATTTGAGTAAATTTATTTTTAATATTTTTAAATTAAGGGATAACAAGCCTGCAATAGAACATATTCAGTATGCTAATCTGAAGTGTACAGTTCAATTTTATAAATGAACACAGGTTTAACCACTAGCCAGGTTAAGATATAGAACATATCTTGGGCCACATAGGAGTCCCCAGTGCACTCTCTCAGTCTCTACAACACACACATGCCCACTTACATTCATACATACCTTGACAGGAACTGCTGTTTTGACATTCTGATTTCCATATTCCATTAGGTTTGGTTGTTCTTAACTGTTTTTGTTGTGTAAATATTTCATTTATCTCTTGATGGATGTTTGAGTCATTTAGTTTGGGCTGATAATGGCACTACTGCTATGAGTACGTGTCCTTATGTAGATAGATACACCCATTCAGGGATATGTCCTTGTGTACACAGACATACTCATTCATGTACACACCTTGTGTAGATAGATGCACTAATTCACGTGCATGTCCTTGTGTAGATAGATGCACTAATTCAAGTGCACGTCCTTGTGTAGATGGATGCACTAATTTACGTGCACGTCCTTGTGTAGATGGATGCACTAATTCACGTGCACGTCCTTGTGTAGATGGATGCACTAATTCACGTGCACGTCCTTGTGTAGATGGATGCACTAATTCATGTGCACGTCCTTGTGTAAATAGATACGCCTATTGGGGTACATGTTCTTGTGTAGATAAATACATCCATTCATGCACACGTCCTTGTGTAGGTAGACAAGCCCATTAGATACATGTCCTTGTGTAAATCGATACACTCATTTCTTTAAGAGGGCAATTGCTAGATCATAGAATAAGAGTATGTTTCAGTTATTAGAAACCCTCCAAAGATTTCAAACTTGGTGGTACTGTTTTGCACCCCTACTCGATCTGTAAGGGAGTTTTTACTGCTCTGCATACTCACCACCACTTGACATTGTCATTTTAGCTATTTTGTTGTTGTAGTGCAAATGTGCTTTTTTTCATGAGAAGGGATATAAAAACAAGAGTCATTTATTATAATCATGGAAAATAAAAGATCTCTCAGATTTCCTTAACTATTTAATTTTCTATACACATATATTTTGAGGTTATTATTATATATTCCTGTTTTTTAATCTATTCTAAGATTATTTTTTTACAATTTTACATTTGAATTGGGATTTTTCTTACAGTTAAGGATACTTACTGCTGTGACTAGATAGGTGACTGCCATTTATAATTGTCACAGCTTCTGTGCAATGATAAACTTCGCCCCTGCTGTTCATATTGTCACCTCTTTAGGTGCAGTTAAATAAACTTCATGCCGTGAGTTTAATTGCCTTTTGAAATATATTCCAAAGATTACACTGTGACTTGGTACTAAAGAAAAGTTATTATGTATGGAAAAATGGCACAGAAATAGAGCAGTGGACAAATATTTTTCAGTGACACAGATATTCATTGGAGGAGAAATATCTTCAATTGCCAGTGTTCTTTTTTTGGGCTGCAAAAGTCTCTCTTTGGTATTTTAATTTTTGTCCATGACTGACGTAGATGTAGGGAAAGTGAAAACACTTAGGCTTTCTTGCCACCTTCTCCTGGCCAAGGCCCCAGTTATGTAAACATGATACAGCGTAGTTGTAACAGATGCCTTGTTAGTTGACTCATGTCTCACCCATCAACTGAGAGCCACTATTGTCCTGGTTCCTATAAGACTGGCCCAGGACTTTCAGAGGTGCAGTTTGTCCCCCAGGGGTCCAGTCTGTCCCCCTAGGTGTGAGTTTGTCCCTTGTGTATGCCCGGCTGGCCACCACCAGGCCTGCCACATCCTCTGGCTCCATAGCTCAGGGGTTAGAGCACCGGGCCACAGCAGGAGGCAACCGGTGATCTTTGTCATTACAGAGATAAGTGATAAAACATCTTTGTCTAAATAATTATGAAAGAGCTCTTTGAAGAAGAACAAAATTAAAACTAAATTATTAGGAAACAGTGTCATAGTTTGTCTTAGATTTTTTCCCCTCTTAACATAAGATAACGATGCTCTGTGAAATATATGGAGTCTTAAATTCAATGGACTACAAATTCAATTCTCTGTTCTTTTAAGTTGTTTATGCTTTTTAGTGCTTTGTGCATTTCCCCCCTCTCCTCCCTCAGGAGCAGTTTGGGCTGTTGTCTTGGTAAAGAAATGTGGGCTTTCCATCTGGGAATGAGAGTCTTTCTATTTTCTGGGTAGAGGTCATTTAGCAAGTTGAGGACTGTCCGTAAACAGCATTTATGGAATGAAAAATTGGAGGAAATGGGAAGCCTAATGACAGTCTTTCCCATTTGCTGTTTTTCTGGATTCACCTTGCCCATTTTCCGTAATTGTTTCTGTTACTATCGCACCCTGTTCTTGCTGACTTCACCTATATGTCAGCCATTCTCTTAAGCAGTCAGTACTTAACAACTGTGACGGTCAAACCTCATTTTTGGGCTTGTATTTCCCAGATGCATTTTAAAGTCATATTGCTGTTTTTCTACTTTACAACAGGTCTCATAATTGCGCCCTTCCCACATGGTCTGCATGGCTGGGAACCGCTGTCTGAAATGTTTTTGCTAATGTTTACCTACAACAAATAAGAAACTATTTGCTGTTCATATTGATGTATTATTATTAGACTTTACATCCATAACATAAAAATGATAATAGATTTACATCTATAAATACTTTATTTGTAATTAGGTTAATACCCCTAAAGTAAAAGATTATATGACTAAATAATTTCTGCCAGAGTTGAGTATCTATAACATTGGGAAGTTCACTTAAGTCTCCAGAGCTAAAACAGTCACAGTAAGGCTCTACTCCCCTTACTGGGTTGTTGATTGTGGATAATGGCGTCACCAAAGGAAATAAAGCCAAGAAATATTATGTAACTCAAGGGAGTATAATGATTATATTGGCCTTTACAGTGTTTTTCAAAGACATTAGATCAATTCGTGATTTCTTTTCTTTTTTTGATTCTTCAAGAAAAGTTTGGAGTTTGAAAGAAGAAAACAGCCCCCTCAACACTGCTGAATGCTTTTACACACACCCCGGGCAGTCTTGGGACACAAGTCAGCATGAATCCCCTTCTCTCAGAAACCAGGCAGCTTGTGAAGGGCTATTTTTAGCCTAGTTTTGTGTACATGAGAGAGCTGTCAAGAACAATGTACCTGAATAACACGAGTTCACTAGGGGGAGGAGGGGGCAGATTTCAAAGCAGAGAGAGGCAGGCACAGTGAAAACAGACATTATCCCCAACCTATGCACTAATGAGAAATAACACCTCTGTCATCAGCTTTGTGGAAATTGAAGGGAGGGAAAGGTCTGTCACTCTGGCAGGAAACCTCAAATATGTACCAGGCTTGTGATGCCAAAGCCTGCACTGGATTCATAGAGCGAAATACCTAGACCATCCTGACACAATTGCACAGATAGTTGGCCTAGATTAAACAACCAGAGTTTGGAATCTCTTCTTATAAACAGATTGTAGGACAAAAGCAACCTCCATTCTGAGGTGAAATACACTCAAAATGGGAGGTAGATGGTACTTGCTGTGGAGGCTTGATGGAGGTATTGCTGCAGAGATGCTGGACCTGGGAATATTGCCCCTTGGACAGTTGTAATTATAATTAGTAACTGGTGAAATTTATTGATCACTGTGTATGTCCCAGATTTTGCTAAAAGCTGTTTCAATGTTTTATGTTATTTAATCCTCACAATTCTATGATCATCATGATTTTCGTGCTTCGAGTCCCTTTTATAGATGAATAACTGAGCTTCAGGGCAGTAAGTGAATTTCTTAAGACCACACAGCACAGCAAACAATAGAATGCGGTTCCAATCCTGAAAAGTCTAACTCCCGAGACAGGGCCCTTAACCCTGTGTCAGACAGCTTCTGCTTCCTCACTTCCCACACCAAGTCTGTCCGCATCTGATAACTTTAGCATACAACCTACAATCGTTCTTTTCTTGGTATTTCTATGAACTCTAAGGGCTCATGATTATTTGGATGCAGTTCTCACCAAGGCAAGCGAGGGATGCGGGGAGAAACCTCCACGACCACCACACCAGTGCCCTTGTGGGCTGTGTGCTGAAGAGTAGCACCCATTAAGGGCACTGTGTCCCTGCCACCCCAGTGTTGACCAGCAGCGCAGTGGGCCAAACGGTGGGAGAAGATACAACAGACAGAAAAGGTTGTAGGGTAAGTGGACATCTTGGGAATGCTCTTGAAACAAGCTGCCCCCACCCCCACCAGTGACTGCAAGAGACAAGTAAGTAACTTTACATGGCTTGAAAGTTTCCTAATTAAAAAAAAAATCAAGACAAAGAACATGGCAAACTACCAAAAATATAATCAGCCATGTACTCTAGATTTTACCTCTTCAGTTTAAATTTCCTTGGTAGCTTATGGACCAAACTGACATATAATGTATATGTAATTAAAAACAATTTTTTTTGGCCCGGCTGGGTGTGGCTCAGTGGTTGAGCATCGACCTAGGATCCAGGCGATCCGAGTTTGATTCCTGGTCAGGGCACATGCCCGGGTTGCGGGCTCGATCCCCAGTTGGAGGCGTGCAGGAAGCAGCCAATCAATGACTCTCTCATCATCGATGTTTCTCTCTCTCTCTCCCTCTCCCTTCCTGTCTCTGAAATCAATAAAGATATATTTAAAAAACAAAAAGCCAATTTTTTTCAGTTCTTAATAATCACCAGGACAAAAATACATAGCAGAATACCAAGTTTGTTCTTAAATTTCACACCTTGTAACGCACTCTGCTTCCCTCCAGCAGCTTAGCAAGAGATTTTCACCCATTTCCTTCTGCATGTGAAGCTTATTCAGTTAACAAAAGCTACTCTTAAACTTGACAATCCACAAAAGGGCATTACAAGACTGAGATCCTGTGTGTGAGAGTGTTTCAACTTGTCTGAAAAAAGGATGAATTTCTTGGCTGCCGTAGGTGTACTCAGGAACTATCACTTTTCTTGGCTGTTAAATGTGTCTAACTGATTTGTGTCACCAGTGTTAAGTCATCCAAAGTCATAACAAAGATCATAGCGCATGGCATGCCTGGGAGATATTTTTAACCTGACACCCCCACCCCGGGGGGAACAATCCTATAACAGGGGCCTGTTCGTACAAAGTTTTCAGCAGGCCCCTGATACCAGTAAGGTCACAGCTTTTCATTTTAGATTTTGTATAATTTTCAGTTGGAAGGATTTTGATTCCTAATTTACAGGATCCCCAGGAATGTTACTTAGGTTGTCTTTTAGATTTTTTTCTCCAGTGACTCATTCAGGTCCTTTGTAACCTGTGATGTGCTTCTTTATGTACTGTGTAACTTTTAGGTTATAGAAATAGTATTTCATAGGCACAACTTCCTGCATCGATTCATGTCTATGTTTACTCTCCTATTAATTTGTTATTTCTAACATTGTACTCTTAATTGGTGGTGAGAGATTGCCTAAATTCAAGGGTTAGATATTAACTACATGGGTATTATCTAGGTAAACTAAACCTCCCCTCAGTTTCTTTTCGATGCTAAAAGCAGCTGTGATATTAAACTTCCTTTGGGTTATCATCTAAGGATATTACAAAGCTAACATAGTTATTAAGCCAACTCAGATATTATATATTGATGTTGGCAAGAGCCAGACTCTTCTTTTTCATTTTTCTTCTTTTTTTATTTTTATTTTTTATTCACTGATCCTTAGAGAGAGGGGGAAGGAGAGATTCATTTGTTTCTTCTTGTATGGTCCTGACAAGGGATCACATCCACAACCTTAGCATACTGGAATGACACTAACCAACTGAGCTAATGAATCAGTCACTGGTCTGGGATAATCAGGATTCAACAGTAAACCAAGAGATGAAAATGCTTGCCTTCACAGAGTTGTGATAGAAATTGGCTTTTCTATACGTAAAAGGACTGTGTTAAATGTTTGTAATATGCCTGACCATAGGCAAATATTGAGAAATAATATAATCAAAATTTTGGAGGGAAACAAAAATAATCTAATCAGACTCATGGAGATTATAGAAGCTATCAAGAAATAACATTACTGATCTAAGAGTATCACGGCGTGGCAGATTTATAGCTATCCATATTGGGAATATATTTGTTTTTTGTTAAAAATCAATTTTATTGATAGTTGGGTTGCATGTCCATTTTTAAAGTTGCTGTAAAACAAAGGAATAATATAACGACTGCTGGATAATATTTTGAAATACTGTTCAACAGTTTTGCATTCTCAGTATTTAATTTTAGCCCATGAAACTTCTTCTGTTATTAGATAATAGAGTTGCAGGTTTCTACGAAAGTGCTGACTACCTAAATCCTGCACCAAATTTATGGCAGAGGATGCATATGACTTTGGGTTTACCTTCTTGCAGCACTGCCTGGGGAATGTATTTAGGTAGCATGGCTGAGATGTCAGCTGGTTCATATGGCACCAAGGGAACTGTATCTAGATATAAAAATTACTAATGAGACTTAATGGATAGTTTGGTAGCTGTATTACCTTGTGACCAAGGATGGTTTTATGTGTGTGTTTGGGGCGTGCACCCGGTATTTTTCACAAGCTTCTGATGAAACTACTACTTAGACGTGTGCTCTTTTTCTGCTCTGCATCTTTTACAGTTAACTAAAATGATGTGTTGAGCGTATTGTCTCACATAAAACCTTTTTGATAATTTCAAACTAAGGTCCAATGGCTAATGTCACGTACCTTGCAAGAATCTGCCCCCCAACTTTACCCCATCTAACCAGAGCCATTTTATCTGATCTAGGAAAATAAGCTATTACAAAGCAAATAAAAAATAGCAGATGGTATCTGCAATAAGAATACCATTGGATATGAGAATTAAAATCTGACTAATCACAAAAATTCTCCACAAACACCAATCACACACAAAAAAGGAAAATTTTCATACACTCTCTGAACCACAGTTAATTATCCTTAAATAAGCAATTGCAGGCATGATAAAATCCCCTATTCAGAAGTGTTAAAAAAACTAGGAAATAAATGAACAAAAACAAAATAAAATATCAGGAAAACATTAAATGAAAATTAAACAAACAAAGAAAAAAAATTGAAGAAAAAATTATTTTTAAAATGGAAGAAAAATGAGGAAAATATATTACTTTGGACAAAAATACAAAATTACTAAAGGGAAATTAGATTTCACCAAAAGTATAATAATGGAACTGAAAAAATAATAAAGGAAATAAATATTTTTAAAGATTTAAAATGGATCAGAAAAGAAATACTATCTCTAGAAGACAGGACAAAAATCCATTATATTTTTAACAGAACGTTGAAAAAGAAAAAAATAATGCTACATTAGAATATTTAATACTATAATCCAAAAATCATTTCTGGAAATAAAAGAAGACTTGACTTTATTTTTTAAAGGTCACCATGTACCTAGAAAAATTGACCTAGAGCCTTCAAAATCAATTCATCCTCTGATAAAGTGGTGATGTTAATAATAAATGAAAATACTCAAGGCCTTAGGCAGCTACAATGGAATGAATATCTAGTTGGCATTGGACTTAAACATAAAAGTCAGAGAGACTTCAGCATTTTCAGTAAAATAAAGGAAAGAAAGTGTGAAAAGAGATTTTATATCCAGCCAACCTCTAATTCAAAATTCAAGGCTAAAAAAGTTTTCAATATCCAAAAATCAAGGAATGTGGATTTATGAAAAATACTAGATAATTCACTAGGGGATTGGTTTATCCAAGAAAGATTTAAAGGGGGTAATTTCCAAAAGGATTGCTGGGAGGAACTGAATATATATAATTATAAATCTCATACTTAAACATGAATTCATGTGTGGAAAGACAATATGTAAAACCACACAGAGATATTATAACGTAAAAACTATGATGAGTAGGGTAAACAGAAAGAAAAGTTAATATAAATGTATTCATTGTCACTGTGTTAGTTAAGTGCAGTCAAATAAATCCCATGAGACTGAAGCACAACATTAGACACCTTAATAAGGGAAAGCAGCTGAAGGCCTTGTACCTATATTAGTATCTATGCAGAAATCACTGGAGCAAAGTACAGATATCCCTGAAGATGCAAAAGAAAGCAGAGTAAGTAAATTTGAGTCTGCATGGATAAAACAATCACCTGAACAAAAAGTATCCTCTTGTAGCAAGAACAATGAAATCGAGTATAGAAATGAATGTCTATGGGATTCATTCAAGTGTTAAAAAACACAGAAATTTCAAATTACCCTGCAAAATACAACCTCCAAAATGCTGTATGAGACAACCCTAAAATGAAGGGAATCAGAAAGGTAAAAAGAATAAGAGAATTTGAAAAAAGAAAAGAAAACTGAAAATAATCAGAAAGGAAGGGTTTTATTTCTCGTATCAGGAAAAATTCAGAATTCAGACTGACCCACATTAAATGTTTGGGCTTCCCAAAGGAAGAGTAAGCTTTGTCTCTTGTACTTTATTGACAGGAGGTACCTTTGCAACTTGGAAGGTTGTTCTCTTACCCTCCCATGGGGCCCTGTCTCCTTGATGAATACATTCCAAAGGGTCCTTGAGAAAGACATTTCTGAGATGTAGAAGATTTATCGCTGAAAGGGGAAGAGAAAGACTTTATAATTACAATTTTTCTAAAGTACTAAGGGAAGGGAGGTCAAGGGGAGGGGAACATTAAGGCACGCTCAGTTACCACTTAGATATGCATCAAACTGATCTGGATAAAGAAAGCAAAGTATTATCCAGGAACCTTTTAAACACAGTCTGACCACTCTCAGTGGGATATATTCTAAGCATGAAAACAATTGCAAAGTAATACTGAATTTTTCTTAGTTGCTTTGTTATTGGTACTGTTCTGGAAGTAGTAGTGATTTTTATACAAATTTGTTTCATTGTAAGATTGTGCAAGTGTGCAGTAGATGGCAGTTGAATTCTGGGATGAGATGAGGCAGTGATAAACGACGTTATTGGGAAAAATAGGGAAGTTTTGATAATGTATCGATGTTAAGTTCCTTGCATGTAATGACTGTATTTCGGTTATGTAAAAGGTTGTCCTTGTCTTTAAACACAAATATTTGTGAAGTGACATGGTCTGCAACATATTCTTAAATTTGCAGAATTGTGAATGAGAGAGAGAAAACATAAATTTGGCAATACTAATAATACTAATAATTAGATAAATCTAGGTAAAATGTCATCCAATTTACTATTCTTTCAATTCCTCTGTATCATTGACATTTTGCAAAACCATAAGTAGAAAAAAAGTAGCCCTACCCCAAAATAAGTTAGGAAGTGAATTATAGACGAAACTGCTGAAATAATTATTCTAAAGTAAAATGACAAAAACAGCTTACATAGAGATTGTTCTTCAAGGTTTAGTAAAATAGAGACATAGCAAAAATGAAATTATAGTCTTTGAGTTGCAAAACTCAAAGGGGGGATAGTGGTCTCAAAGAAAAAGGTTTTCTCTTGCTGGAGAGGATGTTTGATTTTGGAAAACTCCTTTTCGAATTTTCCCTACAGGGTCTGTTACGTAAATGCTGTGCCCCAAAATACAAGTCATATTTTGGATTACCCAACTTTATTAATGCTTGGGCCACCAATGCTAATGTAGATATGTTGCCAGAGGAATTAATGGGCCAGGTTTCTCAGACATGAGTGGGAGTGGGGGTTCTTGGGGCACCACTGAAATAAGCATTTTCAGAAGCCCCCACAGGAGAATGAGATGTGGTAAAGGCTTTATTTGCATGGGTTGTGTAGTCCCGTGGACCCTAAGCCAGTCCTGAAAGAGGTGTAGCTGGGGCACCAGCAGAGCCAAAAGGAGGGTCAGTGTCCAGAGCTTCCTTTCCATGTTGCAGCCAGGCCTAGTTCAGCATTCAGGCTAATTAAAGCCCATCAGTCCATTGTGTGGGTCCCACATGGCTGTGAGCCACATGGGTGAATGCAGGGGAGCACACCCCCTGCTCAGGAGTGCAGGCAAGCTGGAGAACAAGAGCCAAGAGAGCAAAAGCCAAGAGAGCTCCGTCCTTTGTCTAGGAGTTTAAATATTCAGGTTTCTCTCCCTTGCAGTGGCCATGCCTGTTCTGCCCAATGACTCACTCCCAGGTGTGACTGACAGTAAAGCACCTTCCCACATCACTCAGACCTTATGGGGCATGTGTCCAAATTGTCTTTGTCCAGTCCTTTCCCCCAACAGTCAGTGGGGAACAGACTTGGAGAGTGTTAAATTATCGAAGCTGTATAAATGGCATGCCTATGTTATCTAGTCTTCCCTTTGCTCCTTTCCTAGGCAATTTCTTATTAACATTGGGACTCTATTGCTTTTCCAAGCAGAATAATATGGTATATCTCCCTTACTTTCTCCTTCCACGTTAAAAAAAATTTCTGGCATGTTCATGAATTGCTCCTATCAGATGGGGGAGGGGAGGGTACCAGCATGGAGTTTGTAACCCAAGCTTTGGCCAGTTAAATACCATGTTCAATTAAATACCATGTTTAAGGACATTATTACCCTGGTAACTGGGGACTTGGGATGCCTTGGTTTGTTGAAGTTTTATTAAAAAATTTTTAATTTATTTTAAGTGTACTATATTTGATTTACATTCTGATTTTCCCAATGGTTAAACCTATGTTAAAAATCATGAATAAAAAATTAGATTTAAATAATTCTTAAAGTGATTAGCTATCAAAAAAACTTAAATAAGAGAAGGCTTTTAGATAATTCTGTATTCCAACTTCAGATTTATACAAGATGAATTGAGGAATCAAATTCAAAGAAAATATATTTAAATAAAGATTACATTGAGTAACCAAGGAAAATAACTAACTTACATTGTATAAATGGACACCTTGAATATTTCACATAAGGCTTCTTTAAGACAAGATAATATGAAAAGGAGAAAGAGCTAAATGCAAATAGATCATCTATATGTTCTCATGGAGGAATTATGTACAACAGTGTAATATATCAAGTTCAAAATGTCTGTCAGTTTCAAGCAGAAATCACCCACTAGCTGTTAACAACCCATGGAGACCTGTCAAATGAATTCAAAGTAATTTTAATATTATGTTGATTCAAGTTCCTTTCAAATTTGTATATTCTGTTCTTTGCTGCTCCTAATTTATTTTATGGATTTTTAATGTGGATTATTAACTATTTTTCTTGGCAAATGGTTTCCTTTTGCTCACATTCCACTGTTTCAGCATTAATTTTAAGCTCTTGGTTTATTGATTTATTGCTTCATATTTTTATTACACTGTATTTAAAAAACACTTAAGGGAGTTTTCTTCTGCTTCTTGGGGTGACTTTCACTCTTGGTTATTTATCAGACATTTACATTCTATGTCCCTTTTAAAAATAGGTACACACGCATATAAGCATGTTGGTATAGGGGCATGTAATTTATCATAAGGTTACAGGGCTGATTGCCACCATTTCTGTATATTAGATAATGCTTAGTTTGGGCAGCTCATTGTAGACCTTCTATTTCATTCTGATATAGTTTGAGTGAATTCCATTTAACAGCTTTACCATCTTAACTTTATTTTCTTTCCCTTTATTAATTCAATTGTTCATTAACCAGAATGGATTTGAGTGGATACCTACTGTGCTCTGCATGTCAGTCGCTGTCCTAACTCTGGAGAATCAGCGGTGACGTAGAATAAAAAGATAAGTTTAATAGATAATATCTTAGATAGTGAATAAAACAAAGGGAAAAATGAAAAAAGGAAATGAGATTTAAGTGTGGTGGATGTTGTTGAAATAAGGATGACATTATTGAGGATGTCACTTGGGAATACAAACTTCGTATTTCTTAGCTGCAAAGGGGGGGCTAGAAATAGCTTCCTACCTGTAGTGAGAGGGCTCAGCTAAGCTGGGCCTGTCCTGTCTGGGGAAATGGGCCTGGTTCTCTCTTTGGGGATCCCAATAATTGATCTGCCTGAAGGTCTCTCCACCAAGCTCATGTATGTAACATGAGCTCACTTTCCTATCTTACTTAGCACAGAACTCTTGAAACGGGCTTGCTTAGAAACTCTATTGTTAGTAGATTATAAATTAAGCATTCTCCTCTGTGGTGCTTCTTATGCTCTTTAGTATATATTTTTTATTACATTTAAAGCTTTATCTACCTGGAACTTAGTTTTGTGTAAGTTAACAAAACTCAAATTCTGTAATTTTCTTAACTGTATTAAATTAAGACAAAAATGTCCATAGGAAAGAAAATCTTCAAGATGTATAAATATTTGTGACATTTATATATACATTTATTATTTACTTTAAAATATATCTTTATTGATTTCAGAGATAGGAAGGGAGAGGGGGAGAGAGAGAAACGTCAATGATAAGAGAGTCGTCATTGATGGGCTGCCTCCTGCACACCCCCTACTAGGGATCGAGCCTGTAACCCAAGCATTATTCCCTGACTGGGAATCGAACCACAATCTTCTGGATCCTAGGTTGATGCTCAACCATTGAGCCACGCCCGGCTGGGCTATTTGTGACATTTTTAAAGACAAATGGCTTTTTAAAACCATGTCGATGATTCTTACAAATTAATATAAAAAAGATGCCAAGAAAACCAATTAACATATAAAAAAGTGGGCATCCATGAACAGACAGTCCACAAGAGGGAAATATTTATTACATTGAAATACATGAAAAGATGCTATAACTCACCTAATGTAGGAGAAATGACAAACCTACAATGAGATAGCATTTGCTTTTAGCTATCAGATTCGCAGCAATCAAAAACCCTAATAAAACACTTGTTGGTGAAAGTATATAGTATCAGGCATTCTCACATTTGATAGGATTCTAAATTGGTGTGCCACTGGCAGCAGACAGACTCTAAGGTGTCCCTCTTGTTCTCTGCCTTGGGGTAATGTGACCCATGAGTAATCCTCTTGAGTGTGTCACCTGTAATTCTTTCTAACACAGAGACTACAGTAAAGGGGACAGGATGTACATAAGTACATGCATATGATTATATTATATGAGATGTAATGCCCATCTTGCTGAGATATTATCTGGATTGCTGGTTTTGATGATACAAGTGACCATGATTGGGGGCCCACAGTATAAAGAACTGAGGTTGACCTCTAGGAGCTGAGAGTAGCCTTCAGTCAACAGTATGCAAGAAAGTAACGTCCTCTATTCTAAGGTGCAAGATAATGGATTCTGCCAACAACTTGAATGATCTTGGGAAAGGATGCTTCCCCAATTGAGCATTCAGATGAGATCCCAGCCCAAATGACACCTTGATTGCAGTCACAGATAATTAGGCTAAGCCATATCTGGACTTCTGTCCCATAAGAAACTGTGAGAAAATAAATGCACATTGTTTTAAGCTCATACATTTACATTGGTATTTTTGTAATACAGCAGTAAATAAATAATATAGCATCTATACACAAAAATTTGGTGATATTTATAACTGTAGCTATTAATAAATAACTTCATCAAATAGTTTCTATTTAAGGAGTTTATTTTCCTGTTTTATTAAAGATATGTGCAAAGATATATGTACAAAGATAATTCATTGTAGCAAGTTTTTGCAATAGCAATAAGATGGAAAAAACTCTACATGTCCATCAATAAATGTCTAATTAAACAGTGATAAATTATGGTATAATCTAAAGGAGCATTATAAATAATGAAGATAGTACGTATATTTAAAAACCTCCAAGGTAATTCTTCAGTGGAAAAATAAGGTACATAATATTCTGTATAATATGCTAACATCTGTAAAAGGGCAAATGGATACACAGACCTAAAATTGTATATGTATAGATTATCTCTGGAAAAATAAATGGAATTGGTAAAATTGGTTGCCTCTTTGGAATGGCATGAGGGACTGGAAGAGAGGTTTGAGAACTAGAGTTGGGTCTCTATATCCATGGTTCTGCATCTGCAGATTCAACCAACTGTGGAGAAAAAGTATTTTTAAAAATCTCAGAATGTTCCTAAAAGCAAATTTGAACTTTTCACATGAAAGTACTATGTTTAATCCAGGTGAATAAAGTGATGCGTAGGCAGGCATACCCTGCTGTAGCTTGTATGCAAATATAGGTTATATACAAAATGCCTTAGCATTTTGTATAAGGAACTTGAGCATCTGTGGATTTTAGTATCGGAGGGGGTCTTGAATCAATCCCCTACATGTACAGAGTAAACATTATATTTTAGTGTCCACTTTACTTCGTACCTTTTATATTTTTAAGTTATGGGTATATATTTCATGTTCAAATAAATTCTTGTTTTAAAGTAATATAAACTAGAGACAGATTTTAAAAAATAATGAAGTTATCTTACTAAACTTCTTCCTAAAACTATAGCTAGTTAATGTTTTCCAGAATGTATGATTACAGGAATAGGAAACCCTTTGATGGGTAATGCATTTGTGAGATGACAGTCTTGTTGGTTTTTCCATCACTTTTTATTGTGCTTGCTGCATTATACATTTACTCAATAAATAAATATTTGAGCGCTTGCAAGATGCTCTGCTGCTTACCACAGTTTTTTAGATTCTGTGTAGAATTTATACATGTATAAGGTAAATCTCAGTACTTTATAATCTAACAAAGGTAATCAGAGAAGCAGAAACTAGGAAGGCAGTATGTGCTCAGAGACATAAATGTAGCAAACAAGAAGGTTTGTGGGCTCATGTAGGAAGTTCTGTCTCATTTCTGGTATGTTCAGTGTCAAAGAGAATGCATTTAATCTGTTGAGTGTAGATAAAATAGCAAACTTTCAGGTAAATTCAGAAGGCACTTTAAACATGTGGAACAGAGTTAGGCCACTGGTCTGTGGAAAACTGTTAGAGGTTCCTAGGAAGAAGGCACATGATTTCTGGCTAGCAGGCAGCGTACTTGAAGACATGGCATGAAAAAGGAGGGGTTTATTTCGCTCCCCTTTTCCGTGTTCTTAAGATGGAAGCTTAGATCGCTTATTTTAGACCTTCAGTTCTAATGCAAGTATCTAAAATGATAAATTTCCTAAAAATTTCAGCTGAATTCAACATCTTTCTGTAGGTTGCATTTTGTCATTCAAGTTTGTAACATTTTCTAATCCCTTGTTTATGTCTCACCAGCAATGCATTATTTAGAAGTGCGTCTTTGAATGTCCAATTACTTGAGGTTTTTCTAAATATCTTCAATATTTTTGTTCAGAGAGCATATTATTTTAATCCTGATCATTTTTTAAATTATTATTTTGTGGCACACTGTATGGTCTATCTTTGTGGACATAGCATACAAATCTGAAAAGTGAGTGTATTCTACCATCGGGATGGGCAGTGTTTCATAAACATTTCTCCCACATTCCTTTTTCTATATTCAGGAAGAATATCCTACAAACAGTAAAACTCTGGGTAATGATTTTGTTTGTTTGTTTGTTTGTTAAAGTGGATATCAAGATACTCCAAAGTTGTAGAAGAAGCATTAGATAACTTTTTTGCTTGGCACAAGTCTAAATTTTACTGCTGATACCAAATAATTATTTGCTTCAAAACTCTCTTTTAATAGGTCTAAATTATTATTTTTTATTAGAAAAACAGTAAAATTAAGACTTCAATTAAAGTGCTGAAAATGTCAGTCAATCCTATGAGGGTCAAATGAAAAGTGTCCAATACAGGTTCATCATCTTGGCCACCCTTCCTCTCCATTAGTCTTTGCTGAACCACAGCACATTCTCTGGGGAGAACACACACGGGACCAAAAGCAACAGCTAGTGAAACCAGTCTGCTTTCCTCCATGAGATTAAGACATATGTGACATGCCTGAGCAATTTTCTTTATTTTACTGTCCAATTTCAATTTTACAAAGTATATTTTTAATTTTCATCATCATGAAGTTGTGTGTACACTGCAGCTTTTTAGAAATATTTTTTTTCTGTTAAATAATGGCAAAAAATAATCAGCCCATTTTAAATTTACACTTTATAAAATAATATAATTCAAAGCATACACTGAATTTAGATGATGGGAATAATTTAGTCATTCTGATCTCTATAAAATAAAAGTTTTCAGTCTGAGTTGGGCTCTGCATGTATGTGAAGGAAAAGATGATCAGATACCATAAATTAAAGCCACGTTCCAGCAGAACATTCTATTTTCGAATCACATCATATTTCTTTCTGAAATCGGCTTTAGGGTTGTCACTGAATATGTATGTCTACGTAACCCAAATAGCCTCATGATTTAGATGAACAAGAGCTCACTATGGATCACTTTGTTGTTTATTTAATGTTTTATTTTAATCTTAGTTTATTATAACACTCTATAAAATGTAATTTTTCTAACTGTTGTAAATAATGAAAAGTAGTGTGTGTTTGCATTTCACATTCAGATAAGTTACAACTGGAAACTCACTGTGAGACATTCTATGCATATGATAAGTAGAAAATTATTAAAACTCCTTGAAAATTTCAGCTTTAACTTAATATAATCTGAAAATTCTAAATAAGAATGTCCTATGCACAAATTATTTATATTTATTGTAGGGATAGCTCACAAAAATACACTTAGAATGCCAGTAACTATTTTAGCATGATTATTAAATCTTAAAAAAGAGAGAAACATTCAAGCTTACCAATAAAATATTGTATTAAGTTCTGAATAAAAAAAAATATTATATCCAGATGAAAAATTAAGTGCATAAGGTTATATATACTTGTATGTAAACTCATGGGTTAAGTAAGAATCAAATAAGTAGTGAAACACATCCTAGAGCCTATCCCACTTGTAATTTCCTACGTTTTTGTTTTGCTATTCGTGCCCCATTGTCTTGATTACTGGTGTCCACGCAAGCCATGCTTACCCTCCTATTTTCAGTCATCAGCAGAATTCCTTGGGTGCAGCCTTTCCTCAGAAGTTATTCATTTCATTTAAGGGTCTGCTCAAATTCACTTTAGCAGAATGAGCTTCCCTGACAATTCTTTCTAATATATCAACCCATCAATTCTGCCACCTTGTTTTTGAAACCAGCACTTGTAGCCACCTTGCACATTAGGTACGGATTTGCTTAGTCAGTCATCACTGTCCTCCCAAACTAGAAAGTGTGCACTAGGAGAGTCAGGTTTGGTTTGGTTCTCTTGTACCCTAGCACCCTCAGAACCTGGTGAGGTACTCAATAAATACAATAAATACAGAGTTGGGCCAAAGTAAGTTTACAGTTGTTCATGTGGAAAACAATACAAGAATTAATAAATTGTAATACGAGAATAAACTGTATTTCGTGGACTCACAACTGTAAACCTACTTTTGCCACACCCTGTATTGGTTGAATGAATGAATTCAGTTGTAATTGTATGAAGGACAGAATTATTTTCTCTCCCAGTTAGTATTCATTTTACCAGAGGACTATGTATAATTCAACTTTTCCAAACCAGCAACACATCCTCCAGTTCCTGCCATCGCTGCCCTGCTGTTCCCGGTAGGATTTGCACTTGCAGCCCTCTCTGAGCTGCCCTAGAATCTTCCTTCCAGCTGCTCCAGAGTGACTAGTCTTCTTTTCCTCGATAAGTTTCTTCTGTTTCATAGCCACTTGTACTGCACGTGCACTGAGGTTTGATTTTGTCAGTTAGTAAAATCTCCCCAGCCAGCTCAGGCTCTCCTCTATCCCTGCCTGCCGGTTCTGCCGGTTGTTAGAAGGGCCTCCTCACCTCACCCCATCTGCCCTTAGAATCCTCTGCCGCTGTCTCCTCCTGATTTATAGCTTATTCTGACTCTGTGTCAGATTTTTAGTGTGTTTTGAGGTTCTGTGCTTATGCCTTCTCCTCTTAAGTAAATAAATATAATTTATGCCTTACTTTGGTATAGTGCTCCAGAGTTTCAAAGTACTTTTATATAAAGTGTTCTATTTGGTTAAAAGGAACACATTTCATTAACTGAGAAATGGCTCTTGTTATCCCTAATGACAATTCCCCTTGATTTATGCTTCGGGAAAAGGCACCTATTCTCTGACTCTGGGCAAACTATTTGTCCCCTTCTGTAACCTCAGGGAAAACTTCCTAAAGGTATTAGGTCCGTCTTATATTTCCTCAAACATCCCAAAGATTATCTCACCAAATATTGCATGCAAGTACTCAAGTTATGGTTCCTATATCTCCTGAGATAGTGAGTCATATTCTATCCCTCATTTAATTTAACTTACATTGCTTAGACCCTATCATGTACCGGCCCATCTTTAATAATAAGAGACACTAAGGAAATAACAATTACTAAACATACTATATAGTCAAATTGCAGGCTGTTCTATTTACTTTCACTAAAATATATGGGCAATAGTAACTTAACTGATGAGTAGGGATGAAGGAATTAAGTAATTTCAAAGGGCAAGCAGTTCTTAAGCAGTTAATTGAGTCTAATTGTTCTTTTCCACTATGCTAATGAGCCCCCCCTCTGCTCCTGAAGTTCATTCAATCAACACAAAGCTGAATGCCTCACCCTTGCTGAGCTCACAAGCTAAGGAGCTGCCGGAAGAACCAGAAGAGGTGACATATGCAAACTGGCAACCCAGTTGTGGGTGAGAAGTAGCACTGACTTTGGCTTTCAGTCCACCTCTCCTTTGGAAGGAGAAAAGGTGTGAGGACACCTGCCCAGGTGTACTTTGCTCCTTGCGAGGGCTTTAGGGAGAACAGAGCAGGTCTAACTGCCTTGCGGTTCTTGTAAGCTTGGTTCCGCTCATCTGTACTGGTTCCAGATGGGTGCAGCCTGTCATTCCCCTTCAGTGGATAAGTTATGAAAAGCTGTGGGGAAATCTGAAGAACATGAAAACTTAAAATTGAGCTAGTGAGAAAAGGGAAAGGATTCATTTGGGTATTTGCTAGTCCAGAGCAGATTTGTAACAATACTTTGCTTTGCTTTTTTGTCTTGACAAAACAACAGTTGCATCACAGCAAAAGGTTTAGCTAAACTGTTATTGGTGGAGAGTCCTCCACATCCCCACCTGTTGCAGGTGGAAGTGGGTTTCTTGGGGTGCTGCGGGAACAATAATTTTCTGAGGCTCCCACTGGATGTTGAAGTATCATGGAAAACTTTGTTTTTGTGGAATTAAACCCCTGAGTTTCCAAGGTCCTAGCTTTGTCTGTCCCACCATGGAAAAAGTCCCATTTTGTCTCAGCAGAGCTAGGATTAAAGCCAGTGCCAGGAGTTTCCACTCCACATTTGCACAGTCCGGTCCAGTACCTGTCTAGGTTACCTTGTGATCCCAGCTGCAGTCCAATGCGTGTCGGGTCCGCATGGCCATGGGCGATGTGGCTCAAACATGGGTGAGTGCCAGGAAGCAGGAGCAAGGCATCAGGAACAAGAGAGAGAACTCCTTTGCCTGGGGATTATGTATCCCCAAATTTCCATGGGTGTGCTTTGGGGTCCATCCTCCCATCCAGGGCTCTTTGTTCCAGGTTAGACAGACAGACAAGCACCTTCCCTGCATCACCTCAGCTTCACTGTGCACGCGCCCATCTCCCTTCCCCCAGTGATCTGCAGGGACTGGACTGGTGGCTCCCTGGGGGGTGTGAAAGTGCAGCTTCCTGGTGAAGCTGCCAGATGACATGCCTATAATGTCTGGCCTCCCCTTTGCTCTCTTCCTATTTTAATATTTGCTAGCTGGTTATGAGAGTAACACAACCAGTGCGTTGAGTGATATTTCCAGGGAAAATTTTCAATTAAAAGATGCACTTGTTCCCTTCTTCAGTTACCATAAATTTGGGCAGTAGTCACTAAATTGTATCATTTACAGGAAAAAAATCATCAAAAGGGCATTTAAATAGCAAAAAAATATTTTAAATACCCTAAAGTCCAAAAATAAAGGGTTACTACCTTATAAAAGTGTTAGAGCAGCAGTTTGATCAAGATGAAAGAAAGACATTTATGTTCCAGTTTCTTTAACAAGACTATATTTTGTAAGTTACAAGGTTTTGAATAATTTACTTCTTTACAACTCAAATATTCATAAATATATCTGATTAATAAAACTGACTTATTAAGTTAACCCTTTTTTATTTATTCTGTCTTTAGAATATTTTACATAAATAAGTTTAAATATGAGAATCATTTAGCCTCATTTGATTTGTAATTTGAGCTTGCTAATAAATTTCATCAGTTTTTACTTATTGCCCTGTGCTTGGTTTTATGTCAGACCCTGGAAAAAAATAACAGTAAGAAATGTTACCTAAATTCAAAATGCTTGAATTATAGTGTGTGAGAGAGGTGAAAATCAATAGGCAAAATAAACAGTCTTCAATGTATATCAGATATGTTTTAAGTTTTACGTCGGGTGTATTCGAGGTACAGCTATTGAGACCTTATAAAAATCCATTATTAAATAAATACTCTTGGGTCTTAAATTATTGTTACTAGAGTATGTTTAGAGATAGATCTGATATGGGGGCCATTCTCCAATAGCTAACTGGCAAGCAACTTGTGTTGTTATCCAGAGATTCAACCTTGAAAGAACATGGTTGTGAAGACTATAGAGCATGAGTGTTGTTTATTACCAACATGCCATTAACTTGAACTTCACAGCCACTCACTGTTAATATACAGAGAAAGAAGATTCAGAACCCCCATTTCACTAAAATTTAATCCAGAGAGAGACCCCCATGTGGAAAAACTCATTGTAGCAAAGTCTCCCCATCACAGTGAAATAATGAGGTGAAAGCAAAGACAAATGTTATATAAAGGAGAAAAAATAGCATGAAGTTACTGAAAACAATATGAAAAATGGGAGAAGATCGATTCTAGGAGAATTAAAGAGGCCTAATGTCTGTAGGTACCATGGGGTGGGATTAAAATTTTAGTTTTACATTGGTGGATTTTGAATGTTGTGGGGCTTCTGTGACACATAACAGTTGGACATGGTCACAGACAATGTACTAAGTTCTACTTGAGTTGACACGGACTCTGGATCCATACATTCAGAGCACAGGACACGAAATTCTTTACAGCATTTCTACAGAGCCTTAAATCAGCCTTACTTCTTCCAAAGCCATAACTCAGCTTCAGTTCTACCATGGGGTAATAAAAACACTCAAGGAACAATATCATTAAAAAGTGGTGGCACTGTTATTCAAAGAAATACTATTGCAACTATTGATAACGGTGTGGTAGAACATGTCTACTTAGGAATGACAGCACCTAGAAGATGAGAAAAAATTATCAATATATCAAAAAAGGAAAATACTGTGAAGTATGCATAGTTTTGTTTCATTTGTGTACCAGGTGTGCGCATATAGCATGAAAGAACGTGCCCGCAAAGGAAAGCAGTAAGGATCTCTGTACCAGAGGACCACATGTTCTTTTTACTTTGTTTTATTTTTGCTCATATGCGTTCTGTAATATTTTTTATATTGAGCATCTATCAGATCAGAGAAAGAGTAACATAAACAACAGCAAAGGTGAAGAGAATCAGCTCTGCTGTGTCTGTCTGATTTTTAACTTTGGATATGAGGTTTCCAAGAGAGAGAAGCTACAGTCACTTTCTCTTTAGCAGCTAAATAGAGTGGCATTAGCATCAGAAGCCAAGCTGATGTGTGAAAATAGCAGCTTCCTCTCCTCCTTTTCCCCTTTTTAATGCTGCTGCTCAGGCCTGGTGCTGCCAGGCCTCCCTGAAGAATGGTCGTGCTGGGCAGTGACCTGTGTGTGGCTCTGGGTGCGCAGTGCAGGTCCGCAATGTGAAGAAGTGAAGCACTTTACATGCTAATAAAGAATTCGGAAAATTGTAAGAGCTTACTTGTCTATAGAAATATTTAATTTATCTTGTGAGAAGGCAAGCCAAATTAAAAAACAAAACAATCTAAAGTGGAATAAAAAATTAAGATTCCCTGTGGGGTAAACACACATATAGATACAGGGATAATGCATTTGGTTTTCTTCTTTGTTTTAATTAAACTCATCTAGTCTTGACCCCCCCCATGGACCCAGCATCTTTAAAATATGAGGGTAAATTCCCAAGTTTCAAAGTTAACACTTGTTTTATTAGACACTCGATTAATCTTCTGCGCTTTCTCTGTGACACTGTGTGATCTTTTCTTGTGAAAAATCATCATTTTTAAGGCGTATGAATGCTTTTTCACTGATACATTAGGGCTCTGTTTTGAGAAGATGAATGATGTCATTTTTTTTCCAAGTCATGCTTTTATAAATCTTTGACTTCATTGATTTATGTTCATGGAGAAGTTTCTGGGAATAAAATTCCTCATCTAAGTACTGGTGGCATTTGAAGTATCTTGAAGATCCTACCTCGGATATTAGCAAACGCTGTGGGAGAAGTCCCACATTTGGGGAAGAAATGGAGAGACCATTGTTTATAGCAATTCTGTGGTTGTCTGGCTCTTCCTGTCTATCCCAGTATTACGTTAAATATGAGTCAATGGGGGACATCCTTTTATGTTAAAGCGTTACATGCTTCCTTCTCTGTCACTTGTGAGGTTTATGTATTTTTGATTCAGTTTTTAATTTCCAATTTATTTCATTAACATATTAGTTAATTAAAACATGCAGATAATATAGAATAGAGGATAACCCCCCCAACATAATTGTAGCTACCATTTATATTATGTCGTTTAATCTTTATTTCCATTTAGAGATGAATAAAGGGAAATTGTTAAATTTATTTGCAATTTCACACATCTAGTTAATGAAAGAACTAAAACTACAGTTCACATTAGTCTGATTTTGAACCACCTCTATTCTATATGAACTGTTGAAATTTTCGAGCATATTAACATTTTTGATCTATATAATAGTCTTGGAATAGAAAACATTTTGAAGATAGCAATTAACTCCGAGTAAACAGCAAAAAGAAAGATTTGGGATTTGAAATCGTAATGGAAATTTAGGAAAGCTTTTCCCACATTATAATTATGTTTCTCAATTTTTTAATGCCATGTATGGACTGTTCTCTGTTCTCCAAGTGATAAAGAACAGAAACTCTCATAACCATCAACAAAGGGAAAATTCCATGTATATGTGTATATATCTATATCTATCTATTTATGTATATACACACACTCTCACACACATGTGTGCATGTATTGACACCCATACATTATCTCTATAAACTTGGTGGGCCAGGTACCTTCTATTGCCTAGCAGATGAGCAATTGAAAAAATAGGTGTTTAAATATAGTAGCTTTTTCTTAAACCACATAAATCATTTATTTTGTTTATGAATCTTTAATTTGACCAGGGCTCAGCACTGCTAACTTTTCTCTGCTTTTATGGCATTGGCTGGAGTGGCTTCCCTGGGGATGGAAGGGCCACCTTCCAGATGGTTGGCAATTAAGTATTGAACTTGGACACCTAGTTCAATCATGGCTGGAGCTGGCTACACAGCTCCTCTTCACAGAGGCCTCTGTGAGCATCTCTATGGGCTGGTTGGTCGTCTCACAGCCTGGTTACTTGACTTCAAGTCTGTACAACCCAGGAAAGGTAGGCAGAAGCTGTATCAACCTTTAGAGAGATCCTCAGAAGTCATACAATGTTACTTCTGGACTGTAGTTATAAGAGCACCTAGATTTAAGGGGAGGGCATATAGACCCCACTTCTCAATGCGATGAGTGAGCCATCTGGGTCGTAAGGAAGTGTGTGCAAGTAAAATTAGAGTTTTTGCCACTCATTCTGATTGAGCTTTAAGTAAGCAATAAAAGCAGCCGTCTCCATAGTCAACCTAAGACTGACTTCATGATCAACCAGAAGAATCTGTTATAAAATCATGTTCTCCCTGGGTACACATCTAGAAGTGGGTATATTTTACAGGTATCTAGTTGAAAGTTGTGTCTTTGTGTTCCTAACAGTATTATGTGTTACTTCCTTAAGGAATATGCTTGGTGGACTATAAGAATTTAATTTCTGTGAATGTCACTTAAAACTATAATTTTTGTTTTCAGGACAGCACTGAACTGATTTCAAACCAATTTCATTATTTTCTGCCTGGCGGCCGGCACACTTTCTTGCACACCTGGGTGTTTAATAATGGGATTCGATTATGAATTCCTATTATAGACCCTTCACAAGATTCAAAATATTTCACTGTGTGATTTGGGTTATAGCATTTGACTAGTCTTTTCTTTTCCTTTTATTCACTGAATAAATATTTATTGAGGATTCCAGAGGTCAAAGTTTTAAATTATGGGCTTTGGTAGCAGAACAGAAGGAATCTAATAAATACCTAATCTTGTTTTTAATTATACAAGGCCCAGGGCAGGTGATATAATTTAAAACTATTTATTCAACTTAAGTATATACAAGGCTGTGCATAAAGACCATACCCTTGTCCTTTGAGAGAGGGGACAGTGTGCTTATGTCACTTTGGAATGTAAGACATTGCACTGTGGTCACTTCAGCAGGCACCGCTGCACAGAGGGCCAGTGTGTCCTGTGAACACCCTGCCTCCTGCACCTCATGGTGTTTCTCTGGTCATTGTTATGGTTTATGTGTGCATTGTAATATTCTGAAACACATGTTTAAAATATAAAATTATTGTGATCCCTGGGACAACTTTACTTTTTCTTTCATTGACCTACTTAAAATGGATTTGAGCAGCAAAGTGGAACTAAGGAGACTATGAGAGAAGCTTTGTATATTTAAATAACCACTTTCCTCACTCCTTTAAATACATACTTTTCCAGCATCACAGGGAGACCAGTTCTGCTGAGGTCCTTGACAGTGCCATGACTGTCGCAAATTATCCTCTGTTCAATGGATACTTTTCTAAATCATGTAGAGTATGAACCTGAAGGCAGTAAGGTTACATTTCTTTAGCTATAGATTGACTATTTCCATTTTCACCATCTCACTCAGAGGCTCCTTCTCCCTCCACTCCCCTTAGTAGTATATCCAATTCTTAATGAAGTGTCAACCTCTCCTCTTCCTCCAAGGGTCGCTAAGCTGTGTGCCTGTCAGCATCTGGGCACATGAACACTCTCCTCTCGCTGCCCTGGCCTCAGGGCAGGAGCTATGGGAAGGGCTGTTCTGCCTTAGTGGCACCAAGTGCACTGCCATTTATTTTACCTTAGCTGATATGCTAAGAAAGGTTTTCACTCCTCCTGCAAGCCTATTCTTTTTTTTATTCAAATAAAAAACTACATTTTTGCTTGTTTCCTTCTTAACTTACTGTCTTAAAAGAACATTCTTGTGCGTATCTGAGCAGTATACTTACTACTTTGATGCTATTCTGTGCCCTTCTTGACTGTGCATTGCTTTTTTAATGGCCTATATGTCTTTTAGTGGCAGAGCATTTATACAAGTGGAAATTAAGTGACATTATTAGTATTCCTTTTCCTGGGTTGAAATGACTTCTCCCATTAATTCAAATATACTTTCTTTTTATTGCCACTCACTTGAATTGCTCTTCAGACACAAGTAAAGTTCAAATCTGTTTGATTTTATAACGACCCACTTCAACCTGAAATTATAGGATTAGAGCCTGGATTTTATAGTTTAATTAATTTTTGAAACGTGTTAGTTCCTGAAACTTGAGTAGTTGTTCCTGTGTGTTGAATTCTCTGCTGATGTAGTCAACAATCTACATAAACTGAAAAGGGGTCCTGCCTTTGATGGAAACACATGGCCTTTGGAGAAATTAACCAGATTAAGGGATTGGTATTAAAATAATGATAAAATTGGGGGGAAATGGGTATACTGACATTTAAAACATTAAAAAATAGGGATTATTTAATGTTTATCTCTTGCACTTGATAAGTTATCAGAATACCAAAAAATTACTTGTAGCACAGGGATTTGTTCATTCCTTTCACACTTTTCTGGGTCCACTAATCCTTCCAATGGACAAACGAATGGCTTCCAATTGGTTTCAGTCTTTCAGGCTCTCTGGAAGCAATCGTATGGCACTGATCTGCATACAGAATTCTTTACACTCATCACAGAATATTTTGAAATAATTTGCAATAAATATAACAGATATCTAAATTACTTCTCAATGGTTAGAATTGAAAAGGAAACTGTATTGACTCACTGACCTTGTATAACTCCTGGAGATATTTGGGGTGTGTGTGAGGGGTACGGTGGGGGAGGGTGGTCAGTGTGGGTGGAGGGATTGAGCAAAAAAGAAAAAAGAGATAGAGAGAACTCATGGACATAGAAAACAGTGTGATGGTTGAGGGCTAGAGGGTGGAAGTGGAAAAGGGCATAGAGGGGATAAATGGTGATGGAAAAAATACAATAAAATGAAAAACAACAAAATAATGATAATTCACGGTTAAGATGTAATATCAGACAAAGCAAGTCATTGGTCCCTGGAGGAACTGACCCAAAATAAAAAATTATATCTAAACCCTACCCTTCTCCCGATGAGTAATTAATGTTCCAGAGTGTAAATTGGTATTTGTTTTCATACAAGCTGTTTTCTTTAAGCTGTTCAATGTTGTTTTATAGTCATAACTCTTAGGAAATATTCTAAGCAATTTTTGTGTGTATAAATTATGTGTAGATAATTTATGAATTTAATTTTTCCATTACCAACTTTTAAATAACAGTAACAGTTTTTTAAACTGTTCTAAAAGGTTTTGAACAATCCAATAGTCTGGAAAGTTTCCTGCTGTTTTATTTTACCCTTAGCTTCCATGTATGAGAAAGTAACTTGTTTGTGCTTAAGGAATATTGGAGAACAGCAGTGGCCTCTTGTCTCTTAGTTAACTCAAAATCAACAACTTCTGTAAAAGGTGCAAGTCAGTGGATGGCAGCAATTAGAGTTGTGATGAGGTGTGAAGCTGGAGGAAATGTTCAAATTTGATCTTAAAAAGTGAGTAACAAGTCAAACAACATTTTACAATGTTATGGCTTCATCATTTATCTCTACTCCAAAATTAGAATAGAAACTACAAAGCAAGGTCAGAAAATTATGTTCAATAGCTTTGTTTTTAATATTATAAAATACATTTTTAACATTGTAAGGGTTCCTAAGAAATATTAATTGGGTAAAATAAGGCCACCCTATAAGGACTGACTGACTGCTTTTATCCTTTCTACATTTTTTTTGCATTAACATCTCAAACCAAAACATGAAACTTTAACCAAAACCATAGCAAAATGAGATTTAAAAAGAAGTAGACTGTTTTAGAGGGGCATTATTACATCTTCTAATTTGATACTCTTGTAATAACCTGGTTGTTATTTAACAGGAAAGGAGTGGAATAGGAGACCAAAAGATAGAGACATGCCATTTACACAGCTCTGCCAAAAAGCTGCATTTAACATTCTCCAAGTCTGCTCCCCGCTAATTGAGGGGAGAAGGGACTAGACAAAAGCAATTTAGATTTAGGCCCAGTAAGGTCAAAGTGACATGGGAGGCCAATTGCCAGTCTGTCACACCTGGAAACAGGTAATTGGCCAGGATGGGGTGGCCACTGCAAGTGCTCGAAATCTGTATATAGAAACTTCTAGACAAAGGAAGTTTGTCCCCTTTTCCCCTTGCTCTGGGCTCCAGGGTGTGGGCCCTCTTGGAGCTCCTGCTACAGGGGGCTGCACTGTGCACATATGTCGCATGGTCATGTTGGACTCCACACATGGACTTTAATCCTGCCTGAATACGAAACCACACCCAGCTGCCACATGGAACCGAAACTCTGGACATTGGCCCTGTTCTGGCTCTGCTGAAACCCCAGGTGCACCTTTCCCAGGACTGGCTTAAGGGCCAGTGTACACTGGAAGCCGAGAATGTAACTCCCTGCCCATGACCTTCTTCCACATTCCATCGTCTCCTGGGAGTCTCAGAGGATTCACTTTCTGAAGATAGCGTAAGAGCCTCCTTCCCACTCCTGTCTGGGGAGCCTGGCCCTTTAATTTCTCAGGCATCAAATTAATGGCCTTCATCATCCTGAACTGGGTGTTGTCTTTTCAGCTGGTGTTGATTTATACTTAAAACAACAATAAATATTGGTGTTATACAAAAGATCTGCATTAATTGGTGGATTGCTCAGTTTCTTTCCCAAGACCATCCCCATGGTCTTTGTTCCAATCAAAGTTGAATGTGGGTCAGAAAAGAAATATCATAATGCTTATTCTTAGATGCTCTGAAAAAATACAAAGCAAAGAAAGTGAAAAGGGAAGAAAGCAGTGTAAGCAAAAGGCCAGTGAAAACATTCCCAGGAGGGGAGATTTTACTAAGACATGTATAAGGTCTTAAAGAGAAATGTTGCTTCATAATTTTAGGGAAATGACAAACAACATATTTTTTTCTTAAAACAAAAACAAGAGATCTGATTAAGAGGTAAGAGTTCAGAAATCATATAGGACAACAGAAGGAGAGAAAAATTGAGCACTAACTTAAAAGGGAAAGGAGCAGTAAATCCTTCACAAAGTGAAAGCACTTTAGAAAAAGCATAATGACAGATGACGAAGTCAGCGATATGATAACAAGGGAAATGAAATTCTGTTTACATAGAAAGAGCAAGAATATGAAGCAGCCGTGGAGAGCTCGATGGCTACGGGCCAGCATAAAAGTGATCCAATGTTGATACTGAACTCTGAGCATTGGAAAATGTCATCAAATCATCAGAGAGATGCAAATTAAAACCACAATGAAAAATCGTGTCACCTGTCAGAATGGCTCCATCAACAAATCAACGAACTACAAGTGCTGCGAGGGTGTGCAGAAAGGGCCCCTAGTACACTGCTGGTGGGAATGCAGAGTGGGCAGCCACCATGGAAAGCAGTGTGGAGTTTCCTCAAAAGATTAAAAATGGAGCTGCTTTTTGACCCCATGATCCCACTTCTAGGAATATATCCTAAGAATCTTGAAACGCTAATCAGAAAGAATATATGCGCCCCTATGTTCATAGCAGCACAGTTTACAATAGCTAAGATCTGGAAACAGCCCAAGTGCCCCTCAGTAGATGAGTGGATAAAAAAGCTGTGGCACATTTACACCATGGAATACTACGCAGCTATAAAGAAGAAGAATCTCGTACCCTTTGGGACAGTATGGATGGACCTGGAGAATATTATGCTAAGTGAAATAAGCCAGGCAGCGAAAGACAAACATCACATGATATCGCTTATATGTGGAATCTAAAGAACTTAAGAAACTGATGAGCAGAATAGATTCAATGACATGGAAGCAGGGATCAGACTGATGAATGTCAGAGGGATGGAGGAGGGCGGGTGGATGGAGGGGAAGAGAGTAACCAAAGAATTTATATGCACATATGCACAACCCAAGGACACAGACAATGGTGGGGAGGGGGATGGGACGGGGTAGAACGCGTCATTGGGGAGAAAAAGAGACATCTGTAATAGTTTAAGCAAAATTTAAAAAATAAATAAAAATAAACATTCAAACCTTTAATGGAAGAAAAGCTTCCTGAATTAGGACAGACTTGAACCTGAAGATCAGAAGTCTTATCACAGGGCAGGAGGTGTGTGTGGGTAGTTGTGTGAGGGACAGGAAAATGAATATTCTGAAACAGGCCCATCAACAAGAAGCCATATCATAGTTAGATCGTAAGGAATCCAAATTTTTGAGGGAAATATTAGTATGGTCTCAGCTTTTTCCAAAATAGCTTTTAATACTAAAAGAGTAGAGTTGATGTACAAGTTTATGAAAAAAGTATTTCCAGAGTTTTATATTCTTAAATATAAAGTCAAAAGTTATATCCTGAATTTTTCAAGATTTTAGAGGACACTTAATGAGGAATAGTGAAGTTATAAATAAAATAATGAAATGACTAATGAAAAACATTATATCTTTTTATATAGAGCACTAAAGTTAAATAATTAGAAGTATTTTATATATAAAATGTCAATACTATAAATAGTGACAGTAAACTAATGATATAAAGTTTTAAAGTAAAGAAAAATCAAAATCAAAAGAAGTATAATTGCAAACATTTCTTCTCTTATCACAACAGGAAGCTGGTCACTAAATTATGGCTAAAATTAAAGTCAGAAAAGATCCTGACCTCTTGATGTTTTCATAATTGTTTTTTCCCCTTAACTCTAAGGGATCTCCTAGAAATTAGTATTACATTTTATTAAAACTAAGAAGCTCTTAATGATGAGCTGCATCATTATTTTATGTAGCACTAATAAAATTTAAAAAAGACAATAAAATATAACACATTATTAAGCTGTCCTTGAAGGTAAGAACCATTCTGATTTCAAAGAACTTAGAATGTGGAAACTCCAGTACCTCTAATTGATGCAACACCATATATCTTTTGGTGAAAAAGCATTTATTGAAGGTCAAAAATTCCTTAATTCAACTTAATGTCTACACACACAGTGTATTATATTTATGTAACCTTTAAGTTTGAGATTTTTATTTAAGCAGAAAATAAAAGTAAGCATTATGTATATAATTTTTCTAATATTATAATAATTATATATGCACATAATTTACAATGTACATTTTCTCTGTTAATCATGATTTTAAAGACCATCAAAATGTGCATGGTAATTCACAACCCAAAACATGTCCAAAACAGCCCTCTGACAGTCAAATACATAAATTTAAAACTTCCCTGTTGGATTGTATTTTTGCATTGAATGTTCATAATAGGTGTAAAAAAATAAAAACTAGAATACATATTTATTGCAATACATTTTGGTTTAAGCCCTGTAAAGTATAGATGCTGCAACTTATTTTGTATGAAACTAATAATAGTATTTGAAGCAGATAAACATTGATACATTCTCCTAAAAGATATGGCTAGAATATTCCACAAATATATTTGTTTCAATTTTGTAAAGCTATGTATAAAGAACTACAGAGTCAAATGAATGAATTTTATTTTCCTTTCTTTCTTTTTGTCCATAGCACTACTTTAATGGAAAATGCTATCTTGTTATTGATTCATTTAGGCAGAAGTTTGTTATATGTATAATATATGATATATAATATATAGCTCTTATTGAACGTTTACATATCAGACATATAATGTGGCGTTTTCATACACTTCACCATTTATTCATCACAAAAACTACTCTTCATGGATGGAAATAATACAGTTTTAATAAGTAAAGTCTTAGAGTTCGATGCTCCTCTACGCCACTCATGGTTTGGCTCAAATTTGAACTTAATTATGTAGACTAAGGATTACTTGATCATTAGTTTATTGACTTGTGATTTAAATTGTATTAAAAGTTTATTATTACTAATAGAATCAATATTTCATAACACCTGTTGTCTAGAGGTCTTACTCCCAAGGGAGGAATAATGCCAGCCAGGGACTATGTCCATTAAAATGGAAGGTCTTTCCTCCATACTGGCCCTCCTCACAAAAACCAATAACTTCGGTCTAATCACGAGAGAACCTCAGACGAATACATGTTGAGGACCATTCCACAAAATACCTGACCAGCACTCTTCAAAACCATTAAGTGAGTCTTCTAAGTCAATAAAACCAGGAGCCCGAGAAGCTGTCACAGCCAAGAGGAAGTTAAGGAGACGTGACAACCAAATGCAATGTACTACACTGGACGGGGTCCTGGAAAGAGAAAGGACCCGAGGGAAAATCCAGGGGCATTTGAGTCCAGTTGTTAATAGCAACATATCAATAGTGGTTCATTAGTTCTGACAAATGCACCCTGCTAATGTAAGCGGCTGTCAGGAGGGGACACTGGGTGGTATACAGGGACACTCTATACTATCTATACAACTTTTCCACAAATGTCAAGGGATTCCAAGCTAAAAAGGTTATTTTAATAACAAAGGTTATTTTAAAGATGGAGCTGACACTGGGCAACATGCAGCTTCTCATGCTGAGGCCGGGGTTACTGTGTTGGCTGCAGAAATAAATCCTATCTCATCAAAGAAATAATTCCTATCTCACCGCTACTATGCGATGGGAGTAAGGAGGCATGTATCTGGAATGTAAGATTTCCTCTGAGGCACCTCTTAGTACTCCCCTTCCTGGATGACAGTCAGTGGAAAATGACAGGAATATAAAAGAGCCAGGACTGGCCCCTGGCTGCTCAGCACCTTCAGACGTGGAGATGGTGTGGTTGACCCCACCAGGCAGAGAACCACAGCCCGCCAAGGTGCTTGCAGATGGTGGAGAGAGTACAGGCAATGAAAGCACAGCTGTAGAAGCTGTAACCATTGGACACCTTGGCAAGGAGGATTATAACAGTTACCAGTATCTCTTCCTTCTTGTGATATGAATATATTAGTATATGATTAACACATTTCCTCCCCTCTCCCATACATCTGTCACCTCGTGTAGAAATGTGAGTAGTAGGTCATCTTATATCTTAGTATTTAGGCTTCAGCATATTAAGGGATTGTAACTCAGCTAAAAGTGGAGTGAACTGCACCTACATGTATCTCCTTTAGGGAGCAGTCAGAATGTTTTCCTGTATGAAAAAAAAGCAGAAAAACTGCAGGTAAAGCATGATTTTTATTTACTTGAAAATTAAGTTTGCTTAAAAAGATGTGCACAGATGCCAAAACAAGAGGTTGACTGTGGTAGCATTGCGCTGTGTCAACTTAGCTTCGTTTCCCAGAATTCTCTTTATTGTATGTACTGGATTAGAGAAAGCTGTGCAAGATTTGAAGGCAAAACCGCAGCGGCAGTCATTGCGGTGTAAAGATTACTGTGAGGCGCAGAGGTGATGTTACTCACGCACTTCCTCTGATCTACTGGCTCATTAGTCCAGCCAGGTGCTCTGCCTTCGGGTTCTCCACAGCCTGAGCCAGGCACCTGTGTGCACGTTGCCAGCTTTTTATGTAGACCGTTTGCACTGTCAAGGTTGGAGGCACTGCCAGACTAACACAGGTTCTCTTTTGTCCTTGAGGGTTTCGGTGTCCTCCTGGGTTTGAATTTGTCTTTGCTCTTCCCTGCTGCACAGCCAGCTGTTTTCCGGGACCCGCACCGTGGCCCCAGGCTCGCCACCACAGTGTGTAAGGATTAATCACCACAATCAATGCCCTATTTCATGTCACTGACAGTTCTGCTTCTCTGATCAAAACCTAAGTAATGTAAAAAGTAAAATGAAAACAAACAAAGTAAAGCTGTGGATTTGGCAGAAGTTCTGGCTGGCTCTAAGCACAGACTTGATGGATGAACCGGCATGGGAAGCCAGGAAACAAACATTAGGGACACTAATCACAAAGATAATTTGGAGAAGACCGTTGGTTTCTCCTTTCCCACCCCCCAGCGCTGCTTGAAGAAGCTGAGGTTAGCAGGTGTATTTGCATAAAAAGTAAAGCAGCTACCAGGGGCTGCAGATTCAAGGCGGTGACCCAGGAAGATGGTACCACCCCAAGGAATCGAGATGAAGATGCCAACTCGCCCCGTAGGCAGCACTGCCTGCCCCAATCTACTCAATTACAGGAAAGATCCTGTAATCAATCACACCTACACTCCAAGACAAATGAACACATTATCAAATTAAAAGAAAAGTAAAAAAGAAAAACAACCCAAACCTCACTTATTACTTGAAGAAAAGCTGTAACCTGAAACAGTCATAAACCTTTAGCAACAGAATAATTACCACAGAACTGCTCAGGAGGAATCCCAGAACATTTAAAGATTGAAATAAATGTATTGAGAGACATTGATCATGATCTAATTTCCACAAAAATACTGTTCTAAAAATAGGAAAAAAAAATTACGTCAAAGCTTAAAACGTTATTGTAAACAAATTAAGAATGCAAACAATATAATGCACAGAATGAAAAGCAGAGTGAAAAGGCCTAGCTTATCTACAAGGGACTAGGAATTGGATTCATAATGAAATCTTCATTAGCTGTGTTGAATGTGGGATGACAAAGCAACATCATGAAGATTTTGAGGGAAAATTAATTTGAAACTGGATTCCTCTGTCCCACCATTTTATAGATTTAAAAAAGACAAATGTAAACTTTTTTTTGATATTCGAAGGTTCATAAATTCTTACCAACTAGAAGATCTCACTAAAAGAATTATTTAAGAATAAATCATTTTAAGGAAATTTTAGTCTGAAAGAATTAGTAATGCTATAGTGATACTATTAGACTTAAGTATCTATCTAAATAAGCATTGCTGTATTTTTTAAAAAATCTAAGATAGAATTTTAAGTAATCTCAAAATGGAAGAAGTAGAGGAGAAAAGAGAAATACACTAAGATTCTTTTCTCATTCAGAGATAAGATAATACAGTTAACTCCAGACTGTGCTTAAAATATATGTTTAAATGTGAGATGAAGTGAAACAGAAAATTTGTTCAAATCATAAAAAAAAAAAAAAAAAAAAAGGAAGCGGTAAACTAGAGAGTGTAACTAGAGAACATGAACTCAGGTAATGAAAATACAAATACAATCAGGCAAATCAATATTAATGATAAAAGTGAATTGGAGAGTATCTCAGTGGTTCAAGCAACCAAGCAAACACCTGTGCAATAGTTTATTGACAAGGCATAACATTTATTTTTTTAAATTTATGCTTACTGGTGAAAGTATTACAGAAGTCCCCAAATTTTCCCACATTGACCCCTTCCACCTCTCATTGCCCTGCCCCCAGGCCTACCACATTGTTGTCTGCGTCCATGGCTTATGCATATATACGGATTTACAAGGCAGAACATTTAAAGTAGAAATCCCTTGCTACGTATTTTAGCCAGTTCTTGCTGAGGTGACTTCACCATCTGCCCCGCAACCAGCTCCATTTCCCTACTTTAGCCCAAACTTTCTTTCAGTAATTTATGTCCAACATCATGGAAGAAAAAAAAAATGTTGACATGCTCAAAAATCAATATGCATTTTACTGCTAGGCCAAGAATCATTGTACATAATTTTCTTTTACTTCAGTTATGCTGAAAATGTTATGTTAGCCTTATGGTATTAAAAAAAGAAAATACTTAAAATATTGCTATAGAGTCTTGAGAAGCACTGTTTTCCAAATATTAAAGATCACCATGCCTAAACTGTTGTTAAGGCAAAACATATTTGTTTAAAAGAATATGTTTTAGATGTTACGTAAGAGGAATAAAATGATATTCTGGAAAATTCAATATATGCTATTTTTCTCAGGTGAAGCCACGGGGGATGTTGGAAGGAGGTTGAACTTAAGAAGGCAGAGACCCTGGTTCAGCTCCCGGCCTGGCTCCCACTGGTGGTGTGAACCATGGCAAGCTGCTTAACAGCTCTGGGAGTCAGCTTTCTCATCTGTATAACCCGGAGTGTTGCTATGAGGACTAGGGAAATAAGGCATAATTGACGTATATAATGACAGTGGTTATTGCAAAATAGAAAGAGCTAATGATGTGGCAACTATAAAATATGGTTGATCAGTGTTTTATGATTTTTAAAAAATTCATTGACAGATTTTGGTATCAAGATACATTTATGGAAAAAGTCACACATTTGTGACATTGTTAAGGATATTGATTGAGCATAGGTTTGTGGAGGGAAGGCAAAATATGGTTGGCTTATAAAGAGCTGCATTTGAACAACCTGCCGCATCCTTTACCTACTGAGCTTATCTAGTGTAGGTGATGTAAGAAAGCAACCCATTCTTATGTAAGCAACTAATGTCAGTGAATATCTTCTATACTAAATGTGCAACCAGTTAAGAAATTTTACAAGCAGAAATAACAAGAAAAACATATCTTTAACACCTAAAAGTAAACCTTATAAAAATTACATTTAATAAAAATCATGAGCATCAGCTATTTAAGGCTAGATTTTTATATGTAATAGGAAAGATGATGCTAGCTGTAGACATATTTTCTATAAAAAATAGACTCAATATAACAATATTTTAGACTTCCAAAAGTATACTTAGTGATGTATTCAAATGCTGCAGTAAAAATAAAATCCATAGTTTTTTGTTGTTTGTTTTTTAAAAAGATATATCTTTATTGATTTCAGAGAGAGGAAAGGAGAGGGAGAGAGAGAGACAGAAACATCAATGATGAGAGTCACTGATCGGCTGCCTCCTGCACGCCCCCGACTGGGGATCGAGCCCACAACCCGGGCATGTGCCCTGACCGGGAATCAAACAGCGATCTCCTGCATCCTAGGTGATGCTCAACCGCTGAGCCATGCCCAGCTGGGCAAAATCCATAGTTTTGAAAACTTTTCAATGGGGACTTTTCATCCCTAAGAATTGAAAACAAAGCATAACTTGAATTATACAAATATAAGGATTTTCCTCAATTTCATACAAAGTAATATATGAATAATCTAGGATTTATCCTTCTCAGTTCTGCTAAATAGAATGTAATTCCATACATAGTGTAAATCCATGGCAGAAATAAATACCCCTTTTAACAGCTTCCTGCAGGTTAATTCCAAATTTGATCCCTAAATTACTGTTGGAAGAAATGACACATTTACATTATGTCATATATAATAGCAGATGAGTTAAAAAATTCTCATAAATATAAAACATTTGGTGCTACAGACATAATTGTATGCCTTGGATAAAAATTCTATAATAGATAATTATGGTCATGCACATGATACTTTCCTGCCTTTCCCACTCTGATTAGTACGTTGCTCCTGTAGTTAGGAGTTTATTCAGAGTCCTCTCAGCCTCCACTGTCCCCGATGGATTTGAATGGTGTACTACGGATGTTTTTTTAGTTACTCCAATAGGGTCAGATTTGCCTGGTTCTGTAGAAAAATTGCTTAGTCAAACTTTATGTAGTAGATATTTAAGGGCTTGGGAATAAAAATAGCTTCTCTTCAAACAGCCCTCCACTTACACACTCAGGTACATTAAGACAATATACCAGTTCCAAACCTCACTTTATTTTTATGCAAAATGATTGCATAGTAATTATCTCTCTGAGGATTAACTAAGATAGCATATGTATGTGAATTTTCCTACAAAATATAAGCCGGATTTTCTTCTTTGCTTAAAATGTGTTTTAGACTCTGTCTGAGGCTCTGAGAATTTTTAAGAAACTACTGCTCATGAAGCTCATTGTGCTCTGCACAAAAAGAATAGGTGAAGCCCCCTATTATTCCCGTGGTCCTGCGTTCTTGCCTGGGGTCCCCCCGGCTGATCCTTCCCGTCTCCCTCTCCCTCAGGTGTCCTATTTCTCTCTCCCTCAGGTGTCCTGGTCTCTGGCTCTTCACTCTCTGCCCCTTCAGAAGGCTTTGCATTTTCAAGGCTTTAGCCTGGAAATGTTAATAGACTAAATGTTTTCTCATCCCCAGAATTTTCTTTTAAAATCTGGTATTATATATCCAATACCCTGTTTGACACCTGAAGTTAGGTAAGTCACAGAGAGTTACATTTTCAGAAGCCTTGATATTTCTCCCTGCTCAGGGTTTTCCTTATACTTTCCCATTTCAGCGAATGACGCTGTCACCTGGCTTGACGCGGAAACTGCCCCTGCCTCATTTCTTCTGATTCTTTGAGCACCCACATCACGACCACCAGCCAGTCAGACCATCTTCTCCCAAAATTATATCTGGAATATTTTCGTTTATCAGCACCTTCTGCTGTTACAACTTGAATACAAACCAGTGTCCTGCCTCGTCTTTGGGATTGAGGGAGCTTCCTGTTTTTATTCTGCGATGGTTCTTCTCAACTGTAAATTACTTTCTTCACATTACATAATTTTCAGTTTGTTTATTTGCTTGTCAAAAATGTGTCATGTCTACTAGACTGACTACAGGGCAAAAGAAAGCAGGAGCTTGGGTTGCTTTACTGATTAGTGAATATCCAGTCTCCATTTCACTCCTTAGTTCTTCGTAGGCTTGCAACATACATTTGATAATGTATAGATGAATTAGGATGGGAAATAATTTGAGTAAATGCTTTGAAACTATTCTTTATGTAATTCCTTCATGTGAAAGTCCCAGGAATCCCTGAGATAGATTTAATTTTGATGTAATTGATTGGGCCAGGTGCAGCTGGGCATAGGAGCCAAAGTTGAAAATGACTGTCATGATGGTTTTCCAGAAAAACACAATCCCTCATCAAAAATGACGAGGCATTGCCTACTGAGGTATTTTGAGATTTAGGATGCAGTCATCTACCAGACACTGTGACCAGTTCACTGACCCACTACATGAGCAGCAGGACCAAGGGAAGAAAAAATTAATCTACAGAGAGATAATGTCGTATTACTGAGGCCTTTTATAGATGGTAAAGTCAGACAGAACAATAAAGCCTGGGAATAAAGCAGAGGCATAACACAGGCCACAGCTCTTTACAACTTTATGTACCTTGGATGTGGAATTCAGCTGGCCTTGACAAGAGAACATTCTGCCAGTAGTTCTGATCACCTCCACAACTGACTGCATTTGTCCTTTGGAGGCCAGCACATTAAGATACTCCTCAGCAACTACACCAAATAGCTTTTGAGTTCTGCAATTTCATCAAGACAACAGTTTGAGAGGAGAGATGCTGGTCACACAGTAGAATGCACTGTATGGTTTTTTTCTAAGCAGTTAATAAATAAAACATAGGCAGGATAAATGTGAGAGCAAATGGTTCCACGAATATAGAGATTTGTCGGAACCTCTGAGCAGGTTTGGCTATGGAAAGTTTCTCACCTGGGTCTCTCTGGATTTTTCTGAACTCTCACATTCATGATTCAATAAAATGTCAATATTTCTCTGCTTCTAAAGCTAGTTCACTGTCTACATTGATTTACACAAATAATTTTGTCAGCACTTTATACTAATTATAACATAACTGTACTAATGGTATGAGGCTTTTTTTCTCTGCTGTATCATTCTGTGTAATATCAGAACCTAGGAGGTGTGATCACCTTCTAGTGTGTGTTCTACAAAATTCTCACTGTGACTGATTGAAATGGTTTCTCTCTCCTCCTCTTTGTATTAATGAAGAGTAGTAGAGTAGTTCTGTCATCCTGAGAAAAGAGACTGACCTCTTGCTTGTCAGCTAGCAGAAAAGGATCTGTTGTACTTTACAGAACTCAAGATAATATTCCTTTGTGTGTTACACTATTATATCTTTGCAGTGATAACCTAAAGTTTAACACTAGCTCTCATTATTGCACTTTTTATTTATTTACTTTTTAATTTATCTTTATTGTTGAAAGTATTACGGGTGTCCCATTTTTCCCCTCATTGACCCCTTTCACCTCGCTCCCACCCCCTCCCCAGGCCTTTACTCAATTATTTTCTGTGTCCATAGGTTATGCCTCTATGCATAAAACTTCTTTGGTTAATCTCTTCCTACCCCACCCCCACTCCCTTCCCTCTTCCCTCTGAGATACAACTGTCTGCTGCATGCTTCAATGTCTCTGGGTCTATTGTGTTTGTCAGATTCTTTTGTTCATTAGTTCCTTCTTAAAGAAGACCTTCGACATTTCAGGTAATACTGGTTTGGTGGTGATGACCTCCTTTAGCTGTTTCTTATCTGTGAAGCTCTTTATCTCACCTTCAGTTCTAAATGATAGCTTTGCTGGTTAGAGTCATCTTGGTTGTAGGTCCTTGCTTTGCATCACTTTGAATATTTCTTGCCACTCCCTTCTGGCCTGCAAGGTTTCTGTTGAGAAATCAGCTGACAGTCGTATGGGTGCTCCCTTGTAGGTATCTAATTGCTTTTCTCTTGCTGCTTTTAAGATTCTCTCTTTGTCTTTAACCTTTGGCATTTTATTTATGATGTGTCTTGCGGTGGGCCTCATTGTGTTCCTCTTGTTTGGGACTCTCTGTGCTTCCTGGACTTGTAAGTCTATTTTTTTCACCGGGTAGGAGAAGTTTTGTGTCATTATTTTTTCAAATAAGTTTTCGATTTCTTGCTCTCTTTCTCTCCTCTGGCACCCCCATAATACAAATGTTGGGCCACTTGAAGTGTCCCAGAGGCTCCTACGCTACCTTCATATTTCTGGATTCTTTTTTCTTTTTGCTCTTCTGGTTGGTTGTTTTTTGTTTCCTCATGTTCCAAATTGCTGATTTGATTCTCAGAGTCCTCTACTCTACTATTGATTCCCTGTAAATTATTCTTCATTTCAGTTTGTGTAGCTTTCCTTTCTGACTGGTACTTTATTATGTCGTTGATGATCTCACTAGTTTCCTTAGTCTTACTAAGATCTTAAGCATCCTTATAACCATTATTCTGAGCTCTGTATCTGTTAGCTTGCTTGGATATATTTAATTTAGTTCATTTTTGGGAGATTTCTTCTGTTCTTCCCTTTGTGACATGTTTTTTTGCCTCCACATTTTGGCTGCTTCTAAGTGTTTGTTTCTATGTATTAGGTAGAGCTGCTATGTCTCCTGGAATTTGTAGAGTGGCTTTGTGCAGTAGGTATTCTGTAGGGTCCAGTGGCTTAGCCTCCCCAGTCACCTGAGCTGGGCCTTCAAAGTGCTCCCCTATGTGGGCTGTGTGCTCTGACCTATTGTAGGTGAGCCTTGGTTGCTGTTGGCGTCACTGAGAGGAATTGACCCCCAGGCCAATCGGCTGTGAGGACCAGCTGCAGCTATAGCCAAAGAGCTGCTGTGCTGGAGACACCCCTATGGAGCAGGATTTACTTCAGTGGAGCTTTGGTATTCACTGAGTGCGCCCCTTGAGTGAATCACTCATGGATGTAATCCAGCATGGGGCCAAAGGTGTGAGTCAGGTGCTGGAGATTCAGAGAAGGTGTGTGCCCACCGGCTGTGTGCGTGGAGGACTCACCAAAGGAGCAATGGCCTCTGCCAGCTTTTCTGCCTGGGGGAAAGCTGCCCCTCCAGCTCTTGCCCCGACTTCAGGCAAGTTAGTTCCCCGCCGAATGTTCCAGGTTCCTTTCAAGCTGCTGCCCAGTGCTGGAGCTCAGAGGAAGTGCATCTGAGTCCATGCTCAGGCTCTTTAAGAGTAGCTGCCTGAGACTCCTGCATCCTCCGTGACCCTCAGGGACTGTCCCGGCTGGTTTTCACAGCCTAAGGTTGTGGGACTTCTCTTCCTAGCCCTGGAACCCTGGGCTGGGAGCCCGATGTGGGGCTGGGACCCCTCACTCCTCCGGGAAACCACCATTGAGATATCCTCCAGGTTTTAAACCGCACCACTGGGGGTGGGCCTGCGACTGAGTCTCTAGATTCAGCCCCGATCCGCCCGTGTCTCCGCCCCTCCTACCAGTCTCGGTGCTTCTTCAGCTCCCTGGTTGTCGGGCTTCTGTTCAGCTAGATCTCAGGAGGCTCTGAGTGGTGGTTGTTTTGTATTTTAGTTGTAATTTTGATGTGGTTGTGGGAGGTGGTGGGTATGCGGTTACCTGTGCCTCCATCCTGGTCAGTCTCATTATTGCTCTTTATTATATGAGTAAGAGAATTAAATTATATATGTTGGATTACAAAGCTAAAGATATTTTGGAATGTCAAAATAGCTAAAGGTTTAGCAATATTTATTGAACTATATTAGCTAACAAACAGTTGTGGATATTAAAGTTTTATGTTAAAACTTTGTATACTTTAAATATAATTATGCAAACATAAGAAAACAAATTACTTTTTGCTTCTTTTCTTCTAAAATGAACTAATAAATTTTTCCTAGAAAAAAAAGAATGAATTAACTGCTAAAGAAGTTGGAGGTAGGTATAGTAAATTCTATGTAAAATGATCCTTATAGCTACCTACAAATCAGGAGTAATAGCTGACCCAAGGCACGCTTTGTACCAAAGAAAAAATGGCACCACTTCTGTAGTTGTAACCAACAGTTGATTCTCATGCATGTTTGCAGTGCACTAAATATGTTTAATATATACATATATATTATAAACTTAGAAAAATATACACATATATGTATATAATGCAAACATATGTGTATAAACACAAATTATTACCTTACACAAAGAAGTTGTTGAATGTTAAGTTGTTATCAAAACAATAAGTTTCCTGGACAACTTTAAAAACACTCCAAATAAGAATTTGATATTTATAGCAATATAATTATATATTTGCATAGGATATATACATATTATAATTAAAATTATATATTGAATACATGCTAATCTATATACTCAAATACAATAATGGGGTGATTGGAATTATGGAATTAATACATAGAAATTTATGATCCTGAATTCATTGAGTTTATTCCATTTCTTTAATTCTTGTAAGATAATGTAGATGAATCTTGGAGTCACAGTGATGAACCAAATCCAGACATTGTTCTTGTGGATAAAGTATATAAACTTAATTGTGGCAGTACATTGATCCCTCAACAAAATATACTGTTATTATTACATATCAAGATAAAAATCTCAGCCCAGCCAGGCGTGCTCAGTGGTTGAGCATAGACCTAGGATCCAGGCGATCGGGGTTTGATTCCGGTCAGGGCACATCCTGGGTTGCGGGCTCCATCCCCAGTCGGGGGCGTGCAGGAGGCAGCCGATCCATGACTCTCTCATCATTGATGTTTCTATCTCTCCCTCTCCTGTCCTCTCTCTGAAATCAATAAAGATATATTTAAAAAAAAGATAAAAACCTCAATTCTCAATTTAATGGACACGTTATACATGACTCTACCCAATTCTATACACAAAAGAAATACAAACAATTCTCACTGATTCGATAGATAATGTATGCTCCTTCTGAACTAAAAATTTGTCAGACTGAAAATATTTATTGCTTTGAGTTTGAGGGTGAAAAGGAAAAGGAAATTCATGGATCAAGATTGTATCTTATTTAGTACTCATCATGCTACCAAATACACAAATAAAATGTGTATTTAGAACTAGTCTGTGCACCCTGCTATCACTGGTTCAGGATAGATATGCCTTCAACTTATGGTAACCTTTCAATTTCAATACTATGCAGACTAATTATCACATACATTTTGAAAGAAATCTCCATGGCCGGCCCTCCTTCAAATATTTCTGGGTTTTCAAATGTGGAGCTTTTGCTGAGGTCCTCACCTCCCAATATGTTTAATTAGCTTTCCTTGTGCATTGAGACCTACAAGTATTTTTCAAGATTCAAAGCTAAAGTTAGAAACTTAATTTCAAATGATATCAAAACCTGGCCTGTGAAATGAAATGCTTGAGAAACTGTAGGCAAATTACATGTTAAATAATAGGCATCTGTCAACGTTTCAGCCTTTTAAAAACATTTTTATTGCAAGTTTTTGAAATTAAAGCAGATAACTCTGAATTTTCATAAAGTATGAAAAGGAAAATTGAACCTTGAGTTAAACATTAAATTCAAAAATGGTCTTGTCTTTTTCTTTGATACATAGGTATTATCATGTATTCTGCACCAAATAACATGCCTGCATTTAATACTTACAGCATTTTTACCTTGATAAGTATGAGATAAATGCATTCAGGTTAAAGTTGAAACTATACATAAAGAGAGGACTCCAAAAAATTCATCTCTGATTATGTTTTAGAGCCTGTGCTTGACTCAAGAATAATCTTTTTCCTGTACCTAGTAACATTTATTCACCAGTAAAATATCCTTCACACATTCGCAAGCATGTGTAATTTCAGAGAAAAAATATTGCTTAAGATATAGTTATATAAAAACATTTTCTTTGAAATTCTAATTTAACTGGGCATCCTGTAACTTTGTTTGCTTAATCTGACAACTTTATGATAGAGAAACTTTGGAAGCACTGTAACTATTCATCAATGGTATATTTTCATATAACAAATAATTATATAACACAATCCAGGTCTGGAACCATTTGAAGTACTTTCTAAATTTCTCTGATAAATATCTTGCATAAATAATCCTTTTTTGGTGTCTACTTTTTGGACAATCCAAACGAATACAGCATCTACTGGTTTAGGTGGTCCAGAATGTTGCTAGCGACAGAAGTGATGTTGCCCTTCTTAAGCTATGAATTGACTATGGATCCACACACAAGCCTTGGAAATCTTGGGCAATGCAATCCTGTCTTGTAAAGTAGTGGTATTTTTTAAAATTACTTTTCCTAGTAATAATGATTTCAACACTAGGGAAATAAACTGGAATTAGTAGAGCATATCTGTACAAGACTTGGTCATTCTCCCAGTGATTTATATAGTATATGTCATATGCTTTGAGGTTCCTGTCATAAGGTATTATGCATGTGATCTCTGCCAACCACCTTGGATAAAAGTAAGAAACAGGAACGCAAAGGCAAAAGCCACAAACAGGTTTTGTTGACACTGCTTGGATATCTATAGACTTCCAACACTAGGGGGCAGTAAGGCGGTGCCATTCATTGCTACACAGACATTTGGAATAATCAAAGGGAAGTGATTTCACCAGCTAATGACCGAAAAGCTATTTTGATGAGCTTTAGTTTAATTATTATTTGATGCTATCTGATGTTGAAAACTTTTAAAAGTTAGAAAAAATTAAAAGTAATATTCTGAATGGTTCTATCACTTAAAACTATAAGGTTTTATTTGATAATTTACAAGATAACATTAATTGATTTGCAGCTTTGGAGGAAGCACTCTTTGATCTTTGACCAAGAATTAACATAATGTACATGTTTACTTTTAATAAGCCATGTTTTCTTTAATTATACATTTCAATTAGATGACATTCTAGAAAACAGGATATCAAGGAAATGTCCATACTCCCATGTTTATTGCAGCATTACTCACAAAGCTCAACATATGAAAACAACCTAAGTGTCCGTCAATGGAAGGAAGTAGTAGTTCATCTAAGAAGAACTTGCCCATTGATCATCCAAGGACAGATTGCTGGATTGATTAAGATTCCAGAAAGCTCTGAAAACCATTGAATGTGTCCATTTGTCCTAAGAACTTTGCTTCTAATGCTCCCTGTTCCCCAAATTGGTAAAATCACCAACACAGGACTTCAGGTTTGAAGTCCAGGCGTCCCAGCTGACACCTCCATTTTCGCTCATGGTTCTTCCACGTCCTCAACATTTCTCACTTTTATTCACTTGTCTACCACCCATGCAGAAGGCTCCTTCAACCCCAATCAGGGCAGTCCCCTGGGTTCTTTCAAAGTGCTTAAGACAGAGCTATTGGAAGGTCTTTTAAAAAGTCGAATTTTCATGCTATTACTTTACCAAAAAACCCACACCAAAACAGAGCAAAACGAAACAAGCAGGAAAAAACAGCAGCAAGCCCAGAACAGGTGAATATGTACAATAGTAATAATACATTAAAACATGTAATTTTCTCACAATAATTTCTATCTCATGCTACTCAAAGTGTGGACCATGGACTATTTCTGGTCCTCAAAATATGTATTAATGATCCAAACTAGATAGGTATATCAAAATTAAGTGTAAGATTTTAGTAATTATACAGCAAATTGATGCTATCATGGCAATTTAATTTTATTTTGCTTCAGTATCTTTCTGGAAAATTAGAAAGAGACAGTATTTCATCAAAAATATTTTAAGAAGCATTGCCTTGCTTAGAGAACTACTAAAATTATTGTTAGAATATATTGAAATCTGCTAATGTAATAGTTTACTATGTTTTAAAAGCTAGCTATTCAGTAAATATTCACTGTGACTCACATTCTCATATTGCACGTAGCAATATTAACAGCCGTGAGTGTCCCATTTTTGAAAATAGAGAAAAACTAGTTACCCACTAGTCAGGTAAGAATTCCCAAAGTGTATTGGAGATAGGCTTCTATAATGTTTACGTTTCCTTGCAGTTTGAGCTTTTTATGTACCAAAAGACCAGGTCTAGGCAGGATTGTCATTGCTTTTTCTTAGATTTCTTCTTAAATGACAAAATGGGCTTTCTGTGACTTAGATGCATATACCTGGTCACTGCATACTTAAGCTTCAAAGATAGGACAGAATTATGTGGTTTCTTTTGTTTGCTTGTTTTGTTTTTCCAGTAAAGACATTCATGGTTTGACATTTCTGTTTGTTCTCCATATAGTGATCCAATTGTTTTCACTCTTCTAATGAGAAAACCCATAGGTGAAATCGTTAGGTTAGCTTGATTTGTAATATAGATGACTGTTCGCTGGGAGCAAGAATTGGCATGAGTCAGGGAACCAGTTATTTCACTCTCAATGGAAATTTCTGACCTCTAATAAGAAAATCTACATTTAACCAGTGTTTCTTGGGAATAATTTAAAATAGGTTTCACCTTTGGATTATTGTTTTCCAGAGGCTTATATCTTCCCATTACATGCTTCTCATTTTATTCCAAATTACTATTGTTGCTTCAAGCTTCAATGCATTTGTTTTTTCTTACTGTTTTTAAAATGAATCCAGCCCTTGCCCTCTGTACCAGGATCAATAATGAAATACATAATCACTGTGCTGCTTTATATTGCCCCAAAGGGATTTTTTCCTGATTAAAAATTAAAGGTAACAATAATAGTTTTAATAGTTTTCTTTGAATAAAATAGTTTTCTGTATTAGATCTCACTCATAATGAGTAAGCGTGGCTAGTAACTGTTATAAATGAACTACTTTATAATAATTGAAATAGCAGTGAGGTTTAGAGGGCTACACTTAGGTTACATGTTCACAAGAGGGTCAAACTTTACATGCAACAAAGTTTTTATGTATGGATTTAAACTGTGTATCTGCGTATATCTGTGAATTGATGAGAAATGTTTATGGGCATCGCTTGTGTGCACAGGACAGCAGAAGGCTTGCTGGGGGGCATAAGTTACGAGAGGCATCACCTAACATTCTTAATTTGTAAGATGAGAAGGATTTGTATTCAAATGAAAATGGATTATGCTGGTGGTGTACTAACGCTGTGCTGAGAAAATGCATGTTATTCAGCATTTACAGAAGGGAAAAGTCACCGTGAGGATGGTTAGGAAAGTTTTCGTAGAGGAAAGGGCTTTGAAGAGAGAGTAAAATAATAAAGAAGTTTCAGTCAAATGAAAATTTTGGAATCGGTATCAGCAAGGGAATGCCTCACATACTGGATAACAGGGAGTAGCTTTTGTGATGCCTCTGTGGACTCACGCTACCCTTTAAATAAAACAAAATATGTGCAAATAAAAAATAAAAACAGAAGTGTCAAATCTGACTTTGCTAATTACCAACTTGACTTCAAATTTTGATTGGTAACGTTTGTTAGGATAATAAAAGTAACTATAACTTACTGTTTACTAGAAGGTTATAGCAAAATCTAATGTATTCCGCACCAAGTCTCTAGGTTTGACGTTGTTACATCTATTACGGTCTTTCTTTCTTGTGCCTACGAAGGTGATCAATTTGGTTACTTTATGAACATGGGCACTGAAATAGCTTTTTAATCATCTTGCAAAATGCTAAGTATTTTTTGACACAATATGTTATAACAGTAACAGAGTCAATAGAGGTGATATTGTGGGGTTGAGGGAAATTACTAAAGAAAATGCTGACAGTGGTTGCTCTGGATGAGTTACACTGTTAAAAGAAATGTAGTGCATGTAGATGTGACTGTGTGTCACCTGCTGAATATTAAACAGCTATTTTGACAATGCCAAGGTTTTGAATGGCTGCAAAGCACATGTTTCTGTAAAACTGAGGTTCTATGTTCCCAGTTTGCAATTATGATTGGTAAGCCAGGAATCTGAAAATGAGCACTACGCCGCCATTGTGAGTCTAGGATGTAAATATTCCAGTACTCAGGCTAATGAAAGTGTGTAAGTTTATGGAAAATGCATAAACTTTTGTTTGTCTTTGGAAATTATTATATGGCCTTTTGGCAGCAGATTTACCTACCACAGAGCTTTTTGGTAATGTTTAACATATTTTATATTTCCTCTCATTATTCACTTGGTGAAGCCAAGAAAGTCTCTAAGTAGAAGTCTGAGAGGCTAAAAGAATCCAAACTTGGATGCAACTTTTACTACAGACATGAGAGGGGGAAATGCACAGATGAGTAATTAGAGAAGTGAGAATTTACTCTCTGTGCATATTAATATAATGCTTGACAGGCCAGAAATTCATCTAGTTTTGTAGAAGAGTCAAGAAGTATTTTTGAATTCCCATCTACTCCTCAGCCTTGTATCCTCTTTGATTTTGCTCTCCAAAAATAATTTCAAACTTTTAAAATTTAATGTTAAGTTTTGAAAATGACCACATTGGAATTCCAGTCACTTGCGGGCAAGGTATTAGAATGAATCTTTCATTTCTCCAAAGCACAGTTCATGTAATTTGTGCTAATAGCAGTTTAGTTGCTCTGAATACTATCATTTTGTGTTGTGTTGATATTTTAGAAATACAGCTTAATTTTTAAAAAATATATACTTATATTTCTTTTTCTTTTTCTTTATTTTTCTTTATTGTTGAAAGTATTAAAGATGCCCCCCATTGATCCCCTCCACCCAGCATCCACCCCTGCCACCCTTAGGCCTTCTCCACACTATTGTCTGTGTCCGTAGGTCATGTATATATGCATCTAAGTTCTTTGAGTAATCTCCCCCCACACACTCCCCACCCCAGCCTTCCTTCTGAAATTCGCCTCACTGCTCCATGGTTCTATATCTCTGTACCTATCTTGTTCATCAGTTTATTTTGTTCATTAGATTCTACATATCACTTAGCATAATCCTCTCCAGGTCCCTCCATGCTGTCCCAACGGGTACAAGATCCTTCTTCTTTACAGCTGCGTAGTACTCCATGGTATAAATGTCCCACAGCTTTTCTATCCACTCACCTACTGATGGGCACTTGGGCTGTTTCCAGATCTTAGCTAATGTAAACTGTGCTACTATGAATGTAGGGGTGCATAAGTTCTTTCTAATTGGTGCTTTGGGTTTCTTAGGATATATTGCTAGAAGTGGGATCACTGGGTCAAATGGAAGCTCCATTTTTAATTTTTTGAGGGAACTCCATACTGTTTTCCACAGTGGCTGCACCAGTCCGCATCCCCACCAGCAGTGCACTAGGGTGCCTTTTCTCCACACCCTCGACAGCACTTGAAATACAACTTTTTAAAAGTAATCTTTTTTACTGCTGGGCAAATGTAACTCTAAGAGCATTTATTTATTAGGGGCATGACTCCAATTCAATTAACAGAATTGTGGTTTTTTGCTTGTTTAGGAACCATAATAATATTACTTTTAATATTCATAACTTTGGTCTTACTTTGCAATATCTTAAGTCACTTTGGCTTATAACAAAGTTAGAGGGAATAATCAAGGGCCTGATGACCCTGGTTCAACTCCAGTCTCCACTACTTATTAACTGTATAACCTCTGGAAAGCTACTTGGTTTCTCAAAAAGAATGTTGACCTATTTATCAAATGAGATGAGAATGACCTTTAACTATCTTTCATGACTATAAACTAGATCATAATGTATGACAATGCATGCACAATTCTGCTCACAGCTGTAAGCCATATTACAAATTGAAGGTAATTTTAATTCTGACTACATATGAAGTTTACATGACACATGATAAAATAATTATAATCTAAGCCATAGTAATGTGTCTAAAGTAATGTGTCTTTTAGAACTTATTAATCACATAAAATAATCTTGATAATTTTCCAGATGCTTTAAGTGATTAAACACATAGCAAACACACTTTCCTGCGCAGGTGCCCACGCGAGCACACACTCACACACCCCCCCCCACACACCATATTATCATTACCATGAAGCAATTTACAATCCAGATACAGGTGAAGGGTTAATAGTCACATAGGGTCTGTACAGAATCCTATATATTTCATCTTGTTTGGCATATCCAGACTGTACATGCTAAGGGATTTCAAGGTAGAGGACATTTCTGTGGGTGGAAGGCTGTGTCAAGCAATGATATGGAAATCTTTGAACAACAGTCCTGAGTGGTTTAAGTTTGCAATTCAATCCGGGCCTCTCTATACTACCCCTTACGCTATCTGCTCTCCAAACTCTCTACTCTCAAGGTTACTCTTGCCTGGAGCACCTTCCCTCTGATAAATCAGTCTTTCTCAAGAGGGCCCGTGACTCGCTTTCTTGCATGATCCCCATCTCTGTTCATATGTTCCTTGTGCATGTGGCCTTCCCAGACCACCCTGGATAAAACAGCTGTCCTGCCTCGACCCAACCACACTCTCTGGGTCTTACTCACCTCCTTGTTTTCATAGCCCTGATCACTCAATCACTATATGCTGCATGGCTCTGCCAGCATTTGAGGTGGGTGTTACTGTCTTCAGATCAAGGTACTGAGAAATAGGGATACTAAGGGACACATTCAGCAATGGAGCTAGGATTTGAGGCTTTTCAGACATATTCCAGAGCTTTGTAACTTATACGCCTTTTCTAGCTAATGTCAGTGGGCACATTGGCCTGATTAGTTTCACCTATAAGCAACATTTCTAATTGTATATCGTTAAGTGAGAAAAATCACAGCTAATAATTTGATTCTTTCTAGCTAATAATTTTAATTCTTTATACCTCATGTTTGAGAAGACAGCTCAAATTTTAACTTCACATTTCAACATTTTCTGTCCCTCCACATATTGAGTTGCTCACCTGTCACTTAGAAAAGTAAGTAGAAAAGGTCAGTGGTTGAAAGAGTGGACTGTGAAGCCAGAAACCAGGGTGGAAAGTCCTTGTGTTCTTGGGGTGAGGACATTGGAAAATTCACTTAATCCCTGGGCCTGAATTTCATCTGTAAGAGAATATTAATTCTACTGGATTGTGAAGATACAGTAAATCAATATATATAAACCCTTAGCCTTGTTTTACATGAGCACAATATACAGTGTAACAATAAGAGTGTATTGCTTTGTACCATATGTATTTGAGGTATTTTTAAATTGCTTTTATTTTAGAAGAATTTTAGATTTACATAAAAATGGCAAAGACAGTAAAGAGATTTTCTATATATGTCCCACCCAACTTCCTTTAGTGTGAACCTTTCATATAACCATGGTCCTTAGAGAGTGGATTATTGATTGTTGTGGACTCAGGCATGTCTGGAGGGGTCCTCTAAGGAGTTAATAGCTAAAAGCATGCAAAGTTTATTTTGAGGTGATAAAAATGTTCTAATATTGACTGTGGTGATGTTTGCACACCCTTGTGGATGTACTAAAATTTTAATTGTGACTATTTTTTTTAAAGTATATTTTTCTTGATTTCAGAGAGAGAGGAAAGGAGAGGGAAAGAGAGAGAGAAACATCAGTGATGAGAGAGTCATTGATCGGCTGCCTCCTGCAGGCCCCCTGCTGGGGATGGAGCCTGAAACCAGGGCATGTGCCCTGGCTGGAAATTGAACCTCCATCTCTGGATCCTAGGTCGATGCTCAACCACTGAGCCATGTTGGCCAGGCTAATTGTGACTTTAAATGGGTGAACTGTATCTCAATAATGCTATTTAAAAAATAAGTAGTTTCTCCTGAACTAAATTTAAATATCGAACTATATGATCAGATCTGGTATCGTATCTTGGATTCAGACAGGGCAGCGTGGCTGTTGGGTCACAGAGAACCTGAACACATGATGGGAAGTGAGTAGGAGGGGGAGTGCCTAGAAAGTAAGGATATTTATAGATGTCCACAGTTTAGGAAAGTGATTAATGTAATGTTCCTCAATAGTATTACAACATTAGCAAAAGGTTATATGGGATGGTGGATTTTCTGAATCCCAGCCACCAGGCAGGTGATGTCTGGAAGTGGGCTCATCGGTAAGCCACCTGCCTGCCAGACGGGGGTCCCAGGAAGAACCTTTGTCTTCAGGCAGAAGAAACCCGAAGAGTTTGAGCAGTTTTTTTTGAAGGAGAGATTTGTTTTTAGCTGTGTATTTGAATGAGAAATGAAAATTTGGTCCTGAGGCTAAAGTTGAGTCATGTATACAGGGATTTGCCAAGTGAGAAAAGACCTTAACATTTACTGAGCACTTGCTCCGTTCAGACATGTGCTCACAGAAGAAAAAGGTCAGGCTCAGCTATTTGGGTCCCAGACATTTGCCATTATAGACTGGTATTGACAGAGGAAGGGGTCAAGGAATTAATAGATAATGTGAGACCCTCTTACTATAATTAGATATAAACTTGTTAAGATTTATTAGAGATTAGGAGACGTGTGTTAGGGGGATAAAGGAATTAGTCAAAATTGCTTGCTTATAAACCCATTTGTAATATTAACAATGCTTTCTTAAAAGAAATTATTTTAAAATCGTACAAAAAACCACATTTCTAGTTATGATGTATTTTAGTTTTCTGGAGCCAATTTTAATGAGTGTATATGGGGTTGAGGGGTAGGAGGCTTCCCCACATCACCAGCAAATAATCCTCAGACACCAGCGGGGTGTCCTGTAGTTCAGCTCAATCTCTGCTTGGAGATAACATCATGTTCCACAGCTTACGGGTTCAGTCCCATTAGGCTGTCCTTTGCCCCCACCTTCGGGTGCCAGTGCCAAGCCCAGGCTGTTACCTGTAGTTCTGACAGAATGGCTCTGAATTATAAATTAGAGGTTCCTGTGATTCCCTCTTTGGATTCAATTAATTTGCTAGAAAAGCTCACAGAACTCAGAGAAAAAATTTACTTACTGGATTACCAATTGATTATAAAAGGATTTGACAAAGGAACATCCAGATAGAAAAATGCATAAAGCTAGAGGGAGGGGCTTGGAGCTCCCCTGCTTCTCAGTGCGGGCCAATGTGAAACCCAGTCCTTTTGGGTTCTTATGGATGACGCTTCATTACATAGGATGCTTGTTTAAATCATCACCCATTGGCAATTTGTTCAGCCTCTAGCCCCTTTCCTCTCCTGAGTGAGCTGGGTTGGGGCTGAGAGGTCACATTGTTGCTTCTCCTGACAACCAGCCCCCATCCTTATGTGTGGTCCAAAAGTCACCAAAATGCGTAAATCATTCTAATAATTAAAATTTTGAGTCACGTCCTTGTGAGAAGGAATGTACTTCATATGATTGATGTATTATTATGTGGAAAATAGAAACATAGTTATAGAATAAAATTTGGTATAGAATTAAGAGTGCTTTCTTTCAAGAGATATTAATGATAATAAAATAATGCTCCAGCACCTGAAAATGGCCAGCACCTGATGAGCTTTTCCATGCGTAAGCATTTTCACAAAAAGTGAGTAAACTGAATGGATCCTCAGGAATGAAATACTGTGACTTCAATAATTATTTAGGAGGGTACTTTTGAATCCCACAAGCAACACTTTAAATTCAAACAAAATTATGAATTTGTCTTCCTGAGTTTTAGCATTTCCCCCCTTATTTGAGGCAAGATAATTACTTTTAAAATATATATATATATGTATCTTTATTGATTTCAGAGAGAGGAAGGGAGAGGGAGAGAGAGAGTGATAAAAACATCAATGATGAGTCATTGATTGGCTGCCTCCTGCACGCCCCCTACTGGGGATTGAGCCTGAAACCTGGGCATGTGCCCTGACCGGGGAATTGAACTTTGATTTCCTGGATCATAGGTCGATGCTTAACTGCTGAGCCACGCTGGCTGGAAAGATAATTACTTTTGAAAAAAGTGAAGTAATTTTAGTGTTAGACTTCTAACCTAAACTCAATTATGCAGACTATTGCTAAGGAGGTAAGAAAGATGGAACTTGCCAAAGTTTGTTTCATTTTCAATTACCTCTATATCTCAAAGCATCATATATAAAAAACACGATTACTTTCTGTGTTTGGTAAGATTATATTTCTGATCTGATACAATGAAAGATTTTTTTGGACATTTTACCTTTTGATACCTAAATGAACTTGGCTGTTTCACTAATTAGCAGCATCGCACAAAACAACTGATTTAATTTTAATTAGGGGTTAGGACTTTCTTCTTATGTGTGTCAGTTTTGAACTTCATAATTATAAAATGTGCAGGTATGGTGAGAAAGAAAAATAGAAACTCATTGATATAATTTGAGGACAGTGAATTATGCTGGGTTGTTTTAAGGTGAGGTGCAAAAGGGGAGAAAGATACAGACACAGGATACATAATGATACATAATTGTGAAATATTCCACGGTAAATATATTATTTTTTGTTGTGGTGTAGAATAGTGTATTTGAAACCTATTTTTGTGAACAACAACAAAGGGAAAGATTAAATTATATGCCATATACCATACGGTATAGGCTCTTTAAATGAAAAAAATCCTGTTTGGAAAAAATCTTCTGAGACCATACCAATGGTATGAGATAGAGCATTAAAAAACATTATTATTGAGTATGAAATAGAGGAGAGTAAAGAGCCCAGAGTCAGTATTTTGGAAGCTTTGAGTGGGGAATCAAAATCAACAAACCTCATCTCCGTGTCTTAACAAAATTAAAGTGTTTGAGGTTGGGTTATGTCTCCCAAATGTTAATTTATAAATCAAATATGCTCTATATTCATACTTCATATTATTTGATTGAACCATAAGAAATTTCTATTTTGGTAGGTCAAACAATTGTGTATACCGTGGTGTAACCCTGGAAGTCATATCTATTCCCCAGGATGATAAACATAGAGAATTACTCATGGGGCCTTTTCATGTGATAAGCCTGCCAGAATCTCACATGATATATACTTTTGTTTATTGGACTGGAATCAATCACTTACCCAGTTAAAGCTGCAAGCGAGGCTGAGAAGTGTAGTCTAGCTCTATGTACAGGAAGGACAGACAGTTTAGTTTGATCAGACATCAGTGACAGTCATAGTCTGGCACAAATACCCTGTCACCCTTCTTTCACCTCGCAGGACCAACACCTAATTCCAACATCCAACCACAAGTCAAAGTTTTGAAGGATGCAAGCCCTTTCCATCAGTCCCACATATGGAACTTCCAAGTGTAGTGACTTATAAATTGAAAATTTAAACTACAGACCCCCCACCTTTATTCTTATAAACCCAAAACAGAATATTAAAGCAGGGACAGTGTAATTGAACTAAAAATTTGTATTTCGTGTATTCCCTG